>NC_091013.1:20795000-23295000 GCF_041296385.1 Aphelocoma coerulescens | reverse complement strand
TGTCTCAAATACAAAAGTCTAAAACTGAAAAGCAGTTAGTGTTCATAAACATCAAATTTCATAGTAATTATCACAGAAATATTTTTTATCTTATGTTTTTAGGCTAAGGCTTGGAAATTTTGCTACCAGATGTGTATACATTTCTTATACATGCATTTGCTATATAGGTAGTGATAAGCTGGAGTTAAACTGTAATCTCTGCCTGTTAACTGAACTTCACATGGCTAGAAATTGAAAAATGAAATTTTCTGTCCTGTGACAACTGCAACAACAACAACAACGAAAAAAGCAATTATAATTTCTACCCGTGCAATATTTTACATAAATCTCATTATGACATCTGGACAGCTATTAGTCTGGTTATTCAGAAACCTTGATGAGCTCTCTTTTTAAAGATGATCTAGCATCTATTTTTAGTATAGCAAAAAAGCACACTTTCAGGATGTAATTTTAATATGTTGTTGTCGTTCCTTTCACATTTTTAGTACAAATCACTAAAAAACATGTGCCATGAGCCTCATCTCAAACCTATTTTAGTTAATGGAAAGAATCTCTCAGACTCTAATGGATTTGGACCCATTCCTTTTCATTTGGATAGGTTGCTAAACTCATCCCTTTTTCAAGAGTTTTGGAAAAAGAAAATGTTTTCAAGACTGGGTCTGCATTTTATGTTTTGGTTTGCTTCTTTTGTTTTACTTCAAGGACGAATGGGAAAATGCCTTTCTGGGGAAATCTAGTGAGTGTTTTTCAGTTTCACTAGTATTTGGAAAGGTGATAGTTAAAGATATTCAACGAGTTCATGCTTGTATATATACATATACACAAATACAAAAGCTCACGTGCACATATGCATATGATTTGTCTAAGTCTATATCATATGAAAGAAAGCATTACGTGTTCTTCTGTTCACCTCTAAGGAATGAACAGTATTAAAATTTCTAGAACACCCAATCATAGTTACTTTAGATATGCAGACTATCAATCTATAGTTATGAAAAAATTATTATATAATTATGACTGTATGCATATTACCCCGAAGGAAGTTAAGTCAGATCTCATGGACGTAGGAATAGGATACTAAACTTTCGGGGGAAAAAAAAAAAGGAATGATTAGTTGTGGTTCCTGGATAAGAACACCTATTTGAAACTTTCCAGAAACTCATGTTTTTCTGTATTTTATCTCAAAATGAAAAGGAAAAGAGAATAATCCCTCTGAGATAGTTAAAAAGGTGTTTTGACAATGCAGCATATGCAACCAAGCCCTGCCAATGGCTGTCATATCAACATATGCCCAGTGTTTCCTTGGTACAAACTGTTCCTGGCAGCTGCAGGCAACGTTATTACTATTAGAGCTATTTTATATTTATGTCCTTACTTGTTTTGAAGTGCAAGTAGAACTGGTAAGTGATACAGAAAAATAATAATAAAGATTGTGTTTGCAAGAATGTGTAAGAGGCCTCTTTATTCCAATTACTCCTATGAGAAACATGCACAATAAAAGACTGAATAGCCCTGCTTCAGGCATTTTTCCACCTTAGGCCAGTGCTAGTGCTCCAGAGGATGTGCTTGAAAATGAGAAGGGAATAAGTTCTGTCTCTCAGAGAACAGCATATTTAAAGAATGAAAATTCTAAAAAGGAGGTAAAAAACACTGGTCATTCTAAGGGTAGAATGGCATCTCCACACACTGGGAAGGTCTAGATACTGAGGAGATACACTGAAAGGGTGTTAGCCATCAAGCTAACTGCATTCACTGACAGTTCTTCTGTAAACAAAAGTCTTTCAGCACCTACAAATGTTCATGACTAAAGACAGTCTGAATGTATACACAAGAAATACATCCATGCTAAGAAGATGGAGGATTGGCTTTGTGGTAAAAACTACTGGGTTAGAAACTTCACAGTTCCTTTTGGGTTCCTTTTACTACTCCCATAGTAAGCATGCAAAAATCTCTAGACTGCTCTTGCACATTTCTACGCACATGAAGGCAAGTGCCACAACCTAGAGTCAGACTAACCTTTATGCTCAAGGATTAGTTTTATTCATTTATTGAATTTCTTATGGGTGTAGAACTTTCTATTTATGTTGAATCATGGCATTACTTTGTAGAAAAATGCACCAATATTCATCAGGAAAGTAGCAAAGTAAAAAAATAGAATAAAAATTAAAACCATTTATAATCTCTTTCCAGGAAGAAAGCGTCACTGAATTTTGTCTGTAGAGTAGCACGGATCTGTGTCTGTTCAGCAATTATCATATTTATAAAGTTGGAGTCTTCATTGATCCAATTAATAGTATTTAAACCAGCTCTTTGATTTGGTGACAGTTGCCCAAAATAAAAGGCAACTTACAGCAGAAGTAGATACTTTTTATTATGCTACCTGGTGACAGGTTATGTACTTCTAAGCAAGCAGTAGGAACAAAGGAAAATGACCTTAGTGGGAGAGTTGTGATTTCCTTGCAATGTGTTTGCATATGCTGCAGATGGTAGGGGAAAAAAACCCAGCCAGCACATGCTGATAGATCTGCTGGAATGATATTGGTGCTATTCAGATCAGTAGATAAAACATTGGCCCTACACCCTAGATAGAGAGAATTCCTATCTCTATGCATTGTGATCCTATCTGTCTAGGTGGCATAAATTGCTGTATTCCATATTTGACAGATATGTAATATGTATTTAAATGTGTTAGACTGTAAATGGCTCTGTAAGAAAAATTACTTTTCTGTTATAATCTGGTTTTCCTTATCAGCATTTTCTGGACCCTCCAAGGTCCACCCTAAAAGAATATATGAGGAAAAAAACCAGACACACTTGCAGTTTTAATGATGATAAAATTATAATGATTCAGATGAGGGATTTCAATGTTAATACAATGAATATTCTCAAGAAAGAAATAGATCTCAGTTTTTCCATATCATGGCATCAGAGACCAGTCCTGGTAGAGAATGTGATGTGTTCTAAACATATAAGGTTTAACTATACCACACAAATGCTTGTGTGGATTATCTGCATTTGAGGAAATCAGTAATTTTTTTGGTTTTTGTTTAAAGCCAAGATTTGAGGAGATGCCTGAATAGTGTCACCAAAATAGCAGCGATGGCTAAGCTGAATTCTTGGGAGAAGGCACCTGGTGTCCCTGTCCTTCATCAATCACTTTTCTTTCATTTTCTTTCAACTTTTAGAAGAATGCTCCTTTTCTTTTATATCACATAATTCTCCGCTACTGACCTGAAATCAGGTGCAATAGGATTGAGTTAGTGTTCTAGTAGAAAACTATTACTTAAGACATGAATTTTTAAACAATTGTTTTTTCTGTGCCATTCTTTCCATTAGTTTGGATTTACATACTTCTACAGTGTATTTCAAAAGTTTTTTAAAGACAAATACTGTGTTCAACAGTAATTTATGTAGCAGCCATTAGAAATATGTCTTTATGACAAAGCTTTATCTAGTGGCTGTGTTCTTGGTTTTAAGAAATTTCCAAAAATCAATGAAAACTTTAAAAAACTGTATTCATTGCAATATTTTGTGGGATATATGTGTGATATTATTTAAAAACGTTAAATAACATCACAGAGGTAGAACAGCAGTGGTATTTCACACTGCCTGAAGTAGTGACTAAACTACCTAATATAACAGGTCAGGCATGTCATTAACGTTGTTCTGATGCTAATTTACTATAAGGGAAAGCAGATTACATGGAGCAGAGGGAACTACAGCTATTAAGGAGATACTGGTTTGCCTCAGAATCTACAGTTTTTGTATTTTATACTCTATACTGCAAAGACTACAGCTTACAACATAGCGAAAATAAATTTAAGCAGCAAATTTTTGATGACAAATGTTAAGTTGGATCACAAAAAAAACCCCAAAACCAGAGGTACTCTATATTATATGATTTAAAAAGTTAAGGATGTATATGCTGCATTTTTATAGCAATACAATACCAGAAGCAATACATGTATACAGAGAGAGATGAAAATAGATCCCTTGTCTTTTAGAAATGCTCAAATATTTCTGGAACTAAAATTGTTTAGGGGAAAATGTAATTGTTTAACATTAATAACTTAATACTGTAAAAAATTAAATAGAATTTATTATTTATATAAATTATTTATTATTTATATAGCAATGTATTATTCTAAAATTATTTATATTTATACATTCTTGTTTTAAAAGTAAGGAAATTTAATAATTCTCTCTTTTTTTTAAACAAAAACATATATGATACTCAGGATTAAAAAGCACCAAAGGGCTCATTTATTATTCTTCTTTAAAGACAAAGAAGTTTAGAAAGTCATTTTTTTACAATACATATTGATAAATTTTTAAAACAATACAGCTTATTTTAGCTCTGCTGAAAGCTTATAGGGATTTAACAAGTGCTGCACAGAAAAGTGATGCTTTGCTTGTTTTAGTTAAAAAATGCCTTTGCCTTTCTAGCAACAGGATCTGTTCACATAACCATTGGAGCCAATTTAAGAAAAAGGCAGTCTGCCACTCATCACTGTTTAAATCAATTTGTAGATGCTATTATCATGGGAACTAATCAATGTATGCATTTTCTTAAAATTGGCACCAGTGGCAGGCATCCAAGAACATATTTCAAATATCATTGTTGAGGATACACCTTTGCTATTTTGAGTATTTTATATGTAAATACAGTAAAATAATTCACATCCAAAAAAGACTGAAAATTATGCATATGCTTTATAGCTATTTGGAGAAACATTGACTGCAAATCTTCAATGAACACTGTTTAACAATGGACTCTTTTTAGAATGCAAAAGGTCTGTTGTACAAGTCCATAAATAAAATAGGTGCCTACCATTTGGAATGAATGATGACATGGCAGCCCCACAATGCTGAATAAAGTTATTGTAGTGGGCTGATGCTGGCTGCATGCCAGGCACCCACCAGAGCCATTCTATCATTCCTCTCCGCAGCTGGACAGGGGAGACAAAATATAACAAAGGGTCCATGAGTTAAGGACGGGGAACAGATCTCACCAAATACTGTCATGGGCAAAACAGTCTAGATATTAATTGAATTTATTACTAACAAAATCAGAGCAGGATAATGAGACTGAAAATAAGCTCTTAAAAACACTTTCCCCTTGCCCCTCCCTCCTTCTCAGCTCCACCTTCTCCCCCAGAGGCACAGTGAGATAGGGAACGGGGATTATGGTCAGTTTATCACATGTTATTTCTCCTGCTGCTCAGGGAGAGGAGTTGTTCCCCTGCTGCATCCTGAGGTCCCTCCCACAGGAGACAGTTCTCCATGGACTTCTCCATCATGAGTCCATCTCATGAGCAACAGCTCTCTGTGACCTGATGCAATGTGAGTCCTCCAACGTGAGGCAACAGCACCCCTCAAACTGCTGCAATATTGGTCATTCTTGCACGGGGAGCAGTCCTCGGAGTCTTTGGCATCGCCAAGGATTGGCTCTGCCAGACATGGAGGAAGCTTCTGACAGCTTCTAAGAAAAGTCACCCCTGTAGCTCCCCTGTTACCAAATCTTAGCCATGCAAACCCAATACAGTTATTAACTCCCAAATGCTTAACAGCAGTAGTATTCACAAAAACTTAGATTCTCTAAGTTATTCCATAGTTAAAAAGATCTCAAAGGATTCACAAAACATATACTCCCCCAAGTTTACTTTTTGTTTCTCTTTTGCTGATTCCTGCTGCTTGTCTTCTGAAGTTGTGGCATTCAATAATGCTGTAAAGTTGGGATTAAAAAAACCAAATTTTCTTCATTTAATTTAATCCTTTATTTCTCTAGCAATGCTGCTAGGATTTTTAAACTGTGCTCTGGAATTTAAGCATCTGTTTCATCCTCTATCCAATTTTTCGTGTTTTGTAGACAGGACATGCAGTGGTTTTTTTCCATTATTTTTTCTGCCTGTTTATCAAATGCTTCTTTTTTGGCACTTTATCAGAAGCTGATCGTCTATCTTGATTACTGACCTAATACTGTAATCCATCAAGTTTTTACCTTCCTCTCCGTATTCTCAAAGTGCTTTTCAGCAGACAGTTAAAAAATGACAAGACTGGATTCTTGTGTTTAGAGAAGCTTTAATAATAATAATACTAACAACAAGAACAACTTTATAGGTAATGCAATTTTATCACCTGCTCATGGTCTTCTGAGAAAGCCATTTTTAGACATTTAAATAGAATGGAAATAAGGGGTTTTTTCCAAATTTAACTTACTTAGGTGTGTTAGAGATAAAAACACCACCAGCAAAAGTTAATTGCTAGGCTATAGTCCATTCCACTTAATTTACACATTTAGCTGAAGCAGACTTCTTCAGGTGAGACATCAGACACACAAAGTTAATTTTGTAGCAAGTACACAAATCTCAGCTTCAGGTGAAGCAAAATAACTTTACGTATATATTTAAATGTCAAGGATGTAGATCAGACTAATTGGCAATTTTAAATCTTTATTTTTAATCTATATGTAGGAATTCCTCTTAAATTAACAGGAGGAAAAATACTGGAGGTGAAGAAGCCTGGATGCTGGTAGGGAATGAAAGGGGTAACAGCAAAGAGTGATTTAATGTCTACTAATCTGATATACTCCTAGAAGGAAAAAAACCAACCTAAAGTAGCATAGTGTCAAGATGAATTAAGTTAGAATAGTCTGAAAGACTTCACTGAGTTTAGAAGTCACTTGCTTTAATCAAGACTAATATATTGCTGATTAATTCCTTAATTGTAGAAGTTTTTGTAAGAGTAAGCCTATTAGTTCTGCATTTAGGAATGCCAAGTTAGCTCTTCTGAATATTTGTTTAGGAAGATAATTTTTTTTCCTCCTAAGGTTTCCTTTGTGGAATATTTAAAAGTACTGAACCCCATTACAAAGTAAGACTCATTTCAGTAATATAATTTTTGTACAGATTGTAATAATTCAAGGTTAATATTGAAAGATTCAAAAGGGATTTACTATGTTTCAAAAAGCTCAAAATTTTATTCTTGGGTTTTAAGTGTAAATTTAAAGTATTTCATGAGAACTTAAGCTCATGAAGAATCTAGAATTGACACTATTTTTTTTCTTTCAGTTCTTTCAGTGTAAAGAAAGAACTGAATAGATCAAATTGTTGCTTGATGTCCAGGAAGCAGAATACTGGAAAAATTGTTTAAACAGCATTCCATAATGGCAATTCCAGTGTAATTTTAAGAAGAAGAATAGAAATCTGTTATAGAAGTTATCAAGACTAAAAAAGAAGTAAAGGAGATAATATAAGAGATAAAAAGAATGAGAGGTGATTAACGCTTTTTCAAACAACTATGACACTTTAGAAGGTGATTCACACTTTGTTCAGGAACCAAAAATTATTTTAATGTGTAGTGACACTAGCTTTGTCATTCCAAATGTTTAAGCACCTTACTCTGAGAGTACAGATAATGAACACACAGGTATATAGCTGGGTTCTCAGTGTATCCCCAAGCAATAGTACACAAAGAAAAAGAATAATGCCTGCATGGTTCATGGTCAGCAGGGTGCCAAAACCAGTCTCCTGAAAAATCTGACTAAGGAGACCTGCTGTCATCCCTGGTAGATGCAATTTCTGAGCAGCAATGGCAACTTTTTGGGTGAAATGTTGGGAGATAGTGGCCATGTGACCAGTTAGGCGTGGGAATGGAAGACACAGAGGCAGGTGACCTAGAAATATTCCTGTTAGATGATCTAAGTTATTGTAGTGTCACTTTTCCATTTTGCTTTTAAAGTCACACCTATTGTCTTGCTGGTCATGGTTACCTTATGTAAACTTTGCAACAGAGTCTAAATATTATTTTACTGTATGTGATTATTTGAAAATAGCTGCTCAAATTCTCTTCTATCTGGTATTTCCAGACAGAAAGTGTGAACAGTTTTAAAAATATTTTCAAATTACTAATAAACACTGTCTTTACTGCTTATTTTAATTTCAGGTTTTTTGTTTATTCTACATCATTTCCCCTCAGCCTGTCTTACAGACTATATGACAGCCAGAGAAACGCTGAAACTGAAAACACAGAAATGTGAAGAGTTAAAAATTTTTATTCCCACCCATCACTGATTCATTTTGGAAAATATTTGACTAGGGTCACGTTTGCAGATTTTGACTCCTTGAAGAAGCTTAACAGGGACACCAAGGGAAAAAGCCAGAGGTAAGCTAGAAACCAGTTTGGAAATGCTCCTAGAAATGTCTGTCCTGAGTACAGCTCTCCATCAGAATCTCCCAGAAACAACTGAAAACTTTATGAATAAATTGCTGTAATGAGCAAGCAGAAATCTGTAGTGTTGAATTCTTTTCTTTAATACTGGAAATGCCTTTATTAGCCCAAGAGTGGATCTAATGTCAAATTTAATGTCAAATGAGTGCTATTAGAGTCACAGTTTTTGTAGCAGACTCAAGAATACTCATTTTCTTACAGTGTGTGCTGTAATATAGATGTTCTCTTCATATCTGTATTGAAAAATGTCTGTTGAGCATAAAACTTAGCGATGCATGTACATTTTAAGAGATGGCTTACTGTATTGTAGGTCTTATTGTGAGCATTTATGGTTACCCTATTTAGTTGAGAGAAGTAATTATTCCTGATATTATCTACCTTTCTGGTAAAAAGACAAATACCTTTCAAACTTTTATGTAACAGTTCAGAGGAATATGTTTTTTCACTTGTACTTGTCATGGCCCTGAGAGCACCACTAGTCCTGACTTATTCTACTAAGCCCCACAGGGGCTCCCTCCCACCCTGGACAGAGCACAGGGCTCTGTTTCAGCCCAGCATGGAGCCAGCACTCCCTGCCCCAGCCATTTTGCATGGATGTTGGTCTCCAGCCCTGTCTAAAATGTCAGCAAAGGAATTTCTGTGTTGGTTTGTGCTTCCAGCCTTGTCTGCAGCTAGTGAGTGTATGTTTAGAGTGGTGATATGCATTCAGTCTTACTGCTGCTGGGACCTAGGGAGAGAGAATCTCAGCATCCCGGCTGTATGGGCCTGGAGGGTGAGAAAACCCTTTGGCTTGAGCATTGAGCAACTCTGGCTCCAGTGGGCCTGGAAGGAGCAATCCCATGTCCCCAAAGACCACTGTATTCAGGTTTCTTGAACACAGCTGATGGTTTACCTTTATCCATGTCATGTTGTTGCTGTCCTGACTTCACACATGAGTTTTAATTTCAGATATTTCATGCTTTTTACCTGTTGGTGCAAACAGCTGGGATTTCAATGTTTGGTTGAAAAAAGTGCTCGGTGATGGTAGTGGGTGAACTGCATGTCGCAATAGAGGTGCCTGTTCCTCCTGTGCCTCCTGCTGCCTTGCTTGCAGCCATTTGCAGACTTCCCTGCAGCCCTAAGATTTCACATACTTCTCCAAGACATCATAACACCTTTTAATGCTGAAATTTTCCTCCTGCAGCATCCTCCTGTAAAAGGTAATATTTGGGAAAAGAAGAAAAATATCTTCATTTCAGAGAACACATCTTCCAGCCTTTCAAAATGAAGATTTATTTTGTATCTTTGAGTTTTGCAAAATCTTGACCTGGCTTCACATTTGTATTCATGAATTTATTGTTTTGGTTTTTAAGCAGTGTGCTGCCATCAGACAGGAGATACTCCAGGGCCACTTGAATTTTAAAAAGCTGCATGTACTTATTTTTCTTACTGCATCAAGTGCATAAGACACATTTAAAAATCTTTCTTCATTACAAAAGATTACATGGGATCTTTTTAGAAAACCACCACTGTCTGTGGTTGGTAGCAGCCTTAAAATATGGCCTGTCAGAGCCCAAAGGCTGACAGATCCTTGTTGACAAACCCAGGTTTAGGCCTCAGTCATACCCAAGGGCAGGGGAGTAAAATGAGGTCTGACAGTGGCAGGAAGGGCATTCCAAACTCTCATCTAAATGAGTCAGTTTTTCTGACCCTTATTGAAGTTTCTTAATGCAATATGTACCAAACAGAGGCCAACACAGAGAGGAACAAGTTTTTCACACAACAGTGTGAAATATATCCAAATATAGACTTGGAAATTTGGACGTCAGTTGCCAATTATCCCAGTAGCATCTGACTAACTTCCCTGTACTCCACACACACAGTATTGCTTCTTCCTGATACCATTCCAGTTGCTTGTCTTTCTGCTCAAACTTGTCTGAGAATAAACACAGATATTCCTCATATCAATGTTAAACATTCTGTATTCAGCTTTATTTCTTTGCAGAAAATGTAGACAGTCCTGAAACTTATCTTCCTGATAAGTTTTTGCAAATGTGTCTCTGGAAGTCAGTGTAGCAGTGACATGACCACTACCAATTGTCTGCTGGATGTGTGTAGAGGCAAGTGGAAGTATTTTTTTGGAAATCACTAGCAAGCATGAGATAGCTGGAGCACACTGTCAACAGTCTGATTCCAAACGGACACTGAAGCCTCCAAAGGGTATAAATGTGTTTGGGTCAACTCTAGCAGGCACTTGTGCCTTACTATGGCATACAGTACAGGCACTAGCGAGCATGGCCACGCTCACATCAGGCATTGAATAAAGTGATTTTTGGCATGAACAGTAACTGGCAGTAGTTGTAACTTACATCTGCTCCTTTGAAATTAATTGTTGCTAAACTTCTATGTAAAAAGAAACATAAATCTTGCAAAACACTAATCACAAAGAAATAAAAGACTTTTCACTGGTTTTCAGATAACTCTTGACTTCATTCTGTCTGAAAAGAAATCAGTATTCAGGAACACTTTGTTGCTAAATGTACTGTTACTAAAAGAGCTTTTGTGAGATGCCTTTCCTTTGAAAGTCAGGTAGAGAATTTTCTAAATTAAGTTATCAGCTCCCCTATTTTTCTTTTTCTAATGTTTTTAATTCCAGCCTAAATTTTGTGATATTCTGGTTTAGACTTTTCCTGGTTTTGAAGATGTTATAAATAATAAGTTACAGTGAAAATGTAGTTCAAGAGTGTTTATGCAATATAGTTATATTATTTTACCTTTTCCTTTTTTCCTTATTTCAATGCTGATGATAACTTTGAACATCGAGTGTGGTTCATTTGCAGCTAGATGAGGCACTGTTAAATGATCCTGCTGCAATCACACAGAACTTACACAATAAGCATCTGACCATTTTTATCCTACATTTTTCACATTGGCCTATTACTCATCTTTTCAAATATCCAGAAATGCTATCTGATGACATTGCACAGTGAGTGTCACAAAAGAAAATAGAGAAATACATTAGAACCTGTGACTGCAAAGGTTATGTTAGGAATATGTTGGAACGAGTCAACAGCTGTGATGGGAAAAAACAACATGTCCGTACTCGTTTTATATTTTAAATTTCCTTTGATTCCATGAATTTCACTCTCTCATAACTTCTATTAAAAATGCATAAACTTTTTGGTTAGTTTGTAACAATGTGGACCCAAACAACTGGGTATGACAGAATTTAATTTTGCTGCAGAAGATCCATTCCCTTGACACAGTGGCTGGGATCACCCAGTCAAAGCCAGAGTAAAGGTTAGGAAATACATCACAGTCAGCCTGGCAGGAGGCATTTGATAACACCACAAATAACATTGTCCTTCCAATGATTTAAAAACAGGAGGGAGGGTAAAATAATGAAACAGGAAGCTTTTTCAGAGCACGAGAACTCCTTCCAAGAAACACTTTTTTTACTTTTCTGCACCAATGCCTTTCAGTTATTAACTTTTTTTCCTGCTTAATGAATGCAGACTTTCTGGAGGAAAAGACAAACAAATAATAAGGCTTTCCAAAATGAAACCTCCTTGATGCTTTGAATTAAAAGTAATTAGATTCTAAAACAGAGTCTTCTCAGTCATGTACAGAGAGTGATATATATAAATTGATTTTGATAGCACTAACAGTAAGGTAAATGAAAAAACTGTAATGATAAAAAATGCTTTCCTTAAAAATGTTGCTAATAGTAAAAATACAGGTCTTAAATACTACATTAGCAGTTCCACTGAGAAACCTAATGATTTTTCCCACTTATGTTTTAGAAATATGGTCTTTTGTGAAGACAAAACTCAAGTTATGGGACATAGCAACAGACGCAGTGTGGTTCTGCTGGCCAGGGGAATATAAGAAATAACACTGTAGATTTAGGTAGAAATCACTGGTGTTGCAAGATCATTTAGACTGTAGAGTCAAAGATTAGGTTTCATGCCAGCCCTATTGCTCCCTTCTTTGTTGTCAAGTGCAGATTTTTAATTACACTACCCAAGCAACTACCACTGAGTCAGATGACATTTTGATTGCTTAAAATCTGCCAGTTTGAAAACATGTTCTACAAAATATATTTGCTTCATGGCATAGATTTGTTAACCTTGCTTTAAGGATAAGAAACCTTAAGGGAAGATCTAAAATAAAGGCTTTGGCATAATTTTTTGGCCATTTTAATTGATTTCTTGGTATGAAATTTAGCCTTAACACTGCAGTAACATAGATATGTGCCTTTAATTAAATCAAAGCTTTCAATTTCTTCAGATGGCCATGAAAGACAAATACAGTTTCATGTGACTTATTTCCCAAAGTAGCAATAGTGCTTGTTTCTCTCTGAGTTGCAAAAATAATATTACAGAGAACATCATGAATAATGCAAGAAGTCTGATTTAACACCAGGATTATTTCTGGCATTCAGTATCTGTGAATAGCATATTAATAGCATATATCAGTTTTTATGATTGAATGATAGAAATAACGAACTGGCACCAAGCCTTTGTGATTACTCGCCAAAAAGGGGATCTGCTCACTAAATCGAATAAATTTCATGTCTAAGTTTAAGCAATTCAGTGAGTTGGACTGCAGGCTAGAACACTGGCTTTTGCTTTATTTTCAACTGTTATGTGAATCTACATGAGACTGGTTATTGTGATGGTCATACAGAAGTAAAATGTTGGTAATTTAACAACTATGCACCGTGTAAACGTAAAATAAATGTATGCCATAAAAATGGCATGTGACGTGATGAATCCTGTAGGAGAAATAAAGCAATATTCTGTCTTTACCATCCCAACAACATCATTTTCAGGCACTGGTTTAGCAGGGAGAACTCAAGTCTTGTAGAGCTGTTTCAGGTTTCTCAGCCCTATAAAAACAAAAGAGATTAGCAGAAGAGGAGCCCTGGAAAAGAAAATTTGCTGTTGCTGTTTTTCCTTCAGTCCACACACATAATTGTCTTTCCTTGGCAGCAGCCAGCCTGGCTTTTCCTCTTGTACAGCAGGAGGACAAACCATCTCTGTTCTGCTGATCACTGCAGCCTGGTGCCCAGAATACCAGAATAACTCCATCATTTATCCAGACCTGAAAGTAGTTTGAGGATAAAGTCAATATTCCTTAAATCCGTTAACTCCACCCCTTTTTAAAATCCTCTCTCAGCCATTTGCACCCTGCTAAGCTGAAATATGAGCCTGATTTGTAAAGACAGATACATATGGAAATGAAAACCTATTAGATCAAGGTGTTTTATGGCACTGCAGTACTTTTCTCATAGAAAACAGGTGAATTACCAGTGAATTTTTGGAACTGAAGTTGAAAGTGTAGCAGATGCAGTTATCACAAATGCCACTTTGTCTGACACAACCTCTGCTTTGAATACTCTTTTCAAGCACTCTTCAGTCCTGAAATAGGATCATAAATGCAGAGATAAATCTTTTTAAAATGTAAAGGTTCCTACTAAACTCTGAAGCAAATACAAACATGAACACTGCAGTACAGATCAATAGATGCAAATAGCAAGTCTTAATTAGTAAGCTGTTGTGGCAATTTGATTTTGTATCCTAGAAAGGAACTAATATCTCAACAGGAATTCCTATTTAGGACCCCTGTTATTATTAGCAGCTTTTAATGTCAGAGATTATATCTGCATCTGTATTAGGGTGATTTTTTTTTTTCTGCAATCTTTTTTGCTGATTAAAGAAAGAAACAAAGACATAGCACTGCCTAGTCTTTTACCTTTACTCCCAAAATATTTAAATGGTGGGAGTAATGAAATACACTGCAGCAACCTAGTCTGAAGGTCTTAGCATTGTTTCCCATCCCTGTGTAATATTTTGTTAGGTCATTTCTCTCTAAACCTGATTCCTGTTCCATTAGGCATAGATAAATAGCTGCTTTCAGCCACAACAAGCTAGTTTCACTAAGCACAACTATGGATTAAAATACTTCATGTGTTCTCCCAGTTACGCAAAAAAATCATGATTCTAAACAGAAAATGCCCCTGCTTTGTTTATTTGGTTCTTTTATTTTGCTTTTTTCATTTATGATGTTGTATTATAGTTACTGTAAACATTAGAATTTTTTCTTCTAAAAGGTGTTAGAAAATAAGAAGACATTGTGTGCTTTAGTGCATTTTTACTTATGGGGAAAAGCCAAGAAGAACAAAGAATAAAACCTCCAGTGTATCTGAACTTGAAGAATATATTGTTGTGGGCAGCTTCTTATGACTGAAACCACAAAGTAGTAGAAACCTTTGTTCTTTGATTTGCAGCTGAAATACTTTTTTCTGTCTGTTCCTTTGGGAAATAGGATGGAAATTGTAATTCTTCCCTGGCTAGTCCAGTTTCCAATGGCCATTTCATTGCAAGCTATATTTAATTTGCCTGTGAGAGACTACATTCACCTTTTTCAAAATGTGAATAGGAATCTCCTATACAGTGGAAAGCTGTAAGTGCAATACCTTAAAGCTTATACCTGTAAAGTCCAGTCTAAAGGTCACTGTGCTGCCAGCACACACACATTTAAAATCTTTAGAACTCAGCTTTCGTTTTTCTTTTTTTTCTCAAAGATTGCAAAGGCCCCTTCTCTGAGATCCCTTCCTTCTTCTTAAGTCAGAGCTCTGTTCACTTTGTTCAATTGCTAATTGATTCTGACATTTCCTTTCAAGTTGTAATTGCTTTTTGTAGCTTTACACAGGTCCACCTTGCTTTTTTTTCAGGGGGTTATCATGGTTTAACCCAAGCCAGCAACTAAATACCACACAGCTACTTGCTTACCACCCTGCCACAGCGTTGGGAGGACAATCAAAAAAGGGTAAAGCCCATGGGTTGAGATAAGAGCAGTTTAATAATTGACATAAAGTAAAATTATAAGATAATAATAACCATAGTAATAACAAACAATAACAATATCAATATCAATAATAATAAGAAAATATAACAAACAGTAACAATAATTAAGTATAATAGTAATGAAAAGAGAGACAACAAAAAGGGAGAGGAATAAAAGCCAAGACAGACATGTTATGCCCAAATCAATTGCTCACCACGCTGACTGATGCCCAGTCTGTCCCTGAGCAGCAAACAGCCCCTTCTGAACAACTTCCCCCAGTTAATATACTGAGCATGGCATGCTATGTTATGGAATATCCTTTTGGCCAGTTTGGGTCAGCTGTCCTGGCTTGGGCCCTTTCTGGCTTCTTGTGCAGCTCTGCACTATCAGAGCATAAGACACTAAAAAGTCCTTGACTTAAGGTAAGCATCACTAACTCAGCAACAACTAAAACATCAGTGTGTAATCAACATTATTCTCATCCTAAATCCAGCACTGAACCAGCTACTAGGAAGAAAATTAACTCTATCCCATGAAACCAGGAGAGGAAAAACAGAGAGGAATCCATCCAATCTGTCCTCACAGTTGAAAGTACGAATCCAAAAGTGATGAGAATAGCAAGCCATTGCTACAAGATATATTCAGGTTCCAACAAAAATACTTCATAAAAGGAGACATAGGCTTGAGAGTGCTACTTGTCCTTTCACAGATCCCAATTTTAAACTTTGTAATTTCTGCACAGTCAAAAATCAGAACACTGATTTTCAACACTTAGGAGAGCTCTGCAAAAACTGTAGGAGTATCACTATGTGTTATACAAGTAAAATATGAGTCAATTATCTTAATTTTTATTATTATTATTATTATTATTTTATTTCTATGAGAAAAATATCTATAGATATTTATGAACATTCTATGTCCCTACATAACTACTGAGAATATTTAGGTTCCTCTCAGGTAAATTGTAAAAAGTCAGTTTTCACAACATGTTCAGCTCTTAATATTTTAGCAAGCATGTTTTAAGCTTGTGATGCCATTTCCCAAACCATCCAAAAAGCTGTAAAACACTGTGGTATGTTTGGTTGTTGCCAGCAGCTGCTCTGTGTGGGAAACGTAGAATCTTATTTAATACCTCCTCAGAGATGGCAAACAGATGGTTTAATGCACTCTTGAAATGTTTGTGCTTGAGATTCAATTATTTTTGTTCAGTTAACAGCCTATTACTACTTTCAGGATAAAATGATGTAACATTCCTGATCTTAAGGCCATAGACTAGCACAGGCTAACATTTAAACATTGTTATACAGTTTGATTAAAATTCTACTTTTGTTTAAGATTTCCAGAGCTCTGAGATCATTAAGTTCAACCTTTGAACATCATCATGTCAACTAGAACACAGCACTAAATGCCAGAATCAGTCTTCATAAACACCTCCAGGGATGGTGACTCCACCACTTCCCTGAGCAATTCCAATTCTTAATCCCCCTTTTTGTGAAGAATTTCCTTCTATCTATCCTGAACCTTCCCTTGCACATTTTGAGACTATGTCCTCTTGTCCTGTTGCTGGTTGCCTGGGAGAAGAGGCCAAGCCCCACCTGGATACAACTACCTTTCAGGTAGTTGTAAAGTGAAAAGGTCGCCCCTGAGCCTCCTCTTCTCCAGGCTAAACAACTCCCTCAGTTGCTCTTCAAAGGATTTCTTCTTCTTTCCTTTCCCTCCCCCGAGTGTCCTTCCTCGAAAGGAGCAGCATCTGATAAATATCCAGGGCCCAGCATGTTGCTCAACGTCACACTCAGGAACTGCCACAGCATTTTTTCTTCACATATTTTATTACTTTAAGAGGGCCCTGTAGTTGGTCAGGGGTGAGCTTCCAAACCATTGTGGGAAGGAAGTCCACCAAAAATTTGCCCATGTTCTTACATTCCATGCCACTCAAGACCATTCACCCTTAGAGGAGATCTCCAATTAGTCTCCCTAGAAATCTCTTTCTTGATTCTATACATGATGAAGACTGCACTGAGGAGACCTGGCAGACTTATAGACAAGAACATGCTTTCCTTAACATCCAAAGGGAATTCAAAAGTCTCAAACGCTGTTGTAACAGGTCTGAAGGAGGAAAAGAAGGTGAAAGGTTGAGGAAAATCATCTTCCCCTGTTTCCTGCACAGGCTGGGTACAATTCTTACTGAATTCCCAGAGGTAGCACTCAAGGCCAAGGCAGGAGAGCAACACTGAACACACATTCTAGATGACCCTCATTGCCCTTTATGTTATCATGCCATAAAATTACATCAACAAAGCAATCCTGATCCTTCTCTCTTCAGGCACCTGAAAAGTGAGCCCTGAAAAAAGTACTGTGATGGGCACATAGTGCATATACAGAAACATATAGGGGGTTAGGTACGACACCCACATGAACAGATCAAGCAACAATGTAACTTGAGGCTCTGTATCTAATAACAAATGCTTAGATCAAATTTGTTTCCAAACTACTCTGGGCAAATCTGCTGTTATCTCAACCCTTGGCACCACAACACAGCGCCAATTACAGCTGTCATGTTTTAGGAATGGTACTCCCCAATTCAGTGCCCTCACTGACACTCTCCCAAACCAGACACTGATCACATGTTCCCCTGCCTTCGCTCTGTCTTCCTGCTCCAGGGATGGAGTTGAGAACCGGAGACACAAAAGGTGAAAATCATGGATTGAGACAAGAACAATTTACTGGAAACAGCAATGAAACAAGAAAATGAAGAGTAACAGCAACAATATTAATAACAAGAGTGTATAAAGTGAGACTGATTTTACATACAAAATGGTCACTGAACCTGACACAATGTGGTGTGATCCCAGCCAGCAGCACCCCACTTCACTGCTCAGTCTGCCATGCTTGCTCCACTGGAAAGTGATATCCTTCTTGGAAGCCAGAGAAAGTCCTTTCTCCCACCCCAGCAATGACAAAACCTGGTTTCAAATAACCTCTTAGACATGCCCATAGCCACACCCCTTTATCTACTGCAAAAAATTAACTTTGTCCTGGATGAAACCAGGACAAACATCTTATCTAAACCTGTCCTCTTTCATTATAAAGCCGTTAATGCTTGTGCTACCACACACATATCATATATGCTCTTGTATAAAGCTCCTCTTTAGCTTTCTTGTAACCCCTCTTTAGGTACTAGGCTGCTATAAGGTCTCCCTGGAGCCTTCTCTTCTCCAGGTAGAAGAAAACCCACTCTGCCAGTCTGCAGAGGAAAGGTGCTCCTTTGATCACTGTGGCCCTTCTCTGGACCCATGGTCTCCTTATGTTGGGGCACCCAAAGCTGAATGCAGTACTCCAGGTGGGTCTTGCCAAAGTGAGGGGCGGAATTAACTCCCTCAACCCGCTGGTCACACTCCTTTTTAATCACCATAGGATATGGTTGGCTTTCTGGTCTACCGGTGCGCGTTGTGGGGTCATGTCAAACTTCTCATCTGCCAAAGAGCATGTTGCCTATTCTGTTTGTTTCAATTTACTTTGGGAGGGAGGGTGAAGTAATTTGATTGTTCCAAAACAACAATAAACATGACAATACTTTACATAAGCGCTTAACACTCAGAAAAAAATCCCTAATAAAACATGAATTAAAATAAAGTAAGCATGAAATTTCAGATTTATTTGGAGAGAACACACAGCACTCAACCTTCTTTAAGCTACTTATTATAAATCATTTAATAGAAGTTCTATAAGTCTGTACATGAGTTGTATGTATAACTAACTCTGTGTGAGTATTTTCAGATTTAAGAAATAGCTGGAAAACACAGGACACATTCAAAGGACAATAAAGCAATTTTAATATAAATGTTCTTTTACTCCACTGTATTTTTTCACTCAGTGGTCTACTTCTTTTTTAGAAACATGGTTATTTGCCTCAGTGATGGAAACAGGGAATGTTGCTTTCTCCCAAGTTAGACATAAAATATGTCCTTTTTCAATCCATGCTCAGAATATCAGCACTCACTCACCAAAATCCTGTACCCAAGGCTCTGTTGGGTTATGACTTGAATAGGTAAAGACAACGTTATCCTTTTTCTAGAAAAATTTTTTAAAAAATCACTTACAGTAATGGGACTACTTCTCTGAAAATCTAAAGACAGGGAAGATATTTTAAGAATACAGAGAGTTAAACATTGCACAAAATGTTGCTGTTTCTTTGTTATCGAATGAGAGAGCTAGGGAGATTGCAAAGGCATATGGTTTGGTATGAAATGAAAAATTTCATGGAACTTTTTATATCTTTAACTCTGATATAAAACTTTTTTCCTCCTTCTTCAGTCTCTTTTTTGCAGGCTTAATGAAAATAAATTCAAATAAATAAAACTAAGAGAAGAAAAATAAATAAATAAAACCTCACCACACATTCTTTTTGCAGAAAACTCAGTGAAATTCCATCAGTTGGATCTGACAGTGGTTCATTATTTCATCTCTGTGTGGGTGGGTTTGGGTTATTTTCTTTTTCCCAAATGAATTTAGCTTTACTCTGTCCTTTGAAATTTTTTATGGGGAATACCTAGAAGAAATTATAGCAAGACTCAAAATAAGAACAAGAATTAATGGAATGAAATGAGAGAAGAAGTAAAAATCTCATTTTCTGTTGGAAACTTTTAGCTATAGTCTATTGGAAGAATATAGTTACTAACAAGAATTATTCTCCATGTGAGTAAACAAAGAAGAATATTTGTTATTGTTTACAATAGCATGTTCATTAGCTTATATAAACTAGAGACTTTATAAGCCTCTTCAAATCAAACATTTTTTACCAGGTATTTTAATTGCTGATGCCTAGGCAACCATGAAATAAATTACAAGTTGCCCTTGCATGATTTAAACCTGGTATGAGACTTGCCACAAACAAAAGAAATATTTCTCTGCTGGATTTCTTTCTGCATCATTTACTCCCTGCAGTTTAGAGCAGATTAATGTGTTCAGAGACTGATTGCCGTAATTACTCTGCCCTGCTGCTCTTCTATATTATGCAAACAAACGCACATGATGAAAGAGAGAAAATGGACAAGAATAGAGAGTCTTAGGCTCTCCTGATATACAACTTAAAACAACAGATCATGAATAAAAGCTAAAACTTTGAGCTAAACTTGAGTGCAGTTCACAAAGACGATACATATCATTAGTTCTTTTTTCATGTTTGTTTCAATGACTTTTTATGTAAAAATTTTCCATTAAAATTGTTTTTTTAATTCATTCTCCTAATTCAGCAACTTTGGAACTGTGACAGATTTTCAGTGATGATAAATGTTAAAGTTCTTTTGAAAAACTGCTTCCAAATATTTGTTTGCGAATAGCAATCATCAATGGAAATAATTCACTTATATTTCAGTTACAGGAAATGACCATCATAAATAGTTTAGTTTTGCTTTTTTATTCCAAAAAAGAGTAAAATAAGAATTTTTTTTAAATATGAAAGAAGACTGTAAAATCAATCAGGAAGTTTTGGATGATAATCTGATAATTCCTACCAGTAGCATGCTGACAATTTGTATACAGTATGTGTGTCTAAAATTTACACATTCATACACACTAATGAAATCACTCACACCTGACTACACTTTACCCCTCTAGCACACTGTAAGATATCTGGTCAAACAATCCCATTTCAGGAAAAAGGCTCAACCCGGTGACCTCCAGGGGTCTTTTTCTACCAATGTTTTTGTGGCCTTACGAACCCAGCCTTCCTGGAAATGGAGAGAAACTCGCACTCTCTTCTGTAAACCCACAGTTCAAAACCGTCATGTAAGTGTTCCTGCATTGGCCAAATGGGTTAAAATCTATTGCTGGTAATGGTTTACATAAATGTGATCGTTATGGCAGAGAAGTTGACAACATGTATTTTTAGTACTGTGTTGTTTTTTTCTCCTCCCCTCCTATTTTTTTTTTTTTAACTTTTGCGAATACTAATAAAGATATGCATAGAATGGAGATCACTGTACTTTCTTTTTCTTGTTGCTTCTACTTCTTTCCCTGGGTAATTATCAAGAAGCAAGGTTTAGTGATTTTTTTGTAAATGATATTAAGTATCCTGTAATTGTAAATTCTCCTGTTTCTATTGTAGAGGAGACCTCCTTTTTAGGAGGACCTAAAAAAATCTCACAGCATTGACACTATATTAGGGACTAATTCCAAACTTACAAATGCCAGAAAAATCTCTTTCCTTCATTTCCCTTGCAAATACTTTTCACGATTTTTATGCTCTATCTCTGAAATGTCTACTAAGTGCTGTTTTGTATTGAGCTTTGAAGTATTTTTTATTTCCATTAAAGTAATGATCTTTTAAAAATGAATATACAATACTGTATATGTACATATATATTATATACTATGTATATAATAATACAAGTACTATAGAACGGTGTAGATATATGGATATATAGACATATAGATATATAGATATAAATATAGAGCAAACGAAGAGATGAAATGTCATTCAAGAAAGAAAGAAAGAAAGAAAATTTTAAAAAAGTAAAACTTATCCTTGAAGCAGGATACTGAGAAATGGCAAACTTGCTTTTCTGCCACAAGGACTTGTGTGCTAAAGTCATTGGCAGTCAGCACGATCTCAGATAAGAATGCCTATCGTCCCTTATAGGATTAGAAGAACACTATGTCTGTTTTATCTATCTGCTTCCTTTGAAGGAAGCATATCTTACTTAAATTTGTCTCGTCTTTCTCATGCTTTAAACTCCAAGATCAGACTACCTTCTCATGTGTCTAAGTACATTTATGGAAAATGTGGCAAATTCAGCTAGAGCTTTCTACTATATTTTTTTAATTATCTGATGATGCTTATTTCATTATTGTACTAAGAAAATAATAATAAATTAAAGAATTGATAGAAACACTACAAGCAAACAAAAAACAAAATAAACCAAAAAATAAACCACAACCACAAAAACAAACCTAAAACCCAGAAACCAAACATAAACAAATAAACAAAATAAAAATCAAACCAAAGACAAGTACAGAGTTTCTATGAGGTTGTCAGTCTGATGAATGGGGCTCACTCTGTAAATGTGAAATGAATATTTGGGGGACAGGTCTCAGGAAGACCATCTGTTCTCAGAAATCCATAGATATTGCAGGGCTAGAATGATTCTAGAAGATATTTTCAAAGGTGAAAGCCATATAATCCAGTGGCCAATAAAAGCATTGAATAAATGAACTGGACTTATTTTGCCTGTTCTGTTTTCTCTGCTTCATAGCCCAAATTCTATTTGCACTTAAAAATAACCCTTTTTATCTTTTTCAGTATCTGTCACTAGGAAGCTTGCTATTCAAAGTTCACCTATCATGAAACTTGCATCTCAACCAGAGTAACATTATGTTCAATCAGACTGCAAACAGGTTCATGTGAGTTCAGTTAATTTGCAAACAAATGCTAGAATTAAATTTTTCAGGTTTTATGTACTTTTGGATATTGTTACTATGGTTACTAAAACCATAGCATGGTTTTTATGGTTATGAAAATCCAAATTTTATTGCATTAAGCTTCCACTTAAGGCAAGCTCTTCACAGTGAATCAGGCTGGAACAATACCTTGTTTATACCACTGAGGTCTTCCCTCCTTTCTCTGACGTCCGTCTCAGGCTGTCCTGCCATTCTTGCAGTCATACTCATGACTCATCTATGTTAATCATTTGTTTCTCTTGGCTTGGGAAACATTTATGTGTGTTCTGTCTCGTACCAGGACTTTTCACCCTTGATTGTATTATCACTTAGTAAAGGTGAATCAGTTCAGCAGGGAGATGTTCAGAAGTCATTTCTTCCTTGCCTTTATCTATTAATTAGAGCCTGCCATCTCAGATTTTGTAAGTGACAGCATGAAAGATCCCAGTCTGTTCTAGTGCATCCTTAAACAAATTTTACTTCAGCAGCAGTTGAAAAGCTGACATAGGATGCTGGAGCATCAGGAAATAATTTCTCCTGAATTCTATTTATGAGGGTTTAAACCATTACAGTTCAAATTCATACTTTAACAAATTTAGACTAATATTCACATTCTCGCTTATGACTTCTCAGATGACTAACAAGGAAAACAGTCTCAAACTGTCTTTCACGTTTAATGAACTAGATGTGCATACCTGCTCCATTACACTATAATGAAGCCCTATTCTTTGATGAAGACCAGAAACAAGGGAAATTTAGCTTATTTAAGTGAATGGTGAAAGCAGAATTTCGGAAAAAGGCTTTCCTCTTTCAGTCTAGCAAGCTTATTTATGCCCATTACTGTGAATAATGATGTTCCTTTACTTTCCTTCAGTAGGTAAAGGATAAGAAATTTTACAATTCTATGCCAAACTAGAATATTCATGGAAGGAATTGTAGACCTGAACATCACAATGCCTACATTTCTTTTTCTTTTCCTTAAGAAGATAGTAAGTACAATTACTGTTTGCCTTTTACCAAAGTTGAATAAAATGGTAGAAGTCAAGTCCAGATACAAATCACTGGATATTGATAACCACCTGTTATGGTTTGACTGCAGTCAACAACTAAGCCTCACAGAGTTGCTCACTCCCCCTCCCCCACTGGGACAGAGGAGATTATAAGAAGGGTAAAAGTGAGAAAACTTGTGGGTTAAAATAAAAATCACGCATAATGGTGACTTAGGAAGACAGACATCACTCCGAATGTCGCCTCCTTCCTCCTTCTTTCCCCAGCGTTATGTGCTGAGCTTGAGGCCATATGGTGTGGGATATTCCTCTGAAGAGTTGGGGCCACCTGTCTCAGTTGTGTCCCCCCACAAACTCACTGTGCACCCCCAGCCTGTGCTGGTGGGCTGGGGTGAGAAGCAGAAATGGACTTGGCTCCATGTAAACACTGGTTAGTAATAGCTAAAGCATCCCTGTGTCATCAACACTGTTTCCAACACTATCTAAAACATAGACCATAGAGCTACTTTGAAGAAAATTTGATGTATCCCAGCCAAAACCAGCCCACCACTACTGACCCTTGCCTTAACCTTAGATTTATCAAAGCAGGGCAGATCATATATTTGTATCTTAACCAGGGAAAACACTCTGCTGTTTTTTGGGACCATTGCTTTCTTGGGAACCCTGAAAACTATGTGCAGGTATTGCATCAAAGAAAAAGACCCTACATTAACTTAAAAAGTATACAGAACAGAAAATGATAGAAATGTCTCTAAATAAACCTGAAATTAACTAAAGAAAAACAAAGAAACAAAAAATCCTGCAAGAAAACTTCAAGTGAAGCTAGTAACCAATGGCACACTTTTCAAAGTGAACATCTAGTTTTGACTTATTCTTTCCTTTTTTTTTCTTTTCGAAAGGCATGGATGGACGATTCCTTATCAAAACAAATCTTTGCTCTAAGTAACAGACCTAATAGTGTGGTCTTTAAAACCAATTTGGAAACTGGTCTACTGACCACTTTAATTTTCATTCACATTTTGTGCTAGGAGTCCACAACTGATAACTTTGTTAGGAATACATCAGTGTAATCAGGTAAAAATACTGAAAGCCTGAAAAATAGAAAAAGGTATATTAACCAGTTGCTCAGCTGCTATACTTGTGAAATAATGAATCCAGCTTAGCCAGAAGGCAAATATCACCTGATTTTCCATTATTTAAATAACATACCATGAAATCTAGCTCGGTGGTTGTTTGATTTTCTTTTTCTATAAATATATCTCTCTTCTAACTATTTGAATTTTATATAGTCTCATTAAAAAAAAAAAAAGGCTATTTAAAGCTAATAATTACTTAATTCAATTTTGAGTTTTTTATTCAATCCAAAAGGACTGGGTGAAGGACTTAACCTTGGATATTACAAACAACTGATGTCATTTTAACCAATTTCCTATTTGCAATCTTCACCTCCTTTTGTGCTTGCCTCTGATGACAAATATTTTCCCTGAACTGATCATAAGATTTATCACCATATCTTTAGTTACTATCCCTGTTAACATTTCTATTTTATTATGTATGAAACAGAACAGCAAAATTTTGTCTAGTGACATAATATTAAGTATTTGGTCAAGAATGATTCCCGGGCAGTTAAACGAAGCATCATGACAAATGATGACAAAATCTCAGCCATGGAGAGCTTTTTTTTGGAGAAGTCAAAATTAGTTGATTATTTCATCACCTTTTTTTTCCCCTTAACACCTGTGACCAGATCCAGCATGAATACCTCCTGTGTCTTGGTAGAAAAGGATGATATTGCATAGCCTTGTTGTTTCTAATTTTCTGGATTTGGTCTTGGAATACTTTGTTGGACCTCCCAGAGTCTACAAATGTTGCCTTGTGAGAATCAAACTGACTTTTTAATATGAAAAAAATTTGCTGCTAATCTCAGAAATGTCAGTGATGAGTGCCTGTATACCTGGAAAGCTGCAAAGAAACAACAAACACGTTATCATGAGGGGATAACTGTTCTCTCCTTGAAATGCCTTATTTAGAATAATCAATATCTTGTTAAACGAATATATTTTTCTCAATTTTCTTCTCTCATTTATGTGTATACACAGAGGGAGGATTAATTCACATAAACTCTGTCCAATGTAAATTATTTTCTATGTTTTCTATTCTTTGGTCTTTTACCTAAACTAAAATCAGGTTTACGGGCTGTGGAATAGAATGTAGCTTTGCCTAATGATACAATAGCTAATCCATATACCTTTTTTTTTTAAATCGCTTTCACATAATTTTTTAACCCCAGGCAGGTTAAAGTAATTTGCTTTTAAAAGCATTCACTATTTAATTATAGGGCATTTTTTTTTAAACTTTTTATTGCTGTTAAATGTGTCTTCTTAAGATATCTCAATGCTATTTTGATCCCCCATTAAATTATTTTCATTTATTCAGACAGTTTTACTTTCATTATAACAAATTTATGAATTAATAGACATGACTCAACAGTGCTTCAGCATCCTGTAAATGTTAAAGAGGTTCAATATGTTCCTGACAAAGACACATCACCTTGAAGTAAATCAGACTTTATCAACTCAACTTTTTTTACCTTATTGGCCTCTTAAAAAGAGAATAGACAAGGGGGAATTATTTTCTATGACTTTTCAGTAAATCCTCTCTAGGCAATGCAGGATAAAAATCAAAATGCTTAATTATAAAACTTCTAAAAATAATGGGTTTTATAAATATATACGTTAACAGTCTTTGCATGGGAACCAGTGAAACACTCTGTTTTGTCTTATGTTCATGTATGATTCTGCATATGTACTTTAATTAAAATTTGTAACTACCCAACACTTAGTAGAAGCTCCTTCAAACTTAAAACTTTAGCTTCCTGGTGATAATTTCTGTGTTTATTCCCATATTAGCCTACAGTTATTTTGCGTTAGTTTAATATTCCTTGTTTGTTAGAAATTTATTAATGTACTGTCTTCTTTTAGTTTAAATACTTCTTTTTGTGGTATCTTTTAGATGCTTAAATATTTACTAAGGTATTTAGAAAATTGTGTTTCCTTTTTTCTGATCTTACTCTACATGAAAGATTGTTATCCTCCAACCTACATTTAGTTTTCTGTGACCCACCACTTAATTTGCTGTATCAGTGCTACCTGGACATTATTCCTTTCACGAACAACAAAAGTACCTTTACAATAGATCATAATTATTCTAATTTTCTAAAATGCTGTGAGCATCAAGCAGCTTAATACTATGAATTTTATTTGCTCAGAGGCCAAATAATCATCTGTTTTCATCTTCCTGTTTATAAATGCTGTATTCCTATTCCTTTATGAAATACTTCGGGTTTTATTTTTCTAACTGGTGAGTTTTGCAGCATATCAAACAACACTAAAAAGGCTAGTCCATGAGGAATTTTGTGATGCAAGAGAACAGGGTGATTTAAATTTTTTTCATCAAATGCCATAAAATATAGCTCCCCCAGGGTATAAGGAATGAGATGACTAAAGTATTTTTTACAGTTTAAGAGGTGGCAATTATAGCAAAGGGTAACAGCAGTGTTTCAGAAAAGCTACAAAACATTCTATAGCTGAAAAACACTGACTTAAATATTACCTAAATTTCACATGCTGCTTGCACAATTTATATGCTGCTACTGTACTCCACAACTGAGAACTTACAGGATTTTATACCAAATTTGATTTTTTTAATCTACTTGCTTTTACCCAACTGCCAGAACACCTTCTTTTTATATGCTCTGAATCTATATATATCCAATAAAAGAACCTTTTATATATAAATCCTCCTTCAAATAGAAAATTTTTATAACACTATACTTTCCTGAGTACAAAATTATCACTTTACAGGTTTAAATCCATCAGAAGTCATAGACTGTTTAGAAGGAAGCCAGTGCTTGTGACAGCGAATACATGCAGACTGGAAAAGTAGGGACAGGATGTCCCACTATAGGTACTCCATGGCAATTGACTTGTAGTCTCTTTTCCCATAAAATTTGAAGAATGACTGCTACAGATTACCAATTTCACATCCTTTTCCTTCATAAACAACTAATGATAGCATATTTAATGCTTCTGAGTAAGAAACTCAGTACAAATTATAACCAGAAATTTCTGTATTCATGATTAAGCCAACATGCTTAGTCATTATTATTTTCTTTCCCAAGAAAGATCTGGGTTTTGCTCACTAAATTTCATTCTTTCAAAAAAAAAAAATTTCTTCTAATAACTGAAATTAGATTAACTTCACAAAAGTCTTTAACACGCCTTTCCAAAATCTTTTCCTTGCATACAGTCTTTTTGACAGAAAATATCTGTGAAAGTCATTCAACAAGATTTATTTACTTTCCAAAATATGAGATAAAAAGGGCCTAATGGAATGAAGATAGACATAAATATTAGTAAAAAGAAAAGGATTAATTTTTGTTTGTTTGTTTTTGGTTTTTTTTTATTAACAGCATTTTTAAAAGTGTTAGGTTTTGGAGTACTCTTGTATTTGAATAAATAAATTTTGTTAATCTTTGAACTTTATGTGAAAATTGTCCTGATTTTTCTTAAGTTTAATAGTGTCTTCTGTCATTAAAATTATTGTTTTAGGCTTGCACTCTATATTGACTACTTTTATTTTTAATCTTTTCTCCTCTTTATTTATTCTTTCTATGTATGAGAGTCAGGTCATTCAAATGTTTAAATTGTTTTTATCCAGAATTTACAGTTAAAGAATTATTTCCAAGGTAAAATACAAACTTGATGTTAATATGAACTTCTCTTGTTTATTTTTTACTGTATTGCTTATTCTATTTAAAAAACACTGTTGTCTTTCAAACTACACATACTATGTACATAATTGCATTATATATCAAAATACCTGAGAAACATGTAACAGAATTTTGTGTGCTTGCTGGCTACAGTTGGGCCAAGATCTTTACAAAATTATTGAAGATGGTTCAGCTGGAAAACTAGAATGAGGTTCAGTATAGACTGAAATGATATAAAAAATACAAGTATCACCTTACCAGATTTAAGACAGTGAAACTACTTTTGCGATATCTGCCCTTAGCTTTAATACATATAGACTTTGTGTGTCTTTATTGTTTGATCTAACCTAGTAGAAGTTTGGTAACACTGTAAAATATTGCTTTTAAAGAAAACTTTACAAAGATACAGGAAAAGTCAAATGATGGCAATTACACACTTTGCAACCCACGTTTCCTCATTTCTTTCTATGGGTAGGGATCCTGATCCTTATTAAAATCTCCATTAGAACAACTGAATATTGCTGTCGATTTTTTTTTTTTTTTTTTAATCTAACACTAACAGGAAGCATATAGTGACTTAATCGCTCTGGACTTTTCATAGTCACTTTTCCAAAGATATAATATACTTGAGTGTAGTGCATCTAAATAAAACCCCATATAGTTGGTGATCTGTCCTTATGGTGAAGCCATGTAAATGAGATTAAGTTAAGTCTGAATACAAGCCTCCACTGATGGCTGGAGGACAGCACTTTAGGAGTGCATTAATGCACTTGTTTTCCTTTTGGAAACAGGATGGGAACCTCTTTGGCCACAGCTGAAAATTATGCCTTATTCATGGTGCAGCTATACATATAGCATAAGATGATCTGCAGGTACCTTCCTGGGCCTGATGTGGCACCATGAGAAGTCAGTTAAAAAAATTCCAGTGACTATGAATGACACTTGAGAGTGAGTTTCCCACTTAGACAAGTATGCAAAGTATCTGTTTTTCCACCAGTTCTGATTCTCTCAAGAGCCGTATACACATCGTGCCTTTTCCAGTGTTTTTGTCAGACTGTCAGATTACATTACCAAATGAAAAATTGACTCCTCTGGTGTAAAACCAGTAAGTGACAGCCTAATTCCAGCTCTGTGATGTAAGGTGAGAACTCTACAGAGCAGGTCAGAAACGTGATTACACGAAGAAACTCACTGAAGATCTTTTAAATTAAGCTTTTCAAACATCATAATCTGATGTAAATTTATAAGACCAGTTTTAGTATAGATGAAAATATTTTTATTTTAGCTCAGCTCTTTTGAATCAAGAACAGATGCTGTTGTATGGTTTGTTTTTTAACTTGGCATAGTTCTGAAATGATAGATGTGCACTGTTGTGCTGAGTTGCACCAATAGCTGTGTTTATGCTCAGTGTCATATTCAGTGACACTTGAGAGCATTGCAGAAGACAGTTTCATATGTTTAACAATGACAAAAATGTGTGTTTAGCTACATCAGGAACAGCAGAACTGGAAAGGGGCTGCTTCCATCTCTGTGATTCAGGTGAATATCTTCATTAGAGTTGGCAATGTTATAATGTCAGATATAAACATCCCTCTGAGATGTTGTGTGACTCTTGAGTATTCAACACAGTGTGCTTACCTATACAGCTGGCTCACACTTGAATTTGCATCTTTGTCTTATGAAAATTTCAAATTCATTGGTTCAGCAGAGCGAATGCCCTGTGCTGGTGTCTGCTTCTCAATAACTTCTCTTTCCTGAGAAAAGAAGCAAGCATATGGGCTAGATTATTCCAGCTTAATATGTTCTTTTCTTTAAGTAAAACATTTGGTGTTCTGCCATTTCAGACATCAATGTCCCCTGAGTGAGTTTGATTGTCCTTTCAGACAGCTCTGGGTATTTCAGGTGCCTTTTAATAATGGATAAAAATGTGTGAACTACTTTCTGCAATGGGGCACAACAAATAGAGTAACTTCTGACAAGCTATGACAACGTACAACATATCATCTGTTCCTTGCGCTCAAGTAAAAATCTGCATCCCTACAGAGAGGCAAGTTGGATACCTGGCAATAGCTGCCTGTGTGCAAGACAGTTGGTAAATATTCTGTGATATAAAACACGTTACTGGTGGAAGAAGAATGACCTATTATATATTTATTGCAGACTAGAATATATAGAGACATAGCTAGTAGTTTGGTAGCATACAGCCATGATAATATGTGTTATTATTAAAGCTTGTTTGTGTATCAATGAAGACTGTATTAAGTCTTCCATGATAATTGCTTATGTATGAGCTTTGCTGTGTTAATATGAAGTGATAACAATATTAGGATTAAAATAGAAAGGGAAAAAATTCTGACACTGTTGAAAAGTGTATAAAAACTTTGAAAGCTAGATTGCATGTAAGAATTCTACATGAATGGATTAATCCTAAAAGCCACAGTTAAGATTTATTTTATTTTTTCCAGTCCTAATTGACTACAAATATCTATTTCTTTTCAGATTAGTTAGCATTTGTAAAGTAATGCTGCATGTGAATTTGCAAAACAGGTTGTCTCCTGTACAAAACCAGAATATACATATGTGTATAAGTAAAAATGAGTAGAATATTTTCAGAACTAAAAGATATGAATACTTTTCATAAATCTTGACCATTTTTGTTTTCTGCATTCATTGTGAAACTATTCAGAAGAAAACTGAAAAACTTTACATAAGACTACACTTTTGTGAAAACTAATTTTTAAATTACATCTAAACAGATACGCTATTAGATATTCTTGATTTTAGAGGAAGAAATTAAAAATGGCCCCTCAAAGTTTTTAGAAGAGGTATTTCATACCTTTTTACTATGATTGGGTTTATTCATCTCATTTATTTAATACTAGTTAGCAAACTATGCTCAGATTTTTATGTCTTTGACAGAGCTGACTTGATACAGTAAGTAAATAAATAAAGCTCCATACTTTGTAACTAGAGCTATTTAAAATGTCAGAATGCAGTCAATGATTCTCAGGATTTAGCCCGCATATAAAATAATTTGGAAACATGTTTTTTGTTGTTTTCTCTGGTGATATATTTGTAATTCTTTAGGGTTAAAAATGGATTCTTCATTTCAATAGCTATTTTTAATGTTCTTTATATTACTGACCACCAAAGGCACCTTCAGTTTTAAATCCTCATTTACTTTATATTTAAGGGTCCTAAGCCATTCATGACTCAGGAGATAACTAAAACCTTTGGTGTATTTTGGTGCACGATGTTTGCATTAGTCTCCAAGAAATAGTACTAGTTTATATTGAAGTAGCTTATTTTAACTTACTGGACAGAGATTTATTTGGCTTTTCCTCTTCTTTTCTGAAAAAAAACCCACAAAAGCAAAAAACCCAACAACTTACAAATATATAAATCAGTTCTTGAAGATCAGACAAAAGACAAGAAAACATTTCCCTAAAAAATATTTCTGGTTTATTTTTTTTTTTCTTAAATACAGAGTTCACTTCTTGAAATAAAGGTATACATAGTAAAATTTATACTGGGGATACTTCAGAATGATTTGAAAAGAAGCCTTTAGAATGCACTCTGTTTTGATATGATGTGTTATCCTTCTTTCACCAATCATGCTATCTATCTGCATTCAGTTGCTTCAGTCTTCATGTCTGCTATAATAAGATATTGCGGAAGGAATACAAGCTGTCCACTCTATTTTTCATCTATTTTAAATAAAGTAAAAAAGAGGAATAAAAATTATAATGGTAAGTATTTTGAAATAGTATTTTAGAATACAGGTTTTCCTATGTTAAGAGGTAGTCTTCCATCCCATCTAGTTAATTTTCCTTTTTAAGCAGCATATCCATGCTCCGGCTTCTATGCTTTTCAAATCCCTTGAAGCATCTTCAACAAAAAATTTCCAGATGATCTTATGGGCTGTGGTCTAGCTCAGATCCTCAGATCAGATGCTAGCAGCTTCACGAGCAAAATTTTTTCCCATTTATTTCCACTTCTGTGATTAATATGTATTCTTCTCTTGCCATACTAAGTCTGATCAGATTTTAACTCAAAGCTTGTCATTCTTTTCTAGGTGGCTTTTGGTAATGCTTATTGATGCATTTATCTTGTGAGCTATTAAATGTTTGCCTCCTCTTTTATAAGGGTAATTGCACAGATGTTCCAATCTGGCTGCTCTTCAAGACATTAAGAGTGACCTCTGGTTCAAGGAGGAAACACAGGTTGTAAGTAGGAAGATACAGTTTTAATTAGTGTATCTATAACTCTGGCCACAAGACCAATAATTAAATCAGTCTGATCCAATCACTAGATCAGATTCAGATTTTATAGTTTGCTGTATAATACTGTAACAATCTTATTTCTTTTAAGCATCTAAATAGCATAAGTGAAATCCTGAGTTCATTGTACTGTGAGAGAGCACTAGGAATGTTGTTAAATGCTTGGTGTTGTACAGCAGGATGAAAAGGGCTGTGTTTGACAATCTTGGAGTCTTTTAGAGGTTCCATCACTATTTGCCAAGGTGGAGTTTAGGTGGGAAAACAACACCAGCATCACACTTTCCAGCCATACATAAACACGAAATACTCATCAGGATATGATTTTTTGTAGCTGCACAGTGATTTCTTTCCAAAGGTTTCTATGATAACTCACATGCATGTGCATTCACCTGCACACACATCCACACATCTGATCAATCCTGCCCTGCCAAGAATCACTTTCCTGTGGCTGAGACTGTACTCTCAGTAGTGGCTTATGGTAATATTTTATTCCTAAGCTTCTGCTGCTGTTGTATGCTGTCATATATATGAAGCATATGTATGCTTCTCTTATTCCATACAAAAATCACCATCTCAACATTATTGCAGGGCCTTTTGAGGACTATTTGACTTTCAGTGTGTTGAAATCCACCACATTTTTGAGAGGGGAAAAAAAAAAGGCAAAACAAGAAACCCCCAAAAGACTAAATGTAAAGTTGGGCAGAAAAATTTTTGCATAATGCTTCATTTGTCAACAGTACCTTGAGGACTTTTCCTGTGCTGAACTCAATATTTCTGTTGAATAAGACAAATAGCTGTTTCTACTGGTCAAAACTAATGTTTTGAAGAAAGTGGCAATTAGTATAAGATCAGTAGCTTTTCTTAACAATGACATATTTTTAATTGATGATATTGCGGATATATTCTTTTAGCATACTCCTTTTTCAAATAAATAATTTAAATATGAGTGTTAGTATGAGACCAAATATGCTGACAACAAAGGAAACAAAAAAGCTGGGGTTTTTAGCCATTTGATTTTATCACATAAAGGCTTTACTTCCCAGCTTGCAGGTAAACTCCCATGCTGTTTCAGGGACATTATTTTTGGACAAAGATCTTTGAATAATTTGGGAAAAAAAAATACAGAGGTCTTATTATCAAAAGACTAAATCTTGTATGATAGTTAAGATTTATTTTTGTCTATATTTTATTTAGGTAAATGAAAACATTTTCCAAAGGTGCCATTCACAAAAGAAAAAATATTTTTTCCAGGACAGTTTTTAGTCTAATGATAAAAAACTTTCTATTAGAGGAATTTTAATTAAAAAAAAAAAGCCATTTATTAAAAAGTTTTTAATAAAAAAAACTCCATGGAAAATTATGAAAAAGGAGTTAAAAGTTTCAAATTTGATAAGCTATTTTTTTAGGCGTATTTAGACTTCCCATCTTTAAACCCAGGCTAGAAGAGTATTTGTGAAACAACTGACAGATGCCTCCCTAATTGCTACTATAAGAGAAGAAACCTATGGTTTCTGCTTTCAAATTATAAAACTTAATTGCTAGGTTGGGCCTTAATAATGATAAGTTAATGTCTAAGTCTTTGTGGTCCAAAAAAGCAGCTTCACTACTGAAATACAAACAAATTCCCCACAAATCCACAATGTTTTTAAAATAATGTAAGAAGTGAGAATAAAGAGACCCTATAAAAAAGTGGGTCTTGATAATGTTGAAGGCAATAGATAGGGGTTATCAAAATGAGACCAATCCGATTATTCTTCATTTGGCTAACATAAATTGCACAAATTATGCATTTCTCTCTTTATGGCCATTATGAGACTCAGAGCTTTGCAACTATTCAGCAGGTAGGACAAACTGTTATCATGTGCAAGCACACAAAGGATGTGAAACATTTTCTAAGGCATATATAATGTTGTCTGGTTTTGGTTTTAATATCAGTGAAGAACTAAATTGCCTTCAGGTGCCCAAACTTCTTATTTTCACATAGGCACACCATATTTATCAAACATAGAAATTCAGAAGACAATTTCTCTTGGGCCATCTTTAGACAGATGTCACTGTTGTGGGTGTCAGGACACAGTAAATGAATGCCATAATTTTCTAGTTGTCTCTGTGCCAAAGACTTGGAAAACTGGGCTGCTACGGGCAACTGCAGGAGAAAAGTGCCAGGGACTAACACAGACCAGAAAAGAAACAGTTGCCCAGGGAAGCCAAGGACACATCACTACCACCACTCTTCTGGTGCCTGTTTTCCAAACTGTTGTAGAAGAACCTTTCCCTACATTTTTCCGAGCTGCATGGTAATGCCTGCCAGGATGTAGCTGTCCTTAAATCAGTGGTGTATAAAATGGAAATGCTTTTACTATTCTCTTGGATTTTGAGATTGCAGGATAAAGCAGGGTTATAATTTCAGTCATTTTATTGCAGTTATGAAAACTAAAGAGTAATTTATGTACTGTGTGTACCTATATGTTTTTATGTGTACACACCTTTTGTTAGAGTAATTAATTTTTGATTAATTTTAAATCATTATTTTTCCTAAGTAATTATTTTCAAAATAATTACTGGTCACCAGGAGCTGTTATTTTATTTAAACATTGGGATGCCAAGATTTAAAAGGAAATCATATGCTTTAGCATTTTAAAGCATCATAGAGAATAGTTCACAAATAAGACTTTCATGCAACATACTTTAGACACTGGTTTAGAGTGATTTTCACTAGTTATTCACTGGAGGTCTTTTAAGAGTCATTCTAATACCTAGGTGTAACACTGATCTAACAGAGATCTCCTGAAAGCTAATAGACTCTTTATAGGTAGACTGTACCTATTAAGCGATAGTAAAAGTATTTTCTAGCCTTAGATTTAATAGAAAGTAGCCAGAACAAAGAGTTTTTGATAGCCACTGGTCTCCTTTCTGCCCAAATTATCTCATGCTCTGTAGGTGTGCCAGTTTGGCCAAATTTAGAAATGTATCCTCTGAGAGAAGGCAGGCTATAACCACCCCTCCCCCACCAGGTTCGGGAAAAAAGAAACTTTTTCCTCGAAGGAAAGAGATAAAACTATTTATTTAACAAACACATGGGAAAAGGATAATAATGCCAAATAATAAAATCTCTTGCTGTGGACAAAAACCTGGGAAAGTGTTAGAGTCCTCCCTTCGGTCTCCTTGGAGCTGAGACTTGGCCCCGGGCCAGGCCCTCTGTGCCTGGTGGAAAGTCCTCCTGGTGTGTTCTGATATTGAAACAGTCCAGCAGAAAAGGGGAAAAAAAGAAAATCCGAAATTCCAGAAAAAAGTTTAACTCTCTGTCTCTCTCCAGAGAAAAAGAAGCTGAAAAACTGGCCTAAAAGTGGCTGGAAAGCAGCAAGCCAGGTGCTTCCCTCCACTCTCGCTCTCCTGCTGCAGCTGAAAAAAAAGTCTCTATCTCTGTGTGACTTTGAACAAGCTGCAAACTGCTTTGAAGAAGTTTTGCTCAGGTTTTCCTTCCCCCTCTCAGGCTCAGTTTAAAGGCATAGAAAGGCACAAAATTAAATCCTAGGCATAGGGCAGCGATATGGGATACACATCATAAGGTCACCCCAAGACAGTAGATTCTCTTTCTAAACCAGCCAATTGAGCAATTACCTGGTTTTGCTTACACTTTCAATAGCTTTGAAAGGCTAAAATCCTCTCAGAATGACAGCCCATGTATGAAGGTGAGCAGTACTCATGTGCATTAAGAGCTGATCAAGGAGTAAAGAAAAAGTTACACCTAGGCAGCAGTTAATGCCACCTCAAGTTAAAGGTGATTTTCTTACGATGTTATCACTTTATAGTACGCACATTGGCTCCCATTCAGTCAAACACTTATGCCAGACCAAGTTATTTTAATAGACAAAAAAAGTTTCAAAATCAGAATCTCCTGCAGTTAGGAAGTAGCCGTGGTCATTCAGTGTCCTTCAGACTTCTTTATCTTCAACAATACTATGATAATCTCTGTAGTGGGTTGAACCTGAGTTGATGGACAGTCTTTTAGACTAATGATGCTTCTCACAATTTACATATTTAAACCCCGCAGAAAAGGAATTTCCTTTTGTTCCTGCCGGAAGGTGGGGGGGGCCTGCGAACCTCCGGGCCCTGCCGGGCTGGGCCGGGCCCCCTGCTCCCCCCGCTTTCCCAACGCCGCGGCACACACCCTGGGTCACTGGGGGGGAACTGTCCCAGAGCCGCAGGCAGCTAAACCCAGCCATGGACTGCACACAGCTAAACCAGCCATGGACTGCCACACAGCTAAACCAGCCATGGACTGCCACACAGCTAAACCCAGCCATGGACTGCACACAGCTAAACCAGCCATGGACTGCCGCACAGCTAACCCCATCTGGCATGGCTTCCTGGGACCGGTGGGTCCCTCTCCCTCTCCTCGCAGAGCCAGCGGAGCCAACGGGAGCCGGCATAGCCTCCTGTCGGGAGCCGGCATAGCCTCCTGTCTGCAGCCAGCACACTTCATGCCAAACTGAAGAAGACACCATGCAGCCAGCAGCACAAAGGGAGCGAGGCTTTCTGCACTGTAAAGCCTGAACAAGGACACTCTTCAACACGGCGGCTTCGGAGTCAGAGAGAAAGGGAAAGTGAGTCACGTGAGACGGAGCTGAGCATGGCGACGGGAGAAAAGAGGGCGGTGCCGCGGTTCTCGTGCGTAGCTTAAAAAACTTCTTGCATGCCGTGGGAAGAAACTGTAATATCACAAACTGTTTGTGTCTTTAATCCATCTGAAGTACATGGGGGGATGGCAAATTCACGTGTAGCCCGTGAAAATTGTGAAGAGTGCCTATTCCAGGCTATATAGAAGCAGTGAGAGGCTTTTAGAGACTTATGGCAAAGAAAGCCTTTGTGTTCAGGCAAAAATAACTCATCCTTAAAAAGATTAATAACCTCATGTGATGGCTCATGTTTTGTGGTGTGAAGGAACTGCGAGATTTTTTTTCATGGGAAGAGATGCTTTACACCACGGCAGATTGTTTCTTTCTGGGTGGGTCTGCTGTTGGTGGCAGTTTGGGAACCATGTGAAGCTGAAGAAAACCCTTTTTTCCTTAAGCATAAGAGAGAGAGGCTTTTCAAGAGCTGCAACACTGACTAAAATCCCATGTTCTGTTATCCTTTGTGCGAGTTGGGTAAAAGGAGGAAAGTGCTTGAAGGGGTGGAGGGAGTTTGCTTTAATTTCTTGTTATTTCTTTTTACTTTTAATTCTATTAGTAATAAAACTCTTTCTTTGTACCACAGCCATTCAAGTTTGAACCTGTTTTGCCTTGCAGCTCTCTAGTTTTCCTCAATATTTTCTTATTTTCCCCTTACGAAAATAACAGATTTCATGTGCTTGATGCTTAGCTGCATCAAACCACAACAATTTCTTTTTTCCCCCTCTTTCTGTTGCACATGTTCTACACAGTGTTAGATGCTGAACAGAACCACTTATATCAGGAGAGAAATTAGGCTGGGCTCTTTAATGCAAATTATGAAAAATAAGTACATCCTTCCTTTGGCTATAAAGGGAATCGCAGGCTGCTTTTCTCTCAAGTTAGATAACTCCTTCAATAGCAGTTCCCACCAGATTTCTCCTACATACACAAAGAAACTTCTCCCAACAGAAACACTTGTCTCCAGAATCATTAAATTGCTTCCTACAGATTGGAAGAAGATATTACAACAAAAGGAAATTTACTCATAGTCAGATGGCTACCACACAAGGAATATAAGATCCAACTGTTGTTACGTTATTGTGCCTGTGAGGATATAGCACTTGTTATGATCTTCATTTAATCACATTGCTCTTTGCCTTCTGCTCATCATATTTCCCAAGGCTGTTAACTTCTCCTTTCTTCATTCCATTGCTAAATCTCATCCAGTTTATGAAAAAAAAAAAAAATAAAAAAAGTACTCCTAATAGTTACAAGCCCTTTTTTACATCATTTCAGGAGAAAAAGTAGGACTCACTATCTCAAGGAAGCCAGTTTGTAAACTTTCACCCTGCCAAAACTTATACATCTGTTTAATGTTTCGCTAACAACAGTGATATTGAAGAGAATGTAACTACTGCGACTAAGTTAGAAACATACATAAGCTTCAGCAGGCTCAGGGTGTAATTAAATATGTATTATTTCTCTTTTTAAATTTAGTTTCAATAAGAAAGTTGGAGAATTTTAAAATACCATTATCTATGTCTTGTCTTGCTGAATTTCTACTGTCATGGTGCAATTTTAATAAACCTAGTGATGTATATTGATGATGTAAATTGAACATTTTATTAGATTGCTATCTTTTACAATTTATTTTTTTAAATTCTGTTTTTCTTTAAGTATCAGAAAATATAGTAAAAAATATCTCAACTAATAAAGTAGTTACATAACTTTTAAATATTGCTAGTATGAATGTATGCAAAGATTGTTGCAGTACTAGTAGAAAAATATATTACTATTTACCTCTTTTAATTTTTAAAAGAAATCCTAGAAATTTTTGAGGGAACACTGATGATTTCCATGAGTGAAATCTGTTACTACTAAAATTTACTACTACATTTTTTGCAGATATATTTCCCTAGAAAAGCCACAGTGTTATAAAAAGTAAGTCACTAGAAAGCATCAAGGTAAGAATGACCACCTATTTCCAATAGTATCTTGCATATGGAAGATAATTTATAGGTTTTAGAATTATAGGGAAAATCTGTGTGAAGGTCATCCTTAGGTTATTTGCCTTCATCTGTTCCTCATATCAAAAGCAATTAGTTCTGATAGGATAGACATTATGTAATAGAAAAAAAAGTCAGTGGAGTAATAATTGTTCGAATATGGTGAAGAAGAAAGTATCTTCTCATTATCTTTTGAGAACAAAACAAATAAGGACACCATTTCTAGAATTTAGCATTTGTCATTAGTGTGTGCTTCATTATCATTATTAAAATTATCATTATTAAAACTCCCAATAATTTAACAATGCTTTAAAATTATTAGTATTTGTATACTTGTTGACAGATTAGTACTGCTAAAACAGCACAATACTTAGGAATGCTATTATTCATCTCTTGATGATGACAAAAATCAAAACAAAGTTAATAGGAGACTGGCAAGCTCATTTAAAAGGACTTTCGTTTAAATAGAGAATTCGATTATATAATATCATATCTATCAGGTTTTCATTATAAATATTATTCTAGGAGCCACTCAGTAAAATCATAAAAAAGTGAAAGACATTATTCAGGTTATTCTCTTTCCATTTGCACTTGCTGTGGAATCCTATTGGATGTTTACATAATGTTCATAGAAACAGAAAAAAATGTTGATGAGAACAATTAATTAATCTGTAAGAAGACTGGGAATATAAAATTTCTCAAAACATGAATTATAGGATTTTAATAAGCTGCTTTCAGTAGGGTATATGAAAGAAAAGCACTCAAAGTCCAAAATGTGTGTACCGGTTTGGCCAAATTTAGAAATATATCCTCTGAGAGAAGGCACAACCACCCCTCCCCCACCAGGTTCGGGAAAAAAATAAATTTTCCTCGAAGGAAAGTGAAGAAGATAAAACTATTTATTTAACAAACACACGGGAAAGGAAAATGAGGTTAAATGGTAAAATCTTTCACTGTGGAGGAAAAACCTGGGAAAGCGTTAGAGTCCTCCCTTTGGTCTCCTCGGAGCTGGGGCTTGGCCCAGGGCCAGGCCCTCTGTGCCCGGTGGAAAGTCCTCCCGATGTGCTCTGAGGTTGAAGCAGTCCAGTAGAAAAGGGAGAAAATCCGGAATTCCAGAGAAGGAAAAGCGAAGTCCAACTCTCAGTCTCTCTCCGGAGAACCAGAAACTGAGAACAACTGGCCAAAAACTGACTGGAACACAGCAAGCCGGGTGCTTCCTCGCTCCCCTGCCGTGGCTGGGAAAAAAAAGCCTCCTATCTTTATGTGACCTTGAACAAGCTGCAAACTACTTTGAGAAAGTTTTGCTCAGTTTTTTCTTCTCCCTCTCAGGCTCAGTTTAGAGGCACAGAAAGGCACAAAAATTAATTTCTGGGCATAGGCAGCGATATGGGATACACATCATAACGTCACCCCAAGACAATGTGTTATTTAAAATATACCGTGGAAATATTTATTAAATTTCTTGAGGAAATAAATGCTATTCCATTTGTTTCAAGTAATATTAAAGATCTAAACTGCAAAAGTTTTCCATAATGTCTGGAGTCCCAAGATGACTCTTAACTAAATGCTGCAGAAGAGCAGTCTACTCAGGATGACTCATGCTGTCCATATGAAGTCGTATAAAGAGAAGCCCAATCATGAAAATGTTTATTGGCTTGCACAGAAAAAGAGCAAGATTTGTTTTTTGCATTTTCCTTGCCTCTGAAGACAGAGGCTGATAATTAAAATATGTTTTCAGTGTAACTACAATGGCATACACACAGCACGTCAATGATAAAATAACACCTCTATTTTTTTTGAACTAATAATGTAAGGGAAATTATACTAATCAAGATAAATTAATATCTCAACTCAGTGTTTAAATATAAACACAAAAGGTGATATCCTATCTGCAAATAAATAAGTATTTGATTGTTGAGAAAATAATCCATATTTCCATAGGTTAAATAGCTGCTTGAAGTCATTAAAAACAGACATATTTGTAAGTAAAGATATTTTAAAGACTTGATAAATCTCTCCAAGTAATATTCCAAAAATTTTCAACACTTCATTAGTTTTTAAAATTGAAGTCAATGTTTAAATTGAAAGTCACAGTAGCAACATTTTCTTATTTATTCCCCATTAATAATTATTCTGGGGTAGTCATTAAGGCAACAGGACTGGAACACGTATCAGATACCAACTTCCAAAAGGAGCTGGAAATATTAACATGTCATTTGTGCCGTTGTTTCAAACCAAAAGGGCACAATTATAGTTAAGTGTTGGAGCAACAAATAATATCAATAGAAGACAGATTGCTTTTTGTTTCCTTTATTTCAGATTTTTATTTTCCTCCTTTGTAACTTGAACTCAAATAACTTAAATCCTGGTACTAATTCTGTTCTTTTCCCAGACTTGACACTAGTAAGTTTAACTGAAACAATTAAGGACCAAATTAACTACTTACAATTCCTCCTGTTTTATAAACTTTTCTCAATTACCCTTATCTAATAGGATATTATGAGGAAAAAAGACAGCCTCTTTATTTCCTCTTCTGTTGAGGACAGCCAGCAGTGGAGCATGTGGTCCTGAGAGGCATCCATCCTACAGAGGATTTTATTCCTCAACTGGACTAAGACCTTAACGGTGCACCTGACCCCAGAGGCAGCCCATTTTCTGGCAGAAGAGTAGCCTAGAGATCTCCCAGGGTCTATTCCATTATCTGCAAAATACTTGTAAGTCCAACTTCTCTATGTCATGTCAGAGAATAAAGTGGAACTTGTACAAAATTTGAGTAATTTACCCTCATTGACAAAGATCTTTTGGATTTAGTCAGACATCCTTTAAAATCACACTAGGTGAATAAATAAGAATGGGAATGTTTTGCATATTTGATCTGTTTTCATTTGCTGTTGCATCTGGAATTGATCCCTTAAGCTCTCCAACGAGTAAAATCCCAACTTTTAAAATGTCTTTTAAAACCTTGTGCTTCTGTTTGTGTTTTCTGAGGAGAGTATTAATGTGTGCGAATGTACTCTTATAAAATTCTACAGAAAGACTAGCATGAAGGAAGAACTCCATAGAAAGTAAGATTAGATTTTCCTTGCTCATTAAACATCTGTTGTAAAAATATGTCCTAAAAAAAGTCTTCCTGGAATCAAACAAGGGTCTTAGAACATCTCTGACTTCATTACTTTCAGGTTTCTTACTAGTTTACTACATTGCATCAGGATTTAATGTATTAATTCGTTAAATTCAAAATTCAAATAAAGGGACTGGGCTAATTAAGGAAAGGATCAACTAGGCCCTTGAACACTGAGCATAAGGTAAAGAAAAGCTGGGGTTAGGAATATGAGCAGGATAATTCAGGTGCTTGAGGCTGGTTTGGTCTCTTCTTTTTCTGTGTCCACACTGAGTACTGAATTTTGTTATATTCCAATAGCTGAAAAACAGCCATTTTGGATTTTTTTCATTGTAACACCCAACAGCCAAAAAAAAAAAAAAAAAAAAGAAAATTGGCTGTTATTTGATTTAAGGGTCAGTCAATCCTTTTTATCCTGACACTTCTCTCCTTACTGCCCCATGCCTTGGCACATATATCCAGTTTTGTTTCTGCACCACAAATTGCATAGCTGGATTTCTTCCAGGTATCAGAGAATACAAGGTTCAGCAGCTTGGGTTCCCTATGAAACTCAGGGCTTCACTAGGTTTTGCTGTAGAAGATAGGGATGTCCAACAAAGGTCTCTCAAGTGTTAGGAACAGGTAATGCATAGTCCTAAATATTATATATTCCTCTGCCCCCAGCAGAACACATAGATGTAAAGCATGTTTTACTCTCAAAATTGTTGTCAGTGTATGCAACACATTTTGGATGCAACTTGAGAAATAGTTTATGGCTGTTTCTGTGCAGCATCTTGTAGTCATTAAAGCAACATCAGGAAAAGTGATTGTAGCTGGCCTAATTTGCAGTGTTTGTGTCACATGCATTAGATGCAAGAGTGAATCATTTAAGCTGCTGTAGCCATTTTCCACTAGATGGTTTGATTGTTTAAATGGTTATCAATTTAGGCACAACTTATTTCTGCTGAGGTAAAGTATATCTCATATGCCAAAATAAACTCATATCATTTAAGGTGAGAGCTAGACATTTAAAAATTACCATTCCTTCCATGTCATGTTACTACTTTTTGATTGCTCTGGCAAATAAACTGAGACTATATACTGAGCTGCAGTCAGAGCCATACATAGATAGATGTTGTAGGCCTCTGTGCTTCATTAAAATCCTAACACACTCTTGGGACACTATTTTTTCTATATTATTTTGTTCAAAGGACAATGTTATATGATTGCAATATTATTAGTAATATTAATTGATAATCAATTGTTCCTTCACTATGAAAATGTTGACTACCTCCATAAGCACCTCCATATTGTCAAATATTTCACAGCTATGCTGAAGCTACAAGCATTTCTTGATGTTTTAGAAAGCATATTCACCAGTTGATTTCTTACTAAATAAAATTCATTATTTGTCTCTAAGGCAGCCTCAAACAGGATCTTTAAAAGATTTACAAGTCCTTTTTTATTAGATCACACAAGCAGTCTATTGTCTGAGAAATGCAAAACACCTGGAAGGTTCCTAGTCTTTTTCTTCCTTTTACATGTGTGCAGAGTGTCTAATTTCTAGCATGATTTATTGGAAGAAGTCCTTGTACAGACTAATTTTTGTTATTCCACTGGAAACTGGAAGGATGCAATTTGATTTATGAGAAATGAAATCATATAATATCTCAACTTGTAAAAGACATAAGCGTTATGAAGTCCAACTCCCTGCTCTTCCCAGAACTACTCAAAAATAAACCATATAATGAACATTTTCATCCAGAGACTCATTGAACTCTAAGAGGCTGAAAAACTAAAAACTAAAAAAACACAAGCAAGTAAACAAAATCAACAAAAAACTATTTTATGTTTGTCAAAATATGGCAAGCTGATGCTTTAGTGGGAAGCCTGAAAATTTTGGTATAATCAGTCCCACATTTTTTTGACACTACTCACATATTTTACCTATAGATATTTTTTAACAGCACATTTCACAAAGAAACAAGTTATATTTGCTATCATATTGAAGTTGTAAGAGAACTTGCATAATATTTAAAAGTTATTTGCTTCTCACTGATAAGCACTTATTCTAAGTTTCCCATCCTGTTCCTATTTTCTGTTCTTTTTCTAGTCCCCTCTTTCTGTCTTGTAATTAAACATGTATACTTAACCTGCTCAATCGATCTTCTATTTAAGAGATTAATGATTTTTTTTTTTTTTTTAATTAATGCAGATCAGTCATGAGATGAAACGACAGAAGGAGTTGATATGAAACTCCTTCCATGTTACATTTGTTTGAAGAGGTGTGCGTGGTTCTGGGCAAAGGAGATGCACCAGAGAGATGTTTTCTCAGACCCTGGAGGCTGAGAATTACTTTCTGAATGGCTGCTAAATGCCTGTGTGGGCATTGTGTGGTGTGAAACTGGGATATTTTGCATTTCTGCATGATTAAAGGGATATTTTTATTTTTGCATACCACTGATAGAGGAACACTGGACTATTGACATCAGAGAGAGGCAGTCCTGGATGAAATGTGTCTCACCTAGCTCTAGCTGCCTGAAAAATGGGCATCTAGTCAAACTTATTTGTCTAGGCCTCTTCTCCCTCCCCTTTCAGTCAATAGAGAAATAGATTCTGCCATAGAAAATTCATGCCCTTAGACACACAATCAAGATGAGCTGGATTACCTTCTGGGAGTTGCCTCTTCCTCCACTTCCTTGAGTAACTATATAGGGAGGCTACATTTTGAACTCTGAGCAGCCATGTAACTTTTAGATGGCTAGCTGAGCTGGAACACGCTGTTTACGTACATGTGTAGATCAGATTTCTGTTTGCAAGCAAGAAAATAAAGACTTGGCAAAGCCATTCTTCAAGCTGGAAGCAAATACTCCTAACAATATTAAAAAGAAAACTGTATTTGCATGGACTGTATTTCCAGCCTTTCATCTGATGCTGTGTCAGTGATCCGCTGGGTTCACAGAGTCAGCAATTCTCAACCCCATAAGAAGAGGAGGCTGAGAAGCAGAAGGACAGAATGGATATGTAAGAAAGCTCTAAGTGCTTGAACAGTGAATTCAAAGTGAACGAATAGATTGATCAGCACTACAGGAACCGAGAACTGTGTTGTTGCAGGTCAGCTACATCTGAATTAGTGAAAGAAGTAAACTAATAAGGAACCATGAAATGGAGTAGTGTTATGCTAGTCAATATTTTGCAAAGAGCTGAACAGAATTTGGATCTTCCTTGCTAATTTGTATGTCTCTATGTTTGGAAACCTTAGGCCAGGAAAGAGAGGGTTCAGACCTCAGTCTTTACAAATTTAAAAGTCAATAGAATTAAAAGTTAGACTCCAAGGTTTTGCTTGATCACGATGTATGTATCCTGTTAATATGTTTTAAAAAAGCTAAGATAATCTCTTTCTTAAAATTCTAAATTATTTTTATTTCTAATTGTCTTCTGAACAACAGGAAATTTCTATGAGTATATTTTCAGGGACATCTGGGTTGTTAACAATGTTATCTACAATTTTGAAATTACTTAGTTTAAATTTCCTCCAGTGAAATTCCAGAAATGTCAGCCTTTATAGTAAGCTCTACTTCGAAGTTAACTTTTCAGTTGCATGTGAATACAAATACTTTATTTATTGTCTTCTAAGCAAAGAAGCAGTGAGAATGACTACTTTTGTATATCTTCAAACCTTTATATTGAAGAAAAATTTCTTAGCTTCAAGTCATTTCAATAAATAACTGCATTTACATTTTGTGTAAATTGTATCATGACACATTCTTAAACCTTCCCTAAACCTACAATGCTTTTTTTCATTTAATGCAACTAAATAATTAGGACTGCATTTCATTCTGTGGAAATAGAAGAATTCATAACTTTATCACATTTAACATGTGTACCTGTAGTCCTGGTGGACAAGTTTAATGCCATTTATTGGTGTTACCTTGTGGAGAATGGGGACTGTTTGCTGCAGAATAAAGGCAAGAGATCAAGGGAAGCAGTTATTCCCCTCTGAGGAGGATACGAGGCCACAACAAGATTACTGTGTCCACTTCATCCCACTCTCCCCAGCCCCCTTCTTCCCCCAAGTAATTTTGAAATAGTGGACCTTTCTGTGAGGGACCATAAAGATATTGTATCCTTGTGGGAAAGAAGGCCAATGGTATCCTGGGTTGCATTAGGAAGAGCATTGCCAGCAGGACAAGGGAGGTGATCCCCCTACTTGGCCCTGGCAAGGCTACATTTGGAGTTCTGTGTCCAGTTCTGGGCTCCTCAGTGCAAGAGAGACATGGAGATCCTGGAGCTGGTCCAGTGGAGCGCAACAAATTGATGATTCAGATGACTGGAGCATCTCTCTTACAAGGAAAGGCTGAGGGAGATGGGCCTATTCAATCTTGAGGAGAAATGATTGAGAGGGGACCTCATCAGTGTCTATCAGCATCTGAAGGAAGGGTGGGAAAAGGATGGAGCCAGGCTCTGCTCAGTGGTGCTGAGCAAGAGCACAAGAGTCAATGGGCAGAAACTGAGGCACAGGAAGTTCCACCTGAAAACGAGGAAGAGCTTCTTTACATGCAGGTGACTATGTGCTGGAACAGGCTGCCCAGAGAGGTTGTGGAGTCTCCCTCACTGGAGATATTCACGAATCATCTGGATGCAGTTCTGTGACACGTGCTCTGGGATGACCCTGCTTGAGCAGGGAGGTTGGACCAGATGACCCCGTTGTATTCCCTCCCAACCTGACCCATTCTGTGATTATGTAATATCTGACTTCTGGAGTATATACCTTACAGGGGAAACTGAGATACTACTGAAGTTTGTTTAGCCTCGAGAGGAAATTTAGTTTGGATCTAATTGCTATGTTTCTCTAAATAAAAGTGGTTTGTTGACATATACATTTTTTCTGGAAATATATGATGAATTCATAAGAGCCAAAGTTTACAATAAAGATGTAAGAAAAAAGATCCGGAATTTCCACAAGTCATTTGACTCTTGAACACATTTTCATTAGGTTTACACATATAAATAAACACAGGCACATATACACAATGTCTAGTGAAGTCTGCGTTAGATATTATTTGTCTCTGTCTCTATAAAATAATAGAAACATAAAATAATTTAGATTGGTAAGGATCTCTGGAGACCCTTGTTCATCCCCCTCATTGGAAGCAGGACCAAAGCAGATCTATGTGAACCATATACAAACCCCCTTTATTTAGAGCAAGAGGAATGTTCATCGCTACATAAGTTATTATTACACTGAAGATATTGCAGGTATATATTGCAAATATTTAAATACAAGGCAGGTATCCATACCTAAACAGGTAGGTCTTATTCTTCGGGAAAACTAAAAATGTTAAGAATAAAAATTTAGTATCTGCAAATACAGTAATTTTACTGAGAAATTTGTTTATCTGATCAGTGTCAGGACTACAAAAAAACACAAGTCAGTTTATATTAAAAATGCATGTCAGATGAAGTGTATGAAAAGACAATATGTTGGCTGGTTTGCTTTTGCTTTGTTTTAGGATTATAAATTAAACACTTTTTAGGAAATATTGCTGAACCGTTTCTCAGAGGGAAAGGTAGTTCAAACATTTCTATCTCCATTTGGAGGAAAGATTACCTCTAAATCAGAGTGAAATTTGCATTTGCCCCATGGTTCTGATGTGAAAATATTAATGTTATTATTACTTTGTACTCTATTGTATATGATCTTTAATGATCATTTCTTTATGATTCTCTGCTATTTTACATGAGTCAGTTTCAACAAACAAATCTGCAATTTTCTAGCATAAATTTTGAATGGTTCTTCATAACATTTAAATATTCTAATTTCAGCGTGCCTATAGCTTTAGTGATTATGATTAGACTGCCACTTTTCTACAAATATATGTGTATTCTTTCCTTAGAATGTGTATTTAGGACATCAGTTTAATGCTTAACAGTAAAAATATCTCATATTTGAATAAAATGTGCAGCATAGATTTCCTGGAACTGAGTGTATTTTAGACATTACTAATAACTCAATGAATTTATCACAGTAGAAATCTGCTTCTCAAAAGCTCAAACACTAGATGGATCTTACCTTTACCAAATGGTATAATTCATGTCAGTATGTATTTGAATTTGTTAATTTATGACTTAGCAAAGACTTTTTTTTGTCTGTAAAAATCAGGTAGGTGTAAAACAATATCTTTCTGTAGTTGAACCCGTGGGAAACTGTAGAAAACCCATTATATTAAACAAAACCCAAAAAGTTCAAAAGTTTCAGTGGGAATGCATATCTTTGTATGAACATTATTAGAGAGAAAAAAAAAAAAATTGGTGTACAACTTTTTAAATCTGTTGTAACTCCCAAAGACAGTTCCTACTTAAATCATACTTTCAACTCACTTTAGCAGTCAGTTGTTTTTTATGCCTTTAAAAGCAATACTATCTACTTTGCCCACTTTACAACCCATTGGCAGGATGGATCTGAACCTAACCAGTGTCTAAATATTGTATCACCAGGGCCTCTGGGGTAAAGAGATTCCTATAGGAGCAGGTGGCCCCATATGGACGTCTAGTGTTGGAATTCAGCTGTGTCCGTGTTGGCATCTACATCTGATCCCATCACTCTTGATACCCTTTAGCAGTCATTGTGTGAATTGACACATATGGGTAACCAAGGGCACCCATCAAACTGCAGCCAAAAAGCAGAGGGTAGATTTATTTCATTACCTTATTAACAATGCCAGGTGGCAGAGACATAGGGAGACACGGACTCTGTTCGGCACAGTTCATCCTAGTGGACAGCGACGGAGGTGGGGCTCGCTACCTGCCTCACTATAATAAAAGGCTCCACACATCTGTGTGAGAGTGTGCTATCTCTACACAGGATTTCTACTTCTCAGAACTGGTAGAGGATGAACATTAGGCATAATAAATGTAGTTTTCCCACACTGACATTTTTAGCTGCAAGGTCACTTTGAGCAAAATTATTCCTTTCGTCCTCTTCTGTGTTTAACCCTTTTCTCCCAACAGTGAGTGAACAGAAGCAAGTGTTCTTCAAACAGGATTCATTTCACCTTAAATACTTAAACTTGGCTAGATGAAACAAAATCCTTGAAGTGTCTATTGCTCTCTGGGGGAATCAAGGTTACTAGATTTGATAATACATCTGCATTCAGACAACTAAACTTGATTTGCATGACCCTCCCTGATGTTTTGTGACAATTTTGACATACAGCTACATGTATACTGTACTTTATCTAGAGGGTTTGATTGGGTAGGCACACTCTTCAAATTCTTCTGGGCTGAATTTGTTTCAGTATGAAATCTGAGAGAGAAGGTACTAGTTTGTAGGGAACTGCTCTAGCAATTTTTGTCATTTTCACAGTTTGTATTAAAGCAAGAACTGAAGGAGACAGGGAAAAAAACAATCAGTTTCGGATGGGTGGGAAGTGCTTAATTCATTTGCACTGTGAATGGAAATGCATAGTTGTACTGACTTTAGCACTTTTTTTAATATATCTCACTTCAGTCTTTATAGTATAAGACAGATAGCGGTAGCAAAAGATCATCAAAAGATTTGTTTAAAATTTCTGTTCTTACTCTGCTGTAGTGCTAGGTTTAGTTTAGCAAGCTGCAGCTTTCCCTGGGAGCTCAGCAGGGCTTCTTAGGGCAGTGTGACCATTTTGCCGTCTCCTAGTCCATTTCGGATGGCTCCACACTCTTGCTCCAGCCAGCTCTCAGCTCTACAACACAGTGACAGCAAAGGAGGTGAGAAGGGTCCCTCCATAAGGGTTTCAGAGGACCTTTAATGGTTACATCTTGTCTCTGTGACCCACAGAGGCAGAGAGACCTGGTGATTCGGGTGCAGGGGGGTTCTGTCAGGGGCTCAGGGGCAGTACATGGGTGGAGTTGGGGTACAGGAACCAATAGGGAGGATCCGAGGGAGCAGCCAGGACTAGGGGCAGGGGAAAGTGAGGGGGGGAACAATGTGAAAGGCATTTAATAAATGAATCAGTGGGAAACACAACACCACATCATTCTTTAGAAGAACAAGGTTGGTTGCATCTGAAAACATAAATGAAATACCAATGAGGCATTATGTTTCTCTACATCAAGCAAGTGATGTTACCTTATAGGATTACATGATTGAAACTGAAGGGAAAAAAATTCCCCAAATTTCATGATGTCCTCCTTCCTCTCTTTGACAAGATTTGTGTTATCCAGATTGATCTTTTGGCAAGCAGCAATTGTCTTAATTAATTTCATTATAGAGGTGCAGACACAGGGACGGTTTGGATTAACACAGCATTTTACACTGAAGTATCTGCTTTGTTGACAAAATTAACAGCTCACTGTCAAGTCAGCAGTACCAATTGAGTACATTGCCAAGTAAAACGCTTTCAACTCTTGTTTTCCAGAAGCCACACATATCACTAAATGTAATGTACACGGGTACAAGGAAATCTATCCTGTTTATTTTACTGTAATTAGCTTATACTGGTTGTTGTGAAGCATCACACTGCCCTTGGGAACAAAGTATAATAGTACAAATTCAATGTACATCATCTATGTCTAGTGAAAGCATATTTCACCTACTGATCCTGCAGTGGTATTAGCACTCATGAAACCGTATGTTCTTCTTGACCAAGGAATAGAGGGAACTGAAAACTAACATACCAAAAAGAAATTAGCAATAAACAACATAAATTTTCAGCTCAGTGAACTTCTTTGTCTCCATAAGTCCTGTTCAACCTGGTGAATGTCACTGTGGACACAGTATCTGTGTGAATAGAAGGGAAATAGTGTGACAGTTGAAGGAAGGAAGATGCATAGGTTAGCAGCAACACAGACCTACATGTTCCTCAGTAAGCTGTGATGTGAGCCAGACACCTATCCTACCCTTTTTTCTGATATTCTGAAGCCATGGAGAAATAAATTTTGAAGCATGTGTAATTTGCTACATTAAAGTGGCAATGTAGCTATATTAAAGGCTCACTTTTGCATCAGGCATTATCGAGAACTGTGCTAGCTGATTGCCATCTGAGGGACTAGCAGTGTCTGCTGGCATTCTCCAGCTGTTGCCCCACTGTAGCTCAGAATAAGTGTCTGAGCTTCTGTTGGTGTCTAAGGGCTCCAGAAGCTGAAATAGAACCATGAGTCTTAAGAACGTGTCAAGAATAACTTTTGAAAAAATTTGTTTGACTTTGGTTAAGGATCATGAGAGGATGTGAAAGTACAATAGATATCTAGGTTTCTTCAGGTTTAGACCCCAGGAAACAAGGCATTAACTATCGCAGCTGGTGTGGGGTTAGTAGCTCTGACCAAGGAAGCTGTGACCGGTCAGGAGAGATGGTCCCAAAAGAGATTGTCTTCCCGAGGCCCGGTATCTTCCCTCAGCTGCTGGCAGGAGTGCCCGTGCAGAAACTGTCAGCTCTTTAGTGATTGTCAGCTCGTGATTTCAGCTCAGCCCTGCAGGGCAGCCTCCAAGCCAGACCAGGGAGAAAGAGAGATGAGAGGCCTGTATAGTTGTTCTGCACGAGGCAGCTTTATTAGTCTGTACTCTGGCGAAGGGGAGCCAGGGATGAGCGACTCTCTCTGCCCTCACAGGGGCAGGGGGCTGGATTTATAGGGATACAGGGGGTGGGTGTCAGAGGGTAAAGGCCAATGGGTTACAAAGGATCTGCATAGGGTCTCCCAGAGGATTCTGAGTCTGTCTTCTCATCGTAACTGAAAGTAGCTGCCTTTCCAGGGGGAGTCCTGCTGGGAGGTCAGGCACTCTCCTTGTCTCAGTGGATGTCCCTCCAGGGCAGTGGCTGGTCATACCCCACAATTTTGTTAGATCTACTGTTATTCACATAGCACTGTGATATGGTGCTGATTTTTCTAGTAGCAGGAGGTAAGTTTTGTAATGAGTTTGCAAGGTCTCAAAAATGAGGGTTAGTTGTAACAGTATTTTTTTCTATTTCTATGGCTACTTTGATTTACTTTTGTTTAACTTTGTATGATACCATCATGGCTTTACAATTCTAACAGTGTTGTACAAATACAGGTATGTTAAAATGGTAGAGGGATTGAGAAATGATACCCTGCATAGCCTTACAAAACCTCAGGAAAAGAGATAGAAGACAAAAGCATATGTTTATCAACTTCCATTATGTTCTTTTTTCTGCTAAAATTTCATAATGTATTCTTTCAATTTCTGAAATAATTACAACTTGACTAATTATGATTCTTGGATTAGGCTGTTAAGATATCAATTATGTTAGCAATGAATTATTGACTTTTTATGTAGGGCATGCTTTCTTTTTTCATATACAAAGTTTTGAGCATGAAACTATCTATTCTCTTCTAATTGCCTATGAATCCAAAATTTCCATGGAGGAAATGAATAATTCTCCAAAGCTGGAATGAACTTGTACTTGTTAACTTTCCAGTAACAACCATTAAGCATTGAAACGGTCTATTTTTCTGCAGAATAAAAATGGTAAGATCAATCGTACCTATATTATTCACTCACGAACAGATCGATTTCTTTATGCTCAACCGTTATTGCAACGTGTTCCTCTCCAGTATTGTTAAGGCATATTGACCCAAATTGGAAAAAGGATAAAGAAAAATAAAACTAATCTGTTGAGGGCCCTGACCCTATCTTCATGTATATAAATTATCTTAGGAATTTAATTTCATGTATGAGAGGATATGTGTTGTATATGTATATAGAGAATATATGCATAAATGTATATTTTTAGTCTTCCCCCCGCCTTTTTTTTTTTTTAATACTACTCAAGTTTTCTTCCTGACTTGAATTTTTGGCCTCAGGGAAGACTAGATTGCATTTTTTCTCTTAGGAAAGAAATGGTTCCTAGATAGACTGTTACAAGAACAGACAAAAAAAGTCAGTGAAAATGCATGAAATATTACAATTTTCCCTCTTTTTTTCCCAAAGAAACACATTTTAATGAAGCATCTACATGCCCTTGAAAACAAGGGTATGAGTTCCAGTTTTTTGGCTCCTCCACCTTTATATATTTTCCTGGCTCCTCTCTGCTTCTTCTAAAAGGTCGCTGCTTTTCCATGTCAGAAGAATCACCATATCAGTGTCTGTTGGGAAAAAGACTCTGAATGCAAAATAATTGGTGTTGGGGGTTAGGTTTCTTAAGGGGATTTTCTTCCCATTTCCTTTACATTTCTTTCTGTCATGGAAATGGCAAATGGGTCTTAATTAAGAGACCAAAGATGTAGCCAATGCCTTGGCATACTGTTAGAATGGTTCTGGGGGAAGCAGTGTGGTGTTTGGCAGTTTCTTAGCTGGGGTCTTTGCCCAGCTTGGAGGGCAGACAGTTGTGCGTTTTGGTGCTGGACTTCCTCTTGCCCAGAGGACTTGCTGCTATTGCTGAGCCTTCCTTGCTGTTTCTCCTTACCACTGGTGGGCTGTGGAAGTGGCCATTGGACTGGGACTTTTCAGCACCCATCCTTGCTGGGAAAGACCCTCACCATCTGCATGGGTACCTCGGGGGAAAACTGGGCCCCCCACCTCCTCCTTGTCTCCGGACGGAGCACCTCCCGGCTGCTTAGCAGAGCCTTGGCTGCTGCTGCCATTGCCAGGACACCACACAGGACATCTGAGAGCTGGGGAAAACCAACCCCCCCACACACACCTTCTGTCTCCCCAAGGTTGCCATTACCCCCTGGGGAGCCTCAGCATGCCCTTGGGCCTCCCTCAGGAGCCACCGGAGCCTTCAGCACCCCGCGTAGCCCGAAGGAGTCACTGCCGCCCCTCTGCCTCACCGGGAGCCCTCAGCACCCCGCGTAGCCCAGGGGAGTCACTGCAGCCCCTCCGCCTCACCGGGAGCCCTCAGCACCCCGCGTAGCCCAGGGGAGTCACTGCCGCCCCTCCGCCTCACCGGGAGCCCTCAGCACCCCGCGTAGCCCGAAGGAGTCACTGCAGCCCCTCCGCCTCACCGGGAGCCCTCAGCACCCCGCGTAGCCCAGGGGAGTCACTGCCGCCCCTCCGCCTCACCGGGAGCCCTCAGCACCCCGCGTAGCCCAGGGGAGTCACTGCAGCCCCTCCGCCTCACCGGGAGCCCTCAGCACCCCACGTAGCCCGAAGGAGTCACTGCAGCCCCTCCGCCTCACCGGGAACCCTCAGCACCCCGCGTAGCCCGAAGGAGTCACTGCAGCCCCTCCGCCTCACCGGGAGCCCTCAGCACCCCCTGCTGGTTGTGATTGTAACGACACCAAAGGGGAAATTGCTTGACAAGAAAATTGCTTGGCAAGCAAACGGCTGGTACTGGGTTTTCTGGATTTTTTGTTGTTGGTAGTGGCGTTGTTGTTTGTCTGTTTATATGTATGTATATATTCTAGTAAAGAATTGTTATTCTTTTTCCCATATCTTTGCCTGAAAGCCCCATAAATTCAAAGTTATAACAATTTTGAGGGAGGAGCTTACCTTTTCCATTCCAGGAAGGTTCCTGCCTTTCTTGGCAGATACCTGTCTTTTAAGCCAGGACCCTTGGCTACTGAGTCTATGACAGGGCTTTCTCAAATTTGGACCCAATCTCACATATGCAGAAGCCAATTTGAGGATTAAAAGATTAGGAAATAAGCATACTATGTGGCAAATGGAAAAGACTATTCTATTTTCAAAAATAGAGCTGTTCTATTTTCAAAGTTTTGTACTTTTGTGCTTTTCTACAGTCTTTTAACTTATGAATCCTGATGCTATTTATTTCAAGCTATATTTAAAAATACTTCAAAAATCGTAACTTTGAAGAAAGCTTTGAAGCACCAACTGAAACTCTAAACATTTAGACTCTAAACATTAAACTCTAAACCATTCTTTTGGTTATTATTTAGGATGACTAACTTCACTTTCTGTATGCCTTTAACTGTCAGTACTGCCTGTCTTTGTTCAAAAACAGGTTTTTGCATGCATGATAGCACTATTTTCTGTTTCTTGAATACAATCTTTATTAACCTGCCAAATTCATTTATTTTCAATCTTGTTTTAGCGGTAAAATGATACATGACCAGAAAATTTTAATACAGTAAAATCTATTGTGAGTCACAGAGCACTTTACTAATTTAAATTGCATTAATGTCTTTTTTTTTTGAAGATATTTTGGATCTGGACATTTTTTTTCACTCGTGACAGGTTTTCATTTCAGATGAAAAAAGATTATAAATTTGGTAATAACAACTGAAATTGATGCTTCATATGAACTTTCTCTTTTTTTCTACCAATAAAAATTCACCATGTTTAAGACTTTAGGGTCATAATTAGCTATATGGCATGAGAAAATACCTGGTTAATGCAAAGACTACTATTTATGAGAGATCACAAAGGAGTTAGGATATACTGTGTTTCTACCATATGTAATTAATTTGAAATTTTGATAACAGCAACCACACTTTAAGTGGCTGCTATGGTGTGTCACAGAACAGCTTATTTGCTAGTAATTAATTATGGGAAAGACATATGTTCTCATGGAAAGAAAGAGTAAGTAGTAAAAAGTAAAAATAAACTATGCTTAAGCCTCTACTTAGCAAAAAATCCTAATGATATTGGTTATCACCTTTAATAATACTTTTTATAACCCTTAAAAATATTGTATTGTGTTTATGTAACAAGGGGCCTATGCAGGGGTGACCTTTGTGAGAAGAGATCACAGACTGTCTCCATGTCAGACAAAACCAATTCCAGCCAAGCCCCACTGTTGCCCAAAGCTGAAACCATCAGTAGTGCTGGTGGTGCCTCTGTAATAACATAATTAAGAAATAGTAAAAACAGTATGCAGCAGCTGTGAGAGATGAGTGAGAAAATGTCAGGGAAATGTTCCTGTAGAGACTGAGATCAGAGAAGGAGAGGACTTCCTCCCCCATGCACCTGAGCAGAGATTCCCCTAGAGCCCATGGAGAAGAGCATAGTGAAGCAGTCTCTCTGCAGCCGATTGAGGACCATGTCAGAGGGAATTTTCCCCTTGCAGCCCATGCAAGACACCACAGCAGAGTAAGTAGCTGTGCCCTGAAAAAAGCTGCAAGCCACAGAGAGCCCACACTGGAGCAGTGTCCTGGCAAAACCTGCACCACATGCAGAAGTAGCTTTTCTGGAATGAAATATGGCCCACTGAGGAACCCACACTGGATTAGTCTGTTCCTGAAGGATTCCTCCCCAAGGAAAGGGCCTACACTGGAGAAGTTCACAAAGGTCTAGATCCTTTGGGAGGGACCAAATGCTGGTGTTCAAGAAGAGTGTGAGGAAGAAGGAATAGTATAAGTGAAATGTTAGGTACTGGTTGCAACCCCAGTGATATTCAGGAACACTATTTGGTCAAATAAAGGCAATTCTCACTAAATACTGCTTTTGAAGAATACAATTATACTAAACTTTTAAAGATCTCATAATTGAATTTTTATAGAATTTCCTTTAAACACTAATTTGAAATTAATATTTAATTTTGGCCTTGAGCAGATAATTGCAATACTGGAAACTTAGACATGCAAATATAAAGAATTTTAATCTTAATAAGGAACATGGTCTCCAGCAAGATTACATTCCTTGTGATATAAATAAGAATGATACTTGAAAGTTATACAGGAGAGCGTATAGCTAATTAGGGCAATATTGATGTGTGTTGCAGTTCTCAGGACAGATTTTTTACATTCTCCTTCAATCCATACATGATTTTGTGAAGTAGAGAGTGAGTATTGGTGAATTGAGTCCATGCATCCTGATTAGATTTTCACAATTGGGCCCTGGTTGAATGATTTTAAAGTGACACTTTAATGGAGAGACCTGTGAACAAACCTGAGCTCTATAACTACATCTGAAAGGGTCAAATGGCTGCATATTTTGTACATCTTCCTTACAAATAAAATGTTTCAATTAATCTACATTTATCAGATGAAGAAAATGTTTGAACATGCTAGAAACCTCCACCATCCATTAATTCTTGGCTATTCTGACTCCAGATCCTGAGTGTTAGTCTTCAAGTTACAGTGAGCTTGCATTTGTTTCTAAGTGGCAATCAAAGTGGAAGGCATGCACTGAATCTAAAAAATCTAAGGCTGCCTGTTTTATCACACTTTGCCACAAAAAGGGGGATCAACAAGCACTGAGCTGTGGAATTTCAGAACTTCTCATGAACTAACCCATTCATTTCTGGTCTTTGATGATGGTTTGTGGGGGTTGGGATTTGGTCTTGGGAGTTTTTTATATATTTTTTTTCCCAACAAATCAATATAAATTGCATTATTCTGAATACTTCTGAAATATCTCTAACACTTTCCTAGTATTTAGAGTTCTGGGTATGCATAGTTCCTTCTTGAAGGAATACTCCAGCTGTGTAATGAATCACTGGCAATTTACATCATGATAAGGAAGAATCTGAGATCACAGGATTTTTCTGCTTCTAGTTATTGATTCAAAATAGCTTAATGACAGATGTAGCAAAATCTTCACGAACATAACAAAATCCTAAGTTTTTTAATGCAGTTCCCAGTGCAAGTATTATTTTCAATAACATCAGCTACTTATTTTGTTTAATAAACCAGAGAATAAGGATAATGTCTTAATATTATGGAAACTCTCAGATGCCTTCCAGACCATATTTAAAATAAATAATGTTTAAAGGTGTAATTGAAGCTGCAAATATTGTTGAATGATCAAACTGTTTGATTTCTGGGATTTTAAATCCTTCATAGGAATAATGTATTTGGGAGTTCATTCGTAGCCACAATCTTACTCTTTCCCTTATAAAAATAGTTTGCTATTTACATTAGTATTCAGGCTGTCTCAGAAAGCGTGAAAACATTGTCAAGAAACAATAGATGTGTAAAGGGTCTTGAGAAAATACCTGAGTGTTATAGATATTTGAAAAATAAGATGGTACATACGTGACAAAGAGCAACAAACTATGAACTTTATTACAGTGCTGGTAAGGTGCTCAGCTTTTATTCAAATAACAAAAACATCTGAAAAGAGATTTGTATAGATATTAGATTTTTAAAAAATTGCAACATAATATGAATACAATAAATGCAATCAGTCTGAATATTGTCTGAGGAAGAGGAGAACAGATGAAAAGGGATTTCAAAAGGTGTATTTATAAAATTACTTATTTCTTTCTTTGAAGCTGGACTACTTAATAAAAACAATGAACATGCTAGAAAACAAACTTCCTAAATAAATAAACTAGATAGTAACAATTTTTGTAGGTAGCATTTCTTTCTCTAAATTATTTTAGTTAGAGTCTCTTTTATCAGTATTTTTTGCACAATGCATGTTTCTCCTACAGGAGTACTCTAATTCTTACAATTTTTCAGTTTCTCTAGATGACATCCATCTCATTTACTGCAGATGCTGACAGTTTGCTAGAAACTAAAAAGGTACTGAATGGAAAATAACACAAACCAAAAAACTACACCAAAATCCAAACCTTAAAGAACATTGTCATTGCATAAACACTTAATTTCAAATTACAGGCTTAAATCAGTAATAAAACTAACATAGCAGGCACCATCATATGTAAGGTTACATATAAACATAATTTCATAATAGCATGCTATTAAAATTATTTATACTAATTATTTCTTGATATTTTGATATTAGGTATTTCTTGAATTGGTGCAGGTTCTTGAATCTGCTTAAAGTAATAACATAAGGACATAATTACAGAAATATTTGTTCTAGGCCTTATATGTGTATATAAATATGTATTAAAACCATATCAAATCGGGTCAATGTCTATGCAACCTGCATACTGTCTTTGTTATTTCTCAGTAGTGCACACTTAGTAAAGGTCATGAGTATACTTGTCCAGTGTGCAGCCATGTCCACAATTCTGATTCTTATGCTTAAGATGCCCTTTTTACCAAGATACTTAGGAAACTTATTTTTTTTTTAATCTTGAGATCTGTTGAAAGCAAACCAACAAAAAAACCAACCAGCCCCAAAGTACAGTGGTTTATTGCTTTAATCAACCAAAAAGATTTTAATTTACTTCAGCTACAGTACTTAGAAAGCTTGCTTATGACTGTAACACAAATGATTCTTTTCATGCTGTTCCTAGCTGTCTGCATCCTTGACCTATATTTAATGTGATGCATATCCAAATAATAATGTTGGCAATTTCTTTTTTACTTGCAAACACCATATTATTTAGAGCTTCAGTGAAGTGACAAGACACATATACCACCCTCCTTGCAATGCTACCTGTCACAAAAGATGAATGATGGAAGGAAAAAAAACAGACTTATTTTATCCTGATTGACAAACAGGAGTAAGCTGACAAGGTGTGTCACTGACAGAGCTTTATATCCTCAGAGACATAAACACGTCTTAATTTTTATATGCTTGAATTAATTTTATTTTTATTTCTGTCTCTCTTTCTTGTACCTGGGGCATACGTACTTTTGGCACTTCTACAAAGAAATTATTTTGCTAATGATTTGACAGACAATTTGAAATAAATTACATCAAATTTACAAGTGGTATTTCAGATGCTTTTATTTCTTAGGTTTTTTTACTTGTTAAAGTAAAACATTTACGTACATACATTATGAAATAAGTTGCAAATTCTCAAAATGCTTATGATTTTCACTGTTGATTCTTTTTCATCTTGTATTGAAATACCGTCTCTTTTTATTACTTTGTATGAAATAGCTGTTTCTCTCTGAGTAGTAACACAAAGATTTTCTGGACCTAGGGATAGGTGTGGTTATGCTGCAGTTCATAAATTCACCATTAGATTGGACATGAAGATATGTGCCCATTTTTTACTCTTTCTGCAGACTGGCCCTGTGGCTGTGAGCTACAACCCTTAATCAAGATTTATTTTCATTGTACTGCAGTAGGAAGACCATGGAACAATTGACTCTGAGGCACGTATTCTTCATATCTGTCTTTACACACACATATTTTATATATATAAAATATGTGTGTGTGTGCATGTGTGTATGTATGCATCTCCTTGTAATTGTTATCTATAGTCATTAATTCCCATCCCACACAGGTCTTTTTTCACCAGTAACACAGAATTTAATATTCTAGTATTCTTTCCATGGTGAATAGTATGTAAGTACCTTGGTGGACTTATAGAGAGACTTCAATGTCAAATATGCATAGACTCCTATGCATATGCGTATTATAACTAAGAGAAAGATACCCTGATACTTCTAAAATTACTATGAGTGAAAAGGTTTTGCATCTTGACAAAAGGTGCTTTGTCTACACATGTGAGAAAATAGTTTTTCATAACAGCTTAATGTCATCGAATCATAGAATATTTGAAAGTTGGAAGAACCATTGGGTTGGAAAGGATCTGTAGCAGCCTAGAAGATAGCCTTTTACAGAAAGGTCTAGAAGAATGGGATGTGCATGATAACTAATTTGCATAGAAAGTGAGATACTTATCTCCAGAGTGAAGAAAACTTATCTATAAACAGGTGCCCCCAAAAAACCCAGGTGCCTGCCCGCCCCCAAGATCCTGGACACCACATCAACTGGATCGATGTTAGAGTCAGGACTGGTGATCTTCCTTTCTTCTTTTCTCTTCTCTATTCTCTCCCTCTCTCTAATCTCTCTCTTCTCTTTTCCCCATCCCTTTCTCAAAATGAACCACCGTGTGTTTATACCAGAAGATAGAGGACTAATTTATACCAATTTCCATGCCAAGCATATAATTTACTAATAAAACTGTAAGTTTTTGTGGACTCTGACTTCTGTTGTTCCTTTGGCATGTATCAATCTTGGCTGCTCCCTTCTTCTTAAGGGTTAACACCACAGGAACTAAAAGATCATCAAACACACACACACCACCGAGGGCAGGGGTGCCACACCCACTAGGACAGGTTGCTCAGGGCCCCTTCCAACCCTATCTTGAACAATGAGTCATAAATGAATACTTTGTATCAGAGCATTATCATATAATATATGGATAAAAATTAGAAAATCAAATTGGACATAAGAATAAAGCAGACATCAGCAATAATACAGCACAAAATCTAAATACCAAGTAAGAAGTAAAAGAAAAATATTCTGAAAATAGAAACAAACCCCAAAGATTATGGAGGAAGTTGAAATAAAAAACAATAGAAAATAATAAACCTATTGCATGGAATCTAAGATAAAAAGTGAGAAGAGTTACTAATCGGGAAAAATTTTCTGAGTTTTGAATCCTTGCCTATTTTATCATCTTTTCTTTGCTTATTTCTATGTTACAAATAAAATAGGCCAATTCCATCTTCATGCATGCTTTGAAACAGCCTAGTATCTTTAAATGAAAATAACAGGAGCACATCCAATTCCACACATACAGTCCCTCTGTGATCTAATTATATAGCAGCTGTATTCTGTAATGATATAGGAGAAAGTTTATACACTGAAACCCTTAAAAATTAAACAAGAAAAACCACACAACCAACCATCCAGAATTTGATAAAGACACAAAGGTTAATAATCCATCAAAGCCCAGATCCAGAGTCATCCATATTCTTTGAAAGAGAACCCTCCTCATCTCTCCATAGAATAATTAGCAGTTTGTCTAGCACTTTTCTTAGTGGGAAGATCCCTGCTCACAAAGCCATTAATAGCATGCTCTGCAGCTCATGAGCTTTCCCTAGAGGCCTTGCATCAAAGTGCTGAGCAAGATTAATGATACAAAGTTTGAGATTTGAAGAAATCATAGCTTCAGCTATTCTGGATTCAGGTTGTATCAGCAAAAATACCCCTGAATAGGCACACAATAAAAAAAGAATATTAAATACACATTTATTCATGTAACTTTGCTAATATAGTAAAAGAAAAACATTTATATTTGCAACATTTTCTTATCAAATCCATGTTATGTTTACTTTGGCTTTGTAAAACTTTCTAGACTAGACTTTCTAGAATTTTCCAGGATTTAGATCAGATCCTCAACTCAGTAAACTCTGTATTAGTGCAACTGTTGCCGCTAATACCAGCTCAGTATCTGTTCTCCAACACTTGGATGCATTATTTTAAAGTGTTAGAAAAAAGCCTTAACTACAACTTTTAATAGGCATCACTACTTTACTTTTTTCACATTTTATGAAAAAATATTGAATATGAGACATGGCAAGGAAAATAAAACCTAACAAGTAGACTTGTCATTTTTTTTATTGGGGAGAGGTTTGAGGTTGTTCTTTGTGGATTTTCTTTTCTTTTTTTTGTAGAGGGAGATTCTACAGAATGACAGATTCTGTCATAATTGGATTACTTTTTCAATGAATTTGTACTTGCTTCCAAAGATTTTGTTTGTTCCATGCAAAATCTGTTGTACCATTTTGGTTTAAATTGAAAAACATAAAAATAATAATTTTAAGGAGACTGTGTTTTACATGTAAGTGTCTAATTATATATATTTAGAAGATTGCCTAGCCGGTTTTCTGAGCCAATGAAAATTTACAGTCAAAATATTAGTCAGTCTATCCCAAACTTAGATGTATTGGTACCATAAGGCTTTAGGGTGTCTCAGAGCAAGGGGAGAATAAGGATACACCCCAACCTTGTACATATAATTTCACTTATATATATGAAGAATGAGGCAGAATTCAAATTTTGAGAAGAGTTATCTTGGAGTACAGCAGTCCATCACTTTGGGTAGAATTCATGTTGCCCAACTTTTGTAGTCTAAAATGTAGCAGTTGTGCAAAGCCCTCTATGTAAACTTTCGCTATAATCTATGTGATAGCCAAAAGTAAACATATCATCCAAATTTTCAGACAATGTTTATTCTGCAGATGAGACTCCTTGTCACAGAGGTGAAGAAAATTAGCTGAGCTAAATAATGTACTTCATAAACTCCCTGCAGGATGAAATGATCTTCCAATTGCATATTCTGGCAACTGCTCCCTTTGAGAAGGGGTTCCTCATCAATTTGGCACCCCATTTGGATCAACCATAGGTCTCCATGTGCATCATCTCTCCAGCAGCAATTTTGTTAGGGCAGTTTATGAGATTTTCTGTTCATGAAAATTGTAAAGAATCATGTATTATTTTATAGAGCTGGCATGAAATTTAATTGCCTTTTAAATACAGATCAGTAGAGAGATTTAAAAATTCTACAACCTGAAGTATTTTCTACTTTATATCTTGAAGTAGGAAATTAAGTCAGAATTTTGAAAAAGGTTAACAATGTATATACCTAAAACAATGCTTGAATTTTATTTTCAAAGCACAGAGCAATGTGGTCGCATAAGACTTTTATCCTCTGCAACCCCTGGGCTAAACATTCAAGTTGAGAAACTTGAATTGTGTTGATATAAAGTTACATTTATTTATAGGAACAACACTCTCTTCAGGGCATTAAAATCTTGGCTGTGATGGCAAATGCAGCCTTATTTGATGTTGATAAAGACATACAAGTGCTTTTATTTTCCTAATGCATGGTGAAGTTTTTCTGGTTCATCCACAGTTCTGCTATCCTAGGGGACACAGCCAGAAGCATGCTGAACTACTGGAGCAGCACTGGGCTAAGAGTCTTGCTGCCTGCAATACATGGTGAAGGCTAGTCCTTGTTCTCTCTTTTAAGAGTATTAGAAAAGAAAACAGCTTATTCCTTTTGGATTTGAATTGAAAAAGAAAGATCTAGATCAAAACCCACAATATTTAACCTTTCAACATAGAAAATAACATGAAAAATTAAAAAAAAGAACTTTTAAAAAAATTGTTTAAATGTCAAAAAAAGTAAATTTCAGAGTAGTTTAGTTTGAAAGATATTATGAAGCTAATTTCTAATAAAATGCCTAACTGGGATTTTTGAAGCAAGTCATAAAAACAGTTTACATCTAAAATAACAACAAAAAAAATTATAATGAAATTATAATTAACTGATATTTGGAAGAGATTGCACTTGCTACTCAGTTCATTTCAGGCTATCTTTATAATTAAGAGCTTGCTTTCATAAAATTTAAAGATGTGTTAGGATGCAATAATAATTTTAATTTACATTTTATAATCACACAAGGATAATTTTGTTCTTGACTGTTGTATTTTTCAGGCAAAGATAATAACAAAAATCTAAAGCAGTTTCCCAATCCCATAGAACCAGAGCAGACAGCTGGCCTTGGTGATAGATGGCAACAGTTCCTGAATTAGGTAGATGCAGTGTGGTTTATGGGAGCTGCTTGCAAGGCAAGAAAGGCCTGTGTTTCCCTTCAGCTCTGGAGCATTCAGATGACAAAGGCATGAATTCTGATGCCACAAAATACACAAAAGTTGAGGAAAATCTCTACTGAGCATCTGTGACTGCAAGCCCACAGTGCAGTGTGTTTGCAGAAGAACATGAAATTAAAAAAAATCCTTCTATTGAAACACAGTGACAGAACGATGACTTTTTTTGTTTTATATCAATACTCAGTACTGATCTTTTTCCTAAGACCTTCTTTAAGTATTCTCCTAATCTGTTTCAAGGGATATTTATGCTCTGTGCATATAAATCAGGATTCATTTGACTTAAAATTAGTTTTCCAGAAACCTGTAGATTTACATAGACAATTATGTCAGGATTGATTTGTCATTATGTACTGGCACATATGTGCATATACTTACAAACACATCATGGTATTACCACTGCCTATTAGTGTCATTTTGGACACTAATATCTGTTATGCCAAATGACATTTTGGATTCCAGTGTTTGAAAAAGAGGAAAAATGATAGTTGGATTCCACCTGGGAATGAAAGTTATGTTGATTTTGAGGCCTTCTTCATGGAACTACATGTGAAAACACTGTGATACATCTGGCAGATTTTCAGCCAAAACATCAGACAGAATGTCTAGTGCCTGCTCCAGTGCCTGGAAAAAAGGCCACTTCATGGCACAGGCCATTCCTCATGATATCGTTGACAGTCCTGTCTCTGTCACCTCACTCCAAAAACCACAGTGAAATTATACAAGATGTTAGTACAAATGCATCTTTATGTCCAGTCAGCAGCTGGGTTTGTATTTCTACTGGATGGACAATGAGGCAGAGCAATGTTGTGAGTAAACCTTGCCTCCTTTCTGACCATCTTGGCTCAGCTGCTGTATTCTCCTGATATCATATTAAAGATACCTATGTCCACATAAGACAACACCTCATTCATAACATTTTCTAAAGTCTGCTCAGTCTCATGGGTTTGTTTTTATTGATTTATTGAACTCTGGACAACAACACTGCCTTTCTGATGTGCAGTGAATAAGTAATTAGAGGTATTGCTTTGTGCTAGGACTAAGTCCCCCTCAGAAACACTAATGGGAGATGGAAAAGTCACTTAGGTTATTACTCAAATCCCATTAAAAAACACTGAGTGACATATTTAGTTGTCAGAATTAGTAGATGACTGATTCATATGTTGCAATAATTTATCTGAAGTGCAATTGATCCTGATTGCTACTGATTCTGATGTGTTTATGAGATTACTTAGTCATTCACCATGTACCCCCACGTGATCACATAAAGTATATGGACACCTTTATCAAATTTACTGAATGAAATTATAGAAATGATCCCAAATAAATTGGAAATGGCAAATAGAAACTAACTTTTCATGTGTGTATGTTGTCACATATTTCCAGAATTTCCCTTGCAGTCAATAGCAATAACAGTGTGTATGCTGATGAAAAAACATGATAGTCACACCTGTATACAACTCCGTCTACATACAATAAATGTGAATTTTGCAAGAAATAAAACAGAGTTCTATCACAAGGCTTTCTTTTTTCTCTTTTAGAGTTCTGTTTGACAGCTTTGTTCCTAAAGGGTGACAGCTGAAACCACTGAATTTTGTTTACAATACTTTTATTCAGACCTATATTTTTATTTAGAAGAGATAGAAAGAGGCAGGATTATATATATATCTTTGCAGAATATATTATAACTATCTTTATTAGCTCAATCCACTCCTATGTAAGAAGACCGTTGACAGTGACTGTCGGTTGACGCTATAAATGAGTGTTATGAAAATCCAGTTCAGTTTTTAAAGAAGACACACATGAATCACAAGCAAACAACAAACAAATAAATAGTTTATTTATACATCTGCCTATGTATGCTATATATAATAAACATATGTAAAATAGGGAATCATAGAAGGGATAAGCACAGATGATATAAGTACACATATGGATATAGATATAGATAGATATAGATACAGATATAGATATAGATATAGATATAGATATAGATATAGATATAGATAGATATATTTTTTTTTCAGATATAAGGAAGGAATTAAAAAAGGGTCTGTTCATAGACTAACCAGAAAACAAGAGAAATACTGTTGCCTTCTTCTGTTGGATTTTTTGTTATTTCAAACCCGATTTTACATGTAATCTATAGCTAGCATTTTATCTCTGCATATATTATTTCACATGCACTACAGTACTGAAGCAGCAAAACTGACACCTAGACAGCACAGTATTAAAATGTGTAATCTTTTCTAGAAAGCTGTGTATGGTATGTCACAGCACAGTCAACTTGCATTATCTTAGTAAATCTGTACTGCATCACTGAACATTAGCTCCAGTTCATCCATTATGGTGCAGAGATTGCTTATTGTGTTCCCAGGGCTCTTTTATATGAGAGAGCAATAGTGCTGTCTGCCAAAATGGTCTTGCCCTGTCAGAGTAGTCTTAATTGAGCTGAGCCATAGGACCCTGCCCAGTGCTGTTATGGGAGCTGAGAACCATTTGGTGAATAGCACTCTATGAGATTATGGCTGTTAAGAGTATAATGGACAGTTACTGTAATATCCTACCCAACTAGAACACTATAAACATGTCCATAGGTACTCATTTTACTTAGTTATCCTGTTTCCTAAAACAGTGTGGGTCTGCAGCTTTGTGTCTCTCTTTTTGTGAAAATTATGGTTTATATTGGCAACAAGTGTTATCCATTCTGTGGTCATGGGAGGGAGACAGAAGAGGCCATCTTTAGAAAGCAAACTTTTACTATTTAAATTCCTTCTGCATCTTTATATCAACCATTTTACGCAAGCAGAATGAAAACTAATGATATTTAAATATTTTATGTATTTTTCCAATGATAATATGTTAATGATCCAATGGAAAACCTAGTTGACAAGGAAAATATTTTATTTTCAAGCTTATGAGAGATGATTGTAAATAATGATAAATATAAACAGCTGTAAATAAACACTGAATAATTTACCTTTTCAGTTGTTTTATTTGAGTAGTTCTGACACTTAAACATATATTTCTTAATTTAAATAATTGCTTTCTGGTTTCCAGTTGATTTACAAGGTACTGTAAAAGATGAACAGCATGTCTGGAAACAAACCAAGCAATAACTATTTCCTGTCAAGCTTATGCACATTTGTGTATGGATAAAAAAATCATGAGTCATCAAAATGAAATTAGAAATGCAAGTTCTTTCTGTTGGACAGAGGACATACATAAAAGTGCCCTTAATTTCATATCTCTGACAAATCACCAGAGATCAAACAAATAGAAATGGTGATTTCTTATCATGATGACGGTGGTAACTTGTGCAACCCCATTAATTCTATCTAATAGGCTTATCTTTGTCAGGCAGAGATCTGTGAATATGAGGCTCATTGTGCTTCCATCCTGTATAGATGATCAAATGTGTTTGCCTAGCAAAGACATGCCAGAGAATCACCAGTTTGCAATACAATGGGATTGTGAAGACCAGAACCCAGAGCTATTTTTTCAGAGATCAAAAAAAATCCCAAAAAAACAAAACCAAATGCAGGCTTAGACAGGTTGGGACAATCTTTAGTTAATGCACTCCTTATAGTGAGTGGAGAGGAAAATAGATCTAAAAGGAAAAATTTTTCTAATGTTATTTTTAACTTCCTGTAAGGACAGAGTGAATTGCTGCCCAGAAGTGGCTATTTCTTTTGAAAATATTATGAACTATGTATATAGAGTATTTTCAAATGTTGAAGAAACATTAACAACCAGCCAAAGATAGATATACCTTTTATATTCTTTAGGTATTCTTATACAATCTAAAACAAAGCATGTTTGTTCCTTCATGTAGATTGTTCCACATATCTGAACTGGAAATCCCTGTTTCTGCAATGTATAAGCATTGTGAGAAAAGCATTTAGGCTATAAATATAACTTTGTTAAGTCAAAAAATAAAAATAATTTCAAAATTGGGGATTTCTAATTCTCTATGCACTTGTAAGAATCTCTGGAAAACTATATCTCTAGTAGTCTACCTCTTCATGTAACCTGTCTCTTCATCTGTTGAAATGAAGAGAAGCCATAAAGTGATCCGTTTGTTCCAATGCTTCCTGGCCAATGGAGAAGACAGTCCCATGCTACTATCCTCCCACACTCCACTTCCATTCTTCCCATCTCATTTTGTCTATGTGTTGCATATCATGTTATAATCTTCAGTGGATCAGTAGAGCTAAATGAATTGTTAAAAAAGTAAGCTTTTTTCTCTTTGTTTTCCTATCCATAGTTTCCTCTCTTTGTCTGTTCCTCCTTCACCTTCTCCCTTCCTTCTTTCCTCACTTTCTCTCATTCTAGTTATTTTTCTTAGGGCTAACAAAGGGTTAGATGCCACAGCTAGTGTTGAGGATTATATAGGAATATCTCTGACAAAGATTACCACTGCATCAAAAGACCAAAAACTCAGTGGCAGCAGGATATTTGACTGACTGCCCAGTCTCAGCAGCCCTTGCCCTGACCAATCTAGACCTGACCCTTGCAGCTGTAGGGGCCACGATTTTAGCCTGTGCACATCTAGAACATGATTGACTTGGAATGACCTATGGGAGCACTTGTCATCCCTGCAGAAAACTTGTAAGATGAAAGCAAGTAGTGTGAAGTCGCTGTTGGAAAGGGTATGTGAAACCTACTCTTGATCACTTTTTCATCACTAGGGAATCTGTAGATTGTAGCTGAGCCACTCTGTAGAGAGAAAATGCAGATCACTGTAGGTCAAAAGTGAAATGCCAGCTGGATGGAGGAAATTAAGACATGGTGTACCATTTATTTTATTTGCCTATTTTTATCCAAGCTCCATCAGTTTCTTCCAACTGCCATTAGAATGGATAGCTAGAAACTTCCATGCTTCAGGACTCTACTCTTAATTAAAAGTAAATTTGGCTGATGAAGGAAGGTGGTGTTAAATAGTATCTTGTGAGTAATTTCATCATCAATGGAGAATTTGAAAACTGTTCCAAATAACATTACAAACAGCCAAGATATGAAAATTCCTTTTTTTTTCAACTGTCTTAGGTAAATTATCATGCATTTTACAAGCCAGCATTTTTGGGAGAAAGGACTGTGCTTTCCTCACAAATTAAATATGCAAAGGAGCTTAGACAGAAACACTTGAATTGTAGTGACAGAATATTTTGTTTTGTCTGTTACAAGTACAAACAATAAAAAATACACAGTACATTCTATAATAACAATTTGTAACATTCTTTTCCATATCTCTGACACTAACAAATTAAAATAATTTTCTCATTTCCATTGTTTTAATAACTTCTTCTTCAATTTTGAAACCAAAATGGAAACTAAATGAAATGAAAGGAAATATCATTGCAAAAGCTGATTACATATTGTACTAGGGACTTCACTGAAAGAAAATTAATATAAAAGAAGCTGTTAGATTGTCACAGACAAATAGCAGGGAGATATTTTGGACTTGTATAGATTCTTTTCTACTCAAAAGAAGAAACTCTTGTAGTCTTGAATATCACTGAATGACATCTGTTGAAATATATAACTAAGAGTTGCCCTTTCTTTGCAACAGACAAAAAAAGGCTGAAGTTTAAAAAGAATCCTGGAAATGTTTACCACCAGCTATTTTCATACAGCATAATAATAAGTAGGACTATATAATACAAGAATACTGGTAAATTCAGTTTCAGGAAATTAACTCTGAGTGAATTAAAAAAGCCTATGAGCAAAGTGAGATGCACTAAAATAAATTGGAAGAACTTTGGAAAATATTCAAAACTGCACCTTGAATTCTGAAGGAAGTACATAAGAGTCAATATGAAACTAGTGAAAGATTCCATGAATTATCAAGGATGAAAAGGAATGTGAAGCTGGAGAAGAAGAAGTAAAAAAAGCAAAGAGGCATATTCGGGATTAATGAACATCTCTTGATAAGAACTATGTTGATAAGAGTTTACAAATTTAAAAGGCAGTCATAATTATTCTTACTTGAAACCTGTTAAATCCTGTAACTGTGGTTTGATCTGAAACTCAATGTGGCTAGCTTAGTTTTTCTAGTACCTTGAGTGGGTTGATGACAAAGAGAGAGAAATTTTCCTTTCTCGTTTATTGTGAAGGGTGTTTAACACTTCAACAGCACTCATAAAAGAGAGATTAGAACAAAATATTCTTCTGACTGGTTTCAAGCCTATTCCTTCTCAAAAGTGACAATGAGATTCGTGTCTTCTCAAAATAAGTGAACAATGGCTGTGCTTTTCTTTTTTTTTCTAATTCTTTCTTAAAAAGAATTCCACAAAAACCCCCCAAACATGGAAACAAGGGTTTAAAATTATACTTGTAACACTCTGTGTTGATCAAGTGTGAGCTGTAGAAACAGGATATAGATGGAGGAATTGTGGGTCTAGTAAGGCCCTATATTATGGATTAGGTAATAGGTTTAAATTGAGTCTTTCAATGGTAGAAATGTTTTTGATTGGTAACAGTATCTGTCTGGTATACTATTTGGGATTTTATTTTTCTGCATAAAATCAGAGCTATTTTAAATAAGACAACTTTGAGAAAGAGCCATTCCAAGGGAACTTGGCCATGACAAAGAGCTGTCCCACAGGGAAGGCAAGTGAGACCAAGATCTCTCCCAAGGGGATAAAGACAATGACAATAAGCTTTTCAAAGGGGAAGACGAACATGATAAAGAGTTGTCCCAATGGAAAGACTACAACATCTAAGAGCTGGCCCAGGGGGAAGATGACCTCAGCTACATCTGGGACAACCCCTTGGGCATGGTGAATGATGAGGACCCTCATGTTGGTCCCAAGGAGGCACCCAGATGCCCCAGCAGTGTGGGTACAGAGGCAGCAGAAGAGGCAGTCGGTGACCTGCACAGCACATCTCCTGCCCCAGCAGGCCCCACAGACACCACGCTGGCCGCTGCTACCCTGGCTGGAGGTCCTGAGGAAGAGGAGCTCCCAAGGGGGAAAAGGCAGCAGCTTCTTCTGCCTTCAGCAAGCAGGTGACAGCAGCAGGGGCAGAGAGCCAGGTTGCTGCCCTCCACAGCTCCTGTTGCCCACACAGCCCCTCGTCTCCGCAGCTGGAAATCCAAGTCCTCAGCAAGCAGTGGGCTCTCTGCAAGAAATGGCCCTCCCACTTCAGGCAGGAGCTCTGGGCTCTGCACGGGCTGTTTCTGTGGTCCTGCATGGTGGGATAGCCAGAGGATTAGCGCTCCCCACTGCCAGTACCAGATAGGGCCCCAGAGAAGGCACCCTGAGGGAGCAACACATTGTGGGTTTGCTGTGAGCATGTTAATAAAAGATGCTGATTTTCCAAATGTGCTCATCTGTGCCTGGTCCATCTCAGGAGCAAGACAGGTGCAAGCCAGGCACCAGAGATTTGAACCTTGATAGCTGTATGGATACTGTGGCCAAGATGGATGCCACTTGCCATGTCAACCATGACACCCAGTTTACACTGTGCAAGTGAATTCCCCCACAAGGACAAGGGTGGTTGATTTGGAGGTGTCCCTGGTTTCCATTTTCTTTGAAATAAAAAGTAACTTTTTCTCCTATTTGACCTGATCCATTTTTATAATGCCTGTGTAATTTTTAGGAACATATAAATTCTATGGACAGTAAAATACTTCCTTTCTTAAGAGAGAAAAAAAATAAAGAAAATTAATTGTCACAATTTTTTTGGCGGAGAAAAGTGCACTAAACAATAACATCACCACCAGTGGGGAAGAGAATTCATCAATTCTAAGTATAAGCATTGAAAAAAATAGACTATATTTTTTAATCACCAGTCGACCACCATGAAGCAGAAATTCCTTCTCAGCAACTTGAAGACTGGAATAGGGGAAGTCTGCACAGCTGTTACTAACACCTTTCCTTTGAAAACCTGCCTCATGGTAGGGCTTTTCCTTGTCTTTATGGGGCAGAGTTTGTCTCACCACAGTGGGAGCATTACCTGCAGCTGCAGCTCTCTGTGGCCCTCACCTGAGTGGAGTGGAGTGGAGGTGCGCAGTGTGGGAGTTGCAGGTCCTTCCACTCTGGCATGACCTGTCAGGTGGTGTTGCCTGGGCACCCCAAAAGCAACTCATCCTGGGGAGTGCGTGGGGAGAAAACCTTCAAGTCATGTTGAGATGGGACAAGAGGGAGCAAGAGGGAGCATTGCCAGATCAGAGGGTGGTGAGTCACTGGCACAGACTGCCCAGAGAAGTTGTGGCTGTCTCATCCCTGGAACTATTCAAGGCTAGGTTGAACAGGGCTTGGAGCAACTTGGTCTAGTGGAAGGTGTGCCTATCCATGGCATGGGGTAGGATGAAATGACCTTTAAGGTCCCCTCCAACCCAAACCATCCAGCAGACTATGGATAGCAGGGGCAGCAAGTTGGCCAAGCCCCCAGACCAGCACTGGGGTCCCACATCCAGCTTTATCTCTTCCTCCTGTGTTACACCACAAGACCCCTCCCACGGAGCAGCCCTCACAGCTGGGAGCTGTGTTAATCCACTGAATGAACTTCATGTTTCACTGACTATCTGGATCCATAAATAGCTTATAATATTTCTGAGGGGGGGCTGAAACTTCTAACCATCTGAAAGGGAAAGAACAATGAGATTTGAAATGGATTGTTCACACAAAATATAGGAAGACTTGACCTTTTGGTAGCAGGGGGTCTGCAGTGGCAGCCTCTATAAGAAGAGATGAGGGGCTGCCCTGCTGTTGGACAGAGCCAGTCCCAACCAGCTCTAAAATAGACCAGCTGCTGGTCAAAGCTGAGATTATCAGTGATACTGGTGGTTGCCTGTGTGGTAACATATTTATGAAGTTGTAAAAAAACCCACAAAACCCCCACAAAACCCCACACAGCAGCTGTGAGAGAGGAGTGAAAAAATGTCAGAAAAACATTCTTGCAGACACCAGGGTCAGAGAAGGAGGAGGTGATCCCCTATGTGTCAGAGCAGATTCTCCTGCAACATGAAGAAGGTGAGGCAAGCTGTTTCCCTGCAGCCCTGAGGATCACAGCAGAGCAGATCGATCCCGCAGCCCACGCAGGAGTCCATGCCAGAGGAGGTAGATAGACCTTGTGTTATGATCCAATTATTAAGGGGGGCTCTGCCTGAATTAAGGTGTGAACAAGATCATAATTAAGAGTATCCATTTTATTTAACAATAAATGTGAAGAAGAGAGAGAGAGAGAAATAGGAAGAAGGGCCAGGGAGGAAGAGAAAGAGAGTAAAAGAGAGAGATACATTAAGTAAAAGATATCACCACCACATGAACTTCTGCCATGTCCTGCAGGTCCCTCTTCACCCTGGTCTGATCAGTGGTAGGGGTCCCAGAGTATTCTACTGGAGGTGCCACTTTTATACAGTACAAGTCCCAGGTATCCATGAGGCATAGGTGCTGTTCCCATAACTTGGGGTGGCATTTGTGTAAGCAGCTGCTTCCTTCTTCACAGTTTGCCACGGGAATTTTATGTCTAGAGAGGTCACTCAGACCTGCCTCACCAGGCCTGGAATCTTCCTGTTGTTGCTGTCTACTCTTCTCACAAGTTTCCAAGTGTGCACAGTGGAATTATGTTCAGTGTGCTAATTCCAAATCCTCACCTTCATTTAGGTCTGGTATTAACACCTTCCTGTTTGCCATATGTGCTTAAGTTCCTGTTGTGGTGGATTATCTTATGGGTACTTCATTTTTTGACAGTGTTTGAGAGAGTTCATTGTGCTCTTTAAGTCCTTACACTTTGACAGAAACTGCAGTCCATAAAGACCCAGTGATGGAGCTTGTTTCTGACAGGAGTTGTAGCCTTTGGAGAGGAATACTTGCATGAGCAGGCTTTTTGGCAGGATCTGTGACCCTGTAGGAGATCAGTCTGATCCTGAAAGACGGAACCCGGTGGAAAGGACCCACACTGGAGAAGTTAATGAAGAACTGTATCCCATGGAAAGGATCACATTCTGGAGAAGGGGAAGTGTGTGGGGAGGAAGAAGAAGCAGGTGTGAACTGGCAGTTGCTCTTATTCCCTGATACTCTGTGTTGCTCATGGGGATGAACATAGAAGAGTCAGGAATGAAGGAGCAGAGTTAAGCCTGGGAATAAGGAGAGGTGGGGGAAAGCTTTAATTTTGGTTTCATTTCTCATACCCTGCTCTATTTTTAATGGACAATGAATTAAATTTATTTTCCCAAATTTGAATCTGTCATGCCTGTGAGAAATCTCCCTGTCCTCTTTTGTCTTATTTTCTTCCCCTGTCCTAGTGAGAAGAACTTAGAGAACAGCTTAGTCGGCATCTGGCAGCCAGTCAAGGTTAACCCATTGCAGTGTCCATGTGACAAAGTAGCAAGGGCAGTAGTCTGTCATGAGAAGCAACATGCAAGATCTGAATCCCCTGCAAGGAGCAAACCTACCTAACTAATCAGGTCAGCAGATGGAGGCCTTCCCATAGCTGGGAGTCACCCACTGCCACACTACTATTTCCTCCTAACACACTACTATTTCTCTCCCTGTCTCTGCTACCACAGAGGCGTCCATTTGCAGTGAACACAGTCTTTGCTTGTCCCTCCTGGAGCTTTGAGCTCTCTTATTTGAATGGGCTCAGAGAAGATGCTGTAAATTTTGTTTACATATCCCTCGATGCTGTGCCATCTGCCCTTTTCACAGCTCCTTGCCCTGTTGACAGACCCAGGTCCCAGAGCCAGGGACAGCACCTCTGCCAGCCCCAGCTCTGTTAGACACATCAGGTGGCCCTGCAGCCCCAGTTCTCGGCAGCCCTGTCCTCTCTCCAACACAGCTATGCCGTGCCTGCTGTATTTGCTGCAGTCTTGGGGACTGTGTCCAATGACATATCAGCCCTGTTACTGCTCAGTCCTATGCTGCCTTCAGCAGCATCTCCAGCTCTTTTCCATGCCCACATAGTGATATATCTATTAGCTGCCTCTGTTTGCTCTGTTTTTATCACCTTTTTATATCTTAAATCAAAGGACTAAGTCAGACCTATAAATCTCAAATCTTTGCTACAGTCTGTGAAAGACACTATTTTTTTACTTTAATACTGAATCCAAGTTTCATTCTCCTACTTCTATTTGCATATGTAAGGATGTAAAATGTTTCACTTTGAAAGATTGCACTGTATTGAATTTGGGTTCAGGCTTTCCTGGAGCAATACGTTCCCATTTATAAAAATCCATTTGATTCAGTTCATTCTGTATTTAATGCCAGTTCCTATCTTCAAAATATAATCCCCTATGTTTGTAAAAATCACTGTTTCAGGCCATTATAATTTACATGTGCTTTTAGGATATATGGTTTTGTCCCTGATCTGTACATGTTCTGAAATAAATCAGGAGATACACAGCCAATATAAAATAATTTTACTCTTTAGAAAAGAAATTAAAATGACTCTTGTAACACCAGGAATACTATAACTAGCTTTATATTGCTTGCATTATCATTGCTTCATCATTATTTCTCTTACTATTCCTTTTGGTTATACAATGGATGAGGGGAAAATGAAACAGAGTATCTTATAACCTTACAGCATAATAGTGATTCTTGTACACAATTATTAAACATGTCTCTTAGCACTGGCAATCTCACAGGTTTTATATTAAATATGCTTAGTGGTATTATTACACATATATTTAAAATTTTTTTCTACATATATTTAGTAATTTTTCCTTAACTGGTAAGTTAAGATAAATGAAATATTTTCACATCTTCCATAGCAGTATACTAATCACACATTTTTTAAAATATTTCATGGGAATGTAGTCATTATATCAACATTTATTAAGAGAACATTTCAAAATAGTGTTTTCCAATACAATTTAAACAAATATAGTGTAATGGTAAAGCAGGCAATTTTGAAGTATTTTGTTGGGCACTAGCCTTTTTCTCCTCTGTAAATTACAAACCCTTAATCTTGACTTGTACCCAAGCAGCATTTTAAAATTATGATCCTCAGAAGGAAAGATTATATGTTTCCAGCAATTTTACCTTCTTTAAAAATATGCAGCAGCTTAAAAAAAAAAAAAATAGGGGAAACTCCCAAAACTTGGATATTTGTCTTCCTAATTTTAGATAAATTATAAGATAAACTGAGGAGTGAGAAGTCTGTTTACACACAATGAAGCACATAAAAGCAGTGCAATCTAAATGGAAGAAATTGATTTTTAGTATTGAATGTGACCATTGATTTTCATTCTGACAAGAGAAAATAGCCTCACTGAATACAGTCAACAGGAAATGAGGTGTCTTCTCTGAAGTATATACTACAATGATCTGATAAACACCTAATCTCTTCAACAAGCAGATGCTAACACCTACACTACAAAAAGAAACCCAAACAGTGTCCCAGCAATTACAAGGGACACACTGTACTTCATTACTCACTGCCACCATCATAACTCCACCTTTTTATGCTGAGAAGAGAGGCAAAGATGATTGAAATGAAGAGCACTTCACATCGTAGTGAACAAATAGTATGTTTTTTGTATACCATAGAGTCAATGACTTATTGGTCGTAGGTTTTGGGGGGTTTTTATTATTATTTTTAATTTTTTAGTTCTGTCAGGTAAGAAGACTTTTCAGAAGTCTATAACATAGGTTTTGAAGCAGCAGTGTAGCAAATGCATTTTACAAATTTAGGACCAGTATAAGGTAGCTAACACCTACAAAGACTAATGCTGTCACAAAAGGAAGCCATCAACTTTTAGAAGACCTGGGAAATGCAATCAAACATTATGCTGCGTTATCATTGTTTTAGTGTTGGTATTTGTTTACAAATATGTAGATGTCTAAGTCAGTTCTGTCCTTAGCAGGAGTTTGAGGTGATGGTCCTTCTTTCATCCTTTTGCTTTATTGATACAGCACTCGTGTGTTGGTTTGATGATTACTGCACTGTGTTAAGAGCCTCAGGAGACAAAGAACAGGCAAATAGGTGTTGCAAACATCTTTGAGTCTTATTTGAGGAAGCAGCATTGCTTTATTTAAATATTCTGTTATTCTTTTAATGAAAAGCTCAAGGTGGCAGTCATACTCTGAAACAGTCCTTGTGAACCCACTTAACTGCCATGATAAAAAATTTGCCTTTTAGCACTTCTTTCTTCTGAGATATATAAAAAAAGATCTAATGGCCTTGTTAGATTGCTAGTTCTGACCTTGTTAACAACACTCTTCATGAGTAAAAAGAAAAGAGGCACTTCATGAGTAAAAAATAAGCACTTTTCAGAGATGCTCTAGCTGTCATTATTAGGCTTAATATATAACTGCAATAACAAAATAATCAACTATAAAAAGACAAGAAACACCACTCCCCAAAAAGAAAACACAGCATGAGAACATAGTGTGATCCATCTATCAAAATACATATAATTTCCATGGCTACCAAATGAGATGGAAACTATGGGGGTTTTGTCATGACTTGAGGTGATTTAACTGTACACATGGTAGGTATTTAGTGTTTTTGTTTATTTCAGGACAGTCAGCAATATGCATCTTGTTAAACTTTAAATATGGGTTAGAATGTAGTTACTCACAAGGGGGTTTTTTCACATTGGATATTTTGTGAAGATTTGTTGTCTCTTTTTTATGTAGACATATGATCTTTCACAAGCATGAAATTACACCTAATGATAGGTTTACATATCAAAATCTGCAACTTTTTCCCTATGTTGAGCAGAACACAGTAGAAAGGTCTAACAAGTTTCCAGTTGTCTACTTCAAAAAACAAACTGAAGTCCAGTTCCTTAACAACTGAGCAATTAGGGATGCCCCAGTCCCAAAAAGGATATGTTATTTTTATATATATATATTAAAACTGTAGATGAAACAGCTGTAAAAGTATTATAGATAGGGATGCAGGAAATTAACCCTAATTTAGCAAGGTTAACACAGGTCTTGTAAACAGGATGATTTTGTCAGCTTTTTGTTATCTGACCAGGAATCAGTAAAAAGGTCTTAAGTCTGTGACCTACACATTTTATGGATATTTAGTGAAATAACAGTATTTTAAAACAAGCAAACAACATCCTGCCACTCTCCCCCACCCCCAACCCTGAAAGGAACAGATTTCTGTTCAAGTTGAAGTCATTCCCCATCAGAGGTTTCTTGTAAAACTGACCTAAAGAGATAGCAAGCTTTCTAGTGTCTATTCCACTACATTTAGTCCCTTCCACAAATAATCCTGGGTTCAATTTCACTTAAATTAGGTCACAGTTTCTCTAATAGTCTTGTCTTATTTTAATTTCTTATAATTTCAATTTTAAGATCATAATATCCTCAAATAGATAATGAGCTACCATTAGAGAAATGGTCAAGGCCCAATGCATATTTTATGAATGAAAGATTACTTTTCCTAGCCTGTGATCATTAAATGAATATGCATACAGTTTTAGTTGTGAACCTTCAGTACCCATACAAAAAGGAACTATTACAGTAATAATTTCATACAAATTTCATTATAAATTTTAAATTATTATCAGATCGCTACTATCACTAATGGATTTCGATTATCCACTATCAAGTCTGAGCCCAAATATGAGGTGCTGCACAAAATATCTAAGTGCCATTAAGTACAAAAATAAACACAATTAGAAATGTAATCAATTGAATAGACTTTGTAGACATTTGGAGGGAAATTCTGTGGGCCTCTATTGGTTCCTAGGCACCTAGATTAATATCTGTACATGGTGCTGTACAGTGTTACCCTAACGGAGCTACTGTTTAAAGGATAGCTCAGTAATCTCCATTATGGTATTCTCACCACATTTGATCCAATTTATTTGCAGTCAGACAACCTAGACAACTTGCTGGCTTCTAGGAAATTGTCAGAAAATAACCTAAAATCTTAGATATAACAGTGAATGGTTTTTTGATGGCATGACACACTCTGTTGCACTCTGTAGGAAGGCAAGTCATTGCTACTGCAGAATGGTCTCCACTCCAAGATCAGCTAAAACCAACAAGACTGGCAAATCTTTCAGTATTTTATATTTTCCATGGATGTTTAGGAAAACCCTTTCCTTACTTTGGGATTTATTTTCATCATTCTTTATAATTTCCTTGATATTATTGCCTGGTGTTGAAATGAATTATTTTCCAACAGATTGTATGGCATCAGTGTTTTAAAGGGCTCTGGATCATAACCTTGATTCAAAATGTGGAACTGACCTCTATGAAAATATATTGTGTTTAGCTCTTTGGTTTCCTGTAAAGATAGGGATAAGATATTCAAGATTAGTTTCAGGTTCAGGCCTTTTCTGTATCAAATGCAAAATCAGGAAATATATAGAGAAATAGATTTTAACATATAAGATTAAACATAGAATCTGTAACAGATTTATGTTAAATAGATATGAGTTTAAGATGAACAAAAGAACTAAAGGGATTGTCTTACTTCTGTTAAGTACAAGTCCATGCCAAAGTGGGAGGGGGGGGCAGGGAAGGGAAGGCTTGAATTTAATTTGTATATAAACTAATGCCCTTATTCAGCTTCATTTAAAATCAGTTAGCATTTCCAGCTCCCAAATTTAACAGAATGTCAATAATTCATTAAAATTAGATTATGATCACAATATTTTAATTTTGGCGAAGTACAGGGGTAAACACATAATCTGTTAATCAAAGCTAATGTCACTCTCCTTTCTTTTGCAAAATTCTCCACATGAACAAAATTTGAAAAAAAATATTGTAATATGTATAAAAATTTTGGAAATTTTCCAAATACTAGCAGTTCATGGTACATTTACCAGTTTTAGATATGGCAGGTGGAAAGAATATTTTCTTAGACTTTTCAAATAATTATTCAACTATAAAATTGATCTGATTTCTACTAGCTTAATGTCCAATTTAACTCATAGTTATATGGGTGCTTCTGAAACCCACATAATAGAGGTTAAATAATAATTTTATCTAATGGAATTCCAATTGTTCTGTATAATATATTGTCTATACATTTTTTTACAGTGAAGAAGTCCTAGGGATTTTTGTTTGTTTGCATGTTTGTTTGTCTATTTTTTCAGATACTTTTTACAAAGAGTGAAAGAGAGTAGTTGATCCATACTGCAGAATTCTGCACCTGCATCAGAATACAGAGTTCTACATTAACACATAGACTGTGAATTTATCATTACACTATATTGCCCAATTCAATTATTGGCATATGCTCTAAAATAAACCTCACAAATAAAACAAAACATTTAGAGGTAAAAACATGTGATGCTGGAACTAGTGTTGTGCAACTTCTCATTTGAAAGCTCCAAATTCCTATTGTGAAGTCACTGAGACTCTGCAATCACTACGGTATGAAGGCTTGTGCTATATGGAGACTTTTTATCCAAGATGGAAATAAGCACACCATTCCTAAACAATTCCAGGCAGCACAATTGTTCCTGTTACATAAAAAAAAAGTTCCATCATTTCTTCAATGGGTTTTCATTTTTGGAAAGGAACAGGTTTAAAAAAAATATCAATTGCAAGCACAAACTTCCCCCCCCTCAACTTCTTCATTAAAAAAAAAAAAAAAAATTAGGGCTATCTTGTCCATTACCATGGGAAATAACCACAATTAATCTGCAGGGAAATTGTTTAACTATGGAACAATTGATCTGGCAAGTTTGTTACTGTAATTCAGTCTGTTAGAAAGGGAGTTCTTAAATGTAAAATACTAGAATAACAAGGACAGAGGGAGAAGAGAGAAGAGAAGAGAAGAGAAGAGAAGAGAAGAGAAGAGAAGAGAAGAGAAGAGAAGAGAAGAGAAGAGAAGAGAAGAGAAGAGAAGAGAAGAGAAGAGAAGAGAAGAGAAGAGAAGAGAAGAGAAGAGAAGAGAAGAGAAGAGAAGAGAAGAGAAGAGAAGAGAAGAGAAGAGAAGAGAAGAGAAGAGAAGAGGCGTAATTAGAAATCTAGCTATTTTGAAGAAAGGAGACATATTTTAGATGCTCCCCCCTAAGTGAAATTCATTCACGAAAATATATTCTGTGGGGCTTAAATGTGTGAACTAAGAATACAACTGGTTTGATTTTTCCTGAAAGAATGATCATCATACATGTAGAGATGGTCTTGATCTTATGAGACTGTGGACTCCTTTGAAGGTTTCCATTGCTGCTGAAGATTATCTAAGAGTCTGAGCCATGAGAGATACAATATGCGTGAGTGCACATCTGCTTACATACACATGCCTTCATTTGATTTAAAGTGCTTGAACCTGTAAGTGTAAACTCCTTTGAAAAGCTTCAATGGCTCATGTGAGACTGACCATCATTTTTCTCTGTTGAGGAACTGACAGTGCTACTTGACTTCTGTCAAATAACTTGATTGCAGAATTGTTCTCAAAGATTAAATGTTTTAGGGAAGGCAAGGTTTGTGAGATAAAATAAAGTTGATTTTTTTTTCTTCTGAGACACAGAGGGATTATTGTAAAAAAATTGAGACATAAGTTAAGAGAAAAAGAAAGATTAGGCATCTTTTTATATGATATATATAAAAAAATTACATTGCTAATATAAGATTTTTAGAATTTACCTCTACTTCTACTTATTCATCAAATATAGGTCAAAGAATCTCTTACTCCTTTTACTTAATTTGTGTATAGTCCACCTGAATTAAACAGGAAAAGTCACAAAAATAAAGTTGTACATATGTATGCTTACATAGAATTTAAGCAATGTTCAACTATAGATGTTAAAAATTTTTATTACTAGTTAAAGTATATTATTTAAAAGTTCTTCTCCCAAGAAGTTAATGCAACCCATTTGATATGTTATCAAGCTTCTTTTGGCCTACAAAATACCTTCATAGTTGCAGGGTGGGGGAGGGGGCACCCATGTTTTGGTTCAGTTACTTTTGATTTGGGTTTTCTCTATTTTCCCTGGAAATAACAGATCTTAAACTATAACCTTTTCCTTGACAATAATATGATGGCCCATAATTTGATATTACTTTGCATATCAAATAACCTGCCCAATGTCCTTTAGAGGAATTCCATTAATTTGAAAGATTGGGACACCTAAATCTTGGGCTAAAACAGTTTCATGCTGCTATGACAAGTCATAACATAGAATCATAGAATGGTGTGGGTTGGAGGAGACCCTAGAGATCATCTAGTTCCAACTCCCCCCTTGTCCGCTATGGACAAGGACACAATCACAACCTGTATCTCAACCTAAATCACAAAATTCTTCAGGGAAACCATGCAGGAATATATCTAACATACACCTTGCCATCACAATAATTGTAAAAGATAAACACAGATTTTGTATTAGTATCTTTTCTCAAAAGTAGATTGAATTAAAAAATACTTTCTCTGTTATTTTTCCCCATTATAAAACTATATTTAAGCGGTAGAATTGCAGGCATCTATGCCTTCGATGGCTTAATGTGCTAGCTGCGAATAATTTACCTAAATATAGTTAGAGATGAAAGCAAAATGGTTGCACTCTTGGATCCATATCATGTATTCTGCTAGTGTCAGCCTCTAGTTCTTCTTGCCAAGAGCAATTCTTTCTTTTTCTTTTTTCTTTCCTTTTTTTTTTCCCCTTTGGTTTAAGAACAGGGGTAGTACAAGCTATCAATTCTTCACATGTACTGAGCAAACTGCCTCTAAAATGTTCTTTTAATAACTTCTTCAGGGAAAATAGCCTTTCAGTCAAGGATACCTCTAATTGTGTTGGATTTACTTGACATTTTCCTAGGATCTTAAGAAGTGATGAGGAAACTGAATTTGACAGTAAAGTGAAATTTTTGACATTCACTTGGTCTCTAGTGAAGTTAAAATACTGCTATTAAAGAACTGCTACCTCCCAGGATGCTACAATTATTTTTCTCAACATTTTTTATTTGCTGAATAAGAGATGCAGATATCCTTCTCTTACAAAGCTTCTAGCAACAAATTGTTCCTTTTTATTACAGAGAGGAATCATAAGTAACACAGACCAGACAATAGGAAGATGAGACATTGCTGAATTGCTGAAGCAAATGAATAGAATTAATCTTGAAATTATCCTCTGAAGGGAACAATCAGGTAACTTTTGAACAAGCATCTGTTTCAGAGTATGCAGTTTCTAGTAAAATTGTGTAATTTATACAGTATTCCAAATTGCTTTTTCCAGTCTACTTTAAAGTTCAAGGTTGCAGGACTAATATGCAAGGAGAAATTCTTGTCACTGCTTGGTTTGAGATTCATTCTGTGGCGCACACAAGCACAGATTTAAGACAATTTAATGTAAAGTCAGGTCACTTTTATTCAAAGTTATCAAACCAGTTGCCATTGCTATTTTAATTTTCAATAAAGGCTAATGAGCAATTACTCATATATTTTATTTCTCCAATTACTTCCAATCCTACTGTTTTTCTTCCATTTTTCATCATTGTCTCAGGGTATGACAGGAACATTCATATAGATGACTCACAGACCTAAGCGTCAAAATTATTTTAACCATGTAGCTGTGTAAGATGCTTCCTCAAAAGTACATTTATGCACAAACCATGTCAGAGGAGTTACATTTATGGGGCATCTCCCCACTGTGCAGGTTCAGATGGTCCTGTAAAGCACATTTCTGAGAGAACTTTTTCCCACAGATCTTATACTGGAATGGTTTGATGCCTGCATGCACTTTAATGCCAAATTACACTGCTCTTTTGAGTAAATGTCATGTCCCAGAGTAGACACATGAAATACTTTGTGTATCTTTCAGTGATTGGCAAAATTTTCTAGATGCTGAAATACTGTAATATATCTATATTTCATAAGGATACTGATGTTTACATCTGACATTGCCATTTATATACATTAGCAAATAATGGAGAAACCTCAGGGTATAAATCAGCATTCCCTAAAGTAAATATCCCATGAGATCAAATTCCCGGGCTCTGCTGTCTTTATGCATGGAAGAAAGTTACACAGTGAGGCCTGAATACTCAGCATTCAAAATGTCCAAGGGTTTAAAGATATATATTTATTTATTTTCAAAAAATCTATAGAATTTTTAATTTTTTTAACAAAGGCTGAACAAAATGTTTACGTTGCCAACATATTTATTTGAGAAACCAGAATTCTGTCTATTTGCAACACGACTGCACACTTTTAAAAGATTAAGAATGGTGGAAAAAGACACATTTTCTTATCTAGAAAACAATAGGCCAAACTGCTATTCGTGATGAGCAAGTCCAGCTCCAGAGAAGGCAGTGTGGCTATACCCACTTACTTCTGCTGAATATGCATGTGTTCCTGCCACTAATATCAGTGAAACTGAACATGTACGGATGAGGAAAACCCATGCTTATATAGCTCATTCACAATATTTTGTTTTATTGCTATTTAAAGTATGGATCTTCACTTTGGAAAATAAGATTATATGCTCCATGAATGATAAAATGCCTGAATAGAAAACCAGAGTAGCTTGCATTAGTACATTTCACCACCTGAAGAAGGCTGTTTTTCTAAATATATGGAAAATGTTCCAAGTGATACAGGGAACAGTTCTAATAATTAAAGAAATTGGTATCAAAGATGGTAGGATAATGTTAAAGTAGGAAACATTTTGAAACATTAGTATGTTCTGGCAATGTGAAGAGATAAACATTGAAAAAGCTGGTTAGGTTATTGCACACGCTCTATCACCAAACGTATTTCTAATATATCAGGCAAACACCTGCCAAGAATGACAATGTGTTTTCTTTGGATAGAGAGATGGAATAGATACCATCTGAAGGTCCCTAGATAACTGCAAATGTAAATTTAGGAGCAGTTCTCTTGTCACATTTTAAACAATCTTATTATTTATAGCTCATTTCAAAGTAATTTTAAAAAGTTATATGGCTTTAAAGATCAAACTGGAACAAAAGCCTTATGGAACACTTGTGAAAGCACTCTTGGATTTATCATGTAATCTTTTTTTAAAAATTAAACACTTAAATGAAACAGTGTTTTGTGTTTATAAACAGATTTTAATTTGGAAATAAATAGGAATTTCCTGTGATTTTAAATAGTTTATCTACTATTTTAAAAACTGAGACTAAGAAGAAAAATCCTGTGAAGGTTTTTAGATTTGGAGTAATTTGGAAGTTTTATCAACTAGAAAGTAAACATACATTTATAATCAATTTTAAATTAGCATACAGTCAAACCAAAGAATGTTTCAACACGATGCTGTAAATAAAAATGAGTTCTTGTTTTCAGTTTCTAGGATTTTAACTTTTGATTCTATCACTTCACATTGGCCCACCGAAATACGTTAATTTGTGTGAGGATGACTAATTCATGCTTCAGGAGTTGTGCCCGTTAAAAGTAAAGAATGGCAATTTATCTTTTGTTTAGAAAGTTCTGGTGGATATTCCTGTTACTAGATGATTAACTGCCTTAAAGCATCCTCTGTGGAAGAACTCAGCTTCTGGGAATCTCCTTCCCAAGAAAATGAATAGTAACCTATACATGATATTACAAACAGTAGTCAAGTAGCTTGAGTAGCCATCATAGTCTTTTAGCAATAGGATTTGGCTTGGATATAGGCAACAGTTCTAAGTCCTCAACAAAAAGATTTGAAGCCATATCTCCAGTGCCTATCTAGGTTCTATGCAGGAGTATTTCACAGAATAATATTGTTCAACTTCTTACTGAAGTATTTTGTAGCAGAAATGTGTGGGCACTTGAGTCAGAGGTTGAATATATTATATAAATTTAATTCAGTTTTAAAGCCAATAATTTAGTAATAAGGTTCCATGACCTTCTGTTTGGTCCAAGTTTTTGGAACTGCTTCTCTTACTAGAATGTGAATAGTTGAGGTTTTTGAGATGGAAGAAACAAAGTGTATGGTTGCTGCTGTCACCCTTTTTTCAGATACTGCACTGAGTGTCTAACCTAAGAGACTGCAGGTTCTTGAAGAAAGGCTACTGTCATGCTTCAGTTCTTATTCTAAAATCTGGCATTTCATACAGACTTGTATCCATCACCACCTCTGAAACTTAAAATCAAGACCTGAAACAAGTATCAGAAACAGGATGAAAACCCTGAACTACATCTCCAAAATTTCCAAATTTAGTAAGTATCCCCAAAATACTTTCCATGCATGTATTGCAATCCTGAGACCCTGTACCATTCAAGTTTTTTTCTATCAGACTGGAGGGGACCATTCCTGAATATCACTGTCAAAGGAGAAATTAATGTAAAATACCACTTTAAAAAAAAAAAAAATCACAATTTTCCCTTGGTGGTGTGTTATTGTTGCCAGCAGTTTATACCTGTTTTCTTCATTTATATGGTTTTGTGCTTTGCTGAGATGTATGCTTTACTCTTTCTTTTTTTTTATTACCCTACCCATCTTCAATAAGAAGTACCATAGTTTATTACTAGATATGCAAAGACAGAAGATCATTTACTCCTAACAGAACTCCAGTTACTAGGAATGAATAAACCTCTGTATGGGATTCTATCAAACAACAATATTTAATAGGAAGAACATTGTGTCACTGTAATGACTTCCTTCAGCTTCAACAAATTCATATCCACTTGGAACAAAACGATTCAAGAGTAATTGTACATTGCAATCCTGTTGGAATATACTGAACTGTATGTGCACAGAATTTTTCATGACAACAACAGGACTACATCTTGTCTTCAGAGGCAACTGATAAAAATAGTTGGAAGAAACCAACATAACCCTGGCTTTCTTATGACAATGCCAAGAAACTTAGACAATGCCAAAGCAAACTGCGCATGTTCTGCCTATAGTGTACAGAAGTGGTTAATAGCACAGATATTTACTTTCCTTATTTGTTTTATGAAAATATGTCTGAGCAGATGCAAAATCTGCTGTGAAAAAATACACAGTGGTTAGCCTGGTGGACTGCTTTTGCACAATTGTGTAGAATATTCAATAAGTCTCCATAATTTTTTTTTCTTAATAAGTGAAATTATGTTATATTTTGTTTTTTTCAGGAGGCAGAAATACACAAAGTACTCAGGACACTCTTATCTATCAGTCATTGACACTGCTCTTGCTAGTAAGAAAGATATTACAGGTTTTCCATTTCTTTTTTCCTAATTCTCATGATTTAGAGACTGCAGGTTGAATTTTCGTATCAGAACATGAAAGAGAAGAGGCTTCAGGCTTAGGAAGAGGATTATAGTTTTCTCCAAAATCTCTCACAGTAGAAGTTTTCAGTCAGATTTTCTTTTGTGCAAAATATGGCCTCATTGCCAATGTAAACTTCTGCCAACATAAGCCTCTGGTCGGAAGCAACTTTAGAAGAGAGTCTGTATATTAAAAATTGAGAAAAAACCAGAAAAAACCAACCAACCAAACAATAAGGATTACTTTTTCTCACAACATATTTTTAAGAAAGTCTTTTTTTGTGAAATGAAAAATCAAATGTTGTATAAACCCATATTTTAATCTTAGCAGTATCAAAGTATTAAATAAATTCTGTTTATGCATTTGTAGATAAGATTCTATTACACTTTCAATATAATCCTTATTTTCAAATCATAATACCAATTATTACCCCAGAATTCCAGTTCTTCATCTACTCATTTTCATGGAAAAACAGAACTGATTATTTGGCGATTGATTTGCTGTGCTGAGTTATTGAGTCTAATTTATACCAGTACATGGCTTGATCACAAAGTGCTCACTGTGGTTATACTTTTGCCATGAGATTAATGATTTAACATTTGAGCCTGATTTAATTGGCCACTTGGATCACGTTTTGCAATTGTTGCTTGGATGACCTCACCTTCTGTGGTGACTTAATCATCTGAAAAAAGTAAGAGTGTGATTAAATCAAGAGCACCTGTAGGACTGAGTTTCATCTTCTGAAAACACACACAAAAAAAGCTCTTTCCTTTTGTGGTGTAAAACGAATGTTGATATGGAAGTCTATTTCATTAAATCAGTCTATTGCAGCAGAAGGATTTTCATTATTTTAAAACTATATTAGTAATGTAATCTCTGACAAAGAGTATATTCTTTTTTCCATGACTACTTGAAAAACAATAGTCAATTTGACAAAGAAAATATAGTTTCTGACCTTTTAATAAAATTGCAATTAGCATATTACCTTAAGAACAGATATTCTATGTTTCTATGAAACTCTGAGATATGACCCTAAAATTTTCCCTTACAGACTATCTTAACACAGGTATGTAAACACCCTTTAGAAAATATATATTTCATATTCTCATCTTAACATGATATTTTGGTATCATTTGCTTAGACAACTATTATTTTCTGTAGTTTTCAGATTTTCAGGAATTAAAAATACCCCAATGTTATCTAGCGATGCTTTTTCCATATGGTATGTAAATTACAAGGCAAAAATTCTTGTGCTCTTGAAATCAACAATAATTTTTCTATTGATGTGAGTGGGAAAAGAATACATACAATATTTAAAAATTAATTTCTAATTTTAGCCAGCTAGACCTACTTTTTTTTATATCAGGCTGAAGTAACTATTAGATTAGAAATAACAGACATATCATACTGCTTTCTGTAGTCTTTGCACTAATGTATAGGCTAAATCTCATCCAAAAAAAATTGCACCTTGGTGGCACACCAACAGTGAAGTTTCAGAGAGTGCCTAAAGTATTTTTCTTCTACACTTAAGAAAATATACTTTGTTCTGCATTAAAAATCAGTTGTCTGCTTGTCTGAGTGAGTATTCTACCTCTAACCTAATCTTCCTACTTTGTTATCACAGATGATTTTCCTGTTGCATTTCCCTGTAACAAGAAGTACTAACTGCAATTGTTAAAAGTCCTTATTTGAGATCCTTTCACAAAAAGTTATAAGCTTATGGAGGATGCAATAGTTCAGTCTGTAGCCTTCCTTATAATCTTTTACTGTGTTGTAAGAGAATACATAGATCATGAAATCAAAGTCTTAATACCATGAAATTGTCGGATGTCAGTACAAAAGTTGCAATAGTGACATAGAGACAATTGCAGATGACTAAATACAAATTTCCCAAACCAAATATGTTTGGTTCAATGTAGTTTCTACTACTTCTGAGTCATAACACTTTCATTTATGAGTGTTCCGCAGAGCCTTCTGGCCATTGCTGCCTACCCTAACATAGAAGGAGTACAGCTGATAGAAACTGCTGAAAGTGTGTAAAAATAATGAAGAGGCTTCAGACATTGCATTTTCCATAAATTAATTCCCTGTAATCCATATGTGTTTTCTACAGCTCAACAAATCCTCTAAAGATGAAAGCTTTAATTTAAAATCAAACAGTATGACAATTGCCCATTTTCTTGTTGACCAGAAATCTCTATTGACCTTTTTTTTCCCCTTCAGCTGTTTCTTCAAAATAAAATAATAACTTATGTTTGTTGAATTCCAATTAGATCCAAGAAAGAGAATTTACCAGGGGAGATATCTAAGAAAACCCATACATCTTTATGATACAGACTCATTTGAATACCTCCGTTTGCATTGTCTGCTTACATTAAACCTACCCTCTGGGTAAGATGAAAATAAGAAATGCAAATATGCATTAAGTTTTGTGTCACTGATTTACTTTTTATCATTTCAATACACATTTCAAATGGAATCTTACCCAACAGAATAAGACATCTTACACACAGGCGTTAGATAGATAGAAATTCCATGTCCAAAAGGGATGTATCAACTATACAGGGATTTGGGTTCCGTTTGGGAATTTTTTTCTGATGAGACTTCTAAATATTGCTTGTCTTCTTACATAATCCTGGGTTTTGCCAAAATTGAAAGCATTCAAAGCTTTCTTCTTTCTCTGTTGCATTTATGATTATGAGGAGGTTTTGGTAAGACCTTCCACAGATTTTAGCAACAGTTAGTAATGGTACAAATGAATTCAAGCCCAGGCTTTCACAATCTTGTCTCCACTCTACCTCGACCTTACATCAGCCAAGTATGCTGATCTATATATTAACTCCAATACAGAAAAATTTACTTGGTGTCCCACAATTTCTGTTCACAAACACCTACATACAGATCTTTATATATTCTCTGTGCTTTCAGGGAATAGACAGACTACATCTAGTCTAGTGAATTGTGCTACCTTCTTGAGGTGCATAAGTTTCTTCTACAGCTACCAGATGGATGAGAACTCCTAATTTAAACCTTGTTGGCTCATTACACATGCCTAGCTTTTTATGGTTTTTTACCAACTTTTTACTCACTTAAGTGGTTATATGCAAAAAAAAGTTAATTTTCCTAAGTTCATGTCTGTTTTGTCCACAACAGATATGACAAGCAATTTCTTGTATTTATCTTGACCCACAAATATTTTCATTCCTTTCTTTTCCTATTTTGTCCTTCCTTCCCATGAAGCAGGGGATGTGAGTGAGTTTCTGGGTAGAAGTTTGTCTAGTAGCCAAAGCTCATCCATCATGGCATGAAACTCTATTGAAGCAAAGGATATTTTCCTTAGTAACTCAATTCCCCTGTCTAGAAAAGAGACAACTTTGGGGAGATACCCATCTAAGCTTCACCAAAAGAGAGTGTTTTGGATTTAAAGTCATTATTTTATGCAGGCTTTATCATTGCTGATTAAGTGGCATAGTTTCTTGTATTATTTTATATATTCTCTTTAGACAATTACCGAATTTAAAGCAAAGGAGCATAATTGTTTGAAGAATGTAGTGTTAACATATAAATCAGCATACAAGAGAGAGTAGTACAAAAATTTTAAAAGCAATCTTTTAACAGTTATAATAAGGAGGTTTACAATGGATTTTACAAAAAAAAAAAAAAAAAAAAAAAAACAAACAAACCAAACCAAAATAAAAAAAAACAACCAACCAAACAAAAAATCCAGGGTGTAAATACAGAATTTTAAACAGAATTAGCTGTGATATTCATGTAACTGGGAAAAAAATCAATAGAGAAATCTGTAGCACATGTTTTACCAAGTCTCTCCATCTGTCTTAAAATTACATTTTTATGGGTATAAGAGGCCCTTACTACAGTTCCTATTGGTGCTTACTCTCAAATTCCTCTGCTCTTGAACTTGTTTTTCACAAAATTTGGCAAGCATGCAAAGTTACTGCATTTTAAAGAGAGTTAGAGGAAGGATCCTGTAGAATTTGAGCCCCATGAAATAAGGTTGTTCTATAATCTATTAATAGTGTTATCAAAAAAAGGTAAAAACCAAGTAACTAAATTTCACTCATCTCATGGATTCACTGAAAGCTCTGTGATTGATCAGAAGGATTTGTATAACTCTGATGTAAATGGAAAGGGAAACACTACAGGTCATATCCTGTGGATCAAAATCTTTCGTGGAGCCAAGTTTCGCACCATTTGTCTCGGTTTGAGACAAGTTTAGGGGGAAATGCTCTAGAAGGAATGTCTCCTGCCCAGAAGACAGGTTTCAGCTCACCCTCCCCCACCAATACAAAAGGAATTTCTTGGATGAAAGTGAAAAAAAATATTTATTTAACAAGCAGAGTGCTGGCAAGGCACAGGAAACAAATGACTAATGTTAGATAATAAACCTCCTCCATGTGGAGAAAGCTCGTGGATTCAGAGTTCTTTTCTGTAGCTGGCTCGGCCCCTCCCAAAGTCTGAACCTGGGATGTGACATCCCTGCAGCCTCCCTGACGATCCACAGGGTCCGGTGATTTGGTTCTCGGATCACAGCTAGGCTGAACAGTTCCAGAAGGAGAGGAAGAAGTTCCAGAGGATTTCAGTATGCCGATACGGGAAAATTTCTTTCCTCAGCCAACAGGCTGGCTAAAAGCAGGAAGGTGGTCCCTTGGCTCTGCAGTGGGGAGAATGCGGGGGAGCATGTGTGAGTCCTTGAACACAAACAGCACTGAAGAATTCACCTGGCTTCTCTCCCCCCTCTCCTCTTCCCAGCTTAAAGCTATGGGACCCATTTCCAGGCATAAAGCAGACAATAGGGAAATACAGTATTATCATAAAATCACCCCAAGACACCATTTGAAAGAGACACTCAGCCCTGGTGTTAGCCAGGGGACATTGGGAATGTGTGACTAGGAAAAGAGAACTGTGAAGCTCCATGTTCCTCAGAAATGCAAATGAAAAAGGTCAGGACAGACAAATACCAAGCCTGCAAGGTCACTTGGCCTTGAATCAGGGAATGACATTAGAAAAAATAAAGGTTTGAATGCACAAACTTTTCACACAGGATTGTCTTTTATAGTAAGCAAGATTATTTCAGATATATTCACTAAAATGTTTAAGGTAACCAATGAAAATGGATCATCAGGCAAGCTGGGTATAACCAGTGGAACAGCTGAAGGATACAGCAGTCCAAGGCATTGGTGTAGATCAAATTGCTATTTACAGCTCCATTAATCAAAGATTTGTCTGAAATTTTAGGTGTTAAAATAGGTCCCATATCATTGGTCAAGCACATAGCTCCAGTTAAGCAGGGATATTGGATAAAATATTACATTAAGCTTAGAGCAAGATGGTCAGCAACCCTGGAAAAGACTGAGATAAAGAATTCCTAGTTATCCTAGTGTCTTTATGTCTTTTCTTGCAACATGTACATTTTGTTCTCATATGGCAAAAACTGGCTTATACACAAGACTCTCAGCAAAGGGGGAGTGATAGAAAAGCAGCAGATGAATAGCAGACATCTTAGTTTAAAACAATTATACAGGGTGCAGACTCTAAAATGAGTTACCTCCTTTTTAGTTTTAACCACTCCCCTTTAACCAATAAGGTCAGACAGATGTGAAAAGATATACCTGAAAAAAATACAGTTTACTAAAATGAAAATAGCAACAACCAAGATAACAGCAAAAAAACACTAGACACATGGTCCCCTGGGAACAAAGAAAACAAAAAGATGCCAAAAGATGGCAGGGAAGTCTCCTCCCTACTCCAAAGATGGTGGCCAACATAGCAGCCTATGTGGCCCAGAGGACAAACACAGGATGGCAGAGAAGCCCCGTACTCTGGACCATGTGGCTGAGAGAGAACAAAGGAAAACAGCACAGCAACTGAGTCTCTGAGGTTCCAGAACTCCCTCCTCCCTCAAACAACAACCAGTGTGGAACAGGGACAAAACAAAAACATGGACGAATTACTTTTTGTCCAGAATGAGTCAATGCTGCCAGGACTCTGGAAGAAGCTTCCCAGATGTTGCAGCACCGACACCCGTCAGTAGCTGGAACTTGCAGAGAGAGGGTCCAAGTTCCCAGTGCGGTGCAGAGGCTGTGGGCAGCAGCTGGAACTGGTGAAGTGGGTTCCTTCTCACACCCCCAACAAATGCCAGGTGGCAGCAGCAGTGAAGGCTTTGAAAAATTCTCCAAAGCCTGGGGAGAACAGAAGAGATTCTGCCTTGTGCCACCTCAGCTTCTCAAGTTGTGACTTGGAGATCTGCCCAAAGCAACCCCCTCGGGAGCCCAGAAAGAACAAAAGAGCTTGCCACATGTGCATTCCCCGTTTTTAAAGAGATGCCACACCCCCTCCTTCACGTGAACCAGGGTAAAACGCTCCAGTTCTGCTTCTGGCCCTGAGTCTTTAAGGGACAGTAAAACAGGCTGGATGATGTAGAAAAAACACGGAATACCTATTTTTGGGTCACCTAGGCCACCTAGGCCACAGACATAAATAGAAATGTCTATCTAGCTAAACCCCTAGCTAGATTTAAACAAACAAATAAACAAAAAGAAAAAAAGACACCCAAAGGAGATCTGGAAGATAGGTAAACCATAGCATATAGGAATTCAAGGTATATACAAACATTACAGTGAAATCTTCCATGGTCTTCCTAAGAAATGGCAAGGCACCATTACATCTCTGGATAAAAGCAAGCTCTACAGTGTGTCAGAATTAGAAAAACCAAGAAGCAACCAGCCTTGAAAGACACTGTTTCATATGAAGATCTGGAAAAATGCATAGGGAATTTGATGGGACTTTACAAGGTCTCACAATGAATCCTTATAAGCAGCAGCGCATTTACTGCTTCAGCTAGGGGGGTTGGAGCACATGGCATATCAGGAAATCTGAGAGAACTGGGTTTAGTCAGCCTGAAGAAGCATGAGCTAAGGGGACATCTACTTGTTTCCTTTTACTACATAATGAATGCTCATAGAAAACACTGATAAAATTTTTTTCAGAGGTTCACAGTAAAAGACTTGGAGGCAAAGAAAAGATGCAGTAAGGGAAATTCTATTTGAAAATAAAGAAATTAATCTTTATGATGGTGCCAACCAAATACTGGAATGGGCTGTCCAGATGGGATATGGAATCATCACCCTTGCAGGTACTGAAAACTCAGCAGTATAAGGCATTGAACAACCTCCTCTGTCTCTGTAGCTGGAACCAAATTTGAAGCTGTCACTGCCTTGGCTTCCAAAGGTTGCTCCCAAATTTAATCTGTCTGTGTGTCTCAGAAACACAAGGGTAAAAAGGTGAAGATGCAAGTATGAAGAGTCAGGAATGATATATATTAAAACAAGTAAGAGTAAGAAATAAACAAACTCAATGGAGAAATTCCTAGTATAAAATCTCAGCTAATTCTTAACCCTGAGATTAGCTCAGTTGGTTAGGGTATGGTGCTAATAGCACTAAGGTCAGGGTTCAATCCCTGCATAGGCCATTCATTTAAGAGCTGGACTTGATGATCCTTGTGAGTCTCTTCCAGCGGGGAATATTCTGTCATTCCCTGTCTACACGTTTCAGAGTACCTTTTAAAGGAGTTGTTTAACCCACTTACAGAATAGATTTTTATGTCAAGATAGACCTTTACATTTTATTTTAGTGGAGCTCAAGTAACATCAGTATTCTTTATCTACAATTCCTAATCTTTAAGGCAAGATTGCCGAGGACTAAAGAGTACTTTGGAAATATTAATGACTACATCTGTAAGACATCTCTGTAAAGAACATGGTGTTAACCTTCGCAAGGCAAAGGTTCCCCTCCTTCCATGTGCATCTCTGTACCCCACCACTTGTAATACTGCAGCATGTCTTTCACTTCTATTTTGTAAACCCACACCCTCCCTCTCTTTGTCTCCTGGTGCAGTGCTGCATGCCTGTATAAAAAGTGCTCATGCCCTCATATCCCTGGACTCACATAAAGCTTAGTAGATAACAGTAGCAATTGCTAATAATTTAAACAGCCACTAAGATTAAATAGCCAGTAAGAATTGTTCACATAAAATTTACACACAAAGCATAGTATCCCGTGAGAATTTGCAATCTCTGCACCCTCTCAAAGCATTTTTCAATCAATTCCATCTGCATAATGAGCAAGAGCAGCCAGTAGGGAGACTGATAAAATTCACAAAATATTAAGAGGATCCCCAGAAAAAACCCATGCTTCTGTGGCAATCATAGTACGTGTCTTTCCAGTGGGACATTGCAGAACGTTTTCCTTTCTATCTCTTTTGAGTTGTTGGAGGTTTTGCTGTTGGCCTGGTTTAGTTTTGGATTTTGGGGGCTTTTTGGGGTGGTTGGTTTGGGTGGGATTTTTTTGTTTTGCAAGTTTTTTGGTGGGGTTTTTTTGGTTTGGTTTTTTATTTGTTTTTTTGTAGCTTTGTGTTTTGTTTTGCTTTGGCATTCTGGGGGGGGGCAGGGGACTGGACAGGGAGGCAGTCCCCAAAACTAACATAGTCTGTTAGGTTTGATACCTGCCATCAGCTATAGATATTTTTAGTCCTCTCCATATCTCCTTCTTTTCCATAACAATAAGAAATAAATCCATGTTGCAGTAGCAAATACTGGAGGAACTTGTCAACTGTCTTTAACATTTTATAATTGTTGTATGAGAAAGAGACTATTAAGATTAGATCAAACAGATGAGTTTAATGTCCTTTGCACAGATGTTAGTCTATCTTGAGTAACATAAACTTTCTAGAAGCTTGTTCCATACCCTGATTTTCCTTAGAGCTGTGCATTTATTATTTAAAATGAAATTTTAAAAATTCCTCTTTCTTTTTTTGTAGTCTTTAGCCTGACCTCTTTCTGAAATAAATTTAAGTAACAAATGGCAAAATTTTTAATTCAAAAATTTTATGCTCTTAATGAGTTCTTCAGAGTTTAAGAGTGAAAATCTTCATTGCCACCTTTACAGCTAAAAAAGAGATTCACCAGTCAGCATGGGGATAATAATAAACACCAGATTGAGTATTGAGAGCATAAGACACCCCATATGAATTTTATATAAAAAATATGAGCTAAAATATTATTCTCTTCTTGTATGGAAATCAATATCAATTAGAACTGAAAGGATATGTTTGGGGTTTTTTTAAATTAATGATCAAAGGGACTTATTTTTATAGATGGCCTATAAAGTTGCAATGGAAAATAACGCCACAGTTTCAGGAAATGTAGTGTAGAGACTAATTATTCTTATTTACTAGCCACCCATTTATCTCTCATCTTGCATAATGTTTTATAGATTGAATATTTGCCTTGTGTTTTTTATAAGAGGTATTTCCACTTTGCTTTCAGTAAGTTGGACTATTCTCTTTTGACATCCTCAAAGTTTATTGCTATTGAATACTTACGTTAATAACCTAGAGGTTTTTTGTCTGCTTGGGGTTTTTTTTAGACTCTAAGGTACATTAGGAGTATCTCATACTCATAACTGAAGCATTTCTGAGTCTCTTTGTAGAGAAAAGGATACTTGGATGACCTGTTACTGGGAAGGACTGCTTAGCCATGGACTGTTTTCACACTCCTGAAGTAAACCTATTTCCATCAGAAAGATTTTACAGATTTTGATGTAGAAAAAAAATTCCCCTGGACTCTTAAAGACAGAATTTCTCGGGCCCTTGCCAGCCCTTCCTATTACACAGTTTATTACATAGCTTAGTAACTTAGAGAAATTGTGGTGCCCAAGACCTTCAGGCATTCTACTCACCTGCAAGAGCTTTAAGAAAACTCAGGAATCCTGCACCAGTCTGAGAACATCACAGCTCCTGGGAGCTGGACTGATAATTGAGAGAAAAAGCTGCATGATTTCAAAAGAACTGTTCTTTACCATGATCTTATTTCAAAAAATACACATATGTTGTTCATCCTATATATATATATATATATATACAGCATATTAACTTATATTTAATAAGGATGATTATTGCATGTCCATCTATGGCAGTTTGTTTCTGTCAAAGGATATTTCTTGGTTATAGACAAATCAAACACAGTAGAAAAGCATATTTTTAAATTTATACACATGCTCAAATCTGAGAGACCCCACACTGATGAGAATAACTTAGATTAACTCTTAAAGCGTGTCTATTTTTGAAAGGTGCTGTGGGTTTTCTACCCCTGTATGTAACAGTTTGCAAGAACTGCTGTATGACTTTTACAGGATATAGTTCAGTGGTCATATCTCTGCCAAAAATGCCATTCAAGCCTCAGGCAAGGTTGTATCTGCTGTTAACTTTATCTTTCCTAGCATTGACATAACTCAGCTCAACCTCTCTTCCATGCTGTGGTGCCAAATCAGTGCTCCGTGTCCCCTTTCCCTTCATTTGTCCTTACTGATGCTAGTGCATTAGAGTGCTCTCCAGATGAGCCTGGACTCTCTTCAAGCTCTGTGATTCATTAAAATCTAAGACGTCAGCATGAGCCACACAGAACATGAGGATCATCTGCTGAATAATCATGTTTTGAGCTCAACTATGTGAACTTGCCTTGGGCTATTGCAAAGCATGACACTTGATTATGATTAATGGGTATAGAAAGAGTTGTCTAGATGATACTAGTGTAGTTGAGATACACAAATACACTCATGGACTTATTTGTGTAGTCAGTCAATAGGGCAACAGAGAGAAGAATGCTGGATACAGAATGGTTATTTCAGCCTGGAAATTCAACCCACATCATTTTGCTTTAATGTATCTCATTTCTCCATTCCAGAAAATCTGCTTCCAAATTGGTTTTATCAACACAGGTCAAAATGTCAGACAGAATGAAACAAAACACTATGTAGACAAGGCTCTTTAGCACAAAATAAGCCAAGTTAACCAACAACAGCTTATATCAGTCCTATTGGCTTCTCATACTCTGGTGTCTGAGTCCACTGTTTAAAACGATTGTTTAAGTGAGTTTTCCCCCAAAAGTACAATCCTAAATTGTATAATCTGTGCATTCATGGCACTTCAGAAGCTGGTGCTCTGGCTGTTAAATCAGTTATCACACAGATGTTGAAATAATAGGGTGAACATTTGAAAAGAAACAATTCTCCTAGAAGCTGGAAAAATCAACAGAACGGTTACAAAATGCAATGTTTGTTGTGTTTTTTTTTCCAAATCTGAATGTCTCAATATATTAAAAAAAAAAAAAATTAAGCAATGGGGTAATTTAAACATTCAAATTATTTAACCATTTTATGTGTAAACAAATGTTAATGAATTTGGCAACATTTTATTTTTAATTTATGTTAGGGTATCTGCTGGACTCTGCACACATTTCTAAGACATCATTTGTATTCTTGTTCTATTGAGAAGAGTTAAAAAATCTAATTTAGCCTGGAGTAATTGTTTAACTGTTCCAGTTCAGTAGGAAGTTTTAGGTTTGGAAACTAAATTAGATTTTGGGAAGTATAAAGTCCAAATTCTGAACATAACAGATGATCATCTTTCTGTGGTACACAGCTATCTGGTAAGAAAAGCTCTGAAAAGAATATTCTAAAAGTTTCTCTATACTTCAAACCAAAAAAGCCCAAGTGTGATTAGTATCACCAACTCTGTCTATACCAATCCACAACCAAAATAACAATTGGATAATTTACTGGAGCTATTGGTTAATCATGGAAACATAATGAATTGAAACTGAATTTATACTGTTTGCATAGGTTGGTTATTTTATTGACTGGTTGAATTTTGTCAAATATGTCAAAATCATTTGGTGGAATAGTACTTTGTAGAGGGGTTTACTAGGAATCATCTCTATGGAAATTGCACAGTTGATCAAAAATGCATTACCAAATATCAACCTCTCTTCATCAGAAATTAAACCAACTTCTTTCACCTGTCTGTTCATATATGAAATATCCTGGTGAAGTTTTGCAGGGATTTTACCACTGGCTCACACAACTTCCTAAGACATTGGACCAGAAGCTTACAGGTAATTTCTGAAAAAACTTTGAAAATAAAAAGCCACAAGTGAAGAATGAAAATTGTCTGCTTCCTACTACACTTCCTAGAGGGTGTTGTATGGCCTCAGATTAGAAACCTATGCAAAAAAACATCAGATTGTTTGGTACCCAAAGTTTGGGTTAATATTGACTTACTAATGACTCACTGGAAATTGTGGTGAAATTTATATTCTGCAATCTAAATAAAAATGTTTAAGTGCATAATTGAGGAAACATTGAAGACTTGATATGGTGAAGATTTTCAGTCTTATAGTCAGTCTCATGGAACAATGGAACACTGTGTCTCATAAGCCCCAAATCTCTAGTTAAAATATCAGTCAAGACTTCGGTCTGTTCCCTCTTTGAGTTCCTCACCCAACCACTATGGGCCTGAGCAAAAACATCTTCTGCAATGAAACTGTATATCTGAAGGGAAAATAAAATCTTTTATAAAGTATTAAAAATTGTTAAATACTAAAGTGCATTTGTTTCAGCAGAGACGCTCAAACCGTCACAGAGAATGTAATTTTAAAATAATACAAGGATTCATAGATATCATTTGTTTGATAAGGGTTTGTTTGTTTATTTGTTTCCCCAGAGAGTATTCTCCTAAATTAAATACGGGGTTCTTGCAAGACCTAAGGAAAAGGACATTTATGTTCATGCACAGAAGAATATATCTGCTGAAAAAGCTTATGATGAATACCAGTTATAAGATGAGGAAGAAATCTTTTCCACAGGAAAATTCCTTGGCATGCATACCTCCAGACTAAAATATAATAAAAAGATAAATAGTAATGACTATAATTCCAAACAAGCCTTGACTTGAAATAGTGGGGGGTTTAAGGTTGATTAAAATGTTCCATTGATGATGAATGAAAGAATTTGTTCATTTTTTCTTTGTACTGAAGATCCCTGAAACTTAATCCTATGGTTTCAGTCATTTCAGAATTATTAAGCCCAGAGAAGTGTAGTCATGCGGACAGTGGAATTCTAGAAGTTAATAACTTATAAGTGGTTTTAAGATTAAGAATTATATTTGCAATATAATCAGTAATTATATGAGATAGTTAAATGTTATATAAAATTTGAAGGGATTACCCTTTCTTTGCTGTGGAATTGTCAAGTGTGTACATGCGTTATGAAATACAGCCTAAGCATTGAGAGTCTCTCTAAAACTTCTGATTCTTGACTCCAAAAACTTCAGCATCTTTCCTATTTTTAGAAAGAAGCAGGATACTGTAAGTATGGCCTAATTTCATTGGTCTATCGTGTTTGAAAAATCATGGCAAATTGCAAAGTCCCCAGTGACTGGAGAAAGGGAGTGTCACACTCATTTTTGAAAAGGATAATAAGGAGGACCTTGGGTACTATTGACCAGTCAGCTTCACCTCTGTGTCCTCTGAGAACACGTGTCCTCTGAGGAATAGGTCCTTCTGGAAGATACACCAAAACATACGGAAGACAGGGAAGTGATCAGAGACAGTCAATGGCATCACCAAGGGCAAATCATACCAAACTAATTCAGTGACCCTCTCTGAGCCTTAAATATTTGGAGTATTTTCCAGGTTTTGGATGCAAGTGCTTATCCTAGGTAGCTCCTACCTGTGTTTCAGGATGGATCTTTACACTATTGACTTGGATGACCTTTTTTCCAGCTGGAAGATGATGTGGTAAGGAAAAGGGCAAAACAATACATTCAGTAGTTCACTTGAACTACATCAACAGGGAACCAAATCTTGGGATACAAAATTATGTGCATATGACCCACAGTTAGGGAATGTCCTTAAAAGTAACTGGCAAACTCATGACAGTAATTACCATCATACCTTCAAAATATTAGACTCTTAAGATCCATTTTTCAGAGGAAAAAAATGAGTTTAAGTAAAAGTTTTAAAGAAAATGTAGGGTTTCTTCTAATAGAAGTCAGCAGACATTAGTGTAGTTCCACTGGAAATGAACTTGGCCCATTGTGCTTTTCCCTGGTTTAAAAGCTCCACTACTAAAAGCCAACAGGTCTATTTTTGATCAGAATCAGACTTTGAATCTCATACATTTCTGTTAACTTCAATGGATTTACTGTATTTTTGTATAATGGAGATTAGAACTTGTCTTGTGGTCTGAATGTAATGTAAAAGAATTATGCAGAAAGACAAGCCAAGTAAAGCTCCTGTCAAAAGGTTAGAAAAATCAATAGGCAGAGCAGAAAATAAAGTAGTAAAAAGGGTATTAAAACCCTCAAAAGTTAAAATGTCATTTTGATACGGAAGAGAGGAATTTTACTGAGAAACTGTGTTATGTAGCACAAGCTATCTCTATGAATAGGCAATCAGCCTCGTGACTCTTGGAAGAGCGTGGTGCACAGTTGTGTAACTTTTTTGCACCCTTGGAGTAAGTCTGGCACTTTGGAGTTAATTATTCTCTTTTGATATGCAAAAGTGCCAAAAAGACACTGCAAGACTCCCTTTCCACTAAAAGGTAAATTTTCTTTGCTGACCATGTATTTGACAGTCATGTCCGTTTGCTTAGATGAAATCAGATATTTTCCATTTATTTTCCTATCTGTAGTTGCAAGTGATTTTTTATTTCAGTTAAAGATATTTATGTATTATGTGGAAAAGTCTAAAATGAAATTATTTTGTCAGAATATGTTTCATTAAAAATCATCTAATGATTACCCAAAACAATTATCTTAAACTTTCAAAATTTTTTACATATTTTCCTAAATATTTATGAAAGTGCATCCTTATTTCAAATAAGTTTTTTTTTTCCATTATTTTCCAAGAGATTTAAATTAAATATTGGAATTTAAATGCAATCAATGCCTTAAAAATATTAGTAACAAAATGTATGCAACATTCATCTTTAGTTACAAATCCACGTATCCTGACTGGACTGATAAATACAGTTCTTTTATTTCTGTAAGCTTAACATAATTATCATATTAATTCCTTATTGTATTAATCTCAGGTTTCAGATAAAATTTAAATCTTTATCTCACTTTTATATGAGACTGTCTCTTTTTAAACCTAAAAGCTGGCAGGAGATTCTGGTATTTAAAGCACTGTCTTAATGTAAGTATTATTCCCCTCTTTTATTTGAAAAAGAGCAGAACCCTCACTACCCTCTGAGAGCTCTAGAACTCAACAGGATTAATTGTAGCTGTTTTAAGTCCTGAATGATCCTCACTTTGGGTAAATTATATCACTTAGAGGAAACCCTCTATAGACAAGGACAACATATCATTAGAATAGGTCATGAGTTCCCATCATGGAACATTCAGGAACTCTTCAAATTAAGAAATCTAAAATCCATTGCCAGTGGAAAGGATTGTCTTCTGAATTAATTAATTCTAGTTTTCAAGATATCTATTAAAATAACACAGGACTGTGTGCCAAGAAGACTTCAGGGCTAGCAATCAGAGAATTTGTCTGGAACCACTTGATTTAATTAAAAGTGTTTTTATGGGATACATTGCATGGCTGCCATGCATCATTACATTTTTGTGGCTTTTTTCTGAATTTTGATGAAAGTGGCCATATTGTTGATCACACTTATTATCAATATGTTCAAAGATGGCTCTATTGTTACTTCTAAACAGATTCTGAACACAGAACAGAAGGTCAAATATCACTTTATCTGATGTAGTTGCCATAAATGTCACTTGCAGTCTTGTGAAAACGTTGAAAATTTCATAATGAAAAGGTCATAACATGTTAGCAGACACCTTACAGAGGGAACCAAAACCAATTAAATTCTAGTTTAAAACAGAGATGGACTGAATAGTAATAGTACCATATCCAAGGATATACAGATTTGCAATCCAAACATTAAGTAACAATCTTAAATCAAAATTAATATATAGACTGTTGTGGTTTTCCTTCCAATCATAAAGTTCTTATTTATGTCAAATAAGAAAGACACTAATGAATATGATTCATGGAATACCAAATTGGAAGTGACCTCAAGGATCATCTGCTTCATCCTGTGTTGTGAAAAGTAGTCTAGACAAGATGGCCCAGCAGCCCAGCTGAATATTATCTGTTCAATGCTGGGGAAGTGTCCAGTGTAGGGGAAGATGAAATAATGCCTGAATCTAAACGTACTTTACCTGACATAGAGAAAACAGGAGTTGTAGATCCTGCAGTTGTGTTCTCAAAAACAACCTGCAAAATCTGGCCTGCAACTGACTTAAAGATATTCACTCATTGAATTACATTAAAAAATGAATCTGATTACAAATAATTGAATTTTGCATATAATACTTCCCCATCCTATAAACTCATTCCACTTTTATTGGTCAACTACCCCCCCTCCCAGACCAACAAACTAAAGAATATATTCTATTGTTTTGCTTATCTTCTAACAGATTCTTTCTAAGATTCTGAGGTAAAAGTTTAAAAATAAATATTTCTTATAATTATTTCTTGACACCATTGTGAAGAATGGAAAATATTCACAAAGGAAATGCATATTAGTGGAGTCACAATTTCCTTAATCACTAATAAAAATCTGCTATGTCAATGGGGCATACCTAAGGTTTATACATCAGTTTTGACTGATATATAAGAGACAGGGGTATAACTGGTGTGTAACTATTGTATGTACCAGTTTCATACATTTTTTTTTATTTTAACATACCTTGGGAAAAAAAAAATCTCGTGCCATGGCCATTAGTAATGCAATACAGAAATCTGAGTTCAAACCTGCACTGGTCAGCTAAAGATTTTACTTTTATCAGCACTGTCACTGAGGTTAATAAACAGTCCTTTTAACAGGCACACCAACATGTACTTGATAAATATAAAGTACTGGTCTGCATTGCTTTTTTCTTCCTTTTTACATGATGTTTTATTAAGCTAAACTATATTTTGATAGGTAGAGTAGATATACTATTGAATACCAGAGAGGCTTCAAATACCTCCTGCCCTGACTGCTACAGGACAGTGAAGTGTCTGCTGTTATAACAATATAGAACCACTCTCCCTTTTCCTCTTTTATTTGCAAATTATGTTAAAGAATTTTCTGTAACTGCTCTATATTTTACTACACAAATTGATTTTTTTTTACACATGTTCAAACACACATATATTCAGAAGAAAAGCTAAAAGATATTTCCAAAATTGAAAACCTGAGCAGATTTTTCCATTTAGGTGCAGAAAAGGAACTTTGGTATCAGAGGAGAGCAAGTTTAGAATTTTCTCTTGACCATCTCCCTCTTCCTTCCTCTGTATCAACATATAAATCTCAATGTGTTTGCAGATGTGTGTAGAAAATGAATTAAGTTTGTTTTAGGAAGAGGTGAGCTGCCTGAGGTGTGTGCCTGGAAATGAGGAAGAAAAATATCCAGCTTCACAGATCTACAATTTCTGATTTTCCTTTCATGAGTGATTACAGAGGAACAGAATCCATTTCAAAAGAGAACAGTCAGCCTTGTTTTATGTTTAGAGAATTGTTACACTTTTCTACTGAAATGCCATCAAGCAAATAATAAGAAAATAATTAATAACAGAACAAAAATCCACATAGCAAACCAAAACTCTTTACAGCAGAAAGTGTTCTACATTTAGATTTTTTAAAAAAGCATCTAAAAAAATCTACATTTTATTCCTTTCTCAATGTTTACTTTTACAGTTACATTGCCTATATGTTGTTTAATCTTATATTTATAAGATAAATAAATCTTTACATTTAATGTTTTTTCATAAACTCAGCACCTATTCAAACGTGCAAAAAATAACTTACATAGCTTTCTATGTCAGTAGAACATAATAATGAAATGGTCAGCACTACTTGTTTCCTTGAAATAACTCAAGGATAAGCTGATCAGTGTCCTCAGATTTATTGGAAATATAGAATTATATAGTTTAAAAGAGATTCTGTGATTTTTCAGATGTCATTGGTATTTTGGGGTATTATTAGTACTTCTTTGAATCCCACTTCTGTCTCTGGTATAGACTGTCTTTTACAATTTACCTGACTTATATTTTAGCTTACAAACAAAAGCACAAAAATAATCTCATCTCTACTTTTTTCATTTTATTTACCATTATTCATCTAGTGAGAGCCAAAACCACACTTCCCTGAAAAACAAAATTCCATTTTAGAGATTATGAAACTTGTTCCTTCTAACTACAGAAATTTCCGGGCCAGAAATGGTCAAGTATATTTGGTGGTTTAATCTTCCTGATGTATTTAAATTTAATTCTCTAAAATACTTATCATCATTAAGATTGATTTTCCTTAAACGTAAGCTGGAAATGTGGCCATTTTCATCTGAGCTGGAAGAGTAGCAAGACCCAAAATTTTCCTTAGACTTTGTTGCGGAGCTACATCTAGAAAGTGGATGTTTAGTGGACATTGTAGAGAGCTGTACTCAGAGAGGCAGAAATTCATGGTATCCAACTTAGTTTCTCTCTTTTTAGACATTACAGGTACATTTTTCTATGTTCCCAGTATTCAAAAGCATAAAGTGTGTTCGGTTTGGCCAAATTTAGAAACATATCCTCTGAGAGAAGGCACAGCCACCCCTCTCCCCACCAGGTTCGGGAAAAAAAAAATTTTCCTCAAAGGAAAGTGAAAGAGATAAAACTATTTATTTAACACACACATGGGGAAAAGGATAATAATGCTAAATAATAAAATCTTTCGCTGTGGAGGAAAAACCTGGGAAAGTGTTAAGAGTCCTCCCTTGGGTCTCCTCAGAGCTGGGGCTTGGGCCAGGGCCAGGCCCTCTGTGCCCGGTGGAAAGTCCTCCCGATGTGCTCTGATGTTGAAGCAATCAAGCAGTCCAGTAGAAAAGGGTGAAAATTCGAAATTCCAGAGAAGGAAAAATTCAACTCTCAGTTTCTCTCCAGAGAAAAAGCAGCTGAACCTCTGGCCAAAAACTGTCCTCCCGAAAACAGCAAGCCGGGTGCTTCCTCCCTCCCCTGCCGCAGTGGGGAAAACCAATTGCTATCTGTGTGTGACCTTGAACAAGCTGCAAACTGCTTTGAAAAAGTTTTGCTCAGTTTTTTCTTCCCCCTCTCAGGCTCAGTTTGGAGGCATAGAAAGGCACAAAAATTAATTTCTGGGCATAGGCAGCGATATGGGATACACATCATAAGGTCACCCCAAGACAAGTGCACAGCTATGTTATCTGTTTTCTTCCCATGATTTGCAAAGACACATTGATCTGTACTGGGAATGGGGGTGAGGCGACACTGAGCTTTTATGGATCTCAGAAAGAAAGACCTGGCAAAAATGGCTTAATAGGATAAGTGCTTTAATAAGACAGAAAAAGAGTAGGAATACAGTTAGTGAATAAACCTTCTTTCCCACTGGGAACCTTTTTGTGTAGCATTGGACAGGGCCCGTTTGGATTTTCTTCTGGTGCTCAGCAAAGTCAAGAGCAGATCCTAAGCATGGGGAGAAGCTCTCCATTTTGGTCCTTTGAGCTACTATCCAATTCCCTCATAAGGAAACTGTTCTAAAGAATGTTCTCACAAGAATTTGTTGCTGCACTGTTAGACTGAGGCAAGGCCACACAGGTGACATACTTTCATGTTGCCCAGCAATGTGAGCAGCACAGCATGGGCGTGTGCCCTCTCAGGTTGATTGCCACATACTGCCTACCTTTCCCAAATCTAAGTTACAGACTACTTTATTTGCATACTAGCTTTTCAAGCTCTAAATGTGAGTCCAAGTAGAGTAGACATGTCCACTGGCTCCTGGAATACTGTTATCTTCCACAGTGCTCCCATCCACACTACCAATTTTTTCTTCAGTAGAAGATGAATAGTGTGATTATTAATTACTGAATTTTTCACAAACCATAGTACAAAGTAATTACAGATGTTATAAATTAAGCATGTGGTTCTACTCCATAATTAAAAAAGAAAGGCTGTAAAAAAACCTCTACTCAGTAAAAGAAGTGTTCACAATAATTTGCATTCTTTCTTTTCAGAGTCTCTCACTCAACAGCTCTCTAAAGCAGTGTTTGAAACCATTGCACTGGGGAAATTCTCTGGTGCAGTTTAAATATGGAAATAGATAAAGGTTAGCTGGAAAGGAAGAGCAAGGCAGCCTTTAGTATGCTGTCCAATGTAAGGTTCATTCTTATATACTGCCCTGGTTGTCTTTTCACCTCCAAAAAAGTAGAGTCCTGCTGGTGGGAAATCATGGAAGTCTCCTGAGACTGCCTACAAGGACAAAGAGATCATTTGGTCAACTTTCAAACTACATTCTGCAAAAACATTGTTCCTACTTTCATTCAGTTAAAAAAAACCTTCACAGTCTACCTTGAAATACTACTAAATTTTCTTCTACTTTGCTACAATGGAGTGGTAAAAGTGAGAACTCAAAATGTCTATCCCTTCAGCAGAAGGTCACATGGAAAAGGAATTTCATTAGTGTACCGATCTGTATTGAAATTTATGAGACTATGAAAAAAATATATAAATTTTGTACAAAATACAAGAAACATTTTCTTGCTATGCATATGCCTCTCTCAAATATTGTAAGTCCAAGTCTTCTGCGCACACATGCTCACAAACACAGAGTGCCTCAAAAAACTGTGATAAGATTATAGGTGTTGTAATGGTGAATAGCTGACCCTGTAACAAAGACTGTTAATTATCTGCATCCTATATAAAAGAGCATATAAACTTCATTAGGAAATTTTGGAAAATTCCTCAGAAGTAAAAAGGATTTGAAATGAGGGTTGACAGTGCAAAATGAAAGCAATGAACCCCTTGAATTAATAAAAAGATTAGTTTCGAATATCATTTAGGAAAACAAAAACTTGAACTAATTTAATCAAAAATAACAACAGGACCCAAGAACACCACCAGAATCCCAGAATTACCTACAGAAATATAGAAAATCTGATAAAATATCAATTATTCATAAATTTGCTTATTTGTGTCAGAACAGAATTCACTTAATGTATCCTGCAGTTGCTGGTAGTAAAACCAGACCTTCAGTGATATAGTGTGTTCAACTTGTTTTGGCTTTGAAGGTGTGGTGTGGGACATAATACCAATTTATCTTCAGTGTAGGGATTCTTGCCTACTTCCTTTATGAATCAATGGGTAAATAGACCAAAAAAGTTTTTCAGTTTGCTGGCCGATTGAGCTAACAGTGATCCTCATTCAGTGTGCTGAGGATCATGTGCTGGAGAAAGCTAAACCCTGAGAAACTGTCTGAAAATCTTTGTATAATTATTTTCCAGAATATACTGGGTTAAGATGCACTCATCAGTTATCCACTTAAAGCTGTGGCAGGTTGTGGTCAGTTGTTATACATCCACAAAATTCCCACCAGACAGAAAGAGAGTTTTGATATAAACAAGTAAATCTACAACAGAAAAAAAGTCCAAGTCTATGAAAAATCTGACTAGTCTTTTCAGAAGTACTGAATTTTGATACTTTTATTTTCTCAAAATCTTGGGCTTATAAGACTTCACAGTTCTATATCTATAGCAAGGAGAATTCAACTGAATGGAAATAAAAGATCTGAGAATAAACCTGTGAAGAATCAGTACAGATGATCCATATTCATACATAACTTTTTTTGTAAAAAAAGAATAACTAATAAATTTGCAGTGTAGATTTCTGTAAGTTGTTTTAAAGAATGATGTGATAAGAAAAACGTTATTTACACATTAATGAATACAGGACTAAACCACATACAAAGGTTGTTTCGCATTTCCTTTCCTTGATTAAAATGTAGAAAATAAAATTGTTGTTGTAAAGCCAGATTAGACTTCATGCACTTATTTTACAATATGAAGCAGAAATACAATAAGAAACATGGCAAATCCAAGAGACTTGCATATAAAAATACAGTATAAATTACTCCTTCATCTGAATACATCTTCAGGATCAACACACACTATTATCCAGTGCTTCTTTATTATGCAGTTCTCTACCATTATTCAACATTGTCCTTAATGCTTCTACTATTTCTATTATCACTATAAAAGTAAAGATTGGATTCTATTTTTAGTTCTCATCTTGAATTGCTTTTTGAGTCTGGATAAGGTGCCTGTCTTTGTTTATTTTTCTTTTAAGTGAAAAAATGATTATGAATAATGGCTTCCTTTGAATACTGCCTTTCTTTTGAATAATGCTCTGCAGGTGAAACAGCTTCATGGCTTGACCTAGAGTCTAGTGAGTTCAATAAGAAGCTTTTTACTGACTTCAATGAGATTTGGATCAAAATACCTATGTAAAAATGAATAATACTGAGCAACCAACTTTTTATTTTGGGAAATGCCACCAAATTTTTCCGTGCAATTTAATTCATAATACTGTTTTATTACTTCCTTCAGATGGTAGCATTTCAAGTTTTAGATTCTGAATTGAATGCCATATGTAACTGGCCACAGTAGAGGAAAAAAGGAAAGTTGGTATGTTCTAAAAAAGTTATTTGAAATATCAACTAAATTTAAATTAACCAAGTTGGTATTGTCACTAACAAATAATCTAAAAATCTCACTAAAATTTGGGGTCTTTTACTGGAGCAAAATAAATTACAAAAGGATAAAATGGAATGGTATTGTGTTTTGGCACACATTGACAAGTTAGCTTTCTAAAGTGCAGAACAGATTGATTTCAACTGAAGAATTCTCTGCTAGATTGTGTTGCTTTCCTGGTTTTCTTGTATCACTGAGAGTAAAATTACCCCAATAGACTTGTCAGGATTATAATACTCTCTCACATGTTCTCATGTCTCTCTTCAGCTGTAGTTGGTCAGATTTCCCCCCTCTTCTTAAATAGGTTATCCCAGAGGTGCTGCCACTGCCAGTGATGGGCTCAGCCTTAGCCAGTGATGGATCCATGTTGGATCCAGCTGATATTAGCTCTGTCAGATAAGGGCAAAGCTTCTGGCAGTTTCTCACCCCTGCAGCTCCACTGCTACAAAAAAACCAAACCAAACCAAAAAAAAAAAAACCCAAACAACAAACCAAAACCACAAATCCAAAAAAGGTGACCTGTGTTATTTTGTCCTTTAACTGAACATCTTCAGTTATTGTGAGTTTAAAACATAGAGCATATATAAGTAAAATGCTAAAAAGTGACCTAGCTGGTTATGAAAGAAACAAGTAAAAAGAAATTAAATGGGCTGCATTTAAATGGTGTAAGTTCACTGGAAGTTCAAAGACTCCTGAAAAATCCCAAAATCTAACAAAAACCAGATCTGTCATGTTAAAAATGTCAGCTATTTTTCTATTTACCTTGTGGGTAATGCCTTTTGATGGATAATACAAGAAACGGAATTTGATTCCTAACATTTAGAAATGTTGTAAACAAACAACTTTTGTACTTTCAGAAGCAGATTTATTGAATAAACATGGTATAAAGCAGTAATCTGAAATATATTTGCTTCCTGAAGAAGATCAACTGAAGCTATTTCAGTTTCTCTCATTTCATTTTAACAAGGACAACAAGAGTTCTAGCAAAGTAGATCAACTGAAGCTGTCATAAATTTACCCTTCCCATCCTCAAAAGAGGTATGTACTAATCTACTTTTAGTTTAGTTAAATATCCAGTTATTTTTTCTTATTTGTATGAATTTTTGGTTGAAATCAGCAACCGACATAAACAATTACAGCTGTAGAATCTGTAAAAGAAGCTGTGTGAGGCACTGCATAAAATATCTGAACTCTCTGGATGAAGCATTCTGTTCTATAAGGGAGAACTGTTATCTAAAATCTGTACCCATTTTGTGTATAAAATAAAAAAAAAATTGGTTGCTGAATGTGGAAATTAACATTTGATGGCAATCACTTTGAATCACTTTGAACAAAAGCAGCAGAAAAAATATGGGAAAGATGTGTGGTGTCTGTGACAGAGCCCTGCATTGATTCCAAACTGCAGTTTCCAGACAACTTCCAGAAACATTCCTGTGTGTGGCCAAACAGCTAGAGGTATCACTGGCATGTTTGAAAAACTTACCTGACTGACTGAACAGAATAAATGCATAGGAGCTTAACGGGCATAATGTCGTGCTCAAGAGAGCTAAGTAGGAAAGGCAGGAAACATTTTACCTTTTTGAGTGTTGTTATATTAAAAGCACAATTCTGAGATACTGAGGCAGATGAATGGCAGTGAATTTAAGAAAAAATAACAGAAAGTCTACTGAAATAATAACAACTATGACACGGTCTAGTACTGGAGATATCTCAGACCCATAAGAGATTAGAGTTTGAAGTCCCAAGAGAGTGTAAAGTTAAATTTTCATACTACTTCAGTTATTAATAGAATCTTCTCTTCAGAGCTGACATAATTTGTAAAGCACATTAGGTTTTCCCACCATATTTATATAACAACAAAACCAGTGAAAATAACAAACAAACATGTTTTATTAGGGTAAGGAAGAAGCTAAAAAAAGAAATAACTCCTTAGTATGTCTGGATCATTTCCACAGTACTGCCATATGGCAGATTCAGCTAGTGTGCAGCAAAGCTGCAATAATTTGTGATTGTTTTAGGCAGATCTGGCAACTGTTTACTAAAGATAACAGAACCTAACCTTTCAGTGAATCTGGTGCTATATTCTCAGCATGCACAATCTTCCAATGGTCCTAAGTATCTCAGGGGTGGAAAGTAGTTCAAGTGGTTTACAATGATCAGAGATAAATTTTCTCAATGGCCATAGCCAAAGAATGACTGGAGCTTCCTTTCTGCTTTCTTTGATATGAAGAAAGGTAGGTAAAAGATGTGTAAGTGTACGCTTGAATACACAACTGAGGAAAGAAGAGGTCACTAGGTTACCAAATGCAATGAAATCACAAAAAATGGCTGCTAGGTCTGTAAGTGTACACTGCACCTTAAAAATGCTAATACAAGAAAAAAAAATAAAAAACTATAACTCAGCAGTGGTTTTGCATAACAAAGCAGCTCTGAAGTACTTATAGCTATTTATATAAGAAAGATTCATCCTGACTCATGCTATGAATTGCTTTATAAGATTCTAGTTCTGTCATAGTTCAAACCAGAAATCTCTACTCTCCTGGTCTTGTATTCTTGCTGGTGCTAGAACTAACACTCTTCTGATCAAGCAAATGAGGCAATTTTTAAAAGCAAACTTCTCAGAAAAACTGAACTAGGGTAACAAAATACTTTTGGAAAATGATGATTATGTTAGTGCAAAGAAAGTAAGCAACATCACATGACATGAATCTTTAATTCAGAATTAGTTTCCATAATATCCTGGGGTAAGATGCACTCACAGTTATCCACTTAAAGCTGTGGAAAATTGTGGTCAGTTCTTATATAGCCACTCCAGAATTCAGAATGATTCAGGTAATAATTCAGAATTATTACATATTTTGTGGGAATTATAAAACAACAAAACCCTTGTAGTGCATTTCTTTGCCAGTCTTCCAGAAATGCTATAATACAACAAAGGTTTCCAGATTTCAAGGGACAGCAGAGGCACCTTAAAAAAAGGGGTCCTGTTTTCTTGATATTTGTGCTTCTATATTCAAGCTTTCATGAGACTTCCATGTAGAACATAAAATAAGCAATATTTTAGGCGGCTTTCATGTTTTGTTTATGCCACAGTCTCCATGTGAATAAAGACTATTAATTTCTATATATAGTAGAAATATTGATACCTCAACATATAACACTGATAATGATTCTTGGGCCTATCAGTACAGTATTAAGGGACAGATTTAAGATACTTAGGAAGTGGACTTCCAGTTTGAAAATGTCATAATATTTCTCTGCTATGGTGTAGTTCAGTATTCAGTGTACAAGAAGTCTGATTCATACAGTATAAAGACATTCTGCACAAAGTCTGCTCACATGCTTCTTCCCAGTTTTGCAGACTGTGAATCAGTTATCAAATAGAATGCTATTTTGCTTGATCAATTATTTTCAATCTTTTTTTTCTTTCTTTTTCAAATTTGCAGATAGATAAAATATTTCAACTGGAGAAGCAGAACTTTGAATAGCAAATTTTAAGTCAGTCAAAAATAAGCTCATTTTTCAGTCACCTTTCATATTTCTCTTGGTGTTACCTGATAAATGTTGCAATTCAGAAACAACACAAACCCACTGAAGCTGATGCTCTAGAGAAGCTGAAGAAAAATCCACTCTTAACAAAGATATAGTAAATTCTGCATTAAATTGAGTAAGGTGATAAAGACATATGAGTTAAGAAAATTGGAAAGTCATAAGGCAGTAACAGGGGTCTGTTTGGGGGTCACTGTATTCACCTTCAGGACAGTAGCTATTCTGAAGATTCTGTTTTCTGGTGAAAGAATGGATTTCAAGAGGGATTTCAAGCAGATCAATGATGTTGCTTTGCAAGTATTAGTGGGAAATCCTCCCAGCCAAAGTAAAATAACAGGAATATATTAAAATTTGTTTACTTTGTGTTTACAATATGCACTGTATTACAATGCAATTGTTTCAACTGTGTATCTTCTAGTAGCAATAATGGTTCTAGTACTTTTTATTGAGTGTTTGTCATTTAAACACTAATTCAATTGCCTTTGCAAATATTTGCTTTCTAGCTGTTACCAGGAAGCTCAGCACAGTGCACCTTTTGAATCAAATCAGGCAATCCATATCATTTCACTCAGAGTCTTCCACAGGATTACTTGAAGAAGTAAGCTTTAGGTGAGGAATTTAACAATCTAGGGACTCTGTCTTATTTAAAATCCTCGTTTTGCTTTTGTCTACAAAAACCCATTGTCTGAGCTTCAGATTGAACTAAATAAAGTCAGTAATTTTTTTTTGTTTCTTAGGATGTTGAGCATATACTTTGATAGCATGTTTCAACCACTGTCTTGTTTTTAAAATCACGGCTTCTACAACCAGGCATTTGTGTGAGGTTAATAATCATCATGGAACACAATTCTAAGATGTTCAGCTAGTGTGCCTACTGGCAAATGACAAGCCTGTATACAGGTACTTTGTAGATGTTCTGCAGTTTCCTTAAATGCAAGAGCACTTCTTAGAACAAACCCAGACTCTGCGATCAGCTGCCCTGCCAACACTAATTATCTTTAATGGTACTTGGGAGTTCATAATAGCAGCACCTTGATGCTCAATGTCTTAAATCAGTGTATGACATCTTGCCTCCATATTCATCAGCCATATAGTTTAGAGTTGGAGTATCTTGTGTCTTTCTAAAAGACAACCTTCTTGACTACAATGAAATCAGGAAAAATCCTCCATTTTCTTCAGTAAACTTTTTTCTCCAGTCCTTATGCCTAACAATGAAACCAAATTTCTCATTTGAACTTCTCTTTTTATTGTCCAAACACTGCATTTTATTTAGATTTTTCCTCCTAGATTGAAGGACCTGTCTGATTGCACCTTTACTCCTCATTGAGAAATATATGTGATTTATAACTTAGTGGTAAAGTTCACAAGAATCATACAATACTTTTGACATTATAAAGTACCGCGGAACATCAGTGTTCGTAAGTTGATTGATTTACCTTCTTAAACTTAAGTACAGTGTCTTGCCAAGAATCACAGAATAATTTAGTTGGCAAAGATTTCCAAGATTAGTGAGCACAACCGTTGATGGGTCACTGCCTTGTCAGCTAGACCACAGCACTAAATGCCCCACCCACATGTTCTTTGAAGACCTCCAGGGATGGTGACAGCCTGGGGGTAGCCCATTTCCATGCTTAACAACCCTTTTCATGAAGAAATTTAGTCTGATATCCAGCCTGAATCTCCCCTGGCACAGCTTGAGGTTATGTCCTCTTGTCCTGTCACTGGCTGTCTGGGAGAAGAGGCAAACCCTCACCTGGCTACAACCTCCTTCAAGGTAGCTTTAGAGAGCCATGAGGCCTGCCCTGAGCCTCCTTTTCTCTAGGCTAAATAACCCCAGCTCCTACAGCTGCTCCTAAATGTGACTTAATCTCTAGGCCCTTCACCAGCCCCCTTGCCCTTCTCTGGACATGTTTCAGCACCCCGATGTCTTTGCTGAAGGGTCCAAAACTGAGCACAAGATTTGAGGTGTGACTTCTCCAGGGCTGAGTACAGAAGTTCTTAATTGAACAGATCTGTCACATAAAAAATGCCATAAACTCATATAAACACTCTGCAGACCAGTGTAATTTTGTACAGAAATAATCTATTCAGTAACAAGTGTTACTCTGTTCTTTGATATGATATTTAATGTCAGGTTTATTACTTTGCAATTACCAGAATAGATACCTGTGCACTTCCATAGGGCTTTACATTCATTTTTTCTCTTAGTGCTTCCATTACAGAGATATTTAAAAAACAAACAAAAGTCAGATTTTATTTAAATTATGATTGGAATCTATAAATTCTACATACATTTTAGCAGTTTTAATAAACAATAGAATCAATTCAAATTTTTATTTTTTGCTCTGAGATTTTTCAAACTATTTAACAAACTAAGGAATATCTTCTGTTGTATATCTGAAGATGCACATAATCTTCAGTATTTGCCTGTCATCATAAGGAGAAAAGCCTTGGATATCTTTATTTCCTTATGAGCTTGTCTGAAAGTATTAAAACTAACAACCCTAGGCAGACCCATTAATACCTTTACAAGAGTTAACTGGCACAGTGGAGCAAATCACCTAGTTTAATTCAGAATTCAGTGCTAATTCATGATGCCTTCATTGCTCTATGTTTGGGACAACTAATTAATCAAACTCAGGTTAGGTTGTTGAAATGAACTGCCTAAATAGGATTTAGACTGATTATAATTTTTAAAATAGAATCTTATTATCTGAGTAGATTTGACAGAATGTTTATTTCTATGTTTGAATTGCTAATGTACAATTAGAAAAATAATCATGTGAAGTATTAGAACACTGTGTGCGCTGAGAATTATTTATTACTCCTTGAGTAGCCTCTCTGATACAAGGATAATTTTCCACTAATAAATGAAAAAAAGCAGAATTTCATTATCACACTTACAATACCTCTTTATTAATCAACATACGACCCATATTGAGCTACTTTGAAGACAATTCAATGCGCATTGCTAAAATGGAAAAGAAATGGAAAAAATACCAACTGCAAAGGAATTGAATCCATTATGCTACAAGGTCTAGTTTTTTTGCTGATGTGTTTGGAAGCAATAGTTGCTCAAGCATGTGTATCATAAGGATCTCTCTGAATTATCGGACCATGTTTTGAACAGCATATACATAACCCATCACCACACACCTAGAGACACAGAAAGATCATGAGGGATGGGATGAGAATTCCACCATCTTGTGTTTTGTTGTGGTGGTGCATCCTTGCTCTCCCCACTCCTCTTCAGGCCTGCTCTAATATCTCAGGAGCTCCTGATAAGCCCTGACTGAGCCAGCTGAGCCATCAAGTGAAGCACTCCTTGACAGAACCACTTCATCGCTAAAGTGTCCCTTGACAGCGCCAGGTGGTCTTGCATGATAAAGGTGGGAATGATTCTGACCATAACAGGAACATCAACTGCCTGACCAAGGTGGGGAATAAAGAATAAGAAGTTATCCCTGTTAAACCCTTCACCTGAATTGTACAGCCCAAGTGAAATGGTGCTGTTGCTACAAGACATTTTGAAAAAGTAATTTTAGCCTGAGTGGAACACTACCATTGGTAAAAAACATCTAGTAGTTACCAACTTGTGTTATGGTCAGGATGGAAACTGACTGATGACTGGAGACAATTATCTTGTGACCCTTGTAAGCAGTGGTTTAAAGGGAAGCCCTTTGAGTTCTTCTGGAATGCAGCAGGCTACACCAGCATCTCCCCCTAAGCAGGACACCTCCTGGAGCTCACAAATTTTCAAGTTTATGATATTCAAAAGACCATCACGGATGATGAGGCCTAGGTTGATATTCCCCATCTCACCACTCCTCAAGGTGCCTGTTGAGAAATGTTAAGGGATTTGATGTATTTCACTGAACCTGAGTGGAATTTTTATAGGTACCTTTACACACATAAATGTAGATATATACATCTCTTTGTCTGCATCTGTACATTGATTAAGGTATGAATGCTGTTATTGTGAATCTATAATTAAGTAGGTTTTGTAAATCTAGTGAACCCTATTGAATCACTTTATAAATATTAGTCAATGATTAAGTGCTGCTAAACCCTTTTGTGCCCTTATCTTTTGTAATCATATCCTTTGCACCTTTACCCTTTTGCATTCCTTGTCTTCTTGTAAATCATTCTAAATTGATTCTAATCCAATTTTCTTATGTATGCTTCATCTATGTAATAAGTAATAGAGTGAACCTTGCCATTAAACTCTGTTAAATTCATACTGTCACAATTCACATTAAAACCTGCTTTTTGCCAATACCTTTGATGATGATTCTTTAAGTGACCTAAGCACTCATTCACAACATGTATGAAGCAGTGGATCTAATCAAATCCAGTTTGACTTGTGATGCGCATGGGGAATGTAGCAGAATCCTGAGCTAAAAATAGTTTCAGATGAAGCTAACCTGACAGATGTATTCCAGTGGCACAAATAGCTGCAAATATCCACACAGTCCATGGTACAAGAGCAGTCCACAGAGTGCATTCAACACAAAGGCCTTCCTGAATCACTTGGAAGTTAAGCCCTCAGCACCAGCCATTGCCTGTTTTGCTTTACAGATGTACACTTCTTGCCAATATAGACACAACCCTTCTTGTTCTGCAGTCAGTCAATAGACTTCACACACACACACAAATGTACAGCTTCCCCTGGGGTCAGCAGTCATGAGAGAAAGCATTCGATAGGTACGTCTGTATTGGTAAGGACCATTTTCTATATTATTAAATTGTAAGAAGAATCCCTAGTACAGTTTTCTTGCAGGCCAAAGAGCATTTCCCAAAGCTTTGAGAGTATGTTTAAAGATTTAGCTCAAAACTCTTGATGTTTGGTTTTGCGGCGCAAGGCTGGTTTGAGGACAAAGGCAAAGAGACAAGTGCATTCCGCACCATGAATACATACATTCCCCTTTCAGGTGGCCTCAGTGCCTGTTACAGTTTTTCCTAAGGCCCCCAGTGAGGATCTGTGACTGCATTGGACAGGAATTTTTTTAAAGAATTTTTCAATCCAGATATGTAATGTAGAAAAAATCATTGTGATTTCTGCTCTGTTTCCACATTTATAGGGCTTCCTTCCTTCAGAACTTCTGTCAACTTCACAAAAAAAATCTTTTTCTTACATGTGGGTGATGTGATTGCCAAATTTTTTATTGTATTTGCTGAAGACAATTTCCTGGTAGACGCTACAATCTTTTTCAATTTAAGGGAAAAAAAATGAGTGAAAGGATTCTTCTTCGCACAATGTCTTCCCATTTCTTCTTTGAAATCTACTAATTCACGTGTGATTTACTAATTCACAGGTACTTCATGTGAATTTTAGGTGCAAATCATTTCCTCATTTCCCTTGGCCAGAAGTGTAAAACTTACATAATTAAGGAGACAAAAGTTATTGTTCACTGTTTGCAAATAATAGGACATGTTTACATTTAAAAACCAACCAACCAAACTGCATTTCCTTCAAGGTTATATAAAGACCACATGCTAGAACTGGCATTCTGTCTCACATTTTAGAGGCACTTATGTTTTACAGTTAGTTGATGGATTCCATGAACCAGTTTTAGCTAGAATTTTCCTTGTGGAAAACATTTAAAGTTTTATTGCTATTGGATATTTTACTAAAAATACAGCCTGTAAGGTTATCTTGGGAAACCAACTCTGATAATAAATTTAACATAAGCTCCTAAAAAGAAACAAAATTACATCAATATCTGACACAGCTCACCAGTCCCACACCACAAAACCAATATCATATTGATACATTGAACTAAAGAAATCTCCACTTGGAACTTATTTAATTAACACAATTCTCTTGCATCCCAAGATTTTAATATTAAAATCACTCATGGTTCATACATTAAAAGGATGAAAGGATTTAACTATTGGTTAATACTTCTCCTTATTTGCATATTCCCATCTTTTTGCGTTTGTTTTCCATCTTCACCAGTTAAACCACAAAAATATTCAATAAAATTCTGTGTGTGAACTAGTTTTTTACACATTTAAGTTTTGCAGAAGAGGATTTAATAAGGATAGATATATTCTTCTATCTTAGGCCAACTGCAGAGACAAGATATTAATCTGTATAGACCATGATTCCAAATATACTTGGTCTATGAATCCAAAACAGTGTCCTCAAAAAGATTTAATTTTGTGTCTTAGCATTGCTTTTAATTCAAATCTAAATTCTTTATTATAAATTTAACCTTGTTGATCATTGTGATTGTGGTTTTGGAAACTTATTTCCAATTAATTATTAGGAATCAATCTGTAAATACTAATTCTAAGGAATGCATTTCCAGCAGTTAACATGCAAGCAATAGAAATCAAAAGATAAAGATCTTTAAAAAAAAGTCATAAGCCCTTTTATTTTGCTCCTATATTAATAATAACAATAATAGTAGATATTATGATTATAAATCTCTGTTCATTTACTCAAGGCTTCCAGTGTTTCAGCCATTCTAAATTTGGCCTGAGATATAAAGACAAAGTGATTTGATTATGAAACAAGAATTTTAGGTCTGTAATAGTACTGGTCTTCTGTTTCAAGTAAACCTTTATTTTCTAATGCCTTTTTTTTCCCCAATACTTCTTCTCATTGATTTGCATTACATAGGTAATTTCCTGATGTTACATTTACAATAAATAATATATTTGGGTATCATTATTTTCATCAACACTACAATAAAACTGGAATGACACAATAATGAAATGAAATAATGACAAGGAAAAGAAAAGAAATCCTAGTCTCAATTACACAGTGTTAGATATCTTTCTTCTAGTAGATAATGAGAACTGTCATTGACCTTATTCAAGTCACTTCTCGCGTTTAAGGTACTTTTTCATTTAACAGGTTGGGTCAATTCACAAGATTTTATATTGACTAAGATGTCTGTTCTTATTGGCAAATGAATAAGCTCTTCACTGCTAAAGCTGACAACAGAACTGCTTGCATTCCTCCAATCTCAGATTTAGAACCCTTCAGTTACCATTTCTTACGACATTCACTAGACTAAATTGTGGTATTTGTTTAAAACCTCAATTTCATTTGAAAATGTATCTATTCTTTACTGCCATTCTTCAACTGCCATATATATTTATTTGAGTATTTAATGTAAGATATGAAAACTGGTAATGCACAAATATGGCCTTCATATGAACAACTCCGTATCTTTTTTATCCTAGCATGCAGAAATCCTCTAAGTGAACAAAACACTAAATTCAGTTAGCACTGAAATACCTTTTACTGTCTTGGGTTTTGGAAAGATGAATCAAAAACCTGATGAAAAAGTACAAATTTGTAAATCTTTCCTATATTTTTCAGTCACCTGCCACAAACACTGGTCAAATAGGGACAAATATATTTGGAAACAAAGTCAAATGCATAGATTCACACCCTTTCTGTAGTCCCTGAGTCTTTTAGTCCCATGTTTCTAATATTTGCATAAGAGTATCCAAGATAAACTACCAATCAAGCAATACAGTGCTGTGTGTATTTTTCAGTTTAAAAAAGGAAAGATTGTGCAAAAGATGGAATAAAGAATACTATAAGTGCAATGGAGTATTTTCCAGAGAGCATAACTGAACAATTTTTCTGTTCTTTAAGAACAATCATACTTGTGAGTCCTTCCTACCATGGACAGCAATGCCATAGTGAGAAAGAGCAAAGGAGTCAAATTTTGTGACTGTCTATAGAAGCAAATGTTAAGCACGTTTGCAGAATTCAGTGCATGAGTTGTTCACCTACTGGCTGCTTCTAGCATCTAACTTAAAAGCAGTTCTCAGATCCTAAAGTTAGAAGTTAATGTTCCTCACTTCGTGAATAGGAAGAAAAAAAGAGGAAAAGATGATGCATCCAGAAAATGAACTTAGTAATAAAGGCAGGTGCTTAAATTTAGACTGTAAAATCTCTCTGCCATGTTACAACATTTTATTATTGAGTTTAGTTTTCTGAGTCTAGTCATCTACATAGCTACAAGAACAAACTTTGCTGGCAGCTGAACAAACCATAGGCAATCTGAAATACATAGTCAAAATAATTTTTTCTTAAAGGAGAGGGTTTACTTCAGAAATCTATGGCTTAATTCCTCCGTCACCTATTATTCTTAATCTGTTCCACAAATATCTTAATTTGTTCTAGCACTTCAGAACATACATCCTTGGTGATACAATTACACGGTATCTTGGTTTAAGACAATTTACACTCACAAATGTGAAAAATGTGAAGTATCTTCAATGAACAACAACAAAAATATTTTTGATAGTTTTTAATGTTTAAATCTCTATGGATGATTAGGAAAATGAACTAAAAAGGAAATTGGTGTGCTGACTATTCTGCTAGTTTTGTTTCTGCTGCTAATGAAAAAAAAAAGATAAAACAGTGCTGTTATCACATAATGTTTCAAAATATGATGAAGACATTTTTATATAAATTAACATAACTTCTGACTCCCTGCCACTTGTTAGTTCTGTGCATATGAGTATTTTATATAAATAGCTGTTAAAGACTCATTTGATTGTCAATATGGAGATAAACAAAGCAAAATTAGTGCAGCGCACAGATGATAGTTTTCTGCAGGCAGTTTATCCAGCTGATAGATAAACAATGGCTGAGATACCCTTAAATTGCACATGTGGGGTGAAGCATCTCACTGTCCTGCTCGGTCTCCTAGCAGCCTGGAGTCAAACTTCACTATTCACCATCCCACCATGTAATCTTGTGGGTGGTTTTTGGTTCAAACCACAGGTGCACAGTCGGGGTAGGAAATGGTCCCTCATCTCACTTGCTCTAGATGCATGGAAGAAAATGAGTACGAAGGACACCTACGTCAGATTATGCATGTATTCAAGACAAAGTTGTTCTAAACCAGCTCCCTTCAAGATTGTTATGGTCAGCACTAAACAAATTATGGCCTGAATTCATGTAAGACAAGGACAGATGTTTTCTCTGCTCTTCTTGCAATCCAGTTAATAGGATATTTTCATTACTACTGAAAGGCCACAGGCTTTGTGTCAATCTAATAATGTAGGACTTGGTTCAGCCCTTGACTTAAAGTCTTGGCCTGAACTGATTTTAGGTTGTTTTAAGATCAACCTACCATAAATCCAGCTTTTCCTAAGCATTGTGCAGCATCTCTGTCACCAGGGATTGATATTTGTCCCCATTCAGTTATTGTCTCTGCCAGCAGAGACTTGTGACACGTAGTCTATGTCTCTTCATAGACATGCAGGTAATTTCACATTAGGTTACTAGCATACCCCATAAGACATACCTCATGTTCTCTGTTTAGCTTATCAGAATGTCAATATCTCAAATAAAGAAAAGCTGAGCATATGAAGGACCTCAGAGCCAAAGTCTGTTTTGGGATATATAAAACAACTATATTTCAATACTATTGCTACTTGAACAAAAAGTCTTATTTCAAATAAAACATTCTGGGTATTTTCTGAGAGCTTTGTGTTTCAACAGGTCAAAATTGAATATTTTATTGGAATTTTCTGTTGAAAAGTTTTTTCTCTGTGTGTACAAAAGTTGATCTTTCTTTTTAAAGACAAACATAAGTTTCACTGGCCTTGGTATGTTCCTCTTGGATCAAATGGCTCATTGATAAGAACAGTTTTAAAATAAGACTTTGGAGAAGAAGACTGGAAATGCTTATATAATGCCCAATTGCAAAAGAAATGCCAAAACAATTTTTTAAATAACAGAAAATAAGGATGGAAAGAACAGATGGTGGTCCTCAAATTCATCCTTCTGGCGCAAATGGAATTGAGCTATCCTTTAATAAAGAAAGAACAGAAAGAAAGTTAAATAAATCATTAAAAATAAATTTAGAAAATGAAATATCAAAATAAAGTATCAAAATAGCTCAGTTTTTGAAAGAAAAAACTCTGAAATTTGACTCCATAACTTTACTTTTTTCCCATTTTCTAATTTCACAAATCAATAATAATGTGTAAACCTTCTGGTTCCTAAAGCAGTGAAAAATGGAAAAAAACCCCTTATTTTAATAGCTATTAGGTAAACATTAATGGAATTAGAGAATCAGTGAAATATTGTATTGGAATGCATTGAGGCAAAGATATTAATGAAATAATGGCATGTTATTTTTATCACAGACTACCATAAGGGAAGGCAAACAGGGCACAATTCAAGCATTTTGAATTGTAACTTCATGTTATACAGGAGCATTTACAGTACCTAGTGCATCAATGCTCAAAAACAGGTAAGGCAATGAAGTTCACATATCCAGCCAATGGTTAATTTAATTATTTGATTAAAAGTCAGTTTTAACAAGGTTTCCATTCTTTTTGCTGTCCCTTGAGGACTGCTATTCAATTTTAAATTAACATTTTACTGTGCTACGTGTTTTTTACAGTGTTATTAGATTAATTAGCTGAGCTTGTTTACTTAGGCTGACCTTTTATTTTGTTTTGGATTCAATATTGAGTTCTGTGGATAGAAACTCCAATTGTAATTTCAAAGTGAATATGCCTCTTCTTTTTAAAAGTAGTTCTTTATATTTAATCTATACAAATTGTATTTCTTAGTGAAGTCAGACATTCTTCTAATGAGTTATTTATCATGGTCTACAGCTGTGGTTACCAAAGCAGTTGCCTCCCTTGTCAAGTGGAAAAACAAATTAAAATTTTATAGTTCACATATATGAGATTCACAGTCTTTTAACAAAGTTTCTTTTAGCAATTCAGAAACATTATTTTCTTCCCACCATTAAACAGTGTCCCATTGCTCAGCTGCTTTAGAGGCAATTAAGTACAAAAATATTAAAGCTACATAACTATTTTTACTTCCACTGCTAATGCATTAAAATAGACATCCTATTCCATGATAGTTGGAATCTTAATTTTCTCTTATACACGTCATAAGAGTATAATTGCATTTTGATATCATACATAAGAGGTCGACAACCAAGGACATAGGACTAAAGAGAAGGTAGGATGTGGTCTCGTGGAAGGTGCTCCACTCACTTCAAGTAGCAGTGGATGTGGGGACATAGTTTTGATCACATTGAATTATATCGCTTATACTTGCCAAAAGTCTGTTACGTCTGCCTTTCCTGTGGATGTTTAAAAATTAAGTCTGTTTTGTCTATTTATTTTCACCATTTTGATAAGACTGATAGAAAGATTTAAATTATAGCTGGCACCAGTAGGCAAGTTAGAATTTTATTAACACATCAACTAGCGGACATAAAACCCCCACCAAATAAATTTACAGTGTATTTTGCTCCTCATGATTGTGCAGGTTTTGTGGTTTTTGCTTCCTGAGAAAACCCCAAAATCTAAACCTTTTCAATTGTTATAGCAAACTCTGGAGATGGCCATTTAGTAACAATCTTGTACAATCAAATTTTAAATCAAATACCTTATTTGGAAGTCTGATCTTTGTGGAAGAAATTAGAAAATTAAGGATAATGTTTTTCGGTAAAGTAATAGGTATATTGGAGTTGTCTTTTGTTCCACCTTTCACTGTCTGGATGTAAAAGTACAGGAGTAATTCCACCTAATAGCTGTCACAAAAAATGGTTTGCAGTGTGCCAACAGGCCCATACTTCATTGAAGACCACAGAAATCAAAATTACTGAAAAATTCTAAGACAACAAGAAAAAACGTAATCTTTTCTCCTTCCATTTTTGAGAAGACAGTCTTGAATACAAGAGGAAGAAGAACAAGTAGACAATGTAAAATAGAAAAAAAAAATGGCAATTTTATTTATCTTGAATAGTACAAATAAGCAGCCTTCCCTTTTTCCCCTAGATTCTGAAGAAAAGCAAAAATGAGGGCTGTTCATACAGCTCTTCATGATGCTAATTGTTCATGCCAAAATAGCTAAAATATCATAAAGAGATAAAAAAGAGGCAAAAGTACAAAGAAGGTGAGAAGATGAAAGAAACATCAACATAACTGCTTTGGTGCTCTGTGGCTGTGTAGAGGTCATATACCATTTCTGTAACTTGCTGAGAACATGCTATGACGGAGACTGTCATTACCCTGCAGCATATCACCAGATTAACAAGAAAGAAAATCCATCACAGACACAGGATCAATATCTATGAAATCTGACAGAAAAACGTAGTATGGAACTCAATTTAATATAGAATGATTTGGTCTCAGATTATACTTACAGAGAAGACAATATCTATCTTAAAATTTTGTAGTGCAAAGTATTTTTTAAAATACCTTTGAATGTCACAACCATCTGCTGGCTCTTACTATTATCAGGTCAGCAGTAAGTTTCTGAATTCACCTCTTAGGTGAATTCACAGGGAATTTATACTTTTGATGAACAATTGGAACAGCCAAAAATTCTTTTTGACCTAAAGTGGACATACCAAAACACTTCCAAAATACTCTGTATCATAAAATATTGCACAGCCTTGCCAAAAGAAGTGGAAATTAATAGTAATTTATAGAACTATAGAATTGTTTAGGTTGGAAAAGACCTTTAAGATCATCAAGCCTAACCATTAACCCAACACTACCAAGTGCACCACTAAACCATGTCCCTAAGCAACACATCTACACTTTTTTATATGCCTCTAGGAATGGTGACTCCAACTTCCCTGGGCAGCCTGTTCCAATGTTTGGCAATCCTATCGGTAAAAAAGTTTTTCCAACTGTCCAATCTAAACCTCCCTTTGAGCAAGTTGAGGCTGTTTCTTCTTGTCTTACACTACACTCAGGCTATTGATCCCACCACGTTTTTGGGGAAGAAGCCCTAATTCCAATGTGCCATTTATTAATTTTCTCCATTTCGTTTCTTTTCTTCTTTCGCTCTGTTTCGTGAGTTCTTTTACTCAGAGTTCGGATTGAAACACAGGAGATGCCAGGCTTTTCTTTGGACTTAGATGTTTATTATTTCTTATCTGTATTACAGCTGCACAGAGTGTGCCTCTAAGTTAACAAGGTGAAAATGGCCTCGAGTTCTAACTTCCAAGGCCTTTTAAAGTCCAATCTACCCAGTTATGGAATGCCAACTAATTTATTTTTACTTATAATCCAATAACTAAACATTCATGTTCCATACTGTGGGTTTTTTGAACCAATACCAGAACAATACCTGAATACCCAGATTTGAGAAGAAGGAGGAAAGAAGAAGAACAAATCCACACCGAAAATCCTCCATATTTTTACTATATCCCAAACACCTAATTTTTCTACCTCTCTGCATATTCCACCCAGTGACATAGCTTCAATTACACAGAAACAACCTCAGTTTTATCACGCAATTTGGGAAGCCTTTCCCAAGGCCTCAGGTCAAATGCTTTGTGCTTTTGAAGATCATTCCGTGTCAGCACTGAAAGACTGAAATTCTCTGAACTAATGGTTTTTAACACATCAATCACTCCTGTGTCTTTGCTGCCGCCTGGAAATCCATTCCTGACCTCTGAGAGAGCAGGCTGAACCACCTTGCTCACACAAATTGGACGAATAACAAGAAGTGGGAGATCCTCATGTAGTAACTACTTGAACAGCACAGTTGTTTTGGGTTGGGTGTCATTTGGTATTTTTTGTTGGTTGGTTATCATGTGCTTTTAGAGAGACAGAGCCATGGAAATCATGTTTATTATATAATCATGCCTGAATTTCATTAAAGGTTTAAGTTCTGCTTTTACTAATTTGCCTATTATGCAGGAGTTCTGTTGACTTTTATGCACGAGTGAAGAGGTCAAGGTTTACCCCACCCCACTTCCTCCTTATTTCCCCAGGAATTTAGAACACTGAAAAAGATCTGTTCACTTAAACATTGGTGTGAAAAGTGCACTATTTTCATAAACACCTGCTGAACCCAGTAAGGACAAAAGGTAAATTATTTTTTATTTCTTTTACTTCAGATAGTGCTTTTAGATAATTTTTGCTTGTTTTCTGAAAGTACAACTAAAAATAAAAGTTTTTAACAAGCAGAGTAACAGTTTGCCCTTTCATGGAATACCTTGTATCCTTTAGATTTACTAACAGATTTTATGGTTTTTTTTTTAGCTTAGTACTCACACAAGACAGAAAATTAAGATAAGAAAGGGCCACGTACAAATGCCATAATCCACAGTCTTTAAGTTAGTAATATATGTATCTTCTTTAAGTAGGAGCACAAGCCTCTCAAAAACCCAGGCAAACTGAAATGCTTACCCACAAAATTAATTTTTTTTTTTGGTACACTAATCCTTGGACTGAAAAAATTAAAAAATTACTTCTTAATGTTAAAAATAAGAAGGGGAAATTAGTAGAAAATATTAATTTAAAGTACTAGTAATAATAATAATATTAATAATAATAATAGTAATAATCCAATGAAATAGTTCTCTGCTGTGTAATGAACACGTAGGTTGTTTTCCATGTATTAATTCAGTGCATATTTGGGGGTGTTTTCATGCATAAATCAGCTTCTCAGCTGGTTTTCAATGTTTAAAATTCACTTTTAATAGCTAATTAAGTATTTCAAACAACATACACAGGCCAACACCCTGTTATGATTGGTCTAGTGGTTTGATTTATAATTGAACTTCATTTGATATACTCAGTGGTTTGAGCCACTGATATCTACATACAGCAGTGACTATTTCAATGTATTATGCAATTATATACAACCATCAATTTAATGTACTTCACTCCTTTTATTTCTTTAAAACTTGTTGCTAAAGTAAACAATGTCTACATAAAATTTATAAATTTATTTATTTATAAATAACTACTTACATTCCTTGTAGTCTTAATAGACCAAATTACCAATGAGTCAGAACAGGCACTTGAACTTAGTGCTTGTACAAAGTTTTTAGGAAGCTGAATATAAACTTTTCTGAAATAGTGTTATTTATCCATTTGTGAAATCCACTTATGTCTTTCAGTACCTGTCAGTCTGGCTGTGGTGCAATACACAGGTAGATGGAAAAATATTGTTTTAAAGAGGGATGTTCAGTAGGTACTATTTAAATATCTAGGTACATTAATTGCTACAGATCCTTTCCCACAACAACTAAAAATTAAGGCATTGATATTACTTGCCTTTACATTATTAAAATCTTCTCACTCAATTTCTATCCTTCCTGGCTTGCCTATTTTTACCTCATGTAGTTCCAATTCAGGCTTTGAATTATAAATGATGAGTAATTTGGAAACAATGAGAACTGGACAAAGTAAATAAGAACATGATGTGGGGATGAATAGATATTTAATGACTGATATACTACAGCCTAGCCAGCTTCTTCTGCAGTTCTCTCCCACTCCAGCTATGACAGTTCTTTTATAGCACTTGAGTACTTATGAGATAAAAGAATAAAATGGAATTAAATTTCTTGTCTCACAAGGTGAATTTGCAAGATAAAAACAGTTCAGTAGGCTGCCATACAATTTGTTTATCTTCCAAAATTATTTCAGTGATCTCGCTCTTAAATTTTGCACATAAGCATTATATAAGCACAGTGATACTGAAGGAATTCCAGCTATTTAATATTTATATTCAGTTCACCACTGACTGAATCTTTATACATGTTCTTAAAATGCAGGGATATCCAGACTTTCAGCTGTATTATCTTCCCATTAAAACAATCATCAGGAAATTCTAAATTCCTGGTTACTGATTTTTTTCTCTTTGACTATTAATATAAAAATTTTACCATTTTTTCCCTTTTATATGTCATGAGGGGAAGAGTGAGTTGGCTTTCCCTGTCAATAAAAAGAAAAAGTTTTTTAAAAAAAAAGAAGAGAAAAACTGTTTTTAACTTCCTTTAGGGGGTACCGCAGCCTTATTTTTACTGTCATCTCCCAAAGGCCTTCAGCAATTTTCCACAAAGTCTTTTTAGAAAAGTAGTAAAAAGTAGTCTTGTCTGGTTCTGTCACATTTATGACTTCACCTGTTATTTGATTACTTTTTTAACCTTTTGCATTATGGCTTTTGTTTTAGCTTGTGACAAGGCAGAGAGAGGAAAAAGAGATAAGAGGTTGGGTTGCAACTCTTCTGAGCATTGTGAGACTTGAACTCAATGCATGAGGGTGCTATTAAGAATACTTTTGGACTGATTAATGCTTTTTTATCTATAGTATGCTGAAAGAATTCAGAAGGAAATTAAGTAAAACTGGTGATTTTTCACTCAGACTTTTCAGGTGGGAAATAAAGCACAAGATAAAATTGGAATTGTTAGTTCACCTGACCCTAACAAAGACATAGAAATCAAAATATGGATTATGAACAGAACACAGAAAGTTTCACTACATTTATTTATTTATTTTTAGGTGATAACATGAGACAATGCTAGAAATCTATTTCAGTCTCTTTTTGATAGGACTGTGATAGCAAAATTACTACTATTCTTCATACAGATATCCATTCAATAAATCAGTTACACACATTAAAATTTTCCTTTTTGAGGATAATAAGACTTAAATTCAAACTCCCTCCCACCTCCCTTTTCAGTCAGGGACACAAAGATAAAGTTAATTTCTAATGAAAATACTGACAGGTGTTATTTCTTTAGGTAATAAAAGGTTATAATACAAATTATTCCACCACACTGCTCCTGAATGCTTATTTAGCATGCCAAGAGTTTCTCATCATAAAGCTAAGGGTCCCAAAATTTAGCCCCTTAAAAGTAAGCTTTGAATTATTCACCTCTAGTCATTGCCAATGTGCTCTCCCATCCTAAAGCATGAATTTGTCTCAGGTGCCCATATGCAGACACCTAGAGCCACCCAAGGTACTGCTGAGTGTGAGATGTCACGGCATCTCTGTCTGTGCCACAACCTCTGGGCACCTCCTTGCACAGTATCTAGAGATACTCTGTCCAGAAAGAGCATCTCAGTGAACCAGATGCCTATTTGTAGGCAGCTGGACTACAGGCTACCTCTATCTCACAGATATTGTATTAATTGCCACCAAAGAGTCTGTATATTTTTGCATTGTCTATAGCAGAATGATAGATAACTCAATTATCTTGAATATTGTACTGTATTATTAAAGTTGTAATATATCCTTGTGATTTCTAAATCTAATTCTTGGATTGGACTTTCAAGTACTAGGAGTCAACAAGGTAGAATAAAACTCAGTTCTTTTTCTGACTAGCTTTAAAATTAGAGACTAAAGAAAATACCCTAAATCAGAAATTTGAACCTTATATATAGTCTTCAATGAACAGTTTCAGCACATTTTAATAATACTTTAAACATATACAGATAGTGAAAAAGTTGCTTTGTCTAGTCTCTAAATCCAACTAAATGCACATATAAAATTACGTTTTATCTCCTCCAGTGTAGCAAACAATAGACTTCAGTGATATTCTAAGGTGAATTGACTTCTCCTATTTGTAATATATCTCTTATTTCTTTCCAAAATAAAAGAAATCAATTATATAAATTGATTAATTATTGATATTATAAATTATATAAATATTAATTTTAAATTGTAAAACTTCAGGGAAACAGACTCTATTTAAAACCTTTCTTTCATCATTATGTTCTGTAGGTTTGTTTGATAACATCATTTTTTGCCTCAGGTAAGTATAAACTATGAAACTTTCCAGCAGACAGGTTTAGAATACAATTTAATGGGCAAATTTATCAAGAAGAAGTAGAATCACACATATCTGAATCAGAGCTCCATCAAACCTGGCATTGAACACCTTCTGGGATGGGGCATCCACAACTTCTCTGGTCAACCTGCTCCAGGGCCTCACCACCCTCACAGTCAAGAATTTTTTCTTACTATCTAGTCTAAATCTCTTTAATTTGAACTCATTCACCCTTATCCTGTCACTTCATGCTCTTGTAAATAGTCTTGTCCCATCATTCCTGTAAGTTCTCTTCAGGTACTGGAAGGCTGCAAATTAGGTCACTGTGGCAGGACGTTCCCTGCCACAGGAGGGCTTATCTGTTCTATCAGCTGGTGAGAAAATTCAGGGTATCTTCCCCCTCACAGGAATTTGCTAATTGGTGAAATATCTCAAGCCAGATATCTGTCTGGTAGTGAGTTATTTCTGGCGCCATGGAGGTGGCATTCCCAGCTGACAATAAACATCTTGCCTTGAGAGCAAGATTGAAGGAAGATGAGCTTGAATTTCTGACTGACAGACACTTCACTTTACAAAATATAAAAGCAACACAAAACTTTCACAAAACAGAAATCTTCTGCACATTCCCTGGAAATGTGTGGGGCTTTTCCCCAAAGTCAGGACACCGCTTTGTGTTTGCTCTCTTGGGAGTTGAATAAAAGGAATCTGTGTAACCCATCACCAATTTGGTGGTAAATTATATTGACTCCTGATCTATCCTATTTCTTTGCTGGCTATAATATAGGTACCTTTATGTTGTGCTCTGTTTTATGTAATCTACTAGTAGTTCTCGGTTTTAACCTGTGGAGCAAGTAACTCTGTTTAAGGCCATTTGTCTGTTAATCTCTTGTCTATTCAATAAATAACTCATTTTACAATAGACCTGATCAGCCGTTCTTGAGAAATTGTGAGCCAAAGTGGTTTAGGTGTTGGTCACCTGAATAAAGCTGCTGCCAAAAATCTCAACCTAAGTCAGGGCTCGTCTAACACCTCCACTTGATCCATAACAGTCACCCTGAAGCCTTCCTTTTTCCAGGCTGAACAATCTCACTTCTCTCAGGCTTTCCTCATAGGAGAGGTGCTCCATCCCTCTGATCACTTTTGTGGCCCCCTCTGGACTTGCTCCAACAGATTGACATCCTTCTTGTGCTAGGGATGCCAGAGCTGGATGCTGCACTCCAGCTGGGATCTCACTTGAGCAGAGAGGTAGAGTCTGCTCCCTCACCCTACTGGGCACACTGCTTTGGATGCAGCCCAGGAAATGGTTTTCTGGGCTATGAGTGCTCATTGCTGAGTCACGTCCAGCTTCTTACCCATTAGTACCCCCAGGTCCTTCTCAGCAGAGCTGCTCTCGATCTGTTCATCTCCCAGCCTGTGTTGATACTGGGGTGCAGGTGCAGTACCTTTCACTCGGTCTTGTTAAACTTCATGAGATTCCCACTCCTTGAGCCTGTCCAGGTCCCTCTGGATGGCATCCTGTCCTTCAGTTTTGTCAACCGCACCACTCAGCTTGGTGTCATCTGCAAATTTGCTGAGGGTGCACTTAATCCCTCTGTCTATGTGATTAATAAAATTATTAAATAACACTGGTCCCAATACAGAGCCTTTAGGGATACCACTCATCACTGATGTCCATTGAAAATCTGAGACATTGATCACTACACTGAGACATTGATGTGACTGTCCAACCGATTCCTAATCCATCTAACAGCCTACGTGTCGAATCGGACTCTCCAATTTGGAGAGAAGGATGTTGTAGGGGTCCTTGTCAAAGGTTTTACAGAAGTCCAGATAAATGACAGCTCTTCTCTTATCCACTGATTCAGTTATTCCATCAGAGAAAGCACTTAGGTTGGCCACACAAGATTTGTCCTTGGTGAAGCTGTGCTGGCTGTGTCAAATCACCTCCCTGTGCTCCATGTGTCGTAGCATAGCTTCTAGGAGCATCTGTTCCTTGATCTTCCCAGGCACAGAGGTTCAAGATGATATGGGAGAAGCAAAGTAAGTTAAATATTTCTGTACTATCTTTTGTAGCTGTTAGGACACTTACCATGATCTTGTACTTTCCCAGTTAATAAATTATCTTGTGAGAAAACATCTCTCTTTTCCCCTGAGAAATTAAGCAGTTAATGCAGCTTTGGAGACTTTCATCAACTGTGATATAGAATCATGGAATAGTTTAGGTTGGACAAGACCTTTAAGATCATTGAGTTAAATTCGTAACCCAGCACTGAACTGTGTTCCTAAGTACCGCATCTGCATGTCTTTTAAATACCTCTAGGGACGGTGACTCCACCATTGCCCTGGGCAGCCTATTCCAATGCTTAAAAACCCTTCTGTGAAGAAATGATTTTTAATATTCAATCAAAATCTCCCCTGTTCCAACTTGAGGCCATGTCCTTTTGTCCTCTCACTTGTTACAGAGAGAAGAGACTTTCTTTCAGGTGGTTGTAGAGAGTAATAAGGTCTCTCCTGAGTCTTTTTTTCTAGGCTAAAAAACCCCACCTCCCTCAGCTGCTCTGCATTAGACTTAAGCTCCAGCCTTTCACCAGTTTTGCTGCCCTCCTCTGGACATGCTCCAGCACTTCAATGTCCTTCTTGTGAGGAGCTCAAAGCTGAACACAGGATTTGGGGTGCGGCCTCACCAGTGTCAAGAATACGGGGATGACCACTGCCTTGGTCCTGCTGGCCACACTATTGCGAATACAAGACAAGATGCTGTTTGGCCACCTGGGCATATATTTTCTTCCTACAAGGTGCACTTTTGGTCTGTTTCAGGAGGACTGAATCTGTTAACCAAGTGTAGAAAGTGCTACCCCCATTCAGAGTCTGTCTCAGCAGAGTATGACAATGTAAGCTGGCAATAAGTAATTTCTATGAGAAAGAATTTCAAGACAGAAAGAGACTGAAGAAAAAATGAAGAAAGAATATTAATAAAACAATCTATTAGTTAATGTTTTGAGTTAGCCATAATGTGTACCATAACTAATCTCTTTTTCCTAACACTGATAATACTATATAATGTGGTTTTCAGTATTTAAAAAAAACAAACAAGGGTAAGAACCCAGCAACCAAAGAGGAAGCATCTTAGGAAGTAGGGATTACAATTCAGAGGTTCTTGTTTGTAGATTAATAAACTAAAAAATAAAAGTTTATTTACACGTATCCATTCTCTTTCTGGATCTATGATGCTTCTACAGCAGAACATTGCATAAGATGCTTTAATTGGTATCTATACAAATTAGACCATGACCCATTCTCATTCCCTAATGATAGAGAGAACACAAAACAGCTTTTACTTTCTGTTAGATTTGCAATTGTTATGATATCCTATGAAAAGTAAAAGCTTACTTAACACACAGTAATTGCAAGACTTTGAGACTCTCTACAATTCTCAATAAATTCCTTTTGCTGCTAAGACTTTTGGTGATACTTGTATTTTTATTGTGGTTTTTTGTTAACTCTATGACACAGGTCTCTTCTGAATAGCAGGCAGAAATTATGGTTCATTGTTGTGTGCTGTCAAAACTTCAGCAATTTTTTCACCTGAGACTACTCTGGGGGATCAGTAGCTATGACAAATTAGAATGATGTAGTTTATTAAAGCTTGTTCTGAAACATTGGTATAGCAAACAAAATGAGTAATATCATGCATACTGAAACTTTGGTATTTGAATGTTATAAAATTTTTAGAAGCTCTCCACAGAATCAAATTCCTTATTTTCACGCATTGCAAATTATGGCCATGTGGCATGCCATCATGAACAAATAAAAAGGGATAAAAATACTCCTTTGCCAGTGATCAGGAAAGTGGCTACAATATGACTTGATTGTTGTTGTTTTGTTCAGCATTAGCTTAAACTTCATGGTAGTAGGTAATAAACAGAGTAAAGACTCTGAATTATACAGGTGAGTTAATTAGGAGCTGTTAGGCAGTAGGTTTGAACAGATGCTGTTTTTGCAATTCACTCTGGCAGATACAGGTGTGGAAAGGGTAGTTGCAGGTTACAGGCATTCATTTTCTGTAACTACATGAGATATATGCTATGTTCTACTTCTGCCCTTTCCTATCATCTTACTACAGTAATTTGCATTCCTGACTACATTTTGTGCTAAAAATAGCAAGTCCCAGGACAGACAAAGACTGTAGGGAGACCTGACAATTGGTTAGATCTGATTATTATATTAAAATGTTAAAATTCACCTCATTACACAAAGTACCTGCCTCAATTATTTATCCCATTAACCTGAGGCTAAAGATGCTGCATATGATACCAGCTTTTCTAGAGGCTAATCTCAATGGATTTTTGTCAAGGTTAAAGGCTTGTTGCAGTATAGACTGCAGAAATGTCACTATTATCAAGAACCTGTCTCATTTTTCCCTTTTTTAAAAATTAAATTTAAGCTTCAGAATATAGTATTTAGAGGAAATGTCTCCATAATTTGTTTGGTTACAATTTTAAGTATTTTTAAACGCTCATATTATGAAGTCATTACAGAGGACAATTTAGACAGTGGAGATGGAAGACTAGTGAGAATGTTCCAAGGGTTTGTTGAGAGGTGCTGATGTTACCGTGTTGCTATTTTGTCAAAATTATGTTTGCCTGCTCATGTGAAAACTTCGTCTCAGGATTCACATACCTCATTATGCATTTTTTTCCATTTTTCAACCCTACTTTCACCATCCTAGTACCTTCATTTCTTTGTAACTGTCTCCTACCAGATAAACATCCCACTGCAAAGACTTTTTCCTCACAGGTCCTAGTTTTTCTACATTTGCCTCCAATTTCTGTATTTCTGGTATACCTGGAGAACATCAGCCTGATATTTTATTACTGACAAGGTTGCCAAGAATTGTTGGCCTTGCATGGCTCAGCTCCCTAAAGCTCCTCTCCAGTTTTCTGTGAATTTGGAGCCTTTCTCCCTTAAATGCTCCCCTCTTCCTGCCTTTGCAATCTATTCCTAATAGTAATCTCTGTAATTTTAGTCAGTTTATCACACCATGTTTGCCACTGCCATTAGTTTTCCATGCCTTATTTACCCCAAGTAAGAGCCTAGTCAATTAATAAATCATTTCTCTGCAGTGCTACTAAACTAAATTAAAATTCCACTGAATAGAAGAGTACTGAGCCACTTTTGTGATCAAGAGTCACTTAAATTTAGAAAACAATATAAAAGTTATAAACACCTTTTCCTGATTGGTTTAAATGGGATGAGACACTAGGAAAAAATTCTACTATTTAAAATAGTATGCATCAGTTCCTTCCAAAATAGCAGATAAGCAGACAGAAGCAGAAGAGTAAAGAGAAGAAATGGAAGACAGCAGAAAGACAACTGGAAGATTAAGAAAGCCAAGACATAGGAAACATAGGAATGAGAATGTTTTGATGCCTTAGGTTTCAACTTTTATATTTTTCAAATCCTGTACTTCCTAGTAACTCTGGAGTTCCTTGAGGCCTGTTAGCTACTGCTCTCTCATGCTAGTTAGAACAAGCCACTCTTGGTTTGCTCTCCAAGGGCACCTAGATTGTCCCAGGTCCCAAAATATGGAAACTAAGGCCTCTGAAGAGGAGGGCAAGTTGGGGTAGTTACATCATTAACTGAGGTTGTAATTGGAGAATTAATCTTGATATGCAAATAGACGAAACTTATAAAAGTATTAAGAACTCGTGATCCAGGGTCCGTTTTGGATGTAGCCTTTTGACTGCCCAGGGTGTACCTTTGAAGGCCCTTCAAATAAATACCTCATTTTATTCCCTTATTCTTGTCTAGTCTCTGTTTTTAGGTGGCCATGTCAGGCATCAGTTTCTGCTCAGAAGTTAGGAAAAATACTTCCTAGTTTGCCACTAGTTGTATAATAAATCAGATTAGTTCACTTTTTGCCTGCAATTAACAAATAAAGGTTCTTCTGTGCAGTTAAGAATTTCTTCCATGGCTCTCTTGTCTTACTAAATAATTCAAGTTCCTTTATTTAACAAGGCTTTTCTTGTAGCAAAGTACAGAAATCATTCCAAAAGGTGGTGGCCTGATTAAATTATCCTCTGCTAATTTGTTTATAACAAGGACAGAAAAAGTGTCTGTCAGGCTATGGTGGTCAAAGGCTGATCCCCATGCACAGGGGTGGGGAGCGGCCCCTTCCCACTGCCACGGGAGCCCCAGGGGAGCCTCAGGGCTGGCCCAGATCCATGTGGAGTAGGAAAGGCTCCTTGGGTTGGGGTTCTGTGTGGGAATGGGGGACAGAAGGTGCTCTTGGGGTGTAAGCTGAAGCCAGTCAGTCCTTATGCACAGCTGTGCCTGTGCCACACTGGTCCTGTCTCCTCTAACTAAACTCCACTTGTGATAGCTTTCCTGGGTGAGGGGCAGGAAATCAAACAGACATAAGGAAAGAGGAACTATTTTACTTCCAAGTTGTAAATAATCAATCTATTCAGATATTCCAAAATAACAGACTTTCTTTCTAATGATGTAAGCATTTGCTTTATACAAAAATATAGAATATTACGTTTGTATCATAATAACCGTAACACTTATATGTTGCATTCTTTATTCATGTTCTAACAGTTTAGAAATACAAAAAGATGGATTAAAATGGATTTTAAATGTATTTGTGAAATAAAAATCACTATTAAAGAATTACAAATAAACAATACAAATAATTTTTAAAGAATGCTGAAGTTTTATCTGAGTAAATGCTAAACCATTTTAAGAACTTAAAATATTTCCTTGTCCAATTCTGTTTTAATTATTGAATAATTGAATCCACTGATCTTGTATTTTCCAACCTGCATGAGTAATTTCTAAATAATAAAATGACGTCTGTAGAGTCCATTTTGAAAGGAAAATATATTTTCTTAATTTTAAATATAAAATGAGATGATTTATAACATTTATTCACAGGCCATAAGAGCCTGAACCAAAAGCTGTTGAAGGCATATGATGTATCAGTTGATTTCAGCAGGTTTTCAATCAAGTCTTCAACAAGAAGAAATTATTATAGCATCTGACTGAAATATGAGTCAGGTATCCCTCAAAGATTTATGATAGAGTCTGAATACGACTTGAATAATTTAGAATATTTTAAGTAGAGGCTTATTCTATAAAAAGCTAATTTGGTACTGAATTCAAAAGCATTGCAAAATGTCTGAATCAAAGAAGCAATTGCTAGATCTGAGAAACAGACTATCTACAAGATAAAAGTTGGAAATATCAGGGTGAGGTTCAGTTCTGCATTCAGACACATAAACGTGAACTTGTGTCTGTGTGAGGTGGGTGATCCTATTACAGTGAGCAGAGAGATTGTCACTGCTGTCAGTAAGGTAGAGACCACTTTCCTAAATCACATGCCTGGCCTCCTTCTGCTTCTACAGAAGAACTTGGGTGTCCTGTGGGTCGTGTATTGCATGTCTCAATGCTTACTTCATTTATCACTCTTCTGGCACATTCCCTGTGTTTATGCAGCAGCATCACACTCTTATTAGAGCTTCCAGGTCTTGCAAAATACCCAATGCAGCTGTTAGCTAGAAGAATGATTGAATAGGTCTCTGGACTCCAAAGGCAGATTTGACTATGTTGCCATTTGAGACCTACACGGTAGCTCAGAAACTATTTTACAAGGTATCTCCCATTCTGAAAGAAATTTAATACTGATGTGTTCTGTGTTAATGGGGTTATTTAGATGTTTCATTAATGAGTGCCCCAATATAGAGGGATGTTCATGTTTGTTTATTTCCTTTTGAAAAGATGGATCTGGCACTTCTGTCTGTGCAACAGCTAAGCATTAAATGGGAGGAATGCACATAATGCTTATGGTAAGATAAATACAACACATTTGTTTCATCAAACATTGTAAAAGTTTCACTTAGGTTAATGCTATAATGAGCAAAAATTCTGGCTGTCAATCAAGTCTTGACTAAAGCAATCACAAAATGGCAAAAAGCCATTGCTTCTCATAGGTGCATATGGTTCATTGCACCAAAGATAAATGGTGCAATGAACAAAATATGATAGCCAAGATACTTGTCCAGACAATTGTGCATATAGTAGATGTGGAAGTGTTTAATTAAGTGTCTAAGGTTTTCTGATAAACACACTCAGGAAATAATTTATTATGTTCCTGAAAGGGAAAATAAGACACGAGGGGAAATTTCCATGTACTAAAACTCAAGTACAGAGTTCTTTTTTTCAGCTCTGTATTTATTATTCCAGATAGACACTCTACTAAAACTGGAGAGATGCTGAAGCTGGAAGTTTATTAATATGTGATCTGAATACAAACTGCCATTCTTAAATAAGGGATTGAGTCTGTCTGCATGCTGGTACTCTCTGGGAATAGATACAGCTGATGAACTTATCTTGCAATGTAGGGTGATTGTGCCATTGCACTTAATTAATTTGGCTGAAAAAGTATTTTTTTTCATACTGGAAAACTTAATACTTACAAAATAAAGTGGTTCAGGTTCCAAGAGGTTTCTGCAGAATGGCACACTTCAGCTAAAAATCTGGCAAAAGAAAGGGGGTGTCTCTAAATTTAAGAGAATGCATTAATTTTTAAGTTGTAATTTACACAGATCATCTAACTGGAAGTGATAAAATCTCAAAACTTATGTCTTTTGTACTTCTAAGAATTATAAGTTAGATAATGTATTTTAAAAATGGAAACATTTCAGAGGTTGATTGAAAAAACAGGGCTAATTATTTTATTATTTTATCATTTTATCATTTTATTATTTTATTTTATTTTATTTTATTTTATTTTATTTTATTTTATTTTATTTTATTTTATTTTATTTTAGTTGCTGGCAGGTAGTATATTCTAGCAAGACACTCTAGCAAAATGTTAAAATTTTAAGTTTGGCTATCAAAATCTTTCATCTTATTGTATCACTTGGTTTTATAGTAACACAAATTCCAAACACATTTATAGGTAAATTTTTCTTGTATATTTGAACCAAATTCATCTGCCTGCATATTAAACACAGGAATAGAGCTGAAATACTTTAGTCTGTCACTCCAGAGTTGCCAAGGTTTCCATCATTCAGCTATTTTCTGAATGAATTCTTTCAAGATATTTTGAATTATTAATTAAGACCTTTCTGTTCTCCCAGCTTCTGTACCACTAGTGTTAATTTGACATGATTCTTTATAGTCTCTCCCTTGGTCCTAATCTAAAATACCATTCATGTTGTGGCACCAATAAACACATCTCTATAGCTCAAAATGAACTAGAAAGTTGTCTTAAGTCCTCTTACTCTTTTGACAAAAACAGGTATTTCCAGCCTCACCTTTCACTTGAAATGGTGCTGATAAAATTTAAAAATAATCCAAACCAATACAAAACATAAATAACATGGGAATGAGGAGTGTGAGGAAGAAAAAAAAAAACCAACCAGTAGTTTGAGTGCTATTCTAAGGTTAACATCAAAACTAAGGAAGATAAGAATATGAGGGATAAAATTATCTGTGACTCCAGCCAAGCTCTTCTGTTCCATACATCCTGTGTAACAAAATTCAGCTGAGGTCCTTGGGCCAGTTTGTATAGCTGGGATTCACATGATACAAATACCTAAACACAAGCTGGGCAGAGAATGGAATGAGAGCAGCTCTGAGGAGATCCTGGGTGTGTTGTTTGATAAGAAGCTCAACATGACTCAGCAATGCACACTTCGCAGCCCAGAAAGCCAACTGTGTCCTGGACTGCACCAAAAGCAGCGTGGGCAGATGATCACGGGAAATGATTCTGCCCCTTTATTCCACTCTGGTGACCCCACCTGGAGTGCTGCATCCAGCTCTAGGGTCCTCAGCACAAGAAAGACACGGACCTGCTAGAGTGAGTCCAGAGGAGGCCATGAAGATGATCAGAGGGCTGGAGCACCTCTCCTACGAAGACACACTGAGACAGATAAGGTTGTTCAGCCTGGAGAAGAGAAGGCTTCAGAGGCCTTTTGTGGCCTTTTATGGCCTTCCAGTACCTGAAAGGTGGGGAGGGACTTCTTACTGGATTATGAAGTGACAGGACAAGAGTGAATGGCTATAAACTGAAAGGGAAGGTTTAGATTAGATATTAGGAAGAAATTCTTTATTGTGAGGGTGGTGAGGTGCTGGAACAGGTCGCCCAGAGGAGCTATGGATGCCCAATCCCTGGAAGTGTTCAAGACCAGGCTGGATGGGACATGGAGCGCCTTGGTCTAGTGGAAGGTGTCCCTGCTCATGGCAGAGGGGTAGGAAATGATGATCATACAAGTCCCTCCAAACTATCATTCTATGATTTAGACAACAATGAAAGTGTGAGTATTGTTGCTATTCTGTTAATATTCACTATTACTTTTTTTTTCTTGCCTCTATGAAATTATCTAATAAAATTAATACTAGGTACAAGGGTTTGCTTTATTTACTTTATTATTTGCTTTCACAAAACATTTAAATTACTTTAAACATTTGTTTTTCTTTTAATTCCTTGGCTTTCTAATACTTGCTTTAAGGATTAGTTTAACATTCCTGTAATTTTTTATATTTTTAGTTACCACTAACCCTACAACGTTACTTAATTTTTTTCTTATCAATGAGGGTATAATAGGTTGACATGTAAAAATAAAAGTTTTATGTAATATTTATACAAATATTTAGTCATATTTGTCTGTTTTTCAGTGATTTTGGTGGCATCAGAAAAGCAGGAAAACAGTGGAAGCAATTTGGCTGGATACTATCTATCATAAGAAATGCAATAAAATGCCATTTTAAAATAAACCATTTTGACCATTAAGTCTAACATACAGACAGAAAACAGTCAAACACAGAAAAAAATTATCCATCAAAAGAGCCATTGTGATGACATCGTCCTCAGAGAAAAGACAAATACTTTCACTCTCCAGCTTTAGAGATTTTAAAATTTGTGACTGCAATATTTTAAGCTCAGCCATTTTCTCATCCAGCATAGATAGATTCATCAATAACTGTTGGGGTCCCTCCCCTGCCATGGAGCCCTGAGGGGAGGCACGGGGTTTCCCTGCCCCTGGTCAGCCTCGTTCCCCATTGGTTGGTTTGTGTTCCCCGGCGCGGGGAGGGACCGTCGGGTCCCGTGATTGAGGGTTCCTGAGGTGAGCCCCGGCCATGTGGCTGGAGAAATAAACATCTCTGAAACATCTATCAAGAATCTGTCTATATATATTTCTTTTCCACGGGACTCCTGGTTTGATATATGCGTGTTACAGTAATCCCCGCTGTAACAACTGGTGGAGGAATGCGGAGAGACACCGATCCCTGAGGAAATTCGTGAGTAAAAAACAACTCTAGGCCTCTCTCTTCTCATCTTGGTTTGGATATTCTCTCTGGACTATGGAAGAATCGTGGGAAATGGGGCTCTCTGAGCCACAAAAAAAAATGTATCTAGAAGTAAAAGGAATCCTTGAACAACAAAACAAAAAAGTAATGCAACCGGGAGATGTAGAACACTTCTTTATGTGGCTTTTCAAAAGGTTCTCCTATATTTCCCGAGACTTACTTTTTGATATTGAACCTCCTGAATCTTGTGAGGGGTGTTTCTGGAACGAGATCTGGGATAAGGTATGGGATCAAAGCGAAGCTTTCCGTGCATATCTTATAATCAGGGATGCTCTTGAAGAGCATTTGTATGGTCCCATTACCCCTAAAGCAGAAGATCATACTTCTCCCGTGGCCGAGACCGCGCGGCCGCCATCCCAGGAGTGCATGACTGCAGCCGTGCCAGTGGAGGTGCCTGCGCTGGATGCGCCCGGCCCCCTCGGGAGCGCGCACCTTATCGCGGACCCCATCCCTGTCTCGGGGTCCCCGGCCACCCGGCCGCGAGTGAGGGAGCGATGCCGCAGGCGCCGCGGGTGCCGTGGGCCACGAGCAGCCAGGAACCGGGGCTCGGCGTGGCAGGCCGCTCTGAGCGACTGGCTTGGAGAGCCCTGTGGAGGGAGAAGCGGCGGTTTCCACAGCGACACGAGAAGCCGCACAGCGCAGCGCCGAGCCGGAACGGGGCCGCTCTCGAAGCAGCGTGGAGTTTGCGGAGCGGAACCGCTCACAGGCCACGGAGCCAGCGGCGATGGCAGCGCGGGACCGCGCAGAGCCCAGACACGCGCCGGAGCAGCGCCGCTCGGAGGGCGTGGAGCAGCCGCAACGCGAGGGCCTGACCGAGACGTTGGAGTCAGCGAGGCGGCGGCCACGCGGGACCGGCACCCACGACAGACACGCAAGCACGTGATAGGAGACGTTCTAGCAACGAAAGTCACAGGAACTGTGAAATGGTACAATGTAAAAAACAACTATGGATTTATAACACAAGATGATACAGGGGAAGACTTATTCATCCATAGAACTGCCATTAAAAGGAATAACCCTAAAAATTACCTGCAAAGTGTAGGAGATGGGGAAGTTGTTCAATTTGATATAGTACAAGGAAAGAAGGGTTTACAAGCAGCAAATATTACTGGGCCTGGAGGTATTCCTGTCAAAGGCAGCTGTTATGCACGAAATTATAAACAATATCCATTCCAGCAATTTCCCTACCCACAGCCTAATTTCCCCTTTTACCCTATACCCAATATGAACCCTTTCCTAAGTTTACCCTATCCCCAGTTTATTCCTAATCCGTTTTTCACCCCATGGCTTCCTTATACAGTTCCATTTCCTTACAATTCCTCTCCCATGCCAATGGGGGGATGAAAAGGGGGAGGGAAGAAATTAAACCCTCTCCTGCCCCAGTTTCCCCACAAAGCATGCTCAGAGAGTTCTGTCTCCCTTCTGTCAGCCCTAAGATGTTCCAGAGAATCTGTTTGGACATTTAAAGACTCAGGAGGGTGGCTTGTTTTGTTTTGAAACTGTCCCTGTTATGTTTATCCAGTTGTCTTCATTCTCCTTTTATTAAAATAAAACGGGTGAGATGTTGGGGTCTCCTCCCCCGCGCCGGGAGCCCTGAGGGAGGCACGGGGTTTCCCTGCCCCTGCTCAGCCTCGTTCCCCATTGGTTGGTTTGTGTTCCCCGGCGCGGGGAGGGACCGTGGGGTCCTGGGTCCCCGTGATTGAGGAGTTCCTGAGGAGAGCCCCGGCCATGCGGCTGGAGAAATAAACATCTCTGAAACATCTATCAAGAATCTGTCTATATATATTTCTTTTCCACGGGACTCCTGGTTTGATATATGTGTGTTACAGTAATCCCCGCTGTAACAAATAACTTTGACTAATTTGTATTATTTTCTCTGCATTATTTTGTTAAAAAATGGTACTAATAAGATATTTTATTTCCGTATTACTTGCATGAACCTGTGCTGTGAAAATATATTTAATCTAGATGTATTAAAATTGTGACTTGAAACACTCAAAGAATCAAATGCAACTTTTGTTTTCCCCCTAAATTACTCTTGGTGCCTTAGTATCCATTTGTTATTTACTTTCAAGACATAATCACGAGGCAGCAATCACTATGAATCCTTGTTTAATTTTACCTGCAAATTCTTTGTAGTTTGACACAGAAAGAGAAACACGTTTCTTTTTTTGAAGTCATCAATAGATTTCAATAGCTAGGCTATAGTATGCATTAGTCAGTAATGTGTAATCCATTAAGTTATTATCATTATTTTAAAATGAGTTTTAGACAAATACTAAAACAGTTTAAAAAGCTAAAAAAAAATAAAAAGGTTTTATCAGGCTGTTTAACTTCTTGGAGTTAATTCTAAATTGTTTGGCTTTGTGAAAAAAGTGCATATAAGTAACCATTTCTGATGTAATAATTTTATTTTATTCACTTATTTATTTGAGGTTGTCCACTTAGAAGATGCCCTCTGCTGTTAACTCTTTTACAAACTTTTAAAAAGTACTAAATGTGCATAGGTTGAGCATTCTGACATTCCCCTTATACATTATGAGAGCTCTGGGAAAAGAAATATAGAAGGTGCTAATAAATCAGAAAACAAACATTGAGAAGGTCACAAAAGAATATTTTACAATTGTGATTGCTAGAATATATGAGGCATTTAAATTTGAATTCTACATTCATATGACAATGACTGTAATGAGAACAGAAAATACTATGAGCCTAATCTATTCTCCTGACAATTTAAATATTACTGTTACCCAGTTGTTATCTTGTACTTCTTCTCCAATTCCATAAATAGGGAAGGTCATAAAGATAGTGAAAATGCATTACAGAATTTAAACTTCTGACATTTTCCTAAACTGGCAGATTAAGAGAACATGTGGATAACATGATATGGCTTTCTTTGAAGGAAAAAATTTGGAGTAATAGTTAACCCATCCATTATTTTTGTGAAGTTTTGGCTTCTCTGATCATTTTAGATCATGTTACTAAAACATGTAGTTCATTTAGCATTTTACAATTAATATATAAAAACCCCCATAACTTTTCTCTGATGGTTCTCTTTATATGCTGAGACCAGAAATCTAAGAGTTAATTTGTTGCTGTTTTAAGGACACATCTTGCTTACCCAGGTTTTAAAGTATTTTAAACCTAGAGTTTAAACTTATAAATCTTCATTGAACTGGGATTAGATCCCAATATCAATACTCGGCAAATTGGTCCTCTCAACTAGTATGTTGCTTTTCTTCTGAGACAATTTTGTTAATTGAGTTTCATATATTTGAATATCTATAAACTTGGAGGAATTTCTAAGTGATATCCATTAGCAACATCATGGATTTGTGCATTAACACAATGAAACTAAATAAAGCTAAATATAATCTAATAAAAATTACAGTCCCTACATATCATACAAGTTCAGCAACAATCATCTCTCCAGGGTCTGATCTTGTCCATCACCACTTACATCTCAATAAGTGCAGTCTATTTCTGAACAGGGTTGTTATGTGTTTACAAACAATGAGATATTTATGCAGAGAGCAGTCATTGCAATTCAGCTATTTGCAAGACAGGGTCTGACCTGCAGAAGTTGCTGTGTTCTGATCACTGTTATTGTGGAGATATATAATTTTGAGACAAATATAAATGAACTTTAGGGCTGTATCTAGTCAAGAAGACATTTTGTTCCTCTCTAAGCCAAGCTACTTATACCTCATTGAGAAGCTTTACACACTATCAAAATCTTCTTTATAATAACATTTTAACTACAGGTCTACTCTGAAACATTTACATGGCTCAGTTTTCTTTTACCAAAGTTCTCATCTAGTCTGAACTGGGATTGTTCTACATATTTTCTTGGATTTTTCTCTCATGTTTTCCTGATTTTTTTTTTTTTTTTAATCGTGGTGACTGTTTTAAAAACACTTACCAATTATATTTCGAAATTTATCAGGGTGAGTGAACAGCACATTTGTAAGAGGAGCTACTCTGCAGCAAAAGGATGAATTTCCTCATTAATATTGTGATGGTATTAGTTGTCTGCATGTACTCATTGTCCAAATCCAAATTTCTGAGGAAGTGGAAGACAACGTGGATCACCATAACTGTAATATTAGTACCAATTAATTGATTTCAAGGATACCTAAACCCAAGTCTCCAATATATTTGACATGTGAGGGATTTTTGTTATCTGGAATACTAGTTAGAGCTGGAACTACTTCTAAACTATGTGTTTCATTCTCTTCACACTTGGATTCCAGTCCCACAAAAATTTACACAAAAGAAAAAAGTTTAAGTGCATTATACAGCTTCCCTTATACCATCTAGTTTTCAGTGTTAGAACTATAAAGTATAATTTCACTATTTAAAAAACAATACAAAAAAACCCCCACTCTAATAGGCTTTCACCATTTCTTTAGCATTTACTACCTTCAGTATTTTTTTTCATATTCATTTCAGAGACTGAAGTTTGTTCTTTATATATACTAAAGTTTAGGGTGTGGTTTTACTTTCAAGATGGTTGGTCTTATTTTCACACAATTTGAAATTTGATTTTGTACATAAAATTCCCTTTGGGATAAAGCAACCAAAGCAGTATCAGTGATGTAACAGAATTTTAAGTGCACAATACAATTGCTTAGTGTAAATGTATTCTAAGCTATTATTTGAGGACAGCTTAAAGTCTGTGTTTCATTTTCCATAGGCCATGGATAGAGTAAAATCCAATCAAAGACCTGGGACACTGTTCAGAAGACCTGAGTGATAGAGATTGGATTCACAGTAAACCCATCTTTGACATAAATTTCTAGGTTGGATTCCAATTAGAGTGACTTTGCAATCCCATTTGCAAAATTTTTCCTTTGATTTCTTTTCTTTGTTCCTTTGCAAATTTAATTGTGGGTAGAAGAAGTTTCATGTGACTGATGACTATCAAATTGTCCCTGCTAACAATAATACAGCTTTGAAAAATTTTAAATGTTCGACCCTCATGTCAAGATGCCATAATGAATTGGAACACTAAGCTTATATTATTTTATTTATTTTTTACTAAAAGGCTAAATTTTTTCCTGTCTCATCTGTAAACCACAGCGTCAAGACATTGCTTTTAAGATCTGAAAGGCAAAAAACAAAATACTGATATATTTCTTAAAAAGTTCCTGAAATATTAATATTTGATTTTCCTATAAAATCTGCATCACTTACAGGCACACAGTAAGTGATTGGGGTCAAGGGTTTTATGGGTATTCATTTGGGCTGACATCAGGAGTTTGACTAAGCAGCATTACTTGTGGGTAATATGGTTATTTAACATTCATTTCAATAAAATCCTCCGTGTGATATATATGACTCCCATAGGAAACCTAGAGAACAGAACATAGATATTACCATTGTAATTTCTTTGATATGGCAGTGTGAGTTATTTGGTCACCCAGATAAGTTTTTTGAATTATCTGTCACTCTTCTGTCTTTGTTTCATGCCATTATAAGACGTTTTGGTAGGTCTGCTAGGCAAGTGCACGCTGAAAGTTTAGGCTGATGTTTTCAAAATGCAGTACTTTGTCCAGTAATAAGAGATTCATCAATCAGCATATTTATAACACTTTGTTACTACTTCTTTAATGGACTACAAGCAGAACATGAAATAATACAAAAGATGATATAAAAGTGACTCTTGCTTTTGTGATTTTTTTTTTCAATTCAATTATTGAAAGAAAAATGAAGTTGCAGGTATGTTCAATGCGTTTTTTTTTCCTGCAAAGTTCTCTCAAGCTCTTCTACTTTCTTATAGAATTGAACAGAGGATAATCAGCCTTCTTCTTAACTACAGATTTCATGTACTGAAACACTAAAGAAGTGCAAAGTCTTAAGTAAATCATTTCCCATGAGAGATTGATGTAGGAGGGTTTCCTGGTTACTTATACCATCTAGCTGCCTGCCATTACAATTTATACCTTGTTTCATATTTGATCATAAGCTCTCAGGGAGAAAACGTATTTTCAAAATATATGCATATGATACAAAGAAAAGCAATCTGTGGGCATGATGAAACACTGGATTTCATTAAAAATTTCCACAGACAGTTAACTTTTTAAAAATTAGATTTCCTAACATAATATAAAGTGACAGAGCTAAACAAAAAAGGAAACAAAACTGTTAATTGAAATAGGTAAATTTTTCTATTGTATTAAAGAATACACTTGTTTTGGAAGCAAAACTTATTTGGAGTCTTTTTATGCTACTTACATATATTGCATATGCTTAGGATAAAGCATGGGTTTGTTTAAATGCTTTTCTATCAGGTAACTTATTAAGCTTCCCTGTGGCCTACAAACAGACTGATGTTTATAGTTTCAATAGTCCCATCACTGTCAGAATGTATGATAGCTCAGAAAAACCTTTCCTTGTGGTATAGTTATAGGAAAAAAATACAGGACAAAAAGGAATTGTATCATTTTTACAGATGTAAGAATGTATGTTTTGCAGTCCTTGTCAGTATGACTCTTCTTTCTTTCGCCTTTCTAGATACAGAAGTCTATCTTTCGTTTTATTTCCCTTTTTTTCCTTTTGTACAATCAGTTACTTTTCAGAGCACAAAAATCATAAAAAAATAATGAAGTGGTACCTCAAAGAATGTCATTTTGATGTGCTGCGAGGAGGACAGATTGTTCATTAGCTTCATATTCAATACTATTCTTCCTTTTCTTTCAAAGTGTACCCATGATGCTCATAGCAATCAGTGCTGCAATGAACTTCACTCTCCTGCTTCCATGTTGAGACAGGCTCTGCATAGAAAGATGTGTACTTTCCTTTTTATCTCTTGCGTAGATCTCCTACACTATTTAAATTATTTAAAAGAATAGTTGATGCTTATTATACAATGTGATAATAGCATTAGTTGCAGTTTTAGGTGATGACTAAATAAATTTTTGCTGAATAATTATTGTTGCATAAGAAGAGGGTATTGGGCAGAAGGCAAAAGCTATTTATAGTCACCTTGAACCTCATTTTCAAGTATATTTTTATATATTTTTTCAGTACCAAATGCCTTTACAATTAAGAGGTTCATTATCTTCACTAAATCCTGGGTCCAGTAATAATCAAGTTTTTTTTTAATGAGATTTGACCATTTTTCCTTCAGCAGATATCATTGGTTAAATGAGTTGTTCTAACTGGATGTATGAGCTTGTTGTCATCTCTTGCTTATGCAATTCTTCCCTCATGACCAAAATCTTTCCCAGAGAAGACACTGTAAACTTGATATTCAGTAACTCTTGGTTCCTAACACCTTCCAAATGTCTCCAATCTGATGCAGCCCACAAAGAGCACCGAGTTTGGAATTCTGGATAGACATAATGAAAGAGAGTTTCAAAACGGTGCTAGGAAAAATATATCTCTTCACTGTGAAATTTCTAAAGGTAGATTTTTAGGACAGCAGTAGTGCTGTTATAATCAGACTGAATCAGAAAGGAAGATTCTCTGAAGACATAATTTCATTTTCTGTATGAAATCTATGAAGTGTTTGCAGATTTGACTGAGTTTAAAGTGAGATATTTTGAACACTTGAAAACTGTTATCTAAAGTTCACTTCCATTAAGCTTTAACAGAAAAAACAGATAGCATTTCTTGTAGGCAGTGAGCCGACAGATCCACTCAGTTCATCTGTCTCTAACAGTCCTTGTTCAGCTGTAACAACAGTGAGATGAAAAAGGAAAAACAAATTCTTCCTCTGCTACCTAACCATTGGAAGACAGCCCTGACAATCATGGAATTTTTATTTAGTCGCAAGTTTGCTGCAGTATTATAGACATTACCTAAATAACCAAGATTTTTCCCTGTTTTATCACCTTAGAAAAAGTCTGAGTGACCAAAGGTGTCCTTTCAAAATTTATAATGTCCTAAGTATTTGAGAGAAAAAGTAAAATGCCAGTAGTGGTAATGTCAAATACCCGTCCTCAGAGTTGTAAAGCAGTAAGATGTAGTGTACTGAATTAGTTCTTTAAAGCAGCTTTGTATTCCTGTGCATTAAGATCACCTTTACCAGAGTCTGGTTGCTGGTTATGGTAATATGGAAGTAAGGAACAGCAGAACAGGAAACCTGCATGTCCCTTGGGGTAGGAAATTCATCTCACTGAATATGCATACCTACATCAGAGCTGCTTCTGCTAGGATATTTTTCTGAAAAATAAAGAAAGTAAAGCACTTTAAAAGCTTCATTCATCCTACCCTGACATACTTGTCTAAAACAGGTCAGATTAATACCTGGTAGGTGTCTGTTGAGCGTAAACACAAAGGAGAAACTGATGTAGGCTTCTCTATTTAGACAGTGAGGATATTCCTCAAAAAAAAGAAACAAAGAAACAAAAAAGACCATGAAGCAGGTTAATTTGAGATAATGGTATATTTTACTCTCATATTGCTAGCACGAGTCCTGCTTTACTATATCCTAATTTGATCCCTCAACATACATTTCTTCCAGCAGGTATGATCTTGATATTTTGAGGGAGCTTTCCCCAGAAGTCTCAGCTTTGATTTTGGTTATGTTATGTCATGTCTGTTTCGATTCTATTTATAAATCACTTTATGTTTGCTGGTTCTCCATTCCCCATTCATTGTTTCTCCTTTGTTAGTGAGTGAACTGCAGCTCTACTAAATGCTAATAGCTGTGTATTTCTCCTTTCTTTCCCTCAGTGAGTACTGCAAACAAATGTAACACATTCTGCCAGTGGCATTGGGGAGGACAGGAGCTGAACAAGATCCCATGAAGTATTCTCTTTGGAACAGATTGGAGCTCTGAAATTGATATATTTTATGAAGCAATAACACTGAAAAGAATTCCCTCCACAACTAAGCTCAAAAATCTGAAAAAATGGTGCCTTTTTTTTTCATATGAAATGTTATATTTCTGTATCAAAACATTCTCTTGAGAAAAGAACATTCAAGGATCTATGAAGCACAGTGAGATTTTCACTGCAAAACAAAAGCTCATTTCAATTTCTTGAGGAAATAGAGTGAAAAGAACATCAGCCTTTTGTCACCATTGCAATTTCAGGAAAACAGTTTACAAGAAATTCACAAAAGGTTAATTACCTGATATAAATCAGCAACACCATTTGAATGTGTGCAATCCATATTTGATCTGGAAATCTTAAATAGTGATGAACCACAGTTTTACCGATTTTAAGTAATAAAATGTTAATGGTGCTCAAATTATATCACAATAATATATGTATTAGTTTGACAGTCATTTGTGACTAGAAGGCAAACAAAGGTATTTCCATATACAACAGCCAGGATGTAGGGATTAGAAAGATCTTTTACTAGCTATGAATGGTCCAGACCCCCAGAGCAGGCTTTTATTCATTGGAAAAAGGACTGAAAGTAAACATAATGATCTGATTTGAATTAGTAAATTCTTTCTTTGAGTTCAAGCTTTGTGTGCTGCAGCAGAGTTTTCTAAGTAACAGACTTCAACACACTGGACAATGGGGGATATGGAGATTTTTGTTTGATTTTCTTTTGAGAGGAATTTTTTTTTATCAGTTTGAAAATTCCTGTTTCATGAAGGATAGGTAAAGGTACAACAGACAGGACAGGTTCTCTCCTTCCATGTACTCCTACCTCTCTTTATGAACCCCAAGCCTACAGGAAAGGCAAATAAGACTACAGTTTAATTTTAATTTCAATTTCAAAATACCTCTTAATACAGATATAATAATGTGTGTAATAATTGTAAGAGGGAATTTTGAATAATAAATGTTAGTGCTTTTAAAGAGCACAAAACCTGAAATTATATTGTTCTAACATGAAAATGAGATTAATGCAAACAGATATGAATGCTGTAAATATCTGTAAAATGTTTCTCTGCTCCTAAGACTTCAGTAATTTGTTTCATTAGCAGCACAGCAAGGAGAAGCAGATGACTTTCAGTTTTGCATTGTTTGCTACCTGTCACTCTTTCCTCATTGCAAGGGCAACACTAATTCTCCCTTCTGCTCTCTGCTGTCACTAGAAATTCTCTCCACCAAAAAAAGGACAACAAATGGTACAATTTGGTGAGAGTTATGTGCATTTGTCTGGCCATGAAAAGAAGCTGTCTTTTTGACACAGCCAGGAAAAAATACTCATGAATTGCATTTTCTCTGGTTTCTTCCTCAGTGATGGCACACATCTGAGACTCTTCTCCAAGATGCCACAAATTTTCAATAAGGTTATAGGGACTCAATTGCCTTTGAAACATCATAACAGCTTATAAATACACTTTGATCTAACTACAGTCTATCACAAGGGGGATCCATAAAGAAAATAGATTGATACACAGTGATGTTAAATGTGCCCACTGTTTCTACACATTTTGCTAAAATTTCATTTTAATTTTAAAATTAATGCATATGCATCTATAAGTGAAACTTGTAAATAAACTGTCTTTTTAATATAGGGCGGTGTCATTAGTCTGCCAGGAATCAATAATTTATTATGCAGAACAGTTCTGAATGAAGTCAAACCGTTTGACAATATTGCCAGTGATGCAACAGATTTCTTGGCAAAGCTTCTTAAACTAACGTCAGAAAGGTTTTCAAGCTTGTGTTGATTTTGGCGTTCTCCTCCACTGTGCTCTTTTGGCATGAGAGACTTGCAGGACTGATCTTAGGTCCCCATGCTAGAGTTTGCCACTGCTGAAGCAGCACATTGCACAACAATGAAATGCTGTTTCCATTCCCTTTCTTGTATTTGTTCCTCCTTTTTTTCATTTTTGCTTTTCTTCTTTTTCTTTCAAATTGTAGACCATTGGCATTGTCTATACAAATTGTTATTATACCTTCCCCGAAGCATCTTATGTTCTGTATTAATTCAGATATTGACCTTGGAGATGGTCCATTTCCTATGTTCTGATTCTTTTCTTGATGAACCAACAGGACTGAATGGTTCATTCTCACAGCAGAAAAAGAGGTTAAAAAAAAAGTCCTCACCTAACAATTGCTCTTCAACACGGAAAGAATGCCAAAAGACAAGAGATTACACTGGTACATCCCAAAGCATTACTCTAGAGAAAAGAACCTTATTAATGTAACAACAGAAGAAGTCACATTCATTCTAGCAGACCAAATACAGCGGTTGAGATCAACTTGCTGTACTGGTTTTTAGCCTAAAAGTACTACTGTTTACTTAGGAGAATAGGTCAGTGTTTGCATTCTCATTTAGAAAAAAAAAGTCAAAACAACACTTGCGTTGTTCAGCTTGGAGAAGAGAAGACATGAGGGGAGACCTCATTGCAGTTACAACTTCCTCATGAGGGGAAGAGGAGGGGCAGACACTGATCTCTTCTCTAGTGCCCAGTTACTAGACCCAAGGGAATGGCCGGAAGTTGGGTCAGGGGAGGTTTAGGTTGGGTATTAGAAAAAGGTTCCTAGAGGGTGGTTGGACACTGGAACAGGCTCCCCAGGGAAGTGGTCACAGCAACAAGCCTGACAGAGTTCAAGAAGCATTTGGAAAATGCTCTTAGGAACACAGTGTGTTTTTTTGGGGCTGTCCTGTGCAAGGCCAGGACTTGGGCTTTGACGTTCTTTGTGGGTCCCTTTCAGCTCCGGATATTCTATGATTCTATGAAACATTTGATTTTCTGAGCAAGCAATGGCACATGCACACACAACACACACACACACACACACACATGCGTGTATTTATAAGAATGAATGTTTGTATATGAAAACTGTTGAAACCACAGTTTCATTCCATCAAACTGAGTTTTTTATTGATCCCTAGCATAATTCAACGTGAAAACGTACTGACTGAATAATCTGGAAAAACCGAGCACTTGAAACCATCTTGCTATTGTTTTGAGAAAACCATATTCCTTACAGCATTGATACCAATGAACAATGACTACCAATACCCATCAAAAAATAAAGTGTGACGGAGATCTGCGTGCTAGCTAAAAAGGGGCCCGGAGGTCTAGCCACGGTCCCGTCCATGCTACGGCAGTCACACACCCACAAATAAAGCAGGCTGACGGAGCTGAGCTCCTCACCCGAGGGAGCTTCCCTCTAAGCTGGTCGAGTAAGCGCGCAGTAGCAGAGGCAAAGGCAAAGAAATAAAGAGAGGGGACGCTCTGTATGTGTTCCACGCAGGTTTATTCCTGTGAAATGACAGGGACTAAGAGCCAAATTGGCAGGAGGGTCCAGGGATCTTATACTGGGTACAGAATAGGCGCGGAAGGGGATCTCAGCCAATGGGATAGGGGCAAGTAGATGGGATTGACAGCAAGGGAACCAATGGGAACAACACATAGGAGGGACTTAGGGAAGGATCCAATGGGGCGTCGAGGAACAAAGAACTTTCTAGAACTGATACATATTAAAGAAGGAAAATGAATATACATAACTTCGTACATAAAACAGGGAGGGAAAAACATTACCGAATTGGGAGAAAACATGCAAAAGACAGAACAAGAGAATCATGGGTTCTCACCATAACAGTAAGTCACATGCTAGACTTGGGTCGCTGACCACCACAGCTGGTTGCCTGAGTTCTCCTCAGGTGACAGACTGGCTGGAGCCAGTTGCACCACCACCAAAGTGCCTGGAGTAGCAGTCCTTAAATAAGAGAGAAATAAGTAAAATTCAAGTACTTCGTGTTAAGGACTCATTCCTAGATCCAAGAGTTATAGCATTATCTTGGCTAATATCTCTCGTAATAAAGTTGCCTTAGGGCTAACAAAGAAACCAAAGAGAGAACTAGTGCTAATGCAGCATGGATGATCATTGTAATGCTTGAGATGGTTTGCTCTCCAACCCTCTATTTGCTTCATAAGGATTCATGAAAGGAAGAAGAACAACAATCTCTTCTGGCTAAAAATAGTGGAAAAACATAACTAAATACAAGCTACTGAATACTGAGAAACCAGGGAACTATGCTGGCAAAAGTTTCCTTCTGTATCTATGAGAATTAAAGCATGGCTGGAGTCATCATGGGAACAGAGGTTTGCGCAGCCTACCATCTTGGCATTGTTAGGCTGCTTCTCTTTCCTCAGCATAACTTTGGGGAAACTCTAACAGTGTATGATTAGAATGGAATGTGATTTCTTTTTTCATATTCTACATTTCTGTGATTTCAAAAGTATTTATCTTACAGTAGAAACCATAAAAGAAGAATATATAAACACTGAAGTTAATTTTGACTCTAATGAATTCAAATACTTCAATTAGGCAGCACTGAAAACTTTTTATTTTATTTTGACCTTTTTACTTAGTAGTTTTTTCCTGACTATCATGCAATTTAATTTACGTCAATAAAATATAATAATATTTTGCCAATTTTACTTCAGACCATATGAAAAACCTATATTTTTTATCCCTCACCCTCTCCTACCTCCTGCCTGTATGTTTTTTTTCTGAATGAAACTGAACACAAAATGTATTTGATAAGAGTAGAATATCTGTATTAATCAAATCATACCATCCAATTATAATTATGGCAACATTTACTAGTTGAATTATACCTCTAATTCTCATAATTACTATTCAGTATGCGTTGCACCAAATGTACAGAAGAAATATGGCATTTTTGTTTCATTATATGTGATTCAAGGTATGGGGTTTGTGATAAAACTCAGAGTAATAATTAAATGAGACTGGGCTGAGCAACACTGCCTGAAAAAGTTTGTAAATGAGCAGTGCAGAGATTTATGATTTCCACACACATTGCAGATCACTGAAGTAAGATAGATGAATATCCAAAATGTCATACTGTCAGCACTTGACATGTCAAGCCAGAAGAATATGTATGAAAACTGTAATGCACCTTAGGATCTAAATTATGGTTCATAAAACTGGGGAAAAAAAAATTCCAAAAATACAATCACTTTCAACCTCTAAGCATTGTTAAATAAGACACACTCCATCTTAATGCTAGGAAAATGTTCTGTCTTACCTCTTGATATATTTACAAGCTTGAATTTGGTAATCTGAGTAGTTCCAGTGAGCATGTAAGAAAAACCCCATGGATTTGAACCCCATGTCATATGAATAATTGATCACAGAAAACGTATGAATAAGTAATTTGTACCTTAAAAAACCCCCAACCAACCAACCAACTAACCAAATTTCTGCCCCAAAAAACAAAACCAAAAAACACAAACAGACAAAAGAAACCCCCAAGAAAACCCCAAAAGACATTCACTTGTAACTTCCAGGTGAGCTGTAAAGGAACAATTTTTCCCCACCTGTTTTCTTCCCTTGTTCTGAAAGATTTAAGTGATCACACATCTTCATAATTTCTTCTGGTTTTACTCATTTAGCACTTTCTTTGTCTTTGCACACATGAAAGGCTTTGTTCTGTTCCAACAACTTACAAAATAGGAACTTAGCATGTGGAAAGGTGGATGCAAGAGCGGAAAAAAGTTACTTCATATCCCTGCCCCAGTTCCAAACAGTATTGAAGATGTAGATGGATTCTCAATATAGGCATAATGAACTTTTATCACATAACCTAATATTAAAATATTTTCCACAAACAGACCTGGACTGCATTTGTGCCTGCATCTGCTTTCACCAGCCAGTGTTTTTCACTTGTTTCAACGCTGTTTGGCTTCTCATTTCAGCTTTTCCAGACAGCTGGAGTAGTGGGCACTTGATTTTGGCATGAGAATCTCATGAAGATCAACAACCCTAACCTGGGTTAGGGCAGTCCCAGACATGAGTACAGACTGGGAGAAGAAGTCATTGAGAGAAGTCCTAAGGAGAAGGACTTGGGGGTTCTGGTGGATGAAAAACTGGACATGAGCTGTCAACGTGCACTTGCAGCCTGGAAAACCAATTGTGCCCTGGGCTGCATCAAAAGCAGAGAGGCCAGCAGGGCAAGGGAGGGGATTCTGCCCCTCTGCTCTGCTCTTATGAGATCACACCTGGAATACTGTGTCCAGGTCCGGGATCGCCAATAAAAGAAAGAAGTGGGACCTATTAGAGCCAGTCTAGAGGAAGGCCACAAAGATGATCAGAGGGCTCAAGCACCTCTCCTATGAAAACAGGCTGAGAGTTGGGGTTGTTCAGCCTGGAGAAGAGAATGTTCCAGAGGCACCTCATTTCAATCTTTCAGTTCTAAAAGTAAATTAAAAAGAGGGATAGTGACTCTACACACAGGCAGATAGCAACAGGACAAGGGCGAACAATTTTAGTGTAAAAGTGGGGAGATTTCAATTAATGTTAAGGAGAAATTCTTCACTGTGAGGGTGGTAGGACACTGGAACAGGTTTCCCAGAGAAGTTGTGGGTCCCCCATTCCTGGAGTGTCCAAGGTCAGATTGGATGGAGTCCTGAATTCTACCCCAGCTGAAACCAGCACAATGGCGAAGGTAATTAAGCATGTATAATATTTACCAGAGAGGTTTGTGAAGTACCCATCCATAGAGGTGTTCAAGGCCCCACTATAAAAGGGCTGAGGATTCTGGCCCTTATTTAGTACTGACCCGATTTTGTGCAAAATGCTGGGTTGTGGAACAGAAACCTCCAGAGGACCCTTCCCCTCTGCATTATCGTATGATCCTGTAAAACGGCGAGAGAAGATGACAGAATATCTAGTCCTGTGATATTGAGGTATTTCATAATAATATTCTGAATAATATTTTTGAAGTATTGTAGGCAAAATTATACAAACTTTAATGAAATTCATAGTATAGAATAATCTATATAGATAGAAAAAAAATGTTTTTTAAGAACATGCAAACAGAATTTTGTAAATCAACTATTTTATCCTCTCCCTTTTTAATGTTTGTGTTAACAATTCTCTGCTGGCTTATCACTGACTATTAATATTTTTGGAAAAGAAGACTGTAAGAAAATCAAATTAATTGAAACTTTAGAACAAGATTTCAAAAATGTGCAGTTAAAAAAGAGAGCAAAGAGTGGTCATAAATCCTAAAATACTGATCAGCTTCATCATTTGATAAACTTTTGCAGGACATGAAATGAAAGAATCAAAGATTTCCAGGGAAGGAAAATAAGGAGTATTTTGCAATGTAGAACTGGCTAGGTGACTGATATCTGTATTTCCCAACTCTAATTATCTTATCTATACAATATAATATTCTAATGTGATTGTTACCAGTGAAATATTATTAAGGTTATGAAAATAGCTAAAGCAAGAAAACTTATGTGCAGCAACTTTATGAGATTATAATTATTTATTAATAGTAGTATTTAATTTTATTAAAATTCTGCAAGGAAAAAGAGATAAACTCAAATTTATGCAATCTGGAAAAAAATCTAATTAAGTTTCTGGTCCAAGTATATAATTTAAACAAGCAGGACAGGCAATTGAAAATCAAAAAATGTTCTTTCCAAGACACATCAAAAACCTGCCTAAAGGTATTTAAAGACACTGGACAAATTCCATTATTTGGCAAATAATCTGCCATGAGGCTGTCCAATAGAAATCTCAGCTTTTTCAGGACATCATCCTATTTGAAAATTGCATACCAGTAAGTCTTATATGTTTCCTTGGTATTTTTAGAAGGTCCAAACAATTTTTTTTTTAAGTATATTTTTGATATCAATCTACTTGAATGATATATATATGCATATATTTAATGTTTCTTATAAACTATACTTTAAAAAGTGGATAATAATAAAATATCTATATGCATATAAATAAAGACACAAAGTCAGTTGAAAGTACCTTACTTTTCAGTTTTGAAATAACTGCATTGCTGTTTGGGCTGAGAGAAGTTAACTGAGAGCATACTGGTTAGGATAGCTTTCATAGAAAACAGATTAAAACACGTTAAAAAAACTAAAATGGATTTCAGAAGCAGAAGCTGTACCTCTGTGGGTGAAGGGCTAGACAGATGCTGAGGTAGGGTTTCTTTGAGTGACATCAGTAACAGTATCTAAAGCTTCCTTTGTGTTTTGTTTAAATTCTAAAAATTCTAGATTATTTATTATGAAAATTTATGTGAGAATTACTTGTCTCTTTAGCAGAGAAATAAAAATATACATACATACATATATATACAGACACACGTTTACATAACATATATGCTATTTAAAAATAAGAGTGTTTCTTTTAAAGAATTCACTCACCCATCTCCATTTTGAGATGAACTGATAAAATGCAGAAAACATGTCCTTTGTTATTTGACAAAAGAAATATGAGACAGATTTAGCATACCAAATTAGACACCATTAAGTACACACTCTTTTACAAATTGAATAGATCCAGTTTTAAAATATGCCAAAAATTTTATTAGGAATACTTACTGAATATTTCTTTTGTCAGCTAAATATATTACCTTTAGCACAGTATATTTCAAGTAATTTTGCATTTTAATAACAGACTAGTACCAGTTCAGATCATATTACATTCATATTTCTATTTGCAAAGTGCTAAGACACACAACAATAATTTGTGTCTCTGTTCCTGTTCTGCAACTTGCCCATATACAATATGCTCCTCTAATGAAAATAAATCACTCCTGATTGGAACCCACTATTTTCTGGGCTTATCAGACTCATGTTCAAGCAATGCTCTCCGTGTCTATATGGATACTTGGGCATTGTTTCTATTCCATGTACAGTTTGATTTCTAAGTGCATTATTTTTGGTAAAACAGAAGCTTGAGCTATAAATTTCTCAGGAATAGAAGAGCTTCTGCATACCTTTGCATCTCATGCATATGCATTATTTTATTTCTTCTTCCACTATTTCCAATGAGATGCAAAGGTTTTCTGTTAATCTGTACTGTTTGTAGAGCCTAGCACTTGTGCGTTCAGAGGCATTGCTTAACGTACAAGGGAAACAGAAGCTAAGGTTCAGTCAAATTCTTGCTTCTCTGTAGAGATAGTGTGTAGGTGTTGAGGAGCTGACAGTGGGGAGAGCTGCAGGGTGGCCTCTGTGTTAAGAGATCAGCATACCCCATGCTGGACACAGCTGATTTCAGCCCGCTCCAGTGGACCCACCACAGGGCACAGCTGAGCCTCTCCGCCATCTATGGGCACCTCTGGGAAAACATGGGTAAGAAGTGGCAAAAGATGCAGTAGAGGTGGAGAGGAGTGGTAAAAACCAACTTGTAGATACCAGTGTCAGAGAAGGAGTGGGAAGAGGTGCTACAGATGCAGGAGCAGAAGTTTCACTGCAGCTGGTGGAGACACCTTGGTGAAGCTGGTGGATCTCTGCAGCCCTTGGAGAGAGCCATGCCAGAGCAGATATTCACACTGCAATCTCAGGAGGATCTCGGTGAAAAGGAGCTGAAGGAGCTGGGTATTTCCTGAAGGAGCTGTGGTCAGTGAAGAGCCCATGCTGCTGCAGGGGAAGTGTGAGAATGAATTAATGGCAGAGAGGACCTATTTTTAACTGACTGTAACCACCCCATTCCCCATCCCTCTCAGTGTAGCTTGAGGTGTGGGGAGAGATAGAAGAGTTGGGAATGAAGGAAAGGGATAAAGTCTGAGTGTGAGGGAAAGGCATAATTTTAATTTTTCTTTCTTTTTTTTTCTTACTATTCAATTAAATAGATTTTCATCAAGGGAATCCTGTTTTACCTGTGATGGTAATGGGTAAATGATCTCACTGTCTTTACCTGAGCTTCTCTTGTTTGAGGAGGGGGAGTGAGAGAGCAGCTGCATGGGTGCATGGCAGCCAGGCAAGCTCAGTGCACCACAGATGAGGAAATGGTCGTGTGCATATGTTTTGCCTATTTAAAGATTGTGAACAGTCTCTTTCAGCACGGTTATAATTGTGCACGATGAGTTTTTTATGTTTAAGCTTTTCATGCCAAAAAAATATCACCTGTTTTGTATTCACACAGAACTTTACAAAACTGAGCCCTTGTCTTGACTGATTTTTAGCACAGCTCCACTTATCATGAATAATATTTTATCTGATAATCTTAATAAAATTCTACTATTTCATCTAGTCATTGTAAATGACTTATGTATGTGTGTGTGTGTGTATATATATATATATATATGTTCTTCAGGTGCTTGGTTGTGTGCCAGTACATTACTGAAATCAAATGGAGGTAAGAAAAGTCAACATTACTGTTAGATGGCTGGTTTTTTACGGAGTTCTTGATCAAGTTACAGGTAAGGTCAATGAGCATTTTGTTGCTGATTGAAAAGTTATAAGAATAGGTAAAATATCTTAGTCTGCATTTGTCACAATAATGCATGTTTACACATCTATCATTCTTTCTTAATCAGAGCTGCCACACTAAAATGACCTTACACAGCTCCTGTTTTAAATGAAGTTATCATATGCAGCATTAAACATATATATGTTGTTATATTTTTCATACATTAGTATGAAATATTATATATATTTTTAATAAATTATTGATTTTCACCTAGTGGGGAATATTTTGTTCATTGGTATTGTTTTTAAAAAGCAAACTTTGAAAATTAGAGACTTTTCTTTGGATACTTTAGGTGGCAGTGGAAACTTTTGTAGCAGGAATACAGCACCCACAATGTTGTGAGAAACACTGGGGAAAGGAATCTGTTTCCAGCTGAAGAAGTCATATTTTATGAGAATGTAAACTGTCTGCTTGTTTCTGATGTTTTGCTTTCAAATTCTTTCTTGAAATAAATGCAAATTGGATAAGTGTGTATATATATATATGTATATAAATGCATATATAAGAATAATTTTAACCTCCTTATACATAGTTTCTCTCTTTTTTTCAGTGCATTTTCTGTGATATGCTACATATATTTTTCTGAAGAGAAATTTACAGGCTATTTTGTATTTAAGAAAATTCAATGCTATTCTTCAGTACTCAATATAATGTGCTCTGAATGACAAAATTGTAGCATTTATCCTACTCACTACTACATAGAATTTTTTTAATGTACTCAGAGATTCTTCTTCCAAGTGCCATTGTGTATATATTGCCTTTTTACATATGCCTACAGATGCAAAGAGGACAGCATCATGCTTTTAAATTTGAAAAGTGTGGTCCCAAATGAAACAATTCTGCTTTATGCTAAATATGAATTTTTCAAAAGAATCTAGATTTAAAAAGATAAAATATACATAATCTAGATGAAGCCCAAGCCTGCTATGCAGCTGCATGACTAAAGCTGTGTTATCTAATGAGGAAGTGAATGTATCTGTATATAATTGTATCACCAGTGACAGTAGAGAACAACCAATTTCACAGGTCTCCCATGAAATATGGTTGTCTTTACTGTAGATAGGATCACTCAGAACTTTGGTTTGGTTCAGAGTTATTCAGTACACTTGCTAATACAGTTTTAAAAAGTAATTGTTGACACTTTTTTGTGAAAGCTGTGACTTTAGAGGGGACTTGGGGATCAAAGTGAATAGTCACATTTTAATTAATTACTTCTGTAAGTTCCTGGATAAGTAAGCTGATGAGCTCATTTTATTAATAACAAGACAGTTTCTGTCTGCACAGTGGTATATTATTTGATCTGTAGAATGACAGCCTTACAATAAATAAAATTTAAAAGGTAACCTCATCCTGATCTGTGAAGGCTCAAGCACTATTTTTATGGAAGGCCAACAAAAAAAAAATTAGCTAGAAAAAAGTCTATAAGAAAGAATCTTTCAGAAAACACAGAGTTCTTTAATCATCCTTTGGTGAACACAATTTCCATCTGCAAAATGTTGCATACCTGTTGATTTCCTATATTTTATCACATCTAGGTACTGGCACTAAACTCGCTGAGACATTTTCAGTATCCATACTGAGCAAAATATAAGAATACATTACTGGCAGTATACATAAAAATGTATTTCTTGCTTTCCAGTGAAGATACATATTAAAAAATTAATTATTATTCATATTCCATATGAAAATAAGGAAGATAGTTTAAGGTCAAATAATATAGCTACCTTTGTGAGACCTGCTAAGAACTATTTTCTACATGAGAATACACTGTGAAGGGAGCCTCCTGCACCAAAGAAAAGTATACTACAAAGTGTTGGGTACATATTAGAAAGTAATCATTTAACCAATAATAATTATTATACATTAGAAGAAATAAGCCTGACAATTTATCATGGAGTCACATTACATTTGTTACCTGAAACAGTGACTGATTGCTTCAGGCTTAATTTGAAAATATCTGATAGCATCCAGAATGAAGCCTGTGTTTTCCTGATTTTTTTTGGCAGATAATGTACCTCTTCATGTCCCTTTCTTGCTGCCCTTAATATCCCTTGATATTTTCAGGTCCAGGTGAGATTTGGCTTTCTTAACTCAATTACTACCCTCAGAAAATGTTCATTTATTGCCCCTGCCCCTGGTCACCTGACCCTACTTCCAGTATATGTCATTTTGATGTATGAGTTTAGTCAGGAATGCATTGTACATACACTAGGGCCCCTTGCCACCTTGCCTTGACTTCATGCTCTTCGAGGTAGCCTGTTTTTGAGGTGGAAGGAGGTATCATCTAGCTCTCTGGGACCCTATTCTCTCCATGGTTGTTGTATTTGGGATTCTCCCAAGGAGGTCGCTTCTCTCCTGAAGTGCAGGGTTGTGACCATGATTTAGCCCTGCTCTCTCTTCACAGGAACCTGAAGTCCTCTAGGCATTACGTTTTATTTTAGTGTAGAGACATATATTTGATAAAATTTCAGTGAAAGGAAATACATAAACATCATGAGACATATTTTCTGTAATGTGACCATAGGAAGAGTGTTTAATAATATGCAAGAACAGAAATATATGATATGTATTGCAAAATATAATGTACAGTTAATTAATTATTTAATCTGATTTTTTTTGTAAAGATATAAAATACACATCTGTGAATCAGTACAAATGTACATAGAACTACTTCAATCATCCTTGGATTCTAATATTTCCAGCTATTCTAACTCTAATAAAAAGAAATAATATGTCCCGAATACCTCAATAAGATGGTGCTTTGAAAAACTTAAAGAATGTAATGATTTTGATACAACTATGTAACATCCCATTGTTCTTCTTGTTGTATGCCTCATCATGAAAAGAAATAACATTAAGATATATGAGAGATTATTCTTAGAAAATAAGTTCTTGAAGGGAAACTGGAATATTAATTCAGGCAAAAAAATGTAAAACAAATAGTGAGAGAGGAAAAGCACTATGTTGCAGCTACACCAGCTGGAATGGAAACTGTAGTGGTTTTAAGTGGAATTTGTTCATTAATTAATTCTTTGGACTGTTTGTCCATTCAACAAATATTGAAGAGAAGCACTTTAATATAAACAATATACACAATTAACAAAGTATTCTAGAAGACTTCATGCGGTCATGTTTTCAGACATAGAGCTATCTATTAACAGAATAGATTGAATATATATTGACAGGATGGCCATATAAAGTGGCCATGAAGAACTTCTGCATATTACATTACTAACCAAAGCATCTTCCTAATTTCTTTGTATTGACACACAATATGAACTCCATATTTGAAAATGTTTAATGCTGTGAAAAATTGAGTATTAATAGCATTTTCTTTGAAGCATCTTTAGTCCTACTGACTTGTATAGTTTTCAGAATCTCTAAGGTAAGAGCATACTGAAATTTAGCTGCTTGCTGAATCCCACTGGAGAACCCTTACCAAAAAACCCAAACCAAAACAACAAAAAACCCAAACCAAAACAAAAAAACCCAAACCCACAAAAACCCTCTAAAAACAACAATGTCAATTTGGGACTGGAAAAGTGTGAGGGGAAAAAAACCTCTAAAATTTTATTAGTTCCCTTTTTCTTCCTATAGAGATTGATACATTGATCTTGATAAGATAAGCAAAGCAATGAAAGACTGACACTGAATTTCTTTCAGTGTTTTTATCTTACCTCATAATACCTTTTTATTGGCCACTCTTAAAACCTGAATTGTTTTGCTATCTCAGAATCCAGTGCATTCTCTGGACTTGCAATGAAATTCTCAAAAGGAAAAAAGTGCAGATTTTTGGTAATTTTTAGTGATGTTGCTAAGAAATTGTTTGGGTAATTAGAAATTTGCCATGGAAATTTATTTTACATTAAAATGCTAAAATCATAATCCATACCATAATCATATTAAATTTTATTTAGTAATTTGTATTTCTGAACTATTGGTTGACTAATCCTAAAGTTCTAATTCAGCTTCTGCTGTATACACTTTTCTTGAAATCAGTGTGAGTTTTAACTGCATAGTGAATTCAACAAGAAATCTTGATTTCCAAACATGCCTGGAGGCCTATCTAGTAGTCTACCCAGACAGAATATTTTTTTCTCTGATTTTTAAATTTGGTGTAAAGTTTTGTGTTATCTTGTCACTGAAAGTCTTCTTTCTCCTCTTTCTGCCTTTCTTTCTCAACATCTTGTCTCCTCTACTTCTGCCCACAGATCTTCTCTTTTATAGTCTATTTAGCTTTAACCTGCCAATTATCTTTCTCAAAAAAAAAAAAAAGTCATTCTGGTGTCTGAGAAAAATTCTGTTTATCTGTGGGTAGTTTCACTGTGTTAATTAATAGGTGAATCATCTCCTGAAAAGGTCATGTAGCTGTTCAGGGTTATTTTGTTTTGCTGTGGGTTTTTTTCCAAACAACACAGTCATTTCTGCACAATAAATTTCCCAGTTTAGGAAATATGAGTAATTTAAGTGCTTTAGAGCTTATCTTAATAGAGTTCTAGAAATTGCATATTGAGGGGTTAATATTCAGCCTATTCTGATCTGTAAAGACCATTTAATTTGCTATATAATGAAAACATATTTATAATACTGTTATGTGAACATAGCTTGAAAAATTACCTATAAAAATTGCTATGTGATGAGAAATATAAACAACAGAGATTGAACTGGTTGAATAAGAACTTTCAGAGTTCCACTTTCTATAAATTGATAGTTACTCCTTTCAGAAATGACCCTTCATTTAGAACTATTTGGATATTTTTGGTGTACTACACCATCTCTTTTTGAACCCTTGTATTACAAGGCATTATGAGGCAGTAACATAGTCTGAGGTTTTGTTGTTGTTTTTTTTTTTTAGTGCAATTTTATATTTTATGTTTCACTGTTTAAACAGTGGTTTGTCTTGGCCAAAAATCTTCTATGTAAAATCAGCAAATCATTTTAAAAAGAGACTTTAGCTATGACTTCTTCTGAACAAGTGATTGAAACCTCTTTTGTACTGATTTATGTTTTTCAGGCATTCTGTATCTTGGGTAAAGTAGAATCTATTTTATTGAGAAGACTTTCCAAGTGGAAGTGAGTTAATCCTGTACTTTGACTGCTATGATAGTTTGATTTTTTTAATAAAATGTACAAGTCTGAGATGTCAAGGAAATACCTAGCAGAGAAAGGAAAAATTGGGACTCAGTGTCTGAACAGTTGTGTTATTAAAACCAAAACAGTTCTTTTGTAACTCACTTTTAAGTTCTAAGGTCACATAAAAAATACAGAAGAGCACTTTTTCGGCAGTTGCAATATTTTCTGATATTTATATAAATATTCAGGATTTCCTTAAACAAGGTAAATTAGTCAAGGTACCTGGACAATCTACATATTTTATATTAAAAAAAAAATAAATAAAACAAAAAACCCAAGTTATCTCAGACATTTATTCTTAGACAAAATTCAGGTAAATCAAATACATGAAATGACTAATGCTTTTTGACATGAAATCTCTCGGATTATCAGAAAACTGAAGTTACAAGCTGAAGTTAATAAAACACTAACTTCACATAAAGCATCGCCCCATGCTGAGAATTGGGTGCATAGTTGAATTGTGCAATTTCTGTCAATTACTGAAAAGTGTTATTATTTAAAAAGTACAACACATACTGTGCCAAAGCTGATGAGTCCATCAACGTTCCCAACAGCTGAGAACTAAACACTACACCATCTGCTTGCTGAAATAAGATGGCAAGCTAAAATGTTCTGGTGGAATACAAATTGAATGCCAATTCTGATTGTTGCTCCTAGTAGTCAAGGGATTTTTTATTATTTTAATGCAGTTTGGTCCTGATATTACAGATATCTTTGTAAGAGAAAAAGATCTTTTGAAAGCATCCCCTTTTACCATACCTGTGAGAGTAGAATAGACAGAGGTTGATTGAATCCTTTTATGTACTTGATTTCCCTTTCCTTTCAGACAATCAAATATAGGAATGTAGTATATAAAAGCAAGTCAAAATCAAATTAGCTGGTACAGATAACTGTTTTAATAGTAACAAAAAGAAAGAATTAAGACTGATAGAAGAAAGTCAATTCCCTTCTGATGTGAATTATGAAATGCTTTTGGGTTTGATAAGTTTTCTGAGAAAAGAAATAGCTAGCAACAGATGAAATGAGAACATGTTACTGCCAGAGCTGCCTTTTCTGCATATATGCATTATACATTACACACTATATTGAAAAATTATGTTAAAAGAATGTCAAAGTTCGAAAGTTAAGGATTTCAGAATTAAGGATGACAGCATTCTCGATCTGCCTGCCTGTGCAAATATAATTTGATACAGTCTTTGCATACACAATTAGATAATATTTTAGCCCAGAACTCCTGTCTCTTTCAGTGAATATTAATTTTTATACAGCCATTTCAGAGAGCTTCCTTTTCTATTGGTATACACAGTCTGCAGCCATTTGACAAACCAGCTCATGCTTTTCATCTTCCAAATACTGTTTACATCCCAAATCTCTAGTAACCTATGCACTGCCTCTTCTATGCCCAGTTTATGAACTGCCAACAGAAAGTGATCTTTATAGCCAGTACCGTGATTTTTTTCAAAACAGCCTTTGCAGAAATGTATGATCTTTAGAAAACTGAATTCAAGCTAAAGAACTTGATTTCTCCAAAGGAACTGCTCAATTTTTTCTACAGATATTTTGTCCTCAAAACAGATTGCATTTTCTATGAAGATATCAGGTACTTTTTTTTCTTCTTTTTTTTTTATTCCAATGGAAAACACCTCTAAGATCATTGAGCCCAACCTGTAGCCTACACTGCCAAGGCCACCACTAAAGCGTGTCCCTAAGCACCACATCTACACATTTTTTGAACACTCCCAGGGACAGTGATTCCACCACTTCCCTGGGCAGAACGTTGCAATGTTTGACCACCCTTCCAGTGAAGAATTTTTTCCTAATATCCAATCTAAACCTCCCCTGGTAGGTTAATGGCTGGACTCAGTATCATTAGAAGACTTTTCCATCCTTAATGGTTCTGTAGGTTTGTCGGGTGTTTTTTTCATTAGCCTTATTCTTTTGGCCTACTTTCCATGACATGTGGATCCTTATCACTTGTTTCAAGATATAACTGACCAATAAAAATGAGTAAGCAATGAAACAAAACCCCCCTAAACCACTAAAACGCACAAAAACCAGCCCCCTTCTCTCCCCTCCTCCCCGTAACATTTCTGGATGAGTTATACCTCTTTTTTTTTAAATTTTTTAATGTATGCCTCCTGTATATACTTGAAAATATCTCCATATACAGTTGCATCTGCTTGTATATTCAAGCCTCATGGATACAATAGTACAATAGTATCTGTGGTCATCAGATAAGATCTCTAATGCCCAAATCAGGCAATATACACTAAAGATCTACTAATCATGACCATTCAGTTACTGTTATTATCCCAGATGATAAGCAATAAAAATATTGTTAGAATATGCTATATAAACGTTTTACTTTTAAGCAATATTTGCGCCTTGTATCTGCACGGATTGATACTTTAATTATATAATAACAAAACTGTTATAAATGGGTAACTTAGCTGAACAATTTTTATTGGTGTGCTATTTATTCTTAACAGCAATAAAACAAAAAATAACAAAAGAAGCTTGTCTACTGTATTTTTCACTTTCATTTAAATAATGAATAAAGCTGCATTGTGAGACCAATTATGACTTTAAGTGACATAAATTACACAACACACAGAGTAAAAATACCTTTCCTTCTTCAACAATATGAAAATCAGTTCAAATCCTTGTTATTAAAGTATTTTATATAAAAGGATTAATTTAATGCTGTGGTAAGTATACATATTTAACATACTATTTTATATGAGGAAAATATTTTGAAATTGCATGTGGTTATTAAGAAGAAAACATATGATCTTCATAAAAATGTTCTAGGAAAGTAAATTATTAATTTAATTTAAAATTATGTAGAATACCTTTAATGAGCCTATCAAATTATAAAATACTTTTTTGCTTATGCTGATCAATAGAGGGTGTTTTCTCACAGTTTAACATAGATTACCAAAGGTATAATAAACATATTTTTATTGTTTCAAAAAATCTGAACTGCTCCATTTAATCGAAGTAAAGTTATTCTAAATTTTACTATGTTGTTCTTCCAAGAAATAAGAGATTGAATACACCTTTGAATCACCATATTCAACCAGAAAAATTCAGTACATTTTCTCTGAAAGAAGATTCTTCCTTAGTCACTACAATAACAGCACCTTCACTGAAGTCTAAGGCTCTCCAGTATTTGGGTAACAGATTTCTCATTCAAGATATCTCCTCTTGACTGTTCTGGGTTTTTTTATTTTGCTGATTTGTTTTGTTGGGATTTTTTTTAATATAATATTTTAGCTTCTAAAATTATTTGACTGAATATTGTTATGTGCTACCTTCCATTCAAATCAAATAAGGACTTCTTTTTGTAAAATATAAATTAAAATGTCATATCTCTATTTGTAATATTATTTTTATATCAGAAGAAAACTGCAGTCAGCAAGTAATTTGTGATTTTCCTGTTTGCTGAAATAGTGACGTCTTTTTGGATTTAGAATGAGAATTATGTGTGGACACGCTGACATTTTTGCTGTTGCTGAGCAGTGCTTACCCTAAGTCAAGGACTTTTCAGTTTTCCATGCTCTGCCAGCAGGCAGGTACACAAGAAGCTGGAAGGGAGCATGGCCAGGACAGCTGTCCCAACCTCACCAAAGGGTTATTCCATACGGTGGAACATCATGTCCAGTATATAAAATGGGGGGAGTTGGCTGGGAGGGGCCAATTGCTGCTCAGGATGCATCAGTGACTGGGCATCAGTCAGCAGGTGGTGAGTAACTGTATTGTGCATCTCTTGTCTTTCTTGGGTTTTATTACTTTCCCTCTCTCCTTTTCAGTACAGTTATTAATATTACTGTTATCATTAGTAGTAGTAGTACCAGCATTATATTGGACTCTGTTCTTATCTCAAGCCCCATGGTTTGCTTCTTTTTTCCAATTCTCCTTCCCACAGGGGTTGGAAAAGTTGTGAGTGAGCAACCAGAGATGTGATACTGAGTTGCTGGCTGGGGTTAAACCACAACAGGGATTTTACAGTTCTACCTTATTGCATATGTCTTAATTTAAGACAATATAAAGAGGTGAACACTCATAAAATGAGTAACCTCCCCTTAGTTTCAACCAATCCTTTTTGACAAATAAGGAACGAATATGAGTAGATGTAAGTAAAAAACATAACCGTTTACTAAGAAGAAAAACAAACAATAAAATAACGGTAAATAATCACTAGATGCAAAATTGACAAATCTCACAAATCCCACAGAAACAAAGGGAGCCCCGAAGCGGCGGGGTACCACCCCCTCCCAAGACGGCAGCCCCCACTGCCAGCTGCATGGAGGGAGACAAAGGGAAAATAGCGTCAGCACTCTGCCCTAAGATGTCACTCCCCAGTCAACTGCGTGGAGCAGGAGACAAAGGGGAAAAAAAGACGAGAGACAAAAAGACTCCTCCCAGGAAGGTAGGGGCTTATGAAGCAGTTCTAGCGGCAGACGAGAAGCCCCAGCAGGCGTGGGGTCAGCTCCGCCACCCGCTGCCTCCTCCTGCTGCCCCGGGACTCCGGCAGTGCCGGTGCTGCGTGTCCCCCGCCCTCTGGGAGTGTTGTGGGGAGAAACCGGGCTGTCAGCACCGATGCAGGGTGACCCTGCCCCAGGGACCGGCTCGCTTCTCGCTGCCGATAGGTTTTGCAAAGTTCATTCCAGAGCAGGTTTTGATTGTGAGATGCGGTTCTTCCAATTGGCTACTGTTGCAAGCCAGGAAAAAAACAACCATCCATAGCGGAGCCCCTGCCTTCAGCAAACACTGCCAGGGAAAAAAGGAAATTGGCTTGGGTTTCCCGAACCTTTAAAGGGACTGGAACCTCCCGACTGCCCCACAATTCTGGATCTGGCCGCACTGGGTCTTAAAAAGACAGTAACATTTTTTGGGCACAGCTAGAGATAGCATACGATAATGTTTTGTGTTACCTTATAGCATACTTTATAGCATACTATAAATCTATTTACATAGAGGATGGTCGATATTAATGCTACTGTTCTTCATTGCATTACAATGTCACTAGTATCTGAAAATATAGTAGAAAATAATGCTGTCAAAATTATGCTGTCAGCTGTTTTGAAATTATATAGATAACTTGAGAAAATTTTCTATAAACTACCACATTTGAAATATTGCAATGACCTGGACTTGTATACAAGCCCTAATAGCCTCAAATAAGTCTATTATCAGTCATCTCTCAACCTGACTTCATAATTACCCTGCAGCAAGCTATGGCCTTAATATTATAATTTCAGTATAAAGATAAAATTCAGGTTTGTGCTACCAATATTGCTTTTGTCTAGCTGGTGATCAGGGGTGTGTGTGTGCATGCATAAGCAGCACACTTGGGTATGATTTTCCTGGTTGCTGAGGAATTGCACAGCAAGTCCCTCTGAAGATAAGGTAATGCATTGGCTTGTGATTGATGGAAGTCCTATTCTTTTTACAACAAAGTGTTTCACTCACAGAATATCCAGGTAGGAATCTCAGTCAGTTCTGGAGATCATAAATGAAAATGCCAGGGGAAAAAAAGATAATAAAAATGAGATATTTGATTTAAATATTTCCAAGTGACATTTTAAAGTGATTTTTATCTGAAATATATTTACATTTGCTGCTCATGGAAACTTTTTAATTAGTGATGTGTGAACTCCTTATTTGTCTCCCTGAGGACTGTTACTCAAAGAAGAGATAATGTAAATTTAAGAAGACATAATAATTCTTAAAAGCTTATTATTTCTCTTTATGGCATAAGATGAAAATTGGTTGACAAGGTGCAACCAGGTGAAAAATTTGGTTTCCACACCTATGAATTGCTCTGGGAAAAGCCATTCTTGAATTTGTGTAACTTTCCTTTAAATTAAAGATCTTCCTGCTTTTTTTACACATCATATCACTTGGTGAAGAAAACCTCATAGACTTCAAAGTCACATTTAGAAAAAGATAAACCTCCTATTTATGTAAACAAACATTTGTGTAAGTTTGAAATCAGGGTTGCAATTTTGGAAGACAGTTGAAGCCCATTTGCTAAGGATATAAGTGTTACTTTTCTACATGTTTGTATATGCTTGTCTATGTATATGTTACCTATATTGGCCCTTGGACTAATTTTTTATTCCCCTCCTGCGTCACTGACCAGCTCTCTAGGAAGATTGTTCCAGGGTTTGAGCATCCTCTTTGTGAAGAAATGCTTCTTAAAGTCCTGTCTAAACCTTCCCTCATGCAGTTTTGAGCCATTCCCATGCATCCTATCACTGGATCCCAAGCTGAAGAACTCAGCACATCCCTCTCCATTTCCCCTTCCCAGGAAGGGAAAGCTGTAGAGAGCAAGGACATCATACGTCAGCCTCATTTCCTCCAGGCTACACAAACTCAGGGTCCTCAGTCCTCCTAGGACATGCCTACCAGCCTCTTCACCAGCTCTGTTGGCCTCCTCTGGATACATTTAAGGACCATCACCTCCTTGTTAAATTGTGTGGCTCAGAACTGCACACAGCACTCAAGTTGAGGCAGCAGAAATGCTGAATGCAGTGAGATAATCACATCTTCTGAGTTGCTGGTGATGCTGTGTTTGATGCACCCCAGGATGGGTCTTGCCCTCTTGGCTGCCCAGATTCCCTAGTGGCTCCTGCTGAGCCTGCTGTTGGCCAGCACTTCCAGATCCATTTTAGCAGGGTTGCTCTCCAGCTGGTCCTCTCCCAATTCTACTTGTATCCAGCATTATTCCATCTCAGGTCTAGAATTTGGCACTTAGATTTGTTATATGTTATCCCATTAATCTTTGCTCAGTGATCCCATCCATACAACACCTCCCAGTTTGGCATAATCTTGCTAATGGTGTGTTCAATTCCTCCATCCAGATTGCTGATAGAAATTTTGACCAAAACTGTCTCTAAAATCAAATCTTGAACACCACTGCTGGCTGGTTCCAGCCAGGTGTAGTGCTGCTCACTACAACACTTTGACCTCCGCCCTTTAGCCAGTTCTTCACCCAGGAGTCACCCATTTAGCAGAATTAGAAAGATTTAAAATATAAGTTGTATTTAATGCCAAATAATTGTCAGATCAGTTTTTACTGTAAAAAGTAAATTTTTTTGTCTTTGTTTAAATCTAAATTGTAAATTATCATTCTGTGTGACAATCACAAGGATTGCAATATTTTAATTTTGAATGTACCATCTTAATATATAAATATGTAGGAATGTGGTAGAGATAGTGATAGACCAAGAGATAGAGATAGGCAGATAAATGCATTCCACAAATTATTTAGACAGCTTTAACAAAAATACCTATGTTTTGAAAACTTGCTTTTCCTCTTCATTGCTCTTCTGTGTTACTTAAAAAGAACAAAGAGGGGATCTTTCCTGTTATTTCTGTTATTTATTATTTCTCTTATCATGATCCTAATCTATCTGTAAATAAAGTATACCTATTATGTTCTTAAAATTTCCTACTTTGCAAATTTATATAGATTTGTTCTAGACCTAGCAAGAATATTGCAGGAAGCAAGTGCCTTTAACTTAAATATTAAATCATTAGCATGTGCACAGCATTTTCAATGGAAATAAAAGCTTCCATACCTGCATTTTCTGTCTGTCATATCTCATAAAGTGTACGAAGGAAATTCTATCTTAGAGCAACCAGTTTAGGCATCAGGGTTATACCTACTTTCCTATAAATGTTTTCTCTGTTTCTGTGACTCTTGGATGTTGTTTCATTTGAAAATGTGGACCATGTAATCAAACAGTAATCAAGACATCCTATGCAGTTTGGAAAAGTCTCACCAGGAAGCCCTGTGAAGCCAATATGCTTACACAACTGCTCTGCTCTTTCATGTTGCCTAAAAGAAGGCCAAAATGGCTCTTGAGCCACATCCAGATCACAAGATTTTTAATTACATCCTTCTGTGCACTATGGAACTTCTGGACCATTTGAGTCTACCTCTAGAGGAGGAAGGGAAGCAACAGTGGTTAATACAATGTAATGCCCAGGATCTGTAGATGCAACCTGCCCAAACAGGTTTTCTTACTCATTTCCCAGAGGCCATCCCTTTCTCAGTGTTTATGGCTTTTTGTGCAGAGAACTAAAGACATAAAAATCCATATCAATTTAAGAAACTGGCTGCATTAAAAATTATATATTTTTAGATAAAAAAATAAACAAAAAACCCAAACATTTATTTAGATTAAGAACAAGTAAAGACCACATTTCCAATTTGGGGACCTATCCTGGACTGAGTAAAGCTTGTGTTTTGAGTTGTATTTACTAATCCTTAAACCCCGCTATTGAAGTCTACAAAGAAAGCAAACTGCAAAATCGTATGATTATATCAAATATGTGTATATAGTAAGTATACTTAATTTACTTAATCCTCCTTTTATACAAAGGAAAAGACATAAATTATCTAATCAGGATGAGTCTTTTTTTTCTTTTTTTAATAATGAAATGTCTCATTTACTGATGTGAAATATTTATTTTAAAAGAACAGAGTTGAATTATTATTACTATGTATTTCTCCTTCCATGTGGTCACTTATGTTCAAATCAATGGTCTACTGAACACAAGTGGATACAGGCATACTGCAGACTTATACAAGAAAAAAGAGACTCGTAGGCATGGCAGCTGCTGGTTATAGATTAATGTAAATCAAAGCTGTTAAGATCTAAGACTGATACAATAGCTGCTAGCATGGCCCAGGAGTAGAAGTACAGCTGTATGAAAAATCTCACAGTGCTGGGGAAAATCAAAAAAATAGGCTCAAAACATAACAAGTAACCCAAACAAAGTAGATTTCTTAGGTCCATTAAAAGTATGTGATGTCTTCCACATATTTTTGTAATAAACCTGGAAAAATGTGTACTATGGTAATGAATCTGTAGCTAAATGTAGAAGTAAAGAAATGTCAAACAGAAAATATGTAATTTTAGATATTTAGGACAGAAGGTCCCTTCCAACCCAAGACATTCTGTGATTCTATGGTTTTATGAATTAATCGTAAAAAGCTAAAATTAAATGGGCAATGGTCCATATCAGGACACTTACAGATGTGACTATCCAATAAAGAGTACAACAAGGATGAAATGCCAATGCAGTAGTGGAGCCAGCTCCTGCTGTAATTATTATGAATATAACTGGAAGTGGACACTGAGGAGGTGATATGATTTCTATCAGAACAGGACACTTGAAAACCTGGGGAAAGAATATGGAGAGGCAGTCAGAAGCCATCATGATAGTGGCAGAAAAATATTAGGGGCCTGTTTTGACATTACTGAAGAAAACTATTTAGCAATCACTCATTCTACTTCTGAAAAGAAAATATTTGTTATTCGTGTAGAACAGAAAATTGAGAGGGCATGCTACTGAAAATAGCAAATAGGTTTGGTTTTGTTTTCAGTTTGAATTTTATATGTTTTTTAAACATCCAGCATGGCAAATATAGATGCAAATTTGACTATTTCCATGTAAGCCATGAAAAAAAATTGAAATCAAGGGATTAATTACCTATCTGTGTAGATAGGCTTTCAATCATCCATCTCATAGGAGCAAAAAGTGGCTTCTATATATCTTGGCTTCAACATTCCACAGCTGAATAATATATTGTGTTTGTGTGGCCAGGTTTTGGTAGCAGGGTGGCTACAGTGGTGGCTTCTGTGGGAAGCTGCCAGAAGCTTCCCCCATGTCTGACAGACTCAGAGCCAACTGGCTCCGGAATGGACCCACCACTGACCAACGCCGAGCCAACCAGAAATGGTGGTGGAGCCTCTGGGATGACAGATTTAGGAGGGGCAAAAAACCTGGGCAACTGCAGCTGAACAGAGAGGACTGGGAACATGTGAAAGAGACAGTCCTGCAGAGTGCAGTGCTAGTGAAGAAGGAGCAGCAGGTTCTTCAAGTGTGAGAGTGGAGATTCTCCTGCAGCCCATGGAGGGCCTCACACCAGAGCAAGTGTACATGTGAGGGAGGCTGTGACCTTTTGGGAAGCCCACACTGGAGATGGGAAGGACTGTGAGGAGTCCTCCCCTTGAGGGGGAAGGAGCTGACTACAGGCCCCATTTCCTATCTCCCTGCACTGCTGGGGTGGAGAGAGGAAGGTGGAGAATTTGGGAGCAAAGATGAGTCTAGGAAGAAGGGAGGTGGGGGAGGAAGGTGTTCTAAGATTTATTTGATTTCTTATTCTACTGTGATTTGATTGGTAATAAATTCAATTAATTTCCCCAGAAATTAGATAAAATTACATATAAAAACTCTCTTCCCTTTAGAAAGCAAATTTTACTTCTGTTACATCATGACCTTAGTTCACAAATATTCCTAGGAAAGCATGGTGACCTACTTGATTCTCCATGCTTGCCTAAATTTTCACTGTGTTATCATATTTTATTCTTCTATTGAAAAAGTGGGATGGTGGTGGACTGTACTGTTTTTAGGTAATGACATTATCCCAGACTAGCAGAAGGATTTGTTTACTCAGAGCTTATTCTGAAAAATGTCTTGCTGTAAAAGAGAACTCTTTCTGTATCATTTATCAAAAATGGATAATAGATGAATATAGAGTGTCTGAATGAATGCAGGTGGACTTCCCTTGGCCAGAAATTTCATAAACTATTTGCATTTCTAAGAAATGAAATCTCAGTCTTATTACTCATGAAAAATGTAAGAAGAAAAAGATCTCTGACCAAGTAGCCATTATTCTATGGAGAGGGAACTTGTTAGTTTCATTCAATACATATCAAGCATTGTAAAACTCCTTAGGGTTAGTGCTGAAATTCTCATAACTCTTTAGCATGGTAGGATATTTATTTTCTATGTAAATTTCTAGTATCATCATATCTATTCTTTGTGCCTATTAAGTGTGCAGAAAATGATCTATGATGTGGGTCATGCTTTCTATAATAATTTTTGTGGTTGAATGAGAGGTAAGAATGCTTATACAGTTTTATATTGAGTTTGCTGTTCTGGGAATCAGGGTAATAACACACTTCACAGAGGCATTTGCATCAACTGAGCTGTTCAGGCCAAGCTGGGCTGGTCCTCATAAAACAGAAGTGTATGTATTCCTAATTTTACCCCTTTTCATAGATCCACTGAAGCTTTTGTCTTGTTCCTAGAGTGATATCCAGTCATGCTGATCATGAAATTAGCCATAAATTTCTCTGGCATATGATATTATGTGTCATATTCTTCTATAGTGCTTTTGCAAATTCCCAAATCATAGTTATTTCTTACTTCAGGGCAATACTTGATCCATGCATTGAAGCAGCTTTCTGGTTATACTAATATTAGGTGAGAGGCTTTTGAAGGCATAATTTTATGCTATTGAAGAGTAGCAAAAGCAGGCTATTCTTTCAGCAGCTTTGAATTTAGAGCATTGAGAAAAGTTACTGTGGTGGCCAGTGGTACATGAGAGAGAGAGGGCTCTTGGTAAGGCAGTCTCTGGTGCCAAAGACTTATCGGTTATGGTGAGGGGAAAAAGCCTCTCCCCAAGATGCCTTGTTTGATTATGGTAATGTACCCCAGTTGTGCTTCCCCGGTTGGCTCCTGGTGTTAGCCACACCCCTGTACTTAAGGCTGAGCTGTCACATGCTCGGGGTCATTTGCCTGTAGAACCCTTCACAAGTTGTAGCAATAAACTGCCTTCTGTGGAACTCTAAGCAAGGACCCTTCTCAACTCCTTGCCATCAGCTTAATATTACTGGAGCCAGCCCTGCGTCTGTGTGCTCATGTGTGTGAGCCACGGAGCCAGCAGGGGACTCAGCAATAGTTACCATTCAGTCAGGGTTTGGACACAGATATTAAAATGGGATATGGGAGCAAGGACGAATTATTGTTTAAGTGTGCAGCATGTCAGAAAGAACTCCTCATGAAGTAAATCCTCAGTGAAAACAGACCATTAATCGTGTTCAATATCAATGATTTTGAGGCATTATTGGCTAACTACTGTGGGATGGGACAAGCACTACCACAGCTTAGGAAAGAGGAATTTCAGTGATACATTGGCATTAGTAAAGCTGAAGAAGCACTTATTTATTTATCCTGATACAACCACTGAGATGCCTGAAAGTTTGCTGAGCAATGGTGAATGAAGTTAAAGACTCAAACTGTATGCTAATAGAATGGTGAGAGCCCAGGTCATGCAGACACAATCTGTTATTTTTATATTTTTTTATTTCAACAAACAAAAAGTCATTGAAAGAAACATAACAATTTTTAGGGAAAACTTAATATGACCAAAAATGTTAATAGAATTCTAGGAGATAACAGTGGTAATTATTCACAAAGCACACACAAACCCACCCCCGTTCCCCCCTTTCTCCACAAGATTAAAACTGAAGAGAAATTACCCTTCTCCTCTTTTCCATAGGAAAAGGAAGAAGTAGATAAAAGGAAGGAGCAGATAAAAGCTCATTTGTTGAGAGGACACCATTTCAATAATTTCTGTGAGGAATGGAATGTAACATTATGTCACATGCCGCTGCTGATAAAAATATAAATAGGTGAAATTAATAGGTAGAATAATTCAGTTGAAATGTGGCAAGGTCCTCTAACACATACAGGGTTGTTTCTGTAGTTTTCTAAAAATCTACTTTGGCATATGATACGCTTTAGTGAGTGAATATGAAATGAATGATAAATGTTTCCTCCAGTCTATAGGCAAGCCTTTGTTGCATCATATTCAACTTATTGCCTGATATCCTGTGGGAAATTAAATGAGCATGTGAAACAATCCTATAATTACTTGAGTCAAAAATTATTTGATCTTCTTCTTAGCTAGAGACATTGTTTTAAGCTCACTAAGCTCATGAAGAGAACAGTCAAACGTCAATTAATGCCTGAAAATTGCTATATAAAGGATGTCTCTTGATTTTCCTGAAAAATACGAAGATGAAAGACATTGAGTTTCTATAAAATTAGTGCAATGAACATATATAAGTTTGAATCCTAAAGTTTTGAAGAGAAGTATTGGATCACAGAGGGTTCTTTATGACCACTGCTCTCTGTTCTTTCCAACTGAAAGTAAGACATGGAACATGTCAGACTCATGTTTTGTGTTTACCTGTGGCTGGGGAGCTGCCCGGGAGAAAAAGACGTGGAAGCGTTGGTCAACAACTGTCTGAAGATGAGCATGAGCCAGCTGTGTGCCCAAGTGGCCATGAAGGCCAGTGGTATTCTGGCTTGTGTCAGAAACAGTGTGGCCAGAAGGGTGAGGGCAGTGATCATCCCCCTGTAGCCAGCACTGTTGAGGTCACACTTTGAATACTGTGTTCAGTTTTGGGTCCCTCATTCCAAAAAAAGACACTGAGTTGCTGGAGCATGTCCAGAGAAGGGCAACAGGGCTGGTGAAGGGTCTGGAGCACAAATCCTGTAAGGGAGCTGGGGTTGTTTAGCCCAGAAGAGCTCACCCTCTGAGCCTTATCACTCTCTACAACTGCCTGAAAGGAGGTTGTAGCAAGAGGGGGTTGGTCTTTTTCCCCAAGTAACAAGTGATACAACAAGAGAAGATGGTGTCAAGTTGCACCAGGAAGGTTTAGATTGGATATGAGGAATAAATCCTTCACTGAAACAAATGGAGGTGCGGCATTTGAATATGCTGCCAAGGGAAGTGGTGGAATCATCCCTGTACGTGTTCGAAAGGCGTTTATGTGTTTTGGGGACAGGGTTTAGGGGTTAACATGGAGGTGCTGGGTTAATAGTTGGACTCAATGATCTCAGAGGTTATTTCCAAACTTAAGCATTCTATGGTTCTATGAAAAGCTAGGTGTTTCACGCTGTTTAGTTTTGCCGAGTAAGCCTGTTTGGAGAAAGGCTGCTCCTGTCTGTCAGCCTAGAGAGGTGGGGGTTTTTGGTACACTGAAGGCGAGATAATTGAGTATGAGACTGCAAAAGAGTTCATGTCAGTATAACTTACATCAAAGTTATGGACTTGGAGCTGGTGTTAATTGTAGGCAGTAGCTGCTCTAAATTAGGAGTACAATTTTTTTTATTAACAATTCTGTCTGCCACAACCACTCTGGAAAATCTTTAAAAGCTAGACCTAATCTGAATCATGAGATTTCTAACTGATAATAAAAAATCCCCATTACTGTTTGCCATCTTTTGTAATGCAATTTCATCAGTGCTTACTTACTAGAAGGGGTACAAGGGCAATGAAACCCTGAGTGACAAATCAAATTAAAATACAGCATACACAGTATACAACATGAAATCAACCACACAACTTTCTTTATTGGCAGCTGTAGAATTAATTATCAAAGGTGTGTGTGATTTGTTTGTTGATTGTTTGCTTTCCATTTTTTTGGCCTGTGGCTTTTGTGTGTGTGTGTGTGTATCATGGAGGAACATTTGAACTGGTAAAGAAGGAACACAAATTCACAGGGGAATGCTAGCTAAGATAGAGTTCAGTGTTGTACTGAAACAGGAAAGATACCCTTGGGTGTGTGTGGACCATTTCTGACTCTCCTTTTTAAATTAAATATGACTCAGTTAAAAAATTTTGCATTTTTTCTTTTTTTTAATTGCTTTTTATAGAGAGAATATTTTGTGAATTTATTAATTCAAGTGGTTTAAAATTGTATTTTTCAGTTAATAAAAGTATTTTAAAAAAAAAGATAATAAAAGAAAAGAAATTAAAAGAATAGAAAGAGAAAGAAAAAATTAACCCAAACCCTGAACTATCTTGAGGGTATGTTTTCTATATGGATATTCAAATGATAAATACACTATATATCTTTATAATTTATATCTTAATAATGTGTAATAAATATCATATGGAAAATGCGGTACTTTAAACTCACAAAGAACTAATTATCCAACTGTATAAGGAAACTGCTTGGATGTACTTTTACTGAAATAATTTTTATTAGGGTCAAAGTAATGCAGCAAGAGGCAGAGACATACAAATATTTTCCTTTCCTTGTAAAAATTATTTTTGGTTAAACAGCTGGTTAAAATTGTGAAATGAATAATCCACACCTATTAAATGAAAATGGTTCTTGAAACAAGCAATTACTCTGCAACTCCAATCTGAGTCATGGGTGAATGCAAATGAAAATTTATGCTGATGTGATTCTGGTATTGGCTTGCATGGTTTAATTTTTTTTTAATGAAATTGTTTAAAAAACACCATTGTGGCAGTACATGTCTACCCCCTCTCTACCACAGATGGTTGGTGCACATGCAAGAGATAACTCGGATGGGTCACAGGCCCAGCGTGGGGTATCTCTGGTGCCAAAAGGGCTCAGGCCCCCAGCTAAGAATCAACATCTTAGTCTGGAAAGCAAATGTGGGAAAAGATGAAAGAAATATTCTTGATCAAAGGACACAATTCTTATGTCAATAAAAGCCCACACAATTATCACAGAGGCAGAAGTCTCTTACACACTCCTTGGAAAGGTGTGAGATTTCTCCCTGGAGCCTTGGACCAGCTCCAGGTCCCTTTCTCCGGGAATTGGGAGAAAGGAATTTGATGTCTACCCTTTAAAGAATTGGTGGTAAGAAACATTGAATCCTAAGTTATACTATGTCTTAGCTAGTTGTAAATTTAATGGCACCTTTAACTCCGTGTGTACAATACTTGTATTCCCTTTTTGTTTTATCCCTGTGCAGTAATAGTCTGTTTTAGTCTTATGTCTGTTAGTTTTGTGACTATTAAGAAATAATTCATTTTATAATAGACCGAATCAGCCATTATTAAAGAACTTGTGAATAAGATTGGATCGTGGGGTGCTGGCCATCTCAATACAGCTACTGCCTGCTGCCAGAGGCCTGGGCAAAGGCAAGAGCTGATTTAAACTTATATCATCCATCCATAACAACGATTAATTAGGATTGAATATAATTTTACTCTATAGAATACTTATTTATTTTATATAATGAAATAGCATTTGTTTTTCAAACCATACAATGTTATTTTGTCTATCAAAACAAACTAAAAAGATACTAGGATTATTCTCTAGGAATGCAATTACACTCTCTCATCTTCTAAAAGAAGATGGTTTTATGAAAAAGGCTTATTCAGAAGTGTCAAGCTTCCTCTACTTCAGTATACATATAGTTGTGACCAAAAGTTCTCTAGAAGCCTACTGACAAGTCGAGACAAAAAACTATGTGAGATCCTACCTTAAAAATTTAACAATATGCACAACCAAGTTCCAGCTCCGAAGAATATAGCTTGACTCAAATTTAATTGTAGAGATGTAGCTTTTGAATGTGACTAAATGGCTAAATACTACATACGTAATTTATTCACTAAAAAAAATAAAAGAATGTCATGCATTTCTTGTCAGCTTTGACATTTTAAGTCAGAAGCCTGACATTTATTGTTTATTTCCATTTCCTTCCTTCCTTCCTTCCTTCCTTCCTTCCTTCCTTCCTTCCTTCCTTCCTTCCTTCCTTCCTTCCTTCCTTCCTTCCTTCCTTCCTTCCTTCCTTCCTTCTGCCCCTCCTTCTGCCCCTCCTTCTGCCCTTCCTTCTGCCCTTCCTTCTGCCCTTCCTTCCTTCTGCCCTTCCTTCCTTCTGCCCTTCCTTCTGCCCTTCCTTCTGCCCTTCCTTCTGCCCTTCCACCCTTCCTTCCTTCCCTCCTTCCTTCTGCCCTTTCACCCTTCCTTTCTCTCTCCCTTCTTCCCTTCATCCCTCCCTCCCTCCTCTTCCTCTCTCTCTTCCTCTCCTCCTCTCTTTTTCTCTTTCTCTTCTTTCTTTTTTTTACCTCGACTTTTTTTCTCCTTTTATTTTTTCCCTTGCGTCTCTTCTTGAAGTGAACATTTGAAATGGGGTAAACATTCTTTTCTTTCTAGGAGACCAGATTTCACCCTGAAATGTAATAATTTTCACCTTGTCAATCTGTAGATGCTAAATACCCAGAGTTAAAAAAATAGTATTACTGAAAGTCAGAGAGGTTGAAGGATGTCAGGATGTGGTGCTGAAACCTGGGATCTGCTAAAGATTCTGACATGTATTTAATACGTGAATTTGAATAACTGCAGTTGGATCTCTTTGTGTGGCTCCTAAACTTAACGATCTGAACCGCACATTGACACTTATGGTTACTTTTCAGAGTAACCACAGTACATGGTTTTGTCCTATATTTGCCATATGTGAACCTGTGACTTTCACAGATGAGCTGTCTTTGATACTACAGTTTTGGTGTGCTTTTTCGCCATAAGGGCATATAAAACAAGGAAAACTTTACACCACAATCCTTTTGATCCTGAAACTCATGCCTCACATATTCACAGAACAGTTGGGGTGGGACAGGATGGTTGGAATTCGTCTAGTCCAATCCCTCTGCTAAAGCAAGTTTATCTGGAGCAGTTTGCACAGGATCACGTCCACATGTGTTTGGAACATCTCCAGGGAAGGAGACTCCACACTGTCTCTGGGGACCCTGTTCTGGTGCTCAGTCACCCTTGAAATTTTTTCCTCACATTGAGATGGAACTTCCTGTGTTTCAGTTTGTGCCTGTTGCCTCTTGTCCTCTTTCTGGGCACCACTTTAAACATCCTCTTGAGACCCACTTTTAAAGTATTTGTATGCATTGATAAGATCCCCTCTCAGTCATCTCTTCTCCAGGCTAAACAGAACTAGCTTTCCTCATAAGTGAGGTGCTCCAGTCTCCTAAAAATCTTTGTAGCCCTCTGCTGGACTGGCCTTGTCTTTTGTGAATTAGGGAGCCCAGAAACAGACATAGGATTCCAGAAGTGGCCTCATCACCTCCCTCGGGCCTGTTGGCTACACTCTTCTTAAGGCAGCCCAGGATACCATTGGTCTTTTTTTGCAACAAGGTCCCGTTGTTGGCCCATGGTTAACTTCTTGTCCACCAGGACTCCCTTGTGCTTCTCCTCCAAGCTGTTTTCCAGCAGGTCAAGCCCCAAACTGTACTGGTGCATGGGGTTATTACTTCCTAGATCCTTATATTTGTCTTTGTTTAACTTCATTATGTTCCTCCTCTTTGCCCAAATCTTCAGCTTGTCCAGATATTGCTGAATGGCAGCACAGCCTTCTGGTGTATAAGATACTCCTCCTAGTTTGTATCATCATTGCTGAAGGTACTCTCTGCCCCTTTATCCAGGCCACTGATAAATTAATTGAACAAGACCAAACCCAGGGCTGACCCCCGGAAAACATCATTACCTACAGACATCCAACTAGACCCTGTGCCACTCATCACAACCCTCTGAGCTCTGCCTTTCAGATAGTTCTCAATCTAGATCACTGTTCACTCATCTAACACAATCCCTGAGCTTACCTATGAGATGTTATGGGAAAGAGTGAAACAGTGTCAATAGTCTTCCTGAAGTCAAGGTAGACAACATCCATTGCTCTCCAGTCATCTACTCGGACAGCCATTGCATCACTGAAGTCTATCAAAGTAGTCAAGCATGATTTTTTTCTTAGTGAATTCACGTGAACTACCTGATTACCTTCTTTTCCTCTGAAGGCACAGAGATCACATCCAGGATGAGTTGTTCCATCACCTTTCCAGGGATGGAGATGAAGCTGACCGGCCTGCTATTTCCTGGATTATACTTCTCGACTTTCATTAGAATGGAGTAACATTAGCTTTCTTCCAGTCCTCAGTCAGCTCTCCCATTCTCCACAACCTTTCAAAGATGACAGAGAGCAGCTTAGCAATAACATCTGCCATTTCCCTCAGCACTCCTAAGTGTATCTCGTTAAAGCCCATGGATCTGTCTAAATGAACTCTGATCCACTTTGAAAAAGGAAAAGTCTTTCTTTCTCCAGACTTTCTCTCTTGCCTCTAGAGGCTGAGATTCCTAAGGGCTGGGCTTAGAAGGCATTCAGTAACTCAGCTTTTGCTGTATTCATCAACAAGCTACCCACATCATCTATCGGGGGACCACATTTTCCCTAGTCTTTCCTTTGCTACTGATGTACTTGAAGAATCCCTTCTTATTGTTCTTGACATCCCTTGCCACATTACTGCCACAAACTGACCTTAGCCCTTCTCGTTGCATCCCTGCATACTCTGATAATGTTCCTATATTCCTCCCAAGTTGCCTGTACCAATCTTGAACTTGAAGGGACAATGCTTGAATATTGGGTAGAGCATCATGAGACCCAGCTTTCTTGGGCTCCTTCATACTCTACCAAGCAAATGTCTGAAGAGGCCAACATCTGCTCTCCTGAAAATCCAGTGTAAGAAGCTTGCTATGTGCTCTCTTTACCAATCTAAGGATCTTGAACTCCACCATTTCATGGTCACTGCTGCCAAGGCTGCCATTGAACTTCCCATTCCCCACCAGGCCTCCTTTTTGGTGTAAACAAGGTCCAGCATAACACCTCTCCTTGTTGGGTCCTGTATTTCTTGGAGAAGGAAGTTCCCATCAACGAACTCCAGGAACCTCATGGGGTTTTTTTATGCCCTGTTGTGTTGTCTCTCCAGCAGATTTCAGGGTAGTTGAAATCATCCATGTGGATCAGACCTTGTGAATGTGATGGTGCTTCAGTTTGTCCATAGAGGGCCTCATCAGCTCAACTCAAGAGGAACTTGTCAGGGAATAATTATCTACATTTTTAAAAAGTATGTTAGATTTTTGACATTGTGAAAGATGAAACAAAGTATAAGAACACAAGAACAAATTATTGCTGGCTAGAAGCTAAAGATTGGAATTCTATAATCGGCTCCATCCAACTCGTATCCTGGAGCCTCCTTTCTCTCTGGCTGTCATGCCTACTTCATAGTGCATGTTTTATGTTTGCTCTTGGTGCTCTGTTGGTTGACCAATTTGAAAGATAAATGAAGTATTAAAGAAGCAAGAGCAGCTGAGCCACTGGCTTCATCAGTGTGCTTGGGGACCATCTTCAGCTTTTGATAAGACTGCCACAGCTTGTGATTGCATCTCATAACTGTTTCTTAGTTACCACTCACAATCAAATTCAGAATGCAGGGACTGTGGGAAAGCCAGATAATGACCTTGGCAAGTGTCTAGGAACAGAACTGAGAAATTATTTACAGCACTTGCCTTCAAGGGATAATTTGGCAATGGAACTACAAGGCAGGTTTCTATGGGCAATGCTGAAATTAGTAATAGACTTTTAAATATTAAAGCCCCCTAAAAATAACCACAGATGGAATAAGGGAGAAAAACCTCTGGGACCTATTTTCCACCTCAGCTGGCAACATACAATTTTTGGTTTAATAACAAAGGACATCTTATTAAATTATATTAGGGTGAGTCTGTTGCTTAGTGCAGGTGTCAGGCTGGTAGTTTTGCTAATACCTACTGTAGCCACACATGCTGCTATGAAAAGCTAGCCAATATTTCAGTACAAATGACATGCATGTATTATCTCTCAGTGTTCTGAGAGCATCTAATTAAATTTAATGTTTGTAAAAAATGCCTTCAAAGACTTTATAATATTCATGTATATTTGTTATACATATCTATATGGATATTCAAAGATCACCACTTCAAATCCGTATTTAGGAATGAAAGGCCACAAATAATTAAATGTGATTTAATGTGATGACATTTTGGGTCCTCAGACAGCAAGGACTGGTGTGTGTGCAACAAACATAATTTCAGACCATACTTCTTCAGTTTATAATAAATTGATTTTTCAAGTGCTAAAAAAATATGTTTTAGTACTGCAATGAGAAAAATTATTAATCACCAACATCACTATAATATTACTAAATTGAATGTCCAGGACAAAGATCTCCAATGTTCTATTTCATACCAGACTAAATACTCTCATTCATAGTTTGTCAATAAACTATATGAAAAAGCTTAATATCCAAATAAACCATGTTGACTCTATTGTTTTTCAAATATGCTAACTTTGTCAAAAAAAAGGGCACTAGCTACCTAGTGTTTTAGTACACTTATACTGAGTTTACAAATACCTTTGGCATATCAGATGATAGAAAATTTGCATTGCAGACCACTGAATCTGAAACTGACAAATAAAGGTACCATAATCCACAAATAGTGTAAGAAAATATATTCTGCTCATATTCAAACTTTGTTATAGACTGTGAAGATGCTAGAAGGTCATCAGTTTCCCACAAGAAAATGGTCTTATAAACATGACTGTAAGAATCATCCGCTTCTGTCAGAATTAATATCATCCCTTCTGACCTTGGTCTGAAAAGCTTTACAGTGTGTGGCTGGGGGACTTTGGCTCTAATGAGGCAAAAATTCTCTGAAACAAACTTACATACCCTTTTCATCAATCTTTATACTTGAACCTACCCTCTGTTCGGGAAAATATGGTAAAAATTATAATGAGTAAGATACATCTGAAAGAGTCAAAACTTGCTATTTCTGCCTACTGAAACCACCTTTAAGAGGATTTTCAAGTGACAGCACTTGTATCTTAGATTTTCTTTTTTTCATCATCAGGAAGAACTGAATTTAACTGGGACAGTGTTGTGGTTTGACTCTAGCCAGTAACCAAGTACCATTCAGCTGCATGCCCCACCAGTAGGATTGGGAAGAGAGTGGGGAGGGCAAAATCTTGTAAACTTGTGGATTGAGTTGGAGACAGTTTAATAGGGAAAGCTAAAGTTGTGCACACAAGCAAAGCAAGGAATTAATTCACTCCTTCCCATGGGTTCAGGGAATGTGTTCAGCAATCTCCAAGACAAACACCATCACTCCAAACACACCCCACTTCCTCCTCCTTCTCGCCACTTTATATATTGAACATGATGTCATATGGTCTGGGATATCCCTTTGGTCACTTGGGGTCACCTGTCCTGGCTGTGTCTCCTCCCAACCTCCCATGCAACCCCAGCGTCCTTGCCTGTATAGCAGTAGGAAAAGCAGAAAAGGCCCTGTCTCTGTGTAAGCTCTTCTCAACAAAACCAAAAACATCTCTATATTATAATCCCTTTATTGTCAGCACAAATTCAAAAATGAGCCCCATACCAGCCACTGAAAAGAAAAATAACTCTACCTCAGCTCAAACCAGTATGGACAAGTCATTCAGCTAGCACTGCATTTCTGAACTGATCAAAGTATGTATTTATTATAAGAGCTCCCTTTTTTTTTCTCCCTGTTCATCTTCCTTATGGACCAGTTGTGAGCTGTAATTATTTTCTCATTAGCTGTAATTGCTTGAAGTATTTCTAATATGTATTAAGACAGACTGAGAGGATTTATTATCTTATCATGCTGGGTCACCTCCTATGTGCTGCCATTTATTTGCATGGTACAATTATCTTTCTGCAATCCAGTACCTCACCATCCTTCCAGACTACAAAATACAAGCAGGTTTTCAAAGAATAGTTATAAGTAATGGCTGCTGAAGAATATGAAAGAAGGAGTGGTTCTGCTATTGCTCAAGCTTACTTATTCCATTTCTTTTCATATGTCATTAGCACACTTATCTTGTCTCTTCCCTTTCACTACTGTTTCTATTCCTAGTGTTACTAGGTTTGACTCCAGTATTTCTTCAAAGTAAGTATCCCTGGTCTTTGCATAGCTTCTGACTAGGACCCAACAGGACACTCAGCTGATGTAGTAAACATCACAGTGCTGCAGTGCCTGTCTGTGGCCTCCAAACACATCATTGTTATGGTGAATTACCAAAAATCAGAACTGTGTTCCCTGAAAATCATAATACTGTCCTTAAAAAAGGCACTTCTTCAACAGCCAAATCTGTTCCTTACTTCTTTCTTGATTTTCTAGTCTTTAGGTTAAATTTATTCAAATATTGATCATTTTTCCAGCCCAAAGTAGAAAATTGTAAACTACTTTAACAGGGTTGTATGGATTTCAGGAATATTTCACAATTAATGTTGGGTATTTGTAAGGACAAAACCATGATATTCTGCTGTTAGTAGTACATGCAGATTCTCACCTAGACAAAAGCAAAACAAACTAAAACAAACAAACAAACATGCAAAACAGTAGAAAAATTGGATTGTAGGGAACCTCGAGGCTGAATTTAATCATAAGGACTCCCTATCCTGCACAACCTTCATTCAACTTTGCCTTGTCAAAGTCTGCTAGTAATTTCATGCTTATGTGGTGGGATTATGAATATGGTCATTCATCTGTGAATATCAGGTATTCAGGTGAATTAAAAGCTCTTCCACAAACATTCATACAACAAAACAGCTGTACAAATGTCCATGATGAAATTCAGATTGAAAAGAGTACAAGGGTAGAGCTTAATTTCACAGCTCATTGAAGTCTTTGAGAGCCTTTAAAGTGAATCCAATGGGTTTGCTCAAAGAATGAAGTATTATACAAGAGTACTCAAATATGTCCCAAAGGCTGTAGAACTTTACTCACATTAGAATGATAAGTAGATAGACATGACTTAGATTTGTAGAACGTTTAAGTGAGGTTATGGACATGAGCAGGTTACCCTGAAATAACTAATTTTGATGTATTAGCTATTCCACAGTAATAGCCTTTTTGAAAATACTCTTCCTGCAGTAAACAAAACACTGTATGACGTGGTATATGCCCTGAGTGAAATGAGGTTAAACTTGTTCTAGAATACACAGAAGACAAATACACTACTGAGAAGTATCTAATTCAGTTGTCCCAAAAAATATGTTCTTGGATCATGAGGTCTTATTTTGAGGCTTTTGTGTTCTAGTACTTTATAGTTCAGCAATATCAAATAACTAGATCAAATTTACCATTACTGAGATTGAGGATGAAGAAAGCACCCGAAACAAGTATGAAACTGATATTCAAGATTTTATAAAACATTTAAGAATTTTAAAATCAACCTGGCATTTGGCTAACAAATCAGAAGGCAGAAATGGAACTAAGGCAACATACACATTCATTTAACTCTAAGTGGATGCAGTGTTATAAATCAAGAGGAGCAGGGTTCACCAGTCCAATGTGTTATTATCACCTTAGCATATTTGTTCAAAGTTCAGTCATGACTGCTGCAGGAGCAATTTTTTTTTTTTTTCAGAAAGCAGTAATTGGAAAATTGTTCTATATTTTAGCAGCCTATATTATAGAACTTTTAAAAGTATGTTATTAGCACAGTTTTCAGTGTTAATTTTCATTTATATTACATTTGTTCTGCTTCTGTTCCAGAAATCTACTGAATAGGTGCCTGTGGGCCATCACTCTGTTTTAAATATGGATAAAAATATACATAAGAGTATCTGAATAAAAAGAGGAAAAAATTTGATTGCAAGTCAAATTAACCATCCATTTTGAAATTATTGCTTTGTGTTACAGATTTCTGGAATAAGAATATGTATGATAAATTATTCCCTTGTATAGGTTTCAGTACCATTTCTTAATATCTTTTCAGATTCAGACTCCAGAAAAGGCATTTTGTACAAATAAAAAAAAAACTTGCATAGAAAATATATGTATACACACTTAAATGTATATGTACACTATACATGCTGAAGAGGTATGATATTTGAATTTATTTTTCTATACACCATTTATCAAGAATATTATCTCGTTATTGTATGACATAGTGGTTGCAAACATTTTCTTTTAACAATAAAAATTAATTTTCAATTTAATTATGTGTTAATAGTGGTGGATGCTACTCACATGATGTTTACAAGATGGATGCCTCTAACAGTCCTGCTTTCTTGCATTAATAGCTTACTGTTGTGTTAAGGCTACTGGAATTTAGCATAAAATAAATCCCCTTCATCTGCATCCCAAGGGATATGTAAGTTAATATGTTAATGGTGCTTAATGAGGGTCGTGGTCAGAATTTTTAGTTGACGAAAGGAGGTAGAATAAACACTTAGGTCCTCCTTCACATCCTGAGGTGGCAGTAAAGGCTCTCTGACCTTCATGAGCAGGTCTTTGTGCACATTCTTATCTCCTTAATGAAGCAGTTTCATAATAAAGCTTGCTTTTCAGGGTGAAGGGAATGGGGCTGCTGGCTGGTGCAGAGGTGGAGCATTCTTCTGGGTCTCACTGGAACAGCATCAAGTGGGGAGACATCCTCTTCTATCCAGACATCACTCAGTTGTTAGGCCCTGCTTGAGCCAGGTGCAAGATAAGCAAGGGGCCCAGCTCCTGTTTTTCTAAACCACCCTCACCAATTCTTCAGCTTTTTAAAGCAACACTGGACAATTCTGACCACTTACCCCACTATTGCAAACAGATGTTTGCAAAGTCACTCGTAACTTGCAAATAGAATGCTACTTGTAAGTAAATTCCTTCAGGGCCTGTTTTTCTCTGTGAGCCAGTGAAATAATTGATGAAAATGTGACCTATTACATTATGATCTGTGATTTAGCTGAAGAAAATAAATTGATTAATTTCTTTGGTGCACCAACGGGTTTATAATCAGGTGACACATTTGGCACCATTTTCTTGAATAGGGTTTTCCGTTTAAGTGTTGCTGTATGTCAGCAAAAAGATACTTTTGATTCATTATATTTTTAAGTGTAGTCTTATCAAACCTAAGGAACTATCAAAAGAATCTTGAGGTTAAAGAAATGAGTGTTAGAGAAGACTGTAAGATAACCTGGCAAGCAATTTGATCTCATTCCTGTCAGTGTAATTGCAATATTCCACTAAAACCCAGTTTCTCTGTCATAATAGTATAATGGGATAAGGACAGTCCTTTTAGAAATGCAGAAAGAAAACAATGAAAGATAAAAAAGGGAAACACCACTGCCCCACTCCCAACAGTTCCCAAATGCCATTCTGTTGGTGACAAATTATTTGCAAAAAAATAACAATTAACTTTTCCTTGACAGTTATATCTTGGTATTTAGAAAACAGCTTCAAATAACAGGAATTTTAGTGAATAAGGGAAAAATTGTTGGCATATTGAGATATGTGAATACTGTAGATCCAGTTTACAGTTGCATCACATTTAAAATTCGACTATACTATATCCAAGTAATTATTTCACTCAAGCTTACTTTGGGTATAAACATATATATGTTGCATAAGTAGGGTGACATAGGTCTTGTGTAGTAAATCTGCATTTTATCCATATGGTACACATTCAGAAAAAAAGGGAAAAGAAAAAAAAAAAAGAAAGAAAAAGAAAAAGAAAAAGAAAAAGAAAAAGAAAAAGAAAAAGAAAAAGAAAAAGAAAAAGAAAAAGAAAAAGAAAAAGAAAAAGAAAAAGAAAAAGAAAAAGAAAAAGAAAAAGAAAAAGAAAAAGAAAAAGAAAAAGAAAAAGAAAGAAAAAAAAAAAAAGAGAGAAAACATTCTGTTGAGCAACCAGTAGATAAGAATAAAAAATAAAAGAAAATATTTTTTAAAGATCCTGCTTGGGTAGCTGTGTAATACAAGATGGATGGAAAGTTACAAACAGGAATCTGGTTACTAATAAGAATCTGAATTTCTTTTTTTTTATGCTTGTACAGAACAGGCATAGAAAATTCAAAGTACCTACTAAATAAAATAAGTATTCTTTTTCTTACAGATTTCATCAAAGCAACATTGTAAGTGAGTTTATAAATGGTTAAAAATATAGGCATTTATCTCCTATATCATATTCATGAAAGACGTATTTCTCAGAGATTTATGATATGTGCATATTATTTAGTGAGCTTTGTTTTAGGAGCTATGAAACATTCACTGCCACCATGGTAAGGATCTAAAATGTAATTGTATCTTCTGAGAAATTAATCACTGACTACATATGTTTTAACAAACGTTTAAGAAAGTTTCCTAGTCTGGATGTTCATATTGTAGATGGTTCTACTTCTTTTGATTTAATTCAAGAACAAGTGGTGGTGGTGCTGTTGGTCTTTCAATATCAAAATAAAAATAACTATTAATTGCTGCAGATTTGATTTTAAAAAATCAAATATTAAAGTGATAGGAAGTAACATTTTATTGTAGTACATTGATAACATTTAAATTATTTTCATTGTTATTCTTAAAATTTAAGATACCATTACAGAAGGAACAGAAGCCAAATTGATAAAAAAACAAAATTACAGGTACAATGAACTTGGACAAACTTTGAAGAGACTTCAATGCATTAAATAGAAATGCTTCAGAGAAGGCTTACAGCAGTTTTCCTTTGTGCATTTTCAGTGATTTAGGCAGAACAGGGCTGAGGAGAATTTGAGAACAGGGCAAAGAAACAGACATGTAGAATTGAGGCCCAGAACAACTGCAACATTTCCTTTTATATGGGTGTGGAGAAGGAGGGAGAGTTTCAGGGAGATCATGCATTTGGGTTTTGTAGGGGTTTCGTTTGATTTGGGTTTTTTCTGCTTCAGGCTCAGTTTTCTCATGTTCCAAGTGCTTTCCAGAATATAACAGGTGTGTGTTCCACTTATGGAAGGTATTATTACTGATAGAACTGGAACTTTCAATGATTAGCTACACTGTAGAAAACAATATAAGCTGCAGTAATCAGAATTCTCTGTTTTGCAATATTATCTTATAGTAGTGCATGATTTAAACTATAAATATCCCTGTTCATGGGCTAAGAAGCTACTACACAGTTATAGCACTTTCCCAACATACCAAGATCACAATGTTTTAGTGTGTGCCGTGACAGGTAAAGTAAAAGCATAGATAGAAAACCTTTACAACCTTCTGATTAAGTGAGTATTTGTCATGGTTTTAAGCCCAGCTGGAGAGAAAACACCATGTAGCTGCTCTCTCAACCCTCTCTCCCTTACCGTTCCCATCCCCAACGGAATAGGGAGAAGTAAAGCAAAACTTGTATGTTAAGAACAGTTTAATAATTGAAATGAAAGTAAAATACAATAATAATGGTAAATAGTAACAATAATGATAATAAAAAGAGAAAAAACAAGTGATGCACAGTACAATTGCCTACCATTCACTGAATGATGACAGATGGCCCTTCCTGAACCTAGATCAGCCTCCCTTCTGGGTAACTGCTCCAGTTTATATACTGGGCATGATATTCTATGTTGTGGAATATCCTCTTGGTCAGTTCATGTCATTTGTCTCAGCCATTCTCCCTCCCAGTTTGGTTTTTTGCTACCTACTCGCTGGCAGAGCTTGAGAGATCCTTGACTTATGACAAATTTGACTTTGCAAAAAAACATAATGTCAGTGTGTTATCAACACCATTTGCAGTACAAATCCAAAACACAGCATTTTAACAGCTACTGAGAAGAAATTAACTCCACCTACCTGAAACCAGGGCAGTATTTCATGCTTTCTGCAGTCATAAAACCCGAACTTTTGTTTAGGGCTGTTTAGTTCTGTACTTGGTTATGTGTTTATATTTCTTTTTTTTTTTTTTTTTTCATTAACAGATGGTATTCAGAATACTATTTCTACAAAAGTGATATTGCAAAAATTGACAGTTACACAAAATCAATTACTAAACATGGTCAGTGTTAAGGTTTCACTTTTCATGTTAAAAAAAATAAAATAATTTAGTATAAAATACTGTGAAATATCTATATTAAATATGTAATAATTTCTGTTGCCCTAACCTTGCATGTCATGAGTTCATCTTGAACTTTGGATGAATTAAAATGAGCAAAAATTCTCCCAGCAAGATTGAGTTCAAACTGAGATATGATCAGCTACATGAGAAATGGAGATTTATAGAAATGTGATTTATTTTCATTGAAGACTTAGTATTCTCAATTCAAATTAATTGAAGTTTATAATGCATGCACAGATCTGTGGTGGCTTGACTGGCTTGATGCCAGGTGCCCACCAAAGCTGCTTGGTTACTCCCCTCCTCTGCTGGACAGGGGAGAGAAAATAGAGTGATAAGCCCCTCATTTGAGATAAGGACAGGGAGAGACAGCAGTTACTTTCACAGACAAAACAGACTCAGCTTGGGGAAAATTAATTTGATTTATTACCAATCAAATCAGAGTAGTATAATGAGAAATAAATGAAAAATCTTAAAGCACCTTTCCTTCCCCCCACCATTTTTCCCTGGCTTAGCTTTACTCCTGAATTCTCTACCTACTTCCCATCAGTGGCACAGGAGGACAGGGAATGTGGGCTGAGGTCAGTTCATCACATGTTGTCTCTGCCACTCCTTCCTCTTTGGGGGAGGGACACCTCACAGTCTTCCCTGCTCCAGCATGGGGTTCCTATGCAGTCCTCAAAGAACTGCTCCAGTGTGGGTCCCCTGTAGGGTCACAAGTCCTGCCAGAAAACCTGCTCCAGTGTGGACTCCTCTCTTCACAGGGCCTTGTGTCCTGCCAGGAGCCTGCTTCAGCTCCCATGGGATAACAGCCCCCTTCAGACATCCACCTCCTCTGGCATGGGGTCCTCCAGGGGCTGCCAGTGGATCTCTGCTCCACCATGGAACTCCTTGGGTTGCAGGGGCACAGCTGCCTCACCATGATCTGCACCACAGACTGCAGATCTGCTCCAGAGCCTGGAGCACCTCCTGCCCCTCCTTCTGCATCAGCCTTGATGTGTCTGCAGGGCTGTTGCTGTCACATATTCTCACTTCTCTCTCTGCCTGCCATTGCTGCCACACAACAACTTTTAACTCCTCTTAAATCTGTTATCCCAGGGTACTCCCACTGTTGCTGATGGTCTCAAAGTTGGCTGGAAGCAGCTCCATGTTGGAGCCAGCTGCCTTTAGATCTGTTGGACATGGAAGAAGCTTCTAGAAGTTGGCACAAAAATCACCCATGTAGCACCACCACTACCAAAACCTTGCCATGCAGACTCAATATATTATGTCAGAATACCCCAAACTATATTTTAAAATATTCACATATATGTTTTCAAAAAAAATAGAATCACAAGGTCTTGCTGTTACACACGTCTTCCTTTGTGAATATTTAAATAAGGTAATATTTGTACAGTCAGACTCATCATAGAGTACATGTTTGTATCACTATTTTAGAACACAAAGTTCTCAATGCATGATTTTAAAAACAGTCAAAACTTCATAACTTCAGAACTTCAGTTCAATTTTCAAGAAAATAATACAGTCTTTGGTCAAAAGCATAAATGCCACATAAAATAATTATGTAATTATTTAAAACCTGAAAGGGTTTGGAGATATCTATTATTTTTAAATATACTCATATACAAAGGTTAATATAAGCATAATATATGATATGTATTTCTTTATAATAGAAAAAAAGCTAAATGATTTTGCCTAAATTGCAAAAAATAATGCCAAAATGCAAAAATAATGCTATTTCTAAAATTGTCGTTCATATGAGAAAAATAAACAAGAAAACTTTAAATAGGTAAATTTAAATTCCATGCTAATTAAAGTCTCTTGCTATGAAAAAATAACTAAAAATAAAACCCCAATTATGCTTAATTTAACAAATAATATTAATTAGCATTCCTCAAAAAATCAGTGGATACCATAAAAATACAGTAGACACAATATTAACTTTAATGCTACACATTTGCTTGAAATTCAAGCCTTGAAAGAAAATAGTATCTTTTTCTTGCCTGGATTTCACACCCTTACAGTAATTCTACTCACTCATGCTTGTCATTACTTACAGTATCTGGCAACTTTCAGTATTGAAATACATATGTGTTCCAAGAGAACTTGGCAATTTTCCTTTATTTTACCTCTTCTTCATCAAACATGTTTGCCTCATTTACCCCAAAACCTTTTGGATGTAGTGCACATATCTATCAGACTTTCAAAAGTGTCACATAAACTGTCATCCTCATGCCCCAAATCTGCTTGCTAGTTCTCATCCAGAATTTCTGAAACTTAACCCAAACCAGACAGCCCCCAGTTCCTTTGCCATGCACACCACATAGACTGAGGCAAAGATCTAAAAGTTTGATGACAGTTTCTTCTTCCCTCTCCCCTACATCCACCTTAGGGGATTTAGTGCCTCATATAGGAACATGACAATGAGATAAGGAAAAAGAATATCTAATATTTCCGAACAGCATCAAGGTGAAGAGTTCTAGTCCTTCATGTTATAATGTTGTCAGGCCAGCAAGGGAAGCAGTTACAATTCTGATTCTCTGGCAACAAGATCCTGAATAAAGCAAATTTTTGCTGAAAAAATAACAAACTTTGAAAGGAAAACTAATAATTCCTTTAAAAATAATTTGCACAACTAACCAAGTGCCATCTTTGGTTACTGAAACAGCATTTCCTTCCTGTGTAGTTTCCTAAAGCAAAAAGTACCTTAACCATGAATGTATTTATTTCCCAAGTATTCTTTTTCCATGAAATGAGATTGCAGGTTCTTATATACTAATATTAACAGTATTTGATTTAGAAAACTTCTGATAATACTTTTTTGGGTAAAGTTTGTTTTATTATTCAGTCTATCACTGTCACAACACCGTCACGCAAAGTACTTTCTTTTTTTCCATTTTACATTCATACCTTTCAAACTCTCAATAATCTACTTAGCAATTTAAATACTCCTCTCTTTTGCCTACGTTAACATCTGCAACATCATTTTATATAACTACTGTTTTTTATCTCAGGAATATAGCTGTTCTGCTGTTTTTCTATTATATCATTAGTTAAATAGTGAAGATTATTTTGGTTTTTCACATCTATTTGTTCAATTTTTCACCTTCTCTATAGTTTTTAAATATTGTTTTTAGAAATTAGGCTTATATGATTATGAAACTCATGTATACAGATGAAATCTGACCCCTCTGTCAAGATTCCTTCTTTTACTCTAGTCACATTTGTTTCCTCTCAGGCTTTCCATTTCATTGGTATGATTCAGATGTTTTGCTACAAAACTAACATTTTTCTAAAGTGTAGTGGCATTAGAAACAGATGACAAGAATCAGCTGACTTACCCTCTTTTCCATCTGAAGATTAGACAAGTAGATGTGAGCTGAGTGTTGCATCTTTCTGCCCATCATCTGATAGGATTTTTTTGTCAACAACCAATGTTTAGGCATCCCACTTAGGATCAAAAATAGGAGAGAACATAGGGTTTTGGTGACTGAATGTTATGCTGATGAGTCAGTTGTTAACCAGTAAAATTTTGGTTATTCTATGGTGTCACCACAGCGAGGAAAGAGATGAGAAGTTCTAGAAGGCTCCCCAGTTCTGTTTTCTCTTGAGTCTAACTTCTGTTGCTACTTTAAGGACAGCACTGTTGGCTCAGTGAGTCTAAAGCTCACGATTTGAGGTGTCTCTATTTGTTTGTATCCAAGTGTTTTTGCATGGAAAAAACATATCTAGGGAGGTCTCTAATAAATTATTATTTCTTCCATTTATGAGTGAACTACCACTTTTTTTTAGATATTTTGTGGATTTTTTTCTTCCTTGTTATGATAATCCTACCAGTGTAAGCCCAAATACAGGAAACTTTCAAAAAACTTCATTTTAAAATTGTATACCTCTTAATTTAAACAAGATAGTTAATTCTAAATAAAAGATTACCGGTAGTATCCTCATAGTGAACCTGGAGTCAAATCATTAGTAGCTTTGTGCTTTGTTCTTTGAATGGGAAGCCATCTATAATCTGTCAAGCCTTTGGATGTCATAGTGCAATTACCTGCACTTCTAAAATTAAATTTGTCTAGTATGTTCTTTGTTGAATAATGAAGTATTCTAACTGAATGGAACTGGGTTGGTTATTCAGCTCTTTCTATTTGCATCTCTATAAAATATATTACCACTCACTCCTTAGTGTTTTGGCAGATAAGTAAAGCATTATGTACTTCTTGGAAATCTATTAGCACTTGCATTCTGTAACATATTATGTCTCCCTTTGGGTTAAACTGAGAAGGTTTTTTGATATTATATAGAGAGGTACGAAATGAAAAGGTCAAAAAATATGACTTATCTATATACCTGTTATAATGAATTCTGATCAGTTAAGTCAAGTTACATTCCTATTATGTAGCCAGTGAGATCTGAAGTGATGCAACTAAAATTATTCTGTTCATTCTACCCTGTATTTTTTTCACTTAAATTATGCTGATAATTCTATAATTCATACCATTCCTCAGGCAGTTACCTTAGTTTTATAGTTTGGTTCCAAAATTTCAATGTTCACAAGGTAGTTTTCTATTAAGACTTAAATAAATGGTGCAGCAATGGAGCAGCTATCTTCACAATTAGATCCAAATTGCAAGTAACATAGCAGGGTCATTAAAAAGTGTTCAATCTTATGGAATATAATAAGTAGGGCATCACAGTTTTCCAGAGGAGCAACCCAAAACTTCATCATTGCATCAATGCAATGTTTATATTAGCTAAGGAGAGCTTCTTCCTCAGAAAATCAGTGTAGCAGATGAAACTGTGATGAAAATATATATTTCAAAGGGACACAGTAATTTTTCCGACTGATTTTTTGAGATATAGAAGTCATCTTTCTTGAACAAAAGTGGAACCCTGTGTAATACATTATATCATATGTATACATTTGTTCCAGTTTGGCCAAATTTAGAAATATATCCTCTGAGAGAAGACACAACCACCCCTTCCCCCCCCCGGTTCGGGAAAATTAAATTAATTTCTGGGCATAGGCAGCGATATGGGATACGCATCATAAGGTCACCCCAAGACAACATTATATAATATGCATTATCAGCAATGTCACATATATAATATATAATAGCATGCATTTTTCAGAGAAGTGTCAGGGGGAGATGTATACTGGTTTCTCTGGCACTGTTAAAAAATACACACATGCACACATACTTTAATACATTTTTTTTTTTCTGAACATTTTTTCATTTAGAATGCTGTTTTCTCCTTTTGTAAAGGCAGTGTTTTAATAACTTTTTACAATGCTCTGAAGATGACAGGAACTTTGACAAAATTAGCAACCTATGGCAAATAGGTGCTATTTGGCTTCTTGGACAGTCAAAAAGTAACTGAAGAGTCTGCTAGTTTGCAGTGATCCGCCTACAGTAAGTCCAAGAGCTTATTCTGCACACTACTGTGGCCCTTGTACTTGTCCTGGACAGAGCTGTAACACCTGCTGCCCACCCCTGATGTCCACTGCAACTCTGCTCACAGAATGAGAGCAGATGGTGAGTGTGTGCAGAGCACAGTCTCGATAGCTCAGGGCCACTCAACAGGAGCTGTGCTTGTGTACTGGTGCTTTGTCTGGGCTTTGAGCAGTAGGCAGACAGCTGGAGTTCCTGTCCCAACAGAGGTAGGCAGAACCCCAAAATCCCAGATAAACGATCCCATTCCCATATCATCTGTGAAGGCAAAAAATCAAACTGAATCTGAAACATAGTGATAAGAGGAAGATTAAAGTATTTTTAGTTCCCTGGTAAATCCATGTATTTAAAATAATGTCATTGATTTGTCTAGTGCCTATTTTGAAATATTAAAGACTAAATTTCACTACATGGGAAACTAAAAATGTATTAACTCCTGTACAGCTTCAGTGGACCATGAAAGAGAACAAAGAAAATAAAAAAAAATTAAAAATGCTATGTGTAAAAATGGGGCTTTGGGAATGCTGTGGAATGGGTGAGAGAAAGTGGAGTTGGAGAAGTGTCTTGGGGTGACTTGAAGTTGTATTCCCTATCGCTGCACTATGCCCAGAAATCTGTATATATACGTTTCTATGCTATTAAACTGAGCCTGAGCAGAGAGAGAAATAAAACCTCAAGGACACAGACAGAGATAACATACTCTTGTTCTCTGCATTTTTTTTTGGCTTCTGCATTCTGCTGCTGGGGGAGACGAGTGGAGAACCACCCTACTTGCTTGTTCAGCCAGCTTTCAGGTTTTTTTCCTCTCCAGAGAGTTGAACTTTGTTTTTTCCTGGAATTTCAGATTTTTCCCTTTCTCTGCTGGATTGTTTTCAACATCAGAACACACATCGGGACTGTTCTCCACCAAGGGCCCTGGCCCGTGGCAGAGGGGGCCCACCCTGGCCCAGCTAGAAGGAGAAGGACAAAAGGGAGGACTCTAACATTTTCCCGTTTTTTTTCTCCACAGTGAGAGATTGTATTATTTAGCATTATTATCCTTTTCCTGTGTGCTCGTTAAATAATTATTTTTTATCTCTTTCACTTTCCTTCGAGGAGAAAAGTCTTTTTCCCAAACCTGGTGGGGAAGGGGTGGTTTGTAACCTGCCTTCTCTCACAGGATATATTTCTAAATTTGGCCAAACTGGCACAAGAAGGCAGTGTAAGTCAGTTGTCACAGAGCATAACTGATATTTTTGTACCTCTGTGGAAGGTAAATTAGGGTTTTGTGAAAAGAAATGAGGCTTTGAAAACACAAAGTTAGGCAAACATTTTCTGGGATAAAATTAGCAGGTTACTTGGCTGTGTTTATGCACCCTTTTAAATGGCATTCCTGTGGATATTATATAGAATGAGCTGTCTGCAAATGATGTTTTCTCAAAGGCAAATGTTAATGAAACTGAATTTTAAGCCATTGCAACATTTAAGAAATCTGGGCCCATGAAAAGTCATTTATGCAGCTATAAAGCAGAAGCAACTACCTATGCATTCAAGCAAAATCAAAACATCACAGTTTTACTTCAGATTATCCAACACTCACAGAGCCTATGATATAATCAAAAGACAAAGTATTATTTCTGGAGTTTGCTTGGAGCATAAATGTCAACATGGAATGTATGTACTAAACATTGAGAGCTATCCATGCACAAAGTGTTGACACAGAAGATAAAGTCTTTGAGTAAACTCCTACCTAGTGTTTGTTTAGATCAAAATGCAGCACAGATCTGACAACCATTTCCTTCTTGCCAGGAAGAAATGTAGCAACAATTGTAGGTTTAAATGCAGTAGCAAAGGCTTTATGTTCTGAAAGAAAAGAAAAAAAAAAAAACAACAAAAAACTAAAGCAACAGAGTGTATCAGGTTCTTAAGGAAAAAAAAAAAGTGTATCCCCTTTGGAAAAATGGGCATGCAACTCAGGAAATGTTTAAGGATATTGTTAGGTCATGTAGAAAGGAAATTAGAAAGCTGAACACGCAGTTGAAACTTAATCTGGCCACTTCTGTAAAGTATAATAAAAAGGATTTTTATAAATGCATTAATAATAAAATGAGGCCAAGGAAAACCTCCATTCTTTATTGGAAAGGGTGAGGATAATAGTCACCAAAGATAAGGAAAAGGGTGAGGTACTTGACATGTTGTCTCAGTCTTCAACAGTAAGAAAGGTTACCTCAGGACGGTGGCCTCCTGAGCTGGTAGACAGGGATGTGGGGCAGAACAAACCCCTGTAGCCCGTGAGGAGGTAGTTAGTGACCTGCTGAGCCACTTAGGTGCTCATAAGTCTATGGGACTGGGTGGGATTCAGGCTACAGTGATGAGGGAGCTGGCTACCTCAGTTCTGGGAGCATGTATATAAATACAGTACAAGACAGGAGGAAACATCTTTGGTTAATAATTAATTGATCACTCTTGATTCTTGCCCTCCCTCTGTCTTAATTTTCAAAATCTTGTTTTAAAATTTAGATTCCTTCCATCATAGACAACTCATCACTTTCTTAGTTCCACTAACAGAAGTCTTCCTGGTGCCACACTGTAAAGGGAATTACTGAAATTATCAAGGTATTTCAAAGCCCAAACTTGATATTACAGCAGGGTATTGAAACACTGGACTGTCACACAATGATTGAAAGCTGCTTACTCCTGAAAAGCATTGTATTATGTTTCATTGCTACAAAATTTGGAGAAAACATTCAATTCTTTAGTGTTGTATAAAGCATCATAACTTGAGGATTAATAAGAACCTGGTAGGTATAAAAATGCTATATTTTAACATATTTCAGCCTGAAACACTAAGTGTGTTTAAAAGTATTTCTGTAGAAGGAAGAGAATCAAATAGGTTTCAGCAAAAAGTTTGTTAACTAATATTAACATTTTTGAAAAAGTATATTAAAATATTAATAACATAATCAGAAAGATATTTTATACATACCTACACAACTTGAGAGATATATACACATATATAAAAGCATTTATGTTTTTTTTCTTTTTTACTATTGCTATGCAACATCAATTTCAAAGTCTCCTGAGAAATTCAGAAATGCTAAAGTAAAAATGTTAAGTAAGAATGTAGCCAAAAATGTATTAAGACTGTACTGCGACATACTTGGAAAACATCAGTCCATGTCTTGCAAATTCCTAAAAGGCCAATAATTTCAATAATTCACATATAAACAAGCTAGCTACACAAAATATGGTCCAGAAATGTAAAGGTGAACAGAGAAAAGATACGTGAACAGAATGGATGTGTCACGAAATAAAAAAAAAAAAACAAACAATAGAACACTGCATCTTTTGTAGAAGTTAACTTCATAAAGATCTCTCATTTTGTCAATGTAGAGTAGCCATGAAATTGACTGTACGTTAATGACATTGATGGAGTGGCTTCAGGCTTTGGTATGTAAGGCTGCAGCTAACCTTGCTGATCTGTGCAATTTCCCCTTTTCTTCAGAATGAAGTTGCCAGATTATCTCATAGGTGGGCAGAGGTGGTCATGCATAAATTTTGTGCTGCACTGCTATCTATAGAAGTGCTGCTGTATTATCGTTAAAGGGACGTTTATGACTACTGCTTCTGCCTCATCTCGTACTCTTCAAACCTGGTCGTAAGTTTCGTGGAAGGCACACCTATGAGAGTAATCATACATGTACTAGCCCTACAACAGACATCCTCTTTTTCATCACAATGCCCCATTTGGACTGTTTGGTGAAAGCATGCATCTCAATAACCCTTTTTTTTCCATTTTCCTATAATTGAAGCTTTATTTTCATTGTTTCAATCTCAGTAAATGACATGAAGTTTCCAGACTGGTAAAATTACCTAACTAGATCTTTAGTAAATTAATATATATAAATAAAAATATTACTTGATTAAAATAAACCTTCCATTATACAGACAAGAACCTGATGCGTAGGCAAACAACTTTATTGTCTGCCTGAGCAGAAGCTAGTCAGGGAATAGTACTAGTATTATGAATTTGAGTTATTAAATAAGGGTCAAAATTACAAACAGATAATCCAACATGGAAGCTCTTAGAAACACTTTCAAATTGTATACTAAATGAAGGCATTTTAATGAGAGACTTCAATATTAAATGAGGACTCCACAGGAATCACAAGTGTGTCTTTTATTATCAGTGCTATAAAAAATACTAATCAAATTCTTGATGATGAGACACTTAAAGTTCTACCTACTTTTAAGAAATTAATTCTAAACATTTAATTTTAACTGAAGTGGAAACAGGTGCTTTCATTTAGGACTAGGTATTAAAAAAAATTATTACATTCTTCTATAAGGATTCAAGTTGTTTTATTGGATGATATGTTCTTTATTCCAGCAACTTTTAAAATATAGCTAATTAGGGACCACAGGAAAGGCATAATTTAAAGGAATGCTTCTTTTGAACTAGAAATTATAGTCAAGAGATGTTTCTGTCTGTATAGATCTACTGTGTTTTTTTCTTTCATTTTTTTCCCTCTCAAAAGATGAAAACTATAGTTTCAGCTTCTGCAATTGAGAGAATATAGAGGAAAATAGCACAGATTTGAAAAAAGTTTTTCTACTATTATTTCACTATTGTTGTCATCTGAACACTATACTTATTAATGTAAAATGGGCATGGGATCCCAAAATTCTTTTACTAAGAAACCTTAAAAGTTTTCAGCCTAAAGAATTTGAAACAGCTGGGCCTGATAGTTGAAACATTGACATAAAATGTCTGAATGGAAAAATGCTTATTCTGGTAAATAAGTGTGTGTATATAAACTGGATTTTATAGCTAAAACTTTATTCTTACTTTATTAGTGTGTCAATAAATGTGAGCAATTCAATTTTTACCACAGCATTTTCTTCTTTTCAGTTAGAAAATAGTGAGATAGTAGCAAGCCTCAAAACTTTCATTAATTTTAATTTTTTGATGTTCATTCTCATCAGCCTCAGTAGACATTGACCCAGACTTGTGTAAACTTTCATTATGATACTTGTATTTACACTGAAAAGAGTTTCATTCTGTGTGTTATCCCCTTGATATGAATTGGACTACAAAGGAATGGCTGTTTACTCAAAGTATAAAGCCTAAGGATCTACCCCATCATTGATGTTATTTTCTTAGAATACTGTCAATGAATAGATTTCATCTACGTGAAATCCCTGTCCATATTATCAGAACTGTTTATGACATCTAACATCAAGAAATGTTTCATCATTGAATATTCAATACTGAATATGTTTTATGAATTCAGTCTTATAAAAAATCATAGCAGGCTAAGAAATGTTGTAATAATTACACCTTGAATATGGTATGAATTGGTCCTGGCCTCAAAAGTTTGCTCTTTTCCTAGTCCAAATTATTAGATATCTTTGAACCCAGAATGATTCCTAAGATGGCCTGTACCTCTAAATTGTTTTGTTGACAAAAAAAAAAAAAGAGTAATAATTATTGACAATGCAAATACAAATATTATTGACACTTAAGAACTCTAATAAATGTATGTGTGTATGTCTCTGGGATAATCTCTCTCCCCCTTGTCTAAATTTCAAGACATAGATATATGCTGAGTTATTCTAAAGAACATATTTTAACAAACTTTAAAAACAATATAAAAGAAGCAGTTGTCCTTCTTAAAAACATATATATGTATTAATTCAGTTCTGAATGGACTATATCTCTTTCTCAGGGATTAGTACACAGGCAGGATATAGTTAATACATCAAATATGTGAAACTAGTGATTTTATATCTCACAGGTTTTTCCAAACTACCGAGCAAATCAGTTCTGTGGCGTTTCAGACCATGGACCTGTGTTTCTATCCTAAAAAAAAAGGAGTAGTCCTCAGAAAGAATCTTTCCCCAGCTGACATCTGTGACAGTCAGTGTTCACAGTCAGATTTAGGGGAGAGGAAATACTCTTTGGTCCCATGGCCTATCTGAAGGAAGAGAAAAGAGAATTGATTTAGTGATACACATTTAGAAAGGAAATTTGCTGCTGGCCTTCAGCAGAATCATGTGGAACTGAATTCACATCCACTACCTTGACATGCCTAGGTTACAGCACAGTCACTATAGAATTATAATCAATTATCTAAGTCACCCCATTGACACATTTCCCATAGCTGATTACAAATTTAACGTAGTTTTGCTGAATATACTCTGAGCTTAGGTGTCTCAAGCCTGTCATCTTTGGTTTCTGTTCTTTCCAGAGTGATACAAAAATGCAAAAGTCATCTCTGCTTTGAAGAAGAACTTAGAAATGCTTAGAACAATGTAAAATCTGTATTTTGGCTCAAGTTTCTCCCCCCTGATGTTTTTTCACTCACATAATTGGAAAGTATTCAGCTCATTTAAGATGAAGGTTTTTTTCTCTGCAGTTCTTCTCTACTTTTAGCATTTGATCTATGGCTTTTCATTTTTTTCTCTCCTTGTCATAGATAATTAGGCAGCACTTCTATCTACTGACATCAGTACATCAAACAGAAGTAAAACCACTGATAATTTTGTCAGTGAGATACTACCCCAACACAAGAGGGTTTTTGAGGGTTTTTTTTTTTGATTTTGGGGTTTTTTTTTGGTTTGTGGTTTGTTTTGGTTTTGGGGTTTGTTTTGTTTTTTTGTTTTTTTTTTCCATATTACCCCTTTGCACTACATTCATGCTCAGGAATGAGAAGGTCACTTTTTTATTCAAGTGTTTTCTACCTCTTCACAGCTCTCCAGGAACACCAGAGGTTAAGGCTCCTATATACAGATCCCTGTCTGTGGTGGGTGCTGCATAAGAGGTCAGATTATTTCTTTATAACATGAAAGCGTAACTCCAAAAAGGCATGCATATGAATTCAATGCACTGAAATACAGAACATATTTATCCCACTCAGCACATACAGAGCCTTGTCAACTGTAGAGCTTGTGATGTCATAGAACTTTTTTTTTATTGGAATATAGACTCAGATTAGTTTGTCTGAACTAGCCTGTGCCAGGCTTCATGTTACCTGACTACTCATTTACTCTTCTAAGAACATACTCATATGGAGAAGACAACTCCATCATTTCTACCCAAAATCTTCTGAAGCAGGAATGCTATTTGGCCAGCAGTCTTGTTTCATTTTCCTCTCTGAGCATTTCCTATAAATATATTCAGTTTTATTCTCCTGTTACATTTCATCAGTCTCACTGTACCTTTTCTCTCTTTTTATGCCCCATTTTTAAATATTTTTCAGTCACAACTCAGGGGATTGTGTGTGTGAGCTTTCTTTTCCTCGTTGATTAACTGGCTCTACCATTCAGGCTCAATACCCTATAAAACATTTTTTTCTTTTCAGTCTAGACTTTTGTGTACTTTACAAATAAATTTTGGCCTGTGATTGGAAGCTTTGTAAGAAAGTCTGAAGGGACCTATTTGCCACATTGTGAATCTCTGATGAGCAGCTCGCTGACTGATCCTTAAACACTTGCCCTTTCTCTAGAGAAGGGATTCTTCAGCATTTCATCTGGTTTTGTGATTCAAGCACTGCTCGTTTTGCAACCATTGCTTTCTTTTAACAATATCACATGCTTGTCCTGATGTTGTTTCTATGGTAACCTGTTGTCCTTTCAATTTGTTTGACCAGGGAACATACAATGTAGTTCAATTGTGCAACTGTAACTTAAAAACAGCAGGTGACATTTTAAAACAAAAGCAGCAAGATCCAGAAAAATCTCTACCTCCTGTCCTCTAGATTTTTGAGTGGCAATAGTTTTTTTCATTTATGAAAAGTATGACATAAAAAAAGGAAGGAAAACATACACGGTGCAACAACTGGTACCATGACACTTTTGGAAAAAAACTTGAGAAAACACTGAAGAGTATATGTATATTATTTTCTGATTTGCTAATCTCAGGAGTTTCACCTTGAATTTAAGTCATTTTAGGAACAGCAAAGAAAATCCTATTCTCTGGTATTACATGATGCATAATATAATATAGTACATCCTAATACATCATAATATAAAATAATATAATAGGGCCAGAGAGTTCATGTAGAAATTAATGACTCATAGCATCTTGTAACTCACAGTGAAAAGAATTATATTTTACAGTGTGCTAATAAAAATGCTAAAATTGCATTATTATAAAGGATTTTCTTTTTCCTTTGTTTGTTTGTAGCATTGGGAAAAGAAATTTTGTGTTAGGAATGCTTAGGACCAGAGTCATTCAGAATGGGAATATGAAATTGACCCATATTGCGTCATGCTGGCTTTCATGCAGGGGTATTCAGCATCTCTACAGTTTTCTCTTGAGAGGCTGCAATGGGGAAGTTAGGGAAGTTAAAGTGACTCCCAGTTGCTTCTTCATGTGTTGGAGTCACGTTCTTTCCTGTAACTCCTATCGTATTCTTCTTAACTTAGACCCTTCATCAGTTAACTGATGAATAAAAACACATGGTCCAGTGACTCATCTTCCTAGGCACATTGGCTGCATGAGCAAAATTTTTATTGAGATGTGTTTTATGCCTAACCAAATATAAAATCTTCCTTTTCTGGACCACATAGTAGAAGTGAAAACACTTAGGCTTTGCAAGTGGTCTGAAATAAACAAACTTTCCCAGGATTTAGCTCTTTTACAGGAAATAAAGAGATTTTGATGAAAAATAAAACATCTTTTATTCCCTCACAAAAGGAATCCATCTCCTTTTGGATGCTGAAACACTACTTATCTATACAACAGATAAAATGGCTTGCATAGGATATTCCTGAAATTTCACCTTCTTCAGATTTTGATAAGGAAAATCCAACCATGAGATAGATGCAATTTGAAATGCATAAAAGCTCTGAAACCTTTTCAATTAAAAGTTAAAACTAAGCATGCCACACTGACCTTAACTGAGGTGTTGCATGCTAAAGAAAATTTACCTGAGTTTTAATTGCTCAGTCCTGTTCTGTGAGCAAATTTACCAACACCACACACTTGGCATAAAACTGTTTCAGATCAGATCAACAGAAATTATTTGTTTAAATTAAAATAATTATCTTAATTCTTATGTCTGTGCTGATATTCCCTGGAAAAAAAAGCAGATGCAAAATGAATTTTGCTTATGTTCTCCCATGCAAATACATAACATCCTCTAAGGAGAAGCTGTATGTGCTAGGTTTCTCACAACTGTCTGCACCATTGGTCTAGATTACTGCAATACCAGAAAAAAGAGATGTGTTCCCTCCATCTAGATTTAGCATCTACAACACATTGTTGCCTCTGGCACTCTAAAGTGGATCAGAGACATAATGAAACATGCCACATTTCGTGATAAAATAGAAAACATGAGAAGAATTGCTGAAAACAGTGAAAAAACTTTTTCAGAATCCATACCCAATGTATGAGATTTTCCATCAGCAAAGTCATATTTTTCATGCTAAGATATATGATAAAACAGCACAAAACAAAGCAAAAGCAATTTCGTTAAGAAAACATATAACGACAGAAGATATGATTTCATGATAGGACCATTTTAAGGATTAGCACATGCAGAAAAGGACTCTCGAGTATTGATGAGAATGTTATTTTTAAAAACAAGGATTATTTTTTCCTTACAAATTATGCAATTATTCTGGAACTGTAGTAGTTCTTTAATGAGCTGCTTAAAGAGAAAAAGATAGAATTAAAAAAAAAAACTAAACCAAATCATAGAATAACAATAATGAAGGAAAATAAGCAATGAGGGATACAAAGATCAGGTATTCAGGAAAAGACAGACACACATACCTACAGACATGTGCATACATAATCTTTTTATCTGTTTTGGTGCTATGTCTGCATATATGCACATATTTTTATAATATTAAATAGCTTTTGACAACATAATACTCAAATTGTGTCAACATAATAGCCAAAGCAATCATTATAACCCTGCTTTCATTTTGTGTCTTATCTGGTGTATTTGTGAAATTTAGGCAGAGGATAAAATTACCCTCTAGCATTCTGTTTCTGAATAGAGCTGAGTCTCAGGCCAGGCTAAATTTAAATGGTCATCAAAGAAGCACAGATTTTTCTTCATTTTAAGATGTAAGTATGTGTAGCTATACTGTGTAGGAGGACAGTGTTTTGCTTGCAAAATTAAAGAAATATTTGGGAATTAGAAAATGCAGAAAACAGAACCAAACTCTCCAGAAATTTGGAAATATCATTTTACAATACATCATATTTGAATTTCATTTTGAAAAGTGATCTGAATCATTCAATTAAAAAAAAGTCATTGCTGAAGCCAATAAGTGCTTTAGGTGTAAGTATGTTTTTCATGCACAACCTTTTTGATCAGCTACTTTCGTGAGTATCTCTTCTCCAAATTCTCTTTCAGAGATACAGCAGTAATATTGATTGAGTTTAATTCCAGGTAGGTTATTCTAAAAACACACTATGTTCTTGCTCTGCCTTTCTGTCTGCCACTTGGAATTCCTTCATTTCTTTTGCATTGCTTTGTCTTGCTTTTCCAAGAAATTAAAAGGGAGTTAGAGATGGAAGATGATCAGTAAGGGCCTCAGGTGATAGGATATAGATTTGAAAAAATAATTAAAGATGTTCTGCAAGTATTTCCTACAAATGAGAAGAATTCCATACTTACTTTGAAAAGATTTAACTAAATTTAGGCCAAAAAGGGGTTTCTTGAATGACATTTGAATGATGAAGTAGGTTAATGAATGTCCTGTCCCATATTTTTTAGGTCTAAAGCAATTTTATTTATCTAGTAGAACAAAGTGAGTGCCACAAGCATTTAGAAGCAAAGTGAATTGATGAATACCTAATCATGTACTGCTGCTTTATAACACAAAAAAGGACACTTCATTTAATTGTATTCAATATTTGAACATATCATGAGGATATTTTTCTTTTTTTCCTGAAAGACAAATATCTTTTCATAGTTTTCTTGCTTTAGATAATTATTATCCCTTAACATTTGATTCTATAGAGAAAAAATATAAAAAAAGAAGAAAAAAAAAATCCAAACATTTGTCAAAATGTAAGGCTTCACAAATTTTAAAGGTGGAATTTAATTTAAGGTTAAGGTCCTATTCTGACTGGATACTATAAAGTGAATTCACTCAAATTTTATTCCAAAGGAATTTTACTGTGTGTTAATATTTTCTATTATAGATAAAATATCATTATTCAAAAAATATTTCTTATTTAGAATTGAAAATAAAGGTAAATTTTCTTTACAGAAGACCTGGGTTGTTTTGTAAATATTATACAGCAGAGGATAAAGGTGCATGGATTAGCAGTCTAAAAGCGAGTAAAGAGTAACATCTTTATTAACTTGTGCATTAATATTTAATCCAAGTTAACAGAAAGGTTAGATCGTGCTCTCCCTAGACTCCTAGCCCAGCCAGCCTTACTCAGGGTTCCATGTGTTCTGAATTTCTTTTGATAAAAATTTTTACAGGGATGAAGTATTTATTTTTTTCTTAAATAGGCATTTTTTCCATCTGCTTCTACATTTGTGATTGCATATCATTATGACATTGTAGACAATTGGAGAGGAAGCACAAGCAGACACTCACTCAGTTCCATGTTCTTCAGTTAGAACAACAATATATAGACCTTCTTTAAAAACCTTAAATATGGGTAGTAAAGCCTTTTTAAACAATGCACTACACAATTCTGTCTACAATCTCCTTTCCCAAAGTCATTGTTTCTTATAGTGGTTTAAAATAGCACAGCCAAAAAATTGTTGCTTTCTTTTCTGGCAAACGTTACTGTATTTAAAGACATTACATTCTTATCTTTCTTCAGTCTTCTGTTTTCAAAGCTAAGTGACAAGTCTTTCTGTTTAGCAGACCTTTCTTATTTATTTCTAATCACATTTGCTGAACTACTTCATAATTTTTTAGTTTATCTTTGTTGACATGTTGTTCTGAATATTAGGTAAGTACTCCACTTAAGATCTTTTAGGCAGAATAGAACAATACTTTGAAAGTCTCAGAAAACTCTTCCCTAGTCTCTTTTCTCTTTTCTTCTTGACCTTTTTTCTTTCTTAGGAACATTGTTAATTGGTAATTGATATTCAGCCTACACTGCTGTATAGGCACAAGACCTTATGTGATGCTGATGCTTATATCTTTTCCCTATGAGGCATTTTTGCTATCAACCGAAACTTCAGACTCTGAAGAAATCCTTAGTGGGATTTATGATATTTGTTTAGAAATTTTACTTACTTGATGAAATTATTTTAGTAGTCGGAGTACCTGCAGGCCTCACACTCTCCCTTCCCCTATTCCTCTTCCAGAGGATCATCCCCATCTTTGAACATGGATACTCTCTACTGCATCAAGCTATTTATGAGAACATTAAACAATAAGAGATCCCAAAAGTACTCACTAAAGAGTTAGAATATGGATCTTTGTAAAATATTCCTTTTTGGACACATTTTAATGAGCTCTTCATCATCTCTTCCATAATTTTGTATAATCTGAAATTCCCTTTATTACATATAAGAATACTATATTCAACCAGATATGCTGTAAATGAGTAAAATATCTTAGCAAATAAGGTAAGTAAATAAGCATATTTGAATATTGTTTTTTCCTTGACATTTCTAAATTCTATAATTATTTAACTTGGATTTAAAAAATTATCTGATGAAGAATGTGTGTTTATTAATTTGCCATGTATAAGAAATTCAAATGTCTGCTCTGCATTTCCTTTGGTCCTGTTTCACCTTCATTTGAAGTTGGCCAGTATTTTCATGCTTTACTTATCTTCAGTAATCCCACCTGGCTTCTACAGATCCCTGAACTTCAAAGTCAAGTGGGTCTAATTTGCTTTAGACGGATCTCTCACTACACAAGAATGATCTTTATTAGGCTTACTAAACTGAAGAAATGTACCTAATGATTTTTTTTAATTGATTCTTTTTCTCATTCTAGGTTAACCACATGTAAACATTTCAACAACATTACTTTTTCTACTTGGATAATCACACACTTTTGCTGTTCTGTGGGCATTTATTTTACAGTGAATACTGATGCCAAATAACATTGTAAACTTCATATTGGCCATTTTTAGCTTTTAGTATCTGTTAATCATGTTATGTCTTCCACTCATAAAACTGTAATTCAAGAATGTTTTCCCTTTACTGCCTTACATTCTATTCATTGTAAGTCTTTGAGTCTTATCCTTCTAATTTTACTTTTACCCATTGTAGAAATTCTTATATAGTAAACTCCAATAATGTGGAATCATTTTCACATTTTATATATCCCTATGTGAAGTTTCAGGTCAATTAAGAGCACATGAACTAGCTATTGCTCTTTTCCTGCATTTCTGTGCTTTCTTTTCAGCTTCTCTTATCAACACTTGCACACTTAATAATAATATTATTTTAAAAGATGTGATTTATAAATATTGTTTTCTCTATTACTTTATTCCCAAAGAGTTTCATATAGTTTCTTTGTTATTTTTAGTCTACTGTTATATGTGCTGTTCTAATGTACAGCTACTCTAGGTCTCTTTTCCCTTCCCAAGAATGAAGAACTCTCTTATTCTACGTTTACAGTCACATACTTCGCCTTTGACTCAGTGGAAATCTTCCCTCTTGTCAGAACCAAATGGAGAGTCTGTTGCTCTCTACTGTCTGTATCAAAATTTTTTTCACCAATTCATTACAAGAAATTACTGTATGATCTATCACTTATATTGGTTTTCTAACCACATAAATGTAAATCATGAGCCTTGTTACTTAAACGTTATTCTGTTTATCTGTTTTTTTTCTTGTGGAAACAAGTTTCTTCTCATTTCTCTTAAAAGGACAATAAAAGAAATTCCTCTTACCTTCAAATTCCCTGTTCAAGAAAATTGGCATCTGACTGCATTCAAACTATTGAGCTGATTCACAGTATCCAAAGAGCTCAGTCACTTATCCCGAATTGCACATTGTCTTTTCAGTAATGACCAATATTTGCATATTTTATTTTAATAAATATATTATAAATACTAAATTTAAAAATTCAGAGGAAGTATCCCGTAGCTTTCTCATTATTAGCCCTATATTGATCACTGGTTTCCTAAAAAATATATTTTGTCTGCATGACTCTCAAGACCACCTGCAGATCAATTGTATGAATTTAAAGCAGAAGTATTTGTAGAGTAAATAATGAAAGTATGGAAATAAGAGATCTATGGAGAAGATTAATTTTATATACTACTAAGTACTATTTGAGAATTATATTTCTCCCTGGATGTTGCCTGATTGTTCTCAATGGCTGCACGTGAAATTTCAGCCTGAACAACTGAAAAGAGTTTTTCTCTTCGGGACAGTCTTTAACATAAAAAACAACTGCAGAACTGAAAGGACCAAGGCTGAAAGGTTGCTAGTATTGTTCACCTCATTTTTCATTAAAGCTTCAAGGCATTTCCCTAGAAAGAAGACTTGATCTAGCATCAGTTATAGAAGATTTCTCTTTATATTTTGCATGATATTGTACAAAATACATTCAGGCACTGGTCCATAAACTTCCTTTTTCCCTAGGAAAATTGAAAGATTTTTAAATGTATGTGTGATTGCAAGGGTTACATGTCCCAGCATAATAAACAAATATATTAGAATATATTTAACTCAGAGAAAACACTTTTTCATTTTTCAAACGAAATCTCCATGATGCTGTTACTGTGCTCTGTAGCAAAACAGAACAGAAGAAGGTTTATTTCATTCTTAATACCTCTGCAGCTTTTACAAACATTAAAGAACCATATGAGGTACTGAATCAGGTTAAGAAAAAATTCCACCTTTAAGCATTTATTTAATCTCAATAGATGAACTTTTATGAGTCACAAATAGTAACAACAATTCGGACAGAACTAATTTTAAATAAATTGGGATATTTTGTATGGAAATGAGAGGAAAAAGAGGTTTAATCAAAAGAAAGAATCTCTCTTTCTTGTATGTTAATACTCACTGGTTGATTTTTTTTTTTAAACAGAAATACATCTTAGTGACTTTTTGATTGCAAATGCATAAAATGTATCGAATCTATTTCATCACACCTAACAGTGATGATATTATTATATCAGCACATTAACAAAGTGATCTCTCTGATCTAAGGAAAACAAATTCAGGTAAAAATGATGCAAAACAAACTGACTTAAATGAGCTGTTGATTTACAACATGAAGGTCCTCCTACAAGGCTATAATATTGTATATGCCATTGAAAGAATATGTACTTGCAACCAGAACCAAAAAATCCAATAAATTTGTTGAACACTATGGTTGCTGCTTTCAGAGAAAAATAGACAATTAAATTGCATTATGAAGTGAAAGATTCACTGATGTTAGTACAGTGAGAGGCTAGACAGGAAGGAATAATCACTGTTTCAATTTGCATGAGCAAAAAGTAGTGCAGATGTGTGGGAAAATAATTATTTAGTCTTCTTTTCATTAAAAAATCTATTTTCAGGGGAAATTGTTGAAGTAGGCACTGTAAGTAATTATTTTGATTTACACGGCAATTTACACATATTCGTTAGCATTACCAAAAATATATTTACTTGTAATAGCTGAGAATAGGGCTCTGAAAAAAGCATTCTAATTGTATTCCCCAGTTGTTGAAAATATTGCTTGTAGTTGCTTGTTATGTAGTTTTCATTGTAATTCATAGAATCCTTCTTAAAAGTAGTTGCTTTTGTTCGTTTCATAACTGTCCATCTGAAAGATTGTCCCAGAGCTTTATAGGTGTATATATAGGTTATGGATAGACTATTATGACTATCATTAGTTTTTATACATGTTCAAGTGATAAATTTTTGGCATAGATAACCTAGGGATAGAAAATCAGACAAAGGGATTTTATCCTCCCTTGTGTTTATCTTGCTGTTACATTTATGTACAGAATTCCATTTTGCTTGATTAAATTGACTAAGGTATTTTAGTTGCTTAATGTGACAGAGTTCATATTACATCTATTTTTATTACCATGAATCAGCAATGTAATTTGCATCCTTTAGCCTTGCTCTGCTATGCCTTGCTTTTCTTTGCTTTGCTTTCTCCTTTCTCAGGGAATATTCTCTGTTTCAAAGGTGTTTCCCACATCTTCATTAGTGTTTCAAGATCAGTACTAGCTTACTCAGCTATGATAGTCACCATACTTACACTTGAAAGCCTGCCTGTCACTCATCTCTTTTCAAGATGACACTGACCTTTAGTGTCATTCGTCTTTCCTCAGAGAAAAGTATTTCTTCGATCTTAGTTCCTGTGCATTTCTAGTTTAAATTATATTTTCCTATGAACCATGGCTGTAGTGGGTCTGGATGGGGTTTGGCTGGTATGAAGTTAACTGTTTTTCATAGAAACCCTTAGGATGCTCTGATTTGGATTTTTGACTGAGTGTGGGTCAAAAATCCACATGACTTTCTGTGGTTCTCTGTGTCTGCCCCCCAGAGGGAGTACGTGAGAATTTGGGAGGCAACAGACAGAACAGCTGACCCAGGAGAGCTGACCTGAACTTCCTCAGCAACAACTGCTGAGAGAGTTGGGGCTTTCTTCCAAGTTAGCCATTACTCAGCCTGGCTGGCCATCGATTTTCATGAGGGAGGTGTTGAATAATTGCCTTTGCACCACTTCCCCCTACCTCCCATTTCTTTCACTTATTAAGCTATCTTATCTCAAATCATGAGTGCTTTTTTTTCACTTTTGCACTTTCTACTCTCTCCCTCTTCCCACTGAGAGAAGAGGGAAAGTGAGTGACTGGGGGAGTGACTGAGTGACTCTGTGTGGGTGCTTAGTGACTGGATGGAGGTAACCCACAATAATTCATAGAAGTCCTAAAACTTTTAATATTTCTTCTTTGCACAAAAGTAGTTATCTAATAACATTATATGAGTTGCCCTGTTGTGATCTATCTTTGATAAAGGAAGATTGCATTTTATTTAATTTTTATCTCCAAGTTTTTGTTCTCTCTTATTTGACATCAAGTGCTCAGTTTTGTGTTTTCATGTAGAGTTATTTCCTTTTCTCTCTTCTTCCACAGTCTTAAGTCTTGATCTACCCCTAGCATGATATAATTTAAAAATATTTCTCAGTCTACCTGGAATTTAAGTATAACTTCCTTTAGAACATGTACACATAAAAGGAAGTGTTAATGGCCTTAATTCAGAAATGTAAAAGGAACAAAGCTTTCTACCGTGAGGAACTGGTCAAAGGACTGACACCAGACATATGGCACACTTCAATAGGACATCAACAGCATGAAGACAGTCCCTCGCATCTATCAGAACTGCTTGCTGCAATATATTGTCACAAAATGGTAAGTGTTCAAATGCTACTACTGGAAAATATAAACATATATACAAAGTATAGCATCTGGGCCTTTTTCAGCAAGTTACATCCTATATAACTTTAAACAAAGGAAGATAGGTGAAGGCAATTTACATTTACTAGTGGGATCATATTATGCAGAATGAATTCAATATTGTGTCCATATGTAGACAAAATTAATCACTATTAAAAAGACAAAGTTATTATTCACTGGCCATGGAAATGATCTGAACTTTCTCTAAACTAAGAAGGAAATCTATATTGATAGTAATTAGGCTAAGGGAAAGTAAGTGTAAAATGGACAAAAGATCTAATGTATCTTGTCTTAAATAGTAGTTAATACTGAAAGCTCAGGGAAAATTTACAGAGAAGAACAATTAAAAGTAGTACCCCCACTGTATTCTCTTACCGTTTGGCAATTTACACCTCAAGAATTTTCTGAACTAGCTGAATAACTATGAATTTTTTCTGTCCCTGTCTGAATTTATGCCAGTGTTTATTGTTCACAGCTTTCCACAGCAAAGGTCCCATAGATCAGCTAAGTATTGCATGAAAAGTAATTTTCATTCACATGTTTTGAAATTACCTTCTGCTAGTTTCTTGTGGGATCCACACTACCAGTACAGGAATAAGTGTTGAACAATCACTCTCTACCAATTTTCTGGTATGATCAGCTCCATGGGTATCTTAGATTCCCACTATTAATCACCTGTTTTTTTCCTTTGGAGAAAATTCTTTCAGTTGATCCTTTCATTAAATATGTGTCTTATCACTCTTCTCCAGACTTTTTACATTTTTACTTTAGTAAAAGATATGAGATGTCAGTTATTGACCACCCGTATTACTCAGACATGAGTGAGCAATGGGAATTGTGTTCTACCTTCAGTCACATAGTCCAATTTAACTGTCAGAACAAGTAGAGGGTTGTCTCTCTCTCATACCAACACATACTTCCTATATTTAGTAAATACATAGAACAGCTGTCTATTAGTGTAGGAAAGCTAGAAATGTTCCTGACAGTTATTTCCTTAATAGTTTAAAGAATTATTCATTTTTATGTTGTTTTTCAAAGAAGTATTGCAATATTCATTGCTGATCACAGGTCCTTGTAAATGGTTTAGAAATAATTCCCAGGGCAGGTAAATTGTTTTTCTTTGATCCGAAGAGAATCCATTAAATTATTACATGACCTCTTAAAACCATCACATTTAGATTTTTACCTTATTTGGCCACAAGCTAAAAATAATCACTGAACAGGTCAAAATAATATGCTAATGTAAATTCTTCTGCCACACTTAGCACTGGTAGCCATTCAATCAGCTGTGCTTCCTTAGACAAATAGCAATATATTGGTATTGGCATTAGTGAGATAACGATGAGTTATTTATTTGGACTCCTTATGAACAACTTTATCCTGTGTAGATTTTAAATGTTATACTATTTTCTCTGTTCATTAGACCTCTTACAGGTCATAAATTATAAAATGTTGAGAAACATTTTTATTAAGATGATAGCTGTTTTTCAAAGATTATTTAACTCATTTTTTCAAAATTTCACTTTCTAAATGAGTGCAGATTGATCTTTTTCCTTTTTCTTGAGTTGGTTTTGGTGAGAGCTGTAAGATAGGATTGTTCATTGATTAGATACAAAAAGCAATGTATTAAAGTGAAGTCATACTTGAAATTGTAATGTAGTATATATTCAATATGGTATTAAGAAGATCTTTCAGTGACTTTCAGGCAACATGGCATTTGCACATGTTTTGGTGTCTTTCATAATGCTGCCTCTAAAGTTTTAAGAACAAGTAAAAGAGCATCTAACTTCTCTGCAAGGGCTAAACTGAACAAAGAGACAAAGAGAAACCTATACAGATTAATTAGTACTGTTCAGTTTCTCAGCTGAAAAATTAGTAGAGAGAGTGACTAGAAGCATATAATGGTATCCAGTATATCCTACTCTAGGAACCTGCACAAATATGTTCATAGAGATGAAACATTCTGTTAGAATTACCACTTGCTGACCTGAATTAGATTGATATTCACTTTAAACAGGTGAACAGCCAAGATGGCCCTTTGCCGACATTAAAGAGCAAATTCCATAGTGGCAGTACAGTTCGAAAGCTATTTTAACTACAGACAACTAATCAATGAATACTGAAACAACGTGTTGGACTTCACCTCTGTTATGAATGGATGTGGGGGTTTACATAAGTCCTTGCCTATTGCCCAGGCCTCCAGCAGCAGACAATTGCTCTATGGAGGTGGCCAGCACCCCAAAACCCACTCTCTTTAAGTTCTTTAATAATGGCTGATTTAGTCTATTATAGAATGAATTATTTATTTAATACACACAAAAACTAACAGACAAAAGACTTAAAACAAACTACTACTAGACAGGAATATGGACCAAAAGAGACAACTAGTATTATATGCAGGGTTAAAGGTACCATTAGTTTTACAGCTAGTGAAGAAATAATATAACTTAGGATCCAATGTTTCTTACCATCCAATCCCTGATGGAGCACACATTGAAATCCTCATAGATTCAGAAAATCCTCAATTCCCAGGAAAGTAACCATGGAATTTGCGTCCAAAATCCGGAAAGAAGTCTCACACACTTTCAGGGGATGTGGGTAGAAGGCTTCTGCCTCTGTGATAATTGTGTGGGCTTTTATAGACATAGTAACCATGTCATTTGGTCAAGAATATTTATTTTCTTTTATCTCGTCCTACATTTGTTCTCTGGACTAAGATGTTGATTCTTGGCTGGGGGCCTGAGCCCTTTTGGCTCCAGAGATGACCCCATGCTGGGCCTGTGACCCACCTGGGCTGTCTCTTGCATATGCACCAACCATCCATGGTAGAGAGGAGGTAGACACATTCTGCCACAACTTCTCTGTTTGATACATCTCTACTTTTTTGCAGATTTTCTACTGAAATCTTCTCAATATCTGTATATCACATAGAAATATGATTTTCTATCAATATGCATACACATATAACACATAAGTATCTAAATTTCTAAGAATTATTTTATTTAACTATAAGGGTCTGCCTTTAGCTCAGCAAAAAAAAATTATTCAGCAGTTCTCTTTTTTGACTTTTAATAGAGTTTCAACTGAACAACAACATACTTTTCTGTTAAAATAGGAAGATGAAATCAACTCAATTATGGCTCTAACAATGGTGTTAAGAAAAGCTACAAAATAATTAGGCAGGAAATTTGGAAAGCAAAGCATTTAGTCTTTGAGCTTCTAAATGAATGGAAGCAGACACAGACAATGATAGTGAGAGGTGTTTGGGAGGGTTTGGGGGTATGATTTTTGGGTTGGTGTTTTTTAATATTTTGGAAGAATTTGGGTTTGATTTTTTAGCCATTTTGTTTGTTTTGTGGGGTTTTTTTAGCAGCAGAGTTTTTAATCTTGTTTTGTAACAGATACTCTTTTTTCCGACTTTGATCTGTAGGAGATATACAGAAAGCAGATTTCTCATTTCTTAATTCCTTCATTCTAAATGATAGTGGCTTGATTCAAAATGGGATAAACACCTTGGATTCAACTGCATTATATTTAAGTAACTTACCATCTCTGGAGAATGGTGATAATAAAGATATAAATATTTTAATTCTTTAATTTCTAGCATTGCATAAAACTTTTTTATTTTTATTTTAAAGGCAAATCACATCTATTGGTCACCTGAAAACATCTATCTTGGTATAAAAGGATCTATATGGATTTTCTTCTAGTATTGTGAATTTAACTAGTTAAAAGTCTTTTCTACTTCATCACCACATTTGTCATTAGATATGGCATTCTCCATCAGATCATTTAGATCCTTATTTTAAATTGTTACAAAATTTAAATTGGTACTCTTTTATAAATTTACTTAGGACATAAAAATTTTTAATTGTCTTAAATTTTATTTACATTGATTATAATATTTTGTTCAAATTTCTAATTTCTGTAATTCTTGTATTGCTATTTTCTGTTCTTTGAAAAGGCAACATTTAAAAGCAAATTAAAAAGTTCCAATGTCTCTTTTTCATAATTATAAGATCAAACTTGTCTTCCCTTCCTTTCTCTTTTGCTTGCCATCTTTTTGATTTTATGTGTGAGAGGTCACTGAGGGTTGAGCTAAATTTCCTCTGTCTGTTACAATAGTGTTGGGTTTGTATCTGCAAGAAGTTTGGCATAGGAATAGTGGCTGACTCAGATATTTAGGTCCCACACCTAATATCTGACCGTGTCTTAAGTCAGAAAAGATAATTTGTTTTTTACCCTTGACTGAATAATATTCATTCAGAGTGTGCAATACCTGAGGTGGCTATACTGTTCTGCAGACAATCAGAAGTGCTTTGGCCATGAAACAAGTTGATAACATCACCATCTGTTTTTCCAGCTTTCAGTTTTCCTAATGTTTTAGGCTCCTGTTTCTGGGAATTTGTCAACTAAAGTGAATCCTTCCCTCCTATTTCCTCCTGCATGAATGGGATTATATTTCAGCTAATACTATTGACACATAAATAAATGTTTGGATGTACACTGAGCCTTTCATGGGCACTCCAGAAAGTTTTTGAAAGCATTATCCTAAGTGAATATAAATACCAGTGTAATGGTATAATTTGTAAATTATGTGCTATGAGACCTCATGGACCTGTCTGTGGACAGAAAGTTCCTGAAGTGGATCACCTTGGCAATTTCACTTGCTATGTGTAGGCTGATGTCATGGTTTCATTCCAGCTGGCAACCAAGTGCCACACAGCCACTTGCTCACTTCCCCACCAGCAGGATCATGGAGACAACTGGAAAGATAAAAGAGAACTTGTGCATTGAGATAAAGACATTTAAATAAGAAAAGCAAAAGTTGTGCACACAGCAAAGAAAAACAAAGAACTAATTCACTGTTTCCCATGGGCAGGAAGGTGTTCAGCCAGCTCCAGGGGTGCCCATGGTGTGTAACAGTGACTTGGGAGACAAATGTCACCACTCCAAACATCCCCTTATTTCTTCCTTCTTCTCCCCAGTTTATATACTGAGCATGATGTCATATAGCCTGAATATCCTTTGGGTCACTTTGGGTCACCTGCTCTGGCTGAGTCTTGTCCCAACCTCCCACGCACTCACAATCTCCTTGACAGTGTGGCTGTAAGAAAAGAAGAAAAGGCCTTGTGTCTGTGTAAGCCCTGCTCAGCAGTAACAAAAATATCTCTATATTATCAACCCTGTTGATAATTTCTTCAGCACAAATCCAAACCCAGCCCCATACCAGCTACTGTGAAGAAATTTAACTCTACCCCAACCAAAACCAGCACAGATGACAAGTAGAAAAGAGTGATTTTATGAAGTTAGAAGTAGAGGAGCAAAAAATGATCAACAGGCTTTTAAAAGTTTTCAAATCAATATTGGGCGGGCAAGTTATTTACATGTTTGATGAAGACATGGGGATGCGCCAGAGAGGGTTTAAGATGGGGTCAGAAGATACAATCCTTTTCATCTTTGAAATAAAATTGTTTGCAGTAACAGACCATTGACTGACATTTTAAATTATACTATGTCACAACTTGTGATGTCCTTACTATGTAAGGGTAGCCCTACAACTTGTAGTCTTGTTTACAGCTTGTAAAACATTTGTGAAGCTGCATTTCCTGATATACTCTAATCAAAATATTTTTGCCTCTGTGATATCTGGAAAATTCTAAAGCAGGGTGATTAACAGAGTACTTAAAAAAGCTTTCTGGAAGAAATATTAAAAAAAAAAAATCACATATTATACATCACATACTGCTGTCAGTCCTTTAAGCCCCTGCATGAACTACAGAGAATTTATGTAAAATCACCAGAAGACTATGCCTAATGTAAATGAGGCAGTCTGTTTCCCCATCTCACAGTCACTTTATGTTTGGAGAGGTTTCAGATAGAGATAGACTGTGAAGTGGAATGGTCTGTACTATAGTCTATAATCAATGTAAAATTGTATTAAAACTTATATATCTCCCTAAATAAACTCTGATAGTCAATAATAGAAATCCTAATAGGAAAAGACTAGACCAGCCCACTGATCCAATACAATAAGTTTTAGGATTCATCATCACAAAGTCCTTCCTTTAGAAAGAAGAATACATCTCCCCTGAAGCTGCACTCAGGGAAATCTTAATTTACAAAGAGGTACTACTGTACCATTTGGGGGTAAAGTTAAACAATTATGAACCACCAAACAACACATAAATACACACAAAAAAAGGTATGTTTTTTAAGCAACTCAATTAGGAAAGCATATAGTTATAAAGTTTAGAAGAAATTAATTTCAGGCATCTCTTTCCCCTTTGTTCTGCACATCAAAAATATCCTGATAATATTTATTGAAACAAAACCTCTGTCTAAGCAACAGCACTTATTTTCTCCTAAGAGTGGCCTGTGCAGTACAGTTGGGAACATCCTACTGCCTCTGCAATTTTTTGTTTTGGCTCTAGCCCCATTGAGAAGAAACCACTTCTCCCGGCTCCCATGGGACATAACTCCAGACAGCCTGAGATCTGCTGAATAAACATTAATTTCACAAATCTAATATATTGCAGATTATGTACAGAGGACCCTGCTGAGACAGTTGTCCTGAAACAAAATAGACAGCTCTTAAAAGTACACACACTTTGGTTCTGATCCACCTGGTTGAACAAGCTAAGAAGCTGTTTGATTCCTTGTATAGTCGCAGTTGATGCAAAACATTCTTTCTTTAAAAACACTTCTGCACAGGGGATGAGATTTTTCTTAAGGTTTGTGAGACCACCACCAAGACTGAAACTTCTCCCCAAATGCTTTGTGTTACTCATATATTTGATGCTTAATCAATATATCCATTTTTGACACTTCTCCTAAATATTGACTTACTACATGGAATCTCTTCTGATATGGTCAGGTAGAGCCATCTCATAGCTGGAGAGTAAACACAGCATTGTTTAGTGGCCTAGTGCTTAGTCTCTTTAAATCCGGTAAAAGGACGGGGGTTCTTGAAGGAAAAATTCATAAATTTGACAAAGAATTTAAGGTTTTATGTAACAATCTATTTACCTCTAAGTGTAGCTGTTAAAACACGAGACTTATTAAAAGCACTTGAATGGATGAAGCAGGACTCTTATTTTGCTGCCAAGAAAGTTGAAAAGGTCAGGTCTAAATATTAACGGTTTCTTATCCTTTTTAGTATTTACTTTGTTTTAGTTCCTAATGCAGTTCCAATCAGGAACAGATTGAAAGCTACTCCATGAGTATTTTTGTTCTTTTCTGCCTTTTAAAATGATAATTTACTTTCCTAGATTTCAGCAGTTTCCCAGCTCATCACAAAATGATGTTTCACTTCTTTCTTTTTCACAGGACAATGACCGAGAAAAGAGAGGTGGTAACTGCTTGGTGCTGGCTAATCAGAACTAACCTACAGCTGAGCTGATCGTGAATTTTGTGCAGTAGCAGAGGACTAATGTTTAAGGGAATCCTATGGTGAACTGTAGTTACAAAGAAATCATCACATTTTCAGCATATTGTGCTCAACATGGATATGTTTCACAGTGTATCACACTGAGCACAGCTGCATGGTATGACTGCAGTTTTTACTATGCTTTTGTGATGAAGGGATTGTTATGTCAGTCACATATATTTTTGGCATAGAAAATAACTCTTTCAGCTCATGAGAAAGTTTCATTTGCTTGAATTTTTGTAATCAAACCAAAAGTTTTGTTAGCAAATATTTGGTATAAAAATATATTTTTATGTTTAAAATCTGATCCAAAAAAAGAAAATCTGTGGGTTTTTAAAATTTTTTTTTTGTCTTCTTGCATTCTTATGTTCTTGAGGATCAGGGGCTTGTATGGGGTTTTCTCAACAGCCCCTTATGTATTTGGTGATAGGTTTCCTGTTCTTACTGATATCTCTAGATCTTAACAAAGAATCCATAGTATCCTTTAGTAAAAGAAAAGAGTCGGCCTTTGTTCTTTGCCTCCAGAGTATGATTAGAATTTTATGAGTGTTGTACTACTAAAACCTCAGACACTATTTCTGATCTCCCGGGCCTTCCTGACAGACTTGCTCTGTCAATCAGGGCAGGGTTTCCCAAGTCTTTACCTCTAAGAGCTCAGTTTTACAAAACTGCACTAAACAATCTGCCTGAAGCTTAGAAATTGTAAGCATGTTATTTGCATAAATATTTATTTACTTTTTTTGTCATTTTACAATCTGCTTTCAATCCATCTGTTCTTGCACAAATTCAGTTCAGGATACAAATGAAGATGAAACCCCCAAATCAAATAATTAAATAGATAATACTTTTGACATCTTTCTGTAAGGTCCATTAACAGCAATGAATGTATCAGATATCATAATTCTTACACAGGTATTGTATTCTCTCTGTAAATGATTAATAGCACAAAATGTATATAAAGCTATCTGTGTTCAATGAGACCTGCTGAAATTCACATAGTTAATAATGCTTATGTTCGTCATTATGTATAAATGTGATGGGTACCTTGCCTATGTGCCAAACACTGCCCAGCTGCTCTCTCACTCCCACTCCCCAACAAGACAGAGGGATAAAACAAGACGTAAAAGCTTGTGGGTCAAGATTTATGACAGAGAGATCAACCATGAATTATGATCTTGGGCAAAACAGACTCATCTTGGGAAGAAGTTGAATGGAGTTGTGGAGGAGTGGTGCTCCTCTGAGCTGGGCATTGGGATCAGCACTGTTTAACATCTTTGTCAGCAATATGGACAGTGGGATTGAGTGCACCTTCAGCATGTTTATTGACAGCTGTGTGGTGAGGTTGACACACTGGAGGGAAGGGATGGTATCCAGAGGGACCTGGACAGGCTTGAGAGGTGAGCCTGTGTGGACCTTTTGAAGTTCAGAAAGTCCAAGTGCAAGGTCCTGCACATGGGTTTGCCAAATCCAAGCACAAACACAGGCTGGACAGACAATGAACTGAAAGCAGCTCTGAAGAAAAGCTGACAAGAAGCTCAACATGACCTGGCAATGTGCACTTGCAGCCTAGAATGCCAACTATATTCTGAGCTGCTTCAAAAGCAGCGTGTCCAGGAGGTCAAAAACAATGATTCCGTGCCTCTACTTCAGTTCTGGGGTCCTCAACAGAAGACAGATGTGAACCTGCTGGAGCAAGTTCAGAGGAGGGACACAGACGTGATCAGAGGTCTGGAGGACACAGAGGTGATCAGAGGTCTGGAGGACCTCTTCTATGAAGAGAGGTTGAGAGAGTTGGGTTGTTCAGCCTGGAGAAGAGAAGGCTCTGCGGAGACCTTTTAGCACCTTCCAGTACCTAAAGGGGGCTACAAGAACTGGAGAGGGATTTTTCACAAGGATGGGTAAGGGTTAATGGCTTTAAACTGACAGAGGCCAGGTTTAGATTATCCATGAGGAAGAAAGTCTGTAATTATGAGGGTGGTGAGGCACTGGAACATGTTGCGTAGAGGAGTTGTGGATGCCACATACCTGGAAGTGTTCAAGGCCAGGTTGGATGGGGCTTTGAGTGACCTGATCACAGGAAGGTATCCCTGCCTGTGGCATGGGGTTTGGAAGTAAATGATCTTCAGGGTCCCTTCTAACCCAAACCATTTTATGATTCTGAGATTCTATGTACTGGGCATCTCACATTGCTCCCAGACATTTCGGTTGAACAAAGCTCTTCTGTTTCATCAGGTGACGTGTAAGTCTGTCATAAACAGTCTCAGTACCTACAGCGGCTGATACATGTGCTCTATCTTGTGTACCTATTTTAGGATGAAATGGATAATCATCCAGAGGTATTTAATTGTTTCTATTGATTAAAATGGGGACATCAGTCTTGATCACTGGGGAGAGTGCAAATCGCAAGTTCAATTTTCCTGAATTGTTCCCACGTTTATTCCTTTTTGATTTACCCTACTAAAAACAAAACAAAGCAAGACAAAACCAACAAGACAAAGCCCTTTATTGTGTCAAGCCTAGAGTAATATCTTTAAATATTTTATTTAACAACAATTGCTCTCAGAAGTTATACACTGCCAAAAGACCCCCCAAATTCTGCCTATTTACTTCTGTTGCTTGTCTGAAAAGGGAGAAGAAAGAAAACAATTATCATCAAAAGCATAAAGATCACAGTTGGTGATTTGGAGCAATAACAAGCACATTATACTTAAGCAGGAAAAAGCAACCTTTCAATAGTTTCCAAAATTACATGTTAAGAATTTTGAACTTACTTTTTCCCTGGTTTAATTGAAGACAAATTAACAGATAAGGCCATGAGATAATATGTGGGTTTTTTTATTCCTTAACCAACAGGCATTTCTTGCTGAAAAACTACAACACAGCAAAGTTCCTGATCAATCCTTGCAGTGCAATGCCCTGCACTGTGAACAAATAAATGGTATGTGTGAAAGATAATTAGATAGTGGCTTGGAAATAATATTATATCATCATAGCAGAGAGTCACAGGTCATGCCCATACTGTGAAACAGAGGGAAGTGCAGACTTCCTTAACTGGCCCTGACTGATTCAGCTCTGCAGCAAGCAGCAGGAGAGTTAAACCCAAGCTGTATTCTGTTTGGGCTGATTAATCATGTTAACAGGGATATGGTGTTACTGGGACTGAATCATAAACACATGCTGGGTGTTATGCTGCTCCATGGAGAAATGATTGCTTGGGCCAATGAGAATGAATATCTCTATCAAAATATTGTATTCTGCAGCACAGTCTTTGTAAGTTTCAAAGGGGACTCTTGCCAGGATTTGTTTTATTGCAACAAAATAGGTTTGGGTTGTTTTCTTCTTTTTCAGGAGGAATTATATGGGTGTTCTTATTAAAATAAATTAAGGGAATCTCTTAACTGGAAGTGAATTTTTTGAATAACACAATCATTGTTTCCGAAAATTTTAGTGTTTCTTGTGATAATGTGATTTTAGTTTGCTTTGAATAAACTGTCTTCTGATGTTGCCATAAAACCTCTTAGATTTCAGGGCTTTAATATGACATAGTTTTCATATTTTAACATATTTTATGTAGATATAGAATCATAGAATCTTTGGAAAGGTTGGAAAAGTAAAATCATATAGTGCAACCTTTCACTGACATCACATTGTCAATAGACCATAGCACTAAGTGTCGTGTTCAGTCATATCTCAAACACTTCCAGAAAAGGTGACCATCTTCCTTGATGGCCCACTACAAAGCTTAACCACCCTTTCAGTGAAAATTTTTTTCATTTCCTCTCATCTCCTCACTTGTTACCTGGGAGAGGAGACCAACATCCAGTTCACTACTTCATCTTTTCAGGTAGTTGCAGCAAGTGATATTCTCCAGGCTAAATAACTCCAGAGACTTCAGCTGCTCTTCATAAGAATTACAGTCTGGAGACTTCACCAGCTTTGTTTCTCTTCTTTCAACAAAATCCAGAGCCTCAATGTCTTTCTTGCAGTGAGGGGCCCAAAAAATGGACAAAGTATTTGAGGTATGACCTCACCAGTACCAAATACAGGGAGATGATCACTGCCCTTGTCTGCTAGTCACACAATTGCTGATAAAAGCCAGGCTGCCATTGGGCTTCTTGGCCACCTGGGCACACACTGGTTTGTGTTCAGCTGCTCATGTTCATCTGGCTGTCGATCAGCACTCCCAGGTCCTTTTCTGCTGGGCCACTTTCCAGCCACTCTGCCCAGTGCCTGCAGCTCTGCAAGGGGTTGTTGTGACCCAAGTGCAGGACCTGGCACTTGGTCTTGTGGAACCTCATATGATTGTTTTCAGCCCACTGATCCAGCCTGTCCGGAAATCTCTGCAGAGCCTTCCTGCCCTCCAACAGGTTGACACTCCCACCCAACTTGATGTTGTGTGCAAAATGACTGCCTTCTATTCTCTCATGTAGGAAGTTGAGAAAGATATTTAATGGGACTGGCCCCAATACTGGGTCCTGGGGAACAAAATTGTGACCAGACACTAACTGGATTTAACTCCATTCACCACAACTCTTTGGGTGAAATTCCCACTTTTCCCAAGAATCCTGGTTTTTGAAGATCATGAAGTGGAAAAGACAATTATTTTCTATCTTGTCAAGACAAGTCTATGTGTGTAAAAGTTTCACACAAACTCCATACTAAATTCCTGAGTCAGAGCAGAACTGTTTAACAGCAATTCAAATACTGATTCTCATACATTATCAATTTCTTTATTTCCCCCTATCTTGTAAATGTTTTGGAAGTAGGATTGGACAGACAGGCAGGTGACTGCAGTCTTGTGTCCTAAGAAGAGTCATTTATTAGTGATAATAAAGGCAAAAGGTGAGCTATTCTGAGCTTGCACAATACTACTCTTTATACAATGCAGATTGCACAGATGTGTGCAAAGAACACTAAATTTTCCTTGTGCCATAATATTTGTTTCAATTTCTTCAGTGGAATAAAAATGATACATATTTTATGGGCTTATAAATGTAAAACTTTCATAAAGTACACCAAATAAATCAGGAACATATTTTAAAAATGTATGAACAGTTGCCTACTTTCATATATAAATTCGCTTTAAAAAATCTGTATATGTCAATATAGTGACTGAATTAAAGCTGTATATCTAACCTACAGTCATCCTAGCTTTTCTGTAACTCATCTTCATTGTCAGAAAAACAAACCTTTAGGTGAAAACTTACGATAATGGAGACTTCTTTCTACAGTAACTTTTTCCTCTGACAGTAGCCACAAAGTGACATTCAAGGTCTGAAAATACCACCTACATCAATATTTAATGAACTGTGATTGCTGACTTCTTTTGCTTGGTGTGCAGCAAAAAGAAATGTTTCCACTGTAATTTTCAACCTGTATCCACATTTATTAATACAACAGAACATAAGGGAAGGGAAGGGAAGGGAAGGGAAGGGAAGGGAAGGGAAGGGAAGGGAAGGGAAGGGAAGGGAAGGGAAGGGAAGGGAAGGGAAGGGAAGGGAAGGGAAGGGAAGGGAAGGGAAGGGAAGGGAAGGGAAGGGAAGGGAAGGGAAGGGAAGGGAAGGGAAGGGAAGGGAAACCAAAGGAGGAACCAAATGTAGAAGCAGAAATCCATTTTACATATAAAGCTGTTGCCAATTCATATTATTTTGCTCTTAGATTCAGTTTTCTAGTTCTCTTTTGCATTCACAATGCCTATTCACAAAGCCTAGCTAAAATCTTCCTAGACAGTTTTCATGTACACAAGTAATTGTTATCGTCATCAAAGAGAGCTACACAGTCATCAAAGGGAGTAAAGGCTGTATTTAGGGTTTATTTATTCTTTTTGTACATGGCAAATTTGTACATCCTTTGCCATAGCTTGAGAGCACTCCGTACAGGGATGGGGACATAAAACCACATTGTAATCCTGAGATTGCTTACGTAATGGGCTTATCCAGAGTGTATGCTGAGAATGGTGTTCTATGTATTGCCATCTGACACTATTCAGGTGCCAGGGGATCCATTTCCTTCTGTTTCTCTGGAATAATGATAAGAAATATCCAGCCAAAGAAAAAACATGATACGGTGTCCTTGAGGGCTTCTTCTAATGGTTGGTACAATGGTTTATATTACTCAAGTAGGGTAAAGTTTTTCAGATGACAGCGTTATCCATACCTTACAAATGTGTAAGGACAGAAGGGAATGTTTTCACTTCTTGTTGTAGCCCTAGCACAGATGAACTATATAAGCTTAATATATATAGCTCAGCTCTTCACTTTTGGAAAAATGCTTATGTTGTTATGATTCTCAGCAACTTCAGGCTGAAGAAAGATGAGCCTGAGATAATTTGGATATCTAAATTGCTGTGAAGAGCACTGTGGTAGACAATCACCAAGATGTGAATGCAACTATTGTTCTCTTCCTCTGAGTCTTACTCACACATCTTTGTGCATATCTTCATAACTCTGGATAGCTCCAATGCTACTGGAAGTTTCTAATTTCTCTTTGATGCTCATAATAAACAGTACCTAATAATACAGATCATCTTACTGAAGTTAATAGTATTTTTGTTAATGGTGCAAAATCGTAATGAGATTTTACCCCATACTATCCCTAAAATCAAAATAAAAAGCTATTGTTTTGAAAGAACTTTAGTGAAGTGAAAAATTGGACAGGTTGCAGAACTCAAACAGTTTTATTTAGTTCTATGAAGCCAAGCTGACTCTTCATTACCTGTTTTGTTCTTTGCAGAAAAGGACCTGGGATCCCAGTGGAGAAGTTAAACATGAATCTGCAGAGTAGCTTTGTAGGGGAGAAACTCAGCCTGAGCATCACAAGATGAACCAGTTAAGAGTAATGCCATCAGGTTCAGGGTGGTGACTTCTCCCCTCCATTCAGCACTTGGGAGAGTAGTTTTGGGTTCCCCAATACAAGAAAGACATTGATGTACTCAAGCAAATCCAACCAAGGATCACCAGGATGCTCAGGGGCTGGAGTACATGATGTGCGAGGAGAGGCTGAGAGGTGGGTCTAAGGCAAGAAGAGATATAATTATGTTTCAGCTACTCAGTGGTAGAGCAAAGTGGGGAAAGATTTGCAGATGCAGAGTCCTCCTGAAGTTGCACAGTGATAGGACAAGAGGCAATGGACACACACGATGTCATATAGGAAATTTCAATTAGATCTGGAGATGTTTTTACCATGAGGGTGGTTTAACACTATGACAGGCTGCTGAAGAAACTGGGGAACCTCCATCCTTGAAGATGCTCACAACTCAGCTGATCAGAGCTCCGAGCAGCCTGATCTATGCAGGCCCTTCTCTGAGCAGGTAGATGGACCAGATGTTCTCCACACAACCACTTCAATCTAACATATTCAAAAATTATATGATTATATGATTATATGAAAACTTTCAGGTTTGGAAGTTATCTAGTGCTATTTCTGTGTCATGTCATCTATCAAACTATCTATCTAGAGAATTTTATCAAATTGGTCAGGCATGACTTTCCCTTACTGAATTCATGCTGACAATCCTTGATGATTCTCTTGCATTCATATGTCTGTAAATGGCTTCCAGGATTAGCTGCTTCATGAAACGTTGCAAGTATCAATTACATTCCTAAGTTAGTTAAATGAATATATAAATTAATTACATACATTTGCAATGTATGCAAATTTGTATTTGGTTGAACTCCTTTGAGAGATAAGATCATTGAAAATTTATCATTTAATTCTAAAATTTAAGGTTGCAGATGTACTAGATAAATCCTTATCCTACAATATATTGAGGCACAAATTTACGTGACACATCTCTAAGAAAAATATCGGTTAATAAATCATCTGGTGTACAATATGCAATTCAATCGTAGGTTGGCATAGAAACTAGGTTCAGCATTCTCCCTAGAAGAAAGAAAGCAGTACAAAATCTTTAATACTTGCAAGCTGTTTCTCTTAACTGCCTTATACTCTCAAAACTGAGGTTTACTGTCTAGAGACACTTATAGGAAACTAAGCCAAATAAATCAAGATGACTGTAATTGTTACCATGAATCCTTACTGGCCTCTTTCCAAAATAACTATAAAATCTTGCAATTGAGGGTTTGGCTTTACTGTATATTTTGTCTTTATTATTACTTCAATCCAAATACCAAAATCCCTTGTTTAGCTTCAGAGATCCTTCAGTGTTGAGCTAATTTGACCAATAGTGGTAAAGTAAATGTTGCTGTTGCTCAGGATGATATTACTTAGGGGACTACAGAAAAAACTTCTCATTCTCTATATGTTATGTGATTTTTTGAGTGATTTCCCTCGCCCTGCTTTTATCGAGTTTCCATAACTTAAATGTGACAATATGATCCAACCTCTGTAGTGCAGATAGATTGAGCCTAAAAAAATGGATGTGCTGTCCCATTGAGGGAGATAACATTACATACATAAATATCACCATTGGAGATGGCGTTTGGAGACCAAACCCCACATTTATTACAATCATGTAGCCAGCAGAAAATAGATAAATCAAGTTAGATAAATTCGGTCTTCAGTTTGTAGCAAAATTATTCCAACTGTCAGTAATGAGAATTCTAGAACAATAAAAAAGTACAATGGTAGACAATATTTAAGGAAATTAATAGATTTATCTCATTAGTCCTAACTAGGAATTATTTTTCAAGTATATCTTTTTATTATGTCCAGACTGAATAAGTCCAAATTACTATGATTGCAGCTTCAGGGATCAAGCTCTGTTATACATATGTAAAAACTCTTCTAAAAATGAAAGTGGAATAGAATAGATTACTTTTAATAATTTAAAAATCATCAATGTTTCGTATTAGTAGATTTAAAATTTCTTACCTCAAATGTTAAATACTTATTAGAATAATGGTGATTTTTAGGTCAGATGACAATAATGTGATTTTCTTGTAACAAAACTAAATTAGTATACATCTCTTTATATAGATGAATATATATATTATATATTATTTGTATGGATTTATAGAAACATTTTTCCATGTTTAAAACAGGAATTAATAGTGACCAGAGTGCATATTAGAAAAAGGGAGAGATGGAGAGTGATAAGTGGTAGAAGCTTAATTTCTGCTTTAATATGAAAATATTTCTAACCCTGTGCATCTCTATTCCTTGCTCTGAAAGCACTGGGGAGAAGAAATGTTGTAAAAGGAAGTGTTATCCTACTGAGACATGAGGATGTAACAATAACACAGTAAATAGTACTGTTTTTCCATTCAATTATAAATAATCTTTTTAAGGAGAATTAATTTATGTTATTTTTAAGTGGAAAATAATTATTTATGTTTCTGTGCACATATTTAGGAAAGCAGTTTGATTATGTATTTTAAATGATTCAATTATATGAAATGGAGAAAAAAAATAAACCGTTTAATCTGATTTTTTTTTTCCTTTCCAGTTGTGTCCATATTTTCACCCTTTGATGGACACAGCCTTGATTGCTGGAGTTGGTTCAATGTTATAGATACCATGCAGTGCCTAACTCCAGAATTCAAGGTTCTGTCCACCAAAGGATTAAATGGTATCCACACGTAAAATCTTTGCTCTTTCACTGCTTTTATTAACAAAAGTGATTTTATATATAATACAATGTAAAAGTCCTTGAATTATTAATGGCCCAGAAAAATCAAATATAGTGTACACTTTATCTGTAGAGTAAAGGAGAAGCAAGCTAAGAGGAAACAATTGCATCTTGGGAAAGATCAGCTGTGATATCTCCAGAAAAATGGCTGAAAGCATGTCTTTTTCCACCTTATTTAGTCGTTTAATGCTCTTAATAAGAGCATTTTATATATTTTATTATAATGAAAGAAACATTATTATGAGAGAAGGTTATGAACATTTGGTATATTCTCTTGAGGATTTGTTTCTTATATTGATATTTTTTGGACTGTGACAGAAGAAACACTGATAGTTTATATATCTTATTACTTTAGGATGTACAAGGTTTGCCTCAAGCCACAACAGTGATTCTCAAGATGACAGGAAACATTTAATCAGATGAAAGACCCTCTATCTATGCTGAAACAAAATATGTAGTTAAATTTAGAATGATTAGAATACTGGAGTTCACACATCTTTCTTGAACCATGAGGCAACACAGGAAGCAGAATTTCCTTTTATTACCTTCAGAGGTGATTACCTATAGTCCTAGGGTAAAAATCTATGATTAAGCCACAGTCCTTTAGTGTTTCATGTTGTTTCAGGAGGGTATCTATATACCATAAGGGTAGTTTCTTCATTAGATGTATTTACATTAAGTAAATTCTACACAAATAATGTAGGAATTACACACAACACAACAAGCACATCACAAGGTATTTTGGTATTTTGTACACATTTGAAATCCCTGAAGCCTAGCTTAATCATGATTGCAATGACTCAAATTCTCTGATGGGCTTTTGTGAACTGTCTAGTTATGGTGGCCAGAGAGAAGATAAAAGCAAGACATTTGGGAAAAGGAGGTAGGAAGAAACATCCCCATTGTCAGAGAAACTTACTATAAAAGTAAAAGGTAGTATCGGCAACAAATATTAAGATCTCTCACTTGAAGCTCTACCTATCTTATTCCATTTTCCATTTGTATAGATTTTTGGTTTAGTCGCGTTATTTCAACTCTGATATAATGTTATTTGTCTAAACAACTTGTTTGCACTCAGAGATTAGCCTAATTCTTTAGCAGAGATCACCTTGTTACACTGGTTTTCCTTACAGCATCCTTTCTAATTTGTCGTAATTTAACCCCAGCCATCAACTAAGCCCCACCCAGTTGTTCAATCATTCCCCTAAATGAGATGGAGGAAAGAATTGGAAGGGTAAAAGAGAGAAAACTCATGAGCTGAGACAAAGATAGCTCATTAGGCAAGGCAAAATCCACACATGAAAGCCAAGCAAAACAAGGAATTCATTCACCACTTCCTGCGGTCAGGCAGGTGTTCAGCCATTTCCAAAAAAACAGGTTCCATCACACATAACAGCGCATAGGAAGACAAACACCATCACTCCTGCTTCCTCCAGTGTTATATGCTGAGCAAAATGTGACATGGTCTGGGCTGTTCCTTTGGTCAGTTGGGATCAGCTGTCCTGGATGTGCCTCCTCCGAACTCGTGCACCCCCAGTCCCTGCACAGGTAGGTGGGGTGAGACACAGAAGAGACCTTGGGTCTGTGCAAACACTGCTCAGCAATAATGAAAACATCCCTGTGTTGTCAACACTATTTCCAGCACAGATTCAAAACACAGCTTCATAACAGCTACCGTGAAGAAAATTAACTATCATAGTCAAAACCAGCACAAAATTCTAGATGAATAAGAAGGTGCTCTGAACACCAGATTTTGTTGCATTCAGACAGGCTATAAATTGCAATATCAGTACACATGTAAACCTCAAATTTTCATGAAAATAAATCTCATTGTTTTCTCCTGAGTGGACTAAAAGGAAACCAAATCAGAGCCAGCCTTTACTTACTTGCCTTTGTTTACTGACTTTATGGTTGTGACAAATAAGCTCATGATACTTTTCTCACTGGTGGCAATAAAAAGTAATATATCAAAGTCAGTGGAACTTGAGAAGAAAAAAAGAAAGGTAGAGTTCATTGCAAAGTCCTTGAAACAAGTGGAAATATTTATGTTGTCCTCAGAAGGAAATGACACTTGTACGACAATACAGGAAATTCCTTGTTTAAATGTCTTGGCTTCTCATCCTCTAGAATCAATTCAGAAAGACAGTTTTGCCACTACATGAAGAATATGATCAATAACTCTTTATGCTGAGTAAGTGAGCAGGATGATTAAACATTCTTAAATGGTTCAGAGAGTACTTGTGCTAGGCATGCAGCTAAGATCCCACTTGACACTGGAATGAAAGCCTTTAAGTCTCATAGGAGTTTTCCATCAAATGCAATAGGTTTTATCTCAGGCCTTGGAAAAGAGACAGAGGATTTTTGGTTTTTTTTATTTTGTATGTGTGTGTGTGTGTGTGTGCGCACATATCTCACATCAATATCCTTCATTCTATTAGAAAGTAGCAACATAAAAAAGAAAAAAAGAGCATTGGGGAAGGGATGAAAAGAGAACACTCATTAGCAAAGACTGAACATCTAGAATCCAGGAAATATATGTGGCAATCACCCTGTAAGTCACTATACATAACTTATGCCATGCACTTTTTTTTTGCCATTTCTGATTTCAGTTTTCTGTGAGTTGTTATCTAATATTTGATATAGAGAGATATAGAGAGACAAATGTATGTGGATATTTTATCTTTTCTGTGCTTCTCAGAACTTAAGGTATTAATGAAAGTCTTCATCTGCCATGAATTCCAAAATCTATTTAGGTCAAACACAAAATCATGGTCCTAAAATACAAAAATTAAAAAATTTTCTAATACCTCACGTCTTTGGCAGAGGGGTACCCATGCACATCTTAGTTCTAATGCTATGATCAGCTTTTGAAATACTAATATTGAATCTATAAGAATAGACCCTTTCAGATTAAAAAGAAGAAAGAACTGAAGTGGTACTTCACTTTTTCTTACCAAACAGCTCAATGCTTAAGATTGTCAGCAGATTATGAGTAGCTACTGTGCTAAGCTGTTTGCTTTTCCATAAATGCTTTCTTTCCAAGGGTCTCCTTTACATTTCAATAAACTCATTATAAATAATATACTTGATTATATTTTTTATATCTAAAATATGGTCTAGAGTTTATATTGTATATTCTTTAACTCAAATTCAATTTGTTCTATAAACAGAATTTGTTTATGTAACTGATTAACTGGCATCAAATTAGGTCAAACACTGTTGACACAGTTTAGAGCTGTAATTGGTTTCTCTAATTGGTAACTATAAACCAGAATGTAATCAGCTCAGAGTAAGTACACTTTGTGCTATTAACCAGTAAAGTTTGGGATCTCTAGGGAAAGCTTTGCAAACTGTACGCTACAAACAGGATTAAAAGTCTATCAGCTTCTGTTTTGCTGTTTTGAAATTTATTTTGTAGAGCCAGCCACAGAGAAGTATAATAACATATTTTTGTTCAACAGCAAAAAAATAATGTTAACACCTCTACCTTGTCGTGGAAGCCTCCACCTTAGAGAACAGATTTGAACATTATATCCTTTTCCTTCCTGTAATTGAAAAATCAGATTTCAGATATAGTATTTCTGACTGAAATATGATCAAATTATGTGTATCCTTTAAACAGTTCTATCTCTAGTTAATAAAGTTATGCAGAAGTGCAGGAAAATCAGGGAATTTTGAGCCTAAAAAGCTTTATGTAAAATGATTTAAAAAAAAATCTGCCAGCTTGTTTGGGATGATCAAGTATATCTTCTACTCTCAGGACAAAAGCCACAGAAAAAATTTGTGACCACTTCCAGTGACTGGAATCAGACTGATCTTCATTTGCAAAACCTCATTGTCTGAAAGTAACATTGTCCATATGACTACTAATTGAGGTTATACTATTTCTTTGCACAAATTATAAATTCTATAGATATTCAAATAAGACTAGAAGGAAGCTCAAATGGTCATCTACTCTGTCTCAAAGGTAGAGTCTGCAAAAGCATTGGTGGGTTTTGCCTACATTTTTCTAATACTCTCAAAACAAAAGATTAAACGACATTCTTAAAAATATCTGGGTTTTATTATGCTTTCCCTTCCCTTCCCTGCCATGGGCAGGGAGCCATTCCACTAGACCAGCTTGGTCAAAGACCCATCCAGCCTAGGCTTGACTATTTCCAGGGTTGGGGAGTCCACAACTTCTCTGGTAAACCTTTTCCTCTGCCTCATGACCCTCACAGAAAAGGATTTCTGCCCAATATCTGCTCAACACCTGCCCTCTTTCAGTTTAAAGCCATTGCCCCTTTTCCTATCACTATCTGGCCTTGTAAAAAGTCCCTCTCCAGCTTTCTTGTAGTCCCTTTCCAAGTACTGAAAGGCATAATATTAATGTACAGTTACAGAAGTTATTTTCATGTGCCTTTTTTTTTGGTGGTCAGCTGTGTCAGTTCCTTCTTGAATTTCAGGATTTAAGTAACAAATGAATGACAGACTATACATTCTAGAGTAGCACAGAAACATTTTACTACAGGCCTGGGTCAATCTAGTTTAGAGAGTAGTTGTCATGCAAAGAGAAACCCTAATTGAAAGTAGTGTCTGACAAGGTGTCTGGGGCTGCAGTTATACTTGGGTAGTTTTTTTTTCCCTCTTTCTCTATTAGTCTGTTCTTACGAGACAGTAAATGTGTAGATACCTGTATAGTGATGAATCAAACTCAGGAATATGTGTATGTCCAGTGGTACTGTGTAAGCATTTTGCTGTATTTAGACCACAGTGAAACATCTTGTTCTGGGCTACTCATTAAATCATGGCTATCTGTTGAATTTAAATTTCTTGGGTTTTGGGATTTTTTGATAAAATCCTTCTAAAATTGATAGAAGGAAAATATTGCTAATAATCAGTATTTTTCAAGCGATGATAACATTATCTCTGTGTGAATATTAAGTAACTTAAGTATTGTATGCTCAAGGTTAAATATTTTTGAAAGTTTCCAGTTTTCAGAAAAGAGTGAAGACTCCTTATCAAATCAGGCCTTTTATGAGCAGAATAAGGGCCTGTACTTTTTGAAAAGAGTAGTTCTTGTAACATAAATATATTAATGAATATTTTAAGTTTAAAGTATTTCTAATTCTTTGATTCAGGGTGTAAATTTATATAGATTTTCCAGTCTATGGAGCACAGAAATAAAATGCAATTAAGATGGAAATAAAAGGCCATAAGGGACCCTGAGAGATCATCCAATCCACTGAAAAAGTCCAGCAGAAAATTGAAATATGTTGAAAATTTGTCTGTAGAGCTTTTCACATTATGTATAGCCTTCTAATAATTATTTCAATTCTATATCAGAAATGCATCAAGTCCTATGAAATATAAAGAGGAGTTTTTTTTCTTTTTTTTCAACATCTTAAAAACTACTAAAGGAAAGATCTTGACCTGAACTATGACACACTGTCTCTCTTTAAACAAAACAACTTTGAATATTGAAGCATCATGCCATATATAATGAATTAAATATGCCCTCAGTGTTAAGCCTCAGTAGATTTGTTTTATTTGTTCATTTCAGTTTGCCTGCAGTCCTTCAGGTTACAGATTGCTTAAATGCTAGAATGTACTGTATCTTGGAGGGGATAAACCAAACATTCAAATTCTCTTTATCTTCTTTATATAATACTAATTTGTTTGCTCTCAGCTCTAAATCAAGAAAGAACAGTGAAATATTAATAATGCCCATATTATTCACCATGTAAAACGTATGCACCTAACAGGCATTTGAAGTGTTGAATACAATAGATACATTTCCTTAGTGCCATTTCCCTTTACTGCTGCGTCTGCTTCAGTTCATGTATATGCATTTATCTCTAGATAGGAGCTTTCTGATAATCAGTGGTCTGAGAGGGTGTTGCACTCACAGTGAAGACAAAATGAAAGGGTCACAGCCTCACTAGGTAGTGTCTACAGGGACTTTTTATTTTTTTTTAAGGTATCATTGTCAATACCTTTATAAGGCCATTAATAATTTGACTTTAAGGATTGTCTCAAAGGGAACCTCCAGATTACATTTTTCTTGACAATAATAATTATGCACTTATGGGGATAACCAGATCCTCAACACCAATTAAGCAAAAAAGTACATATGTGCTATGAGTTAAGAACCTCACTGAGGTCTCATTGAAAAATAAGCAATAAAAAAACTAAAACCAAACAAAAACAAGACAAGGGACTCATTTTTAAATGAGCAATAAAATGCCCTAGTACAATGTAACTATTTTCAATTGTAGCTGTAACATTGCTTAATGATTTGGTCTGATTATTTAGGATTAGGTTGCTTATTACCTGTTTCATATTGAACATCTTCATGCATGTCCTTTCTGTTATTTTATCTTTTTCAATTAACAGTATAGAAATAGCCCTGCTTGAAATCAAGACTCACATAACTCAAAATTCTATTAGAATTTGGAATTCAGACTGTGTCTACTGGGGACATGATACTTGGAAGATTATAAAAGAATTCCAAGCCAATAAAGCAGTAGAGAAATATGACCATACTATAAGTCTGAAAGCTGTAGGAGTGTCCTCTTTGCCACAGCAGCAAATGAACAGGATTTTAGGAGTGAGGTAAAGATGAAAGGAATAGGAACCTAGGTGACATTTTAGTTGATTGCTGATGAAAGGGAAGACATTTCTTTCAAGGTTGTAAATCTCGTGTCGCAGCCACGTCTTTAGCTTTTATATGCAGGGAACCCTCCCTAAGAAAAGAGGACAGCTGGACAATAGTTCATCGTACAAAGTGAGGACATATCATCTCTGAAAGTTAAGTTTGCTAGTCCAAACAGAGAGCTTTTAACGATACTTGATAAAGGAAAGTGGATGAAGAGAAAAGAAGGTATGGAAACACAGTAAAAAAAGTGACCCTCACACTCCTCATGTGAAAACAGAATGACCAGGGGTCCATTTCAAGTATTGGAGTACAGATGCATCAGTATGGAAAACAGAATAGGAATTAAAAAATTATTAATTGTGCAGAGTTATGATATCAGTGGGGTTAGAGAGTTTTCGTGAGATGGTACAAATGGCCGGAGTGCTGCACTGGATGGACACGGGCTCCATTAAAAGAGCACGCAAGCTAGCAGCAAGAATTGTGACATTTCATAAAGATCAGTTGAAGAGCAATGGTAAAGTTAGGGAGGAAGACTCATCTTGGAGGTGTGGAGTCCTCCTGAAGATGCACAGTCATAGGATGAGAAGCAATGGACACACAAGTTGCCATATGCAATATCTGGACATGTTTTACTTTGAGGGTGGTCAGAGCTGCGAGCAGCCTGATCTATACTGGCCCTTCTCTGAGCGGGTAGAAGGACTAGATGACATCTAAAGGGCTATTGCAACCTGTGTTGTTCTATGGATCTACAATTATTTTGCAATAATTAAGAATTTAGATGTACTTGATTTTTGAGAAATAATAGTGCTGTTTGCCAAGGAAATAATTCAGTGAGGTTCTGAGGTTTACACTTTTCTACTTAATGCAATTTCACATTGATCAGTAGTGGTTCCAATAATTTTTTCTAATAATAGAGGAAAATGCATATACAATACAATAACTTGTTTCTTACCACCTGCTTTTACTTTTTCCCATATTCTTATTATTTCCAAATCCTCAGTTTGGATATAAACAAAAAATATATACATATGCATAATTAAATGAAAACCTCATTTGTGCATCACTAAAGCCTCTGAGAGATTTAATATTGAACTGAAAGGAAAATAACTATGGTAGAAAGTAAATGTGGAAATTTCAAATTAAATATAATGACTGAAAATGTAAATAAGAAATAACCCTGCCAGTTGCAGCCCACAATAGAATAAAAGAAAGAGGAAAGAAAACTCTTAAATTCTACTTAATCTAATCCAAATCCTTGCCATCTCCTAAGTATTATGTCTTTCCTTTTGAATAGATACTAGCAAATAATACTTCCTGAAATATTTTTTGTAATTTGTGTATCCTTTTTAATGCAAGCTTCTATTCTTAATTTTATGAATACAATAGTTCAACTGCTTTAATTCTCCTCTTCTGAGAGAATCTTATCAGATCAATAATCATGTTCCATTTCTCTCCTTAGTTATTCTGTACTTCACTTCTGCCCAAGTAGAATGAGATATCCTCAGTATAACATTACAATCCATTCAGTGCAGCTTACCATCTTTATAAATTTTGAGTAACTAATCTCACTCCTATATTAATCTCCACAAATTTTCTTCCAAGCTGTTTCATATGAATTAAGAAAAGCATAACTATTTCCTGATTGTTTTTCTGCTCTGTGTTTATGCATAGCAGAATTTCCTTATTTCTAAGTATTGATGGAAAGTCCCACAAATACTTTAAGTTCTTTTACTGAAAATGAGTTTAAATAGGTCAGTAATGTACTGAACTATAAATAAATTATAATTATTAGCTATATATAAAGGTATTAGTACACAAGCCACTTTAAAAATAGAGTGAGGTTTTAGAGAGTAGAAATTAAAGAGTTCTGGAACGTAGCTGTGTAAATACAAAATACAAGCTTTAGTTTCCATGTATCAGTTATTTCTTCAATAATTCTAGCTGAAATATCTGACTTCTAGATAATACCAAGATTTTGAATTCATATTGGGTCATTTTCATGCGAATCTACTCCTATTTTTTCTAGGTTTTAGGTTATGGGCTCAGTGTTATTCTTTCACAGTTTGGCCTCGAAACAGATCTATAAAATACTGCATTTGAGTTCAGGCTCTTCCAGTGAAATTATAATGTGCTGTGTTTGCTTGCTGTTTGTCTTTGTAACTCTAGATGTTGTTGGTGACTTTAGCACTCCTCTTTCTGTGATAGATATTTCTCAGTGCAGGCAGTTAATATTAAAATTTTGCTATCAGTCCTGGGAGGTACAGTGCTTCATTTTCCCCTTCAGTCGGCCCAGCAACAAATGGAAATTGTATCTAGGAAATGTTTTTTGGTCTGTTTTCTTTCATCATTAACATGGCTTCACCAGTAAAAACCCATTTCATATTTCATCTTAACTGATCACTCAGACATCTTTTAGATCTGATCTAGGAATAATTTTTACTTACTGATTATAGATTTGTTCAAATCAAAGACATTTTAGGTCATCTCTTTCTATTTGTAAATGCCCGGGTTTTACAGAAGATACGAAACTGAAGATAAGACACACGGATTTTATTTATTGTATTTTCCCCAGTAATTATTTGGACCTGAAATTTTTCTGCAGAGAAGGTAGCAGCACTGGATTCTAATAGCTGGTATCTGATGAAAGGCATTTTTCCTCTCTTCCCAGACTGTAATTTTATTACTTGTCAATTTGTTGGCAGCTAACACAGTTGACTCGATAATTTGATGTAACTCTTGAGTTCTAGACCAACACATACAGTATCTGTCTTCTAATAATTTTGCAGCAATTTGGGGTTAGAATCATAGAATCATCAAGGTTGGAAGAGACCTTTAAGATCATCAAGTCCAACCACCAGCCCAAGCACTACCACTGTAACTTCTAAACCAGTAAAACGTATCACCCAGCACCATATCCAGACACCTCTTAAACACCTCCAAGGGTGGCGACTCCACCATCTCCCTGGGTAACCTATTCCAGAGCCTGAACACCCTAACAGTGAAAATTTTTTTTCTAATATATGGCTATATATAACTAAAGGTTATATGCCTTTAGAATGTAATTAAAGTTTATATGCCTTTAGAATGACTTCTCGGTCTCCAATTGTTTTTTGGATAAATCTACCTGTTTCATGATAATCCATGACAGGAACAGGCCTTTTTTCTGGTACCCCCTCTTTAGGATTGAAAGACTTATTTTTCAAGACAAGCTTTTCTAGTGATTACTTATCATCTTATATTCAGTCATCCTTGGTTCTTTAGAATTGGAGCTATTCCAAAACCTTTTCTATTACTATACTTCATGACTGATGTCTAACTATCAGCATGATCCACAGCCTCTCAAGAATTTTTTAAAGCTTCAGATCAGTTCTTAGCATGTTATGTTGAAGTCTTCAGTTTCACAAAGTATCTGCAGCTCATTTTTTGTTTACATCAGTATAAGGATTTGCTGCTGTTCTTGGCACAAAGTAATTGAATTGAGAACCACACAGTAAAATGCAATTGATTATGTATTTAAAATTGACGTTTTTTTGGATACCTATTTTGCAGTTCTGAGACAAACATAATATTTAAAATATGAAACATGATAAAAATCAATATTTAACCTTAATAATCATCAATAACATATAGAAAGTACATCTGTTCGAGCATATGTGCAATTAAATAATGTGAAAAAAATTCATAGCAAATAAATCTGAATTTTTTGTGTGTGGTACATCATAAAACTTATTTTATTGGTTTCTAATATGTTAGAAGAAGATAACAGGGTATTGTTAACAGATAAAGTTGCTGGTCATTAATGTATCCAGGAAAATAAATACCACATAATCCTTAAAAGTATTTATAAACAAAAAATATATGTAATTAGCAGAAGAAATTTTTTTGCAATTTCAATGTCACACTGGATATTACTTGAACTCACACTGAAGAGGTGGAATAGGTTCTTATGGTTTTCAATAAGTATTTGGCTTGAGCTAGTGATATTAAATTAGAAACACTGAAAAAACATTGAAAGTATTAACGTGGTATTTGAAGCTGAGATTCATTTCACTTTACATCAGGTATCTAAAAATTAAAGGTCTCAACCTCAACTACTGACTCCACAGACACTAAAGGGGATCCTCATTGCACAGATCAGAAAAATCTTTAACAATAAAGTAAATTACTTTCTGAAGGAACTTACATCTATCATGTGAAAAGAGAAGACAAGTGAATAACTAGGCTGCTTTAATACAGCAAGTTTTAAAATGAGCAAAAATAAGATAAAACAATTCTTCCTTAGAACCTCAGAAAAAAAATATGACATCTCTTAAATTTATTGAAGGTACTCATTTAAAAGTTTTGCCTCAGTATGTCAACAATATGTAATTGTAGTACATCAGGTATTTTTATAACATTGCAATATCATTCTAACCTTCCTCAGGCTTTTACTGTGGATGTATGGAATGTTAGGAGAGTAGGTTTTGGCAGCTTATTACTTTATGGCTTTCTTTAGCCTTATTACTAGAGGCAGGGTGGGCCAGTTCCCTTTTTTCTCCGGAATGGTGTAGCACATGGAGGTTTTAGTTCTGCTTATCTGTTAAACTTATGTCTAACTGTCAGATTTTCTTAACCCATTTAATGAATAAGGAATAATGATAAATAGCTGATTATCTTGACCAAGAACAATACAGAATTTGTATAAAGACTCTAACTCTCTAGTGGCCATAGGTAGACCTCATGGTAGTGTCTAAAAGGGACCAAACTAAGCAGAATTAAAAGCCAAAGTGTGGTTAATAAAAAGAATAAAATATCTTCCCAGCTGAATTTACTTCATTATTCCTCTAAAGGAAGCAAATAAAACAAATTTTTGTGTAAGGAAAGAAATTTGCCAACATATTCAAAACTCAACATTTACCCCTGAAGCTGCCAATTATATACTACAAAAGTAAATATGTTGTGTGCTTATTTGGTTTTGACAATGTATATTCAAGGCTGTTTTTACAACTGCAAAAGTTTTCATTCACAAAACCCTCAAGAATAAAAAATTCAAGTTATATGAGTACTTGATAAGACAACATTTAAAGAAATAACATTTAAAATTCAGTATCTTTATTAGAAAAGCAGTCTTTTATTAGCACAATGTCTAAAACTACCATGTAAATTAAATTTTGGTACAAATAAGTGAAAGCAGTAAAAAGGCTATACAGGGAAGCTACTGTGGAAAGTGAATTAAAATGGGAAAGGAAATTAGCTGTGCCACTGCAAACCACAGGGGCTTTTGTGCTGTGTGTAGCTCTGTCGCTTGCACTGCCAATGCTGTATTTGCAGAGCTTACATTCTCAGCAGAATGTGTCTGCCATTGATGTATTGCAGAAAGGCTATCTTACTAAATACATATAAATACATCATTTCTTAGACTAAATGGTGTTAACACAATGCAATAAAAGGAATTAATCTTTACCAAGATTATGTTAGCTAAAAAATAGGACAATAAAAAATGATTACGTGAGATTTCTACTTTACAGAGGGAAATAAAATCTATAAAATGTCCTTTGCTAGGAGAAAATAACCAAAGGTGATCAAGTAATGAATTAAGAGATATTTTTGAGAGGATCAAAATGAAGTGTATTGTTAAACATTAGAGTATTTTAAGGTGGTCTTTTCAAAAGATGAGCATAGAAACTGCCTTCTTTCTGTTTCTTAGTCTTAATTGTAGTTGAATCTCTCTCTGTTTCTAGAGGATTCTCTTCTGAAGCCCTTAGAGTGAGAGTGTCAATCTCCCTGGAAGATTTATTACTGAATCAATTTTATTTGGTTAAACAGGCACATTTCTTCAAGTGTGCCAGAATCATGACACTGCTTTTGTTCCTACCAGACATTTTAGCTAAGAGCAAAAATGCTCTGGAATAAAAGCAAAGAAACCAACGGGAACAAGAAAATAGTAAGGAAGAATCATACTTGATGTTTCCTTTTTCCTGGGCAAATTCCATTCAAGATTCTGGTCTATCAGAAAGGGAAGGGTAGGAATGTTTCATGAATGATGTTCTCACAAGATAGAACTGCTCTTTCAGATAAAGACTAAGATAAAAATATTGAGTAAATATATACTGAAAAAGCCTGGCAAATAATTTACTGATAGAATTCTCCATTCAGATCAAGTGGATTATAGACACTGAACTGTGTCAAGACACTGGAGTGTGTCAAGGAACTGAAGTGTGTCAAGGACTCTAACTGAACAGTGAATATCAATTTCTCTCAATTTCGAAAATGCTACTTTCTCATTCAGGCATTTGTAACATTAATTCAATGTCAGAGAAATAAAAAATTCAGTATCAATATTAGGAATATCTTAAAAATTTTAAAAAAACCCTAATTTCTTCCATTTGGGAAATGAAACATAAATATATGGGAGGAATGACAAAAAAATTATTAATAGAGATGAAATAGATTATGTCTTTGGACATAGAAAATAGAATAGAATAGAATAGAATAGAATAGAATAGAATAGAATAGAATAGAATAGAATAGAATAGGAGTAGAAGAATATCTCAGTTGAAAGAGAACTACAACAAGCATCCAGTCTAGCTGCCTGACCAATTCAGGGCTGAACAAAAGATAAAGCATGTTGTTAAGGGCATTGTCCTAATGCCTCTTAAACACTGACAGGCTTGGGACATTGACCAGCTATTTAGGAAGCCTGTTCCAGGGTATGACCACCCTATCTGTAAAGAAATGCTTCCTAACATTCAGCCTAAACCTCCCCTGGTGCAGCTTTGAGTCATTCCCGTGTGTCCTCTCCCTGGATCTCAGGGAGAAGAGCTCAGCACCTCCCTCTGCACTAGGAAGCTACAGAAAGCCCTGAGGTCACCCCTTGGCATGCTCCTCTCTTAACTAGACAAGCCCAAAGTCCTCAACTGCTCCTCATCATTTAAATCAAAGCAGATTTCCTTGCACCTTACTCAAATTGTGTTTAACATGGATATCCTGTAATCACATAATATATATGAGATAAATAAGAAAGATGTTGAAAACTTGAGAAAAATTGTATTTATTATGTATCTGTGGAACAGCTCTGCATTTCTTCTAATGATAGCTATTTTATGTTGGAATGAACACCATTCATTTCATTATTCCACTCCACAAACTAACTTGCTTAAAAATATATATTTTCCCTAAACTATGAAATGCTTAACCTTAAAAGAAAACCTGTAATAACTTATAAAGATCAAAACTTCATTTGAGACTACCATTTCAGATTTTAAATGGTCCAAAACAAGCTTCCAAATCTTGTTCAGCTCCATTTATGCTATTAGCTCTGTCTTCATCTACTGTGATCACTCTAGAGTTGCTATTAAATATTTAATCATAATAATGTTATTAATATCTGACTGGAATTCAGAATTGTAGGAGAAAATACCTATTATACCATGACCTTTATGTGTATGCACTAAAGGCTAAATGTTAAGAAGGTACTTGGTCTTTGCTTGAGAATGATTGATTATCATGTTATCACATCCTGTCTGAATTAGACAAGCTCATGTTCTACTGCATAGAGCAAAATTTTCTGCCTTTGAGATGGGTATTTCATATCCATGTGCTCTAGAATTTGTGTCTACAGATACTATAAGTTACATGTGAAGTCAATTAACTAAAATGAAATAATTTATCTAAATTTATGTATTTTAAGTACACCTGCTATTGTAAATACATTATTTAAATTTATATTAAAATACTTTTGCTTAATACTTTCTCCTAACTCCCCATGCATTTTTCCCTTCTTATTGCGTACAGTAAGAATTAACATTTGAATAAAGTTTAGTAGTATAATTTAACTTATACCAACCTGAAAGTGCAAGGTCTTGGAATTTATGTGGGCTTACATTGGTCTGAAACAGTTTTACCTAGCAATGGTTTAGTAGTCAAGTGACTGTTACCCAGCCTATTCTACCTCAAGGTCAGAAAAACCTTATATAGTCTGATAAACCTAAGCAGTTGTTGCATAACAAAACCAGCTATTTGATGTTGTGTGCCCTAGTGTGCAACTCTTTATCAGGAAACATATATGAATGAAAATTGTTTTAAGCCCCAAGAACAAGTAGGAAAAGACTCTTGCTATGAGCATCAAAACTGCTTGCTGCAAACTCAAGATGCTTAAGATTGGCTGAGACAATTTATCTCCACTTTGAACATTGATACTGCTGGCCTTAGTATGCAGGAGAACCAGAAACATCTTTCTCTCCATAAAACCACTTCAAACTCCTGTTTCCACAGCACTTGTCCAACTTAGTACCAAGGAGTCAAGGCCCATCTCTACTATGGCAAAAGTGTGTACTTTTGACTGAGGTTGCTGAAAAAGAACTGTGATAAAATCTGTCAAAGAAAAGAAAATAATATTACAGGCACCAGGAAAACTGAGATCATTAATAATTCAGAGCATCAAAAGCAAAGACTCCAAAAAACTCGAACATGAAAGTATTTAAAACCCTAACGGGAAAATAAAACCATCAAAAAACCCAATGACATCAGCAACAAAACAAACAACGAAGCACCCCCCCCTCCAAAAAACAACAAAAACCAAAATACCCAAAACAAACCCAAACAAAAAAAACCCACCCAACAATACAAGTGTAGAAAGTATAGCAAGGAGTTATCAAATTATTTGGTCAGTTCAACAGTACTGGCTTATTATTAATTATGCTTAACAAGTATATTGTTATAAGATTCTAGAAGAAAAAGCTTACTGAACTGAAAGACAAGACAACAGTGTTGGAGTCACTGTCCCCATTCCTGGAACAAGGAACAAAAAGGTACCAATGAAGACAAGGAGAAAGGAGGACTAGGGTAAGGACAAAATGTCAAAGACAGAAGTCAGAAAGTATGGATGCAAGAATGAGGTAAAACAAACAAATAAACCAAACTACCAAACCCTAAAATCAGAACAGCTACGACAGGAGTAAGAGTGAAAACCTTAGAAGTGCAACTGCCATAAAGTAGCACACAGAAAAAGAAAAACCACCACCAAGTCAACAAGTGATGGATTTTATATACAAAGAATAAAGCACCAGTCAGGCTAACAGGCTGGTTCTTTGTCTCCTGACTGATTCTTGTCAGGCAACTAACTGCAGGTCAATTGCCTGGACCTGACATGGACTGACAGCTGCCATGTTTGATGCTTCATGCTTCAGAAACCCCAAGTGACTCCTGCTACACATTTTTATTTTACTTTCCCTTGTATTCCCTATTTTAGAATAAATATAATCTCTGAATGAAGCTTTTTATCTCATGATTGAGACATTTAAAACATTTTTCTTTCCTTTGAATTATCTAGTGCCTACCATGGTATAAGTTCAGGAGTAGGATTCTAATTCCATCCAACCAGTTTTTTCTCTCCCCTCTGACTACAGAGTTTTTATAAAAAACACGTTGTGAAACAAACACACAAACCTCAACTAGCTGTCTTATTTAAATAGTCAATGAATTCATGAAGTACTGAAGGCAGCAGAATAAACTTACCAGCTAAAAGCAACTTGATCAGGAGTCATATTTCCATAAAATGCAAGATAAAGGGGGGAGAGGAGTAGATAGTTTGTTACATTGAATTTAGTTATGAAAAAATAGTGTATTAAAAAGCAAATTTTTTCAAAATTGAAGCTCCGGAAAGTTTACAGACTGAAAAAAAAAATCATATTTATTCTTTCTGCAACTGTATAATTCCTTCAGAATTGGAGGAATTTTTAAAAGAGATGGAATAGAAATTAAAGTTAAGTAGTACAAATAGAAAAGAAGCCCAGTCCCATATAAAAAGACACAACATCCTTGGTAGCTAGGACATATTAGCCCCATTCCATCATTCAGGTATGGCTAGAGTGAAAGAGTAGTTTAGCAGAATTACATACTCTTGGACTAAATGTTGCTGAGCCTAAACAACAGATTAAATTTTGCTGGGCTGATCCCAAATATGGTGATTGTTCATTTTTTTATAACTTGCAGGTTGAATAATTTGTTTCATTTCTTTTTTTTTTTTTCACATCTCAATAGTATTTTTTTACAAGAGCGAGTATAGAGTCGCTGCATTTTGTAGACTAAAAATGCTGACTATGCAATACCATCATTTCCATGAAAAGAAAACTCAGGAAAAAGTCACACCTGAGAACCGTGGTCATATTCAGTAGATGTGCAGATGTGCAAGTATCCTCTTGCTTGTAACAAAGTCATTCTAGGGGAATATCAGATGCTACTATCTAAAATGGAATATTATAAAAAGAATTATCTCAAGATCATTCTTTCCTAGATATTGGTACTGGCAATAATTATAAACTTTAAAAGCTAATCAAATCTGGGGCCTTGTTCAAATTCTTTTGTAATAGTAATGCCAAGAAGACGGACTGTGTAAGTGTCCAACTGCAGCTGTGGGTTCTGGAACAGACATTTCTATAAAAAGGCTCTTTGAACAAAAAGTTCTCTAAAACTTTAGAAGGTAATGACACATGACATATTTGTAAAGAGTACAGTGGTATTATGGATGTAATTTATCTTTAAAAGGCCTCATCCAGAATGTTTCTCTAAATTAATTGAAAAAGTGGTCTGAGGAATAAATGGGGGGAGTTATCCAGGAGCCAGACGCTGTCATGAAAATGAAGCTACAGTATTTATTTTCATTAGGATATTAAAATCAATGAGTATACTTTGTGTCTTACTAGAAAAGATTTAGAAGGAAGAAAGAGCCAATAGGTCTTAAAAGAAAAAAATTTGTATTTTTGAAAAGTTGTGTTATAAAAATCTGTACAAACTTACAGAAGGTTGTGCAAAAATTGTTCTGGTTTTTCTCCCACAAAAATTATAGTAAATTTTTAATGTCTGGATCTCTGAAATAGTACACAGAATATTTAAATTAATTAAATTCCTTTAAAATTATGCTATAAGATAAATTAATTACTTTTGCTCATTTTATTCAAATAAAATCAATGATTTCTAACTCCATTCCTGATTATGTTGTTTACTTATTATGACTGAAACCAGCACAACTAAGAAGCTGATGGGGAAAAAGGAGAAAAGTTTGTTTTTTTCCTCTAAACTACACTGAATTCAAAGGCCAATGAAGTCAATAGAAATCTTTCCATTACCTACAGTGCACTTTTGATCATGCCACAACTTTATACTTCAAAGGTGTCTTGGGGTGACTTTATGATGTGTATACCATGTTGCTGCCCTATGCCCAGAAATTAATTTTTGTCCCTTTCTATGCCTTTAAACTGAGCCTGAGAAGAGAAAAAACCTGAGCAAAACTTTCAAAGCAGTTTTGCAGTTTGTTTTCATGTTTTCAAAGACAGAGATATAGATGGCTCTCTGCATTCAGCTGCGGCAGGAGAGCGAAAGCGGAGGGAAACACCCAGCTTGCTTTCTTTCCAGCCAGCTTTCAGCTTTCTTTTTCTCCAGAGAGTTGAACTTTGTTTTCCTGGGACTCCGATTTTTCCCTTCTTCTCTGCCGGATGGTTTCAACATCAGAATACATTGGGAGGAATTTCCACCAAGGCCTTGGCCCTGGAGGGGCCACCCCATCCCAGCTCCAAGGAGGGGGAGAGAGAGATTGACGGAAGGACTCTGACATTTTCCCAGGTTTCTCTCAGCAGGGTCAGGGGTTTTATTATTTAGCATTATTATCCTTTTCCCGTGTGTTTGTTAAATACATAGATTTTGTCTCTTTCACTTTCCTTCAAGGAAAATTTTTTTTTCCCCGAACCTAGGGGGGGTAAGGCTGGTTGTAACCTGCCTTCTCTCAGAGAATATATTTCCAAATTTGCCCAAACCAGCACAAAAGGATAGCTCCCTCTCAACCTGTAAGGTTTTTCCCTCTTTTAGCCATCATAACTTTGCTTCCCTCTATGCCTCCTTTTTTGTATTTCTTTCAGGAAATCTTGGCCCACTCTTCCTTCTTTATTACAGAAGATTTTATGGAAAACCCAGCTGAAAAACAGCAAAATAACTCTATGCACAGCAAGAGACAGACTTCACAACTTTTTGTGAGAGACCAAAGACCCATCCAGATGCTTTTGTCCACAAGAGATTTAAAACTTTTGCTTGTCCTGAATACCATCTTTGGTGTTTATATCTGAAAACAGATGTTTATATATGGAAGACACAATTGTGAATTCCACTAGACTCAGCTACCCATCTTGTCTGAAATATTTGTATTTTCATTTAGAAAGAAAGTGGTACTCTCTAGGATAATTGCACAAAAAGTAGGAGATTTTTATTATCCTCCTTCCTTTTACTTTTTATAATTTATTTTATTTCTGTGTTAGTGAATACTTCAATGTAACATGAAATTCATCATCATAAAGTGAAAGTATATCATCCCAGACAGATGGCTTGAAGTATGACAAGTATTTTGTAAGTATGACATTTCTTACAAAACAGAAGTAACTGAGAACAAGGGGAGGGAGATATGATAGAAATAATCATTTTTTAAAAAATCTCATCTTGTCAATAAATGTAGTGATTAACACTCTTTAATTTACCTTCTTTCTGCTAAAATGAGTTACTAGAAGGTATATACTTTTATATGTGGTTTGGGTTCAAGTAGAATGAAAGCTAGATTTAGAAAGAGCTATTTTAAGCACACCTGTTGGTAGTGCACTGAGACAAATGAGTAACTTTTTAGTACAAGATGCTGTCAAGAAAACTTAAAAAACCCCTTAAAAATACATGAGTCCTTATCCAAAATTACTTTCTGCTGTACTCAGCTCTCAGTTAATGCATTAGCAGTACAAATCTATCAATTATTTTCAGGCAGCCTTCCTGCCTGTACTTTACAGAGTACACCCTTAGCAAAGAGGAAAATTTATAAATAGTTACAGAGTTCTTTCAGATGTCTGTGAGCAAGCCAAATTCAGATCTTTGATGATTATGAAAGATGTGGTACTTAAGTAGGACATATTGTGAAGTTAATGACTATTTAGAGGTCTCGGCACCATTAAAATTTAAACAAGTTTTGTTTTCTGAGCCAAAATATGCCCATTAATTTTAACAGTAAGTTTGTTTCTTTTAACTATGAGAGTCTTATAGAAGACTTATAAAAGTCTTATAAAATCTTCTTCCACCAAATTATTTAAATCATTAAGCTATATTTATTTATGTCAGAATAGAAGTAAATATGGGAATTTTAAATGTAAAAATATAACTATTATTTTTTGCATCAGTTATATCTATAATTTCACCACAAGGATAAGTTTTCGGAATGACAGCATGCAATGCAGTGTAGGAGTAAGGGAAAAGAAGCAAACATTGGATCAGATCCCTCAGGCACATTTAGGTGTGTCTCACACCCAACAAAGTGAATTGAGCACCTAAGTGCTTTTGAAGATTTGGTTCTTAACAGACTGTTCACCCTGATAAGTGAGATGAGGAAAGGAGCAGATGTGGAACTGCTTTTCTCTGCCTCAGTATTATATACTGAACTGAGGAAACCAAATCTTTAGTCTACTGTCATATATCAATGATGTGAGGGATGTCCAGCTGCAGTTTATTCTTAACTATTTGTACATATGCCTTTTAGAGAAAAGCTAACAAGTTATTAGCTACACTAATTGTCTTGCAGTTGAATGAACACATCTTGAACAAGCCCCACAGAAAGGAAACTTGGAAAAAATTTAAATGAACCACAGTCATCTACTTGTCTAGAAGACTCTAGAAGTTCAGCCTCAGACTTTATTGGTATTTGATAATTTGAAAAAATATCCTGATATCTACATTTATTTATACTTTTAAGGGTTTTCAAAGAAAAAATAAAGGTGACAGGTTAACTTTATATTTTCAATTTAATTTAAAAAAATGCTATGTATTGACAGAAATTCTGAGTATAACTTCTGAACTGTGATTTAGTCCGTCTAATTTATTCTCTATTGATTTGAAAGTCTTCACTTCAATCTTTATACATATTATGCTAAATTAATTAAAATTAACTAAATATGTGTTTATTGAAAGGAAAATTCACATTTATAAGAAAAAGAGCAAATACTTTTCAAAACGAGTGAAAGATGGATAACTTAGTGGCTGCAGCAGCTACAATACTGCTTTCCCAAAAAGCTATGTTAGAAGCCTTCAATTGAAGTAATCAATGAAAGTAAAATTCCTCAAAGTTCTGAGAAATAATGAATTTGATTAAGAGGAAAACCACAGGTCCAGTCAATATGAGGTAAACTTGGGTCCTCAAACTGGCAAGACATCCACACTTTTAGTTTAAAGTTTCTCGTGTAAGGGAAACATAAAGTAAATGCTGTCTTCTCCTAACTGATTCACACAGAGGAGTCCTGATAGAATAAAGAATGAACAGGAAAGGTCACTTTTTTCAGCCCTCTGAAACTGTAATTTGAATCCAATCTATCTCCCTGTTGTATAGCTAGAGTGTTATCAGTTATGAAATCACTTAATAAGAGTGCTTTATTCTTAATGACTGAGAGTTAAGCAAGGCTGCTAGAGTTTGCTTCAATAGCTATATTGATTTAGAAGGATAATTGGAAGCCAATCTAGGATTATGTGAGAGAAATAAAAGTCTCTTGTGAAAAGAGGTCTTGCAGTTGAGACCATATAATACTGGTATGAGTTTCAATTTTTTGAATGTTCACACTCCTGCAAATTAGACACATATGATATAGAATTGATATATTTTGTAATGAAAGAGGCATTTTGGATAAAGGACAATTATTCCTTGATGATGGTGAAGACAGTGAAAAGAGTATAAATTGTAAGTGCGATAACAAAATAAACAATAAACTACCAGAAATATCAAAACTGGTTTCAGCAATTTAGTATCTAGGAAATAAACAGGAGATACTGCCAATCTGCAGCAATATATGATATTTCACTGTTTGCTGTAAAAATATTTTACGCTTTTAATGTTCATATGGAAGGAAAATTTTATGTACTGAGGGAAGGGAGAAGGTGAAAGAGAGGCTTAAAGCCTACTGTAGTCAGTATTCAATATTCAAAAGCTTATACCTTGGTAAAGTTAAAACCAATTTTGTCTGAAAGCAAGGTACTTCTTTTAAATGAGAATTATTTCCATGCCAAATTCCATCTCAAAGCTCTCATCCATTTCAGCTCTAGGGCTGCTTAGAAAGAGGTTACAGGCTTCTTCCCTCTCCCTCCTGCTCGGTAATGGTAGCAACAGATTTTCTTCACTCTCCCTGCATTTGAATATTACAGACCTACTTTTGCTCAGACTTTCTAAACAGCTGAACATCCATGCAAAATAAACAAAAAAAAATCTAAACTGAATGAATTTATGATTATCTACAGCTAACAACAAAAGCAGAAAACCTTGTATTCTCTTCCTATAAGAAGAGCAAATCATATCCCCAGATGTTTTCATCAGCACTTGAAAAAAAAGCCCTGTTTTTCTTTCAACTGCATTAATCGATTTAATTTTTTTTAAATGAAGTAAAGCATAAAAATAAATTATTCAAAAAAGAGTAAATGAATCAGAAATGTATTGGGGGGGGGGTGGCAGAGGGATTTAATTCTTACATCCATGAAGAAAAGAAATTATAAAGACATACATGTTTAAAAGCAAAATTTCCAGGCAAAATACTGCAGTTGACCCATTTGCCTATATGAGATGTTGTTCCTACCTTATCTGCACCTAATGTTATGTTTATTATGCTTCCACAGACTTAACATATTCACATATCTTCTGTCATCTAACATCCACAGAAACTGATTCAATATGCAATCAATGGATCACAAATTTTAAAATTAGTTGTCTTTAAAATAATTTTAGTGTCATCTACTTTATTTAGAAAATAAAATATAAAAAAACCTCTCACTTTCCAACTATTTTCCTTTAGAACTTAAACATAAGCAAGCAAACCTGTTATTTCTTTAAACACAGAGGAAAACTTCATATTAAAATGTGCTTAAACACTTGAGTTTTGCAAGTTTTATAGCAAAGTATCTTATACTGCATATCTCATTTAAAGCATCTTTACTTCTAAGCAAAGGCTCCTTTTGAAATAATTGTTTCTTTTGAGTCTAAGTTATGATCACCAATATCAGTCACCAGATTCAAATTTAGTATCTAGTCAATGACTCCTTAACTTAATTTTAATTGGGATAGTAACCACTTATCAAATAAGGAACTGATGAATCTAAAAAATCTTATGATTTGTAAAGACCAGTCAAGTAATACTTACTTAATGAATATTCCAAAGGCTTAATGAACATTCCAAACTCTTAATGAACATTCCAGTCTTAATGAACATTCCAAAGGCTCTGGGGAATGTTATTTACTGGTGGTGCCAGGTATTGAATGAAGACTTTTACAGTGTAGATGTTTTCCTATGCTAATTAATGCTATCTTAAGCTGAACAAGAGACCTGACCCATATTTTCCCTTCCCTTGTGTGTTGTTGGCTACTCTTCATTAGTGATGGAGACACTCTTAAGACACCAACTTAGACTTAGATAACTATTTGTTAGACAGGTAAAGTCAGATAAGGTGAATCTCACACACTGTGCCCATAACTCAGTTGGAATATTTGTTTAAACTAAATCTACAAAATTATCTCATTAATCATACTTTCTTATGAATTATTCATATAATGCTTCATGTGATCTAATTATTAAATATCTGTATCTTTGTCTAAATCAAGCTAGGTGTAATTATACTTTACTGGATTACAGGCAATTAGTTTTATTATTACTGCAATCAACAGTACAAATGCAGAAAAAACAGTTTTTAGATCTGCTATATTAACCACATTTAAAATGAGGGAAAAACTCTTAAAGGCTTGTTTTCAAATTATATCTCTACAAATTCATAATAAGTGATTAGCGGTCTGAATGCAATACTTATGTTTCAGAAAATTAGTTACAAGTAAAACTAAAAAATATCTATGACAGTAAACCTGTTATCAATCAAATAGAGGGTAGTAATTAGTCACCATGGAGATACAAATTGCTTAATCTCACATGCCAAATAGAAATATTTATTTTCAATTTTTTTTTTTTTTTTTAATAGTTCTGTCTCCATTTCCCTACTTGCCTGCTATGTATTTGTATTTGTTTTGTGTGGCCAGGTTTTGGTAGCAAGGGTGGCTTCTGTGAGAAGCTGCCAGAAGCTTCCTCCAAGTCTGGCAGAGCCAATTCCAGCTGGCTCCAAGACAGGCGTGGTGCTGACCAAGGCTGGAACAATTAGAAATGGTAACAACTCTGTGTTAATGTATTTAAGAGGGGGGAAAAAAGTTATTGTGCAAGCATAATTGTAGCCAGAAAAGAGGGGAGTCAGAATATATGAGAGGAACAACTCTGCAGACACCAAGGTCAGTGGAAAAGCAGGGCAAGGAGGTGCTCTAGGTGCTGGAGCTGAGATTCCTCTGCAGTCTTTGGTGAAGCCTATGATGAGGCAGCTGAGCCCCTGCAGCCCATGGACATCAACAGGGATGCAGAGACCCACCTGCATCCCATGGGGGAGACCCATGCCTGAGCAGGAGGATGCCTGAGAGGTGGCTGTGACCCCGTGGGGGCCTGTGCTGGAGCAGGGTCCTGGTGAGCACCTGCAGACCTGTGAAGAGTCCACACTGGAGCAGGTTTCCTGGTAGGACTTGTGACCCTGTTGAGGACCCATGCTGGAGCAGCCTGTCTTAGAAGGACTGCGCTCCATGGAAGAATGACTCACGTTGCAGCAGTTTACGGAGGACTGTTGCTCGTGAGATGGACTCACACTGGAGAAGTTCATGGAGAACTGTCTCTAGCTGGAGGGATCCCACACTGGAGCAGGGGAAGGACCCCTCTCACTGAGCACTGGCAGAAACAATGAGTGATGAACTGACCATAACCCCCTGTCTTCCTGAGCTGCTGAGGGGGGAGTTAGAGCTGGGAAGGAGGGAGAGGTAGGGGGTAAGATGTTTCTAGGGCCTTATTTTTCTTCTCATTTTCCTGCTCTGATTGTGTTACTGATAAATTCAATTGATATCTCTAATTCAAATCTGTTTTATCTGTGATGGTATCTGATGAGTGAACTCTCTGTGTCTTTATCCCAGCTTGTGAACCCTTCCTTATATCTTCTCTCCCCTGTCCAGTTGCAGAGGGGAGTGAGAGAGAGGCTTTGGTGGGTACCTGGCATTCAGCCAGGGTCAACACACTACAGTATTGAAGACAAATGGGATAACTTTCAACCAGCACTGGGAGTGGGTTAGGCATGTCTAGGTCCCCGAGGACATGCTAAGGAGACTTAGATGCTAGAATGAGATGTGCTAGTACAAGTCTGAAACCTTTTGACTGCCTTCCCTGCCTGCCACAGGCATTCAGTTGCCAGCATACCATGGGCCCAAGGCTAAGATCTGACACACACAACTTTGCAACCTTGGCTCAGACAGCTGATAAAATTGAGGAGTTATAAGAAATAGGCACCAGAAGGCCTGCAGACAGGTTGAAAGACTTAAAATTGGCGAGGTTCCTGTCTAATGTTTGTATCTATTTCGTGTAGGAGGTGATTGACTTGCACCCTCTGTAATTTCACAGAGGTGAATTTGTGGGGGTGTTGATTTGCTTTGCTGGAAGGTGGGAAGGCTTTGCAAAGGGATCTGGATAGGCTGAATAGATGGACCAAGGCCAATGGCATGAGGTTCAGCAAGGCTACTGTTGGGTCGTACCCTTTGCAATGCTCCAGGCTGGGGAAGAGTTGCTGGAAAGCTGCTCAGTGGAAAAAGACCTGGGCGTGCCATTTGACAGTCGGCTGGACATGAGCTAGCATCTGCCCAAGTGGACAAGAAGGCCAATGGCATCCTGGCCTGTATCAAAAGTAGTGTGTCCAGCAGGACCAGGGTAGTGACTGTCCCCTTGTACTCAGCCCTGCTGAGGCCATACCTCAAATCCTTTGTCCAGTTTTGGGCCCCTCACTACAGGAAAGACATTGAGGTGCTGGAGCGTGCCCAGACAAGGACAAAGAAGCTGATGAAGGGTCTAGAGAGTAAGCCACCACCCCAGAAGTGTTCAAGAAACAACTGGACATGGCACTTAGTGCTATGGTTTTGTGGACATGGTGGTATTTGGTCAAAGGTGGGATTCAATGATCTTGGAGATCTTTTCCAACCTTAATGATTCTACGAGAGAACCCATGGAGATGCAGTCATTAGTAGATCAGGATTCAAGAGGAAAAGCAAGAGCAGGAAAAGGTATACAATCTTTAAAAGGAAAAGAACAAAATATTTAATTTGGGTGCTGTTGAAGCAGATCACTAAGCACCCATGTCAATAGAGCTCTGCAGCACTGCTGAAAGGTAGAGTCCAGGACTCACAGTGGTTGAACCTTCTGCTCGGACTGATGCTGCTACACCAGCAAAAGTGTGTAAGGTGCCTTTGTGCAGGTGGAGAATCTTGATGATGTTTTGCTTCATACCTTGTTGGAGCCCATATAACTTTCATGTCAGCCAAAGTTATACTGTGTGCTGTGTGTATTCTGCTAATAAACAGTCTTTGTGTATGGCCTTAACAACCAAGGATGGGAGGCAAAAATGATGAGCACTTTGACAGAGAAAATGAAGATCCAGATTCATGATTTATTTGTAGTAAATAATAGCTGAAAACTTGCAACCAAGGAATTGTGGTGGAAAGTGATATTACAGTTCATTTTAGTCGTTTGGAGGAAAGCGGAAGACAAGAAATTAAATATAAACCCTGTGGCCTGCTAATGTCAAAACATGTTCAACTTAGAACTTCAGTAGATACCACAAAAATAAAGCCCAGTCCGCAATCCAAGAACAATGAATACTAACAAAAGAGACAACATAAAATTTTTCTTCTTCAGGCTAAGGTGTGGTGGAGTGTTATTATTTATTTATAGGCAATAAAAATATGACATTATGAAAAGAATGAAAAAAAGCATTGCTATAGAGGTCCAGACCTGTAAAACAGCAGTACCAAAACCCTGTTGGACTCAGGGTCGTACCGGGTTTACATAACAATTTTTGGTAGTGCAGCAATTGCTTCTGTGAAAGGAGACCAGAAACTATGGAGATGATTGAGAAGAGACCTGAAACATATGTGTCAGACAAAGCAAATTTCAGCTGTGTCCAAAGTGGACCAGACCCATTGGACCAAAGCTGAATGGTGCTGGTAGTCCTCCTGTGAAACATTATTCAAGAAAGGATATATAGTGCTGAGTGGCAATTCGGAGAGAGGAGTGAGAAATATATGAGGGAAACAGACTTGAAGAAAATCACATCAGGGAAGAAAGAGGGGAGAAGGTGGTCCAGGTGCCCAAACAGAGATTGCTGTGCAGCCTGTGGAGAAGACCATGGTGATGAAGTTGTCCCCTTCTAACCCATGGAGAGGCCACATCAGAGTAGATTCACACTGCAGCCCCTGGAGAGCTCCACACTGAAGCAGCTGGATATATGCTCTGAAGGCAGCTGCCAAGAGAAGCCCTACATCTATAATGACTGTCAGAAAGAATAATTTTATTTGCTTTGCAATAAGCAATAGCCAATAGACAAACAAAATGAATAAAGAGGAATTTTTTAAAGCATACTGATTAAAGTAACTCATTGACATACTGACTAAAGACAAACCTGCAGAACTGCTAACAGAACAATAATCAAATACCTGAAGTATTTAAAGACAAGAAAGGGGCCAGGAGGTAGGGGAAGAAGAGAGATAGAGAATAGACAAATATCTGGATTATTGTCTCTGGCTATAATCAAACAGAATATTTTTTAATTAAAAATCAGATTCAGACAGTTGGGGTCTTTTTTCCCTACCTTTAGAGCACAGGGGGAAAGGAATCAGAAAAAAAGAAAATTACCCAATTTTTTTTTAAATAAGTTATTCAACATGAGCAAGTCTTTTGGTGGAATGACTTTATTTTATTCTTTTTTACAATCGTATCTAAATTGTTGCAGTAATCTTTTCCTTTGTGTGTTTATACCGCTACATCTACATGTAGATAAAATCACAGGGATCCAGTCTACTGTCCGGGCACTGCTAGAGAAGTTTTAGAAAAAAAGAGAGTAATAAACAAAACTAATTAAATGTAATTAAATTCATTCTTAATAGGAACCACTAATACTGGTGCATCTTTATGGTACCATGTATGCTGTGTTGAGTGAGGTACTTTATCAGCAGTTTCCTGAAATAATGCAATTAAGGATGTGGAGATAGTACTGAGATCACATAATCTCTTGAGATTTCCCTCGGTCCCTGAAGATTTTTTGGTGACCTAGAAGTATACCTGAGATTTCTACATGAGTCTATAGAGAATTCAAACTTTCAAGTTCAGATTTCCAATTCTTCAGCATTTCTGGAGTGCTGAAGTACTTTAATTTCTTCTATTTCACCTGTTCCCCCATTTTCATGTACTTTTTTTTTCTTGAGGTGTATGGCTTTCATTTATTTAAAGGATTTGCAGAACTTTCTTGATAGAGGAAGAAACAGATTTATGAGTGCTGACTAAATTATAGATAAAGTGAATACCTTTTACAAAGGTAAAATATTTCCTGGTATCAGTTTAGAAACTACCTGCTGGTTACTTACACTTAGTTATAACAAAATCTCAAAGACTGCAATACACTGGCTAGAAGTGAGATAATTTCCATCACTTGAATGTAAAATAACCAGAACTGCAAATATCCTTCTTTTAGGGGGAGATCTTAAAAGAAAAATAGTTATGTGAATTTGAAGTAAAATCCTACAGATAGAACAAAGTGCTTTCCATAGTGCTTTCCAAAGTGCTTTTTTGTTCTGGAAACTTGTTTAATCGCAAGTTTTTATTTTGCCAGTATTCCAGAACTACAATCTTGGAATAAAATAGGAACAGAAAAAATTGCTGGAAAAGGTATAGAGGTGAAACCAAACCAGCCAGAAAAATAGAAAAGTTTTATCCTTCCCTTTTTGATTCAGAAACTATATAAGAAAAATATTTATTTAAATCCTTCAATATTTTATAAATATTTTTATGATATACACATTGAATTCCAAAGTAAAGAAATTTGACAAAGATTAAAAAGTGGTTTCTGTGTGGTTTTTTTAGAAGCATTTCATATTCACGTGGATAGAACAAAACTTTTCCTGTTACCAAAATTCAATACTATACATAAAGAAATTTCTAGGTAAAACAGCAATAGAAATTAAGGGGGAAAATCCTGTGTATAAAGTTTCTATTTCCAACATTTTTCTTAGTACAAATTTGTGCAGTTTATAGAACTTTGATATGAAACTAATTGGAAAACTGAAACAGTAAAGCACAACTTGACATTTTTGAGTGCAAGTTAAGTGTGTGTGTATGTGTGTGTGCATATGGGTTTTGTAATAAATGAATGCCATGACCAACTTTTTAATCACTAATATTCCTTCAAGGATTCAAGAAAGACAGGACTTCAAAGTGTTGCCAGAGCATCATGAGATTTGTCTTCACAGGATTCCACTTGACTTCATAGCCTCTCATCTCTAGCTGACATTACAAATGACTCATTAATTTAGTGCCAGGAATTCATGCAGCATATGTAACAAAGGATGAAGCAGTATCTTTTCAGGTAATTAAAAAAAAAAAAAGTGCAATCTGAATCAATGTTAGAGGGAGGACAATAGTTGAGTAGTTATGCTGTTGTCAATTATAACCAAAATTTGCATTTCAGAAACTAACATGAAAGGAAATTTGCCCATGGCAGTTGTACTCCATTGTAATTCAATTTGTCTTCCCCCATACAAAAAGCATTGCAATGCTATATGCGAGCAAAGTCTTTTTGCTCAGCTAACAATAGCTAGTCTGCTGTCCTTGGCACTGAATTTTAGTTCAGACAGAGCGCTGCTCACAAATGCTGAAGAACAAAGGTGAAGGTTATTATTTCAGGGTGATGGAGCAAGTAAATAGTGGTGGAAGATCGGCAATCTACTGTTGTATAACATATACTGTTCCCCCAGGTCACATGATACATACTGTTACTGTCTCTTAAAAATATTACTTCTATTCTGCTTAATTCATTGCAGGATTATTACTTTTTCCAGAAGCCACAGAAGTTGTGAGTTTGCCACCATATTTAGATGCTTGGGCCTTGCCATTTACACCTTTGGAATCTGGGGATATACAATTAATTAGAATGTCAATTTCAGGACTCAGAATTTGTCCTATGAAGTTGCATCTTAATTCCTTCAGGATTCTAGTGATGCATGTCTTAGATTTTAGGCATTTCTTATGCCAGTGGGGGTTTCCCACGGGATCCCAGCCTCCTCTGGTCACCCACCAGCCTCCTCTGGTCACCCACCAGCTCCAGTACTGGTCCTACACAGGTTGCAGCAGCTCTCTCCTCCACTGTGGACCTCCATGGGCTGCAAGGGCACAGCTGCCTCACCATGGGCTGTCTGCACCATAGGCTGCAGAGGAATCTCTGCTCGGGTGCCAGGAGCACCTTGTGCCCCTCCTTCTTTGCTGGGCTTGGTGTAGGCTGGGATGTTTCTCTCACATATCACTTCTCTCTCCCAGCTTCTGTTGTGCAGCAGTTTTACCACCTTCTTAGATACATTATCCCAGAGGTGCTCCCATCATCACTGATGGGCTTGGCCTTGGCCTTGGCCTTGGCTTTGGCCAATAGTAGGTACAGCTTGGACCCAGATGGGGTTGGCCTTGTCAGACATGGGGCAAGCTTCTCACAGAAGCCAACCCCTGAAGCTCCTCTACAACCAAAACCTTGTCACTCAAATCCAATACCACTAAATGAGTGTCAAACATCATTTGCTGTAGTTTTCAAAATTCAAATGTTTTTAGAGGATTGTTTACATAGAGCATATGTCATATGGCCATGAGAATCTCAGAGGTAGGATATGTTAGGAAAGCTTGCATCTCCATGTGGAAGTCAGAGTAAATGTCTACTATATGCTTAAGAAAACAGGACATTGGGATATTTATATTCTCTGGTACATTACAGACAGTTTCAAATTGCAGTTGTCAATTTATTCAAGAACAGTGGAAAAAAAAGTCTGTGTTTTAGCCTCGACATTCACACTTAAGTATAGTCTTTTTCTTCTGAGATTCTAATGCACTATGCAAACTGATAAATTAAAGAGAGAAAACTTAATAAAAACCATCAATAAATATGGTCAATAGAACCGATCAAGAATAATTTCTGGTTTTAAGGATATGCTTCATTTTAGAAAAATACCTGAACATCATGAAAGACTGTATTTAATTCCAAGATTTAGAAAGCTGATCTCTCCAAAATATTTCAGTGTTTCATCATTAAGTCATAACTAACTTTAATCTCAAGGAAGGATTTTTTCCTCAGTGCACTTTGCTGGAAACGTGATCGAATTAATAGGATGGAAGAAGGAGGTAATCTGTAGCTGAAAAAATTATTATAACACAATTGAAGTACATCACTCAGGACCTCAGAATGTAATCTTTTATAAATCTTGGTAATAAATATATTTTATACAGTTGCTAATTTGTGTTTATAAAACATGTTCACTCCAAAAGTAGAAAAAAACTATTGTAACTGAAGGATATTCATTGTTGCTCATTTTGCCAAGTTAGATATGTGTAGCAATTAAGGTTTTGTTCACCTGTTTTCTGGCTTGTTATGTTTTCTGCTGTATGATTACAAGCTGTTAAATCCATCAGAGTTTCTTGAGCATACAGAAGAAAGTGTTCAAAAGCTTGAAGCAATCTCTTTTAGCAAAATAATGTGAAAATACAATAAGCAGTGTAATTCTCAGTAAATTTCACGTTGTCCTTTTTGTGACAAAGCAGCAGATACATAAACAAACAAGAGAGAGGAGGGAAAGGAACTGTAGGTTACAAAGGGAAAGAATAAAGAAGATGAGTTCTCCAGGCAAGAAACTTCACAAAGAAACTTACATAAAAGTGGTTTGGGGAAGGTTGACAGTCGAAGAGGACAAAGAGCAATTCTACAGGGAATTCACTTTTATAGGCTATTCGATAAATTAATTTGTGTTATCTGTTTAAATAGAAGTTTATGCTACTCATTAGAACCAAAAAAATGAAGAAATCAGACCTTTGACAAATAATGGTGTTGCCAAGCAGTAGTACAAGAGGCAGTGGGCAGAAACTGATGCACAGAAAGTTTCACTTGAACATGAAGAGCAACTTCCTTACTGTGGGTGTGACCATGCACTGGAACAGGTTGCCTAGAGGGGTTGTAGAGATATTGAAGAACAATCTGGACACTATCCTACTGAACCAGATGTCTCCACCAGTGGTCCCTTTCAACCTTACACATTCTATGATTCTGTCATTTAGGTCCTACTCTCAATATGTAAAGTGACCAGTCTAGCTAAGCTTGCAGAAACATCACACAGTTCAGTTATATATGTAAAATTTTATGATGTGAATTTTTTTCTTGGTACATTATGTTCCTGCCATTCCCATACTCTGCTGCTCCCTAGAGCATTTCTTGTGAGTATTCACTTGCTGTTCACACTCCATGACACGAAAAATTGCTGGGATATTGGTATCAATTTTCAAGTAGGGGAAAAAAAATATCCAGTAGGATTTTGACAAAGTGACTTTTAGTGAGCCTGGACTTTACTTACAAGATAATGGGTTATAGCAATAAATGATGCATTTTGTAAAAAAATCTGAAAATATTTTAATATAAATATTTCTATTGTTGCTTATCTTTTTGTTGTGTTTCATTTTGTGATGGCAAAGTGTACATTATAGCTGTTCTGTATCAAAGAAAAAGCCTATTTTTCTCAGATGTTCAACAAGATTTTTCTTCAAGTTTGAACTGTTAGATGGAGAAAACATTCTCCATTTTTAGAAGCAAGAAAAGATAAGAATTATCTGTTTATAAGATATGGATCTGGCCTATATGTCACAGCACTACTGAGAATACTGCATGCATTAATCTTTAGGGATTGTGCAGCTCTGATAACATGGAATGCTCTAGTGTAGGCCCAACACTAACTAATAATCATCTTAATTAAGTTTTAAAATACCTTATAATAATATTTTAAAATGTTCATACGAAGTCAGTCAAATGGAAGTAGGAACACAACAGATGTATCCTTCTGTAACTTCTGTCAGGCAAAACAAGTCATCTTTAGTCAATGATTAGTTCCTCCCTTAGAAAGAACCTAACTCTCAGGTAAGTAAGATGTATATTCAAAAACAAAAGACAAATTTGTGTATTCTTTGACCATATTAATATTGCTCCTCCCTCGAGACATAAGCCCACTGAACAAACCTCACCCAGTGCAAATTGAACTAGACTCTATATTCACCCTTGAAAATTGTGCAAAAGCTAATCTTCTACTGAGTTCTATGTCTGTAAATATGCATCATTATAATTTAACTTTAAATATGCAACTATTAAAAGGATCCTGATATTATTACTAATAACCCATAAATCTTTAATACAAACATATTTCAAAAATAAAAATAAGAAAAAGTCAGTCTGGAAATGGAAATGGATTTCCAGTCGTAATGCAATTATTTATATTAGATTCTGTAAAAATTTTGGCAAATACCTTTAGAAATGACAATGCTTTTTACTTTATCCCATGTTCTTTGTTATGTCCATCCTTGGTAGTAAATACTCTTTAATAAATGTTATATAATAAATCCTATTAAATAGAACATAGAATGATAACACTTCTAATGTATCATACATAAATTAGTTATAATTACTACTTGAAAAATATACTTTACATGATCTATATACCCTTTAGCATTGGAAAAAACCATAAAGACAATATTTTTAATGCACATTTTGCTCTTGCTTAAAAGCAAGTTCTCATTGTTCATTCTCAAAAAGTTCTCATGATCATTGCAAATTATAACAAAGTAGTTTACTTAGAGTATGTTTTCCAAACTATCTTCCTAGAATTATCTTCTTTTAAGCTGGGGTCTAAAGAACACTGTGAAATTTTGTGACATAAAACCCATGATCAGATCCTTAAATATAGACATAGTAAATATCAGATTCCTGACTATAAAAAGTGAGCAGTAACAGCAACAACAAAGGTCCTCAGGGTTTTGTGACCAGGGTGCTCTCAGACTGAAGGGACTTAAAATAACACCTTTCCCTTTCCAAGAGAGGTTTTTATCCCAAACCTATGGGCTATTTCTGGAAGAAGACAGAACACGTCAGTCTATTTCTGCAAAAAGAACTACTGTAGGTAAAAAGTATAAATCTTTTGGTAAAGGGAAAGCACATAGAAAGAATTTTAAGACCTGATAGGTTAATTGAGACATGGAGAAACCAGTCTGCTGAAATGTGTCTCTATTTCACAAAGAAGACCCAAATAGCAGTAATAATGGCCTTCAAATTCGAGGAACAAAAAGTTGTGCCGTACAATGAAATTTAAACTAAAGAGCATTAAAATACTTTACACAAGTAGAACCAGCAACAAGTTCTAGTTTATGAGCTTAAAAGTACAGAGAGCAAAACTCTAGGGGACTTGGGGAATTCAAAAATTTCAAAATCAATGGAATATAAACTATTTTAGTTTGAAGTTTTGGGATACATTGACACTGGCTAAACATATTCTCTTTTTTTTTTTTTCCCCTGAACATTGGGAATGGAATAAAGATGATGAGACTATTAGTTTTCAATTATATTTACAGCATACCCAGACATGATGACTATAAAATATTCTGAACATGAAAAAAGTACTTTGTCTCCAGCAGAAAAAGTGACTTTAAGGGGTACAGCAGCCTTCATAGCTCCAAATATGTCAAGTGAATATTTCCAAAGTCAACAAGGTAAATACAAGGCAAGTCCTGATAATACAGTAGGCCAGGTTTAGAGGTTAAGTACTCCATAGATCTTCAAGATTAACAACACTCAGTGGTTAAAAAAATCTATCCAAACTGAAGCTTTCACTAAAATTACTTCCTTTTATACCTGCTTCCACTTCAAACTTCATTTAGTTAAGGCAGCCTCTACCGTTCCCCTCAAGTGCTCATCCTATTTCTGAGAATAGCTTTCAATACGAGGGAGAAATGTTGAGAAATGTTTGATTATAGGGATTCTCTACAGAAGGTTGAGTCTTCAAAATCTAAGAATTTCTCATGGTTTAACCCCAGCTGGCAAGTAAGTACCACACAGATGCTCACTTACTCCACCCCACACCCCAAAGGAATTGGGAGGAGAATAAAAGAAACCCAATTAATAGCTGTGGGTTGAGATAAAAAGCTTAATTTTAATTAAGGGAAAAGTAAGAGAAATAGCAATCAATCATAAAGGTCTTTGTAAAGGAATTTTTTTCCTTCCTTTCTGCATGTCAGAATTCTGGCCATACTGGTAAAATAAAAATGATGAGTGTATATATATATACATATATGGCAATAGAAATATAAATAAATATATATATATATAAATATACATATATATATATGCACGTATACCTATATATTTATAAAATTCTGTCAGGTATCAAAAGAGAATATAAACTTTATTATAGACTGTGGTTAGTTGCAATATATTATTAGTAGCATGTAATTTCAGCTGCACATTTTACAGACCAGATCTCATTTTCACCTTTGGATAAAGACATTATCAGAAATGATTGCAGTTATCTAATAAGTGTGCTCTAAAAATTTCATCCACTAGCCTCTAAAGACCCTGCAGAACAAGGTAGATCATATTATGCAGTTTTATGGGTGTAGCATAATATAGAGGAAGATAGCTTGCTTTCTCGACTCCAGCAGCACACTTTTCCCAACTGATCTCAGCCTAATGCACTGATAGGAATACTAGAAATTCAGATAGTGACTTAAAATAACTTACTGAATATTTTTCCATAACAATTTAAAGTTAGGATAGAAAAAAAACAGATTAAAATCTTTTTCCATATTATTATCTAAAGCCCCTGATTTTTTCTAACTTATCATGGTGTAATTTTCCATTTTTTCATTAATTTCAACTATATATTTTAAATACATATATTCCTATAAGAATTTAAACTTCATTGTTCATTTTCCTAAACCAGAGTTATTCAGTCACATTTGTCTTACATATCCTTCCCAAATAAAATGTGTTGACTTCTCAGCAATTTTAAACCAAAGAGTTGTTCACTTTGATGATTATAATTAATCACTGGAGTATTTTAGATATTTTCAATGAAGTGGTATTTATCTTATGACTCTCCCTTTAAACAAAAATTTTTAAATTGCATGTGATTAATAGAGATTTCCATTGTTACCAATACTACATCATAGAATAATAATTGGGATAGATTTTGTGCTTTCTTAAACATATAATGCCTGTCCTTCCTTCCTGTGATGAAATTTGACCAAGGAGATTATACGCTGCAGTATCGTATCAGCAGTAGGGAGAAAATCTCCCTGGATATGACCCCAAAAGCAAAAACCCACCCATGGTTTTATACATAAATTCTTTACATACAGGAAAAACATGTACACAAACAAGCAAAATTCAGAATTTCATTCCCCCATGTAACTTTAATTTTTAATTGTTTGCTTGTGAAATGCTTTATGCTGAACGAGTCTAAGTTCTTTTGGAAAGGTGTATGGTACTTTGTGTTTTGTAAGGCAAAATTCCAAATTATTCATAGAAAGATCTTTTTTCCTTTTCATTACTCTGAATTGTGGTCTTAAATAGTTGAAATAATAATAAATAATAATAATAAATTGTGTTAAATAATTTTTAAAATAAAATTTAAATGTTTTTCTTGTGCTTTAAGTTTGTTATCTTTTCTTTTTCTCTGAGCTGAAGAGTCATTGAAGAGTCCGCTCCATGACATTGTCAAAATTTGAACTCTCAGCCTCCAAGAAGCTATTTCTTAGTCTATATCCCAAATACACAGAGTAAATTATTTAAAAAGACAACATGCCCATACATTTGGATACCATTGTCCCTCTTAGGACATGGTCTGTCATTACCCTGCAGGAGAAAATAATGACTCGACTCCTCCATTTTAAATGCCACTTGGGTTTCTGGTGAAAGCTCTACAGCTGGAATACCTGTTCTGTTCTTTTGTTTCATCACTCTTTATAGCTCCTGGTATTTCAGGGTGGTGCAGGGTGTGTCCACTGCACATGCTTTAGCAGCAATATAAGCCTGTGTTTAGACTGTTTGCATTGTCATCCTGCCAAAATTTCCCCAAAGAGAAAAAGTCAACTTTGCAAAACAGTGACAGTTTGTACCATGGAGGAAAAAGGGAATGGAATTCTGTAGGCCAGTTAATTTAACCATTTTGCAATACCATTCCCTCAGCTGAATCTCAGAGATTGATACAAGCAATACTACTGTGCAGTTCCTTGTAAATACAGAAAAGTATTTCAACTGGGAAGGATCAGGAAACCACAGTGTAAGGATTTCAACATATTCGGACTTGGACATTCAAAACAATTTTCTAAATTCTTTTGCAATGATTTGTATGTTATAAAAACATGGCTTCATTTGATTTAGAATGGTTATAGACTTAGGTCTATTATCTAATTGATGCATGTCCTTAAGGACTTGCAATTTCAAAGATCTTTCAGGTCACCTTATCGAAAATAAAAACAGAAAGTGTTACATTTTAAGCTGTGTCACTGGATTGCATAAGATACAGATGAATGCATGTTTGAAAAGTGAACTAACAGTCTTATTGCCTGGACAGTTCCAATGATTAAAGAAAATACCAATTTTTTATACAGTATGCCAGCTGCAGATTACAGAAGTAATACTTTCATGCTTAACTGCAGTTATTAATCTGCCAGAGACAGCAATTTGAGTATCAACAAACTGGAAATGTTTGGTCAGTTGTTGAACTTGGTGCAGCAGTTTACTGCCAAATTTTAGACAAACATGCTGTAAATTAATAGGGGCTTAAGACGAAAGAATACAGAGTTGAGAGCATGGAAAACTGAAATTTCAGTATCAGTCTCTGCATTGCCAGTACTGGGATGTGGAAATGTTTATAAGGGGCAGGTCAAGTGTTCAAAATCTAGCTCTGGAATTGTGATTCTATCTTAGACTAGCTTAAGCAAAAAAAAAAAAATCAGAGTTATGATTTTAAGGCATTATTCTTTATCTAGGAAAACTTACAGTCACAGAGAGAAGCCTCATGACTGAAGGTCAAAAGGGGCAAATATTGCAGAGGAACACATGAGTAGAAATAAAGCAGTAAAAGCACACCTGATTGGAATGAAGGTTAAATTTCATCTTTCTCCCCAGATGAATGACTTTCTTTGACTGATAAAAGTCACAAGAGTGGCAATTTTTCTACTATTAATGCATTTTGCCAAAGAATGTAGAAAAATACATAGCAGATAAGATATCTGGTTTTGGGAACTTTCCTGTACACTTTCCACCAGGTTAAGGCCTGTTCTGTTTTACTTTTTTTCTACTGAGTGTTTTAGAAAAGAAAACAAAAAATAAATACTTTGGTCAAGAATTATGCACACATGAAATAAACCAGAAATAGAAAGTAATTAAGTTAGGAGTGAGAAAAAATTTGGTACAGCTTCATAGATAACATATGTATCTATAATGAAATTGATCGGTCAAATCCTGTAGATCACTGTGAGGTGCATCTCTTCTAAACAGCTTTTAAAATACTTCTTTAGAATGCAAATCTAATCCAAATCTTTTTCTGGCAACCACACAGTTTGTGAACCATGACCCACAATAACTTTTCTGGAAGCTGTGCCAGTACTTTCCATTTGCAGAATCTCGGATATATCAGGAAAAGAAAGATCTGCTTGTTTATCTGACAGGTTTTTCCAGGTGGCACAGTTCAATCTGAAAAAATAGGTTTTAAAAATTAATAATCAAAAAAAGAAAAAAGAATTTGCAGAATTGAAAAACAAGACTGTAAAGACTGCATGGAGGTAAAAGCCCAGAACATACATGAATTTACCTGTCATATGAAATGATATTTTCTGTGATGCTGTGCAAGATATACTGTAGATATATAGTTGTAAGCACTTAATTAAAAATTGACTTAAAGGAAAGACATAATTAAATTAATTTTTCACAGAGCTACATTCAAGTTATTCGGTCCTGTATAGGAAAGAGAGGTTATTCCTGTATTTATTCAGCCTTTTTCTTTAAGCAAGTAGTTACTTTAACTCATCTATTCTAATAGTAAATTCATTGTGATATAAATACAAGACCTTGCTGAGCAGTGCTGCTTGTACTCTATCATGAGTTAGACTAATGTAAATTAAAGCCACTTCTATTAATTAAGGAGGCATAATTTAAAAATTGCAGGAGGCTGTCCATGATTCATGGATAGAAATTAGGAGTATTAACTTGTAAAAAGTATTTCCAAGATCTTTGACATCTTGAAAGTCTTTCTGCAGAGTGTAGTTTTATGTACACAATCATAATTAATGTTGCATAGCATTTCCTTACAGGATCTTTAATTCCAACACATATTCTTAAGAAACTCCACAACAGAGCACAGCAACAAAACAAAAACTGTGTGGAGATTCTATTAGAAAGGCAAATTCAGTCTTTATTTTCCTATTCTCACTCATCAATTCGCAACAGACACAGGTATAAAGGCAGTATTAAATAGATACATTCTCTGATTGTAATAAAGAACCTGTGTTTCAGCACATGACATCTGCAGCAGAATTTGCCATATCAGCATCTCATGCAAAAATAAAAATGGATTTTTTCCCAGTTATATTGATTATATAATTGTGATTTATTTTTCACTTATGGGAGGGTATAGCATCATGATTTTTAGTCTCGCCTGAAAAGAATAGCTTTAGACAGCTCACTTTCCAGAGAATTCTTCATTTTCAATTGGTGTGATATTGCACAGCCTGTATTATTTGTCCTTAAGAAAGCCAGCATGAAGATCTATTTTCCATCATTTTTTTAAATTGACCACAGGCCATAGCTATGCTCATCATCAGTGCATTTCACGTTCACATCCCACAGGAGCTTCCTTCTCAAATGCACCAAGCCATTTATCTTCATTCTCTGGTTGAAATCTAATGTGGATCTCCTGTCTCTGTTCTTTAACGCAGCTTGACCAGGCTGGCTGTGACATAACTAGTACATCAAATCAGGAAGATTTGACATTTTATTAAAATATATCTATATTGCATTTAGAATATGCAAAAAGAAGGGGAAAAGTGAGGGAAAGTGGGGGAAAAGAGAAAGAGAGAAAACGGGTTTTTTTTAATGATTTATGGTGGGGTTTTAATATTTTGAAAATGAACATTACCATTTTCCAACTCTCAGATTGATCTTATTGTTTCAGCTGTTCAATTTTCCGTGATGTTTAAACCTGTTTAAGTCTGAAAGCAAAACTTTATGATTTTGCAAAGTTCTCATGTTCGTTTTGTCATTATCCCACTTACACAAATCCTCTATAGCACATTTGATTTCAGTTAAGGTTAGCACAATTATCCTTCTGTTACTGCCCACAGAATTTGTGTTTTCATATTTCTTTTCAATTTCTTCCTACTGCTTCCACTTATTTCAAAGAATTAGCGTATTTTTCCTGTCATACAGGTAATTTGCACATCTGAATAAGGAAAATGGAAGAGGATGTTTTTTTCTAATTTCTTTGTTATTTTATTAGCTGTATGTTACACTTGAAATATTTTCCTATCATATTACAGAAAATATTATTTGCTGTTTTTTCTTTATATTTCTTAGAAGAGAAACCAGCTTATTACTCTTGTTCTGCTGTCTGACATCTGTATTAAGCTAACTTTTCTGAGTACAATCACACAACAGGATAGTGGTGTCCCACTGTGGACCTAGGCCTAGTTTACACTCCAGGTATACAATATCATATCAAATTTCTTGACTGATCAAAACCCCACCAGATATTTCAAAATATTATCACATAGACATTTCTGTCCCGTCAGAAATGGCATGGTGTAAATACCAAAAATACTTTTTTTTCATTATGTGGTAGAAGAGCATCCACAGATTCAAACTCTTTCATCCTTACTTATACTGTGCATTTTAAGACCAGAGTACATTCCATGCCATTCTGCAAACACTCGTTACTGTTCCTTTTGACTTACCAAAATATGGGTATGGATCTAATATCAATACCCAAATGAAATAGACAAAGACTCTCTAACAGTTTAGAGTTAGAAAGTCTATTCCAGTGCTGGGCAGCTGCACGGGATAATTCCCTGATACGCAGTGCAAAGGTAGAAGTCGATACAGAGTCTATTTATCTACAAAAGTTATAAATATCCAAAATACAAATGCATATTTATAACATTAACACCTCCCATTCTCCGCTTCATATGGAAATTAGCTTAAATGTCATTAAGCATGTGTGGCATGCTCCCTAAATTGGGTCGGTGGTCACAAAGATGAAGTAAAAGTAGCCTTCCTTGATTTGACCTTTCTGCCTTCCTGAGTTTTGACAATACAAATTACTTCTGGTGACCTTCCAGATCCTCCTTGCATGACTTTGAATAGGTTCTTAGATGGGGAGGAAACTGATAATTGTTTACATTCCCTAGATCTACTTATCAATGTTTCTGTTTCTCATTCTAAGCATAGCTGAACAAACATAAAAGTGACAGGTAATCAGTTATCTAGTAATCAGTTACTCGCATCTTGAAAACTCATTTCAGGTCCAGCTCTTCTTAACTAACTATTAACTTTTAATTAATTCTAGCCGGGCCTAAACTCACTTCTATTTAAACTAAATTCAGCGCAGCTAACCTTCTAACTAAATCTTTATGTTTCTTTTAAAATCTATATTTCACTTTAAGTCTAAAATTTAATACACTGGACTACCTTTATTTTTCAATTTCATTTTTTCTGATTTAATGATCACTAAGCCCACTACAGTGCTTGAAACAGCTATGGTATTTTGGCAGACATTTATTCAAAGTAGCCATATTCTCCCAAGCTTTAAGAACACAGTAAATTATGTACAACAGAAGGGTATTTATATAAAAATAAATGAAACATTTAACAAAAAAAACTCACAACAAAACCAATTTTTATAAAGCGTCAAACCCATGCACAAGGGAAAGAGATAAGATCAAGATCTGTAAAAGGTAGGAAAAGCAAAGTTTTTCATCTACATGTAGAAAATTATTTATTCATAAAAATTATTTCAATGAGGAAGTAGTCTACATCCTCTTATTACAAAAGTGTTGTTGTTTCACCCCAAGCCCCACACTGCTGCTCATTCACTCTGGTACCAGTAGGATTGGTAAGAGCATTGGAAAGGTAAAAGCTGGAAAACTCGGGAATTGAGGTAAGGACATGATAGGAAATGCAAAGGCCAAACACACAAGCAAAGGAAAACAAGGAATTAATTCTTCCATGGGAAGGCAGGTGTTCAGCCATCTCAGGAGAACAGGGCCTCATGACATGTAATGGTTGCTTGGGAAGACAAAACACCATCATTCCAAATATCCTCCACTTCCTCCTTCTTCTCCCCACTTTATACACTGAGCATGATGCCACATGGTCTGGGATATCCCTTTGGTCAGTTGGGGTCACCTGTCCTGGCTGTGTGTCCTCTCAGCCTCCACGTACTCACAACTTCCTCACAAGTGTGGCATTACAAAAAGCAGAAAAGGCCTTGGCTCTGCGTAAGACTTGCTCAGCAATAACAAAAATATATTTATATTATCAACCCTGTGTTCCGTACAAATCCAAAACATAACCCCTTAGCAGACACTGTAAAGAAAATTAACCCTATCCCAGCCAAAAAACACCACATGGAGCTAAGGAAAGCATTTTCATTCTGTAGCTCAATTATGTACACATTATAGTTATTTTTCCTTTCTCTTTGGAGCTGTGTGTCATAAATCTTATCTGATACGGTATATTTTACAAAATACAGCTACTTATTGTCTTCACAGGCAAATTAAGTTAAAAAGTTTGTCTTTAATTAATAAAAATAAATAAGGAATGAAGAAAACAGAATTATGAAACTTAGCTAAATATTGCTTTCAACTCTCTGCCATAATCAGAAATATTTAAACAGAAAACAGAACTCTTTAAACAACTATTGTTATGAACTACTCTTTAATTCCAACAAGTGTAAGCCAATAAGGAAATGTTCTGAAGACAGTATTGGATAAAATGATGAAATCTGTTTTCTCTCTGCAATGCTTGTCTAACCATTGAATGTAAATAGAAATCAATGATTACTCCATGTAAACTACTTTGTGAGCAGGGCTTGAGCATCCAGTTTTCTCTTTGAATGATGTCAAAACTTCCCAAAATCTTACTAGGTACTAGACTCACAGAATATAATGTTGTCTCCTTCATATTAAAAAAAAATATGCAAATATTAAGGATTGAGTCCTTAATCTTGCAACATTCTGACAAGTTTAGGGGAAATTCTCTCTGCTTGAAGGTATTTAGTACGTCATAGAATGACACAGTAGTTTTCTTCTGACTATAATAATGGTTTCAAATATTATTTTTATTTTCCTGAAACAGAGCAGGGACTAATCTAGTCTCATCTATTGTTTCAGTCTACTCTGTAAAGTTAGATAGTATGAAAATATTCTCTCCTGGAAATAATGTCTAACAAGCTATCCCTATTTGTGACAATCACTGCTGTAAAACAAAACAGAGAATTTGTTCTCAAGTCTACTTAGAAACAAGCAATATATGTAGATATATAAATATTTTAAATCAATTGAATAATTCTCATTTTAATTGCGCATTTTTATCCTTAGAATTTAGGTAGATTTTTAATCTAATCCATCTAGATTGATTATATATTTCTTTCATATAGATGCATAAATATATTTTGTACGCTATGTTATTTTAAGCACTCTCTGAAATAAATATTTAATTTTTACAAGACCACCAAACAAAATACTTTAGATTTTTCATATTTAGATGTAATCTAATCTTTTAGAAAGATACCTATAGGTTATATGTGAAAACTCTGCCTGTTCCAAACCCAGTGAACAGATTAAAAAAATTATCCATTCTTTCCAATGTTTCTCAGAAAAATAGCAACGAATGCAATTTATAAACATGAACTTTACAATTTTACAGGCTTTTTGAAAGAAAAATAGCTTAATCACTTAAATGTGAGACTGGACGAGGTTCAACTGCATTACTTTTTTTTCTTAGTAAAACGCAAAAACATTTTCAAAATTATGAGGTAATATTAAAAACCTTCAAGGATTAAATTCAGGAATGCAGTTTGCCAGTCCATGCAACACAGTAACTATACGTGATGTTGTCATAATAAATCTAATAATATGATAACATGGTTCTTCTTATTGTTGTCAGTAATAATTAATACATATCAAAAATATTATAAACAATTCTCTTTGTAATTCTGTTGACAAGCAGCTGAAAAATTAAGACATTTTCTTAAGCTGAAAAATCACCCATGCTTTAGACTGATACAGGATATTATCCTTAACCTAATATCCCAAATGATGGCATAAAAATGCTACTTTTCATATGTGTTAAAGTCTAAGTACACATGTGAGAGAAGCCTAAGCATTTAAGAGACATGCATCAAATAAAGATTACATAAATGCAGCTTATAAATGTGACATACAAGCATTCCACTCATGCATAAGAATAAGCAGAGCAAAATACCAGATCTTCCATTTTTGATTGCATGGGGTTTTTTGGGGGGTTTTTGTTTGGGGGTTTTTTCGGGTTTTTTAAAATAATTTCAGGAATTCTGGTGTAACATATTATGATAGATTATTTGAACAAGTTAAAAGGGTGTGGTAAATACAAACAAAAATTTAACCCAAATTATATTATATGTAAGATATAGGAATTATATGCAGCTTAGCACTTTGCAAATAATGTGTCCATAATTCTCACCCTTACTCCTCCTCAGTAATGCAGGTCTCCAGTTCATATAATATCTCAGTTTAATGGACTGAGCACTGCAAGCACTCCCCTTGGAAAATGTAAGTATAATTGCTTGTTATTGTAATGTTTATGAGTTGATAATTCATCAGGCACTGAATGAGTTGATAGATGCTCTGCACAATATTTTTGGTTTTCTATGCACTAATTAGGAGTAAGAAATCCTCCCCTAAAATAGGGCTTTCAAAAGGCTTGAAAGCAGTAATTTTTAGAAGTAACATACAATCTATTTACTTGACAGACCTGAATGGCTGTTTTACCAGTGTTTTTTCATGATTTAGCAGTGATATCTACACTATGATTCAGCTGTAAGAATTTAACCATTCTTTGTAAATATTTCAGTCATATAACAATATGTTATTTCTAGAATGTTCCATTAGGTTGATTGTCTTTTGACAGCAGCAATCAGTAATACTCAGCATTCTCTTTCAGATTAATAAATGCCTGTGGTTCTCTAGGTATTATAAAGGGCCGTTTAAGCCCTACTTTTATGTGTTTCTAAACAGATTTTGGCCTAATCATTTTCAATTCAATCACTGATGCTTTACACTAATAATATAAAACATTAAGAAAATCAGTCACTGTGCTTCTAGTTTAGGTGATATTGTATCCTGATAAAGGTGATTTTTGTTGGTCTAAAACAATCCACAAAAGTAAAATGCGTTTTGGTCTGCCATTAAACTTTGTTATTTTATGACTATTAGAGACCAGATTTCTGATATGTGACCATAAACTTTACACCACCTGATTTTTTCAAAACCATTTTACTGCCCTTGATAAAGTCTTATGAAGACTGAGAAACAGTTTTCTGCATGTACATTCTAATTTTGGAAAAAATACCTTCAAAAATATCTGATGAGTTTTGGATTAGATCCTCTACATATGCAAGTAATAATTATGATCCTTTTTTAAAAAAGTATATTTGACAAGTTAGATACATGACAATGTTGAAAAATACTTCCTCTTTTGTTTCTACAATGAGAATGGGTGTGTAATGATACATTTTACACGCTAATGTTAATTCTCTGAGACTTCTGTAGTTCAAAAAGCATGCTAAAAAGAAACAACATGAGATATTTCAATGATTCAATCATTCATTCAGAAAATTACCCAAAATTCTGAGAGAGAGCCTGCATTTTATGAAACTCTATTACTTAGAGCTTTTTCCTTTCCATTCTACATGACCTGACGATGGGTGTAAGCATACCATAGGAAAATACTTGCTTTATTTTAGTCTTGTAAAATACCAGGCTAATTAGTCATTGGAAAAAAAGTCCAACCTGCAACCATGGCACTATTAGCACCATGCTCTCATCCACTGAGCTAGTCTCAATTGTTAATACCATACCTTAAAAAATAAAACCAACAGCAGGCAGTGCTGGCTTCTGGTAACAGGGCCATTGATGTCCTCAAGTGATGATCCAGGGCCTGGGGCCAGCCAAGGGCAAGAGGAGATGGGACTGGAGACCAAGACCAACTTTCCTGAAATATTGCTGGGGGAAGGGATGTGTGTGGCTGGACTGAAATGGAGTCCTGGGCCATGAGTGGAGGTGGGGAGAAGCTCTGGGTGGGCTGGACAGGGACAGTAAGGCCCAGCTGTTCCCTCAAAGCCCTGGACTGTTTTGGGTTATTTTATACCCACAAGAGCATTAGCCATTTAACAAGAATAAATTAAATACATCATTTATGACCTTGTCTGTGTTGTCAAGTGGATTAAGTTATTGATGAATGTATTTGAGAAGAGTCTTGAAAAAAACATCATTTTTCTGTATGTTACTAGAAAGACATATGATAATAAAGAAAAAACATACAAAAATTCAGTATTTCAAGATGTGCATGAATTAGAGTTGCATAGAAATACCACTTGTGCTGCTGCTTATGCTACCATGTGCTTAGAATACTAAATCTTAATTAGACGTATAATATTTTAACTAATATAACTAAAATAATTTAGTTATGAATAATAGAAAATAATAGAAAAATAATAGAAAAAAAAGTGGAAAATTTTCAAAGCTCTATGTTTACTGCTAATTTTAGGAAATCTGTACAGACACTGTTTATGGATTATAGCAGATACATGTACTTACATTTCTTTCTTTTTCTCAGTGAAAAAGAAGCAAATTTTAAAAACCTAGGGAAATGCCCTTGTTTTCCAATAGAACAGACAGAGTATTTTCAGGACAGAGCAAATGATGTACCAAGTTCTCTTGTCCTCCTACAGCTCAATACATCTATGACTGAGAAACACCCCGAAACTTTGAGGATCAGGTTACCTTTGTCACATCTACACTTTCCAGAAAATCTGCACTTGTCCAGGTACTCTATGCAGACAGGCAAAACCAAAGCTTAACATACATATCCAGCACAATTCATAAACTGCTTTCTACAGTTTATAGAAGAAAATTTGAAGGAAAGGCCTATTAGGAAGGATTATATTATTTTTTTATTCACAATTCTCCTTTAAGCAACCTCTGAAGAAAACCGTTTCATAAAATGAGGCAGAATGGAGAAGTGCAGCTCATCTTTTTCTGTCAAATGCAAAACATAAAATTAAGTAATCTTGATTTTAATTTCCATAAGATGTAAAAATGAATATACTGGGTTAGATAGAATATTAATCCAGCCCAACAATACCATTCCAACAACATTGTCCAATATTTAAGGGCTAAGAAAGAATATTGGGAGGAGGAAAGCAAAAACTTTTTTTTTTTTTTTTTTTTTTTTTTTTTTTTTTTTTTTTTTTTTTTTTTTATGAGGATATTAACAAGTTCACAACAAGGTCCTGCTCTGGAACCTCTTGAGCCAACAAAATTTGTATTGATATTTCCATGCAATATCCCTGGCTGGACTGATATTCTATATTGTGTAATTAGCAGCTTTTTCAACCTGAAGAATATGGATTCCAGATAATTCTGTAATGACTTCATCATGCTACTCACAGTCTAACTCTGTGTTGTGTGGAGGGCTTCCTCTTTTGAATCTGCAGCTTGCCAATGTCTTTGAAGAATTCTGCATTTGAGGAGAAAGTGATCAATTCTAAGTGCTCAGTTTCTTAATCATATACATGGTCTTATGCTTACCATATCTTCTCTCACTTTGAATGCTGGAAAATGCTTTTAATTTAGCTATTCCCTTACAGTGACTCTACCTTTAACTGTTTTAGCTCTTCCTCTCTGTACCTGACCCAGATGTGTTATATACATTGTGACTAACATATTCAAATGGAGGACATACAATATAGATTCTAAATCTTGTTTCAATATTTCTGATAGTTTCTTAACAGGTTTTGTCATTCATTTCTTTCCTGCAGGTCTTTTTTTGAACATTATATGACAAGTTGGTGTATTTTCACAGAATGCTCTTTGATAACTTCAGGATATCATTCATGAATAATAATTGTCTGGTTAAAAACATTATCAGATGCATAAAAATAAAAATATTATATCTTCTGTACATTATTTTTACCTTGTTGTTGTGCTTAATTTCATCAACATTTCATTTCTGAGCTCTTCCACACTGCTAGGACTCTACACTCCTTCTTAGCCTACTTGGGTCCGTACTTCCATTCGTAACATTTTCACCAAACTCTGTCCATAGAAAAAATTATTAATATCCATTTAAAATTACTTTCATAGATTAAAAAACTAAATGTATTTTCTGCATGAGAGTCTTTGTCTGGGTAGGACTTTTGCAGGTGAAAACTGAGAATTAAGTGGAGCACAAAATTTCAGATTAAGAGAATGTTCCTTGGCTGAGCTTATTCTGTGAATCTAATCCGTAACACTGTTTTTTGGAGTTTAAAATCAGATTTAAGCATTTGGGTGAATTTTGTTAAAAATTTCTTAATGGCACCTTTATTTTTTTTTTTCTTACTTGACACCTTTAAATAGGGTTTTAGTTCCATGCACTTTTCTTGTATTTTGTGAAAAAAAGTTTTTACTCACTGTGGAGGGAAGTGCGAATAAGGCACTAGAATAATCTAGTATACTTAGGTTACCTAAGAACCTGAAGAATTAAAATTCTTCATTAGTGTTTCAAGCTCAGGATACACTTCTGTTGAAGCAAGCCACTGTATCTGGGAGAGGACCAGTGCTGCACCTTCTCCGAGTGTCCACCATAGATCTGGAGACCTCTGGAGTCCCTATCCACGGCTGGCGACCCTCAGGAGGGGCTGTAGAGCCACCTCGCAAACACCCACAGTCCCAGGAGCAATGACAGGCCCAAATGCAAGCGGCTATGTCCATGTGTGTACACTGAAGTTGAAGAGACAGAGAGGGGTCTCTTGTATGGGCTCTGAACGGTTTATCCCAGCAGAAGGTCCAGGGACAAAAAATCCTGAACAAAGCAGGGTCCAGGGGTTTTATAGGGGTGCAAATAACCAATCTGGTTTGGGGAAAGGGGAGGGGAGAATACAAACGAACCAACCAGAGACAAGGTGGGAGGAAGCAGGGAGGTGGGGCCAACAGGGTATCGAACACCAGAGAACTTTCTAGAATCTATACATATTCAACAGGGTGATACATATTCAAAGCATGGGGTGGGGCAATGATGAACCAATCATAACTAACAAGTTAACACAAGGGTCTATGGGTGCTCACCCTAACCACCAGGGGAGGTATCAGACCTCAGAGCCAACCCACCATGAGTTTAATGCTGCAGTTCAGCCTTGTGGTTCTCCAAAAACTCAGGCAGTGGCAGCCATCACCACAACATTTCGTCACTCATTTTTCATTTGAAGTAGAATACTCCAGTATGGGTCTTTGTACTGAGATATTAATGATACAAGTGCCAGTTCTACCTTGCCTTGCAAGCTGCCTACTTGCACATGCTTGCAAGTGCAGACATAGTTAATTCTTACGGGAAATCCATCCCTTACTTACACAGACTAAATTATGAAGGCAAATGAGCCTTACAAAGAAAAATTCTGATTATAATCACTGAACAACATTCAAAACAATCTTTGCATAGAGCAAAACTCTGGGAACATATCCCCCTTTCCCTCTTCCTTCAGAAATATATAGTCAAGTGGGAGGATGCACTCTCCAGAAAGGTAACCTGTGTGCCCGCAAAGTTGTACAACAAGCTTATCTTTTCAGGGGCATCTCTGGTAAATGTATTCCAACATTGTTGATGAGTACAAACTGTATGAATTAATATTAAAATATGAATTACTGCTGCACTGAATATGAATCAGCATATTTACTGAATTTGCTAAAAGAAGATTTGCTTGGATGAACGTGTGTGATGAATTGAAAATGAAGCTTCTTCATTATAGCCCAGTGCATTGCAACTGGCTTATGCACCCCTGCAGAAATTCAGTTTGTATTTCCCTATGCCATTGCAGAATGAGAAAAAAACTCTTTTCCAAACTGTCATTTTATTAAAAGAATTATGCTTGAGACTCTCTAAGAAAAATATAATAACAATCTGCACTTTCTGTTCTCTGAAGTATTCATGAGTCTTTGTCAAGGGAGCTAGCTTTCTCATTCACATGCTGTTGCAGCTTGTTTTCTGTTTATTTGAAATCTTGTAGCGTCTTGAGCATCACCTGGGAAATCAAGGTCCATGTCAGATGTGTTGAAGCCCTGACGATAAAAGCTGATGATTGGATGTGACTGAGCTTGAACACAGTCAAAGGCTGTCTCAAGATAAACATCTAATGCTAAAAGACTTAGAAGATGAAACTGGTGATGTCCTTACTCTAATTTTGGGAAAGATAAAGCAGAGAATACATTGCAAAAAAAAATTAATCTCTCAAAATCTCCATTACAGGGATGCAGAAGTACCACAAGAGATACGTACGTTCTCAGGAAGATATGCATTAATATTCATTGCAAAATCTTACACATGTCCAAAGATGTCACACCTTGGATAATAAAAGAATTATTATTAAACAGTTTTAGCAAAAGAAATAGATCTGACCAGGGAAAAAAAATAAAGAGAAAAGAATGAAAAGACTTTCAAATATAAATTTAATCTGATTCCTTTTTTAAGAAAAGAAAATGACAGATAAATGTTTACCTTTTTTTGGCCTTGCATCAAAGAAACAAGTTGAAGTTTCAATACTAGAAATCATTTGAATGATGTCAAAAATTTGTGAAAAATCATCAGGGGCATAACTAGAGCTTTGCAGTTTAATCGCCTGGGATCTTATCAGTTACCACCACTGACAGCTCAAAATTGTGTTTGTATCTTGCTGATTTTGACAAAGTCCATGTTAATCAAGCTGCAGAGTTTGTCCCAGTGTGAGTGATTGTCCTTGCAAGTTACAAAGAGCTGTGTCAATGACCTTCTCATACACCTCCAGCACCTGACCCTATTCTAGAGGGTTTCATTGAATTTTTTTTGCTGGTAATTACTTGCTTTCAAAACTCAGATATTTTTAAATGTTATCCGACTTCCAGAACACTATAGTACAAAAATCAAACACTTGTTTTTGTTGTTGTTATGCTGTTGGATTTTCTTTAATAGTGATCAAATATGTTAATATTTTCTGTAATTACCAATTGAAATTTAGGTAGTCTAAGTTTCTCCTTTTGTGACAGAAACATACTTTCACGCTTGCCGTTTTCTTCCTAGTCTCTTTTAACATATTTTTATGAATGAATGATGAGGGGTTTAGATAAGTCCCTGCCTATTGCCCAGGCCTCCAGCAGCAGACAATTGCTCTATGGAGGTGGCCAGCGCCCCAAAACCCACTCTCATTCGCAAGTTCTTTAATAATGGCTGATTTAGTCTATTATAGAATTAATTATTTATTTAATACACACAAAACTATCAGACAAAAGACTTAAACTACTACTACGACACAGGAATAAGGACCAAAAAAGACAACTAGTAATACACACAGGGTTAAAGGTACCATTAGTTTTACAGCTAGCAAAGAAATAGTATAACCTAGGATCCAATGTTTCTTACCATCCAGTTCCTGATGGAGCACACATTGAAATTCTTTCCCTCAATTCTCAGGAAAGTAACCATGGAATTTGCATCCAAACTCCAGAAAGAAGTCTCACACGCTTTCAGGGCATGTGGGTAGAAGGCTTCTGCCTCTGTGATAATTGTGTGGGCTTTTATAGAAATAGGAACCATGTCATTTGGTCAAGAATATTTATTTTTCTTTTATCTCTTCCTACATTTGCTTTCCAGACTAAGATGTTGATTCTTAGCTGGGGGCCTGAGCCCCTTTGGCTCCAGAGATGACCCCATGCTGGGCCTGTGACCCACCTGGGCTATCTCTTGCATGTGCACCAACCATCTGTGGTAGAGAGGGGGTAGACATGTACTGCCACATATATGATGAAAAGATATAAAGTAGAAAAAGTTCAGGTAACATAAAGTCCTGTGGTAAAAAGAAGGGAAAATTGCTGTGAGTTTGCTGTAAAAAATATCAGATAGCCTTTTTTTCTGTGTGTATATTTTGAATTAAAAGCCATAATTTTAGTTTATTATGTTCCTGAAATCAAATTTCCTCAATAGAAGAGGAAAAGAAAAAGAAACCAACTCACTTAATCAAGACTGAGTGAAAAAGAAACCTATTTGAAAATGAAAAGTTCAGCCTAAGAGTCTGACTTGAAAAGAGTAGGATCCTTTACTGAACTGCTGACTTATTTTCAAGAAAATAATTGTCCTTTCTGCTTAGAAAATATTCCATTGTGCTAGGAAATTATTATGGCCTGAGGCTAAGCAGTTCCTGAGTATTTGGAAGATGCATTATTAGATTAACAAGGTAAATATTACCTATTCTTTGTTTACTTATTTTTATCCCAAAAAACTATGTTGCACCCTCACTTCATTAGAGACAACTAGCAGTAATATTTCAAAAACATTATGTCGAGGCAATCTGTAGAAGTGTTTTATTTCTAAGACTATAAACTATATTATTCTCTACTTAGGATGATGATCTTAACATGGTGAGTAATAGCAACAGTTTTATTTCCAATTTGTTTGCGTGTCTCAAGTTTTCCCTCTGCTACCCAGTCTGACACACTAAACAATTTACAGTTAGAATAGTTAATGTAGTGCAGTACTTTGTTAAATATCTAGAATTTTTTACTTCTTGAGGAAAATCCCCCATAGAGGATTCCTTTTTTTATGTGTTTATCTTTTCATTCACTGATTTTTGCTGATATAGACAACATTATTCAACTGACCAGAAAGTGAACATGTTCTGAAGCATATGGTGCCACAATCATTGTTCATATTTCAAAAGCCTTCACATAGATGCATGTTGATTCTTCTCATGAATCCCTTCATCTAAATGCTTTCCTAATGCTGTCATTCTCTACTTAAATAACTCTAGTCTTCCACATGGAATTTCTACTGAGCCAAGCTTAACACTGTAGAAGAGGTTTGAGGGTTTTAGCATACAAAAGTCTCACAGGATGACATTGTAGTATTTCCATGGGTTTAGAAATTGGTCTAAAATAGATTTTTGAGATGACTGTCTAAACTCATGGAGATAAATGATAACTAAAGTTATGAAGAAGTTTCAGGAAATATTAGAATTTAGTTTACACACCTGAAGTTCTCTGAAATTTTAGATTAATTAGTATTTTATTTGAGCGATTAAATAGGAATGTATTTAATTGTATTTTATTCACACTAAGAACATTTTGAAAAGAAGCTGAGTTCTGGCAGAAAATCAAATTTTGAAGGTAGGAAGACATTTCAGTATCACATTCTTATATATATAACTACATCTGAAAAAACAGCACCATTTAGGATAAAAATTTTGTTATATAATGACCGCCACCGTTTTAGTTCCAAATATAATTATTCATTAACATTTACTCATATAAGCCTTCATACACTCTGAAATATGATAAAAGAAGATGAGTAACCCTTTAATATGACCTTGAGTTGATAAAACCTCTGTTTCTGTGATAAATGGAAGTTTGCATTTGTAGCGTGGCTGCACTTTCAGTTGTCAGTAAAATATTTTTATGAAAGTTCAAATGGAAAAAATGCAACATCATGAAGACTTGCCTAATGTTTCATTTATAGTAGGTAGAAGATACATAGCTGGAGCAGTTTTATATGTAAGTCATATATCATCCACATAAAAGCGCTGTTGGCTAGTCATGTAACTATCAACATAAGAGGACATATCCAAGGTGAATTGGAAAATCTCTCTAGTCATACCAGTTTATACCATCTACACTGTAGATACTTCTTTCAGGAGCTGACAGGCCTAGTGATGAGTTTGGCATTTAAGTATATTCATCAATTCATTTTTCAAGGTATTCAAGGGCATGAAATTGAGCTAGTAAAATGCAAATCTTCTGAAGTTCCTAATATGAAAGTATGTATTATCTTTGCTGAAAATTTTAATATTTATTTTAGGGAGGAGAAAGGGAAAGAAAATTACTCTTTTTTTTTAAATATCAGGATTCACTCAGTGAAGTGTGGCATCACTTCTCATTACAACCTTAATAATATCTTAAGTGGAATACAAAGTTATTTATCACTGCTTTTGATGATAGACAGGCTTACAAAAAACTATAATATGTCCTTGTATCTCTGCAGTACAACACATACCTTGAAGAAAAAAGAAGCTATTAAGTCACCCTCTGAATTACTTAGGAAATAATTCTATTGATTGTTCATACAGTGAATGTGTAACTAAAAGGCATGCTGCTTCAATAACAAGGGACTATATTTCTTCTCTGTAGGTAGAGCCATCTTTTCACCAGAAAAAAAAAAAAAAGTATTCTGAAATATCTCTATTTGAGAGTTGCAAAAGAAGGAGAGTTGCTACTTTATTGTGTGGCTTTAATTTTCCCTTAAGAGTCTACAGTGGGAAGTAAATAGCAGTCTCCCACGCTGCCATTTTCAGTATCTTAAGTCCCAGAAGGGAATTTCTTTCCTAAAGAGAGAAAAGGAGCCAACTGGGTTTGCACTATCTAGCCATCAATTCCCAGTGGAAACCATGGAATGAGAAAGAAAGTATACCTTCCTTTTCCATGAATAGTATGGGGGAAAAAAAGGAAAATGTTTAATGAGAGTTGAAACTGTGATCTTGTTCATTTCACTGCATCTGCAAGCACTCAGTATAATGAACTAGACTATTCCTTTTGAAGAGGTATAAATGTGTTTTTCAGGATTGAAAAACAAGTAAATTCAGGATATTAGGTGGTCTGTAAGTTTATCTGATGCCGTCTTTAGAAAATGCCTCAAGAAATTACTTTCCATAATGTTGTGGTGTAACCCCGGCTGGCAACTAAGTGGTGTCCAGCCGCCCGCTCCTGCCCCCATCTCCCATTGTTCGCTAGAGCTCAAAGCTTAATCTTTGAATTGAGTACCTATTAATATTGAACATCTCAACCAAGGCATCTAAAAGTCAAATTGAATGTCTACAAACACATGCAAGTACAGGGTTAGTTATTTATTTATGTTTTTGTGACTGAAATAGATGGATCTTCCTTTATCAGGAATACTGAGAAGCATTTTACTGCACAGGAATTCTAATTGTGTCTTTCAGCACAAAAAAAAAGGCAGCAGAACTGGATTTAGAAGCTGGAAATCTAAAGGCTACCCCATGGAGAACTGTTTTTAATTTACAGAAATCCTTGGACCCAGTTAGCTTAAAAATAAACACCTGCAAGAAGCTCATTGAATTTACTAGGAAAGTAACTAAATAGAATCCCTTCATCCTAGCATAATGAGCTCCATATCAAGTTACCCTAGTTTTATATGACAGTGCAATATATTAATTGCTTCAGTGTTTATTTATCCTGTAGGACGCAGGGAAGAAAAAAAATTTCCTTACCATGCAGTTCCAGATTTACCAGGAAAATACCTCTTCCTAAAATGAACATATCAAATGAATGATTTTTTTATTAAAAAAAAAAAAAATCTTGGAAGACTTTCAGTTTTGTATTATCCCTATGGAATTTTTCTACCCCTGAAGTATTTGGGTATACAATTCTAAAACTCCATCACAGATCTATGCAAAAAAGCTATTGCATGCTAGAGAACACCATAAACATTTTGTACTTTGTAAACAGCTCTATTCTTTATCTGTAAAACAGTTTAATTTCTTATACATTTATTATATCTGTTTCTTTTCAAAAGACACTAATTTGCATGTATGCAGAAAAATAATTGAAATTCCAGAAACTAGTCAATAAAAACTGTTTTATAAAAAACAACAAGAAAAAAAAAACCCTGAAAATATTTTCTTTCAATGCAAGTGGGTTTTGTGTAAATTCAAAGATAAAAATTGCTATAAGAAATACACAGTCCTAGTAAAACTTGTTAAACCTAAAATAGGGACTAGAAGAATTATAAAGCATGCAAGAGGTAAAAAACACGGTTTAGTATCATTTAATGGGTGGCTCAGATGGGCACTTTTAATCTTTTATTTTTTTGTCACTGAATCCTTTCTTAGGGATTGCTGTAATCACACAAATGGCACAAGCACACCTGCATCCCAAATAAAAAGTATAGTGAAAATATAAAAAATCCTGAGTTTGAAAGGACCATAAGAATCATCAAAGTCCAACTCGGGGCCCTGAACAGGATGACCCCTGTGCCAGAGATCCTTATTAAGGAAGAATAAAACTGATGACAATTTCTTTACCTTTACAGCGAACAAATCTGACCATGTCCAAGAAATAGATATCCCATTAACATTTTGTTATTTTATTCTGAGTTTCAGAATGTGACTGAAAGTAGTATTTACTATTGCCTACTTAAATTTTTATTTAAATAAAAAATGCTGATTTCCTCTGAGGCCTTTATATTTTACAATGCTAATACAGACAACAGTGAAAAATTTCAGTTTAATATTTTATTCTACCAAATTTCATTATAATATGCTTTAAATTAAGTGATCTATTTTTCCTGAAAACAAATGGAAAAAATGTACTAAAAAATTCCATTTCAACATTTTCAGAAGATGGTAGTCCATTTCTAAAAAGCATTTAATTTTAGATATTTCTAGTTTAACTTAAACGTAAGAATTTGAGGGGTGGGGAGGGTTATTTATCCAAGTATAAAATCTTTTTTGTGCACAATCATGTTGTACAAAAGTCTTCTTCAAGTGTTTCCATAATCCCTGAAATACTGCAATGAAAATTTGGATCCTGTGAAACAAAGAGAAATGACCATTATTATTTTTTAAGTGAAGAACTGATGCATAGAGTGATTTCAGCCAAGTACTTCCATTAATTCCAGGTGTTCTGAATGATATCACCAGTAGCTAATTTCCCACATGATTTAAGAGTGTATATTCCAGCAAAACTTTCTTTCTCAGGGCATCCAATTTTTCTAGTAATCAGAGTTCTGAGCTTCAACACAGGCACCCAAAAATGAGAAAAATGCCATTAATGACTGTGTGTAAAAACTCTGGGTTTTAGTCAATTAAAATTTTTTATCCAATTAAAATGTGAATTGTCTATCATCTAGTAAGAATTTCATACCAGATGCAAAGGTATTATCTAATAGTCCAAACTAGAATTCAACTGTCTTCATAAAGATTTTTTTTTCCCTTCCTAATAATCCCACTCCTACAAACATATAGATGGTCCAACTCCTTTGGTGGCTGCCACTCCACTGCTGAACACAGCACTGAAATATTTGATTATAATTATCTCAATATTTCTGAAGCATCAGACCCCTGTAATTTACAAAACCTCTTAGCTCTTCAGACTTTTAACTGAGAAGTTCTGTATAAACTCTGATGTTTCTCTTTTATTCTTTTTTATGAACACTTGAATTCCCTTTATTGCTATAGCTATATTAATCCCTCCTACAATTACAGAACTTGAAAAACATTTTAAACTTAATCAGCTGAGTTTTCATCTATCTAAAAGTAAATTGAAAAAGTGTGGGACTTTAGGTATGGTCACTGGTAATCTTGATAATATGTTTAAGGAGTGAAATTATGAAAAGAAGCAGACAGTAGTCTTTCTCAGACTTCAAAATCCAAGCCTGGGCTGAGTCTATGAGCTGATCTGGTCAAAGATGAGCCCCTGTTTGGACTGTGAAGTTGGGGGACGACTTTCCTCTTAAAGTGCAATGTTACTTCTCACTGACTCTTTTAAATTCCATCTCTAACTGAAGGAGAATATTCTGCCAAGAATAGAAATGTGTTGTCTTATTAGCAGAACCTAAATGTGTGGTACAAAATAAGTTGGGTGAATGTGACATAAAATCACCCACTTCTACTTAACATTTATGAGTAAAATAAAATATATCCCTTGCCATTGGATAACGCCCCTTAGCAGAGGGAGTTAAATCTTTAAATCTTCAAAAGATTTCACTAAATGATGGCTCGCTTGAATGAAGTATTTTCACTTAGCTGAAAGAGGAAATCATCTTTAAAATTTTCAGGTTTTAACGGGGTTAAAAACAGAAGAGGTATACGGTATACGACATGTCACCATGACAAAAACAATTTTCTCAAAAGCAGTTATAAAGAATGAAATCTGCTGTTAAATTGCATAAAGTTGTCATGCACTATCACTTTAAAACACAGCTTGCATCTGAATTTGACATTAGGATGACATTGAAATTTATAGGCCAAAAAGGAACAGCTGTATCCATTAAAGCAAACAGGTACAGCCAAATTCTTTATATTGCAACTAAGAGGCAAAACACCCACTGGTGCTGTATATAGTGTCTGTTTCTTTGAAGCTAATAAAGTGCAAAACTTTCCGTGTTGCTCTATAAACCCTCACTGAGGCATTTGACAGTCATAAGAATTAGTGGCTGGATTTAAGGAACATGAAGCACTACTGAGAGAAAAATTCTGCCAAGTACTAAAGGAGTTCAAAAATAGCTGGATATGACTAATTATGCATAACTGAGTTTTGCTATGATTGCTATCTACTAAGTACTTGTTATAATATACGTGGCTGTGCTATACTGGGTTTTTTCACAAGGCCTCGGTATACACAACCTCAAACTGATGAATAGTTTCAATATTTTCCAGGAGAATGATTGTAAAGTAGAAGTTATTCAGGTCTTCACTGATCTCTCAGATCTGATCCTATTAGCCATATGCAAGACCCAAATTAAATAACTTTTAATGCAAGACCTAAATTAAATCTCGACTCCTGTGTCATCCCTTAAAAACATGTGGCCCAGTCCCAGGTTCTGCTGAAGATAGCTGAAGTGCAGGTTCTGCTGCCAGCTGAAGGTGTACACAACTCAGTGGAGGCCCTGAGGTCAGTGTGCCTTACTTGAGCAAAGAGCAAAGGCATTGACATTGACAGACTTAGCAAGACACAGTCTTTTCTCTCATAAAATTGAAATTTGGAAGTGTCAAGATGGGGATTTAAAGCTGATCCTCTTTTTGAATTGGCAGTCTTCTACTGAGTCCAGGTGACCAATTTGGAAAGTTTGAAATTACAAGTATCTTTCTATAAAAGACAGTTTACTAAGCAAATCACAGTGCGGGTAAGCTGTAATTCATTTCCTTCTCTGCTCTTTAGCTAAAAAACCCCCTTCTATTCTAAAAAGTTCATATTAAAACTATCTAATAAAGTTTTATTACTACATACATTAATATGTATTCCTTTGCTATTTCATATATGTATGTGTATAAATAGTGTATATGTATATAACTTGCATATATTAAATTTTTGTTACTCAAAGCTTTTTTGCCAAAATAGCCCTGAATACTAATGTTTTCCAGAATCGGTGGGTTTCCTCTAGAGAACTGTTGTTTCCATCTACGTAGCAAAGAATTGAGTCACACAGCTAATATCCCTGTATGTATAGAGAAGCAGTGACCTGTGCTTGCACAATTATAATGAAGTCTGATGGTTTTAATTGGGCCTATCAATTTGCATAAAATTTTACCTAGCTTTCCTGTGGCCTTTTTCCCAGTTTGATCTCTTCTCGTATCTTAATTTTCAAGAGCATTTCTCCTTGCTTAAAATTCACATCTGACAACACCAATAAGCTCTTTGAGCCACTCTTTTACTTCCTTTCATTTATCTTCAATAAACTGTAGGTAGACACAGACACACACAAAAGGATGCTTCAAATACAGCCATCTCAGCTCCACAAATGAAATTTCTAAATAAAGGTTCCAGTCACCTAAACTGAATCTGGATAATTAAGGACACCATTCAGTCTCTTAGTAATAATCTTCTGCTTAGCTGAATAATTTTTTTGTGACTCCAGGATTACAGAAAGTTGCAAAAGCCAAAATAACATGATGACCCAGAGAGCCTAAGTGTTCATCCTAATGTACCCCATGACTCAATAATTACAGTTCAGGGATAAGCACAATAAACAGAAGCTTCCTAAATCTTAAACTACCAACTCATCAAAGCCCAGCTGTCCTTGAAGCAATGGAGTTTTACAACGTTCATAAATTCACAAACACTTGGGAAACATTTACGTTTTTTGATTTTTGCCCCTTTATAAAAGAGTAGTGAGATCAAAAATCTCTTCAACTCTTAATTAAGTGATCTGACCCTGCAAGGCTTCCTGACTGTCCAGACTTCCTGTATGAATCAATTTTCTCTTCTAACAGCTCTTTAACTGGTTCTGTGCAATGTTTTTAGTGTTGACTGGAGCACTGCTAAAAGAAATGGAAAAAGCCTGAAGTCCTAATTAACACATCTGCAGGAAGGATTAACTACTCAGCTTTGATGTTTCTTAGACAGAGAAAAATTAAAACAAAAACAAACAAATAAACAAAAACCCCCAAAACCAAACAAACCAAAACCAAAACCCCAAACAAAAAAAACCCCATGAACCAAAACCAAACAACACAGATGCTTTCATCCCTAGGGTAGCATAGTAGGAAGTTTTATTCATATCCAGCTGCTGCTACCACTCTCCTGTGCCATCCTTTTGATACAGATGGATTCTCTCTCACCAGATTCTCTCTCACCAGAAAAAGAGTAGGACATGCCACACAACCCACTGAGTCTTCTACGGCTCTGATCTACTTTTATTTTTTGGATAAACTTTTGCAGTTAATCCTAAAACAAAATCCAAAAATAAAGGTTTCTTGAAATACAGTCCTGTGTGGCTTTGAAATACAAAAAGAGTCTCAGTTCTTCCATGTTAGAAAATGCTTTTCTCCTTGTCTCTTCAAAAAAGTCTTTCACTTGTTTTCAAGCTGGCTCCTCTCCTATGAGGTACCAACAGCGATGGGTTTGGTTTATTGTCTGGTCCCAGTCAGGGTGACTCAGGCAAGGCATTGATAGTGACTCCAGGCAGCTTGCAAACACAAACCTGCAATCTTCAGCCCTTGCCCCTCCAACAGGCCTCCTACTTGCTTACCTCCTTTTCTCTGTCCTATTGTCCTTCCAGATAAACATCCAGCGTTTGTGGTTTTTTTATCTGCAAGGATGCACTACTGGCTCATATTCAGCTTGGTGTGCAGCAGGACTCCCAGGCCCTCTTCTACAAAGCTGTTTTACAGCTAGTAAGACCCCAGAATGGATAGGCACATAGAGTTATTCCTTCTCAGCTGCAGGACTTAGTACATTCCTCTTGATGAACTTTCTGAGATGCCTGCTTGCCCATTTCTCCAAGCTGGAAAGGTGCCTCCAGATGATGGTATAACCCATTTTCATACCACTATGTAGGCAGTCAGCCTTGTACAATGTTACTGATATAGTTGCCTAGGCACTGCCTCTCTTACAAGATCATACTCAGCAAAGATTCCCCTGGGCTCCTCTCCATTCTTTTATGGGCTCTGGCTGTTTCTCATAACTTGCCTCTGGACCTGCGAGATCCAGCCTTCCCTGATGGTGCTACCTGCAACATTCAACACTTTGTTACTCAGTTGTTATTCAGCATAAATATGATCAGCATTTTTTCTTTCTCAGCTGTCTTTTTCAATGTCTTCTTCAGTTGTCTAAACTTCATTCCAAAGCCTAGTCAACAGAGTAGTTGCTTGTAGTTCTAACATTATACCTCTTTGAAAATGCATGCAACACCCATTTTCAAATCCCATCATTTATGTACTGTAGTTCCAGATAAAGTTACACAGCATTTTAAGCTTTTATATATTTAATCATCTGATTGTGACAGAAGAAAAACTTTCCTATTTCAATACTGAAGATTTCCGTAACATTACATGGTTAAAAAAAAAAAAAGAAAGAAATTATGAAAGTGCAGAGGACATTCTGTTCTGTTCTGTTCAAAGCTATCTCATAGAATACCAAATGAAGTGTACTCAAATGATCAATAAAATATGCAAATTATTGTGATGGAGTATGTTGTTTTTACTTTAACACAGTATCATTTATTTTCTAAACACAATCTTGTTATTGATTAGATGTGGAATTTATTCTACTCTTTTAAATTTAAATTATGTCAGAAAAGAACCAGTGACTTTTAAGAAAACATGTTGGATTTTCAAAATTAATCTTAAGACATTTGTCCCTTCTGGAAGCAACCCACTACTAGCAGTATACAGAGAATGATATGAATGCCAATTACATACCATTTCCTGCAAAATAATATGCTGAAGGAAAATCAACATTTAGATCACATTATCTGCAATGTAAATGAGAGAGAAAAAAATAGAGTCAAGTATGGTTAGCAATGTATTAAGTTTTCAAGATTTTTTCCTTTTTATTAATTAATTTATTTATACCACTGAGTCAGGAAACTCTGTCAAAGGGACAAACTGTCGGATATAAAATTCTGTTTAAAATGAATGATTTTGCATCCACAGTGATTTTAAGTACATTATATATTTCACAGTTGGACCAAATGCATATTTAGTCACTATCGACATCTCTAAAATATCCAAGAAAATCAGCTACCTGACACTTTCTTCTATTCTGATACCTTTTAATAGCTTGTTAACTTTCTCTGTGGAGGCACAAGTCTGTTGCCCTTCTCTGGACACACTCCAGCACCTCAATATCTTCCTTGTAGAGAGTGGTCCAGAATTGAACACAGCACTCAAGGTGATGCCTTAGGTTTTAACTTTCATATTTTTCAATGTGTGTAACTCTGAAGTTTCTTGTAGCCTGTTAACGTCTGCTCTCTCATGCTAGGTAGACATAACAAAGCCTCTCCAGGCTTTGTCTTCAAGGACACCCAGACTGTCCTAGGCCCAAAAAGTATAAACCAAAAGCCTTTGAGAGGGGGGAATTACATAACTAAACTGAAGCTTTAATTGGAGAATTAACCCTGATATGTAAATAAACCAAACCTATAAAAGTGTGAAGAACTCGTGACCTGTCATCCATCTTGGGGTCCATCTTGGCAATAGCCTGTGGCTCCCCAGGGGCTACCTTTGAAGGCCTTTCAAATAAATACCTACCTTATTCCCTTACTCCTGTCTAGTCTCTGTTTTAGGTGGCCTCTCAAGGCATCAAAGGTATGGCCTTGACAGTGCTAAGGACAAGGGGGAAATCACTGCCCTGGTCCTGCTGGCCACACTATTTCTGATACAAGCCAGGAGGCCATTGGCTTTCTTGGCCACCTGGGCTTATGGTGGATCATGTTCAGCCAGCTGCCGACAAGCACTGCAGAGCCTTTTCCTCTGAGTGGCTTTCCAGACACTCTGCTCCCAGCCTGTAGTGCTTCATGGGTTGTTGTGCCCCAAGTGCAGGACCTGGCTCTACACCTTATTGAACCTCTGCAATTGGCTTCAGCCCTCTGATCCAGATTGTCCACATTCCTTTGCAGAACCTTCCTTCCCTCCTGCAGATAAATACTCTTATCCTGTAAGAGACTGGAGAAAATGGTTACTGGCTCAAAACAAGGGAAATATGTGGGGGGAAGAGGGGACACACACATGCACACATGCACACACACACACAAATATCTGCTGTTCTGAGCCAGTAATAATTTTCTCCAGTCACTCGCTGTTGGTGGCAACTTACTGAGGGGGCACTTGATCCCTCATCCAGATCATTCATAAAGATATTAAACAGGACTGAACTCAATACTGAGCCCTGGAGGACAACACTCATGACTGGCTGCCAGCTGGATGAAACTCCCTTCAGCACCACTCTCTGGGTCCAGTCATCCAGACATTTTTTTACCCAGAGAAGAGTGCACCATCCAAGCCACGAGCAGCCAGTTTCTCCACAAGAGTGCTGTAGAGACAGTGTCAAATGCTTTACTGAAGTCCAGATACACAACATGCACAGATTTTCCCTCCATCCACTGAGGGTGCCATCTTGTCATAGAAGAATATCAGGTTCATAAATAGTGTCTATGAATTTGACGTGATAGTATTCAATGGCCTTTTTGGATTTTATACATAGTTTTTTCTTTCACTTTACTCCTTTGTTGATTTTGCATTCCTAAAATGCACATACCTGTTCCATATCATTCTTCTCACTTGCCAGATGCATCAGTTGAATGGAAATTTATACAGGAGTTGCAGTTTAACATTATATTCACTGCTGACCATTTCTTCTGTGTGGTGGTGTAACATACTTTCACTGTCTGCGTGTCCACTTCTGTGACAACCTTTCAAGCTGTTAGGAAGCAAATGATAATCTGTGTGTGAATTTCTGATGACACACAGCTGATAATTAATTCTCTTTGGTTTTCTTTTTTCCCACCTGACCTTAGGGTGGGATGTTCATTCAAATATTTAATGTTGCAAAGACTGTGGCAACATCCTATTATATTTTCCTCTGAATACCTCAATTCAACCCTCTTTTTCTTAGTTATTGGCAGCAGTCTGACAAGTCTTAAGGAAAAATGAATGGGTGTCCATAATATTGTGAATTTGTCACCAGGACTTATTGTACTTTTAGCAATCTGGTAACAAAAAACTTGCTTAACATCTGTGAATCTGCCATTTTTATCATATACAATAAAACAGGTCTTTCCTGCTGGGCTTTAGTGGTAAGAAGACTACTACAAACTAGGACCTCATTGTTTGATACCTCATTAATCCAAACTTACGTAATTCTCCCAGAGATAGGGATAATGGAATTATTGAAGCCACTGATTGCAGTAACTGCTGAGATTCTAATCTTTCAACCTGAAGGAAGAAAAAAAAATTTTTTTTGATGTCACAATAATTCTTACTAAAGCCTGAATATTTCTTTTAATATCACCAGCACTAAAAGAGAAATTTTTGAAATGAGAAGATATCACCATCTGCTGTTAATGTCTAAAGAATGCTGCCAAGTTATATAAACTTAAGACCCCTTCTTTATTTGGCTTCATCAGCTGTCAGAAGGAAAAAACTAAATTGTCCTTATCGGACTGCAACATTAATTGGTTTTCTCTGGGTGGAGGCAGCAAGAGGCAAATTACTTAATTAAAAACTGTGCAAACAACTAACATTTAAATCTTGACAAAAATTGTTTGTTTCTATTTATGTCTTGTTTAGTTTGGGGGGGTTTCTTGTTTGTTTGGTTTTTCATTTGGGTTTTTTTATTGTTTTCATTGAAATCCTTTCAGTAGAATACACGTTTTTGGCCCAGTAAGGCACTGCACACTGTTTTCTTGCCTGGAAGGTCTGGACTTCTGTTACTGTAATAGAAAGACAGGAAGAAAACTCAGATACACTACATGTCCTATGGGAAAAACTGAGAAAGTACCTGTTTTCAGAAGCTTAGTCATGGCTCAAATAATTTAATTGACATACATTTAGGTGAGACATCAAAGTAATTAGGGTGATTTACTCAATAATGGGTTCACAGTTAACTACTTTAAGCAAAACTTCAGCCATGAGTTTTGCAGGGAATAGCACAATTATGCTACTGCTCCAAATTTATATCAACAGACTCCTCAAACTCAGAAATAAAACAAAAATAATTAAGAAAAGGAGAGACATTTTTTGATACATAACTTTTCCTTTTTGTAATATAAATTAGGTACTAGATTTAGAGACAAAGGAGTTCATCCATATAATACCCTTACTCCTATGGAGTTTTAAATATGTAAAAGAGTTCTAACTTGCTAAGAAAGGAAAAATAAAACCCTTAATTTATCAAGGCAGTGAAACACTGTGACAATGTACAAGGAAACAACTTTAGAATGTATCGGTCCTCTTAGCACCATATAATTACAAAAGCTCCTGTTTCTTCAAAGGAAAGCTGATTATCTCTTGCTTTATGCTCAATATGATATGTATCTTAGGAAAAACAATACATTTAAGCAGTGGCCTTCTACTCTCTGTACCTAGCTCATCTGCACGGAAACGTGCAGACAGAAACTCAGTCAAGACCAAAAAAATCAGCTTATGGTTGTACCAGCAAAATATTCTATGAGTGAGTATTGCTAAACAGCATATTTATTTGCTTCTTCAGAACTATCTATGTTTCTTCTAAGAACTCTATTTGGCTTTATTCTTTATACACTTAGATCAGATTAGAGAAGAAATATTTTTAAATAAGACAAAGAAGAATAGTATCATCAAGTAGAGCACAGAGGAACATAATGTAGGATTTTTAAGGTTACATTAACCCTAGGGAATGGTCTGAGGTTGTATCAGGGTAGGCTTAGGTTGGGTATTAGAAAAAGGGTCTTCACCCAAAGGGTGTTTGAGCACTGGAACAGCTCCCCAGGGAAGCGGTCACTGCACCAGCCTGTCAGTTCAAAAAGTGTTTGGACAATGCTGTAGGGCACATGGTGTGATTCTTGGGAATGGTCCTGTGCAGTGCTGGACTCAATGATACTTCTGGGTCCCTTCCAACTCAGCATATTTTGTGATTCTATGATTAACTACTCTAAAAACAACAGTTACTGTAGATGGAACTAGATATTGATCTCACAATAACTTTCCAAGAAAAACTAATCTCAGATTGATTTTAGTTATTTCTGTTGACATTTTCTACAGATGTTTGCTAACAAATGAGGCCAAACATGACCAGATCAGAAAGCATTAGAAATATATGTACATATGAAAAACAGCAGTGAGCAAATTTCAGTTACTGCTATTAATGTTTGAGTCACTTAGCCATTGAAAAGTTCTTATGCTCTTCAGTTTCTAATGGGATTAGTTTTCTTAGTGGCACGGAGTATGTAATTAAAATGTAACTATTTAAAAGTAGTTCCAAGATTAATTCAGACTTTATACATTTCACATTGCATGGAAATGGATAATTGGTGGTATACCCATTGACAGCGAGAATCAATATCTAATTACCTACAGCACATTCCAGCAAGTCAGTATAGATGAGAACCTGAAGCATTTATTTCTAAGAAAATCCCAAGGGTAGATTCAATAACGTTCTAAAAATTACTTCTGAAAGTCATTTGCATACTTATTTTATAAAGGTTTCCTTTCTTTACCCTGGTAATATTTTTGCTAGCTTTCCTTGATAACTTTTTTCTGAAAGTTGTACTTGTAACAATCACAATTGTTTTCTCAGAAATCAGACTACTGAGATGTGTCTACTCTGTGTAAAATTGCACATTAATTTTAGAGAGTAAAGTCATCAAAATTTGTATTTTTCACGCTGACTAATTTGCATAAGAATTTACTAAAGAGAAAACCACCCATGCAACACTACTATTGGTATACTTTCTTGCATGTTACAACACATGCTCATCACCAAAGGGATGCAATTGATACAGTAACAGGAGAGAAGGACTTGATGTTGACAAACCTCTGACATAATTCCAAGTTCTCTAGAGAGCTCCTTAACTTGTGCTACATTAAGTTGCAATTTTTGTGAGAATGATTTTTTTTATTATTTTGTGAAATACCCATTTCTTTGGAAAAAAACAAACAGAATGTCTAACATTTTCTAACATTTCTAACATTTTAGTTTAAAAATTTGATATTACACTTCTGGTACATGGAGGATATTGTCAGTTTTACTCTTTTACTCTCAGGTATTGCAGGAAGCCATGGCTCTACCCTGATTCTACAGCCAAATTGTCTCTGTGGTAACTAAACAGTGAGAGGAAAAGAACTTGGATAGTCAACCTCTAGCAGTGCTCCACGTAACTGATAAAAATATCACAGATACAGAGATTGGAAAACCCCACAAAATTACTGTTGTGGTTTAGGAACAAGACTCCCTCTCCCCTCCTCCCACTCCCTCATGTGAGAGAAACAAAAGGCAGAGATTATGGGTTGGGATAAGAACAATTTACTGGTAACAACAACGAGATAAGAAAACAAACAGTAACAGCAACAATACCAATAACATAAGTATACGACAATAGGGTGATTTACACACAGAAATTGCTCATGGAGCCTGAACTGACATAGCACAACCATGAGACAATTAACAAACTGGTGAACGGACCCTGACGCAGTCCAGCACCTTAACTGTGCCTCCCCTGATGGGAGAGACTTTTTAGAGTCTTTGCCAGGAGTCCGAGAGACAGGCGGGACTTCTGTATTGTCTCGGTCTTCAGGTTGTTTATTACATCCTATCAGTAATTCACATGCTGACAGCATAGCATGAAGCACAGCAAAATACAAAAGGCGAAATGCAGGAAAGCTCAAGGCTTTTTTAAAGTTAAACTAAGCAATGGTCACTTAAAACGAAAGATATTTTCACTTTTCTACCAATTATCTTGTCACGTAGACAGGAACTCCAGAATTCTTTATCCAATCATCCCAAACTACTTCTACTGCAGAATATAGAGTAGTAGAAGAAGAAGGTCTGGAGAACAACAACAATCCTCCATTTTGAAGTTTTTTGCTTTTATCTACTTACTATATTAATAAAACCAAAAACTCTATAAATTTTTCACCCTGTGACAATCTTACATAGCATTCTATCACCTAGTTCACACCAGTATAGATTCTAATTTTTCCCAGAGGGTAGGCAATTTTCTCCATGGACAAAGGTCAAAACCAGTGCGGTCCAGGGTGGGTAGAACCCTTCAAAACAGGCAGAGAAATACTCTCTGCACTCTGGGTTCCCACAGGACCCTTCATGGTGACACATTTCTTCCGAAAGCCATGGCCCCCTCCTTCCCAGAAGTGAGAATCCCTTATTTCTCCCCCCAGTAGGTGGTATAGAATAACAACCCAGACATGTCCACAGGGCTCCACACTTCACACCCTCATGGCTACTGAGAAAAAGGAACTCTGTCTTGGCTGAAAACCAGGACAGCTACAAAAAAATAAATTTTTTAAATTGAATTATATAGTAATGTTCATCTCTGCAAACTGCTCTCTTTGAGAAGAAGCAAACAAAAAAAGGAAAATTGTTTCTCATTAAATGAGGTCAATTAATCTCTTTCTGAACAACAGAAAAATGTAAAATTTAAAAAAAAAAAAAGGAAACGATAGATTGGGTTTTTTTCTGAACACAATCTGTATCTCTTAAGAAATAAATGCCAGTTTCAGCAGAAATGGCAAATACTGGAGTTCTCTCTTTTAGTGTTCCCTTGTTTTATCTGTGTGATTTCCCGTCTGGTATTCAATTATGCTAAAATATAAAGTCTACTTCTGTCACTGTGAATTTAGATTAAATGAATGTAAGTGCTTTAAAAAATAAAATAAATGCACAATGTCAGAGTATTGGTTCATTCTAAGACTATTCTGTCTAAGACTTCTAAACTATACATAATTGTGGTCATAAATTCTTTTTTTCCTGCTCAGCACTCTGTTCCTGTCATTCCTAGCTGTATGAAAACCCTGCAATTAGTCTACTTGTTATAAACTGTGTGGATTTAAGTCTGTGCCTTTTAAATTTGATTGAAAGGTGTTCTTTTACAGCAAGTTAATTAAGTCAAAAAGAAGTGCAAAGAAAATTTCTCCTTCCTGCACTGTTCTCACTTAAGAAATATTTATCTCTTGATTGCTTAGAATTGAGTTAATTTAATGGGTCAATGCAATTGGGATGATGGTGTAATCATACACTGGAAAGAACTTGCCTGTAACATGAATTCAATGCCCAGGTATAAAAACAAAACTAAAATAACCAAACAAAACTACAAAAACCCTAACACATGCCATATTTCTGCTGAAGATTCTAGGTAGGACTCTGACTATGATAACTGCAGCTTGTTCTGTGTGAAGACTTTTAAAATCATTTATGAAAACCAAAGAAAAGCTCAAGCAAGATGATTACGCAGCAAAAGAATCATGTAAATGACGGCAATCTTTTTGCAAATCTATGTTGCAAAAAACAACCAACCAAAAAAAAATCCTTAAAAAATATAATGTATTTGAAGTTCTATGACACTTAATTTCAGTTAATTAATTGAAAGTTACATTACAGAAAAAAACTATTTTCATCTATTTTATGTTCTAAAATTAATTCTATGTTTGAAAAGTTTCATTATTAATATACTTCTCATTCTCACAGAAGTCACTGTCTTTGGTCAGTTCAGGTCATCTGTCCTGCCCATGTTCCTTTCTGGGTTTTTCAACAGGTCTGCACAGGCAGAACACGAGAAACTAAGTCCTTGATTTGGGGTAAGCACTGTTCAGCATCAGCCAAGACATTGTCAGGATCTGGTTATTAAAGCTCTTCAAAATGCCTCTGCCCAAATTAAGGTGCAACCAAGACCATATGCCACCAACAATAGTATGGGTTTTATTTGATAGAAAATATGATAAAGAAAGAAATAGAAGACAGGTGGGAGGGACAGAAAGAGGGTGACAGAGACAGAATAAGGAAAATATCACTACTTCCTGGATCCCAGCAATGTTCTGTTGATCCTCTCCAGCTCATCTTCTTGGTGATGAAATTTCCCCCCAAAAGCATAAAATTTAATGGGTTACTATAGCTCAGGCTAGGTAGTAAAACCCAGGCACCTCCCTAGGCGGGGAGGAGTTTGCCATTATCTCTTACAACAGACTCCAGGTTTGTTGCATCACATGCAATCCTGTGGTGCAAACCCTCAGGAATGACTCTGGGGCGGCACTTCGGGGGGTCTTTGATGGATTATGACACCCTCTCAGCTGCCTCTCACATGAATGTCCCATGGACGTGGCCTGTGGGGTTGGGGGTTCTGCAGTTGGGCCAGTTTGTGTAAGGGAGGATGGGTGTTCACTGCCTCTGACCAAAGGTTACACCCCAAACCTCCTCCCCCTCCTGCCTCATTTCGGGGGGGGGGAGGAGTCTGTGCAAACCTGGCTTCTGTGGCTGTGGTGTCCCCCACCCCAAAGTCAGCCAGGGAAGAATCTCTGCTGCATTTGGCTTTCTTGTGGATGCATTCCTCTCCTTCCTCCTTGTTTGTTTTTTCCTAGGCCTGAGATGATGAAAGAATGGGTTTTCTCTTTATCTAATCTTGGTGGTTTAACTAACCAAAGTTAGTCCAAAGCCCCAGCCAAGTATCCTCAGGGAGGCTTCTTTGGTTTTAGCTTCTTTATACAGTTTTTGTTACAATGAGCAGAACTTTATATTAATGTTTGAGGCATGAACTATTTCAGTCTCTGACAGACATCAACATTATCAACGTGTTATCATGTTGATAACATTATTCTCATCTTAAATCTAAAAACACAGCACTGTATCAGCTACTAAGAAGAAAATTAACTCTGTCAAAGGCAAAACCACTGCAGGTGTCCACAAAGTCCAGAATGGAAGAACAAGGATCAAGCTAATACAAATTTATATGAAATGGACCTTCCAATTTTTCAGTTGCATTTATCAACAGAGACATCCTGGTTTATATACTTATGATACAAAAAAGAAAAAGAGGAAATAATAATAATAAAAAGAACTGGGTCTTTAGCTGCTGAGTAGACTGAGCTTCATTTATGCCTCAGGGGTACCAGTCTGTTGGCAAGGACAAGTAGGAATACCAATGTTCCATTCTTTCCGTTCTGAATCCCCACAATTTAGGAAAATACAAATCTTTGCCAAGGAGGAGCATGCAGGAACTTTGCCAATGCAAGGTGTTCCAGACATGCAGTTAATGAGCTCATCGTCTACATATTGGCTACATGCTGTCAGGAACAGCTCTGAATGTCTCTCTGGGCAGCAAAACCAGGATATAATCCTTATGGGGAAATCCTCATAGCAAATTGCTTGAACAGCTATAACCACACTGTTCTTCATGTGCTTTCTGCCACCAGAGCCCTTCAGCTCAAAATAACTCTGGCTTCCACTAATAGAAATGATCTGGTGATCTATTTTTGCAGAACATATTCCCAGTTATGGATTTTAGACAAAGATTTATTTATTATTTTCTTAGTCAGGAACTAGTTTGTTTCAAAATTAAGAAATAACCACGTTGATTTTATTGTTCTCAAAGTTGATATCTAGGCCAATTTGTTATTGTTTAATGGGTTTGAGGCATATATTTAGTTGGGAATTGGAGCTCTTTTTATGAACTGGAGTAATTAATTTGAGATACCCTGAGGATTTTATCTCTTGCAGTACACTGCTTTAGCTATAGATTCGGAAAGAATTATACCTATTGGAGGAAAATGCCTAAGGGAATTCTGTACAAATAAACAAACCTGTCTTCTCTGCATCCCTACTTCTTTTTTATGCATGATGCATTATATTGCTTGAGAAAATAACATTTATTTAGTGGACAGGGTTATCTGTGAAGTATAATGCTACTGTCAAATTTTATGCTTCTACTAGATAATAATTCTAATTGTTTGTGAGCAGGTCTTCATCAAGCTTTCTTCCTTATGTCTTTCTCATTTCCCCTCATGAACACAAAATTGTATCTTGCTACCTCAGGACTAAACCCAGTGTTCCCTGAAAACTCTGCTTTACATCCCAAAATATTTTGTGTGGTAAAGTTCAGATTAAATTAAAAAAAAAAAAAAAAACAAACAAACCTTAAAATTGTGATGAAATTTTACTGTTTTCCAAAACCAGGATTTTTGCAGGATGATTCTGTATTTCAATCAACCATTCTTTATCAAGTTATTAAACACAGCTGCTCCTGTACCAGCCCTTTATTTCCCTTTCCCCTCCTTTCTTTTTCTTTTCCTTTTCCCATGTATTTTCATTTTAATTTTCTATTTTCTTTTGTTTTTCTTTTGCTCTTCTTTTTTTTTTTTTTCCCCTGGATGGTCTTACCTGGAGGTACAAAGATTCAGGATAAGAGTCTCAAAATACAAACTGTTATGAAAGCCCATGTTATTTAATTCACTCTGTGTTAGAAAAAGTTAGAATCTAAAATGTAGTATGAATAGTTAGACCACTACCATGAAGAGGTCCAAACACAGTTTCAATCCACTCAAGAATAACTGCTCTTTCATTATCCCAGAAAAACTTCTCATCCTAGTACTTTGGACACTCTAAGGATCTCAAAAGCCATCTAGTCTTCATAGGCAAGCAGGCAACTGGACTTGATGAAAATGGCATCATTTCAGCTAGCAGATTTCAATGTTTTGGACAAATCTAATAAAAAGGGCTTTTTTGCCTGTTTTTATTCTCTTTAACAGTAAAATGTTGAATGTGGGAGAAAAAAAGGTTTTTCTTAAAATATAGGTCAATACTATATGCAAAAAGGAAGTAGGTTATACCATTGATACAATTGTTGATATTCTTAGTTCATGAATTGGCATTCATGCTTTTCAGAAGACTAAATAAATATTTAAAATTCTTCTAAATATATATATTTTTTTAAATTCAACCATATGGGGGGGTTTAAACAGTCTGCAAATATGTTAAAAATACACAAAAAATATAAAAGCTATAGACAAGGCAGGTGAAGATTTAAATGCCCACATGTATGAATGAAATGGAGCTTATGGGCCTGAATCTTAGTATCTACAAACGCACTAACAGTTCAGTAAAATACAAAAAGTTATTTTCTGTAGTTTGCTTTGGGGGATTTTGTTATTTGGGTCTTTTTCCCTTCACAATAAGCCTAGAGGAACAAGGACTGTTGCCCTGTAGTGAGGACAATTCCTTCAGTGTAGGAAGAGAGACCTTGGAAAGTTCAAGCTAAACTGAGGCTTGAGAACATCTCAGACATCCCTGTAGAATTTTAACGTCATCAATTGTTACATATATTGGAATTATAAATGTAACATTAATGCAACATATTTCAGCTTCTCTGTCCTAACTAATGCAAATTATCTGGTCATTCTGGAGTGCATAGAAACTTTGAAATATTATGTCAGACAGTAAAATAGTTTGAGGTATGATCATCTAATTTTTAGAGTAAGCCTAGCCTCAAAAATATAGTAATATTTGATCTTAAAATTAGCATAAAATTATTTGGTATTTTCTGCAAACAATTATATAGCAATTATTTGGTCTCTGTATCATGCCTGAACCTAAATATTAATTTTAATCTGAATACCCTTAGGATATTTACAAAATGGGAAGTGTTTGAGGGTTTGAACAGAGTGTACATGTTATACATGTACTTACATGTATGCATTGTGCCATCTGTCTCAGTTGTAGAAACTCTCACTCTCTCAGAATAATCTATCAAAACTTTCTTGAGTTCAGTTCAATCCTGCTTTAATTTGATAGTCTAATCATAAAAACTTCTTACTACATTTAGAATGAGTTCCTTGAATTTCTAGAAAACCATAAATAAATCAAAAATTCTGAAATAACATGTTTAATAGTGAGTAGTAAGTGATGATCTAACAGCCTTGATCCTCTGATAATGTGTTATAAGAGTAATGCTTTAAAAACATAATAAGAGAAAAAAGCTCTCAGCTGTTTGTAAGGTTAAATATTTTCAGCTCTGCCTTTCTTTGCCATTTTTTCTTCCTATTTGTTGTTTTCAGCTAGGGTGAATTCACCCTTCCACATGACTATGCAAGGTGTCATTCACCTCATTATTTACACTGCTGTATCTTTTATCTTGAGCAGAATGTTACTTTGTGAGCAGACAAACTTTGAGTCCTTTGACAGAAATATCTGTGAAGAGATCTTAGACTTCATTGACCGCCCTTCAGTGTATGGAATTCACAGGATGACTGTGAATTTCTGGTATTAAATATGAAGCAAAATCCTTTGACAGTCTTTGAGGTACAAAAGGTGCAGGGACTCTAGTACATGTACTGAACTGTACTGAGTTCTCCTGAAAAGATAAAATGGATACATCCATTATTTATATGTCTCACACTGTACTCCAGCTGAGCAACTTTTCCAATTAGCTGATATTCAGCCAAGTGCTACAATAAGATATTTGATTTGGTTTGCATATGTTGTGACATGCCTTTCCTTTTTATTAACTAGAAGATACTGAAATAGGTAAAAGACAGAGAAAAACAAGGAAAAATGGCACTTGTTTCCTCATTGCTGGAAGCAGAGAGAGTACAAAAAAAATCCCAACCCCTGAAACACTGCAAAAAGAGGGAATTACAATGCAGACAAAAAGAGACTGCAGAAGGCTAATGTGTGATAACATACAGGATGTAAAGCAGACTTAGTAAGCATCAAAGTATCATAAACAAGCAAACAAACAGGAAAAAAACCCCAAATTAATCAAACCAAACCTCAGAGAAGTCCTTAAATGAGCATAAGAAAAAAATAGCTAAAGATTAAATTAATTTTAAAATTTGTACTCAGATCAAGAAATGCAAAACTGCTTGAAAATCCTCTTATTAAGAGCTGTCTCCTCTGGTCTGCCTATGAAGGAACACTGTGTTCTACAAAAGAAACTTTCACATCCAACCTTATTTAGTAGAATATGGTGAAAGGAGAATTGTTATAGAATCATACAATATCTTGTGGTGAAGGGACCTTAAAGATCCTCTAATTCCAACTCCCCTCTCACATGAAGAAGGAACACTTTCCACTACACCAGCCAGATGGGGCCCCATTAACTAGAACCGCTTGAGCCCTGAGCTTACACCAGTTTTCACCCAGTGCATAGTGAACCTGCTTATCCCACTGTTGGATAACATCTCCAGAAGGATGCTGAAAGGAACAGTATCAAAAATCTTACTAAAATCCAGAAAAACTACATCCACTGCCTTCCTCCATCCAACAGGTGGGTTGGATCACCCACCTGACTTTATCACAGAAGGTTCTCAAATTATTTAAAATGGTCTTTCCCTTTGGAACCCACACTGACTGTGCCTGATGATTGCATTATTCTTTAAATGACTTTCAGTAGCACCCACTATAATACATTCCACAATTTTTTCCAGAAAATAAAGTTAAAATAACAGGTCTGTAGTTACCTGTGTTTTCCCTCATGCTTTTTTTCATGTATTGGAATAACAGTGACTGTCTTCCAGTTAGCAGGGACCTCCCCAGAGTCCCAGGAACTTTGGTAGATGATTGAGAGGGGTTTAGTCATAACACCCACTAGCTCCACACCCTTCAGTACTGTGGGATGATTTCCATCGGGCCCTGTCGGTATTGTGAAGATTCAGTTGATAAAGCTGTTCCCTTACAATTTCAGTGTCCACAAAAGGAAAGCCAGTGTTTGCACACTCGAGGTTCCAACTTAGGGACCTGGGCAGCCCAAAGTCTATCAGTATAGACTGAAGCAAAGAAACATTGAATGCCCCCTTTTTCTTCATCTCTGTTAGTCAGATGACCGTCTTCATTGAGATAAGTCTGAATTTATTTATTTATGTCAGTGCATGGACTTGATATATGTTCTATAGATGGGAGACAATTACTTAAAATTTTCTAGTCTTTCTTGTCTGTCATTTCAATTTTGATGAAGCAAAATGTATAGCCAGACCTCTTTAACTGTTTCCAAAGGTATGGTTATATTGGTAGATGGAAGAGAAATTGTAACAGCTTTCTTTTCTGACAGAAATTCTCCCCAGAACTGCCAAGCTGTAAATAGGTACATGGTCATTTCAGCTAAAAATTCAGAAGGCTGCCAAATACACAGTTAGCTACATCACTGACTTCTGAACTACTGACTCATTACAGTTACAGCATAGCAGTTTCTATGTTCAATTTCTTATTTTGTCTTTGACCTTTACCTGGTGTTCCAGAACTCAGAAAAGAAAAAGAAAAAGGTTTCTCTAGCCCTTTCCTAAGAGTATTCTCAGTCTAGGTATATGATGAAGTTAGACAGTCGATACAAACCCTTACATCTCCATTTACTTACTGAGTCTTTGGTGATTAATGCAGCTGAAGACAAAGTATAGTAATTTGGACAGGTATGTATTACCTAAAAAACTTCATAGAAATGCATTTGTGCAGTAAAGTTTGTCACTGAACACTTAACCACCTGGATTGTGCAAATAGAGTACAAGTAGGCATATGCAGCAATACACAACAAGAAGACATTCATTTTAAAGAAAAGACCTACACATGCTATACTACTCACACTTGTACAATTTCATAATCAGTGTATAATATATATATATAATATATAATATATAATATATAATATATAATATATAATATATAATATATAATATATAATATATAATATATAATATATAATATATAATAAGATATATAATATATATCTTATTTCTGTAGTGGTTTTAGTGAGATTCAATAGTATACAATAATAGTATGTGAAGACTGTTCCCACTCACTTTCTTGCCCTTTTTTAAAGACTCAAACCTCTTTTAAATTCAGCTTGAATGTCTGCTTCTAATACTGTTCTAGAGCACAACAATTTACAGGGAATTGAAAAAGCAATTTTCTTTGGACAGCTAGCTATTCTCCCTAATTTTCACCTGCCAAACTCTTTTCTATGAATGTTGACTCAATCAGATAAAATGCAGGCTTTAAAGATGTTTGATTAGCTGCCTGGCTTACCTTTAGCTACTCACTTTGCATGTAAAATGTCTACATACCCACTGTTCTTCACTTTCCACTTCTCACTGACAAAGCTTTCCCCAGAGCTGCAGTGAGCAATGTGGGTATGAGCTAAGACAATAAGCACTCTTCAGTTATGGACTGCTGATAACTTCTGACTTATTAAGTGAAACAAGAATTCAGCAATAGTAAAAGCAGTATGTATATTACTTACAATGCACACATTCTTTTTTTTTTTGTTAGTTCAGTTCTTTACATCAATTCATTTGAAATCACTGCAATAATGACTAAAGAAAAACCTTTACATATTTCTCCTGCTGTACTATGACATACTTCCCAAAAAAATGAAAGCAGAGTGGTATATCACTTATTTTATAAGATTCACTTCCCATACAATTAAAGATTTTGCCATCATGAGTTACACTGAATAGCCTCTTCTTTTGTGAACAATTCTCATGATCTCAGTGGAATGACTTAATCAAGTAGTCTGTTTAAAATATTAGAATAGATGACTCACAAATTTTCACATGGAGTATAAAAAGAAACTGAGGCTCTTAATACCTCTAGAATGTTGCCTAATATTTATGGCACTAACTGGAAAAAATATTACCTGCTTATATTCTCAGTTGTTAACTATTACAAAATGCTGAAAAAAACATTTTAAGTTTATAGAATGTGGGCAAGCTGTTAATGTGAAAATGATGAATGTGAACTTGTGTATATATGATTGTAATTTGACATGTTTTAGACATTGAAAGCTACGTTTCCATCAGATGAAAGCAGAGTTAAAATTAACTAGATAACTGAAGGACCTGAAAAGTTAATAAACTAAAATTTAATTAAATAAAATTGGTGGCACCCAATTAAAGTAATTGTGCTCTGTCTAGGAGCTGCTTTGAGACACTGGAATACTATATCAGTAGATATATTCAAATTAGCTTTGTAAAACTATTATGCATTCATTCAAAGCATTGCCATTCTGCTTCCCTGTGTTTTATAACCAAGTTAATATATATGTTTTCCTTACCTCTGCATCAATTCTAGTGCCTCAGTGTAACTACAATTTTTATCTTTAAAGTTATTTGAAAAAGAAAGTAAAAATATGTTGCAACTGTCAGTGTAAGCTGACAGAAAGTAACTGAGATTTCATAAGGAAATCTCAGAGACTCTGTAGAGCTTTCTATTTTTTACTTAATCAATAAATAATTCTGTTACTATATACAGTATTTTGTATTGCAAAAGATGAAAAAATATTCAATTCCTGTCATAAGCTTATTTTAAACTCCACCTTTATGGCTTCATTTTGCCTGTATGGAGCATTATTAAAGAAACACACAAATTTAAAGATTGGAAGTCTAGTTGCAAACTTAAATTTGTCAAACATTTACTAAATATTTTTCCACTTTTTCCTGGATCCTGAATAAGTCATTCACATCTACTCCAATTTTAATTTCACTTAATTTATTTTTGCCCATTCATGGTATTTCAGATGAGAGATATCATATTGCCTCTTCACTATCATTTCACTTATGTCAAAACTGAAGTCCTTTTCGATTTATTTTTCTATTTTTTCACTGATTACTTTTATTGGATTTCTCTATAGCCATTTCAGACTTTCTGGAATGTGTGGGAATAAGAATAGCCATGGATTTGCAGATGCAGTTTCACTATTGCCTTGTATATATAATTAATACTACTGTGGTTTGACTCTGCATGCTGTAGTATGTTCACTCTAGGATTAAATTTACCACTTCATGGCACAAAAAACACAGGCAGTTTTGTAGTTTGTTCCTCTGTCTCTGTCTCTGTCTCTCTCTCGCTGCATCTCTCTGATTAGCTACAGGTTATTATCTGTTTAATGCTGTGACTTGCCTAAGTAACTCTGCCATGAAAGCATGATTTTCATCTCAGTTAATGCAAAACACATCTAAGTCTTCTCCCTTCAAATTTAAAAGTCAGATTTTGTATTATTCTCTCAAAAAAAAAAAATCAGAAATTGTAACTTTTTTTAAAAGCAAGTGCTCTTTTTAAAACAAAAACCCCTCTTTGAGATCAATTTCCACGTGCTCCTATATGGAACATGCTCTCCTAAAAGGGTGATATTCAAGAAGACCATAAGATTTTTCTGATCAAATAGAGGCTCTTCTAATTTACAGATATTTGTTAACTAAACTCCTTTTATAAAAAGAAAAAAAATTCATTTCCAAAGCTGAATTTTGTCTCTTCCTTAACTAGGCATCTTAACCAGACCATGTAAAATAGTTTTCATAATACACCCTTCCAGACAGTAAAAAGTATTGTCATCATAGACACGTTTGTTGGAGCAAGGCAGGGAGGTTTTGTAATATACACTGATCATGTAAATGTGTATTTCATGGCATCAAATTACTTCTGAAGTAATTCCATATTATCTGTAGCTATATATATTTTGGGTCATTGTTTTCAAAAAACAATTGTTTTAAGTAGAGACAGAACACTTTGACTAGATTTGATTTAGACAGTTAGGGGGTTCTCCTTTTTAGTACAAAATTTAATCTTATGTTCTTTTTTTATCAATATAGTTTCTTACTATAAGCAAATAAATATAGTTTCTTACTATAAATCAAAATTGTCTTCCACCTAAAGTGAGTGTGTGAGGGGGAAGCAAAAGGGTCAAAGCTACAAGTTGTACCTGAATACTTAACAAAGCTTTTTGATTTTCTGCTGGAAGTTGAAATCAAGTTCAAAAACAAAAAAAAATTTACACTTGACTGTCTTGTAAAAGAATAACAAAACCAAACTATGTGTCTGTGAGTGCCTAGCACTTTGCATAGTGTGCTAGATAAATAATTTTTGCTTTTGATGAAGTTTTTTATTGGCTTGTTCATTTGGGTTTTCCCCTTACGGGTTATCTGAATAGATGCATTATTCCATTATGTCATAGATAAAATGATGTCATTTGTGTCTCAAGAAATATTTTTCAGTAGAGTTAACATGGCAGTAGCAGTTTATTTCTGTAGTATTTCTGTTCCATTATTATGTTCACTCAATCATTATTTGCTCTGAAAACTATACAGATATTGGAATAAGAGTGAAAAAGATTCATCTTCTCATGAATGAAAGTGTCAGAGTTTAGTCCTCCTCTGTTTTCACGACTTCTGTCATGGTATTTTCTTTCTTTTTACTTTTCAGAGAATAATTCTGTTGATTAGGTATGCAAAAGACTAATGTTTGATTTTAGAAGTTTATTTCAAGAATTACCTGCAAATAAGCTATCCAAAGACTGTTGAAATCAACAAAACACCAGAAGTTCATAAGAGCCTGAAGTAGGTCTATATGATTGGGAATGAAAATGATGGCATTTTCCCCCTTTTATTTGTATTTCTTCTTTTTTGTTTTTTTGAGAAGGTTGAGTTTTGTTGGTTTTGTTTTGGTTTGGATTTTTTGTTACGTTTTCTTTTGTTGGGCTCTTTAAGAGAATAGTTTGACTACTAGAAATATATTTCCTACTCCTTAACACAGTGCTGTCTGGTTTAACACAATTTTGCATGTGCCATTTTACCAGAAGGCCCTAATTTATTAAAAAAAAACCAAAAACCAGCACTTAATCTACTGATCCTGACTGGGATAGAGAAACTTCTTCACAGAGGACAGTATGTTGCATATTTGTGATGAAAACATTGTTGACAACATCAGGATGATTTAGCTACTGCTGGACAGTTCTTGCACAGTGTCAAGGTCTTCCAGCCTGGAGAAGAGAAGGGTCCAGGGAGGCCTTTTAACAATACCTAAAGCCTTATTTCAATACCTAAAGGAGACCTACAACACAGTTGAAGAGTCACTTTTTATAAGGGCATGCAGTGATAGAACAAGGTCTGATGGCTTTAAATTGAAAGAGGACAGGTTTAGATAAGAGATTAGAAAGAAATTATTTACTGTGAGCATGGTGAGACACTGGAACAGGTTTGCCAGAGAATCTGTGGATACCTCATGTTCAAGTGTTCAAGGACAGCTTGGATGGAGTTCTCAGCAACCTGGTCTAGAAGGAGGTGTCCCTGCCCTTGGCAGGGCATTTGGAACTAGGTGATCTTTAAGGTCCCTTCCAACCCAAAGCATTCCGTGATTCTATGATTCTTTCCTGCCTGTCATGATACCCTGCCAGTGAGTAGGCTGGGGATATACACAGTACGAGTCATTTACTCAACTGACCAAAAGGATTTCCCATACCACATTGTTCTCATCATTACAAAATGGAGAAAGAAAAAGAAAGTGGGGTACACATTTCATGGCATTTGTCTTGCTGAGTAACTGCTGTGTGTGGTAGAGCTCAACTTTCCTGGAGATGGCCAAACATCACAGTGGATGGGAAGCAGTGAATGAGTTCCTTGTTTTGCAGTTTGGGCAGCTTCTTTGTTTCCCTATTAACCTGCCTTTATCTTAAGCCCCGAGGTTTTTTACTTTAAACCTTCTGATTCTCTTCCCTATTCCACCAGAAGGAAGTGAGTGTCTGGGTGGTGCTGAGCTGCCAGGGTTTAACTACGACAAGTAAAATATATGCATTAGGAATTTAAATTAGCTTGAAATTGTCATCTTTATTTCGCTTTGGAACCAAAGGCAATATTTGAAAACAAGTTTTGTCACCAGGAATTAACCCAAAATTAGGATGGATAAATGCAGAAAAAGATTCTATTTCTCTCCTGAACTTCCTTGCCGAGTGAACTTTCTAAGTGCTTCCTCCTGCTGTGTATTTCTCTTGCAATCTTACCTATTTTTCAGCTGGAATATCCTTGCACTGCAGACACTGAACAGATTGTTACTCTTCCTTGGCAAAAGATAGCAAGATGGTAAGAGATCTCTCCTGATAAGAATCCTGCACCTGCACAGTTTAGAATTATGGACTACTGAGAAAAAACAGAGGAAATGTCTGAAGCCTCATGTATCTAAACCAGGGAAATCCAATTTTTCCACCATTCCAATAATGAGATATTAAATGTATTTTTGTCTTTATTAAACTTTTAAAAATTCTACACTAAAATAAAATCTTTTTATATTCTATTTACACCTTATCTAAATACAGTAGGATTAATAATAGTAGAATTCAATTAACAGTCATACATTTATGTTTAAGAGCTGAGAAAAACTAATGAACCAAAATTAACACATTGGTTTGTGCTGGTTAAGTTTATGAATGATATACCTGAGTCACAAAGTTGGTTTTATGAAGAGTGTTAAAGGGAACCTTAAGATTATAATCTAGGTATCAGTTGCATTCAAATTTTTCAAACCATTGTGTTTCCACAATTGCCACTGAGTGAGAAAAGCATGCCTCTAGAGTTTTCCAGCAAAAAGTATTAGTATTGAGTATTAGGAACACACATCGTAAGGCACAGATAATTTGTCCCTTTGGATAACCTTCTAGGGTTCTGGTCCCATGGCCAACTGGACCAATCTGGTTGAATTTAAGAGCTTCCAACACAAAGAAGCATATGAAGATTTTTAGAACTGTCTAAAAGAAGAATTAGGTTAAGTTATGGGTGTCCCATCCCTAAAAGTGTTCAAGGTAAGGTTGGATGCAGCTTTGAACAATCTGGTCTACTGAAAGGTGTCCCTGCCCATGGTAGCAAGGTTGGAACTAGACGATCTTTAAGGTCACTTCCAAATCAGGCCATTCTGATTCTGTGGTTCTATGATACTATCAAGATGTAGAAAAGGAAGGGCACATCACTTAATATACACTTACCTGAGATAACTCCTCAGGGAGTCTCATCAGACCAGGAAATGAAGCCCCCCTGAAAGATAACTCTGGGTAAAAATGGCCTGCCTTGTATTTTAGCAGTACCTGAGAGTCATCTTCTCTTATGGCAAGTATTTAGCATAAATCAGATTAATTCTGCTGTAAGAGTTCATGCTTCTGTCCTTATCCATAAAAGGAACCTCTGAGTGGCTGACTGAAACCCAAGTGTCTACAGCAAAAATCCCTAACTTTAGTTGAAACAAATCCTCAAAGACTAAAGTATTTCAATTCCTGTACCTCACACAGTAGGAAAATCCTCTTGTGGTAGTTGTATAGAACTTCAAACGGACAAAAGAATGCAGAAAACAAATACACTTTAAAATTGTTAAATTTTAACCACCATATTCTTAATTCTTTCTAATGTTGGTGGTAGTGCATTTTTCAGGGCAATATATTATTTTGGATTTCAAAGAAGTGCTGCAGAAAGTAACAAAAATTAACAATTAACAGTCATGTGGTGCTTCTGCTACCAAACAAATTTTGAGAAAGCTGAAGTAGATACAAGAGGACTATCCTAAAGAACTTTTGTATGTTTTATATATCTTCTGAAGGATGACTTTGTGCAAGGAAAAAGTTGAGAAGTATCAAGGTTGTGGGTGAAAAGGTGAGATATAAATTATATATTCTAGACTATTTTGTTGCAATCTAATAGCTGGTAAGTGGTGCTCTGTCCTAGGGTTCTTCAGTTGAGAGTTTTATACCAAGTTTCTCTTTCCACATGCTTGCACTCCCTCAGTACACTTTATTTATTAAGAATACTGTATGAAATTAATTAGTTTTTTCCACCTTAGCGACTTAGAAATTATGCTGGTAAAGTTTGCTAATTGTAAGAAGAAGCCCCAGGTGTCTTATCAATCTTTTTCTTGGCTACCAAGGCAACAAGCAGAAGACTTGGAGTTGGCAGCATGATTACATCAGCTCATATCAAAAAACTGCTATATCAAGAGCAAATAAACATGCTTGTATTCTGCCTTGTATGTGGTGAATAACTACATTAAATCAATCTCAGCTGTCTGTCAAAGTCAAATTTATTAAAGCCCAACACTGCAACTGAACTGAATTTTTGAAATCAATATGACGGATGGCTAACAGCATGAGGTTTGAACTTGCATTTACATTTTGAAAGACTGACCTTTTCCACTGTCTTTGATTTTTCTTTAATGGGCACCCTTCCGAAACTTGAAAAGTAAGAATGAATGGCTTCTTAGCATTATGGAAGCAATACAAACACTATGCTGTTTCTTCCAGAATTATATAAACCACAAACGAAAGCAGAAACATAAAACAGCAGAAATAAACCCTCCATTTCTCAACCTGTCAGCTACATAAAAAAGGCCCATTAAAGCAGAGTAAGTGGCACACACAAGGGCAGCTGCTGCTACAGGAAAACTTCATTGCAAATATACGGTAAGTCAGAGACATTTCATTTTTATTAATTTAAAAATATATCTAGAAACCCTGCCAGATCAATCAAACTGACTCTCTAGCCCATGACTTCCAAGCAACTGTACCTTGTTGGCTCCAAAATGCCATAAGATTATTTGACTTAGAGCTAACTTTCCTTCAGTGCTTGAATATTTGAAAGAAGGAATGTTTTCAGGGCTTGGAGAAGATGAGCTTTTAAAAAATTAAAAGGCTTCTTTTTTTTTTTTTTTTTTAACATTTTGAAAATACCATCCACTCAAAGTAGAATTGTGTGATTTTATTAGATGTTTTCCTTCCCATAGATTATTCTATTTTGGAGATCTGAAGGACTGTATGATCTCAAGTCACCTATGTCTCTTTATTAAGCATGAAGAAAAGGGAAGCAGTAACAACTCATGGAAAACAAAAAATTAAAACCTCCCATGATTAAGAAAGAGCTGCAAGTCTGGACCTTGTAATGATGTAGCTACAGGACATTATATTTTATTTAGTTGTGTAACTACATTCAGCAATTTTTGCCTGAAGACACTTATTCCTGCTTCTGCAGTACACTTGACAACACTTTCTATTGGAACACTGTAGCTGTTAAATGTGCATTTAATTAAAACATTTCAGATAGGGAAAACAACTGTGTAAAAATAATTTAGAATAACTAGATTGCTATGATATCTCTCAGAAAATTATTGAATATCTGCTAGTTGAATTTTTTTAATTAAAAATAATATCATTTTTCTTACTGTCATCTTGGAGTTTGTTTTCCATATAACAGAAAGTTTACCAATAGTCTCAAGGCTTATTGACAGAAAATTTACTTAAGGTCTTAATTTATTTAACTATGAATCCAACATAGATGAATTAATGTATAGTTTGTTTCACATTGCCTAAAGAATGTGGTGTTCTGGTTTTGAAGTAGCTAAATTGGGGAGTATAAAGAAAAATATTAAAATAAACCCACATTTATTAAGTCACAATGGAAATCTTCTAAATAGAATTTATAAAATATTAATCAAAAGACATTTGTCCTTTCTGTTATTATACACTTTTGTTTCCTAAAACATATTAACTAATGAGTATAAACCAAAGAAAATTTAAGCTCACCATAAAAACAGAAATAAAATAGCAACTCTGTCGGCATGTTCATTCATAAAGCCCTACTGCAAAAGATTAATACTGAGGGGAAAGAAAAATTAACTGAATGTAGACTATGAACTAAAAAAGTATCACCCTCGTAAGAATTTTGCAACTCTGTAAATGGTTCTAGGTGGTCTTGCATGAACAAGGAGACTGGACCAGTTGCCCCTCCAACATCCCTTCCAACCTCTGACAACCTGTCATTCTGTGATTCTGGTGAATAATCTCTTCGTTATATAGATAAAACTATTTTTTTTTTAATTGGCTGTGGCTATCCATTGAGGGAAAAGAAACAATGCCATGTGATTTGCGTAGGGATTACATCATGCATAAAAGAAAATTATACAGATTTTATAAGGGTAATTCAGAAGCAGGCAGTGAGTCAAGCTATAGTTGAGCAATTCTGAATATGAAAATAAATCAAATACTGCTCAGAGACAACTTACAAATAAAAGATTATATATGCCAAGTGTATTATACACTGTGAACAGTCTGCCCAGTTCCTTCTACAAGTAAATCTAAGCTGCTGTTTAAACATATTTTAAGAATGTAGCATGCCTCCTGGAGCATGTCTACATGCAAAATAGTATCTTTGCTAAAATAAAGCTTTTAAATTTCAAATGTGGCAACTGCACTTCTTTTCTCAGAGTAGGTAAGAAGAGCTTCTAAATATCAAATACATATATGATGAATTAATGCCACATATTGGGATAGTACCGAATACCAGATAACACAGAATAGCAAATAACAATATCCAGCTGTTGAAAACAATTCATTATTTTTATGATTTCACAGTATTCCTCTGGGTGCTTCACACAAAAAAAGAAAGCAGAAGTGATGCTTTCCTTGGATGCTTAAACATCAGAGGTTAAGACAGTAATATGTAATTTAGCACATGTTGTGATAAATATTGAGTCTTTTCTATTAATGCTTGGAGAGGTTTTGGGGGAGTAGTATATTTTCCTAAGTCATACCATCCCCACCAACCTTCTTCTGCTCTAGAGAAGGACTTGAATTGCTACAAATATCCATCTGTTGCAATGTACTTTTATCCCCACAATGGCTGTCTCGGAGCTGACAAAGTTATCGTGTTCCTGATCAAATCCTACACAGCTGCAGGAGGTAGGCTATAGCCAGTTTATACTGCCTGCCACCTCCATGCTGTGGAATCTGTGGGACTGCACATTCAGAAAAGACTAAAGGGCAGGTACAACTCCTCTTACCACTTACTGCCACTTGTTTTCACCACTCCCAGTGATGGCAGTGGTCTGTCCACAAGTGCTAGTGGAAAAGATGGTAATATGCACATGTCAAACACTAGAGATGCAGGTAATTGGCTGGTAATTTTCATCATAAGTGTAAGTGGACAAACAACTCAAATGCTGCTTTTACAGTGTAGAGTTCCAGCACAATTTTGTTACATTTTAGTGTGCATTTTAGGGCCAGATTACGAAGGGGAGGTGATGGTGACTGAGAATTCAGGAGTTTTCAGAATGAGGCAACAGTTGAATAAGCAGGAGTGTTGATAAAGCATGTGAAGTATAGTGAGTACATGGAAGTGGGGGACAAAATAGGCCTGGAATACCGACTTTCAGTGCACTGGAAAGACTATGCTGAAAAAGGGAATGAAAGTACGTCATATGACTGAAAGCCAAACAGAAGTTTCCTATAACATTTTTTTATTTGTCAGTGCACATTTTCTTCTGCTATTTGGCCTTTAGGATCTTAGATTTCTTTTTTGAATGGCTTTGTTTCATATGTTTCCAGAGATACAACTTTGGCAGAAAATCCACTGATATTTAGGACCACTGCTCAGTGGAAATGTATTGCAAAATAAGTCCTGCCATCTAAAGTATTTAGACACCTAGTGCATTCATTTTGATAACAGATAGGCATCCAAGGGTTCAAGTTTGTGTGTTTTGACAAATATTGTTTCAAGCATGGTTTCACTAGGATAAATGCTACCATACAAGGATTTTTAATACTGTAGTTGTAATGGTTAAAAAAAGATTGCCATATCTGACATAGTTATAGAAGTAAAATCTTGTAAGTGCCGACCAAGCCCTTGCCTGTAGGAAACTAAGACGGAAGACTATGTCTCCCTTGAAAGCACTGTGTAAATTTACAGCAGTAGATATATGATGCAATTGGAAAAGTATTTTTTTTATAGATTTCTCTGAGAGTAATGTAGGCTGGCTGTGAAAGCAGTACTTTTAGAGGCTGAGAAGCTCATAAAGGGAGATGGTGGAGCTATAGGCCATTAATATAAGCAAGCAAGCATCCAGTAAAATGTGATGCAAATGAAATATGAGCTGCCTAGGAAGGCTTTAATCAGGTTGATGTAATAGCATAGATTTTGTGTAAAAGTAGGAACATGCTTTTGGACTTACTGACTTATTTTTCTTTTTTATTATTTTTTTCCAGCTGACTTACCCTTCTATCAAAATAAATTAAAGCAAAAAAAAAAAACCAAAAAAAAACCAAAAAAAACCCCCACCAAAAACTAAAGAAATATGGATGTTAGTGCCCAAGTGCAAGCAGTGAACTAAAAAAAGAAAATGCTTTGAAATTTGGCTTCTCAGCAGATTCAGATACTGTACCCATTAGAACTGAGTGTTCAGAGAAGGTGTCACTCTCTATAGTGCTGCTCCATTGTAAAAAAGAAGGAAAATTTGAAGTCAATCAGCCACCTTTTCAGTGAAGAAATCAGAAGATCTGCCATTTTTGACATTCCATCCTAAAGAAAGTTCACCAGCATTACAGTAGTCTTAATATCCTCATGTCATTAGTAAGAGGAGATTTGAGAGACGTGTGAATTCTCAGATAGAAGATGATACTATACTTTTTAAACAGAATGAAATGTTCACAAATACTAACTAATACAGATTTGGATGGTTAAACAGAAAGGAGAAGTATGTTCTTTATTTTACTATTATGCTGCACTGTTGATCTTCCTAAGATAATGCTGATAAAATTTTCACAGATCTGTTGCATCAAGGAGAGGAATTACTTGCCTTCAGTATCAATACTAGCTGCTCCATAGGGAATTTTTTTACATAGGGCATGGTTTTCCTTTCAGAGAAATTTTATTATGATTGTTATTGTTGCTGCTATTATTATTAACTTGTATTTGAATATCTGTTACTCTGCCTTCTATATGCCTAACACTATGTAGTATTTAAGAATATGCTTCTCTGCATTGCATGGCATTTAAGCATAATTATTGGGTTTTGCAACAGTAATGAAAAGTCTTGCAATGAATAGCAAGTTTTAATGTGCAACTTTTACAATTGAATCTCAGTATAGATGATTATAGAAAAAAAGTGAACAAGTTTGAACATACATCAGGTAAAACATGCAAGCCTGTAGGATGGTAAAAAGGCATGAACTGCACCCCACTTCCACCCTTGCCTATCGCAGAGGGTTTTAAGAACAGATTCCACCTCTTTGCTGGTCATTCTATTTCATCTGCATAACCTTTCCTTTCATGAGATCTCTTTGGTTTGTAGCCTCTCTAAAGCAACACGTAGTTTTTAGCCAAGTCAAGAAGTCAATGTCCAGCTTATGCCTCCTGAATCGAGTTTTTATATCACAGACTGGATGTATATATGAAAAAAAATCACATACTTTCATTTTCTCAGAACAAAAGGGTTTAGAAGATGCCTATATGTGTTTGTGTTACTGGTTCGAAAAAATCCAGTTAAGGGGCTTTCCATTGAGAATGCTTTCCAGCATCTGACCGGCAGAAATTAAAATTAGTAGACTTGCATTCAAATTTTCCTGTGTGTATAACTGAGCACTTTCCACATGCCACTAGTTGTAGCCTCAATAAATAAGAACAGGATTTTGGGACTAGAATTAAACAACATCCATTAAGTCTTCAACATTGTAAACATAACCGATTTTTTTATGCCTCTCTCTAAGAGAACTTGAACTATTAATACAATTTCATATAAACATCTTTGTTAGAGTTCTAATTTCAGTGGGGTGTGGAAGAATTTTTTCAGACTCCTCAGTTTTGAAAATTCTTCCAAATATTTTTATTAGCTTAACTTTGGTGTAGACTTGATGATCCAAAAGTCTGGTCTTCACATTCTGTACTAGTTTGACAACAATCTGGTGGGAGGCACCAAGTCAGAAAAACAATTTAATAGGGAAATTTAAAAGAAGAAATAAATAAAGGCAGAAAACACTGGTTTAAACTGTCAGGATACAACCTGACACCCTGTTAGTCAGGGTGGTGGTAGCAGTCCAATAAGGTGGTGGATGTGGTTCTCTTGAAGTGGTGATCCTGTAGAAGGGTCTACTCTTCCTCAGAGGGTCCAGCGGTGGCTATGTAGCTCCTGTCCTCTGGGAAGCCAGTAGAAAGGGCATCTGTGGTGTTCAGAATCTCAGATTATATCCAGGATGGAATGCTTGGTTCCTCCCTCTGGGTGGAGCATCTCATAATGGGATGATGAGTCATGAGGCCAAGTGTTGATTGGGCTCATTAACAGAAGATAGTCTGGAGGGAGTTATCTCTGAGTCATGTGGCAGGACAATGATGGGCCATTAACAGCAAGATAGTCTGGGGGGAGGAGGCAAGGAAACACTGCCCCACCTGATTTCAACAGCTCATGAGGATGGTAATAGAATACACTGCAACCCAGGACATATTTATAATGCATTTAAGGTGATTTTCCAAAATTGAGCCTATGGAGATGCAGTTTTGTCAATTTGCACCCAAATGCTCTTTTGATAACTTCAAAAGGCAAATAAAAATATCCTCCATTCTTCTTTAGTAGAAATACACTTATTCTGTAGGTGAATCTAAAACTACATAAAAATTTATCTAGAAAGCAGCTATGCAGAAAGGGGTAAGTTGTACTGCACATGAGGAAAAGAATTTGAAGAAAATTGTTGTTCAAAAAAAAGGTAAAAAACCACCAGGAAAAACTGCAAATTCAAGTTTGAGAAAAAAAATAAAATAAAAGAGGGAAAAAACTTTGACAAAATCTGCTATAATGTGATGCAAATATAGTTTTCAGAGCAACCATAATTGGCACGTTGCATAATTTTCAATGGCTCATTTTATTAATATTTACTATGTAACCCATGAAAGTGCATTTAATTATATGAATGCTGTAATGAAACTAGTTTCAAATAGATGCTTGCCAAATACCGTACATAATGTTACTCAGAAATATTTTTTTACTCTGAAAAACTTGGGAAAAAAAGCAGCAGAGATTGTACTGTCTGTTGGGTATTCATCCACCAATTGATTTTTTTTTCTTTAAAGTCTGTAGTAAAATTAAAGCCCCACAAATTATCTACAGTCAATTCCCAGTTAAGATCGTGTAGCAGATTTTGGTTAGATGACTTTTAACGTTCTCACCAAGAGAAGTGGTATTGAAAAATAAATTTTTCACAAGTGCCCATTAAGATACTTGGTTACATATTTTTCCTCAATACTGAATTTCAAATACCACACATACAATCATATGAATGAACTAAATTAGATTATTATATGCTTTGGTAGGATTTTATATTAATTTTACCTGAACTTTAAGGTGTCTAAAGTACAACAGAAAGAAAAATTGAATTAAATCAAAGGCCAAAATAGTCTTGACTATTATTTTACATCTTAGCTATGAAAAATGGTTTTCAGGTTTTTTGAAATTTTTTTCTCAGTCTTTTGAGTCTGATGCTTGGTACCTGCTCTGACCTGGAAAAAAGAATACATCCCTTTACTTGCTTCTTGCTGCTTTGAATTTCTATAGCCTTCTCTGCTTCCTGAAGCTAGAGCTTGAGACCCACCCCTGTAATAACTGAAAATTCATTAGCACTCAAACAGTTATGAAATCTTCCTATAGGCTACTGTTTGACAATGAGAACTTCAGATATTGTGAATGCTTTCTTCACTCTGTGAAAACAGAACTTGACACTACGTATATGTTTTTTAAATTCTCAAGTTCTAACTTTTAGGACCAAACTCAAAGTACCGCAAAGGCTTCTTCAAAAAAGAAACATAACTTTTTTTCCTTACCTGACATGTGTCAAAGAAAGAATGACCAGTATACTAACATAAGTTTGCTGAATGTGTACCTACCTTGTATATAACAATATCATAAATGCAACTTCAGGCATCAAACATCAAGAAGATTCCAACCTTTCATCTCAAGTCTCTGAAGAGGAGAAGTATATTGCATAGTCAGGTGGGTACTTACCTAACTAGCTGGGAAGTGCAGCACTTGTGATGTGACACGACATTGAACTTCAACACAGTAGACAGTGTTCCACAACGTACTCAGATGTTTAAAAACATTTCTATCTCATTTAAAAAGAGTGTGTTGTACCCAAAATTACACAGTTACTTTTGATATTTCATAGTCTTCTTTTTCATTAATATGGATGACTGTGAAAAATGTTACTATTCTATGTATTTTCTGAGGTTATTATGATAGCTCATGAAATCTGCATTTAATAATTCCTTAAGATCTACTCTGTGCTGCTTCTGAGCCAAATCAGCTGCTCCTGTAACTTCCTAAAAGTTTCTGTATGGTTAGTACATTAAATTTTGCCAAGGGAAGGTCTATATCATTTAAAAATAACTATTTAATTTACATTTATATAGTTCTATTCAAATCAGATGACTTCTAATGAAAAATTCAGAATTCTATGAATAGCAAATTTTCCTGCTGAACATTTTGCAGAAAGAAAATATTTTCAATTATTTGCTTTTAGTTTTTAAATAGTTGACTTCATATTTTCCTTTTTTTCCTTTGCTTTCTTCAGATAGTATAATGCAGTAAGTCAGAAAAGAAAAATAATATGTGCAGGTTTCCCTAAAAGCATCTTTCTAATGGTGTGACCCACTCACCTATGCTAGGAAAGTTTCAATGGCCTTTTTGAAATGCATAATTAAACACCTGCTATTGTTTGCAAGCCAAATGCTTCAACAGTAATATTCCTACTGTTATGCTTTTCTAATGTAGTGGAAAAATGAAGAGGGTAGAATCCATTTAAAAGTATAAAATGTTTCTATAATATTTTCCATAATAACGAAGAGAACCTCCTCCTCAAGCTTAATTTAATTTTATCATCTGAAAAGTTAGGGAGTAATCTTGCCTTCGTAAGAGGTAAAATACTTGGAAAATTGACTTCAAGAGGACCCATGATATTTTTAGCATCTGAGAAAACACAGTTAATACCTAACTGAAGTTATTCTGCCTGCTAAAAATCAGTCATTGACAAGAGGACTTGATTATAGGAATTAATTTTTAAAAATCAGATAGGAGTCTCATTTTAAAAGCTTTTTAATTTTAAATTATAGGAATATTTTTTTTAAAAATATCGCAGGTCAGACCATACTTTTGAACAAATTAAATTAGTTAAGGAAATTGCTAAATTATTTATAGCAGTCAATGGGTTGCACTTATCTTGAGAATTTTGATACCATTTTAGTGTACATTCAAACACTAAAATAATTTTAAAGTGGAGTCACGTAAAAACTATTGTTCAATATTGGTTAGGCCAATGTTTCCTATTAGAATAGAATAATTCTAAAGTACAGCAAATAGATAGTACTGTAAAAACACCCTAAATATTATTTTGCTTTGTAAAGCAGAGAGAAATTTCTAATTGTCTGTGCTATTGTTAACTAGGGTGATATAATTGAAACAAAATTTCTACTTCTTTATTGGCCTATACTAACTTCTGCTATTCAAATTGATTTAGATTCTAACTTGTCGAGAAGAGACTCTAACTGGTTCTAAACAAGACATCAGACTTGATAATATATTGGGAATATGAAGCACATGCGGTCTATGTGTGTATTTGAGCTGGTGTGTACCAACGTCCTCAAATCTCTCCCTATCAAATAGAAGGAAAATTTTGACTATCCACCAAGGGGTGGTGGGGTTATATTTAACTTGGCCATTATAACAAATGTTAGACTATCAGCTGAAAATGCCTAAGATAGATGATGTGATTGCCTATAAAGCCGCTTAAATGATGCTGGCATTTGGAGTGTGTCCAGTGTGCAATACAGAATCACTGCGATATAACCAACTCTCTCCTTTACAGACAAAGGTTACAGACCCTGTGATACAGTTTCATGAGGGATAGATAGGAAGGATGCAGGGGAACACCTGAACACATGCACGACTCTAGGCAGCATCTCTTTCACTGTGAGCCACTTGGTGGATGGGGACTATTGGGCCACAGGGAAATTTCTGTGTGCACAGTGCAGAAATGGAGCACCACATCACAGAGAATGGGGGAGTGATGGTATTTTAAGTCACCATCAGGTGATGCCATGAAGAGTCTGAGTCCTCTCTCAAAAAGAATCCAAATCCTAAACTGAGGGTGTTGTGAACAATGCCTTTTGCAAACCTCCTGTGTTATCTGGAGACTTGCACAGAAGTGGGGGCAGAAAGGAATGGGGCAGAAAGGAAGCAGTTACAAATCACGTACATACTAGTTTTTCCAAAAGAAAGGATCATTGGGAAACATAGACCATTTTGTTAAGAAAAAAAAAATAAAAATTGAATACTATCATACTAGGGGAAGGAAGATCCTTTTACTTGCTGCTTCTGGGAGTTTTGACTCTTGCACCTCAGTCAGTGTTAGTGCATTCATTTACCAAACCTCTTTTTAGGACAATCCTTTAGATATTTCAGTCCTGAACAGATTATTTCATTGATTTGAAGTATGATTTTTCAGTCTGGGTGCAACAGTGCCTTAAGACAAATTATTTCTTGGGAACTGGGGACTAAGTCAGAAGAATGCTTTATTAAGTAACCATCCTTACCCATACTGTGAATAAATCCTGCTGTTAGCCACATTTGTATGATTAATATTTACATCTGATTATGGGATAACAAGGAAAGGAAACTCATGCAAACCACCAAAATATTTCAAAGAAAATTTTAACAAAATTTAGCCTACTCTTTAAATAGAAGATATAGACTTTACAAACATTTATATAACTTTGATACAGTAAAAGCTACTACTAGAATTTGTTGGCAGAGCTGGTAGTGGTTATGCTGAAGCTCCAGTCTTTTTGAAAAGCTTTTGAAAAAGGGACAAAGGGACAAAGGGACAAAGATTTGCAGTATCACATTTTTGGAAAGACTGCTAAAAAGTCTTGGAAAGGTAAGATCATAGACTGTATTGAGTAGTGTTTAAAAAAACAGAAACTAAAAGCTGGAAAAGAGAAAAGTATCTGTGCTGCATTAATATTTGTTGATCATGCACAATGAGATGCTAAACAATCTCCACCTCTAGAAAAAATGCAGTGATTCTATCAAAAAATGATGAACTAAAAGCCTCATTGTCTTTCAAATAAGAAATTCTAGAAAAAATGGAAATTTGCATAGATTTCCTTGGAGCTGAAACTGGAATTTTAAAATATCAATTGTCTACAGCAGAAAAACTTGGCAAACATTTGCAAAAAACCATTACATCTGTTAAAAAGCCAATTACTCTCTCCAGGAATGGCTAGTCAAATCCACAAATTAACTCATTGTGAGGATTCTGAAACCTGGTATAAGAGGACTTGGAATGATAGTGAAGAGAATTTTACTGTGGCCTCTGCCCCTCTCCATTATGCTTTCCCTTTACAACCATTAATTAAGACTGAAGTTGTTAACGGGGAGGAGAAGGAAATTCATAAGGCAATGTATACAATTTCCTGGTCTCCTTCAGAACTGGTGAAATTGCAAGTTTTCCAGGCATTCAGAAGAGTCTGAGATGGAATATGTGTGGTGCGTCTCTGCCCAGGGGAGATTGGATTTCATGGAGTAAGGAAGAAGCAGAAGGTTATTGAGGTCTTGGCATGTTTTAACCACAAGTCCCAGAGATCATGATTCTTCTTTAGCTGCATGGGTGGTACACTGGGCAGGAGGAATAATCTGCAGGACAGGGGAGACCTGCTGGTTATTAAAACTACTGGATTCTCTGGTCTCACAGCTTGTGTGCAGAAAGCAGCTTGTACTCAGGCTATGTATGAGAGAGGTAGGTTTACAGGGTCTCTTATGTTAGCACCTATCAATCCAGCCAGATTAACTCTTCTCATTCAGGGTTCTTCCAGACAGTCTCATCAAGACTTTTGTAGCAAACTTTTAGGATGGAATATGGGAGGTTCATGTCCAAAACACCACAGCTCCTAAGCATCAAGAGGGATGTGTGCAGCCAATGGATGTAGCTACCTGGAGTGGATTTTTTGTAGGAAATAGTGAGTTATGGATGCTTGATGGGATGGGCTGGATTGTTATTGTTAAAGCTCCTGAGCATCCCACAGCAAAATTTTCTGTCTGGCTTTCAGAGAAAAAATGGTTTATTGAGGTTGAAATGCTTGTGGAGGCTGCCCATACAAGCCTTTTAGGATTTATTTTACTTTGTGGGCAAACTGGTAAACTCCCAAATGGAACTTTATGAAGTGAGCAGCACTAGGTTGCCAGGGATACAAATAGAATGTGAAAGAATGTGGGATAATTTTTATAAATCTATTAGAGAAATCAATGCCATTGTCTTCTATTAAAGTTACTAACGTAAAACAGTTACCCCTGCCAATAGCAGCACTTACAGGGACTGAAAAAGTGTTGACAGATTGGGAAGAAAAAGAGCCATCTCTAAAAGGACTCATTCATCTTATAATTTACTATTGTGGCCAGTAAAAAGCCAACTGGGCAGTGGCATTTACAGTTGATTACCAATAATTAAATGCTCATGCACCTGTAACTGCTGCAGTTCCAAATACTGCTGAGATGGTGACACTGATAGAGGGAGCTGCTCATGGTTGGATGCCTGCTCTAGATTTCAAGGACATATTTTTCATTAGTCCTTTACTTGAACAGAATGAAGTGTAGTTTGCCATTACACAGTGAGAAATCTGATATATCTTTAACAGGCTCCCTCAGTGGTGCAAGCATTCACCCATGATTACTCATTGCTGCACTTGCTGAATTTTTACTGATGGTCTCACACCAGATGTGAAACTACCAAAATATAGATGATATTGTAAATGGAGGGGATTCCCACAAAAAGGTAAGGGAAGTAGTAGCAGCAGCATGGGAAGCATCAAATGAAGCAGAATTTTAAATGTCACCTGAAATATGTCAGAGTAAGTAAAGAAGTAAAAATTTGGGGTATTCAGTGGATAGCAGCACAGTTGTTCCTCTAGATACTTTAAGAAAAATAGAATGAATACAGATGCTCCACCCTAAGAAAGAATTAAAACAGTTAATGAGGATTTTATTGGAAAAAACATGTACCTGGATTTTCTATCATTGCTCAGCCACATTACATCACGTTGGCAAGGAAGCACTTTATTTTGCAGCACAGGGCAAAGGATAACCCCTAAACAGGAAGAATTGTGAAACTACTCTTACAGAATGCCCTCTTACAGAATGTAAAATAGAATTCCAATTAGATCACCGGGCTAAAGATCACCCCCACAGAGCAGTAAAGAGAAAACCTTGTGGACTACTTCGCAAATTGATTTTATCAGGTCACTCAGACCCTCTACAAGATACTGATACATCCTCAAAGAGGTATAAGTAATCTCTGAGCAACTAATGGCAACTAAAGGTCAAAAGGCTGATCCTGGCTCTCAAGTCGATTACTCCTTCCTAACCATTCAAACTGATAGTGGGTCACACTTCTCATATAAGGAGGTACAAGAATGGGTCCAACTGGAAGGAATTCAGTGTGTATTCCACACCCCATATTATCCCAAGAAAAATGTAATCAGAGAAAGGGCAAATTACTTAATAAAAAGGAGCCTTAAACCATACATGACCCAGTAGGACACTTGGCTTTCCAGAGTACTTTGCTAACTAAATATTTGGTGTGGGCCCATCAAGCATTCTTTGCAATACCTGAAGCACATATTTCACCTTCCATTGAAGGGAAATATCCTGTAGCATTGCAGCCAGCCTGTTATGGTAAATTTACCACAAATCAGAACTGTGCCTATTACTCTAACTAAACCTCATGGACCACTTGCTTGGGAATCTACTGATGGCAGTGGTACAAAGCATTGAGTTAGAGCATGGTGGATTTTTCCTTCTTTTCAATGGCGAAATCAGTCTGGTCCCCCAGACTGTTAATTTTACTCCCCTGAGACTTAATATTTTACTTTCTCAGGAATGACATCGGGAATGATGCCAACTCATCTCCACTGAAGATCAAGTTAGGCACTGAAGGACTGCTTATCCTTCTCATAGAAGAAATCAGCACCAGAATGAAACAAACTGGGCATATAAATCAACAAGCTCAATCCACTGGGTAGAAAACCCCACTTCTTCTACCTGTAATGATAACTGTGGTGCAGGTCATCACCACTCCTAATCCCAAATGCATTTATATTAAAATCATTAATGAAGCAAGCCATAATTGTACAAAGTGAGGATTCCTGCCTAATAACATGAATTTGACAGAAGGAAATACACCCATAATATGTGAAACACAATCTCTAAGCAACAACAGGGAAATTACTTAGTTTCCAATATCCCTCCTTCAGAAGTGGAATAGATGTTACAAGGCCAGCAGCTGTTCAGTGAGCATTACAGTGAATATGGAGAGAGAAGTAGTGTGCAAATGGAGGTATAATGAGTCCACAGTTGTAACTGTGACGATGCCTACTGGCACAGCAAAACTTCAACTCTCAAAATCTATCCCACTATCTCCAAGGCTCTTGACAAGACTCTTTGAATCTCATCTCCACAGATTTCTAAAAATAGACCCATCTCAATCAAATAGAAAAGTCAGCAACAAGTGCTATTTAACCTTTCATGGTCCTTTAAATGAGTGGAATTATCAATGCAGATGAAAATCTCTGCAAGTAAACCTGTTAACATCCTATGCAAGGTGGCTATCATGGTTGCACCAAGGAAAGATGTGACTAGTATCCTGGGGACAAGATTACAAATATTAAAGTGGCCTGAATTCTGAAATCCTAGCAAACAAAATAAATTACATGCATAAAGGTCCATTAAGGTTGTGACTGACTACTTGGCATGAATTTAAAAAATACATATTATGATGGAGAAGATTAGTAAACTAAAATAGCTCATCAGGAGGTCTTTTTCTGTGGAATATGGGGTTATATTTGCTAAAGCGGTTGAGGCATATGCCCACCAGAAGGCCCTGTGGGAAAGGCGGAGCTGCGGGCTGGATGGTTGGAGTCGGGTGAGGGGTGAGAGGCAGCTGCGAGCGAGGGCAGAGTCAGGTGAGCGACAGTTGGAAGTGAGACTGTGATTGGCTGGAGGACTGCGTGGACAGCATATAAACAGGAAGCTGATTGGGTGATAGGACGCGTGGACAGCAGCACTGCACCTGTGCCAGCCAATGGGTGCCCTTCTGCTGTTACATTCGGTTTGGTTTTGGTTGTGTTTGGTTGAGATTGAGAGCATAAACAGGGGGTGATTTTTGGCAATAAACGGATATTCTTGGGACATACAAGAGGGTCTGTCATCTTCGTTCCCCATTGCTACATTTTTCTTATCTTGAAATAAAAAAAAAAATAGAGTCATTAATAGTTCTAAAACCAAATTTTTACACAAAGAATTCAGCTTAACCCAGATGGCAAAAATCCTCCTAAGTAAAGGTGACTGCTGATGTTTTGCTATTGTGTGAGTGGCATGTGGTGCAGAAGTAATTTAATGTGCAATTCTTCTCAGCAGTAAGTCATTCTTGACACGGCATTTATAACATCAGAAAACATAAACAAGAAAAAAAGAAAAAAGGCAAAAAAAATTCCATTTAGATAGTTTGTACTGTCACTTTGACTGATCATCCACAGTACATTTGTTACCTGTAAAGGAGAAGAAAATCTTTGCAGTCTGGGAGGTTTAAAGAGTACTTAGACAGCATTTAATTGAAAAGATTATACAAAAGCAATCATAGAATGATGGATATTTCACCCCAGAGAACTCATGACTCTGTCTGGGATATTTTTACAGTTCTGAAACAAACATTTTGTCACCTTTCATTTTGTGGGATTCAGGAGTAAGTTGAAGATTGTAATGCTGTGCTAGAAAAATCTCAGTAAGAGATTTTTTTAAATTAGAATGCATATTGCTATTGTAATGTCACAGTGTATTGCTATTGTTGGTGATAATTAGGAAAGAAAGATTTATATATTTATTTTTCATAAAAACAATCTGAACTAATGCCTATCAAAGCCACACACACACATGCAGGCTTCAACGTGCAAGATGGCCTGGAAATTCAAAACATAAATTTTTTAGTATTGGGCTACAGGTTTTAATTTCAAAATATGTAGAAAAAATATGAAATTATGTAAGGTTTATATAATCTTGGAGCAGAGACTCAGCAAAATCAATTACTGGATTTTAATTTCTCCTTTACAGGAAGGTATAACTGTGGGAGGATCACTACAGCATGATATCAGCAGCCCCTTCCTTTGGGCTCAAGACAGATTGAGGTTTGCGCCCAGTGTGGTACAGTTACCTCATGAAAGCCCCTAGGTATTCCAGATAGAACACTGTGAATAATCAAAAACTGCAGGGCAACCCTGTCAAAGCTGTGTTTTAATATATAGAAATCCCATGACGTGAAAATTTTGGTAGTAAGGGTAAAATTCAGATATGGTCACAGACAGCAGAGGGCCTGACTGGTGCAACATTTGAGATATCCAGTGATAACAAAGAGAGTATGAGAGATACAACACTCAGCTGTGTTTGGCTGGATTACATCAGGGTATCTTAAAAGGCACCAGGTGATTACCTTTAGGCAACCAAGTGGATCCCTAGCTGTTCACCTGATTCCCCATAATGATCAATAGAAACCTTGTCAATACCATTGGCAGACCTTTATTTAGCTTAAACTTAGGTGTCTAGGACTATCTGAAATTTTTAATAAGCTTGGAGTTAACTATAATGGCACAAAAGCCACTAGAGTTCTCTGCCTGTTTAAAACACTCTCATGTAATTAAAATGAAAGTAGATCATGGCATGAACTGATATGAGTTATAACTCCACCCTGGAGTATTGGACAGCTCTGGGGTCCCCAGCACAAGAAGGACATAGACTGTTGCAACAAATCCAGGGGAAGGCTATGAAATTCTTATTATTATTATCATCATCATCATCATCATCATCATCATCATCATCATCCACTTGGATGACTAAAATAATATTTTAATTCCTGCCCAGAAAAATTTTAAAAATAGCCTTTTTTTTTCTGAATTGAATTAAACAGCTTTAGTTCAGTCCAATACTGACCTGCATTTGTCTGTATTAGATGTTGTTTTACCAGATTTTCAGTTCTGATTGTATTGTACCATTTATTCTATCCTTTAGATCAAAATTCCAGTTAACTGATTATCTCATGGAGTACAATAGTATTTTCTTTGCACAAAATATTAGTATGTATCTCTAGAGTCCCACAGATGTAGAACTTGTGGAAGATATCATATATCTGGGAGTTTCTCACATGTAGAAGACAGAAGTGGCTCAAGAAATCCAAAAGAAAATATAACATCTCCAAACAAAAAGAATTCCCAAGTCAAAGAAGAAGTATCTTTGAATTCTTTTCCAGCATTTGACTTGTCATTGCACAGATCAATTATTTTTATTGAATTTCTATCTTTGTATCTTAAATACTTTTCATTAAAAAATATAAATGTATCATAAAGATCTATGAGATTGGTCTGATTGAACCAAGAAAAAATGTTTTGAAATACAGAAAAAAAAGTTATGTTTTTAAAATCAGTTTACTTTTTTTTTCCTTTTGTAGTAATCACAAAGTTTAAACTACCTATGACCTAGTATAAAAATTTTTAACTTTCAATTTAAGTGGATTTTTCTGTACATGTAAGTTGCATCACTGACATGATTTCATTAGAAATTGAACATGGCAATCTAAAGGAAGACGATATAGCCTACTGTTGGGGTTTTAAGGTCTAGTTTTTTTTCTGTTAAAGGAATTTTCCCCCATTCTGTTACTAAGATGACAAATCGCTGGGTGCTTAGGGAAAGACAAAAGAGCTGCCCATTGGAGGTGGGGTTGGCCTGGCTACTCCTTTGTTTCACCTGGGTGTGGGGTCAGTTCGCTCTCGGCGTTCTCGGAGGGAGAAGCCGCTGGTTCTTTTCGGGGAGAGAAGCTGCTGGTTCTTTTCGGCCGTTTTTTCTTTCTGCGGAGAAAGATCCCAGGACCCCCGGCCCGCCTTCCCTGCCCCGCTGGAGGCCGGGCTGTGGCCGTCCTGCCCCACCACTGATTCAAGCCTTCGCTGCATTGTAGCTGTGCTCACCCTGCCTGCCCAGACCTCTGGGGGGCTCCCCCTATGGATACATCGCGTCTGCCACCTGGGATTTGTGCTCATCCCAGCCGCTCCAGCCTGCCATTCCAGCCTGCCGTTCCAGCCTGCTGTTCCCGAAGGTCCAGCCAGACACTGGGGCCAGCTGTCCCGGGTTTGTGAAGCCTTTGTTCCATCCCTCCCCGGGATCCCAGGGCACCAGAGCAGCCGCGTGCTCCCCGAGCTCGCTCCGGAGCGCCCCCTGCAGCCGCGGGGGAACCATCGCACCTGCCCTGCTCACCGGGAGCCGCCAGCGCCCCTGCCGGCTGCGAGCGGAACTGCACCCGAGGGGAAAGGGCCCGACAGCCGAGAAGGCTGGGACTGGGTTTGTGTTTGCTGTTACTGTCATAGTTGTTGTTGTTTTGTTTGACTGGTTATATATATAATAGTAAAGAACTGTTATTCCTATTTCCCGCATCTTTGCCTAAAAGCCCTTGATTTCAAAATTATAATAACTCGGAGGGAAAGGGGTTACATCTGCCATTCCGAGGCAGGCTTCTGCCTTCCTTAGCAGACACCTGTCTTTCAAACCAAGACACCTACTACTAAAAATAAAAATTTTAAAAATATAGCATTATTATAAGGCAAATTTATCTTCCAGCACAATCATTGTCCTGATGCAACTATTTTCATTAAAAATATCTTAATAAGATAAATAAAACCTCAACAGAATGGCACAGCACATCAGGTACAAAATAATATTGACATACTGAGCAGGGGTAGAGTTAAAATAATTAGTTATTTTAGGCAACAAATATCTGAAAATGATCCTACTAATACAGAGAAAACTGAATTATTGTTAAATAAGAATTGATATTCTTAAAGTAAGCAGTAGGAAATGTTTTGGAGGAAAGAAGCCTAGAATTATACAGACACAATGCTTTCTCAAAAGATAGTAATTACACAATTAACAATGGGAAGATTAAAGTAGCACTACAGGGGGATTATAAGTCATGCTGAACTTCAACATAGAGATCTCATCTCTGTTCATAATACAACACTAAAAGTTACTGATATCAACTAGGACATCAACAAGGCATCTCTATGAGATCACTGTGTTCCTGTCACCCATTCTGATTCTATCAGTTTCAGTCAATTTTTGTTCCCTTTTAAAAAAGATAAAAAGTAATTATATGGTCTTAAAATTAAATTTTCTATCAAAACAAACAGAAGAACTCTGCATTTTCCTAATCTTTTTGATTAGTGTTATCACAGGTAACAATATTGCTTATTTTCATTGTTATTAGCAATCTTACATGGAATAGATTCACACCTTTTCTAATTCATTTATTTCAGTAAGGCACTTTGATAGTGCTATCATTTATCTCTAAGGATGAACATATCTCATGTCTCATGGGGCTTTTCTAATCATTGCAGTTGTTAATAGTATTTTGGTCTTTTTTTTTTCAGCTAGTTTAGTGAACTTCTTTCATTTTGGATACTCATTTTTCTTCCTCAGTTTTTCATCAGGGACTTCAATGAATGTCAAGACAGAAAAGAAAAAGAAACCAATGGCATATGGTCTGCTTCTTTACAGGTTAGGTATTAACCAGACACTGCATGCAAACACCACTGTAACAGAGAGGGTATAAAAGATGTATGTGTAAAGGTGTCCTGTTCTTCCTCTTTGTCATTCATGTATTTATATAGAAAACAGTAATTAGTGTAAATGTAAAATTAACTGATCTGTAGTTTCCTAGGCCTTCTAGTTATTTCCTTTTAGATTAGTTGTAAATTGCTTCAGAATGTGAATGAATGAGCCACCTTTTCATTTATTTGTAAAAGTGCTTGACTTGGAATTTGCATTTGTTTTTCAACCTGCATTTATCAAATGAATATTTTCATTATTTTTGTAGAGAAAATTCTCTTTTCTTCTACTTCAATATTTGGCTTGTGTATGTATTTCTTTCATTTTGATTTCAGAATGTATTTTTATTCTGTTCTTATTTCTCATACATAATTTAGAAAACTGTTTTCATTTAGTATCATTCTTCTATTCTGATAGCTCAATGATGACACAGACTCATTATTTTTTTCTGCTCATTATAGAAGTTTTTATTTCTGCTCCCCACCTTTCCATCAACTAATGAATGGTTTGAGTGCTTTCTGACAAAGTTCTGCTTCAATTTCTAGTTAGTATAGAAAGGTTTTGTTGTACTGAAAATCATTCTCAAGGGCAAAGAGTCCAACTCTTTTACCTTGAGAAGATCAAAACCTCTCAAAACCAGATATAGCTTCCACTGGAGAAGTCCAATCCATCAAGCATGAAAACTGAACTCAATATAGCAAAAGTCATTTTCTACCTTGTCAGAGTAAAAAAGTGGCACAAGATAGTCATGTCTACATAAATCTTCGCTCATTGAGACAAGAGGAACAAAAATACCAAGTAATTCATCAGTTCTGAAGGATGTGTCCACTTCCTTATCAATAAGATACCTATACTGTCTTTTAATTAGACAAACACATAAAAGTCAGTGTTTCCTGAAAATAGCTGTCTAGAAACAAGCAAAGAGGTGGATTATCTGTGTTAGGACATCATACTTTGGAGCTCAATGTTTTTGAAAAGAAGTTTCTCAACCACTGATTTACTTGACCGTAAACATAACTAGAATACAGGAATACACAGTGTCCTTCTCTCTCCCCTCAAGCTGGAAAGAATCCAAATGTCATAGAGATAATCTGGAACATATAAATAGAACATAGGATCAACATATAGAGAGTTGTTTTCTTTTTCAGAAAATCACTATAATAAACCAAAGACAGAACACAAATTGAAAAAACCCCAACAACAAAACCAAACAAAAAACCAAACCAAAACTATGAAAAAAACACCCTCATGTTTCAGAGCACTTTAGATGAAGGTCACAAGGTTTCATATTTTTTTATGTAGGTTTATAGGGATCTGTAGAGTTCCTTAATCTTAGTTAGGAACCAAGGCTACTTACAAAAATACAACTTGACTTGTCACATTACCTGTCAGAATTCACTGCTGTTGTTGGCTAGCATTAGCAAACCTGCAAGATTGCTGGAAGCCCTGCAACTAATGAGACCTAGCTCAACATGATGTCCCTAAGGCATCAAGCTAATATTTCCAAGTTTCTGAATAGTGATTGCAATGCTCTGCCTTGCTCATAGAAAGCTTTGTTCAGTATTTACTACTACACAGGAAAAATGAAAAGATGAAGGTCTTGATCAATGAAACAAAATGTTGTTACAAACATTAAAATAACCAAAACCATCTTGGGGGTTATAATTGCTTTTGGAACTCTCTTACGATATTTGGGAAATGAGTCTCAGATTCTCGTAATTCTTAGCTTGAAGTCTAGGCCCCAGCATAGTGCTTTCATTATTAACAATAAGCATTCTTATTCCTAAAACATCTGCCTAAAGTGTTATATGATTTTGATGCATGATTCAAAGGAAAAGTTCACACTTGGGAATCTCAGTAGAAAAAAAAGACACTGAAAATTTTGAAAAAAGTATGTCTTAATCTGAATATCATACTAGAAGTTTTAGATTAGTATCTTCCAAAAATCTTGAAATATAATTCATCCGAGTTAGATGAGGTGAAATACAGAAAGGCATATATGGGGTTTGCTTCATGAGGAATGATAAATAAGAGTTTGAAAGGGTCTTTACAGAGAACCTGCAAAAGGAAGACCTATCATCCACTGCCAGTAAATGAGCTAGCATGGGCAAGGCTACCTAAGGACCATAGGAAGGCAAAAGCTCCAAGGAAAAGAGAAAATTAAAGTTGTTGGCAGTAGGAAAAATGCTCTAGTACCTGCAGCTGTTTACTTGGAAAAGAAGTTCAGGATCCAGTAAATGGAGCTGATGCCATGAATCGTGAGCAATGAGCTTCAATAACTGTTGACTCCTTCCTGCAGGATGAAGAATTATCTATCTGCCAGCCGGATACAATATAAGAGATAATAATGACAAATTATGTCTAAGAGGTTGAAACTGGACATGAGGGGAAAAAAACCCCAAAACTAATCTAGACTACCCAGAGAAGTTGTGTCTGTGCTCATCCAGTTTTGGCAATAGTTGTACTTTGAGGTTACTGTCAGACTTGATGACCTCCAGAAATCCCTTCCAATCAACATTTATATTAATCTGTAATATTCTACTTCTGCTGTCAGTCTGTTACTGTGCGAGTCTCCTTGAAGTCCTGTGTCAGACCTGCCAGGCCCACAGGATGCTTCAGATACCTTGTGGAATCCAAATTCATGCTAGAAGATTATGTTTTGTCAAATCATACTCCTTGATCATAAATCCAATCCTGTATTAGTACTAGGAATACATCTGATTAGCTTTTTTTTTTTTTTTGATAATTCATGTGTCAAAATTTCCACATAGTTAAAAAATATGAAACCTTTAACCTTTAGAGACTACAAAGTGAGGTGAACCTTATCACAAGGGAGAGCCTTACGTGACACCAATTTTTCACAGAAGCAACCATGGCACTGAAACCTGACAGTTGATTCATGTCTCTGAAGTTCTTTAGCGCCTTCTGCCCAGAAAATACATTGCAATTCAAATGTTATCAAAATATTTGGGACAATGGATCAGTTAGTATAGGTATAAAATAGAAAACCTATGTTAAGGAATTAATAAGCCCTTGTTTGATGCAACCTATGTATTTTACTAATTAAAATTAATAAGGCAATAATACCAAATCAGTACTTAGCAATAGCACTTGCAGCTCTCGCATTTCTCACTCATGGAATTTCCATTTCCCTTGGGTGCTGTGTATGGCTACAGCAGCAGTGCAGGAGTCCCACTGCTTACAGCTATCCTGACATGGGGCCTGCGGGTGGCACCCGTGCTGGATCAAACCCCTGACAAGCATTTCTCTTATTTCCTTCAGTGCTATTGGGTAAATCTCCACTAAGTATATGGGAACTCAAACATCTGGAGATATTTCTTCTGCCTGAAAATAGATTAGTACCTATGATGTGGGTTTTATGTCTTACCTGGCAAAAACTGTCTTTGATGACCAAAGACACATGTATATGGGGACAGTCTTGAAGTAACAGTGGAAAGAAGAGATTACATTGCCTAACTGTATATGTAGCCATGTAATTGTATCCATCCTTTCTACAGGAAAGACCTTAAGGTATTTGTATACCGTGTGAAGGAAGTCTGCTCTTTAGCAAGTGCAATAAGTTGTTATATAGGCAAATGCAGATGTATAATAGTCTAGAAATAATGTACCAAGCTGGGTAATTTAATTTTCCAATAGAAAAGTTAAAAATAGCTTGTTTTCTGCATAAACCCAAACATTAATTCTGCAAGGCTGACATTTCTCCAGAAGGGCTGAAGAATCAAAAACCACTTCTAATCATAAACATCCACATTGTATTGAACCAAAATTATTTTAGACTCTTTGGCATTTTCTTTCTCAGCTTTCAGTGTTTTTTTCCCCATCATTAAATCAAAAACACTCTAATCATTAAGATGAATTAAGTTGTCCTTCCATCTAAAAAAAAAGAATGAAAAAGCTGAAATATTTCAATGAGGTAGGCAAGGTAAGCATATTTCCATTTTCTACTGTGTGATGGAAACGTGTAGGGAATGACATCCAGTGAAAGAGATGGTAATGATTAGTTTTACTTGTTCCACATATGTTATTAAGAGGTGTTGGATGATGACAACTCCTATTCAGTACCATTTGGGGCTGCATTTGATTCAGTAATCTGGAGGAAAAGTATTGTAAAAAAGGTTTAGCAATTTAAGATACAAATACAAACAAAATGTATTGTGGAATCAGTAAGATAACACATATGGTAATAGGCAACTCATGTGCTGATTATTTAATTTTTCCCCTAGAGGAAAAAGAGTTTTCTGGGTTTTACCATCCAAAACTTACTTAGTCACTTCTTTCTGATAATGCTTTTGCATGGAAATGTCTTAAGGATATACTGGTGTTGTTGCTTAACCCTGGTCATCAGCTAAGCACCACACAGATGCTTGCTTGCCCCCAACCCCAGGAACTGAGAAGAGAATCAGCAGGGTAAAAGACTAAAACTGTGAAAAGTCATGGGTTGAAATAAAGACAGTTCAACGCAGAAAAAAAATTGCCAAACCAAAAATCCCCAAAGAAAAACAAAGCCAGTATAAACAAGCGCATCCTCAGGCAAACTCCTTCCATATAATTTATAAATTATAATTTCATATAATTTAATTTATAAATAGTATATATCATACATAGTTATGTCTACAACATACATATATAATATGTCTGATTATTTTTATTTATATTTAATATAATAATGTATTAATATTTAATAATTATATGAATATTCAAAAATTTAATTATTGTTTAACGTGTAAAAATTAGATGTATTTAATATGCAATGATACATAAACAAACTGTATTTTTCAATTACATTTGATTTTAATTAATTGTATTTGTAAAATTTCTAAAACATTGATACACTGATGTTCTTAAGGATTCTCTTTTACTTAAGTGTGAAGAGGAACAGAGAGATGATCTAATAAGATTTGCTGTTGTAATACATGCTATTGTCCTAATCTGTTTCTATTTAACTTGCCTAGTTTTGCTCATTTATTCAGTTCAAAGGGAGATGGTCAACTCTTAGGGTTGTTTTCTTCCTGAAGGAACACCTCCAATTCAGACTCTCTTATAAATAGAAAAAAACACTAGTAGAGACAAAATCATTATAACAAGAAAATTTCCACAAAATCCTTTGCTATTTAAGCAGCACTATCCAGCACTTGAATATAATAATGTCCAAAGAAGGCTAGATGAATATGTGAACTAAGATGTTCTCTTTAATCACATTAAATCATTTTCAGCATCACTGCTTTAGTGAGTGCACAGACCAAGAGCACTACAGATGACTCAAATGAACATTCAGAATTTACATCCATGCAATTCAGAATTATCTGTGGAAAAGCTGCGTTAAGTTATTTAGGTGACGAGTCCAAATATAAGAACCTGTACTTTAGATATATTAATCTGATCTGACAAATGCATGGTCTCAATTTAGTTTAGTGAAAGGCATAATTTTCAGTTGGAGCTTTTCTGCTCAAGAAATGCATTTTATAGTATATTTTGGATAACTGCAGAAAAACCTTTATTTCACTGTACAAGATAGGTAAATAATTTCTAGATCCTTATGGGTGTAATTGGATTTTTCCCTAAATGCCTTTTAAATTCATGTATTAAATGCAAGTTTAAATTATTGAAAGTATTTCAGAAACATATTTAATTTTATTTTGTTTTCACAAATACAATCTTTCCATTAAAATGTAGTAAAAGAGTAGTAAAAAGCCCATTAAATTGTAATTTCTTGCCTTTGTAATGCATCTATTAACATTCCAATTACCATAACATTTGTACATAAGTCATAGCTGTCTCCTCTATTAAAGGCTGAATCCTTATCCTGGAGATAGTATTTCAGTCTAACACCTCACAATTAAAAAATTGGGGGGTTCTTTCTTCACAAAGCTAATACAGCTAATATTTTTTTGTATATTGGCTTACACTGGCTGAATTAAAACCAAAAATAATTAAAAACTTTATTTCATGTTCTGCAGTTGCTATTTACACATCTTAATAGCAGAAAATTTACAAACCAGTGCAGCTAACAACTTCCTTGGTCATCACTGCTGTATCTTAATGTATTTGAAATGAGGTCAATGAGCTCAATTTTGCCTACACTTCAAAATATGTGCACACAGCATTTGATTAGACAAAAGTTTCAAATATTCTCCAGGCAAAAAGAAGAGAAACTGCATGCTCCACTAGTCCTTACTGGCAGAATAACGCTACAAGATATTTGGACTGCCTTTTTTGGGCCAGTGTGATCAAATAAAAGGGCTAAATAAAGAAAATATATAGCAAGATATCATAGAATTTGTTTCTTAGAAGGCTTAAGAACACACAATCTCAAATATTATGGACATAGACTAAGAGGATATTGACTGTTTTATAACAGTATATTATAATATATATTTTATTTGAAATAAAACTTCAACTCATGGGGAAAAAAAAATGGTATGCTTAAGTCATGTTGTCAACAAACTGCATCTACTTGTGCTCCTGAGCAACCAAAATTCATGTAAGTGCATGTAAGTGACACCCTTTCAAAATCTGTCTAAAAAGCCTTAGTGATTTCATTAGTTGTGACTTAGCCCAAAACATAACTAGACTGGAATTCATACATAAGCCTCTGCACCTGATTTAAACTTGTACACATTTGCCCACCACATATCATATAGCCCGATATATCTGGAATGCACCTGAAATAAGGATTGGGAGAGATTTGTATTTTTAATTTTTCACTTTTTTTTTTCTTTCTAATTTCTTCATTTAGTTATTAGTATCTCAGGTGAAAAAACAGTGGGAAATTTTGATTCTGTTTAGAATCCAGCCTCAGCAGCACTTCATTCCTCAAGAAAAAGACCAAAGGGCCTGTGCTGAGGTATATCCTGCCTTCACTGAACTAAGAAATTGGCATCCAAGTTAGTCCATTTATAACTACCTCAGGTGTTATTTCATTATAATCCAGTCACTTACTGTAGACAGGTGTGTGAGTATATGTTGCTGTTTGAGTATGTCCATTCTTTACACTTATTTTGTCTTGTAAACATACAGAGATACCTATTTTTGTTTTATTTCATTTTGATAAGTTATCTAAACATACCTGTTAATACATCTACCTCTTTAAAAACAACACTGTTCTTTAAAGAATTTGTTACATTTTTCAGTATAAGGATGTAGCAGTAACTACATTAACAAGGTGTAGCTAAATATGTATACTGCTTGTGATTTTATATAAGGGTTTTGTCCAAGGCTTCTACTCTATTTATAAAATATTGTTGCTAATGACACTTGTAGCTACAACTATCTTATTGAAGTAAGTGAAAGTGTGTGGGAAATTGACTGTAGATTAAAAGATAACAAAAATTATAGGGAAAAATACAGTTGTTCTTCCCTGGATGAAGCACAGTCAGCAAAGCCAACCTTCCACACACAGTACAATCTAAGGAGTGGAGACACCAGGGCCAGGCTCTGTCACAATCAACTGCAGGAAAAGAACTCTCCGTGGACTGATGCATGTCCCCATTCCAAGGTTGTCTCTAGTACTATATTAAGATATCTGCCCTCAAGGTATGAAACCCCTCACTGAGAACAATGTTGCAATAAAGTCACTTAAGCTCCACCTAAATGTAGAAAAAGATATAAAAGTGAGTTAAGAATGGGGAGAAGTCAAGGAAGACTTTGTAGTAAATTCTGGGATCAGTCAATGGGCTGAACTTGTCTTCTCCTCTCTGGCAACACCTGGGCACGACCTGTACTCTATGCATGCTGAATGATTACCTCATTTGCTAGCTTTTGTTAGGGATTACAGCTTGCTAGTATATTGCTTTGAATTAGTATATTGATTTGAATACATTTTTGCAGTCAGATATTATCACCAGCAATCTTTGAACCTTAACCTGGCACAATTTTATTAATAAAGCATTAGTCTGTAAACTTGTGAGTCCTTCAAGGACACTGGCAGTCAGTGACAGTGGGTAAAGGTGTGGAGACCCAGGAAGGGGTCTTTCACTTGAGTGTGTGACCCTGAAAAAGTCAGTCAAAACAACCTCTGACCCAGTAAACTTCTCAGTGAACGGTCCCCAAAATGGAATGCTGAAAGGCTTGTCAGGCAAAAGGGTCTCAGCATCCCTGGGGTGCTGAAACACTAGTCATATACTAAGGCTTTGAGTAAATCTCTTCTTTTCACACAACAAAGTATGTGACAGAACATAGTTAAGAGAGAAGATTCATTCATTATGTGCATAGTTTTTAAAAAATCTTTTAAACCTTTTTTACAGGTAGAAGAGTATATAAATCAGAGGTCAGAAAATAAAGCAATAAACACAAATCCCCACTGCAAAAAATGTTGAGTCTTACTCTTCCTGGTAGATTATCAAAAATCTCAAGAGAAAAAGGGACTTTAAAATGGATAATCAGAGAAAATAAGTTATCTTTTTACTTAATTTTAAATGATATGGTGATATTTTGTTTAAAGCCTACCCAAAAAGCATCTCTTAGACAAATGACACCATGACACCATGACTGTTTAACCCACTAGATGGTTCTGTTGTCTGATGGGAAAAGAAAGGATAGATAACTAGGGTTACACAAAAGTACTTTAGACATGTGCAGGGAAGAAACAAAGAAGTACAGGTGAACTTGTAGCAGTTTTTCAGACTTATAACACAACGTGGAGACCAGAATGTAATAGCAATGCAAGTAGCAACAGTTAACAGGAAAAAAAGGTCTAAAATTTTAAGCTGGAGTTATGTGACCAATAAACCATTGAGTGGATTCCATTGTCCGTGATTCTTCATTGTTTTGCAGAGTACTGACATTAGGCTGAAATCATTAATTGCTTTCTGGATCCAAATGCAACAGGATCTTGAAATAATCAAGATTTTATTAAGAGACATAGTGAACAGCACAAACAAATCAAGATTAATACTATTCTTAAATCCTTTCTGTCTCCTGTTTGTCATAACTCTCTTGGCTGATTGAGAATGAATCATATGACAAATGGAGTGGTGGCAGCTGCAAAAACTGACATAGAATTGGGATGTAGTAAAGAAAAGTTGTGACAAATATGCAGTGACTATGCAAAAATTATTACACAGTCTAATGCTAAGTTGGAATTAAATCTTTAAAAGGTACCTCAAGATTTCTGAAGCGGAGAAATAAAAAAAAGGAAAATATCTTCGTAATTTTTGACCTTCCTTCTTAATTAATCAAATAATCAAATAATAGATTTTGCAATCTTCATGAAAGTATTTTAATTAAAATGTTTGGATACATGATAATAAGTATGAAGTATAAAAATCTATAAGGAGGCACACCAAGGCCTAAGTGCTGTAATTGACATGATGATGATAGAAAGAGCAATTTAAGACTCTTTTATCCCAGGTATCACTAGGTCAAGCTCCCCACTCTGAAAATCCAAACAAGATTTTGATATGCTGTCTTGGGGTGACCTTATGATGTGTATCCCATTTTGCTGCCTATGCACAGAAATTAATTCTTGTGCCTTTCTATGCCTCTAAACTGAGCCTGAGAGGGGGAAGGAAAAAACTGAGCAAAACTTTTTCAAAGCAGTTTGCAGCTTGTTCAAGGTCACACACAGATAGCAATTGGTTTCCAGCTGCGGCAGGGGAGGGAGGAAGCACCCGGCTTGCTGCGCCCAGAACAGTTTTTCTGGCCAGAGGTTCAGCTGCTTTGTTCTCCGGAGAGAGACTGAGAGTTGAATTTTTCCTTCCCTGGAATTTCGGATTTTCTCCCTTTTCTACTGGACTGCTTCAACCTCAGAGCACATCGGGAGGACTTTCCATCGGGCACAGAGGGCCTGGCCCTGGGCCAAGCCCCAGCTCCGAGGAGACCCAAGGGAGGACTCTAACGCTATCCCAGGTTTTTCCTCCACAGCGAAAGATTTTACCATTTAACCTCATTTTCCTTTCCCGTGTGTTTGTTAAATAAATAGTTTTATCTTCTTCACTTTCCTTTGAGGAAAATTTATTTTTTCCCGAACCTGGGGTGGGAAGGGGTGGTTGTGCCTTCTCTCAGAGTATATATTTCTAAATTTGGCCAAACCAGTACATATGCATACCAGAGGCAATTCCGGTTTGTATGGGATTCATCCAACTGCATTTAAAATAACACTGTAAAAAATGGAATATTAATGTATACAATGGCAATAGAAGAAGGAATCTATTGCTTCACCACCAGTGCCTTTGCAATTTTTATCTACTATATTCCCATGGGAAGCAAAATCCCATATGCATGATTTATACTGTCCTATATCATTTACCTATCTACCTCTACAGCCTATAGAACATCTGTGTTAATAAATATGATGACGATAATGATGAAGAAATTTAGCCATTTTAGCCCACCTTGTCCTCCTACTTGAATCTTCAGTGAAGCTGAAATGAAAAGTATGTGACAATGCCACAATTTCCAGCAGCAACAGCTTGTGCTTTCATAAATAAAGGATTCTGAATTAATTCAAAGTACAAGCAGATGGACAGTTTGGCTCAGTTGGCAAAAAACTGCTTTTTGATCAAAAAGACATTGAGTACTCTTTTTCTTGACAGTCTTTCCTTCCTAAAATGAAAGTTCATAGAAAGTGTCTCTTAATTGTCCATGGCCCAGTAAAAGGCTAAATTATTGACCATTAGACACCTAGTTAAAAAGAAAAACAAACAAACAAACAAATAAACAAAAAGCAAACCCACAACTAAATTCTTTGGCCTTTTACATCCTGATTTTATGCAGTTATGTGACATCTATCAAATATCTTGCCTTTATGTCACAATGGACACTGTGTGACATTAAATTTTCATAATATGCACATATATTAAAAGATTCAGAAATAATAAGACAGACTGAGAAAGACTGACAACATTTTAGTACTTCCAATTGTTTCATAAGATCTCATTAATACTTTGAACATCTAAGCACTGATCAAGTTTTGTTGGGTTTTTCCCTTAAGAAACTATTGCTTTCATTGTCTCTGACCAAAATCAACTTTAGGTTAGTTACAAATTTGTTTAATTGAGCAATAAAATTTTTAGACTTATACTGTGTATCTAAGGAGATGATTTTGCATATATTATTACACTAATAATTTTTTGTACTACTCATTCTGTTGAATTTAGTTAATTTTTGGGCTTAAAGCAAAGCATACACAAAAGAATGCATATGTTCTTTGATAATAAATGTCTTGTTCAAATGCCAGTTTAAAAGCAGACAATTTTTCATCATTAAGAGCACCTTCTTCCTTGTGAATTTAACTGATATGAAATTATTTAATTGACTTGAGATATTGTCTTTTTAAAAACTACCTCTTGTATTACTTTTGTCAGTGGAAATCCCTGAATTAAGATAAAATATCACAAAGACCATCTCTTGGAGAGTAGTGACATTCATAAACAAATTTTAAACAAATATACTGTTATTATCTGTATGATCTAATAGCTAAATGCATCTTAAAAAAATCCGCAACGAAGAATGACATCTAATGTCCCAAAATCAAATTATTCATGCTATTCTGCCTTCACATCTGAAAATAGACAAATTTATTTCATCCATAGCTACTGAATATTGCACATTTTGTGGATTACATGGAAATGGAAGAGTTTAAGAATTTCCAAGTAATTAAAACACTGTTTATTTGAACATACTGCTTTTCACTCTGCCAATTTTCTCTGAAACCAACCAACAAAACTCTAGGCTGGAGGCATTTTAAATCACACTTGAATACAGACAAAATAAAGGAAAAATGAAGGAATGACATTGCATAAATTATATGAACTACACATTCCTCCTCAATAACACCTTTTCTTACATTTCTATCAACTCATAATCAAGTACAAATAGAAAAAGACATATACACTGGACAGGAGTATGATTATTAAACTTTGGACAAGACTTAATGATACTGTGCCTTCAGAGCAGACCTGTGAAGGAGAGATGGAGAGATCAGTGACCCTGTCTCGGCTGTCATTCATGCACGACATGGAGGGTTCTGTATTTTCGTGCAAGGGGGCTTCTCACAAGGAGATGTTTCTATCTTTTTTTCTGAAAATATTTTGTCCCTAAAGACCAACAATGCCTTTTTTGACTCCTGAAACTAATTCTCTTAACAATAGTGACAAAATTTGTAGATGCAAATTATTCCATAACAGTATACTATTTTATTCCTCATCGTTTAGGACACAGACAGCATATGAACCATTCTTTTTCAGTAGTATGGGAAGTAACGTGGAAAATGTAAAAATACACAGTGTTTAAAAAGTGCAAGTGCTCAAATAAAAAAACTGAAAACCTCTTCAGTGATGATGTGTGATTTTAGATTCAATAAATGGAAACACTGAAATTTTGAACAATAAAAGAAAAATATAAACAAAGTTTATTTGTGACGTTAGGGTAACAGTGCATGGTCTCCTTGTGAGATAAAGGAGGCTTTATACAGCCTGAAGGTTCTTTAGGAAAGCACAGAAATAGAGCCAAAGAAGAATATTCTTTTATATTCTCTTTTCTCCGTATCTTTGCAAGCTATTGCTCACATTTATTTGCCTGCCATTTTGAAAACTGCATTACATTCAATTAATTTTTAAACTCTGTACTGCCCTCCTACTGAAGCAAGGGTAGAAAAGAAGGATAGCATATACCATAATGTGTTCTCTTTCTTCTTTGCAACTGATAAGAAAGATGACAAAACAAAAATAAAAAATGAAACCATTTCCTATTCCCCCATGACAGAATAAATGCTGTGGAAATCAAAACAAGCTTTGGCTTGAAAACTTTATTAATGAAGAATAAAGGAGACCGTTTCCAAAGGACAGGGGTAACTATTCAGTATGAAGTACTGCCTCTTGCCAGCTGCTGAAAACAGAGATGAGGACAACCACTTTGTTGGACATACATATGAGAGTTTGTATGTGACTCTGATTGCTGCATGCTTTTCCTATTGAGTCTTGTAACATGCACATTGTGAAGAGGAGCATAATTATCAAAGAAGCTATTGGAAATTATTATTCTGAGTATTTATTCAGGAATTACAATACTAGTAAAGAGAGACCCACATACCTCGAGAGAGAAGGCATAATCATGTATAACTGTGATTGAGGGAAAGGTAAGTGAAGGAAAAAATACATGATAAAAAGAATAGCAATTAGCAATTTAGACAATAATGTTTAATTGAACATGAGTTCAATTTAAATCCTTTAGACAATGCCTCAACCAAAACCTTTTTGGGGTCTAATGCAAACTTGTTTTTTGAAGAGATTTAGTTCAAGCCCTTACACTGTCTTATGTGAATCTTTGCCCACGTGTTGAACTAACAGCAACTGCAGTTAGTTCTGATGCTCAAACAATTTTTTATATAATACAACTTAGACTTACTTTTATGAGGCAAAAGTTGAAGAAAGTAAAACCATTTATTCACTTATTGAAACTTACAATGATTTTCAGGCAAAAAAATGAAATAAGTAGAATTTGGAACCTATTGTTTCAGACAAGTAACATCTCATTTTGTTTGTGGCAGAAGGTTTCAGCAGGATTTGTTGGAAAGCATGCTAATAATATCGGCCACACAAAATTCTGGCCCAGTATTGAAAACAGAGAATTCCATAAATTTTCCTGGCAAAAAGTGTGTCAGTTTTTACACAACATAAAACTGCATTATTTTGATTAGATAATAGAATAAAGAACAGATTAAATTAAAGCAACAGTTTTGTTTCAGTTTAATTTAGATTCTGGCTTGGAGAGTAAATACTGAAAAATTTGCAGTTGAAAGTCCAGACTTAGCCAAAGCCACAATATGAGTATAAAATATATAATATACAGCATTTTCATAGTATCCTGCTGAAATTTTAGTTTCTAAATGTTAATTCAAGGAAGCATTCAGTGTATAATTGCATGTAAGTTCAAGAATTCAGAAGTAACTGAAGAAACAATAATGCTGCACAAAACAGTGAGTTCCCATGGAAATGCATTGTCTGTTCTGAGATCCCCTGGTGATCTCAAGTTCCACCCCTCTCATAAGAGCAACACTGACTTGAAAGTTGTAACACTGTAACTTCTACAGACTTCCAGGAACTGTGTATAACTCTCTAGTTATGCACAAATGAAATAGTGAGAAGGATTTTAGATGTCATTTTGGAAGAAATAGAACAGAAATAATTATTCATGTTAAACCAAAATAATCCCATATGTTTTGTGTAAATCTAGAATTTTTATACTTAAAATTGCTCTCAGATAGAAGTTATATGTTGGAAAATATGACACTTGTCAGAAATGAAAGCTTTGGCATAAAGAAAAATATCCTCATTTTTTTGACTGCTGCACCACAAGAGGTTATCATATATTCATTTTTTTATTCAGACATTGGACTATAAAGTAGTCTAATCCTCAAAGGTAGTCTCATAAAAATTGATAGTATTTTTCCCTACAAAATGCATACAAAAAAGAAAGATTTTTGTGTTTCATAGCTTTATTATTTGCTTCTTTGTATTCAGTCAGGAATTATATTAAACCTATTCTAAGATTTGTGGTCAGCAAACATGCTAACAACTTGCAGCGTGCTATAAACAGTACCTATTTAAAGTAATTTTGTGTCACAAAGTCATTCACAAGCAATTTGCTTGAGACAGGCAAACATAATCATTAACACTCTGAAGCCACTCTGACCTAGGTCAGAGCTGGTAAAAACAGCGGCTTCATAATGATATCCAATTTCCTTGTAAATCCTGTTCAGAGAAATTCATAAATCACAAGTTGCTATCAGGCCATGGTAAACCTCCCTTTCAAACCACAGCCCTATGGAGATTATGAGAAAGCATATTTTACAACCATCTGAAGGGTCAGGTGTTGCCAACTGGAGCATTAAAAAACTCATTGATACCCATTTACAGCTAGCTGCTATCAAAGGCCCACAAGTTGGGAAATATAATGTACCTATAATTTTTTCAAGTCACCTTTGACTCTCAATGTTCAAATGAAACAAGAAACCTAGGTCCTCTGAACCACAGCCTAACAGTCTAGGAGAGGAATTCAGGGGACTAAGTATAAAGCGACAGTTAAGATGCTCTGGGGTATCCTACCTGGCCCTGAGCTGCTGCTCAAGAAAAATCCCAGTGTTCCAGTGTCCCACAGTGTTCCAGTGTCCCTGTATCTCACTCTCCAGCCCTAAGCTTGTGTTGTGTGTCTTGCATCATCTAAAATGGCACTAGTCAATGATATTTAGGCATCTCCACTGCTCTTTCATTGCACCTTAAGGGTAAACAAATTTTCCTCAATTTACTACGAATCTGCAGATATGGTGTGTGTCTAGAAGATTATTCATGAACAAACAATCTTTATTTCCATCTTTTCAGTAAATGTACAGATCACATTTACAGTAAAGTATTTAAGTATGAGAGTAATACTATACAAAAAAAACCCCAGCTAGCACCAGAGTTCTTGGTGTCAAGATAGAGACCTGAGGAAGGTGAAGAAACACCAACTACATCAGAAGGTAGTATAATTTCTGCATTCTCCTGTATGCTTATCTCCTAGTAAAACGATATGCTCAACACCTTCTAAAAATAAACCTATATAAATATATATTACTCCTAAATCTACCAACCAGAATAAAAATGATCCTAAGTACAGCAGTAGGAGGCTGTCCCAATGTGCCAAAATATGATCCAGTGGAAAAGACCAGTCTGGCTGAACAAATTTGATTCAACATCAGGGAAAAAGCAGAATTTATGAACTTTGGAAGAAGGTGGACACCACTCAGGAGTACTCTAAGGTGAAGTTATGCCAGGACACAATTAGAAGAGCAAAAGCTCATCTAGAACTCAACCTGAGTACTGCCATAAAAGACAATAAAATTATTTTCTCTAAGTATGTTAACAACAAAAGGAGGGTTAAGGAGAATCCCCATTCTTTATTGGATGCTGTGAGAAACATAAAGACAAAGGATGGGGAAAAGGCAAAGGTACTTCATTTTTTCTTTGCCTCAGTCATTAGTAGTAAGATCAGTTGTTCTTGGGTTACCCAGCCCCCTGAATTGGATGACAGGAATGAGGAGCAGAAGGAAGCCCCCATAATCCAAGAGGAAATGGTCGGTTACCTGCTACACCTTTTAGACATACACAAGCTTGTGGAACCAGAGAGGACCCACCCAAGGTTGCTGATGGAGCTGGTGAAGAACTCACCGAGCCACTTTCTGCCATCGACCAGCAGTCCTGGTTAATGAGGGAGATCCTTGTTGTCTGGAGGTTAACAAATGTGACACTCATCTGCAGTAAGCTCTGGAAGGAGGATCTAGGGAACAGGCTGGTCAGTCTGACCTCTGGGGAAGGTTATGGAGTGTATCATCTTGAGTGCTGCTGTGGATGTTTACCTAGACTGCAGAAAAGTCTTTGGCACCATTTTTCACAGGATTCTCCAGGAGAAACTGGCTGCCCATGGCTTGGACAGGTGGATTCTTCACTGGTTAAAAAACTGTCTGAACTGCTGGGCCCAGAGAGTGGTGGTCAATGGAGTTAAATCCAGCTGACAAATAGTCACTAATGGTGTTCCTCAGGGCTCAGTATTGGGGCCAGACATGTTTAACATCTTTACCAATAATTTAGATGAGAGAATTCAATTTGCAGATGGAAACAGGCTGGGTGGAAATGTTGATCTTCTTGATGGCAGGAAGTCTCTGCAAAGGGATCTGGACAGACTGGATTGATGGGCAGAGACCAATTGCACAAGGTTCAACAAGTTTAAGTGTCAGGTCCTGCACTTAGCTCACAACCCCATGCACTGCTGCAGTCTAGGGGAAGAGTGGCTGGAAAGTTGCCCAGAATAAAGGCCCTCATGGGTGTTAGTCAGTAGCCACCCAAACATGAGCCAGTGTGTGCCCAGATGGCCAAGGCCAATGGCCTCCTGGCCTGTATCAGAAATATTGTGGCCAGCAGGACCAGGGCAGTGATAGTCCCCTTTTACTTAGCACTGGTGAAGTCACACCTCAAGTCCTGTGTTCAGTTTTGGGCCTTTCACTTCAAGAAAGACATTGAGGTGCTGGATCATGTCCAGAGAAGGGAATCAGAGCTGGTCTGTAGCACAGGTCTAATGAGGAGCAACTGGGGGAGCTGGGGCTGTTTAGATGAGAGAAAAGGAGGCTCAGGTGAGATCTTTTTATGGTCTTCAACTACCTGAGAGAAGTGTGTAGCAAGGTGGGGATCATTCTCTTCTCTCAGGTTAAAGCTGATAGGACAAGGAGAAATGGTCTCGAGTTGCACCAGAGGAGGTTTAGATTGGATATTAGGAAAAATTTCTTCATCAAAAGGATTGTCAAACATTCAAACAGGCTGCTCATGCAAGTGGTTGAGTCATCATACCTGGAAGTATTTAAAAAAGGTGAAGATGTGGTTCTTAGGAACATAGTTTAGCAGTAGACTTGGCAGTGTCAGGTTTACAGCTGGACTTAATGATCTTAGAGGTCTTTTCAAACCTGTGATTCTGTGATTATATGATTCTAAAAGCTGTGTGGATTCTTTCACTGTTGCTGACTCCATGGAAGTAAACAAATCAAATCAAAACAAAACCAGCCCCCTTTTTATAAATTTAATTGAAATGTCCGAGCTTTTAAATATATGCAAAACCCATTCACATTTCATCAGTAAAGTTTTATATGAGAAGGCAATGCCTGATGTTTTTTTCAGTATCCAACTATATGTGCAATAGTATTTTTGGATACATCACCACATTTATACATTGCAATGAAAAGCTTTTGAAATGCATAGCAATTCGGCGTTATTCTGCAGTCTTTGTATATAAATTTTTTTCTGGTCTTAGCCAAGAAATCCCATTAACCTCAATGTCAGCAGACTATTAAAAAGCAGAAAATTGTTACTCAACTATATTTCCTTGTACAACAGACACCATACAAATTGTTTAAACATTTTTAATCAGTCTATTTTTCTATCTGGTATTGAATAGTTTTCATATAAAATACTATTCAGTAAAGAAGGAAAGTATGAAAACCTGATTTCAGCTGTTTAAAATGTGCCCACTAATATTCCATGTAAACTTTTAGGAAATCATTGGAGGTAACAGATGATGAAGAGGGAGTTTTTTGGCAAGTTAAGTAGTGCAGAACATTATACTAATTTCAGTCCAGTACAACCAGGCTAATTACAAATTAGTAATTGACAAAACTTGTTAATGATAGGGGTTGTGTTTTCAGCCTGTTTTTTTGTTTGTTTTTGTTGTTGTTTAGTTTTGGGGCTTCTTTTATAAATGAAAAGATGCACGCTTAAGGTTTGATTTTTTTATATGTCAAATCCTTCTTTTAGAAGTTCTTTACTTTTTAAACTAAACAGTACTTACTAGGAATATAAATTAAAATATATGTCTTTCACTATTACATGTATGTGAATGACTAGATATATACCTCAGTGCTTTATCATGTTACTCAAAACTTAAGCTCACAATAGCTAAACAGCAGATTAATGGAGGCTGACATTAAAACATAAAAGCAATCAAAAAACCTGTTATTTCTGGATCAATTCAGCTGATTATTAGAATTACTGAATAAATTAATATAAAGCATTTTAGAAAATATTAACTCAAATAGACTTCAGGATTACATGACTGATAGATGGCAGACAATTCAGATTAATATTAAAATTTTACTGAATTCTGAAGAATGAAAATGACTGGACAGAATACAGTGAGTTTTGATTAAATAACCGTTAATGATGCTTCACTATTTTTTTTGCATCACTGACAACATATTATCTTTAGCACTTAAAAAAACACAAACAAAACCCCAGTCTATATCTAACTAAACTCTTCACTATTTACAAAAAATTACAGCTAAACTAATGCATCTAAACTAAGGTTTTGTAACCTGGTAATAGAGGCATAGTCAAAACGATTGAATGCTTCCAATGCATTTAGCCCCCTTAGTGGAATGACACAGACAGTGGTATTGAGCACACCCTCAGCAAGTTTGCTTGTGACAGGCACCAAGTTGATCAGTGCAGTTGGTCTGCTCAAGGGAAGGGACATCATGGGGAAGGGTCTTGACAGCCTTGAGAACTGGGACCATGAGAAATCCGTGAAGTTCAGCAAGTATAAAGTTCTGCACAAGCATATGGGCAATCTCCAACTGTGGTTCTCCTTTTCTCACTTCCCTCTTGTGAGCCCACAGCTGTAGTACTTCATCCAGGTTTGGAGCTCCACAGCAAAAGAAAGACATGGAAATGTCAAAGCGGGTCCAGAGAGGGACTATGAAAATGGTCATAGGGCTGGCACAGCTCTCCTGTGAAAAAAGGCTGAAAGAGTTGGAATGTTCAGTCTGGAGAAGGCTCCAGTGAGACCTTACTGTGGCCTTCTAATGTATAAAGGGGGCTTATAAAAATGATGGAGAGAGACTTTGTACAAAAGCCTGGAAAAGGGGAAGTGATTTGAAACCTAAAGAGAGTAGATTTATATTGGACATAAAGAGGAGATGATTATCAATGCATGTGGTGAGATACTCTAACAGGCCACCCAGAAAAGTTGTGGTTGGCTCATCACTGGGAGTGTTCAAGGACAGGTTTGATGGGACTTTGAACAACCTGATCTACTGAAAGACATCCCTGGTCATATGCACTGGGGTTGGAACTAGGTATTTTTAAAGATCCCTTCCAACCTAAACCATTCTATAATTCTATGATTCCATTATCCTATGATTCTACAATTCTATGACATATCTGATGAAGTTCACACTGAAAAACACACAAAACAAATATAAGTAATCAGGAACTTAACCTGTAAAGTCTGCAACCTATCTGTCACATTTTGAAGTTTCAGACAACCCTGGGCATGTGAAATGGCACCAGACATCTGTGATTACACAACTGAAAAGCATGGTGATATGCAGGTGCAGACACCTGTGTTGTAAACATAAAATTATGTATCTCAGCCTTAAGATAAATATTAATTAAAAAATTGGCAGTTTTAGCAATGAATGTGAGCCAGACCAGTGAATAAAACCAGTAGGGCAGGTATTCTATGATTCTTTTCTGAAACTGCAGAAAATGCTGTTCTCGTTTCATTATCACATTTATGTGTTCTTTTACTATATTATTTAATACATTTAAATTTATCCTTTAGTTCCCTCTTTTTCATGATGACTTCTCTTCCTAATGTCACATGCTACTTAGTGTCACTAACTTTTTTTTTTTTTGCTTTTTTCCCCTGATATATAGGGTTTTTTTTTTTTCTTTTAATTAAGCTCAGAAGACAAAAAACTCAGAAAAATAACATGTTTTCTGTTTTCCTGTCATGTCTGGTTGTCCTCTATCTTCCCTCATCTATTTTGTTTATAAGCTTCTCACAGCAGTAAAAAAATATTATTGCACCTACACAGTGAATAACATTTTTTCTTGGTATTTAAACACTATATTATTTAGTATAAATTGTAGACTCTCGTATATAGAATTATTTAATGTACTACACAATGTTAACAGGCATTTGAGGTAATGCTTTAAAAAAATAAACTATATTTTAGTGTGCTATTCAAAGTAGTGTTTGTGTGCCAATTTTTACTTAAATATATATGATTGTAAGCTGATAGTAAGCAACATGCAGAGGAGGAAAGTAAAACATTATAAAATACCTCGACTGGAATTTTGATTCCAATTGATTCAGTTTTCTTATTTGTATCAAATTCTGGTGTATTTACTGTTTCTGATTTACACACCATAAGTCAGATCAGAAGTAAATTTCATTAAAACAGTTACATGACCAATTTACTTCTGAAATTTTAAGCAAATATTGACAATGGTAGTTAGTCATCAGTCCAATAAAATCCTTTGTTTTTTTCAAGGACGATAACTCTTTTCCTCTGCTCAGACAAGGCATCATTAAGAAACCAACACAATTTCTATTTTCACTCAGTGCATGTTATATTCTACAGAAGTGATGTTATTTTTCACCTTGTTCAATTACTCTTTTATTATTTCATGCAATCTATAAAATAGCTTTTGTTAATTTTCTGCCATGTCTTTCACCAATCAGTTTGGTAGGTTCAGTTTTTATGAGCTCAGAATTTCTAAGATTAGAACTGAAGATTTTGATCCACAGAGGATCAAAACATTTAGGTGACATTAAAACACCTAGCTTTCATATTAGGTGCTTACTTTCAGCATCTGCATACTCAAAAGTTAATGTCCTGAGATTCTAGTAGGTATCTGAGTTTACATTCCCAAAGCAGTATGTTAAAGACCCTTAGGATCCCCTGCTCTACCATGACCATGTTAAACAGCTAAGACTGACAGCGTCTTCTATGTCCCATTCACATTTACCATGTAAATATATTTCTTTTTCTAGGTTGCCTCAAACTTCATCATGTTGCCACATATCCAACTTCTGTCTCAAGTGCTACTACAGATTCACCTTCCACCAATTAACTGAGCCCTATATGGCTATTTTTTGAAGACATGAGCCATTTTCCAGACTCTATTTGCTGTATGGACTACACAGTCACCACCAATAGCAAAAGATTTCATAGTTATCTGACACACAGCATCTACCTTACAGAGACATAAATGCTGGTTGTACATGTTTTAATGTTTTACCTTTTGTATATCTTGTAGTTAAAAGGTTGCTGTTTTTGATTTTGATCTATTAAAGCTTAGAAAATTAGGTAATAATATACAGCAGAGGTGATTATTAATTCAATTAATGAAATTATTGAACGCTCTGTAAGATATTCTAAACGATTTAAAGCACTCTAAAAAAATATTTATCTCTTAGGTCACCTGCACCAGAGTATAACTAGGTAAATGCAACGTTTCATGGTATTTAGGACACTAAAAAAAAAAATGTATTGGTATATGTGATGCCATGAAGATTTTTGCCTTTTCTTTTATACCCCTGTTATACCTTTTTACAACTTCTGTATTCCTAGTGCTTTTTGCCTACATTCTTGGACTTGTTTGTCAAGCTAAGAGACTAAACATTTTAGAAGCTTCGTAGCTAGAGATCAGTGTGCCCCAGAGCCCAAGGTCCTCTCCAGAACACATTCTGTAAACCAAGATAGAACCATCCCCAGGGGAAGGTTCCTTGGGGAGGGGGAGCTCACTTGAGCCTGTCATTGGGGAATCTTTGATAGATATGCTAATTATTAAAACCTATAATGTTATACCCAGTGTTGGGGAGGGAGGGACACATACATAGACTCGGCAGGGTGCATCTCGATGCATATGACCTGGACGTGTACACCTAAGGATCCTTAAAATAAATACCAAGGTAAAATCCCTTTTCCCCTTCTAACCGTGTATGACTTGATTTTAAGACCAGGAAAAGGCATCATATGGATTGCTTGTTTCCTCTAGTTGTTGCCTGTTCTCACATCTGCTGTTCAGCAGGTTGTTCTCTTTGTTGCATTTGTAGAACATTTTGGGGAAACAGGGTCAGAGAATGATATTAAAATTAAGGAATTAATACTGGTGAAAATATCCCAGTGGATTAAGTAATCCACCTTTATTCTATGGTAATACTACTACCTATGCTTTCTGATACCAATGCATTTATCAACAGCAATTTCTGAACCTTGTTCTGTCACCACAATCAATAAATCACCCTATTTGTGCATATAGGATTGTTATGGGAACAGACTGACCATGTAGACATGCTGTTTGTGCATCTGGTACCTTGCCAGACTTATAGCATCAAATTGGTTACTCTAAAATATTGTCTGTGAAGGTCTCCCAGGGATTCAGACAGACACATAATGTACTGACCAACATGGGGAAGCCTAGTGGCCCCCAAGCCTGCTGCATTTGCAGATAACCCAGAAAGCAAGGTCTCCCTTTCTCAATGTTTCCATGACAGTAGACCATCCCCTTTAACATTGAGATGTGGCTACAAAATATCTTCCTCTTTTGTGTTTCTTCAAGAATTCAAGGATAATTTCAGATTAGAAATTCAACATAATCTGTATTGATACTGCCCAAGGGACAAAATGTAAGATGTTATGCCTTAACGGGAACATAAAATGTTTAAAAGATATAGGTAACGTCAGGATGGATGACAATTTTACGCCCCAGACAGGTGCACAATGTAAAATAAAAAGGTATAAGAACAGTTGAGGTTGAGAGCACACAGTTAGAGGGAAAAGGTTTTCACAGCATGACTAATAAGTTTTCACAATGGTTTCACAATCCTGCTGAGCAAGAAGATGATTTAAAGATACTTGAATCACTTAGGAAAGGAGAGACTACTTACCTTGAAGTTTGGCTTTCTGAGGATCCCCTACCTAATCCTGAGTCCCATAGAATGAAAAATTTGGAAGTTGTCATACCTTTGGTTGTCCACAAAGCATTGATGGGAACTCACATCAACCTCCAAATACAGCTGTCAGGTTTATCGAGTGGAGGGAGATGAATCAGCAAACCTGAAACACAGTTTTCAATTTTAACTTTAACCACAGGTCAATACAAAGTGCTATCTCACCATATTTTCCAAAACAGCATAGGATCTTCTTTAAAGCTGCTTTTATTGTTGATGAAGATTACTGGAGAGATTAACTGTAAAAGACTGCTCTAAATTAAAAAGTGTAACTCTAAAAACTGCTGCATAAAGACAGAGAAACAATTAAATGTTAGAATTATGGAAATAAAATAGTTTTACATATGTGTATAAATAAGCTGTAAACCAGAATAACATCTCATTTTCTCTCTTTAAATATATGATAGGGACACACACTACTTATAACATGCATTTAGTGTAAATGCTTATATCTGTATTAAAAAAGGCAACTTCAACATGCAGTTTGAGTTCTTTAATTTCAGCACGATAACCTTTCCTTAGAAGGCCTGTTCTTTACAATACTGTCTGGTAAAAAATGCAAATGGTGAAATTAAATTACGTGTCTTGAGGCAGGCAGAGATCCAAATCAGGCCGTTCTGCTCCTGCTAAGTGACTACTGTGGTATTCTGCTAGCTTTGTGTTTGAAACAGACTGTTTTGGTCTGGGAGATGGAAAGAGAAAACAGTTCAGACACTTTCTTTTAGAGATAATGGTGCCAGGGAAAGAAAGTCAATGAACAGCAATAAAAACTGTACATGGATTTGCACATAAGGTTTTGTACACTGAGAGCTGAAACACTAAAGTGACTGCTGAAGCTTTGTATAAGCACCTTTATTGAGAAGGGATTTGAAGCTTAGCAGAAATCCTGGAAGGTTATTAAGATAGAGATCGGCTGCTGCACAGAATACAGAATCCTGGAAAAATCCACAGCATCATCTTGATTTTGTAGCATCTGGCTCACATCACGAATGCCTTGAGCACTGTCATTCTGTGAAGTGAATACCTGGTGTCAGGAAAATGGCCTTGAAGAAACAAATACTCACCAAGTCAGAATGAAGAGGAGTGTGAAACAGGAATAGAAAAATGTGAAATAGTAAGAAAGTCAATATACAAATGCATGCATCTAATTTTGACCACTTTAAATAAATTACAGCAAACTTTGGGACTACCTGAAGGTAAGAATGATAAATCCTAAGAAGTGTAGGAATAATTTTTCACTGTCAGGTATGTCTAACATTTAACTTTAGCAGTATTGGGGTATTTCTTTAAGGTCCTTATGGCTGTGGACAACTGTACGACATTGTTTTTCATAACAGACTTGCATGTCAAAGAAAATGTTTGGACTGTAATTCCTTAGAGTAGCAGAAGAAACTGGATATGTCTTCGCCATGGGCTGGTACCCTGGCTGTGCTGGACACCTTGTTCTCTGCAGAGAAAAGAACAAGCAAAATTTGGCAATTGACTTTCCTGGCTTCTGGAAGTAGTTCAGATGTTTGTAATTTGTGAGTTTCTGGGACCAGACTAGATTAGATCACTGTTATTTGATACTGGTAGCATATCTGTGACTGCTAGCTCAGGATACTGTGTTCTGACCAGAATTCTCCCTAGGGGAGAAAAGCTAAGAAAAAAAAGGGGAAATACAATTTTTTTTTCTCCTCTCTCTCTCTTCAGTTACTTGTTCAAATCAGACTGCACATGAATTTGTATAAAGGTCATGTGGTTTCCCATCTTCTCATAATTTCTCTTAAAAAACCCAAATAAAACCAAACATAAAAAAGAACTGACCCCAAGAAAGCAAACAAACAAAACTGCAATGAAAACAACCAAGAGACACGGACTTCCTTTAATTAAAAATAAAGGTAATCAAACAATTGAAACCATTTGTTCAAACCTACATCCTGTCAAAAGAAGATTTGGTTTTATTGGTAAAAAGTAAAATAGCTACACTGAAAACTTTCCCTGATTTAGTTAGAAAATAAATCACCGAAGATACTACCTTCAGCTTTGGTTGAATTTATAGCTGTATTAACTATATATACACAGACATTTTCTTCAGCTTTCAAGATGAGAAGGTTGAAGATTACAACACACGTAATTCAAGTAATTGGTATCAAGATAGGCTCCTTACATATCCAGCCTGTGGTATCTCTATGCTATTACTTATTTCCTATCTTTTCTGGGTGGGGTTGTTTTTATCTTTTTTTCGTGTTTCCTCTTTTCTTCTCCTCAGTATTCCAGAGATACATAGGTCTGTTAATCCAAATTTGCCAATGATTTAGCCTTTCCAGCACACCGTACTATTTGACAAGCACAAAAATACATCCGCCCACATACAAAAACTGGGGTTTTAGTAACTTGAGTCTCTCCTAAACGTGATCAAAAGGTTTTATGGCATTATTTCTACACTTGGTAGTGTTTTAAAACATTCTGAGTTAAAATTGGAGAGAGTTTAAAAGGAAGAACATTGAATAAGCAGTTGTATTTGGTCTGGCTGAAATAGTATTTCTTCACAGCAGCCCTCACAGTGCTGTGCTTTGCATTAATAGGTAGAAAGGAGCTAATAAGATACCAGTGTTTTTGAACTTCTGGGCAGTGCTCAGCAGCATCAGGGCTGTCTCTCCAATATTCCCCCCTTACCAGTAGGCTGGGTGTGGACAAGATTTTGGGAGGGTATGTAGCCAGTATAGCTGACTCAAACTTCCCAAAGGGACGTTCCGTTCCATGTGATATCTGCTCAGATATAAAAGCTAAGAGAAAAAAGTAGGAAGAGTAGAAGCACTCATTATTTTTGTTTATCTTCTGGAGAAACCACTATGTATACTGAAGCCTTACCTCCTGAGGAACGGACTGACACCAGCTGTTGATGGGCGGTAGAAAGTAAATCTACTGTTTTCCTTTGTTTCTGCATGTGCAAACTTTGCTTCCACTTTATTAAACTGCCTTTACTTTGACCCATGATTTTTTCATCTTATTTCTTCCATCCTGTCCTGCCGAGGAGGGGCATGATAGAGCAGCTTGATAGACACCTGGCATCCAGCCAAAGGCAACCACCAGAGCCATGTTTTACAATGAAAATAAGAGTATAAATGAAACATCATACACACCTTTCAGCTTCTCCAGCTGCTGTTGCCACTGAAGCTTCTGTCATTCTGGAGACAGCAGGAGAGACTGGGACAGTGGAGGGGTTTTCAGCCACTGGGAGCTGGCAGAAGGGGGTTTTACCCCTCGCATGCTGACACAAAGAAGCCTGGAGGTCAACGCTGAAACCCCTCTGGAAGGCGGCACTCAGTGCCCAACACACATTGAAAAGGGGCAGAGCTCCTCACCCAAAAGGGGCTGTACCTTCCTGTCACTGCCAGGCAGGCACGCAGGCCAAGGGAAAGAAGTAAAGAGAGGGGATTCTCTGTATGTGTTCCACACAGGTTCATCCCTGTGAAATGACAGGGACAAAGAGACCCATTGGTGGGAGGGTCCAGGGATCTTATACTGGGTACAGAATAGGTGGGGAAAGGGATCTCAGCCAATGGGATTGGGGCAAGCAGGTGGGATTGACAGGAAGGGAACCAATGGGAACAACACATAGGAGGGACTCAGGGAAGGAGCCAATGGGGCGTTGAGGAAGAAAGAACTTTCTAGAACTAATACATATTAAAGAAGGAAAATGACTATATGTACTTCATACATAAAATATTAACAAATCGGGGGAAAACATGCAAAAGGCAGAACAAGGGAATCATGGGTTCTCACCATGACTGAATGTTACATGCTAAACTTGGGTTGCTGACCACCACAGCTGGTTGTCTGAGTTCTCCTCAGGAGAAAGACTGTTGGAGCCACTTGCACTGCCACAGGACAGGGAGACAGAGATGGCAGCAATCAGAAAAAAATGCACTATTACAATGACCATGCAGAAGCACCTTCAAAACCCTCAGTATCAAACTCTGTTACTTCAGCTTTGGTCACATAAGGATGTTTTAAGCACTTGACAGATCTTTCCTTTTATAGATTTTAATATAACTGTACTTTTGAAAAAGGCTGTTGGAAGGAAAAGTGCAATAAAAGAGTGTGTATTAACTTCTATTTTTCATTGTAGTAACTTCTAAATGCTAGGGACTCCACTGTGTTTAGCATTTCACAGAAAAATAATAAAAGATAGCTGCTGCCACAAAGACGTTTATAGTCTGAACTATAAGATACAATAGCCTTGGAATTGGCAAAGGTGCATGAACTCATTTTAAGGTAAATTGCTTTGTCCACAATGTCTGCATGTAATGAACCATCAGCAGTATTCAGCACACACTGCGCTCAGAAATCCAGAAGGTGTTCAACATCATCACTGGCATTTCTATATTGCATTGCCTTTGACAGCAGATTGATGATGGTGGTGGAATCACTGTGGTAGCAGAATTGCTTCTCTGTTTGTTATCCAACCCTTATCCTCAGCCCAGCTTTGCATCTGATATCGCCTTCATCTCCTAGGTAAATGTGTACAATCCAGTACTGTGTACCTCAGGAGAGTGGGGTAGACAAGGCAGGAAGATGATATATGGGAGCAGCAGGTACACTTTCCATGCGTTCTCCTTGGTGGAATCAGGGAATATGCTACTGTTGTCAGGCACAGCCATGGACTGAGAAAGGCCAAATGTGAGGAAGGAACAGGCTTCCTTGCTGTTTGGCTGTGGACTAGCTGCATGTTCTCAAATAATTAGTCAGGTAATCAATCACTGGTAATATTGCAGTGATTGGTAGGATGGGTTTGACTCAAAGTTAGATCATTCTCAGCATGAAGCCATGCTTTGGGTATTTAGTCCTACCTTGCTGACAGCTTAGTCATCTTTGTATCACACACAGAGTACACATGTGCTCCAGTTCTGTCTTCCCATCTGAGGAGTGATATTTTGTCTGATTTTCCTTGGTAAAAGTGTCACATCTGCTGTTTTTAAACTAAGATTTTTCTCAAGAAGTTCTGACAATTTTGGATTGTTCCATACTGATGTCTTATTCTGGCAGTGACAAATTTTCTGTGACAAATGAGCTTTGTGTCATGCATTTTCCAATAACTATTAAATGTTGATGTTCGCCCTGGATCATAGTATAAATTGAACAAGATAAAAATGCATTTACACTATTTTTTAAATTTGGAACTGTATTTTAGTTTTCACATAAATCCATTTGTGATTTCCATATGTTCAACTTCCAGAGTGGTTTTGTTGCAAGCTAAGTGTATTCTTTTTTAGAGGAAATAGCATGTCAATCCTTTTCAGCTGTATCCCAAAGTCTAATCCCCAGTAGGTACATATGTATTTTTATTCCCTCCTGGCAGGTATTTGTACAGATTTCTAAGATCTCCCTGAGTCTTCTCTTCTTGATGCTGGACAGTCCCACTCTTTCAGCCTGGCTTCTCCTGTCAGATGCCCTGGCGCTTTATCATCCTTGTAGCCCTTAGCTGCACATGCTTCAGTTTTCTCATGTCCTTCCTCTGCTGGGGAGCCCAGCACTGAAGCCAGCAGTCCAGATGTGTCTCCTTGGGGCTGAGCAGAGGGGAAGGAACACTCTTCTCAGTCTGCAGGGAGCACTGTGCCTGTGGTAGCCCGGGAGGCATTTGGCTGCCTTTCCCAGGAAGGCACGTTTCTGGCTTGTGTTCAACATATCGTCCCCCAACATGCAGAGGTTCCTCTCTGCAGAGTTCTTTTCCAGACAGCTCCAGCTTTTCCTCCTCAGGGGCTGGACGTGACATTTCCTTTTGCAATCATTATGGCATCATTATTAATTTCTGTGTAAAATTCTGTGTAACTAGTGATGTTTCAGAATAATTTTTATATTCGCCAGTCCTAAATTTCTTTACTTTGTTTTACTCTTCACTAGATTAAAGAGATTTTATTCACTCATAATAACATTTACCATACTGATTATTTAATATAGGTTTTCAGAGTGATGTTTTCCTAAAGAGAAATTATCAATACCTATTGATTTAACTGTAAATTTTCTTTATGGTAATACCACAACATTTTCTTTAGAATGTGTAGAAATAAATCCTTTAGGCATGAAAACAAAACACATTTTTTATCTCTAGAAACTTCTATAGATTATAAACTATTTTTTACATTTTAAGGTATATTTCCCAGAATTATAGTTATCCTTTAAAATATACAGCATGGATTTCTCATTTTTAACCTTTTTTTTCATACAGTATTTAAAATAACATATATACATACCTAACAGCATTATTGTGCAGTTTACAAACCTGGTACCCTGAGGTAGTATATTATCACTTGGTTTGAACACATATTGAGCTTTCCCTTTCCTTTGTAGTTTAACTGCAGGTGTTCTACAGTCTTAACTTCACCAAGTTTTTGTCATCCTTCCTGAGAGCTATCTAGGGCTCCTTCTTTTATTCCTTAGGGAAAGGGAATTACTGCCAACAGTTTTGCTTTTCTTATCTTGACCTGGTGGCTGAGTGGCTTCTGTGATGTTGTCTGGTGCCTTTCATCTGCACTCCTGCTGTGTGAGCAATGCTGAGCCTCGGCTGCAGCATCTCTCCCCAGTCAGTTGCTTCTGTTCTTTCAGCTGAGTGAGGATAATTACTTCACTGGGATACAGTCAGCTCCCACTGAAGTCAAGGGAGCTAATAGAATCTCAAATAGCTAATAGAAAAACTGCTTTGTTTCATGTGGGGTTAAATACAATGAAGTTGGTTCAGTGTGATATCCATTTCAAATCACAGTACTATGACCAAACTCAGCTTCTGTGAAAGAATTCTTATTTTATTTGGACAGTGTGTTCCTAAGATTGCATTTTCTGATAGTAATACAGTTTGATATAAAAAATTATTTAGATGTGTTTTTATTGGAGGTTCATAATTATTTCAAAAATAATAGTGGAAACCACCCTCCCACCTTTTTTTCTTTTCAGATTTCTAGTTGGGACTATCATAATATCATTTCATTCAGCTTTTTCAAACTTCTCTGATGAAATTAATAATCCTGACAACATTAAAATTTTAACATAATGTAAACAGCATAACTGTCTGACACTTGTCAATGTAATTTTTCCTCAATTCTTTTCTCCATGTGAAGACTAGGAATTGTACCCAAATGGAATTGCATAGTCATTTAGATCGAAGAAGTATTTAAGATCATCAGGTCTAATGGTTAACCCAGCACTGCCAATGCCACCACTAAACCATGTCCCTAAGTGCCACATCCGTCCTTCTTTGAAATACCTCCAGGGATGGTGACTCCACCCACCATTTTCTGGGCTGCCTGTTCCAATGCTTGACAAACTTTTTATGAAGAAATTTTCCCTAACATCCAACCTAAACCTTCCCTGGTGCAACTGAATGCCATTTGTTCTTGTCTTGCCACTTGTGACTTGGGGGAAGAGCCTGACCCCCGTCTCTCGACAGTCTCCTTTCAGGTAATGGTAGAGAGTAACAAAGTTCGCCTGAGACTTCTTCTCTCCAGGTTGAACAACTCCAGTTCTCCCAGCCACTCCTTATAAGACCCTTCACCAGCTTTGTTGCTCTTGTTTGGACATGCTCTGGCACCTCAAAACCTGATATAACATTATATATAGTTTGTCCCAAATGTGATATTTACATTAAAGCCTAGTAAGTAAAAATAGATTTAGAAGAAAAAGGAACCTGGAAGCAGTAAATTTTAGTCATCATTAGAGCCATATCTATAATTGTATAAATCATTATTTTAATGCCTGAGAAAAGATGCAGCCAGATGGTGTCTTTCATGTGCCAAGTTAAGACCAGAAGCAATATTTGACCAGTACCCTTTGAACTCTGCGTTAAAAGTGAAAGTTTAGCTGTGAACCTCTGACACAGATAGTAGTACATCATAAAATTGCTGTAATATGTTTGTTGAATTTAATGAAATGTGGCACTAAACTGGCAAAAAATGACCTTGTTCAGTAGGCAGTAGATTTGATTTAATCTATGAGACAATGACAGAGAAGCGGATGCAAACATTAGAAATCCTTTTACTCATTTTAATCCCCATGAAAGATGAATTTTACTGTAAAATCAGAAAGTACATACTAAAGCACCTCAAGGAATGGGGGATGTCTCATCTACTGGCTGCATTAGGACTTACCATCCCCTTTTCACGCTCTGTGCATCAGCCAGAAGAGCCATTCAGAGCCATTAGCATGATCAATAATGGCAGGGAAAGTCATTTCCTATTAACATTTGCCTCACCATACTTAGGTTTCTTGTGCCTGTAAATAGTTCTCTTTCTACTGACAAGTTGGTTTGGCATGAATAGTTTCAGGGAATCTTTGCTTTGCCAGCATGACTTCTTCTAAAGTAAAATGGCTTCATCTGAACACTTTCTCTTTTTTTCATCTCACTCATTGACTGCCTTTGCCTTATTTTTTTTTCCTTCTAATTTTCCTTCTAATTTGATTTTTTTTCTTTATCTCCTAAAAGTATATAATTTTTAAAGCAAAAGTTTGAGACATTTTCTTCTGTTACACTAACACCACTTCAGCCGAGACTACGGGTCATGTGAAAAAGTTTCTGTAATCTAACATTACACTTATTTAGAAGCAAATAAAAATAAGTACATTTCTCACTGTGATACCCAATATCACTTGACTAAAAATTAGATTCCTTGTTTTGTGTTGGAATATGTAAGACACCTACATTGTCTATAGTTACTGGTGAAAAATCATTCTTTTGAGAAAGGGTTCATTGCAAAACCCAGTGTGCAACAGAAATGCTTCAACTGTCAATAGAAAATGTTAAACATGCTAAACCAACTCATGCTTGTGTGATATTCTTCTCAGTAACCATATATACAAAAAAGTAGACCTATAGGTATCTCTTCTATGTTAGAGCAAAAGCTCAAAAGCATGTAGTGAATCTGGCTGCATTCTGCCTGAATGCAAACAGCTATCACATTTTTGAAAACCTTCTTATTAACTGTTATATGGTACAATCATACCACTTTTGAAAGATCTTGTTTATCCTGAGACACATTCTCCGGAGACAGTTATGGTCCAGACCTCAGCTGGCCATACTAAATTATATTTGGAGCTAATAAAAATAATTTGTCTTTCAGATATTGGTACTTCTGATCTGTAAATAGATCTGTAAATAGAAAAGATTAATTCTATTTTGAGTACCTTATTTTCCCCATTTCATATAAAGACAGTGTAGCGTGACATGTAGGTGCAGATATCAGTTGAATCCCACTGTTTTGATCTGTGAATGTTTCTGCATCCTGAATTTGATATTGAAGAATGAAAATAGAAGAGATTTAGGGAAAAGGGGGAGAGAAACAATGCACTTGTGCTAATTAGTGATATGATCCTTCATTATTTTCTGAGAAGTCAATTCATAAAGGAAACAAAGAATGATGCAGATTATTGATCCATATCTAGCAATTTATTGTCCTAAAAAATCCTAAAACATGGACATCTAGAGAGGGAAAAGAAAAAAGGAAATAAAGAAAAAAAGAAAAAAAAAGAAGAAAAAAGGAAAAAAATGTAGGGATTAGTATAACATCCTAAAACTAAAATATGAAATAGAGGGGGAGAGGAGAAGCGAGAAGAGAAGGGAGAAGCTAGAAGCGGAAGCGGAAGGGGGAGGGGAGGGGGAAGGGGAAGGGGAAGGGGAGGGGAGGGGAGGGGAGGGGAGGGGAGGGGAGGGGAGGGGAGGGGAGGGGAGGGGAGGGGAGGGGAGGGGAGGGGAGGGGAGGGGAGGGGAGGGGAGGGGAGGGGAGGGGAGGGGAGGGGAGGGGAGGGGAGGGGAGGGGAGGGGAGGGGAGGGGAGGGGAGGGGAGGGGAGGGGAGGGGAGGGGAGGGGAGGGGAGGGGAGGGGAGGGGAGGGGAGGGGAGGGGAGGGGAGGGGAGGGGAGGGGAGGGGAGGAGAGGAGAGGAGAGGAGAGGAGAGGAGAGGAGAGGAGAGGAGAGGAGAGGAGAGGAGAGGAGAGGAGAGGAGAGGAGAGGAGAGGAGAGGAGAGGAGAGGAGAGGAGAGGAGAGGAGAGGAGAGGAGAGGAGAGGAGAGGAGAGGAGAGGAGAGGAGAGGAGAGGAGAGGAGAGGAGAGGAGAGGAGAGGAGAGGAGAGGAGAGGAGAGGAGAGGAGAGGAGAGGAGAGGAGAGGAGAGGAGAGGAGAGGAGAACTATTTCAGTGAGAAGGGACCTACAGTGATCTTCAGTTCAACAGCCTGACCAGTTCAGGGCTGACTAAAACTTAAAGCATATTGTTAAGGACATTTTCCAAATGCCTTTTAAACACTGACAGGCTTGGGGCATCAACTACCACTCTAGGAAGCCTGTTTCAGCCTGTTCCATCTCTGTGAAGAAATCCTTCCTAATGTCCAGTCTAAGCCTTTTCTGGTACACCTTTGAACTTTTCCCACACATCCTGCCACTGAGTTCCAGGGAGAAGAAAACACATCCCTCTCCACTTCCTCTCCTCAGGAAGCTGTAGAAAGCAATTAGGTCACCCCTCAGCCTTCTTCTCTTCAAATGAAACAACCATAGATTCCTCAGCTCTCCTCATAGGACATTCCTTCCAGCCCTTTCAACAGCTTTGTCATCCTCCCCTGAATGCATTCAGGGACCTTCATCCTTCTTAAATTGTGGATCTCTAAGCATTTGAGTTGCAGAGTTCAAGTCAAATTTATTAAATAGATTCAAGAAGTGTATTCAGTGCCATATTCACTGCGGTGGGGGGAGGGGTGTTGTAAGAGGCTATCATGATAAGACAGAACAAAATCAAAAGCCTATTCTTCAAAAGCCTATTCTTAAGCATTGCTTCTGTTCTTGTAAAAAATAAACTGACAAAGTTATGTTTATCTATACAGACAGATACTCCACAGTATGAAAACAATATGATTGCTCTGTATTAGTGTGCGTATGGAATGTGAATGCTAAAATAAGCTTATTTTCTTTATTTTTAACTGACTTAAAGAACTCTATGAGTACAAACCAATTCCTGCAACACACATATTTATACATACTTAATAAAGTAAAATGTTTCTGAAGAAAGACATATTCAAGATATAATTGTCTTTCGTAGACTGCAGAGCAACAATAGCATATTCTGAATTTTTGAAGATGGTGCAGTATTATTCAAATGAAATATGGTTTTGGTAGAACTTGATCTCATTCAAATTCTAAAAATAATGGGTTTTGTCTTTTGGTGTTATTAATGATTTTATTTAAAAAAAATAAATTCAAGTAAAACCAATCGAAAGAAGAGAAGTTTTACAGAAAAGATCATCAAAAGTACAATGAATGAATCAGAAGATAAACTAGTTTAAGAAGCTACTCAATTAGGAATATTAAAATAGAGTCCAAATGTTTCAAAGACTGGACAAGGAATTTGAACTATTCTTTCAACTCAGTTTGATTTTAAACAGACAATTTAATCTTGGTGTTTCTTTTGGGGTTTATTTTTGTTTTGTTCATTCATTTTTGTTTGGTTTGGTTTTGACTTGAAATAGCAGTACTGTATGAAACAAAGACGTGCAAGCCAAACCTAGAATATTTAATTTAACAATTCTGAGTTTCATAAAAGTTCAGTAAGCATGAACACTGATTGTACTGAAACTGCATTCAAAAATGGAGCTGAAGGTAAAGGTTGCTTTTTGGTCTCTTAGTGGCTTAAGTTGTCAAGGGTAACCAGATGTGATTTCCAGCTCTTTAAGGGAACTACAGCTTTATTTATATATCATGACTCTCAAACTGTGTGACCTCTACTACTATGATTATAGAGCCTCTTGTGTCTGAAAGAAGAGCCAGGAAGAGAAGGCATAGCTGGTTTATGCCAAATAATGTATCCTCTGGTAGTTGTGCTAAGCATACATTTCACATTCTGCTTATGCCATGGAAAGAACTGGAATTCATGGGTGTAAAGGAAAGCTGCATCAAGTCTATACTACTGACAAAGTACTAAAATGATAGGATCAAAGATAAAGTTCAAATTAAAGATGTATTTTAACAAGGACTTCTACAAATATACCCTACAAAATAACTATTGAACGGTATCTTCATGGTCTAAGCAGAGAATATGTATATTTTTAGGAACATTATTTCAAGCTGAGCAACTTTTGCATGTGTTCATATACACATGCAAACAGTATGAGTGTTTGCATATGTACATATGCGTGGATTTTTTTAAAAAGCCTGGTCTAATTATCACAAAATTATCACACTAGATTTTTGAGATATCTGGTTAATTTATTGGCAAACCTGAAGAATAATTCCATGTTTCTTGGTCCATTGTGTTGAGTAGTCTAAGTTAAGTTGCATATACAATGAACAGAAAACATCATGTTTTATTTTCTAGCACAGATAAGACACAATAATTTCAAAATTCCTCTTATTTCAAGGACATGAAACTGCATTAGCTGTTTCTCTGAATAACTTGTTATATAGATATTTATACCCCTGAGCTGGTTTTCACAACATTTTTTTCCAAGCATCACCCTGCTGCTGCGTGTTAGACACTTACCTCTTTAAGATGTAAGAGGCATTGCCACTAGTGTTTCAGGCATATATCTGTGTCACAGGATTGTATGAGTGTCATCAACAGTTTGCCAATATCTTTAGAGCCTGTGTCCTAAAAAAAGCATCTCCTGGAACAAATCTTCTTTTTCTTGGAAACCAAGCATCAGTAAAGCAAAATGCCTGTTATTTCATTCCTAGTTAATACAATACAAAAGTTATATTTATTTTATCTCTAAACACTTCTTTCTATAGAGAACCAGGAAATATTTGAAACACTTTGAAAAACTTACTAAGCTCTTATAGTCAAAATAATGATTTGCACCACTGCTTACTCAAACCTTTTACGTTTTTATAGGTATCATGCTTGCTGCTCATGATAAATAAGTCTGATTATTATTCATTCACATTGTTTTTTTCAATTTCCTTTTCTACTGAGAGTACTTGTGGTTCTCTTTGATTGTTTATTCAGTGAGAACACTTATGATTTAAAGAGCTTGATTCTATTTTTCCTGAATAAGTCTTTGAGGATATATAGTTTGGGTTGACAGTAGAACTATAAACAATGTCTATTATCACTGTCTTAACCATTAAAAGTTAAGCATCCAGGAGGGACAATTGAAAAACGTGTTTGTAATTTTTATTTTTATAGTGAAAACCTTTTTATTCTTACATGCCTTTGTTAGAATTCATTATCATGTGTGAGATATATTTTTTACATTCAACCAGACAATTATTTTAGGACTGAAAGAACGTGGGACTCAATTGATGAGGGATTGGATTCCCTCATTAAGTCTAGTCCCTACCTTCTTCAATAACAGGCAGTGAAAAAGTAAATATATATTAAGAGAAACCATACAGTATTTACAAAGTATTCATGAACACACTATAATTCTCCACACTTCATAAGAAATGTAGTTACCAAAGAGAAAAGCTGTGTATGTGATATGCTCCATTTTAAAAGACCTTAAAGAATGAGTTGACATAGAGAAATAATTTATTAATGTTATTATTATTGTTTTTGTTGTTGTTGTTATTATTATTATTACTGCTAAATATACAATAGCTATAAGAAATAATTATTTTAAAAATAATTCCAGGAAATCTGGAATGTGTCCTATTTGCATCTGTGATTAATTTTCAGTGTTTTAAAGGAAGGAAGGAAAATACTTGTTTTAGTGTGAATCAGGTTCTCTGTGCTTGTAAGAAGGAAAGTAGAAGAAAATTATCATTCTTGATTTGGTACATCCTTATTAAATACAGTAAATTTTTTCTCTGGACTTCATTTTAGGATATTTGAACATAGAAAAATATAAAATGTTCTTAGATGCTTTACCATCTTTTACAAAAAATCTTCTACTTAAATCTTTCCTAATCACAATTATCAAAACACAGGTGTAGAGTGGAATTACTGCTGTGTAGTATGAGAATGAGAACACTGAATCCTCATTGTGTTTCCCACATCTTAGCTGATTTTATCCAGTGTTCAGTGATACCAGTGTCATCCAGTGATCCACTCGAGTTGACAGCTGAGGTTTTTTTTCTCATATGCTGAGGAGGGCCACCAGATTTGTTCCATATAGTTTTCTATTCCATTTGTTTCATGTGGAGAATGGCATATGGAGAATACAATAACAATATGAACTTCTAATAATATGAATTTCTAGCTAAGCTGAATGCCTCTTAGTCTTCACAATTTACCACAAAATGCTGGATGATGAGTCAGTTCTGATTTCTTTCACAATGATTTCAAATCTGGTTCTCAAATAAGTATTCATATTTTTTTAATTCTCTGAAGTGCTGACATTTGAGCTTCTACCAGAGATTAAAAGCACATTAAAAGTAAGAAGCATTGTGTTCTATTTTATGTTGTCCTTTTTTTCTTAGTTCTGAATCTCTTGCACTTTTTTTTCATTTTAACATATATTATTATAGTTCCTATGGTAAGCTCTATAATAGAATACCAAAAAATACTTCCAAAAAATAATGAATGGGCTTCTTTCTGATCATGCATTTGCTCTCCTTGTTGTTTCATTGCCATGAAGGCCCATGTGTTCTAGAATACAATTACAAAAAAGCTTTAAATATAAATACATCAGTGTTATGTTATGAATTCATACTGATCATATTACTTCTGTGGCTTTACTAGTTAAATTATACTCAGTGCTATAAAATAATGTCTAGTTGAAACTCCTAACAATTCAGTGTAAATATAACTGCAAAATCATTCAAGAAATACACTATGGATGTTCTGCAAGAAAAATATGTTATATGTCAAAATTCTGGATTGTATAACCTTAAATATAATTCTTTAAACAGTAGGACATTTTCATCAGTTTAACTAGTAACAAGGTGGACTGAAACAGCTCTGTTTTCAGTAATTCTGTATTTGCCTTTTAGCTCAGGTCTATGTTTTTATAACTGGGTAAATATTGGATGATTATAAATCCATCTGGTGTTCAAAGAAGAGTAATCTACTCTTACCTACATTGGCTTACAATTAAAATTTATGGAACAAACCTCTTTCAAGTTAGTTTAACATGATTTCCAGACTATAAAGCCTCACCTCTATCTCATGGAATAAATAATTTAAATTTATTATCATTTAGTCAACTGGATATTTTCTTGCTAGCCCATGTTCTATTAATTTATTTGACCATCTAAAAACTACAGTAAATCCTTGAGAAATAGAAAATCACATGTAATCACGTGTTTTGTAAATTATTTTTTATCTATCTTAAAATCAGCTAGTCATGCATCAAAATATCTGTCTCTACTATAGGGCCTGTCTACTTCAACTTCCTTATAAGGAGTTTTTAATTGTTTTTTTATGAGCAGTGATTGCAGACACCAGTGCTGGATAGTAGTAGAGTGCAAAAAAGATATGAAGACAAGTATTTTTTTTGTGTATTATAAGATTCAAACCACTTATGGCTGTTAGAAGAAACAAGATTTTTCTGTAGTTCTACCATCTATCTCTAACAAAGGGCAGCTCTAGGACCTACTATCTGACCTATTAATTCAATAACAGAAACATTTTCACCTCCTGTCCTAATATATGTTATCAAGGTGAGTTAGAAATTCTACACAGAATTTTTTTTTACTAACTTGTAATTATATAACTTTAAAGAATAATGAGATAGTCACTAGCAAAAAGGTTAAATGAGGAAGAAATATTCAAAATAAATTGTCTGATACTTATTTCAGTTTGCAATCAATAAGCATTTCCACTGTAGTTTAGACACCATGAAACTATGTTAGAATGGGTATCTTCATTTCTGCATTTATTAATCTATGTTGTTTCTAGATATATTCCTTTTACTATAAACACATCCTTTTCTCTCTGCATGAAAAGAACTTGTAGAAGATTCTTATGAATTAATTACTTATCTGATCATATTCCAAAGTGCTTCTGTCTTTTTTCAGTTTCATCTTTTACTCTGAAATTCAATCTAAGTATTGTATTCACATATTTGTAATATATTTGATTTTTTGAGTAGCTCCTAAATATTCAACAGTTTTTCTAGTAATTATAAGAAGACTGGAGCAGTTTGGTAATTAGGTTTTGGTAAAAAGACTGCTTACATGTTCCATCAACAAGTCAGGAAAGGTCATGTAAACATTTTCTGGTGACTAACATCTGTTTGCAGCAATATCAGTCCTCTAAAGTTAGTAACTAGTACAGTTCTCTCACTTCCAGGTATAGAGCTCATAATCAGTATGTAAGGTAGAAAAATTAATCAGGATATCAAATAATTTTCAGAAAATTTTAGCCCATGCAAAAAATTATAAATGGATTTTATAGCACAGAATATTAAATCCCCCCCAAGACTGTGTTTGTTTTATTGATGAATACTAAAAGACAGTAAAATCCAATGCAAGATTGAGCTATAGACAGAGATAGGAGTTTAAAAAGTTAATAGAAAAAATTATCTGACAGGAAGAGAAAGTCACCAACAAAATACCTTCAATATTTTTTCCTGTGCCCTTAGTCTAAATTGGGGGGGAAAAAAAAGAGAAAGAGAAAAGAAGAAAATAAAACACAAGAAAACAAAGCAAAGGAAAAACTCATGGAGGAAGGTGAGGAAGAAAATAGAAAACCAATTCCCTTTGAAGTTCAAATAATTTCACATAAAAAGCTTTTTCCATGCATTATTTTTCCTATCTTTGCAGATAATATGTCTTTAGTATCTGCTTCAGTAGAATAGGTAGGATACTCCACTCCCACTTGTAGAAACCACTGCTTTCTCTGTGTGATAATTGCTATGGGTTTAGCAGTGCTGAAAAGGAGTGAAAAACAGTGTCACCAAAATGTATGCTCATTTTCAATAATAAAATTTCTTTGAAATATTTTAATGCACTTTTCACCTCCATGAACAAGTATAATCACACCAACAGATCTTGTTATTTAAGAGGACTACTATAAATACAGATATGGCTATGAGGGACTATGCTCCAGTTAAAATAGGTACATTTGAAAACCTCAGGTGTGTTTAAGCTGATGAACAGGTGAAATATGTTACAAAAATTAATTAGATTATAACAAAAAAACCCTTTACATACATTATATTACTCCAAAGCACAAATAAACAGAACAGCAAAATTTGTTAGGGACTTTTTGATTGTTAGCTGTAAAATGTTTAGAGAAAAGGATTGTTTAATGTTTCAAATGCAATGAGAAAAAGACAAACAAAATTAAAAATAACAAGATGAATACTTTATAGGATGAGCAACTTTTTTTCACTTCAAGTTACAGAATCAGAGTGCAATCATCTGTGTAAAATGTTCATTTTTTATTAGCAGCACCAAATTTTATGGTACTTACTGGACACAGAAGTAATTCCTGAATTCAAAAGTCCTGACAAAAATGGTCTTGGAATCAAGAATCAGTGATAGGGAAATCTTGCAAAATTCATGATTTTGGAAAAGGTTGGAAATCTTTGGGTTTGAGTTCTCACCAGTCTGCAGTTATGATGGAGATTCACTGGGGGTAGGCTGGGGCAGAAACCAAAATGAAAAACAAGTAAATAAATAGAATGCACAAGAGATATTTGCTGTCTTTCCTCACTTGTGACATGCCTGAAATCATTATGTTTTGTGTTGAAAAAAACAGGTGAAATTATTATGTTTTGTGTTGAACAAAGTGCAGCTCTGCTTTGCTGTTAGGTAGACACCACATTCATTAAGTCTGGTGTGCAGTTAAGATGATGAAAAGGATTCAGTGAGGGCATGTTAGTTTGTTAATACTAGAGGACCAAGCAGTGTTTATGAAAGAGCCAATGAACAGTACAAATGGAAAATATAATTTCAGTTCCTTTCATTCATCTTTCCTAAGAATGTGCAAAAGGAATCTTGAACTGTATCAGTTTTGGTCTCCTTATTCTGAAGTTATCCTACTAGTCCCAGAAAACTCCCAACTTAGCAAGGCCCAGAAGCATTTAAAGATATAATGTCTAATTTTCAGGTACTCCAAAATAAATATTTTATAGTTTCATCAAATCTGTAGGCTGAACTGTATGACAGGCCAAGATATTAACTAGAAAGCTAAATGCCCATTAAATGATACTCCATCTAGAAACATTCAAGTAGGAAACAAAGTCCAAGGTTATACTCAAAATAGGTTCAACACTGAATTAAGACAAGGTTGCTCAGGCCTTTGTCCAGACATTTAGAAAATGCCTGAGGACAGATATTCATGTAGCCTGTTCCAATGGTTAACAGAACTCATAGTGAGAATTCCGACACCACACCACCTCTTATAAACAGCTGGAACACCAACTTATTGTCTTCTATTCCTCCACCAGGCCCCACTGGTTCTGGATCCATGGCTTCTTGAAAGCAGTGGGTGAAGACTGTTTGGCCCACTACCCAAAACATTTTTCCTTCAACCCAGCTTGCCCAGCCTTTCCTTGCAGGGCCAGTTCTCCATTTCCAATTACCTTAGAGGACCTTGGTTTGGCTCAGATGAGTTTATCCTTTTGAACAGTATGTATCCGTTAAGTCCTGTGGACTTTTAAGGATCAAGAATGCTCAAGATAAACATTAACTGATCTTCTACCATCACTGGAAAGTTCTTCTCCTTCTTCAACCCTATTTCTGGGCAAAAAGACCTGGAAAACCTTTCTAATAAAGGCTGAGGCAAAGATGACAACAAGCACCTCAGCCTTACCTACATCCACTGTCACAAGTTCACCTACCCCCTTTTCATGAGGACTCAGTGCCTCATCTGGAGCACACCTTCTGTCAACTTGACAGAGGTGACATCACATGTCTCTCAAGCATGGTGTGAGTCAAGGCCTTTCTGGTTTCTCAGCCCCTTCACAGTCACTGCCAGCCACAAATCTTGTGTTACATGCACTCTTGCTTGCTAGTGAAACACCGGTCAGCGTTGGAGCTGGGCAGGAGCCTGATGCGCTCTGTCAAAAGTCAGCTATACTATATGGGTGCCCACCCTTTTCAGTCAAGAGCCATTCTCCTTGCAGGGAACAGCTGACAAAAAACTGGTCTGCAGAAACACTACGGAGCTTCCAGAGGCAATTGCAAACAGAAATCATGGTTTTTGGGGGGAAAAAGGAAGGAAATAGGTAAGTAAATAAATAAAGAAACCCTACAAACCGCAGGGGTTAGTCACAGTGTGATGTAAAAAAAAAATAAATAAAAACTTAATTCAACCCTATGATTGAACTCTCCCAGTCCTCAATTAAATAAAAATCTGGAAGAAAAAAAAAACAAGTTGCTACAAGTAAGAAAAGTGTTAAGCCACTGGAAAATAAAGCAAAACAGAACAAAACACAAAACAAGATGTTGCATTAGGTTTTTGTGTCAAGGTTTTGGTAGTGGGGCACAGGCTGACATCTGTGAGAAACTGCTAGGAGCCTCCCTTATGTCCACAGCCTCTCTAAATAAATATCTGAAGAAATTCCATAAAAGCTGAAATAGGTTGATAAATAAACAACTATGCACAAGTTAAAAGAAAAAACAAAACAAAACAAAACAACAAAACAAACCAAAACCAAAGACCTCAACCCAACAAGCAAATTCTATGGGAGGAAAGAAAACCTGAAAAACAAACGAAAAAGCCACCCATAAAAACGCACTTAAATAAATGGTAAAAAACCCTAAAAATCCCCCTCATACAAACTCCCTAAAAAAAAGCACACACACAAAAAAGAAAAAAACACCAAAGAAAACCAAACCCCAAACCAAAAACAAAGAAAAAAGAAGGGAAATCAAGAAAAGGAAATTGAAATAATAAGGAAGTTCCCCACAACAACCACCCATGCATATTTCACATAAACAAAGGAACAAATATAAGAAGCTTCTTTATGGTAAAAATGGCCACCAAAAATATCTGTATGTCTCAAAAATATCTTTTATCTGCTTGCTCGCAGCATTCTGCACAGCAGGGAGCAGATAAAGGTGCTGGCAGAGAATGAAATAGCAGTGCTGAATCACGTTTCTTGTGTATTTACAGGTTTCTTATAACCCTAAAAGAATTCTTAAGAGAGAACACCATAAATCTCTTTAAAAATGTCCCACCTTGTTCCACAGTAAGGAGATAAACTTGGACAGAGTGTTTTTAACGTGTCTGCTAGAAATTGCCTACGCTTCTTCTATAACAATTCCAGCCTCATCCAAACTTTCTCATTTAAATAAATAAATCCTGTCATGGATTTATTTCAGCTAATTTTGTTAGGATAACTCCCTTGCCTAAAATTTTGTTTCTCATGACATTTTGGGCACTGTAGGGTCTGTCTAGTGTCTAGGTGTTCCTCAACAATAAAATTGGTTTCTCCCAGGTTCTGTGTAATATCTGCCCATCCAAATACAAGCACCTCAGGGCAGGGGCTGGAGTCTGGAGGTCAGGTGGAGGCAGTGCAGGTTAAATTGTTTTCCAAAAAACATCCTTAGATTCTCATATTTTGGCAAATGAATTATGCACTGAAGTCTATAGTGGGTCTACACCTACCTCTTGGAAAATTAGCTCCGTGTTTCATTTAGAGGGAATGGAGAGAAACTGGGCATGACTCACATGAACTATTTTTAATATCTGCTTTATGATTCCACAGAAGTGCTCGTTTCTTCACTGACTGTAAAGCAGTGACAAACTAAAGTGTAGAAATCATCTACAAGCATTTAAAGATAGGTGAGATAACTTTTTAGGGGAATTTCATGATCTCTGTCTGGCAGTACTTACACATATTCTGTACCACATTTCTTACACCTAAAAAAACCCAAATAAGCCCCACTTCAGTAAGTACAAAGACAACTCCTATGTGGAAAGCCTGTAGATTGTTTTCATAACAATATGGTGACTGTTTTTCCCAGAAGACGAGGAGACAGAAATGTCTAATACATTTTTCAACTGTCTTCTGGAAAGTTCTGAAATTATAGAAGTCTCTGTGACTTCTGTCTAGCTGTTCTGTCTAGCTTATCAAACTGAAGATTTTGTCACAGGTTATAGGGGTTATGATGAACTCCTAATTGAACTGACAGATCATTCTCAAACTCAAAAACATACAAAGCAGCTTTTGAAGTGAGTGGGCTGGCTGCAACACTGATCTGCCTGCAACACTCTGATCTGCCTGCATTTTATCAGGGAAAAAATAATGATGTCAAAACCTGTGGTGAATCTTCTTTAAGAAACATCATTTATTCACAGGTCACACAGAAAGCAACAAATCTTTAATGCATCTGTGAATAAATAAAGGAGTACCCTGTAAGCAACACATCATAATTTGTTGTAGACTTGGAAGAGGCAATGGAAAGTCTGCCCTATATTCATGCCCTGGTTATTTGAAATCCACAGTAAAAGCAAATAAAAACTACAGTAACAGAGAAGCGAGACAACATTTCTTCCTTACTTACATCTGCAAAGTTGCTGACATCTGTGTGGCTGGCTACTCTAGGTAGTGAGTGAATTTTAAAATCAGTGAATTTTAAAAGACCATAGATGCATCTGTTTCAGAAAACTTCAATAACTTTTTGTTAGTTGTTTCCACTGATGTATGTTTAAGGCATTAGGTTCCTAAAAAATCTCTATCTGGATATTTCTGGCGAAGTTTTCTTCAAAATAGTAGATTTTAATACTTAAATTGACAGTATGTCCTAGATATTTCATATATTATATTGCTATTTGTGTTTGAACAACACTGAAACTTTATTCTTTCCTACAAGAAATGTGAAATTCCTGGCAAAATTTTGACTTTTTCCTCATACATTTCTAGAACAATTTTTTGCTGATAACAGCCTATATCAGAAAGAGTTTCAGTAAACAAACAAACAGCAAACAACAAAAACAAATTCATTAAAAAACCCCAGCAATCCAGTTAAATATGTCTTTTCATTAGAGTAACCCAAAGTATTTTCCTCACTCAGGGAAAAATACATGTCTTCACTGAATCAGCATGATAAAATTCCCCTTTTAGCCTAGGAAATAGAAGTACATGAATAATGATCAGCTACTGATCTAATTCAGTCTTATTCAAGGGATATATCCTAGTGAAAGGGGAATTGAAGTTGTCTCAGAGAGAACAAGGGGAGAGATGTTAGGCAGCAAAAGATAAACTGATGTGAAAAAGCAAGTTATATGGTAGTACAAACTTAGTATTTTTCATAAATCAGCAATAATAATTTCAAATGTAAAGAAAATGTTATTATTTACAATTTTAAACAATACACATCAATCAAAAAATACTACTGAATAGGAACAAAAAGAGAGCTAAATCCATTAGCTAAAAGGCATGTGTACAGAAAGTGGGATCTTAGGAAAGAACTGATATTTTTAGAACCATAGGCTTCAAAAAACTTCCCTAGATGTCACATAAAAACCTCCTTACTTTCAAACAGTGAGTGCTAACAAGTACTTTGTTCCCACAGTGTTTTCCAGAATCGTTCAGCTTATCTTCCTTGATAAAGTATATCTGACTGGTTTCAGCCAATCTAGCAGATCAATTTCTGACAAAAGCCAATGGCAGCTCCGAATACTGCTACACTTGTTTAACACTGGACCCTGCTCATTCAGATCCCAGTTCAGGTTTCTTCCCTGGATGAAGAGAATTACACTCACACCTCTCTTCCCACATGAATGACATCTACCAGAGGGAGGAGCAATGGAATGTAGTCATCCTAAGGTATCAACCAACAGTCTCAAAGAGACTGTATGTTAATCTCCAGGAGGACTAATGCCAGATGCGTTAAATCTATTCTGTAACTTGGTATCACATATCTGCAGAGTCCAACTCTCCTAATTTTTGGTACAGGCACAAGCAATCTCTCAGCATATGTATTTCAAGAGCAAGGTTAGGATAGCCTGCCCAAAAGGAAATGCAGCTGGGACATTTCTATGTGTGCAAAACACTCTGACCTTCTAACACTGTAAATGGAAGCATTCACAGCCTCCTCATGGGGCTATTTTACTTTACACTATGTCATAAACCATCAAGCAGTTCTCCATAATAAATGCTGAGACCACCCCCTAGGGGTTTAAGTTACTTCTTTTCCTGAGATAGTTCTGCATTATTTTGCAATTCAGATTATATTGTATTAAAGAATATTTTCTGTACACAAATTATCCTACAACTGTGAATGGAAATCCTAGTTTTCTTCAAAGATGAGTGCATTAAAGATAAGGGTGAAGTGTCACATTCACCCTTGATTTTTTTTTTAAGAATCTAAGATTTTCAAGCTACGTGACCCTTTCACAGCACAACTGAAGGTACCTTTTCCCACAGGAGAAGATAAAATGCTTACAGTTTCTTTCTTCCAGGGGTTTAGTGACACCTAGGTACCCACAAAATATTCCTAATGTGTGTATGAAAGGTGATTAAGGGAGTTCAAGCAAGTAATATAATAGTGCATGCATAATTTATATTGGGTGTAATTTATATTTTATAAAGCAGTAAAGATTTTGAACTAAGAATATATTACCTGAGCAAATAAAAGTGTCTTGAAATGAAATTCTGCTTTCCCTAAACAGGAAGGAGGCATTCCTTCTTTTGTAACAATTCTCAAAAGACAAGCCTCTCTGAGAGCCACCAGGGTATTTTTCTACTGGCCAATGTCTAAGTTCAGCTGGTCCTTACTGTGGTATATATATATATATTAGATAGTTACTTATCTTTGGACCCTTGTGTTGGAAGTTAGGCGAGTACATAAAAACGATGCCTAAAGGCAAGGACTAGAATCGGTATGAAAATGGTTAGGGTCTAAATCTGTTGCTGCATTTTACACATGCTTCCTTCTTCAAAAGAAAAATAAAACAAGAAGGCAGTTGTGCTGGATTCTGACAGGTGTTCACTGTTTGAAATATCATAGTTCATAAGGCAAGTTAAAAGAAGAGATGACTGTCAATATAAATGCATGACAAATTCTATTTCTAATTTTACTTTTATGAAAGAATAAGTAGATCCAATATACATAATCAGAGTGATAATCTTGTATATTTACAACAAGCTGTCTAAAAATAAATATAATTTCTTACTCCATGCCAATATTTTTTACCCCTGCATTTAATTAAAAAGTGTTATTTAAACACAGGATGTCTATTCAGCTGAGCAGCCTTCAGGCCTATGTGACCAGCTGCAAAAATTCTGTATGGGCAGAGGACTCCAGAAGCTCCAAGTGTCCACATCCTGTCTTCTCACCTGGCCTTTATGCAGAGCAGTGGTAGAATTTGTGGATATGTTTCCCCAAGGGACTGTTGTTTTCACTGTTTACTACTTTCTAAGTTAAATCATTGGCATAAACCACCACTGGGTTGTTGGGGCACTTTTTTTATGTGTCTCTAAACTAATATAAACTATTATCATTATTACTGTTTTTATTATTATATATGTATTAGCTGTAGTTATATAGGTTATTACCAGCTTTCAGTCTCCTATGCCCAAGGTTCTATACAGATTAACGTTGTTAAGAGTTTCATTTGTGCTTCTTTGTTTCTTTCCAGTGCATGCCTAGAAAATGTAGTCTACTGCTTTTGGATAAGCCTGACCTATAATCATTATCTGTGTTTTGTCTCTTTTCCCAACCTGTATCAGAACCTCCTTGTAGGTTAAAGCTGGGCAGACGTAGTCAAGGTCTTAGTGCTCTCAGTAGTGCTTCTGAGTAATCTTCCTTCCATGAAGTCTCAGAACAGGCCAAGAATAGTATAAAAAACCTCCTTCATACTGCTTTTGTTGTTATCCCTTTAGTTCCAACTAAATAGAGAAACACTCAGAAAACATATTTCCTGGTTATATAAAAGCTTAATTCGAAGTTTAGCAGTGGTGAAGAAATAATTTTGTGCATTTTCTTTGTTTTAATGTGAACCAATTTTGTGTTTAGTTATAAATAGCTCTTAGAGGGCCATCAAAATTCTGTTTGTTCACTGTGTCAATTCTGAAAAGTGTTCTAAGGACCAAAGAAGGTTCTTATACATAATTGCCAGCAAGAAAAAGCAGGGGGTCTGGCTTCTACAAACATCATCAAAGTTCAGTAAGCACTCCACATTTATGGCCAAAAAAGATATGTCTGATTACTCTATATGGTAAAGGAATGCAGACTCAACTCAGCATCCAAATCTTATAAAAAATAAAATCTGTAGAATCCAGGCAAATTAGTCTCACTGGAAGTCCAACTAAAATCCACAGGTTACTCTTAGTGGAAAACTCTAAGGACTGTGGTTTTTTTCTTGAACTTTACACCTGGACCAATTTGGAATAACTGAAAAAGACTGTGAAAAATGCTTTCATATATTGTAGAGAAGTAAATTAAAATAACAAACTGGAATATAGTTATTACTTCAAGGCCAGGAAAAAAGCAAACAAACAAGGTAGCAAAGTAAATACCTAATCTTGGTAAAATGCTGAAATTTTCAAAGCAGTGTATAAATACTAATTCTTATGTCAATAAATGATGATTGTGAGCATTGTTTTTACTACCTCACTTTATTTTATTTCCTGTAATAATCTTCAATTTTTAGTCTAAAATTGCTTTTGTAAGCTTTGAAGAAGGAGCAGAGGATTTAACTCCTATTGGGAGACTGAGTTTTCTGGCCTAAGTGACATACTGCTTTAATTTTCTAGAGCCCAAATATGATTTGTCATGCACACCATGTAGCTATCCAACACATGTTGAGGCAGAGAAAGGCTTGGATTTCCATTACTTAACATATGAAAGAAGACTCCAATTACATTGTTTGCAGCCTACAGTAGGATAAATATATTAAAGATGCTAAATCATACATTGCAAAATAAGTTATTTCTTAAAAGAAAAGAAAGAAAGAAACACAACAAAACTCAGGTTATCAAGTCATTCTTGAATGATGATTTAAGTTTATATGTCAGTTATTATCATGTTCTTTTGGTCAGCAAACTACAATTTACCTGTTCATGAACTATTTATTTTTGTTATGGAGATGGCCACAAGCAGGTGACCTGTTTAAAAGAAAATTATTTATTTTAAAATACTCTCATAGTTGTGGAGAAAACCCAGCAGAGGTCCACTGACTAAAAAGATGCAAATTACTCATATCAGGGAAAAGCATTGCCCTTTTTTTTCTTTTTCTAAACAGAATTCTCTAAGAATATACCATACTAGGCAGAGGGAGGTTAAGGGAATACCATGAGGTTCATTTTAAAAATAGATATCAAGTTTTTTCTGAAGACGAGTAGTAAATATGAAACGTAATTGATATTTGTTAGAATAGATTCAGTAAAAGAGATACTATTTGCAAAGATGTGTCCTGAAGCATTTTCATGGATATATTATGAAGCAACTAACAAATGAACGAATCACAGAGAATCATTAGCAAATTTGTTCAAGAAAGAATTCCCAAACAGCCACATGTTTGAAAGCAGTGGAGGGACAATAATTCTGCACCTTAATTCTAGCAGTGGCGCAGATGTTCAGCTAAGCACAGACTATAAATTCAGGTATGTTATTATTGCTGTTATTACCTGCATCTCACAGTTTTATAATCAGTTCATACTGGAAAAATCAATGTTATTTGTCAACACACACATTTTTCCTATAAAACCAACCAGCAGTCTCTTAAGCCTACTTTTGATAGGCAATCTCTATCTTAAATCTCTATCCTACTAAAAATATTTAATTGCAACCAAAGTTTTAAATCACTCATCACACCTAATTTGGGTACAATTCATACATACATCGAGATATCTTTCTTTTGCTGCTTGGGGTAACATAATCTAATTACTATTGAGTCAAAGCCTGTGAGATTTAAATCATTCACCTTAGCCTTTCATCTTATCTGATCATCTTTACTCAATATTTTAGAGTTCTGTCAGCAAGTGGCAATTTATTTACTTTTCAGTGAGATAATGCTTTCTTTTTTCACTGCCCTCTTTCCCCCTCTGTTTTGTTATCTCACTCTTCCTCATTGTTTCTCACCTCTTCTTGTGTCTCATTTTATTTATGGCATCTTCTGTAGGGGCAGACATTAAACCCGAAGCAAGGAACTGTGTGCTTTCAAAGTTATTTTAAATGTGTTTTTACAGAGAAAAGCTGCAAAGATGAACTGTCTTTCTCCCCAGTAGAAACAAAATTCCTCAGCCATGCTAGATGACAATGATAAAAAATTGCAAAAAGAGGAAAACTATTTGCAAGAAAACTTCTGGCAGGAAGACAAGTCTCCTCTTGTGATTCATATCTTCAAGGAAACCATATAAATCCAGAAATGAGACAGGATTCTCTCCACAGGAGACATCAGGATATTAGCAATGCTATAGTGGCACGTAGTACATCAATTTATAACTATTAAAGACTTCTAAAAATAAGGATATTTAGATCTCTCATAGTAAAGAATATGCTGAAGTTAATTTTATAGTTAGAAGAATGTGAAAAGATTTTCCTTTTTTGTGTGTACTAAAAATACACACCTAAGGTAATAAGATTCAAATCACACTCAAAGAAATCTCTCTTGCATAAATATTGTACATAAGACAAAACACCATAAATTAAACTCTTAATAAATTACCACTTACCTTCACCAAAAGCACAAGATGTCTTCAGCTATTATAAGACAGAATTTTCCTAGACTACTGAAAATTGCTACTGAGTATCCTGTTGGCTTTTTTTCTTCCCAGTATTTTTCACACAACCTATAAGATTGATAAGGGAAAGGACATCTATAAGAGTAGGGAAAAAAAGTCTATGTGAGTGTAATGTGAAGACATGTCCTGCAGATTCTTCCAGAATACTAATAAGGCTCCTGATCCTATGTTCTGATTCTCAAATAAGGAGTGCTTCTCCAGTAAGGAGCAGCAATTTGTTTTTTTTAATCTATGGACATACTTTGTAGCACCTCTCCAGCTGTTACATTTACTGTCCATCTGCAGCTTTTACAGCCCCAAGAAATCCCTTTGTTTTTGCATCCAGGTGTCAAGATGATGAATTGTCCTTCATCATTCACCTCACATAGCTGGAGACTATTAATCCAGAACTAAGAAGGTTTACATATCTTGTGAGCAGTAAGAACTAAAAATTCTGAAGACCTGTAAAGGCAGTAAAGGCACTCTCATGGTATTTTTTGTTAACATGTCTTGACAGTAGTGCAAATTCACTACTATGAAGCCACAGTGAGTACTCAAAGGCCAAATTAATTAATACTTTAAAGGAAGTCATACTGGATTTATTATTATTCATAATGGATATGTAGCATATATTGTTTAATAGAAAGCTCTATTTTTCCTTGGCAATTTATTGTAACACAAGTGCTGTGAAAAATTCTCACAACATACTATATTTTCTCTCTTCTTTTATGTAGTAACATAGGATAATTCAGTTTGGAAGGGAGTTTAGGTAGCCATAGTTCACCTAAAGTGGGACTGGTTCTAGGGGCAGAACAAATTGCTCAGGGCTTTTTTCATCTTGGCCTTGAAAGTCTCCAAGATTGTAGGATTACAGGGAGAAGAGATGGAGAATGATGTTGGATTGAAAGGATGGACAACACACCACTTTTTGGGGTATTCCAGTGTTACATTATCTTTATGGTGGTGCTTTTCACCCTTATATCGAAGCAAATAGTCTCTATATTAATGCAGGAATTACCTGTCATTCTTTCAACCATAAATCTCAAAGACAAATCCATCTTAATTATAACTTTACAGATGAGGAGCTGCTGTTTGGTGGTCCCCAAACCATTTGTTCTCCAGGTTGAACAAGCCCAGCTCCCTCAGCCTCTCTTCATGAGACGTGTGCTGGAGCTGCTTGATGGTTTCCAGCTAATCTCAGTAAAATTTATCAACATCCATCTTGCATTGGTGGGGTCTGAACTGGATACTGCATTTGAGATGCAGTCTAACCTGTGATACGTAAAAGGGGGTAATAACGTTAAGGGGGAGTTGAGTGTTCCTGTTGATAACACTCAGGGTGCTGCTTTCTTTACTGCCAGCCATGTTGCTGACACCTCAACCCCAAGGCCCCTTTTTAGTAGAGGTCCTTCCCAGTCAGTCACTCCTCAGTCTGTTTCACTACAATGAGTTAATCCCTCCCTTCTATTCCTCTTGCAGATCTGTTGCACAGATAACGGAAGTCGTAGGACACACTTCTGAGGAACTCCACTTGTAAATAGAGACTTCCAAGTGTTGATAAAGTCAAGGTAAATGACATCCATGTCTCTCTCTTTATGTGCAGATCCAGTAATTTCATCATGGAAAGCAGTGAGATTTAGGTGTGATTTAGCTTTGGTACATGCATGCTAAGTCTTCCCAGTCACCTTCTCCTTCATGTGCTCAGAAGTGTGCTCCAAGAGTATTTTTTCAGGTACTGAACTGAGAATGACCAGCCTGTATTTTCCCAGGCTAACCTTCTTGTCCTTTTCTGAAGATGTGTAGAATATTTATCCACCTCCAGTCACCAGGAGTACATCCTGAAAGGTATGACCTTTCAAAGACAGAAAAATATACCTTTCAATTATAGCTACCAGCTCAGTCTGCAATTTCAGGTTCATCCTACTTGGTACACACATACATGTGCAGTATTCTGAAGGAAATTAATTCAGCCACTTGATTGCAACTATCATGAATTTTTTTTCCGTCTCTCTGTTTTTCAGTTGGGAATTTATCATCTGCTCTGATGGAAATAAATAAAGAAGGAAATCCTAATCTGAAGTTCCATGAATGTAGAACTTATTTCTTCATATCCAAGCTAGGTAAAACAGTTACATAAAAGGATAATCATGGTAAGTGTTGACTCTTTCATGATAGTTGTATTCATTGCATTAAGCATCAAGCAAAGACTCCGTTTTCCCATGCATTTTAAAATGAAGGCACAGTCCTGTCCTGAAGAGGGAAAATATGTGTTTTACAAGGTAACTATCTGCAGGACATAAAAAAAAGAGCACAAAATATGTCACTGTATAAATTGCATGTAGAGATCACAAACCTGTACTAGGTGCCATAAGGATCTATGATGAAAGATAATGTAGAGAAAATCATGCTTTCCTTCTCCTCAGGGGCTCAGTATAAAGAGGTCTTGTATAGATGTGTATCAAATACTTGTGCAGATACACAGGTGTTGGGTCCTTTTACATTAAGCTTTAAATACAAAATGCTATAGTGACAAAAGAGTTGATGATGCATAAACCATCTTGGATTTGAAAAAAATAGATCAATCTTTTCAGTATTTTCAGGTTCAGTGGTCCAGAAACACAGCTACTCCAAACACTTGTAAGCTTGGCTGTGTGGGCCACTCATGCCTTTTCTGTCTGTGACACTTCTTTTCTGCTCTACATAAACATGCCTTGTATTCTAATGATTAGAACAAGTCCCTGATTGTTGAAAACTCCTGAACATCAATGTTATCACACGGTTTTGAGCTTCTATATGAAAGACATATATACTCTGCTGTGATTACCATGCATATGCATGAGCATAATATTTTTTTTTCTCTTACTGTATTTTGAAAAAAGAATGAGAAACATCTGTGATGAATCCCATCCCATATGTTACTAACTGCAGGAATAAATTGACCTAGAAATAATCCCATATCTTATAAGACTCTGAGACACAAATATTAGAATATACTTACAGTGTCACCTTTATACAACCATACACATAAGTTTGTGTATATACGATTAGATAATGTATATATTTCTATAGGAATGCACACACATATGCATTTTGACTTTTTCTTTTTCTTCTTTTTAAACTCTCTAGACAGATGAAGAAACATACATGTTCTATTTAATTGCTGGATAACTGATCCTTCTGAATTCTATTTACTGTATTCTGGATTTTGATTTCAGTAACTGAACAAGGGATATGATTCCAGCTAAGCTCTCCACAGGCTTTGATGAAAAAATTGAACTGCAGTTTCTTTAAAGAGATGAAGAGAAAGAAAAAAAAAGAAGAAAGAAACTTCTATGTTGTTTCTGCCTAAATTGGCTAATGTCTTCCTCATGATGTATATCAGATCCATGTGGAGAAAGCAAAATTCAATCATTCCTCAAGCAGCTGGGTTGGTTTGTTGTTTCACTGACTTATCAATCCATAATGCTGAAGAGAGCAGGGAAAATGGGATTATAATCAAATAACCTTGTTCTTTATAAATATAAGTGTTAATTAGCATTTTAATTGTGGGACTTGTGCACTGTGGATGGCATGGTATATTGTTCTCAGCAGCACAGCACTGTTTTATTTTGAAGTGCTCAATAAGTTAATATTAAATTTAATTACTTGCTCTTCTCATTATGCTTATTAGTATATGAAAAAAAATGAACAAAAGATACGGCTAGCTCAGGGCAAAACATATTCTTCCCTCTTGTAGAACAGCAAGCTTCTCATACATTTGACATACATACTGATAGAAGCCAGGAAATGTTCTGGTGTTCAGGTGAAACATATCTTCCTTCTTTAGATAGGACTTTGAAAATCCTATGCTTTTCCAGAGAGGATCGAATTCATGTCTCAAAAACTTCATCTCAGAATTCTGACTCAAATCAAAGTGTCAAAATAAATTAATTCAAAGTTCCTTTCCCTTAAGTCATGCATCTAGATATAGTGTTTCATATGAGGATGTACACTGAGAAATTATATCAAACAGGACTCCTTAGCAGAAATCATCTACAAAGTGTGAGTGGAGTTTTTTGTTTGGTTGCTTTGGTGATTTTTCAATATTATTTTTCCCTATCTTATGAGATCTTACAATAGAAATGCAAAGAATATAGAAAAAAAGGACAGAATGTATTCTCCCAACAACTGAGGTTATGTTGCTGACAGGAGGTTGGGGTCATTTATAGTAAAGTGTCTAATTATCTACAAGGTAAAACCTAAAGTTATTATCAAATAAAACGTATCTAAATCCATTGCCCTTAGTAGGCTTTAGTGTATAAATAAGGGTCCTGCTTCCTTTCATTGAGATGTATCCACCTCAGCCTGTGTTGGCACATATTTCAAGAATTGTAACAGCACTCCCTTGCCACGGACAGATTACAGTCAAATTAATCTACAAAATCTATGAATGATAAAGATAAACGTAAACCTTGTCCCACCTTGATTGCAATGAACTTCACTGTACTGACCCCATACTATGGGATAAGTTTGTGAAAGAGAGGTAATTGGAATTCATGGGGGCTCTTAGACCATTGAATGGTTCAGTAACCCTGGCATTAATTTATAAATTGCTTTTGCTTTCAAAATACCATGCACAGAAGAAAGACTATTCAAGTAGCTTAGGGAATACTGCTGCCTTCACCTCCACTCTTTATTTAAAACTATCTGACCTTGCTATGTTGAGAACCTGCCATTAATGTCAGTAAAGATCTAGCTGAGAAAGGACAAGGATAAAACCTGTTATATAATTGTGAGGCAACAAAGTGCTAATTTTTCTCTGAAAATAAATATTTATTAGACTGTAGCAACCTTTTCATTCAATTCCTTTAGGCTGTGCAATAAGAAACCAATTTCTTTTTGGAATGTTAAAAGAAAAGATATCTTGCAGTTAGTTACTTAAATGTTACAGCTAGAAATTAAAAAAAGAAAATAAACAGGTATGGAAAAGCACTGATTAAAACAAAGAAAAGTTTTGGAAAGACATCAAGGAAGTCATCAATCCATGAGAGGTCAGATGCTGCATCCCTGGAAACTTTGTTTACATAATAAAAAAGTCTCTATCCCTAACTGGAAAAAAAACCAAAAGAACATAATTTAAGGAATAAAAGTAGAATGGAGATATAGACTGGAAGGAACCACTGCAGGTCATCTAGCAAGCCTTGTTTAACACACAGTTAAATTTAGTGTTAGAAAAGGGTACTCAAGGCCTTGTCCAGTCAAGACATATATCACAAGATTTCTATAGAAACTTCTAGGCTAGGACTTCCCTGGATTTTTCTCTGGTTTTATGAAAAAGTAATTTTCTCTATCTTTTATCACTGCATTCTCCATCCTTCTGAGCTTTGGCCTAATTTCTTTAGTTTTCCTTTGCTGCCAATGTCTTTACAGGTGTCCTTGCACTCTCTCACACTCCATACCAAATCTAACTTCTCCTCTTCACACCTCGGTAAAGTTTATGTGTTCCTCTTACATGGCACATCTCAGATTTCATCTTCTATGAATTTCGTTTTTGCATCTCAACCAAGTCAGAAGTTCCCTGTACAGCCTACCTTCTGCTATTCCTGCTCAACTTTTGCATACCAGAATGGTCCCTTTCTGTGCTCTAATGAGGGTGTCCAGGAAGATCAGACATGTTTCCTGTGTCCTTTCACCCTGCAGGAAGCCTCTCATGGGATTTCAACCGGAAAACCTTCAGCTCTTCTGAAACTGATTGTAATTGTATTGCCCACCTCATTTCTCTCATGATCTTAAATTCTTCAACATTCCTGTAGTTGACATGGCTGTAGCTGATGTTGATAGTGACTACTGCTAACCAGCAGAAATATTTTCTCAGTCATCTCACTGAGTTTCTGTATCAAGAAACTGTAATTAGCACAACCCAGATATTTGCCACATTTCTTGCACCCAACCATTTTACCTACTCATTAAACTTCAAAATGGTGATGTAATAATGAAACTTGTACTTGCACTTGAAAAACAAATTCCTCCTCTTTTTGGAGGGACTTGTCAACATATCACTGACACTAGTATGTCCTCTAGTTTGAGGACAAATTGTGAGTCGATCCAAGCCTTGGATCGACACACAACATTTACTAGGACAGTGATCCATGCATTCAGATAACTTTCCTGTGTAAGAAATAACCCCCAATTCCCAGGTTTTCTGCCACCTGTATCCATCAATGGCAGCACTTCAGTTATTTGAGCTCTACTGTCTTTTTGGAAGCTGCTCCTTCCCGGCTGTCAGCAGGGCACTATGCCCTTTATGTAAGTGCACATCTGCAGTGGAAAAACGCCTTCTCTTTTAGCCAGAAGTGACAATTTCCATCCTCTGCCTAACCACATATAGATGATGGCCAACTCTTTCTATGCAATGTTCTGGAAGTTCATCATCTGTAAATAAAGGTAAATATTCTGTATGTAATCAATCTGGAAATTTAAAATAGGAAATGAATTTATTTTTAATTCTAATTTTAAGCTTTATGCCAATAAAGAAAGGAATCAAAAATCATCAAATCCACAAAAAGCAAAATAATTTGAGAAGCCTTCTTGGACCATAAGAACACATGCACACAATGCTATCTCATAGTACCACATGTACACTAGTTAAGAGATTATTTAAAAGGCAAGGTCAGTGAATTTTATTTCTGAAATCATGAGATTAATATACTTGTAATATATGGAAGTAGAAATAAACTTCTGATTGGATGATAATATAGAGTAGTCATATATGAACTCTAATTGAAACAGATATAGATAATTATATGGTATTTAATGAACATTGTAAAATGTTGCAGAAAAATTCCCATCCCTAAAAGCAATTCTGTCCTTGGACATATGACTGAAGAAACATAGCATCACTACTGCTATTTTACTTATAGAACATTTAAACATGTTTTCTTCTTGTACAATCTTACATTTTTACATCTGAAAACTATTTCTATTGTTTTGGTTTTATTCTATTATTATATGGTCGCAACTTTCTATGGAGGTGGGAAGATATTTGATCAGATCAATCAGAGCTCTATTTGATTATGTATCTTCATGTTTAATGTGCAAGACAAGGTATTGAGCAGATACAAAGCAATTTAGCAATCAATTGCATGCTGGATGTCAAGATGAATACATATCTAGAAATGCTGAAGAAAATCTCTACCCCCCCCCCCCCCCCCCAAAAAAAAATACATATATAACCACTATATTAATGCGTATAAATGAAAGTCAGACTTACAAGATATATCAAGTCATTCTTTCACCTTGCTCAGCCCTTAATGGGTTCTGGTGGAGTCTTGTGTTCTGTAACATAAACAGAAATAAGTCAAAAGAAGATAACAGAATGTCATTAAACATCCCATAAAACAAAATAGCAAAATACATGGGCTTATATAGTTTGAAGGGATGCCCATCTTCTAATATACTTCAACTGCTTCAAACTGGAAGGTAATAGTCTCTTCTCTGTGTAAAGTGGATTGCCTGAAAAGATGTATTTTCTCCTGGAGGGCAGGTTAGACAGAAATCAGTCATCAGTGATAAAAAACCCCAACTGCTACAGCTTTGTCATCAGGAATGACTGTTCCAAGTTTCCTTCAGCCCTTTGTGTCAGTCTCTGAGGATGTTCTGACCCTGGAGCCAAATCAATCTCCACCATCCCATTGCCATGGTTTTGCTATGTAGTTACAGGGCTCTGTCCCAAGCCTAGTCCTCATCCCCATCCCAGCCCTGCTCCTTTGCTGAATGCTACAGGGCAGAGCTCTGCTCAAAGGAGGACATGGTCTTGCTGGCCACATAACCACCCTCTGCTCCTCACTCCCTCCTGCAGGACAGCCATCCCTCAGTAGTTAAGTGTCACCATCACTGAAATGGAGAAATGTTTCTACGGCTTTGGAAATGTCTCATCAGTAAATACAACATTTTTTTATGCTACTATGCTAAGTCATAAGACATGGCATCTCTTAGGTAGATAGAGATCTCTCAGGTGTCAAACAGCTGCCAGATTTTTATTTTATAAAGACCACAGGCTGAAGATTAAATGATCTGGAGGTTTACTTTAAAGAACATCAGAAAAAGCTAACAACATAACTGCCAGAAATCTGTCACTCCTAATTACTCTATTTTGTGAAGAGTCAGAAATCAGTGCAAAATGTTCATAAATAGCTTCTAAAGATATTTGCTCTGATACAGCATTCATTAACAATACATGTAAATGAAGATGTAAAAAATACATTGTCCTTCACTCCTGGCTTTTTAGATGCCTATTATTTATTTCCCAGGGATCTCACCTGGCTAAGACGTACAAATAATCTTATGTGTGCATGCAGCCAAACAGGCTTCTTTCCCATATCCTCTACTGGAAAGGAAAACAAACTGCTGTCTAGGCTATTCATCTGCCATGTAACTTGTGGAATGTAGATAGCCTGTAATTTCCAAATCTTTTCATGAATATGAAGGAAGTCCTTCATAAATAGGGTATGGCATATAACATTCCATGCAGTCTATAAATAAGTTAGATATAAAAGTAAGGTAAATAAGGCAAATGTAAAGTAAATTGATATAACTAATTTGCTCTTTAGCTCAGGTTTGCTGGATACAAAGTGAATTGAAAGTCTAAACTGGAGTGAATAAGCGTGACTACATTATTATTGGTGTTAAGCTGCAAGGCAGCCATAATAAATGTCTTGAGTTTCCACTCTCAGTTCCATTATTTGCCTGACCATAGAAGATTAAATTTAAGAGTATTTTTTCCACTTCAATTATCTTTCTGTGGAGATTGTTTCAGGTCTTAAATAAGAGTATCATGTTATACCTGCAAGCACTGTCACTTGGTAGTGATAAGCATAACCTATCTCTTGACAAGATTATAGAATAATTTCCTGAGGGAATGATTGGAAGACCAAGTTCTTGAGGTATTTAAAACTAAAATATGCTGGACCAAATTCTGAAAAATACGCTGACTGCTAAGTATAAACCTTAACTGACAAGAAAATAAGATACCTGCCCATAAATTTATCAAATTACTGATACAATTGTAGTAACTCCTTTCTAATTATACATCTGTTTTGGTTTTGTGGATAGGGCAAAATGTCCCAGAAGTATTATTTAAGTATGCTCTTCCATATTTGCAGTTATTAATTTGTGAAGAAACAGGATATTTATTTTAAAAGGTGGTGAAAAAATCTACATGTCCTCTACATAACTGTTATATATTTTCTGAAATTAAATGGGATATATGAAATACCTGTACTGCAGACTTTGAAACATTTATTGTGTAATCAGATCAATCATAGGATGTACTGTGCTGAAAAGCATTACCTCCAGCCTTCAACCACCAAAAATGTGAAGAATAGCAACCAAATGCATGTTAAACAAGAGTAAGGATTTTTAAAGGGTAATTTGTTCCACATAACTATTTGGATAGCTACTCTTATTCTTCTATGAATATGAGAATAGTGTCTATATCTGTAATTGATAATTTCAAAAAACCTGATTTATAGAATATTGTTATTGGAAGTTGAATAATGCCTTTTCTAAATTAAATTGTACTACAGGTACTATTTAACCATGGTGAGAACCTCCTTTGCTATTTAGGTCTTCTGTAGCAGCTTAATATTTTATATTCATTTTGTATGAATGAGATGAAATACAGAAAGTAGCATATACAGCATAACAAAACAAAGACATCTCCTTTCTTGCCTGACATACTTGGAATTCTTCAGTGGAACCTTATGTCCAATAAATTTATAATTAAAGCATTACTCGTCCTCTGTGTTACTTATTTTTCCCATAGGGAATATGTATATAGTTTTGTGCTTTTAGCAGTAGAGAGCACTCTTTATTTTCACAACATTTGGTTCATGTCATTTAGGTGAGAGATATTTGAACAGATATATTCCCTTTGAATAATGGCTTCTGAGAAAAATAATTCTTAAAGAATTACTTTTTTTTCATATTTTTTTTCTAAAATTTATTTATTTTCCAGGATCATTTACTTTTGAAATTGTACCTATTTTTTACAGGAAAGAAAACCAAAACCAACCTATTTTAGGGGGAAATATCAAGGTCTAGAGGATAAATTTCTGTCTTCAGTATTGTCATTGAGTGATCACATACATTTGAAGTTCATGACATTCTGCAGAAATTTTCAGATCTTGTGTTTCAGTATGCGCATACTGATAGACAATCTGTAATTGCTAATAACAGGTGTAACATATATGGTTATTTGTTATTATTTACTTATTTTCATTCATTTAGTCTCTGGGAAATATGTAGTTTTCTCTGTTTCAGTGACTGGAGGCTGTATTTTTTTAACCACAAGCAATCTATAATTTGGAAATTGAATAATGTCAGACAAAGTCCCATGACTGGAATTTGTTTTATTTTTCACTTGAAGATGTATGTCTTCTCTTGAAGCAAGAGTCTGCCTTTTTAAAAAAGTGCTGAAGTTTTGTAGCTAACTTAAAATCCAGGAGAGAGGTTTTTTGGTCTTGTTTATGATTTGGCTTTGTGTTTTCCCTTTGAGAAAAACATTCTTGTTTTGAATAAGAGTATGTCTTACAGATGGATAACACGGTTAGTCTCTGCAAGTTCTCAGTTTCTAAACCCCAGTATTTGCATTGTAAAATGCTATATTTTATTGAACTAATTGTTGTCCTCGGATACAAAGCCAAAACTTTAATAGTTGCTTCTTCAATGATACATGTTTTGTTACTTCAATGATACATTATTTTTGTGGCTTAATGATGTTAAAATCTCCATAACTTCACCTTAAAAGGAAGACATGAAGAGTAGAGATATCATTACTTCAGGCAAACAACATAAATATTTCAGGTTTTTAAAAGATGCAATTAAGTATATCAGGTAGCATAGCCTGAAATAAAAATGTGCATAAAGGTGTTTCCTGCTTCCAGCCAGGAGAGGGTTAATATTTGCAGTAGCTGGGACAAGGTATGGGTAACAGAGGTTATTCTATACCACCTCATATCATTGCTGGAGATGGGGGAAGGAACTCTCTCTCTTCCAGGGAAAAAGGATTCTTTCCAACTGAGCAAGAGTGGTGGAAGTGGTGGTTGGCTAATGCTGGTCCTAAGCTGGAGAGAGCAGTGGGGTGGCACTGGTCCCAGGATGGAGGGAGCATTCAGGAGGGGAAGGGGAAGGGAAGGAAAGGGGGAGAGCAAGCGACACATAGTTTAGTGTTTCAGTGGGAACACTAAACTGAGGAGTACCATTCCTAAACCACAAGAAGAAATAAAAGAAAACCACATTAAAAGGCAACAAACTGAAAGTTGTCCAGTCCATAGAAAGATTTCCTTTAAAATGACATTTTTCTTTACTTATTCATAATCTTTTTTTTTTCCTTTAGTTCATTTATGAAGAGAAAAAAAAAATTGACTAAGACTGATTCTAATTGTGACTGTCCCTCAATCATCAAAGAACCAAAAATTTAAAACAGATGCATGACCTCAAGGAATACAAAGTGAGAACCAAGGGTAGTTATACTAGTAGCTTTCTTGCAAAGCTGTCATTGATTGATTGTCTTTCTGTATATCTCTTGGCAAAAATCAATGTTTTCCTTTAAGTAATGCAGTCTTTGGAGAAAGAGAATACATGTTTTGAATATTTTAAGGCTCCACCTAGCTGATGTGCATCACCACAAATGAAAACTTATTGTTAAATTCCTGATCTATAAGACAAAATTTGGAGTTGTGTAAATAAATGTCATATTAAATTACTGTTGCTATTAAATTTGTATTGAGTATTATATGTTTATGTGCCTATGTAAAAACATTTTTCACTGTTTTGAAAAGAATTGGGATGTGATTGGTCCAGGAAGTTACTTTACTGTCTTGTGAAGCCCTGAAATATTTCCTGCTCTGAAGAAGACTAATGACCTCCCTGCCTAGCACTTCACCACTGCCGATTTAGCAGTTTTATAGCCATTGTTTGTTTCCTTTGAGTTTTTGCATGGAATATATTTTAATAGAATGATATCCTTATGTAACATTGACAAAAATTCAAAGGGATATTGATATATATGCCAAAATATGGTAGAGCAATATGTATGCCAACTTCTCAGAAAAAAAGCAGTAGCTTGAGAACACAGATTGATAAGAGTAGCATGACCATTCCCTGAGTGTGATTAAAAGTGATGGAGTTTAAGCAAATAAATATTTTTCAATCTGCCCCTTGGATACTAAAAAAAACATTACAGTGTTGTTTTAGCACTGGAAAAATATTTATCCTAGGATTACATATATATCTGAGAGTCAACTAAAACTAAAGTGGGATATTTCAAATATATTTGTGTATTAGGGGTAGAAGATTTGAATGATGCAATTCTGGCTAAGTACTGTTAAAGAAGCAGAAAAAAGAGCAAAGCTGTAACTAGTCTTGCAATATCATAATGTGCAATTTGTTGGCATCATATCTTACATTTGGCACTTTATTTTTTTTTCCTATCATCTTGTTTCTGGCAATATGATACATTAAAGTACTGCATGATTTTCACCATGAATATAATCATAACTTGGAAATGGCCAGGCATGGTTTGAGCTAAAACTAAAAATTTGTTTTCCCTTCTAGAGAAGGACTCCTGTTGGGTACATTTTGAGTAATATACTTTCCTTAGATGTGAATCCAATTATTAGAATTTCTTGTTAGACTAATTAATATTTTAAGAATGTAATCAAAATAGGAATGACTCACTACAAAAATGCAAACAACCAAAATACAAAAAACTAGTTCTACCAGGAATTATTACTAATACAAACTAGACCACCAACAAAGCTGCTGTTTTCCTTTGATGTTAAATTTTCATTCTTCCTACTTATTTTGACACTGACTCATATGTGTTGTACCTTCTTTGCTGGGAGGTCTAAGGGGTTTTCTTCCTCAGTCTTCAATTTTCTCGGGGCTGCTTTAATGCATTTCTACTTGATTTTTTTTTTAATAGAATATACTCTTCTTCCTCTAATTGGTTCACAGTAATAGTAATTCAAAAAAGCCTTATTTTTGAGTCTTCTTTGCAATATGTGTGCCTAAACTTTTTTTTTTTTTTTTTTTTTTAACTGAAATATGTAGCTAAGCAGTTTACTTCATTTTAGGTCATTTATATTCTTCTAAGGTTTAGACTCTTAAAGTGTCTTGGAATTGCTCACAATTTTTCCAAAAATCACCATTATGGCTCAAGTTTCCTCTAACAGAAGAAGACCTAAATTATCTTACAAAATACATGTGCTTCACTTAACTTCAATGTAAGTTCAGTCCTTTGTTGGATAATGACAAAATTTGTCATTTATCAAGTCTCATTATTTAATATGCCTTTTATAGCAGTCAGAAAGCCTTTTGACTTGAATGGCCATGACAAATTCACAAAATAATTAATTATTAAATAAAAAAATCCCTGAGAAGCAATTACATTACATTAAGTGGCATTTACATGCATAATGTTGACATGCAATTATATTGGAAAATAAACTGCTTTTCAGGTTAGGGGTTTTTTTGCATTTAAAGTTTTCAGGAATATTCAAAAGAGAGTAGCAAGCAATTATCACTGTCTATAGGACTGTGTAAATGTAGCCAAACAAACTATAGAGATACAAAAGTTTCTGTATTCATACTAGTCACTTCATGTAAAAGTGGTCTTAATATATTTTCCCAGGAAGATGTGTTAAGAGCTATGAGGTTTATGCAGGCAGTCAAGATTTAACTCTTTCAATTAAATAGTAAGATGGAAACCACTGAAAATTAGAAGTGTCTGGAATAAAATTTATTCTTATACTGATTTAAAATCAAAAAAGGAAGTCATATGCTTTCATTTTTAGTAGCAGTCATTTTAGAGCATAAGACTGAGCATCACTTTTCCAGCAAGGAATGCTGCTGAATCATTAAAATATATTTAGAGATTATATGGAGTTTACATTACTGAAATCTCATGAACAGGTTCAGTTTCAGTGTAGGTTTACAACCTCATTAATAAATACTGATAGTCTTCAGAATGGATTAAAAATTATTCTATTCAATTATATAGACAAGTGAGAAAACATTTCACTTCTTCCCTCTCTTATATTAATCCGGTTAGTCTCTTCCTTCTTTACACATTGGAATTCCCTTGGCTTTTAGGGATGGATGTAGATGTATCTGTCCACTTGCCCTCATACAGACCTCTAAAACTCTCTGAAATGCTGTAGTGAAGCACCCTTGCAGGAATGAAACTCCAGGACATGGACCAAAACCTGGCCCCTTTGGAGGGGTAATGGAACATGAAGTGGAGTAGAAAAAGACATCCTACATGACAAAATTAGTTTGCACAAGGACAGTGAGGCTGAGCCCGTTCTATCCAGGACAGCACTGTGCTTTATCTGTAGCCAGCTGAATTTTCCTATTGCCCATCTTGCATCAACTGAAAGTAGAAGGCAGTCTCAAAGATAAAACCACCTCTATTTTAAATGTCTGCATGTAAGTTAGACATTGAATAAATGGAAATATATTTATCTCACCATCTAGCAGCTACTTGAGTATGATTAGCTGAATGGTAACCACTGGCACAGGGTCTAGTTGGATGCCTCTCACTAGCAATATCCTCCAACTTTCAATATTGGGCCCAGTGTTGTTTAATTTATTCATCAATGACTTGGATGAGAGGGCAGATGCCTCCTCAGCAAGTTCAGTGACAACACAAAGCTGTGAGGAGTGGCCAATACCCCAGAGTGCTGTGCAGCCCTTCAGGAGGACCTTGACAGGTTGGAGAGATGGGCAGAGAAGAACTGCCTGAAATTCAGCAAAGGCAAATGCAGGTTCCTGCACCTGGGGAGGAACAACCTCCTCCAGCAGTACAGGATGGGGGCTGATCCGCTGGAAAGCAGCTCTGTGGAGAAGGACCTGGGGGTCCTCGTGGACAACAAGGTGTCCGTGAGCCAGCAGTGTGTCCTTGTGGCCAAGTGAGCTGATGATGTCCTGGGGTGTTTTAGGAAGAGCATTGCAGCAGGGAGGTGATCCTGCCCCTCTGCTCAGCCCTGGTGAGGCCATATCTGGAGTGCTGTGTCCAGTTCTGGACTTTCTGGGACAAGAGAGAAATGGAGCTCCTGGAGCAGGTCCAGTGGAGGGCAAAAAACATGACTGAGGGACAGGAGCATCTCTGGCATGAGGAAAGGCTTGGAGGGCTGGGCCTCTTCAGTCTCACCAAGAGACAACTGAGAGAGGACCTGATCAATTATATAAGTATCTGAAGTGAGGGTGTCAAGAGCTAAGAGCCAGGCTCTGCTCAGTGATGCCAAGCAATAGGACAAGAAGCAATGGGCAGAAACAGATGCACAGGAAGCTCCACCTGGATATGAGGAAAAACTTCTTTACTGAGCATGTGAACATGCTGTGGAACAGATTGTAAAAAAAATCTCTTCACAAGGCTCACTGCCATATGTCTAGAGTCTGTAGGCATAAAGAGGGATGCCTTGAGAGGGTTATCTTTTTCCCTTTTTAAAACTGTTCTTCAAGACAGATATGTTGAAAGATTCAGTTTCTGGGCATGCTTTGATCTGTCTATTGCATTTTGTGGGGCAGCAAAAGAAAGTCCAATACCTAAAATTACATGAGAAGAATCCTCACATAGAATTTTTGCACTGAACACTTTTTTCTTTAGAAATTATAAATTCATGACAGATGGATAATTAAAAATCATTGCATTTTTGTAAAAGCTTTAAAATATTTTATTATTGTTTATTAGTTTAATATGTGTTATGTAATAGTTAAAACATTTAAGATAGAGTGAAGGAAAGCACTTTGAGGTTGTTGGAATATGACAAGAATGGACATGAAAAATAGTCTTCAGGTATTATAAGCAATCACAGCCTTTCAGAAATGGATCAGATTTCATCTCAGAACTATTTATCTGCTCTCATACTCTGTCATATAGGAAGTCTGTTCCACAATATTAGTACTTTGACAGCTGGAAAATATCAGTTTCTCTCTCAGCTACGTTCATGATCAGTTTATAGAAACCTAGCAAGTGTTGTGTAGTTTAATTCTTCTCTTCTTTCTTTGTAATATCTGTTTGACACAATACATTTTGGTGTTTCATCCTAGCATACTTTTCATATCGAAATCTCAGTGATGCAATAGTATTCAACATACTCAGGGTTTTCTACTTCCTCTTTGATTATTACTGTCTATTTTTTGGTTTATAACAATTTTTTTCTTATTAATCTTTACATATTGTACTTTTACATATTATACATTGATTGTACAACATGTACTTATTGACCTTGTACTTTTTCTTACTCAGTTTAGTCATTCTATTACTACTATTCTTAGCATCATAATTTTTTGATAACATTTAGATCTTCCAAAGTAACAATAACTGCTAGTTTTGTATCATTTCCACCAGATTCATCAGCAGTTAATTAAAAAATGCATCTTTGAGGCATATGATTTTCTTCTTTTTCTCCCTCCTCCTCTCAATACAATTTTCAGTTGTTTTCCCATGTATTAGCTATGAGATAACAGTAGTTTTCTATTCTTGCCCCTCCACTCTTGTTCCTGTGGGATGATAATTTTGACCTAGACAAATTCTAATCATTTTGTTGATGCACAAATCAGTAAATCATATTTTCATTGAAAGTTGATGTTTCTGACTTGCATCTGAAATTGAAGAGCAAAAGGTTTCAGTTTGTTTGCAAGGAACAGTTAAAACCCCCTAGTTATAGAACAATCTAATTTAATAAGAAAAGTTCTTGTTCTATTTTCTTAGTTGGGGTACAGTTCTGTCTAAGATGTGATGTCCATAGGGCAAAAATTTCCAAGATTTTTCATAAATATATAGTGAATCTGAGGACCCAAACTAGTCCTTTTAATAAGAAAACAGGATTATGAAAGGCAAATAAGGATAAGCAAGGCTGGAAAGCATTTAATAAGTTTAACTATAGCTAATTATTGAAAACTTTAAAAGTTTCTATAATTCAGAAAAAGACTTGGTCAGAGAGTTAAGTATATAGTTCTTGAAAATCCATTTAGTTCACTCTCTAACTGTTTGAGTATGATTTGCTTAATTGTTCTATCTCCATCAGATAGGATTCATTTGCCCATAAATAGCTATCTAGTACTGTTTTCCAAATCTAATACTGTTTTCCACTCAGAAAGTGTCTGCAATACAGAAAAAAAAAAGTGGTTAACGAGTATTTTAAATATATAGTTCTTAAATTTCTAGCCGTTTTTCATTTTATTTAATGGTCACTAGTGAAATGGATGAATATAGTATTAACCAAAACTATATATGGCAGTTTGCTAGCACAATCAGAGAAGAAATATCTGTCCACAATTCTACAAACTGTAGGTGTTTAATTGTGTAGTTCATCTGAATCATGGTCTTATAAGTATTCCCAATGAAAGAGATGTGAGCTCTTGACTGAAGACCTTCAAAGACCTACCCATAAAAATAGCAGTTGAGGAGATGAAGGGACACCACTGTCCCACAACCACCATCAGAGAAATTATTTTTATCTTAGTAATCAGATGTCAGTTTGCCATTTATAGATATTTTCCCAAGCAAATTCTTCACTGTTCTGCTAAACTTTACACCTCACAGCATGGTCTAAGCTGCTTTATTGAGGACCATAGAGATACATTCCAAAAACAGGAAAAATATTTGTGGCCACATCTAAACCACCCTTTCTTTGGGAAAGTGTTTGAAATTTTTGACACTAAAATATCAGGGCAGGTGTTCTGGATAGGAACATCAGAGATGCTGCAAAAATCCATTCCTCTTGAAGCTGTCCAGTGCAACATAGATACTGTGAAATGCCTGGAAAAAAAATCTGTCGTACTATGAGACAAAAACAGCATTCATCAATTCATTTTTCAATGCCAACTTCTATATATCTCAGAAATTATGACACTATTTTTCATTGTTCCTTCACAGATGATAATGGCATAATAAATTCAGCCACCAATACTAAATACTTACACAATGGAATCTGCCAAAATCCTGAATTAGCTGAGCTAACATCTATTAAACTTCAGGTGTAAGATAAATTTCTTAAAAAATAAATAAATATAACTCTGAATATGCTTGGAATAATTCTATATTATATATGCTTCCTTAGTCAGACAAATGTTTCTACTTAAAATTGAACCATAGTCACACAATACTACTCACAGTCTTGTTTCAGATGCTCAGTAATAAATAAGATGCTTAAGCTTCATTCACTGCTATTTTTCTCCTGCTTGAGCTCTGTTCATTGTTTGCTTTTAAAACTCTTTGAGAGTAGGTGATAGTCATGCATTCTACGCCAAAAAATAAATCTGCATATCTCTTAATACAAGACAGTTTTGCTTGCAATGCGTATCCTGTGTCCCTTACTGAACTATAACAATCTTTATAGATTAAATAAATATGTCAGAAGCTGATTTATTTCTCTATCGTTATGTCACAATGAACTAGAAATTTCATTTGGATTACAACTTCATCTCTCAATATTCTCTCAATAGTGTTTCCTTTATATCAGTAATAAGGTGCAGTGTAATTAATTAATACAATTTTTATGCAATACCCTTAGCTGTGTCCTGTATACAGAATTTTTACACAATCAATCATTGATCAGATCTTGATTTACTTAACTGACCATCAGCTACAGCAACTGCCAGCAAAACCATCGAGTGAAGGCATTGGTACCTCTAGTGACAGCCTTGGGTGGCTCCACCACAGCTGCTGAGAAGTAACCGACCTCTGAGGAGATGAGACATCTAAAGATAAGACACCTTATTCCTCCCCAGCACCAATTGTCACATTTTCACCCTGCCTTTTGTCAGGCATTCTGGAAACAGAATTCAGGTTTTGGCAGTGTCTGATGGACAAACAAAAATGGCAACTTTTTCCAACTCCTGACTTCTACCAGAGCATTGCACTCATAGAAACTGTAAAATGTGTTCCAATAACTATCATGTTCATCTTGAATATCCCTGATATAATAATAATTAAAATTACGCCCCTGAGAATGTGGCAAAAGATACTAGAGTGACTAACAGAGATTAATATTTCTCTGCATAGGCATATAAATTAAACTGAAACATGACGAATGTGACTATGAAAGCATTGAGAATTCACAGAAAAGAGTAACTGCAAGATGGAAATATACAGCAAAGTAATCAAATTTCATGGCAAGCACAAGAGACTCTCAATTAATAGCTAAACACCTATAATAACTACAAATTTGGCCTAGTACACTTCATCTGTAATTATGGGCACCTCAAGACCCTCACAGGGCACCAAAAAGAACTGCTGAGGTTTAACCCTGGCCAGCAGCTCAGCTCCACACAGCACCTTGGTCACTTCCCTGTAGTAGGATGGGAAGAAAAGGTTTTAGATGAAATTCGGAGGGCTAAAAAGTTTTCCAAATCCTGTGCACCATCAGTGTACATTTCCATTGGGATATGATGATACAAAATCAAGTATCCAGATTTAAAGAAACAGTAGTAAATCAGCTGTAGAGGTAACCTCAGTTAAAAGTTTCCACATTAGAAAACCTAATCCTGTTCCCAGAACCCTGTTAGAATTAATCAAAAGTGTCTGACTGAAACTTTACTAGAAGGAACATTTGCATAGACACACAAAGCATGAAAAGTGTCAGCCCAAACAAATGTTTTTTGAATACTAGACACATATCTTTGTGATTATAATATAATATTATTAAAGTCTTTTTGCTTTGTATAAATTTCTGTGAAGGCCTCCTAATAGGTGTGATTGAGCACACTGAATAGAGAACTACTGAAACAAATAAAAATGTTGAATGTATTTTATTTCGTTTCATTTTATTTTATTTGTACACATGATCTGAACTATATAAAGATAACATCACTATCATCAGAAATCAACTATGCCAAAATGATACTGACAAATGTGGAGTATCTGTCACCAACACTGAAAAATAATAAATTAACAGGAGCACTTACTGCTATTTTAGTTGAGTATTCTTGATTAGTCATGAGATTTTTTTTACTGTGAAAATTTTGTTCTTATTCAAAATTCCTTTTTCTTTCCTTTCCCCGTAAGAAGCAACTTATGCAGTCCTGATCATTATCTACTGAAAGAAATTATGTTTTCCCTTTGCTGGTAAAAGTCTCATTATTTCTTGTCTCCTGCTCCTTCTTTAGACTTTCTGAGAAACTAATTTTATAACAAATCTGCCAAATGTCATACTGCCTTAGAAAGCATTCATTGTTATTTACATTATACAGTTTATTTGCTTGTTAGCTACTGGATTGTGTGGGTTTTTGGAGCTCTAGTTATAAAACACTCCTACAAGAACTTGTTCCACAAAATCCCCAAGTAAATTTTTATTCGACAAGACAGCCTATACACTTGACTGCTAACAATGCTCTTCCCAGTGCAATTAAAGTTTGTATCGTTAAAACCTGGGTCTTAGGTTTAGAATATAAATCTAATAATTACTGAAAAAGGCTACAAAAAATATTACTTTTTTTCTGGGATAATGTGATAGCCAAAGCGAGTAAATAATTTTCTTAGTGAAGAAAGTGTCACAAGAGGCTTCAGTAATTTTATTTTTCTGTATAGTTCAACTGATAATATCATCTTTTCTCAATTTTATATTTTAAGGGGCATCTACAGATGCATCTAGGATGACTTGGACTAACTTTTTACCTCCCCTCACTTGATCGACCCTAATTTCTACTGTTAACAGCTATGTTTAGGAAGTCATAATGACATATGTGGTTATGTAATAGAAAATGTGATATCCAGATATGTAGTAAATATGAAAAATACCCTACTTTCTGTGCAATGTACCCATAGGAAACAACATATGTACAGTCCCTAGAAAAATTTCCAGTCAAAATTGTGTGTGATGTACTTAGAGAACAAAAACTTCCCTTTAGAAGACTGTTTCCAGCTACATTTAAAATTGTATCAGTGTTTAATTATTCAGGATGTGATTTTCCATGCATGATATCTCCACAGGTTCAATTTAGTAAAGTGCAGGGAAAAGTGGTTGAACTACTTCCAAGAACAAAATAAGCAAACAAATTAGGTACAAGCAGAATACATCAAATGAATCTAGCTCCTACCATTACTTGGAACAGGGGTAGGATATTTTGCGGAGATACCTTACAAGAATCTTTTACTCTGCTCATGACCTCTCCCTTCAGGTATTTATATACACAGATGAGATTCCCCATGAATCTTCTCCAGGTTAAACAGTCTCAGCTGCTTCAGTCTTTCTTTACAGGAATGATGCTCCAGTCCTTTTATCATCTTAGTGACCATTTATTGGCATCTCACCTCTAGCTGCATCTCCCTCTTGTACTGAGAAGCCCAGAACTGTAACTTTTGCCATTTCTCACATGGTCATCTGTCACATCCAGAAATTTCTCAGGTCATGTCCAACAGTTTTGCATGTCAGCTTAACTCTGGCAAGGGTTATAAGCTTCCACCTGCAGTCCTACCACATCTGGTGTCATTTCAGTACTACAGTGTATCCGAAACACCTCTATCAGACTAACAATTTATCTTCTAGATGAGTAAGTCTCAACTGATCAATAGATTTCCTCAACCAGCTGAACTGCTGTCCAGATTCCATGAACAATTTAACTTGGTGATTTGATTCACTTGCCTAATCAGAGGCATATAGTATCCTGTGAGATTCCCTAGTATATGCATGGCATCTGTGTTATCTGGCAAATTCAACAGCGGAGTAAGGTGAGACAGAGTATCTAAGCATTCTCGAACAGCACCAGTAATCCAGAAAAAAAGGGCACCTTAAAAGGCATTTTAAATAGATTAATGGCAGCTTAATTTAAATTTTATTCACATTATTCACATTTATAGCTGAACTTACAGTCTCCCCAAGTTTTGTACAATTGCCTTATTTACATCTAAGTCTGTATCTCAATCTTGACCCAAATTCTGCCTGAAGAATAGGATTGAGACTCCTAAACAGAAATACATATCACCATTTTGGATGCAAAATATTCTGTCTAATCTCTATTTGTTGCTCCAGAAGGATTCTGAATTACTTTAGATCTTGTATTACACTTGTACAAATGTCTGGTTGGAGTTAACAAGGTAATTAAATCAGAATTTTTACTTGAGGGTTCCCTTGATAGCTTCAAACATGCCAATTTCATACTCATAATACAGTGCTTCACATCAGTGCCATGTCCTTTGCTTCTCTTCTTCAAAAAATAACTTACACTGCAGCTAATAATGAACTAATTTTTCACCAGCCCTAAAATTTGCCTTTAAAACACATACATGAATATTTTTCTAAATGAGTAATTGCTCTCAATGGGTTTTTTCCCTCCTTTTTTTTCCAATTATACTAGTCCCTACTTAATCATAATGACTTTTTTTCACCCATGGGTTACACAGCCAATATTGGAATTAATGTCCATTTAAGAAATTATTCCAGTGTACATTGAATTATCTGAACCAATGTATTTTCTCATTTAACATACACAGCTGCGAGAGCTTCAATTTTGTACGTATACAATGAAAGGAAAGGATTACTGTGCCACAAGTCAAATGCAGCAGACAAAACTCTTGAAGGTTTAGGCACATAAGGCAGTAGTCTGAACTACTAGTTCAGCAACCAGAGTTTTTTGAGAGAATTCCCTTGAGTACATCCCATAACCTCCAGCAACTGGTATAGAAGGCAGAACTGCAGCAGTTCTGTGCCATGACATGTCTTAACCCAAATCTCTAGTGAGATGTTCATAATTAAGCAATCAAATTCCATTCATAAATCTGGGAAGTTAATTTTTTTTTAGTTTTTTGGATACTTTTATACAACAGCAAAAGCATTAGAGCTGTCTTAGATTTATTTGACTGAATGATACAGGTTTGCATTAAATTTATATAAATTTAAGATGGATCAGTGCTGTAGTCTCTAGATTGGCTGTACACCTGACAGTTCTGAAACAGAAGCTGAGTGTTAGTATGTCACTGAGATTCAACTAATGTGTCTTAACTTCCATTAGACTGTGCTTACTGACTATCAAATTTAGAGATTTTAACTGGCTAATGCACAGCTTGAAGAGCAAGTTTACATATTCCTGAAATCTATCACATAGAGATACTTGGAATTTCAGTGACAAATATAGACATTTACAGTGTGACATATGTTTAGCTAATCTGGTCATTTAGAATGCCTTTACAGTTAAAAGGACACATATCACATAATTCATTTCATCCAGATGTCATAACTTGAAAGACATATGAAATGTGCCTCAAAGGAATCTCTCTCCATTGACAAGATCGGGTTATTGCTGCTCTCCACTGAATACTCAGCATACCCAGACCTCAATTCATTTTTATGCAAAGGCATCTCTGCCTTTTAAAGCAGTCCAAGTTATTCAAGCAGTTGGATTATGCCAGGAGGTGTGATCCTGCTTCTGCATTGCTTTGTATCAGCAGTTGAAGACAAGGCTGTGAAATTCTGAAACAGTTAAAACAGATGTCCTTATATGTAGGTAACTAAATTGTTCCACTTGAATGAGAGTCAAATTCTGATGAAGACAAGTTCAGATATCAGCAATGTAGATATGTATGTGTAAGGTATAGATGTAGAATCATTTTGTGGCCTATGTTTAGATAACCAGTGGCGTGTGAAACACCCTACGATGCAAGTGGATTGCCAGATGCCTCTTAGAAGTGACTTGTGCTTCCCCTTAGATCATAAATGATATCCTGAAGATATGCTGAGACTCTGCAACCTCTCAGATGGTGTAAATGCCTTTGCTGCTCAAGGACACATTGCTGTCTGCCTGCTCTGTGATGACTTTACCTGATGGAGAACCCCTAGCTTCCCTGAGGAAAATCCTCCCACCGGTTCCACATCTACCTCGCCACAGCCTGGGAGTTTCACTGACCTTGGTAACTGCTGTTTGACTGCAGTTAAAAGATTTGGACCATATTTAGCTTGTTTGATGATCTCATGAACAAAATAAACAGCAAATAGGTGCAAAATGTTGTAGGAAAAGAATACAAAATGCATTTTATGACACTGTATACAAATAATCAAGAAAGCTCATCTATGTGATTGGGCAGGACAATAGAGCAGTATGCTTTAGGTTACATTTTTTCTTCAGACTGGGTGCTTTTAAATCAGAAATTATGAAATTTTAGAAAAACCAATACTACAGAACTCCAATTTTCAATTTTTTGAGCATCTGATTGTCTTAAGAACCTAACTGAAAAAAATGGCAACAAACCAAACTGGACTGGACTGTTTCAGTGATTTAAGAAACAAAGTTAAAAAGAGAATTTGTAATATGTATTCTAGATAAACAATGACCAAAGAAGTTTATAAGGGTAGTTCATCTTATTCACAGATTACAAACAATAAATGAATAGAGTTGTTAAAGTTGATACACGTAAGCATAATTCAATATAATCAGACAAAATCAGAAATTAAAATTAAGACTGAATGAGGAAATATTTGCTAACACGCCGATCTATTAGATAGATTCCCAAGGGAAGTTAAAGAAAAATGAATGTTGGAGTGGTTTAAAATCCAGTTGTACAAAGCAGTACAGGTAAACCAGCATTAAGGTAACCACAGTGTATCCTAATATATTCAAATGCAAACAATTTTGTGAGCAAAAAAATTTAAGAGGCACTAAGGTATTTAGAAGTGTCCTTCACATCGATATCCAGGGAAGCACTGGTTCTGGCACTCCATAATCACTTCCTTATTTCAATTAATCAGGTTTTTTATGCCATCAATTTATAAATTCCATATTTGAAAGAAAATCATGAGGCAGTTTTGAAGTACAAAAGCTTAATTGCAAACACCTGTTTACCTCATAAAGGTAAATCTAATTTAACATAACACAAATTTAAACTGGGTAATTTCAGCATTTCTATAATGTAATTAGAATTGTAAGTTCTGAATGTAACAGGAGAAGAAATTAACTGAAATTTTATTCTTTCTTCTAACAAAACAGAGCTGAATTTTGATTTGGGAAAAAAGAAAAAAAACAACAACAAAAAATCCAACAAAAAACCCCACCCCATACCAAATCACAGATTAGATACATAATTTATTTATTAGAAAGTACTCAATCTATGCAAAACCCATGAATTTAGGAATTTTTTTTAAATTTAGTTCCCTGGTAACAATTGTAGCAGACCTTTATAAGCTACCAAACAGATGCTAAAGAAAAGTTTATTGGTTCATAAAATCTCTCTATTAATAACAGAGAGAAATTATTTTTCCATTTTGTTATCCAGTTTAACATGAATTTCCCAAATATGTGTACAATTGAATAGCAACCTTTCTTCTCAATGTCAGGATTTCTGTTTGCATATCCTTGCTTTCCTCATAGCAAGTCATTTAATAAAGTGGTCATTTTCCATATGATAAATAAATCAAAGATACTCTTCAATAGCAAGAGTTTTTCCATTTCCAAATCTGCTGATGTATATTCATACTTACAAAAGATATTTCTATTCAATTAAAATATATTTATTTAAATTTAGTGAAGAGACACAGGTGAGAAAGTAATGGGAGAACTAAAAGACTGTTATTTCTCATATCTTCTAAAATAAAAATAATTCCATATAGAAAGTATTTAAACATAAGCAAGATATTATTGCATTCTACTTAGGTACTGCTTGAAAAGGATTAATAATTGTACTCTTCTGTAATTTAAAAAAAAAATTATAAACAACTGAGAAACAATGAACAAGGGAACTGTAAGAGGATGATCTGAAATTATAGATAATTGTCTGAGAAATCCATGGAAATTTTATCCATATATTTTGATGGACAGGAACCATTAAAAAAGAAACAAAGCTTTAGGGTTTTTAAATCCTGAACTTATATCCAGAAATGTCTTTCAGAAAAGACTGATCTGCTTGGGTTTTTTTCTGCTGACTTTTTCTAATTCTAGACAAAAAATGAAGTCTACAGAGATATTCAGAAGCCTATACTGTAGCTTAAATCCAAGTGAGCGATCCCTTAAAATAAATCTTATTCAATTATTCATTACCTGGGAATTAATGGGAATCGAAATTTCTGCCTGTAATATTACAGTGTTTCTATTGTTTATAATGTTTCTATTGTTTTGACTGCTTGTTATGGCTCTCACATCAGAGATAAGTATTTAAAAATTCTCAGGAGAAGGCATTAGTTGAATACAGATCTTCCATTTCTAAAGTAAATATTATGAGAGTGTGTTAGATAAAAGCCAAACAGCAACACTTTTTTCCCCTTTTATAGATGTTCTTTAAAGAATGAACACTGCTCCTAATTTTTAGGTATTTATGGAAGCTTTAGTTATTTAACTAGATAAGTAGGTTTCAGCTTCCCAAATTTACCTACTTTAAGATATGTAGAAAAAAAAAAAAAATTCTGGTCTGCCCCTTTTCTTCAGTCTCTGATTGGCTAACTGTGCTCTACTGGCTATATGGGATCCACCAAGAGTACTGATGGAGCTGGCAGTAGAACTTGCTGAGCCATTTAAGTCATTTACCAGCAGTCCTGACTAACCAGAGAGTCACAGCTGACTGGAAGTTGGTGACTATGACACCCACCTGCAAAACAAGTTGGGAGGAGGATCCATATAACTACAGGCTTATCAGCCTGACCTCAGTGCCAGGGAAGGCAGTGGAGCAGATCGTCTTGGGTGCCATCATGCAGCACATGCAGGACAACCAAGCAATCAGACCCAGCCAGAACATGTTTGTGAAAGGTAAGCCCTGCTCAACCAACTTGATCTTCTATGACAAAGTTACAGGCTTAGTGGATGAAGGAAAGGCTGTTGTCTACCTAGACTTTAGTAAAGCCTTTGACACCGTCTTCCTCAGCATTCTCCTGGAGAAACTGTCTTCTCATGGCTTGGATGGATGCACTACTCCTTGGGTGAAAGATTGGCTGGATGGCTGGGCTCAGAGAGTGGTGGTGAATGGAGTTACATCCAGCTGTGGGACAGTCACAAGATGAATTCCCCAGGGCTCAGTATTTTGGACAAACCTATTTAATATCTTTATCTGTGATCTGGATGAGGGGATTGAGTGCCCGCTCAGTCAGTTTACAAAGGATACCAAGAAGGGTGGCAGTTTTCAATCACTGGGGGGTAGGAAGGCTCTGCAAAAAGATCTGGACAGGCTGGATTTGTTGTCAGAGAGCAACAGTATGAGTTCAACAAGGCCAAGTGTCAGGTCTTGCACTTGGGTCACAAACCATGCAGTGCTACAGGCTGGGGAAAGAGTGGCTGGAAAGCAATTTATTAGACTGTAACTGAAAATAAAGAATAGATATCAAGCTCACATATGAATTCCTACATCATTGAAGGCAACTTAAGCAGAAATCCCAAACCCTTGTAGTCTGGCTGTGGAATATACATCCAGTTTTCTCTATGACCAGTAGCTTAATCCCATCTGCTGCTCTGTAACATGCAGGCTTCTTCTGAGGTCTCTTGTGAGTATCTTGTGATGACTGTCTGAAGGGGAACATACGTCCAAGCAACTGAATCATGTCTTTTGCATCTCCTTTATATTTTGAGACAAGAGAAAATGGCCTCAAGCTGCACCGGGGGGGTTCAGGTTGGACATAAGGAAGAATTTCTTCACTGAAAGGGTTGTCAGACATTGCAATAAGCTGCCCAACAAGATGGTGGAGTCACCATCCCTGTAAGAGTTCAAGAAATGGCTGGACACAGCACTTATTGCCATGGTCTAGTTGACATGGTGGTGTCCACCCAAAGGCTGAACTTGATGATACTGGAGATCTTTTCCAATCTAAATGATTGTATGATTCTATGATTAAAATAAAAGATACTAAAGGATTCAGTGTACTGATAATTTGATTATCCAAATAAATAAATATTTAAATTTAAAATAAAGTGCAACTAAAACTAAGTAGGTGTATATCTAAATTCTAAAATACAGTAGAAGGTCTTGAACTCGGTGGGAGCAGTCGACCTGGCTTATAAAGCCATTCCATCTTTAAAGCTCCTGAAATGCCTGTTTTCAAGAACAATGATGGAAACAGTGCACTCAGGTTATGGATACATGATCTTCTTCCTATTTTCTAAAAGCATTACCCCGATAACCAAAGGGTTATTATCCTTCTCTTTCTACCTGATAAATGAAATAGGATTAAAAAGATTGAAAAAGCATAAAAGAATATAAATTCCTTTCCCCTGTATTCTAATATTCTAATAGTCTTTGAAATTCTAATCATCTTCATGCCTCTAAGACAGAGTTAGGTAGAAGAAATCACATAAAAGAAATTATAAATCGCATGAGACAGTGTCAAACCTCCTCAGTATGCATTCCTGGGCTAAGACAACCCTTCAGGCATCTGGTAAAGAAAGTATGCTTTCCATCACACTTTGTAAAGCTCATCAAGTAATTAGGAATACTCCAAATTTACAATAATTGCAATTGAAAGGAAACATAGAAGCAAAATCTTCAGAACCCAAAATTTTGGGGTAATGGATGGGAGGTGAAAAGACATCATGGATGTTCTCAGTTTAGTTAGATGAGAAAGACTATTTCTGATAATAAAATAGGCAGCAATATGAAACTTATTGAAAAGATTCTTAATTGGAGTAAAGATGAGGCAGGATTAGGAAACACAAGTTCCTGTATCAACTTAACTGTGTTCCAATGTGGTGAAGGCAAACTACACTCTGTGCCACATTAATTAGCAGAAGCATACCTGGAATATTGAGGGTAGTGATTATTCAGCATTGGTGAGGCCACATACAAGATACTGTTCTGTTCTCCCTGTACAGGAGAGGTGTTGACAAACTGGAATAAGTCCAATGTAGGCCACCAAGATGCTTAGAGGGATGAAGTTCTTGCAGTATATGAGGAGAGACAGAGACAAAGAACTGATCCTGCTCTACTTCGAGAAGGAAAGATTAAAGGGAGATTGTTTTCTACAACAATTTAACAAAGGACTGCAAATAAAACAGATTCAGATGCTGATTGTATGATTCTAATTGGAAAAGGCTTAAACTGAGCTGTGGGTGTTTTTTACTTTTATTTTGTTTTTCAGAAGAAAAATAGTGAATACTTAAAAAAATTAAAATGTTTGTAATCAGTAAATTTTAGATTAAAATGTGATTCCTTGCTGTTAGATGGACCACATATCCAGTAGGCTTCCTAAGATTAGAGAGGACATGTCATAGTTTTCCAGACTCTGTTGTGGCGCAAATAGTTTCACTATAGCCAACACTGATTTATACTTAGGCTAGAAAAACCATGTATTTTCATAAACATATATGCTATTGATTTATGGAAATAGAAAAGTGCAGTGGCTGAGCAGGCTGAGGTCTCAGGCTCACTTGTTATTATTCATGGGAAGAAAGGGACTATTTTACTTGGCCATGGAAAGTGAGCAGAGCTGGTAAATACAAACCATCTGTAGCTTTACTTTCAGTAATTATGTAAAGGCTCTTCATCAGATTTGTTATTCATGGGCGAGTTTCATCAGCAGAACTTCTCCAAGGAAAAGTGGGTACATGGCAGAATGGCTCAGGACACAATACATGGATTTAATGTCAAAGACGGAGACTATGCTCCACATTGGCTGCTTTCTGTTGCCTTTAAAATAAGTCTGCATGTGTGTGTCTGTATATAAAGTTACATAGTTTTGTTTTGGGTCTTTTGGGGGTTTTGGGGTTTGTTTTGGTTGGTTTGGGGGGGGGCATTTTGCTTTGCTTTGGTTGTTTGGTTGCTTTTTTTGGTTTTTTTGGTTTTAGTTTTTGGGGTGATTTTTGAAGTCTATCTGCTCTTTTCAGAAATTTGCGATGATTTTGGAACTGTCCACAATTAAAGCATGTTGTGGAAAACATTTTGTGTTGTTAGCAATTTTTCTCAGTGCAATTTACAAAAATAGTGTAATTTAGTAAGATTTCCTTAAACATTTCAATTGTGCAGCACAGAGACTTCCAGTCCTCGCTCTTCTCTGCAGCTTTTCCTTTCAAATGCTCTGAAGAGCAAGACACTGTTGCTTGTGGGAAATCAGGAGATATTTTTCATTTTATTGGAGAATTGGCTTGCAAGCTTGTCCTTAGGTAAAATATTTTCAACTATTTATCCTTTCAGGTGCAAATATCAGTGAACATTCTGTATTAGAAAGGAACAACAAACACCAGCGCAAATAGTGGTACATGACACTGTGCCATACAGTGGGATTTTATTTTCCCTTTCACTTTCCTGAACTGCCCTTCTTTGCTCTTCCCTTGGACTTGTTCCATTATTAATGAAAGGGACATTTTATTCTAAAATACTTTTAATATTAATTATCTTTCTTGACTTCTAATACATTCAGTGAAAGTCTCAGCTCTATAAACATAAAATTAATTCATGTTAAATTCAGGTAAGCTAGTCTGAAATATTCAGTTTAGATTTTGGTTGATATTCAATAAATCTTGATTTAGAATCAAGGATTCTATTACACTCTTTTGGTTTGTTTGTTTTTTCACACATTAAGTAGACACTATAGTATTTTCTTGTTTATTTTAAATTTTTCTGTATATAAAAGAGTTTTTACTTATCATTTTTGATATATAGTTCAAGGACAAAATGTCTATATACTGATGAACAAAATTTTGTTAATATTATGCTTGATTTAAAACCTATTTTTAAATCCAGAAAATATTCAATTTCAGTCATTCAGGACCATTTGTAAATGATCCCAGACAAAAACCTGAGAAATCCATTTATGACAATGAAATCTAAAATCCTCTAAAATGTTGTTCTAGAAGCAATCAGTAAAATCTTCTCAGTTGCCAAAGATGTCTTAATTCTTTGAAGCAAGTTAGAAAATAAATGGGAAAATATGCAGTTCTCAGTGACAGAGGGAAACTGAAGACTTGGGCTTGTTGCAGATTTATATAAATATTTTGACCTAATGTTTTAATTTTCTGAATGTACATCTTGTGCACTCTGACACTTAGAACACAGGTAAATACAGTTGCATGCATATACCCTAATCAACAGATATTTTCTTACATTATTTCCCATATGACTTTCCTTTCAGAATTTCCTAGCATTTCATTTCTTTAGTGTAAATCTAGGAGCAGGGCTTTTTTGTGTTTCAAAAAAATTCTGTCCAGGCCCATTTAGCTCAGATTCTGTATTGAGTGCATCATAAACAACTTAGACCATTAAGGCAATTTTAATCCTCAAGGGAAGCAGTGAAGCATAATTTTCTTGTTCTTTAGTAAGTTCTACCTAGTAAGATAAAACATAAATTTCTTTTAATTGCCACTTTATATGTAGCAAGAATATCACAGCTGAAAACAGTTCTTAAAAATAAATTGAGATCATATATCAGCTAGACAACTTGTTTCAGAAAAATCTCATTCTAGAGGTCTCATTTTTTTCTAATTCTTCAAAGCTAAAAATAAAAAAAAAAGTCAAATTAGATTTCAATAGATAAAAAAGTGAATTAACCTGAGGATCCTTGAGGGTTCTTTGACATACTATTTGACCTCTAAGAAACTCATTTGTTCGGGGTTTTTTAACTGTCAGATTTTTGAGGTATAACTGTCCTAAGAAGTTAGGCCCAGGTGCTGTGCTGCAGGACATGTTGCACACCCTTTGAGCTTTAAGAGATAAACAGGCTGATAGTCATGTGGAAGTGCACCAGCTTTCCTCTTGTTCCTTCTTTCCCCATTACACATTTGTAGAAAGGATTGGTGACTGATATGTGTGGTTTTGAAAGAATACAGCACATACAAAAAAATGCAGAAGTGAAAGCATTAGTTCTTTTACATACTTAGACTTTAAAGCAACAATCACTAAGAGATGTTAGCATCCTGGTCTTGATCAAAGCAGTTAAAGTATTTTGGTCTGAAGAAATTTTAGTGAATTTAATTGACACAAATTGCTTTATAAGATAAAAAAAAATCAGAAAAATATTATATGGATTTATTGAAGTTTCTTCAGATAATTCTCCCTTTTAAAAAAAAAAAATAAAATGAAAACATTTTGAAAGGCAAACATTAGTAATTTGTCCTATAGTTAATCTTCTATAGTGTAGACTGAGTTGATGAATCACATGAGTATGCAGGAATATTTCAATTTAGCAAATACATGTCACTAAATAATTCCAAGTTCCAGGGTATGGCACTTAAATAGAAAATTCTACAAAACAGCTCTTCCAGATGTTTCCTTCAGTTGTAATTGAAGTAGAGAAAGCAAGTTTCAGAATAATGCTTATGAAAATAGCAATACAGAAACAACATTTATTTATCAAGTCAGAATGACCTAAATAAAACATTCCAGAAAATATTCCAGATGCCACAGCAGTAGCTACTCATCTGAGTCACAACAAAAATCCTTGCCCTCTGCATACAAATATATTCAGAATGTGTATGTCTGAAGGAGAGTCTAATTTAATGAATTTTAAAGTTCATGTTATTTTGAATGATTTGTCCCTAACTGTTTGTGATAGATTCCTTCTATCCTCACTGCCCCCCCACCCCGCCCCTTCAAACAGTGATGTACCAAGAATATTTAAGCTGGATATTAAATTAAGTGACCAAATAAGAATTTAATTTATAATTAATGGGAAAGTTGTTCTGTGCTAATTTTGTTACAGTGTATTTTTAGATAAATATTGGGAGGTTATTTTGCTAAGTAGGCTCTTTCTTGCTAATTTTCTAGCTTAAACATATTTTTTCACATCAGCAACTTCACAAATACCCTTGAGGGACCGCAATTTCCTTTATCTTTTTTGACAAATAGCAGTTCTTTTTCCTCCCCTATCCCAATGATTATTCTCAGACAAAAGCATGAAACTTTCTGAACAAGACAATAGCATGATTTGTAGGTTTTTATCTAACCTCATGATTGTTTTGAACATTCTTAAGTTATTTTATGCTTTAACCTGCTTAAAGCCTAAGAATAGAGTTCTCTTATACATAAATCTAGGGTCGGGTTAGAATATGCACTGTAAGAGCCCTTCGATGCTGTAGTTCAACCCTCATAATTAGAAAAGGATATGATGAGTAACAATAAACAGAGTATGTGTGGCAACAGAAACTGGAAACTCAAAGTACCTTACTTATGCATAATTAATTAATTCCATGTTTCCATGTCATTTTTTGCATATTCACAGCAGGCTTAACTCAGATGTTACCAGTCTAAATACTTCCTCTAAGTACCTTTGGTAAGAAAATAAGTCTTCATTAAGAACAGAATCAACCAAGTATGGGAGGAGGAAAGGGAAAGCGAAAGAAAGAAAAGAAAGAAAGAAAGAAAGCGAAAGAAAGAAAAAGAAAAAGAAAAAAAAGAAAAAAAGAAAAAGAAAGAAAGGGACTTATAGAGACACAAAGATCACGCTCAAGTTTGTGATTTAAATGACAATTAGAATATTTTTCAGGATTTCTTCCCCTTTTACAGACTCCAGTGAAGTGAGTAGAGGTTGCATACCAGAATGAAGAGTCATTGGCTTCCTACTATTTTGAACTTCTCTATTGGAGAACCTCGAACTTCTTTTTTTAGTAGTCCTTAGTAAGACGGTTGTAACAGTCATTAATGTTTGTGTAGAAGTAAATATAAGATCCTGAATAAGTAAGAGATACTTTAACAGAGAAAATGCAGAAGAAAGGCATGGTCCTATGACTGAAGAGTTTCCAGGGAGAAGGTACATGAGTGTTGGGTGGAGCTCTGCTGCCACTATTTTTGGTAGCTTTGCAGCAGTGATGAACTTCATGTGAGAGCAGACAGTCTGAGCCTGAACCCTGGCATTCTGAATTCACAAGTGAAAATGCAAAATTAGAGCTAAGTCTCAAACTACTTTTACACTCATTAAATTCAAAATGGGTCATTTTTAATAATGAGATTTTGCAGCTATTTAGTAACTGATCATTTTGCCAGTTTTAATTAATTCTAATTTCAAAGACAAAGCTTTGAATATGCATGGAGGAATTGGAAATTAGGCTTGCCTTCACTGGTTTACAGCAATAGTTTATATGTCACTGGTTATAGAGAATTAGTCCTCTCTCAGAAAGGTTAGAGTACTGTAGGATGAAGACATGATCCAGGGTAAGTCTGTGTGTTTCCTCTAGAGACGATTGATACTTTCTTTTTATTTTGTGGATGCTCTCAGCCTTCCAGGATTAGTCCTTTACTTTGATCTTCTTCCCGTGTATTGTGAGTACTCTGTTGAGAAACAGAAACAGAGATGGAACACCATACATGATATTATGTCACTTATATCTGATTTTAAAATAGTTGCCCCCTTGCCCATGATGGCTGTAATGGACTACTATTTTCAATATTGTCTACAGTGCAGTCTGCCAAATAAATTACCTTAAAGATTAGCCGAAGAGTCTACAGTTACTCAGCAAACAAAGGAAATTTTTTCAACCAACCAGCTTGGCAATCAAAGAAAGAAGACTCTGCCTTTACAAGGTAATTTCTACAGCTAGTGGATACACACTTCTCTTCCAGAAAAAGAAAAAAAGAAGGGAATTGACCCATGTGAAGGAAAAAATCCTCTTTTTTAACCTGAACAATGACAGTGATCCTCTGTGTTCCAGGAAAGACAAGATTGGATATTGATAGAAATTTCTCTGTCTCTGACTTCCTTTAAGAGTTTCTACCCTTTCAGACTGCAAAGATAGCTTTGATAAACACATTCTGAATTTTCTGAGTATGTGAATTCAGAGGCATCACCCAACATGCTCATCTCTTGCCAGAATATACTTTTGAATTTCAACTATAATGGTAAATTGCATTCCCATATCTTGAAACACAAAAATTATTGCACACAGCCTGAACAGAATTAAAATTAATGGATGAAAGGACAGAAATCCCACTTGGTGCCTGGAGAAATAAAATCTTATCTTGAATGTGTTTTGTTTACTATTGCTGTCCTTACATACATAGTTTTTGTAGTACTTATACTATCTCAGTATACAAGATAATTCTTGCACATCAAGTGAGATATGGCTTTCCTCTAAGGAGTTCCAAAATCTAATTTGTATAGATTAAAAGTACTTAAAGCTATAAATATGGTAATATGACAAGGAAGAAGTATGGCAATTTCATTCAGAGACGTGTATTTTTAAAAGAATTTTAAATACAGATTTTTTTTTCCTACTCTGTTTTTGTCTTCCAGTACCATGCCCTACATTGAAAAATCAGATATTTCCTTGCTTCCTTCAGGGGTTTTATTCCAGTACAGCACAACATAGTCCAAGGGAAGAACTTACACAATATGAATCTTAAATGTGTTGAATTCTGCTCTCAACAGAGTTTCTATTGCTGAGCTTTGCTTCTGTTGAACAGAGAACAGCAGTGTCCCCATTTCTAACTCTTGGCTGTGCACAGTATGTCCTGAAGTTCTTTTTGTATGTGTGGGCAGGAAAAAAAAGACAGTGTGTATCCGCTAAGGAATATCACATATTCTTTCCTGTGGACTAATCTGTCTTCCCTTGATGGTATCTAAAAAAACCCCTACTCACCTAACTTTCTACTCTCTTTCTAATGTTTTGCTCCCAGAGAAACATTTCTCTTGTAAAAAGCATAAGCATATCTTTTCAAACTATAGAGATTAATAAAATTAGAATAGCAGTGAGATGTCACTGTCTTCTGAAACCATATGAATATTGACAGGAGAAGAATCTTATTTAAAAATGCTGGGTTTTTTTAAGATCAGGAATAAAGGCCAGATAAATTGAGCTATGAATTAAAAAATATTTCATGTCTCCCTTTAAAAAATAAAAGATACTATTTTGCTGTTGGTTGGATTTAGGAGACTAGATGTTGCATCATTTTATTTCCTGTTTATAGAGTATTTAGAATGTCTGACACATTTGGATGGGTGTGGCAGGACATCCCCCATCTCTCATGGCTGGGCATTTGAAAGAGATAACTCAGGCCAGACTAATACCCAGCAAGGAGCCAGAGAGCTCAGCAGGATGTCACCCCCAGGCCCCCAGAAGTCTGAGACCAAGCACTCAGCACACATCTTAGTCTGGAAAGCAAATGTGGGAGGAGATGAAAGAAATATTTTTGACCAAAAGACGTGGTTGTTGTGTCTATAAAAGCCCACACAATTATCACAGAGGCAGGAGTCTCTTACACACTCCTTTGGAATGTGTGAGAAGATTTCTCCCCAAAGCTGGATACAGTTTTGAGGCTACTTTTCCGGAAATTGAGGGAAAAGACTTCGATGTGTACCCAATCAAGAACTGGATGGTAAGAAACATGGAATCCTAAGTTATACTATTTCTTAGCTAGCTCTAATTTTAATGGTACCTTTAATTCTGTGTCTTTTTTTTGTTGTTTTTGTTTTTTGTTTTTTCCCTGTGTTTTTTTGTTTTATCCCTGTGTAGTAATACTCTGGTTTAAGTCTTATGTCTGTTAGTTCCGTGTCTATTAATAAATAATTCACTTTATAATAGACAGAATCAGCCATTATTAAAGAACTTGCGGATGAGAGTGGATTTTGGGGGGCTGGCCACCTCATTAATGTGACTACCTGCTGTCAGATGCCTGGACAACAGACAGGAGCTGATTTAAATTTACATCATCCATGTAACATCAAAAGGTCATGGTATTTTCTTTCTCAAGAGGTCATGGCAATATCATTTTTTTGCCATGAGAGAAAGCAGCATCACTTTAATGCATAATAGTATGAAAGAAAATTTATAGAAATGGTGGCTATGAAAATACACTTTAAAACTGAAAATAATACCTTTACAGCCTACTCATCTGAAAGACAGTTGTTACATACTCTCAATATTCGTAACAGTGAAGAAATAATCTAGGAATAAATCACAAGGCATTTATGTTATTTTTGACAATCCCCTAATCCTGGCATGCATCCTTACCTTCAGCCATCCTGTAATACTCATTTGTCGAAATGCCAACAACCTAATTACTACAATTATTCATAATATTATTATCATGCATTGATTTTTAAAGTGCTTGTTACTCAACCCTCACAAAAGTTATCACCTGAAAGAAAGAATGGTCCAGAGATCTTAAGTTAAGCCCAGGATTTTATCTGAATTCTCTGTTAAAAGTCTGTTCACATGATCTTCCTCAGATGGACTATACCCCACAAAGAGTGGCACCTTGCTTTTAGAAATGAGCCAAACCTCTTAACAGAATTTTTTATTTCAGACTCAGCCATAGAAGTGTAGAATTCTTAGGAAAGAGCTGGTACTTTGCTTTATGGTCCAGAAAACAGTTTAGTAGTGTCAGTTTGAATGACAGACATATCCAGAATTGGAACTACTGCAAGCAGATTTACTTACATGGTTTTTAAACCTGCAATAACTTTGGGCCTATTGCCCCAAACAGCTGAGAGAGATTAAAATGTTAACGATAACAGATAATGAAAACAATTATATTTTACTGTCTTACATTATTATATTGGGGAAAGCTACTTAGACATCCTAAATTTGAGTCTAGCCCATAAAATAGCAGTCTTTTCATTCAGAATTAATATAAACCCAGCCAAACTCTATTAGGAAATAATAGACTGAAACAACAGGTCATATGTTGGGGTGATGGAAGAATAGATTTAATTCTAAGATTTAAAATAGCTGATGTGAACATGAGGCACTGATTATACATTTTTTTTTTTGTGAAAGACAATGGTCATAAAGAGGTTAGGAAGAGCACAGGTTATGTATAGGATATGTAACTGCTTAGGAAAAACAAGAAGAGATTTTTGGATAAGGTGGATAAAATTATACTTAGAAAAATTCTACTGTTTTCAGTTTCACTTTTTTTTTAAGGAGCTAATTTACATACACTTCATAACTTTTAAACTTTGTTAGTTTTGTCTTTCTTCTTTTTTATTTCTTTGCTTTTTCTTATATAGTGCAATCCTGGAGCCAGAGATTCTGTACAGTTGTACCAATAACACTGTAATAGCACTGATTCTATGTGTAGTGAAAATAGATTTGGAATAAAAACGGTAAGTAATTATCATATTATGACTACAGTACAAATTATGATATGGGTAAAAGTGTAATTAAAATTTGAGAACTGGGGAAAGATATAATTTTTTGAACCTTTTTTTTTAACTGAATGTTGGAAATTCCAATTTTAAATTTGTATAGATGTATATAGGAAGAATTTAATATGGAATATTCAGTCCAAATTCTTGTTCTGCAGGCTTATCTGTCAAAAAATCATCCTTTTTCCTCCTTAGAAATCTGAAAAAGACTTGTACTCCCCCAGATACAAACATGCACATGCATACATGCATGCACACTCACAAATCTTACTGCTTTTTTCTTAGGATGTTTGCTTTGCATACTAGAGAATATGAAAATTGTTTTGTGATAACTTTTCTGTAATTCTTGAGCTAGTATTACAAGATACTTCTGCTGTTCCATGAAAAATGACACAAAAAAAAAAATCAGATGTTCTCTTAATTTGGTTCATCATATGTGAGGGGCATTTACTAGAACTCCACTTAGTCTACTAGTTTCTGAAATACTTACTCTGTTCGTAGTTATACAGCTTTCTCTGTTCACTGATGGCATGAAAACACAACCTCAACTGGTCATTTGTTTTCTATTTTTTAAAACCCCCGGAAATATCCCAAAAGAAAGAGTGTTGTGTGAACCTGGTTGCTTTGAATGGTAATGTGGCAGCTGCCTTAGGTAACATTCTTCTGGAGATGCTGCCTGCAGAGTTGCTGTCTTCACTGGAAAGATGACATAGTTTATTCTGGGTTGATTAACAGCTAGAATCCATCAGGTTTTCAGGGCTAATGTCTTTAGAAGAAGGATATAAATTCCTGGCTTTGTGCTATCAGGAAGTGACATTCAAATTTCTAATATTATTTGCACACACCCTTGTGGCTGCAGCATAAACAGCTATCCAGGTTCTTCTAGGTATTCTGTCCTTCAGGCCAGTTTCCTGAGCTGCCATGCAGACAGGACATAGGTCCCACAGCAAAACATTTCAGTTCACTAAAAAGGTTTGAGTTCATCTGGTTGTTAGCAAATCTACTATGAAAAAAGTACTGCCATTTTAACTGAAATTTTAATAGAGCAAATTAGTTTTCAGCATGTTACAAAGTACCTTTAAATAAAACATTATTTTTGAAACACATATAAGAAGCATTAGAGGAAATACTTTCTTTTTTTATTATTAAAAACTGCTATTATTAATTAATAACAATGTTAATGAGCATCTTAAAATATGTAGGGAGATTACCGTATTTCAAATGCAGTGAAACTTGGGACATGTTATATCAGATCATTGCCAGCATCATTGATTTCTCCAAAACACAAGTGGGTTACTGCTGTCTGGGAAATAATTACAGTAGCAATATTTTTCCTTTTTTCTTTTTTTTCCTTTTTCACACAAGTAATTACTGAGGAAATCAAATTTCTGTTTGAAACACACTACAGGAAGATATATGCAACACACTTAGAAATTCAAATGTGGTTTGTTATTATTGGAATGTAGTTCTCACTAGAGAAACCAATTTGTTCATAAAGATTAGCTCTGTAAAAAGTAAACTGTTCCCACAATCTTGTTTATGCTCAAACAGAAAACACATTTAAGGTATAAAGCTAAGAATTCATTATTATTATCGTTATTATTTAAATATTAAAAATCTAATTGAAAAATCATTTTTAGTCTAGATCTAATTATTACAGAAAAAAGGCAAATAGTAATACTTAAAATATTTCCCTATAGAGAAGATCTCAATAGCAATAATCATACCATTAAAATTGTACCTTACATGTTTATAGTTACCATTCCTTTTTCTTGAGGTTATGCTCACCTTTTCATTGCTCTCCCAGATCTTAAAGCCAGTGGTTTCAGCAGCTGGAGTGGGAAGCAAACACATTTCTGGAGTTCTTCATCAGATAATATATCCTGCTGACGTACGTATTTTCTTCCACACTTTAGGATCAACTTGGTGTCACTTTCATGTGTTTGTTAACAGTTTTTTACTTCACTGGTCTCCATGTCTGACTTTTGTATATTTTAGATACTTTTTCTCCTTTATCTTTGCTACCATTAAACCAATTTTTTTCCCCACCTTCATTTACATTTCTTTAACTGACATTTTATGAATTACTTCTGTCTGTGAGTTTTCCAGTGCCAGACCTATACCCCATGTTTTATCACTCCACATCTGTGCTCCTCTACCCTACACACTTGTCTCAGCTTGTTGTACATATCAGGGCAGTATTTCTGTATACTACAACATTGTGTTAAGGGTTGCAAATATCACTCATACATTAATGTTTATTATGGCTGTAAAACTCTGGTATCTTTATAAAAATAAACAAGAATAAAACAAATTAGCCACAGATACTTGTTCAAGTAGAGAAATTAGCATCACACCTACACCAAGAAAACAAAACTGCAGGCATATAAAGTTCAGAGAGATCAAAACTAACAAGACTCAGTCCTGAGGACTTCCAAAGGTAGTACACCACCTATGGCCTGTCATAGCAGTGACAATGTTACAGTGCTACATGACAAACAGACTATGTATCACTAAATTCCAATTTAACTCCTTATAGGAAACAAATAGAACTTTTTCAGGACTTCTTCTATACAGTGAATTTTGCACTATGAGAAACTATCCTACCTAAAAATAATTTCTATATCATGTTTCTTTTTAGGAATGCTTAAGCAAATGGTACTCTTTTTTTTTTACCAAAGGAAGGAAAAAGCCAATGAAAGAAATAACTCACCATTGGTGAAATCTAGAAAATCACCAGGAAAAATTGCACAGCTTTTGATTATTCCAAAACAGAAGGCTGATAAAGTAAAGCAAAAGGACAGGATTCAGGTACCTTAATAGATGACACAGATATTAGTTACCCCATTGCTGAAAAACTATTTTCAATGTCCAAGGTATCACTTCTGAGGTATGGTAACTTTATACACCTAAACTTCTGTAAGATTTTAAAAAATGGCAAGAGATTTCTGAATTTTCTTTTTCACCAGGTTTTAAAAACTCCAAGACTATTTGTCCAGGTAGATAATGGGCAGAGTTTGCTAGCCTGTTAGATATGTTTAACAACAAGACGGTCATAAATTACTAATTTGTTTAACTTTCACAGGGAAATGACAATAGGACCTGAAAACAGCAAAGCTGTACATATAATTGACTTAGACATCAGTACCTCCCATGGCAAGAAGCAGAGCATAAAATATTTAGGAAAAAAAGATTAGGATATGAGATACTTTGGATTGGGTTCTTAACTGAGTAACTGAATTAATATCAGAGTGCAATAGAAATTGTGTACAGATAGAGCAGGGATAAAGACATAAGCTCCATGTAACTGTGATTGATGGGAGACATCAGCCATGCTGCAGAGGATGAAGAACAAGATGGAAATAATTATCACACATACATTTAATAGAAAAGATGAAAGAAGATAGAAAATAAAGTATTTGAGTAAAAACGGACACAGCTAAAAAACAGTAAATATAGAATGAGTTTTGACTGGTCAAAATTGCACCCAGAACATTTTAAAATGTGCACCATTTGGCTGTATCCTGCTGATGGAATAGGGACATTTTTCCACTGAATTTAGTGACATATTGCACTGATGTGGAGGCAAAAATAAGTGAGAGGTCCCTGGTATTTTCTTCATTATTTTTTTTCTTTGTGTAAATTCTCTACTAGTGATACTAGCCATGAAGTACCTCTTCGAAAGGCAGCATTCCTAGCTAATGCATCATATAGATTTTCTGAACACCAGACAAATATTTATGACTTATTACCTATTAAAAAGTCAGCTGACCTTTTCCCCTTGTAGGAATAAGATCAAAAATCATCCCATTATTAACACTATTTACATATATTTTAATTAATTCTGAAGTGTCTTGTGGAACTGAAGCATTAATACAGTACTTTTATATCTTAGAATCTGGATAGCAGAAGTACGCCTTGTAATTGTGAAGTCTTGTGCTGTTAAATCCTTGGAACATTACACCTCTTGGATCATCCAGCACAGATGTTTAGAGTCCCAGACAAGCATAGTTTATCCATACATTTCTCAAGTATTTTAATATTAGTTAGACTTCTTAATCCATTTGAACTGCTATAATATTCCTTCAATTTCCATCCTAAATATATATTCACAGAAATAATAGCTTTTTTCCTATATCAACTTTGAGTGTAGCTCTTCACTCACACTTTTCTGAAAAGGAATATTAAAAAACACTGCTAAAATTAATTGGATGGTCAAATTATATAAATGCTGAAATATAAATCAACTCCATATTCATTATTTTTATTTTTCTCTCTCCATCTCTTTCTTTTTTAATCTCTGCTCCATTTAGGCAGACAATTTACTTTATTATTAATTAATGCATACTGCTGGCAAAAATCTCAGTATATTTACCTATGAATTGTCTTAGATGTGGAATTATAACCAGAAGTGAGTTTGGAATGGAATTTTTCTTTAGAAAGGATAAACTACTGATTCTCATCCCTAAAGTAGAATTTAAACCTTTTTGCTGGTAACAGATTTTTTTTTTTCTCTTTATTCTTTCACAGGAAAAAAAGGAAAATCTGTAGTGATTCAAATATTTTTCATGGAAGTGTGAACAGATGAGCCATGCCTCATCTGCAGTGGCCACCTGATTAATGTAGGATGGGTTGTTTATAATTTTATTCTGGTGGATATGGCTTTTGGAAGGAAGGCTATTCTAATCTGTCTTGTTTATTTATAAATAACAGTGTCTGGAACAAAAAGAACTCAGCCTTAATGAACTAGGGAGTTACAACAAAGGACAGGTTATTTGTAAGCATTTCAGAGTTTTGGAAGAGTTAGCTTTCTGTTTTGTCTTTAATTTACTATAAATTTTCTTATATTTTTGCTGATATCTGATATTCAAGACATTATTCTTACACTTTCTGTATGTAAAAGCCCAATTTTAAATCATATTGAGTTTTTAAGTCTAGTAGGAAGGGAAAGAATATCTGAGGACCAAGTAGACCAATATTTTATGACTTAATTGATCACAATCATTTACGAGTATCTCTCATTCATTGCTACCATGTAATATAGAAGAACTAAGTTATGTTCACGGCATGGAGTGAAAATCAGCATTTTATTTGACAGAAGATACACAGTGATTTTTTTTTGTTCTGTTTTGTTTTGTTTGATTGGTCTTGGTTTTGTTTATAATTTCTGCTACTGCAACAAGAAAAATGGAGGAAGGGGAACTGCACATGAATTTTGAAAGTAGTCAAAAACATGTTCCAATCACCACTATTAAAGTGTGTCCATTGGCATTGAGAAAGTCTAGACCTGTCCAATGATCAGTATTGGAGTTTTCAAGCTTTTATGCTTTTCAGATTTTTCGGGTTGTTTTTTTTTTCAGCTGAATGGTGATGTAAGAATGAAGTAAATTCCAGGAAATATTAGCTGTATTAAACTGGGATTTTATGAAGTATCTACTAGGCTGTGGGGCTGTATATTAAACTATTTAATTTTAATAACTTCTTTTGGAAAAAAAAAAAATCCCTTCACAGTTCAAGGCTTTTTGTTGAAGTCAGTGGACCATGCTTTTATTTTTTCACCATTTAACTGAATTCTGTTAAATAAAATCTGGTAAGTAATTATTTGTTTTCTTTCTTTTTCAATTCCTACAAGAAATAAATAGGTTATTTGGAAGAAAGATGAGGTCAGTATTTGGTTAGCCCCAAGGATAAATGCCTGCTCTTGCTTCAGTTGAAAGAGATGAGGATATTCAATTACTGTTGTTATGTTGGTTCTTTTGTAAAGAGGTCTAGTAAATAAAAAATATTCTACTTGTACTTCCCTAGATACTAGAGAGATTATTAAAATTTTTTAAACTTCTTTTATAATGCTAATTCTCACCAAAGTTTGCAAAGTTTTTTCTTGCATTACATCAGAATAGCATTTTAAATTTCAGATGTCGAATTTTTTGAGGGGTAATTAAAATTGATGCTTTTAAAAAAAAAAAAAAGGTAAAAAAAAAGAAAGATGGAAGGTATGAAAGAATAAAGAAGAAAATTTAAAAGAGAGAGACAAATATGTGCTAACACACAGTTTATAACATGCCATGCCTGAAAGAGTATCCAGGTAGAGAATATTCCCCTCTTTACATTAGAATGGGAAGAAGTCAAAGGAAGGTTCAATATAGAGAAATATTCATAATTCATGAAGAAAAAATATAACAGAAACAAAACAAGCAAAAACCTTCCAACTATTTAAAAAATAAATAAAGAAAATATACTCATCCAAATAGCCTATAATTATAAAACAGAACCATAATGTCTATGAAATTTTTTCAGGATGAGTGAAAAGTTGTTAAAAAACACCAGTAACCTCACATTAAAAGGATAGCTAGAGTTCTCAGTGAAAATGAAAAGAATACAGAGATTTCTTTCTTGGGGAGAAGAATTTTTATTAATCCAGTTTTCATTTTATATTTTCATTAAAAACATAGATCATGGAAGATGCGCTGTGCACATTAAATGCACAGATTAGAATCCTCCAGTGCCCTGAATCTACATTCAATCAGAGTTCTGAATTCAGCATGGAGCATCCTACCATCAGATTAGCTGTGGATCAAATTAAGAGTGCTCAGAGGAAATATGAACAGAACAAAAAAAAAAAAAATCAAACACTTTGTAAGAAAGAATGTATAAACTGACACTTGTTATAAAAGAGATTATATGACAAAGCACTGAAAAACATACATGTGCAAAAAAAGGTGAAAAATCATGTACAATTTTATGTTAAAGGTATAATACACAAATAATGACTTGTAGTAGTCAGCAACCATAGGAAGAATCAGGTAATTTATGTTAAAAAATCATCCAATTTTTCTAAAATGGTGTTAAATATCAAAACAAACAGCCCCCCCAAAAAAACACTGATGATTGAAATACCTGTTACTTATTTGGCTAATTAATTTTCAAATTAATTATGTGTAAGATAATGAGATTTTCTGCAGAATCATGCTTAAGTCAAAGTCAGGGAATGGAAAAATTTCCCACTGATTTCCACAAAGGAAAAACTTGTTTCCTCATTTGTCTCTTGGTGTCCTTTGTCAAGTAAGAAGATAAAGGTTATAAAACCTTGATAATAATCTTCCAAAGGCCATTTGATAACTCAAAAACACTAAAAAATAACACTACACAGTTATTTGTGAGTGATATGAGAAAAGTTGTTATTCATAACTGCAAATTGCATGCAAATGAGGGAACGAAGTGCAGAAGTACTTCGGTTAAATCTGGATTGCTTTTCAGGAATCTGTTAATATGCAACTAAGGTAATGTATGCAACTGAAACCAAGCTACATCCCTAGGCATTTTCTTTCAAAGAATTATCAAAAGCATTGTGACCTGGGCTGTAATATTTATGACAATACAGATTATAGTGTAATGCAGTTTTTTAAAATAGAAGATTTCATAACCCAAATAGAGAGAAAGGAGTATGCACCTATTTAAAGATACTTTAGGCCCTGAAAATGATTCTGCTATTTAGCAAGCTGGTATTTTTCAGTTGTGCTTTAAAATACAGAGCAAATATAATTAGACATATAAATGAAAATTTTCCTTTGTTAAGAACATTGCTACAGTATTTAATTACATTACAGCTTACAAAATCCTGTTTAGAGCATCCAAGTTTTCTCTTTCTGAACTTCTCCCAAAGCACTGGTCTAAGTAGAGTTCTACTCAGCTTTATTATTAATCTGTCATAATTTTAGATTTCTCAAGTTTTTGTGCAGGAGTTAAGTTTGCCCTAACAACCTTCTAATTGTCTTAATATATGATGAAGAATTATAAATCCCTATGAAATCAGTATCTTGATAACAATATAATTTTTTAGCATAGTTGCCACCATTTGAAGCAATACATGATCTCTACGTAGTATGTTGTGTATCTAATATGTTGGTTTTCTTTTAAAATTGTTATAGTTCTACAGTGTGGCACAAATTATGTTGAAATACTGTGCAATAACTTTATGCATATTTATAAATATGTTTATATGTACACAAAGCTAACAAGGAAAAAGCTCTGAGGTAAATTTATACTTCTGCTACCATTAATCAGACCCTTCAGAAGGAAACATCCAATTACTGTTCAGCCAGTTCTCTTTGGGACCTATTTCTTTTGATCTTTTACAGCAGCCTCTTTCCATTCCAGTGCCCATTTCCACATCCTCCCTGGATTATTTTCCACATCAAAGGATGTCTTTCTTGCCTCTGCAGATTTCTCAATTTTGATCTCTCCACAGTCATCATAAGAGACAGAAAGAAGAAAAACTAATTATAAACTATGTCAACCTCTATTGTATGTAGTATGCTGAAAGCTGCATCACCTAAAATCCTAAAATTTTGGTTTACCAAAACTTTTGATGCCAAGAGAATTGCTATAAGAAGAAATAAGATTACTTATTATGAATCTGTCATTTCCCCTCCATATTTAACCAAAAAGTGGTAATTGCTGTTCAATTGACAGCACTGTCATGAGGAGGAAATCTAATAGACAGTTTCACCTCTAATGCTTTATTAAATGAAACTAGTTCATGCTTATTAGCTGACAAGTATGGAGTTGCTGTATTTTGATCAGCTGATATATTTTGATAGACTGTAATTTAGGGAACTGGAAAAACATAAAGTAGCCTATATTTTCAGAGAGACATGTGCAAAGGAACAAAAATAGCTATTACACTCTAGTTGCATTTTGTTGTGGTTTCACCCCAGCTGGCAGCCAAGCCACATGCAGCCACTTGCTCACTCCCCCACCACCAGGATCAGGGGAAGAAATGGAAGAATAAAAGCTAGAAAACCTGTGGGTTGAATCCACTTGGGAGACTCCTAGAATGCATGGAGGATAACTTCTTCAGGCAGGTAACAGCCCTGCTAGAAGGAACAGGATACTGACCCTGAGGGTCACCAATGTAAATGACCTACCTATGGGGTCAAGATTTAAAGCAGCCTGGACTGCAGTGATCACACACTGGTGCAGTTCACAGTCCAGAGGGGCATGGGTCAGACAAACAGTAAAGTCAGGACACCTTCCAGCTCTTCAAGGATATACTCAACAGGACTGTCTGGGAAAGAACCCTCAGGAACAAGCAGGCAGAACAAAGATGGCAGATTTTTAAGGACTCCTTCCATAGAGCAAAAGACGTAATGATCCCCAGGTGCAAGATATTGGATATTAAGATTTTCATAGGCTTTCTTCCTCCAAGCTGTTGATGAATTAAATGACCAATAAAACTCCAGAAATCTTTAATAATAGTATGACTAGGTTAACACTTTAAATAAAAAATAAAAAAAAAAATCAAAATAAAAGTAAATCCTGCATCTCCTCCTGCCAATATACAAGATTACTTGAGTTACTAAACTATTGTGGAACTTTAAGACTGAATTCAAGGAACATACTAATGTTTTATAAAATCCTCCCAAGAAAACAAAGATTTTATCTGCGTTAAATTTGGAATAAGAGAGAACATGTATTTAAGGTTTAATATGAAATCATTAATTTGTACCTCTAATGTCCTCTTTCTAATAGAGACTATATGTGAACTGTTTGAGGAGTAGTTTTTGAAAGCATTAGTCAAAACAATATTTACAATAAAACTTCTGACTACATATCTTGTAAATTAAAGATGAAAAGTTCTCTTGTATTAGACCTCTTTGTTTGCTTTTCTGAGAATGGGATTATTTTCCACAGTTAAAATTCAGTGTATTATATTGCATATTAGTTTACAGCTCAGTGGATTGACCTAAGTAGATTTGATGCTCAGGTCCATTACAAGACTGAAATGCATGATACCCTCTAGGAAGAAAACAAGAAAGAAGTTAGAAATAAGTAAGAATTAGAACAAATTTCAGCCAAAAATGCACATTAAAATGCTACTGGGACTTGTGCAGGTGGTGTATGGTGACATTGTCATTTCTATGAGATCAAGGCTTGAGGTCCTTCTCTCTCCAATGAGCAAGTGTGCAAGGAATAAAAATGAGACCTCAGTGGAAGTATAGGGCACCAGGAGTTACCCCTGCAGACTGTAAGGAGTAGCTGGAAGAAGTTACGGGTAAAAGAATCTCTTTCCTCTAAAAAAAGCTAGCATTTTTCCTAGGAATAAGGAAAGTAGTTTCTCTATAAAAGTTTTGACACTAGTGCAGCTCATGTGTGATGAAGACAAAAGCCTGAGAAGTGGACACTTTCCACACCGTGGCTTCCTTACTCCTTGTACATGTGAAATTCCTTCCCTAGAAATGGAAATGTTGGTGAGGAAGGCTAGTGCACATCTTTATGATGTCTTGACGAAGGATGTGGACAAGAACAGTATCTCTATTGAGACTGAATATAAGTAACTCCAAAATTCCTGTTCCAAACTCTACAATCCAAAGCAAAATACTGTCTGAATACTAACCGTGGAGGCCTTCTTCTAGTAGCCACACAGCACATGAGAATCTGGCAATAGGCTGGAACTTCATTTTTCTCTTAATCACTTGTGATTCCTTTCAGCTTGCACTAGATTTCCATAAACAGTGATTTCCAGTGAAACTGTGCAGGTCAAAAAGTATTAAAATCTGTTTCTGTGGAACACTATTGTCTTTCATGGCACCAGATAATAGAGTCTGGAAAAGAAACAAGAGTTTTGAAGCATCCTGTCACAGAATCACAGAATCACATAATCAGCTAGTCTGGAAAAGACCTCTGAGATCGTGGAATCCAACCTATGACCAAACACCAGCATGTGTCAACTAGACCATGGCCTAAATGCCTCATCCAGTCTTTCCTTAAACATCCCCCAGGGTGGTGATTCCACCATCTCCCCGGGCAGTCCATTGCAATGTTTAATCACTCCTTCCATGAAAAAATTCCTCCCAATATCCAACCTAAACCTCCCATGGTGCAGGTTGAGACTGTGTCCTTTCGTCCTGTCCATTGTTGGTGAGAGAAGAGGCCGATCCCCACCTGACTACAGCCTCCTTTCAGGTAGTTGTAGAGTAAGGTGACCCATAAGCCTCCTTTTTTTTCAGGCTAAAAAACCGCAGCTCTATCAGCTCTCCTCAGAGGATTTACTCTCTAGACCCTTCCCCATCTTTGTCATCTTTTTCTGGACACAGTACTTGAGATAATACAGCACATTATGTTTATTTTTATGTAAATGTATCAACATGTTTTTACTTTGTATATCCTTTTTTTCCACAACTTCATCAAAATTTGTAGACTTCCCACTTTTAACTGTTTAGAAATTCTGACCACATTTCTTTAGAATTAAAATTATTATTTCATTGCTTGAATTCACTTTTCCATCCTGTAGTCAAAATATTCTAGCCCTAGTCTATCTCCATAACTTTTGCACTTTCTGGACTGCACATTCATGTTGTCAGAAAATTAAAAGCCTAGTCAAAACATTTTTTTATCATCAAGACTCCCTTTTTGTTGTTAAGACCCTTACTTCAGGCAGATTCTGATATGCTTTATTAAATGTCATTAGGTGCTCTGCAAACACATTAACCATATGTAATAATAATTTCTGAAAGCTTGGTCAGAGCTTTATTACATTAATTCAATATTTCATAAAAACTGAACATTCCATGAATTATCTTTTTTAAATTGCTCTCCAGGAATGTGAAAGGGAATCGCAAATCCAGTAGTTCAGTGGAGGCAAGGATACCATAGATCGGTATCCTTAGGTCCAGCAAGTGTAATCCCACTAGGCACAAACACACACAATGCATATATAAGGATATATACACACCCAGCCATACAGAACAACACAAACAGGAACAGTCAGCACTCAAACACAGACAGCACCAATGGCTTCATCTTGTGCCCCTCCCTGTCTAATCAGGATAAAGATCTGTTAATGGGAATATACACATATGTGTACACATAGGTGCACTGTGGATCCCTCTAGCAACAGAGCCCAAACACTCACTAGCTGCCCCTGGAACCCAGTCTCCTCTCCACCTCAGGGCCTCTAGGGCTTCTGTCACTGTGCAAAAGGAGTAAGATGGAGCAGGGCAAAATTTGGGCACCCCCATCTGTCATCATTCCTCTGTCCTCCTTTCTCTGTGGGCCTTAATCTTTCTGCCAGAGGTACTAACAAAATGTACAGAACATATATTCTATTGTGATTTTTTCTTTTTTAATAAGGCTGAAGGACCTAACCCTCTGGTTTATTAGGAATATTTAGGGAACATAAGTCCACATTTTAAAATACAGCTTTATTTATTAAAATGTTAAAAACCTTGGAAAATGGTAATACAGGGCTAAAATAAATGAAACATATAACTTTAAAAGATATTTTTAGCAGGAAATAATAATATTCCTTCAATCTACTTAATGTTTTTAATGTTACATTTTTAGTATTATTTTTAAGTTTTAAAAGAGTACATTTCCAAATGAAGCCAATCATCCACCAACAACACACACACCGCCCCTCCAAGTTAGAGATATATTTCATGATACTATTTAGGAAAGGACTTATCAAGATTTTTCTTTAGACATAATACTCTTATCAGGTTTGGAGTCTGTCATCGACTGCTTCTTTCAGGAAATATTTTAGAAAAGTGCTGTGAACACTCCTGTTTGAATTGCTCCTATTAATTTTGGTAGGCTTTGGATTGAGACCACAGAATTCTCATTACTACCTTAAGTTTGCTATTTGATGAACGAATTCTGTGGACAGCTTACAAAAGCAACCAATGTGTGTGTCACTTACTATGTGTGGAATCGTCCAAAGGATTGCAAAAGACTGACAAGCAGTGACTGTGCCACAATGAAGTCTCTCATTTAATCTATTATGGATTACTGTTACGTATATTCTGGCACAGTGATGAAAAACAAAATATTTTTTTAATCTCCCTCATGATTTATAAACTTTCCTCTTATTCTCTTACTTCATCCCTTTACCATTATGTCCTCAATGAAATGAAAGAACTTGTTTACCTATTTGTTGTATTTTTTATTCTGTCCCCATCCTTTATACTAATCTATGTCCTTTTTGTCCTTGTTCTCTATTTCATTTTTACCCCTGCTTTATAAATATTATATGAAGTTATCCCTTTTCTCCCATCTGAAACAGTAATTTTTAAGCTACAAGTTTCCAGCACAACCATTGGAAAGCAATGCAATTGCTATTCTTTCACAGCAAAAAGCACAGACCACTTACATAATTTGGGGACTTTAAGCAAGACATGTAAGTCCATACACCCTTGATCTACAGGAACTAAAACTCACCATGTGCAGACATACTGTACCTTTATGTTTCAGCAACAGACACAAGTTTTAGAGACTCATAGAAACCACAGAATAAGATTAGGAATTATTCTACTCTTTCTAACAACATCAACTAATGAATATAATTTTAAAAATTGTTCTAGGAGGATATCAAAGTAGATTGGCACTTTTTCTAAATCCTATGTACACTGCAGTCTTCTTTAAATCAGGTTGCTGCCGTTAACAGAAATCCTTGTATTTACTCCAGAAATGTCAACCTTTTAGGATACTTATTTTCATTTAGTTTTACATTGTCATTTATGCTGCCTGTTGCACAATGCTGGGCTAACTATTTAACAGCCATCCCATCATTACATAGGCCAGATTGCAAATGAAATATGGGGAATTGTTTGTGCAATACTTCTTAATGATATTGAGAATTGTTCTTCTGCAATGGAATGCTTAAATTACAGTGAAAGCATGCAATAAATGTAGCAGCATGGTTATTCTCTGATTCATTCTCTTCAAGGTGAACATGTTTTTAATACATTATTGAAATAAAAACCAAACAGAAACCCCACAACTTGCAAATATTTGTGATTCCTCAACAGACCATATCCTATTGCTATTAGGACTCCAAGTATTTCTCATGTGCTGGAGATCAACTGGTGGTTCAGTGAAAGAAAAGATCTTTTTTCTTTTCATTTTTTTATGTCAGTTTGAGTTGTTATTGTCCATGTCTTCCATTGTTAAGCTGTTGGCAAATTCATATAGACTACAACATGGTAAAAAATAGTAGTCTTTGTACTGTTCCTCGATTATTAAGATAATAACTTATTTCTCTGTCATTCTCAAACCTCTAATTGCAATGCCACTATTTTCTTACCTTCAGAGTAGCCAAAATTTTATCCTTTGTTTTTTTCTGAGAACATATTAATGAGAAATACCTTGTACAAACTATTACTTCATTTTGATTCCTATGAAATTATGAAAAAAAAAAAGCGTAAGTTTAAAACAGGTCTCAAAAGTTGTAGTAATTAATGTTGTGGAAGTGCAAAGGACTTCCTTTTTGTAAGCATGATGCTTCAAGTTAAAAAAAATGAAGGACTGAGACAATCTAGCTCTCTTAATAAGTACAAATGTGGAAAGAAAGGGGAAAAATAGACATTCGTGCTCTCTAAATGAGGAACTGAGACAAACATGGATTCTTCCCTCCAATTTCAGACATCTAAAAGGTAGACCTACCTTAAAGATAATTGCCTAGACTCCTGCAGGAAACTGCTTTGACCTAAATGGCTTCAATTTCGATCTCTTTAGCTCATAATGTTGCAGTCTCTCCCCTCAGTTCACAACCTTCCACCTACATGCCCTTACATACCACGGTAACTACCTCTTACCCTCATGCTCCAAAGTCTGCTTAACCATCTTGTTTTGCAATTCCTACTAGTAGAAGGAAACTCTTGGTGACTGTTTAAAATAGAAATATGGCTATAGTGTGAGTTCGAAGAAGTGGTTCCAAGTAATGTTTGTATTGTTTTTTCTCCCCCATTTTACAGACCCTTCTTCATAATTTTTATTTTGCAAATTTATACGATGTAACTAAGAGAATTTAGTAGATTAGCATTAGCAAAGTATCCACAAGCATTTCACAATAATGCTCATAGCTTTTAAAGTAAATTAGCTCTGGAAAATCTGCAACTGGTCAAAGCATGTTGTTCTTGAGCAATATCACTATAAGAAATCAGAGCAACAAGACTGCAATACTGTGGAAATTATTCTGTTAGTTTAGACTAGCTTTTTGGACAGAGGGGTTGTTGGACCAGGGAAATTTGCCAAGAAGAGGATATTCATCTAGAGAGGTACTTGTTGTAAAGTATTTGAACCTTAATTGTGTACCCCAGCCAAACCATTTTTATTTATTTTTACCAGAACCCTCAGAGTGGGACCAGGCTGGAATTACCCTCACTGGCTTCATCCAGCCTTTCCACCTTCAGCTGCAGCATATCAGCTCCAAGAGGGTTTTTAAGCTCCAGTCTGAAGGCTGGAGGGGAGAGGTGGGATAGGTTTATATCTGCTTCCTGTTCTTTGCTGTCTTGTTTGGATTTCCTGGACTAACTTGGCTGCTGATCACTGGGTGGGTTTTGTTGCTGTCATCATCTTGATGCTGCTTCCCTGGATCAGGAGCCCCATCTGTTAGAGCCCTCAGGAATTCATCAAGGACTGACAGGTAAACTGTGCTAAACTGGGAAAGAAGAAGCTGAAAAACTAAATACCAAGACAGCAAGGAATAGCTAAAAAAGGACTGTGCTGCACTAGATTAAAGCCAATCATATTATCAGAAAAGTGTGTGTGTGGAGCTCATGGACAAAATAGAGAAACCAATCAAGCAATGTGAGATCTCTTTCACAGCAGTTGCAAAATGTATGTGTATTGTATTATATAAAAGTTGTAAAATGCATAAGTAGAGTAGTATGTATAATTAGGTAAAATGCATAAGTACTGTGTTATGTAGAATTTGGAAAATGTGTAAGTAGAGTGATATAGTATAAGATAAGCAAGTTAAATGTATAAGTAGGTAGAATGTATAAGTAAGGTACTAGTCAAAGTTGTGAGATGTGTGAACACAGGGGTATTTTAAACAATAAGATGCTTCTGCGTAATCATATTGATTTGTTGATCAGAAGGTATGAGTTCCCACAGGTACTCATTTTGTGTCTTTGTTTATTGGTCACAGGGAAGATACTTTCCTACTTTTTTCCTCTCCCTTTCTCCTTTTTCAGTTTTGCTTATTCGTTTGTGGGTTTGGCTTTTTTCCATTGTCCTTGAAGATAATTTTTACTGCCACAGTTGATGGGTGATATCAGCTACAGGACTCACAAACAAACTGCTGTACATTTTGCCTGTCCTAAGATCCTCTATGGAATCTTTTGTAGTTGAAGGATAGAAATAGGCACTTCCTAGGGCCTGATTTTTCTGATCTTAATGTAGAAACGTAAGACAGATCAGATTAATTGCTCCAGAATGCTTGTTTTTCTTCTTTGATTCTAAAGGAAATTCTTGATGACTGTTTAAAATATATTTATATCCCCTACAGACACCTGAACTTAGAAATAATGAATGTAGAAATATTCTTTAACTTTATGTAGTCTTTCAATTGCAATGGACTATTAGAACTTACATATCCTGCTCAGGACAAGTAAATCACTTGCATGGTTTATCTCACAGTCTTTCTGATAGATATAGTACTACACATATGTAATACCAGGACAGCTGTCAAGAAGAAATTGGTTAATTTAATGAGGGGAGCATGGCAGACATAATTTAAGTGAGGTTTTTGATAATTTCAGAAGCTGGGATGGATAAGCAGTCCTATGTAAATGGGACTTGAAATTGACTGAACTATTCCACTCTGAGGGGAATGTAAATGGTTGGACTGATTGGCAGCCCTCAGTGAGCAGACATACACCAAGATAGAGCCCAACAATGAACTGATGCTGAATAACAGGGAACAATTAAAATGCCAGTGTTGATTCAGAGAGGTTCTGCTAGCAGAAAGGTATTGAACTTCAGTTCAATAAGAAGAGTTCTTATAATTTCCCTCTTCATATTTCTGGGGAAGCTGTACCTGGAATAAAATTTTTTCCCCCCCTGCCCAGGCTGATATAAGAATGATGTTGAATGTCCAGACTCAGTTACTGTGGTAGTTAAGAACCTGAGCATGTGATGTTAAAGAAGAGGGTTACTTAGCTCAGTGAGAAGAGGCTAGGGGACAATGCAAAACCTACATAAATCTTGAAGAAACAAAATGATGAAGCCAAACTGTTCTTGTTATTGACAAGCAAAACAGAAATGGACAATTTTTGTGGTTTGTGTGGTTTACACTGGGCATTAGGAAACAAAAAAACTCTTCCATGGGCAAGTGAGTGCAGAAGTGCTGAAAAGGTTAGCTAGGGAGATTGTGGAGATGCACATCAGTCAAGGTTTTCAAGTCCTGGCTAGAAAATCTTGACCATAAGTACTCATCTAAACAGTCTAGTAAAAATTGGAGTCTTAGACATTTCCCTGGGCAAACTGATCTTGAGTGGCAATCACTGGTGACAGTACTCTTTCAGGCAGAAAGCAGGACTCAGAGATATCCTGAAGCTCCTTTCCGTGATTATTTATATGCTTCTATTATTTTAGGATTCTTTTATTTGTTGTTACTTTTTGTAAAACTAGTACTCATTTAAATGTAACATTTCACCATAAATAGTTGTCTCTTCACCTTCATGTACAAAATATATGGTGTTTCTCATAAGGGGAGAAAGAGCACAAGAGAGAATTAAAGGTAGAATATACAAGTCCTTCACAGGTTGAAAAACTATTCTATATATTATTTTTTGGAAGAAAAACAACAGAGCACAGGTGACAGAAAAATGTTGTCCAAAGGAACTCCAGTTTGATTAGACTTATACCAGAGTAACTGAGCAGTTATTTAGGGATTTTTACTAAAAAATAATGAAAATTAAAAATTACTGTTAATGCTTTCAGAAATATCTAATGAAAATTAAGCCTCATCAAGTACCTTTTTTTCCTATTTATTTGTTCCTGGACAGATTATAAAGGTGTATAATATAGTGTGATGACATAAAATGCATCTAATTAGGAATACATTGTAATTTTACATATATCTATTCAATTGAGTTAATCAGTACTTTTAGGTTAAAAATAGCCTTGCTGACAGATCCCCAAATGCAGTTGGAGCAGTAAACTGCTCTTTTCTCTTTCCCAGTGCTTTCACTGCTACCCAGTTTATAAAATGTCTCTGCAATAAAATTTTTATGTGACATACATTTATAGGCCAGTAAATAAAAAAGAGTTATAAATTTTATGGAGTGATCCAAACTATTCCAATAAATGAGCAGTGTTGAGCCAAACATATTTTAGTAGAAGAATCTTAATATAATAACACTTTTGGTGGAAAGAACATAAACAATGGTTTTAGGACAGGGGACTTCAGGCAAAGTTAACAACAACTCCGAGAATAATTTGAAGGTGGTAATAAATGGCCATTTTGCCACAAATTCTATGTTCAGTGTTGTAGCTGATTTAAAAGTTACTGTAGTCCTTCAGAGAATATATTTTTTTTTTTAATTGAGAGGAAGAGAATTGGAAAGCTTGTTTCTACAGTGTTGTGTCTCATTCAGATGACAAAACTTCAAGAAGAAGAATAGAAGACAGTCAACAGAAGAAACATAAGTATTTAAATACCAGGAGAAGGCCTTAGCTGTGAGACTTGAAGGCTTCAGTCTGGTCATTTTGTGAAAAAGAAGTATGGGAAACATAATTTGGTCACTAGGCACAATGTACAAACAATCACAATCCTTTTTTAAGTCTTGCAGATAAAAGGATGATATGATTCAATGCCTTGAATTTAAGGTTAGATAAAATTAAGCTTTAAATAAGATATGACTTCCTAGCAGTGCAGATAATTAAACATTGAAACCTTCACTACAGGTGGTAGTGGATAAGCCAAGAACTGGAATTTAAAATGAGATCAGATAGCTTTCAAGAAACATAATTTTGATTTTTGGAATCATTCTGCAATATTCTTTCACAGAAGGTAACTTTTGATGATCATAGATTTACTTCTGACACTGATGTTTGAACATAGGTTTGCATATGAAGTGAATAGAATGTCATAATTAAATACATTGAAAAGGCATTAGGACACCAATATTTAATTGCATGCAGTGCTCTCTTCTAATCTGATCCAAGAAGAAAGTGTCTACTGCTGTTACATCTAAAATCTATTTGGTTAGCTTAGTATCCTATCCTTAAGTGGAAAAACATTATTTTATTTTTTATGAGAGCTTGTTCATAAACTGAGCAGGTTTATAAATTCCTCAAAGAATGGAAGTTCTATACAGCTAAAGTACATGATATGTGTGTTCTGTAACAGTAAGAAAATATAGGTCAGTGACTAAATATGTCACTGTTTCAACTCTTCTGATTCATTCAATAACAATTACTATTTTATGAAGTTTAGCTCATTAGAGGAAGTATGCTTTCTTTGACCTTCTTTTTCTGGCTTACACACCTGTAAAAACCCTACTTATTATTCTTTGCATTCTTTTCCAAGTTCAGCTCCAGATACCCCTTTGCCTTCAAGACCCAATCCCTCACAACCAGGCAGTGTCCCTATAGTCTTCCCTGGGCACCTGCCCCTCATCCACTGCCTGTGCAATTCCCTCTGCCCCTTAGCTTAGATCAGCCATGCTGGTCTTTTGCCTTCCTTTCCTGATTGCTTACCCCTGGGGACCTAGAGCTCATATGCTCTACGAAAAGTTCAGCCAATATGAGAGGTATGTCTTCAGGAAATTAAGTTGTTCAATTCTTCTTTATTAATCTAGCAAATGTAATCTTTCATCCACCATGGATTTGATCTAAGAACTTTTTTGTGTTGTGTATTTTGTCCCATTTTTTATCTCCTACATTTTTTTTTCTTAAACAACGAAGCACCCAGCAAAGTTACCTCCAGAGGCTGTGACAAAATCTAGAAAATCTGAAATACATATTTTCTTGACTTTCAGCTTTGAATTCTTATGTATATATTTTTGGTCCTTATTTGTATTAAACTCTTTTCAGTGTAAATCTCAACTGATTTTGCTTTCACTTTTGATAAGGTAGATAACCATCACAAATATTCATTCTTCTCAATTTGTACTTTTGGCAAGCAGGATGAATTGTTTTTAATAACCCACAGTAAATGTGGGTGGAATTTTACCCCGTTACAAGTTTCTAAAAGTTAAGATGATCAGGGCATGATAAGGATCTCAATTCCCTGTGAGTGATGGAGAGACCCAAGTGATGCTCCAGGTTCGTTCAAATCAAGGTGATTGTTTTATTCTTTTAGTCATATTTTCAAACCTGAAATGTCCTGAAGATGGCTTTACATTCTTGCAAGCTTAAAATACATCCACAAATACACAGAGTTCATTGTCTTTTATGGAGATAGAACTTTTGACAAACTGACATTTGCTGAATAGCACATTTTAATTTTAAGTCACACATTGTTATTCTATAACTGAATTAAATCTGAAGTAATATATCTGGCAGGCTGCCAGGCTTCCTGATTATTGATAAACATTAGACTTTAGCTAGATTGGTTTTCCTTCCCATAAGCTGGTAGCTTTTTTACTGAAATCTTAATTCAGAGAAAAAGACAGCATACTAAAAATCATATAAGCAACCTTGCAATGACAGAGAACAGTAGGACAAACAAAATGGGTACAAGGAAAAAAGGAATTAAAAATAAGAATGGTAGTAGTTTTCAGAGTAATCAGAACATCTTAATATTTAGTGATATTATAATACACATCTGGGGGTTTTTAGATGGCTTTAGTTTTAAGAATTTTGAGGTCAGATCTGTGAAAGGAAGATGGACAACAGAATGTTAGCTTAGGCAACAATTGGTAAAAAGTACTGTGTGAAGCTAAGAAAGCACAAAACTTTTATGTGCTAATGTGACATCTTAATTGCATATGTAGCAAGTAAATATTTGATAAATGTAAATATTTTGGGAGAATAGTCTTGCTGTTAATAAATGCCCCCTATTGTGCAACTAAAGTTGTCTGTCCCATAGATTATGTATTTTTGTCTTAACTTAGGTCAAAGTTTCAGTGATCTGAAGATTTTAAAATTACTAACTGATGAGGTGACAATTTCTACTTTATTTCTTATGCAATGTATCCTAGTAAATGGCTCAGATAATAATACATTATTCTTACTATCAAAGGTTAATGAATTAGCAAAAAATATCTTGACTCTGAATACTGGTATCAAAATTATTCAGTAAAGAAAAAATCATAGGAAGTGATGATAATAATGAATAAAGTTTTTCCATGGCCATTAAAAGATAAACTAATTTTTATACATATGAGCAGAAGATATACTGAAATATAAACCTAATAACAAAAAAAAAAAGTATGAAAATAATCTAGATTATCCTAGATTTACGAAAATTGTTTCAGGGAGGAGAAAAAAAGCTATATGCTTCAGTGAAACTATTTGGTTGAATGTACAGACTAAACACAGATATGATGCAAATAAAGTGATTAGAATCAGCTACCAGTATGCTGTGTGGTAGGTCAGATTCATCTTATCCTTTTCAGCAAAATATAATCATATGAAGATGACTTCCTGAGCTAATTGCTGCTCAGAGAAATGATTCATGTTTTTCTTTAAGGGTTCATAAAAAACCATGAAGATAAAATGTGAGGCCATTTTTCAAGGAGTCATTCTTTTGCCCAGCTCAGTCTAGATGTTGAGCACTTCTGGAAACCACGTATGAGTCATAAGGTTTTGATCATCTTTATCCAAGTTTTGATGTGTATTTGGCATCCTGAGATTTGAATGTATTTTGTAATGGTGGCATATACTGTGTGTACTTCACATATAAACCAGTATCACAGTTGGGTAAGGGAAACCTAGAAAGAGATTTAGTATTTTGGTGATTATAATTCTGTATACTTAAGTTTTACAAGTTACTGTGGGAGACTCTGGGACTGGCTTTAACAACTATTCTCAGCACAGTCAAGCTATAATTCTCAATTTTGCCAGTTGAGGCTGTGTTTGCAATCTAAACTCCATGTTTTGTAGTTACCTTTCTAAAGGAATCCAAATCAAATTAGGTGTCTCCTGCATAGATGTTGGTATCTCATTTCCCTTTAATGAAATAATTTCTCTTGCTGTGTTAGGAAGCCTCTTCTAAACTTACATCAGCGTTCTAAAGGATAAAGAAATTTTCTTAAAAGAAAATATAAGGTAGAGTGTTTTTCCCCAAACATTTTTTTTAAAAAATATTGCATATACATTCTGAAGCATTACACTAGCATGTGTGATCTTTAATTCTTCTATAATGTTAAAGATGTATCTCATAAACTGTAGGACACAGAATTATTTTGATTTAGATAAAAAAACAGAAAATAATTTACAGACCTAGATTTCAACTTCACAGTTACTCACATTTTGTCAAGAAATTTTGATTAGCAAATCTATTGTTGTCATGGTCTTATTGAATGAAGAATGTGTTCACTACCCACTGAAATGGAGTTTTTGTCTAGGTATTAGTGAAAGAGTATACACAGATGTCTGGGTTACAGAGAAGGGGGAGAAGTTTGGTGCTGTGTGGTTTTGTCCCTCCCTTACCGGAAGGTGAGGGGGAAGGGCAGTGGCTTATTTGGAGTTTAATTTCCTTCTGGTGTTAAAACCAGCATGTCTGATTTGAGCCCAATGTGGGTCTCGAGAGAGGCTGGGATAAAAATTTTGATCAAAGCATTTGTGCATCAGGTACAGAACATTTGCTTCACATCATTGGACTGATCTAATTACCTTGTGTCAGAAGAAGTTCTGAAGAGTCATAATATACACAGATAAATTGAAGCCATCTCATGACTCAACTTAGTAAAGACTGTCAGTGGTTTAAACAAACTGCCCTATGCATTCATGTGCTTTGTGCATTCCATGACTTGTGATAAACTGTGAAACTAACTCACTTCTAAAATGCCCAGTTATACATATGTAATGCAAATTATACACGAGTGACACATAAAACAATATTGGCGAAGTTTCATGAAAACAGAGTGATTAGCATTTGCAGCAATATACATATAAAATAAGACAGAATGGGGCAGATCTAGGGGTTTAGATAACAAGGGCTTCAGCTTTCAGTCTTGAAAGAAAGATTTGTTCACTTAAAAAAATGTAAGATTTTAAAAGCAGCATTGTCTTGTGTGATGAATTTGCAAACTCTGTCATTTAGGAGGGATGGACAAAGGAACTATATTGGAGAACTTCATGTAGTACTGTGTCCTGTGGAGCGGAGATCAGTGTGAAGTAGTAGTTCTGGCAGGGGTGAAGTGTTATGACTGGCAGCAAAACCTTTCTATGGGATACAGTTCTGCAGGAATTTCTCCATAAAGGGTCCTTTCCAAAGGGAACAGTCCTTCAGGAACAGATTTATCCAGTGTGGGTACCCCATGGGCCTCAGTTCCTGACAGAAAACTTGCCCCTGCATAGGCTTTCCATGAGCCTCCTTGTGGGTGTCTGCTCTGGTAGGACTATTCATGGACTACAGGAAAACAGCCTGCTTCACCATGGTCTTCTTGGGCTTGAGGGGAATGTTTGTTTTTATGTCTAGAGCACCTTCTTCCCTCCTTCACTGACCCAAGTTTCTGCTGGGCTGTTTCTCTCAGGTTTTTTCATTTTCTTGCACAGCTACTGCACAGTGGTTTTTTGCCCTTTCTTAAATATGTTATCAGAAATGTGACATCAGCATTGCTGGTGGGATCAGCTTTGGCCAGTGGTGCTTCTGTTTTGGAGCCAGCTGGAGTGGTCTGTGCCCAAACATGGGGGTATCTCATAGTCTCTTCTCCCACAGGACACTCCTGCAGCCTCCTGCTACCAAAACCTTGCCATATAAACCCAGTACATGACTGATATAGATGTTTTTTAATGATGAATATCAGTAATCTATCCTGAATAAAATCAAGATGTGAAGAATAATAGAGTACTAAGAAGCAAAAGTGTTTAGAGGTTCCTCTACTTCACTGCATTCTTCACAGTCCAGTTCCTCATAAACGATAAAGAAATCTGAGAAGATTTGCACAGTCTGGCTCAGTTCTGCTGTCACTGAGCTCATTTCTACAAACTTGCTCAGGCTTGTGCATGTCGTGTTGAAGAAATCTGGGATCAGTGGGAAAGTTTTACTTTGCTTCCCTTGCATAAAGCTGCCAAGACTCTGTCTTTGTTCAGACAAAACCTAAGGAGTGAAAAGCTTTTATAAATTCCCATGGGTCAGCTTTTGGTATGAATTTACTAGAGAAATACATTATATCAGAAATTATCTTCAGGGCAGAACTGTAGTTTCAAAAATATATATTAAACAAATGCTGTTAATAAACAGTAGAGCCCAGTTATTCCAGAGTGTTGTGGCATATATTCCTTTATCAAATAGTTACTACAATAAAACATGATACATTTTTAGACATTGTGTGGGTAAATATCAAAACTGTAATAGAGAAGCTGTACAAAAAGCAGTTTTGGAAAACGTGGTTAGACCTTGGTCAAGAAGAAGAGATATGTTTCAAAAGATTTCAGATTAACTGGGAGGAGAAAAGGAGGAAAAACATTAAAAAGAGAGACATTAATGAAATAACTGGATCAGAGATTGAAGGATATAATTAATAGACCATATGATTCAGTCAAAGATTCAGTGATCACTTGCAGCTAACATTCCAAGAAAGGGAAAAGTCTGCAAGGTCACCTATACCCAGGGAGCTGCATTTTGACTGGAATTGGTGCACAGAAGGCTTACAAAATAATAAGGATAATGGAGAGTTATCTTGATGGAAGAAATAAAAGCTTTGGCTCATTAAACCTGGAAAATTAGGGTCCAATTCTTACATGACTGTTCAATCTAAATATATTGTGTGGGGGGTGATGTCTGGAAAATCAGAAAAGATAAACACTAGGAAGAAAAGTGAATTATTTAAACTACAATTAATAAGAACAAATGGGTATCAACTGGCCATGGATAAACTTAGAATAAAAATTAAATGCCTTATTTACTGTCAGTATAGTTATGGAAGTTTTCCAATGGATGAAGATTTCTTCAACTATTGTTAAGAAGCCTGCTTAATTTATAAATTGCACTGAATAATATGCTTGCCCATGAAAGAAGAGGACTACAGCCAGGATGTCAGGAAGATTTCTTCAGTTCAACATCCCAACCTCTTGACAGGAGAGCAGTTCACAGTACTGAAAGCCCACTCCCACTCCCAGCATATAGTAGAAAGTAGGGACTTCACCCTCTTTCCCAATGCATGTATACATCTCCCTGGAGCCAGTAAATAGTGTGCACCACAAGTGCTGTTAATATATTCATAATATTCCTGCCTAAATTAGTTGCCTTGTATCTGACTGAGACTCATTTTCCTTTGCATCTTTCATAGCTGAACTATCATGTTACACAGTAGGTAAGCTGCCTTTAACTTGATGTAGGCTAAGTTTTTCTTCTGCAGCTCTGTGTAAAACCTAGCATATACTTGTTACAAAATCCAAAAATTCAATGAAGAATTAACAAATTCACAGTCTGTATGTAAAATATTAAGTAAAATTAAAATCACGTTAGTCCACTGTAATTGACTTGTAAGTCTATTGTGGAAAACCCATAACATTACTGCCAGTACTAGAAAATAATTTTGTGTTTTATGGATCCAGAGTTGGTTCCCAAATTCTACATCCATTCCTAAAAATGGGATGAAATTTCACAACTTGAAAAATTGGATTCTGCACCTAGGACAAAGAAATTATGTGCCCAGGGTTCCATCCCATTATAATGAAGGTACTTAGTTTGTAACAAGCAAAAAAAGATATTCATAAGCATTGCAAAAGTGAGATAGCATCACAGAAGTGGAACAACTCAGGGATGCCTGAATGATTAGAATCAGGTTTACTTATCATACATTAATATATTTAACTTTGATACTGGAGCAAGTCCAGAGTAGTGCCGTGAAGTTTTAAGTGCACTGAAACCCCTCCCCTATGGAGACAGGCTAAGAAAGATGGGGTGCTTCAGCCTGGAGAAGAGAAGATTGTGTGGAAACCTTATAGCATCTTCCAGTATCTGAATGGGGACCTATATAAAGCCAGAGAGGGACTCTTCATCAGGAACTGTAGTGACAGGACAAGGAGTAATGGTACAAACTGAATCAGGGGAAATTTAGGTTAGATATTAGGAAGAAGCTCTTCATTGTGAGGGTGATGAGATACTGGAACATGTTGCTCAGGGAGGTTGTGGGTTTCCTGACCCTCTCAGTGCTCAAGGCCAGGTAGGATAAGGCCTTGAACAACCTGGTCTAGTGGGAGGTGTCCTTGTTTGTGGCAGGCAGGTTGGGCCTAGATGCTCTTTAAGGTCTGTTCCAACCCCTTAATATTCTATGATTCATTCTATATATACTTGCAATTTTTTTTTGAAAGTAAATATCAGCTTAGGTTTCATGAGCTAATTTAGATCTATCAGGAAAACTCTTTAATGTTTTTCTTTAATCTTCAAGGGATATTTTCTGCTAGTCTAGAAGTTGCAGAATTTCAAGGAGACTTTTTTTATGCAGTAAATACTAATACAGAAAGAGAGAAACTAAATACTACTAAATCCTTGTGCTTTTCAGTGCAAAACCACACAGTCTAGCTTTAGGGTAGAGGAGACTTGGCAAATAGTATTTCTTCTAGTTCTTGGCAGAAGTGATCCTGACCTTGGGGCAGATGTTTATTTTCCATACCTGAGAACCCCTAGCCATTGAATAAGAGGTCCTGTTTATCCCCTTTTCTGCAATCATGAAGACTAAATTCCAAATAAAGCACTGCATGAGGGTATACCGTATGACAAATCATGCATGAGTTTTGTTGCTTGGGGACTCGATTATTTATATATTTGCATATTCTTTTTTTCTTGGTCTTTGTTAAAGTAGTCTAAATATTTACATTTTCTTTTTCATTCTAAGGAATTTTCAGCAGAACTGAAAAATGGCAGAAGAGCCATTATAGAAGGCAATGAAAGACATTTCATTGTAGGCAAGTAGAAATGTTATCACCACAGTAACGTAATAAAGAAAATAATCCTCTACTAGCCCTAACAAACAACTTTTAATATAACCAAACACTTAATTATACATTCACTGAGATTTTCCTGTTTGTTCAAAAACTAACTTGTAATGGCATGTGGATTATATTTAAAGCTGGCAAGCTGTCTCCCGTGCAAATAACAAACAGAGTTGCCACAGGAACATTTGAAAATGTGGTGTGAAGAATATACCACAAAAAATAGGCATTATGATGATTATACTGTGTTATCATGTTTTGAGCCGTCACTCTTTGATTTGACCAAATTTTCTTCTGAAGGTAAATTTAAAATACCTCAATAATCAAAAAATGAAGCAATTTTCTCCTTTTAAGGTTTAAAGAGTAATTCAGTAAAACCTTATTTTCTTTTTCTAAACTTTGGTTATATAATTTTATTTTCAGTTTTTATTATAGCTCAACTTTAACTGGACTCACAAACTTCTGAATACTGCTACAGACACGAAAAATTCAAATACAGCAAAAGTAGTAAATTTCTTGCATTACAAGAGGAACACTAAAGGTATTTTCATATATACAGATTCATTAATTTTTTTTTCTTTTTGGTGTCAGAATTGTGCTTTCAAAGAAAATCCTTCAACTGACGCCACTCGCCATGGCTGAAATTAAAAGATGCACCAAAAAGTACTGTTGGTTCCAGCTGCTAAAGGACACTCAGTCTTTTTGGGATCAGACCAAAGCTACCACAAAATTACTGCTATTAAATGCCTGTGTCAGCCTGCAGCACCACCAAAATTGCCTCAAAACAAAATTTTCCACAGCCAGCAAGACTTTGTCACTGGCTAGCCATTCTCAGAATATGTCACTCTGAACAAGAGTGCAATGCTCTGATAGAACTTTTCCCTTTTCCTCCTTGCAGAACAGCAGAATAGCTATCTGTTTCTTTGTCAGGATTAATACAATCATTTCAAATTCTTGTGTGAAGTAATTTGAAGAAGTACAGGAAAATACTTTTCTACTTTATTAAAAAAACCTGAATTTTTTCAGAAATTTTTTCAAAGATTCAAGAACATTGCTAAAAATATGATGGTTATGTTGTATTTCAATTCATAGGGTCTTAGTGTACTGACACATATATTGGGTTTTCAATTTATTTCTGTTCAGTTTCAGCATTTTGCTGCCATTTCTAAGACACAGTTAGAGTTAAGTGTAATCTTGCCTTCACACCTTAGTGTTGGAGCCAGAACTTCCTTTACTCTGCAATACTACTCTTAGAGTTGGTGCGTATGACTTGCCTTTGAGAAAAAGCAAAACTCTTTTTCTTTTGAAGTGCTGGTACTGCCTGCCAATTAGCAAATTTTATCCTTGACCAATAGGTAACTGATTGCATTTCTTTCCAGTAACAGAAATCATCTTCTCTCTAAGAGGACCCATATTCATGTTCTCTACTTCCCAAGAACATATCCAAATATATTGTAGTCAGGAAGTAATTTATAAGTGATACTGGACAACTTCTGTCTGTCAGCCTTTTGTGGCCAGTGTTCTGGGTTTTGAGGTTTTTTAAATTTTCTGATGCTATGTATGAGTAAGTTTAAGATACCATTTTTCAACTTCATTTCTTAACATTCTTTGGGCCTGATTGTGAAATATAGTGATATTTAAGATGCCAATGTTTGTTCTTAGCTTTATTGTTCTTGGCTGGGATAGAGGAGTAACTTTTCTTTGTTTAGCTTGTATGGTGGTATGATTTGGATTTGTCAAGAAACAGTGTTGATGGCACAAAGGATGTTTTCATTATTTAAGTATTCAGTGCTTATAGGGCATCAAGGCCTTTCCTACTTCTCATGTTGCCCCACCACTGTGCATGCCGGGGGTGCACAAGGATTTCAGAGGAAACACATCTGTGACAGGTGACACAAACTGAAGCTGGGGGAAGAAGGAGGAAGGGAGGATGTTTGGAGTGACGGCGTTTTCTTTCCAACTAGCTGTTACACATGACTGAGCCTGGCTTTCCTGCTTGCCCGTGAGAAGAGGTGAATAAATTCCTTGGTTTATTTTGCTTGCATACACAGCTTTTACTAATTTCTTAAACTGGCTTTACCTCTGCCCATGAGTTTTTTCACTTTTACCCTTTGGATTCTTTCCCCTATCCCACTTGGGGAAGTGAGCAAGTGTCTGTGTGGTGCTGAGCTTCCCATCAGGACTAAACCACGTTAGGCAGTCGTGTTCCTTAGTGTTCAATAAAGAGGTTTGCTATAGAATACCCAGCATGACTTTCAGTTGGTTTGGGTTTGATTTTTTTTTTGGTGTTTTGAGGACAGCTATCAAGGGAAGCACAAAATTGCAACTGCAGAAACAGATGGTCACATGATGAAAAGTAGTTACTGAAACCTAATATAATACAGAGTACATTTTAAATGTAAATCCTGATTGTGTTAAATAGTGGTGCCAGCTGTTTCAGCCTGCAGACTGCACTTATTGGTGTACCCTGGGAATCAGCAGGTGCTGCTTGCTCTGCTAGTATCAAATTATGAACAGAAAGTTTTAAATGGACATTTCAGCTGTCTATCGCTCTGGGACTAGCAGTATATGAGAAAATGAAATATGAAAACCTGAAGCAGGAGATATGTTAATGGAAAGTTTTAGTTTTACTAAATTAAAATAAGAATTTGGAGTTCAATTCCTTTGCCATTCATTTTTTCCCAACCTTTTCTACTGCACATTTATCTGTGCATATTTTTATATGTAAATATGAACACTTTTTGCAATAATCAAATGTAAATCTCTACATTTAGGTTGCTATTTTTTTCCCATAAAATCCACAGTCACAACTGCCACTGTTGTACAAATTCTGTTATGGTGTGTTGACCCTGTCTGGATGGCAGGTAACCACCAAGCTGCTCTACCACTCCCCTCCACAACTGGATAAGGGAGAAAAAATGTAATGAAAGGTTCATGAGTTGAGATAAGGACAGGGAGAAATCACAAACCGATTACAATCAAGGCCAAAACAGACTTTAATTGAATTTATTACTAGTCAGAATCAGAGCAGAATTAAAGCACCTTCTCCCCACCCCTCCCTCCTTCTTGGACTCCACCTCTTCCCCTCCAGCAGTGTAAGGAGACAGAGAAGGGGAGTTATGGTCAGTTCATCACAGGTTGTTTCTGCCATTGCCTAGGGAGAAGAGTATTTCCTCTGCTTCAACGTAGGGTTCCTCCCATGGGAGATAGTTCTCCATTAACTTCTCCAATGTGAGTTCTCTCCACAGGCTACATTTCATAACCTGCTGCAATGTGGGTCACATTTCCACAGGGTGCAGTCCTTCCAAAACAGCCTGCTCCAGCATAGGTCCCGCAGGGGATCACACATCCTACTAAGAAACCTGCTCCAGCATGGGCTCCCTTCCCCATGGGTCTGGCAGGTCCCTGCCTGAAGCCTGTTCCGGTGCAGGCTTACCCATGGGGCCACAGCTTTCTTTTGAGCATCCACCTGCTCTGGTGTGGGTCTCCTGCATGGCTGAAGGTGGATCTCTGCATCCCTGTGGACCTCCATGGGCTGTGGGGGCACAGCTGCTTCCCCATCGGCTGCAGGGTAATCTCAGCTCCAGCACCTGGAGCACCTCCTTCTCCACTGACCTTGGTGTCTGTAGAGCTGTTCATCTCACATATTCTCACCTCGTTCTTCTCTGAGAACAATTATTTCTGCACTGTATCTTTTGTTTTTCTCCTTAAATATGTGTCTTGGTTCCAGCCAGGACAGGCTTCTATTTTGTGGTAGCCAGAAAGGGGCACGGCCAGGACCTGGAGTTTATTTTATACAACCTCACATCATTTTCCAGAGGTGGGGAAAGGGCTCCCTTCTGGGTCACACAGTGTGGCAGAGGGAGCAGTCAGGCATTGTCAGGGGTTTTCCATGGGGAATAAGCAATAGTGTGTGAATCTTCCACCTTTTTTCTTGTACACTCTATCATTAGCATTGTTGCTGTTACTGTTCATTGTCTTATTTCATTATGTTTTCAGCAAATTGCTTTTGTCTCAACCAGTGATTTTTATCTTTTGTGCCTCCAATTTTTCCTCTTCAGCCCACTGCTGCAGGAGGGTGAGCAGGAGGCAGAGTGATTCAGTGGCACATGGTTTGGAGTGTTTCAGTGGGAAAAAAAACCTGAGGAATATGTTTCCTAAACCATGACAATATTTTATCACAGAGGTACCTCTGCCATCTCTGATTGGCTCAGCCTTGGACAGTAAAGGATTTGTCATGGAACCAGCTGGCATTGGCTCTGTCACAGAGAAAGCTTCTGGCAGCTTCTCACAGAAGCCACCCCTGTAGCACCACGCCCACTACCAAAACCTGGCCACACAAACCAAATATATTCTACCTCTCAACCACACAAAAAACCCCAAGACCATGACTTAGGATAAACATGACTCAGTGAAACCCAAAACATCTGTGTGTTACCAACCTTTTTATCATCCTGAATCCAAAACATAGCACTGTATCTCCTACTGAGAAGAAATTAATTTTATCCCAGCCGAAACCAGAACAATGGTAAAAAGAAAATCTGTATTGTCTTAGTCTGATCTAATTTTCACACATTTTAATGTATGTTAATACAGCAAGGTATAGTAAAAACCACACAGGAGCTACTCAGGAGCATGACAGAATGTAAATAACTGTATTGGGCCAAACAGGGGAAAATAATAAATAAATAAATCCCAAACATCCCAAAACCCCACCAAATTTTCTCATTGAGGAGGGTATTCATCACTGAAACTAACAATTCAAGTTGATTCTAAACAACAGTGTTGAGACTTTATTTTGTCTTTTTTAACTGTACCTTATATAGCTCAATTCTTTTTTCTTAGGAACCATGAAGAATTCACTAGAATATAAGGAGAGGAATCAAACCTTCAAACTTCTGTCTTAATGAATTTTACAGAATAGTAATGCACTTTTCAGTGAAAGATAAAATTTTATATATGTGCCTCTTTTCAAAGAAATATGGATTTCTTAAATGTCCTATGGAAGGGCTGCTTTTATCCAGGAAAACAAAAGAAAAATTGTATCTGTGAACCTTACAGTTTCACAGTGACCACTTCTGGAACGCATAGGGAAAAAAATCCCAGAATACAAATTCAACTCATTCTCAGTCATTGTTTAAGCAGCTTGCTTAGTGTCATAACAATTTTGTCTCATTCTTTATGACTTCACTGCTCTTGTCAATCATATTTAAGCACACTACAATAGTGTGAGCTTTTATTTTTAGAACCTTCATGCCCTGAAGTAGTGTATGCTCCAAATATTGCATGCAATTCCCTGGTGACATTGTTCTGAAAATCTAAAAAATAGATTAACCTTGGATTCATCTGGAGGTGACAAGGAGGTTCTAGTAGCACTATGTGTTTCTACTTAGATCTGAGTGTTTTCTTATTTTTCTGATTGTTCTTTCAGGCACTTAAATATGAAAAAATGCATTTTTGGAGGGATAGAAGATATTTTTAAATATAGACCGAATTTGACTGAAATAGGTCCAGTTAAAATAAAAATAATAAATATCTCAATACACTTTTGCTGAAGGAAATGTTCCAGAAATATAGAAACATTGTGACACCTAAATGAGACTTTTGAAGTTGAATTAGCGTTTTTCTTGCTGTAGACATAATTAATTTAATAATAGGAAAGATGCAAAAGTGGAAAAATTTCATTACTTCCTTTATGAAAAAGAATCAGAAATGTCACTTCATTCCATCAGTGATATGTGATATCAAGACAGTATGTGTAAATATGCCTTGTAAAGATTTGTGTGTGTGCATGTTTTTATTTGTTCAAGTTATGGAAGTACATTTGGTTTGACCAGAACTATTTCCTGTCATTTGGCCATTACACAAAAAAATACAATGTTTGCTCAACTTTATAACCAGTAAGTTTCCTGCACAATGAAAGGAAGGATTTTCTCAACAGATATCATTGACAGTCCATATATGGAAATGTTTTATTTATTGTTTCTTTGCTTAGAATTAGCAAATGGTTAATTAAAGTCATAAAAAGAATGATTGCAGAAAAAGAGATTGACTTATTTTCTTTAAACAAAAACCATCTGTTATGCCATAAAGTTAACAGTAACACCACTTTTTCTTCTCCATACTGCAAACTATGGCTGTCATCATCCCTTTTTTTCAGGAAGAGGGCTGTCTTCCCTAAAGAAAACAACAGTCACAATCTATTTGTGGTTTGGTTGGCAAGATTCTCTATTCAAAGTTGACCCAGATTGGGCATATCAACTCTTTTAGCAGGACCAAGTGGTTTATTATAGAAGGCTCTTGAAACTTGTAGGTTTTACACAATCTGATTCCAGACTGGGGAAGTTATTGGTTTTTTACTGGTATAGATAATTCAATTTTATTTCCACTACACAAGTAATTTTTTTTTTTTTTGGAAGAAACAAAGAACAAAAAAAAGAGAACAAAAACAAGCCCTGGAATATTTCTCTCTGCATATTCTAGTATGACGATCTCTGAACCATTGTTTCCTTTCATTATTTCATACTATTTATCATGTGAAATTCTAATTGAAACATACATTTAAGGCATATATTTGAACTCAAATGTCTTTGTGAAAGTAAAATACATGCTATAGATTGTATTAAATGCCTCTAAAATCAGTTGAAAAAGACCTAGGAATTACCATTTTCATTGACTGGTATGGCTCTATGACCTTATTTTGTCAGAATTTGTAACTAAAGCAGTATAGTTTCTAGAAAATCAAAGAAGGCTCTCTGAATATTTTTGCAACTTCTTATTTTCACTGGAAACTTTCAAATATGGTTATTTCATTTATTTTCTTCTCATTATTTTGCATTTTGACTAGTTTTATCTCTGATTCATGTGTTTTATTTTGATGTCTAGATACCTGAATGAAGTTTCTGCCTAATTAGACCCTTTTCATTTTTACTGTAAATATTGTTAAATAAAACATTAATATTGAATTTTACATTATGTTCTTCCCCCTTCCTCTCTTGAATGAAAACTTGAAAGAATCTGTTCTTAAATTTTAATATTTTGGGGAGTTTTAAAAATTATCCTTACTTTCTTGTTCTCATGTCAGTTTTCTTCCTTTCTTCTTCCTCCTACATTGTGAGCAAATTTAGTATAAAAGCTGAAATGGAATGCTACTATAAAATAATGTTACCATAGCAGCAAAAAGTAGTTTCAGTTTCTCACTTACAGCAGAAATAAAAGGTGAGTAGTGCAGGATTCTTATCAACTACAGAGAAGGTAATCAGACACAATCAATCTTCATCAATAATGAATGAGCTGCTCACACAAAGACAAATCTGTGGTGGTGAAGAAACCATCCTATTATTTTCTGGAAAACTAGAAGTTGTTTGAAATAGTAACAAAGGTACTGCCAAACTTGCAGATAAAGCATTCTTATTTGTAATGTCTTATTTTAGCAAAAAGATTATTGATGCTTTCTTGAATTTATCATTTGTAAACTTGCTGTAGTACCTCGGAGGGGTATCATATTAATCATATGCTAATTTATCAAACAAGATATTGAAAGGGGTTTTTGTTTTGGTCTGCTGTTGACATTTTACTTGTACAGCATCAGTGACTGGGGATATATTTGGAACAAAGCAACATAAGAGGTTTTGGTTTTAATATAATCTAAGAAATGTTTATTCTGCTCACAGAGTTCATTTCTGAAATTCAGGTATTAAATTCCAGCCTAGAGCTATCACCCAAACAAAGATAAATAATGAGATATTATGGGGTAAGTGCAGGTACATTTTGAGTGCCATGTGAATTAAAATCAGCTTATAAATAGGTGATGAACCAGCTGTGAAAAACAACATATATATATATATAAAAATATATATATATGGATGAATATATATATTATCTATCTCTTCTGGAAGTTTCTACTGTGATTATGATGTAAAAACTGTAATATGTCTTTAGCGGCCAAAGAGATCCAATATAGAGGTGATACTTTTGATGAGTGTCAATTTTGAAGGGAATCACTGGATTTAATCTATTTATATCAACTGCAGAAATTTGACAGTGCAGGAATTACTGTACTGGATTCCATGTGTATAGAATTTCATCTTCGATGATCTTTGGAGTGTGAATCAGGCCCAAGTATTGTCATTAAGAAGTTTTAAACAGGTGTGTGGTGATTGAATAAACATTACTTAAGAGATGAGAATGTATGTTTTTTTGCTATATAAAGCAGAAACAAAATCATGCATTTTGTTCATAGTCCAGAAAAGGAAAGTAGATTTAATTATTCAATACCTTCATGCTAGAGTTCTCTGTAAAGGTGATGGGTTGGGTAATTATCCTCTTTGAGATTGCTGGCAGAAAAATAATCATTCAGCCCACCATTAATTTGATTTCTAGAGATCACGTATTTTCATTTGCAACTTTAAACCTGTGTCATGGTTTCACCCCAGCTGGTAAACACCACAGGGCTGCTGATGGACTGCCCCACCAGCAGGATCAGGGAGAGAACTGAAGGGGCAAAAGTTAGAAAAGCCATGGGCTGAGATAAAGACAGTTTAATAGGGAAAGTAAAACCCATGCACACAAGCAGAAGAAAACAAGAATTAAGTCACTGCTCCCTGCAGGCATGCAGGTGTTCAGACCTCTCCAGTAGAGCAGGGCCCCTTCACATGTAATGGCTATTTGAGAAGACAAACGCCATCGCTCCAAACATCCCTCACTTCCTCCTTCTTCTCCCCAGTTTATACACTGAACATGATGCCATATGTTGTGGAATATCCCTTTGGTCAGTTGGGGTCACCTGTCCTGGCTTTTTCTCCTCCCAACCCCCCATGCACCAACAATTTCTGCCCCAGTGTGGCAGTACGAGAAGCAGAAAAGGCCTTGGCTCTGTGTTAGCCCTGCTCAGCAATAACAAAAACATTTTTATATTATTGACCTTGTGTTCAGCACAAATCCAAAACACAACCTGCTACCAACCACTGTGAAAAAATTTAACTCTAACACAGCTGAAACCAACACAACTGTAATTGAATTTTTTACTTATCCCTGTCACTGGGCACTGAGGAAGAATTGCTGCTAAATAAGGGTTGCCAGAATTTAAGGATATCTCTTACAGAAGGTGGTAACGAAAAACTAATTTTCCTTCATTCCATTCTACTGAGTTAGGGATGGAGTATTTTGGTATTTGTTTTGTTTTCTTCTTCTACTTCCACTTGGTCAAATGGGAACATAGGAAATGGTGGTTACAAAACCCCTCTGGGATCAAATAATCTTACTCATTTCAAACAACCCTGTCATATAATTCCATTCACATTGAAATCAATCTCCATTTTAGAACAATAAGAGCTGATAGCCCCTGATCCTTCTCCATTTCCCATTCATACTTATTTTACAGTTATGCTTTTTCCCAGAAAAAAAAAAAACATCACAGAAACTTGTTACTCCCAGCAATGTTAATCTTGCTTGGTAGGCAATATTTGTAGAGATACTAATTTTACCTACATATAAACAAATCCAAAACAGTTTCATTACAGGAAGGATAAATGAAATACCTGTCTGAGAGATTCTTTCTTCATGGAAGCATGTTTCTGTGACTTTCTAGAAAGTTGTAATTGAAAAAAAAATTAAAAATACAAATACAGTAGTGTAATGATGATGAAAATTGCAAATTCTTTGTTCTTTCCAACTCCCAGGATTCCTTAAATATGTTACTCCTCCTGTTTCTTTTGAAGTCTTGCCTAATTTTTTTTTTTTCCTGTGGCAAACATGTCCTCAATTTCTAAATATGGGCTTTTAACAAAAACAACCCTAAAAATTAACTGCCTGTCCATTCCCTTCTCTGCCATTTTTACATGCATTCTCCTTTCATCTTCAGAGCCACTGACTAAATCTTTGCCCTGACTTTCTCTGTACTGAAGCTCTCTTTCATATCCACTCTTACCTGACATCTTCTCTCTTGGGTTATCATCCATCTCAGCTTGTCTGACATTTCTTTCTGGATGGTTCACTGTCAGCTCAGTGTAAGTATGCTAGAGACAGAAGTGCCCATTACTTTTCCCATCTTTTTTGTATTTATCATATGCCTGGAAATCATATAGTCTCTGTCTATTCTAAGTTCTCTGCATTACATAAAAACTAACAACTATTTCTTAATTTCATTTAAGTATTAAAGAAAAAAACTCATTAAGAAAAAATAAAATAATGTTTTCCTATATGCTGTTATTTTCTAATACTCAGTATACTGCTCTAAGACAGCCCTTCAGGTATTCTAAAATGAAGACGACTAAATTTTTCTTTGCTATTTAGCCCCATTTCATGAAATTTCTGACTCATCTCTCATTTCCGTAGGTAGATTCTTATTATTACCTTCAAAGTCCCTCACAGTTTCATTGTGTTTGCATATTAAATTGTCCTTCTTTACCATTCTACTGTTTTCTATCTAAACAATATATTTTTTTTTGCCTATTTTCCCAAACTGAGAGTGTTTCCAGAGTATTATCCTAGCCTTTTCCATTGTTATATACCAGAAAAAAAGTGGATGACCGGTCTTTGAACATGCCTCCAAGAATTAGACTTCAAACAGGTTGATATTTGTAATTTCAAATTTATTCTGGTTATATGACGTTAGTTTAATCCTTTTTTTTTCCCTACTTAAAACTATCTTGGATTGAATATTTCGAAATGCTGTCAGTCTGCATTACAAAAAAGTGAGAGCTTTGTTTGTATTAATATTTTCATATTTCATTAGAATCACTAATTTATAACTACCTGGTAGTGCAATGTAGTAATACATGAAAAGACTTCTAATAAATTTCTGCTTCTGAAAATTCCTTTACTTCAAAGAAAAATCTAAAAAGTATATTTCCTAGATATATTTTAAACTAGCTGGAAAAATGCTGTAACAGATGTACTCCTTCAACTTAAGATATCAAGTGTTACAGAGAAGAATTTTGTCTTTCACCAATTTTCAAGCCATTTTCTTGCAAAACACTCTATTTCTTCTGTCTGATTAGCATCTTTCGTACTGAACTGACATCACAATAATGTGATCCAACACTATTAAGGTACAACATACATATTGTGAGTTTTAAATTTTTATATCATAGCTCAGATATTCAGAATGGGATTTTTTCTTGTACCTCAAATAAGTTAATGATCCTTCTTTTAACAAAACCTGATGATTTTGAATGCTGCCATTGTTATTACATAGTTATAAAAGCAAATTTATGACAAGAAAATTTTCATATATTTACTGGGAATACACTTCCCAGTCTAGATCCACTGGCTTACTCATGCTTTTTATTTCACATTTGAATTTCCAGTCATGTTTTTGCTGGTGCTTTTTACTTAGAGTAGTAGCATGATAAATAAATAACACTGAATAGTAGGAATTACCATATCCTTCCCAACTCAGTCACTGGTAATTCCGTTATCCTTTATGTTCTCTAAATCCTCACATGTTTCCTTGGAAGAGGATGGCAATAGATCCTTTATAAAATCTAATTCATCTGACCTACTGTTGTGGTTTAGCCACGCCAACAACTAAGCCTCACATAGCCATTTGCTCACTGCCTGCCACTGGGATGGGAGAGAGAATCAGAGGGGTAAAAGTGAGAAAACTCAAGGGTTGAGTTAAAGACACGTTAAGAAGTAAAAGCTGCAAAAGCACACACCAGCAAAGCAAAACAGGGAATTCTTTCACTCCTTCCCATGAGTGGGCAGGTGTTCAGCCATCTCCCAGAAAGCTGGGCTCCATCACACACAGTGGTCACCTGGGGAAGCCAAATGCTATCACTCAAAAGGCTCCCCTTCCCCTTCCCCCTTCTTCTCCCAGCTCTAGATGTTGTGCATGATGCCAGATGGTGTGGGAAATCCCTCTGGCCACTTGGGGTCATCTGTCCTGGCTGCGTCCCTTCTCATCTCCTTTTACACTTTTGCTTTATTTTCCAACATTATTTAGTCTTGAACAGTACTGTGGGGAGGCTTTCTTTGTGATGTAAAAAAACCTAATGCACGCAATTGCAACATACATTCAAACCGGTATTGAATATAAATATTAGTAGTAGACCAAATAATCACTGCGGAGATGCAGAGATATAATGATATTTTAAAACCCTTTTGAAAAGCATGTAAAACAACACTAAAAATTGAACTAATTTCTAGCACAACACTGCAGCTCATTTCTCCATACAATTACCTTCATAACCAGAAACCAGCAGGCACATAGTTATATGGAGAATTGTAGTAATCATTCTTTTATTTAATTTTTTTTTTTTTGTGTTTTCTATTTTTCTTTTCCAATTACTACTGCTGTTACTATTGTTATTTCTTGATACTCAGGTATGGATAATCAGAATTTAACAAAGCAGCGTAAGTTTAATGAGAACAAAGAGAATGTTATGCCTAGAAATAGTTTTGACTTAAATACTTAGAAGTTTTACCACTGGCAACAATGACCATGAAATTCAGAATTAATTCAGGTTCTAGGACAAGCTCTTCTGATTTTAAATCCTGGTGTCAAAGAGAAAATATATAGAACCACAGAATCAATCACAGAATGGTTTGGATTGGACCTCATACAGGGTTGTTTCTGTCCAGATGCCAGACACCCACCAAAGCTTCTCTCTCACACCCCTTTGCAGCTGGACAGGTGAGAGAAAATGCAACACAGAGTTCATGAGTTGAGACAAGGACAGGGAAAGAACACTCATGAAATACTGTCACAGGCAAAACAGACTTGAATTAGAGATATTAATTCAATCTATTACTAAAAAATCAGAGCGGGATAATAAGAAGTAAAAACAGACCTTAAAAACACCTTACCCCTACGTTCCAGTGCATGAGGCAGTGGCCACAGCAGCAGAACACTTGGAGAACTGATGGACAGGCCTGCAGAACACCAAGGTCTAATCCTCACTCCTGGTTACAGCGAGTTCCCATGTTCCTAGTGGTTCTTACTTTACATGTTTTAAGTTTATTGGTTCAGGAGTTCTCCACCCAGTGTTATGTATAAGTTCATGTTTATGTATTTCCCCTAGTTGCTTATGTATTAGTTCTGGAACGTTCTCCCTTCTTCGATGTCCCATTGGTCTACTCATGTAATTTCTGCCCTTAAGTTATCCCTACTGGATATTCCCCTGTTATCATCTCCTCCTCAGTTGATCCCCATTGGTTGTTTCCCTTTGTTCCACTCCTGTATAAAATACTATGTTCTGTCTCACTCCCTTGGTTTTTTGTCTCTGGACCCTCCACCAGCAATAAAGCAGCTGGAGCCCATACAAAAGACCCCTCTCTCATCCTTTGCCTCTGCCAACGCTTTTACACCACCTTTGTTTGGGGCTCGCGCCTTGCAAAGGAGCCAGCTTTCCCTGCTTGCTGCAGCTGACAGCTTTCCCTCCTTGCTGCAGCTGACAGCTTTCCCTCCTTGCTGCAGCTGACAGCTTTCCCTGCCTGCTGCAGCTCACAGCTTTCCCTCCTTGCTGCAGCTGACAGCTTTCCCTGCCTGCTGCAGCTGACACCAAGGACATCCTGCAGCTGGACGCTGTGCTCCCTCGGGCAGCTCCACCAGTGTCACTCCTACCCCTCCTTCCTCATCTCTACATCCTCCCTACCAGCAGTGCAGGGAGACAGGGAATGGAGGTTATGGTCAGTTCATCACAGGTTGTTTCTGCTGCTGCGCAGGGAAAAGAGTCTTTCTACTGCTCCAGTGTGGGGTCCCTCCCATGGGAAACAATTCTCCATGGATTTCTCCAATGTGAGCCTATCTCATGGGCAACAGTTCTCTGTGAACTGCTCCAGCATGGGTGGCTCTACCATGAGGTGCAGTCCTTCAGGAACAGCTTGCTCCAAAGTGCGTTCCCAACAGGGTCACAAGTCCTGCTAGGAAACCATGCTCCGGCACGGGCTCCTCTCTCCATGGATCTACACGTACCTGCCGGGACCCTGCTCCAGCGTGGAGCTCACACGAGGTCACAGCCACCTCTCAGGCATCCACCTGCTCCTACATGGGTCTCCTCCATGGGATACAGGTGGATCTCTGCATTGTTATGAACCTCCATGGGCTGTAAGAGCTCAGCTGCCTCACCATGGCCTTCACCATGGACTGCAGAGGAATCTCTGCTCCGGTGCCTGGAGCGTCTCCTGCCCCTCCTTCTCCGCTGACCTTGGTGCCTGCAGAGTTATTCTTATCACATGTTCTCACTCCGCTGTTCTCTGGCTGCAATTGCATCTACACAATAACTTTTTTTTTCCCTCTTCTTAATTAAATATGTTATCACAGAGATGTTACCACTATTTCTGATTGGCCCAGTCTAGACCAGTGGCATATTTGTCTTGGAGCTGGCTGGAATTGTCTGTCCTGGATATGGAAGAAGCTTCTGTCAGCTTCTGACAGAAATCACCCCGTGTAGCCCCTGCCGATACCAAAACCTGGTCTACTCCCTTGCTGTGGGCAGAGACATTTATTACTGCATCACTGTCCAGTCTGATTTTTAACACTTCAAGGAATGAGGAAATTTCTTCCTTATATTTAATTCCCTTATTTGTAGATACAACATCTTAATTTTTGGATAAATATTGTGACATTAGAAAAAGGCTATTTCCTTTATCCAAATCCTAACTGAACAATTCCTACCTTTTCCTCTACTGCAAGGCTTTTATGCTCTTCCCTTTTTACCCCTTTTATAAGGAAAGGACTTTTTCAGCCTCAAAAAACCCCAAATATAGTCCTTAAAAAGGTTAGCTGCTGACCTAAATAAATTATTGTTTTTTATACATCTTTCAGGATTTCATGTAGACTATTTTGTGTATGTTCTTCTGAACAACATATAATTTAAGTGCCTACTTTAAATATGTTTGTTTAATGTGACCATTACAACATTTATAAGCTTACAATAATTTCAGTGTATTAAAAAAATTTGAAAACAATTTTAATGAAACATTAATTTTTATTAAAAATTCCCCTTTTTTGTGAGTAGCTTTTCACTTATTTGGCCGATTTATCGTGTTTGTATAACATGTCATTACAACAAAAAATATTGATAATTATATGTAAATAATTTGCTCAAATTTATATCCTTGATTATCCATGAGGAAGTTCCATGCTAGCAATAATCTGAAACCAGATCTTTATAGTAGTCTTTATTGCTGCAAGCAGATACAGTTGCATTCCTTAACTTTGCTACCCTTTAAGGCACAGTAATTTTTAGGGTATATCAGATTCTCACTGCTGACCATTACTGAAAATAAATCAGTTACATTTAACACCAGAAACTTAGGAATCTAATGCTCATTAGTACTCGATAACCCTTTGTGCAGCACAGTATTTTCGGTTCTATACGTTTACAAGTGCTTTTTCTTGACTTCAACCACGCAATCAGATTCTAGGAATTTGAAGATTGCAGCTGACCAAAACTACTGCAAATTTAGGAAAGCAGTGAAATACATAAATAGTTCTCGCTGATGTTCAGAGTTGTTCTCTCGCAAATCGTATTCTTGGTATTATCTTATTTTAACAAATATCTGGTCAGTCAAATGCAAACCTTAATTTAAAAAACAAGTGTCCTTCTTTAAATATAAGACACCATCCCCACTGGCATTATTCTATATATCTCTACTTCTAAATAAATCTGAATAACATTTTTTTTGGTTATTAACTCTATAAATATATGCAAACACAGTTTTAGATAGAACAAATAGATGGCAGTTAAATTTTAAATTGGAAAAGTTAAAATAGAGAAAAAAACCCCAGATATACCTATACAAAATTACGTTTTCCAGGGAAGTTTCATAGAAAACAGAAAGAAAAAGTAATAAGAAAAATAATTCCAACTTTCTTTAGGAAAATTAATTTTTATGGAATTTGTTGATGTAGTTGCTGTCTAATCCAAGTCTTCAGAAGATAATTAATCTAATTTCTTAAATTACTGCCTCAATTTGTAAGGTCTAGATTATTCTTAACATACTCCCACTTCTCATGGTCATCGGTGGACTTATTCTTTCTCATATTACATTTTTGAAAGAAATTGAGGTGTGACCTTTCACAGGTAGGTATTTGAAAGGATATAAAGTTACAAAATGATAGACTCAGTTTCTGTTTGATTCAATGAATGGTAGAAATGTGGATTAAATACTATGCATTTAAAAGGAAGACTCTGACTTGTATCAAGAAGAAAGTTCCATTTAAGTAATTCCTTTTTTCTTAGAAAGAAAAAAACAACAATTTGCAAAATTTATATATGCTTCAGTTTCCCCTGTATCCCTTCACAGAGATATAGAAAAAATATTAGTAGTTTCTAGTTATTAAACTTTCTGTATGTATGAAGAATCACTGAAGGATTTATTGATGCAACATTTTGGCACACATCACATTCTGTCAGTGCTGTACCTGGAGACATCTGTGTATTTCTAGGAAAAACAAAACTGCCTCTTTTTTCTTTTTTTTCTCTCTATGCTTTCTAATTCAGTAAAAGAAAGTTCATATATGGCACTAATAGTGAGAAGGGACTTAAAAAGCTAATGTCTCAAAAATTGATCTGAATGTGCAGGTAAGTGAGGGACATGCAGGATCAATTTTAAGCGTCAGGTCAATTTTATTAACAATTATCAAGAATTATGTGCTCTCATTCATCCTAACATTCTGGACATTTAATTAGTTCCAGTGTACAGGAACACACTTCCACCACCTAATCAATAAAGTATGGCATATCATCTTTCGTTTAATTTCCTCAGGGTCAATTAATTCTTTCATATTCTTCACCCTGGAGAGACTAAAACCTCAGTTCTTCTCCGTCCTTCAGAGCAAAACCTCCTGTTTTCATGTGCTTTTGAAATGGACTGTTTGACACTTTTCTGCTTCAGTAATTGAGCAAAATGAATTCATTTTTTTTGTCCAATCACCATCCTTTGTTTTTTTTGCCAAAAGTGTGATTCCACAGTGCTTCAGACAATGGTGGCCAGGTTGGAGTTGTGGTTGGTGTACCCAATTCCCACTTCTATATAAGTATTTGCTTGAAAAAATTGGGCAAGAAAAATTGGTATGTCAGAATAGAAAATCTTTAATTCTGAATCTTGAGGATATCCAAGTTGAAGTTGTTTGCGCTATGGAGATGATAAAATAGACAAGTAGCATACAATCGTTAGTCAAGGTAGAAGGCTTTATGTCTCTCATGGTTAATTAAATATAAATGCAACAGTATGCAATTGCTTTATGCTATGCTTCCTGGGAATTAAGTGGTATCTCCAGTAATTATGGTTATTACTGGTGGTATAAAGTGTCTGACCTCTTCATAGTCATGTTATAAATGTTTTGCAAACTATATTTTACAGAAGATGCAAAGAAACAAAAGGTAATCCTATGTTACGTGTATCAGAGATTCCTTATATAGTATAGAATTAGTATGGTAAAATCTTGGTATTATAAAACCTCTTACAGCAAGTCTACACTAGTCAGCATTTTCTGGGGTTTTGTTTGTTTGCTTGTTTTGCTCTTTTAAAATTTTTTTTAGCATATACCTACAGTTAAGTTCTTGCTAGTGAACAAGTATATGGATGTATGGATGTTTGTTTCTATAGGCAGGTTTTTTTGTGATTTTCAAGAAAATTGACTATTCAGGGATTTTCACTTATACCTTACACCTTTACCATGGAATAAGAGTATTGTAGAATAATAGAATAATTTGGGTTGAAAGTGATCTTTAGAGGTCCTCCGGTCCAACCTCTTTCCCATTGGTAGGAACACCTTCTACAAGGCCAGGTTTCTCAAAGACCCATCTGACCTTGAATATTTTGGGGGATGAAGCATCCACAGCTCCCCTGGTCAAACAGTTCCAATGCTTCACCAACCATACAATATAATATTTATTCCTTATATCTAGCTTAAATTTACTCTCTTTTAGATTAAAAAAAAAATATATATATATATCCTTTGCCTTATCATAACAGTCCATGCTAAAAAAAAAGCTTGTGCCCATTTTTTTTTACAAGCCCCCTTTCTGTACTGAAAGGCTACAATAAGGTTTCCTCAGAGCCTTCTCATCTCTGGGCTGAGCAACCTCAACTCTCAGACTTTCTTCACAGGAGAGGTGTTCCAGCTCTCTGACCACCTGTGCAGCAAAGCAGTGGAGTCTTTTGCATTAGCTGAACATTTGAAAATCCACAAAACTAGAAGTACCTACTAAATAATACTCGGAAGAAAAAAAGCAAAACAAAATTAATAAAGAACCAATCCACATCCCCTTACAATATATGTTAGTTGAAGCATCTCATACTACCATTATCTCATTTACAAAACTGAAGAATCTCTTTTATTACTCCTCATACTGGCAAGCAACAGGTCTCAGACAAATGTGCAATAGAAAAACAGATGTCATATTCAAAAAATACTGCATCTCTGGAGAATTTCTGTCTAACTTCCTGAAATGTAGGAGTTTAAACTCATTCTGGTTTTGCTGTTTCACCGTGCTGTGGATGTTTACATTACTAAAAATTGCTTAACGCTAAAAATGAGAATTCTCCAATTGTGTGAAGTTCTGCAAACAAATTCGGGGGGAAAGATCATATTTCCAAACACAGGCAAGTAGTAATGAGCAATTACAATTCAATTATAATATTTTTATGTTTTCTTCCTATCTGCTTTATTTGTCATTTGGTGCCTTCTTTCTTCAATTCCTCCTAAGCAGTTAAAATAGCTTTTAAAGTGATAAACCACACTATTATTGTTTTTCAATTCTACTTATTGATAATCATTATAATAAAAATTATATGCAATACTTGGATAATGCAAAGAAACATGAACTATATGTTGCAGAACCAAACTAGTATTTTCTTATTTTCAGTAAAACAGAAATTGGTTTCAAATTTTACCGGGGTGTATTGGCAACACAAAGGTAAACAGAAGTTTTCTGACAGTTATATTGCTGTAACACGAAGGAACTACTGGAAGGCAGAACAGTTTTTGCTATGAGTAAAATATAGATATTGTGTTTTTCTTGCCATCTCATTAAAAAAAAAAGGCCAAAAAGAAAGAATAGAGGAAGATGATTGGATAATGAACACCTACATGTCTGCTTCTCTTCAAATGGAGCTCTGGTGAAAATAGACAATTTTGCTATTAGACCCAAATATACAATTAATGGTATCACAGCTGCTCAAACAACCCATACAGTAATTTTTAATTAACTGTGTGGGGTGGTTTGATTTTAGTATATTGCACCAAACAGTTTGGAGCTGTCAAAGAACTTTGATGGTTCTACATCTATGTGAAGAGAAAAATTCACAGACATACTTTCAGAAGCTTTTGGAAGTTAAAGTTAACAACATAGCTGCAAGTACTTGGTCTGGACATTGTTGATAAAGTAGATAAATGCAGTATATATAATTATGTTCCAAGAATAGAATGTACACTACCCATAGCAATCCAACCAGCTCCTGACAGATTTCTATTTTAAAATCTAATCTGTGGGTACCAGGCACCTGGATGAAGCACACATTAAATCTGATACAATATCACTGTATGTCTTGTTCTATCAAACTGATGTTTCATATTGAAACTGAATTCATTGAAAATTATTTCCTTTCTCCAATGAGTTTTTGCTTCATGTGTTACTGATGCATTTCACTGTTTGAAATTATATTGAATAATATAATCAAGAGGCCAAAAAATAATTTAGCTATGACAAGAAAAATTTTGTTAGGTGGATTTACATAAGACATATATTTATATCAAGGTGTTCTTGTCTTACTTGCTATCAACTCAGCCACATGAAAATAAAACATGAACAGCATCAACAAATTTGACGTATATCCAATGTTACTCTAAAAAGTTAATAGTTACAATTACATGCTACCTGGATGGCATTTATACATTTCTGAAAATTGCTTCATGACAAGTTCAACACCAGTTTCATTTCACATTGGGTTACATTACTTTGTGTACTTAAAGCTTTAAAGAGCTAAGGCATGACTAACATTTTTGCATTACTCTTCAACATGGTAGCAAATAACTTCCTCCTGAAGAAGAGGAAGTTGTCTGTGAAGCCTTATATTTTTATATATATATATATATATATATATATATATCTGTATTGTGAAAACAAGGACTCTCTCCATAACCACCTATTGCATAACATAAAGTACAGAGAACAAAAGAGTTCAATATTAATTTTCTTTAACTTCAATATATAATGTCAACTCTGGACAGGAGGAGAGCAGACTTCAGGCTGCTCAGGGAACTAGTAAGTCCCCTGGGTAAAATGTTTTTTCAGGTTCTGGCATACATTAGTGCTGGTCACTTTTTAAACATCACGTCCTAAGGGCATAAGAGCAGGCAATTCCTAAATGTTGCAAATCAAGCAGAGGAGGCAGAAGGCTGGCTTGACTGAACAAGATTCTTCTTTTGGAAATAAGATGGAAAAGGAAAATCCATGTTCAGTTGAAGCAAGGTCTCAGAAAAATGTGCAAGTGGAAGCAAGGTCATGTGGGAAGAACACAAAGATGCTGCTTGCCACTGTAAGGAGAAAATTCATATGGCCAAAGCTCAGCTGGAGATGAAACTGGACAGAAATGTTGGAGACAGTGAAAATAATTTTTTCATGGCAAAAGGCAGTGTGAAAATAACATCATCTCATAAACAGGAACATGGACAAGACAGAGGTGTGTTATGCATTCTTTGCCTCTGTCTTCAATACATATGATGCCAGGGGCACACCTGTTTTGGAGCCAGCTGGCATTGGCTCTGCTGGACATGGAGGAAGCTTCTGGTGACTGCTCACAGAAGCCACCCTTGTAGACTCCCCAAAACCTGGTCAAACAAACCCAATAAATACATGTAAAATTCTAGATTAAAAGCAGGCTTGTCATGCTACACCCTTTAATCTGGTTTCTCAACCTGTTCTAGAGCTGTGAAGAGAAAGGACTTTTCCAGTGTGTTTCCTGTTCCTTCATCATCACTTCCATTTTTCTCATGCTAAGTGCATAAATACACTATCCTGACAATGTCTGAGGTTCCTTAGTTCACACTGGTAGCCACCATTTAGTTCTGCCTGCAATATGCCTTGTCCTACATTGTATCCAATATGGCATTTGTTTCTGCACATGCTTAGAAAAATCTTAATTCAGGCCTCTGCTATTGGAAAAAAACTGAAGGCAAGGGGTACCAAATGATGAATAAACTCTGAAATGGGTCATTCGTGTCCATTAAATTAAAACTCTACAGATTAATAATATCTGTTAATGTCTTGGAGAGGGCAGTTTCTGTTTCTGAGTTTTTCTGAGTGGACACGTATCCATTATCAGCTATGCTAAGAAACCTGGGAAAGCTGAGACAGTGAAGTGTACATAATCTTGTTTTGAGAGTCCAGTTATACAGGAAAGCTAACAAAGAGCTAACTATAGGAAACTTATTCATAAGAAATCAATTTCTGTGAAAGCTAAAGAAGAGATAAATATGCTTTCTTGGCCAAATATGAGGTATTCTGGTAATCCAGAAGCCATCAACTGAGCAATAATAATTGATATTCCAGACATAAACTTAAATGAACATGTACAGTGCATATTCATTTTGCAACTTTCAAGATAGTTCTTGTACCACTGTTACCTTATTCAAAGCCTGAATTTGTTTCACTTCAGCTTCCTGCAAACAAATCTAATTACATTTTCTATGCCTGATAAAACAATGTTTTCCAACTAACGTTCTTTAAGTGCTTTAAAACTGTCATTGAACCACCTGCAAACTTTTATTAACAAGCAATTACATCAGAATCTCTGGGTTTAGATCTCAGGGGGAAAAAAAAAAAACAAACAAACCAACAGCCTTGTCAATAACCCCTATGACTGTTTCTTTGCATCTTTAATTTTTGATAGCTACTTAGAATTGGAGATTTTAGAACCAAAAGGAGTAATCCCATGTTGGTCATATATGGAAGTACTGATTTTTTCCTTCTGTGAAGTTACATTTTTAGTCCTATTGGACCAACAACTGGATAATAATGTAGGTAGCTTGTGTTTTCTAGATTTTCCTAATGACCACAAGTCTTCTGTAAGTCACTGTTTTCAGAGATAAGGTTGCTGTACAGAAAATATAGCTTGTAATTAATTAATTTTTCTTGCTATTATATTGAGAGAAACCTTGTTCCACTGCAAAAGGCTTACTAAATAACTCAGAACACTATACAATAATTTTTTCCTTCTTGCTGAACAGCTTGAGTCATCTCCAAATAAAATGTGTGGATTATTTTCTTTCATGTCATTGTTAAGAATAAATAATGAATGGTTAAGAACCAAGAATCAAGATCTTCTAAAATGTTATGTCTTCGTTTAAAATGTACATTTACATTAAGATGTGAATAATTTAGTAATTTTTAATCCCCATAAGCAGTGTCATTTTAAATTCCATTCTATCATTTGCTGAGATGTGTGTGATTTCTGACAGATGAAGTACCTTGTGATAATGAAAGTGAAGCACATCAAGACTATTACTAGTACTAAAAAAAGAAAAAACTTAGTTTTATCAAAAATGTTACCAAAATAATTCTAAAGGATGTTGCTTTTTTTTTTTCATAAACTACACTCACTGAAATAATTTTCATTGTTGTCCTTCACTTATTTGTTCATCGTTTTCTTTGTAAGGTGTTCCTTATTTAGTCCAAGATCAATATTCTGATGACTCAATAGCTAAGTAAGATGCATCTGTAAGCATTTTCAAACAGTGCCACATTAGCTGTCTTCCAGCACTCGAACATTTCTAATGTCTTATGACTTATTGAAAACCAATTCACCTGGTTCTTCTGAAGCTCTGAAATGATAATTATCTCACCAGTAAAAATGTAGTGAGGCAATATGTCACATGCAATCATGGTAGACCATATAGTAAAACTTAGAGGGTTGTTTGCTGAGGTTTTTTGTTTGGTTAGTTGGTTAGGTTTGTTTTGCTGGGATTTTTCTACAAAATGTGTTAATTTCTTTTCCAGGAACTGAAAAGAATGTGATCTAGATTAACTGTGCCAAAAAAAAAAAAAAGTACATATATCAAAACATAGCAGTTGATTCAGACTGCTAGAGTGAATTACTTGCCTCATAATCAGCATGTGTTCTGCTACTGACTCCCATCAAGACAGGATTATACTCCTTTGTACAGTAAGATTTTGATGTGTGACAGTTTGCTTCTCAGAAATACATAGAGGGGTTTTTTTTAGCACTTTTACACATTCTTTATTCTCTTATCTGTAAAATTATTTCTCTGGGGAGTTGTAGAAAGCCTAGGAAAAGCTGCATTTATTTAATAATTGAAATGTTTCATAAGACTACTAGTATTATAGTAGTTATTATTGAGTATATTATTGAGTATTATTATTGAGTATAACTACTATACTCAACAGCTTTCTGTAGCTGGCACTCAATTTAGTCATTATTTATCTAATCTAACATAGCTACTTTGAGAAAAATCAGTCAATAACTATTGCTAAACCCGGTTTTATTTAATATACAAATATATTTGATTAATAAGCTTCATACAGAAGCTTTGTGAGATTGCTACTAAACACATACAGAGAAACAGAATACCCTATCTTTAAATTAACACCTAATTAGCCACAACTTGTAAAAAACTTAAAAAATAAAATTAAATAAAAGAAGGATGTAATTTCCTTGAAAGCAGAAAAGGATATGAAATTATAAAAGAGCACAATATTTTTGCATTTAATATCTTGCTTGCTTGCAGGGTCATGAAAAACCCTATATTTAGAGATTGAGGTGACTGGAAGTTTTTTTCAATGGAATTGAAGGTCACAGCAGATGATTTAGTAGTTTTATTGCCACTGGGAAGAGCGCAGTGTAATGTCAAAATGAAACAGCATTATGTGAAAACAAAAGCAATTATAACATACATGATTTAGGGTCATGTTCCTGTGCTACATTTCAACTCAGTTAAACTAAGCAGTCTTTGGATAGTATTTGTTCCAAACCTAAAATTCCCTAAGGCTAGTCTGACAAGCCTAGAAAGAAATCAATTCATAAGTAAATGATAGCTTAAACAAAAAGTTCAAAATGGACAAAAAGTGTGTAATTGCATTATATTAATTCAAAGCTACATTTTTCAGAAGAAAAATTCTTCACATATTCACTAAATTATGATCTTTTTAAGGTCAAGATAAACATATATAATTACTTTCTCACTTTTAAATAATGCTTCACTTAAAAAATCCAAATATGACCAAATTGGAAAGTTTTGCTTTCAGCAACATTAATTCCTACTGGTTTCTAAGTAATTTCCTTAAAATCATCATCCAAAGATAATTTTCAAAAAATGAAAACTCAGCCTGTCTCTTGAACAGACTATGAATATCTCAGGATATTTGGAATCTGGACAGAGCCAGGTTCCATAACTTAGTATATATATATATATATATATATATACACATTTTCAGAGCTAATCATTAGGAAACACCTTGATGATCGTCACACTTAAATTCCATTAAGGTAAATGAGATTTAAGTTCATATGTTGTACATAATATATCTGCAGAGGGATTATCACAGTATAATCTAAACTTAATTTTGAAGTTTCCTTTACAGAAATGAAGAAAACATTGGACTTTTTATAAGAATATTTAAAAGATGAAAGATTCCTTATGCTCTGACCTTTTCCTTCTTTTTCCATGCACTGTTGAGGAACACCAGAAAAACAGCTTCATCTAGATCATTAACATTTAATGACAGCTAAAACCAGGCGATTGTCAGCCTTAGTGAGTGACCGAAGAAAAGGTATTACTTGAATATTCTAGTTTTGTTCTATCAAATGACTTTTTTTCATAGACTGATGAATAAACATTATTTACTTCCATTTCTAAATACACTGTTTTTATACAACATGCCTTTGACCAACAAGGCAGGACAAGGAATTAGCAACATTGCCTTTACTTCTTTTCTTTTTGGTATCTTGAATCAAGTGGGTCTCCTCTGGCAAGCCTCCAGCTTCATCCTTTTCTTCCTTGCATTATTTTTCTAAGAGCCATGTATTGCTTCTACCAATAAATCTCTGCTGGAAGCTACCATTAAGTATATGAGACTTTCCAGAGAGCAAAAGAACTTGCAGAATTAATAAAACACAGCTACTGACATGAAAAACTATATCAATTGGTTTACTATGTATCAATACTATCGGAAGAATTTTAAGCAGGGATGTTGATTTGGCCTATGAAGACAATGTTACATTAATTCTAAAAGAAACATTAAATTCCATAAGAAACAAACAAACAAAAAGAATGCATCTTCCCTAAGTGGTTTGTGGCTGTTGAATGCCTCTGCCACTTTTTAACCACTAAATTTATGCCATAAGTAATAAATTAAACAGTGTCATAGACTTTGGCACTGGCAAAATATATTTAAACTGCAAATCCTAGTACACTTTTATTCCATTAAAACTGCTCTCCCCAATAACCCTTGTGCACAGTTTGGGAGATAGGCCAGGAGCTGCTCTCAGTAGGCAGTTTACTGAAGCCACACTTTTCAGGGGTCTGAGAGCTTAATGGCATGGCTGTGGGCCAGTCTGACAAAAGGCTGCAGTGCCAATGAATGGCTCCAGAAATTTTTTAGTTATTACTGCAACAATCTAACCTTAAAAACCTTAACCAAAAAAATAATTTGTGAGGAACTTCACAGAGCATGTGATTAAAAAAAAAAAAAATCCTAACACTAAAGGGAAAGAAAGAAAAAGCATTTTGTACATTGAACAAAAATTATCTTAAAGACCATGTTTCGAGAAGCATAATGAGAGAATTGGTCCAACCTATTGTTTTCTGTCAAGTCCAGCACCCCTTCAGAGAGGTATTTGTTTTTGTAGTGACTCAGTGTATGAATGTAGAGCAGCTTTTATTGGGTTATATAATTTGATGTGCGTATATATATAAATATGCATATGGTATTACAATGACAAGATCTTTGTTTTATAACATTTATCAAAGATAGTTAAAATTATATCTTAACAAGAAAGGAAACCATGAGGAAAAAGTGAGAAAGATAGCTATAGAGAAACAAAGGAAAGAAAAATCACCTTATGAGAAGTTCTATTAGTTTCTTATATTTTGAATTGAACCTTCTATTAAAATAATATAAATAGGACAGGGAAGTAGTTAAGAATGCAAAGCGTAAAGATAAGCAGATTAAAAAGCAAATCCAAGAAGATGTGTGGTAAGATTAAAGGCTTCTCTTGTAAAAATCTTCAAAGGGAGTCCAAATTATTAGCAGATGCAATAAAGATATGCCTGCATTTGGAAGGTTGGAGTATGTAGATCAACAGAGAAGTAATCTGTGCCTTGAGATTACTGTTGAACAAGACGGTTTTGAGAGAGCACATTCAATAACTCATTAAAAATCTCAGGCTTTTAAAAGGCCACCAGTAGAACTAAGGTGATTTTTTTTCAGGGTATCAGCATTCTGTGAAGGAGATAGAAATGGCATAATCAAAACATTACTTAATTGAGAAATGAGAGTTTCTGTCCCAATTGCTGCTGTCCTTAGGTGTGTCTGTTGAGGAGGAGGAGAGGGGGAAGTACAAATTGTTTTTCCTCCACCCATAACATAGAATGTGAGTGAATTTTCCATATACACCTTATTGACATATCTGAATGAACATTGTCATTCTCCACTAGAAACACTGAAAAGAATTTGGTGGTTGATTATAAGGAAATAGCACATTTTCTGCCAGGCCTGAAAATAGGTTAAGGGTACAAAAAAACTCTGTACGGTGCTGGAGTAAAAGATAATTTGATGGCAGAGAAACTGGATGAGAAGTTACCTGTATTTTCATTAAGAAGGTTATAGTAAGGAAAGAGAAGACTTTTTTTAAAACATTGGAAGAGTCTGCTTAGAGTTCAGCCTACTTTGAGGTAGAACTGACCATCCCTCTGTTCATCAAAGGATGCTGAAGGCTTTCATCTCTAAAACTTATGTATGTGAAAATGCTTAAGTAAAAGAGGCTGTCTCAGTTCATTTTCATCCTAATTCATGCATCTTTACAGATTTGATGATTTCAGTTCCAGCTATTCCCTTTGAATTATCAATCTTCAAAGGTTTTTTTCCTGGAGTTAGGTAGCTTTTCACCAGATTTTTGCATGGACATAGTGTAGTATAAAACAAAGCAACCAGAAATGGTAGTTCCACCATGAATGTTTGTAGTCCCAGGTAGATAAAGACTATTTCTTCTTCAAGACTTTCCAAATACAAGCAATTTCTGAGTTTCATGTTTGTCTTCAAACCAGTTCAGCCAAAAATATAGCATTTAAAATGAAATAAAGTTAACAGGAACCGTATTAACTATCTTCTGGGTAGTATTCAAGGAATTTTTTTTTCTTTTTCTCCTTAAGAATCAAAGTTTACAAACTTTGTGACACACCAGCCTATGAATTCCTCAAGTCCAGGCTTTGTCAAAACGGCTAATGCTTACTCTCTTACTTCTTTTATATGTACTGTTTTGTTATGTTGAACCATGAATTACTAATTTAAAAAACTATATGATTTTTACATATGATATGCTGAAAACAAACAAGTAGCTGATTCATTGAAATTTCATTCAGATTAAGAGGCAAATATGTGGATGACTTCTGAAGAACAGGCTTCCTAGTAATCATTTAATCACAGATATATGCTCTTAACTAAAGATAAGAAACGGATTATTCTCTTGATCCAGTTCCTTACCTGACTGGCCATGTTCTGGTACTGGAATTTAAACTTTTGTGAGCCAAGTAAAAGAGAACCAAAAGCTTCATTCATTTTAATAGTTAAATATACACAGAAAGCTTTTAAGATACATAAACAGAAATAGCTTACAAAGAAATTGTTTACAGATGCAGTCATTTGAAAGCAGAACTGAAAAAATAAGGCTTGAATGATTTTCAAGAACAAGCAGCGGAGAAAATTCCTATCTAAAAGCTCTGACGTAATCAAGCAATAGAGATTGCCAGACTGCATGAGCACCTGACGTTGGTCATTAAAAGCCGAAGTATTAAATTGCTGAAACCCCAAGAAGCCTGTGTCATCTTGTTAAGTGCTGGATTTGTAACTATTTTAAAAGATAAATCTGCTAGAATCTGTGAGAAACCATTTGGAATATTTTCCCATCAAAATGCAAGGTTTCAAACTAGCCCAGACATGCAGCTTAAAACAGTATATTCCCGAAGTGGTAATTGGAACAGCTGTAAAAACCAGAGTGTGCCAGATTCGAGCTCAGAACAGCTAGCTGTACAAAAGACAGAAACTAGAAATATTAAAACAGATCTCAACAGATAGGACTTTTTTATACAATGAATCATAAACAAGGAGGAGCTTGCAGAAATGATTGAAAGAAATAATATGACAATATCTATCCAAAGAAGGTGTAATCTTTTAGTAATCAAGTATGTAAAAAACTGTAAGAGTAAAAATAAAACCAATATTTTAAAAAGGAAAAAAAGTGCTTAATGGATAAGAATTTCTTGAACTGAATATTAAACATATTTTCCTCTGGTGTGATATAAATTGGTGCCATTTTGAAGCAATTTCATAACAATCAAATTGGAATTAGAAAGTAAAATAACAGTACAGAACCTGCCACTGTGTTGGCAATAACAGTTGTGTTCTCATTTCTGTTGACACTGTCAGATAGTACAGCAAGCTTCAAGAAACAAGTGTTATGTTTGGTTCTTATCTACTGTACAGGGAAGATTTATTTACTGTGAAATACTGCATTACACATTTTTAAATGATGATCAGAGTTAAGTTTTTAAGTAAGGGCAGAGAAGAGAAATTGTCGCATTTCAGGTTTAACAGTCGTGTTTATGACAGAGTGAAATAAAACTGGATTTGATCTACAATAAAGATTTGCACTTGAGAATTCACACACTACCTATTCAATGGCAGGTTCATGTGGCATTTTTCAAGATCACTTAGAGCATTTGTTTATTAAGGACTTCTTTTTTTGTGTCTTTGTGACTAAGTACAGAATAAAAGTTAAGCTAAATTTGATCACTGACCTTTTGCAGTTCGTGTCGTAGTTCTGTTTAAAAGCAATGGAGATAAACAGAGTACACATTTTCTTTATTTTCTATACTATTTGAGTAATTTTTCATTAATGCCCTTTCTTTAATATTTCTTTACAAAACTCAGTTTCAAATATTAAGTTTATTCCATACATATTAAATAATGTTCAGAGTCCATGAACATTTAAGAACATAAATATATATTTTTATATCAATTCAATGGTCCTCTCTTTTTTACAGGAAGGCCTCAAAAATAATAAAATCTCAAAAGCAGCATTGGGAATTTAGAGAAGAAGATTGACTTATTCAATCAAAGCTACATCTTATTTCCTTCATATAAATATATGTGTGTGTGTGTGTGTGTGTGTGTGTGTGTGTTTTCTTAAGCTAGCACTGAAAATACAACTGAAAAAAAAGATATGATTTTTAATCTACAATTATTTGTAAAGCTTTGTCTTCTACATGCACAGGTGAACTATAATTACTTTAATTACTTGAAATAAGTGTAATGAACATAAAGATGGAAGTAGTGCGAAAGACTTGAAAGAACTTGCTTGTGTAATATGTTGAAAATTTTCTGAATAGAAGAAGTAAAATTGATTTTATATGACATAGAACTTGCTGAGAATATTAATCCTGACCTATACAGTAAATCTGATGCAATCAATGGAAGTAAAACACTTCATAAGAGAATATGGAATTCCAGAGGCTTATATCCTCAGTTATTAAGTTTCATAATTAAAAATTGTTGCGACACATTTGCATTAAAGCTTCATCAATCTGAGTTACTTTACTTTTTAACCCAAATTTTCATTGTCTTCTGTTGTTGGACTGCCGATTCAGCCTCTACAACAATCTCTGAGCATTGTCAAAAAAAATCTATGTGAATTTTATGACTAGTAAAAGTGTTTAGTAGATTTTTTTTCTCTGTATCTACTGGAAAAGAATTACATCAAATATAAATTCTTTCTTTCATGGGAGATAGAGCATTCTATGAAACTTTAATAAAATTTTCCTGAGGAATGTCACAGCTAAACATAATATAAAAACAGAGCTATATTTTAGCTTGGTGTTTCTATACACTTTATTGCAAAGAAAGTATAAGGTTGTTATCAAGACTTAAAGGAAGTATGTGCTCTATCATTATTAGGTTTGAATTTTAAGAATAGTGTAAAAATTAATATTCAATATACTATTCATACACTGTTGATATGTTCTATGACAGTGAGAAAAACATGAATGTAAAAAAAAAAAAATGAGTGAACTTATCCAGAGATTCCTGAACTTCAAAAAAAATGTTCTAAATACAAGCACTAATTAGAAAAAATATATTCTTGCTTATCACTCAAAACTTAATTTTTTACATTTTCATCATCACTGTCTTTGACATGAAAATTTGTTTTGTTAGTAAATCTGCCTAATTCAATTTTTTTTCAAACCCCTCATTACCATTTGGGTTATAATAAGAATAGAAAAGGAAAAGCAAATCCAAAAAATTGAATTTTCCTTTTTTCCTAAGGAGAGACTATCAGTCAGAATGTAAATTGCATATTAAAATTTACATCAAAATGTGATTAGTTAAAAGAGAAATTCTGCAATCAGAGCTGGTATTGATGAATTTTTCTTATAGCAAAAACCTAGTCTTCATCAGATTTCCATTACTTGCGTACCTCTAAGGAAAACAAAACCCACAGGAAACAGATACAGGATTAAACACTATGATGTATAATAAGGGGCATTAGTATGCTATCATAAAGTATTTTTCTCAACTTTGAACTGAGCCTGAAATTGCGTAGTTACCCAAATAAAAATTTGCTCATACTTACAAGATATTTCATTTGAAAGTCAAACATTATGAGGCATTACCATTGCCAGTGAAAGATCGCTTATGATGGAACACTTATTTTTATCTAGAACACTCTTGTCACTTGCCAGTGGGATATGACACTCCACAGCATTAAAGGTAGTGTACCAAGAGCTAATAGACAGACATTTCCTAAGAGCACAGTTAAACAGCATGATTAGACTTAATTGCAAGTGCAAATGGGAAGATATACATAAGGTCCTGTCACTCAGACTTGTTATTATATCAGTGTTTAATGACACTTTTAAATAAGTTCAGGTAGAATTGTGCTTTAAACAGAGGTAGGATTCCATTAAGAGGTGGCATCATAGGATTTTTCCAAACAACACCAGGGAATGCTGTTGCACTTGTTAAAATCTAAAGGCAAATATTTGCTGATAAAAAGGAAGAACTTTAAACTTGAAAAATATTTTCATTAACTTTTAAATAACTCTTTCTCTGAACAAGACCTACTATGAAAACTCTAAGAAGAGAAAATAGATGTTATTCTTTACCTTGAGTAAGCACTACTATGAGTCCTCAATATTGTTAAGAGGCATTAGGCTGTGGAATTTATGAATTAAACCTTGGTTACTGTGCAGGGATTTCCTGAAAATGTAGCTAATTGCACAATTATATCTGAACATTTCCTCAAATAGATCCAAATTGTTTGTCCATAAAACCTAATTTCTTAAAGCATTTCTCATCAATATTAAGTAATTGTATCATGACCAAGTAGTAGAAACATTAGTAGAAACATTAATCTTGAGTGCCACATTCATATGTCATTTAATATAAAACATCAACTTGATTATAAATTAGTGTGTACCAGAACCCATTCAGTCTGCACCTGAAAGGCGCTGACAGACATTTTCTAAGTTTTGTAAATCAGCCATAGACTTCAAGCATATGGGTAGAACAAAAAATAAACAGCTGGGTTAGGTAACACTTTAGTGCCTTCTAGCATAAGCAGTTCTACTAAAATAAGATTATAAAAGCATTTTCTTTTTCCCAAAATGGGGGATGTACTAGAGAACAAAATATTGAGGAGATGAAACAATATGTTTTATGATATGTTTTTCAGCATAAGGATTTTCTCTCATAGCCAGAGACTTCATGAACTTTTCACTTCATGGCACTGTTATTGACAGAGTGTGGACTATTGTGACAACTTTGATATTAGTATTAAGCTTACAAAACAGTCAGTTAAGTTGTTAGGATTTGAGGTTACTGCAACGTTTTTAGTAATACACGAGAAGGCTTTGTAAGAATTGTTGCAAGAGTTTCCTTTAGTCTTCATAATGATTTTAAAATATAGCTAAGAAAACAGTTTGAAATTAATTTTTCATAAAGACTGAAGCAATTTCAGCTTCCAGTTGTCCTTCTTAGTCATGATGTTACTTGAACTTATTCTTTATCCAAGAACTACATTGTACTTATTTACTATAAGCAGTTTTTTCATGCAGACAAGCTCTCTTGAAAAACATGGATTTGTTTTACAGCTGCACATGTAGGCATCAGATTTTGCAAAGATTTGAAGTTGGTCAGCAGTACCTGTGGGTGCAATGGAGAAAATTCTTGGCCTGTGAGAAAAAGATTAGGCTGATGATGGGGAAGAAATGCTTTAAAGTGGAGACAGGGAAGAGATCTTCATTGGAAGAGCTTTTCCGTGTTTCTTAATGTAAAAAGGCAGAGAAGTACAGGTTACAGATGAGGACAACAGGAATTTTCTGCTATTCCATTTTTATCTTCTTTGTCATTCTTCAATGGGGAAATATTTTCACTGTGCTAAGAGCAAAAGACAACAGATAAAGCACCAGCCATGACGTGTGGTCAATCCCAGTGGAATCCTGAAACTAGAGGACTAAATCTTGTGAGAGAAATAAACTGTAATCTGGCTGCTGCGTATAGAGACTCTTCCTTCATTTTTGCTTGGGCATGTGTTTTGTTGGCAAAGAAGACCAAAAATTTATGTGAAGTCCCACAAGTAGGTCATTTCCACCAATTTAACTGCTTATACATCTAGTAATTTTAGCATAAACTTTTATTCTGGATGTATATTTAAGACAATATTGTGATGACAGTATTGGTAGACAATTTCCACAATTTGTGATACTCAGAAGAATAAATATGAAATATTTATATGAATATGAAATAAAGGAAAGAAGCAATGGTCATGGGCAGCTGGAATTTTGTTTGCTATTAGCACTTTTACTGAGCAGCCAGTAGGACCAGTGGTAATCTGTGAACTCTAAACATGTACTTAACCTCAAACAAATTTAGCCTTGTCCTGCATGCTGAGATATGATTAAAGGACTGTGGGAAACATTGACCTTAATTAACTACATATGTGTAGCTTGTATTTGAGCATTGTCCTCAATGTAGTGATGCCATGAAGATTTTTTGCCTTTTCTTTTATACCCCTGTTATACCTTTTTACAACTTCTGTATTGTTTAGTGCTTTTTGCCTACATTCTTGGACTTGTTTGTCAAGATAGGAGACTCAACATTTTAGAAGCTTCGTAGGTGGAGGATAGTGTGCCCCAGACCCCAAGGCCCTCTCCAGAACACATTCTGTAAACTAAGATAGAACCATCCAGGGGAAGGTTCCTTGGGGAGGGGGGCTCATTCAAGCCTCTCATTGGGGAATTTTTGATAGATATGCTAATAATAAGACCTATAATGTTATACCAGATCTTTTGGGGGGTGCATTGTGGCGTGCATTGAGGTGTATTCGATCTGGACGTGGTGCACATAAAGATCCTTAAAGTAAATACAAAGGTGTCATAGGTTAGCAAGCATAGTCCCGGAAGGGATATCCTTGCTAAGGGGTGCTTACAGCTTCCTCTGGGACCTGATAGAACCTATCAGCTGGCCAGTTTGAATATGGACAATTCTTTAAGCCACTTAAAGTTGTGACCGCCTCTGTGATCCACACTTAAGAATAGACAAACTCCCCCCCAAGCTCTCTCTCGTTTCCGGCGCTGGCACAGGTGGCTGCAGGCCCCGTGCGGGGACCAGCGGGCCCGGCCGGGCCCTGCTTGGGCCAGGCTGGGCCAGGCCACAGCCATCCTGGAGCCATGGGCCTGTTCCAGCCATGGAACCCCCCCCACTGCCTTGCTGTGGGCAGCCGGAGCGGCTCGGAACCACCCCCCTCCACTGCGGCCGAGATTCAGCAAAGCGGCACCTCTGTCCGGCAGAGGCCAGGTGACCAACAGCGATAAGCCACATTCCAGCTGCAAGGCCGAGGTGAGATTAACCCTTTTATTGCTGTGAAGAGCTGAAAACCTGAGGGAAGAGAGAGAGGAGAGGCTTAAAGCTGAAAGTCTGTTGTGAAGCTATGATATATCAGAGTATCCCGTTGTAATTTCATGGAGATATGGGGGGTGGAGTGTTCAACTCGTAAGCAATAGGCAGATGCTGATGCAGCTGTAATTTCATGAGAAGTTTGGACAGAGAGAGATGAACCAGATGAACCAGATGAGGACTTTTGCTCCAAATGGGAAAGGAGAAAAACCTCAATTCCTAGAGATGCTCCCTGAGATAGTCTTTCTTAAAGATGAAGATGAGGAAGACCCTTTGCTCCCAGGGAAGGAGAAGGGCCTTTGTTTTTTTGTTTCTGAACGGCTCAACCTTAAAATTGTACCCCAAAGAACTTCAAGAGTGGACCCTCGAAAGCAGTTGCGGGAAAAGCTGCAAGTCGGGGGGAAGGGACTCACACTGCAAGCAGAGAGACTCCTCTTCCTGAATGGACTGAACAATATTTGGAAGTGGGTGGCTGTCTCGGTGTGATACTGTTTTCATAGCACGAGCAAAAAGAGACTTCTCTTTCTAAATGGACTGAACAAGGTTATTATGGAAGTGGTAAACAGACTGAACATCTTAAGGGTTGTCTTTACATTGTCAGTGGGAGAAGGGAGGAAGGTGGGGGGAGGAGGAGAGTTCTGAAGGTGGTATAATTTTTTTTTCTTTTCTTCTTTTAGGTCTGTTAATAAACTTCTTTATATTCATTCAAGTTGGTGCCTGCTTTGCATTTCTCCTAATTCTTATCTCACAGAAGATAAACAGTAATGAGTATTTTAGACCAAACCACTACACTAAATTGGTGTTTCCGCCCGGTTACAAACCCAACCCGCGACACAATGTAAAATCCCTTTTTCCCTTCTAACCGTGCTTGACTCTTGATTTTAAGACCAGGAAAAGGCATCAGTAGAAAACTAGATACTTGTGTGGCATGTCATACCTAACCTAATGAGTGTTTATAGTAGGTCAAGGAAAATTAAAACATGAAAATTCCTGCTTCTCTGCATTCACAACAATAGGAGTTGGAAGTGACTCATGTTAACAGTTGTCTTCAATCAAGCCAAACCAAGCATGCCTTCAATTTCTGTAGTCCCAGATTCATCTTACTTTGGATTGAACTGATTTTTAAAGGTCATTTGGAGATATATATAATTAATTCTAATATATGTTACCTTTACATATATATGTCTTTATAAAAAAACATATATAGTTTTCATTTACGATAGTTAAATATGCTAAGAAAACAGGAGTTTCCACTAGTTACTGCATTTTGCACTCCTTCAGGACTTAAGGAGAATATTCAGCTCTGTGCTCATGGTGTTTACTATTTTGGAATTAATTAAAGCACTTATATTGTAAACCACAAGGCACAGATATACAGTTTCAATTTTGATAGGGATTTGGATTACTTTCAGGGCTCTGTTTCCTGATGTAATATCTGAACACTTCAATTTAATCTAAAACATTAAATGTGCTTGCCCATCAACCTAAAAGGTAGAGAAGCGTGCTTAGAAAGGAAAGAAAGTATTGCAGAATGCCACACTGCTTACCTAAACAGTCTGTCTGTTAGTACAGGGCTCTCTAACTATAGATGATAGGATCCATCTGTCACTTCCCTACTACCAGTGTGTTTTTATTCTATTTTTTTAAACTATTTTTCCTATTATTTTGTTAGCTTCAAAATTAACATTTGTACAACGCCAGTTATGTAAACCTTACTATATGACAACAGTAATGTGTGTCTTATCTTTTTTTTTTTTTAACATAGAATCAGAGAAAACAAGCCTCTATATAAATTTTTTCACTTATACAACTTCCACCCAGCAGATATGTGATAGACATGGACTTATCCAACCAGATTTTCTTTAAAACTCTATTAATCATCAGAGGGCTTAAATACTCAGTAAGAAATACCTGACTAATAAATTTACGGTCAAGTTTCATAAACAGTTTTCAGTTCTACGTGGCCATTCTTGACTCATGTAGTTTGTGTCATCTGTACAAATGACAGTTATTCACTGAAAATATAATCATAACTATTTGGACTGTGATAGTTGGCCATTGATGTTGCTTACAGTATCAGAACAATGCCTTATAACAGTTGTAGGCTGTTTAAAAAGGAATCATGAACCTTACAGACCTGAATGCAATGGCTGACAATTTCTTTTAGAGCTCAAGAAGGATCAAAAGATGAATATATGTTTTTGTTTGAAGGTTTCAAGCTTGGGAAGATGGGGTGCAAGGAGCTGGGGTGGCAGAAAAGACAAAATATTTGTACATAACCTTTTTTCATGTGAATTAGAAACAAACTCCAGATAAACTTATATCTAGTACATTATAATTAAAGCAATATTTTATACATTTAACAGTAACAGTATGGAATAAAAGTTATTTAATTGTTTCTTAACTTTAAAGAGTTAATTTTTTTCCTCCTGTGCTTTCTCAGGGTATTTTCAGAGTGCAAACAAGCTGGAATAATAACTCAAAGCAATTATGAATTTCAGTATCATTACAGAAACAAGATAGGGATAGATTAACGATGCATGTCTTCTCTGTAGTAGATTCAAGTAAAATCAAATCCAAAATATTCTTTAAAATGTTGCAAGAGCTGAAGCCTTTTCAAGATGGACAATGCAAGACAGAAAAAAAATTCCAGATTTATCTGTAGAGGCTATTTTAATGTTATAGCAAAATTGAATGAATGTCTTATATACCAAATCACGTAAGCTTATAAAACAGTGATTTCTTTTTAAACAACACCATAAAATAAATAGAAGATTTTTTTTTATTGCTTTCAAATCTTTGTGCATATTTTGTCCGAGACTGCTATTATAAACCAATTACTACTACTGAAATGGATATTGGGATATTCAAAGATCTCTCTGCAGGCAGAGTAAAAAGATTTGGTGTACCTGTGGTTTAAACTAAATCACTCAGTGGTTTGTCTTCACTGTGATTGTTTTCAGAAGAGAATTGAAGGGATAAATTAATCTGAATGAAAACTGTTCTCAAGTATCAAGCATCATTTTCTACACTGTTGTGGTTAGATGTCTTAGAAGGTACTACAGTAATATGGATGTACCCACAGAGAGACAAAGTAGAGTGTTATATTCTCCTATACTCAGGGAAAAAAATATCTAGCATAGCTAGTAATACAAAAAAGGAAAGTGCAAAGGAGAAAACAACAGGATATATTTTGTTCCTTAGGATATTATTTTTGTAAGGGTCCCATACAGAGACACTGTTAAAGAATGCACAGTTTTAAGATCAAAATTTTGAGATTCTTACACAAGTTGAGAATTGGCAAAGCTCTTCAAGCCTAATAAAAAATATTTACACACTAGGAAATATTAGAATTATGTAGATTAAAAATTGATAGGTAATTTATATCACTGTATACTTAGAGTTCTTTTAAAACCGTGATGGTCCCTGGCTGTGCTTGCTAGGCGTATAAATCACTGGATGCATACATGCTGGGCAATGCCACCCAAGTTACTGATCAGAAAGGAGACCTGTTTTTAACTGCAGGTCAACAACTCTGACCAGTCAGATGTAGCATACCATGAGGTGCTTTCTCCACATAATGCTCAACCTCCCTCCCCACAGCTGCTCCCCCAAGTCATTCTGCAAAGGAAGATGCATTACTAAATATAAAAATAATGTTTTGCCATGGTCTTCCCTTAATCAAATTCATAGTCCTCTGGTTTTGCCTCTCGATTTTTTGAACAGCTGTATGACTGAAGGTCTGGTATTTGACAACTTCCATGTGACAGCCTAGAGTTTGATTATCTGCAATAAAATACTGTGTATTAAAGTTCTTGGGGTTTTCCTCTACTTTAGCTAAGAACTAAAATAATATATTGATTGTTGTTTTGGATTTTGTTTGGTTTGGGTTTGGGTTTCGCTTTTTCTTCATTTTGTCTTTTCTCTGAAGTACATGCAACAAAAGCTCTAGGAAACTCATTAAAGAAAAGAGCAAAACACATTTATTTCATTACAAAGAATAGGCTAGAAAGCTGTAGACAGTGAGGCAACTCAAAAGGTGATAAAATCAGGAAACAGACTAACTTCTTTCTCAGAGTGCAACAGGGTGCCTCTCAGTTTGCTAAGGCTCCCTCAATGCTGCCAGCTCTATGTATTTCAGACACAGAGTAGGTGTTTTAGTGGTAGTCCATCTTACTGTTTTGAGTGAAGATCAACTGATTTGCTGGCTGTATGGAATTCTTGGAAAATAACCACTGTTCATGCAGAATCCTCTTTGTGTGAAATACTCAGCATGTAATGGGAAGATGATTTAAGAAAGCCAGATAAGGCTCAGGATGTGTTATACCAATGTATAATACTATTTATGGTTGCGTCAATATTGACAGCTCTGCTGTTCTTCATCACTAAGACCCAAAACCTTTGAACTTCTAAATCCAGTGACTAAAGATTGTTTCTGCCATGGCATTCTGGGCCTCAAATTTGCATCCAAACTTGGTATCATTTGCAAATAACCACTTTAGCATGGTATTAGCAGTGGTAACCATTTCTCCAGATGATGGCCATGGCTGTTTATCTCCATGACCAATGTTGAACCTAAAATAAGGACTGTACTATGTTTTAGCAAGCATTCTGATACAGAATTTATTTGAAAGCTGAAGTCAGTGATATGAATTAAGCCACAGCATATGCCAAACTGCGCTTGGCTTCTAGGTTTGGTTTGTTTGGGGTTTGTTTTCCATGCAGTTTTGCTGATAAGAGGGAGGGTGTTTAATCATTAATTTTAAAATTATATCAGGAACTATTGGTCAAGAGATTAGCTTTTCTGTGTATGCAGTAGCTGTTTGTGTAGGAAGATCAGCTTTTTACAAAGAATCTGGTTTCTTCTATTACTCTGTTTATTGGCTTATAAGCCTTCACTGCACTTGCTAATGTATTGTTTGGATACAGGCATTTCTTACTTATGTTACATTATGAATCCTTCACTTTGGGTGAACCTTTCACATTCAGAGAGTGCTGATGTGCCTTGACTTCCAGACAAGCAAGGGCACAGTGGAGTGCTGCCTTGCCAGACTGCACAGCTGCACTGGTAGCTACTGCCAGCTCTGCAGTAACTTCAGTGTAAATAAAGCAATCTCTGAGTAGTTTGAATTTGTTGCTCAATGTGACAGTAGCTCAGTACTGGAGAGGCATTTGAGCAGTTGTGAGCCCTGGAAGGCACACCTGTTTTTTCAATGTTTGAGACTTTTTCCGTTCTCTGTGTTATTTTTAGAGTCGTGAGGTTCACAGCTTCTTGGATTCATGTATTTCTCATGGATCATTTATATGTGCCAGATTTTTGCTCTCTGCTAAACTTCCCCTCTCATATAAAGCATGATATAAATAATTTTGAACTTCAGTAACTCCTATTTATTTTTGGTTCACATCAGGATTGGATTCTGAGTGGAAGCTCTAAAACTAGACTTCTTTCTATTTCTGTTCCTATTTACTGTGAATTCTCTTAATAAATTAAAAGTTCTGTTAATGAATTTATGACATATTTCATTGAAAATTATATCAAACTATATTTTTCTTCTCTGTTTGCAATTTTTCCATCTGATTGTAAAAAAAATAGTGCATCTCTGCTACCATTGTTACACTTTGGTATTTATTTCTAACTCTGGCTTTACAATATAATGAAATTGGGACATGAGAATATTGTATACGTATACACCTCTTTACTTAAAGTAGAAATCTGTATATTATCTTAATATATGCATGGTGAAAAAATAACAGACACAAAAATCTGTGAATATCTTGCTTTTGTGTCATGCCATTCAAATGGCAAAGGAAAAATAACCAATTAATTTCATTTCTGGTGGAAAAGATTAAAGAAAATTAATAACTCAATGCAGTTAAGACAAGGTAAGTTTGCTACATGTCAAATTGCAGAAAATTTAAAGCCACAGAAATGACAGCTTAATCTGCAATAGATACAAGAGGGAAAAAAACAAGGTAATGTATCAAGGAAGCTAATCAATACTATAGTAATCCATGACAGAGGTATGAGTTGGTACAGACAGCTGAAAATACAGAAGAGCTCTAAAGAATTGATAAAAGGATGCAGTGAGCAACTGTATATGAAGACTAAGGAATATGAAAAATGTACATGAGAAGGCATTATTATAATCTATAAAAGCAAAGAAACAACATAATATGTCAGACTACTCTCTAGACATGCTTGCTAGACTGCACTCAAGCTGTACAAATCTTATGTGAAGATTGATGTGTCAAAGGGGTAGCTTTGATATATTTAGTTGTGGGGGAGTCTCAGTAGAAATGTTTCTCACAGACTGGTATATGAGAGCATATGTTTTTGCAGGGATGCATGTGTGCGTGCATGTAAGGCAACGGAGTTTTCAAAGACTACTACGCAAAACAAAACCAGTCTAGATTATTCATTATCAAGATAATGTAAAGATCTGGGGATTTTGATGATTGTCTCTAAACTGATAGGGACTAGCATGTCTACTTTGGCTCAAACTGAAATAAGGCATATTGGAGAAAGTTCCTTTGCAAGAGTTCCTCTCCCCATCCCATTTTCTGAGACACATTAACTAAATACTATTTCCTCCTTAGTACTCTAAGCAGCGAATAATACATACTGGTCTTTATGATATTCTTCTCTTAAACATGAATGGTGTAATGCTGCTATCGCTAACAATACCATGTATTATTAATAAGGCATAGAAAAAAAGTAAGATTTTAGTGAGTTTTTTGAGGGTATGACAGGGATGGGCCCTGCTATCTTCAAGGTAACATCCACTATATGTAATGGTATGCGGCACCACATGCAAAAAACACATTAAAAGACCAGAAAATTAGGAGAATGAAATGGAGTACTGTAATTACATTACCTACTTAATGCTTTAGAACACGGATAAATGTCCTGACCCTTTGGGAGCAAATTAAACAGCACTATATAAATCATTGCCATTAAGCTATTAAAAACCACCTATAGGTGGTTTTGCAGTTCCCCTTTGTACTTCTTGAAATTGAAGGAATTCCTCTTTTGGTTGGCTGGGTTGTTTTTTTTTGGTATTTTTTGTGTGTGTGTGAAGGCATAAGACATTTCTTCTCACTTGGAATGATGTTTCAAACAATAAAAGGTCAATTTGCTGGCTTCATTATTTTTTTCTGCGTAAAATAAACTTTTAATTGTAATAAATTGCACCCTATTTCTCTCCAAAATCCTGTTAATCTTTTATTTTAATGCTATAATCCCATCTAAACTCTGGCTGGCTTCAGCACAAAATTTAACTTTTCACTTTTCCCTCTCTTCAGTAGTAATAGAGTCAAAGAATAACTTTTGAAAGGAAGTTATCACTCATCATCTAATGGTAATGGAAGATATGTTTGGGGAGAAGAGTTCTACCTCCTTACAGCCGTTGCAATACTGAGTCTGACAGGCTCTTTATTTTAACTATTGTGGATTTTGTTTTATGGGATTTTTGGTTGGTTGGTTGGTTTGGGGTTTTCTGTTTTGTTTTGTTTTTTTCCTTTTAAATTTCTTCACGTAGAAGAGTCTACAAGTAGTAACTTCTTACCCTTATACCAGAAAACAGTTGTACTCAGTTTTATTGGCTTATTTTTCTTCTATCCATTCTTGGCATACAGGTCAATATCCCCAAAATAGTTGCAATATCAATCAGCAATATTCTTCTGAAGTTCTTTACTGATTTTAGCCATTGACATAAACTATTTGCACAGAATATGTTAATGGTGTATTACTATAGAATCTCTACCAATTTGGTAGTCTGTAGCCAACTGTCTTTTTAAAATCATCTTAAATATAGTCTTAATTGTCTTCACTCTTGGGTTGTCAGAACTGAAAAAAAGATTTTCCAAATATCCCAGCTGCATCTTGTAAAGGCAATTTTTACCCTATAATTTCCATTTCTTGAAGGATACAAAGGTGTACCATGTAACCAGAAGCTCAAATACAGATAAATACATAAAAATAAAATGTAGGCTATATCTAGATACTTTGACAAAATAAGCTGAGTAAATCAGTATTGGTTTTACTAACCCGGTCAGATGGATAATTTTATAAAGAGACAATATAACTTGATGGCTTACTATTGTAATAATTCCTAAGTTAATGGCCTTGCTGTTCCATAAAATTTTACTGTATTCAGGATTTAAATATAGGGCCACCAATGCCAGCATTTATTACTAATAACTGGAAAACGTAATACCAAATGAATGTTCAGCAATCTTTCTGCTGGAATTTAATGAGGGTGAGATGGTAGATACTAAGTAAATTTTTTTATGCTTGCTGGGAGGTAAGAAACAAGAATGGAGAGAAAAACTAACCTCTCAGCAATCATAAATCTGTCTCTAAATATTTGTAAACCTGAGACTTAAATTCATCATTTGAACTTCAAATACATTGGTCTCAGTCTTCCCCTGAAGTTCAAACAATAGCCTTTTATTTCAAAATAAGATGAAGAGAGAGTCTGAAGTTTATACTTTTCTCATTAGAATATTAGTCCAAGAAATAAGAAACCTTGCAAAGCTACCTTTCTGTGGGTATAAGATCACGAGTTGGCTTCCCTTAACTTCAAACTTACCTTTGCTTTGACACTGAGATCTTCCTTGGAGATAAAACATGTATCAGACTAACAAAGGCACACCACGCAAGTCTCTCAAGTCTGGCAGGAACACACCAATCATGCAGATACACACGTGTGTGGTTATCACACCACCACCATTATGACAGGTTTTGTGATCGTGCTCAGTTCATCCTTGCAGTCTATGTCACTGATTTAAATCAACACCCCACAGGGGGACATGAAGATATTTCTGTTTTGAAGGTCTGAGTAACAACACAGGAAGAACTTATGTTCACAAAATAACTAACATCCAATTAATTTTTTTTTTAATTATAAAATGAATATTTTTCTAAATCTTAAATATTTAAGGAAAAATGTATTTTTTTTCCTTAGAAATCAATAGCTAAATATTATATACTACAGTTTTCCTTACCATTTTTTATTTTCAGTCATATTTAAAATGTCAGTGTGTAACAATTAATACAGGGAAATCTACAGTTGTCAAAGTAAAATATTTGCAAGAACCAGCTTTTCACTTTCTGGATGCTATTGATTAGATTTGTTTCTATCTCTGTCTCCTTATTCTTTTATTAATTTTTTTTTATCCCTCATAAGGTCACATAAATGTAGTACCTTTTAAAATTGAGTGACCAGAGATTGCAATTGGTAAATGAACGTGCACATGTGACCATCTAAACAAAAACTAATCAAATTTCTCCACCATATCATCTTTCATCCTTTATATTCCACATTTTGTAAAACAAAAGAAGATGCAACCCATTAAGTGGTTTAACCTATGGAAAGTGTGTGTGTGTAAGACTCACTGGGAGAAAAATGTGGAAAGCTATACAGACATAAAATTACTGCATAAGAATGCCTGGCTTGGCCTTGGAAACTACAGTACTTTTTTTCTGGAAGGCGGAATGAGTGGCAGGCATAAGTGTGTAGCTTTTTGACACTCATATTCTAATCTGAGACTAGAAAAGCCTGCATACAACCATGGGTGAGGCCCTGTGCCTTGTTTCAGAAGCTTTGCTCTGGTAAAATATATAAGAAATGGTAATGTAATGCATAAAAGCAAGTATAGGTAAGTTTGGTAGACATTGCTGAGATGTATACTCAGAGTGATCTGATAACTTGGATGCCTTGGGCCACCTGTTGGACAAAAAAAAATGTTGGGTTTTTTTTTCCTGTGACATCTTTAGTTTTCTGCTTCTTGTAGCATAAATATTAATAAATGCTGAGATAGGGACAGGAAACACAAACATTTGTTTAGAAATGGATGCTTTGTTTCCATTTTTGTCTAAATTTTGAAAATTTTTTGATCACAACAAAAATATTAGCATATGAAAATCAATTTCTAGCCTTTCTTTTTTTGAGTGTTTGGATTCAGATTCTCAGATTTATTTGAAAAACCTAAAACTCAAAAAAACCCAGTATTAGAATCTAATAATTCTCTACTAAGAGAACAGCATAATTCATCAGAAGCATATTTCCTGGGAAAAAAATGCATAAAATACACCATTTTCTGTTCAAAATGTCCCAAAATATCTTTTCTTAAATAGTGCTTCTTCCTATTTCACACCAAAAATCAAGTCATAACAAAAAATGGAATATGGAGTTTGCTGGGGAGTAGTCCCTAGCAAAAATAGTCTTCAAGGTGCAGTTCATGAAGATTTTACAGGGAATAACTATTCAGCTGATTGTTTAAAACCAACCATTTCACAGAAGCTTTTTCTCTTAAAGGCTAATTGTTTGCAGTAGAATTGTCTAGTTAACTACTTCTTGTGGCTTTTCACTGCTACTTTAACAGTGTAATAAATTTAACAGAGATTGCGAATGCTATGAAACTGACAACAAGAAACTGCTTAATAACTTTCTCTTGATATTTTTTAAACTGAAATGTAGCTTCACTGACTTAGAAGCATTCTTATTAGAACAAAAAAAAAAAAAAAAAACATGAATTTTCAGTCACTAAAAATGATGAGTCTTCTTCACAGTTCATAAAATATCTCCATCCAGTCTTTAATACTAGTTATTTAATTTATTAATTATTCATCTCCTGTGTTTATCATTAGCTTTAATTCTTGCTATAAATGAGAGTGACAGTGCAGGAAATGAGGGGTGAATAGTCAAGGGGAAGAGGGGTTAACTGTGGTTCTTAGCACTATCAACTAATCGCAGGATATGAAATATTTCAAGAAATAAAAGGTAATTATTCCCACTCATCTTTTCTTTATTCCAGAAATTCTCTCTCATAAAGGAAGTTACAGTCAAATATGAAGAGTTCCCAAACAAATAAAACCACAAATAAACAGAAATCCTGAACAAGAAAGCAAACAAAATAAACCAAAAGAGCAAAACAAAATGAAACCAAAAAATGCCCAGGTAGAAACTGAAATAAGTTAAAACTCTGGTCTTCTTCCTCCCTGCAAAAGCAAAATGAAAAAAAAAAACTCAAAAATAACAAACCCACTAAAAAATCCATCTTTCAGAACCTCAAACACTAAGATGATCTATCTTTTGTAATAGATAGGAGGAACTACCTGCCATGAGAGAGTTTGTAATATCTTTTTCATACTGTGGGTTTTTATTCTGGTTCATAGACATCCCTGATCGTTGAACGTTCATTTTTCTTGATGAGAAGAGACAATGGCACTACTGGGAAAAATTTCTCTCCAGTGCTGTCTCTTTAGAGTTATCCAAGAAGATCACAGAACAGGCCAATGTCTGCCCTCCTATTCTAGTTTTTTTTTTTTTTTCCTTTTTTTGCCTCTTCTCAGGATCCCAAACTCCATCATTTCATGGTCACAACAGCAGAGCTGCATCCAGCCTTCCCATCCCCACCCAGCTCATTCTGGTGGGTAAGTATCAGCTATTGGGTCCAGCAGAGCAATTCCCTCCTCAGCTCTGCAGTCACCTGTGCCAGGATGTTGACATCAATGAACTCTAGAAATTTTCTGGCTTACTTTTGTCATGCTGTGCTGTTCTTCCAGCAGATACTGGACCAGGGCCTGCAGGCACAAGGCTTCTTCCAATTACTGAAGAAGGCCTCCCTAACTTCTACCTCCTGACTGGTAGGTCTGTAGCAAACACTCAACACAACGTTGCCCATGTTCTTCTGCCCATTAATCCTGATCAACAAGCTCTTAGCTTGCTCATCGCTCATCCTAAGGCAGTGCTCCACACATTCTCACTGCTCTCACAAAAAGGGCAAAACCTCCTCCTCGCCATTCCAGCCCATCCTTCCCAAAGAGACTGCATCCATTCATGGCAGCATGCCAGTTATGTGAACTGTGTCACCAGAGTTGCATGTTCTTCTTTTCACACAGACCACTAATACTTCCTGTTTACAAAAGTCATTCTGTAAATTTCAGAAGGAAAGGTTCCTATTCCCAAATAATTGCTTTTTAAAAGCTCTTTCCTGATCATTCTCTTCCTTATGAGCATGTAGAAGATACAGACTCAAGTTCTTGCTTTTTGTAATTTGGAACAAGCTAAGAAATTAATTCACATATCATTGTAAGATATTTAACACTTTTTATCTTTGCTAACAAAGGCTGTCATCTGTATGGACTGCCTCATGTGGAGCTCCAGTCCAGAAGCCAGGTACCACATTTTAAATAGTTTGATCACCAGCTCCTTATACAACAATAAAACTTTTAGATTCAGAACACTCCTCCTTTTTACCATGCTGCTAGCTATAACCATGGAAGGAAAACCTCTTTGTGTCGTTATTAAAGAGTGCACAAAAGTTATCAAAAGAACAGGACTTGGATACCTGGGGACATATGAGAACTCAAATCATCTAAGAATAGAGTCCTCATGGAAAGCACAAGTGAAAGTTGGTTCTTAGTGCTGCAGTCAGCTCCAGCAGGTCAGCCACAAGATTTTGTTGTTTGGTAGCTTCCTCTGTAAATGTCTGGTTTCAAAATGGGTAGCTGGATTCTCTTAACCTCTAGTTAAAGCAAAGCATCAAGTCTAAGTATTTGATGTTTCCCCTGTATTTACCTTTAGAATGATGTAAACTTCTGAAATCAGCTGAACATTTAATAAATTGTAAGATTTATCAGTAGTTACTAAAATAAAGCATGCATACGTTTGTGAGGAATACAGTCAAAGATACATATAAGATATTAACATTATCCCTTTGCTGGTTCTATGCAGCAGATTAAAAAAAAAAATTCCCCAAACTCTCTGAATATTGTCTCTTAGTAGGTTTTCCAGTATTCTTTCTTCAGGGCCCTAAGACAGACATCCCAGTGCCATTGAAGCTGGTAGAACAGCTGAGCAGGAATACAGTTATGACTGTTTTTCATAGGGGTGTAAAGCTGATCATAGCCGGTCAATAGTTGAGAGAGATGGTAAAGATGTTGGTCAAAAGTATGAAACAAAAGAAAAGTCAGAAAGAGGGCTGAATGATTAGCTTTGGATATTTATTATTGTTATCATTATTGTCTTTCTTCTTCCTCTTTTTTATTGTTGTTACTATTCTTGTTGTAATTGCTTTTGTATTTTTGTAATTCTCAATGCTTTTGAGAGACTGGAATGCTAATGGCTCAAATAATCTGGGTGCAAACTGATGATGTGCAAAGTAACTGCCCAGCTGCAGAGGGCGTGAACACCTGGCACCTCAGGCTACAAGCTGGGTGTTGAACAAGATAAGGGAAGGAGCTGATAAGAGGCAGATTATGCTCTTTAACACTGCCAAAGTCCTTGCTCAAATGGCTCAGCTGTGAAAACTCCTTTGTTGAGAAATACTGGGACATTCACAGGTAGCCTGAAGGCATTTATCCCTGCTCATGGGCTATAATGGACCATAAATTATTCAACTGCTGACATAAGAGGCAGCTGTAACATCTTAGATCATCAAAGACTCCAGAAGTGTCCCGTGATGCAAAATATTACACCATCCACTGAAAGATTCCCTGCCCTAGGGAAAGTATCTGTGTGTTCCCACCTTAACCTGAGTGAATATAAACCCCGCGGATGGTGTATTTTGGTGATTTCCCTCATGGGATCAAGAGTGTCACTTTGACCAACAGACATTGAAATTGCAACAACAAAGTCTTGTCATGTAGTCCGCGGGTGGTGGGATCTTTCTACTCTTTTCCTTCTCTATTTTCTTAAATAATACTATAATGCTTTTATATTTCCATATTACTATAGATAGTAAACAAAATACCTGCTTCCCATTGCAACCAAATTGTTCTAAAATAAAACCTACATATAAGTATTTGCACACACCAATGACTCAGTGTTGCGTCCCTCTAATCTGCCCTAAGGGATCTCTAAACAAGACTCTGGGTTACTTTTCCTTTCTAGAGTGGGTCATAGCGTTATTATAGACTTTATTGGAAATCTGATCTTGCAATTTTTAATTTTTTTTTCCCTCCAAAATAGACCTGTCCTAAAAAGCCTATTTTCAGGCTGAAAAGGGCAGCATCTTTTCTGTGCGTCTGCCTGTGTCTCCTTTCTGTTTCTCTGGAAGTGCTAGAAATTCCTGTATCAGAAATAATTTCTACTGAAAAGGTCAGCAAAATCAGTACATCTTTGCAATGTTTTAGGCTTTCATGAAATGTATATTTTGATGAAAATGTGTAATCTGATTGTAATATGAATATCTTTGTTTTACTGCTCACAGAATCTCAGAAAGCTTCCACTACCACTGGAGAGTTGTTACTGGTGCTCAAAGACCTACTTTCCTCAAAGTCGAGGTTGGGAGTTAGTTGTGTGACTCAGTTTGCATTGCTGTTTATGGCTTACAGCTGATGAGAACACTTGAAAAAAAACAGCTGCCACAAAAATCTTGCAATTACCAAAACTTCTAAATAGATGAAATATTATTTTTCCATAGTCTATGTAGGATGGGCCATGCTAATTGTTATTAGGTCTCAGCCTTATGCTTTTCGTCCTAATAAAAATTTTGTTCCAACTCACAACACAGAACTGTGTCTCATTCCAGCCAGAGACTCAGATACCCCTGATTTTATAGCCATTTTTCTTTGTTTCTGGAGGAGTCAGAGCTTTTTTAGAACTTGTCGAAATCTGTAGCACTCACTTCCAGTCAAGGTAACCAGCATATTTCTTCAGCTTTCTTAATTTTTGTGAAAGTTTCTCTCTTGGGAGATGCTTAAAGAAGAAACAGAAGATGACAAGTGCTAGTTGCATCACTTAGTGTGACATGCACTGATAGGATGAGGACACAGGGCAAAGGATTCTGCATAGATCAGATGCAGGTTCCTGAACAGGCCAAAATAAAATCTTAACAATTGCTTTACACTGGCTCATGTTTCCAAATATTATTTTTTTTCCTACTAGGAGAAGAGCTGGAAGATGCTTTTAGAATAAAATTTAGCAACATCCCTGACATTTCTGGGTTTTCTATATAGCATGTGCTTGAAGACAGCCTCTAGTATGGCTAATTCACACAAACAAATTTGTTCATTGCTGTGGTGCTCTGATAGCCTCTTTGATGGATTCTAACAATTTCCTACATCCCTTTTGTCCTCTCCACAGCATCTTCTTTATCTTCCATTATCTGAGAGTTAAACCACGGTACTAGTTTGAAAACGAATCAGTGGGAGATTGAAAGTCAGAATTACAATTTAATAAAAAAATTAAAATAAATGCAATAGCACAAGAACACTGACAGAGTCAGGATACAACCTGACACCCTGTTAGTCAGGATGGTGGTAACAGTCCAGATGAAGTGGTTCTTTTGAAGATGTGATCCTGTAGAAGGGTCTGGTCTTCACCTGAAGGTTCAAGTGGTAGCACTTGTCCTCTGGGAATCCATTAGGTAGGGCTGAATGTGGTGTTCCAAACTTCAGATTATATCCAGGTAGGAATGCTTGGTTCCTCCCCTGGGCGGAGTATCTCACAATGGGATGATGTAATTTTATGAGTCATGAAGTGAGGCTTGATAGCCCATTAACAGAAGATATCCCACTGTAGGGAGTTATCAGGGATGTGTCATGGAAGAGATAAAGAACACTGCCCCCCCTGGTTTTCACAGATGGTGATAGAATACATACTTTTGGTCACATCTTACATTGTAACCTAAGACAACCACACAATTTTCTTTTATCTTTCTTGTTTTTAAATGTAGGTGTTAAAAATGGTGTTAACACATTTTAAACTGTTTTCAGCAGGCCTCTGAATGGACAAGCACATATTTTCTTTGCCCAGTTTTCTTTCTTGATTCCTCTTTACCATCCTAATCACTGGTTTTGTTAAAATGGACTTCAAGCTTGTGGAATTACTTCAACTTCATTTATAAAAGTCATGGAAGCTCAGTAGAGTTTAGTGCAAGATTCTAAGTCACATATCTTCATATTGTTGTCCATTTCTCTGTCATTACCATGAGGTTTACAAGCAGACACATTTAGAGATAGTAATATGGGGAGAAATATTACAAAGGGCTTATGTTGTTTATTTATGAACCCCAAACTCCTTATGATTTTTTTTCCTGATAAAGAGGTGATAAGTAAAAAATTACTGCAAAGAGGTTTTTGTTTTATTTTCCAGATTTCTCACTAGCTTTAATATAGATAGTTATAACATAAAAGCTAGAGGGTTTCTCCTAAGGGATAACGTCTATGCTGACAGCTGAATACAACTATGTTTTCATTTCAAAATATAATGTTCTGGATTATCAAAGCCTGTATGAAGACAGAATTTAAAATATTTAAACAATAATCTTAAATTTCCTCTTCACACCAAACAAATTTGAAGTTATCACTATTAAAAGCTCAGAATCAGCACTTGAAATACACAATTACTGCTTCCCCATCCATAAGCAGTGTATTTCTAGCAAAATTATCAAAGCTGCATGGTCTGTTGGTCTCATAAGGGCTCTTGGGCAGCTTGTGGAACCAGCTCAACTGAGGATACGTGATTCTGCTTCTGGCATGACTAATGCAGTTGGGAAATATGCCAGGCATCAGGCTCTTGAGGGAGGAGGGAAGAAGAAGAGAAAGCTAGAAAGAGCCTGGAGGGGAAGATCCAAGCAAATGAGCCGGCAGGCTTCACCGGAACACCATTTGACATTTACAGGGCTGTAATATTAGAAGCCTGCAGCAATACTGAAGCCCTGCTGCTCTAAGGGGCAACTCTACTGCAAAGCAAACAGTGAACCCCATGGGAAAAGGGTTGAAGCATGGACGTGAAAATGAGCAAGCATAACACATCAATCCTTGTGTTGCACAGAGATATAAAGCAGTACAGGAATGGAAGCAATAGTGAGGGACATTTTTTTTCTCTTGTAAAGAAAATGTAAGGGATTCCATCTTACAGAAAATGCAGGTAGCCTTTTGTGATGGAAAACAAAATTAAAAAAAAAAAACTTAGCCAGACAATTTCCCTGTGAATTTCCTTCTGAAGCATCAATTAATGCAGAGGAACAACTGCCAGCAGTAGTTGCTCTAAGTCTGGATTCTTTAATTTAAAATAACCTGGCAAAATAAGGTCATTGAAGTTGCTAGGAAAGATGCCATGCAATTTCTCTCTCTAAGCTACCTCGGTGCATATCAAATACAATTCTCCTTTTCAGTGAAATGATAATTTTATAGCAAGCTGCCAGCCTCAATGTCAAAGGGGTTTGTTTGGTGATTGCCCAATTTGAACCACCATTGTTTGTTTTCCCTCTCTTTTTTCTTCCCTGTTCTGTATCTTCTCCTGAAATGCTGCCTACCTTGGAAAAACAAATCTTTATTTATAGTGCTGCAAAGATATTAAGGCTGCTAAACTGAGTGAGTTCTTTAAGGTTCATGGCCAAAAATGCTGACAAAGCTGTGACTGTTTTCCTCCCCTAGAGGGAGGAAAAGAAAGGGGAAAAAAAGGGAAAAAAACAGACCCCAAACCTGTATCTTTTGTTCTGGAAGATGATAAAACTGCAGTACTGATCACTGACAGTAATTTCTCTCTAGTGTACTGCATGAGAAAATGAATGAGAAATTAATTATATGATCTTGTGACAACTGGTTTTCTACATGGCTGGGAGGTAGCATTAAAGGCTGTAGGATTTCAGAGGAGTTAAACAGTTGCTCAGCTGCAATGCAGGTAATTTGAATGAATTATTCTACTTTCAATATGCAGTGTGTAGGCATGCTCCTTCGCCTCAACTGGTCAAGGTTACAGTGTCACAAAGGGTATCATTTCATAATCCAAATATGTTACAGGGAACACTGGGTGAAAACAATTTGCATTTTACACATTTTTTAGGAGCTTTACACAGATTGTGATCACCAGAGTACTCTGTTCCTCTGCTTGAAAGGCATTTCCATATTCTATACAACAGGTATAACCCTCTGTTCAGCCAGTTCTTGCTGTCTCAGCCAGACATGGCTGGCTAGGATATGCATAGTACTCTGCATACGCACAGCAGTAAATGAGATAAGTACACCTGAGGGGCTGTTTGTGTTGCGTGCACAAGATGGTGTTTTTCCATGTTTTATTTTTGGATTTTCATATTATGGGACAGTAAGACTCAAGTTCCATTACTTTCTACAAATAAAGCTATTATTAAACTGTCTGCTCACATTCTCCACAGAATATCCATAGCATTATAAGTCATTTGGGTGTGTTTCAATTTACAGGGATTAAAGACAATGATAAGAAAATTAAATCACAAAATATAAACATCTAACTCATTAACATATTCCTGGAAAACTGGAAAGAACAAGTTGGATGTGTTTAAAACAGCAGTTTACTACAGAAAAAAAATCTTTAATATCAGTTTTATCTTAATTCTGCTAAATTAGATGGTTTTGTGTAACTAGCACTAGTAAATAAAAAAAAGAACTATGATTATTACTGTCTTTGGGAAATATGTACCTATATTTGCTGTCTTTAACGTAAGATTTTCATTATGCTCATAGTTATACCAATGCTGTGCAAGGAAATGAGATGACAAAGAAAATTGTTTGTAACTTCTGGGGTTTTTTTATTGCTAACATTTCAAAATCACCCTGAGAACTGACCATCAATAAAAGGAACTACCCTGTATTAATTTATCTACTTTCTACAAAGGGCAGGGTCTTCCCTAAACCTTGTCTTTTGAATGTAACTGCATTGTTTTGGCACGGCCTGGTTTTGGGTAGCAGGGGGGCCACAAAGATAGCTCCTGTGAGGAAGCTGCTGGAAGCTTCCCACCATGTCCGGCAGAGCCAGTGGCTGATGGCTCTGAAGGTGGACATGCTGCTGGCAAAAACTGGGCCAATGAGAGAGGTTGGTAATGCCTCTGTGATGACATATTTAAGAAGAAAGTCACAAGGTTTTGGAATTCTAGTCAGAGAAGAGGAGGAGGTGAGAACATGTGAGGAAAACAACATGGCAACACCAAGATGACTGAAGAAGGGGGGGAGGAGGTGCTCTAGGCCCTGGAGGTTCCTAGAGGTTCCTCTGCAGGTCATGGTGAAGACCATGGTGAAGCAGGTTGTCCCCCTGCAGCCCATGGGGATCCACATGGGATGCAGAGATCCACCCGCAGGCCATCGGGGAGGTGCCCATGCCAGAGTGGGGGGATGCCTGGAGGAGGCTGTGTTCCAGTGGGAGACCCGGTGGAGAGAGAGGGCCCCTGCTTCCAGGCTGGAGCAGCCTGTCCTTGGGGGACTGCACCCAGTGGAAAAAGAGAGACCCACGGCACAGCAGTTTTGGGAGGACTGTGTGCCCATGGGAGGGACTCATGTTGCAGCAGGTGTGGTGTGGCTGCTGCCTGTGAGAGCAGACTCATGTTGGAGAGGTTCGCAGAGAACTGTCTCCCGTGGGAAGGAGCCCACGGCCTCACAGGGGAAGGACTCCTCACCCAGAGCAGTGGAAGAAAATCGTGGTGATGGACTGACCAACCCCCCATGCCCTGTCTCCCTGCACTGTCAGTGGGAATGAGGGAGGGGCTGGGGGGAAAAGGTGTTCTAAGGGCTTATTTTACTTCTCATTATCCTCCTCTAAGTCTGTTAGCAATACATTGACTTTGCAACTCAAGTTGAGACTTTCGCCGTTGAAGTGCTTCTAACGGTCCTTATCCCACTCATGAAGCATTTGTTAATTTTTTTCCTTTTTCCTCCTCTGCCCAGCTGTGGCTGAGGAGGGTAAGCGAGCAGCTCTTGTGGGTGCCTGGCACTGGGCCAGTGTCAAACCATGACAGTAACATTCATATAAGTTCACCTTGCCTAACACTCTGTTTTGTACGTTAATCAATGAATTGAAGTTAGTATGAGAAATTTCCTGCCTACCTCTGAATGTTCTTGTTATTGAAAATATTGTTGCTAACAGGCACTGAGTAGAAAGTTCTTTACAAGGCTTGTAAATGGGAGAAATACGTTTTTCTTCTTAAATCAATGCCTGGAAGCCTGATTTTTTTATTTCAGTGCTAACTCTCTTTTGGTCAGATATTGCAGTGGGTGATGTGAGACATCACACACAGTTCCATCAGTCATGTCAAGAGACAGGTTTGTCACATAATTGAATGAAACAGCAAGACAGAAAAAAATGCAGAAAAGAAAATGATGAACGTTGATCAGCTGTGCAAGGGCACCTCAGGCTATAACAAAAATAGACTTTGTTTCGTGCCACTGGCAATGAATACTTCAGTGTTCATTGTTTGTGGAAAAGGATTTTACTGATGATGAAACCAAACTGAACACTGAGATATATCTCTCTGCAGAACCTTGAAGGCATTTTAGGCAACTTTGCTGGAACAGGCCACAGTTCAAAAGAGGAGGACAAAATGTATCTATGAGAAGAATCCAGCAAAGAAGCAGTCTTTAAATTGCTGCGTTTTTCTCAACATGGCCATTAGTTTAACCTTGACCAATTATAGCACAAATGAAAATAACAGAGAAGTAGTTTTTACAACTTCTATTCCAGCTTAGAGTACATCTGCATAACACAGGGGTGCTCTTTCCCACTGAGTCTTGTTCATAATGGTACACCATGTGCATAGCATTGATAGCAATGGCGTAATGACGTTTTTGTGTTGTGTTTTTTCTTGTTTTTAATTACTCAGCAAGAGTTAGACTTGGAATTTACTCTTGGTCTTGCAACCCATCTCCAATGGTAATTAAATAGAATGGGTGGAGGAAACAGTAATCTTTCCACAAATATCAATAAGCAGTGTTTGATATATGTGATTAGGTTTTCTCTAATGACTACAGATTGGTCAAATATGCACCAAATATAACACCATGAATCTGGATATTCTTATATCCACATAAACATCCAGTTCCTTTTAGAAACTCACTACAATCTTGGCTTCCACAGCAACATATCACACTGTCTAATTCAGCATGATTTGTGCCAGTGCATTTTACTTTGATTTTTAATTGCTCACAGGTTTTCAGAACAAACAAATTACACATATAACCAAGAAGATAAATGTCTTTGATCTACGCAAAAAATACGCTGAATTTTTTGTCTTGCTTTGGTAAGTCTTTTCACTGTGATAGTTTCTACATGCTACTGTTGGTATTAGATGATTAAGTGAAACCCAGTAGTGATATCTCAGATATGGCAGCTAGTTGTCTGTTATGAGGGAAATACAGAACAATTCAAAAATTGTGCATTTTTAGAATCAGATACATACTTGTGACATTGCTGGAACCAATAAATATATCCCCTCCATTGGATATTACTGCCCTTCAGTTAGAATTTAAGGGTTCCTAAGGTCTCACACTACAGGTGATCTGTAAAAATCCAATTTACTTTTTAAGAAAGGTGTATTGGTGCTAAAATCCTGAAATACAATTTTTATCATGTGTTACTTCATCAAGTAAGTTTTTAATGAGTTTTTTTTTGTTTATTTGTTTTGGTTTCGTTGTTGTTTTGGTTTGTTTTTTTGTTTTTGTCAGTTGTTCGTGGTTTTTTTAGCATGGTATTAAAGATTATGCATTTCCTGTGCTGGGACGCTGCACAAGAAAATATGAGAGTGCTGAAGGTTGCAAGTCTCATAGGATAATATTCAAGGGTTTGGCAGGACAGGCAAAAATGAGGGTCTGTTGTGGTCTCATGCTTACTACTATTAGGAAATGACCATAGCAAATTATCTTCAAACCTTCCTTGCAGTTGTTTCAAACACAGATGGTTGATTTACTCCAGAAGGCATAGCAAAAATAAATTAAATGTGTCTGTACTAGTGTTCCGGTTCAGATCAGGAGGGAACTTTTGAAGCATATATTCCGAAGATGCCTTTGAATGTGCCATATTTCCCACTGCAGAATAGCTCTGGGTACAAGCGTCATGATTATTGAGGAACTAGTACTGAATCAGGAAACTAAGATACTTGCTGCTGTGATAAACCAATACACCCATTGGTTATTCATTGCAATAAAGTAACTTTCATATAAATAATTTTTTTAAAAAAAATCTCTTTTTCCCCCCATAGCAGAAACAGCTCAGAGAACAATGCATTTTTAAGAATCCATATAGGGCACTTTTTGTCATTTGCTTGGGTTGGTGTCATCATTTGCTTTCTTTAAAGTACTTTTACTTACCTTTATAACACTAACTTAAAAAGGAAAGAAAACAAAACTGTCCTAAATGATTGTTCTTGTGATTGTTCTTGTGAAGATTCTGGGATTTACGCTGGCATGCCCATGTAGTTGGAGACATGGAAGAACAACTAAATATAGAAATAAGCAGGGCTTTTGTGTTTGGGCTTGTTAGTAAACACAGCTGAGTCCAGATGCACCCACCTAATTCCTTCACATTGCCTACATGTCTAACAGAAAGCAGAGCAAACCAACCAGCTATTTTATGAGCATACACACGTGTATATGCACCTTTTCTGGGTTAAATAAAGGTGGCCCGTCCACCTAAGTCGCAATCGGTATCTAGTCAATTTAAGACAGTACATTGATGTGGCAATGAAAACACACCTCATGGTGTGTGACGAACTGAATTCATCATAGTCTGGCTCGTCAACAGACTCGGGGACAACCAAGGCTACCAGGGATGTGGCCCTGTACGACATGAATGCTACGCCCCTGTGAAAGCCCGATCTGTATTGGGATCTGAGCCCTGTGCCTGATGGGGTCTGGTACCCCTCCACGTCTCCACCACTTGACGCCACTGGGTTGTGACCAGCGCGGAGCCTGCAGGTGGCAGGACGTGACGACAGGCCCAGTCCTGCCCCCATGATGGAAGACAAAACCAACGAGGAACGTCTGCCCTGCCGCACAGTTACTTGACTGACATATGTTTCCCCTCAGAAACACAGAGGACAGCCAAGCAGGCACTGGCCAGCCAAGGAGTACCTCATTTGAAGTTCAAAGTTAGATGGAAGGTCCCAAGAGTCATGGCAGCACTACCTTCCAAGCACTGCCAGACTTTACCCAATTATACCACCCCGTGGGTAAGGGACTCGACGGCTCATGTCTCCAGACCCACTGGCAAGAGGTCTGGAGTTGCATGAGAATCGCCACCACAAGCTTTTGTCACCGGAAGGGTACTACCGAGTCGGGGGTGAAGCCACTCCATAGGGCAGGAGGGTCCGTGTTCTCCCGTTTACTGGAGCAGAGCCCAATTCGGTTACCCCAGGCGGGTCATCTGGCAGGACCAACGAGGAGGTACAGCCTCTGCAGCTAAGGCCGGTTTGCAACTTAATCGTCCGACTTGAGAGAGTCATAGTTACTCCTGAATGTTAAGTTTTAGTATCTCTTTTGAATTTACTGAATAGAATACATTTGTCAGGTAAAACCTTAGCTTTTCTAACTGCATGATAAACTTGACCTATTTTTAATTCACTTTAATTCATTTTAATTCTATCATCCAAAGTGACTGCCATCAGGACACTGAGGGCACCTCCCTAGGTCTCCCAAGTCTAGGGGTTTAGCTGTCTGATTTTGAGAACAGCTTTGATGTTTGTTAATGTGTAGCTTTGAACCAGAAAGCTGTGGGGAAAAAAACCAAACCAACAACTGTGAGAGAGAGCTCTAAAAGGATCCTTGCTGAGGGCCCTCATGGTTTTGGTTGGGAGGTACCCTTAAACTCAGACATGCACATTGTGTCTTGCTGAGCCATGTTACAGGGATGCCCATTCTTGGCAACATCTTGCTGGTATTGACCTGACCCCTGATACTGATCCCACAGAAGGAAGTTTCATCCACACCAGACATTTTTCACATCAACAAAACCTTTCTGAGTTTTCTCATGTGTTAGGCACAACAACATATATTCCAGTATAAAATGCAATGACACAAATCACTGAAACAAAAAGTGTGTAAAGGAAGAAGAAATTGTTCTCTGCCTTCCTATGGAGATTCCCACAAACTGGAATGCACTACAGGTGTCATTGCACAAACTTTACAAGGAATGATTGTTGTAGTCAGTAGATTTAGCTCAGCAGGCTGCATCTTTCCTGAGAGCTCAGCAGGGCTGCTTAGGGCAGTGCGACCATGGTCTCCCTCCCGTAGTCCATTTTGGATGGCTCCGTGGTTTTGCTCCTGCAGCTATCAACCCTACAACCAGTGATGGCAAAGGAGGCGAGAAGGTCTCCCCATGAGGGTTTGAGAGGACTTTAATCGTATCTTGTCCCCGCTATCCCCAGAGGCAGAGAGGTCTCGTGATCCGGGCGCAGGGAGGTTTTCTCAGGGGCTCAGGGGTGGAACATGGGTGGAGTTGGGGTACAGGAACCAATAGGGAGAGCCCGAGGGCTAGGGGCAAGGAACAGGGGAAGGAACAATCTGGGATAGGAAAAAGGAATGGGTAAACAGATCGCCACAAATGATGTTTTAGACGACATTATCTTTAAAAAGCATGTATAAACTGACTACCTGCATAATTCCTCTCTTCTCTTAAAAAGAAATGTTTTTATCTACAATTTGAAGCTATTGCATTTAAGTTTTGTTTCAATACTTTTTAGTGATAAGAGCCAATAGAGTATTTATTTATTTACTTGATTCTCATTGTGAAACCTAAGAAACTAAACTACAGGTTGTCACATATATTTCTCTTATATTTCTCTTATATTAATTACAATGGCAACTACGGTCTGTTGTAGTGGTATGGATACTCTAACACAAAGAATATTAACTTTTGATTAACAAAGTGTATGAAAATTGCTATTGCTGATATTTTAGTTACGATTCAAGGTTATTGTTTCAGTCTTCCACAACACTTTTTCAATAATTAAAATGCATTCAATATTTCTATTTCACAAAAATAAAAAATTGTGGGTCTATATATTGACATTGTCATACATTCTCAATTTGTATTTTCCTTTTGTCTAACGACAACAAGACTGAACTGAACAGAATCAGTTTTTATGGCATCTCTTAATAATATTCATGTTAACATACTTAATATAATAGTTTGCATCAGTTTCTGAAAAAATAAGTGATCCATTAAAAATGCTAGGGCCCCCATTATTACTTGGTAATTTTCCTATAATTTAAAACCTGGCATATTAAACAATGATCTTTAAACAATCGCTAAATAAATTGTCGCTTATTTCAAGCTCCTTAATATTTAGAATACTTTCAGGGGATCTGCAAATTAAACTAATCCCTTATCACACAACGTATTACCAATTCACTTTTGATATGACATTTACATATTTTTTTTTCTCATCTTCAGTGGTTCATAAGCACAGTAAAAACAGGAATGCTCATTAGTTTTTTTCTTACCTCTAAAGGAAATTGAACACATACAATATTGGAAATACAAATTCATGTGCAGAACTACTGCATACTCCAATTCATCTTCTTCGAGCTGTATTTCTTTCCTTGATGGTTTCATGTCAAGTTGATGTCTTTCATCCAGATAAACAATTCCAAAGCAATTTTTAGAAAATGAAGGAAAATCAAGCACTGTCATATTTACTCATTGTATGATTCATCATATGACTGATCTGTTATATTTTCTATTATGTAAAATCATTTCTATTTGCAAGATATTTCTAAATGGTGAACTGAAGGGTTTCTCCTCCCCCTCTTCAAGGTTCAGTAGAATTATTGTTGGTTTAGACAAGGGTAGATGCAAGGCCATGGAATGCTATGAAAGATCAGATTAAATGTTCAAATAAATTGGAATCTACTCTATCCTAAAATGAGCACTGGGTGCTTTAGGTAACATCTCCCCCAGGCTTAACAAAGGAGATAGTGTTGGTCCAAAGAAGTACCAGTGTACATCCAAAAAAAGTTTTGGTAAATTACACTATTCAAATATTATATGTGTAGTTGGTTGCATGCTAAAGTTTCTGAAATAATGCAAAAAGAGTTTTTCACCCACTTATTTGGCTCCAACACTAGTATTACTAAATGGAATGCATAACCCACTTAGAAAACAAGTTGGAAAAAAAAGGGTGAATAGTGAAGAACCAGCTACATGACAACAGTATGAATATTTGATCTACTCTTTCACATCACTGAACACAACACACAAATCTTTCTTACATGTTTACAAAAGCCTCTGTATTTTCTCTCTCATAGATACTGAACAATAAAATTTATAAATGCAAAGTGTGTTTGCTTGCTTCAGATTGGAAATTCTTTCAATAAGATAGCACTGTCTTAACTGGTACACGAAATTGATAATTGAGTTTGCTTTTTTCTTGTATGCTAAATGCATACAAGAAATGTTTTTATTATTTTGAAACACACTCGAATCTTTAAAAAATATTTTATTTTTTCCTAATGAAGTGTGGAATTCCTCACTCATGGAAAATAGAGTTCATGTGTGCAATAAAAGCCCTCTGTTAATCACACTGCCTTGGAAAATCTACTATGTTTGCTAATAACTTGTCTGATCTTCCTGAAACCAGATATTTCCATGAATGTTCAGGAATACTGATTTTGCCCTCACATGTTGGACACACACAGGCAGGACAGCTGATCCCAACTGAACAAAGGGATATCCAACATCATATGGCCTCATGCTTGGCATATAAAGCTGGGGGAAGAAGGAGAAAGAGGGGGGGACATTAGGATTCATGGCATAACGTCAAGTTACCATGATTCATCATGAGTCCCTGCTCTCCAGGAGATGGCTGTACAAACACCTGCCTGCCCATGGGAACCCTTGAATTAATTCCCTGTTTTTCTTTGCTTCTGTGTGTGGCTTTTGCTTCACCTCTAAATGGTCTTTATCTCAACCCATGAGTTTTCTCACTTCTACTCTTGCAATTCTTTCTCCCATCCCACCAATGTGTTGTGGCAGGGTGTGAGAGAGCAGCTGTGTGGGGCTGGGTTGCTAGTTGGGGTTAAACCATGATGCATCACAAGTAATTCTCAAAATCAGCCTAGGACCTGTGACCCCAGCATGAAAATAAGTTCATACTTCCAAAAGGAAGATAAGGTATAAGAACATAAAATATTGCTTATGGATTTAAGGGAATGAAAAATAAGAATAAAGCCCTATGCTTCTCTAATCAGAAGCTGACATCAGGCAGACTTGTTCTAAATTTGGAGGGAATATTTGTTCCGTCCCAAACCTGCTATATGGGACTTAGTTTGGCAGGCACTTCTGGGTATTGTTGCATTCAGTCTTAGCCACACCAAGATTTCAAGTCAAATAAACAGGAAATAAAAGCCAAAAATGTATTGAGGTTAGGTATTAAAAAACAATTCCTTTTTATAACACTCAGTTTTCTGTATCTGGTTCTTCAGAGAAGAAACATGCACAATGAATATGTTCAATGAAACTTGCTGCAGCCCAGAAAACACCTAGCTATGACTTCACCTGTGCTATTAGTGATAGTCAACCTTGATGATTCATCACATGATGGTGGGATTCCTGTACAAGCTTAATTTGGGTTCCCACAGAAAGTATCTTTACTCTTTAATTTGCTATTCATGCTATTCTTAAATGCAATTTTTTCTAGATAGCTTGTTTGTATCTTATGGAGAATACCTTTTCTTAGTTGTTCCAAAGTCATATGTATGCCACATATCTGGATATATTTGTCTACAGATGCATATAACATCCTTTCAAAATGTCATCTTCTGCAGGTTCTCTTCTAAATGTGATTCAAAATAGTTCCAATGTATATTTAGTCATGTATAAAATAGGCTTCCAACACTTCTCAGGCACTTTTGATATCCAATTTACCTTGCAGTGTTACAAGAGTAGGTAGATAGAAATATATATGTAAGCATAACTAGATAAATAGTAAGATGTTCAAGAAAAAAATATATATGCATATATGCACTCTGTGATTATTTGTAATACCTTTCTAACTAATCATAAATGCCATCTTCATATATAAGTATGGTGAAATAAGTGGCAGCAAGACATTTTGACTTGAATTTATTTGATTCTCTTCAGCCTGCAATATCATGATATGTGTGGTCAGGATCATTAGATAAACTTTGAATTTCAAGGGACATGCAGGATCAGGAATTCATCAACATAGAAGAAACAGGCAAATTAGGCTTCTAAAGGCAGAGCAAACAAGGATAAATGAGTTTAGGAAAGTGAATTCAGACAGGAACCAGAATCAGGGATGAACAAGCATGTGTCAAGACAGGAATGAGATGAATGATTGCAACTGTACCCTAAACACTGAGCAGCCAAGGACAGAATTGTCACAAAAAGGCAATAGTAGCATCACTGACCAGCTCTGTGGCAGGCTGTGGCTACATGGGAGACTGACAGCTTCAGGGAGTTGGGTGCAGATGCATCATCCAGCTGAGGATGCAGGAAGATCACAACTTCCATGTTCTCTGGTTTTTCAATATAAACCTTCCCCATACATCCCAAATGCTACCCATAAAAGTCAAGGTTTTTTTTCCTTTTTAATGTGTTTAGAAAGTATAAGCACTGAGAAAAGCTTTCTCACATACACAGCATTTATACAGCTTTTCTCTTTTCTACTGAACAGAAATGGAGAGGATTTTATTTTTCTTTGAGTTCCTATCTGTCCATGAGATTGCTTGAAAAAAGCCAACACGATTTTAGAAGAACATAAAATTAATTAAATCATGGAATTAAGAGAAACAAAAGACTAAGATTACAAATACCTTTTTTTTTCATATAATTGAAAGGCTGAAGATCAAAGTTAAGCATGAAGAAACTATCCCTTGTATCACAGAAATATGAATAATTATGTAAAAAGCAGCCAGATTGAGCATACTTGCATTAAATGCATCAAAATACAGTGTGTCCCTTTTGTGTGCTGTCCACCACAGTCTGAAAATAATTTTGATATGCATCCTGAACAGTAAGGAAACTTGTACCGTTCTGTAGTTTTATAGATTTTTTTTACCCCGTAAAAAAAAAAAAAAATCATAGTAGAAAGTGATCCAGTGTTTAAGCACCTATCATTTGTGTTAATATTTGGTTGCAAATAAGTAACTAGGAAAGCACTGGAACTGAACAAATATATGTAGAAAAGAACAACTCTTCTGTGTGCGTGTGTTTGTATGTGTGTGCAAAACTTGTACACTAGTAAAACAATGTCTTCAAACCAAAGAAGCAGGGATTTTTTACAAAAATCTTTATGACATTCTATATGTACTGTTTAGAGTTCATTTGAAGCATTTTGATAAAATAATCTGAAAATACCTTCCAACATGGATTGAGCAATTAATTGAGTAGATGCAAACTAAACAGAAAAAGAAGAAACATTTAAAACATTTCAAATTAATAAAAGTATTTAACATAGCTTCCAAATTATTTATCTTTGATAATTTTTCTTATATAAATACTGACAGCATATATGATCTCTATATTGTAGTGGTCCCAGCTGGAAGACTATTGCACATTGAGAAGTAGTCCAATAACAAGCTGATGTAAGTGCCAGCATGTCCTGTACCCTGCACATTTCATTTGGTTTTCAGGACTGTGCCACACTGGGATGAGCTTAGCTGGATAATCACAAGAAAAGATCTTGGGGGTATCACCCAGTTGGCATTACCAGTGATTCCAACATGTCCTTGGCTTTATCTTGAAGGAAATTAATATGAATTCCTTATATGCAATGATACATTTAAGAAAAAGACCACCTTTAAAATATGGCAATACAGGTGACCCAAGGCATGGTATGTGTAGAGCATGCTGTGGCCTGATGGGAGGTGTATCCAGTTTTGTACTATCTTGAAATTTCCATCCTCAGAAAGGATTTAAGATTTGTAGAATAAAATAACTAGTGCACCTCTTTTTGTGCAAAATGTATGAACTAAAGGTCCATTATTTGAGAATTTCTAGTAGCAATATATCTATCCAGAGTGCCAGACAATTCCCAAAACAGCTCTATCAAACAGCTGATTTTTTTGTTTCTCCTTTAAGAAATGCGTTTGTTGAACACACACATCTGTTCATTATTTTTGGAGGTTCTGACTTGTTATGATCTTTATAAGAAAAGTATTGGGAGTCTGTATGTCAGTACAAGACATCAACCTTTTCAAATGGGTCCAGAGAAGGACCACAAAAGTGATCAGAGAGATGGAACACCTCTCCTATGAAAACAGGCTGAGGGAATTGGGGCTGTTTGGCCTGAAGATCAGAAGACTCTGGAGACACCTCATTATGGCCTTACAATAATTAAAGAGGAACTAAAAGAAAGAGAGAGATTTATTTTTCAGTCGGGCTTGTTGCAACAGAACAAGGAGAAATTATTTTAAACTAAAGGAGAGTAGATTCAGAGGGTAGATATAAGGAAGAAAATTTTTATAATGAAGATTGAAGTACACTGGAACAGGTTACCTGGACAAGTGCTATATGCCCCATCCCTGGAAACATTCAAAGTCAGTTTGGATCTTCCTTTGGGTGTAGGCTGAAGTTTTCCCTGCTCACAGAAGGGAAGGCTGGACTGGAAGAACCTGAATAGTCCCTTTCAATGCAAACCATTCTATGATTCTACAAAAGGTCGCCTACTAGAGCTAACACTGTAAAGAAAGAGGATAGCATTGACAATAATACATCCCTTCAGATTCTGGGAACCCCAAAATCAGCAGCATTGAAGGACTGTCAGTCAAAGTGCCTCACACTTGTGGTAAGATTAGTTGACATTTTGGTCTTTTGAGCTGTTACAAGATTTCTTCAAAGGGTCAACTCTACTCATCATTTTTGCTGTCCAATAGAAAGGAAGTTCAGCTGAGAACTTGTTCCTGCACTTTTAGATAAAGGCAAAGACACACAGGTGGCTTAATCTCCAATACCAAGCAGAACCTGCCTACAGGCCCCTCTATACCAAGGAGATAGTCAGTTGTGTTTTGCAGTGAGGGATGTGAGCAGCACAGCACACTTCTGTGCCTGCTCAGGTTACCTGTTACGTGGACCACTATCTTCTCCATGAACCCCATCAGTGTCATTACATTCATATTGCTTGAAACTAAGAGAGCTTCTCATCATTCAGCTCCATTCAACTGTCCTTTTCCTCCTTGATGCTCATTAAATGGTCCATTCAAAATTGAAATGTTCCAAAATTGTAATGTCCGAAGGCATAACATTGAAAAGCAGTAAGAGAGGGAGTGGCAAGTGAGGGGACAAGGGAGGGGACCTTATGACAGTCTTAATTCTGTGTATTTTACATTTTCCACATCCCCATTTAGGTCAAATATTTTAATGTAAAACCCAAAGTTTGGTGGAACGAAAATACTATTTTTGTATTAACTCTGCTGAGAATGTAGTTTTTACTGTCTTCATAAGAAGTTGTTGTTCAACAATCTTAACACTTTGTTTCTTAGAACTAAAACATGAACATAGAAAAATAATTATTAGTATGCAAGCTTGAAAATTACAACTACCGTTTTGAAGCATTGAATTTGCATAAAATGTTTTCTTTCAAGTGCTTAGTTCTTAAAGCAATTTCATATAACATGTAGATCATTACTGAAGAAAAATTACATTTCAAAGTGGTACATAGTGATCTAGCTGCTTAGCTATCACTGGCATTAATAAGAGTCACACAGCACTACTTGGAAAGCTTGTTGCCATGTGTCTCCGTTAATCACATCATAGAGGGAAAATCCCATACCAGCTTTTTTATTGAAAGTGCATTTTAATGCTTCATTTAAATACTCCATTTAAATATTTTATACTTATCTATCAATTACTGTGCAGAGACCCTCCCTCAAGCAATTATTTTCTATGAAATTTCATATTTATTCACATGAGCTATGCCTTTACACTTAGTGGAAAGCCCAAGGTAAAATTCTAATGTCACTTGTGACAGAAGAGGTAACTGTAGCTATTTATGATTTACTAGTTTTCTAGTAACAGCCATCTGCAGTGATTTAATTGCTTGTGCAATTCATTTACTCAAACAAAGTTTTTTTTTTGTTATATCATTATGGTGTATAGAAGATAGATATTAAGCATCCTGGTTCTGTGAACAGTCAGGAAACTTGAAACAGAAGAGTGAGCTGATTACAAAGTGATGAGGATGGTGTTTGCGTACGCCTTTGGCATATGATTTTTTTCTGACTTACCTCATTTATAAACATAGCAGGAAAACAGTGGATCTAAGTTTATTAACAGAAATGTAAAAGCTAGTGAGATCCCATGATTACTTCATGGTACTTAAAGTACTTAAAGACACTTGAGAGGGGTGGGAAATATTTTTCATTAAAAAAATTAAAATAAAAATGCCACCAAAACTATCTGTCTTTCTTCACTTTTACCTTGCATTTTCCTCACTATTTTTGGTGAAAAGCCAACAACAAAATCTGCAGTGAATCAGTGGACAAAGAGAAACATGACTTTTCTTAGGGAAAACCATGTTCAGTTGAATATTTTTGTGACCATTTTCTAGTGACTCACAATTACTGTATCCTCTTGGAAAGCTATTTTAGACTAGTTACTTCCTCAGTATTGGCTAAACACATACGTTATTCTCAGTTTCTAGCGCAGTAGGTTATTTGCCCTTAATCACTTGATATACAGCAGTACAGATACATATGTTTTGGGTAATTTCCTGGATCTTGACAACTGCCCCATATTTTTTTACTCCTGTTTGACATTTCTAAACAATATTTTCAAAAGAAACTTTGACAAAACTAGCATTTTGAATGATTGGCTGGTAGAAATAGGGTTAGTACTTCAGAGACTTAAATACATATATCTGTTTAGAACAGGCTTCAAAATGCTTTTGAGATGGATATGGCTGCTGAATGAAAAATGTTTCAACACCAGTTCAGACAGTACTTATTGAATAAAACATATTCCTGTAAAATAAATAAATATAGTGCTTACATCAATTCAGAAAGATTGAATGTTGTAAATAGTTGCATTGATTTACTTTGGTGTTAGCTCAGATACCAATGATAGTAACTATAGGTCGATTGGGTACTTCAATTAATATATTTTTGGCTGTGAGGACTTTTTCAACAACAAAAAAAGGCTGTATCATGTGGCATTAAATAATTTATCAGTATCTCCTGTCACTGGTTGTCAAGACCTTGACCAAGAAGGCATTCAGTATGTTGCAGTCATACGCATGGTTCAATAGATTTGAATATTTTTAGTGAATTTTAGTTCTGTTTCATGAAAATGTTATATTCTGAGGGGCTTTGAATCAATGTTTCCCTGTAAGATCACTTGCACCTCCAGCTAACACCACCTAGCTGATAATTTTATCACTTGCCAAGGAGGAGGTGGTTTCAAGAAAAATATGTAAATTAATTATTACCTATATGAATACATACATGGATAAAAATGCAGAGAGTTGAGACTGTGGAAATAATAAATTTTTCTTTTTTTTTTTTAACCATACAACCCATACATCACATAAGTAAAAGTAATGCCCTTTGAAATCAAATCCTCAGAAAATCTGCATCAGAGGAGAGGACACAAGCAATAAAATGTAATATCTGGAGAAGGGCCTCCATACGATGGTAACATGGGTTTCTCATTTGTATACAAAGCACACAGTCTTGTTAAATTTTGACACATTCTTTTTTACAAATAAGTAGAGTTTACACATAGTAAAAGATCTTCATTAAATTGTAAGATAAACAAAAAATAATTAGGCCATGACTGCATTTACTTTGCTATAGGTTTGTATGAGCCCTACTGCTTCAGTGGCAGAACTAGTCATTCCTAAATTCACAGAATATTTCCCACTATGAAATATGTCTTAAACATTTTCACATTCTGATTAATAAAGAAGATACTGTAAAGACAAATCTTAAAGCAGAATTTAAATACACTGTAGAAGCAAAGAAGTAGAGTAATTTCCATCTTCAGTCTTGAAAATCCTAAAGAGAAAAGTCATTTGTATTTTTTTGCTGTTATTACTGCTGAGTCAGGAAATGAAGATGTTTGGAGATGCATAGCATTCATTAGATTTCTGTCCAGAAAAGTTTTAGTTAATTGTCTTGGGGTGACGTTATGGTATGTATCCCATATCGCTGCCTATGCCCAGAATTTAATTTTTGTGCCTTTCTATGCCTCTAAACTGAGCCTGAGAGGGAGAAGAAAAAACTGAGCAAACCTTTCTCAAAGCAGTTTGCAGCTTGTTCAAGGTCACATAAAGATAGGAGGTTTTTTTTTCCAGCAGCGGCAGGGGAGCGAGGAAGCACCTGGCTTGCTGTGTTCCAGTCAGTTTTTGGCCAGTTGTTCTCAGTTTCTGGTTCTCCGGAGAGAGACTGAGAGTTGGACTTTGCTTTTCCTTCTCTAGAAGTCCGGATTTTCTCCCTTTGCTACTGGACCGCTTTCAACCTCAGAGCACATCAGGAGGACTTTCCACCGGGCACAGAGGGCCTGGCCCTGGCCCAAGCCCCAGCTCCGAGGAGACCCAAGGGAGGACTCTAACGCTTTCCCAGATTTTTCCCCCACAGCGAAAGATTTTACCATTTAACCTCATTTTCCTTTCCCGTGAGTTTGTTAAATAAATAGTTTTATCTTCTTCACTTTCCTTCGAGGAAAATTTATTTTTTTCCCAAACCTGGTGGGGGAGGGGTGGCTGTGCCTTCTCTCAGAGTATATATTTCTAAATTTGGCCAAACCGGTACATTAATAGAGCATTGTATTTACAGAGTATTTCAATAATATTCACACTCACAGTGTGAGCCATTCTTATAATTTATAATACTTAGAAAAACCTGAGAGATGCATGGCAAATCTCTTGTGGGTTCAGGTTTGGAACAAAGACCCTGCCTCTCAGAACTGCATTACTGGTAGGTCTTATGAAACCAGATACTCTTTGTAAAACATGTCAGTGGTAACTCTAAAAATATTGCTGGTCAGAAGGGATTATATAGGAAACAAGAGATTAATTTTCTTTAAATGCTTTCTGGAAAGGAAATACTAATCCTATTTTATAGTTCTTTAGCCCCATTGTTAAAATCTTCAGTAAGAAAACTACCAGTCAGTAACTTCAACCCATGGAAAGTAGAATCACATAATGTATTTATAATCTCATAAAAATAAATCCATCAACTGCCAACATTAATGAAAATCAAAAGACAATTTTAAGAAACTGTGATCACTTTAAAATAAGGACGACATTGGTTAGGTGTGTAGAATTTGATTCCTTACAGTAGCTGCTTAGCTACTATCCAAATACACAGAGAGTCATAGGATAATAAGTTGACCCATCTGGTTCTTTGAAAATGTAGGTCAGGTGTTCACTGCCTGAAGAAATTACCTGCTAGGTGACTCAGGTTGGACAGAGCATTAACCCATCCACTGGCTGCTCATTTATCACTGTCATATACTGAAAAGAATGTGGCAAAACACCATAAAAGTAAGGAAAGTAATTACAGAGGAGGACAAAAAAAAGACATCTACTTTAATTAAGCTACAAAGAAGTGTATTGGTTGTATATGTATTTTTCAGGAAAGTGGATTTGATATAAAAAGCATCTTTTGGTGCAAAATTCCTATCAATATCCACAAGATTATAATCTAAACTAAACTGTACTGCAAAAATAAGTGTGCCATAATGTGATAGAAGCACATGTTCACTCGGCTAATACTATAATAAGAAAGCGGTAAGAATTATCCTATTGTTACAAGAATTTTGTTCTAATTTTGTAATAAAATTGTAAGAGATTGTTAAAATCTATAGTTTAAAAACTGTAGTGGTTTGGTGCAAAATACTCATTACTGTCTACCTTCTGTGAGATAAGAATTAGGAGAAATGCAAAGCAGGCACCAAACTTGAAAGAATATAAAGAAGTTTATTAACAGACCTAAAAGAAGGGAAAAAAAAAAAAATCATACCACACCTTCAGAACTCTTCTCCTCCCCCCACCTTTCACCCTTCTCCAAGTGACAATGTAAAAAGACAACCCTTCAGATGTTCAGTCTGTTTTCTACTTCCATAATAACCTTGTTCAGTCCATTTAGGAAGAGGAGTCTCTCTGCTCACATGTGAGTCCCTTCCCCCAACTTGCAGCTTTCCCACAACTGCTTTTGAGGGTCCACTCTTGAAGGTTTTTGGGTACAATTTTAAGGTTGAGCTGTTCAGAAACAAAAGTTCTCTTCACCCATCTCTGGGAGCATTTCATCTCTAAGAACAGAGGCCCTTCTCCTTTCCTGGGAGCAAAGGGTCTTCCTCATCTTCATCTTTTGGACTATCTCTGGGAGCATCTCTAGGAACTCAGGTTTTCTCCTTTCCCATTTGGAGCAAAAGTCCTCATCATTTCCATCTCTCCCTGTCCAAACGTGTCATGAAATTACAGCTGCTTCAGCATCTGCCTATCTCAGCGCAGGTGCTTTTGCTCACAAGTTGAACTCTCCACCCCCCATGCCTTCATGAAATTACAATGGGTACTCTGATACATCATAGCTTCACAACAGAATTTAAGCTTTAAGCATCTTCTCTTTCTCCTCCCTCAGGTTTTCAGCTCTTCATAGCACTAAAAGGGTTAATCTCACCCAGGCCTTGCAGCTGGAATGTCACTTATCGCTGTTGGTCACATGACCTCTGCCGGACAGCAGGGCAGCTTCAGCTGAATATTGGCCGCACTGGAGAGGGGAAGCCGAGCCACTCCGGCTGCCCACAGCCCTGCTGTGGGGGGGTTCCACGGGTGGAACAGGCCCATCGGCTCCAGGATGGCCGTGGCCTGGCCCGGCCTGGCCCAAGCAGGGACTGGGCCGGTCCCACTGGCCCCCTCACGGGGCCCGCAGCCACCTGTCCCAGCGCTGGAAACGAGAGAGAGAGACTGCTTTGGGGTTTCTATTCTTGAGTGTGGATCACAGAGGCGGTCACAGCTTTAAGTGGCTTTAAGAATTGTCCATATTCAAACTGGCCAGCTGATAGGTTCTGTCAGGTCATAGAGGAAGCTGTAAGCACCTCTTTGCAAGAACATCACTTCCAGGACTATGCTTGCTAACCCATGACAAAAACCCATCTGATCTTAGCAAAGAATGGACACTTCAACAAGTAACGATATTATTAATAATCTTGTTAGAAAATGTGCTTATATTTTTGTGGTCTTAGTCTGGCAATTATTTGTGTGAAAATTAATCACATCTCTACTCAAATTATAGTAAAATAGAAAATCTGGAGTCCTGAATTGAGTCAATGAAGGTGTTAAAATTATTATGGGGTCAAAGGATTTTAATCTCTGCCATATTGCTTTATAATTTTCTGAATTAAAGATTCTTCCTCTGAAAAGTGACACTTTAATTAAATAATTGCTGGACCTGAAAAAATAATCTTTGATAACTTACTCTTAATTTTCTTACACCTGTCACTGAAAAGCTTTGTTTATGTAATTTTTTTCCTGAAAAATATTGCTCTAAGTTTCAAGTAATTTGATTTTTTTGTAAAGATTTGTAGAATGCCAGAATGAAGAGTACAAAGAAGAAATGCAAAACCACATGGAAAAAAACAGAATGTAAATTCACAGAATGGGTGGGAAGGAACCTTTAAATGTGTCATGGTTTATCTGCAGCCAGCCACCCAAATACCACACAGCTGCTCATTCGCTCCCTCACCAGTGGGATTGGGAAGAAAATAGGAAAGGTAAAAGCAAATAAACTTGTGATTTCCCAACAACAAACACAAAAGATACTTTTATATATTACATGGCTTTGCAGTCAAACCTGAACTATTCAATTTAATTTCAGTTTGAGGAAACTGTAGGTACTGATACTGTATCAAGCCCATTACAAGCATAAATTATTTTTCTAATCTTCCATGACCTGAGAACGAATGCATCCATGACATTTGTATCCTGAGTCTAAACACCATAGGTTTATAAATCTTTTGGGCTGAACTACATTACAGACAACATTATATATACATATAAGTGTCAGTGCTCTTTGCAGTGTATCCTAGTCTCCTGCTCTGCCTGTTTCATATAGATGTCAGCAGAAAAATATGTATTTACTCATTTTTATAAAAAGCACATGCAAAACAGGAAAATTGAAGTTGTCATTTAGGATATACAGAAGTTTGAAAAAGTTTGAGAATGCCTGAATGACACAAATTTATCCTACTTTTCTAGGGTTCTGCACGGCTTTATATGAAAAGTGAAACTGATGTAGAACTGAATGGGTAACTCTCACTGTTAAGAGAAGGGAGAATGAAAGCACTACTTTAAACAGTTGAAACTATAAGGCCAACTAAAATAAAAGGAAATTACTGACAGTAGTTACACTATGTTTTTGTTTTCTTAAATTAACTTCACAACAATTTGATCCTAAGTAAAATACTTTGATTCAGGAATAATGTAACAGAAATCTATTCTAAAAATGATATAAAATCAGACTAACTGAGGGTTGAACATGGTCAAAGTGCATAGCCTTTTCTTGAAGAAAGTAGGAGAATAATTTTACCTTGTATTATCTTCATGTCATTATGTCAGGAATCAAAATTAAAGAATAAAAATATGATTTTTAGGAAGTTCTGGGTTAAATGTATTCATTTCAGCCTCCACCTAAAACCATTCTATTATATATAAAGCTGCAGTTTTCATTATGAGTTCTTAATTTTGTCTAATGTCTTTAGGCAGAAATATTAGCTAAGTACTTTCATAAACATTTGAGTATCTATTATGTTATATAATTTATCTGATTTATTACATCCAAAGCAAATAATTTATTTAGGCTACTCCCCTTCTTTGAAGCAGGAAACACTGCATGACACAAAGGAACTCACTTTTATGTATATAACTATTTCCCTGAAGTGAAAACAAAAAGACAAAAATATTTTTATTGTCTCTGCTTTTTTTGTATTTTTTTTTCTCACAGATGACATGCTTTTTGCTTCCACAAGGAATTAATTTCATGGACAAAACTACAACACAATTACTCAGTGCTTTCAGAAGTTATTAATGGTATTGAACCAATTCCTTCTAATTAGAGGGAGGGTGTCCCCTACCATCTCTCCAATTCATTGCAGTAAGAGAACCCCTTATGACTTTAATTAGAAGAGAAATATTAAGAGAAGTAACAGGATAAAAGCCTTCTAAGTTTTCCAATCCCACTTATTATTTCTGTGCTGTGGTTAAAACAGTTAGACCCTCTATTTTTCATGGATTTTAGGTCAAGTGGAGGATGCTAGAAGTTCTAGCTAGTGATTTTGAACTGTCTTTAAACTACTAAGAAACACAATTGCTTTGTAAGGCAGACTCCACAATCTAGAAACATAAAAACAGTGTTGAAAAAAAAGCAATTTGCACAAAAGACAATCTGAACCACTTCCAAGGTTAGTACAATGTAGCAATGCTAAACATGCTATTTATAGCTTGTTTGGACTTATTTGCTGCGGTTCATACAGCAGAGTTTTTAGTAAAATAAAAAGAAAGAAGGTTGAACACTGAAGAGGTAAGAACAAATTACAATAGAAAATTTTGAAGAAGGCTGTTTTATTCAGTGCTTTTATAGCTGTCCTCAAAAGGGGGAGTTAGACCCATGCATGTCGTAATGTTAATTTCAAGGACAGTTGGATTTCAAAGCAAGATTATGAAGGCAAGTTTATGAAGACAAGGTTATGTGATGTACATTGTTTTGTAGACCAGGCCTTAAGAATTGAAAAGCAAAATTTGGAAATACAATGGGGCTACTGTTATCTTTGATGCTCAGTGTTTATATTTTCCATAATTATAGGTGATGCAGGAGATTTTGTATGATTGTAGAAAAGGAAAAAGCAATTTTTGTTAAAAAGGAAGAAAGAAGAATGCAAATAATTATATATGGGTTAGTGTAACTTTGGTCTTTCCTTAGATTCTGGGAAATTGTATTTAAAATATATTTCTAAATGCCTGGAAGAGATATAGCCAGATCTTAGTATGGATTTTTTTTTGGTGAGTATACCTTGTAAAACAAAAGTTATTAGCTCTTTTAAAATAGAAAATATATGCATAATATGAATATCAAATATCACTGGCTACTGTCCTCATGCTAGACCTGCTTCTGCTCAAGATTTATATTTTAAACTTAGAAATATAGTGGTTAATAAATTTATAATGCTTGTAAAGGGAATATCTGTTCTTAGGTACCATCAAAACATAAAAATCAATATGCAGAAATATAGGCTGAAAGATATCTACATAGGTAGCAATAATCTCAGGTTTACAATCACGCACATAAAGTCTGTTAAAGTATATAATGATTTTATATAAAAGGAAAAAATCCAGTGTAGAATCTCTGAAACAAAATCTTTTATACTCTTGCATTACTTTACAACTTTTGGTTCCATAGAAAATTGTGGTGGGTGGTATTTAACATAACTAGGTATGGACATGCTTATATAAAAGAGGAAGTTATCTGGACATTATGATGAAATTTACCTCAATTTTACGGCCAGTTCTGTTCAAAACATTTATCAATAATCTGGATGTAGGAGCTGAATGCATTTAAGCCTGCTGATGATATCAAATTGGGAGGTGCTGATGACTATGTTGAGGGACAAGAAGCCTTAAAGAGGGATTGAAGTTGTTTGGAGCAGTGGGCAATCATCAATGGTCTGAAATTTAAGAAGTCCAAATGATGGATTATGCAGCTAGAATAGGCATCAGGCACAAGTATAAATAGGGACAGGAGTGGCTGGAGAGAAGCCCTGAAGAAAGGCATCTGTGGTTGCTGGTCAACAGCAGGCTCAGCAGGGGTCAGCAGGGTGCTCTGGTAGCCAACAGAGCAAACCACATCCTGGGGTGCATCAAACACAGCACCACCAGCTGCTCAAAAGAGGTGATTATCCCACTGTATTCAGCCTCACCATGGGTCCTGTGGGCAGCTCTGAGCCCCACAATTTAACACGGATGTGAAAGTTCTTGAATATATCCAGAGAAAAACAACAAAGATGTTGAAATGACTGGAAGGAATGTCCTATGAGGAGCAGATAAGAACCTTTCATTTGTCTAGTTTGGAGAAAAGGAGGCTGGAGGGCAACTTCATTGCCCTCTTCAACTTCCTGCAGAAGGAAGAGGTACTGATATCTTCTCCCTGGAGTGCCCTGACAGGAATTGTTCAAAGCTGCGCTGGAGAAGGTTTAGATGGGACATTAGAAAGCATTTCTTTACTGAGAGAGTGGTCAAACCCTGGAACAGGCTTCCTAGAGAGATGGTCGATTCCCTGAGCTGATCAGTGCTTAGGAGGCATTTGGTCTTTAGAATGTAAGACATGTCCTTAACAACATGCTTTAACTTTTGATTGACTTATGCCTTATGGTTTTGTATAGAACTTAGCAGTTTGGCACAGCACTAGTAATGCTGACCATCATGCAAATTCATTTATATAGCTCCTGCATCAGACAGATCAGATTTGTAGCAAATCAGCTTGGTCCACAAACAGAGGCATACATGCATTCCCAGTTCATGTGAATTTGTCTTTTGATAGGCTTGCACAGACCTTAGTGTAACTTCTCCACATTCACTACAGTATGCCTTTAGTGCTTTCATACATACGTAATATTAATATTTGTTAATAATTATACATATATTACATGAAAATATTTTTACATTTTAAGTGCAAATATGTTATCCACTTATTTACTATTAGTAAAAAAGCACAGAGGAGAAAGGATGAATGGAAGAATATTCATGTTATTTAAAGCAAGTGGCATCTTTGGCAATATCTCTCAGACTGGACAAATAGAAATATCTATATAGAGTAAAGCAGTTGACAGGGAAGACCTGACGTCAATATACATTTAAGAATATATATATTTTTTTTCTTTAAGCAAGTACAATCTAGTACATACCCTGAATGTTCATTTGGAGCTGAAGTGTTCCTGAATTGAACCTTCCAGAGTACCTAAAAGTATACAGTTGATGCCCTCTGGGACTACTGGCCAAAGCACAATAACTGAAAAAAAAATGAGAGGTTAAAGTAAAAGACACAGCCCCGATGCCACCTAAAATTGTATTTAACAGTCATTTTTATCTGCATTCCTTATCTTCGTAAAGAAATTCTGGCCAAGTTTACATAAGTCACCATGAGTTTATAATACACCGGGCTGATAACTTTGCAGTGCTTCCAATGTAATCACTCTCTTTTCATCATTCTTTTCTAATCAGGTTTTAGATTTTGCAGCTGTGTTTTGCTGGCTTAGTTTTAGCTGGGTTTTCCCCCACCCCATTACTTGCATGACAGAAAGTCAATCAATCCAATATCTGTACTGCAATACCAGCTAAATGGTAAGATTCATTGACTTACGTTTATCAGTTTTTATTAATTACTCCTGTAACCAGTTTATAAAACAAATGTCCATACCTGTTATAGGTTGCATTTATATATGCAGTCTTTTACCAAAGTAAGTCAATATGAAGCTCTTTTTCACCTTGTCTTTAGTCTTTTCTAGAAGAAGGTTCCATATGCTATCAGTATCAGTAAAATATGAGAAATTTAAAAGTTGTATGGACATGTTCTATTAAAAGTAGAAATGACTTTGCACATTTAGTCAAGCATACATGGTACTGATATTGTCCTTGAGAAGTCAGAATATAAACATATAAATCTCAAGAAAACCCTTTCCAAAACATGCAAAACCAGAAAATATGAGGAGGGGAAAATTTCAATTACTTGTTAATAGTGTGAATAAACTCCTGATTCAACACCTAGATCTAGGTGTGTATAGATTATCTAGGTGTCATTATACTTGATGTGCTAGAAAAGAGTAGATGGTTCCTGAAGGGCTATTCAGGACACCCTGAAGTACATATCTACATTTGGTGAGCTATATGGCCCTATTTGTAGACACCTAAATTTAGGTCAATAGAGCTGAAATACCCCATTAATATAATTTTCGTTGTTATAATCCTTAATTTTAAGTTATGAATCAGATTTTGATTTTCCATACCATATTCTCTTTGGAGGGTGACTCTTACACCGATATAACACCTTTTAATTCAATCTCAATTAATTCAGTTTCAGTGGGTCATATCTCACTAGGTATGAACAATTTTTTAAGGATCCTATCTAATTCCTGGAAATTGAAATATGTTACTTTTTGGTTTTTAACCAAGTCAGTAAAATGTAGTGTGTTAAGGAGAGGATCTAGGACTGGGGAAATCCAAGCTAATGTCTAGAATCAAGTATAGATAATGACTGAATGTTTCCTGTTAAACTTATTTCCAAATACAAGCTGATCACAGTGGTGGTGCTGCCATACTCTTGATTTAGTAGCCTATGATTACAGCCTCAGCTGTATTTTTTTTTCCTGGGATTGGTAGCACACTGTTGATTTGCCATATTCTAAGGAGAAAGGAAAAAATAAGTCTGACTAACACAGTAAATAATTACGGAACATGTAGCAAAAATAGCTACACCATGCATGTGTCATACTTGAATAAAGAATGCTGCTGAACCATTCTATGATTGTATGATTACATGACTGCTTTGGTCACAACTGCATGTTCTATAATGAAGCAAACATACAATGTTATTTTCCTCCCTCTATTAATTTGACTGTTCTCTTATATTTTTTCTCTTGTTCATTTTAATTTGAGCCTATTCTTTTTGTCTCTTGGGCTCTATTCCTCTACTTTTTCCAGACTTTTCCCTTCCCTACAAACCTATCATTTCATATTCTTTTATATATATACACTTACATAATAGTCTAATTTTTTTTCGTATAGACCATCACATACGGATAAAGACAACCCAGAACTCCCTACATCATTTTCTTCTCCTTTCATAACTTGTAAGACCAAGGGTAAGAGGAGAGGACACAGCTATTCAGCATTGTAGTATCAGTACAATGTTCCATGGTACAGGAAAGGTCCCAAAGAGTGAAGGTCATCAGAGGTTTGCCTTATTTTGGTTCTATAATAAGCACTGCCAGACCTAGGGGAAGTATGTAAAAACCAGGACATAACTAGGTAATTCTTATGCTGATAGTTTTGGGGTTTTTTCCCTGATTTATGTTTTCAGCAATGACAGTTCAAGTGAAAAGATTACTTCTAGAAATACATTTGGCAGAACATTTCTGGAACCAACAAAAAATAAAAACATTATTATTTACCTTTTTTATATGAATAATCAGTGTGACTGTCTGCACTTGTCAATGAGCAAGCAAGTCCTTTTCCCAAACCTATTAAATGCTCTGGTTTCCTTATATCCTACATTATAAAAGATGTCTCTACAAAGCTGTTGTGCAGAAAAAATGTCATCAGGTGACAGTAATGGCATATTTTAAGGTACATTAGCATAGAAGACAGAAAAATCCATTCATGTATGAAGGGACAATTAGAATGTGAGAACTACTACTATTTCTGAATCAAACTGCAAAACATAAATATTTAAGGAAAAAAAAACTGCTGAGAAGAGGATAAAGGTGTCACAGGAAGTTAAAAATCACTTAATTACTAATTACTTAGTTTTTTTTAAAAAGTGCTCTGAAAGAGGAGGTAATATCAGGTATACTGATAGAACTTGACTGCTTTCAAATTAAATGTAGAAAACCTCAGCTGAGTAAACCTTCTGATTATTTCCTTAATTTGGCTGCTTGCCTTTGCATTCATAGTACTGAGTTTCTGTTTGTTTTTTTCACTTTTTCATGTGAATCTGTATAAAATTAGCCATGCCTGAAACCATTTCTAGGAGATAATGTTGCATCTGAGAAGTGAATGGCAAATATTCCTGGATTCCTTTCTGCAGCTAAATAGCATGTTCATCATAACATTATACCAGCATTCATTTGATGACATCTACAGGAAAAGCAGATACAGGTAAGTTTGCTTATGCTTTGTGTTGGACAGATATCTGGAAATCTTATAATAGTGATAAAAATTTTAGAACTGCCCTGACCCATTTTTGGTCCAGACCAAGCAAACCCTGCAGAGATGTATGGGAATAGCATTTTATTTTAACATCACTAAGGTTTCAGCTATTAAAAAAAAAAAAAAAAAAAACACAAAAAAACCCATAAACCACCCCCCCCCCCCCCCCCCCCCACAACACCCAGCCAAACCCACAAACAAAAACCCTAGTTCTTCTACTCTCAAATTTGGTCATTTCATCCTACTCAAAGATAAAATTATCTTTAAAAGCATCAAAAATAGTGTGTAATTAACTCTATCAGTTCGGCATTATATCATTAAAAAAAATCTCTGTACTAGGAATTAATTTCCCTCATTCTAATATTACATAATACAAAGCACCAGATAACATCTACCAATATGACAAAAAATTTGCTACATACCTACATTTTTGTTTCTCCAGCACATAAGCATGAATTCAGATGAGGTCTGACTCTTAACAACAGATGTGTATTAAGTGCTAACTTTCTAAATGATAGCAACTTGGAGAAATAGAAGAAAACTGATTAATTACATATTAAAATTTCACCTTGTTTAGCAAATTCTTAATATTTTTTCAATTTGATGCTTATCAATGATAATAACAAGTAATTGAGCTCCAAATACCTTTCTTTGTAATAATTTAAAAGGCCACGTAGCAGAGACTCCACAAATCTTCTTCTGTTATTGAGTAATACAAGTGCTTCAAGCAGCAATCTTCCTCCCTAACCGCCTTCTTTTCTCCTCAGTTTCTGGCTACCAAGTAATTAACAGGAGGGAAGGAACAGTGTTAATTAATTAATCTCTCAGAGAATTTGTGAAATATTACTATAACTATTGGAAAAATATGGGATTTTTTTGAGCAAGCCACAGCATCATTAATAAGAGAATAGAGAAAGGACCAAAGTAATAGTCAAAGAGACCCCTAAATAAAGGAGTTTTAGGCTAGAGCATCACAAATATGAGTCATTAACTCCTTCAGTATATGAGAACTGATTCCTACTAGTTTGCTGGGTATTAAAAATAGTGTATATAGAAACTAGAAGGGTATTTCAGAATCCTGATGATGTCATAAACCTTTATTTTTTGTGTTGTGATGAGTGGTATTTTAAAACTCTCAACTATTCAGATGACACCATGCTGAGACTACCTTCCTACCTGATACATGCAATCTTCATTATCTCTTATTTCTGATTGGCCTACAATCAATCCAGATTTCAAATTTTTGTCTTTCTCCTTTACCTCTAAATTCTGTGCTTAGCAAAATTCAGATGTATTCTTCAGCATTGAAAATGTACTTCAGAAAGATTAGAGCTCAAGTTACACATGATTTGGAGATGTGTAAAATTATCAGGATTCTTAAAAATTTTTTATAAGTACTTGAGTTTGAAAGCGGGCTAAGGCAATATGAAGTGTTTTAAAATTACTGGAGCGCTTTATCTAACTTGTGAGATTTGTAGTTTCCCAACTCAAAACTGGTGGGCTTTTTTTTTTAATGCATAATGAACTATGACTGGAATTTTAAATGTTTGATCACCCTAGACTGGATGAAGTGAAGATCAAATGTCAGGAGTGTAAAGGAACTACTATACTAATTAGAGTGTTTCAATGGACTATTAACCTGCTTCCTCTGATGATTCTTTCTACTATGATCTATGTAGCCAGATCTTTGATCTCACATTGATTTTTGCTCTTTTGACCCTTTAACAACATAGAAATGAAAAAAAATTTAGCAGTAAATTATGAGTATTCTTTTTTCTTTCCATAGTACTTGACTTTTCCCACAGTTATCAGAAACTCTTTTTGCTTCTTGTTTTGAAACTACCTGCCACAGTACAAGCCAAAGAGTGAAATAAAGAAGAAAGATGAGAAGCCAAAGTTCCACGATCTCCTAAAACTACCAGTGTTTCTGGAAAAGGACAGCAGAAATCTGTTTCTCTTTCAATTCACCTAGATTTCTCTTTTTATTTCCACCAGAAGTCAAAAACCAACATTGTTGTTGTGCAGATAGACACACACAACCTATTTGAAATGTTTCATAGATGACCTGAAGAAGGTGGGCAAAATACAGGGTGTAGAGTCTTTTTCCCTAATTGTCTCTTGTTGGGTTTTTATTAATATAAAATTATTATTTTTCTGCTTCTGTTTTATTTTTAGTTTGCTTGGTGTATGTTTTTCTTTAATCTGGATCCTATTTGTAGTTACTTCTGGAAATCCTTAGGGACCTCTGCAGCCAGCAATTTCTACTAGCTGTTTCCTGAGGATAACTTGATTAAAAAGTAACAGCAGTAGTCTGTAACAGACAGTTGAGAGAGAAACATCAGGCTGCTCTTCATCTGCTTTGAGAAGAAACAGTTTAGCTGATATGCAGGAGTGCAGGTAACACAGACATCAGCCGTCACCAGGGCAGAGGATTGAAGAGGGTCTAGAAGTCCTGCTCCAGACAGTTTGGGGCTCTGTGACTGAAGTGGTGATGGAGTGTGGCCATTTCTCCATCCTTTGCCAGTTGTAGAAAGTACCGATTGCAAACTGGAGTCCTTGATTTGGAAGGAGCTGCAGGGGGTGGGTGCCTCACCTAGGCTTGGGGCTGCAGGGGTGTCTGATGCCCCTCCTGCTCAGGGATGACAGCAGGAGGTACAGGAGAAGGAGAGGACAGATTGCATAGCATGAGGATGCTGAAAAGGACACTGACAGTTTTCACAGACACTTTGTAGAGGAGAAAACTTTTGGCCACAAAATCCAAGGAAAAAGGAAGACCTTAATGGCAGACGAACACTCCAAAGATGTGGGAAACTGGAAGATTGTGGTGGCAAGAAAAACTTCACCAACCACAGCATCACCAATGGCCTAACTGCTAAGGAAAGCAAACAAGTCCAACTGAGGCGGGCATCCGAGCCAGCATGGTATGGACTGACCATTAACATTGAAAGCAAGCAGTGGGTGACAATGGTTGGTGATTCCCTTCTGCAAGTAATGGAAGCACCTGTGGTTTGTCTAGGGAGACTATCCAGGAAGATCTGTTGCTTGCAGAGAGACAAATTCTGCTGCTGAAATCTTCCTGGCCTTTGGAGATAAATCTTGCTGTTCATGTGCAAGTGAACAGGCAAAACTTGGTTATCAACTGGCTGTTTGCTGGTGCTACAGGCAGGACTTTGGTGATTTTACCATGTTCCCATATTTCAGAAAAAAGAGCTGCTAACAAGATGTAAATCCTGGTTAAAAAAGAACATTAAAGAAAGTGACAGAAATCAGAACTACCAGCCAGTGAGAATTCTGTTTCATTTCACTAAAAAAGAATTTTCTTGAGATACATTCTGTACATTAGAGTACAGTTAGATACACTGAAATTATTGGTATGTTTATATAAGCATAATATAAAAGAGCTCGTAATTTATTTTTTTTACTCCCTAAATCATTAAAATAATAAATTAATAATAAATATCTGATCTTATAATAAAAATTTACTTGAAAAAAAATTATAAATAAATTTTGAACACCTGATTAGAATATCAAGTGAAATGTCATAGAAATATGATTCTGTTGGCATTGATTTTAATTAGTATGTACCAATATTTGCTGGCAAAAAATGGGCTACAAATAAACTTTCTATGGATGAGTGGTAGTCTCTGGCTAGGAAAAGGAGTTGTTGCCCTTACTCTCACAGAGTCTCAAAAGTTTTGGGTAGCAGCAAAGCCGCAGTGATGAACTGAGCAGACAAGGAACTTGAAGAGCTTTCCCAGCTTCCCCTCCTCCCTTCTCTACTACTAAATGAAAGATTTATGCCTCCCTTAAGAATTGTATCATTTTTCATAGAGAAAATAATAAACTCTAACATAGACTAGAGAAAACAATGTTATCAGAAGCAGCAGTTATTCCTGAATTTAAAGGACTGCAACATGAAGTCTGAATCTGTGGTCCTTATTCAAGGACCTGTGTACTGACTACTGCTAACTTGTGATCATACAAAGATAATTTGTATTTAAACTTGTTGCTTCACAATATCTTAATTAATGTTTCCTTAAGAGTATGCAACACGTAAGAAGTAGAAAGTGAGAAAGTAAGGAAACCAACAGAAGTAATTAAGAAAACAGACAGGAAAAAAGAAGTTTTTTGAGGAAGAAAAGTGACTGATGAGACAGTGACATGAAGAAAATAAATTCAATCGACAATCTTAGATTATACAGTACAGTTTAATTTGACTGTATGGACATATCTGCTTCCTTAATTAAATCATCACAAGTGTTTTTGGTAGCATTTGTACATTGTTGTTGCTAGAGAAAGTGATGAAAACTAAATAACAAAGCAAATTATCCAAGGATTCAAATGTTTCATTCACTGTGGGAGAGACATTTGGGAAGTGAGAAGTATCTGAGCGTAGTATAAAAGTCTTTATTGAAATTCAGAGTTATTATAAAAAAATACGGTGACATTTGCCTACAGTATAATTAGGTATATGCAATATATATCAGACAGTACATCCTAATTATCCTGATTTTAATCCCCCCCCACCCCCCAACCACTTTTGTTTTCTGCTTATGGGGAAAATATTAATCTGCAATCTTTCATGTACCCTGACAAGTAAATTTAATTCTTATGATCCAGTAAATATCTGAAGCAAAAAATATATTTTAATTATAAAAAATTAAGAATAAGATAGAATAAAAATGCACTGAGATTAAAATAAAATTAAAACTAAGAAATAAAAACAAAAACCAAACATACAACAACAACAACAACAACAAAAAAACCAGAAAAACTTCACCAAAAACCGCCAACCCATAATTTAGCATGAAAGAAAAACAGTTAAACTAAGCTGCAAAGCTCAGCTGTAAAGCAAAGTTTGCATTAAACATATTAAGGGCAACCTACAGAAATTAAGTTTGTCAGCAGAGAACATCAAAAATTTATAGAATTAAAAATATAGCTTGGTGTAACTTCATACAGACATTTAAGAAACCCATGTAACTCTGAAAACCAGTGAAATCCAGGTAAAAATACATTAAATGTTATGTTTCTTCTTAAAGTATTATGTTTGTGTATTAGAAAAGAATGTCTCTACATAGCAAGTCTCTTTTGGAAAACCTTGATAACCATTTTATACTTCCTTATTTTCAATTAAAAATGGAGTTAAGAATGTAAAGTATTCATATATTGGTCCCCATCTTAGCAAAAAAATTAATATTGTTTTGGATATAATTCACATTTAGTGAACTTTTTATCCCCAGATCAAAAAATTTTATAGAGCCTGAGATAAATTATTTGACCATAGCTAATAACTGAACTTAGCACAGAGCTAGTAAATTGTAATTTTATTAAGTTATATAAGATAATAATTATAGTAATAGTAATAATAATAATAATAATATTTTATATGAGAAATATGAATTTAAAAATGTTCTTTTAAAAGTTGTTTTTCTGTTTTTTGCAGTGGCTGAGACTCATAATCTACTTTATGGTTATTGACATACCATGATCTGATCTTGCAAAGTGAGGTTTCATTTTTGTCACTACTATTTTCAAAAGTGCAATTTCTGAAATAAAAGCACTAGTACATACTCAGATAAGATCAAGAAGTGCCTGGCACATGTCCATTGGCATTCCCCTCGGGAAAACATCCCTTGTCTGCACTTTCCCAACTTTCTACCAGGTACAACAGACCACAACCTTCTGTGCTGGATGGGCAGAGCAGGCCGCCTGCCCTCATTGTCCAGACAGATCACTGCCAGTGAGAGCTTCATATCCACAAACTGCCCCTTAGTGGTGTTGCCCAAATTCATCTTCAGTTCATCTGCATGATATTGGAGCAGCAAATAAATGGAAAAATCTAGGCTTAGGGAAGAATGGGGTAATATATAAAAATCACACCATTTATTTAAGGATGCTAGGCATTTACTCTCTCAGGAAATCAAAAACATCTAAATTGTAAGGAATAACTTTCTTTATTCTCAGCTCTTCAGATTTCTTTGGTGACTTTTTTGGGTGATTTTTGCAATGTCTTTTGTGCGTTGCTTTTTACACTCTCACAATGCAACTAATTTAGTTAATTGTAGAATGTAGAGTTGTAGAATTTAGTTGCTCTATGACTCCCCCAACTAAGAAATACAAAACATTCAATTGATTCATCATATGAATTATCAGCAAAGACAGTTTTATATGTGTGTAGTACTTCACAAAGTATAGTAATATTCAGAGTTGTTCTTATTCAACAAAATCAGGGGACTATCTATTTACTCAGACTAAAAAATTTAACACACAATTTAAGTATTAATGAATAATGGTTTCACTAAGTCAATAGATGTTTTGCAAATGTCCTCATTTGTAATGGATGAATTTAGATTATTTCCTTTCTGCTTCATGAGCAATTACTGACTATGACTTCATGTCTTATAATACATACGATATCAGTTTACTCTTCTGATGATCTGAGCAGCCTTTTACAATCCTTCTGTTCTTGCATACCACCTTGTTGCTCAAAGACATGAAATGCTTGTTCCTGCTGAATGTCAAAAGTGTTTTACATGACATTTACATTTAATGAAATGTTGTATTACATGAATTACAAGCAAAGAGCATTAGGAAGTACAAATGTGAATCTTAACTCCCAACAACAGACAACAGCTATCTAACCACTTAGTGCAACATGCAAAATGGTGCTTCTGCCCTGGGCGTTTAGCAGAAGAATTGAAGTAAGAAAATTAAAGAGGAGTGTAAAAAACCCCACCTTGCTTAAATGGTTTTTGTTCTTGAGAACCAAAAAAAACCTGATGATTACAGGTTTCAATCGTGTACTTACAATCCTTACAGCCTTGCCTGAGCATCTAAGTCATATCTAAACCCCTTTGTTTATTCTCTCTCTCTAGCTACAAGACTCTTGCATACTTAGGGTTTTGGGTTTTTTTCCATCAAAGTGGATTTTTCAGAACATATTTTTGATGATTTTAAACTGAAATTTCCCATGTCTAGACAAATCCATTATAACAGTAATTTTCTGTTTCCTGGGTTATGCTGGAAAGAAAATTAAGGTAATGCAAGTATTTAAACCACAACAAAGTCCATGTCTGCATTATATTTTTATACTTTCTGACCATTTTCTAATTTTTCCAAATCCAGATCTGCCTTCATCCAAAATCCATTGACTGTAATAACTTATCACTGTTTCCAAATGAAAAGATTCAGAAGCTCAAATGTGTTATAAACTTAGGCACAGAACAGTTGATATGGATATATGTCTTTTGTATGAATAAATGTTTGACTTAGAGCCCAGCACAGGACTGCTTATGTAGATGTATCTTCAAAACTAAAAACCTGTGGCAGGGGGTGTTGTAGACAAAGTGGGAGCTTCAGACAAAGTTTATTAGAGAAGTCCTCCTGTTGAGTCACAAGGTGCAGAAAGAACCCCCATGCTTTCCAAACCACTTCTCAGAGGGGAGCCCAGGTGTGGCTGGATCCAGTCTTGGCCTTAGACTTTGGTAAGAGTTTTTGTCTAAAGATTTAATAGGTGTAGTTGAACCTTTATGCAAATTTGTCCTGGGGGGTTAAGGATGGCAAATCATATATACACATATGATTTATTATAATAATTAGACAAAAATATCAGAATTATTTACTACACAGTACAGGAGCTATAACAACTATGATAATATAGTGCCCTATGAAGTAATATTGAAGCAATTATACCAACAAAATTGTATTAATGCTAGCAAAAACAATTATTAAGCAGTGATCAATGTTACCCATGCCAACTTTGGGCAAATCTCTTTCACTCAGCCTCAAAGAGTAATCTTGAGGAGTGTCCCCACTCAAAGGAGGAATCTGCACACATACACTTCAAGGAGGGATATTAGTAGACCTTGATGTTAAAATTTGGGACTGATTTTTTGTAGTATAGAATAATTGACTGCCAGTCATATGTCTGCAGACCATCTGTGTCAGCTCAACAGTTTTAGATAAGTTATCAGAAGTATCACTTTTTGTTGGTTTTTCCAGGTATCTTATCAGGTCTACCACTTCTTCACCATACCATAAGGATGTTTAACTTTGTGATTGATGAGTCAGACTGGATTCAGCATTATTCAAAACCAAAGGAACATTACACACCCCTCTTCATTTCCCACTGATAACTTTGCAAATAGGGCATTGTTCAACTTTTTTACCCCATTACAGGCATCCTGCTACAGAGGGGTCATAAACATAGCCTTTGGAAAAGCAGTATTTCCTACACATAACTCTAAAGTGACACATCCAATAGTTTCTTATCAAATAGAAGCAGGACATATATTATTTTTCTTCTTTAAACACTGAATCTTTATCTTACCCTTGGATATAATTTTTAAATAAAAAAATAATAATAATTTTGAAATAACTGTATGTTTGTCTACCACTAGAGGCATCCTCACTGAGCTATAACTAGGTTGTTTCTTTTCTAGGATTGCTATTTGAATTCTGCTCATCTGAGTCTCAATTATTTTTTCTTTAGTTACTATTCCTCATAAAGTACATTCTTGTGAGACTTTACAGTTAAGTTAAGCAGGGACTTGAGTAGTCATGAATGGCTAACCAAGAATGACAAAAAAAGCTTGAGAAACACCTATTTAAATTTCCACAGTGACACACATCTAGAAACATGATAAACAAACATCCAGGACCATCTTCACTATGAAAACTAAAGCACAAAAGCAATTAACATACCTCATGCTATCGAGATCTACATATCACAAGATAAATCAATGTTATTTTCATTTTTACCTCAAATTAGTTATGGTTACTATCTCAAAAGTCTGTTTGTTTGTTTGTTTTTTAATATAGTTTTTCTTCCAGATTAGAAAGTAAAAAAGTTATAATGTGGAGAAAGATCCCAAACACATCTCTACAGATCATAGGTGTGATTTTGAGAAATAAAAATGAGCTTTTTTGTTGGTTTTTATTATTAAGCTTCGGATAATCCATAATACAAATAGAAGTCAGCTGGAGATACGCTTACCATACTTTCTCTAGTGACTTTTAGTTCTTGTGCTCAGAGGAATGCATGCCTGAATCAGTTCTGCCCTTACAGGCTTCCCCTACTGAGTTCTGAGTACATCTGACAGATGTTCTTGCTCTCACAGAAGGGGGTTGCACTGTGAAGCTGCTTGTTCTTCGACCTGGTCTCAGCACTAAGATTCTGTTCTAATGGCAGGGATCAGCCCACTCCATCTCACATCTGCCTTTGTGGTAACTCTGTGGCTATGCTGCAGTCTCAAAACAGTGCCTTACGTTATGCAGTACTCCATGACACAATTTATAATTTCACCATGGCACAAACTGCTACAGGAAGTCATGAAAGTTAATAACTTTAATTGGTTTCATAAGCTGTCAGGCCACTGAGAGCTATCAAGTGCAAAGAGGAAGACTGTGGAAGAGAAAGTCTCTTGAGCCATAGATGACTAGACAGAGTGGGTAGTTTCACCATATGCTCCTTGTGTTTTCAATTACCATTTGCCCCAGAATATACTGTTGGCTGTGGTTCTATGAAAGATACTGAGCTAGAGACATTCATTCTTATCAAAATATCATTCTGATGTCATTTAACTTCCAACATCAGTTAGGGTTGATTTTTTTATAGTGGAAATATTCTTTCCAGTGATCCTTGCATAATACTGCTTAAATTCCTGCTATTTTTTAAACTTTGTTTAATTTTTACACTTCAAACCAAGCAAAGACCTTCAAAATCTATGAATCAGGTTCATTTTATAATAGCGTAATAAAATACCAGATTACAGTTTTCACTGATATGTTTAATTCATCTCTAGATTCAATTCTGCTTCCACTGGAGAGAAAAAAAAAAAAAGGAAAAGTAAGTTGATAAGGTAAGAAGTCAGATATTTATTTTTCTTTTATATGTCTGAATATACACTGGATAATATAATATAGTACTAAAAGATATAATCTAGCCAAATTTGAATTTTAAAAAGATTTAGAAAAATAAAAGATTGTATATTTATCTGGTCATACAGTAAATATTGTAGTGCCCTGAAATTGAGGAGTCCCTTCCTCTTCACCTTCTAAGGCTCTACAAAGGTGGCCCAAAGCAGTTGGGGGCTCTTTTGTGCTGCCGTCAATAGCATGACAACACATGAAGCCATGCTGACAAGAGTGGAACAGACTCCAAAGAATTAATCCTCCTGTGGCAAAGACTGCATGCAGACTTATTTTCTGGGATGTGAAAATTGACTACTCACTTTCTTAGCACTGTCTACATGCTTAGCTTCTCCTTCTATGATAACTGAAATTGTAGTGAATAGCTGTCATCTCGCAGTAGCTGTTGTCTGGTGTTATCCTGAAACTCACTTGGGGTATGCATGGGATTGTAAGAGCCTGAAAGCACTCCTGTGTTTTCTAATTACAGGTACTATCCAGTAGAAATATTCTGTTTGTTCCACACATCCAGATTGTAAGTCACATCAGAAGCAAGACAGTTATTTCTGTTCATTTCCATCATGAATCAGATGGGCAGTTTCCAGGCATACTTATTTGGAACAAAAAGCTTCAGGACTCTTGTTGAGTATCACATACAAATAACTAAAAACTACCACGTATTGAGCAGGGTTGAGCCTCTACCCATTTTTCAGTTTACATCTAGGATATGTATGAAAGTAAGTTCTCAATTACAAAATTGTCACTCATTCTGCCTCTAACATGTTTTATTTGAACTATACATATAAATTTGATAAATGTGCAGTATGTCCCAAACAATTAAGTATTAGCTGTTTGAAAAAAGTAGGGTGGTACTTAGTGATCTTATCATGAAGCAAGCCTCTTGTGTCACAACTAAATGACAAAAGTAGTGACTACAGACTTCCTATAAACAGAAGATGCCTCCAGATAAAATAATTTTATCTGTGTTGCCTTTGTAACCAGGTTTGCTTCACCAATCAGTAAACTAACACTGACACTGTGTCAGGGCAAGACGATAATAATTAATAGTGAACAGTTAAAATTGCATAGCATATTATATGCATTTGGGGAAATAAGATAAAAGAAAATGTCACTAATTTATAGTCTGTAAAAGCTTTAGCAACTTAAATCTGCCTGTTAATACATTAATTTCCTTCATAGAAGAGTTGAAAAATTGCCTTGAAACACTTCCAGATCAGAATGGTGAGTGTAATCATGGAATAAATTTAGTTTATGTCTGCTGTATTCTAGCATTTCTGTCTCCTATATTCTAGCAAAGACTTTTGTTCTGAAATAGAGCTGTAAATATTGGTAAAAGTATTCTGCACTGGCAAGGGAGTGAGGTCAGAGTAGGGCAGTGCAGGGCCTCTGCTGGATCTCACCAAGAATGGTCCAAGGTACTCTAAATCACAGCTTGTATTAATTGCATACAGATTCTTAAGAAAGTTTTTCTTATGTTTCTCTGAGTAGGAGCCCTACTAGAGCAGACACAGCCTGTCCAAGATCACCAACTTCTTGAATACGATGTCTTTCACACATCTCTGAGTACCGGGTGGGAAATCTGGAGGTTTGCATTTCAGTGAAATTCACAATACTGACTTTCCAAGGAGAAAGAAATTATAGTGGCATCAGGATACTACATTTTATAAACTAGAATAAACTTCACTTCCACTCAAATATTTTTTTTCAGGCTTGTTGGACAAGAGAGAGTCAAATGAGATGAGAAAGTCCTATTTAATTTAATCATCCACTGGTTAATAAATGAACAGATCTAAATGCATTATAAAAATTGATGTTGGACTGTGTGCTTTAACTATAAAAACAAGATTAAGAATAAAAACTCACTGAGCAAAATATCAGTCTTGATCTTCCTTTATGGAAAGTTCATCCCATTGCTAATGTGTAGAAACAGCTTTATTGTATTCTATTATTTTATGAAAGCGAGAATTAAAAAGTAATATAAAAAGGGCTGAGGAAAAAGCTACAATTATTTAGTTTACTACTACAAATTCTGAATTTTTGAAACATGAGTATCCTAAACTGAAGACAAAACATATTGCACTCCTCCCAAATGTGAAAAAAACTCACTGAAACTCTTTGAAACTAATGAAAAGATCATATTTTATCCAACAGTAGCTGGTTTAGGCCATCAGAGATCTGACTTGAAGACCAGTTTTAGACACCAAACATTATAAACAGTTTAAAATAAGGTGCAATTATTCCAGCCCACTTGTGGAAGGAGAAGGAAGTGATGAATGAACTCTGCTTGCACTAGATTTTGTAACATAACTGCTTTTCTCTAAAGAGCAGTATTTCAAGCTCTATCTTCCACTTCAGTTAAACTAAGACCTGTACTGACAAGGGGCAGTGATTTTAAATTAAAAATGGGCAGATTTAGATTGGATAATGACTAGATTTTTTTTTTTTTTTTTTTTTTTTTTTTTTTTTTTTTTTAAGATGAGGGTAGTGAAACAGGCTGTCCATAGATGTGGATGCCTCATTCCTGGAAGTGTTCAAGGTTGGACAGCGCTTTGAGCAACCTGATGTAGTGAAACATATTCTTGTCCATGGCAGACAAGATTAACTTTGAATGTTCCTTCCAATCCACACCATTCTATGATTTCTTTAATCTGGTTAGGTAGTAACAATTTTTAACCTAATTATATTGAGCAGTTTTCCTGATTTCTTAATAGAGTAAATATGGTAGACTCTGTTTAAATAAAATCTATCATAGATTTTGGTCAGCTTTGCTGTCAACAGGAAAACTGATTAAAAATAAGGATATTGTGGTACTACATTTGCATTTATGCAAAAAGAAAAGAAAATCATCCAGCAGTAAAAGAGGTAAACTTCTTGACTGGTGTAATATATATTAGACAAATGAAAAATCTTGGTGCACTTTCTTTTAATATTTCAGACCAATAAAGAACATTTTTCCTGTGGTTTATAGTAAATTCTTTTTGTTATTTTTTTTTTCTATTTTCTACGTATTGACTCGGGTAAAATGGATAGAAAAGCATAAATAAAGAATTAATTTCACTGTGAAATCCCCTAATTAAATCAGTTCCACTATGTTTTCTCCCAACTTGAATAGCTTATTAAGGTTCATGCAGTTTTGCAACTGACTGCAAGAAATCTCTGACAACTTTAGTGTAAGTTCACCTCGGTACTCTCAGTTGAATTTCTCTTGGTATATAGTTGTAGGTTAATGTCAGAACCTAACACTACACTTCAGACAATGAAGAACAGCCTATCATACATGCTTGCTAAACTTGGGGTATATAATGCATAAAGAAGTATTATAAAACATATAGAGAAGCAGAAATATATACAAAATTTCTGCATTCTGTCTGACATGTACCTCTCCAGAATAGTTGTCTAGTACAGAGGTGGCACAGAGCCAGAAATGAGTGAATCAAGGAAACGAGTCAGGATTCAGAGCAATTGGCAGGGTAGAGGAAGGAAAGAGGTAGATCTTCTTCCTTCCTAAGAATTTCTATTTATCAGAAAATAATTAACATTCAAATATTTGATTACTCTCCAATCACTTATTAATCTCATTGTCAATTGTGGTGATTTACTTGCATCAGTAGAACCAAATCAGAGGTCTAACATGGTCAGAATTAATTTCCATCCAATACTGTCTGACCTGGTATGGCAAAGGTAGACACAGTTTAAACACAAGCCTTTCTAGAGACTATTAACCACAGCCTCCTCAAGAGCTGGAGCAGAACACCAACACGTAAGCCTTTCCTGGATGGTCACTATTTATTTCCTGCAGCTATGTGAAGAGGAATTTGTGAGGTGTCGCTATTTTCTCATTATTAGAGATAGGATGGCAGGAAAGAATACTGTCCTTTCAGGTCTGAGAAATCACAATGCATGGCACCACTCCCAAATGCCATCTATTTCACAGTCCTGGTTCTACAGTTGCCCAGTTTCAGTATTGAATGTGATCTCTGAAGACGGGGTGGTAGCATGGCTCATCAGGTGTTGGCAGGGAACCCTTGTGCTAGCCACAACACTTTGGTGTGAAGGAGTAATTTTTTTCCCTGTAATGAATTGAAAGGCCAAGCTGCCAGAGAGGATACAGCCTTTGAGAATTAACAGTGACAGAAAACAAAAAATAAAATTAAAAAAAAAAAATCAGAGGGTTGCTTTACTCTTACCAGTAGAGTAGGAGAAAATTTTGTCTAGAGTTTCTGCTTTAGCTTCTCTGAGAAAAAATCATGGTACTTGCCAATTCCTCCAAGATCGAGGTTTATCTTTGAGTATAGCAGCTGCAGAACACAACCATGTAGAATACAAATCCAAACAACCCCAGTAATTTATTTAAAGCTTGTCTGTCAAAGAAACCAAGCCCTAAATTAGACCAGCCAAAGAAATTCAGAGGCTAATTAAAACTGTTCACTCCACTTCTAAATTAAATCTTGAGTGGGATTTCAAATTATATGACTTCAGAAAGCAACATGAACAAGAAACTAACAATTCTAAAGAAAACCTCATTGAGGGAAATGTGTCTGAGTTACTTAGCTTTGCATTCACAGCTGAAGGAAAAAATTAATATTTTATTACTCATTTTGCCCATTACCTCTCCCAATTACTATCCTTATCTCAAAACCTCATCTGGTTTTTGGGCATCAAAAAGACTACTAGTTTGACTCTGGCTGAATGCCAGATACTCACCACAGCCATCCTACCACTTGTTCCACAACTGGAAAAGGGAAACAAAATATAATGAAAGGTTCACTAATTAAGACAAGGACAGAGAGAGATCACTCACCAAGTCACAAAACAGACTCAGCTTGTGGACATGAATTGAATTTATTACCAATTGGAACCAGGGCAGGATAATGAGAAGTAAAATAAATCTTAAAACCACATTCCATCCTTCCCAAGCTCTACCTCCCCCCCAGTGCCACATGGAGACAGGGAATGGGGGTTATGGTCAGTTCTTCATATGTTGTTCCTGCCACTGCTTGGGGAGGAGGTCTTTCCCCTGCTCCAGCATGGGGTGCCTCCCACTGGAGACAGTTCTCCAATGTGGGTCACTCTTCCATGAAGTGCAGTCCTTCAAGGGCAGCTTTCTCCAACATGGATCCCCTACAGGGTTGCAAGTCCTACCAGGAAGCCTGCTCCAGTGTGGGCTCCTCTCTCCATGAGTCCACAAGTTCTTGCATGGAGCCTGTTTCAGCATGGGTCTCCCATGAGCTTACAGCCTCAGCTCTGGTGTGGGTCTCCTCCATGGGCTGAGGGTGGATCTCTGCACCCCTTGTGGATCTCCATGGGCTGCAGGGGCACAGCTGCTTCACCATGGACTTCACCACAGGCAGAGGAATCCCAGCTCCAGCACCTCCAGCATCTCCTTCCTCACTGACCTTGGTTTCTGCAGAGTTGTTCCTCTTACATGTTCTCACTCTGTGCTTCTCTGGCTGCAATTATATCTGTCCAGTAACTTTCTTTTTTTTCCTTCTTAAATATCACAGAGGCCTTACTACTGTTCCTGATTGGCTTGGCCTTGGCCAGTGGCACACCCATCCTGGAAACAGCTGCCATTGGCTCATGCCAGGATATAGGGGAAGCCTCTGGCAGCCTCTCACAGAGGCCACTCCTATGACTGCCTCACTGCCAAAACCTGGTTACACAAATCTAATACACATGTATTTCATGAACATCTGCAATGGAATTTCTAATTCATTTTCTCCATCCCATCACCATTTCTCCTCAAAGGTATTCAAAGATATAGGTTGTAGGAACATAAACACAAGTGTTTAGATATCAGGTCCCATTGTAAACAGTGGAATGGTAACTAATTAGTTAATCTTGTCCAGCCAGCTGATCATTTCTTCAAGCATAAGCACCTTCAGGATGATGCGAAGGCTTCTTCTGTTCTACTCACTGCTTTATGTTAACTGCAACATACTATGTTGGCTATAAGTCTTTTTTAGACATCTAAACTTAGATGTCCACACTTTAGTATTGAATTCTTCCCTTATTGTGAAAAAATGTCTGGGTTAGTAAAAAAAAATATGCACTGTTCTGGGGAAGGACTTAAATGTATGTGAGATGAGAAAATTACACCTCAACTCTATCAAGAGAAACTATTTTAACACTGAAATTGAAAGTTAAATCAAAAATCAAAAAAGTGTATACCTACCCTAAGCAAACTCTGTAAGGAATGGCCAAACATCTCTGATACCTTCTAAGCTTAGTCTTGCTTTAGGTTATTTCCGGCAAAATAACTCAGTTTTTACCAAATGGATGAAAGTTGTATCTGTTTTATCCTGAAATAGCCAAAACCTCCCACATGGAAAAAAATGTAGGGCAGATAAAATTTAGTCTGGGTTATACAATAAATGACCACTCTGTGACAGTCATATAAAAGCTGAGAGTGAGTTCCTGCTCCAATTTTACTTTTAGACAAGAAATTACTCATGCAGTCCCTTTCTTGCTTGCTTTCTTAAATGTCTAAACAGCTTTCAAAGGCCATAAATTATTCATAAGAATAGGAATATACTAGATTTCAATATTTAGGGCCTAAAATATTCTGTTTGGGAAGGCATTAAAATGTTTTTATAATTCCAAACAGTAATCCCTGGAAAGGTTACATCTAGACACCTAGCATGAAGCACAGGGACATTCACTTAACTATATTTGCATCCTCTCTAACCATAAATTATATGAAGCTTGTAATAGATGATAGACAGATGACACTCAGTATTTCAGGACATTAACGGGACTATAATGAGAGTCATCTTTAGTAGTTCCTTGTTCCACAGGGATATAGAGGATACTCTTTGTTTAATTAGACAAGACTCTGGACAAGGCGATATGTCTCTATTGTGTGATTATTCTGTCTCTGTTTGTGGATTTTCTGGGATAAGGGATCAAAAGCATAGCCCCCCTCAAAAAAAACCCTTTGAACAATAAAACGGAGATTTTCTATTCCTCTAGAAATGATAGGAAAACCATTTAAAGTGTCTTGTTAAAAAGTTGAAACAAAATACAGCCAAGGACCTGGCTTGTATTCTGTAGTTTCCCTGAAATTCTAATTAGCCACTTCTAATTTCTTTCTAATGTTATCTATGTCTGAATCTCAAATTGAATTTCAGTAAAAGCACAAGCATGAAAAGGATAAAACTTTGGTTCAAACTGCAATCAAACCATCTATGTAGCTAATATGTCATATTTCCTAGACAGTTTTCTCAAACACATCAAGGATCATTCCCTCTGGGAGAAAAAAAGAGAAACAATCATTCTTTTCTCCCTCTGGTATTTGTCTTCTGTCTTCCTTTGCTCCCATGGCTGACTTTGCAGATGTAATCTAATAATGTAATTTAGAGTAATTCATATTTATCTAATGAGAATAGTATTTTTGAATGGCACAAGATTATTTTAGTCTGTTCCAAGTGTTGTGTGAATTAAAAAGGTCAAAGAAAGATCAATCTCTCCTTGACAAAAACAGCTCCAAAACCACTCCTGCAAAGCTTCTCAGAAAATTTTCTTATTCATTCAATCCTATCAAGTTAGGTTATTATTATTATTATTTGGTTTGTAGCTTCCTTATTTTTGTAATATATTTTTGAATAATGGAAAACTGCAGGAAATGGAACACAGAAGGGAATTGGAGAAAAACTGTTCTTACCATGTGTATAATAATTTTGCTAAATACTACCAGTATTCATCAGTCATTGGCACTAAATATAAATATATAAAAGAAATACATAAATATATCTATATATGTACTCCCCTGCAAACTTGAAATGTATATCAGATAAAGCAAAGAGCATGCACTGAATATCTACAACACTGAGAATATGACCTGGACAGGCTCTCTGAGTCTGTCAGAGAGAGACTAGAGAGAGAAAAATCTGCCAAGATATTTTCACCTTCCATCTGCTTTAAGAAAATCTCTATATACATACATAGTCCCATTGGAGATGCATTATCAAAAGCCCTGTCTAAGGAGAGAATGAACTTCTCCAAGTGATTTTTTTATCCACAGAAAAGAATAGAAAGAATACACAGAAGGGCAAGAGTGCTTTGTTTATGTATTTTTTGTTTGAAGAGTCTGTCTACACATACTGTTTAATCAAAGCCCTCTGCGCAAGCCTTTACTTGACAGTTCCTAAGGAATGAAAGTGACAGCATAAATGTAAATCACATTGTTATTTTAATCACCATAGAATAAAGCGTTGCACAACTACTCATGCTCAAAATCAAGTCCAGTTTCTCATGTCAGTTTAACAAAATTACAGCTTAAAACATTGAGTGTTGCTCTGAAGCATGGGTCACAGGGTTTCGCTGTTACATGCCTTTGCCATTGTATTTCTACTACATTCACATCTATTCTCTATAAAACATTTTTTCTGCTTCATATCTGTTGGGCAGGCCTGGATTCCACAACAATTCTCTCTGCCTGCTTTCTATTTTGCAACTTCACTTCTTCAGACCTCCAGACAGAAAACTCCTACAAGACTACACAGACTGACACATTCTTCTCTTTGTTGATGAAACAGAACACATTTTTCTTTAGTTTTTCTTAAATTCAGAGTCCTTTTCTTTGATTGAAGAATACGTGAAAGTTAAACTGCTTCTTATAAAGATTTCTTATGGTCAGATGCTAAAAGTGCAGAATATGAGTTTAAAAACTAACTGCTCGGTAAGAAGCGCCAATTTTATTACTGCTAGGTCCCTCAAAAAGAAGTAAATGTATTATAATACTCATTTGATTGATCTAACAATACAAAATTTGTCAGTTTTGAATGCAAATAGTTTCCTGACTTTTTTGAACCTAACATGTAGGAAAAGGAAGCATTTCTCAAAAGTAAACCAGTACATTTTATCTTTGCATTTTTTTCTCCTTCCTGTTTTACATATTCCCTTTTCCAATGACAATAACTGTTTTCTCTGTCAATGCAGTATCAAACACCAGCATAGCTAAAATGCTTAACAGCTACTTTTCTTTTTTTCCATTATTCTGGGACAAATTAATTTTTTTTAGGGTTGCATGCACCAAATTGTTTATATTGTATGCAATTTTTCATTCTTTTATACATATGAAGTAGAAAGAGGAGTGACTGAAAAATGTAAGCAATACATCCCTAGATATAAGAGTTTCTGAAAATAGGAAAGTCATTAAGGTGAAATTAATATTTGTGCCAGAGTCCCCAACAGTTCCCAAAGGCTTTGATGTGAAGTGTGAATTACCATGCTCAACAGCACTTTTAAGTACAGCACAGAAGTAGCAGCTTCTTGTATTTATCTTCTGTTCTGTAACAACTGCTTTCAGTTAAAAACAGTCGAGGTGAAAAAGGTCTGCTTTAGATTGGAGATATGCATTACACACCATTAATTTTTTTTTTCTTGCCTATATGTTATATAGGCATGAGAGGACTTTTCTGACTTGATTCTTTAGCATCATATAATGTAATGTGAGTTCCTCTCACATATTCTTACTCTGCTCTTCTCTGGCCACAATTGCTTCTGTGCAATAACTTCTTTCATTCTTAAATACATTATCCTAGAGCTGCTTCCACTGTCTCTGATGGGCTCAACCCTGGCCAGCAGCAGGTCCATCTTGGAGTCAGCTGGCACTGATTCTGTCAGACATGGAGTAAGCTTCTGTCAGCTTCTCAGAGAAGCCACCCTCCTACCAAAACCCAGTACACAGTCCCAGAGCTAGATGCAGCACTCCAAGTGGGGGTCTCACCTAAACAGGGTAGAGGGGGCAGAATCACCTCCCTTGACCTCCTGGCCACAATTCTTTTGATGAAGCTCAGGCTGTGGTTGGTTTTCTGGGCTGCAAGTGCACATTGACAGGTCATGTTGAACTTTTTGTCAACCAAATCAACATAATTTTGCTTTTTCTGTGAAAACTTTGCCCAATACAATTTTTACAGAGTAAACAGGAAAGGGAAGCTTGCAACTGCATATCATGAAAATTGTCACACCACCTGAGACCCTATCCTGTCTTAGAAATAGACACAATTAAAGGTTGAATTTACTCAAAATTCTGTCTAATTTCATGGACTACTTTTGCTATTTTGATAGAATTCTATTTAAATATTCTGACATCACAATGGCTGCTTAAGCAAGTTTGTTACATGTCCTCCTACCCTTCTACTTTGTGGGCATCTAAGGCTGAAAGCTGTCATTCTACTTTCTCAAAATTCTTGCTGGTATCTATTCTCTTCATACATTGCCACTCAGGAGGAACAAATGATGTAATTGGACTGCTTTTTTCTCTTCAAGGTTTTGTCCAAGTGTTAATTCAGAGAAGTTATTCAAAGGAAATGATATATAAATAATTTCTTCTCCTCAGTTGTATGCAGACTTCCAGTTTCACGGAACATGGCTTTTTTCAATAACTTGATATTTTTAGGACTTTATTGTGCCATGATTATTAATTAAAGTGGAAAACATTTCTAATTTGTTACTGTATCAAGTACGATGAAATTATGTTCAAAGAGATAATTTTCCATATCCACATTCTTATTTGCTTCTCTTTTCTTTTGGAGAACATATAAGAACATTCCCGTGTACTGAAATGAGTTACCCTATTAAGATTTCAATCCAAGTTAAGTATATTTCTGCATTTATTTTGTCTTCAGATTTTTTGATTATCATAAAATTCCAGATCAGAAATGCATGAAATTGAAAGACATTTATGTATATATACAAAGAACTATTAAGATAGAAAAGAGATACTGCATTTTGGAGAAGTCATGATTCTAATTGTACAAGTGAAAAAGATCTAGGACCAGATCAATAAACAGGAATGCTTCATTCCTTTTTACTGGACAAACCCAAGAGTCTTTTTGTGAACATAAGTACCCGGAAGATAATGTTTTCCAGGGGAGAAAACTTACAGCTGCAAGTATGCAACATCTGAATTTAACATAGCTTTTCCTGCTTTAACATTCTGGAGAGAAGAGAGGGCCAGGGGGAGTGACCTAAAAATGGATTGTGCCTTTTGGTTGAATCCATTTAGGTCATCTATGACAACCATTTTTAAAAATATTCCGAATATGACCTGATCTTGTAAAATGAACAGAGAAAAGAATCTATCTTGAAGCATTTCATGGAGTATGTAATGAACAAGATGTTTTTTGTTGCAACCATTTTACAAATATCCAAAGAAATGCTCTTACTTCACATCTCAAATGACATATACATAATACGAAGCTATCAACTTTGTGTTGCTTTTTTTTTCTGTGTTGAAGCAGAAAGGAAGAACATGTCTGAATTGCACTGGGGGGGTGTAAAATTCATGTGTAAGAGGATTTTGCAGTATCTAAAAAAATTTTGGCTTTCCTCAGTATATGTTCAGGAAGATATTTAAATGTTCAATCAATTTGAATCCAGTCTACAGTCATACTTTTCAAACTGCATGTTGTTTGATCATATGTAGAATTCTGTCTTTCAAGACAACTCTTAAGCCATCCAAGAAGATGGAAGCTTATGTTTGAAGTCTAAATGCAGCTGAACAAAAGACAGTCTGAATTGTTACACAGTTTGGTGAAAAAAAGAAAAAAAATTCATATAATTATTTAGATGCCATTTAAGTAAAACTGATCTGGCCTTAATTACTGATTTGTTGATTTTTACATGCAGAGAATATGCTGAAGACACTGTGCAGAATTACAGCAGGTTATCCTCATATTAAGGATGAAATATCCTTCTTGGGGTCAGAATATTAAAGCATTAATCTAGAATGAATCAAGAATGTAAACTCCCACTTATGGACTTAGACACGAAGTAGAGCAACCACTGTATTTAAGAAGTGCTTGGGTTCACCCTTAGATATTAGTACATTTTTATTTCGTTATCTCCACTTTGATTTATTCCTGAATCTTTAAATGCAGGAGGTTGAAAAAGTTGGCCAGGACTCATCAGTCCATCCACATCTCTATTATTTCATTGCAAATTAGTCACTAGCTGACATAATGTAACTTTTGTATATTCTATCTCTTCCTGACACCTAAAATCAAATTGTCTATGCAAAGTTACAGTTTCAAGAGAAGTAGAGGAGGATGAGCTCAATGATCTTCGAGGTCTTTTCTAACCTTAATGATTCTATGTCAGCTCTCTTCCCTCTCTCCTGTCCCCTCCTCCCCCCTACCCATCATATATCAGTTAATTTTTTTGATGGCTTAGCACTGTTTTGGCAGAAGACGTCTGTAATCATTTACCACTATTGTTCTGTACTAGATTTTCCAATACCATCCTACAGTGTAAGAGTCTACAGGAAAGGAAGTTCCCAGTTTCTAATATCTGAAAAGCTCATTTGGTTTCATTTGTAAGGTAACAGACTAAGTTCAGAGCTCTGTAGTTATACAAAAAATCCAGTTAAAGCATCAGCATCCACTGTTTAAAACTGGGGTCCTGAGAGTTGTGCCCTTCAAATTATATGGCAGTATGAGTCAAAGAATCACTTTAAAGTGCTTCAATGTACCAGTTGTTCTTGGTCTGAAATTGTCAGTCTTCAAAGCAAGGGCAGACTCAGAGGAGAGCACAGGTAGGTAGAACTGAGAATATCTCTCTCCTATAGTGTCACTGAGACACAGATACAGCTTTAGGCTGGTACAGCCTATATCTTTGGTGACTGCTCTTTATTATATAATAGCCTGATTTTTCAGTAATTTCCTTTTGTACATTGCATTCATGTCCTTTCAGTGGACTCCCTCTACTAAATCCATGTCTTTTTTCTGCTGGGAGTCCAGCCCTGGTCCCAGCACTCCAGACATGTCTCCACAGGGCTGAACAAAGCAGGAGTTGCTCTTTGAGCTGTTGGCCACACTCTGCCTAATGCAGCCCTGGAGGTTCTTGGAAGCTTTTGCTGCAAGGGCTCATTGCTGGCTGATGGGAAGGCTGGTGTTCACCAGGAACTCCAGATCCCTTCTCTGCATCTTTTTCCAGACACCCCTGCTCCACCCCTAACCTGTAATGGTGCATGAGGTTGTTACTTAGTGGAGCAGAAAGTAATAGAATGTAGGAACAGCAGAATAAATTCTCATTACATAGCACATATATCATGTACCATGATTATGTGGAGCATAATTTAATGGTTTTATCTGTGTGTGAAAGGGAGAGCAGCATATCTACTGACAGATAAAGGGTATTACTAAGTTTATACTTAAAGAGGTGCAAAAAGACATTAAAATGGGAAAAATTCACCCATAGAGGTTGAGTCAGACAAAGTTAGAGAGCAACTGCATTCAAGAAAATATAAAGAGTAGTCCTAAAATATCCAAAACAAATTGAACTTCCTAATACCAAAATACTGTCCCATTCTGAACAAATGAGTTTTCCATTCTCTCTGGAGAACAGGTTATTATCTTGAAAACACCGAAATAAATGAGGTGACAAACAACAGTGTTTGTATTAATACAGTCAACAGAGAGCTCAACTGCAGCCTAAAACATTATCAATGACAGGGCTGAAGGGAAGATTATTAGAGCTAAAATAACTGGTAGGTAAAAGTAATCATTCCACCATTCTCAATAAAAATATATATTCAAATAATCAGAAGAAGATAAAGAATTTGACATTTTTACATATGGATCCACAAATCTAAATAGCAATAAAAAGTAAAAAGACTTTTGAAAATTAAATACATAAGTCATAGGTAGAGAAAAAAAATAAACTCAACCAGGCATTCTGTTTTTCTGTGATTCTGCAATCTGGCAGTGATGAAAAGATTAAAATATTTAGGAACAGAATTCAGGAGAAAATCCCTCATGAGCTATAATCTCCTGTTTTCAATTTAGTAAAAGCAAATGGACCCAAATCCAGTGAAATGCTTGAAATATTTTTCATGATGCTATTTAAAGTGTCAAGAAGTTCTGAGATTACATTTAAGAATTTGTATCATAATGTGTGAACAGAATTTTTCAGTTGCCTTGCACTTTAAACTTATCCTAGCAGAGGGCACTGATGTTATGCACTACATAATGCATTCAGTCAGAACGGTGAAAGAGGTCAGATTTGATGCCAGATGTCTAATCTATCTCAATTATCTAATTTTAAACCCTCTTGGCACAAAGCGAGGGAAAATAAATTTTCTATTTACCATTAATTTTCCCACTGAGCACAGCCTGTTGATAAAGAAAGCAAACAAAAAACAGTCTAAATGGATAATAACCTGGCACCATTGATCTACTTTTGAAGGTTAATTAATCATACACTTGCCTTCAAGACTGTTATATTACAATGCACCTTATTTCTTACTGACTATCGGCTGCGTACTTGCACCCTCAGCACCCACAGCCAAGGCAAAGATTTGACTTTCAAAAGCTCCTTAGAAGCTCAGGTTAACACTATGCAAAACATCTACAGCTCAGTTCAAATATTTATCATTGCATATCCTGTATTATTTATAGCACTGACCAGAGTAGCCTGAGCAAACTGAAACATACATGTAAATTCTTTCCACAGTGTAGTGCACTGGAGGGGAGTTGAAGGTCTGCTATAAAACAATTACCCTCATTTCAGTGGCAATAAATCAATGAAATGAGAATTAATAATTTCTATCTATTATGCTACATCAGAAATTTATTCTGATGTCATGAACAAGAAAAAGCTCACAGTGTATTGACTCAAATTACTTCTAAACATGCATTGGATTTTGTTCTCTCTGTAAAAAAAATGTATTTACTAGTTAAAGCAGAATGATGTATATTATTTCCTCACACAAGTGATGATAAAGGATGACATTTATCTTGATAGCTCAAATATACTCATAGTCTATGCCACAGTCAAATAAAGAAGATAGGAGAATATTTTGACACTTTTTGTATTTGACAGACATATAAGATCATCAAACATCAAAAAAGACACCTAAGACCTGAACTTAATTTAGAGATGTGAGTGGCACACATCCTACAGCTAATGCAAACATGCAGCAGGTTGCGCTTCTCAGACCTTCAGATCAGTTCAGATCAGTTGAAAGCGTGCCACATTTCAATAAATCCTTCTCAATCAGGATTATAAAAACCATAGTTATTTAATAACAATTTGCAAACCCATTTCTTCATCCTTCCTTCATTCTAGATTTTATTTTTCCCCATGTATAGCATAGGGACATGGCTTAATAAAATCTTTATAACACAAAGTCCTTTAAAGCTTTTTTAATGTTACTCCTCTGAAATTACTTGGGAGGATCATTTGAACTAGTCTTTTACAGTCACATGCCTACAGATGCACCCAGTGAGTTGCTTTGAGTTATATTTATCACATTGCCTTTGCCCACTCTCTAGGAGAGCGTAGCTGATGTTTTTATTTACATGAAATGACTTAATCATCCTTTTTACTTTTTAACCATATCCTTCCTGAACAAATCTCTTGAAAATTGCCATTACTGTTAATGCCATTTCACCTCAGCACCTTCTAATCCTTACGGTATGATTTAGATGTATGGTGTATCACCAGTCAACCTAGAACATTCTTGTTCCTCCTACTGCATCACAATAAGGGTCACTGACCCTACTAAATGGTGTTTATTCAGCTTGCAACCTCTTTCAGATTTAATAGGTAATCCTTCATCCAAAAGTAAACAGCCCTTAAATGGCCTCAGATAGATCTGCAAAGTGTTTGTTGTCAGCATTGCTGCATTCCATTTCATTTATGACCTTTTACAGTGAAAAACTGACTTCATATTCTTCTAAAGGCTTGGGTAATTATGGAAGGAGAAACCAGATACAAGATCTTGAGGATAAATGCATAAAGTGCATTTACAAGTAATAAATTAAAGGAAGAATAACACTTATTTTTCCTGCCAAAATACACTTAAATAAAAAGAAAAAAGTTGAGCAAACTTCTGTGTTAAACTCATTTGTTCCTGATCAAATGTGGCGTAGGTCCAGAGAGACTTCTTTCTCATATGAGAAATATGTTTACACACTCAATAATAATCTAGGTCTCTAAAATGGTAACAATAGGAGGAAAATAATGATATATGTATTTGCTACTTAATTAACACCACATAAACTAATTTTCTCATCATCTTTGCAAATCAGATATAGCTATGATATCTCTATTCCTGCCAATTGACTGCAAGTAGGGTGACCTTTTTTCTCTTTTCTCTACTGTTTTCAGACAGTTATAGTTAAGGGAAATATTTTAAACATTCTTCTATTGTATTCTGATTAATTTTTAATATTAGTGATAACCTTGTCCTCCAAACATATAAATTTTAAAAAGTATAGAAAATTACAATAAAGCAAGAAATTTATTTTAATGTGGTATTTAATTAAAGTGAATGGTAATTAATTCATTAACTTTTGCATTGTTTCATCAGCTGACATGAAAGTCACATGGCACATCAGCCACTGATTGCTTCATATTTATCTAATATATTATAGATATTACACAGAGAGAGAGCAAATATTTTATCATGATGTATGGCTTGGCCCTACTAAGATATAACACAGAACATAGGTCTGCTTCCTTATATTTAAATATAACACAGGAGCAAAATGCTGAACAATGCCTGAATCTGATGTTCATGGTTCTAAGCAATGTGCCATTTAGGGGTTCCAGAGGAACTCATTATCCTGAGTAACCCATTTTTTTTCTAGCCTAGGTATTAAGTTTTAAAATACACTTACTTTTAATTTTTTAATGATTTTTTTTTTAATGTACCAAACACTAAGATGCTCCAGTTCTGCTGCCTGCACTACAGGCTGTGGTGAAGTTTCTGAATCTTGAAGTGCAACATTGTTGCCCAAAATCATAACTACTCAGCTGGGCTGAAAAATGTGCAGGATTTGTGAGGAAAAGGTGCACTTGGGCAGACACACATGTTCAACTGCAGGATCATGTAGAGCCTTGAAGAACCATCAGGCAGGTCTCAGGTCCCCCAAAGGCACTCTGGAAACATAAGGGGCAGGAGGAAGGGAAAGCTGGAGCCCACACCTAGCAGGCAACCTGAGAGCACATGCCTGGCTCCCACCATCCTGCAGTGCTTCTGCAACCATAGCTCCCATGGTGGCCATCTCCCACCCCTCTTCCTTTTGCTGGAGGTCTCCTCTTATGGCATGGACTTTCTAGGCAGATTGGGCTGTATGTAGCTTCTTGCTGGGCTGTTGTTATGCTGCTGCTAATTTATGGGTTTTTTCACTTTTCTAGTACTTATTTCTTCGTAACCCTTGAAGCAGTTCCTTCACAGCTGTCAAGGCTCATCCCTTCAGTGACTGGCAAGTAGTGATTTTTTTCCCCAACTCGTGCCCAAGTTTAAGACTTGCACTGTTATCTCACACTTAAACTGTACAAATCATAACGAGAGATACCTGATACCAAACTCTAGTTCACACAGGCCAGTATTCTTGCAATGTGACCGACCAAGACTAAAGCAGCATGCATTTAGCATCCAGCAAAGTTAGCACAACTTTAACCACTGCTCTGCTATAGCAATGGCAATACTGGTTTTCTTGGTCACCATGATGCAGCAGTAGACACAGGGTGAGCGGCTTTCCACTAAATGAAGAACCATGCAGAAATGCTAGCTAACTACCAGTCAGGTTCATTTCTGCACAAGCACCGGGCTGCTACATAGTTCAGATGGCTGAGGCTAGAAATCCCTGCACTGCATATCATTGTGTAATAGTTATATCTGTCGTAAGGTGTAAAGAATATCAAATAACCTCTTAACAGATGCTGAAATAAATGCCTGCCTTGAATGAAATAGCTGTAACTTCCAATTGTGTCACAAAACTATCAATTCCCTCTAGTGGAAGAATGAGAGCTAGAGTTTCTGTGGGTACCTCTAGAATGTAATTATATAATTCATAAAATCATATAGCTTATTTTTGGATATTAGAAAAGCCATGAGTACACATAATACTGGGACTCTACTTACCCGTATATCCACTGTGAATGAGCATACATTATGCTTCTTAAATTTAATTAACCCCATTATAAATATGCGTATATGTTAGAAGATATATATGTTATACCATGTAGTATTCAATTATTTTTTAATTAAAAGAAACAAGAAACTGGTTAATTGCAGAAAATTATCAACTATATTCTCCAGTATGGACAATTCCAGAAAGCAATTTAAATGTCTTCCTGCACATGGGTTTCCATTGCTTGAGATTTTCACAGGCTGTTAAATCCAAAAGAAAAATACAAAAGCAACCCTTCTGGGGACTATTCATACTTACACTGACTGTTGTTCCTTTTCCAGTCAGGAAAAACTGGCTATATAAACAACAAAAGGACACAGTACATTGAAGTTATACCTAACTCAAGAGATTTCAGAGTTTACACACACAATAGAATTATCATTATGCACAGCTGTATCCAAAAGCTTTATTCAAAACTTTTTTCAAACCTTTAACATAGCAGAATTTATAGATGAATGTGACAATGATTATTGGTTTGGAACACTTGTTTTCTTATCTCTCCCTAACATGGTATAAATTATACACTGTGAAATACTTCTAAATCACCTTCAAGGTACAATAATAAGATGAGATTTATCAACATGACAGTAAACTAATTTCAAATTGATTTATGGGAGTTCAGTACATTATGAAATGTTTGTACTGTATAACCACTTTATCAAGGCAAGCAATGGAGCTTATTTTCTAGCATTTATACCAGAACCTTTTATTTTTACTATATTATTTTTACAGGAACTGTCCATGTGATCAAAGATTAATTTTTACTTTGAATATATCTCATACTTTATTAACAGAATATCATTCTGACCTAGTTACCAGAGAAGATTTAGCTTTACTGGGAGCTTTAGATCACCCTTCATTTTACCCATTCTTTAATATTGGCCACAATGGAGTCCCTGTAGCCACTGAAGCCACAAAGAGAAAGTCCAATTCAGAATTCAGCTAAATATATCTATTAAAAAAATAAAAAAAAAGAAAAAAAAAAAGGATGTCCTTTTCAAGAAGGATATTCTTTATTCTTGACAGTGTCCATATCCACCCCAGAACTCTTCACTTCCACTGCCTCCTTAGCACAGCTGCCTACAGTGGTACTGAGTTAGCTACTGATGGAAAAATATCTTCACTGTTAAAGCTTTCTACCTGCTCTTCTGTACCTAACCCATCACCCCAGCTGTGGACATTTTTTTCCTTCTAAAACATATTCAGAAGAGATGAGCAGAATTAACATAGCATTGTTCCTGAAATTTAAATTTGAATATTACAAAACCTTTGTGGATTGGCCTCTAGAGTTCTAGGAAGTAGTCTGCAGACTTGAGTAGGGACATTAAGATGTGATTTAGTGAAGGTAGTGAGGGTGTAGATCTTTAATATGCTTTCACACCTGATACTGTTAATTAATTGAACATTCTCCTACTGTATTTATGCGTATTATAATATTTTACATATAACATTCTTCTGCTAAATTTGCTGTCAGCATTCATTATGGAGCTAGAGTAGTGACCAAGTAAAAGATCAAGCAAATTTAACTTGGGGTACTCTAGAGAAGGAATTATTTACTGGCATGGTACTTTTTTCTCTCTTTTTCTATTTTCTCTTTTCAAAAATTTCAACATTCAACAGACTGATTAATTAGTTAATACCAAGCTCACTGCTGACTAACAACAGCTTGTATACATGAAGTACTAACAACAGCTTGCATACATGAAGAACTGACAATATATTACTAGTTATCTCATTGAAATGGTTGTGACACTATTCAAGCCCTATCCATATAAAATTGGAACTTTATATATAAGAGATAATTTTCATTAAGGGCTAACATTTGGCCCAATTAATTATGCTGTCATTAGCTATGTATGGCATTAGCCACACACTTTTCCTCCTTGCCTGCTAAATTGCTGTATCGTTTTCTTTTATCCTTTATCTACTGAAAAATAAAAGATTCACCTAGAATATCCATTTATGTATGTTTGAGCAATTATATGTACAGTATATCTTGCTTAGAAAAGAACCTTTTGACTTCTGTGAGTACTCAAACTGGGCTTTTATTTGTATGGAAACTTTGATTCATCTTAGGGCTTTATCATTTATTATGAGAGAGGAATGAATTTAAGTGTCTCTGTCATACTCTGGCAGTACAACTACAAGAATATAAAGAAATTTAGATGACCAAGTCGAGATTCCTACTTTGGATGAAGCTGACTAGCTTTCCTATCCCACTGACTCCATTGACTAGAGCCTATTATTGCAGCCTAGATGTCAAGTTTGCCTGTAGACAACAGAATTTAAGTGTCCAGTTATAGACCTGAAGCTCTCCGTTTCTGATAAACCTGTTTCTCCAAAGGCTTGAGGACTTGAAGTAATGAATGTTTTGAAGAGTCCACTGTCTGTTTCCTACTTTAAAAACATTGAGCATCCACACGTTAAACATCCTATTTCATTAATTATTAAAGGCTGTGCTAGCACTATGAAACTGTCATGTCCATGAGGGCACCAACAGTCCTAAATGTTCTTGCCCAGACCCCCAGAGCTTTCCCCACCCTGCCCAGCGCCCAGGACTCCACATCAACCCTCAGGGACCACTGGGTCCTGCCCCAAAAATGCCACACATCCATCCCCACAGCCCTGCCCTTCTGTATATTGATTCCAGCTGTACAGAAATTTTTTCCCTTAATATAAATATTATAATATAAAAATATATAATAAATATATAATATTCAATATGTTCATGTCTAACCCATTCACGGAGCTCTTACCATCTCTCTTACATGCCCAGCATCTGGCAGGTCTCAGAAGACAAATGCTACTTTATATGACGAAAAAATATCTTTCCTGGCTGAGGGAAAAAAACATTAAAAAATACGATTACCCGGTGATGACAAGTTATGTCAAATTTGTTAAAAAGCAGAACTTCAAAAATATATAGAACTTGGTTTTATTATTTTTACCTGAAAGAAAAAAATAGGTCCCTGGTACCTTTTTCTTTCAAAGCTGTTTATTAAAAGACTATCTTGCACTAAAGTAAAATTTGGTTGAAGTTAAAGTTACATAAAAAAATTTAATGTTCATGTGTTTTTTATACTTGGACATTATCATAAAATCTACTGCTGCATAAGCATAAAATGTATCACTTATTGTGTTATACTAAATTCACTGAAGAATTTATTATTAAAATACACAAAAAATAGTGCTTACTCAAAGTATTATGTTACGTTATAATAATAACTATATAATAAAGATGAAAATTTCAAATTTATATATATATATATATATATTTACAACTCACTTATATTCCCAAACTGCAAGAATAACAAAGGCATTTTCTCATAATGCAGTTGAACTGAATTTGATGATATATTTTAGAAGCCAAGCTTTAGATAGAAACAATGTATAATATTAAGACAGAAATTGCCATAAAAATACATTAATGACCAAATGTTGCAAAAATACTGATATAAATTTAGTATTTTTTATAAATAAATGTTATCATTCTCCTTCTCTATTTTCACCCATCCAGGATAGGAAAAGTGTCATGATGTCATTTAAAAGATAGTAAATTATATTAGAATTATTCCTCCATTTATAGACCTTATTGAAAAGAAGTTGTGCAACATGAAATCTGCCTAATATATTAACACTTTATATATATGTAGAATATAATTTGTATAATTCAAATTAAACATCTGTCTCTTTTCTTTAGGTAAGACAATGTACCAATTATACAATTCTTTTACTCTTCAGAACTGATTTCAGATCAAAGTCTGTAATGAAGGTGATATAAATGGAGAAAAAGAACATTATCTATGCATATCTCACATGACACAATAGTACCGAAACAAATGAAGAACTCAGCGGAGGAAAGACCAGACTTTGAGAAAACCATAAAAGTATTGGTGTAACTATGATTGAAAATAAAGAAATAGCCAATATTTTAAAAGAACTTACTCACAGAGATATAAATAGGGTAGAAACAGTAGTTTTGAAACTTAGTATAAGAGATAAGACATTCCTGTTTCCAATAAATACAGTGGTTATAAATATGTTATCATATATTCATACATTTATAGCCAATAAAATAAAACATAGTGAATTCTATTGTGTGTAAAAACGACAAGTGAAGATAGGAAAAACCCAGGAAACATATTTTATCTCTTTCTGTTTTATTTTTTTTAGAAAGCCTTCCAAATTAATGGGTTTTTTGAAAGTTTAGTATTACCTTTCTTTATGGCTTTAATTAGTAGTTATTATAAATTTATTTCTGTTAGTGCAACATATTATGATACAAATCACATGCACAATAGTTGTGAGTTTTGAAATGTAATTTTGGATGGAAAGTCTATTTGTGATTTTATACCTATATATTTACAGAATTGATGTATATTACAAACACATACAAGGCCTAACAAAGAATTAAAGTTACATGTTGGTTAGTATTTTTTTTCTTCAAGTAGCAGGCATTTTATTTTCTTCAAGGAAGCACCTTGCTCAAATATCATTCAATAAATAAAGTATATTACTACGCAAACTGTGTTCCTGCAGGTGAGGAACAAAACACAGAACACAACCTGAAAAAAAATATCCATTACCAGGAAACACAATTAGCAGTAAAACTAGCCAGCAACTTAAGTACTGATAAAAGTAGTTTATCCCATCAGAGTATTCCTTGATGAAGGGCAATTTGGTAATAAAGATTAAAGAAGTTATTTCAAAAAACTATTCTATATAAAATACACATTTTTTCTGAATATGCATGAGTATACAGGATTTTTCCATTGCTTGAATATTCTCCGGAATATGGAAAAGGGATATTAGTTTATATGAGATTTTCACTTTGTCTGTATTGAGAGTCAGTCTGTATTCTTGCATTGAAAAAAAAATGACAGACTCTTGAGGTATTGCATGTTGTTTTGGTTTGAGTACAGTTCTTATCTGCATGATTTTAAATTATTTATGTTCCTATCATATTGGTGGAATCCCACTACAGCGGTATTCTCTTGTCCTGAGAATTTGCAATTTATAATCCCTATCTTAATGAGTAAATTATCCATGCCTGGCCCTGAGAATTCCTCTATTATTTGTCACAGTAAACTTTTAAAATTCTTTATTTGCTCTTTAAGAATATGTTACATTTATAAAACTTTATTTATATGCACTCAAGAAATACACTTATTCCTTGTCCTGGTTTTGGCCAGCACAGGGTTAATTTTTGCCATGGCCGGGAGGGGGCATGGCTAGGATCCAGAGATAGTTCTATACTACCTCACCTTGTTGGCGGGGAGGAGGAAGTCTTTTCCGGGTTGAGGTAGCATGGGATGGTCAGGTAATGGTGAACATTTGCATATGAATCATTCACCTCTCTTATACATTTGTGTTATCAATATTGCTGCTGCTAGTGTTCATTTCCTTATTGCATTGCTGTTTCCCGGAAATTGTTCTTATCTCAACCTGTGATCGTTACCTTTTGTGTCTCCAATTCCCCTTTACATCCCTCTGCAGAGGGAGGGGCAGAGGGAGAGGGGGAGTGACCAAACAGCATGTGTTTTTGAGTGGTTTCATTCGGAATATTAAATTGAGGAATACCATTCCTAATCATGAGAATACTAAAAAGAACAAAAAATGGTACCTGTTTTACAGCATTAGTGGTTTTTATAGCCTCTCAGGTACACAATTTAGACATAGAATGAGGAGGAAAAACTGACAAGAAGAGTCAAAGAGTAACTTTGCTTGTGATTACCCATGTTGGTTATTCAATTAATGGGGACAGGTAAAATATTAAACACAGAAAACTGGCTTTGAGGATATGAGTTCTCTGAGATGCAACCAAAACCTACTGTGTGGAGGTTTTGTTCAGTTCATGTGGTGTGTTTTCCTGCACTTGCCTGATGATCTCCAAAGTTTCTTGCTTTCTGCATACTGACTTTTCAATGGAATTGTCATTTCAATTGATGAATTCATGAAAGATGAAGAAAAGATGTGCTCCCTGGTTACCTGAGATGAATCCTGCCAAGGTACCAATGTCCTTTTTAAAGAGTCAAGGTCTGTGCCAGTAAATAAAGAATGTCATTACAGAATGAAAACAGAGAAAGTAGGCTTCTGAGCCAGGGGACCTTGAAGCAATATCCCAAAAGAAAGAGGAAGAAAGGAAGAGTCTTTTTTTTTCTTTTCAGTTAGTTTTTTCATTGCATCTTGATCACTGTATATGTATATACCTAACTCTCCTTCTCGCACATGATACTAGATTTCTAACAGAAATTTATGACTATAACATAAACCACTGATGTAGTCCTATACAGATGGCAGCATATATCTTCTCTATTTGCATATGTTCAATTCCTGTTTTGATAACAAAGAAAGACAGAGTTATTAAAGCTGTAAAGCTTTGCAGGAAAAAAAAAAAAAAAGAGCAAAGAAAGGTGTTGCTTTTTGAGTCAGTGCAAGCATAAGGATTAGGATGAAATAAATGTAGAAAACATAATAAAATTTGTTTTCCCAGAATGAATTCTATGCAGATCATAGGTACAAATTGGATGTCTCAGATTAGCTTGCATTCTGTGTGAGGGGTGTCTCCCTTTCCCCTCTAACAGTGAGCTCTCTGAAAAAATATAGCCTATGGTATATAACCTTGCCAAAAGCAGAGCCTAGCTAGTTAGAACAAGGCAGAAGATTGAAAAGTGCTTGGTTTTCAGAGACTAATGCACAGCTCTAGGTGAGCAATAGGTAGTTGGTTAGTTGGCTTTATCCCAGTTATTTTCTTATACATTTTTTTCATTTAGTAATTCATGCTTAATAGCAGAGTTTAAAAAGCCTAGATCTAGTCTAGATGTTTTATAAACTTCTCTGACATATTAATAAAAACCTCTTTAATTAAAAAAAAAAAACATGTATTCTAATCTTTAAGCAATATTGTATATACTTTCTTTGGATGTGATAATCTTTTCCTCCACCAACTCTAACTGAAATTAACCTGACCCTTCTCTTTATTGCATTCAGTGATCTACACACATACTGGATGTAGTCCAATTCAAACACATTTAAAGGACTAAAATAAAAATTGGTTTGAGGATTTAAACATCAGTGAATTATGACAAAGCTTAAAGAGATCCTCTGATCATACTGGAAGCCAACACCTAAGCGCTGAGCATGCTTTGAGGTTCAAAATGAGCCTCGTCTGGCTGACTGATTTTAAGGATTAAGTAAAACTTGGTGTACAGACCCCTCTAAAAAACACCCTGGAGGACCAAGATTAATATTTGTGATGTCTAACATGACACTACATTGTGTCCATATCTCTAAGCAAGTAATTTTCAGTCTTTTTGTTATAATCCAAGGTAAAAAATAGGCACTGTTGGAATCTTTTAGAACTACCTGACTGGTCTGAGATTGGCACTTGAAGATCAGACCTGCTAAATCCCAGAAATGTCTGCTTTTTCCCACTAGCATTGCCAATACCACATAATCATCATTCTTAAATGATGCCTAATCTATTTAAGTGGACTGCCAGCCTTTATACTTATAAATTGCCAGTTTCCTACTCTTTTTACGAACAAGAACAAATATTAACTGTTAGCTTGTAAATTATGAACATGCAGATAGGAAAATTGCTGAAATAAAACTTTTCTCTTGAAAACAGGTTTCCCAGTAAGGCTGTGGACCATTTGGCCCTGGAGATTTTCAGAACTCAACCACATGAGCCAAGGTTTGACATTTACCCTGGTTTGAGGAGTAGGTCGGATTAGATGACCTTCAAAGATCACTCCAACCAAAGACTTTCTATGGTTCTAAGAATAATAATGTCAGTTACAGTAAAAAGAACCCATGAGTATTTGATTAATGCAGAGCAAAAAGGCTGAAATAGAAGATATTACTTTTGCTGCATATTTATTATAAAACAGAATATTTATGTATATTTCAGTTTCCTTAATGCATTAAACATTCTACTCTTAGCAAAATGAGAAATTGATAAACTCATGATTTTAAGTACAGAATGTGGCATTGAATGAGATTAGATATATGCTAATTAAGTCAATTTTGTTCAAAGGCTTTCTACAGTGTGTTGAATGTAATTTGAAAAGGAAACTTCTGGCCTTTGTTCTTTTCTGTGAGCCCTCATGAAAAGAAGAAATTATTTTCGTATCAGTTTTTATTCTTTTAGTAGGAGCAGAAGAGGAAGGATTTGGTTGAAGATTGTAGGATTGGTGAAATTTCCATATTTGGCAATGTAGTAGTAAAATTTCTAGATATTATATATTAAAAAGTGTTTTATTCCCAATCTCTAAAAAACATTTGCCAATTAATATTTAATGTTCTTTCATACTTCTGACACATCAGGAATCCAATCATAATAAACAACTCTAATTATGTCAAAAGAGACAAGGCAGAAGTGTTTAACACATTTTTCGCCTCTGTCTTCAACATGGATGAAAGAGAAAAAGGGTCTCAGTGCCCTAAGCTGGAGGACCATGACTGTGAAAATGATCAACTCTCAACTGACCCTGAAATTGTGGGGGATCTGCTGCTCCAGCTGGATCCCTAAAAATCTATGGGGCCTGATGGGATTCATCCAAGAACCCTCAAAGAGCTGGCTGATGTCATCACAAAACCTATCTCAATTTTTGAGCCGTCTTGGGAATCCGGAGAGGTCACAGCTGACTGGAAGCTGCCAAACATCCCAATTTTCAAGAAGGGGAAGAAGAAGAAGGACTCTGGAAACTACAAACCTGTCAATCTCACTTCAGTGCCTGGTAAAATAATGGAAAAGGTTATTCTGGGAGGCATTGGAAAACACCTGAAAAACAATGCAGTCATTGGTCACAGCCAGCATGGGTTAATGACAGGAAAGTCCTGCTTATCAAACCTTATTTTCTTTTATGACAGGGTAACCCAGATGAAGGGAAGCCTGTTGATGTAAACTTTTTGGATTTCAGTAAAGCTTTCAGCGTTGTCTCTCACAGGATCCTTCTGGAAAAACTGTGCAGCACACAGCTGGATAAACACTTTGTGACGGGTGAGCAACTGGCTCATGGGTCAGACACAAAGGGTTACAGTGAACGGTGACATCAGACTGGTGACTAGTCACTAGAGAGGTTCCACAGGGCTCCATCCTTGGCCCTGTGCTCAACATCTTCATAAATGACCCTGACACAGGACTGGAAGGGATATAAACAAGTTCACAAACAATACAAAACTGGAAGGGGCTGTTGACTCAGTTGAAGGCAGAGAGGCCATGCAGGGAGACCTTGGCAAATCAGAGGGCCAGGCTATCACCAACTGTATGAATTTTAAGAAGGGAAAGTGACAGATTCTGCACTTGGATGAGGTAAGCCTGGATATACAGACTGGGGAATGAGAGGCTGGAAAGCAGTGCTACAGAAAAGGACTTGGAGGTCCTGGTCAATGGCAAGTTGAGCATGAGCCATCAGTACCCTGGAAGGCAGGAGGGCCAGCCCTGTCCTGGGGAGCATCCAGCACAGCATCGCCAGCCTGGCAAAGGAGGGGATTGTCCCACTCTGCTCTGCACTGGGGCAGCCTCACCTCGAGTGCTGGGAGCAGTATTGGGTGCCACAATACAAGGAAGACATTAAACTGTTAGAGAGTGTCCAAAGGAGGGCAACAAAGATGGTGAAGGGCCTTGAGGGGAAGACATAAAGGATTAGATGAGGTCACTTGGTCTGTTCAGACTGGAGAAGAGGAGACTGAGGGGAGACCTCATTGCAGTTACAACTTCCTCATGACGGAAAGAGGAGAGGCAGACGCTGATCTCTTCTCTCTGGTGACCAGCGATAGAACATGAGGGGATGGCCCAAAGTTGTGTCAGGAGAGGTTTCGCTTGGATATTAGACAAAGGTTCTTCCCCCAGAGGGTGGTTGGGCACTGGAACAGGCTCTCCCGAAAGGTCACAGCACCAAGCCTGACAGAGCTCAAGAAACATTTGGACAATACTCTGGAGCACATGATGTGGGCTGTGCAGAACCAGGCGCTGGACTAGATGATCATTGAGGATCCGTTCCAAGCCAGCATATTTTGAGTTTCTGTGAAAGAGATTGTAGCTATTAAATCTATCAATTTTCACTTATATTTCCAAAATATTGATGCCTTGTTTCTGAAATTTTATCAGAAAGTTACATTCTTTTGAATGGATGTTGTTATTAATATTACAACCTAGTTTAAGACAGTAGCAAATGATGAGAAGCCACATCCTGATTAAATATTATAATGTCTTTAGAGAAAGATATTCCTATCTCTTCAATCACTTCTTGTTATGAAATATTCAAAATGGAAATCTAGGACTTGATGTAGCCTGTCTAAATATAGGTATTTAGTATCATCCTGGGAAAGTTGCTGAAAGAAGGTTGAAAGTGTGGAATTTCAATTGGTAAATTTGCCACTGGTAATCCTGTGCTGGAAAGCTTCAGTGAAGGAGAAAGCAACAGAAATTGTGGAAAGACTCTGACTATTGGATGAAGATGAAATTTATTTGCATCAAACTTTTTTTTTCCATCCCATTTCTGAAAGAGAATGGGGGAGCAGGACAGGGGGTGGTGGGGAAGAGGATCTCTATACATAAATATTCCTCTTTTGATAACCAAAATCTATGTCTGAATCCAATAGGTAGGACTTGGGCACTTTTAATGAGTAACATATTGCAAATAAATGCAACACAACAGAATTTCTAAGTAGACACTCATATTCAATAAGGTAATGCTGCTCCAGGTCTTAATGAGCATGCACTGGTGATTACCAAATAATGTTAGGAATTCTTGCCATATGGAAGCTATCTCCAGTGTTTACAATGACTTCACCCAGCTGTCACTGCAAAGTGGCCAGCAGTAGAATTACTCTCTTTTCAATCTGTTGGGGAACTTCAAAGGCAAGATACCATCAACATGGATTTTTTTTCAATATTACAACCCATACAGGTAAGAAACTGTTGCAGTCACTTTTAAAGTCTTATATTACTGAACCTTGAACTGTCCATTTCTACAATTAATCCTTAATTTCAAAAGAAAAAGGAAAAAGAGGATACAGAAGACATACTATTGACTGTATACTATATAAAACTTCGCTGCATATACATGAAGATAATCTATCTAATCTCTCAGTGGCAGCACATTTTGTCCTTATGTGGCACTGTTTGTGAATAGGTCCAAGAGAGCTCTTTTGTCATGAGAGAATTAATGAAATGCATTGAATCAGGGCTATTTTGCTGCTACAACCAGGGGCATAGATTTTCAGTATGTGAAAATATCCTCCAGGACAACATATGCGTTTAATCCCTGGTTTCAGAGATAGTTAAAGGTTCTGCATCTTTATTGGCAAAATTTAGTTTTGTGGTAAGATCACAACAGTTTCACAATTGGGTAAGAGAGGTCACAGGGAGGAAGTTAATGTGGAGTGGTAGTGCTGCAATAGTTTGGGAACAATGTGTAGGAATGCTCTGGAGGCAAATGCAGATACAATTAGAAAGGAGTCAGTGGAAGTTTTGCAGGTGTTAAGGTATTAGGGATAGTGCACCTTAATTAGTGTCAGGGGACTGAAAAAATTAGGATGAGTTGATGAAGCTTCATGACTCATGGGAACCCTTAGTTAGCAGAGTGGACTTTCTTAATCTTGTTCTCTTTTACATCTTGTGTCCTTATTTGGCACTCTGTCTGCACTGTGGCTTGCTACTGTGAGCTCCTGCTTACTTTCCCTCCTGCTGTGAGCTGCTTTGAGCCTTGCTCTGGAAGTCATATTTATAATAATAGAAGGCATTGTTGTAATGGGGAAATCAACAGAAATCAGAAGAAAGGGTGATTTGAAAAGAGAAGCTACAAAAAAAAAAATCAGGAAATCTGGAAAATACAGGGACTATGGAACTGCTAAACAAATTCAGGCATGTTTACTTAATTGTTTTTTCTCTATCATTAGATCAGAATATGAGACAGGAGCACACTGGCAGCATATTTCCTGAGAGCTATCTATTACTGGGAACACAGTGCTTGCTCTGTGAAGGTCTGCAGGTGGATAACAGAGCCCTGGCCTGAGGGTGGGCTGTCTGAACTGCCGTGAGTGTCTGGGCAGAACATGCAAAATTGCTGGGCATGACAAATAATAGAGCAAGTATGTAACAAAATTATAGATAGTGCTATGAGGAATGAAGAGATTTCACAGATGGTTAAAGGAAGTTATGTGAAAGTCAGCCAAACTTCACAAATATTTGGAGAAGAGGTTTAAATATCTTTTGGAGAACAGTGTCTTGCAGAGGCAGTGGTGCCTAAGTTACCATATCAGCAAAAAATGCATGAAGAAATATCATTGTATCACAGTATGTAGCTATAACAAACTCTTCCATCACAAGCAGGGTGAAAAATTGTCCTGTGAACAATATGCAACTTCTATTGGTTCTTTAACTGTAGATGGATAGACAAATGAAAGTTTAAAGACTGTTAAGGTGAAGTTCAAAAAAATGATATATAAAAGATCCTTAGATTTCTAACTTCTTCCCCAGGCAGTAATGTTTCAAAACAACAGTTTGTCCATTTGTTAATTCATTCTTTCTCTCTTTCTCTCTCTCTTTTTCTCTCTTTCTTTATTTCACTCTTTCCTTTTGTATTATTTTCTTGAAAGGGTCCTTTTTTCCCAGGGTGTGTTTATTTTTCTTAAAAAGTATAAATAACTTATCAGTAGTTACTTCACAGACCTCAAAATGTTTCAAATTTCTTCGTACAACACAAACTCCATAAACCAGGATGTTTGTAACATAACAGGAATTACATGTTATAGTAAAATAATAAATTAACAGACTCCCTAAAATCAGTAAGCATTCTACCATGGTAGTAATGCTGAAAATTGTATTTCTACAGAAGATTGAAAGGAAAGCAATTGTGATATAATCAACATTTCCTTATTTTCAGAGAAAAATAACAATAATAATAATAAAAAGATTATTTTGATTGAAAAATTGTAGTAGGAATTTTATTCAGGGAAAGGAGAAAGTAGAAATCCCTGACTGAAAGATATGAGAAGTGTAATATGTTTTCTCCTCTTCTATATTCTGTTTTGTCCCTGCCCTCCAAAAGAAGCAAATGACATAAGGAAAGCAAAAATGAAAGAGAAAAAAATAATACTGTTCTTACTATTGATGCATGAAAATAGTGGAGGACATATTCAGACAAAAAAAATTCCACATTTCAGTGATGTGTTTATGGAACTTCTTTCATCTTAATGAACTTTGAGTTGATAAAATCTTCACTACCACTGGCAATGCATCTTGAAATTGCAACTAGGGTAAAAAAACTTTCTTACTGTTTCTGAAATGTCTTTTTCTTCATCAATCCTCTCTTGTAAAGCCACATCATTCTCTGTGATCATCATTTTGAATACATAAGAAATTAATTTCCATCATAGGTTATAAAATGTCTACTTCCTTTTTCAGGCTGATCTTCAAAATGGAGTTATTAGCTGTAAAGAGATCAATAATTTCAGGTCACTGTCCTTTGAAATTTTTTTTTAGGTGACTGAGGATCAATAGGTCAGAGAAGAACCTGTTCTAACATAGATGTAAAAGGTTAATGTTATCCTTAAAACCCCAATTCAGTTAATTTAAGACAAACATTATTTTCTAAAGGTTAGGGAAAAATGCACAAGAACTTTTACTTTATCACAGAATACTATGGACCTAAACAGTAAAGTTTCAACTGGTTAAAATATTTTTGTTTTGCAACAAAGACAATATTTATTACACTGCTGGTGAAGTTTTATTTCAAAATATTTCTGTGCATCATTGGTCTTCTTCACATAAACAAATCCCTTGAAGGATTTTGTCAATTGAAAGATAAGTCAGGTTCCCTAGCTCTATCCTAATAAAATGACAAAACACCTTGATTTTTGTTCTTGCTACCATCGCATTCTTGCTATGCCTACATTTAATAACTATAGACATTATGTAAGATACCACTCCCTTTATTTCTCTTCTGCAATGAAATTCTGGAAGCTAAGAATGCTCTGAAGAATCTAGTCCTGACCTACCTCCTTGTAGCATTAAATTTTGGTATTTCCTCTGGTTTTAGTGTAAGCTTGAAGAACTTTGGATCCAGCTTTTCTTTGTGGTCTTTTCTAATCAACTAATCTTAAATCTCTTCTTCCTCCTTATAAGATATGTTGTTTAGCTGTAAGTGAAACTGAATATGGGAATGAACAAATGGAGTGTGTCACCATGATAGATGATATCTATCACTCGTTGTGTGTTTGCAGATTTGTGGATTTTAATGATGGTATTACTGCACCCTGAACTGCACAGAACTGCTGCCTTGTTCTTGTATCACCTGAATAGATTCAAACCTATTATAATCCTGCTATCATAAAAGAGAAGAAAATAAAACAAAATTACATTGTTAGATTATTTGCAAAGAGGACACTTGGGAATATTTTATATTAATGTATTTCTATAGGAGAAGAAGTATATATTAAAGAACTTCCCTTGGAGGAAGAATCTTAAAATTCAGCTGCTTTCATTATTACATGAGAGGGTCTGTTTACCTCTGTAGAATAAACAGCAGTTCTATTTTCATGGCAAATTGTATCATCATAAGAAGATAACCCTGGTTCTTAGTGTTTTGAGTGCTACAGAGGCAATTTTTAGGGCTAGTTTAGGGCTAGCCTCCTCAGGAGCATGTTGGCATGTACAAGCTTTATAACACTTTGCATAGATTGATTCTGTGTCCCACAGAATGTTTTTGTGACTCCTGTGAATAATGTGCTCATTGCAAAATGAATCATCTTTTTAAAGGTTAAGATTTCATTATTGTTGAATACACATAAAATGTTATTTTAAGAGACTCTTGTTTTCAGGTTATATATGCATATATATATATGCATGCATATGTGTATTTGTTTGAATGTATTAATGAGCTGTACAAACAAAATAGGTATTTTTAAGAGAAGGCCTAACAATTTTCTGTAAATCTCACACAATTTTATTCATTTTCCAAGATTTGAATTTGGTTGTGCAGTAATAAATAATGTTCTACCTCACCTTTGTGAAAAACACCTATTCAGACCCATCCACTTCCGTTACTTTTCACACATTTTGAATTAGGCGCACTAAGCTCTTTCCTTGCCATCTAGTCTCATTTCTCTTATAGCCATCTACTCACAGAAATCCAAAGTTAAGGCTGAATGTCCTTTCTCAAGGACATCTGATGCTTAATTTGTTCACAAAGACATCAGTGATGAAAAATGAAAACTGCCAATGTGGGGAGGTCAAAAGACATATACTGCAAACTTGAGAGCATGTTTAGAGATAATGTTAAAACTAGTTTAAGCCTAATTACATGAAATTAAAGATCAGGTTATATTTCTACTTATTTTTACATATTCACATTTATCTGTGTCAGAAAATACACTTGTAACTTCTCTGACTCTCACTACAGTGTGCAGTATGTTTCAAGACAAAGTCTTGATGCAAAATCAAATATTGTTTTACAAGAATATATATAAATGCACACAAATATATGCATAAGCACACAGGTAGCCCTAGAAACTAATACCACATTTTAAACAGAAACAAAGGACAAATGCATTATAAAATTGTTAAAGCTACACAAATGGAAGTATTCGTCAAAATACTGAAGTCTGAAGTCTAGGAGAGTTCTCAATTCACTCTTACAGAATGACAAATAAGATTTTCTTATGTGGAGCAGATTGCAATGACCAGCAAAACTGAGTTTGAAGGAGACCATCTGTGGCGTTTTAGCCAAGTAAGATTGTATTGCCATAGCTAATAACAGGCTACTAACCAAATTTGCAAGGCCTCAGGAGTGAAACTTGTCAGGCATGGTTTGTCTGAACTTTTCTTGATATTGCTGGAGCTTTGATCTCATTTGTTTTCCCTTCAAAAGATTTTTCTTTTTAAAGATTGGGTAGCTATGACTACCATTTATTTTATTTTTCATTATATTTGTATAGAAAAAGTGTAGTAGTAACAATAAGTAGTTATTCTGTGCCAATGAAATATTTATGAATATTATAATGATACAGTGTAGAGGAAAATAGGCTTAGCTTGACAGTAGAGAATTTGAGAAGTGTAGAAACAAGATACAGCGTAGAAAAGTACAACAGAGGATGATAAGGAACACAGGCTGACACTGGAGGTGTTTGGTTAAAGAATGCAGATCTAGAAGATTGACAAAACCAGTTTGAAAGTAAGAAAGATAATAAAGAGTAAGTGTTTAACATTAAATGCACCATATATATAGTAAATTCAAGCAGACAGTGATGTTAAAAATCAGTGAAGAGAGAGAACGTTGTGGAACTTTGTTTGAAAACAGACTCCAGTAAAAACAAAAGATAAATGAGGAAAGGAAGAAAAAAAACAGGCAGAAGAAGAAATATATCACCACTTCCCTCTTTGCAGTGCAAATGCAGGATCTAGAGTACGGATGACCTGCTTCAACCATTATTTATACCCAGCCCTGGCTCCCCTGTGCTCTTGCTTGCTTGAGGAACATGAGTGTTGTCAATCTCAGAGTACAAAGGGGTATTGAAAAAGGGGACCATTATATATAATAACTTTAATTACACTATTATTATTGTTATTATTGCTACAACTATTATGGCTGTGGGGTTTTTTTTCTGTAATAGAATTATATTCCAGATTGAAATCTGAACTAACAAAATTTCTTTGATTGAATTGTTAAGATTTACATGATGCTAAAACCCCCAGATATTTGGGGTTACATATAACGTATATTTTCTTTTTGCTCATAGCAATACTTTCTGCATAATGGAACTGGAATTCCAGTGGCATATATGGTTATTTTGCAATTAACTTGCAGGAAGACTGCTTATTATGCAAAGTCAATAGGTTATACTAGGAGCAACCTGATGGGAATTATAGCAAACTTTTAGTAGATGAACCGGCATCAAGTAATGCTTTTCACTTATGATGACCTGAATCAGACATTTTTCATAGAGACAAAAATAACAGTATTTTTTGGATAGGCATGTCAGCCTTAATGCTTTCAGTCAAGCACTCAAATTTTATGGTGTCAGCTTTATAGTTACTTACAGTTATAGTACTTTATAGTACAATAAACGCTGATAAGAATCAAAATACATAATTAAAGCCCACATTATGTTGTCAAAATACCTTAAAAATTACATGCCAGGCAGTGTCTTGGAGAATGCTTCTGTCAAGGAAAGAGTTGTACTAATTGTGTCCTTCACTGAGTGCTCCTCAAAATATTATTGAGGTGAACAGCAAGATTTCCTTTAACTTAAGTTAGATTCTTAATGATGATTCTTTCTAAGCGTAAACACATTATACCATTTTATATTTGGTGTGTGTCCTGGTTCTGGGTTAATTTTTGGAGTAGTAGGGAGGAGGCATGGTTAGGATACAGAGGTTATTCTATACCACCTCATGTCATTGCCAGGGGCAGGGAAAACAGTTTCTTCCTACGAGAATAGGTTCATTCTGGTTTAGTGAATGGGCAGAGGGAGGCATCTCATATTGGCTATTTTCTGGGGAAGTTTCATGTGAATTGGTGCTTCTTCTGTACCTTCTGTCATTAGTATTGTTGCCATTACTGTTTCTTTCCTTACCTTATTGCTGTTTTGTGGGAGTCCAGAGTGCAGAGAGTGTTTCTCTGCCTGTTCTGAAGGATTTTACCCCCCTGAACAACACTGTTTTTGACCTCTGTCCTTGGAAAAAACTGCCTACTCTTAGAGAAGAACTAAAAACTACACTAGTGTAAATTAGGTGATAGACTACTATGTAAGATTGTCACAGGGTGAAAAATTTAGAGATTTTAGGTTTGTTAATGTAGTAAATAGGTAAAAGCAAAAAACCATCAAAATGGAGGATTGTTGTTGTTCTCCAGACCTTCTTCTTCTACTACTCCATATTCTGCAGTAAAAGTAGTTTGGGATGATTGAACAAAGAATTCTGCAGTTCCTGGCTGTGTTAATAAATAATTGGCAGAAAAGTAAAAATAATGTACGTTTTTAGTAACCATTGGTTAATTTACCTTTAAAAAGGCCATGTAATCTTGATAATTTGGCTTTCTCCTGCATCCTCTGCTCTGTGCTATGTCTGGATCACGCTAGTGACTCTATTTCTCTGATAAGACCTAATAAAGAACTACCAAGAAGCAGCGAAGGCTGAGAGTCCCGTTTGTCTCTCGAACTCCTGGCAAGGACTTTCCAAGATCTCTCCCATTAGGAGAGGCATAATTACGGCAAGATCAGCATCACGGTTTCCAGTAAATTGTTTTTATCTAAACCCGTGATCTTTGCCTTTTGTGTCTTCAATTCCCCTCTCCAGCGCACTGCGGGGAGGGGGAGAGTGAAGCAGTGCATGGTTTTAGTGGAAGTACTAAATGGAGAATACTATTCCTAAACCACAACAGTGGGGCACCCAGGAAGACCAGCAACTGCCCCCTCTAGAATGCTAAAGACTATCTATAGGTCCCCTGCTGTATCTCTCAGTTGCATGTAGATGCCTCCATAACTTCAACAGCAAAAGATACCAATGTTTATGTTACTACATCATTCCTAAGTATCTGACTTCCAGAGCACCATACAGAGACAAGTAAGTGTTCCATTTCCATTTCCCAAAGTTACTTACATTTTGTTTTATTTTAAATTAAATATTATAGCACTACTTGGATGAGAAGTATGGATGTGAGTTGCAAAGTAATCACACAATTATTTAAAGTGGTACTTCTTATTAAAATAATTGTATCTATTTGTTGGTCAAACCCTTAGCACTGGATCAATATTTTGGATCAAACACCAAATACTCAGCAACTTATGTTCTTGTACTTTAGGCCAGTCAATTAAATTAAAATGCTCCCACTGTGTATGATTAAAAGCCCTCTGCAGACACTGAATGTGCTTACTGCCTGGAGCTGACATTCTTAAATACAGTACGGGTATTCCTTTGTTTTCTTATTCCATTTATTGATGTGATACATATTTTAGATGTTTAGTACCTTAAAACCTACATACTCCATTAAAAGAGGTGATTTTGTGTTCTCCACTAGAGGGGACCTCTCCACAGACAGAATCTCCACAGTGTTGTGTGAAAATCCATCTGGGGGCTGTTCGATTCTGCGTGAAAGTGGGATGTCCAGCATCTGAAAGGATGGTGACAATTACTTGCTACCTATATTCTTTCTCCATCTTGGTTAAACAGCTATTTTATTATGCCATTTGTCGTCCAGCCTTTTCACACTCAGAGCCAAAAAGAAACCTACATCATCTCTCTCTTCCCTCATCCCAGTAAAGGACATCTTGTTTATTGAATTTTAAGTTATTTTTGTTTACTTACCAAAAGAAAAGACATTGGAAAAGTGACCTTGTCACATACCAAGACCTCTCTGATTATTTTTAAATTTTCTGTTATCTGTATGCGTGTATATGATACAAGTAGATGACATCCATGATATTGTCACCATATGCCTTCTCAAGTAGAGAAAGTAAGACAGAACTGTAATAAACAACATTTTACATTCTTTTAGCTCAGAAACTCGACCAGTCATTTTTGAACTTTAATAGGACCTTTTAATGGTATAGTACAAGAAAAATAACTCTATGTGCATCAAATGAGTGGATTATGACTCTTCAAAAGTAAAAGTTCATCTCTGCAATTAAATCAACTCTGACAAAAACAGCAGCTTTGGAAAAAGGTCATGCATGAATGCTTAGAGGCTGCAATCCAAATCATCTGAGATAAACAGCAAATGAACTGACTAAGGGCTTGTAAATCTAGTCCTTCCTGTATATTTGCTGACAAAGACACAGTGTTATGGCAAGGAAATTTTTAAATAAATTATAAAAGGAGCTGAATTACATGGGGTGTTATTTGCATTTCAGACACTTAGTGGAAGTCTTGTTTGTCTATGACAAAAGTTCTATCATATTTTTCTTCCTACTTTTTTTTTTTAAGGTGTTTCCAAATGTTAATGAAGCTAGAAATGTATCTTAATGTATTCAGGAAAACAAAGAACAGGTTTTATGGAAGACAGCACCTTAAATGAGAAAAGATGAAATGTAAGATTGCATTTTAAATAAATGTACAAAGTAAAAATGGGGGCACAGCCGGGATGTTTAAAAACCTGGTATATTAAATCAAACTACAATAATGTGGTCTTTAACAATACAGGCTCAAAAATTAAAAGATTTTTAAAATTTGAATTAATTTTCATTTTATAGTTATAGTTTTCATTACTCACTGAAGTACTTGCAGCAAAATTCAGAGGAAAACAAAGAAACATATTTCTCAACTTTCAAAAATGAAGAATCCTTCAAAAGACTTATGTGGTCAAGTAAATCAGTAACAATGGGCACAAGAACTAATAGGAGAGAGTTCTGGGGAAACTAGCATGCAAAACTGCTAAAGAATATACAGCCTCATTTCACCCAGTGTTTTGCAGGAGATAGATAATTGTGCAGGAATATATCTAGAATATAAATAATATGTCTTGGGGTGACGTTATGATGTGTATCCATATCGCTGCCTATGCTCAGAAATTAATTTTTGTGCCTTTCTGTGCCTCTAAACTGAGCCTGAGAGGGGGAAGAAAAAACTGAGCAAAACTTTCTCAAAGCAGTTTGCAGCTTGTTCAAGGTCACATAAAGATAGGAAGCTTTTTTTTCCCAGCCACGGCAGGGGAGCGAGGAAGCACCCGGCTTGCTGTGTTCCAGTCAGTTTTTGGCCAGTTGTTCTCAGTTTCTGGTTCTCCGGAGAGAGACTGAGAGTTGGACTTTGCTTTTCCTTCTCTAGAAGTCCAGATTTTCTCCCTTTTCTACTGGACTGCTTTCAACCTCAGAGCACATCGGGAGGACTTTCCACCGGGCACAGAGGGCCTGGCCCTGGCCCAAGCCCCAGCTCCGAGGAGACCAAAGGAAGGACTCTAACGCTTTCCCAGGTTTTTCCCCCACAGCGAAAGATTTTACCATTTAACCTCATTTTCCTTTCCCGTGAGTTTGTTAAATAAATAGTTTTATCTTCTTCACTTTCCTTTGAGGAAAATTTTTTTTTTTTTTCCCGAACCTGTTGGGGGAGGGGTGGTTGTGCCTTCTCTCAGAGTATATATTTCTAAATTTGGCCAAACCGGTACATAATACAAAAAAAAATTTTGAATACTGATGATATATAGTGTGTGGTATGTTAAACAAACAAAATACAAAAGACTCTAGCATCCTGTAAAAAAACAATACTAAAAAAAAAAAAAGTTAAATTTTAGAACAAATCTGCACTGAGATATAGTTAAAAAGGAAATCAGCAGCACCTGAGGTAAATGTTGTTTGGTTTTTCCCTTGCCACATTTATACCACCTAAATATTTCCTGAAAAGTTACACTTGTTCATTGTGTGGAGTGGTATGAATTTTTGCCACTGTGGCCAACAGAGAAAAGATGTTTTGTGATATGACTTGAGCAGCTCTGCTGGAATACATTAATGGACTGACACTTCATTACCTGTTGTCTGACTCAGCATTTCAGGTTTTATAGCACTTTTTCATTACCATTTATTTTGTCTTTGAATAATGTGTCTCAATGAAACATGCTCAAACTGTCAATATTTTATAGAGATTTATTTTGCCCTGAAAGTACAACACTGTGATGAACTTGTTCTTCTCGTACTTCCTGTGGTTTGTAGCTAAAAATATACTAGGGCTTAAAATTACTATTAGATTTTGTTAATGTTGTCTAATATTATTCAGTCTTCTCTCAGCCAGTTATATGGTTCAAGAGAAGATGGGTGACCAGTCTAGCTCTGATCAGAATTGGTTTTAAAGTAATTCAAGAAAAAAAATCTCAATGATAAAAGTAAGAGGAGCAATAGACAAAGAGGAGAAATATGTATCCCTTTTCTCCCTCTCTCTCTCCTCCCCAACACCCCCCCAAGTGTAGTAATGAATTGGACTTGTTAAGCATAAATGGGGACTATGGATGTGTTGTGCAACTTATTGTATTTTCACTCCTTTCTTTTGATCATTTTTCTCGATTTCTTAATAAGGGATAAATAGCCTCAGATGAAACCTTAAGCTGCTATTATCTTCCTTTGACTGGAACATCTGAATGGCCAGTATCAATCATACCAAATAAACTTGTGACAGCTCTCTGGGAAAGTAATGCAGAGGTTATTCTTTTTGTTATTTTCCATTTGATTTGGTATTTTCAGTAGTTAATTTTTCTAATAAAAAAAATGAAATTAAAAACTCCAATAAAATTTTCCATATAAAATGAATAAAACAAAAAAACCCTCATTATCTAATGAATATTAAAGTAACCCCAACTCTATAATTCTTAATGTAGTTTTATAATTATATCCTGATAAAAGGTGTATTTCTTACAACTTTTGAATCTTTCCAGAATGAACTATTTTCATTTAAAGCATAGGCTTGAAAATAACAGCTATTTTTTGTCATGCACCTTGAAATTAGATTGCTTCTAGATTCCTCTTTTCAACCATTCCAACAGAATCAAGGTCCTCCTGTGAAACAAAGAAGGAACAGCATATCACAGAATCATAGAATGGCTTGAATTGGAAGAGACCTTAAAGATCCTCTCATTCCAAGGCCCCTGCGATGGGCAGTGACACTAGACCAGGTACCCTGGAGCCCCATCCAACCTCACCTAAATCTATGTTCCACCTGCCCAGCATGGAACAGCAGGTCCTTCCAGAAGACTGATATGGAATGCTGGATAGGCTAAGCAGAGATGAGTAAAAAAGGTAGGAATTTGACAATATATTTGTGCATGTGTAGCATATTCTGTGAGTTATGATGCGTTACAGTATGTTTTAAAGTAGTCGTTACAAAGTATAATAAGAAGTGTTACTGCTATCTCTTTTTGAAGTAAGGACATCTAAGACTTAAAAACTGTTAATGCATTAATGGTTTGGAAATCGTTCACTGCCCATTTTTATGAACACTGTGCCGAACACTTTGCTTTTCTACCTAATAAGAGATTAAAATGATTCTCTTATGAATTCTTCCTGAAAAAAAACCCTTTATATCATTCATTTGGAGATTCTGTATTCTGTGTCTTATTTCTAATTTACCTCTATTTAATTTAAATTTCAATATGTTAGTGTAACATCGAATCAAGTCAAAATGCATCTTTTTTCCATCTCAGATCCATTGCTTTTATATCCTCAATGATTCAGAAAAATAAAAGCTTAAAATAGGCCTCAGCAGGTATCACAATTTTGCTTCATTATCTGATAAATACAATTTTAAGAGCCATTAAGAAAATATTATATTTTAGAAAATAGAAAAAGAAACCTTTTTTTAATTTCAATACCTGAAGAAATACAGAAAACAATAGAATAATTTTGAATACTTGGAAAATTAAATTTAGTGTTACTATTTTTAAAATATAAAACCAGTTTCATTACAAGTGTTGCTCATTTTATGTATAATCTTTTAAAAAGATCAATTAGTTGGTATTTAATATCATGCTAATGCATAAAAAATAGAAATTTTCAAAAATGTTTAAAAATATACATTGAATGCTTAAAAGAGATTTTGAATCACTGCTTTGCTAAATTCAGAAGGCAGCCATTCCAGAGATAAGACTTCTCAGAACTTGTTTGTACAGACCTAATTCTCCTATAAATCTATGTGTTAGATAATCAGATGTTTTGTTTTAGCTTGAGAGTCCTTAATGGTGCTACAAGATGAAGGAGCAAATATGGGCAGATGTAATTAGTCTCAAATGAATATTTTTGTCTAACCTGGGTCATCATTTCAGGATAATGCACAGAGAATAGAAAGCATCTAAATCTTCAATTAGTTAGAATTATGACTTGTCAGAAAGACAATTTTAACTTGAATGCATACAGGATAGTAGTGGATAGATTGAATATCCTTTACCTGATGGAACTCCCCTGCTTGAGTATTTTACACTAAGAATGCATTTCTTCAGAATTCCAGTCCACCAACTAGGGCAGTTTATCAGACTGGAAAAAGCCAAAATTAAGGCTCCAATACAAAACATTGACATCTGTTTACAGTTAACCTTTGCTAATAAATAAAAGGCAAAGTGCTTAGCTATAAAATTGAAAGGTATAATTATATGAACCTTATCTCACAGCCATGTTGGAAGCTGTGCTCTGTCTGGCAGGACACATTGTTTGCCAAACCATATGGAAGAGGAAATCACAGGGCAGGCAGCTATAACTGGTAACCACTTTTAGTACTTTAAACTGTTCATTTGATAAACACATATGCCTTAAATATTCATCACTGGGGCTTCTAGCTGGAAAATACTTGCAAACATTCAAACAGTCTTTAATGTTTGTACCTACTTTGCCATGTAACAGGCTGCAGGAACAAAAGAATCCTTATATAGAAGTGTATTCAAAGCAACAACTTTATAGTAACATAATTTTCTGAAATTATCTGGACACATTGGTGATTATTGCCATTTTTATTAGACTGGAGACAGAGTGTTCAACAAAGTTTTTATCCCTGATGAAGTGAGTTTGAAATAAGTTTGTATAAGGATAAACAGTGCAAATGTGGATCTACTTAGAGGAGAGTGGGCAAATAGGGTTGTCAAAATTATTTGTAAGGAAATTTTTTCTAGCATAGAGAGTTGAAAGCCATTTTATGTGCCAGAAAGGCAAGGAAAACCTGCTGTATAAAGAACTAAAGGTTCCTTGGTAAAGTCGTTCTAAACTTGCCTACAGATGCACAATAATTTTCACTGTAATGTCTTTGCTGTATTGTCCCTATTTCATATTTCCCTCATTATTTATTTTGACAGAGGTAAGAGCTTAAACAAGAGGAAGCAATGGTCTGTGAAGTTACAGAATGTAGTTTTATTAATTTTAAGTGATAATGAACACAATTTATCAGAAATACTTGAGTGAAATCCTCAGATTAAGGTGCCATCTGCAAGATGTTGCCTGAGCCTTATATTAAATAGTATTCACAGACAGCCATTATGTTATGGGCCTTCTCAATAATATTACCTGTGAGTCTTTGACTGTTCTTACATCTTAGTCAGAAGATACAGCAATATGATTTCATTTGCTTATTACATCTAGTCTGTTCAGTGCTATCCCTTAATTTCCTAATATCCCTAAATTTCAGCCTACAGAATGCTATGGAGAAGTTAATGCATAAATGAAGCTGTTTTCTTGTACATTACATTGTAAAGCCAAAAATCATTTCAATCCTCAAAACTACCAATAAGCCAGGTCCAAAATACTGTGAAACACAGGATTTAAACTTGTAGTTAGCAACATCCCTATTATGAAGGCTTTGTAATCACTGTACTTTGTAATACAGTGAGTCAGGTGGGTTAGTTCTGGTTTTCTTTCTTGATTTTTTGATGGAGAAAAACAAGATGTGGAATAATATTTACTACCTTTTTTTTTATTTTTCTCTTCCTCTTCCCTCCTCACTTCTTTCCTTACATAAAGGAAGTATTTCCATTCTCATTCAGGATCTACGGATCAAAAGGAGATAAAATGAGGAAACTGATGAAAAAAACAGGTGTTGAAAAACTCATTTCCTTTGAAAATGAATAGAACTTAGACTCACTAGAGCTGTTCTAAAAACCTCCATCCATATCTCTTAGGATCAAAATAATCTAGAATAAAGTATTCAAGTCGTATTTAAAGCTCTTTAGATTTATGGGCCCAAGACCCCTATTTGCTGAAGAAAAAAACAAAGTAAAAAAAAAAAAAGAAAAAAATTAAGAAAAGAAAAAATAATACTTTCATTGCAGTAATCTATTCAGCAACATCACTATGTAAGAGAAAAACAGGACAGTATTGTTATCTATCACTTTCATAAGAATTAAACCCAAAAATACTTTTTTTCAATAATACTCACATATCATTTATAACATCCCCTTTCTTCTTAGCATAGAAAACATGTGTCAAACCAGTAAGCATGATAATTTTTGATATTATCAACTGATAACATGGGGCAAATATCTTGTGAATATAAAGTCCTCTGATCCAGAATAATAATGCAGTCATATTTCTATAGATTGGATTATCAGGTTAAATAACGAAACATCCACTCTTGGATGATTTGACTGACAGTTCCTTTCATTCTGGAGACTCTTCTAAAAATCATCTATTACTGCATACAATTGGGTGTTGCAAAAGACATGGCTGATGAGGCTGAAATAATCTGAGGATATTTAGGTGAATTTTATTTTTCTGGGTACGTTAGTTTCTTCACTGGATCCAGTTACTAAAATCAGGCCTTCACATCCTCTAATACTACCAGAGTATTGTATATACTATATATAGTACCAGCTACTGTATATATATTGCAATAGTACCAGCTACTATTGGCTACTATGACATAATGTTTGGCTAATGATGCTTGGGTTAACTAGACAAACCATTTATCTTTCTTGACATACTATTTCAAAGAAATACAAATGTTATCCTTTACATTTATCAGTAAATAAATAGCAGGCATTCAGTCACATGAGTAGTTGGCAATGATTCTATGTTGTACAGCTAGAAATAGCAAATGTTTTTCCTCTCTTCATTCAGAGCATTACACAGTCAGATTAGTGGTTAACTAGCACTGGTTTTCCTTTCCCTAAGTGGCCTTGGAAAGCAGAGCCTGTAATTTAGTAACAGCTGCAAGAAATTAGCTGAAAACAATCTACTACAGACATAGACAATTCATATTACAAAACAAATAAATACAAGCAATTCACCCAGTCAGAAACCTCATCCCCCAAGTTTATTCAAACTGCTTATTCAGATGGTTTTGACATTGTTCCCCTGGGTGATGAAAAGTGTGAAGCCTGCGTCCATAAAAAGTAATTTATACATTTTTACAATACATATAAACATGTTATATATGGGGGGGCTGGGGTGGGGGTGGGGGGGGAGTAACTTAAGAAATTATTCTTGCAATTATATGTAAAATTATACTGTTCTTTGGTGCCAGCACTGTATCAAATTATTTCAGATGCCTACTTTAGTAATAAATACAGGGTTTTTTTCCCTTCTGATCTTGTTAGCTTTTCAGGTTAATTTCATTTGGAGAGTTTACTGAGGTATAACCTTGTTGAGGGATGTTCTTCTATGTTCCATTTTTTAAAAAATTCAAAGCCAATAGAGTTAATCAAAATTGTTTCCAAAGTTAAACTGTAAAAAACTGCTTTGACCGAAAGGAGCAGATTTGCGGAAGTATATTTGTTTGCTTCAAATTCTCTCAGATCAGTACTTTTAAATAGAACGTTACTTTAAAAAAATGAGAAAATGTTATAGAAAAAAAAATTCGTATCTTAAATTCTTCTGTTTCCAGGGTTCTTTCATTTTATGATTTGGACTTTTTTTCCTTTGGGATTTTTTTGGTGGGGTTTTTTATAAATTTTTTTGTTTGCTTTTTCAAGAAGATGTCATGTTTTGGGAGTTTAATTGGTGCTTTAAGAGGAAGAACTGAAAAATTTTCATAATTAATTATTAAATTAATGCAAAGGGAAAAGAATGTGAAGAATTGTAAAGAAAATATTTTGGGTTATTTTTTACAATTATTTTTCAACTTCTGTAACTATATCAAAGACCATGGGTTTGCCTAAATATTACCAATGTTCCATTTACAATTACTGGATCTAAAATGGAATAATCCTTCCCTTTTAAAAATAAAACAGAAGCATGGTCTTAGTGAAACTGTATCAGTTTTAATTAAGTTCCTAGTAACAATTAATTCCAGTGGAAAGATGAGAGACTTCAGTCCAGTATGAAGAAATAACAATTTAAAGATACTTTGATAAATTTCTGATTTCTAAACCTGATATAAGCTTCACCGTATGGTTTAGTTGGATTTTAAAAATTTAGTTTGTATCTTAGAAAAATGATGAATTGAAGGAAGAGCACATAACAGCAAACATGGAACCAAGTAGAAACCAAGGAGCTATGTACCTAAAAATTATTCAAATTCCATTAATTTCAAAAAGTTAACACAGTATCTTCAGTGTACCAAATAAAGTATAAAAATTATATTAGTAAAATTGTTTATAAGATTTTTTTAGTACTGAGTAGCAGTACCTAAATCCTGGAGCACATCAACTCTCCTACACTTAAAAAAAAAAAATCCCCTCTTTCCACTATCTTGGATTTTCCATAGAAAAGATACACTGATGTTCTAACTTCTGTCCTAGGCAGAACTGATAAAAATGGCAGTTGTCTAAATGTACGCTACCAATTTCTTGCACAAAGAAAGAAGTTTCTGTCTTTCACTGCAGTAGTTTCTTGTGGTAAAAGATGTACAAACCATGTACAAAATTTGTAATTCTCTTATATGCCTCTGTATTGGTTTGGCATGGTCTGGTTTTAGGTAGCAGGGGGGCCACAAAGATAGCTCCTGTGAGGAAGCTGCTGGAAGCTTCCCACCATGTCCAGCAGAGCCAGTGGCTGATGGCTCTGAAGGTGGACATGCTGCTGGCAAAAACTGGGCCAATGAGAGAGGTTGGTAATGCCTCTGTGATGACATATTTAAGAAGAAAATCAAAACAAAGTCACAAGGTTTTGGGATTCTAGTCAGAGAAGAGGAGGAGGTGAAAACATGTGAGGGAAACAACATGGCAACACCAAGATGACTGAAGAAGGAGGGGGAGGAGGTGCTCCAGGCCCCAGAGCCGAGGTTCCTCTGCAGGTCATGATGAAAACCATGGTGAAGCAGGTTGTCCCCCTGCAGCCCATGGGGATCCACAGGGGATGCAGAGATCCACCTGCAGGCCATCGGGGAGGTGCTCATGCCAGAGTGGGTGGATGCCTGGAGGAGGTTGTGATCCAGTGGGAGACCCAGTGGAGAGAGAGGGCCCCTGCTTCCAGGCTGGAGCAGCCTGTCCTTGGGGGACTGTACCCGGTGGAAAGAGAGATGCAAGGTGCAGCAGTTTTGGGAGGACTGTTCGCCCATGGGAGGGACTCATGTTGCAGCAGGTGCGGTGTGGCTGCTGCCCGTGAGAGCAGACTCATGTTGGAGAGGTTCGCAGAGAACTGTCTCCCGTGGGAAGGAGCCCACAGCCTCACAGGGGAAGGACTCCTCACCCAGAGCAGTAGAAGAAAATCGTGGTGATGGACTGACCAAACCCGCATGCCCTGTCTCCCTGCACTGTCGGTGGGAAGTAGGGAGGGGCTGGGGGGAAAAGGTGTTCTAAGGGCTTATTTTAGTTCTCATTATCCTCCTCTGATTCTGTGAGTAATAAATTCACTTTGCAACTTACGTTGAGCCTTTTTCACCCTCGAAGTGTTTCTCCCAGTCCTTATCTCACTCATTAAGCCTTCATTAACTTTTTTCCCTTTTCCCTCCTCTGCCCAGCTGTGGCAGGGGAGGGTGAGCGAGCGGCTCTCGTGGGTGCGTGGCACTGGGCCAGTGTCAAACCTCAACAACCTCATTTAAGATCTAAATATTCTGACCAGAGTGAATCCTCATGAGGGGTTTCTGTTCAGCTGCCCATGTACAAGAATCTTAAGCCATGTGTAATATGTGACATGGAGAAAAATGAAGTCAAGGCAGGGTGCCCAGGAGTATCTCAGATGGGTCTAACTGGCTGTGAGCAAGTGAATCAGGTACAAAAATCCCACCTCTACAGTCATCAAATATAAATGTTCTAATTGCAGGACTGTTCCTTCCATTAGAATATCTCAGAGAGAGATCCTAGTTTTCTCTCATGTGTAAGCAAAGGAAATGGGTAGAAATGTTTGAATGTTATTTTTCTTTGTTTCATTGCTGCCTTTATGTGCTGCCTTGTTTTACTTCATTCTTTATTGTGGCATGTACTGTCATTAATTCAAAGGCATAAAAGCCTCAAGAAAAATGTACATGGCACAATGCCCAGAATGTAAATACTCTGTTTTTGGACAGGCTTGTAAGTATCCAGGAATGGAAGCAAAAGGGAAAAAAAACCATACTCAGTGTTGTTTCTAACATAACATCTGAGTGTTTTCCTTTGGATGTGAGGGGTGACCAAATGATTCATATTCTGGTAAAATAATCAGATCTAATTGCAGATCCTTAGAAAAGGATTTCACAAACTCTTGTATGCCTCCCTGTGCTAAAGTGAAATAGAAAAGCTTAAGTATCTATTTTGCTTAGCATAATGATCAAATTTTGGTATTATGAACAGAAGTAAAAAACCCACTTCTTCCTATGCCACCCCTGACCATCTGGTAGTTTTTATGCCTCATCCAGAGGAGCGTGACCCACAGTTTTTGGAAGCATAATCATAAACACGTGTCTCTCTTTGATTAGAGTGCATTTTGGTTTTATTGATGGCAGGTTGTTTATTGACTGTACCAATGAAATCGTGTTTTCCAAGAGATTTTTACCACTGAGGTTGGTGTTGCTTGATTGTACGACCTTCAGCTGCAGAAATCCATCTGACATATTGGTACTAAATTAAGCAGATTAAATAAACAGTTCATATAAATGAAGATCAGTACAAAATCTAATGGAGGATCATTTTTTAATAATTTGGTACTTTCTTATGCTTTTTTAATAAGCTTTTAAATGAAAAAGGCACTGTTCAGTTCATTGTTTTACAAGTCAAAATCTGAAGGTCAAGCTGTCATAATTGCATGTTTTAACTAACCCAATTCCTTTGGCTTTTATGGTATGATGGATATAAAATAATTTAATGTGCTTGAAAACTTGATTTTTATATGTTTAATTTTTGAAATGTTTGCAATAATGGCTTAATCTTATATTCTTGGATGTTTAAAATGGACATGGATGTTTAAGATGAAATTTCTCACCATCACTGCTGCAGTATTTATTTTTTAAAGGAAGACTTCATGTAGATTTTAAAAACACAGTCAAAACATTGATCTGTTACAATTAGATTATTTTCATTGTCTATATAATTTTAATATTTCTGAAGAATTAATGAAATTTGTGCTATAGTGTTCATCTACCTTTGGTTCATTTTCCTATTATTTAAAAACACTAAAAAGAAGTTCTATGAAGCTTACTAGAATTACCCAATTTCCTCTTCTTTCTTCCAACTCTTTTTTTCCCACTGTATTCCAGTTTTTCATAAGACATTAAAAATTGCTTTTTACACAGGAATATTCCTTTCTATATATATGTAGAACTATTAGATCCCTCTTTTACTCTACTTTCTGTGGCAGCATATACTAATACTCTGCAGTAAGTGCAATTATCACCAGTAATCCTGAACCTGTTCTCCTGTTTCAATAAACAAATCTGGATCCACGAATCTGGATTGTATAAGTCCTTATTGAATGCATTCAAACCCATCGTATTAGATTAAAAAACTGCACTATTTGTGCATCTTTTCTCATTATAACTCTAAATTGACTATAATCAGAAATTAAACCCAGCCATGACCAGCCCTCCAATCTCTGAGGACCAGTTGGAACACCAGGGAGGTTGTTTTCTGCTAAACTCCTATACCATTAATGCAACACCAATTGATTTCTGTATTTTTGCTCTTTTTTCAAATTATGATAAAAAGTGAATATCAACTTTCTGTTTACTTTCTTCAAACCATTCACAACGTTATGGACCTCCATCTTCTCTTCCAAGGATTGTTTCTTTTTAAACTCAGAAATACTTTTCCCACAGTGCCACTTCATAGGTAAGTCATGCTTCTGAGCATCCTTTTCATCCTTCTCAGAAATTTATCCAAAACTGCTAGACTTTTGGTTTTTTTCTGAGATGGCTAATTAGCACATTTTATTCAGCATGGAGTATACCATCCACTTCTATGAGAGCATTGTTTGGTATTTTTAAATTTTCATTCTATACTCCTTCACTCTCATTTTTTGACAAGGTATTTCCTATTTAGAATTATTTTATGGTGAGTTTTGAGAATGGTAATCCCTATAATTCAAAGACTATCGTTCTGTCTCTTCAGTTAGGGTGATAGTTACATGTGTGCTTTACACTGAATTTATGAGCACTGAATTATCTCTGATATTTTTTATCACTGAATCCCATGAGTTCCTTGTGCAATATTGTAAGAAAGCTTCGGTGGATCGATGCCGCATTTGTCCCTGCCGGGTCCCTCGTGCCCCGCTCAGGCAGCGCTCTCCCAGCCCCACGCGTGCCCCGACCTCACCTTGGCAGGGGGTTGTGAACAGCCCTCACACCCACAGGCTGTGCACGGACCGCAGACAGAGAGGCGAGAGGGGCTCTCTGCCTGCAATTCCGAGGTGTTTAATGGCAACTCCCCGAAGGGAGCAGAGGCAAGAAGAACAACCAAACCGAAAGCCCGCGCCAGTTTTATCCTGAAAACTCCCAAAGGAGGGCAGAGCATCCAAAACCAATAGTCTGAGGGCTCTGAGAGGCAAGGTTGAGTGACATAACAAGGGCCAATGGGAAAAGGGATGGGAGGGGGAGAGGGCCAGTGGCCAGCAGAATCTAGACAAAGGGAGAACCTTCTAGGACGGTGTTTTAAGGAGAGACCACTTTTAAGGCAACTTGAGGGGTGTAAAGTGGACTTAGCCACTGCAACAGTGCAATATTTTGCATTCACCTCTATTTTTCACTTTGAAAAATGTTTCTCAACTGTAATATTTGGCAGGTCATTATTCACTCCCTTATATAAATACAGTGAATATCACAGGTCACTGCATAGACCCTTCTGGGACCCCAAGGGTTAGCTCTTTGCAATGAAGAACACAAACATCCATTTCTGTACCTTTTCTTTATTTTGCTGTTGTCTTTGTTATCCCTAAGCATAAATGGTCATCCACGGAAGAATTTTCCTTGGTTTTCTTGTCTTTAGGAACCTTTCTGAAGGATTATGTTTTTATTATTTTCCCTCTTCTTTCCATTTTCAGTTCTGTTTCCATTTTATATTTTTTATCTATCTTCCTCTCTTGCTGAGTTTTATTTTACTTTGCAGCCCAGTCTGTATTTTTGAATATTTACTCTGCCTCTTTTAACTTTTTGCATCCTTTATGCTGTTTCTTTAAAAAAATCCTCTTTTTTATGTTTAAAGATATATATCTCTTTTTCATTATTCCCTATATTATCTATTTTTATATTATTTTTCCTCATACTTTTGATAGATGATATTTTTATTTGCTTCTTTTTGAGATCCATGTGTATTCAAATCCTAGAATCACAAAATATCTCAAGATGGAAAGAACCCTAAGTTCAAACACAATACAATGTATGCGCTTTGATATATACATGTGGATTCATGAAATCTGTAAAACCTTCTTTTCTTCTTCTGTATATTATCATCAAATGCCTTCCACTTCAGATTCTGTAATTTTTATTGGAATCTCTGTCCTTACTTATGTATGTGAAATAAATTGAAAAAAAAAAAATCTTCTTAATACTCCTATTGAACAAAATATACATTTGTGCCTTAGAAATTACAATAAATTTACAAATGCCCTATATATTGAAATCCCCATGGGAAGTCTATATGTTATCCTTGTAAGACCTATTCATTAAACTGTTCTGCTTGCTGAAAACTGAAGTGAGTATGACCAGCCATCTGGAAATGCCTTTCTTTCAATGAAATTTGCATTGTGGCATTAATTTTTGAATTTAGGCACTAAGATCTCTTTCTATAGTTTATGAATCTGAATCTTTCATTTATAGCCCTTTACTCTATAACCTGTGTCAGTTTTCCACAATTTTTCAATAGATATTCCACATACATTGATGCATATTATACAATAAAATTACACACAGAAGAGAAACTCAAAAATTCAGTCTGTAATGTAGATTTGAGATTAGCTAGTTTTCCCAAAACCAACATATTTTGCCTGTAATGGTAATTGGAATATAATCCCTCTGGTTTTACCTAGAACAATATGTTTTCCATCTTATTTTCTTTTCTGAATGGGTGGGCATCTGGCAGTCAGCCAAGATAAACACACGGTAGCAGTTATGGCTTGATTATGGAGCTTACCGACGACAAGAGGAAAAAAATAAGGAAAAAAAATTCACTTTATTTGGGACCAGAGATCTTTATATTTAATTTACCCAACCAAAGAGCATATTTTGCTACAGTACTTCTTCTGTACTTCCTTAAACTAGTTGAATTTTACTTGCATTTGACAATGTTACTATGGTGAAATAAAAGAATCATTAGTTGAAAGGTCAAAAAGAACATGGAAGAACCCAGTTTAATAATATGAAGCTGAATAGTAGAATTTTACTACAGATCTGATTTTGTGCTGTGAAACTGAATCTGAAGCTTTGAGTTTCTAATTTTGGGCACACAATACAAAAGTGATCTTTATCCCTGTATTGGACGTTTTCCCCTTCTAAATGTCACGGATCATGTTAATAATTTTAAATTGCATTTTTTAAAATATTATAACATCTATTTCTGGCATACTTCTTATGTTTACCTCTATTGTTTCCCCATTACAATAATTATTTTTCGTTCTTGTGGGTTGTATAAGTCAGTTTTGAGATTAATTTCTATAACAAATTTGCTATAAAATATTCATACAAATAAATATTTTCCTACTAAATATGATTCAGATGCTTGTTTGGGGCAAAAGTTATGGAGCAATCACATTCAGTCACTATTGTTAATTTGGACCCAATGAAACCTTGTTGTTCAAGAATATTCTTCACCAAGTAGGTACCAAAGCACTCTACAAAGCAGAGAAGGATAATTACATCCTGTTTTAATGGTATTATTTATTGTGCCCATTTATAAAGAGATTAGAGAGAGATAGTTGTGCACACATACACATTCATTTACCTGTGTATCTCAGGTTTGCTTACACACTCATTTCCTTAGGCAGATAATTTCTTTTCAGTTTAGAATTAGTGATGCTCCCCCCCCCCCCCCCCCCCTTTTTTTTTTCTCATTTTTAAGACATTATCTTTGGTAAATGGTCTATTTTGACAGTAGATTTGCATGGCTAGTCTTATCTTGCATATTATATATATGTTAATACTTGGGAATGTAATGCATAATTAGGGTAAGCCTCATTTTGTTTTCTTTTTTGTTTTTCTTTCTATTCATTTATTTAGAGTTTCTCTACAACTTCTCACTATAAGATGGGATGCAATGGATGGAGCAGAATACATTAAAACCATAATTTGTGCACTAAATGTATTACAAAATATGATGACTCTATTATTTCTATGACCCTTTCACATCTCTTCTCTCATGTATTTTCTTACCTCAAATTACATCCTTCCTTAGATCACTCAAGCTCTTCAAAGTAAGATTATTATATGTCTGAATATCAGATATGCCATGAGCCTGAAATAGATAATGAAGCACCTGAAAGTTAATTAAATGTCCCACATAGGTGAAAAATAATAGTATTATGAGGTGATAAATAACATTCATTAACATCTTGTAATCCAAAACTTTGACTATAATGAAAAAAATGAAGAGCCTGTGAATTCACATCTATTGCTGATCTCAATTTCCTTACATGGCCCAACCACTAGGTGCATTGGCTCTTTCATTGTATCTCTAAATTTCATTTTCTGCTTCATATGTCAGGCTTTAAAGTCCATTATTAACTCCTTCTGTTTATGTCTAATCAAAGCAGGACAGTACTTACTGAGGCATTATTGTCAGTAAATACCCATCTCTCCATAAGTGCTCTTCTGGTAGTGCCTAACCCTCAGAATATAATTCCTTTTGGCTTCTGAATTGGAGGAATATGAATAATCAAACAGCTGGCTCTTGTTGAAATGAAAGGTCTGCAGCAAGCTATGTTGTAATGTCATGTTGTGCTGCTGCCCTTGTGCTGTGAGGTTACCCACAGCTATATGCATATCTACAACTCTGTAAGGGCAATGAGAACAAAACAACTGACCTTTTTGTTTAAAACAGAAGTAAAAAATTACTAATTTGTATTCCCCTGATTCAATTTAAGCCTGGGGATTCATTTGTTATTAGTTGTTGCTAAATGTTATTATTGTACAGAGAGAAAGAAAGAAAACCCAACCAGCAAAACACATTAAGTAACTGCATGATTTTTGAAACTGTAAAGTACTGCTTTTTCCTGCTTACTTTGAATAAAACAGTAAAATTTTAAAAATGCTGAGACCTGAATGAATAGAAGCAATCTAAATTACCAGTTCTGAAAATGCTCTATTCATGAGAAAAAAAATTAATATTTAAAGTGATTGTTAGATTTACAAAATTTCATTAATATAATACATTTTGTTTTGTTTTTCAGTAAATAAGTTTTGCTTTTCAAGAAATAAGTTTTAGCCAGTCTTGACAGTTGAATGAGTGGCTTTGGAGAATGTGTTTTTACTATAAACTACTAATACATGATACAAAAACTGAGCTCAGTGTTACAGATCTGAGCTGATGATTCTACAGGAGGCACAAGGTTGAATCCTGCTGCAGCACATATTCATATTCAGTACATACACATCGCAGAGAAGAATATCTAATAAAAAGCATTTAAACCATCTTTGAGAAGAAATTTTTCTGCTAAATAGATGTAACAGACAACAGGTAAAATCTAGGAATTAGAACTGAGTGTGAATCTGGGGGAAGTATATCTGAAATGCAGTTAAACCTAAAAATTGTCTAACGAGAGAAACCAAAACAAACAAAAATTTAATGGATTTCATTTAAAGCATAAGATGGTGACAGCGGTTTCACTATTAGATTACTTACCTTATGCATCTTATAACTAAGTTGTTGCTAAAAACAGAACTGACTGAGCAACAATTATAAATTCTGATTTTTAAAATTATTTTTATACTGCAATCTGAATCTACTTTTATTCTCCATTAAATATTCTCAATGTCATTTAAACAAAATTTTTGACAAAGCAAAACCAGGTTTTTATTACATTATTACTAAACTATTTGTACATTAATTTAAAATATTTACAGAAAATAATTAGAAATTCCAAACCTTTTCTAACTTTTGAAAAAGCAGTAAGGTCATTCTCATCAACCTTTGGTCTTAAGAAAGGTTTGCTTCCAATTTTTTTTTTTTTTATAAAAACTCTGGCCATCTGTAGATAGCATAGATTATTTTTGTGGTAGTTCGGACAAAGCTCCCATTTACTGAAAGCAGAGTATTCATTCTATGTAAACCTTTTAAAAGAAAATATTTTTGTATAAACTGTACACATTTGAAACACCCAATCATTTCCATTGAAGTCACACATTTTTCCTCTTCTAACTTATGTCTAACAAGCTGAAAAATTTTTAAAAAATAACACAATGTAGAAGGACTTTTAGAGTCCTAAAGTAGGTTACTTTTATGTGCAGTATTCCCTGAGCTGCATCATAGGTCAATTCAGCAACAGACAAGCTGAATTTTTAAGGGCAATTTTTAGGTTGTTGTTAACACCTATCATTGATATAACCCAGCTGAAATAAACATTACATTTTCAAAACTAGGAAGCACCAGCTCATATGAAATTATTAAAAAAAAATAAAAAGGGAATATTTTCTGGTTTAAAATATAATCAACTTTAAGGCTCCTTCTGTTTCAAATATATTTTTTTCCCTAATAAAATTACTGTACATTTCCAGCCTCAAATATTGGCAGTTAGTCAAATGGCTATTTTGTGTCATGGTGCCTCATTCATTGGCCTTAAATCCATAAAGAAACTATAAATGGAACAACATTTAAAACACTTCACTTACTCAGAGGTGAATTTTCAGTGTCCCTCTGAGAAGGAACAGTAAATTTGATTCATTAAGTTAATTATGTGTATATGTAAAGCATTTTCTAAAATGATTTCTAAAATCTACACAAGGTCATAACAGGCCTTTTTATTTAGGCATTAAGTTTAAAAACCCCAATGCTTAAAAAAAAAAAAAATCACTGTATCATGTAAACATTCCTATATTATATAATATATATTCACATACACTTTATTCACCTTTTGCATTTCCATAATAACCCCAAGCATCCGATTCACCCATGCAGTAAATATATAACAATTCCATCAAGTGCATATTTTACTTTAGTAATAAAAAGCCTGTTTATGTCTTTGTCATAACTTCTAAAGCCAATTATGACTACATCTCTTGAAAATTTACTCTTGTATGGTAGTTAATCTGCTTCAGTTTCTAGCTCAAGAAAAAAATAGGTTTCAACAATGCAGCTACAAAAAGCAGCTTTCTTACCTCAAACAAGCTTATTTTCTTCAAATACTTTACCAGTATAATAAGAGCACGTGCAATGATCATAAGGCAGAATTTAGTCACTTATAAAGATTACTATTTGCTACATCATTGCTGCCTTTTTTGCAGGAATTTTTTATATTCAGTAATCTGATCATACTCTAACAGGATGGGATGCAGCTCTATTAATAAAGCTGAAAAGCAGGTGTGAAATAAGGTTCTAACATAAGGGAGGTAAAACTTTTTAATTTCAAGTCTCAGGAGTCCAGTAAAGGGAGTACAGCTGGAGTATCTGAAAAGATACTGGATATTGCTACACATAGACTGCTTTGGGGTACCTTGGCCAGAATCTCTTGCATTATTACAAAAGTAACCTATACTGAATGGTGTCAAAAAAAGACAAACGTCTTCCTTTTACTTTTGACTTTGTAGTTTGTGTCTTACAAGATATTCCACTCTTTCTGGAAAAAAAAAAAATGTGTGTAGGGAAGAATTCTTTGCATACAGACAGGAAAATTATGGATAAACTTCAGCCTGATATCAGCCTGGGAAGTTTTGCTTAACCCAGAAAGTCTTTAAATACACCCATTAAACACTGTGTGAAAATATCAGCAACAGAAAATACAAAGTGATGCAAATTTTGAAATAAATTTAAGACCATTTTTAATTTAAGACTGATTGTTTCAGGATCTATTGAAAGGCTTAGTAGCTCCATGTCATAACCCAAAAATTTAACAGAAAAAGCCAAAAGTGCTCAAAAGCACAATCAAGGGTAAAAGGAGTTTGCATGTTATGAGTGGTGATAAAACACTGACCTTGGAGAACCCATTCAAGGTATCATGCAGAAATATGCAAGAGGGTTGAAGACAAGATGCCTGTATTTTCATGATGAAGTCAATGATATAAACTCCCAAGATAGACTGATGCTCCTAAATGGAAAATAAATTAAACAAAAAGCCAAAAAAGCATCAATAAAAAACCCCACACCCAAACCAGCAAAAAAACCCAACCAATCTGAAAGGATCAGAAATACTCAGATGACACTGAAACAATGAAACAGACAACAGGTACAACTTATTTTTTGCTCTATCTAGCAGTTCTGTCCAGAATTTAGCTTTATAATCCCTCTGACTTTAAGTGGTGCTGTGCCCCTAAAAGGCCTAATCCCTCTTTTGTGTGCATGTGGAGAGGGTTGTTACAGATGAAGTGTCTGGAAGAACCCCATGATGTGTTACTGCCAACCAGACTGCTGTTTTCAGGGTATGACACTGATCTGTTTCTTTCAGGTTTGAGGCAATATTAATTCATAGAATGTTTTTTTCATTATTCTTTTCATAGAAAAGAAGAAAATATTTTTAAAATATATTGATCCGAATTCTATTTAAATGAGAAAACTGACATCCTTAACTCTATTTTCTTATCCTCTATGCCTTGCTACACTCAATTTTTTTGCCGAAGAAATAAATTCATCAACTTCTCTCATGCAAATTTTCTGCTCTATGTGATTTTCTGCCTTCGTCATCTTGAATTTGATTCTTAGCATTTGACCTAGGGCAGCTGGAACAATAGCTTTAAAATCATTCTGAAATAGTTCCTGGAAAGGACATGCTGTTGCTGACTGAATCAAAGGAAAATGACTGACCATTAATTAAATCCCTGCACCTGTGACTCTTCTCACTAGACAGTGTGAAAGTATTGGTTACAGTAAATGAGCCTGCAGATTACACTATAGGCTTGTCACTAACACAATTTTCTGGGTTGTTTGTTTGTTTTGGGGTTTTTTTTGCAGTGTTGGGAAAGAGGGGGATTAAAGACAATTGTGTCTAAAATCACTCATATATATTATAGAAGGATTAATGGCCCACATATTACTATGGCAAAGGCAGTGGATAGTATATGAGATTTTGAACAATGCTGCAACTCCTCACACCCTTCTGCAATTATGTATGGGTAAATTTCATTTTCTACCTCTAGTTATCTAAGTATTGGTTTATGAAAGCTCATGCAATCTGTGACAGGCAATAAGACCACTTTTAGTTTATAAACGAGATTCCTGTATAAGCTAGAGCAAAGCTGGCATAGCATACTATTCTGCAACACAGCTGGGATAGCAATGATTCTCTACAGCAATCTTTTGTTAGCTGCTCTATGATGAAATTATGCTCAAATTGTAAAAATAAGTGTGGCAGTGTCTATAAAAACAAGGTTCTTTCATCTCTGTATCACTCAAAGCAGTTGCTTCCCACTGCATTTAATCACATCAGGATCTCTCATGAACTGCACATGAGTCCAAACTATCTCAGAAACACTTTTCTGCATGTAGGTTGGCATAAAATGCAAGTTTCCAGATGTAGAGCCATTTCATATGGAAATGCTCTTTCTAGAAACTTCATTGCTCTCTACAAATTCCTGAGAAGAGGACGTGGAGAGGGAGGTGTTGAACACTTCTACCTGAGATCAAGGACTCGTGACAATGGCTCAAAAATGCTTTGGGGGAGGTTCAGAGTTGACATTATGAAACATTTATTTACTGAGAGGGTGGTCAAATACTGGTTACAGACATCCTAGAGTGGTAGTTGATGTCCCAAACCTATCAGGGTCTGAGGCATTTGAGCAAGGCCCTTAACAACATACTTAAACTTCTGGTCAGCCCGAAATTAGTTAAGCAGTTGGACTAGATGATCATTATAACATCACTTCCAAATGAAATATTCTATTCTATGCTATACTAATTTTATTCTATTCTATTCTATTCTATTCTATTCTATTCTATTCTATTCTATTCTATTTTCTATTCTTTTTTTTTGTTAGTCTAATGCATCCTTGAAATGATCAAATCAAAGCAATTGAGTAGACAACTTAAGTCAGAAACAAGCTAGAGGTAGAAGTGGAGTAAATATTATTTTTCTTAAATAAGAATGGCCAATGAGAAATATCAGTGTGGAAGCATTGTAGAGCTAAGCCATTTTAATGCAGATAATAGGTCACATGCAGGAGCAAATTTTGTCCCTCTTCCAGATAACATGAGTTATGAATCTGAAATGGATAAAGGCCATCTTTGGGAAAAAGAGAAATGGCACTTATTGCTATTATACCTGTTTGGTTCTGATGAAAGATGGTTCCCTTTGCCTTGTCAAAATTTCTGATGATATTATGTAGATCAAAATTTGCCTTGCATATATGTACAAGATTATGTCTCCATTCTAAATTCTTTTTTCCTGCCTTTCTTGATGTCTCCTTCCTTTTTTTGATCATAATTTTTCTACAAGACACCATCACTTTCTTCTGAATTACAGCAACATGGTTTCAAGAATAATTTCCTCTTTATTTTCATTTTTACAGAATCACAGAATAGACTAGGTTGGAAAAGAACTTTGAGATCATCTAGTCCAACCTGCAACCTAACAATTCCTTATCTGTTAAACCATGGCAATTTTTAATGTCTTCTGTCCCATTTATGATAAACCCATCGTCTTGAAATCAATCCCTATGCCCTTTGTTAGAAAGTGAATTTCCATCTCCTCAGTGATAATTTTAACTTGAAGAATGAATGTCTTCATAGCAAGATGGTCACTTCCCCTAGAAGTGTTGTAGAGGCAAGTATCACAAAAGAACCACAGGAAATAAGCTTAATGAGTGTGTGAGGATCAGGTTCTCTCTGATGAAATTTAAGAAATATGTTGACTTTTTGAATAATAATATAGGTTCAGAAACAAAATAAGAAGGAAATATTTTCCTTTATTACAACACCTGTAGCAAGTATTATTACAGCTTATTATGACAAATGTTAGTTTCAACAGATGTCTTTTGTATAAAGTATTAGCAAATGAATGTCAGAACAGCTGTCACTCTGTTGCAATTTTCTACTTGAAGATGAAAGGTTGACTTGACTGGTCAGGCTTAATTAGCTCTGAAACAAGGTGTCATGAAAAGTGAAATAGGCACTTTTGTCATCCAGAAGAAAAAAATATATTCTTTTTCTTTTCTGGATATATCTCAAATACAGGCCAAAGGAACTTAGGAAGAAAGTCTTTCTGGTTGCTTGCTGCAGTGCACTTGACCACAATGTTACCGGATATTTGATACGAGTACCACTAGAAGGCCACAAATTTTGCAAAAATTTCTTTCTAAGGACTGAGAGAGAGGACTAAGTGCTTACTGACTTACTGCCAGGGAAAATTATGAAGGTGGAGTATTTTGATTGTTCCCATCTATAGCATGCAATTTGAATAGAGAAGACTGTGAGGAAGAGTAGAAATGAACGAATCAGAAAGTAAATCTGTATGAATAGGCTAAATATTATCTCAAGCTGTGATGTCTCAGTAGACTTTCTGTTAATAAATATCTAGTTTAGTTTCAAATGCATTGAGTCCCATGGATAAGATAGCTATTACAAGCTTACTTGTACTTGTCATGAAAATATATAAGTACTCAGCTCACCCACTTCAACCAGGCTTCTTTTTTTTTTCTTTAGTGAGAAGACATTCTGTATACCTCAAAGATAAAGTTGCAAATCAATGGGTAAAATTTATTTTTTGTGAAAACATATCTTAAATTCAAGTGAAAATACGTGGGATTTGCATATATACTCTTCTGTCACACTCCAACAGACTCTGGAGTGTATGTTCAATGTATGTCAGTATGCGATACTGCAAACATAAACTCCAATATGTTTGTGCTTCCTTGTGTCTGGCTTCGTGGTAATGACATTGGCTTCTGCAGCAGTTGTGAATTTTTAATGTAAGTTATATCTTCTTGCAAGATATTAATGTAGCCTATGCAGCTGAAGAGTCATTATACTGCTTATTATTATGTGCATGCTAATGTTGTTTTCTATCAAGTTATAGTTGCTTTTTATTAAACAACAGAGAAAGGTCACTCTAAAGGTTATACCAGCTTTGCTGTGACAGTATTTAAGCTGCAGTTCAAGTTCCCCTGATGTCCTGGGAGACTGTAAAATATATTGTTATTTTTTCATCTACTAATTGCTCCTTCAAGTGACCTGGTTGTAGAGAAAGTATCTCAGCTTTTATTACAGATATGCTTCTCTGTATACTGCAGAGAACTGTAAACATGGCATGAATAAAAAAAAGAAAACTGACAAACAGCAAACAAAAATAACCCAAACAAAGGCACAGGTTGTCACAGGCAGCCTTGGAACTATAAATAGCTCACAACTGCTCGGTTAGAGAAATGCAGTCTTGGGACCTGGGCAAGGAAAAAGAACAAGTTTCTGACGTACATGAAAAATACATAGCAGATTAAGATGTAACATGGCTTTGCAAGGGTATACATAAACGTGCATTATGACTTTAACTGTTGTTATTATTGACAATACGTACTTTGCTTTCTTTATAAGGCATGTTGGGTTTTTTTCATAATAACATTTAGAATACAAAACTAAGAGATCTGAGTTTCTTGACTATATGCAAGTTGTGATGCAGAAAAAATTGAATGAGAGGGGATATGGAAGTGATTAACTGAGATGAAGCACCTGGACATGTAGGGCACATAATCACTACAGTTTCTTTAATATATAAAAAGACATAATATATAAAAAGACAAGCAAAAGACATTTCTAATACTGAGAAAAAAATAGGTAATTAGATAGCCTCAGATAAAATACAATTGTTTTTGTGACTTCATTGACCAAAGTTTCTTTACACAAGAGGTAGCACTATACCAAGTTTACCTGTTGCCATTATTGCTCTGATTTTGTCTTGTTATGGAATAGTAAATTTGAAACTGAAGCAAAATCTAAATATGAAAGAAAGTCTTCAGCCTAAAACAGAAGGGAAAAAAACCCCAACAGATTTACTTGATACAGACTCTGTTCTCTGGATAGATGACTCAGTATATGTTTTTAGAGTACCTAAACCAAAAGACTACCATCCTCATTAGAGTGCCTGCGTGCATGCTTTGTTCCAAATTTGCTTTGCAAGCATATCACAGTAATTATACCAAATACAACACAAACACATCTATTTCTAATGACAGCTTTTCTTGTTACTAAAATGTTCCTCTAATAAATGAAACCTTTCTCCTAGAGACAAAAATGTATGTTAAAGGTCATTTCCACTGCAAGAAGTGCAGATTTCTACGTAGCATTTTAGTAGCATTCTTTCTTTGACCAGATTCCCTCAAGCAATGAGCAAGGCACAGCTAATACTTTTTTTTCTTTTGCCATCAGTTTAGTGTCTGCAGACTTTAGATGCTCACTGGATGTAGCCCTCAGGATCCTTTGTTTGCTTCAAAAACATTGATGGAAAGGAAAGTAATTTGATATCCTTTTCTTCATGAGTTAATGACTTCTGTTTCATCCTTAGCTCATTGTTAGAAATAAAAGTTTTGTAATGTTACAGTCATTGTTTACTTCTTATTTATTCAATGTATTTAATTTACTTTAATCTGCAAAATACAGAACAAAGTCTACCTTCCTCCACTCTCATTTCATAATGAGTTCTTCCTCTCTCTGACTCTGACCTCTGTTACTTCTGAATCAGGAGTTTTGCTGGTCATCTGTGAATGTGTACTGGTTCAAGAAGGGACTTCATCCCTCCTATCCCCTCAATTGCAACCAATCAGTTGTTTTCACTCATTAACTTCACACAAAAAACTGACACTGACTTCAAAGACCTTTATTCAGAGGACTTAGTTTGCATATTTTATGTGTACTTTGCATGCAAGTAAACACACTTCGCTTCCTTTTGAACTACTTCTCTGCTTTTCTGTGAAGCACAGACAAGATCTTACCTCTTTCTGCAAACTGCTGTGAGACAATGTCATGTATTTTTTATTTCCTTGAGTATGTATATAAACAAGATTTAGTAGACTATCAAGATGGATCTTTTAATTATTTATTACATGACTATTTTAGCAGTCTCTTACTTCAAAAATTGTGCCTTTATGAGAAATTCATAAGTGTATGAGTGCATTACAATTCCACAATCAACTGTAGGGCTCTGGAAGGTCACATTGGGACTGCATGTGCATCATATATGCTACACAGACCAAGCAGAGAATGGATGCTGAAAATACCAGTTATCATCAACAGCTCTAGAACCAGGGCCGAGTAATCACCTCTTAAACTTCCAGATAACAGCAAATCTGAACAAAACTGGCAGAATGAAGAGCATGGACCTCATGGTACATGTAAAAAATCTAGTACTGCATAGGGAAAAAGACCTCAGAATTTCATGTTTTTCTGTGTGTATCATCATTGTCTAGTCCTGCCAAAACTAGTTTAGTATTCAAACTGCAGATGTGTGGAAACTGCTTGTTTTCCTAGAGACATCTAATATACAGTATTGCTGTATATACAGAACTACTGCAAAGTAGTTCCAAATGCTAGTGGTGGTGGAGGATGATTTTTTTCTGGTAACTTATGACTCTACTTCCTGTAATACAACTCCAGTAGCATTTTCTGGCCCCTACTTTGAAAACTACACTTTCAGGTGTCTCTGGGCAATTAAACTTGAATAAGTATCTTGTTATGCACGTTTCCCAGAAGACAGAAAGTCTGTCAGTCTATCATTTATGTATTTGCATGCATTCTGATGCCCACAGACTTATACCTGCACGAAAAGCTAACACAGGCAGGTTATTTTCTTCACAAAAGTGTCTATAAAAGAAAATAATTTATTTTAGAAGAGACTTAAAATGATTTCTGAACTCCATAATAAACAAAAATCTCCATGTACTCTGATTCTTACAAACCTCTGTTATTGTGGTCTATTTTTTTTTCAGTTTTGGAAGAATAATTAATCATTACTGTGAATTATATGCTTTTTGTTTCCTACATATTTCAGATTAGATCATGTAGTATGGTTAGAGAAATTTACTTGTAAAATTAGTTTGCTCTGATACAATGTCTAGCTATACTGGGATTAATTATTTGCATTCTAGTCCCAGATAGTTTAGCTCTTCTTTTACTTTAAGTGACTTTGTTTTAATCACTCATGTCTTTTTTTAAAAAAAATTTTTTTCTTCTTTCCTTGCCTTTTTTTTTTTTTTAACCAAATTATGAATATTTCTACCACCAAAAAATCCCCCAAAAAATCAATGGATATCAACAAATTTAAAAAGTATGGAATTAGGTCATATTAGTAACATGTCTGTGTACTACACACCACATGGGATACAAACAAAAAAAGAATAATTTTCTTATGAAAAAAGTCAAACTTTTAATTAAAATTAAGTCATTGGGATATAATTACATAAATAGCCTTTACACTACAAAGAACAGGCTTCTAATATTTGGGGGTTTTTGGAGGGCGAGATGGGTGGTAACAGAAAATAAAATAAAATAAAATAAATCAATTCTAATCTAATCAAATCTGCACAAAACTCAGCATTTTTTGTACCATATAAATCAACTTTTTAATGTGCATAGTCTGCTCCATTCCTTTTTCTGCAGGGCAACTTTCCACAGAATTTGCCTCACTGAAAGACAGAGCTAAGCTGATGTAGACACACCTAGACTCCTGTCCTATGCCCTGCAGTGGGAGTATGCTGAGGTAGAACACTGGCAATGAAAGGGACCAGCAGCATGTTCCAGTTTTTGAATAGCCAAGAATTAGAGCCACCAACAGGTGGCGGTTTTGGGCACTGTCCACCTGGGCTCAGATCCTGTACTGCATTTTCTAACTGGCACGGCATCACTCTGAGTATTGGCTCCGAGCTGTAGAGCTGGCCAAGTCATTGGTGCCAAGACATTAATACTCCTTGTGAATAGGAAATTAAGCTGCATTCTGCACCAACAAAGTCAATGAAAGCATTATTACTTCTGTCCATTCAAAAAGTGAGTCTCAAGTAGAACTGCTATTGTGAAAATGTAAACAAAAATCATATATGCAATATTTTTAAAAATAAACATTTATCCAAAGAGCATAACCTGCCCCGCCCCCTCCCCCTCCCCCCCCCCCCCCCCCCTCCAAACATCAGAAATAAATACAGGCATGTAGATGTGAATGCTGTCAAAAAGAATATGAGCAAGATCACGGCAGTAGTTTTTAAGAAACTGTGAAAATGAGAAATGGAAATACAGATACAGTTTAATCCAATCTGATGGGGCATAGCAAAATCCAGAACTTTAACATTCATGCAGCGAGTTTCATGAGAGGATAATTGAAAATATCATACTTCTTATGCCAACCAAACATGTCTTCTGACCTTTTCAAAGCAGACTAATTCTCAGCAACCTCCTGAGATCATTCTTCCAGGTAGGCCTCCTACACTGCAGCTAACAAATCTGTCAATGGTTTCTCTCGTGTCAGGATCCAATACTCTCTGACCAGGCTCTTTCAGATTCTCTGCACAAGGAAGGTTTTAGGTTTTAATACCAAATTTATTTATTTGAAGATATTGAATGCTACATGGGATTTCGATTTAGCAGGGTATGCAGCAGTGTACTGAGGTTCTTGCACAAGCACAATATATTAATGGCAGTATTCACCTGGATCACATTACAAGCATAATTCCCATCATCAACCCCTATACATTGTGCTGTGACAGCGCTGAGCACCCTCAGTCACTGGAAAGAGTGGAGCTCAAGTCTGTTGCTGTTTTCAAAGTTTATCCTGTAGGTTGCTCAGCTTTTGTACTCTGTTTTGAGCTGAGCTACAAATACACTTCCCCCATGCTGGTCCAGCTGGCTCAGAAAGACATTAAAACCATTAAGGTCATTTACACAGTCAGTTGACTGGCTTAAACATTTGACTAAAACAAAGGTCACCATCTGTTCTTTTTTGTTTTAAGATTAGCTTTCCTTAAAACAGCTCTGGTCACTCCCTGTACTTTTCCTGAGTATCACAAACACATTCCCTGTGGTCATCTTCTCTGATCCTTCTTTCATTATAGGATTTTGGTGATTGGTTACACCATAATATTTCTTCATGACAGCTGAAAGAAATTTATGTTGACAAATCAGCATATTTTTGATCGTATGTATGTCTGGATGATGTATGTTGGAATCTATAGCAGTTTCATCAGGTAAGTCAAAAATAAAAAATATTTCTCGCCTATACTGCACCTCTAGGACAAAACATAGATAAACAGAAAAAAAACCCAAACAAATTTTGGTTTTAATCCCAGCACAGTCAAATCAATTTGGAGTCATTTAGCTACCAGGAAATACTGGGTATGGAGACAAATGCATCCAGCAGTACCTGTACTGTCAGGGAAGCTTCCAATGAGTATTTACAGAACACACCCAAATCAAAGAAAAAGAAAGGTGAAAAGACTAATTATGAATTAAGTGTAGTGTTTTATGCAACTAAGTAACAGATGGATGATGTCAAATGGTGTGGTAATCCATGAGTACAGGATACCTTACAATCTTAGTCCCATCACACTTTTCTTGGTCTCACAAAGTTCAACACAGCAGGTTTTCATTTTACCCACACGAGTCTGTAAGAGACGGTCCGAAGATCCCTCATCTGCCTCATGATCATCGCTGAGGACAGAGACTGAACACAGGACTCCTGGCCTGGCTGAGGTGGGATGTCTGCCAAGTGTTGCCTGCAGGTGTGCCCGCTGGGAACTGGTACGCATTCCGGAGGAAATTAGTGCAGGTTGCAATGGACTGCGCCGTTCTTGCTGCCCAGGCGGGAAGGACTGCGCTGAAGTGGAAAGGAACGACCTGTCCTGTACGCCTGTCCTGTACCTGTTTTTATTGTTCCCCATAACAACAGCTGTAGATTTCCCCACCTCTTGGCCAGTTGCCCCTCACTTCTGAAAAGGTCTCTAAAGGGACTTTCTGAAATAACTGAGCCCGAGATCTCCCCACGGAAAGAAGACGGATCTATTGGCAGAAGGCCACGAGGACTTCATCTCATCCGTTGGTAGCTATTGACCCCCCCTTTTTTCTCCCTCTCTACTTTGTTTTTCTTTCTCTCTCTCTCCTCTATTGTATTACTGTGTTGTGGGCACTTAATAAAGGTGCACTGTTTTGATTAAAACTGAAATCTCTTGTGTCCTTTTACACTCTGAGATCGATAAACGAACCATCACGACCCCCGCTTGCATTAGCGGATCGTGACAGAGTCAAGAAGCAAGCTGCCACTAGAAGTGGGTGGGTAGTGGTGGCATAGCATGTCTATGGCTCTCTGATGGTGTACAGCTACAGGTATGTTGTGGTGTGCACTGGGATACCAGGGAACATGCCTGAATCCTGACAGTCATGAGGTATCTGCCACGTTGGCACAATTGCCCAGAAAAATGTTTCAATGCTAAAAGTCAGTTATAAAGAAATGGGCTAAGAATTTACTCCAGACCTTGTGGTATCTCTAGCTATGACTTTCTGTTTTGATTAACAGAAATAACCTCCTGTAGGTGACCTCCTAATTCACATTAAAAGGCCAAACAACAATCTTGTTATCTAGTGTGATTTCTCATTAGCAAAACTTTGCTCAAAACACATAGAAAACATGGACAATATTTAAGTTTGAATTTATTGTCTCAGTATATTACTCCCATTTGCCTTTCTTTCAGCTTTCAGTTACTATTTCTATTCTGTTGGAATATAAAATACTATGAGGAAGCTTATTTATATTTGTTTTCAAATCTTCCTTAAAAGGTGTGATCCAATACATATTTAAATAAATACGGAGGCAAGTTAACCTCCCACAGTTTCAGATCATAGCAGAATCATTTTTATTACAAGCCAAATTTATATGGTGCAGAAAAATCAGTCCTAGAGAGCTTAGCCTGCTTGCAGATTATAGGTTTTAGGTGGAGTACAGCCAACAAATTTATAATTTTCTCTCTTTTTTTTTTTTTTTTGTAATAATGCATAAAACTTTTATAAATTTTCTTATATTACAAAACTGCATCTAACATGTGTATTTCTGGTAGAAAAAGAGAAATATTTAATAGAATAAGGGGTTTGATATTTTCTATATATTTCATGTTTTCTATGATGTCTCACTATAAAGAGTGGTACAGTTTAAATATATTCTTGAATTATAAAAAACGCACCCATCTTTACGTTTTTGGCATCTCTGAAAGTCAGAGCTAATCAAATCTCTGTTTTGTGTGAGGAAAAATATTCACTTGGGAGTTTATCTCTTATTTTATATTTTATTCAGTAATTTCTTTACCGTAAGTAAATAGAATCTAGCTTTTCTTCTGAAATTTTTTGTTGACTTGTCTGTTTGTACCCAGGTTGCTTAGAAATACTTGGTTATATAGTATATGATTTGACAAGTTATTTATGGCACATAATTTGCTTACTTTGCTTACATTTAATGCATTATACAAGCAGGAAGCTCAAATCAATACCAACACAGAGGGTCAGGAACATTTTTTTCTGCAAGTATACTTGTTTATATGCATCATGAAATTTCTTTTGGTAATATGAATTTTATACACACACTCAAGCAAAAAAACCCCTTCATAGACAAAATAATATAAGAATTATAGAGCTTGAAATATATGTAGCCAAACTGACTATCTTAGTACAGAAAGACATTAACTATAAAAACATTAGTTTCTTTTGTATAAAGGGTGACGGATTATATTAAATTCCTTTATTTTTTATGTTGAAGTTGATACTAGTTCTTATCCTTTAGTTGTGGATTAGTAATTTCCTGTGTTAATGCACCATATTTGGCTATCCACTTCCTTGTTCCCTGTATTTCTCTGCTCATTGAAAGGACCAGGAAGCTCAATGGACTGTGGAAGAAAAGGGAGACTGCCCCTTCACTGAGGGAGCTACCATGGGCACTGCCACAGAGGTTGAGAGACATGTTGGTGCTGTTAGGGCTGGCAGTGGAGGCAGGGAGGGCCTTAAGGTGGGAGAAATGACTGCCCCCGAAGGACATAGCTCTGCATAGGGTATTTTTCATTCTGATTATTTTCTGGTTTTCTTGACCGAATTGCCATGAGATTTTTCTACATAAAGAGTCACATTTCTCATTCTTATGCCAGTAAAGGGTGGCTGTCCCTATTTTAAACCTCTTTTGGTGTCCTGTGGGGAGACACCCCAGGCACAGCCACCTCAAAGGTCTGGGCATCTCAAGATCCTGTCACAACCCCAAGCTACAGGATGCAGAGGGAAAAACATCTCCATTACTGCAGTCTGAAGGGCTGTGGTATGACTACCTGTAGGCAGCAGTCCTGATGCATTTTATTCCCACCACAGTGATCTATAATTCTCTTCATTTATTTCCATGGTATATATATTTTTGGCATTAAGACTTACTCTGTCACTGTTGGATGTCTATCTTACCTATTTGCCATTTCAGTCTACAATGAACAAAATAAAATTTGTCTTAACACGGCCGACTGGTTTTTTCAGGTTTTTTTTTAAATAAGTACGCTAAACAAGGTATGTGATAAAGCTTTTCTGTTTTTTTAATGACATAATATATTTGACCTTCCTAAAACACATCACCTTTTTTCTGTTAACTTGTGAAATCAAGTTTTAGGCTGTTCTGTATATTGTCACAGACTTCATCTGTAATTGCAAAGGAAATGCCCATTTCAGCAGGTGAATCTGTTTGTTCTAGTTAAAGAAATATTTGGACATATTCAAACCAGGAAAACAATGTTTAACTGTTGATTTCACTTTTATTTGCAGTGCTGCAAGGATACTTACCCTGTTCTAATAAAAATGTATTCTCTTTGAACTCCCATAGTCAGATGTTTTTGTTCTTAAAGCTCACATGTCCCATGGAGAAAGTTCTGCAACTAAAATTCAATAATTCTTAAGCCACAGAATGGTTAATTATACAAACTATGTAATATTTTTTTTCATGAAGCTCCAATCCAGAACAATCTGAATTAAACTATACACCAAGGAAAATCAAAACATTTTTTCCAAAATTTTGATGAAATATTCCATTGCTTGAACTCCAGGACAAGAAAGACATAGAGGAAAGGAAGAACTTGGTTTTACTTGAACTAAAGATAATCTAGATCATCATGTCCTTGTTATTTCGTTGGCCAATTTACATCTAAAGAAAAACCAACACAAACCCCTGAAACCTCTCAACCTTCTCCCCCTCACCTCGAACTTGTTAACTAGGGAAGCTCATAAGCTATCTGAAATGCACAAAAAATAGGAGAAAGAAAAGAATCCGTTATATATAATCTTAATGAGGTTTTGTTTTGTCGTTTTAGAACTTTGCCCCATTGCCTCATTAAATTAACATTTCCCAGCTAAGGAGTTTCTGTTTGGCTTTTTTTTTTTTCAATAAGGCTGACTCTGAGTTACTGAACAATTCCTGCACTTTCATTTCCCAAAGACATTCTGTTTGTTTGGTTTTCCTCCAAAAAATATTGAGCTATTTCTAGTAGTTCTACCTGAAGGTTTAAGAAATCACCGTGATTCTGCCCAACCATTGTCACAAGCTATTCAATTTACAGAGCTCTGTGTCTCTTGGCAAGTATTAGTCAGGAGCTTCTTCAAGAGGCTAAAGATAATGGGGATACAGTCTGACCTCAAGTTTATTTGTGCTTGGTGAAACTTACAAACATCAGACTCTTCAACTCTTTCCATTTTTTTGAATATTATTTTTGACCACGTGAATGTTTTGTCTTGAAAAATATTTGTCTGAGCATTCATTAGAAAGATAAGCATATTCATAATTTCTGTATTTTCTTTTATGTATTTTCATTAATATCTTAAGTTATACAGCAATACATTTCTTCATATGAATTGGGAAATCAACTTTCACATTAAAAAAAATTATTTCTGGAATTTTTTTATTCTCTATTGGGATATTTGGTCTAAAATAGAGACCAGGCTTAAAGATTTGCACTAAATTAATGTAGTAGTGTGTATGTGACAAACACCAGAGTGTGGAATATGCATCATTAACTCTTGTTGTAAAATAATTTTAAAAAGGAAAAATAAAAGGTATTTTCTTTATCTGACATGAAAAAGAGAATTTTCATTCTCACTGAATATCTTAGAATATTGTGGGGAAAAGACACCAAAGGAAATAATACTTTTATGATCATGAAACTTTGGTATTGATGATTTCACATTAAATTGTTATCATGGTTTAGAGCAGTAAATGAAAACATAAAAAAATAATGCATTATTCTCTTGTCACTAATGAATAAATCTATAATGGAATATGTAATTTTTTACATTTATGGAGAATTACTGTGAAAAAATATGGATATTTTTATGGGTCTTATATGACGTATAGTCTAGCTGCAGGTAGACACCTCAAAAGCCTGTTTGTAGCACGTACAACACATTTTCTAGATTTTATTTAAATTGGGATCAGTAGCTAACTTTTATTCATTTGTTATGAATTCAATGGAGATTAACATAATTTCAGTAACAATTATAGTAATGATGTACTGTTTTCCACAAGCACTAGGGTTTGGGGTTTTTTTGGCTTTGAGAGACTCGCACCTTGTACTATTAAGTGTCTTACACTTTACATGTGGTGGAGACATTTCATCAGAAAGGAAATTCCAGGACATAAGTAAGACTTTGTTAGTTCATTCTCTTCCACCACAGTGGATCTAAATCCTTCAGTTTAGACAAGATAACATGTTTCAGTTTTATATTAAGACATTTAGGGAATAAGTGTGTGGTATTTAGACCTTGGGATCAAATGCCTTGCTTATTATAGAAACATGAACAGAGAAGACAAGACATTTAATTATTAGATTTAATTATTATAATTTATTACAGACTTGTACCAATTGATACCCTGTAAATATATTTTCATGAGTATGTATGAAGTTTAAGTAAAGCAGGAGTTGTTTTACCAATTTCAAAACGAACACTGAGAAAAAAAAAAATCCCGGGAAACAAAACATCTAGGTTTTAGACCAATACATTTGCAAGTTTCAGCTAACATGCGAATTTGCATTCAAGTGGCAATCTGTATGCCAGGTAATTCTTTGGTTTTGAAAGATGGTCCTTGGAGAAGGCCAATGAAGCAATTTGGTTTCTCTTTGAAAGGTAGAAAAGAAGAGGGAAAGTCAGACGAAAGAGCTGTAAATTCTTGCTCGTAGATTAAGAGATTACTGAAATCTAAAAAACAAACAGCTGTGTCTTGTATGCTATTGAAGCAAGTCCTTTTCTAAGAAATTCCCAGGAGATGATTGTGTGGGGGTTCACTGCCATTTAGAATACTACAGAGTTTAATGAAATGGAACATGAATGCATTATCTTGTTCTAGAGGACAGAATAAACAGGAGGAAAACTGTCATAAATGAAACCTTTCTTTATTTCTGAACTAATATCCTTGAGAGATGTAATTTAAAACATCTAGTTCTGTTCATTTTCTGTTAAAAACTGTTTTCTTGGAGAGGAGGATTAAAACCTATTGGCAGGGTTTGAGGAGTTTAGTCCATGAAGAATTTCTGGTAGTTTATTTCAAAGTACTGGGAAACTTGGATTTCAGAATAAATTAATAGAATCATCTCCAATTTCTGCTACTGATTACCCAGGGATTCAGTAGATAAGCTAACACAGAGATGGCTTTTACAATTTTACTTACTGTTCTCTTTTATTCACAGATGTTTAAAATAATTTTCAGTAAATATTTTCAATGCACTTGGACAAATTGAAATTTATTTACAACAGTAAAGAAATCTGTTTCAAATAAGGTCTATAGTTCAGAAAACAAGTGAGTCAATAAATAAGAAAACTTTTTACTTCTTTAATATACAGAGAAGAAATATTTGAAATCCAACCTGACTGAAATATAACAGATTAAGAAACAGTAAAACACATATGTATTCACATTTACTCTAAAATTCACAATTGAAGTCAAAACCTCTATCATGTTGAAATGAATGTCTATTAAAAAGTAAAATAAGAAAACTGTCTGATAGCAACATTATTATAAAAGGATGAAGAGATATCATGAAATCCAATACCCATAAAATGTGATACTTAAATTCTAAATTCAAGACAGTGTACCCTAGTCAGAAACACTTTTTATGGTTGGTTTTGGGATTTTTTTTAGGAATTTGAATTGAGGCAATCTAAATACAGTTATATGCTAGATGCTTTAAAAGCAACACATTTTTGTAAATTTATTATTATGTATGACTATATATAAAGGGTGGAAAGACTTTTTGGTTAGTAGTTTAGAGACTTATCTATTGTGTTTAGATTGATTATTTCCAGGTTTTTACGTTGTGCTTTTTGCTAACTATGACTTTAATATATGTGAAATAGCTATGATTAAGATTTAGATAAGAGAACATTTGGTTTCTCTCACTTCGTAAAACTTCAGGCATGTTTCCATTCAGACTATGTATTTTTAGTGTTGATTTATATTCTGTTTCTTATAAAGGAACAAAATATTGCAATCACATAATGAATGAGTAGAAATTTAAATAATTTTATATGTAAACAAGTAAGATTTGAAACATAACAGAAATGCACTTGTTTCTTTTTTCTTGCAGGACCTAGCAGAACAAAATTTTAGGTAGCTATTGTGGACTCACCACACATAAAAAATGTGCATAAACTCTTCTTGTTTTTTGACCAACACTAACTCCTCTCTAAGCTCCAAGAACAAAAACATTTAAAAAGAACAATTTGGAAGTTCAGAAAAGTACTTTATGCATCTAGCAGCAGCTAAAATTCCTTCTTTTCTGCCTGAGAGGCATATATAGTTGTTGTCCCAGAAGAAATGTCAATCTACTTGCTGATTAAATATGATCATTTTTAATCTTCTTTTCATCTTCAGGATGTGAAAGACTAGAAATGAAAGTTGTTTGGTGCAGATAAAGGTCTAGATGATGAGGTAACCAACAAAAGAAGACCTTCACAGAAATGTGAAATCGAAGTCTCACTGGGATACATGCTAAAGAAAATTCTTCTGATTACTTTATTTCCTTGCAAATAGGTTGCTAGTTATATCATACCAAAGAAATATTTTTTTCTTCTGCAGTTTGCCTTTATAAAGTATTTGATAAGTTAGATGGCCTTGCATTTAATTAATGGAATATGCCTCAATCCAAGTCATTCTGATTTCCTTGATGTGAGTCCACACTGGAAAATATCAATATCTTTCAAAATACTTGTATGGCATTAATTTTGAAGGTTAAACTTTTAAGATAATGACATGGAAAATTTGTAGTCATCTCAGACTGTTAAAAATATGAAATTAATGAAAAAATTGCATGCACAGCAATGTAATGATTGTAGTTCAAGCAGTACTTCTGTTGAGCCTTTAGTAGCCAGGAAGATCGATTTAACAGAAAGAACACTGGGATTATGATATGCCCTGTTCTTCACCTTTTTCCTGTTTCCTAGGTCATAGAAGCCTAGATCTTTCTTTTGAAGGAAGAGATATAAGAACAAATATAAGTGTGTAAGCCCTGCATTATAAATGTATTTAAACCACACCATCAGGAGTATTTCACCAATATTTCTTCTACCTTTCTAGATGTGCATGTACTGAAGGGACAGTTGGGTTCTACAATGCAGCAGAGAGGTAACATTCTTCACTTCAGTGCTAATTGCACTACAATTAGCAACATTCCTATGTCTCATATTCTGTGAACCTGTCTGCATTTATTTGGAAAGAATTGCTCTTGTAAAAGTTTTCTGTAATTCTTCTGGTGGCAGTTCTGAGTTCATGCTGCCTAATGCAACCCAAGTATTACCAATTTTAGGGTTAAAAACCCCAAGCATCGAAGTAAAGTTGTAATGCCACTATAATTTCTGTACTAATAATTGAAAATTCTTGTGGTCTCACAATGGTTCATTTGTCATACTGAGACCTCTGGAGAAAATTAATAATGCATATGGTAGTATTTTATCAATACATGGCATTCAAACTATTAGTAAAATAGAATTTGGCTTCAGAGAACCTGAAAGCATCATGCATATCAAAGAAAGGTAAATTCAACAAATAAGTGCCAACAAGTAAAAATTTTATGCCTGGGGCACAAGCTGGGTGTACACTGTGGAAACTGAGAATGGTCATTAGAGACAAATCTGGAAGACAGAGTAGATGATTACTGCATCATAATTGTGGACAAATACCAACGATATTTCATCTCTTGTTCATCTTGCATCTTGCTTTTGATTTTCTATCATACCCTGAGGCTTATTTATTTCAGGAGTGGGTCTTCTGATCTGACAGGACTTTTTGTCAACTGACAAAAAAAGTTAGATAATGAAATAACATCCCACATAATTTTATTTCTGCAAATGTCAACCTTTTCTGTTCCCACTTGTTTTGCCACTTTGTCTTAACACCACTATATTTCTTCCTTATTTGTCTTATTGTCCTTCTTTTCTAATGTATCTTATATTACTGGTTCTTTCCATTAATCCACACACAATTTTCATAGTCAGTTCCCATCCTGTCTCTGTTTGTTAGAAATGAGTGAATTCACAGGTGTACAGAATACACCAGGTGTACAGAATACACAAAGGTTTATGTTTTTGAAACTTAACTGCTAAAATATACATTTTAGGTGCTACCTAAATAATACTACCTATAATACTACTTGCTATTAATAATTCTTTTGAGTTCTTAATAAAAGATCAAATTTCCATTCTTTATACTGTAGTTATCTTTAAAAAATTGAATAATTTTTAGCTTTAGGAATCAGTCCTAAGTTGAAATGCTACAATCTGCACCTTGTCTTTTAAGTTGTGTGTTGGGTTTTCATGGCCAGGTTTTGGTAGCGGGGGAGATACAGGGGTGGTTTTTGTGAGAAGCTACAAGAAGCTTCCTCCATGCCTGGCAGAGCCAATGGCAGCTGGCCCAAGACAGACATGCTGCCAGCCAAGGCCGAGCCAATCAGAGATAGTAGTCAGGCCTCTCTGATAACATATGTAAGAAGGCAAAAAAGTTGTTGTGCATAAATAATTGTGGCCAGAGAAGAGAAGAGTGAGAACACGTGAGAGGAACAGCTCTGCAGACACCAGGATTAGTGGAGAAGGAAGGGCAAGGGGTGCTCCAGGTGCTGGAGCTGAGATTCCCCTGCCCGTGGTGAAGGCCATGGTGAGGCAGCTGTGCCCCTGAAGCCCATGGAAAATCACAGAGGTGCAGAGATCCACCTGCAGCCTAAGGAAGACACCTGCATGCTGGCAGAGGTGGATGCCTGAAACAGCCTGTGAACATCCAGGAAACCTGTGCTGGAAGAAGCTACTGGCAGGCACCTGCAAACCCATGGAGAGAAGAGCCCACACTGGAGCAGATTTGTTGTCAGGACTTGTGACCCTTTGGGGGATCTACGTTTGGAGCAGGCTGTGCCTGAAGGACTGCACCCTGTGAAAAAAAGTGACCCATATTGGAGCACTTAGTAAAGAACTGTCTCCCTTCGGATGGATTCACATTGGAGAAATTAATGGAGTACTGGGAAGTACATGATGGAGCAGGGGAAGGATTTTTCTCCCTGAGCAGAGGCAGCAATAATGTGTGATGAACTGACCATAACCCCCATTTCCTGTCTCCCTGCACCACTGTGGGGGGAGAAGACAGAGCCTGGGAAGGAGGGAGGAATGGGCAAAAGGTGTTTTTAAGATTTATTTTACTTCTCATTATCCTGCTCTGATTTTGTTGGTAATAAGTTAAGTTGATTTCCTCAACTTCAGTCTTTTTGCCCGTGATGGTATTTGATGAGTGATCTCTCCCATTCCTTATCTCAACTCATGAATGCTTTGTAATACTTTCTCTCCCCCGTTGAGTTGTGGAGGGAAGTGATAGAGTGGTTTTGGTGGGTGTTGGCATTCATCCAGGTTCAACACACTACACTATTCTACAACATCTGTTTTATTACAATAATGCAACCTCACATTGTGGAAAATAAATGGTTTGTACATTTGAAAAAAATTGTCAATTTCAACAGAAGCAAAGTTTATTGTTTAATGACAGATGGTCAAGGTAGCCTGACATAATTTTTACTATTCTTCAGGAATTCTACACTTATTTAACCATGACACGAAACTTAATAAAATCTCAATGTTCAGAACTGCAGAAGAAATTTCAGTTCATTCTAGGAGATTAATTATTTACACAAACTTCATCATCAATGTTTCAGCATAGAGCTGAACAGGGTGAATGAGACTTTGCATGAAGTATGTATACCTGGCAAGCAAAAGATCACCAGTATGGTTACCAGAATTGAAATAGAGGACATTGTTGCTCTCTTATTCTCAATATTATTGAGAATACAAGTGAGAAAGACAGATGGATACAGTGTAAGATCTTACTTCTGGGACACCAGATGTCTACCCCAAGTATCAGATTCCATAAGGTTGACTATTTCTTATACTAATAATACTAGTGATTTTGTAACATTTGGCTATGACTTCTGATCTAAAGGTTAATATTTGCAAGGGAGTTGCTCACATTCATATCAGTACCACAATATTCCAATTCAGTGTCATAGAAAGTGTGGGTAATACTGAAAATTTTTCCTATTTAGGAGTCCAGCAAAACTTCTAAACCCAATATTTAAAAACATGTCAATAGATATATTCACTATCTACTGTTGTAATAGCAATCTAATTAAAGGCAAAAGAATCTGCTTTCATTTCTGTCCTAGCTTCCTACCAGACACCAGGAACAGTTTTGCTAGAAAAGGAGAGCAAGAATTATTTATATCTGTCTCACAAAAACACAAGCCTCTACTACAGGCTACTCAAGGTGAGCCTGTGGGAAATGAAAATACCAGGAACCTTTATGAACACAGCAGAAATGTTTAAAAAAATAAAAACAGGCAAAAAACCAGATTCAAGTGAGACCTTCAGTAACATATTTTAACTTGTTATTTTAAACAGGCAATTTGCACATCCCTTAGAATGCAAAGTCTGAAGAATTTGCTTTTATTAAAACGACTAGCACTTCAATAATGAAAATCTCTACATTACATGAAATTTTGATCCTCATATTAGCTCCCTGGTGTGAAGAAATAGTCTCTGCTTGCTGTATTTCCAAACTTTCATTCTTGTCAGATTAACTAATGCAGACTTGGCCCTTTTGTTTATTTGGGTCTTCTTTTAATTAGTGGACCAGGTCTCAAAAGACAGATTTACCCCCGCCTTTTAAACAAATACTCAGCTTTTGCATATGGTATCTCTGCAATTAAATTGTTATTCATTTCTCTGCTATTTGACAGTAGCACTTATATGTAATCTATCATTGACAAAAGTGTAGATGATAACTCTGGAAAAACAGGACATCATTAGTCTTTTTGCCATGAGGGTGAAAGAAAAGGGGAGAGATGCAATTCATTACATGGGACACTATATACTCTTCACAGCAGCTGTAACAGATTAGCTGGCCTGCTGCCAGATTAATGGAGATGTAGGGTGAAAGTAGATGGCATTGAAGGCAGCAACACAATTACGTAGCTTTGGGCTGTTTTCTACATACTACCTACTCTAGCCCACTTTTCTTACTTAAAGCATCTGATACCACCTGTGTGGAAAAATATGTTCTTTTTGTAGTTACAATGCTCTCTTTTTTTGAGGAATTTATTCAGTAAATCAGTTCATGCATTTCTCTAAGGCAGAGATTTTATTCTGAATGACAATTTTACCTGAACTCCTCAAACTGAAATCAGAGAAGCAGTCAGTCACTAAAAAGTATGTCTTTCGGGTTCTAGAGGTTAATCATTGTGCTATGTAATCACAGCTTTATTGTTTTCTGGTTTTTAAAAATAATTAATGATCAGTAGGAAAGGCTGGATTGATAGGTGTTCTAGGATTATTAGGAAGTAAAGGAAGGAAAAAAATGTTGCTCTATTATCAATGATAATTGCTATTAATAGCTGTTTAGGTCATAGAAAAAGGTGCATTTATACATGAAGTTATTTCCTCAGCACTGATAAAAATTTCCCAATTAATAAAAAATTTCCAGAGTAAAAAAATCTCATGTCCTCTGATCTCTCTCAAGCATACACATACACACACGTTAAAGCAAATAACCATGAAACACACACCTACACTTTATTTTGGTGTATTTCTCAGTATATATGTAGGCTTGAAATGCTGCTTGTCCCCAGTGACTTGCACTGAATCCTTCTAGTGCTTTACAGCAGTCGTCAGTGTTGGTAGGATGTTAAATGCTGTGTATTTTCCCATTCCCAAAGGACAGAATAAAGATGGAAGTCAGAAATCAATTAAAATGTTCAGGAGCAGCGGTTAATAGGTCCTCATTCTTTAATATTTCAGAAGTAAACACATTTCCTAGCAAAAAAAGTATTCTATTAAGTAGCATCAAGGATTTTAAAATGGTTATGAACCTCAAAATACCATTTTGAAAAATACAGTAGACCTCCAGTTGGTAATGAAAACTGATATTGAATAAGATTTGCTTAAGATTTCAAAATTATTTGTGAGGTTCAGTGTAAATTACATGTTTGAGTCTTCCATTTTTTGGCTTTTTACTTAGGTTTTGTCAAGAACAGGAAAAAAAGGACAATATGAAAGATCTTCCTCTCTTGAAATAAGAAAACTGCACAAAAATTGTCTGTAAATTTTTAATTTTTTTTTTTTTTTTAGTTTTATTTTTTGGGAGTGAGGGAAACCTTTAGGAGACCTGTGCACTGCAATGGACCTAGTCAAAACAATTAAATGCAAGATTTAAAATAAGGTAAACTGTGAGAGAGTCAAACTCTTATTTAATTTTCTTGTCTTTGGTTGAATGGGTTATTTGGAAGCCCATGTATTTCAAATGAAACACTGACATTACTTGATTAGCTTTTTAAGTAGGTAGTGGATTTTGGGGCACGCTGGTCTGTACTCAATAGAAAATTGGTATTTTGTACAAAGACATGCAACACTTATATTAAAGCATAAGTGGCATTTTTTGAAATGATGTATTTAAATTCAAAAGAAAACTTACCTAATGGGAATATAAAAATATAGGAATGATACAGACCAAAGGTTCATCATTCTCTCTCTTAAAATAGCATATTAAATTGCTGTGGACAGATATCTCCCCCCCAACTACCAACCCTGACTGCTCAAGAAATTTAATCATATAGTCAATTCTCAAAAACTTTTAGAACTAAAAGTAGGTTGGGACACTATTCTAAAAGTCATATTCTTCCTTTAATAAAATAAATAGACTTGATATTATCATAACAAAAGAAAAATATAGATAACACTGTATCACCTATTTTGGATAAAATTCATACCACATAATATTTTAGATAAATAAATATATCTGCTCATGATCCACATAGAAATCTGAATTTAGAATCTTAATTCTGCAAAACTATTGTTAACTTTGCAGATCCATTCCACAACACACTAAAGATGTGCCAAAATGTGTGAAGTAACTCCCAACTGACTGGCATGATCAGTAAAAATATTTTACTGATAGAGTTCATAAACTTTAACCTATTGCCTGGGAAAGTGTCAAGAAAACCAGCAGCAGAGATCTTTGTCTACTATGAAATCAGTCTGTATATTTTCTTGACAATCCTCAGTAGCAGCATATTCACAAGGTAATATTAGAGGGGAAGCAAACATATTTGGGAAAAAATCAGTGATTAAGGACTGTGCCATTTTAGGAGCTTTGTCATCTGCTACTAATGTTTTTGAAACAGGGCAAAAAGCAAAGCCTGCTCATTCACCACAACCCAGAGTGTGAGAGGGGTGTGCTGATAACTCCCTGTCCAACAAACATAATAATATTCACAGAGAGACAGGTGCATGAATCTGCTCTCTTTCTATTTCCCCCTCAAATTTGCATGCTCTAGAATGCTGTTATAAAGTTCACATCAGTTCTGGGACATAACCAGCTTCATTTGACTATAATTCAAAGAAGTTTTAGACATTTATGTAAATGTTATAGACATGAACCCTTGATGTTGGCAGGTATGTACATATCAGACACGTGAAATTTTGCCCTTCTGAGAACTAATCAGTTAAAAGGTGCCTTAGGTATGAAAAAAAATCTTTCTGATGTTAGGTTGATATGTGACCCAGTTAATTCTTTTTCTCTGAAGGGCAGTTTGAGAGAATCTGCACAAAAATTAACTCAGTGTAACAATCTCCATGTAATTTTTCTAAGTCCACATCTGCATGCTCTCAAATAGTTCTTTATAAATATAAAACATAGTATATGATTCCAGTTTTTAAGTTCATTGTGATATTTCTGTGTAACATTTGTCTTCCTCTGTTTCAATAATCTCCTTAATTTATGACATTAAGAAAATGAAATTACTGCGTTTAATCTTAAATCAGTGAGAAAATATTAAGCAAGATGTGTCCCAAAATAGATACAGGAAAACTTCCAGTAGATATTTTCTCCTAGTCTGGTACTGCTCCAGCAGAAATCACAGTCATTTCCAGTTCCTCAATTTCGATAGTATAATACATTCTGGTGCCAATACCCATATTCACAGACTTCACTTAAAATTTCCCATGAAGAGATTAAATATTTGACTAATACTACTCATTCTTCTCTAGAAAATGAACTAACTTTTAAAATCTAGCATGAATTTTCTCTTTGAATCCCACATAGAATTTTATGGGGTTTGGGGTTTTTTTCCTACTTACCATTGCCTATGTCATTTTCTTTCAAAATTAGTTTCAAAGTACCTTGGAATATTGGAAAATACCTTGGACTAATAGACCTTTGTTTATATGACTCCTTCCCATATGCACCCATCCTTCTTTGCTCATACATTTTTCAAGACCCATGCAAGTTGTCAAATATCTCATTTTTTAATATTCTTCCATTATATCGTCCATTATATGTCAAAATGTCATCTCTAGTTTGACAGACTTAATAAGATTAATTGTTGCAGATCTGATATTTCATGTGTCACACCTTTAAGAAGAGATATTATCTGATTACAGCTTCCATAACAGAACTATATTTTCTGTTTTGATGCTGTTATGATATAGTAACTCCCATATAACTTCCACTACTATTTTCCCCATTCACTTTGTCAGTCTCATCCATTTTAAAGCACTTTTCAGGCCTCACACATCTTAAATTTTACTTATATATTACAAAAAAAATTCAGTAAATATATTTGTCCTTAGAATAAAAAACGGTTTTTTTTGAAGAATAATTAGCCTGAAGTAGGATGGAGTAACTTCAACAGGATTAAGTATTCTACACTATCCATCAGTGGTACAGTGCATATAGTATGTAAGTACTTCGGAACTTAGTCAATGATTGAGAATATTTTTGGGTGAAAATTTGGCATTTTTAATTTATGTCCAAGTTCTGCTTTAGGTGTTAACTGCATTACTGAAATTAGACATCTCATACTGGTTGGTCTTACATTCTTACTCATTTCTCACTGATAATGAGAAAATTCTGTTTTTTATTTGGTTAAATTTTATAAGAAAATGGAATATGTATACCACCTGTGACAAATAAAAAAACCTCCTGAAAAATAATTTCTGTGTTATCTTGTTTCTTCTTTCCTTAAAAGAAAAAGATGTTTTTAACATAAAAACAGCAACACATTGTTATGTTTTCCCAGCTGGAAATTAAGCACCACAGACCGACTCACTCAACACCTTTCTCTCCCACTTGCCCTGGTGGAATGGGGAGGGGAATCAAAAATAAAACTTGTAGGTTGAAATAAAAACAGTTTATTAATAAAAAATAAAGAAATATACAATAAGAATAGGAAAAAAAATTAAAAAATGGAAAAGAAAAAAAACAAACAAGTGATTCACAACACAGTTGCTTACCACCTGCTGATTTTTGGCAGACCCTGTTCCTGAACCCAGATGGGCCTCCCTTCTGGGTAACTCCCCCGGTTTATATACTGGGCAAGATGTTCCACGGTTGCAGATTATCTCTTTGGCCAGTTGGGTCACTTGTGCCATCTATGCTCTCTCCCACTTTTCTTTTGTGTACCTGCTAACTGGCAGAGCATGAGACACAAAAAAACCCAAAAGCAAAAAGTCCTTGGCTTAGGATAAACCCAACGTAGCAAAAAATTAAACATCGGTGTGTTCTCAGAATTATCCAAAACACAGCAACGTACTGGCTACATTGAAGAAATTTAATCTATGCCAGCTGAAATCAGGACACATACTCAAAAAACCATCTACTCTGTCTACTTATAAAACCGTCTTGGCAGTTTACCATGGAAAACATCTGGAGATACGCTTACCTAGATGTGACCTGTTGCATGATGTTTTATCAGATCTTTGCCTTCTCTCAAGCAGCACTTGTTACAAAACCTGTCAGCTATGAAATTATATATTTTTTGTCATGTGAGTGATAGCTTTGGAAGAGTTTCAGGTTGAAAACACCACCTGCTCATGAAGACATAATTCAGACTTGTTGCAAATGTATAAATCCACTGATGTAGCTGTAAGATGTATCTTGTTGTGACTGTCACATCATTCACTTTTTAAATGTCAAACCTGTCATGTTTCTTGATTGAAGTACTCTTCATGTAAGATACCTGGGGTTTTTCTGTTGTTCAATCAAGACAAGGCCATGCCAGTGAAAATCTGGATTTTTAAAATACCATCTTGAGAAAACTTGTACCGTGATCTCCATGTATTGTCTCTATTTGTTTATAGTTGTATCCCTCAGAGGAGTCACTTACATTTCTACTATGTATTTTAAATCTGCCCACAAGTTGTGGAAATGACACAACACAGTGGTTTTTCAACTAGCTACAAAACAGCCTTGAATTGAGGACATTTTAGTCAAGATATAGAAAAGCATACTGTGTGTGAATTTGTGCTGGACTTCTACCAACATTTTTCCCATTTCAACACAATTCAAATAAGAATATATAAAAAAATTGCAAGTAAAAGTATGGGGGTCCCCCTTCACTTTTTTGAATTTCTAAGGAAAATATTATGTGTTCCCTGTTAGGTTGCCAGCTGGCAAAAAAAAAAAAAAAAAAAAAAAGAAAAAAAAGGGAGGCACAAAAGGAGGTAAAATTACTGAAGTACAGCAGAGACCACATAAGCCATGATAGATAAAGACAAGTACTGTAGAGCAGTGGGGTAATTTCTGGGGGAAATTTAAGGCAGAAAATCATCAGAGGAAATCTACGGATTCAAGGCAGTTACAAAGGGCCAAGTAGGTGGTTAGAGGGATGGAGTACCTCTACTACAAGGAAAGGCTGAGAGAGTTGGGGCTGTTCAGACTGGAGAAGCAAAGACTCCAAGGTGACTTTGTTGTGGCCTTTCAGGCCCTCTAAAGGGACCTACAAAAAAGCTGAAGGGTGGCTTTTCACTAGGCTGTGCAGTGATGGAACAAGGTGTGATGGGTTTAAATTTAAAGAGGGTAGGTTTAGATTAGATATTAGGAAGAAATTCTCTATTGTGAGGGTGGGGAGGCATTGAAAGAAGTTGCCCAGTGAAGCTGTGGATGCTTCATCCCTGGAAGTGTTAAAGGCCAGGTTGGATCGGGTCCTAAGCAATCTGATCTAGCAGAAGGTATCCCTGCCCATTGCAGAGGGATTGGAACTAGAGAACTAGATCATCTTTAAGGCCCCTTTCAACAAAAACCACACTCTGATTCTATGATTTGATGATGGTCATGTCTCTGAGACAGGTATTAAATGAGAGGTAAATGAGAGTTACAGCAGTGGGGGTCTGGTGTTCACAATAATGTTTATTAACTCCTTAACTTATTAGATAATTTGTACACTTTTCTTATGCTGAAATTCTTCAAAGAATAGCAAAACCATAATTTTAACTAGTATCTTTTTTTCCCTTTTCTTTGTTCTGAGGAATGTTGTAAGCTGACACTGCCTCCAGTAACTCCAAGGCTGGGATTTCATCATGCCCAGGGAGCTAGGGTCTCTGCCTAGGCTGGGAGGTGTTTGCAGGTTCAGTGGGTAGCAAAGCTGAGCATATATCCCAAGGACACATACACAGACATATCTGTACACCTGCAGACACACAGGTCTGATTGCACACATTGCCACAGACAAGGCTCTGCTATCAGCAGCACCCAGACGTAGTGCTCACACAAACACAAGTGCAGACAGCCAGCTATGTCTTGCTTAGGATTGAAGGTCACTAGTGCAAGTAAGTGCATGTGCATGCACACACACACACACACACATCTACCACTCTCCAGTCACAAGCACATGCACGTTTGTGGATCCCTTGAGTACTGATATTGCACCTCTGTCCATCTGGTACTTGTTCATGGATCCTGGGACTCCTTACCTGTCCCACAGGTCCCTGATTCACATGCAGGTGCTTAGCCCTTCTGTTTGACTGGTGGCCCTGCCTAGTACCAGGGTTAGGGGAGATACTTGTCTCCAATTCCAGCAGCCAGCACCAAGCACCCAGCACTCAGCCCCTCACTCACCTGACTCACCTCACTCACCTGGCCCCCCTGTAGTCAATTTTCCTAAAACACACCATTTAACAATGCAGCTGAGGCCAAGTCCCCCACCTGCCTGCAGCTGGTGTCCCTGAGATCCCACTGGCTCCACTGGTATCACCATCCCAGGAATCCTGCATACCCATCTCACCGTAGTGTCTGGTCCCAGTCCACTCGCACCCACAGCAACCAGCTCCTCACAGAGTCACAGAGTCACAGAATGGGTAAGTTTGGAAGAGACCACTGGAGCTCATCTGGTCCAACCTCCCTACTACAACAGGGTCGCCTGGAGCGCATTGCTCAGGATTGTGTCCAGACACCTTTTGAGTTTCTCCAAAGAAGGAGACTTCACAACCTCTCTGGACAACCTGTTCCAGTGCTTGTCATCTGCAGAGTAAAGAAGTTCTTTAGCATCTTCAGGTGAAATTTCCTGTGTTCCACTTTCTGTCCATTGCCTCTAATCCTATATCTTGGCACCAATGAGAGAAGCCTGGCTACATCCTCCTGACAATCTCCCTTCAGATATTTACATACATGGATAAAATCACCTAAACCCTCCGGTTCTTATGTTTGCACCGGATAACAAATGAGGTGGCACAGGGAGATCTACCACAGGATTTAAGGAGAACACAGCTGCAGGGCTGGGAGATAAACCTGCTGATGGGCCATGGCCTGCACGCAGCTGGCCTGGACCATTCTATACACAGCCTTGTCTGTCCCTTACCCTGTTGCTCCTTTGCACCCACTTCCCTACACGCTCCCTCCTAAGCCATGTGTGGTCCCACTGACACACCCCTTGAACATCATAGATCCCCATATGCTTGTTTCCATCTTATGAATGAAAAAGCCCAGGCTGTTCCTCTCCAAAGCTGTGCCTATAGTTACTTAATTGGCCTTTGGCTTGTAACTGAAGGCTTTTTGTCCTTGGTAATGACTCTGCTGTCTCTTGTCTCTTGGCTTTGTGTCTCTGTGTCTTCTTATTTACCACTTCCACCTTAATTTATTATCGCCTTCGCACTGAAGAGGTCCTTGATGGGATCACTTCCATGAAGCAGATGCTCTCACATTCCACAGATGCTTACAGTCTGCCCTGCTAAATTTCTTTTCTTTCATGAATAAAGTAGAGACACTCCTTCAAGTGTTGCTCAGAAAAAATAATTAATATTTAATAATAATATTACTACTACTGCTATTACTACTACTACTAATAATAAGGGCAACAATTGCAACAACAAAAACATAGGAAATGGAAGAAAAATGTAATTCAGAACTTCTGGAGGAGCCACTAGTGAAACCCTGTCTCTTACGAAGCTGCTGACAGCTTTGCCATTGATTTTATTAGTTCTATGACTTCAAACAGGGTCTTTGGCATGGGGTGTTAATTAGATGCTTCTGGACTTGGAGAAAACAGAAGAAAAATGTAATATACACAGGTATGCCTTGATGAGAAGGCAGGTTTTTTCAGCCTACTTCAAATATTCATATTCCTTCACCCTTTGTGACATTCAAAGTAATCATGCATGTTTAAAATGTATTGCACTTTGTAATGATTGACTCAGTTTTATTTCTGGACCATTTAAAAAAAGTTTTCATTTGCATATATCTTGTGGTTTTCTTACATTGATATCCGAATAGAACATTAATTGGAGAAATTAATGTGTAAAATTGGCTCTCTTTCTCTTTTTTCTTTTTTTTCTTTTTCTTTCTTTTTCTTTTTCTTTTTCTTTTTCTTTTTCTTTTTCTTTTTCTTTTTCTTTTTCTTTTTCTTTTTCTTTTTCTTTTTTTCTTTTTCTTTTTCTTTTCTTTTTCTTTTTCTTTTTTTTCTTTTTCTTTTTCTTTTTCTTTTTCTTTTCTTTCTTATCTTCCTTCCTTCCTTCCTTCCTTCCTTCCTTCCTTCCTTCCTTCCTTCCTTCCTTCCTGTCTTTCTGTCTGTCTGTCTGTCTTTCCTACATGAGGAGACACAGAAGGCTGTAGGAACCCAGAGTGCCAAGAATATTTCTCTGCCTGTTTTTAAGGGTTCTTAGCCACCTGAACAACACTGTTTTAACCTCCAACCTTGGACAAAATTACCAACGATCAGACAAGAACTAGAAAATACAGTGGTGTGAATTAGGTGATGGACTACTATGTAAGATTGTCACAGGGTGAAAATTTAGATGTTTTGGGCTTCTCTTTGTAGTAAACAGATAAGAGTAAAAAATATCAAAATGGAGGACTGTTGTTGTTCTCTAAACCTTCTTCTCCTTCTTCTACTACTCCTGCAGTAAAAGTAGTTCTGCAGTAAAAGTAGTTTGGAATGATTGGATAGAGAATTCCGCAGTTCCTGCCCATGTTACTGAATAATTGGTAAGAAAGTGAAAATAATGTACATTTTTAGTAACTATTGGTTAAATTATCTTTAAAAGGCCATGTAAATCTTGCTAATTAGACTTCACTCCTGCTTTCTGTGCTCTATGCTGTACCTGGGTCATGCTGGTGGCTCTGTTCCTCTGATAAGACTTAATAAACAACTATCCAGCAGCATTGAAACTAAAGGAAAAGTCCCGGTTTATCTTTGAAACTCCTTGCAAGGACTTTTAGAAAATTCTCTCCCATCAGAAGGGATTTGATTTATGGCATGATTCAGTGTCAGAAGGCAAATTAGAGACTGCCCTTCTGCAGTCTTTCACCCTCAGGAGCTATTGTACACAGGAGGCTGGTCTCTCTCAGTACTCTTTAATGTTCAAGAAACCAATCTTCATTGGGAGGGTAGATATCAGGGTGTCTTACACTCCCACACTTTTGCTGAACAAAATGAGGCCAGTGGTATCACTTTCACACAAGGTAAAGATATTGCTGCTAGGCCACAGGAAATGTAGCAGAAAACAGGGTTGATATCTAAGGGAATCCTTATTAGTTAGGTGATTAGTGTAACATGCCCTAAGGATTCCCTGCTGCATTTAGATTGTTAGAGACAACAATACAGTGCTGCTGCAAGAATTCTTTTGTCTTTGTCACCATTTCTGAGTGAGGCTGTAATTTATAGTTTTGTCATTGTTAGACTGGGGCTTACTTTCCCACTGCACTATATCTTTTGTGTTCAGTTCTTCAATATGAAGTTAGAAGAGAAAGGAGACTCAGATCTTGACTCCTGTGGTGAAATTTACTTGCTCAGAAATAGATAAAAGAAGTGCATCTTTTTTTCTAAATGCATAATTAATTGGCATTTTCTATTGCCAGAAGGTTGTAGTGAGGCAAGGAAATTAGTAGGATTTAAAGATATTTAAACTTTTTTTGAGAGTAAAGTAATATTTTACAAAGGTTTCTAAGAAATTTGGAGCTGTTTTTTAAAGCACAAACCAGACATTTGACTGGTCAAAGAAGAAACTCGTTATGAGCCTAAATTACTTCTTACCTGCCTCTAAAAGGGCTTTCTAAACTTGATAGGATTCATATCATACTGATTACAATTGAAACAATTCTCTTCTTTTAAAATATGGCTTTAGACAGACATCTAGTCAAATAACATAGCATTTCTTTAGTTCTTAAGAAAGTCTTCCAGAAAATGCATTTAAAGACCAAATCAGTGAAGACTGAATGTAAGCGCTACTTAAATTTTAAAGGATTTTATAATAAAAGGTATCATCCTCTTATGTTATAAAATACCTCTGACTCAAATACCAGTGGCATTACTAAAGTTCCAGTGGTTCCAATTAAATTCTAGCCCAAGCTTTTAAAATTAAAACTGTAAAGAGAAATTAAATTGCACAAAGGGGTAGTTCTGTCTTTGTTTTTATGAAAAGGCAATTCACAGTGGATACTAGTATTCAACACATGGAGATCCTCAAGTTTTTCATTTTTGAAGACCAGTTGAGATAGAGTGGAGGAACCATTTTCCTCTGATACCAGTTTTGCTGTGGAATCTGCAGTTTGTTCTTGCCTTGGCTAGCTAACTCTGTGAAGGTGGAAGGCAGGTATATTTGTATATGTGCAGTCCAGAATGATTAAGGACTCTGTGGCTTATGTCCTAATATTTTACTTAGTTTTTGTCCACAGTGCTGTGATCCCTTCTTCTCTGCCTTCAGTGGACAGAAAAAGTCCTGTTTGAGTGAGAGATGAATAAGTGAGAATGAAGTTTGTGAAAATATGAGGTCAGCAAAAACACAAAAATATTTTTCTTGTACTGTTAAATGCACAATACAGTTCGTTCAGTGATGAAAATAAGACTGAGTTGTACTTAGGAAATTTTATTTAGCATTTCATTCTCCTTCATTAAAAGCAGTATGTCAATGGAATAAAGACAGAACTCTCTAAAAAATGTTAAACAGAGTTGTGGTGTTATGATTTAAAATATCATATGAAGTCATACTGCATACATTATATTCAAATTATATTATCCACTGAATATTATATATTATACATTTTCTATTAGGATTCACATATGTGTTACATAATTTGTATGCTCTGTTGTATCATCTCCATATATTTCTGTCACTCCTCTGCTTCCATATAATACAGTGACAGAAAAGATTATTCTGACTACATGAACACTTCTCCAACAAAGAGAAGTATTACAGAATCATCTGAGTTGAAAGGGACCCATAAGGATAACCAAGTCCAACTCTTAAGAGAATGGTCCATAAGGGGATCAAACTCACAATAATATTAGCACCGTGCTCTGACCAGCTGAGGTAATCTCAGGGTCATAATTTCCCTTGTTTACTTTTGAATTATCTAATAGTTACTGTACCCCTGTAAAATCAGAGATAAAAGTAATAGTATCATGGTGACACTGATTTATGTCATTTGTGGTACAGTGAAAAGGAGGTTGAGAGACCTTGAATTCAATGATGCTAAAGAAGAGTGTCTCCCAAGACTCTTGTCTCATCCTCTTGTGCCCTGGTTGCAGAAAGTAGCTCAGTAGTACTGAAACTCTAATATAAATTAGGGTCATGAGAAAGTGAATACCTGGCTTCAAAAAAACAACAGTGTTTGAAAGACCTTCTTTTAGAAACGCAATATTACAGTGACACACAAGGTGACAAAATATCTTTAAAAATGAAACAAACCTGTGACCCAATTTCACTGGATGCTTTTTTTGTCATTTTCTTTTCTCAGATTCTTCTGCTCCAAACATCTGTTCCTCTTAACTGGTGTTGCCAGCCTTTGGAGACTTAGCATAATGAGGCTGTTGCTCACAATTTTAATACGGTGTCATTTTATTCTGCTCAGAGCAGATCTAATTAATGCCTAATTAAGAATCCATCCAAGGTCACTGATGTCAATAAAGCTGAACAAATGTTAGGAAGGATAACAGTTTGGGGAATCAATCTGTCCAAGTACTAAGCCTGGTGTAAGGCTCTGAACTCTCTGTGTATATCTTAAGGAAGGTGCCAACTTCACTTTAAACACACAGCTTCAGCCATTTCCTGTTGACTGATTGCTTGCCTTTTGGATTAAAACTGTAGCACAAAAACTGCAGGAATTAGAGAAGACTCCAGTATCTGGTATACAAAATTAGCTGTATCTTTTCAAGATAATTTATTTTGTAGTAGATCATACCTTAGCAACAAAGGTATCTGCAAAAGTTTCCCATTGTAGGGATCATCCTTGACTCACTGGATTATAAAGTGATAAAATGACATTTGTTTCTTTGTCTTTCCATCTTTGTCTTTCCATTAATTCAGACTGAAAATTTGCTGCCTCTGCCAGGAGCTGCAGGAAGCAAGGAAAGCTTACTATTTGAAACGCAAATTGATCCCTTTTGACAGGCAAGGAAAGATTGAGCTGGAGGTATAGGAAAAGTATGTAGTATTTTATTACTGATTATAAGTATTTGCTCACACTTGTTCTTGCAGATATAGAAATTATGCAAAGTTTAACTGCTTATTCCCATGCATAATATAAACCCCCAAAAAAATCCTTGTAAAAAAGGATGAGTAGTACCCTATTAGGAAAAGTGTTTATTACACTTCTGGAGTCACACAAGGAAAACTTGTATATTATACTTCTTTGAGTTACTAAACAAATTTCCTACTGGGAAAGAGCATGTCTAGATACCCTAAATCAGGGGCAGTTTCTTTACTCTGTTCTGAAGCAGCAGGTTTCAGCTGGCATATGCATGCAAATCAGAAAGTGATCTAGTTATTCTCTAGCAGAGTGGTGACTGCCCCGTAGTTTGACCTTTCTTAGATTTCTTTCCACCAGAAGAAATTTGCAAAGGGAATTCCTTTATCTTGGTAAGAGGCAGTTGCACTTTAAAAAAAAAAAAACAAAAAAACCAACAACTAATTGTACTTATTCTGACGCAAAAGAAGGGAAAATTGAGGTCACTTGCCTTTCACACAAAACCTGTGGAATTCACTGTCAATTCACATGGAATATTTGGCTCTTGTGTAAATAAAACAGATAAACCTTAATTTTCTTTGAATTGTAATAGTAGAGATTCAAACTGATTTTTTAATAGAGAGGAGATTTGAACATAATGCTGGTTTTGATCGTAAATCATTTTATTGTTAAGGAAAACACTGAGTTCCATGTGGGAATGAAAAAGGCACTGACTGAGAGATTATGGGTCAGGATTAAAGGGAAGACAGAATCAGGTGAGATTATACTGGGGGTCTCCTACAGGCCCCACAGCCCAGGAAGCTGAGCAGATGAGGACACCTATAGAAAGATAGGAGTAGCCTCACATTTGTAAATCCTCTTCCTCATAGGGCACTTTGACCACCTGAATATCTGCTGGAGGGACAATACAGCACGACACAAGCAATCCAGGAGTTTCCTGGAATGTGTTGATGGTAACTTGCTTCTCCAAGAGATAAACGAGCCAATAAGGAGAGGTGCTATGGTGGACCTTGTTCTCACCATCAAGGTCATGAGGAATGATGAGGAACATGAAGATTAGGGGCAGCCTTGACTGCAGTGACCCTGAAATGGTGGAGTTCAAGAGCTTTTGGGCAGTGAGGAGGGCACAGAACAAGCTCACTAACCTGGACTTCAGGAGAACAGATTTTGGCCTCTTTAGGGATCTCCTTCATAATTACTTGGCATAAAGCCATGAAGGGAAGCTGATTAATATACAAAGATTAGGAGCAATAAATTTCAACAAAGAGGAAGTCAGGTGAAAATGCCCGGAGGCTTTCAGAGATGAACAGGGAGTTCCCAGACAATACCATGCATCTATATCATCTGGGCAACAACCTCTCAGTGCTAGCTAACTGTGTGCTGGGCTGCATTAGCAAGAGCATGGGCCAAGAGAAGTGACTATTTCTCTCTACTTAACAGCTCTTAGACCACATCTTGAATGCTGTGTTTGCTTTTGGACCCTAGATTGAAAGAGAAAGATTGACAAACTGGAGACTTTGTAAGGGGTAAGTATAAAGAAGTATAAAGTAAAGGAAACTGGACTATGTAACAGTTGCAATAAAGTACAATCAAGTGACAATGGTAAGGTAATAGATGAAAAGCAAGTAATAGGTGGGTTACCTCTGAGGTAAAATACAAAATTGCAGGAAACCATAATGATCTGTTCTGCTTACTCTGTCTTGAAGCAGCAAAGCCCAGATCATTACTAGTTTATGTTGCAATCTCATACAAGCAATCTAAAGACAATCTGATCTATGCTATCAGTTGTGGAAAACCAGAAGATTATACATATACTTGAAAGAATATATTTAATATATTATTATCAATATGTTATATAAGAAATAATATTTTAAATTATTATTAATTATCTAATATTTATCATATACTTGATTTTGTTGAGAAATACCAATACAATGGTAGAAAGATTTTCCCAAAATAGGTTTCTGTTTTTATTCTGCACTCTTCAAGATACGATTCTCTGATATTATTTCTGTATATGTCTCCTTTACTTTAGCATCCAGGAAGATTTAATTCCTTGAGAGCACAATTCACATTTCTCAAATGTGTCTTAACATTTCGTTTTTAAGATACTTTATCTTGATACCCCAGAAATGGCTTTCTGGTAGCCCCAGGGTATTCCAGGATCTTCTTTTTCAATTACTAGATCATGCATACATTCTTGTTTTATGGTCATTGAAAATTCATTCTACAGAGCAGTAGCTCACTAGAAGTGTTTGTGTGTGTGTGTGTATGTGCATTTGTGTGCATGCATGCATAATGGGTGAAGATTTTGCACATACTTTTCAGTTCTCTGCATCCATCCATGGTAAGTGATAATGTTTTGGGATAAAAGTTATTTACCTAAATTATTTTGATTCTCTTCAGGATGCAAGGGTACAGTGAGAGACTGAAGAAAATAATTTTTTTTAGTGTGGGGAAGAGAAGGAAATCTTACTGTATTTTTTGTTTACCTAATGGTTTGTTATAAAAATAAAGTATCAGATTCCACTCAAAGATGCACAGCAAAGGACAGATGGCAATGGGTATAACTTGCACAAAGGAAAATTTTGACTGGATGCAAAAAAAAAAAATTCTTGAAGGTAGAAGTAGATAAGGACAGGAGTTTCCCAGAGAGAGCAACAGTCTGAGCTAACTTAGTAAACTAATACAGTAAAGACTAGATATGGGGATATATAGATGGGGTAATATTCTAAAATACTGAAAGCATAGGAATCCTTGAATACACTGAAAATTGCCAAATACAGAACAAATATATGTTTGTTATGTGAAAAATCAGATTACAGAATTAATTTCCATGGGAAGCTTTAAGAATTTACAATTCCAAAGGATTCAAAATAAGGTTATAGCAAAAATCCTGTTTAAGTCAAATGGAAAATAACAGACTTTTTAACACAAAGGTTTGAATCAAGGTCTGTCAGTGATGAAATAAGACCTATCAAGGGAAGACTGTCTTTTCTTTTTATTATTCCCCACACACACTCCACCCTAAACTGACTTTAGTTAAAAGGAAAAGGAGTGAATAATGAATAAAGAAAGACAGCACATTCATTTCAGGGTAATATCAGCAGTGGGCTGCTGGTATTCCTCAAGAATGTTAGGAGTGTTTCATGTACTAAATCTTCCATCTCTGCAACTGAGCCACATGCTTTGTTGCAGAATGAATGGTTGCCACATTATCTGATGGCCTTGAATTGTTCTCAGAGAAGACAAGGAATATTTAAAGTTCGGCAAGTCACAACAGTTCAAGCAATGCTTCAGCATGAAGAGAGAAACACAAATTGTATCAATTCAGCCTGGAAAGTGTGCATGTGAGTTAGCTGCATAATGATGAAAATTTCACTAAGATAAATATAGTACTAAAAATGCATTGAGTAACATGCTTTTACCCATAGTCAAAGATTAGAGATGTTCAGGCTCAAGATAAATCAACTTTAATTAAGCAGTACATTCTGCTACAATTTGCAGTAAAATAATCAATTATATGATATTATTCACATGATTTTGGAGCAGAACACGAACCTTACACAAAGAATGTTCTCAATACAGTCCCTACATCTGCAGCATGTGAAGGATGAAGAATATTACTAAAATAATATACCTCTTGCAGGTAGAAAAGTTGTTATTCCAGATTTCCAGACAAGAAGCAGAGTAAGAGAGTAAATTCACTCAGGTCTGTGCATCACTAACTTCCTCAAGCTCAGTCTCAGAGGGTGCATAAATCTGTTGCAGAATGGAAGTGAATCTCAACCAAACAGATTAAGTGACTTGATTTTGTAACAGAGGGAGGACTACAGCATATTTCTTTTTCAGTCTAAATGTTATCAGAAGATTATTTTATCAGAAAATTGTATTACACCTCTTCATGAGTTATACTTTTTGTCACCTCTGTTCCAGAAACAGAAGGGCAAATTTTGAAGTGTAAATCAGCACACCTGAACTGATTTAAAAAATATAATGCTCTATACAGCTGAGCACATCCAACGTTTTCCATATAAGTTAAATTTTACAATGTTTATACTTCCGGGTCATACACAAATTATAATTTCTGATAAACAATACAGTCTTTTTTGAGACTCTATAGACATAGACAGCCCACCATTTATTAACAGAAGACACAGATAGCATGAAATATTTTTAGTTCTTCTTTCTGAGAGGATTATCCTTGTAATCTGTCCAAAACCAAGGAAACCTATACATCTTGTACCTACACATAATAAAGATTTATGTCTCCTTGATATTTTGATGCTTCTAAAGGTAACTGTATATCCTTGGTGACACAAACAACTTTTGTCCCATGCTCTTTAATTTTCTGCTTGCTTTATAGGGGATTCATAGTAAGGAGTTGAATCTGTTCTTTTCAAACTGTGGTAAGTGGTGATCTAGAAAACACATATTTAAGTTTTCTATTTTTTTTTTTTTTTGTAATGAAAGTTTGCTTCAGAATTTTGATAAGTACAGCTGTGTCCTTTTGTTTAATTCTATTGCCAAATAGTTCATCTATTCCTCATGTCTGATAAGAGCCAGATTTTTGAATAACAAAGATACTAAAGTGACAATGCTGTTTAACTCAGTGGTTGATGGTACTGGATTTTACTTTCTACGCAAAGTAATGTCATCTGATTGCCTTACTAGTTTCCTTCCAAAGAAAAATTCTGTTTTATACTTTTCTAGCAGCCTTCTTACCTGCTATTATTTGTATTTATTTTAAGCCCCTGCCTGCACTATGAAGTTCATCACAGGTACTGGCACCAGAATCTGATCACCAGCTGATCGAGGTGGAAGAGGGAAAAAATAGGACTTAAAAATGCTTGGAAAGTATATTATATTATGCTTAGCTGAAACTGGGAGAAGTCCTGCCTTCTGTTATTTTGTCTCTACATATGAATCCAAGTTGAATCTAGTAGTGTACTCTCAGTTCTTTCTGCTTCCTTTCCCAATTACACATCAACTGTGTGAGACTGCTCATTTTCTTCTGGGGAGAATGGCAGAAGGTGTGTTCGTAGTACACTGCAGCAATGTATTCATCTCCATATGAAAAACAGGAAGAGTCAGATAGTTCTTTTAGCTAGGAATTTATATGTTGACTGTTGAATCTTCTCATTACTAAGCCTGCCTTTTCAAAAGTTTGTCTGAGGTAAATGGAACAAAAAAAAATTGTATTTCAAGAAGTTGAGCAATAGCTCAGGATTAACATAATGATTTTTTTTTTTTTTTCACTAATTTTAGGAGGAAAAAAAGAATATTTTTATACTACTCAGTTTATTTTCCATAATTGTTTTCTTTTGTTTTCTTTCTTGTCTGTGCTCCAGGAGATAGTAAGGTCTTGCCATATAGCTGGTACATCTATTTCTCTGTCTAATTAAATATTTTAATTCTCAGTCATTTTCTTTACATAGAGACGTTTCTTAATGATGGCTTCAAAACTTCTTTGGAATGTTAAGAATTTGCCTGATAAAAAAAATTAACAAACCATCTTTAGTCCCTTTGAAAGCCTATATCAACACATATGTGTATTTTTTTATGTATATCAATTGATAAATGTACTACTAGACAAATCTAATCTCAAATTTTAGGTATCACTGAGCAATTGACAAATGCTGCTCCACTGCTCCCTACCCTGTTAAGCAAATAAATCTCATGTTTCTAAGTTCCTTGCAGGCATCATACAAAAAAATTAAACCCCTCTGGAAATTGCCATTATTATTTGTAAGATGTCTTTCATCTTTCTCTTTGCTCCAAACCAAAGAGTAGAAAAGGTCTGTATTTGCTATGAATTCCGGAAAATCTCAGTTGCACTTCTGCTCATGAAACTGCATTTATGAAACTCTAAGCAACATACCTTAGGATGGAAAAAGTTTGTTCCCTTGGTTGGGTTTTCAAGTTCAGGAACCTATGGTCTTCTTTTTTTCTTCCCAGGGTGCCTTAAATGTCTTAAACTGTGTAACGCTCAGGGCTTTCCATATGTAGTTCTGTAGTCTGTCTTTCCTCCAAGCTTTGTAACCTCTCACACAACTTGGTGTAGCTTTTCCAAAGCCTCCGTAATTTTCCAGTTTTCTTATGCTGTTGGTCTTGTGCTAATATTGCGATTGGCCTGCATCTGCAAACCTTGATATTGTTAAGTCAGTTTGCTGTTAGTGAAAAGATTGCCACAGGCTTGAGTATCGTGTAAACTTCCCCTTGACTTTTTCCTATCCCTTGTTTTGCAGGTTTATCCAAAAATATGCAGGAACCACATTTGACCATTCAGCATGACAAAACCTCATAAACTATAACAAGACCAATTGCAAGCTCCTGAATCTGGGTTGGGCCATACCAAAGCACAGGTACAAGCTGGGAGAAGTATTACTGTCTCTGTCCAGCTCTGTGGGGTCCCACGCATGCACGCACAAACGCATGGCGAGCTTCAGTGTCAAGTCGGTGGCAAAAGAGGCACAACAGGTCTTTGCATATGTTCCAACAGGAGCATTTATTGCCTCTACACTGTCGAGGCCTACAGAGGCAAAGGCAAAAGAACAATGGCCAACTGAAGTTTCATCCAGGGGCGGGGAAAAGGCAGGACTAGGGAACAGGGACCAATGGGGAAGCTCTGGGGGAGTGACAAGAGGGGTAGAGTCTACCAGCCAACCGGGGAAGCCAAACTGGGGTGGATTAGCATAACAGAACAATGCATCCTGGGAGAAGCCTTTCTCTCACCAGGACTGCTAAGTCTGGCACCAGAGACTGTCTTACCAAGAGCTCTCTCTGTCCCTTGTGCCACAGGCCAATTGGCCAGCACAGAGGAGAAAGGATCAAGACTAACCTTGGGGACTAGCCCAGTATGACTCCGCAGTGTGTGCTTGCAGCCCAAAAAGCCAACCACAGGCTAGGCTGCATCAAAGGAGGTGTGGCCAGAAGATAAAAGGAGGTCATTCTGCCTATCTACTTTGCTCTTATGACACCAACCTGGAGTGCTGTGTTCATCTCTGGAGCTACCAACATAAGAAATATGTGGATCTGACAGAATGAGGACCATGAAAGTGATCAGAGGGCTGGAGCACCTCTCCCATGAGGAGAAGCTGAGAAAGCTGAGTTTGTCTCAGCCTGAGGAACACAAGGCTCCAAGGAGGTCTTATATCAGCTTTCAAGTACCTACAGAAGACCTACAAAAAGGTTGGAGGAGGACATTTCACGAGGGAATTGATAGGACAAGAGGAATGCCCTTGAAACTGAAGGAGGTTTGGTTTAGATTAGACACTAGGAAGAAATTCCTTACTGTGATTTTGGTGAGACACTGGAACAGGTTGCCCAGGGAGGTTGTGGACTCCCCATCCAAAAGTTCAAGACCAGGCTTGATGAGGCTCTGAGTAACCTGGACTAATGGAAGATATTCCTGCCCACAGCAGGGGGGTTGGAGACAGGTGTTTTTAAGCTCCCTTCCAACCCTAGCCATTCTATGAAAACCTTGCCCCTTCAAACCTGTGTCATACCATGCTCCAATCATCACTAATGATCAGAAACAACCATGAGGGACTTTAAGCCGATCCTGAAAAAACCTTAAAGTTATTACAGAAAAAGCTTTATGGGCAACCACTTGTTAGAGTATAGAGTGGTCCAACAGGGAGGTTTGCCTTGGAACCCTGTTTCATCTCTTCTTCATTGGCCACTGGGGTGAGCTTTTTTCCCCCCTTTGAATTTTGTCTATTCTTTTCTTAAATGTCATTTTTGTTTAGGTTTCTTTTTTTCTTTTTCTATCTCCCTCTCTTTCTCTTTACCCAATTTGTAGATACAAAAATGCTGCTAGCGAGGATTTTCTTGTTATTTTCTAAGTCCGTGAGAGACTTTTCTCTCTCACAGAAGAGGTAGCAGGGAATGTAAACAACGCAGACACCTGCAACCTTGAAAAGTCTTGTTTATGGTATAGTAGAAAAATATTTTGACAATGGATGTTTTAGGATTTTAGCCAATCACCCCCAAGGGGTGGCTGGCCCTTTGTCCAATTAGGCTATGAAGAAAAAAGTCTATAAAATAGTTTGTAAAATAATTAAATAAATCAATCTTGCTGCACAATTCCTGCCTGCTGGATCTTCTCCTCCTCCTCCTCCCTATGGCTGCGGGACACGGTGCTATACCGTAGGAACCAGGCCTGCGGTAATACCAATTTGTATTTTTTTTCCCCTTAAGTAAGACTTACCTTTCCCATCAACTTATGCCATAATCTATGGACCCAATGAAGAAATATTTGTGCACAAAAACCTGTCTCAATATCTTCAGTGCAAAAACTTGCAAAGACACTTCCACACCAAACCCTTTTTGAGATCTCCTTAGGCTTCTAATTGTCTCACATATTTCAAAGGGCATCTTGAGCACTTAATTTGAGACTGAGAACTCAATCAACTGCAGCATGCATAGGTCAATTTAACATTTGTAAGTTTTTAGACATCTTGCATAAGCTTATTACAGAAAAAAAAATTACTGGACCTCAACCTCTACCTTGTTTGAAGTGTTACTTCATTACTTTTTCATTGAAGATTAATCTAAATGTTTCAAGAAAATATACCATTATTTCAGACTTTTTAAAAATTGTTTCTACCTTCTCAAAATGAATGCCTTGTGATAGCACATGAAGAACAGTGTTTTGTTTTCCTTTTTCAGAAGAAAAAAGGCTTGTGCAAGAAGAAAATGAGATGTCGAACTGGGTAGCAGTGATAGCATATCCCTTGTTATTCTGTACCTTCACACATGAAAAAGTGAAGAAAGATAACTGACATGTCTTTAAATGTCTGTTTAAAGCAGTGAAACTAAGGTTTGGGCAAAGCAGGATCTGGAGTATCAATGTTTCAAAGCATTTTTATGCCACTAGTTGAAACTTCTGCAAAAACAACAAAATTTAAGTAGGAAATCCATCTAATTTTGAGCTGTGAAATTTGTAAAAGTTAAATCTGTTCCTTGGAAAAAGAAAATCTTTCACAGTGCCCATATTCTATGCGCTCTGTGTGCAGAGACAATACGTAAATTCCAGCTGGCAGTGATATTTGCATATTGTCTTGTAAATATCTGAAAAAAACCCTATTCTGGATAATCAGGAAGTTGTATTCATCCTACTATTTATGTAGGATTTATATTAATTGTGTGAAACTGCCTGAAATCATCAAAGCCTTAAGTATTTTTTATTGGTTTTGGGCTTTTTGTTTAAATGTTTAATAAAATTTATAAATAAGAATGTAGTGGTTTGGGCTAAAATACTCATTACTGTTTATCTTCTGTGAGATAAGAACTAGGAGAAATGCAAAGCAGGCACCAAACTTGAAAGAATACAAAGAAGTTTATTAACAGACCTAAAAGAAGAAAAGGAAAAAAAAAAAAATTATACCACCTTCAGAACTCTCCTCCTCCCCCCACCTTCCTCCCTTCTCCCACTGACAATGTAAAGACAACCCTTAAGATGTTTAGTCTGTTTACTACTTCTATAATAACCTTGTTCAGTCCATTTAGAAAGAGAAGTCTCTTTTTGCTCGTGCTATGAAAACAGTATCACACCGAGACAGCCACCCACTTCCAAATATTGTTCAGTCCATTTAGGAAGAGGTCTCTCTGCTTGCAATGTGAGTCCCTTCCCCTGACTTGCAGCTTTTCCCGCAACTGCTTTCGAGGGTCCACTCTTGAAGTTTTTTGGGGTACAATTTTAAGGTTGAGCCGTTCAGAAACAAAAAAACAAAGGCCCTTCTCCTTCCCTGGGAGCAAAGGGTCTTCCTCATCTTCATCATTAGAACTATCTCAGGGAGCATCTCTAGGAATTGAGGTTTTTCTCCTTTCCCATTTGGAGCAAAAGTCCTCATCTGGTTCATCTGGTTCATCTCTCTCTGTCCAAACTTCTCATGAAATTACAGCTGCATCAGCATCTGCCTATTGCTTACGAGTTGAACACTCCACCCCCCATATCTCCATGAAATTACAACGGGATACTGTGATATATCATAGCTTCACAACAGACTTTCAGCTTTAAGCCTCTCCTCTCTCTCTTCCCTCAGGTTTTCAGCTCTTCACAGCAATAAAAGGGTTAATCTCACCTCGGCCTTGCAGCTGGAATGTGGCTTATCACTGTTGGTCACCTGACCTCTGCCAGACAGCGGGGCCGCTTTGCTGAATCTCGGCCGCAGTGGAGAGTTGGGGGGTTTCCGAGCCGCTCTGGCCGCCCACGGCAAGGCAGTGGGGGGGGTTCCACACCTGGAACAGGCCCATGGCTCCAGGATGGCCGTGGCCCAGCCCGGCCTGGCCCAAGCAGGGCCTGGCCGGGCCCGCTGGCCCCCGCACGGGGCCTGCAGCCACCTGTGCCAGCGCCGGAAACGAGAGAGAGCTTGGGGGGGGAGGTTGTCTATTCTTAAGTGTGGATCACAGAGGCGGTCACAACTTTAAGTGGCTTAAAGAATTGTCCATGTTCAAACTGGCCAGCTGATAGGTTCTATCAGGTCCCAGAGGAAGCTGTAAGCACCCCTTAGCAAGGACATCCCTTCCGGGACTATGCTTGCTAACCTATGACAAAGAACATGTTTTCGTGAAGCATAAATAGCAAAAACAGCATACATTGAACTTCTTTTCCTACAAATACTTCCATGAACTATCTGACTCATCTGGTAAATGTGTTCTCTTGGAAAACATGGGTCACGTTTACCTCTGGATTCAGTAACTCAAATGTCAGTTTAATGAAACAAGTGTTTACACATTAGTGAGAGACCCAAGGTCTATGATGGTGTAGTCGTGAGAGCCATCTGCATTTCTTCCTGACAAAAGCATTTACATTGAGTCAGCATAATTGCTCTCCAGGCTCCATTGGTAGGTATCTCTCCCCCAAACAGATACATTGTTCTTCTCCAGAAGAGATGTCTTCCATGAACCCTGAACATACTAAATACAGGTAGCTTGGATGAATTCAGACACCCAGATGTAGACCAGGGAAAAACACGTCTTTTGGAGTGTGTGGATTCATTGGCCTGGCACATGAGAACCACAGAAATACAAGGCCTTGGTCGAAAGTGCACGCTAATCCCATCGCAACATGTCAGGGCAGAACCTGTTTCTATTGCTGGCGTGACAGGGGCATGACAGGATTTCACGCTGGTGGAAGCTGAGGTGAGTCTGAATGGAAATTCATGGAAGAAACATCCCATTGTGACTGTCCCAGAGGCCCCATGCATTTTGGGCATAGACTTCCTCCAAAGCAGGTATTTCAAAGACCCAAAGGGACTCAGGTGGGCGTTTGGGATACCTGCTGTGGAGATAGAGGGCATTAAGCAATTGAACACCTTGACTGGACTATCAGAGGACCCATCTGCAGTCGGCCTTCTGAAGGGGGAAGAACAAAGGGTACCAATTGCCACCTTGACAGTGCATCGCCAACAGTACTGGACAACTTGAGATGCTGTGATTCCCATCCACAAGATGATCCATGAGTTGGAGAGCCAAGGGGTGTTCAGCAAAACCCACTCACCCCTCAACAGTCCCATCTGGCCTGTGCAGAAATCTGAAGGAGAATGGAGATTGACTGTGGACTATCGTGGCTTGAATGAAGTGACTCCACCACTGAGCGCTGCTGTGCTGGACATGTTGGAGCTCCAGTATGAGCTGGAGTCCAAAGCAGTGAAGTGGTACTCCACTATTGACATTGCCAATGCATTTTTCTCCATTTCTCCGGCAGCGGAGTGCAGGCCTCAGTTTGCCTTCACCTGGAGGGGTGTGCAGTACACCTGGAACCGACTGCCCCGGGGGTGGAAGCACAGTCCCACCATCTGCCATGGACTGATCCAGACTGCGCTGGAAAAGGGTGAGGCTCCAGAACAGCTGCAGTACATTGATGACAACATTGTGTGGGGGAACACTGCAGCAGAAGTGTTTGAGAAAGGAGATAAAATAATCCAGATTCTCTTGAAAGATGGTTTCGCTATCAAGAAGAGCAAAGTCAAGAGACCTGCTTGAGAGATCCAGTTCCTGGGAGTGAAATGGCAAGATGGATGGTTTCAGATTCCCACTGAGGCCATGAACAAGATCACAGCAATGTCTCCCGCAACAAAGAAGAAGCAAACACAATCTTTCTTATATGCCATAGGCTTTTGGGAAATGCATATGCCTAAGTACAGCCAGATTTCTTCACATTTTTTCATCTGGTTTCTATTTGTGTCTGTAAAAGGGGACTTTTCTTTCAAAAATATGCCATTTTTCAACCTGGCATGGGTGGAGGAACTTATTGAATCTTCACCTTTACCACTGTTTTTTTTATCCCTTTTCCTCATCTGTATTTTAATTTCTATTTTCTTTCTTTCTTATTCTGGTGAATATGACCATGCTGAAGTGTCCTATAGCCTAATCAAAGGTCCATGACGCTTTAAAATTACAACTCCTTTCATTGGTATATAATTAATATTAGATTGCCTTGAAACCAAGTATAAGGGTAAGTTCCACATGATACAGGTGCTCAGTCTTGGTCTTAGTCTTCAGAGAAAGTACAGACTAGGGAAAGCAGAAGAACACTGTCATAAGACCTTGGAAGGGAAATACTGGGGAAAAAAATACATTTCTCCTTTCAGAAATGTTGACTCATTGTAATCTTCCAAGGAATAAGAGGGATGGTATTTTCCACTGACTGCAGGTTGTCCAAAGCAGAGATAGATATAGATACAGATATAGATATGGATATAGATATAGATATAGATATAGATATAGATATATAGATGATATAGATAGATATAGATATAGATATAGATATAGATATAGATATAGATATAGATATAGATATAGATAGATATATACTACTGGTACAGCTGATGCAACTTTGGATTCCAGGATGTTTGAGTTTCTAGCAAGGAAAAGGAAAAAGTAAAAATTCTTAAAAATATCCTTACTCTTTTCCTTTCTCAATAAAAACTGATCTTGTTAGCTTTTAACTACTTCTCTTGTACTGCTTTTTTTGTGGTTTTTTTTTTTTTTTATGTGCAGAGGATTATTTATTTTAAAAAGACAATGAACAGTTTAGTTGTGTTCCCTTGTCAGTGATTGTTGAACCACACGGTTTAAAAGAGAGACTGAAAAAAGTATGACTAAGAAATTAATGAGAAAGTGAGATAATTGACTGAGAAGTCAGCTCAGGAAATCAAAAGAAAAAAAAGAAAAAATATTTGAAATATAGACATCTAAGAGGAAGTAATATAGGTTTTTCCTAGTCTTACATTCCTCCCTAGGCATTTTTATAACCTTCCTGGAGGTAAGATTTTGGGTTACACAACCCTATGAAAATACCCTGATGGTATTTTTATATTCCTTTCCTGAATGTTGCTATGCCTAGTGGTTTGAGCAGATAATAAAGAAACATTCTTTTTGTGGTTTCACTCCTTTCATAGAAACTGACAGAATATGTAGCTTCATGTTCTGAACTCTTTCAGTGGTATCACTTACTGTAACTAAAAACTGGAGCAAGACTCCCTGTTAGAGAACAATCCACATCATCCTAAAATGGAACAATTTATGTAATCAGTCTTAGATGTTCCCAGAGGTGTCTGGTTCTTTCTATCAGTAATGGGAGAAGTTATCTCAAATTCAGCTTAATTTTAGACATCTGAAGCCAGGGAAAATAATAATATAAAATCACAAAATCATTTAGGTTGGAAAAAATCTCTAAGATCACCAAGTCTAACTATGAGCTCAACACTACCAAGTCCACCAATAAACTCTAAGTGCCACAGCTGCAAGTTTTTTAAATGCCTTTAGGAATGATGATGATTCTACCATTTCCCTGGGCAGTTTGTTCTAATGCTTGATAATTCTTTCGGTGAAGAAATTTTTCCTAATACCCAATCTAAACATCACCTGGTACAACCTGAGGCCATTTGCTCATGTCCTATCAGTTGTTACCTGGGAGAAGAGAACAATCTCCACTCTTGCACAGAGCAATAATATCTTCCCTGAGCCTTCCTTTGTCCAGGCAAAACCACACCAGCTCCCTCACCCACTCCTCATAAGACTTCTGCTCCAGACCCTTCACCACCTCCTTTGCCCTTTGCTGGACATGCTCCAATACCTCAATGTCTTTATTGTAGTGAGGGGCCCAAAACTGAACACAGATTTCAGGTGTGGCCTCACCAGTGCTGAGTACAGAGGGACAATCACTCCCCTGGTTCTGCAGGCCACACTGCTTCTGATACAGACTAGGAATCCACTGACCTTCTTGGCCATCTGGGCACACACTGACTCATGTTCAGTTGGCTGTTGACCAGCACCTCCAGGTCCTTTTCAACTGGGCCACTTTCCAGGCACTGTTCCCCCTGCTTGGAGAGCTGCATGGAGATGTTGTGACCCCAGTGCAGTCACAACATTGGCACCTGACTTTGTAGAACCTCATAAAATTGGCCTCAGCCCATCAATCCTGCCTGTCCAGATCCCTCTGCAGAATCTTCTACCCTCCAGCAGATCAACACTCCTGCCAAACTTGGTGCCATCTGACTGAGGGGGCACTTGATCCCCCCAAAACTGACTGAGGGGGTACCTGATCCCCTCAACTACATCACTGATAAAGGGACATGTACCTCAAATATGTCCATTACAGTAGAAGAGCTGTTTTGCTTAAAACCCTCCAAAATGGAAATATTTTATACCAGAATCAAGGTCTCATAGAATGAGTAAGGCTGGGAGGTATCTCTAGGATTGGTAAATCCAAAGTCCTACTTAGAGCAGGGTCAGCTAGAGTACACTGCCCAGGACCACACTCAGTTTTGTTCTGAACATCTCCTCAATGGAGACTCCACAATCTCATTGGGAAACCTGTTCCTGTGTTTGACCACTCTCACAGTAAAAGGGGGACTTTTTTATTTTCAACTAGAATTTCCTACACTTCCGTTTGTGCTTATTGTTTCTCATCCTGTCACTGAGCACTACTAAGAAAAGTTTGTCTCTGTTTGAAATAATATAATGGATTGAATGAATATTTACATGACATTGCAGACTTGGCTGGAGGTATCTGTGTAGTTCTTTCAATAAAGATATGAAGAAATTGTTCAAATAAGGAACTGTCAAATGCCTGGCCAGCTTTCTTTCAACTGTACTAAAATGAACTCTCTCTTCTATCTGTTTTGGTATAAACATTGGTCTTCATGCAAAGCACTGTAATAAACAGAAATAATTTTCTTAGGAATTTAATGCTGGGAAATAATATTTGTATTTTAGATGCAGTACTGAGGTAGGAAAAAACCAATTTTGACATCCAAGTTACAAGGAGTTAGTGTTTTTTATATAAACTCACGAACACATGAATTTTTTAGCAGTCAGAAAGGAACAATCAAAAAAGGTGCACTTCATGCTTTACCACAAAAAGCTGCAAGTCAAAAACTTTCTGCTAATAAGGACTTGAAGTCAGAAAGCACACTATTATTTATTTTTGCTATTATTTGTGCTATTAGTTATTCTATTTATGCTATTATTTACAGAAGAAGATTTTCTGAGAATCCGCTCATATAATTTATTTTTGTTAGTATTTGTAGGAACAGTTCTAAAATTTAAAATAGACAATCGGAAAAATGTATCTTTTGATTTTTTAATATACATATCTACACACATAGGTTTACCTTCTATCCATTATGCTTTCAAAGTTAAAGAATCTGTTCTTAAGAATTATATATTTATTTACATGATGCATGGCCATTTGTGCAAAATGAAGCAAGCAGAATTGAGACTCTAGTGTATTTGTACATGATATTTTGTGATCTAGTACACTGCCACCTCCAAAATCTCCAGCTATAATTTAAGTCTAAAAAAAAAAAAAAATAGAAGTATAACTCATCTTGAGAAAAGGGAAGAAAAATAGAGAGACTATTCTCTCAAATCTCAGGAATGGCTTTAGTGAAATGTCTCCTCATTTCTTCCCTAGCAAATGAATAAAAAATTATCTCTGTGTGTACATGCATTAAATATTAGTGTGTAATTTCCACTATGTATCAAGGAAAGGGAACCAGTGGGTGAAGTGTCTAAGTCAATATCCGTCATATTTGAGACATTTTGGCAGTCTAGTGAAGGTACCGCTGACTGGAAAAGGGAAAATGTAACCCTCAGTTTTAAAAAGGGTAAAAAGAAAGACCTGGGCAACTACAGGCCAGTCAGTCCCACCTTGGTGCATGGCAAGATGATGGAGAAGATCTTCGTGGATGCATGCTAAAGCACATGGAAAATAAGGAGGTGACGGGTGGCAGGCAACATGGCATCACTATGGGCCTTCTACAATGCAGGTACAGCACTGGTGAATAGGGGAAGAGTAACTGACATAACCTGCCTGGATTTTTGCAGAGCATTTGACAATGTCCCGCATCATATCCTTGTTTCTGTACTGGACAGACATGAATTTGATGCATGGATCACTCATTGGACAAGGAAATGGCTGGATGGTCACACTCAAAGGGTTGTCGTCAATGGCTTGACATCCAAGTGGAGACCTGTGGCAAATGGTGTTCTTCAGGAGTCGGCACTGGGACCGGCCAACTAAGGTGTTTAACACCTCAGTCAGAGACATGCAGAGTGGGATCATCTGCACTCTTGGCAAGTCTGCTGAGAATATAAATTTTTGTGGTGGGGTTGACACACTGGTGGGAAGAGATGGAATCTGGAAGGACCTTGACAGGCTTGAGGGATGGGTCCATGTGAGCCTCATGAAGTTCAATGAGGCCAAGTGCAAGATCCTGCACATGGGTCAGGGCAATCCCAAGCAAAAATACAGGCTGGACAGAGAATGGACTGAGAGCAGCACTGAGGAGAGAGACTTGGGGCTCTTGGTGGATGAGAAACTTGACACAATTTAACAATGTGAACTCTCAGCTGAGAAGGTCAACCATATCCTGGAATGCATCAAAAGAAGCATGGCCTACAGGTTGAGGAAGGTGATTCTCCCCCACTACTACACTCTCATAAGACCACACCTGGGGGACTGCAGCTGGCTCTTTGGCCTTCTGCATAAGAAGGACACAGACCTGTTGCAGTGAGTCCAGAGGAAGGCCACAGACACGATGAGAAGGATGGAGTACATCTTCTATGAGAGAGTTGGGGTTGTTCTCCTTGGACAAGAAAAAGCTATGGGGAGACCTTGTAGCACTTTTCAGTACCTAAAGAGGATTACAAGAGCTGGAGAGGGATTTTTCATAAGGGCATGTAGTGATAGGACAAGGAGTAATGGGTTCAAGCTGAAAGAGGGTAGGCTTGGATTCGATCTAAGCATCAAATTCTTTATTGTGAGGTTGGGGAGACACTGGAACAAGTTGCCCAGAGAAGCTGTGGATGCTTCATCCCTGGCAGTGTTCAAGGCCAGGCTGGATGGCACTGACAAACTGATCTAGTGGGTGGGATCCCTGCTTATGAAGGGGAGGGATCTACCTACATGATGTTTAAAGTCCCTTCCAACCAAAGCTATTCTCTAATTCTGATTCTGTTATTTCTTAGTAGTCTTCAATTAATTTGTGTTATTTGCTTTGTTCTGACATTGAAAATTATGATTTTGACTAATAATGATATTTGATTAGAATGAATTATTCTGGTTGTGAAAATTGCATATAATTGCCCCAATTTAGCAGCTATCTAATTTAAACCGTTCCTTTGAAGGATGTGACTGAAAAAAAGATTCTTCTAGAGTATCTTGTGAAATAAACTGAGCGCACTAAAAAAAACCTAGCAGACCTATGAAGAGGGAAAGAAAAAAAATTATTAAATATCTATATTAAAAAAAACCCTCAAACCTCATACAATTGATCCAAGGCTTTTTTTGTTTGTTTGTTTTTTGTTTTTTGTTTTTGTTTTTAAAAGAACTATTATTTTGTAGTGTAAAACACTTGAACTGAACAAATAATTTCACTTCACATTAAGGACCCTTCTTTAGTATGTATTTAAGAGCAAAATTACAAAGATACATGAAGGCAATGAGATCCTTAAGAAGGCAGACAAATATCTATAAGCACCTACAATCCCCACCTTTAACAAAGAAGTTTCTTCACCTAGCAGTCCTTTCTTTTTCAGTAGCATTACCATGTGGCTTCCATCCCAGGCTTCTTCTTTGCCATTAGCAACAGTGATGCACTGGCTGATGGACGGCTTTCCAAAAAGTCACACAGAATGGCTGAGGCTAGAAGTCACTTCTAAGATGGTAAAGTCCTGTTACCCAGAGTAGAAGCAGTTTATTGTGGTTGTGCAAGAAGCTTTTGGGAGTGTGGTGGCAACAGAGGTGCTGTGCTTCTGTGAGAAGCAGATAGAAGCTTCCCCTATGTGCAATAGTCAGTGCCAGAATTCAAACAACCTTGCCTTGAGAAGGTAAATAAGTAACTTCTGTGTTGTAGTCTGCCTTCTAAAATTATTGATGTCGAAATCTACCCATTGACATGCATGTTCTATATACTAAAGGAGTGAGTCTTGATCCACTTATTTTTATTAGTTTCTGAGGGGACTGTACCGTAAGCTAAATTGTGAGCGATGAGCTGAGATCATCTTTTCAGGCTGTTAATTCTGAGATGGCCTGTGTAAAGTAAATCCAAAATGACAAGTAAAACCAAAAGAGGACAATTAAGCCTGTAGATTGATCATTGATATCTTCCTAACTGATGGACCAGAGATCCCAAATTCTCCCAAAGACCTTATCACACTGTCAAGCTTTTGCATGTGAAAATGTCTCAATACTGGGTTATTTCACTACTGTGAAGTTTTATTTCCTTGTCTCATTCTCTCTTCTCCCTCCACTCTCACCATTATTCAGAAAGAAGTGTTAAGATAATTTATTATCTGGTAACTTTATTTTTTTTTATGCACCCAATTAGGTTTGCAATCTAGACACAATATAGAGATTAATCTAGATATAATGGTTAATGATTTAATGGTTTAATGGTCTAGTGGTATTTACGGTACTTTTTCAAATGCATTGGAAGCTTTTGTTATCGTCAAATATGATGTTTCACTGTTTGCTGTGAAGGTTCTATGGCAAAACTGTCAGAACTATGTAATTTCTTCTCTTTAGTTCCCCGTGGAGAAATGTTAAATGAAAAGATATATGAAATCGTACCTATTGTTTCATATCACAGGTTTCCAGGAGATCTGTTTTCTACTTTTTTAACTTGTGTGTAAAGCAGTGTTAAAACAGTAAGCAGGAGACAGCTGATGCTTTCTTTTTTGTATTTTAACCGATTGACCATTCTGAAACTATGAAGGGACAGGGTACTTTTTTTTGAGAACACTTGCTCAACATTTTGAATCAACAGTAGTAGGTTCATTTTTTTCATTTCATCCTGGCATAATAGTTACATACTTCTGTTTGGATGCAGGCTTTACTATATGGCGTCATCTGCCTGCTCAGTCACTATAATTTGTTGAACATCAGCCAATCTTGAAATGATATTGAAAGGTGGTTCATATATAAAAAGTAATGAAGGACAGCTAAGAAAATATATTGTACAAGTCATTCAAAACCTGAACTTGTTATTCAGAAAATCTCAGTATAATTTAGAGTAATTGTGGAAAGCATATACATATTATTCTCTTTTATGAAAATCAAAATCACTGTTAATGTTTTAATTAATGTGTCAGATGGCATTTAACACTTCTGGGATGATTTAATACAAAAAGTTTTTGTAGGAGATTCCTGACTGGAATTTAACAATACAGTATTCAAGCAGTGAATGTACTTTATTTTTGTGACTGGAGTGTATGGAAGTATAATTTGGTTGAGTGTAGTCAGTTTTAAGTCATGCTAGGATGTACCTTATTAAACATGTCATCTGTTAGCACCCATGTTACATTGTACTTTGTGGTTTTTGTGGGGGTTTTTTTTGACATCTAGTGTTTGGAAAGTCCCTTGTTTTCTAATATCAGATGTCTTCACACTGTTATTAATCCATTTTAAGGACTTTTTGGTGTCATGGGATTTGGATGGTTGTTTTCTTAAGGGATGGAGTGAGAAAGTTATTTGTCATTAGGGGAGTTGGCAAATCATTACAGAATTTTATTCAACACCAAATGCCAATCCCTATGGAAAATGGGACTCTGTGTGCTGTTAGGTGATCCTCATCAGCTCTTGGACTGCATGTGAATTTTGTATAAAAGTTTAATGTTGTTACCTTTTCCAAAGTATTTAAAAATAAACATATATGTTTTCTCACACTTTTATACTTAAATATTTAGATTGTTCTGCTTCTGGTATAGAGAAAATGCATTAAAAATGTGGAAGGAATGTCAATAATACATATCTTTAGTACAGGTAAATTTCACTCAGAGTAATAAAATATTTCCTTTGATTTATGAATGTTTTATATCTAGTACTTGAAATAACAAGCTCTTCTTTCTATTTTGGTTGAACTGTAATATTACAGCATGAGTTGCTTTCAAGAAGAATTTTTGCTGATGTATTTGAAATAAAATTTTTTTTTTTTTTAGTTTAAAGGTATATTCAACTGTAGCCTGGAATGACTAATTATATAGTCAGATTGATTTAAGTGTTGTTCCAGCTTTTTATAAAAGTTTGAAGGTGTGATTTTTAAAGTATTTTTTCTAGAAGATTTTGTAGATTTCTTTGAATTTTTTAATCCCAGATGTAGTTTCAAAATCTTTTGTTTATATTCAGAATTCTACTAGTTAAGTTTAAATTAAAAAACCCAAAACATAGATGTTCAGTCCTATAAAGAATGATATTTTAAATTCAAGATATACAGACTTTTAAGAATGAGAAAATTTAAATAACAATTTTAGCCATTTTCTACTCCTATTTAATAAAATTAAATTTTTGTCTTTTGCAAGAATAAAACTTTGATGACTGTTTATTTTACTCTTAACACTGACCCACCAACTGCTTGCCAAAATGAGAATTCTCAATTCTTTGGCGAAGAAATAGCAGCTAAAGCAGACAGGAGAGGAAATAAAATAATCAATTATATCTAATCATGCCTTTAATAAGACCCTGATCCTTCAGTGAGAATAATGTGAACTGATTCCTGGCTCCACAGGCCTGGAGTGTTTCTGCGTAAATGAAGATTTCAGGCTTTGTAATTTTCAAAGCTGGAGTGTAATTCAGTCCCAGTTTCATTTATGCATAGACGGTTCCTTCTCACATTAAGAGATGTCTAAGATTTTAGAGGCTGAATAAATATGATTAGGAGCGGTAATAAACACATGAAGTGCTGTAAATTAAATTGCTGTGATAAAGTAAAATCTCTACAGACTTTTTTATTTTTGATTTTTTAAGAGGTTTCTTACAGTGGTGGCAGCAAACTATAGTGAAAAGGTCTCTTGGACAGGTATTTTTGCCTTTATCTAATTCTATAGAACTCACTGTATTACAGCTCAAGTCTGAAACTGGGACTCAGAGATGCCAATGTAGTATAAATAAATAGAATTAGCACCTCTAAGTTTTCATTTGTGGGATTTTTTTTATATTTAAACATTTTTCAATTGTAGAAAATTGTTGTGGGCTGGATTGTCGTAGGAACAGTCAGTAATACTTAAAATTTAATTACTTTATGTTTTCATAGATGCTACTAAGAGCAGGGCTAAAATATGACTTCAGACCTTTACAGTTTAAGTGAATCTACTTAAGTGTTGCCAAATAATGCTCTTGACTTTTTTTCATTCTTAAAACAGTTGCTTGTTTTTTGTTAACTAAAGAATAACTGAAGATGTAAACATAGCTAATAAAGCTCTGTTTAATCTTTGGTCTTCAATTCCATTGGAAATGCTAGAAAAATATCAGACAGCCTGCATCCTACTTTTAAACTAGAGGACGTTTTGCTAATAGGCTCAGAGGTGATTGAGAATGGATTTATGAGATAAAGATTTAGTAAATGCAGCAGAATATTCACACAAAAAATACATAGGAATAAATCACTCCTAAAACCAAAAAACAAGATAGTAGAAGAGAGGTGAGTCTATGTACAACAGTCAGAGCTGCCAGCTGCTTTTTAGAGTCTCTTTGAAGACATTTTCTGACCATTTTTATATTATTTTTACTTGTGAAAGTGAAGAGAGATTTTTGGCCTCTGGCAGTTTTTCTGGATTAAAATTGAAAAGTTTTAAACAACCTGTTACAGTGTCTGTGTGCAGCTAATGGTTATAGTTGCCACACTTTTTGGAAGTGTTTTATTGAACATTAATTGGAGTGTCTACAGAATTAACAACATCAGAAGAGAAAGACTCCTGTGTTTTGGATTTATGTCATGGTACATCACTACCATTGACTAGTCAGTGTTTTTTTCTATATCTTAAGTCAAGGCTCATATGAATAAAAGCAGAATGGTTGCAGAGTGGCAAGAAGTACCATTAATTCTAGCCAGACACAGATTTTGTCTTGACTAGCCATTTGGGCAGATAGTTAAGTGACCAGTATGAACAGCAAATTATTTGCTTAGCAATTCCCAAGCCAGACCTCTAATTTATTTTCCCTGAATGCACCTTGTTAGTAAAGAATATCATGTTTTACACTGTTTAGGAACTCATAACTCTCAGTAGAACAGGTAAAATATGAACAACAGTATACATAAAATCATCCAGTTGCTCATTCTCAAACACTAAAAGAACAGCTACAAGGATAAAGGAATAAATTTTCATTTTCTTGTGCAGTCAGTGTGTATCTTCCCTGAGAGCAGATTAGGAACGCTTCGCCAACTCCCTGAAAACCTATTTGCGTAAATCACATCTAAATGCAACATTGTGATACAATTCAGACACTGTCTTAGAACAGAAGAACTCCAAATCTCTTCAAGGCTGCAGTTTGAAGTGTGAGGATAACAGTGGGAATACAAAATCCATAATTACGGAGAGAACAGTATAGCCACCTCAAGCAATTAGGTCTGGTTTGATTCTTGAGTTGCCTTTCATGTTGCCTTGTATTTTAGTTTTGAACATTTATTCTATAGATTCCTGGAGCTGTTTTCTGTACCCTTCCTGCATCCATCCAGTATGAATTCCCAGAGCTTGCCAAATACATCCATAAAACATGTCATACAATATGCAACCGGTGGCTGCTTTCTTGTGACAGAATTGCTGCTCCATTTGACATAATTCATCACATTGATCTGTGCTGAACAGGCAGACAATTTAGACGACTAGTGAAAAAATGGTGAAGTCAAGATATTTGAAAGCATCTCATTGAGGACTGCAGGCACACTTCACACCTTTTTTATTGTGTTTTGAAGCCCACTACCCATTTCAAAAGGAAAACCTATCTGCTTTAGTTTAACATATGTAATCTGAACAAACTGTCTAGACTTGCTGGCTTCTTGCACTAAACTAAATGGGGATTTCTCTTTCATGTTTAACATTTTTCTTAACATTTTTGTAGCCCAAGAAACTTGTCCTCTTCCAAACAATGCCCAGGAATGTTTTGAAGGGTAGTACAGGCCAGCAGGTGGTCTCAGTCAGCAGTATAGATGATACCATTCTATCATGTAAGAAGCAAGTTTAGCCTTGCAGACGTGGGCCATAATCTGTCAGTTAGACTGAAGATCAGAGAACAGTTCAGGCTGATTTTATTTAAAAGTGTGAGTTTAGACAAGCTGTTTAGACAGCTAAGTGTTTAGGTAAGCACTTCACTACCTACACTCCTATTCAGATTTGGAAGATTAAAAATATGACACCATCTTTGGAATATAGCCACCAGGTTAAGTCTTCTGAAAAATTAGCACAGTGACTTAACGACTTGTGAATGTCTTTGCTCCCTTGCTGTATAGCTACTAGCCTGTTTGTGTGGAAGCATTTTACTCTATCACTTGTTATTTTATTATTTTGTTTAGGAATTAAACATAGTGCATTAATGTATGAATAGAAATCAGCATCTTAATATGTTTGTTTTTTCAGTGTAACTATTTGACAGTAAGTACCATAGAAATAACCTCTTGTTCAGTTTCTGATTTTACCTTTTGAGCTGAGACTTCCGTCTAAATATTTCCTGCGTGACAACTTTACAAGCACGGATTTCAATACCTAAATTTGTCTAGCCAAAGTGTGATGCTCTTGAGGGGACTCAATAGCGGCTACTAATGGCTCTGGAACAGAGAGTTCCCTTCAGCTGTCACACAGGCTTCTCCAATTCAGAGGAGGCTGTGGACATATCTGGGTAATTGAGGTGATATTAAACTAAAAGCAAAATCACAGCAGTGCAGTATTCAATGCAGTCTGAAAAATTTTACAAACCCATTTTTTTAATCATCAGTTGATACCAGATGTAATTTTATTTTCAAAACCTGTATTTAACTGAGAATGAAGCAGAAGTTGCTTTCCTTGCTTGCATCAGTGCTCATCTACATCCTAGGAAACAATGATCTTCAAGTGTTGTCTTCCCATTCCTACCTCTAATGCAAACTGCATTAACAGCAATTCACTGCCCAAAACATATATTGCTCACACATCCAGAAAATCTCTACACTCCTCCAAATCTAAGATTATAGTTAAACCCTGCAAAATATTGCACCCTTGCTCAAAACCTTTCATCTTAAAGTCTTGCTCTTAGAATCTGCTGTTGCCAAAATCTAATTCCTGAATCCTCCCCTAGTCCTAGGTTTAACACCATACTAAAGGAAATTGTAAACTTGTAATTGTGGCAAGAAAATCGTTCATTCCAACTAGATGGGTCACTACATTACCAGATATCTACTTGGCATTTTGATTGCAGTTGTGTTCAAACAATGCATCATTTTTATTGAACAGTTGTTATATGGCAAATATATGGCAAAAGGTTGGTTCATTCCTACAGTTTATTAACAAATTCCTTAAAAAACAAACAAAAAACCACAAAAAGCCGAATCTTTACTGTTAGGGTTTAGTATCAAGAAGTCAGAGGATTCAGCCATGACAAATTATAAGAAAGAATGGATGATCAAAACTGAGGCTACCTATTACTTGAAAACTGTTGATTTGAGATCATTTGAAGATGTTGACGAGGGATTTACAGCCATGAGGGCAAACTTGCAGTCGGTTCTTCTTAGACCCTTCAATAACTCTGTGGCTCTGACATTTGATAATGGTAGCTAAAAGTTCCTGGACTACTACAGGAAATTAATGTCTATAAGAAAAATTCACTTCTAGGAACCCCCAATTAGTGCAGATTGAAGGCATATATCTCTACAGCAAAAGACAGGCATATGTCTATGTCCACTGATAGTTCATCAGTCCTCTAATTTCTGTCTCTGTATTTCTGTAGTATTTAAAATTAAAAGTAAGAAATATGGACCTTTTTTCAAAGTATAACTTATAAAAAATAAACTTATAAAGTTCTAGCTGAATTATGTTCTAATGCATAATGCACCTTAAGCCTTGAGCTCTTATTTGTCTTTAATTTGCTCCTCCATAATATACAGATGCTTGTTTACAGATTGCATACAATGCAGTGAATTGAATTTTTATTAGATATTACTTGAAAGAGATACAGAAAAGAATAGATTTTATTATTTATCAATCCCTAGCTGGTAAACTTCCAATAATGGATGTACAGCTTCTATGTATCTCATAGGATTTGTGGGGTTAGTTAACAACTTCAGATGAGCTAATTCTCCTGCAGTGATTTTTTAACTGTACAGTTTTCTTTTAAGGTATGTACACATTTTGCTTTCAGTCTTCTGGTTTGTTATTCACACTAGCTATTCTTTTGATTTTTTTTTTTTTTTTATGTGAGTCATTTGCTTTGAGGAATGTCCAAGTTTTGACAGAAATTTTTCTACCAATCTTAAGGGAAATCTGACAGACAATTGGAGCATGAAAACAGGCACATTGGTGTTGCGGAGAGAAATTGTGTTACACTAATCTTACAGCCACTGGGCATTTCAAAACTGTAGCTTTAATGAAATAGAAACAACAGATCTTGGTAACATTCTCTGGAAAAGAGATGACAGTTCATAAACTTAAGTGTTTCTCGCATGAATTACATTGACCTCTTTTGTAATCCAACAGAAACCAGTTTTGATCCTAGTTTTTGTTGATGGAGAAAGATTGTGGTATTTTGTTCAGGAATGTGATGGTGTTTTAAGGTACTACTGATCTCTTCCTCCTTGTCCATAGCCATTTATTGCAACTCCTTGGCTAGGGGTCAATGACATGGAAAACTGAGTCAATAGAACAAAATAGACCATGTGAGCACACCTAGTCTGCTTCAGTATAAAGTGAGGAAGTTTAATTTACAATTGTAAAATTCTTATGGAATTAACTAATTTTTTAATCTATTCTGTTTTTGTTGATACCAATCTTTCTTACACATCAGCCTGGCATATAGATATAAGACAAAGGGCTGGTCAGTATGATCTAATACTGTGTTCTACAAACCCCCAGTTTGCCCTTATTGTGCTGACTCAATCATATAGCTCCTTATTTCAAAATAATTTCAGGAAGCTTTGCTCACTAAGATATTCTCTATTGCACCCAGTATAGCCTCATCCTAGGGAAGCAATGAATTATACATATTAAAAGTTCCATGTAGCAATAATTTTGTCTATATATACTGTATAGATATAATCCAAATAATTTTCGTATATGTCTTTCTAAGGAGAGAATTGTTATAATATGAGTAAAAGTTGTCAGAGACCAGACTTTTCATCCATGAAGAAAAGGCAGTAGTTTGAAATTTCCTTTGGTTTACATTTTCATAAAAATAATGAATATACATTATCTTAAAGCAATCAACATCTTAAAAGAAATGCAAACAAAGTTGTGATTTTGACATTTCATATCAAATTTTAATTTATGAACACCATTATAGTAAAATTTCTGGTTAAGTAATGATGTTATTCCTTAGCTGTATCCAAACAATCTGCCTCACAACCCTCTCTGGAATTAAAGTTCTGTTGCCCTTATCTTCCCTTCTCTGGTACTGATCTTGGACCTGAACTTCAAATGTATTGGCTCAATATCCTGATGACATAGGGTTGCAAAATATTCAGGTTCTCCTAGTCCAGACAACAGATGTATATGCCTGGCCAGTCTTAAGAAAAATCAAAATATGCTAACAAATGTGAAGTCTTCACTTGCTATCAGTGAGAAATGAAACAACTCTTAGTTAAAAAAAAAAAACAAAAAAAACAAAAGAAACAGAAAAGTGAAAAACATTACAGAAATTAGAAAAATATAAAAATTTGGGATCCTATGGCTCGATAGATGGTGTGCCCCAGGAGCGCAGGGATTTTACATCTTCTGGCTGAAACAGCACTGGACCTCAGGTAGAGAAAAAGGACTTGCCGGGCTGGGCTGGCTTCTGGCTGATCCAAAAGAAAAAATTACTAAAGGCTCCTTAATAGGAGTAGGGCTTTCCCAGCACTGATGTCCACCACAGCTAGCCTGCAGGGAGAGAGAGGGCGTGTCTCTGCCTGCCTCGTTGTTTTATAGTGCCTTTGCTCCGCCCCAGTCTGCCCACAGCCCGCCCACAGCCCGCCCCTTCAGTTTAAAGTGATTGGTGCTTTCCCTTTGACAGATCATCTCAGCCCACCAATGGCTCATTGTTGTCAGAGGGGTGGTATCAGTTGAGATAAGGGTGCTAAAATGCCTTCATTAAAATTCAGGTTGCCGTGGAGCTTGCCTGCAGGGTAACAGCTATGGGGCTAAAAATAGCTGCTGGCTGTTAGAACTGAGGTTTTTGGAATTAGCCTTGGAACCAAAGTACAAGTAAAAACACCTAACGAAAGTATTAAAATACATCCAACACATCTTAAAACACTTGTAAAAGTATACAGTAAACACAGGAAAGATAACGCTTATGGTGTACAAGTGGTTTGAAGTTTGAAAAGGGAGCATTAAGTTGGGGATCTTAACTGGGAAGGGTGCAACTCTCTCTTAATAAACTACTTTGAACAATTGAAAACACTGATAATGGAACTTTATTTTTGTACCTGAGCTGATGGGTTAATTTTAACATTCAATTTAAAAATATTTAACTCAAAATTAATTAATTAAAGCACTTAATATGCAAAGACCAAGCACAAATAGGGATTTCATGTATGACACTATCTCAAGAAATATTTATGAAATGTTTTTATGAATTCTGCCACACAAGTGTCAAGTTGACTACAGCTTAGAAACTATCATACTGCTTGGAAATCCTGAATTATTTTCCTGTCCTAATAAACAAAATATTAATTTATTATGACTATGAAAGACCCACCATGTCTTTTTTTTTTTTTAATGGGAATATTTTCATCTTTCATGACCATTTCATTATGTGATCTAAAGCACATAAGAGAGAGAGAGAAGGCACTGAGAAACATTGGTTTGGGCTGTTGAGTTTTGTTGAGTTTTTTTGAGACTGTTGAGTTTTGATACTAGTTTTGATATAGTCTAACATTTTTGTTTTCAAGATTGTTTATAAGTGCTTTGCTTGCTGTTTTGGCAACACCTGACACATATCACAAGATGTTTTATCTCATGGTTTTCTCTGATGTAACAGGAACAGAAAGGATCAAAGAGTAAGTTCTCATTATTAATGGATCAAATAGATTCTTTCCCCTTCAGGGAGGTTCTTTAAGGTCCAAATATTTGTCTGTTGCCATCTTGCAGTGCACATTTATTTTATGTGCTGAACCCTTTGTGATGTATTTTCATGTAAATTAGCACAACTAGAATGATTTGCCATAGGATAGAAGAAAAAATATCCCACGTCAAGGAAGCGTTAACTTCTACCTCAGATACCAGCATCTGTTCATTTCAGTCCAGGATGAAGCAGGGAAATTATAATGAAGTGATTGTATAATTTCTTTAATTGATCCTTTTGAAGTAATATTGTATGCATCATAATCTATATATTTTAGTGAGTTTTAGTACCACACTCTGATATGGAATTACTCATGATTATTACTAGGAGGGGTTTGTATTAGTGCCTTATTTCAACTTTGTCAGTGAAATCTTTCTTTTGTAGCAAGTTCATTGGTCTTCATGTGCTGATATTGACACTATACATGAGAAGAAGAGACTTAGTAATGCATAGAATTAGATGGTCAAAAAGGCACTTACCAGACAGTCTCCCTAATCTATCATTTTAAAACCATTCTTAATATTTAAACACATGCCTGTAAGGCAAAGCTTTAGTTGCAAGGACCTCAGAAAGATCAGAGTTGTAAAATGTAATGTATCATCTAATAAAAATAAGAAGTGTAAAGTTCAGAATAAAATTATGCTTTTACACTTACAGCTGAAATTCAGCCATACAGTCTCAATTTTAATATGAATTAGGACTTCACAATTTAAATTTTTAAATCAGTGAATAATTTTACACATTAAGGGTAGAAAGCTACACAACAGAAATTATCATAAGATTAAACTGCAAGGAAATTCTATTGTGGAACAGATTGATACTCCTTTGCCACTTATTACCATCTTTTAAACATTTTTGATTTAAGAAGCAATTCTTTAGGTGAGTAAATCTTTCTAAGTGCTACAACAAAGTTGTACTCCATTGTCTTTCAAAGTGCTTTGGGAGAGTACAAGTAAAATAAAATCTAGCACCTTTGAACTAATGCTACCTTTTGTACAAACCTTAATTTAATTTTGTTAACACTAATCCATGACACTGAAAAAGTTTGAGAGTGGCTACAAGGACAAATTAATCTTTTAGTGGATGGACTTAAGTTTTTGTTCCAATTGAAATTTCGCTTAAGAAATGTAAGAGTTGGTATACACTGGACTTTATTTTAATTTTCTTTGATTTTATAAATTGTTATACTATAAGGAAAAATAACTTATACAGAACTTATTGTCTACAGAGTTAAATACACATTTTAAATAAAAGTTATCTGAATTTTGGAATTTCTACAGTCTATGAAGGCAATCTGCTCTAGTGCTTGATTGTCTTTATAGTAACAAGGGGTTTTTTCCCTCATATGCAGCCTGGACCACTCACTCTTGTTTCAACTCAAACCAGATCACATGTACCCTCTCCTCCTGCACCACTGTGAGGAGCTTATATCCATCTCTTTGATGACCCCTCAAAGAGGCTGGGGAGCTGTTAGGCCCCCAGAGCCATCCCTCTTCCAGGCTGACTCAGTTCAGCTTCCTTAGCTGGGAAGTGCAACTCTCAGTACAGCCTGGGAGCTGTTGGACACCTTTGCTTCTAGCACAAACATGGGCTCATGTCCAGCCAGCTGCCCACTACCACCTCAGGGCCTTTCTCAGAAAGCTGCTCCCCAGTTCCTCCTCTGGTGCAGAGGCCCTGCTTTCCCAGGCACAGCACTTTGGTTTTGACTTTTAAATAATTGAATAAAACTGTTTTATTCCTCCCCTTTTTTTTTCTTTTTTTTTTTTTTTTTTTAATTTGAAATGTAGAGTCATGGCATATCCTGAGTTGGAAGGAACTCACAAGTATCATTCAAGTCCAACTTCTGACCCTTCACAGGACAACCCCAAGAACCACAACATGTCCCTGAAAGTATATCCTTGAACTCTGTATGTCTTGATACTGTGTCCAGTTCTCTGGGGACCCCATTCCAGTGCCAAGCCAACTGGGTGAAGGACCTTTTCTTAATAACCAACCTAAATTTACCCAGACAGAATTTCATGCCTTTCACTCATGTTCTATCACTGATTGCCAGAGAGAAGAGATCAGTGCCTGTCCCTGTGCTTCCCCTCACTATGAAGTTGTAACTGCAATAAGTTCTCCCCTCAGTTTCCTCTCTCCAGGCTGAACAGACCAAGTGACCTCAGCTGCTCCTCATACGGCTTCCCCTCCAGACCCTTCACCATCTTTGTTTCCCTCCTTTGGGCACTCTCTAACAGTTTAATGTATTCCTTACATTGTGGCACCCAAAGCTGCCCCAGAACTCGAGGTGAGGCTGCCCCAGCACAGAGCAGAGCAGGACAATCCCCTCCCTTGCCTGGCGGGTGCTGCTGTGCCTGATGCCCCCCAGGACAGGGTTGGCCCTCCTGGCTGCCAGGGCACTGCTGACTCAGGTTCAACTTTCCATTGACCAGGACTCCCAGGTCCCATTCCATGGCACTGCTTTCCAACCTCTCATTCCCCAGGCTGTTTGTACATCCAGGGTTGCTCCCTCCCAGGGGGAATGTAGCACCTGTCTTTGTTAAACTTCATATGGTTGACACAGAGTAAACATCTTACAGTTGCTGATTTCCCAGCCCTCGAATATGGCAAGCATAATTGAAGATCATCCAGCCTCTTCAGATACTAAGCCTTCATATTTTTTTTCTCTTTGAATTTTTTCTCATAGGTCTAACAAAAGGCACAACCCAGATGAAGAAATTTTCAGACATTACTTGTTAGAAAACATTGTGGGGAGCTAGGAGGAGAGAAGGAAACCTTTGGAATACTCCCTGTATTAAGAGTTTTTGTTAATCCATTTTTAAGTGAGAGATTTCAAGCTATTTTCTAGTCCAGCCAAGTTAATCTTTATAAACAAATTGGAGTGCTCACATTTAAATTTTGAGTAATTAACAAGAAGTTTGTATTATTTCTATTTTCTTAAAGATAATTGCTAAAAATTATTTTCCCCTCCAATTTTAGAATATAGGAAGAAATAAGAAATCATCTGTTTTTTTCCCTATTAAATTTAGAGGGTTCATTTTATTTTATTTCAGAGGAAAATAATTCTTTGGTTAGACCAGTTTCCAAAATGACTGATTTTAAAATACAAATTTAGTTTGTTTTGAAATGGAACTCTGTGTTTCATTTGATAACAAAGGGTAACTTTGCATATCAATTTCTTTTGGATTACATAGATCATGTTTGTTAAACTGGATTTTACACTAACAGAATCCACTGATTACAGACAGCTAGTAATTAATATTTATGTTGCTCAAAAGTAGCTCTGAAAACCAAGGCCAATTGTATTCTATTTTTCTCACACTTAAGAGGCATGTATTTTGTTGAAAAATCTGGTCTATATCCATCTCAGAGAGATTCTTAAGGCTGTGCTAGATGAAACAATTATTAGTGCTACAGCAAACAGTTAAAGAAATTGTGTGTAAGTAGATGTGCTAATATGCAGCTTTATGGGGGTTTATTATAACAGTATTATCAACTTTATATTCCAAACACTTTAATTCCCTCAGCATAAATGGAATATTGAAAACATTCATTACATTATCAACTGACCAGCAGGGAAGTTATAATGAAGTGATTGTATAATTTCTTTAATTGATCATTTTGAAATAATATTGTGTGCATCATCATTTATACATTGTAGTGAGTTTTAGTACCACACTCTGATATGGAATTACTCATGATTATTACTAGGAGGGGTTTGTATTAGTGCCTTATTTTAACTTTATCAGTGAAATCTTTTTTTTGTAGAAATGTAACCAATGGAAGACATAAACTTCTATGCCTCATTTAAATGACTTTTTTCTCCTACAATTCAGCCTCCTGCCTAAAGGAGGCAAATATGTTAACGATGCTCCTCACCCTCCCAGAAAAGAAAAAAAAAACCAAACCAGAAACAAACTTCTTTGTAGAATCATATTTGGTTGGAAGGGACCTTAAAGATCATCTGTGCGGGGACACCCATGGGCCTGTATAACAACCACTAGATCAGGTTGCTCAGGGCTGCATTCAATCTGCCCTGGAAAACCTCCAGGGATGGGGCTTTTCTGGACAACTTGTTCCATTGCCTTCCCGTCTGCTCAGTAAAGAATTCCTTCCTAACATATGTTTTAAAGGTTGTTGTTGTTCCATTGTACATTTTCACATGGTAGCCAGTCAGCTACAGCATGGTGGGTGCATCCCTTCTGTTTATTTCCAGGTTAGCACTTCTGATATTTTGTGAGCTATAAAGCTGTCTTTCCACTGACTTGTTTTCTAACACCTATTTTATTCTTTTGGAGTAGCCCCATGCTGATGTTGTGGGACTGTGTCTTTCTCAGGATCAATCCTAAAGTCTGCTAACATGCAGTAGCAGCATTAATCCTACTTGGTTGTTCGGCATTCTCTTTCTCTTACTAAGGAGGCAACTCAATTACTAAGGAGCTACAGGCTCAAGTTACAAGTTACTGAGTCAGGAAATAGTATTTCCTGAAAGATGCATCATCCCTTTTGAATTACAGTAGGATTTCAGAAAAGGGTACAAAAAATCTTGACATCTATTAGAGATTAGCAGCAAAAATACCTAAACCGTACTCTAACTCAGTCTTTCTCAAAGAGTTTATAGTGTTTAATGGTCTCCTTTGCTCTTCAAAGGACAGTCTATCTAAGCACAGTCAGCTTTCACACTGTAACAAAGTATTTCATAATATAACAAACTTCAAGAAACAGTTACTTCACTACAATTACTTTGCAGTATTTTTCCATCTGTGCTTAATAAGCGCTAGCTAATGAATGAAATTATAAGAAGATGAAGCTGATTTCAACATAATAACGTATTTTAAAATTAAGTTTTCAGTGCAGGCTTGTGAGACCCTGTATAGATGTGTTTTATGTTGTCTTTAAGGATTTTGGAACAATATTCTTTATATATTGCAAATGCAGATGTAGTATAGTGAATGTCTACGCTCTGCCAAATGGGACTACCGGAAGTCTAATGCAGAGGCTGGACAGTATTTTTGATATGCAGTAGATCATAGTGAACTTTGTTAACATTCAAAGGAGTCATTTCAGTGGATTCCCAAAAGTCATAAACTTAAAAGTTGAAGAAATCATCTCTTCATTCCTCATTTTTTTTTTATTACAAATGAAAGCTGTTATTTTTCTGGGACAGAAAAGAGAGATGGCTTTCAAGGCATTGGAGAGAATGCTTCAGGGGGATATAGATGTTACAAGAGTATGGATTCTGTACTCCTTGCTCAGACTAATAAGTCCTCTAAGCTTTGTTAAAACAAAACAAACAGACAAAAATGTGTCTTTGAGAAAAGATAAAAATAGAAAAATATCTATTATGAAATAGTGATTTTTCACTCTGAGCTGTGGTTGTTAGAATTTCAGGAAAAACAATTAGGCTATATGCTGACTTCACACTATACAGCTGTACTAGTTTGAAAACAAACCAGTGGGAGGCACCAAGTCAGAATAACAATTTAATGGGGAAATTAAAGAAAATGAAAAAAAAACTAAAAGAAAACACTGGTTCAAACTGACAGAGTCAAGATATAACCTGAGTCCCTGTGAGGCAGGGTGGTGGTAGCCGGCTGGTAGAACGGTGGCTGCAGTCCTCTGAAGCGGTGATCCTGTAGAAAAAGGGTCTGCTCTTCCTTAGAAAGTCCAGTGGTGTGTAGCTCCTGTCCTCTGGAAATCCAGTGGAAAGTGCTGTCCCTGGTGTTCAGAGTCCCAGATTATATCCACGATGGGATGCTTGGCTCCTCCCTCTGGGTGGAGCATCTCACAATGGGGTAATGAGTCATGAGGCCAAGTGTTGATTAGGCTCATTAACAGAAGATGGTCCAGAGGGAGTTATCTCTGAGTCATGCAGCAGGACAATGATGGGCCATTGACAGCAAGATAGTCTGGGGGGAGGAGGTAAGGAAACACTGCCCCACCTGATTTCCACAGCTCATGAGGATGGTAATAGAATACACTGCAACCCAGGACAACAGCTCTTTTAATGACACATGATAAAGTACATGTGGTTGACCTTAAAAATTCTGCTTCCTTGTTTCTACAGTTACTTCTGTCAATGTGTATAAACAGGCTTTGAAATCTTTCTTCTTTGAGGATTCCATCATGTTTAATCTCAGGAATGATAACAGCTGCACCTAAAAATAGAAGTAATACCATAAAGGTCAAAAATTGGCAAAAAAAAGCTGTAGAGAACACTGAAACAATAACAACAAAAATATATTTACAGAGAGCACTGCACCACAATTGTGAACAGGAAGAAGCAGCGTCTTTTAAAAATGTGCTATAGCATTGTGAAAATTCTTGTTTTGATACTTCATTGAATATAGAAACAAAATAAATTAATTTTTTTAAAAGTGTAGAAGACATTTGCATTAGAAGTGATAATTACTACTCTTGTATAGAGAGAATCCAGTCTGAATCTCTCAGGCTTCAGGATAACCAAAAAAGTGTTTCCCTATTTGGACCGTTTACACAGAATTCTCACATTGTGGAAACATTTCTTACCTTCCTGGACAATATGAGGGATTAGTCTGATACAGAATACTGGACGAAGCATTTTAATGATACAGTACAGTGTAGCTGTCTGCCTAATATATACACAGCTGGACTATTTGATCTTACACTCACTCTACAGCACTGCATAAATCATGTACAACTCACTGTTAATGAAGACTCACTAAAGGAATCAGACTCAGATAGTCCAATGATCTTAAGGAAAGAAGATTTAAGGGTCAGTGATTACCACCAGTGTTAACAATTGCCATTATTTGCTTCCTTTAAGGCACAGCTGCATTCCATCTTCAAAAGCCCACCTTTTAAAAATAAAACCTGAACTTTATAAAGTTTATTAAACAGTTATCCAATATCAACAAATTGGAATTACCATTAATCTATTTAAAACTGAACTCAAGATATCTTTCATGTTAATATAAGTATTTTTGGGTTTTTTTTCTTTTAAAACAGAAATACTGCTGCTTTTATATAGTCACAGAGGGTATCACTTCAGAACTCAGAAATCTCAGTCTCAAATAAAACTTCAATGTTCAGTCATTTTGTTCTGATGATGTGACCTACTTGCAAAGCATTGTTCTATAGTGAAACTTTGAAATAATATCTGACTACTAGAATTATACAGAATAACCTTTTTATTTGTTTATATATATTTAAAATGGCTCGAGTTAATGACTGCTGATTTGTTCTGTGCTGAGAAACTGCTGTTCCTATTTCATCTTGTAATTGTTATGGATTTTTTTTTTTTATCTAACACAGAACTCCCTGGAAAATTTCCCTAAAAATAATAGGCAAAAAATCTCATCAGGGATAAAAGCAAAAAGCACAGTTCACTGAAGTAAGAAGACTGCTTAGTTTCCTAATCACTGACAGTAGCATACACTACTCTCAACTGATAATGCAGCTGTTAGGAGCATCTTCCTATCTAAATCAATGAAATTTTATTCTGTACTCTTTTACTATTCACCTTCAAATCTCTCTTTATGTCATTGAATTAGAATAAGTAGCCAGCTCAGTGGTAGCCACTTCTGTAACAAAACACAGAGTATAAGACAAATACTGTAGACTTGCAAATCAAGAAGCTTATATGGAAAGAATACAGACTATATTTCATGAATATAATGTTTTTTAAAAACTATAGGAAAGTAGTTGACTTCCTCCATAAATATGTACACCATAATAATATCTGAATTTTACAGGGTAAGGCAGTTGTTAATTTTAAAGTTCTGTATTTTCATTTGCTGTAGCTCTAATACAGAATACATAATAGTATCAGATTTGGGAAAAATTAAATGTAGCTTTCACTTTATCTTCTGCATTTTCTTCACCTACTGCACTTTCTTTCACCTACTAGAGAAATCTACATTTCTCTTTTTTCTTCTCTTTTTTACCTTTATCCTTATTTTATTAGCTTGAAAGTTGGAAGCTAAAGGATAACAAAATCTGACATAATGCAAATTATTCCCATTTTGTCTAGTAATATTTATTTTTCTTCCTTCTTAGTCCACTCAGTTTATTCCCAGGGACAATGAGGTAGGAATAGGAAACTATCTTATCTGAATTTATTTGGTGGTCTCCAGAGAACATTTCCCTCCAGAATCAGAGAAAAATTAAATCAAAGGACTGCACAGATCACCAAGAGGGCATCGCCCTTCTCTTGCTCAGTCCATATCAACAAAAGCAATAGTCTTGAAGAAAATTCATCCAACCACATTGTTCAAGGTGGAGTAGGAGAGGTAGAGGTTGCTGGGTTGGTCCATACAGTCTAGGTTGGAGAGGGAAGGTAGGAACAAGGCACTTATGCCCAAGGTAAAAATGGTATTTATGGCCAGGGCAGAACTTGAAGGTCTGTGACACTTCCCCCCCCAGACCCTCACCCTCCCACCATAAGAAACTGTTAAACATAGTTACCTACCTACACAGGATTAGCAGCTCCTGAACCATAGCTCTCAAAATCACTGTTAAGATGAGAAATCTCTCCTGATAGTTTGTTTAGTTTTATTCTATCTGAAAAATCGAAAAAAGAAATCATTCCATCTGAAAACTAATTTTAAAAAGTCACTTCCCTTAACCATTAAATTAGAGAAACCTACTCCATGTTACCTCATTTCATAACAAACTATTCTTTGGCTGACTTTTACTATATATTTTTGATTCTTTAAATGTAGAACACTCTGCTTACAGAATATCTAGTTTGATATTTTAGCAGTTTTGGACCATATTCCTGATTTGAAGAATTACAGTAGACTTCTCTTTCAGTATGGATTGAATGAAGTTCTGTAATGAAAGTACTGATTTTTTGGTTATCTATAGTAATTTCTATACTGTTACTAGATTTTTTTTTTCTTCTCCTTTTTAGGTTTGCAATAAGGCATAGCAAAAGTTTAAGTAAAAATTATAAGCTCTTTTGCTTTCATATAAATTTTAAGTTCTAAAAGAGAAATCAGGAACATGTACCAATACATGCTAAATCTTCACAATCTCAATTATGTTACTTTAAGAGAGAGAGCCTAGGTTCACTTTGTGACAGATTTCAATATATTAGTTTATCAAATCTCTAATTTTAAGCAACTTCAATTATACTATCCAATAATTTTTGTCAAAAAGATTGGTTGTGATTTTTTTAATTGCTTCCTTTAGTAAAAATAAGTACTGATAAAATTTTCTGTACTTCATACTCCTATTTTTCTATATTAGTTCTTCAAATATATTTAGCAGAAATATGTTGTGTGGGATTCATCTCACCAGCTATTGTCTTCTACATCTTAAAGGACCACTCTACTTTTGCTTTACACTTAGAGAAGATTTATCTTATTAGGAAAAACTTAAGTCCTTAATGATTAATTGAACAATGAAAATGTCTATTATTTCTGAATCCCACATATTACAGACCTGCTTTCAAAAATATGGTGACTACATATTATGATTTACACTGCTCAGAATAGAAATCTTAATCTTGGTCTCCAGATTTTTATTTAAAAACACCGCTATTCCTCTCTCCTGTAATTCTGACGATATATCTCTGATAATGCTATCATCAGCCCCAATATATCCTGCTTTCACAAACTTATCAATTTCATCTGAATCCTCACAAAAATTTGTGCAGAGTTCTTCCCCACTGAGTTTGTTGGAGGCATAGAATTGTACGTACAGACAAAGTATTTGCAGATCACAGGATAGAAATCTCAAAAGCAGCACAGCAATCAAAGAAAAAGATTAAGACTGGGAAAATTACAAAACAAGTACATGCAAGATAGACTGTGAAAGAATGGAATTCTCCTTATAATACTTACACATCAGTTACTGCAATGATTTCCAGTTGATCAGAAACAATGATATCTCATTACATACGTGGACTGTGAAAGAAGAGAGAAAAGAAATTGCAGAGACTGCTTTCCCATATGAGAATTGTAAGGAAAAATCATTGAATTTGATAAGTGGAGCATACTAGTAACTATAGTACTAATACTAGATACCTGCCAAGCTTGTGTGTCATCATTTCTACCTCTTTCTATTGGTATTAGATTGCCTGTTAAGAAAAGGCTAAGAATTAGCCATTTTATGTAAGAACTCCTTGAGAAGAGTATGTAATTTCTTACATAAGAAAGCTTTGAGATTAAGAAAATTTTTTGTGTAATCCTTTCAAAGTAAGACTTTCTCAAAAGTTACTTCTTGTAGTATCCCTGGAATTAAGTATAATTAAACTTGAAATATCCAAACCTCTCACTAGTTAAGGCATTAATCATCAAGAAAGCTTTAAAAAAATGAGGCTGAAACTTCTGAAAGGACATTAGACCCTTAGCTACTATTTCCCTGTAACAGAATATTAATTATTTACATATTTTCAGATACTTTGTGTATGATAATCAGATTCCACAGTTTACTACTGTAAAACTGTTTATTTAATCTGAAGTTATTTCCCATCATTACAGTCACATTCTACCTGGGGAATCAGATCCTTTATTTTAGAAAGTGTCGTTCCTGTTAACTGAGATGACAATACCTTCATAAGTCATTTTATTTGAAAAATTCTTAGACAGATCTAAAGGAGTTCAAATACAAAACCCCTAGCAATGCATAAAGGAGTTCAAAATGTAGTCTCTGGCAATGCATTAAGTTCTTAGAGTTTTGTTCTATTATTGGTTTTTGATATCGTTTTGAAGGTATCTTTATTCCTTATCTGTAGTTGAATTATCTTCCCATGATTCCAAGAATAGTTGAGGTTATAAGGGACACCTGAAGAGTTATCTTGTCCAATCCTCTTCATGGCATAGAAAAATTTTCTCTGTTGTTGAATGCCATGCTTTTTGGAGACTCAATGAATCCAATCCACCTGACTGGTTGCTTTGCAAATGGAATATGTTTGATTAATATGGCTAAGAAAAACACAGAAGAAAAAAGACTAAAATGTGGAAATGCAATCTAAATATGAAACTCCACTATATTAGACAAGCACCTTCATAAATATAGAATCATAGAATATCTATGTCATTAATGAAGATATTAAATAACACTGGTCCTGTGGGACTCCTGAGGGACACCACTTGTCAATGGTGTCCATTTGGACAATGAGCCATTGACCACTACCCTCTGGATGTGACCATTCAACTAATTGCTAAGCCACCAAACAATCCACCCACAAAATCCTTTTCCCTCCAATTTTGAGAGAAGGATATTGTGGGGAACCTTGTCAAAGGCCTCACAGAAGTCCTGATAAATGGCATCTGTAGCCCATCACTTGTCCACTTGATGTAGTCACTCTGTTGTAGTAGGACATTAGGTTATTGGTGAAGCTGTGCTGGCTGTCCCAGATCACTTCCCTGTCTTCCATGTGTCTTAGCACAGCTTCTAGGAGAATCTGTTCCTTGACCTTCCCAGGCACAGAGGTGAGTCTGACAGGTTGTTAGTTCCCAGGGTTCTCCTTTCTTCTCTTTTACAGATGACATAATTTTAATAATCTAGTTATTGGGAACTTCACCTGAATGCCTTGACTTTTCAAAGCATGGAGAATGGCTTGGCAAATACATCAGAGGGGTAGGTTTTCTTTGACCTTCCTCTTCTGGCTGACATACCTACAGAAGCCCTTGTTACTCACTGCATCCCTTGCCAAGTTTAGCTACAGCTTCTCCTTAGTCTTCCTTCCTTGAGAACACCTTGGGAACTACAGAGAAGTAAGCCTCACCTCTGTCTGGGAAGATCATGGAGCAGATCCTCATAGAAGATATACTAAGACACGTAAAAGACACGGAGGTGCTCCGAGGCAGTCAGCACAGCTCTGCTAAGGGCAAGTTGTTTCTGACCAAACTGGTGGCCTTCCATGATGGAGTGACTGCAACCGTTGCCAAAGTAAGACCGGTGTCACCTAACTCAATTTCTGTAAGGCCCTTAACATGGTCCCACATTACATCCTTATCTCCAAATTGGAGAGACATGAATTTGAACTGTGGGCTAGCTGCTCAAGAAGCAATTGGCTGGCTGGATGCAGCCAGAGAGTGGCGGTCAGTGACTCTACATCCAGGTGGAGACTGGTAAAAAGTGGTGTCCCTCAGGGCTTTGTCTTTATCAATGACATAGAGAGGCCAAGTGCCACCTCAGTAAGTTTGCAGGTAGCATGGAGCTGAGTGGTGCAGTTGACACAATAGAAGGAAGGGATGAAATTGAGAGCTCCAGAGAAACCTGGAGAAGTTTGAGATGTGGGCCTACAAGAATGACTGTGTTTTTTGGATTTTTTGTTTTTCCTTGTTTGACTGTTTTTCTTTAAGCCACATGCCAATTTTAATAAATAAATAATGAAAAAGTAAACATATTATACAAATGATGCTTTGGCTAATCATAGGCTTAAGTGCCATTTTTTACATCTTTTAACTTTAAGTTATTTAAATTCTAATGGCAGCTGCAGTTGTCATAATTAGATTGAATTTTGAAATGTCACTACCTCCACAGTCAATTTTCACTACCCTTACTCCATAGATCAATTCACAAGGAGCACAGAGGGTAGCAGAAGAAAAACCCTAGTTTGCTTCAAAAGAAGCCAATTAACGAATCTCATTTAGTGTTAATTGCAACAGCAGTACTCATCATAGTTTAATCAACACCTTGCTAAAGTAAGCTAAAAAGAGAGAAAAAGACAGACATTGATTTTGTGCACAGCCAGAACTGTATTGACACATTTCAAACACTGAATATCTCACATTCCCAGCAGACTGGAGTAGTTACTGTCCATACAAATTGTTCTACAAAACTCAGAGGCTTTAGACTTAAGAAAATGAAGACACATTTGATACATATTCTCTCAAGACACTAAGGAACAAAGCTGTATCTTGTATTGAATTCCTTCCAATGGCACATTTTTAGAACCTATTCCACTGTCTTAGCTATAAATCTTGACCGTATGTACAGGTTCATTCTATCTCTCAAAGTAAAGTCAGGTAGTCACATATTTCTGCACGTTAATATTGGCCTCTACAATCGGTAAACATGAAAAAAGCTAAGCAAAAAGTTCATTATATATGAGTGCATCCCTGTTTAAAAAGTGTTATTAATTTGCAAGTGTGGCTGCCATTCAGACTAAAAAAGCTGCAGTTGACAAGACATCTGAGCTCCTCCAAGGCAGAAGTTTTCACATTTCACAAATGCATTAGTCACTTTACTGTGTTTCTATGAAGCTCTGAAACTCTGCTTTGTGTGTTGGGCTTCAAATTGTAAGACAACTTTATTATTTTTGTTTCCTTAAAGGTTGGAAATAGACATTGATGGTAAAACACATATATAACAACAATGACATGTATTAATAATCTGTAATAAAAGCTGATACAACTTTTCCACCTGTTAAAATGCCTTCCTTCGGAAGAGCAACATGATGTTTTTTGAAATAACACCTACATTAAAATATTAAATTCTTTAACAGGATATATGTAACTGAATTTAATTTCCTGTCCCTCTGAAGTGTGTGAGTCTTTGTGACAATTGGAAAAATCAAGAAAATTGAGGAAGACCTGATGTAAGTTAGATATATAAACATCCATTTCAAAAGTTTTCAAGCAGAACAGCTGCATTCTAACCGATCCTCCATTCAATCCAATCCCATTTTAAATCTGATTGGACTTTTCACAAGAAAATATAAAATTTGCCATTAAAATTTACTTCAGGATGGAAAGACTCAAGATGTACAGTAACGAAAAGGTTGATATAACATTTATAGTTATATGATATTTCCATGAGTTAAATCAAGATACAAAATGCAGGGTAGATCAAACCTAAAATCTAGTTTACCAATGCTGTTCATGACTGAGCCAGAACATATTTATAATCCTTGAAACTGGTAAAATGTTATTTTACCCCTGAGTTTGGAGGAGTTAGAGACACAGCCAGTGGTTTTTAACTTCCCCTCCAACATTCTCTTTCTTAAAATTGCCTAGTTTTCCTAAAACTTACAGTACAGTGGGGTTTTTTTTTTGGTTGGTTCATTCATTGGTTGTTGGTTTGGGCTTTTTTCTTCACATTCTGGATGTTTTAAATGCTTCTTCTTAGAACATTTGTCTCTTTATTTTAGACCACTTAGTGAAATCCAAAAGATCAATATAGTTTCTTGTGGAAGAATAATTGCCCAGAAGAGGCAAATAAGCCTGTCATATCATAGTTATCATGATATGGATCAGAATGATGTAACAGACTAATCAAAAGCTGTATCTGGTTAAAAGAGCCAGTCACATGAATACATAAATGTGGTCATCGTCTTTGCATTCAGTTTTAGATTCAACGCCACACGGCCCTGCTTTTCTGCTTCTGAGAAATCCAAAACTACTGCAACATGCCTTTTTCTGATCAATCTGCTTTTCTCTTGTGGTAGCCATAGCTGCATCCCAAGAACCTCAGGACCACAAACTGCACACAATACCAGGCCAAACTGCCCTTCTGATCATCATATATCCACTTCTATGTGGAACATCACCTAGAAAATAGTGAAAATCTAGAGAATAAAAATGTGAAAGATTTTTTTTTTTTTTGTGAAGCGGTACTAAATTCTTATTTGAACCTGTCCTAAAGAAGAAAAAAAAAAAGCAGCATTTGGCCAGTTACCTGCTTTTCCTTGCCAATGTAAAATCTTTGACGAGATCTGTGTTTGAACAGATCTGTGGAGCTTATTCCTATAATTGCCTCTAGAAAATTGATGCAAACCCGAATTTCAGAGACTTAGAAATAGTTTTTGCTGATCAGCAGAATTATTTCCTGACATTGTGAAAAGTAACGTGGCACGTCAGCACTTTTAAAGAAATGCTGAAGACCATTTTTTGTTTATCAAACTGCATAATTAACAATTTGTGTCCATTGGTGCATCACTGTGAAGGAAAACTCAAATTACATGGACATGCTACTGTGAATTTCTATAAAAAGACTGCAGTGAAAGTGTTTGTGGATTCTTTTAATAGAGGTAGTCTAGAATAGGGATACAGGTAATTTAGAAAATATTAACATAGTGTGGTGCTGAAGTATTTTCTGATTATCTGATATGTAAAACTACCTTGTTCATAAATTTCATCACAACAAAAACATTACCTTGAAGAAATTTTCCAACAGGTCAGTCAATATTTGAAAGATGAAACTGATACCTTTATTTTAATACTACTCGGTCAAGTCATGTTTTATAGTAACCCATCCAGTAATATGAAAAACTAGCAACGTGTTCATCTTGTAGCCCAAAGGGAAAATAATGCTAATAGATATTGCAGAGATTCAAAAAGAGAAGCCAATGAAGCTTGAGGCTCCTAATTGAAATTTGGAAATAACTTGGATCAATTTATATATTTTTTCTTAGAACACAACTTGTAGAAGCACAGACAACTGCATTCATCAAGAGCTTGAGCTCTAATGATGCTTATACCAACATAATTTTAGTCTAAGTCTTTTGCTGCATTCAAGATGATTTGTTACTGTTTAAATCAGTAAATAAATTCCATGGGGCAAGGGAAATCCCAGCAACTACTACCTTTGTGCTCTCTGTGATGCTTATCTTGAAATGAATTTTGTACCTCATGGACCATTGTCCAGTTCTTCTGGTTCCTGTGATACTTATTGGGATCCCCTTTAGGTCTTTTCCTTATTGTCCCCATGCACATATTCTTCTGAAGCTGGAATTTTGTTCTAGTTTCCATTTTTGCAGGAAAGTTTGCCTGTGTCTTGCAGCCCCATGCTAAGCCCAAAGTCTGGTCCAGTAACCCTATCATCATTTTGGGCTGGCCTTGGGTAAATGGGCCTCTCAGTTTGGCTTGTCAGGGTTTGGCTCTACTGGCTCTGCTTTGCACATTGACAGGATTTATACTGAGGACCCACTGTTGGACCTCTCTAGGGAGTACCTTTGCTTTCCAGAACCTGAAGCCAACAAAATTTGAATACTCGAAACACTCCTTAGCGCTGGCCTTTTCCTTTATCTCTCTACCACCGCTGCCTACTGGGTGTTGGGTTTGTTTGCTTTGCTCTTGGGGCTTTTTTCAGCTATGAGCTATACATAAAATCTTATGTACAACTAAGGGTGAGTGTATAACTGAACAAAAGCCATCAATTTAACAATTTTGTAAAACTACTTCACTAGAAAATAATTTGATAGCATTTGATGGCAATTTATAAGGTTGACTGAAAAGGTATTACTAAGAACCCAATGAAGTGTCAAATTACTCGTATACGTGAAAAAAGAGAAAAATAATAGTACATCTATGTTATCAATATTTTTTCAGTTGAAGGTAGTGTGATAGCATATGAAAATAGAAGAGTCCTGATGATCCTTAATTTATGAAAAATGTAAGCAGTTGAGTTCAATGTATCATAGTATATTTTATCTGCTATAGCACTAATCAAAGGACCAGCTTCTACTCTCACTGTGCTCTACATGTTGAGTAATCACTGAAAATTACCATTCTGCTCTCTGTAGGAATTGAGATAAACATTCAGATTCAAAGGTATTTAGAAATATTAAAATATTCTTGTGTTTGTCCTAAGTAACCCCATGAAGATGCAGGTACAGGTATAATTTATGACACACTTATAATTCAGTATCTAGACCAAAGCTGACAACTGTTCTGAAGCAGAGTGTGTTACTATTCCTCTGTGGTGTTCTACCAATTTTATTTTTTCCCAAAAAATTAGTACCACTGAGCTTCATGATATGCTGAAAACTATGAAAGGTTATTACCATGATAACAACTGTCATACATGAAATCCCTAATTGTGCTTGGTCTCTGCATATTAAGTGCTTTAATTGATTAATTCTGAGTTAAATATTTTAAATGTTAAAATTAACCCATCAGCCCAGGTACAAAAATCAAGTTCCATTATCAGTGTTTTCAATTGTTCAAAGTAGTTTATTAAGAGAGAGTTGCACCCTTCCCAGTTTAAAATTCCCCAGTTAAAAATCCCCAACTTATGCTCCCTTTTCAAACTTCAAACCACTTGTACACCATAAGAGTTATCTTTCCTGTGTTTACAGTATACTTTTACAAGTGTTTTAAGATGTGTTGGATGTATTTTAATATTTTTATAGGTGTTTTTACTTGCACTTTGGTTCCAAGGGCTAACTCCAAAAATGCCAGTTTCTAACAGCCAGCAGCTATTTTTAGCCCCATAGCTGTTACCCTCTGGGCAAGCTCCACGGCAACCTGAATTTTAATGAAGGCATTTTAGCACCCTTATCTCAACTGATACCACCCCTCTGACAACAATGAGCCATTGGTGGGCTGAGATGATCTGTCAAAGGGAAAGCACCAATCACTTTAAACTGAAGGGGCGGGCTGTGGGCGGGCTGTGGGCGGACTGGGGCGGAGCAAAGGCACTATAAAACAACGAGGCAGGCAGAGACACGCCCTCTCTCTCCCTGCAGGCTAGCTGTGGTGGACATCAGTGCTGGGAAAGCCCTACTCCTATTAAGGAGCCTTTAGTAAATTTTGCTTTTGGATCAGCCAGAAGCCAGCCCAGCCTTTCAAGTCCTTTTTCTCTACCTGAGGTCCAGTGCTGTTTCAGGCAGAAGATGTAAAATCCCTGCGCTCCTGGGGCACACCATCTATCGAGCCATAGGATCCCAAATTTTTATATTTTTCTAATTTCTGTAATTTTTCAATTTTTCTGTTTTCAATAAATTATTTTAATTATTTTTTTAACTAAGAGTTTTGTCTTTTGTCACACAACCACAATTGTAGAAATTCAGGACTTTTACCCAACAAGAGTCTGTTATACCTAAAAGGGAAGTTATCTGGAATTTTGAGGCTTTTGTTTAAAATTCTACTGTAAATAACACATGTACTAAAACTCTTAAGCAAATTCTTTAATTTCTGAATTTTAGACCAGATTGTTTCACTTCAAAATTTTGATGACTCCTGTAGGCTTCAAGAACTGAGCTTCACGTAACCCAAATACAATTTTTTTTTAGTATACTAGAAGTTATGTTACCTAGTATATAGAGTGGGGAAACGTTGGCACCATTCCTCCAACAAGAAATCTAGATTTTTTTTAATCAACTGAAGGAAATAGGTAATTTTAGGGTATGTCACCTCCTCGTCAGTTAGAAATCAAGTTCATCAGGTCTGATGATCTACACCTCAAAATGTCAGTTTCCTCCATTGACTATAAAGGCATTTGAGAAGTTCAAATATAGACAATTAAATCCAATTTTTATCATGAAGTAAAACGACCTCTATGAAAGTGTGCTTCTGCTTAAGGCACGTGCTGAATATACTGACTGAGTTCTGGAGACAAAATATTTGTAAGTGCTATTTTTTATTAACATAAAGGTAGACAAACTGGTTTTGTGTCCCACTTGTTTGGCAGTAGGTCAGTAGGGGATAGTGATTCAACTCACTTTGCACCTTACAGTCATATCCATTTGTTCCTACTCAGTGGGTGATAGGCTAGTCAGCTTATTCAGGAGCTATGCTCACTTTAGGCAAAAAGAAAAACAGTTTAAGAAATATGATGCTGTCGTTTTAAGTGGTAGGACATTCTTTTAGCAGGCAGATGCTTAGCCAAATGTTCTAATAAATTTTTAGTATTAAAGAGTCAGCACTGTTGTGCTTTGTTTGGCTGGTCTGCAAAAGTAGAACTAGATAGTGCCAAAAGCCAGGTGTGAAAAGTAGACATTTAAAAAATAAATATTTATTTTTTTATGAAGGCACATACATATGTGAAAAAGAGTCATCCAACTCTGTTGGACTTAGGCTATTCTAAACCTATTCTAAACAAGTATTTAGAAAGACTTAAAGATAATATCAAATAATCTTAGGGAGTACAGAAATATCAAGTAACACATAAGATAACCAAATTTTAGAATTGGCATCAAAAATTGCTCCCATATCTGATTCTTGGCACTAGTCAGATGAACATAGTAGGAGTACATTGTTGACACTACCTGCTATGTAACCCAAAAACATAATTAAGAAAGTGAAGATTTAAGCTAGAGGACTGCATTAGAAGAGTGATGGTGACTTTCTCAGGTTTTTGGACTGACAGGTCAGATATTCAGGTACATTCTCTTTCAATTTTTATGAACAGAAGCCCAAGCAGATTATTCAACAGTAGACAGTTTCAGATAGACTGGATGAAAAAGTAAGGAATCTAAGAAAAGTTGATCTTCAAAGAAAATAATTCTCCTTTATTTATATCATTTATTTAAATAGGCAATTGCAAGAATATGGGAATACTGATAAAAATTATGGAGAATACTTGAAATAGATTATTACCTTTGAAATAAAATGGTGCTTGGGAGAAGCAAACCATTCTGACTTGCTAGGAAATATCCTTATGTGAATGTGCAGACTGTGCACCCAGCAGATCTACTTTCCCTTTTAATAGAATTTTAAAAATGCTAAAAGACTGCTAAAATAGCTTTTCAATCCATTTTTATGATGGTAGGGAACAGAATTCATAGACAGTAGAGTTCTCAGAAATCCAAACCAGCCAGTTTCTGAGGTGTGGTACATATATATGGACTAACATGGTCTGCCTGCGAAGCAATCTAGTTAAACTAAACTGCAGATGGGTTTGTACAGCCAATAGGTTTCACTTTTTCCTAGAAACAGTTGACGTGAATGTGGATCATGGTTAGTTACTCTACATTTTCAAACTGAGCATATCAAAGCTCAGACAGGGAGGCAGATAACCCATAATCCTTCCTTTTATGACTCCATCACGAAAGATAGGAGTATAATATGGCCTGAAATGAATACCTTAGTTACTGAGGCACTCTGCAAGTTAGAGTTCTGTGACCATTTACTCTCCAAATGAGAACATAAAACTCAAGCTTTCAAAATCTAGAGCAAGTGGGTTGTTTATAAGACTACTGCATAAAGATTTTCTACAGGGCCATAACAGCAACCAGGTGATGTTATTTATGATCAGAGTTATTAAGTTTTGAAATATTTTAGGCAGTGCTGTCTGATGTTGGGATACAATGTGAGAAGCAAGCCTATATATCTAGGATATCTTACTACATCTGTGGTTGATGGAAATTTTGGGAGTTGGCACAAATACAGATCAGTAAGTGAAAGAAAGTGAGTGGTCTGGATTTTTGTCTGAAAAAAAAAGGTTTTTTTAGGAGGGATTTTTACAGAATGCATCTGACCTTTTTTAAAGAAAATTTTAGTAAAAAAAGAAGGATTGTAGAGAGTTGCCAATGCCATAACTCTGTTTTAGGTTCCCAGGATTACAAGTATAGAGCCTATTGACTGAAAGTACATGCTGCATTGTTACTAGGGAGTTTAACACTTTTCAGTAGTATTGACCGTGTCATATAATTAAAATTTTAAATGTCAGTGTGATTGCAGTTGCATGTCTGATCATATTCACCAAAGGTGTCAGACTTCAGGCTTATTAGATACTTTAACTAACAGTGGACATGGAAAGTCACACACATACAAGAAGTACTTTTAAGAAAATCACTGGCATTAAAAAGCTTGTTTATAAAAAGAATAGTTTCATCAACATATTATTCAGAGTTAAAGTCAGAACATGCAGAAGCTGTGGAAGACAAAAAAAAAAAGTATGATAATTTTTTACATATTTTGGTCCCTGTGCACTGCGGCAGGATTGGAAGTGGGGTCAGGGAAGAGCAGAGCTTCTAAACGTATATGCTATCTTAATCTAATTGCTGCTATGATGATAATCCCTCTACTGCAAAAGTGGCATCTTGTTGGGAAATAGAATTATTGGGATCAATAAAAGAACTGTAGCAAGAGCCTTCAAGCAAAAGGCCTGTGTGTGAGAAAAAATTCTCCATGAGAAGATTCTTGTGAGAAAAGGCCTGGGGAACAAAGAGGGAGGTGAAGACTTGCAGCTGTTCAGGTAAGACCCAGAGAAGGGAGGTAAACATTGAATTCTTTTAATCATAACTGTAGAAGCTTGCCAATGGAAGTCCAATTAGGTAGAAGTAGAAATGCGTTTTGATAAGCTTTAAGCCACTTAGGAGTTAACAAGCTGGTATACTATATAAGTGCCTTTGGGTGGCTAATAAACGGAGTTTTGCTCTTATCAACCATATTGGCTGGTCTGCACTTGCTTCCCCCGCCGGAGCCGGGCCCTCTCTCCCCTTTACAGTTCCAACAGCATCTGTCTGTCCCTTATTGTTATGTGCCATACATCCCTCCTACTCTAGTTCTTACATTTTGTCAGTTTTTGCTTTGAAATCGAGTTCGGTGTTACGCAAGCTACATGGATTTCTGCTTTTCTTAACTCTTCATTTTGTACTTAGACCTGAAAAACTTTTAGTTTAAGCAGGTGAAGAAAAGGTTCAGGATCCTTGATGCTGGCAAGATTTAGAAGTAAATAGCACAGGTTCAAAGACAGGCAATGAGTAGCATGGAAAAGTTTCATGAAATTTATTCCAAGAGAATCAAATCCTGGTAGGTATCCATACATCTCATCTGCCTGTTACCCCAAAGATTTCACAGAAATAAAGTGAAAAGTATACTGTGATACATTCTGAGGAGAGAAAGGTCCGTTTTATGAAATATCACTGTAAACTTTCAGATTAAATCTTGACCTACTGCTGCTTTCCTCTATAAAGAAATGACAGCCTAAGGTAAGTAGTTGTTGAAGTATGTTTTTTCCATTTCTCTCTTCTATTTCCCATTACAATTCCCATTTTAACAGTTCTTCAAAATAAGCACAGCATGTCATCCCTTCATAGATTAGAAGAGACACGCTGCATCTTTACTGCTGTTATGCTTTACAAGTTCTAAGTCTTATGTCCTTCACTATTCTCTTTCCCTAAACAGAAATAAGAGCCCTAAAAACAGTTATATGTGAGGAAGGTTACCAATATTATCAGTGAGATTTCATTGCACTAGTGATTTTTATGACTTGACTGCTACTCTCTAATTGGAAACTGCCATAGGAGATTTTGAATGTATTCCAGCAACAGGAAATCTTTCACTGATTACAGCAATGTATTTTTTAAGAGAGAATACCAAAAGTACCATTTTAAGAGAATTTTTAGTGGATCTGCATTTAAAAAATAGCTGGAATAATTCTAAGTTTTTTTCAAATGTTTCAAAAATATGAACAAAAATGAATGAAGTCCTCTAACATACATAATTTTTCTACAATTTATTTGTTACAAATGAGACAAATTAATATGTAATTTATGAAATAGTGCATGACCTCTTAAGCAGAGGTCAAAGAAATTAAACTAGATTATTACCATTCGATAACCCAATACTACTACTTCTAAGGTACATTTTATGTCTTCAGTACTAAGGATTAAAAATAATAGGCTATATTTTGAGTATTTTAGTGTAATTAATACATATATAAATATGTGAAAAATACATATATAAATATGTGAAAAAGACGATGGTAAATCTGTCCATTTTAACTATATTACAGGTCCAGTAGAGAACAAACACAATTTTGTACACATGTGTTGACTGATAAATAAAAATCAGGACTGTATTTCTACATTATGTAAATCACCACTTTTTTTTTTTTTTTTTTTTTTTTTTAAAGAAAGTTGTCTTTACCATATGGCAAATTTTACAAGATGGGGTTTATAAATTTTGAGGATATAAAAAACTTCCTCAGTTTCTTTATTTTATTTTAATAATTAACTTTTCCATATTGAAATATTCTCATCATACCTTCTTTTAACCAGGAAATTATAAGGAAAGACAGGGACAAATATAAGAACTGGAGAATTTAAGGAAAACAATGAGCACAAATCAGATAGCAAAGAGGCTCATGAGGACATGATTAGCAGAAAAAAGCCTATTGGCGGGAATAGAGGAACAGTAAGGAAGAAATGAGGGAAGGTGGGAAACAAAGACACAAGTTTCAGAAAATTGAAGAGAAATAAAAATAGACAAAACCCTTTAAAATTACAATAACTTATGATGAAATTAAAAATAAATACAAAGCATTTGTAAGTAAATATAGGTACTATGAAAAACTGATACAGAGGATAAAAATAGAGCACAAATAGAATAAAATATCAGTAGATCAGGAAGAAGCAAGATTTAAGAAAGGCAAGCTAGTGATATGGTAATGATATGCAAAGGATACGATGACATCTTTCCATGCTACAGGAGATCAAAAAGAACAAGTGGAGTCTTCACCCAGCATCTACAGGAGACTTTGGCATACACATTTAAAATTCACTTTCAAACCTAAAATGAGAGTTCTGAAATTGTAACCATGCAGATTTCTTGTGTGCTACAAGGAAAAGGACAAATTGAACATAAATTATGGTTTATGGAACATAATTACATGTTTTTAATTCAAACCTCACTTTCCCCTCCCTCTTCAATGGCATTTCTTATTATTCAGTCAGTATTACTTTTACCATAATCATCTTCACTTGTACAAGGCTGTAACTTTTCCCCAGTATGCTTTTACAGCCATTCTTGGGTAAAAATAAAAAATAAATCAAGAGTGGAAATAGTAACTTTTTAATGTTTTTCTTTCCTCTACCATGCATCACACACTTGCAAAGATCTATATTTTCTTCAGATGGGAAAAAATGAAAATTCACAAGTCCAGTCTTCCAAGATAGATCCAGAAGCACCAGGCAAGAGAGTATTCCCAGTATAGGTGGCCTCAATCGCCTCACCCATCAAAACTGGGTTATGGTATATTCAGAATTACAATAGTCTGTGTCATCTCAGAGTAACTGGTACTGAAATGGCTACCATTACACATTTTTAGGTTCTGGAGCCTTTTGGGACATACACTCTCATAATTTCTGCTTGGTTCAAATTACTTTATCTATACTATGACCAGAAACTTGGTTTTAAACAGTCAACGCCCCAGTAATGTCAGTATCTGATCTTCTACCCATGTCTTTTTTTGTCAGTATTATAACGGAATGAAGGAGGGGAGAAGCTTTATATAGTCTCACCAGGGAGACTGAGGTTAATATACCACAGCTTCTGTACACCCAGGACATTCACAAGAGGGTGATCAACCAAGACAGAAGGCACTAGAGCATACATGCAAGACAGTAACAGGGTAAATAGTAGATTGGGGACCAAAAATGTGCTCAGAATTCAAAGATGCATTGCAAATATATCCAGTGCACAAAATTCAACTCTAGTTCTGGATGGGACTACATGAGACATTTTAGTTTTGAGCTAGAAGTTTAGTAGTTTCATTTTTCTCCTTAAAAGAAACTGAATAACAGTAAATAAAAGCCAAAAACCATGCCCAAAATCTATCCCAAAACCTCCAAAAAACCCCCAAAAAACAAACCAAACAGAAAATCATACACAAATCCATGCAATCACTGTGACTAATTTTTACTGTCTATGGAAAAGCAGTAGGATTTTTTTCAAATGTTTTTTCTACCATTAGATCTGAATTCTATTGTTTTTTGTAGAAATGTTGTGTGCTAAATGTTAGAATGATAGAAATGTACTGTTTGATGATTTTACCAACAAGCTTGACAATAAATACCAGCAGTGTAGGTTATGTGTTCAGACACCTGTCCACCCTCACCTGGGACAGACTGCTAATTCGTTTATTGTAGGTCATCAAACCACCTTCAGGCAGAAACAGATTTTTGTTTGCAGTTAAGTTCAGTCTGTGCAGATAGGAGAGGGAAGGGAGAATACTTTTATGGTAAAAATGTATTACTGACATCACTAATCAAAGACAGAAGATACAAACGTTGTTTTAGGGCTCTTGCCTGTCAGTTTCATGAGACTGAATTACTTATTTTCGTTTATATGACCTAGATTATATTTTGCATTTCAACACTAACCCAATTTTTTGCATTTCAGCTACCATAATAAGAGTGTTTCCAGCTGGGCTCTGTCAGCCTCTGTTCCACCATAAATCATATCTGCCTTCTCATTCAAAGGTGCTAACTGATGAGGCAGAAATAACACAATCTCAGCTGGCTTTGTGGCCTACTTACAGCACAGCTACAGCAGGAATGCAGATTGCCTCTCTGATCTTTTGGATAAAGCCATTAAAAAAGTTATATCCCTTTCAACTTACTGTTTTGGAACTCCTCCAACTCCTGTGACTATTCTTTTCACTGAGTACAGAAAAAATGCTTACACTGCAAATGGTCAACAAGGTTTTAGCAATACTGGAAATTGGTCCATTGCCTTAGCCATGAAGGACTAGTATACAAGTAAAAAAGAATTCACTTTTCAAATGAACTGCTTGTTATTTAGGTTAATATTGAAAAACAAAACAGCAGTTATGTGGTTAAACCTAATGTCTCAATATTATGCTTTAAAATTAAACACCAGGATTTAGGTTTTAGGTGCTAACTATAAAAGATTGAAATGAAACCTGAAGAGGTGAAAACATAAAATCACTGCATACTTGTCTGCTGTAGGACTGATCAGTACAGTACCTGTGCTCCTGTGTTTTATAATTGCCTCTCTCTGGTAATGAAGAAGGTAAAGTAAAAGCATGGAAATTTCTTCCTACTTCTAAGCTTCAAGTTTGTATACATCTTGCCTTTAGTCTCTTTCATTTTGAACTAATAAATGTTTTTACATTTCCTACAATCCTTAATGTCTTTCTTAGTCTGTTTTTAGAGAGAAGGTATGTAAAGGGATTTCTTTTTGTTTGGTTTTTCTGTTTGTGTAGAGAAAAAGGTATTTTTAATGTAAAATGAAGGATTGGTTAGATGTAAAGATGCACATGAGTACAAACAGTTATAGTCAGACATATTTATAAAATGCATGGTATACTATTCATATATATGATAATGAGGTTCTAAATATGAAATATGTATATATGATTTTTAAACTACATAAATTCTTTACATCCTACAGTTTATTCTTTGAAAAGAACATTCACGAAACCTCATTTTATAGGTACTTCCTGATATGACTTATTATCATGTATATATAGATTCATAACCCACAGGCTGTGATTCTATAGGGAAGGAAAGAAAAAAAAGAAAGCTGGTGAAGTGGTAGGACTGTTGGATTCCATACTTACTAAGATGTCAAATTAATTATTTTTCTGAATTCCTCCTTTCCCTTAGTAACTTGAAACTCAATTGATTGACTCAAGGGGTTGATCTTCACAAAGATAATTAGCAAAAGACAAGTCCTGTGTCTACTATGACTAGAAGATGACTGGTGTGACTATGGAAAAGGAAAAAATGCCTATTGGATATCCAAGCCATAAATATATTCAGTAGAGCTGGTCAAAAACTAATATTATTGCATAAGGACTTAGAAAGACCTCAGCTGGAACACTACATGCAGTTTTGATTGTTTCTGATAGGAAGATTAATGAAGACTTGAACAAATGTAGAGAAAGACTACTAGTGGGGACAAAAGCACGGACAGCCTTGTGTTTAAGAGGAGGTGTTAGAAATTGGCTTGTTCAGTCCAGAAAAATGAAAACTCCAATAGGATATGACTGTTCAGTATTAAAAGATATTTGAAATAATATCACAGAGGGGACAACACTGTTAGAGCTAGAAGACAATGCTGACACAAGATCAAGTGCTACAAATTATCCATTAATACATTTTTCCCCTTGACGACAACCCCTCTCATTTCCTGTTTTGTTCTTGATTTACTTCACCCTTTTTATCACTTTGAGCTCCTTCTAAGCATTCCAGAGAAGAAGAAGCAGGACTTTTGCTTCCAGGCAAGTGTGATGATCTGTGGAGTGGAATTCTGCCAAGTATGAATTTAAATAGAAATTATATGGAATTCCTTGTCATACTCTTCAGAGCGCCTAAATTAGTATGCTGGAAGTTAGTTTGTTAAACTGGGCCACAGCTAAACCTCATAATTCTTGTTTGTATTTTGCAGAGCTTCCCTTGATACCTGCATAAGAGCTAAGCATAAAGTTTTGAGTACCATTGAGTTGCTCTGCTATCAGTGAAATTTTGAGCTTATTAGTCAAACTGAAAAACCTGCAGAAGATGTGCCAAGTGTATCTCATTGAAAATACAGTAGTTGTAGAGTTTTCCCTGATTTCCCAGTGTAAATTTATTACTGATTGCTTTTCAATTATTTTGGAATCCATAATTCCTAACAGCAATGTGAAAAATATCACATTGTCAATTTTAATGAATAGAAGTACATTTTATTTTTAATAGAAAGCCTAGCCAGCAAGTTATATATCATATTTAAATAAAAAAGAGGATGTTTCCAGTGGTGAAAAGAAATTTTTCTTATTCTCTATGGAGTTTCATTTGTGTTTTGTTTTGATTTGGAGGGCTACCTGAGATGAGGACATAAATATGATTGTAGGTTGTAACATTGTTTATCATTTCCTTCTTCAGTAAAGCTCCAATATGCATTTACAAATATTACTGGATCTGACTGGGATGGAGCTGATTGTCTTCATAGCCATATGCACAGTCCTGAGTTTTGGATGTGTAGCTAAAACAAGGTACCAGTATTTTGGCTGTTAGTGAATCCTGCTTTTACAGCATCATGGCTTTGCCTCCACCCTCCTCCTCCTCAGCAGGTAGTTAGGCTGGGGGTGCACTAGAAATTGGGATGAGACTCCACCAGGAGGGCTGACCCCAACTGAACAATGGGATATTCCATATCATATGGCGTCTTCCTTAGCAATAAAAGGGAAACAGGAGAAAATTGAGATGTCTGTAGTTACAGTATTTGTCTTCCCAAGGAACCATTTCATGTGCTGGAGTCCTGCTGTCCAGAATTGGCTAATCACCTGTCTGCTGATTGTAAGTAGTGAATTAATTGCATTTTGCTTTGCTTCTGTGCACAGTTTTTGCTTCACTTATTTAGCTACTTTATCTCAATCGATAAGACTTCTCAACTGCATTCTACTATCTCCCAACCTAAGATAGAGAAATGAGCTATCCTATATAGTGAGAGGGAAAGTGAGAGGGAAAGTGAGAGGGAAGGGTCTGTGCTGATATTTGGCCATGGTCAGCTACCCTTTATAAGACAGTAAGACAAATTTTGCCTTAAATGGCAAAGATAGGGTTTCAAAAAACCATAGGGAAATGAAAAGGACTGGATTGCAAACTACTGAGAGTACCTGTAAAAGACAAGAAGGAAGGCTTCTTTAAACTCCTCCTTTTTTTGTGTGTGTTTTTTTTTTTGTTTGTTTGATTTTTTGTTTTGTTTTTTTTGCAAGCAATATAGGTTACAAGAAATTTCCTTGCTTTCAACTGTAAAAAAATTAGGTTACAACACTACTCCAACAGAGGTAACAGGGACAATCATTTTGAGATTCCCTGTGGATGAAATTGTGCCAATGACAGAAGCTTAAGAACAGAGAATACCGAAATGTACAAATATATGGGAACCCTAATGTTTCTGAACTTTAATAGATAATTCTTGGTCTTTTTGACAATATTCGTATATGTCTCTGATTTCATCTTGTTTTCACTTGTTTTTAGGGATTCTCCAGAATAAACATTCTCGGCTTTTGCTCAAAAATTGCAACAACAATACCAACAATTAAAAGATGTATTTTATAACATTTTCTATGGAAGAAAAAAGATAAATGTCTATACACACACACACACAAACACAATAGGAAGTCAATATACAGTCAAACGGAAAGCTGTACTTCTGAGAAGTTGTTGAAGAGGATGAATAAGTGGTGTGTTAAGTTTCCTTTGGTTATAAAGAGCAATTCAAAAGTATAGGAAAAGAGAAATATAATTGTATGGCTTGAAAAAACTGGACTGGAACATCACCAAAATGCACACTGAGGTCATACAAATAAAAATTTCACGCACAGAGACATATGGGTAAAACACAAGAATATTGTTCAGGGGATTTATCATGATCCCATTTATAATGCCCAGGAGAATAAGAAAGCCTATTCAATGAACACAGAAAAGAATACCTGAAGAACATAACAAATAAAATTTTTTCAGAAAATAAATACATAGAACATGCACATGTTTCCATTTGCTACAGAAATTTTGTTTTCATTTTAATTGTTGCCTTCTATATTTAGTATCTTAAATATAATTTGCTACCGAATTGCACTGTACAAAGAAATAAGTATACTTATGATAATTTTATTACAGGCTATATTTTATTTCAAGGGAAAAAAAAAAAGGAAATAATTGACCTAATGTAGTAAAGGATCTTACAGCAATGATAAGGAAAGAACAGAGAGACTTTTGTGGTAACTAGTGTTTCAGTCAGTCAGAACATGGTTCCATAAAGTCGAGATAATAAGAAAATTAACATGAATATACGGGATTATATCTGAGATGTAACCATAAAGACATACCTATTTAAATGTTGCTATTTGACTATTTTAAAAAATAAGTAAAAACCAAACAAACCACACAGAAAACCACAGACCACCCATAATAATATAAACTCTGCTGCTAGGAAGAATCTAACAATTAGTCAGAGCAGCAGACTATCCTGTACCTCCGACTGGATTTTTCCATTAAATTTACTTTTTTCAATTTACTAAAGCTTAGAGCTTGAAGCATTTCCTTTTCTAGGATGCATAGATACACAAAACAGATGCATATTATTATCAGCCACATCTGTAATATGAAGAACACCATGGAGGAAGATTTGTGTTGGAAGCAAGCATGAAAAATGCACCTGAGAAATGACGCACAGAATATTTTTTATTTTTAAAGAATGCTGCAATATGAATGACCTAATGGACAAAAATGAAATTTTATAACTTAAATAATTTAGCTAGTCTGGGTGACTTTGTCTGAAATGAATTCAGTAGCAATTTTATGAGTAGCTCTGTTCTCTTCTGTAGAAAGATCACATTCTACAGAATATATATCCTGGTATATGCTTTAACCACAACTATAAAATCACCCTTCAACACTGTTTAGTGTGTTTGGTGTTGTTTTGGCTTGTTGGTGGCTTAGGTAGGGTTTTTTTGTTGTTGTTTTGGTTTCACTTTACTTAGAGCAGTCTTGCCAGTCCCTGGGATCTGCCTTTTTTACTTATTCTTCTCTTGTAGTTGAGCACTCAGTTTTCATGTGACACATGGGAAGATCATATTAAACTTCACAATGGTTAGTTTAAGTAAGCAGAAACACATTAATATTTGCCAAACAGTGACACATGCATTGGTGGAAAAGTTAAATGTACATCAAGTGTTCATTCAATTCTACATAAAGATGCCAATTTTTATTTCATAACTGTAGAGGTCTTCCTCTATTTTCCCTTTCCTGTTAGCCTCCATCCCACAAAAGAATAGATGACTATGGAGATGAAAAACACACTACTTTTACAGTTTTTATCACAGTGTACCCAAATTCTCCTCTGCTTCTAGCTTTTTTAAGTGAAAAAGTTACTGCTTGTGTCCTCAAATATTATATGAGGTGTGTCTGCAATTGTCCTCTAATCTATTACAATCAGAAAGAAATGGGATAGCTTAAATAGTTTAGACAGCAGCTGAAATTTAATTCAGTTTTTCTCTGGTATGCCTAGAACAAGAAGTAGCCATGTTAAGTGGTACATAACTGGTGTCCCCTCTTCCATTTAGTGAAATGACCCCATTTCTGAATAAATAAAATAAAGTAAGAAATAATATAATAAGATGAAATAAACCAAAAATACTCCCATGTAGTCCAAATAATTGGCTTTGTTCATGGGCATAAGTCTGATTGGTTTCTGTGATCAGTGACTTTTGTTCATTTCCCTGGAAACACAGGAAATTGTGATCTTTCAGTAATATGACACTAGGGAAAGTCCATTTCAAGGTGAAAACCTCCTCTGGGTGGAATGCTGTCTTTTGTGTTCATTTGTGATCTGCAGGAGCTTGACAGGAAATGAGCATGGTTGTGGCAGGACTACTTCTCCTTGAAAAATGTCTCAAAGCATTACTGATGGGAAATTTAAAAAGCAGGGATCATGTCTGAGTTGCAGTATAGTACTAAGCTCACAGTATCTCAGTGTCTATCAAGCTTGAGAACAAAACATTATTTTCATTTCTTCTTCTCTGTGCTCTCATGACAGCTATAAACTTACTTCAGGATGAAAGTGGAGAATGAGAACTTTACAAGAACTCCCAATGAGCCAAGAAACAAAACAATCAAAAATTATTATATTTTATCTGCAAATATGTTAACAAAAATTAAATTATGACAAAATTCTGTCATGTTTGCACCTGTTCAGTTCTTCTCCTGAAAATTTCTATTACAAGTTTTTTATATTGTTACTGTTTAATGTTGACATTGATTTCTGAAGAGAGTTTAATATATTTGAGAGAAAAATCTGTTCTTCTAAGCAATAGTCCAAAAAATCCTATGACAACCAATCCAAAACTATTTGTAACTACAGTGCAATTAAATTTCAAGTGTAATTTTTCTGTTGACTTCTAAAGTATCAGTGATAGTGTAGTTAATAAAATTTAAATGAGAAGTTAGGAGACTGTATGGATATCTAGAAAATGCTTAAGAATATTAGATGTTTTATTATTAATCATAATAAAATTTAAGTTAATTTTTTTAATACATTCAAGGCAAGATGACAAATTCTGAAAATACCTATCACCACTAGATTTTATTTATTTTATTTATTTTGTTGTGTTTTGTTTTGTTTTATATTAAATACTCCATGCAGAAACCTTACAGAGAGAAAACTAATATTGAATGAAAGACTTCTAGTTTGCTGGGACCTCTTTTTTATCAGCAGCACTCAATGAAGAGTATTCTTTCAGCCACACAAAAAAAATGCTAACATTTCTTCCTTTCATGTTTTTTAATCCTTACGTCATTAGCTCTGCAACTAAACCTTTTTTTAATAAATGTTCCAGACTGGGATCTACAGAAAAAGAAACAGAGATTCTGTCAGTATGCAAACTGATATATGAAGTGGACTATGTATATGTATATAAAGGACATGAAAACAAATTAGATACGGGATAAGAAAATGCTATAGAACTACATTTAGTAAGTACAATTCCTTCAAGTAACATCAGTTTGCCTATAAATCTCTCCTTTAATGATGTATTGCTTTGGTGAGTCATTTTTTTGTTCCGAGAGAACAAAAACAAGCAGCATTCATATTTTCATATTAAGAGACTTAACTGGAAAAATCAAGTCAGTCCACAAAGGCAGTCTTTCAAAGTATTAAAATAGCACCCCAAGATCACACACAGGAGGTTGATTTTTTAAGTATGATGATCAAAGCAATACTTTTAACACAAAAATTTATGGCCTTACGGAAATAAATTGTAACAATGACTTTTTGAGGCTGTATAGTTCGACCTTCTCTTTTTAAATATCCATATCCTCCAATTCCCTTTTGCTTCTTTCTTCACATTTAAGAGACAAAATAAGCAGGTTAGCGTGATGTGTTGGAAGAAGTAAGAACTCGGAGTTATTAAAGACTGATGAATGAGATGCTGATGGAAAAATTGCATAATTTAGTTCTGCTGTTTTGTTATCACTGTCATGCAGAATTAGGAAAGCAAATTAATATAAAATCAGAAAAACTATTTTAATAATTTTCATCAAAACTCCAAAAGTATTAAATACAATTTTTCCCTGTTTCTTAATATGAATATAACACTTTGATTAAAAAAAAAAAAATCGGTGCTATTATACAGCATTAAGATAGCTGCAAGATAAAAATGCAATTCCTTCAGAAAACAATAGCAAAATGCGGAAAACTATTCAAATTCATTGTTAGCTCCTTAGCATTCATATAGAGTACAATGAAATGATGAAACTGATGACAAATGTACCTATTCTGTGTACCTTGGGTGAAAGGCACATTCTCTTGAGAGCAAGTTGCTGGTACTGTTACTTTCAAATTGCAATTGACTACATTCTCTGTTATATATAAATAAATAAATATAGATATATAAATAACATTTCTGCTGGGAAGCTATTATAATCTTACAAGAATCAAAACCAGTTCTACAAAAGCCTATTGTATGTGTATTTGGCTCCTCTGGTTAAATGAAAGTCTATTCTTTTGAAGATTCCTGGTGAGAAGATGCTAAGGAGGAAGGATTGTGACATTTACAGAGTCTCTTAGGGAAGTAGCCAAGGTAATTCTTTTTTGAGTATCGAAAAAAGTGTATAGAATTCTAGTGCTAATTCATGATAACAATAGAAAAGAATACTAATATTTGCAAAGCAGTGATTTAAAGAAATAAAAGTGCAGAATAGTTTTGTAAAGTATATTCACAAGCCTTTTACAAAAACGTCAGTGGAACACATGGTATCTACTTGGTTTGCACAAACATTTTGTTCATTGATTAAAAATCTGAAAATAATGTTCAAAATCTAAAATACAGGGTGTTTCCTTTGGGGTTTTTCTTAAGCTGATGAAGCAAAATGATTAATGGAAGTTAGGGATGTAATCATTATGGCTTCACAGAGCTTTAAAAAGTTCTGCTTCAGAGATAATGTAGAGATACAAGATTTGGAGAGGACTGTTCAAACTACTTTACATTAAATAAATATCCTAAATTACTCTCTACAGAAACATACATGATGGTTGCTCACAACCATCATGGGAGCACAGGGAACCAAAACTTGTGTATTCAAAGTTAGCCTTTTTAAATATTGAACTCCTTTACACTTCTCCCAAGGGAAATTCTCATTCAGTGACGGAAAACTTGAAAAAAAGGGTGTTTTATATGAGTTAAACAGTGGAGCTCCAGCACACACTAATTTAACTTTGAGGCTGACTTTTGGGCTGTTGAAAAAAGTGGGATGTGTTAAATATGACAAAATGTGTCCCCTCGAGTTCCAGAATAAAAACAGATTTTAAAAAATGTATATTAAAGTGCAATGTTGAAAGGAGCATCATACTCACTAAGATTTGTTTTATCATTACAAACCCATGAAGCCTCAAATCTAGGTATGCCTTTAGTTGTCAGATTTCTTAATAATCATGAAATATACTGTATTGAGTGAGGCATGTGAGAATTTTATTATTCACTAGGTATATTATCAGTACTGACAGAACAAAGAAAAAAACCCAGCTTTTTCTCCCTAGTTGGATTTCAACTAAACACAAAATATCCTTGCACAGAGATTATTACTTTTGCTTCAGGATGAACTAGCGAGGGGTAATCAGAAAACAAAGCCTAGGTTTAAACTGCATTAAACAGAAGATGCTTTTACAAGCAGAAAACCCCAAATAAGTTTCAGTGAGTTTGTGCAGGGGTTAATTTTTGGTATGTTGTGTTTGGGGTTTGTTACTAGGTCTTGGAATAGGGGGATGATTGCTTTGAAACCCCTGGAGAGAACGAGATGACAGAGTTTCAGAAAAGCTAAGAACCTTTCTAAACAAACACACTCCCTGCAGAGAGAATCAGAGCTGTTGATCTTCTCAGCAAAAACACTACCTAAATGTAGCCGTAGTTAATTATATCCTGTTGACAAGAGGCACCTAAAACACCATGCATTTTATCATCATGCAGTAGCATACAAATGACAAGTTTTGACAAGTATCTATTTGTTGTTTTCAGAATTTGCATTGAATATGACAAGTGTACTTTAACTATTATGCCTCAGTGCTGTTTAGTCAATCATCCTTTACATTTGAAGTTAATTCTAGATCAGATAAACATGCCCAGATCTGCAGCTTGTGTGATATCAATAAAGGTTTCAGGTCTTAGGCAGAACATTAATACCGTGATTGTGCCCAAATCTATCAAACACTTGATTAATGCTTTTACATCCACAAGAATAATAGAAATGTAAGACTTTTGCTTCATGATATAAATCCACTCATTGCAGGAGAACTGTATCATTGCCCTTCCATTTGGCTATTGCAGCTCTCTCTGTTAGTTCTGAACGCTGTTGTTTCCCATTTGAAGCATTTAAGGTCTTAGGTGCTATTAGAGACTGGTATGAATTTTAAAATATGCTTTTTTATCATTTTACAAATATGATTTCTAGCTCAGTGACCTGCTTTCCAAGGAAAAATAAAAAAGGACTTCAAATCCAAATCCTGCTTTCCTGAACCAAGATCTATTTTAATAGTACTGAAAATATGGATCTGTGGATTGAAATACCACAAAGCAGTGTACTTATCTGTACTGAGAGTCAAACAAAACCAGGAGAGGTAAGTCCAGGTAATCTAACTTTTTGGCCTAGAGAACAAAGAGGAATTCTTTCAGAAGAAGGACAGATCAGGTTAACAGTGGAAATAAGTACATGGATTCAAGAAGACTTCATGGACAAGGTAAAGTTAACTTCCAAAACATTGTGGTTAATCCAGCACATTATTTTCATGTTCCTTCTGGATACGAAAGTTAAAATCTGAAATATACAGAGAAACTGTCCTTAAGAATGCAGAATTATTTCAGAAACAGAAGACCGTGAGAATATATCTACGCTTTGTCAGACAGTTCTAAGCACCTTGGGGTTTTGTTCCCAAAATATTTTTTGGAATTGTTTATTAAAAATGCCATTGTCAGAAGTGTTGCTAAGATTTTCTTTCAACATCACCTTTCATGCAGGATCTTTTTTTTCCCCCTCTGTATTCTGATGAGAGTAGAAACTGCTGTTGGTGACATAGATGACTAAAGGAATAATACTTCATGATCAAAGGACCATTTTGAGACTAGAAAATTCAGGCTCACATTTCTTTTTAAGACAGATACTCACGGAAAATGATAGAGATAAAAGAAATCTTGCAGTATTGCACTTTACTGTATTGCTTATAAGAAAAACAAAATAAAGCAAACACTCAAAGTTGAGGAATGTAGCATACTTGAGTAATGGTTCACACACTTTCTTTAAAGAATTATGGTCAACCCCTCATGGGGGCTTGAATTTTCTTAAGTAGTATTGGTATCACAGTGAGATGGGAAAGGACAAAAGGATAGTCAGATAAGCTTTTTGACTTGCATTTCATGAACATATGTTTGTTTCACAGTCTCATATACCTCTTACACTGTCATGTCTTTTAATGTGTTGCCTCTTTCAACCACCAGCCCCTCTAAAGCACTAAAGTCCTCTCACTTCCTAAGGAACATTGAAATGGATAGATTAAGCTGACTTGCTATTCAACTTGTGATTTTCAGCACTGTGAAATTATTGTAAAGAAAGATAAAAGCAAAACCAAAACCTAAACTTGGAAATACCAGTACGGACAAGTGCATAAAAACCAAAATCCAAATGGATCCAGCATGATAAAAGTCACCTAGAAACAACTTAAGCATAGGCACAGAAGTCAGAGGAGGAGATCTCCCTGTTTCCTGTTGTTGCTAGCCTGAGCAATTCTCTCTGGAGGGTAAACATGCTGTACATTTATGTAGCAGCCACTTATGCTATGTGTAAAAAACAGTACTTATCAGAGTTTACACTCTCCACTAACACAGCTTAAACAAGAAAGGCTGTCCTCCACTGTCAAGAATTGTCCTCAAGATTCCAACCTTACTTGCTATAAAGCAGCAGGTGATTCTCCTTTACTTCCTTCTAAAAAAATCAAATTAAAGGTCAATAAGACGGATATCTGTCAATTTATAATTGGCACATACAAGTCTACATTTCCCAGAAAAAAATCAGCCTCCCTAAGCACTAGCATTCAACTTGTTCATGTTTCATTACAGAAATATTTTAATATATTTAAATTAAATTTACCCCTTTTTAGCAGAATGTGGTTTTAGTTCTGGCCAGGACTTAAACTATTGTCAAAAGTAATCTTGTTCCAGTATTTCTGATGGGGAACAAAACCAAAAATGCTAAAAAATTTGTTTATTGCAGGTTCTCCAGTTAGAGCTGTTGAATCAAGGTTCAGATAAGTTCCAGATAATCATATGTATTTCAATAACAGAACTGAAACACTAAGGCATTTTTCGTTCTCCAATCACATTGATCTCAGGTAAAAGAACTGTATCTAATCTTTTAAAGAGCATATTTAAGGATCTGTTTTCTTGTATTACAGAAGAATAAGTTTTGGGGGTTTCTGGCTTTGTTCTGCTCTTTCTGGTAAAGATACAATTGAAATGTTGTTCACTTCAGTGTGTCAGAAACTAGCGCCTCCAACTGCCTGTGGGCAATTCATCTGCAGTGGCAATTGTGTTGCTCATAGAGCAGCTGAATCTGACAGAGAGGTCTTGCACTCTGATGTTGGCTTTGGCTGCTTTCCCATGCACTTCTCTTTCTCTCTTTTTAATAATGCAGTTGTGGTTTAGAAAGATATAAGCAAACAAGGCAAAAAGACACACCAAAGATCTCTGGTACCCATCCTGCTATAGCAATAGGCGTGTTACCATACGGGGTGGTTTGCAAAGTATTTCCATTCTTGTTCCACAGAGAAAGATCCAACAGAAACAGAGTAAGCAGAAGATTTTAAAGTCAATATTTTAAAACCCTTACCTTGTTTTCGCTTGCCCAGTATCTGTTTCCAAGGAAACAGAAGGAGAAGCCGGAACCAGTAGTGAAGCAGCAATAAAAGCAAACTCACCAGCTTTCAGTTGCTGGCTTCTTTCCTGTTTTTCCAGCTCCTGAACCCACATTTAACAAGACCCCTGATAGTTTAGGATAACACAAAAAATGAATATAGTTTTATTCAACACCTATTTGCATATAAACAAAAGGGAGTTGGCAACACAGTTGGTTTTCAAGATGGACGTTTTCAAATGGCCATGGACTGGGGAATGGAGTTTGAAATAGGAGAACATATGGACCCAAGAGATAATATTTTGGAGTGTAAGCCAGAGCAAATTATATTAAAACAGTATTAAAGACTCTTCCACGAGGTAAAAAACAGAGAAATAGGAAAAGAATTGCTGACTTAATTATTTATTACTTTTCAAGTGTTGTTTACTCTCCAGATGTGTCCAGGCTAACCAGGAGGATGCTGTTTCATTTCCTCACCATTGGTGTACGCACTGTCTAAGATGAAATATAGGAATTTCTGGAAACTTGACCAATTCAGAGTCTGCTGAATTTTCAAAGGAAACACAAGCTTAGGAACTATGATGCAGACTGAGCTGTTTAGTGTGCACAGGACAAGGTCAACAGTTACTCCTTCAACACCATTGCTTTCAGAACACACTGAAAGTCAGAAGAACTGTTTAGACATTTTACCAAACAAGTGGTTTTTATTTTAGAAAATACCAGATTATTTTTAAAAGATAGTTAGTTTTATACAGAATAGCTATTTGTTATACCTCTCACTATTTTTGGCTAAGGAAATTTATCTTGCCTTATACGTTACACTGCACTGCACAAACTTAAACAAAAGATAAAACAAAGTAGGCAAGAATTAAAGTATTTCTAGTTTGGAGGGTTTCACGGTAGTCAATGTAGATATCTATGACACCGAAATACATATATGGATTACAATGAATATAGAAACAGGATTTTTACACTTCAACTAAACACCAAGATGTCTATTTGCTCCCAATCTTCAAATTTTGATCTTCAGTGATTACTACTGAGTCAGATTTGCTCTTGGCTCCTGAAAGCTGAATTCTGCTTGACATAAGAAAGCTACGTAGATGGGGACTACTCTTAAACTCACACACAAAACAGAATGCAAGACGACAATGTGGTCTCAACTGCAGTATACCAGTGTCAGATATAGATAGATAGATAGATAGATAGATAGATAGATAGATAGATAGATACCCAAGCAGCAAAAATGCTTAAAAATGTTATCTGAAACCCCACATAAGAATATTGTATCTATCATAATCAGACCTCTTCTGCAGCATGAAAATCCCTGGAGCTCCATGAATATTCCAGTTTTGTTAGCCCAAAACTGTTGCTTTCCCAAGTATCCTTTCTAGGGAAGTATTGATTTGCAGGTAAATAATAAGCCTAATTCACACAATTGAGTTTATAATTTATGTATCACATCCTCTGTTATTTCCATTTATGATTACAGGAATCAGCTGTGTTTCTTCCACCTATGTTGTGCTTTAAGAATTTCAAAATATTCAACAAGTATTTATTTTTAACTCTTCACTACTTCTATCACAGGGGCTGGTTTGTGATGGATTCTGGAACATTTCAGCAGTTTGTCCAGATCAAAGACTTTTTGAGATTTAGTTTTATTATATATCATATAGGTTCATGTCAAGTCCAAAAAACATCAACTTGTCCCTATAAGCAGTTCATAGGAGCACTAAGAAGGACACTGGGGAAAACACATAAGATTCTGTGTCCTGCTCCTAAACCAGAAGATTCCTGTGGAGGAGGGTAAAATGCAAACTGCATCTTAGAAAGGTAGTAGCTTATACTTTTGTGGTTAGAGATACTGGCTGCATTTTTTTATTTACTTTCATCCAACTCATTTGCATCTTCCTTGACAATGTTCAAGGCATTTTTATTTTACATGAACTGGAAGCCTAAAAACTTCTATACATTCACTAATATTTATCAGACTACGTTAATTTAGGGAAGTGTACTGGATTCAAGTTACCAGGTGCTGGTAGTCGGAGTCTACAGACTGGTCTCTCTAAGTAAGGGCCAGGACTGCCCCATGCTGGATACAGATGCTTCCAGATGACTTGCAAGGTACAGCTGAGCACTTCAGCCAAACTGGTGCCACCTCTGGGAAAATACGTTTAAACAATGTCACCAGAAAGAACAAATAGAGTGAGAAACAGAGAAAACACCAAAACCATAGCAAAAGAAGGTGCTTCAGGCACTGGAGAAGACCATGGAGAGGCCTACAGTGGAGCACGTTGACCCCTGCAGCTCATGGGGAACCATGACAAACCAGATACCTCACTGCAGTCCACAGAGAATGCCACAGCAGAGCAGGTGGGTAGATATTCTTGAAGGAACTGTGGCCCATGGAAAACCAGTGCCAGAGAAGGGGAAAAGTGTGAGATAGTGTGCTGGTTTTGCCTGGGGTAGAGTTAATTTTATTCACAGTAGCTAGTATAGGGCAGGGTTTGGAATTTGCCCTGAAAACAGTGTTGATAATGTTGAAATATTTTTGTTATTGCTGAGCCATTTTTTCACACCATCAGGGTCTTTTCAGCCTCTCACCCAATCCCACCAGCAAGGAGACTGAGCGTGCACAAGGAGTAGAGAGATGACATAGCTGTGACAGCTGACCCCAACTGACCCCTGGGATATCCCACACCATATCGCATCATTCTCAGCATATAAAGCTGGGGCAAGAAGGAAAAGAACAGGGTAGTTGTTCAGAGTGATGGTGTTTTTCTTCCCAAGTCACTGTTTCACACGATGGAGCCAGACCTTACTGAAGATGGCTAAAAGCCTGCCTGGTGATGTGAAGTGGGAAATTAATTTATTTTTTTGCTTAGTTTATGTGCACAGCTTTTGCTTTACCTATTAAACTGTCTTTATTTCAACCCACGAGTTTCCTCACTTTTATGCTTCTGATTCTCTCTCCCATCTCACCAGCTGGAAGACTGAGAAAGTGGCTCTGAGTGTATTAGTTGTTGTCTGGGTTTAAACTGCGACGTCTAAAAAGAAACAAGAGAGAAACTACTGTATGTTGACTGTAGCTCCCCAGGCCCCCCTGCACCTCTGGGTGGAGGCAAAGTCATGTGGAAAAAAGGAGTGAAATTGATCCTGGAAGAGGTGGGAGGATATTTGGAAAGTTGTTATTTTAATGTTCATCTTTGTTTCTCATGACCCAAATCTATTTTAGTCAGAGTTAAATTAAATCAAATCATTTTTCTTCAAGTCAAATATGTTTTGCCTGTAATAATAATCTGTACAGTCTCCTTATCTTTATCTCAATGTATGAGTTTTCACATCTTACTTTCTCCCCTTCTACAACCAAGGAGGGAGAGTGAGAGAGCATTTGGGTGGGTGACTGTTGGCCAAAACTAACCCATCACAGGGGAAGAAAACTCAGCAATGATACTAATAAAAAAAGGGAGATAATATTTGAAAAATATCTATTTTACAATGTTAGTTTAGACTCTATCTACAAAGATATGAACTCAAAATGTCAATCAATCTACTTTCACTGACTTCAATAGCCCCACGAAATTTTAGAATGTTCACACAAGGAACTTTTACAAAATTCTGAATAATCGTACCTCAAAAGTTGAAAATGGAACAGAAAAAGAAAAATTGGACAATCAGGGTTTCAACAGTCCCTAGAGAGTAAACTACCAGAGGTAGTGCTTATTCCTGATTCCAGTGGAAAGTTACCTTCAGCATGATGTGGTTGTCATTGACTAGAAAAACTGTGAAGATAGTAAATAAATATCTGCTGAAATTTCTGCTTCTTTTATTAAATTGCAGTTCATACTTAATCCACATAATTTGCAGTCAAATCAATGTTACATATCTAGTTTTGTAAGTACATATATACAAGGTATATTGTATATATGTATGTATATTTATGTATATGTGTATATATGTATACAAAATAAAAGCTCTTTTCTGTGTTCTAAATGTTTATTACTGCTAAATACCCATGTGAATTAAAATTAGTAAGGTTGAGTTCAGTGTTACTTAGTTGCAATTATTTTTAGAACTAAACTATGTTCAGGAGATACTTTATATAGTTAAACTCTAAAATGTCTTGTCTAAAATTTATTATTCTTATGTCTTAACTTATTGATACCCTGTCCTTCAAATGAAAGCAAGTGTGTGAAAACTACAGTGTTTATACATTTTAAGCAAAGCTGGTTTGACACAATTTCCTGCCCTTTTTTTTCTTCTTCAGTAAATTCATTTCATTTCTACGTATTTCCATGGAATAAGTATATTCTGTGAAAGGTAAGAGACCTTCAGGCATCCCTGAAGCTAAACGCATTGCAAGGCAGGTAGTGTGAGGACTTAAAGAGAACAATGAACTGCCTCAAACACTGTCAAAGAAGCAAATACCCATAACAGAAACTTAAGATAAGCAGAGATGGCAAACAGGAAGGCGTTAATTCCAGACCTAAATGGAGGTGAAGGTTTGGAATTAGCACTCTGGATAAGATTCCACTGTGCAGACTGGGAAAAGTGCAAACACAACAACAGGAAGATTCCAGGCTTGGTGAGACAGATCTGGGTGACCTATCTGGACAAAAATCCCCACCACAGCAAATTTTGACAAAGGAAGCAGCTGCTTACACACATGCCATTCCAAGTTATGGGAATGGCACCTATGCCTCATAGATATCCAAGACTTGGACTGTATAAAAGTGGTATTTCTTGAAGACAATTTGGGAGCCCCTACTACTGAACAGATCAGGGTGAAGGAGTAGCGGGATGTTGCAAGAATCCATGTGGTGGTGGTATCTTTTGCTTAATATCTGTTTTTGTTTTTCTCTCTCTTTTACTCTCTTTTACTCTCTTTCTCTTCCTCCTGTTCCCCCCCCCCCCCCCTTCTATTTCCCCCTCTATCTCTCTCTCTCCCTTTTACATTTACTGTTGAATAAAATCTGTACTATTGACTTTGCCATATGGTCTCGTTTGCACCTTAATTTGGGTAGAGGCACCTCTTAATAAGCAGATCCTAACAGACAGATCTAGAAATGATTCATTGTATAGCTCTCTTGCTAAAAATCGGGGCTTACTCATTTTTCAGTTTACCAGAGTATATACCTCAAAACTTTATTGGTTGGAATAAACTGACATGGCAGTCCTGTGCCTCTTTGGCTTGGTATTGCTTTCTTTGAAGGGAACCAGCCATTCTGCAGTAATCAAAGATTTAGAACTGTAATTAAAAATACCAAGTATTTCAAATTGTTAAAGACCCTCTTAATGTAGGAGCTTACCATCACACCAGCTGCTCCTTTACTCTCATAAAAAGTCATTAAAAAGTGGATATTATTTCAAAGCCACTAAAAGAAGTCATCCAAATGTCTTCATACAGAGATTAATCAAGTTACCAGAAAATATTCCAGACAGACAACATGAATACCTATAGGACAGGAAAGACTGAAGTCTGTTGTAGCTGTGGTAGAAGCTACAGCAGTATCAAGCAATGAGCAAGCCTTTATGATGTAAGTAGAAATTACCTAAGTAACAGTGAACCATGGTTTAGTAATACCAGCTTAAACACACGACTTTTAGCTGTTTTTATTGTTGGAAATTTATAGTTTGAAAGTTGTACTAAGGATTATTAGATATTTATCATGTAGTTCTGTAGTACATTTCTCACTTCATCTTACAGTACTTCAGTTTTCTACAGAGGATGTTCACCTCAAACAAATTAAGTAGAAAATTGTCATACCTGAAACTTAATGTTACTACATTTTCTGTAGTAGCTGGTGTGGGGTCTGTAGCTCAGACCCAGGAAACTGTAACTGGTCCGGAGAGATGGTCCCATGAGGAACCGTCTTCCCGAGGCCCGTGCAACTTTCCATCAGCCACCAGAGTGTCTTTGCAGAGAGGCTAACAGCTCTTTAGTGATTTTCAGCGAGTAATTTCAGCTCTTGCTCTGTGAGGCAATCTCCAGGCCAGACCAGGAGAGAGACAAGAGACCTGTATACCAGTTCCACATGAGGCAGCTTTATTAGCCCGCACCCCGCGAAGGAAGGCTAGGGACAAGCTGTCCAAACTCACAAGGGCAGAGGGCTAGATCTTATAGGGATACAAGGGTGGGTGTGAGAGGGTAAAAGGCAATGGGTTACAAAGGATCTGCATAGGTTCTCCAAGAGGATCATGGGTCTGTGTCCTCTCTCACCTTAACTGAAAGGTGGCTGCCTTTTCCAGGGGGATTCTGCTGGGAGGTTGTGCAGTCTCCTTATTTCAGCAGGCCTCCCTCCAGGGCAGGGGCTGGGCACACCCCACAATTTTCCTCTTTTTGCAAACTACAAAGCACATTATTTACATTGCTCAGACTTTAGTACTCCAGTGGGAAAATTTCCAATTCTCCCACTGTTTTTGAATCATGTAAACTGTAAACAGTTAGGACTTGGGGAAATAGGAGAACTTAGTGACCCACAGAGTGATAATTATCCTCTTGATTCTTCAGAGGAAGCATCACCTGAGCATGGAGAATATGTTTGCAGAGAAAATGTTTTCCACTCATAAACACCATTGCTGTTTGGGATGTTAGAGATTACTTTAGACATTCATGTTGAGCTGTCACCAAACACCTGTGAACACCACCTTTAAGTAAGCCCAGATATCTACCTAGGAACAACTGAATTGAGGCCATTTGAAAACTGCAAGTTAGAACTCTAAAACCATGTTTGGTGTTCCATGGTGTTCCTTAGCATTTGAGCAATGTCCATATTATAAGGTTCATGAGGACAACTTGCCAAAAAAAGTTAAGGAATTCTTTGACTCTCTGTCTTCCTTAGAAAGAAGGAACTTTGGATTCTGTCTTGTGTCACTGCTTTTAGAGGTTAAGTCAATTCCAGATTCAGTTGTTTACAAAAAAACCTGGGATTCAGCTCAATAATAAAAACACATGTGGATATCTACAGGTAAGATAGTGCTTAAGCTTACATTAATATCAGCTTGGAGTAGTTGGAGAAGTTACCAGAGCTAGTCAAAAACTAAAAAAAACACAAAAGCATCTCAGCTGAAAAGGTCTCTGAATTCCTTGGGATCAGAACCCGGATTGCTATCTCCTTGGTCTGGAAATGTAGACAACCATCTCGTGTGGACGTACCTGGGAAAGTCTTGTCAGGGAACTGTGAGGGCCTTCTGCCCTCAAGGGCAGTCACTAAGGGCAGCTGTGGTAGGTCCTCAATCTAGGGCACCTATCCCACAGCATCTAGCAAGGGAACAGGGATGGAACTGGGCTGGGGTCATTGACAAGGGCCAGTCTGGAGGACAGTGATTTCTTGGCAAGACTGTGGTGATAGGGCAGTGCCAAGGTTCAGACAAGAGCCATGTCTGTGGACTGGAACCAGGGTTCACAGGACCCATTACCAGAGCTAGGTATGCAGTGATAACAGAGTTTAATGGGGATGAAGTATAACAGACTCAACCTAAAAGCCTGGCCAAAATAAAAGGAGTGAGATGCATTGGGAGTTCTTCAAGGGGAGCCTCCACTGATGTCTTCCATCTCTTTCTTCAAACTGGCTTTTATCATCTGTCTGTATTTGGGTTTAAATTATATTCCAGACAACTGGGCTACATTCTCCCTCATTCCTGTTGTTCAGCTGACATGCAGGCAGGAATGTAAAAGTCATAGGAGCAAGGGAGTGAAGGCTTACAAAATTCTAAACCTTGCCTAAGGATGGAATTATGTTATTCTGATTTAAATATATTTTATGTATTGTACATTAAAAAATGCTAAGCTTCCATCTACAATAGATGGAAATATCTAATTTTCTCACCAAGCCAGACAGAAAGTACAGAGACAAAATATGTGCTCAGACAAACATGCATATATAACATTTTTGGTTGCCTAGGATTTGGGCTTCTTTCCATTTACCACAGAGAAGATTAGGCATTTATCTGAGTTGACATGGATTTTATTGCTGGGACAAATGATTATATTTTAAATGAAGTTACACCTTACTCACTATACCAGAACTACATATTCAAAGCAAAAAATGAGTAGTATATGCTCATGTTTACCTGTAAGTATTTGCCTGAAAATCTTTAAAATAGCAATCAGTGAGAGATAACAAGAATTGTTTTGTATTTTGACTGAACTGTATCTCCCTTTCATTTTTCTACATCTTCATGAACAGTCTTCCTTTGATTTGGGAGTGATGAAATGTGACAAGATAGCCACCAGCCATGCCAAGCTAAGATAGCAGTTTCAAATGATAAAGTATTTTGCAAAACATCTTTAAAAATGCATGCAAAGGTTCAGACAAAATTTGCCACCTTTTGCTGCTTGCAGTCAAACTGCAGTGAGCAGAGCTGGCCTTATATTCCCATATGACACAAAGCCATATTAGTTTTTACACTACTTCATACATCTATGTATAAAACATGGATGTCTTGTTCCCAGCCATCAGTAAATATAAGGTTGCCATTTCAAGATTTTATCTTTAATATCTTCATCATTTATGAACTTATTTTTTTTTAACTCAGCAATTGGTGTGGATCCCATCTGGTGCTGTGGTCACCAATGGCCTTTACAGCGGCAGGTGCATGGAACAAGCATGTGTGGTTATCAAAGAGAGAGCTGCAGGTGCTCAGCATGGATGCTTTTCTCCTCAATATATCAGTGTAAGGAGTACTCAGGGAGTACTTTTGTTGTTGAGAGACGAAGATTAAGGTTCTCCTAATAATTTCTTATATTCCTCAAGTACTGTAACTATTAGTACAGGTGAATAATGTCACTACATTACAACATTGAAGTTCTCTATTCTGAGTCAGTCTAAGAACACTATGTGATCAGTACCTCACACAAGTGTTTAATAACCACCTTTTCCATTAGTTCTACCTAATGGAACTTGTGTTTAGTCAAGGATTTAACTCGGAAAGCTATGAAGTGGTCTTAAATTTATATACATATTATATTCAGTATCCACTCAGAATTAAACATACCTGAATATGTTCATAAGACCAAAAATCCTCTAGCTTCTCTACTGTTGACAGCAAGGTAATAAAACTGTTGTTGATATTGTGCTAAGAAAAGAATTGGCTTAAAGAAAAAACAACAAAAAAACCAACACAGTTCAAAATTTGGTGTTGCTCTGTTTTTTCTTGATTGAAAACTCACTAACATTAGGTGCTAAAATCCATTTCTTCCTTGAAACAAGCCTCTTCTAATGAAAATATTTCAAAGTTTGTTATTAAGTTTAAAAAAATAAAACAAACACACACAAACTAGAGTGATTTGGCTGATCAGACTGCAACTCATTTCTTTGTCAAACTACAACAGTTTAATGCAATTAGTAATTGAGGTCTGATACATATCTAAGGAAAAAATTACACTTTATACATTAAGGAAAAGGTTATTTTGTTTTGAAAGATAAACAGTTATCCCCAAATATTTTTGTGGTGGGATAGACAGCATTTCTTCACCACTTTGTGAGAGGGTTTATTTTTTCTTCAGACAGTTAAAACTTCATTAGGCAAAATCTTGTGCAACCAAATCAGTCACACTCTGACATCAGCATGATGACAAATGCCTTTCTTCCCTGACATACTATCACATTGCTCACAGCAATGAATTTAGTCAGCTCTGCAAATGATTCTTCAGAGAACAGCTCTTAGCCAACTAAAATTAAGTGGGTTTTGTGACAGGAGGAAGGAAAAAATAAGTATAAAAATACTCTAATAGTTGAAAATCAAAGACTATCTGGTTTCTTTTTCGCTTTTTCAATCTTTCTTGACTGAAAAATTTACAGGAAAACAGAAGTGCTTGTCTGTTACCACTGACAGTTCTTTCTGTAAAATTCCTCTTTCTGTGATATTAAAACAACATCCAGAGAAAAGGAAATGATCACAAATTTCAGAAAGAAAGATATAGCCTCACAAACCTGTGTCTGTGCAGATGCAGTATTTGTGGACTGATTCTCCAAATCTATGCCCATGTAAAATGTATCAGTAAAATAAGATTAAAAAAGAAGAAACCAGACCACCAATTTTGTTGTGTGTCCTTTTAGTTACTTCAAAATACACAGCCTGTGAGCATGTAAAAAACTGTATTTTCTTGATATTTTTATAGTCTTATTATTTATTACCTTATGATTATTACTGGTGTTAGAAAAAGAGATATTTTTGTCTGTGAATGTTTATGTGTTGGGGAGATTACCTTTAGACCTCAGTTTATGAAAATCTGAGAAGCATGGCTGATGATTTAAGGATTAAATAACCAGGTGGCCCCCTGGTTACTTATTGAGCTCAGAGATGAAGAAGAGGTGTGCATCTTCAGGCAAGAAGAATCAGTGGCAAAATCCAAATGCAAAAGGAATTTCATGTTATTTTTCCTACTTCAAGCAGTAAACAACAGAAAATGCACAGAAATGTCTAAATAAAAATTGCATTCCTCTTTCTGCGCAAGCTCATTATTAATTACCTTACTTTCGCAACAGCTCCCTGTAAAGAGATGTATTATACAAATGCTGAAAGATTAACATTGCATAGCTGCAGGTACAGCAGAATGTGTCCCTTAAGACATTTTATTAAGAAAATGGTAGTGTTTTCATGTAAAATAAGCCTTAATTTTTAGACATTCGTAGAATAACTTATTTTTTTGCACACATCTACATTGTGTAAGAGTCTGAATTTGATTACTTTATTCCTACGTCCTCACAGATGAAGTCATACAGCATTATGAGAAAGATGGTTTAAGCTACAAATAAAAATTCACAGGCACGCTGGAGCTCATTTGAAAATGTTGTTAGAAAAAGCTGAGCTGTCAAGAAGAGAGATTAAAACTTCAATTTCTAATAGGGATTTCAGCAAAAAATATAAAAAGAAGGAAGATAAATTAAACCTTAATTGATTGTTAAGAAGCATCAACCTGAATGTAGGTAGAAACACTCAATAATTGTGAGAGCAGGAGGCTTGAGAAAACAAGTGTTCATGATTTCTGCTGAAAATGGTCCATTGAGAATGTGCTATGCACATTATCTGAAAATTTGATTCAAAAATAACGAGTGCTTTTACATTTAATCCTTAATCCAAAGTATTGGGATGGAGTGCGAGGTAGATGGATTTGCTACTTAAATTTTGTATGAATGTACTCTAACCTGAAAGTGGAAATAATTGACTAATATGTCAAGAAAATCTATTTAAAACCCAACTGTGACATTTAGCTGCTCTTTCAGTGGTAAGTGGAAAGACGCTCTTGTTGATGTAAGACCATCATACTACTGCACACCTATAAATTCTATGTAATTGGGGCCATAGTCTGTATGGGGATTGTTCTGAATTGCTATATCACTTTTCAGAAGTAACAATTGGTTGGGTCTTGAAAGTTCAAAAAAATGTAATATGAAATTCCAAACTCTGTTCAGAAGAAATCCAGGACATACCCATAACTCTGAAAGTTTCTAGTTAAATTTTCTCTTTCAGTCCAATTGTTTTTGAAGGCGAGATTGGCATGTTGGAAAGTTCCAGTCAGAAAGGGATGTAATCATTTAGTACTACATTTAGATACTGAAAGACTCTCCCACTTGAGTAACAAACCAATTGAGTGTGGAAAGTATTGTTTGGAAAAAGAAATGCTAATTATTTAAAAAAGCAGAAAATATATCAGAGATGCAATATAACTCCTTATATGTAAAGCTCAAGTTCAGTGGAGTAAATTTGGTTATGAGTCTAAGTCTGCAATGTTTTTTTCTGGAAAACATCACTAGCTTTGGGTGGAGAATAGCAACACAGATAGGACACAGTGTTTAGGACATGGAAAAAGATTGGAGGGAGATTGGAAGTCTTACTCTGTATATAAGGTCTAAATCAACAACTTAGAATTAAATTTTTAAGAATACTTGGGTACTACAACATGCAGATTTGATTCTTTAACAGCCAGTGCAGAGGTAATGAACCAGAGATTGTCTGCAGCCTGATGAAATAATAATCTTCTCCAAGAGAATTTCTTTCCTTGGGAGAAGTAAATGCTTGTAAAATCAAGTATTGTATCTCTAGTTCCCTGGCAGATGATCTCACCTGAAAAGAAAAAAGAGAATACCCCAATAAAATGACAGCCAGCAGCAATTTGCACTCTTCTAGAACAGAACCTGTCTGTTTGTGGGGAGTGGCTGGGGGGACAGTGCCTTGGCTGGTCAATCTGTCTGTTAGTAACAGTGACAATCAGGTTTCCAGAGTGGTTTTCTGTGTATTAGCAGTGATGTTCCTGCATCTATCTAGAGTGGCAGTACTTTTGACATATTTTGGATTTTGGTCTCTCTTTGATCTATCTCTATATTTGGATTTATGACCCTTTTTTTGCTCCCCAAGTTTTAACAAGTGAAAAATAATGAAATGCTCACATTTAATTAGAAATAACAGGAAGTTTAAATACAATGAAGGAAGGATTATGGATTATAGTGTCTATTCATTTTAGAAATAAAAAAAAAATAAAATAAATTATTTCCTAAGAGTAAGACTCAAAATACACAGCCTGTTACTTAAATATAGACACAAATTACCTGGGTAGCTAAAGGCATAACAACTATCCCTGAAAACAAGCACATATTGATAAGAGTATTTTCAGTAGTCACCACAGAAGCTATAGATCATGTGTTTGACCAACAGTATTCTTGACTAAGCATGCAAAAAAATAGCTTATGAAAACACCAGTCTGTTCTAAATTCTGCACTAACTTCATGTTTTGACTTACAAGAAAATGACTAACATTAGGTTCCATACCAACAAGCTGCTGAACTTAGATGGACCAAAAAAATCAGAAAAAGTTCAACATTTTAGCACGTGTGTGTGGATAACCTCACCAACCTACTTTATCTCCAGAGTAGATTTCAGGACAAAACACTTCATGACTAAAAAAAGCAGAAGGAGTTGAGAAAACCAGAAGTAAACTTGCAGTATTTTGCTGTGGGACTCCCTGTGTTTGCACAGTGAAGGAGACTGGGGCACAGCCTTAGGGACCCGCAATTAGCCCTAATGTCTATTTATCAGAAAGTTTCTTGCTGTCTGGCTCTGTTCAACAGCTCTCTCCCACACAATGCAGGGTGAGGGCAGAGTGAGGGACAGCACATACCAGAGGCTACTCATCCTGTACGGATAAGCCCTCCCTGTTCTCTGACAGGATATTAACCCAAAGCATGTTCAGGTTTGTTACAGCGGGGATACTGCAACACGCATATATCAAACCAGGAGTCCCGTGAAAAAGAAACAAATATATACGGACGGATTCTTGCTAGATGTTTCAGAGATGTTTATTTCCCCAGCCGCATGGCCAGGCTCTGCTGAGGGACTCTTACAGTCGGGGCCCGAGCTGCTTTGCCCGCGCAGGGGAACACAAACCAACCAATGGGGAACGAGGCTGAGCAGGGGCAGGGAAACCCCGTGCCTCCCTCAGGGCTACATGGCGCGGGGGAGGGACCCCAACATCTCACCCGTTTTATTTTAATAAAAGGAGAATGAAGACAATTGGATAAACATAACAAGAACAGTTTCAAAACAAAACAAGCCACCCTCCTGAGTCTTTAAATGTCCAAACAAATTCTGTGGAACATCTCAGGGCTGACAGAAGGGAGACAGAACTCTCTGGACATGCCTGTGGGGAAACTGAGGCAGGAGAGGGTTTAATTTCTTTCCTCCCCCTTTTCATCCCCCCATCGGCATCGGAAAGGGATTTTTGGGGAAACAATTGGCAAAGGCAGGGGTTTGTGAGGGAAACCATGGATGAAAAAACGGATTGGGAATAAACTGGGGATAGGGTAAACTTAGGAAAGGGTTCATATTGGGTATAGGGTAAAAGGGGAAATTAGGCTGTGGGTAGGGAAATTGCTGGAATGGATATTGTTTATAATTTTGTGCATAACGGCTGCCTTTGACGGGAATACCTCCAGGCCCAGTAACATTCGCTGCTTGTAAACCCTTCTTTCCTTGCACTATATCAAATTGAACAACTTCCCCATCTCCTACACTTTGCAGGTAATTTTTAGGGTTATTCCTTTTAATGGCAGTTCTATGGATGAATAAATCTTCCCCTGTATCATCTCGTGTTATAAATCCATAGTTGTTTTTCACATTGTACCATTTCACAGTTCCTGTGACTTTCGTTGCTAGAACGTCTCCTATCACGTGCTTGCGTGTCTGTCGTGGCTGCTGGTCCCGCGTGGCCGCCGCCTCGCCGACTCCGACGTCTCGGTCAGGCCCCCGCGCCGCGGCCGCTCTGCGCTCTCTGCACGGCCCCGCTCCAGCGCCTGTCTGGGCTCTGCACGGCTCCGCTCCGCAAACTCCACGCTGCTTTGAGAGCGGCCCCGTTTCGGCTCGGCGCTGCACTGCACAGCTTCTCGTGTCGCTGTGGAAACCGCCGCTTCTCCCTGCATAGGGCTCTCTGAGCCGTATGCACAGAGCGGGCTTCCACGCTGACCTCCGCTTCCTGGCTGCTCGTGGCCCACGGCACCCATGGCGCCTGCGGCATCGCTCCCTCACTCGCGGCCGCGTAGCCGGGGACCCCGAGACAGGGATGGGGTCCGCAGTAAGGCGCGCGCTCCCGAGGGGGCCGGGCGCATCCAGCGCAGGCACCTCCGCTGGCACAGCTGCAGTCATACACTCCTGGGGTGGCCGCCACGCGGTCTCGGCCACGGGAGAAGTATGATCTTCTGCTTTAGGGGTAATGGGATCATACAGATGCTCCTGAAGAGCGTCACTGATTATAAAGGATCCACGGAGAGCTTCTATCGCTAGTCCATCCCTTAGCTTATCACAGATCTCGTTCCAGAAACACTCCTGAGAATATCCAGGAGGTTTGATATCAAAAAGTAAGTCTCGAGAAATATAGGGGAACTCTTTGAAAAGCCAGATAAAAAAGTGTTCAAGATCTCCCGGTTCCAATACTTTTTTGTTTTGTTGTTCAAGGATCCCTTTTACTTCTAGATACATTTTTTTCTGTGGCTCAGAGAGCCCCATTTCCCACGATTCTTCCATAGTCCAGATATGCAATAGCAAAACAAAACCAAGAAGAGGAATCCAAAGTTTCCAGGGTTTACTCACACAAATCAGTCACGGGGATCGTTCTGCTCGCAATCTTCCACCATATGTTACAGTGGGGATACTGCAACACGCATATATCAAACCAGGAGTCCCGTGAAAAAGAAACAAATATATACGGACGGATTCTTGCTAGATGTTTCAGAGATGTTTATTTCCCCAGCCGCATGGCCAGGCTCTGCTGAGGGACTCTTACAGTCGGGGCCCGAGCTGCTTTGCCCGCGCAGGGGAACACAAACCAACCAATGGGGAACGAGGCTGAGCAGGGGCAGGGAAACCCCGTGCCTCCCTCAGGGCTACATGGCGCGGGGGAGGGACCCCAACACAGGTTGCCCTTTTGCCCATCACAGAAAGGGTCCTTCGTGTTGAAGAATGACATAATCTCAACAACCATTCTTAGTCCAGCACTGTAAACATCTTTCTGTTTGGTTTTGAGGGTTTTCTGGAAGGAGTTTATAAAACAAAAGAAACTCATCAACAAAACACAACCCTCAAATTACCAAAACAAACAGCTGTCAGGTACATCTAATTTCAAACTAATCTAATGAAGGGATTTGACTTCTGTTTCAGCTGGTGAATGGTTTTCACTTCAGAATACAGAGCAGGATTCGGTTACCTTACACATAGACATTCATTTCAGAAGAACCTGGATCTCCCACAGGTGCTAAATCTTTTATTCATATTCTGTGTGAACACTTTGGATATTTAAGGTCTCCCAAGTGGCTCTGGAGCCTATGTGAAGGCAATCAAATGTAGCCTGCTTGCCCAGCTATTTATGCAGCAGCATTTCTCAAAATAATGTGTTGCCCACAATCAATCTTTACTTGTCTTCTCTCTATGTCTGGTGCAATACAAGGTATTATACCTCCTTTTCTGCTTACATATTGTCTCATATATGCTGTGGTGTTAGGTCATATTTTCAGGTTACAAGAACAGTTCACCTATCCTGAACTGCCTTGCCCACAGGCCTCAGAGATATCTGCTTGTAAATTATTCAATAGCATTGATTGCTCATTTTTGTTTGACATCTAAAAGTATGTGAAAAAATAAAGGACTAAACTTCTGGGTGGCCATTCTTTCCTGTTGTTGACAGGAAAGTTCACCTTATTCTGTCTTGCTAGATAAGATTTTCACCTCTTTAACACCTGTCTCTCCTTCCATCCCTTTGAATATGAGTAGGAAGAGATGGATCCCTCACATTTTCTCTTCCAATGCCTACTGATTTTCTCCTTAGGTTCCCAGGATCATCTCCTAGACCCCTTACTGCTCCATAGCTGACACTTAGAGGTGCTGACTGCAATCTGACCTCAGCAGTACTTACGCTCAGGGATGCAGTACAGACTGGAAAGAAATACACTTTTCTTGGACATGCTGCTTTCATATCAGAAGCAACAGGGAGGTGACAACCTCTGTATGAAGACATTTCTTTGGGTGCCTGAATCACAGGAGAAAAAGTGTTGCATCAAGTGGCATACACTTCATTTTCAGAGAGAATCAAGAGTAGTCTTTTTCATTCTCTTCATCTGCACAGTACTGTGAGCAAAAAACTGGTCCCCAGGATAATTATAATCCAAGGAAGAGAAGGAGCCATTCAAGGCCAGAAGTCAGTGAAGGCACTGGACAAAGCAAAACTGGCTCTCATCCCTAAACCATCTGAAATCAGGTATCCAACACCGAGCTCACTGTTGGGTATCAGTGAACTGAGGTGAAGACTCACAGAATCCAGGTGAAATCAGGTGAGGCCTCTCAGCTTTGTTTCTCCACAAAAATCTCCTTCCTTATCTATGTCCCCCTCTATAAGTAGGCAGCATGTGAGCACCACTGAAATCTGTCAGAAAAGAAACCATCAATTCTGTCCCACTGCATTAGTTCCCAAGTCAGAAGTGAGGGATATCAGCCTAGACACTAACACAGCTGACCTAGATAGAAGAAACAAAATATATATTTCAATGCATTTTTGCTTTAAAAGTTTCAGGTGTGAAAAATTTAAAGGAACTAATTAAAATTACATTTATGGGGACCAAGCCAGGACATGTATTCAGAACATTCAGAAGCTAAGCATAGAAGATGATTTTTCTTTAATACTGGAAAGATTAATTCTTGTTTTTAATAGGAAATATAAGAACAAAGGGTGAATGATTATTTATGCTTTTTGCAGAATTTAAGGCACTTAGAAATATGAACTAAAACATATAAATACAAAATGTGGAAGGTTTTTGTGGCCTTTTTACAGGGAATTACATTAATTATGTCTGTTTATAATATTGGTAACATCCTGAATTAACCAATGACTCATAATGTTTCTCTCTTACTTCTTAAACTGGTTACATGGCTGAGAGTTGCATTCAAATGGCAAAGAGAAAGGAATACATATTTCTGTCTCCATTTCCTATTTTCTTCCAGAAAGAATCAAGCTCTCAATTTCAGTAAGAATACAGACTTCTAATCAAAAGTCAGAAGGAGTGTCAAATGTGGAAACAATCAAGAACATACATTAACATCAAAATAAAATTTCTTATTTTTAGTTGATACTAATAATACATTAGTCTGTACATGAGCAGTTAGCAACCAAGCAAATGAAACTTATTGACCGTGTTTTTTATTAAGAATAGATTGTCAATAATTCTTCCCACGGCTTGGAGGTGAAAAGAAGAAATTTATTAGTATACTATGGCAAATGACTTCTGCTGATTGAAATTTAGCTGTTGCTTTCCTTTATTGTGTATGGTAAAAGAAGATCTTCATTAAAATACACCAGAATTCCTGAGATATTTTTGTATTTTTCTTTCTCATTTATAATACCTTTTCCCACTTAATAATTAAAAAAATATTATTATTTTATCTTCTTTACCTGTATTAAGTATTTCATCCTACCTCCCCAATACAACTAATATAAAGTCTAACGCCCATTGAGGTGCTATCTAAACTGTTAAATTAGGGCTTAAATGGCACTGATTTCCAGCTCTTATGCAGTCCCTCTGCACAGAGGGAGGGAAATCAAAGACAATTTTACTCTGCAAGATTAGGATTTTAACCTGCTAATTAATTACTTTGAGATTTAAAGACTTTTACTGCTGGCCACTGGTCATCCAGCTGTGCAGTTTGCTTCTATGCATTTGTTCTCTCAACTGAAGTTTGTACAAATAAAATAGTCTTTAATTATTTAAAATACAGCAATGCATTTCCTACAGTATTTATATCTTATGCAGATCCTATGCAATCTTCTGTTGTATTCCAATGTTTTGTATTGGAGCTGAAAATTATGCAATGGTCAAGGGAATGATAAATTAGTCAGAATGTCAGTCCACAAGGCACAAACACTCAAACTGTCCCAGAACCTTGTGGGGTTTTATTCAATGATGTGTTAACTGTAATTCAGACCCATTCTGTAAAATATGAGCATTTTCATCACTGCTACCAGTTTTTCAGCAGATAAACAGAAAAGCAAAGGTAAAGAGGTATTGCTTGGCTATAAATACTTGCAAACTTCCTGTAAGTAGAGTGATTTATTTCAGTACATGGATGCCTTACTGCTGTCTTTGCACTGCACTGCTCTAGACACTGAAAAGCCATCCACTGTACTGTGGTGCACTCAAAACTAAAATGAACACAGTTAATTGTCAGCCAGGTTATAGGAGCTAAAGAAGAGGCAGCCATATTTTCTTCTTCAGGGCACTAATGGGTATTCCTTTTATCTTCATATAATTTTTTTAAGATCTTAAAGATCTGTGTGTTCAAAGGCATTAAGAGAGATGAGATGAGATAAGGTGAGAAGAAATACCGTAGTAGTCCATTGTGATTATACAGCCAGGAAGTGGAATTATATATTCCTAAGATTCCTTTCTTTACTTACTACACTTTTGAAGAAAAACCTAGATAGGAATTATTTCAAAAAAGATAGGGATAAAGTATGACTTCTTCAACACAAAACATCTGAATTTAAAGTTTTAGATAAGACCTATAATTAAAGGTCCCATTATTACTGACACTCTGCTTTGCTGCTTCGGAACCTTACCTCCTGCTGACTTCTCCCTGAGACACATTACTTTCAGGCTAAAAGCCTCTCTAAAGAGCTACCTGCAGGGCTCTTTAATTGGACAAGTTTAAGAGAGTCAAAGTAGGAAAAGTGGAAAGTCTAACTAAGCTGTTGTTCATTTGTCTCCCTTAAAAGGCTGTTGTGGTGCTTCAACAAACTGCTAAATACGTACATTGCACATCTCAAAACAGTCATTAAAATATAAATGTATTTTTTTACATCTCATGAGTCAGAGGAAACTTGGGAATCGTGTGCATGCTTGAGTGGCTGGACTTTCTAATGTATTTCTCTCTTCCTGGTGCTCATAAAATATAGGCAAGCCCATGGATTTTAAGGAGTCTGAACAGAGGTCTTTCCTCTGTCCCCCATTTTTTCCTGCTCTGTCTGCCAACCAGCTGGTGAGCAGTGGGACTATTTGCACTATCAACTTCTTCCCTCACTTCATCTCAGTTCAGCCTAACCTTCCCATAAATTTAAACAATAATAAAAGGGGTTTATATTGTTTCCCACAGATTCATGTTTTGTTTCATTAAGAGAACAAAACATAATAGAGAGTTTTAAACTCTGTAAAGGCAGGACAACAGCTGCCCTAATATTTTCCCTGAAATTTTTCTGTGTTAGTTAATGAAATTTCACAATGAGAAACTCATTTCAGAATGCTCAACAGCACAGCTCTGATGAGAAAATCCAGTTTCTAAGCTACTTTCTACCTGACCTTTCCACCGCTTCCAATTTCAAGATAATGGTTTTAATTCTTGTATTTCTGGCTTTAAACAAGATGAAATCTATGACAAGTAGTTAAATCTAGCTATTTGTTTTACCTTTTGCTGTGCTTTTTCTGAAAATAGAAACAAAGGAAAAAATCTCTTCAGCCAACTAAACAGAAAATTTTCAGATCACATAGATTTTTATTAGAGTGAAAATATCATTACTCACACAATTCAGATTATGGAAAGAAAGTGCCTCTAACTTTTGTATCTGGCTGTAATTTAAAATTTTACTGTACTGCAGTATTCATTTGAAGGGAACTGTAGATTTGTCTAGCAGTTTTCTTCCTTGTTAAGTAATGTGTGCTCAGTGTCTATCTGAAATTGTCTAGCTTCGTACTGCAGCCATTGGAGTTTCTCACATTGAAGATTCTTCTATTTCTCGTCTCTGAAACAGTTATAATCTATGACCATGACAACACATAACCCCTGTCTGCTGCCTTTTGTCAGTTCTCAAAAAGAATATCAACTTGTTAGCTCTGTCACTAAACCTAACAGATACAAATGACGTAAAGTATAACAAACATTATTTGTAGTATATCCCTACTGACAAACAAGCACATCTCAGAAGAAAATGTTTTTAGCATTCTGTGCTTAATTGTTCTGCCGAAAAAGGCAGAATATAATTTCTGTTACAATGCCATTCTATTTATTTTTGTTATTATCTTTTTCACCACGAGCTAAAAAAGCCATTAGCATCTCTTAAGAGAAGTCATCTTTTTGACATAATAACATGGAGATCTCATTTTTCTGTACAAATGCAAACTAGAATGCTATAGAAATATCACCAAAGGGAAGGTCCTTTTTGCCTTTATTGGTTTTATATGCATGTATCAGTGACAATATATTCATTCTATCTTTAGACTTCTACTATAAAATGACAGAATTGATGATAATAAAGAAATATTAAAGCTTCTCTAAAAAAGAAGGGGTGAAAAATATGTGTGGAAAGTGGTTTTGGGAAGAGGAACCCAGGACTAAAAGATTCCCTGTCTACAGTGAAGGCAAAATTTACAAGTAATCAGAGGCCTTCCTGAAATGAGCTGAATTAATGAAATTCCTACTGACATTGTCCTATAGATAAAAATTCATTGGAGAGAGACCACGAATGAAGTTTCTCTTTATGTACTTTCTAGGAGAAGATACAATATTTCAAGAAAGACCTCTTTCAGTCTCCTCTGTCATGACAGCTTTACTTTTTTTTGGAGTACTTAAGTAAAGCCCTTAAGAGACAAACCTGTTCTTTAATGTAAGGCATAGGTCATATGAGGTGTAACAAATAGGCTCTTTTTTGTTCTCTAGTATCTACTCATAAAATGTGGAGAAGTTTGAAAGGCACTGTATCATGCACCTTTGCTAGCTTCCAGAATATAGAGATTTAATTGTTAGGATATTGACATCTGTCTTTCAATCCCTACTTAAAGACTGCTTACTAATTTATACAGAGTTAAAAACCTTATTTCCAGACAGCCTAAAGTTAGGATATACTCTGACACTGGGAAATGCGGTATTGAGTCTCATGATGCTGAATTAGATACTGAACTTTTTCCCCTTGTGTCTGTCCACTGCCTGAAAATTGAAAGCTTTAGCTTTCAACTTTATCGATCTTAATTTTCATGTCCTTTGTTTTTATTTCAAGTATTTTAGGTTCAATATTTGTTGCCAGAAAGAATGGGAAGAAACATATTGGACAAAATTTTTTTCCCAGACAAAAAGAAAGGGATATAAGTCATCCTCCAGGAATTTTCTTCTCAACCTTATGATTTTGCAATAAACTAAAGAATGAGTTGCTATCAAGTAGAATAACTACTTGACTCCCTTCTCTGTATTACCAGTATGTTTTTTCTGCCACTGCTCCTTAAAAATAAAAAAAGAAAAAAAGAAAAAGAAAAAAAAAAGAGAGGCCAATACCTATTTTATGACATGCAGGTATCTCATCATAGCAGACCAATATGCAGTTTTAGGGTCATGACCACTTTCTGCTCTCTTTTAACTAGTTTGACACCACAATGAGAAAACAGAGCTAGAAAATTACCCATCCAGATGCATACTGTAATGTTCATAACACTCCTGGTGCTATATTTTGGATTGTATTTTGCACATTTTATCATGATATTCAGTACTTCCAAACATTCAGATTTGAAATATCTAATATTAAAACATTATTTTATGTGGATGTTGGGATATGGTTTATGGAATTATTAAGATTTTATTGGCAACTGGATTTATTACAAATCTAAGTCCTTATGTGTGGTGTATTTGGGCCATGCTGTCTTTTTCTTCTGCCTATCAAATCTATAAATAATGAAGAGAATGATTACTATTCAAGCTTGAAAAATGTTTTTCCAAAAGCTTGCCTTGGAATTTCAGCCAGATTGAAATAGATGAATAGAGTAGGCGGGACAAAGGGCAAAAACATTAATCACCAGCAAACAAAATAATAACACCACCACCACCACCAAGAAAAAAAAAAAGAGAGAGAGATAGTGGGGACCTCAGTTCATAACAAAATCTGGAAGAGCAGACACTGAAGAATAACAGCCATTCAATTTCTCTTAGAGGTGTAAACACACGTGTTCAAAACCTATAAACATAGAACTGTTAAGATTGTTAAGCAAATATGCATTTCTATGAGATTTTTTTTTTTAAACGTAATGTCGTTTTGTCCATCTTTCTTTAGTTATGTTTGTAGATGAATCTCTTCATTCAGTATTATTATTTTCAATTTAAAGAAATGAGTTACTTTAGCTGCATGATTGAAAAGAGAAAATTCATTGATTCTGTTATAGGTTATTGCTGGTCAGTGTCTTTGTTCACTTGGATTTTTCTTTTCTAATTAATAACTTTAAAAAAATGCAAATGTTTTCAGGGGTTTTTATCACGTTTAAAAATAGCACAGTGCAGACATAAAAGAACAAAGCAGCCTCACTTTCACAGACACAGTTTAAGATGTAATCAAACAGCAAGCTCTAAAGGAACACCTGCACTGAAACCTTGCCCACCTCCTCCTACTTATTCTTCTCTGGCAGCAGGCCTGATCTGGCCTGCCAGCTCCCATCCGCAAGCAAGGACAGCTGCGAGATAGAAAGAAAGCTCATCTTCATCAAAACACTCTTTGAAGCTCTTCTGAGGATAAACATTCTTCATTTATTAACAGCTTAATGCTTTGATAAAAGCTCACTTTGTTAAGTAGTTTGCCTTTCAACAACTGCCCACGTAGATATTTGCATGAAGTTCATAAGGACTTTAGGACAACATGGGATTGCCGGAAATATTGCTGAAGGCATAGAAATAAAAACACAGACCATATTCCTACTAGAAAAAGAGAGGAAAAAATCAAAGGAAACTTATGTTCAGCAGGCTTTACCATTTTCTGAGTTATCACAGTCCTGGTATGAAAGTGCCACTATGTGTAATGTTAAAAAGCTTTCCGCTTTATTTTGAGGAAATCAATGCAAAGGAAAGTTTAACAGGGTGTATACTGTTATAAGAAAACAAAAATGTAATGAAGATTTCAAACCCAGCACTACTTATCATAACGGTCACTTGCACATACTGGGATAAAAATTTATGTCAATGAAATTGTTCTTATTTACCCTTATGAGCATGTTGCTGAAAATTTCTGGTTAAATAGGTCAATCACATCTTTTAAAGTATGTTAGCAATGCTTCTTTTTTCTACTGAGTAAAATTAGATTGATAGGTAATAGACAATAAAATAAAAATTTTACTGTTCCTTTCCCTATCTGATCTTCCCAAACATATTCAAGTTTTGTATATATGGAAAAACATGATCTACTTGGAAAAATTTCACCAGATTTACTTAGTTCCATAGACCATAAATATGGATAATGTCTGAGATGTTAATCTTCCTCATAACAGGTATACTCATTGGAGTTGAAATACATATGAATAGGAAGAAAGCTTAAGTTAAACAGACTAAATATTTTTTTGAGGCATTAACCCAAAGCATTCAAGGAATGATTTCTTTACTTTTTCATTGCAAAATATTATTAATAATGAAACATTTGATTTTCAGCACTACTACCACTACTACTCCAAAATAAAAATAAAAAAAGGTTTGTTTTATCACCTAAAAGATCGCCTCCCTGGGAAAATATTATAGAGTGTCTTTTCATTCCCAGAAGGAAATATCATAGTTAATTTATAGCTTTCACTCTCAAAACAAGAAATTCTGTTCATTTAGCATTTACACAGCTTTTGGGTCTACTACAGATGGAGTCAATTCTATCACTAATTTAGCACGCTACTCACATTTTGTTAATGTTAGTTTTGGCATGGTTTCAGGGTGTTACATACACCTACGAAGAAAAATGAAGCTACTGAGGTAATTTATATGGTAAAAAATCTACAATCTGTCATTCCAGTGTGAAGAAAAACCTCGATAATGTCTCAGCCTTAATGCATTTTTACCTAGAAGTAGTCAACATTTCTCATTAAAAAAATCTTTAACATTCTTTAAAATCATATGGCCTTATTTTTGTAATATTTTATTTGTATTATAAGAACAGATGCAATTCAAAATTAACAATTCTGCTGTCATTTGCTTTGGGGGATGAGCTGGAGGTATTTAGTTGTGAGGGCCAACAATTACACTGTTAGCTAGAACCATGTTCAAGGAACACACATACACACAATAGCAACAAGGGAATGTGTTCCCTCTGTGTTTCAGTAGTGAGCATTTAATGGAAGAGCACTGCACACTACATGTTTTCTTTTTAGTAGGCAACAGAGTAAGTCAAATGGAAAACACTGATGAGAAAAAAGATCCTGAAGCATTTCAGAGATTTCCTCTGGATTCTCAAAGCTTTCCACACGGATCTGGAAGTCTGGAGCTAGTCAGAAGGGTTGTAGTACATTAATCTCTTCTTTTGCCAAGTATTTCACAGAGCGTAAACTACATTTTCTATGATAGAGCAGTAAACCCTAGCAAGTTTGAGGCACTAGCACTATGCAATAAAATGCAAAATCATTATAAAAATTGCAATGATTATTATATATTACACTTTCCTTTTTTTTTCTTAATGACAGAATATGATATAAGTAAATTTTGTGCTGGTACAGCTCAGGATTACAAGGCAATGCGTGGAGAGGAAAGAAGCCAACATTAAAAAAAATACACAGCAACGTAAATTCAGAGCAGGGAAACAGAGAATATCTCCTTCAAATGAGGGTTTGTAGTGATTTTTTACACTTCATGGGGCTAATAGTTAAAATAAATACCTTGAATATATTTTCTAGCTTCTATCATACATACCAAGCATATGAAGATTAGTTTGAAGAAAGGCTTGCAGATATATGTATACACATGATGATGATGATCCTCTTTGAGGCTTACTGACTTTAAAGGAGCATTCTCTCTGAGTAAGGTTTCCTGCTAGTGATTGCTGTGAAAGAATTGTGATTTTTAAGATGCAGAAGATATACAAAAAAATAGAAAAATGACTGATGGATAACAAATAAAGAATTATTCATGAAGCAGGTAGTGAGAATGTGCAGTACTTAGTAGCATCCAATTTTCTTCTGACACAAACTGAGTCTAAAGGATAAGAATATTGCTTGAGTTACCAATATAACAACATAAACTAGTTTAAGTGATTTCTTATTAGATTTGTTCCAGAGTACAAAATTTTCCAAACCAAGAAGTATAGTAGGAAAGAACTTACTTTCTCTCATTCCATTTTTTTATTCCTAGGGTAGGTTTGTTTAGTTCAAATTCAGTAGAAAACCTGCTAATTTTGTAATTGATCAACAATTTTACTGGAAGTGTATCAAATATTTCATGAACAGACAGACATTTCATAAACAGATGGATTTAGTTTCTGAAACTGCTTCTGCAAAGCCAGCTTTATATCAGGGACAGTTAATTTAAATATGGATGTTGCAGTGGGGAAACTGTAACATGCATATCAAACAAGGAGTCCTGTGGAAAAGAAATATCTATGGACAGATTCTTGATAGATGTTTCAGAGATGTTTATTTCTCCAGCCGCATGGCCAGGGCTCTGCCGAGGAACTGAGGCAATCCCGGGACCCGAGGGTCCTTGGCCGCGCAGGGGAACACAAAACAACCCATGGGGAATGAGGCTGACCAGGGGCAGGGAAACCCCGCCTCTGTCCCAGGGCCCCTCTCCCAGGACCACATGGCAGGGGGAGGGACCCCGACATTTCACTCCTTTATTTTTAACAAAAAGAGATTTAAAACTTAACATTGAAAACAACTGGATAAACATAACAAGAACAGTTTTTAAACAAAACAAGGCACCCTCCTGAGTCTTTAAATGTCCAAACAGATTCTCTGGAACACCTTAAGGCTGACAGAAGGGAGACAGAACTCTCTGAGCATGCTTTGTGGGGAAACTGAGGCAGGAGAGGGTTTAATTTCTTCCCTCCCTCTTTTCATCCCCCACTCGGCATTGGAAAGGGATTTTTGGGGAAACAATTGGCAAAGGTATGGTTTTGTGAGGGAAACCATGGATGAAAAAATGGACTGGGAATACATTGGGGGTAATAGGACACAGGATAAAAGGAAAAGGTGGGATTAGGAAAGGGAGACTGTAGGGGGGGTTTACAATGGAGATATTGTCTAACATGACTACGATTTTTTGCATATATACTGCCTTTTACAGGAACAGCATCAGGCCCAGTCACCTGAGATGCTTGTAACCCTTTTCTACCTAGTACAATTTTGAATTCCACCACCTCTCCATCTCCCAAGCTTGGGATGTATTTTTCAGGATTCTTCTTTTTAATGGCAGTTCTATGAACGAATATGTCTTGCTGGTTGTCACATCTTGTTATAAAACCATAATTTTGTTTAACATTATACCACTTTACTATTCCTAAGACCTTAGCTACAGTGACATTTTCTTTTTTCCGAGTGGCTGCTGTTTTCTGTCTCGCTGCATTCTTGTTTTCTCTTTTGCTTGCTCCCATGTTGGAATTGCCAGGGCTGCTCGTGCTTGCACGCTCTTCCCAGGGCTGCACTTGGGGCCACGCGGGCTGGGCCAGGCCGCGCCGCTCAGTTCTCCGTGTGTCGCCTCCTCTGGTTGCAGCTTCGCTGCCGATGCCAGGCCTTTCATCCACATCTTGGACGAGCCCCCAAGCGATGACCCCCCTGAACCCTGCTCCAGCACACATTTCGGCTGGGCATGGCTCCGCTTCACCTCCACCGCCGCCAGCCGCCGCCCGCGCGCCGCCCCTCTCGTTCGGGCGCTCACGGGGCTCGCTCCACCACGCGCTGCGCGGGGCCAGGCGGGCACTGCTGGGTCACGCCACTCTCGCCGCGCGTCGCTCCGCCGACGACAATGCAGCTCATGTGGCTCCGCCCGCGCACGGGAACTGCCTCGCTGCTGCTCGCAGAGCGCTCGGTGCACGTGGCCTGGGTCGCACAGTCCCTGAGCCAGGCTTCCCTTCACCAGGACACAGCTGACATTGCTCAACAGTCTCGGTTATTAAATAATATTCATGTAAATATTCTTCCATCGGCATATATTTTGACTCAAAAAATTAACTGTGTCCCAGCGGTGTTCCAAAAGTCTTTGGTAAGAATTAAATCCCAAGAAACATAGAAAAAGTTCTTCAACAACCATGCCGGAAAATGTTTCAGTTCTTTTTGAGCTTGAATTAAGCTAAAATTTACAAATCATTGTTCAAGAATCTTTTCAAGTTTAAGATAAATGTCCATATGCGGCTCTGAGAGCCAAGAGTCTTCCCACGGCTCCTCCATAGTTTAGAGATGGAATAGCAAAACAAAAACAAGAAGAGGAATCCGAAGTTTCTTTACTCACAAATCAGTCGCTTAGGGATTGGGGATCGTTCTGCCCGCATTCCTACCATTATGTTGCAGTGGGGAAACTGTAACACACATATCAAACAAGGAGTCCCATGGAAAAGAAATATATATGGACAGATTCTTGATATATGTTTCAGAGATGTTTATTTCTCCAGCCTCATGGCCGGGGCTCTGCTGGGGAACTGTGACAGTCACGGGACCGAGGGTCCTTGCCCGCACAGGGAAAACACAAAACAACCAATGGGGAACGAGGCGGACCAGGGGCTCAGGAAACCCTGTCTCTGTCCCAGAGCCCCTCTCCCAGTGCTACATGGTGGGGGGAAGGGACCCCGACATACGGACACCTCTTTTTACATACAGTCAGCTACTTTCATCCACTTTTCTCTCTATTTCCTACACTTGTTCCTCTCTGATCCATCTTGATCCCTCCTTTTCCTTCCTTTTGGCTTTTCCTCTAAGCACTCCACAATGTTACACAAATGACCACAGTACCCTTAAACTGCTTCGTAACAACCTTTGTACAGTTACCAAGTATGTTTCCCCTGCAACCATAATATGCCCTATCTCCCTTATTTCAGCAGTACTCTTCAGACTGCAAGGCATTCTGGAGACAGCAGGTTTGCTCGCCTCAGTGGGTTTTGTACCAAGGAAAAAGCTGCTCAGTCTTTGACAGTCTAAGGAGTCACTGATTTGGGTGCCACTGGCCCTCACCAGATTACAGGGTTTCCTCTGCCCATCACTGCTATTTTTGTCCTCCTGTGTCTCTATCTGTGTTGTAATTAGCCCTTAGTGACATAATCTTGCAGTATGACAGAAGAAGCTGATTGTAGGAGATCAGCCTGAGGTGAACACCGGAAAATGCCTATAACCCTGCTCCATGGAAAAACAGTTGTCAAATACATTGCCAGAAATGTGGTATCAACCCAGAAAAAAATGCATGATCAAAGACCTTGAAGTGTGTATTTTCACAACATATTCCACCAAGCTAAGCTACAGTAAAGACCTTCACTCTCTCCACAATAAATTTCTTAAAGGGCAAGAAGCATAAAAAATACATCACATTCCACTAAAGTGAACTGTGGGGAGTTCTTTTAAAAAACGATTCTCTAGGACAGAATTAAGCCAAACGAGGCATATATTGTATCTGAGAAGTGTTTATTGGTAATGAAAAGTGCATTGCCTACTAAAGAAGAATAGGAAAGGCAGGAAAGGAGGGAGGAAAAGGGAAAAATGAATGGGGGGAAAGAGAGAGAGGGAAGACAGAGAGAAAAATCAGACATTACCACCAGAACTTCAGTGTGCCACTGACAGCCAGCTGGCAGGTGGTGTGTGCATGCTGCCTGCCGGGGGAGTCTGTGCAGCTCGTGGAAAGGCGCAGCTCCACAGGCACAGCTCCTGCGGGGATGGGCGGCTGGACATGAGGTGAGTGACTGGTGCTTGGGCAGGGGGTGCAGAACGCTGGGCAGAGTTGTGGCAGGGATCACAGTGGTGGGCTGGATCAGAGAAGCAGGGTTGGAAGCAGGTGGCCTAGGCAGGAACAAGGCAGGCAGGGATGAAGCAGGTAGGGGGTTGGGCAGGAACACAGGGAGGCAGAACAGGTGAAGGCTGGAGCAGGCGAGGGAGATGAAGTGGTAGGACAGGACACAGGCTAGGCAGGAGGCTCAGAGGTGGTCAGCGGGTACCCAGCTAAGTGTCCAGCAGCTTCCAGCAAGAGGGGGAGAAAGTGAGAGACCAAGGGCAAGCAAAAACCTTCCAGCGAGGGCAGAAGCCCCACAGTTTGTGACGCAGTTATTTTATACCCCTTGGCTCCTCCCAAGGTGTGCTCACTGTCAGGAGACTATTGGCCAGCCAAACTTTTGACTGCAGTCCATTGGTGGAGACCTTTTTCCCACCCAGTTGGAGAACCATTCTAGAGGGAATGGTGGCTTTGGTGGTCTTCTACTGACTGCCTATTCCATATTCCAGGTGAGACGTGAAATGGCTGTCAGGCGAAGTCTCCCTAGAGACAGGGCTTGCCTCCATCTTCTCCCAGCTGCCTCCTGCACATGGCATGTGTGCAGCCCCTCCCCCACATTCCTCTGGTCAAAAAAACGTTGAGACAAAATCAAAATTAAATTGATTCATTGTAATACATCTCCCTGATCTTTTGGGCTCAGCTGACCACGTAGTTATGTGTAAGTTTCTTCTCATTATCATGACTCTTGATCCAGCATCAGGCTACTTCCAAAGACAAACTAATATGATAACCTTGTCTCTGTCACAAACAGAATTCTGTAAGAAAAATATTTGAAAGCAATGAGGTTTGGGTAATGGCAGCATGAAAAACTGTTTAATTGTATTTTATCTCACCAAAATAATTTTTAAAAGAAAATTTTAATCCCTCACATTCTCTGAAATGAATACTTAATTTGGAAGTAGTCCTGCATAAAGGTGAAAAGTAAATTTTGTGAGTCACCATTAGAAAAGAAGTTTCCTATAACAAGCTTAATGCCAGCAGTATGAGGTTCAATAAGGCAAAGTGTGAAGTCCCACACTTGAGTGACAACAACCCCAGGTAGTGCCACAGGCTGGGGCAGGCTGGAAAGCTGCCATGGAAAAGGACCTGTGCAGGCTGACCAACAGCCAAGCTGAACATGAGCCAGCATGTGCTCAGGTGGCCAAGAAGGCCAATGGCATTTTGACTTCTATCAAGAATAGTGTGGCCAACAGAAAAAGACCTTTCATTCATTTTCTTTCATACAAAATTTTATGGTCAACATTTAAAATGAAATTAGATTATGACACACAGACTGCCTAATCTTGATATTAAACAAAAAAAACCCTTTTTTTTCCATCCCTTTTCCTTCTTGCTATTTACTTCTGTATACAAGGCAATGGGGAGAACTGACTGGACCAGACACGAAAATAAATTGCTGATAAAAAGATATTCGTTTATAATTCAGTTAAGAGGATTCTTTTTCGCTCTGCTTCTTTGACATACAAGAATGGCTAGTTTGTGACCTTCATTCACATTGGGCAGTGTATGTACATGTTCCAATATATGGACTTGCATCTAAATATTTCTGTTCTAAGTTTTTGCAGGCTTTCAGATGCCCCAAGTCGCTTTTGTCACTCTAGGAATTGCTTAATATGTTCTTTTTTCTAACAAATCAGTGCACCAAAAAATGTTATCTGTCAGGAAATTAAAAAAATTCAACTTCAATTTTTTAAATGCACATCTAATAAAATATATATGTGGGAAAATATTAAATTAGTGAGATTTGCACAGTTTTATAGCTCTATCAATCAACTCGTAAAATTCAGATAGAAATCCACAGTAACCTCTGTTACTTGGGATCTGATTTTGTATTAGTGAAGTAGAAATATGAAACAGTTGAAAAAATATTTAAAACATATTTTCTTTACAGATATGCCTTGTAGTGTCTTAATAGTTGTTTGAAGAGTCAAAGAAAAAAATTTTTGCAATTGCAGAAAAAAATTACGTAATATTCTTTAAAGTGTTAAGAAATGATGAATATAAAAATAATAAAATACAGATTTTGATAATGTCACCACATTTGACTTATCTTGCATGAAAAGGTCAGAGTCAGAGTAATTTGTAAGATTCAAATGAAGTCTCAAGACATATAGGGCAGAAAATTCAGTAGTTTCTTGGTTATATTAAAAGGTTACTTGTTCATAGGCAGAAAATGTATCTTTAGCTTTGACATGTTGAGTGCACTATCACAAGAGGTGTTCATAACTGAAGTTGCTCTTTTAACCAGTAAATTTTCTGGATAAGTAAGGGTAGATCAATGATATAAAGTAGATTTAAAAATAGTTACAGTATTAAAAAAAAAAAAATAAATAAAGCAAAACCCAGGATGCTTTTTCATGCCTGATATTTAAAACCCCTATTTCTGAAAATGGTGAATCTATTCTTACCCATGTCTAGTAACTGTTAACTGTGCTAGAACTGGAAAGAAGGTGGAACTACTAGTTTATAAATATCTGTATTTTGAAATGTGGGATGTGAACTAAGACTAAATCTTATCTCCCATGACTAAAAGAGTAGAAGAAAAATAATCATGTAAGATATTTGTCATATGGTGAACAACAAATAAAATTCACTTTTGTTCATTGCACCTGCAAGAGCTTTATGAGTCCTAAGTCTTAACATGGGATATTACAAATATCTTTTTTGCATTTAGCGCAAAAAAAAACATTTTCCAAAGTGAAGATTTGCTCTGTAACCCTCTTCTCTTTTACTCTACAAGCCACTGCCTGGACTTTCATGTTCAAGTAAAGATGTTGACATCCAAGAAATGATGCCCCAGGAAAGAGAGTGGAGGTCAGTGAGACGTTTCAGTCAATAGGGACAGGATTCAGCTCGGCAGATAGAAAATATCACCTGCATTGGTCTGAGCTGGGGAGATGTGACATCGGACCTTAGAAGTATTATCTGAGATGCTCCAGCTGCTCCTCGAGCAGAGTTTGGGTGCAAGTTTGGTAGTACTGATTTAATTTCTACTGATAATTGCAAGATATTAGGCAGCTAACATTCACATACATTGCTTGCACATAATTTCAATATGAAAAAATGTAATTGAATACCACCTTTCCAATTAATTGGTATGGGAGAAGCTCAGAAGGAACTAGGCAATAAAAAGATTCCCAGTGTAGGGTAATTTTTTGTTTGTTTGTTTGTTTTTTAATTTGTAGGGAAGAAACATCATGTCTATATCCAATCAAGAATGGATACTACACATAGCTTAAAGCCAAAATTTAGCAGGCTCAGTCTTCATAAATCTTACTGAAAAGCTTGTTTTTCTACAAAATTTTATAAAGAATATTTGAAAACCTTGAAAACCTTCATCCTAAAAGAATGATATTCATTTTAAGGATAGTGTTTCTGTCTTCCTGCAATGCCCATTCTAATGATTCTTGTCCTGGGTATTGGGACCCAGAAGACACTTGATAAAAACCTCAAATAAAATCCTGCAATATGGCTAGTGAGATATTTCAGTTGTATGTATTCATGGCATGATAACATTAGAACAGAAAATCTGCTGCCATGTATCAACAGCCTGATCCAGTTTAGTTTCTGACACTGAGGTGTAAAATTGCTTAAAAGGAAGATGTAGAAATTATTGCATAACTGTCTTCTCCTTGTCTACTTTTCAATCTTGAATAGAAGAGTAATTCAGAGCTTTGAGACATGAGGTTTTTGCAATACATACATACATACATTATTGTTTTAGTTTATTTCTACAGCCATGGATTTCCTTGATATTTATATAATACTTTAAAAATGTGATTAAATTCTCAGTTATGTAAAATTCCTGTTGGAATTAATTTAATCATGCTGGTATATGAATGAAACATGAATTTATATCTAATTATTTTAAATTTCCTGTTTTGAAACATCTCTTACCATTGTGTATGGGATAAAAAAGGTTTTCATATGTATTCTCCAGCTTATATGTCTCCCGTCTCAGTGCAAACAATTTCACAAACTTTTTTCAGTCTTTTCTACAGATGAAATGTCAATAACTAGAAAGAGCTGGAGAATGAATAAGCAGAATGTGGAAAAGAAAACAACAAGCTAATCTTAAACTATTTCTTAAGGAAATCATAGATCAATAAAACTATAAACTTTCACTCAACCAAAGCTGTCCCAGCCATCAACTAAGTGCCATGCAGACACTCTCTCACTTCCTCCCCCAGTGGAATGGGGAGGAAAATGGAGAAATAAGTAAGACTCATGGGTTGAAATAAGTACAGTTTAATAACTGAAACAAAATAAAATATATTCTTAGTAGTACTACTACTACCAATAATAATAATTTCAATGGAGAGAGGGTAGTGGGCAGAGCACGAGAGAGAGAATTAAAACCCAAGAAAGACAAGTGATGCTCAACACCTGCTGAAGGACACCCAGTCCTTTCTGAAGCAGCAATCAACTCCTCCCAGCCAACACACACATACAGATGGTTCATATACTGGGCATGACATTGTATTGTGTGGAATATCCCTTTGGCCAGTTTAGTTGAGCTATCTCAGCTGTGCTCCCTCCTGACTCCTTGTGCAGCTCCTCACTGACAGAGCATGGGAAACTGAAAATTCCTTGACATAGGGTATGCATTGCTCAGCAACAGCTAAAACATCAGTGTGCTGTCAGCATTATTCTCATAAAAAATCTAAAAAAACCCCAGAACTTTTCTAGCTACTAGGAATAAAATTATCCCAGTCCAAACCAGGTTTTGTGTCAGAGAAATAGTTGAGGCAAGCAGCTGTATTTCATCTGCCCTGAAATGTCAGAGTCACTTATAAAGTACTTCCTCATCTGCCCAGCTCATGGGATACTGCGCAAAATTGTAGAGAGAAGTATGATGCAGAAGTGGGACCTTCACATCCCATGGTGTCTTCTTTCTCTTAATCACCCTGCCCAAGGTAACAGTAGCTAGCAAATTAGTGATTGCAGTCAGAACCACACCCATAGTCCCTCATTGACAATGCCTGAAATTACCATAATAAGTTCAATAGAAGTGACAGAGAAGAAAGTTCTCCTACCTCCTATTCCTCCAATAGTGCTGTGATAGAACAAGATATTAAAGGAGAAAACTTCACTCTTCAGTTTTCCCTCATTTCTACCTTTTTTTCCTCCTATTCTCATGACAAAGCTATAAAACTATCGGTGGTATATTCTGCCCTGTACATACAACAGGTGGCTCCACTGACCACTGTCTCACTCTGTCCCACTCCGTGTAAGTTGTGGAAAATTAATAAGAAAATAATGAAAAAGCATTTATCAGTCATACAAATCTGCAATATGTTTAGTACTACATTTGGTTTATACCATAATCGAAGTCACACACTGTTCTTTATAATTGTTTTTTAACTTGTATATTATTTTTCTCTTATTACAAGAAGATGTTTACTTTAATTGTTGAATTTGGCATCCCACCCCAAAAGGGAAAGGGAACACGCAGGTGCATAAATGCTTGTACTTGAAAAGGAACAGAAACAATCAGAGGGTCTGCAAAAACGTAGAGTTTGATTGGTAAATTAAACACTTGGCATGGAAATGAGATAAGATACTCCCTTTTCTTATAGCAGTGGATTTTGAAGAATGGATAGGGTGAAAGAGAAGGGAGAGAGATTAGTGAGAGGGAAACAGAAAGAGAGGAAGAAAAGGAAGAAGATCATCAGTCCTAGTGCCAATGCCGATCCAGATGATGTGGTGTCCAGGGTCCTGGAGTGCATGCCCGGGCTTCATGAAGGTACTCTGGAGATAAGTTTCTCACTATGCAAATTAGCTACCATGCACAATCCATTCTTCTAGACCTTTTGGGAAGTGGGTCAGAGGCTTCAGGGGTCTTTGGTGGTCATGATACACCCTCTACTTGTTCAGCCTTTTGGTTGACAGTCCATGGTGGCTTTTTGACTCATTCCTGTGCTTGCATTGCATGGTGTTGTGCTTATGTCCAGGAGCCAGAACAAGGATGTGTGTCACAGAAAAATGCTGCCCTACCTCTGTACTGCCTCCTCCTCCAGCCACATCTTGTTCATTGTCCCAGCAGGTTCTTGCCAACAATCCTTGGTTGGCCCATGGCTATCTGCCTATCTGTGTTCGAGGCATACATATTATCCTCTTACCTTGTAGGCGTCTACATTGCTCACTGATCATGGAATAGCTAAGGTTTACTAACTGTTCAACAGAAATAAAGGAACTTACCAACCAGAGCACTGGAATCAATACTTTCTTCTGTCATGGGATCTAGCTATCATTAGTATAAAGAGCTTCAGATTAGTCATCCATTTACTGAATTCTGTCAAACAAGTAGACAAAATGCAATTCTTCATGTCAAAACCAAGCCACTTAAGTCCCACTAATGAATATAGCCTTTTCTACTAGGGTCAAGAATTTGGAAAAGTAAATTAATAGGAAATTTGTGGAGGCCACAAATTATGCTTAATATCAAATATTTTAGGAATAAGAAATGTATAAATAATTGAACCACTAATAGTGATACAAAGGTTAATGTGGCTGGAAATGTTAAACCGGACATTAAAAAATGGAAAAGGGGTTTTGTACAGCATTAATTTCCTGCAGCTACGACAGAATGGACTACGTCAAAAGGCTACAACATAATTTTCCTCATTCTGTTACAATGGAAAACAAACAGTTTGAATTTCATCTTCTTCATACTTGCATAAATCGGAGGAAACTTGTCTGGAGTCAATGCAATTTCTCTGGGGTAAAACTAGGAACACAGTATTATCAAGATGTTAATGGTTCAGATAAAATAGTATAGTGGAGCAAAAAGATACTTAAGGAAGGTAAGAAACATTAATTTTGAATTGTAGGCACTTGAGTACAAAAATGATGGATCTCAAATAAAATTTGAAAACATTTTCTCATCATATTTCCTTGCCACTTATGTCATTATTCACTGGTCTTGTGTTTCTCACTAAGTTATTTCTCTTTGATGGAGATCTATATTTACAGATCAGAATTTCTACTCTACACCACACAGACACATAGATCACTGATGGCCTCTGTCCCTTCCCCACCACATGGGCCCTGGGCAACAGGGACCTCACTCCCACCCTAGATGTGCCAGCCCCAACGTGGGGTCCAGCATCTTTTTGTAATATCTCCAATGCAGACTCTGTTTGCTGCACTGTCAACATACAGAGACATGTTTCTGTTCCTCACCAAAGGACTGTTTTTTAAAAATATTTTTGACTTTCTATATTAGACTTATGGCCTAAGCCTGAAAAGGCTTTTCTAGTCATGTAGCCTCAGGACAACCTCTTTGACTTTCTCTGTATCTAAAGCAGTTTTCATCAGGCTTTTTGTCATCCTTCTGTTTTCCTTCTCAAATTTATTACCTAAGTGTGAGGTTATGTGCTGCGCAGTTTTTCTGATGTGTCTTTGTTTTCCAGATCATCTACATTAATTGAGTCAGTTAGAGCTGGTCAGATGTAGTCAAGGTCTTCTTTGTCAGGGAAGTGCTTTAGGGGAAGCTTCACCCCATGACACTGTGACATTTTAATTGGACCTTATGTCCACAGAAGAACTTGTTTTTGAAACCTACTGAAAAAAAAGAAGTGTATAAATGCATGTCTTTTTGCTATTTATACATATAATTCACCCAGAATCTTTTTTTCATAATATTTTCTCTATTCCATTCTTCAAAAAATATTTAAAACCAGGAAGTTCTATTCTGTTTCTGTCATCTGTTAAGAATTATCTTAAGCATTTTTAGCCTGAATTACTTGGGGTTTGTGTGAATAAATTTTAGGGGAGGAGTGGTGCAATGTTTAATGTGGATAAATGTCCTCTAAAATTAAGTTTCCGTACTTCACGCTCTGCATTTGCTCTAAATGAATCTCCCATCCTAGTCTCACAAACACCCTGCCGCTCCATTTTTGCAAATAAAAGAATCACATTTTGGTCAGGACTTATGAGCACCCACTGATCATGGAGTAGGAACAGTGAAAATAGGCTACTTCCTGGTACTCATTTTTAAGTCTTTAAAATCCTGTGGTTAATTTGAACATCACAGATGTAAGTATGACTATATTATAATCCACAGCTGGCATTTTAAAAAGGTGTGCTATTTGTCAAATCTTGTTTTTCAGATTTTCACACATTGTGAAGTGTGCATTTTGTGTGCATTGAAAGTTTATTTGCTACAATTATTTATTGAAATTAAAATATTTTATGACATTATAATTATATATCTATATAAATATCTATGTGATGGATAGAAGAAATGAAAGGGGCTAGTTCTCCTAATATTATGTATATATATGTGTGTGTACATTTCAAATGAAATTATAATTAACTGGTAACTTTAAAATAGCAGGTAAGCAAATTCTCTGAGAAGAACTGAAAGACAAAATAAAAACAAGTACAATTTTATTGCAGAAAAATATCTATATTCTACATTCTGCCTGTTCTGCCTGTTCTGCCTGTTCTGTATTATATCATCCTGAACAGAGAAGAAACAGTAGAAGAAGCTACTCTACCTAATCTACAAATATAATTATGCTATGGCTTTCTGCACTTAAAATGAGTAAGTGCTCCAGAGTACATTCATAAATACAGATGGTGCTATATTAAGGAAGGAAAGGGAAAGCAAGAATATGACTTGTATTCTACAAACAAATCTTAATAATTTAAAATAGACTTCAAAGACTCAGTTAATGCAGAGATGTCAGCAAGTGGCCTGTATATCTGGAATAAAATATGCAGTTAGGTAAACCACTACAGCAAGCACTGATATTTGAAGTCACAGAGAGAATGTCTCTTTAACAAATGACAGGTAGTACCATATATATATATGCTTTATGTCACTTATTTCCCTGATCTCGATTGCAGCAGAGGATTTCCAGTACTAACTCCCAAGTCACGGCAGTGTTACCAGATGATGGGACCATAAATTCTCAAAAAGAAATTCTAAAGGAACAGTGATGCGATCTATATGATAAGGTTAGCTTCTGAACTGATCAAAAATATGCTAAAACCATGGGAGCTGAGGAAATCTGTCCTGGAGGAGAATTTTAGAGTGCCAACAATACTGGCAGTCTCAAATTTTTATAAAGAGGGATGTTTATAATCATCTAATAAACTTTATAATTTATCAACACCTGTGTTCTTTTGGGTTCACTATATATAATATATCATCACTTGGGTTCTTCTGTCAAAGTTAATGCCAACTTACATACAGATCTCCTTCAAAATGACTTTTGCCATTAAAGGGAGCTGAAAGAAGACTTTCTTTCACCCCAATTATTACAAGAAAGAATAATGGACAAACCATACAGAGTGGTGAATTGTAACTTTTCGTTTTATTCAGAATTATTACCCGTGGACTTTTAAAGAGGTATTCACTGAAATTGCTAGGAAACTAAATGCCAGAGAATTAAAATATATGCTATTATATGGAGACTTCTGAAAGTGCCAGAAGCTAATTTCTGCCACAGAAACAATGCAGAAAGATTCATCAGTAAAGTGGCTAAATAATTTGTTCATCAGATTTAGAGGAACTGACTACTTTAAATATTGCATCTAATTGGGTCACATGGTCTTTTGTATGTCCGGGTTCCTCAGGTGGCCTCAAATCTTATCTTCCTCAATGAAAAGGTCTTTGTTTCCGCAGTCCCTGCCTTGAGGTTAAAGTACTTGAGAGAAGACAGATTGCCAGAGAAAACAGGCAAAAAGTCGTCCTCATGCTGGTTTTCACTAGTTCTGCTGTCTTAATTATTGTGAAGAATACATCTTCCTTTACTGAGAAATATATTTGCAGAAACTCATCTTATAAATCGTCATATTTCTTGCCAAATTCCTCTCCAACTTATTCTTATCTTTGCTGATCCCATCCCTACATAATTGCACATTGTCCCAGTATTTTTCCTAGGATGCAAATCTCTGGTTCCCTTGCCTGTGCATTTCCTTCTTACACTTCAGTTTGACCAGGGGGTCAACCATGCCGGTCTCCTGCCTTCCCTACCTGATTCTTACATGGGGTAATCAAAGAGTTCCCAAAGTCCTTAAAAAAGGGCTTAAATTACCTGCCAGCTCTATCTTGCTCCTTTATCCCTGAGGACAGTTTCCCAGGGAGGTCTCAGCCACTATATGTTATGTATTCAACAGTGTCTTGGTGAAGAGGAGGTAGCCAGCTCTCCACACAGAGCAAAAGCTGGGGCATAATAATTAGATCAGTAGTGAATGAAATTCAGTGTGTGTGTGTGCAGTTCTGTATTTGTTCTTGAATCAGTAAACACAACCTTCTAAAATGTGGACATTGTCTCTTCACTAATTTGTTCCAACTCAGATAGGTCATCTTAGGTCATCTTAGATACAGTTTTTAATGCCAATCCCTTTTGATCATGCTGTGTAGCAGTACTGTTGTCATTAAGAACATTACAGCATATTCTGACTTTCGATTCAGGTGTGTATTATGAAAGATAATGGATTATATAATGAACATCTAAAGGCCTCAAGGCATGTTATATCTGGGTAAGTCTTTAAACCATAGAGCACTAATCTACACAAGTGCTTTATCTTCACTATATTTAATCGGTATATAGCTAGTAGATAATGGGAATCTAACAGCATTTATCTCTGTATTAGACCTGCTAAGGCTCTGTGGTAAAAGACTGTGGAACTCTTTATAACAGACCAATGGAGATCTTGTACAACAGTCTTTCATGTGAGTTTTACATTGTTGAAGTTTTTTTTCTACTTAATCCTATAAAGTACAAAGATCAAATGCTACATTTAGTAACTTTACCACACACAAGCCTTAGTTTGTTCCACTCTGATGGCAGTGTTGCAAGGAAAGGAATTATTTTTTTATTTTTTTCATTTCTAATATACCATGATACAGCATTCAGATGCAAAATTAAGAGGGAAATTGAATGACCTTTCTTAATTTTCTAATTGTCATTTCTTCATGTAAGTTTGTTTTTCCTTTTATGACTGCTCTTTTGTTTTTAGAATATTCCATGTATTTTGCATTTTTCCTGCTCAACATTACTGTTGAATGGAGGAAGGGCAGCTAAAGGGATTTCTGAACTGCCTGTGGGTGGTGGTGCAATGTTTTACTATATTTCTATATGTTCTCTGTACCACAATGGTTTATCCCTATTTTCCCCCACCCCTTTTCACAGTGGGTCTGCCCCAATTCCAAGCCGCTCCCCTGGTGCTCCTAATATGGTTATCCCCTCCCTTTGTTCTGACACCTTGTTTATCATGGATTCCCCTTAAATAAAGTTTGGATTGTATCCCATGGCAAGCCTGCCTGCTACTTTTTATCTTTCCCCTCCTCGAGGGCTGCTGACAGCCACAGCGCCCGGAGCTTCAGCGCCTCTGAGCAGAGCTGGACTCCAGAGGAGCAACTTTAAAGCCTCACACCTTTGGTTGCTCCCCACTCCTGCTGCACACCGCCGGAGCTAGCTTGCGCTGTGGCCACCTGTGATACCAAATTCTAGCTTTAAAAGACTTGCTTAAGGTCTAAGAATTTCCAAAGGACCCTAAGTGTAAGAAACCTTCCAGGTCTGCACAATAGACATTCAGTTTGCTCACATGTAAGTGGTGAAACATCTCATAAATGGAAGTGGAAGATGTGGGTAAAATTCATCTTTAGATGATTGAAAACAAGGACTTGGGCCTCCTATGAATTTGTTTGGAAGCAAAACAAAAAAAGAAACAAAACATGAATAATAATACATATGCTAACAATATTGTTTATAAGAATAATAATTGCGGTTACAGAGGCAGAGGGAGTTACAGAACCCAAGAAGAACAAGTGATGCATAACACGACTGCTCTCCAACTGACAGCTCCCAGCTCATCCCGGACCAGTGGTCATCCCCTCCCAGTCAACTCCCCTAGTTTATATGCTGAGCATAACATTCTGTGGTATTGAATATCCCTTTGGCAAGTTCATGTCACCTGGACTGATCATGGTCCCTCCCACCTTTATGTGCCACTCTTCACTGGCAGAGCATGGCAGACTGAAAAATCCTTTATTTAGGACAAGCACTCTGTAGGAACAGCCACAATATCAGTTTCGCATATTTTTCTTATACTAAATACAAAAAACACAGCACTGTACCAGCTACTAAGGAGAAAATTAATTCTATCCCAGCCAAAATCAGGACAGGAAGTTGCCCAGACCTGGGTGCAGCACGTCGGTGCAGCACGTTGCACTCAGCTGTGTTGAACTTTGTGAGGTTCAGATGTGTCAGCTCCTCAAGGGTGGGCACAGGTCATTCAAAGACCACTTCTCTGGCTCCTTTTACATGAGTGTATTCTCCAGATAACAATGTGGAGAAACCATTATACATCTTGTATTTGGTAGTAATTTGCAGACTACACAGAATATACACAGAAAAATATCACTTTTCCCTGGGAAGTTTAATTTTTTTAGGGAAGTGGCAGGAATATTCTTGCATTCAACAGCAGCATGGACTGATACTATTATCATTATTATTTTAGCTAGAAGAACTATTATTTGTAATTTCACAAAGGAATTTGGATTAAGAAGATAAGCAAGAAGAATTTGGAGCTGAAAGTGCTTGAAGTATTTCTCCAAGCCATGGTTGACCTTTTCCTGTTTACTGATGTGTAAAGAATGAAGACTTCTGTTATTAGAATTGATTTCAGTACATATCTTATCTCAAATATCAACTGTCCATGATATACTCTTTTAGTTCAGGAATTTATAGCCTGTGTCACCATATTTTCTTTTAATAACTTCAGTGGATGTGAAGTTACCCAAATATAATTTCTGAGCCATGTAGTAAACTGTTCAAATTCTGCTTCAGCTTTCATCAGCCAGCTTAAATGGAGGGTTGAAGTGGGCTTCCACATACCATTAGACTAATGAGCTGTATTTTTCTATGAAATAGAGGAAAAAAAGTTGTACTCTAAGAAACAGTTATTTAAATCTCAAGTGGATGAAGAAAATGCATGTTACTGTATTTCAGATAACATGCAGTGTTTCCACGTCAGGTTTTATCTTCTATTCATGCATATATGTGTGCTTGCTTCTTTCTCTAGGAGAATACAAAATATGTTAAAATTAATTTGTTTTGTTTTAAATATGTCTAAAATATGAATCATATAACTTAATATTTGTATTCATGAACAGGTACATCTGCATTCTGGTATACACAGATGTCCTTAAATTTACACATGGGTATACATCCTACATGCAAATGCATTTGATAGCTGTACATTATATTCAAAGGTGCCATTATGGAAATCTGAATGAGCTCCTTAAAAACTCATGCTTCTCTCTCAGCAGTGCTATTGTCCTAGAATGCCCTTGAAAATAGATCAAAAGATTTTCCATGTAAGACATGAAGTAATAGATAAAAGGATTCAGAAGAAAATCCAAACCATTTCAAGGGGAGGGGGAAATAGTACTCCAAGCATTTGAAAAGAAAACTGATTCTGAATGAAATATGGATGAAATGTATGAATTTGGATCTTTGAAAATAACTTAAATAGCTCAGGAAGAGATGAAAATCTTAACCTTTATTCTGACCTGATAAGGATCAGATTGACAAATTCAGCCTGAATGCTACTCTTAATGCTAGAATCTCAGCACTTATTTGTTTTGTTTCACCAAAATGCTCAGGAAAGAGCATTGAAAAGAATAAATATTTTGGAAGCAGTCATTTCACATCTGTGCCTATACAGTGAAAGTATGAGATATAACAGCATAAGCAACAGCAGAAGTTAGTTCAGATAACAAAGATATTTCTCCAAGGCTAAGAGCAAGTATGATGGGTAGGAAACAAAACTTTACCTGAGGAACACACCTGGAAAGAAATGAAGCTTTTCTTAGCGTAAATTCACTAAAGAGGTCAGGCCTGCATGGATAAAAACAGAAAGAGAAGTACTGTATGCCCTTTCATTTCTTAAAATGTCTTTGGTCTTAGGGGCAGCTCCAAATGAACTTAACAAAGAGAAACCACAGGCTTCTGGATGCAGTATTTTCAAGGAATAAAGAAAACAAGCATAAAAGCACCTTCAGAAATCAAGCAAGACCTTTTAGAAAGTCTTGAACTGTGAATCGCTGTCGTTAAAATTTAAGGTCTTGTAAGTACTTTAGTACTAAGTGAAAAAAAAATATACTTTTTTCTTTAACTCAATTGTCCAGCACCATTGTTATTTACTGTGTTGTATTTATAGATGTGTCCATCACCTTTAATTTAATTACAAGGAAAAAGCAATAAACAAATAAACAAAATAAATCCGTATTACAAAGCCATGGCATCAGCAGTGCTCATGCTTCATGCTTCAAGCTAATTACTTTCTCATTACGTGGAGAACACTGACTAGTGAGTTTGGTGTGAAATAGCTATTCTATGACTATCTTATTTCAGCCCGCATAGCAATTAATGTTTCACAAAGAGCAACACTAAAAAGTTAGTGTCTCCTCACTAGTCCTTCAATTAATTTTTAAGTAATTACTGAATTAGATTAGAAAAAATAAAAAGAAAATTGAAAGGTGAATGAAAGATAAAATGAAAGGGATAAGAGAATACATATTTTCTCTCCCAAGCAAGTATAAAGCTATAAACAGAGATAAATGGGATAGCAGATGCAGAACAGTGTACATCTTATTGAGAGTTCCTAGTGAAAGCTTTCTTCAGAACTGAGTGTGCATTATTAATTTTATTGCAAAAATTTTAATGATAGTATTGTAATAATCCCCCAAATTAAGCACTACCAAATCAGAAGAGTCTCCAAATTACAGTTCACTTTAGATCCAACTATGATCAGAGTGGTAAGGGTTAATTTTCTCTGTTATTTTCTATCTTTGCTCCTAATAACATGGTATATGGATATTAAACAAAGTTTGCAACATAAACATTAAAATTTGAAGTGTTGCTTAATTTTAAAAATATGCATGGCATTCCTGTTTCCTCTCTTTTCAGCACATTAAAAATTTTGTGTTAAGATTCTTTTTAGTAACTACAAAGAGGTAATACATGATACTTAAAATAAAATCTCCTGTCTTGATAGTAGTTCCTTCCTTATCAAATAATAGGCAAGAGGAGAATGCTTTTGTTCTTCTCCAGGTGCTCTTTGGAATGGTCACTGAGAACCCAGTGGAAAGATTTAGCCCTTATGTAAATCCTACTCTAGCAGTGATGAAATGTTCTTAGCTGCTGGTATACAAAAAGAGCCAACTGTAACTCCTTTTTATTTTTATTTTTAATTTGGATGTTTTCCTAAACAGCAGGTAGATGGCCTCAATCTGCCATAAGTGGAATCAGAGGGAATTATCTGATATAAAGGGAATTATCTGATGATAATTTAATTCCAGTTTCCTATCCCTCTGTACTTCAGAGAAATACATGAAGATCTTACCTAATTAGTGATTCTGATCCTGTTTAACATTTTGCTGCTTTGTATATGTTCTTATGTAAGTTTTCCTTAATGAGACACCCCACAAAAAAATGTCAGGTTGTAATGATATTCATTCTCTAATGTTAGAGATTGAATCAGCTTTCCAGTATTTTAAACATATTTTTTCATTCTCCTGCTGAGGAAGAATATCTACATCATATCTATTTACTTCAGACCTGCTCTTCAAAAGATGGAGGTGTAGCAGTATTTCTGTCACCCTCTGTATGAATTAGAAGACAACAAGCTTTCAGGGCTCAGGGGAAGATTTGTGTAGAATAGTTAGGAGTCAGAAAAGTATCAGATACCTGAAAGAGAGCTGTAGCAAAATGTGGAAAAAAAAGGAAAAGTTTATAATAGAATGACAGCAAGTACAATATTAAATATATCAAAGCTCTCTTTCTTTCTACTTTTTCTTCATGTATCTCTAGACCAGTATAAAAATCACACTTTTATATGTTTTTTTTCAAAAACACCATGACTACTAATGCTTCTTGGTGTTTTCATGGTTTAATCATTTTACCTTCACTGATCAAAACTGTCTGGGCCCCATTTTTTGTGAGGAATTACTTTCAAACTGTTTTTTACATATTAAATTTGTGCATACACCTTTGCAAAATCTGCATTAGAGGAAAAATGATCATTTACTAGAATGTATGCAACAGTAAACAAAGATTTACGTTAAAGTGGCTTAATTTTTTGTGAGATAAGAACAGGAGATAAACTAGTGTTCAATTTGAGTAATTTTTAATTCATTAGGTATATTTTAGTATTAAAAATGTGCTAAGTACTAATGATTTCTACATATGCATGATTTGAAAGTAAGATATTCTCTTCAGAGTAGATTGGTCAAGAATGTATTTAATAATACTAAATAGAATTTTTTGTCGTGAAAATGGGAGATTTCCTCAACCCTCAGTGTGGGAAATTTCCTCAAGCCTTAGTGTTTGATTTGTCTGTCAGTGTCCCAGGAAAGCCGAGACACCTGTACCCAGCCAGTCTGTCAGTGTCCTGTTAGGGGGACCCCTCACTGAGCAGTCCTGCTGGTTCAGAGGTTGCTTTGACTGACTCATTCAGGGAAACACCAACAGCATAAGGGAGACCCTTCAGCAGGTCTTCCACTTAATGAGCCCTCAGCAGGTCTTCCACTTTATTCGAGTGCTAGCAACTGCCACTGCTCATGGAGGACTCAACACCAACAGTTTACAGAATGACACTATTACTATAAGATTTTGACACATAATTTAGGAGATCTCTTTGTTCAGAAATTCGTTTAGCCGATGTTTCATTGCAAAGCAGACTTGTTTCCTTCATGAGCCTAATTAGATTTTTTAACTGGCAAACAAAATCTCTGACATAATAATGTTGTCTTCTGGAGTAACTTGCTGTAACTCCCTTAACAGAGTGCCTGGTGGCACCGTACAATGCCAGAAGCCCATTGCATTCCTACAGTCATTGCAGTGGCAGGCACAGAGTTTGTTAACAGCAAGTACTGAAAGCAGTTCTGGTAGGAAGGAGTGATTCTGCTTGAGAGGCATGAAAAGCAGTTTTGTGCAAGGAGAGAACAGAAGTTGGACTGGAATCCCTATCAGATCCATGGGAATGCAATGCTCTCAAGCAATAGAGTGCTTCCTACCAAATTGTTCAGAAGTATTTGGTGGGCTCAGTTCATGAAATTTAGCAGCAGTGTGACATACTGACAGGCTGTGCCCTCTAGAGAGGGCATATGAAAAGTATGTAGAGAAAACACACTTCAGAATGAAAACAGAGAATCTCAGAAGAATGCTTCAATGGACTATTTGTATGCTTTAATGCATGGTTAAGGCTGTGGCTGAATAATGACCTTTACAAATGTATCCATAAAGAGGAGCTGAATATAGCTCAGTTTATGAATAGGAAGAAAACCTTGGCACTACTGTAATCTGGGTGGTCAACTAAGAAGGAAGAAAATTATTAATACTCATTTCACTTTCATAAAAGCAAAATCAATCCACTCACATATTCTCATATTTAGACTCCGATGTCATACACAGCTTTTCAGCTGATATTTTATGTTAACTTAGTACCTTGAGAAATTACTGTTGTGTTAGGAGATTGAGTACAATGAAGTTTAGCCTTTCACCTTACTGTAAAATCTGTCTTACATGGAGCACAAAACTCAAAAAAGGAAAATTATTTTCATTTATATTATCAGTCTTTGTGGCACTCTGAACATCTTTACAAATCCCTAACATTTTTATATTGTCTTTACAAAGTGGCTTAGATCACCTCTTGATATTTTTATTTTCTCACAGTTCTGAAAGCTTTTTCAGTGTTGTTAAATATAAATTAATAGCTCAGAGCAGAGCAATTCGAATAAGGGAGAACACAGTCCAGATTGTGTAAGGTTAAACGCAGTCTACATATAAAAATAATTGGTTATCTCCTACAGAAAGCTTTGAATATCTCATACAGTGAGTTCTAAAAGAAATACAAATTCTTGACCGGCAAAAAAATGAACCAAAATCTGAGTAACAGATTCACTTGAGTAACACTTTTGTCTCTTCTGATGACCTTGAACATAAGGGAAAGACAAGTTTATCCATTTTGGAATGGGTTGGTTAACTGTTTGACTTTTTCTCTCTTTTTTTTTTTTCCCTCCAAGGGATTGACAGAAGAAAATCATTTATTTGTTTCCATGTAGGAAGTTTTTTTTATGCAAGAACCAGTTAAGAAGGCAAATTTATATTAAACTTTTCACTGCGGGCTAATATGAGACATGAACAGGGGACAATACTTCGGTTGGCTTCCTATGCTAGTAGAAATTCCTGTGCTCTTAAATTGAATTGAAGACCAGCCTGAGAATAAATCCTAACAGAGATAGCCAGAGAATTTGTTTTAGATAAGCTCGGGATTTATACGTCTTTTGTTGTTGACCTATATTATATAGCTTATGCTGTCTCTTTAAAAGATACTCAGTGACTCATAAATTTCCTTCAGGGAATCTTTGCCCTCATCTTCTTCAAAGACATATCTATCTGTGCAGAACATTAAATCCCCTTGGTGGAATAAATTGTTAAATTTTATGCTTTAACATAAAATGACAAAAGTTCTAATTACCCACTCACCTTCTGAAAATATGACATCCTGTATTGGCAGGTTATATTGATTCATTTCACATAAAAAAAATTGCAAAATCTGGTAATTCTTAGATCATTTAAAAAGTAAAATAAAGGCAAAAAGGAAACAATTCAGAGCAGGATCTCCTAGGATGTAACCTGGATATTGCAGGTGTAATTTTAGTCTGGTTTCAACTGGAGACACATTCACATTGGCCATTCACATTGGTCTATTTTTTTTTCCTTTTCCCCACATTCTACAAAAGAGCTTCTTTTAAATTTATTTCTGTAGCCAGTAAATTTGAAATTTCCAGTAAAAACATTTGCACTTAAGGAATAATAATTAAAAATCTATCCGTACTGGTAATCACTGCCTAGAGCTGTTTTCATGGAGGGTTTTCTTTTCAAAGAATGGGTCTAATTAGTTCAATATATATATAAGAATTGTTTATGAGGATGCTAAAGGAAAACAGACATTACACACTTTCTAAAGGTGTTTAGAGCAAAATTAAAAAAAAAAATTAAAAAATAAATAGTGACTAGAATATGACATTAACTGGATGTCCAAGTAATATTTACTGCTTTATTTCTGTGATTCTTCTCTTTCATGAGAAAGCTATGAGTGTAAGACCCAAATGATCATCATGCCGTACCTTTGTGGTCCAGTCCATCTCTTTTTTGGAGCAGAGCAGTTTTACAAAGAGCATGTAATACGATTCCAATGGGAAAAATTAATGTTACTGCAAACCAAAGGTAAGAGATTATCGACAATCCCATTTCTTTTAAAAGGAAAGGATGTGACTTTAGAAGAAATTTGGTTAGGAATTGTTTTGGTTTGGTCCTGCAAAAAGATTATCCAGGCTGGTATTCCAGACTAAGAAATCATACTAAGAATTAGGATTCCAGGTAGAAAAATGCCTCCCAAAATGTTTTTAAAAGCAGTCTTACAGCAAAAGGATAAACTGTAGAACAATTTTTCCATTTGCAGTTGGCTGTCATGTCCAGATGCCTGATCTGATAAGAGAAAACCAGTTTTTTATCTAGATGGAAAAAGGTGTTCTTGTCATGCAGTCAGTCCATGACAAACCACCTAAGCAACTGTAGCCTTTTTACTTCATAGAAAACCTATAGTTCATGTTTCCTTTTTTTTAACATCCTCTAGAAGGAACATATTGTCCTCAATAGGACACAATCAGGTGAGCTTTGCTGCAGCAGTTTCAGAAATAAATTTAGTCCTCAAAATGTCATGATGAAATGTTCTTGACACAGAAATGGAAATAAGACCTGAGGGGGAAAGATGAAATGGCCCTTCTGAAATAAAGCTAGGTAGTTATTTGGTGCACTAATATGCAGGCATCCTTACCACTCACAAAGAAAAAGCCCCTTGGAATTAAATCTTCACACATGAGCAATGGTATAACTGAATGACTAAACAAATAGAAGTATACAGCTTTGGTAACTTTCTATTCAGTGGAGAGAAAACCATACTCTTTTTAAATTGAAATCTACTAAAAAGACTAAATTTAATTTCAATCTACTAAAAAATGTCATTAAATGAGATGAAGTGTGTGTATCGATGCCTACAAATTTCTTTAGAGGGCACCCTGCAAACATGAAGCATGCTTAATAGTCACTTCCAATGCAGAACCAGTCCTTTGACTTTGTACATCAGCTGGTGAAAATAGGTGAAAACAACTACAAAATCTAGTGAAGTGTGCAGGAAAAAAGTTCAACTAGAAAACAAGTCACCAGCCATCTATTCTGCAGGTACTAAATGCCCCACATTTGAAGCCAAATCCAAATGAAGATGACAGTGTTTTCATGATTATAGAAGAGGCATTTATCTCATAGCAGTACAGTAGCAGTCTAAAACATAAAAGCACAATGAAAAGAAATTTACTTTGATAAAAGTTAAGAAATACTAATTTTCTGAAGCTTTTCCTCTATGGCAGCTGCTGCTGCATGATGGAAAAGCATGGGTCAGGATCTTCTAAAGATAAGTTCTAAAATCCTTCTTCAGCAGCCCAGGATCCAGCCAGCTGCTGGAACCCAGCTTGTTGCCCAGGCATCTGTGCCTGGGCTGGAGACATGGCTGACACTTTCTTCGCAGTTTCAACCAGTTTCAAAGCTGAGTACATATTCCAGCAACAGGGACACAATCATGGACATGCACAGAGACCCAGACACAGATTTACCAAGGACATTGACATGGTTAGTCACACAGACTGAGACAAGGCACTACCTTCAGCTGCCCCTACAGACAGAGGACAGGGCTCACATCAGACACAAGCACAGCTAGCCACCTCCCATCTCCTCTTCTTTGGCTGTTAGAGACAGCAGCTCATGAGTGCAGGCACACATGCACACATGGATGCACTCTGCTCACAAGCACACACACCCCCTCTTGGGTGCCACGAGTACTAGCATGGTCAGGTTTTATGTCTCTGTGTGTTTGTTCCCCTTGTTTACCTCATTCTCCTAAACTGACAAGATCGTTAGTCAGATAATATTATTGAAAAAATAAACATTTCCACACTCTATGTATCCTTACCAATTAGTGCATCTACCCACATTTGTTCTCATCACTACCTCTCTTCCATCTCTTGGCCAGTTTTATTCTTCTGTGTGGTCTTGCTTACTGTTTCCTCCATTCCTTTTTCCACTGAAAACACCCTTGCCTATTAAGAAAGGCTTTGACCAAATATGCTCAAAGGAGCAGCCAGTGTCCTTCTACATACCCGTATGGAATACATTAGCAGCTTTACAAAATCTGTCAGTGTGAAATTACACCTAAATATCTGAATGCATGTGTTTTCCTGTACAGTAGACACTATGTGGCTTATCTCTTCACTCAGAGACCCAGTGGGGAGGAGGCAGCCCACTGTAAATTTATATCCTATTATATAACTCTCCTGGTTTAAGAAATGCAGCCACTTTCACTACATTTTTCGTAGATGGAATTATATTAAACAAAGACTACTGCTATTTCAACACGTGAAAAAGTTACACATGGAATATATCAAAATGGAATACATGTGCTCTCTAGCCCACAACCTTGAGGTACTTCAAATTAGATAATCTGGAGTTCACTCTTGGATTCATCATCAATTAAGTAAATCTACTAGATGCCATATTTGATGAGGCTTCCTTTAGTAAATATTGGGAGAAGAAAAATATTCAAAAAATTGTTTTTATTTCTTGCAATGCAACACTTTCAAGTGCTCTTATTCTTATGGGAAAGGTTTCACAAATATAAAGGCAAGAACCAAGGTCAGTTAGTAGTTTGGCTGATCTTTAATTTAAGAGGGAGGGAATTTTATCAAATCTTTACCTGATTTTTACATCAGCTGACATGAGAAGAGGAATTTATCATGAGGTTTCTTTATTGTTTCAATTTTTATTGTATCAATTTACTAGTATGCATTTCTTACAAAATAATATAAATAGAAATTATGTCGATCATCACTTCTTTCTGTGTAACTGTCTGTGCTGACAAGAATCCAATCAAGATATATGTTAATTCTCATTCCTTTCTGTACACATTATACCTTCTTTTTTTACAGAAAGTCAAACACAGATTTTATTTCAATCATTCAGTGCTATAAATGTTCTATGAATCACTATTGAAAACTAACAAAGAATTATTAAGTTAGCATCAGATAAAGAGATTTGACACAATTGATCCCACCATTCTATTAGCCTTGCTTTAATGTTATACTATCACATTTAATCTCCAACCTTCCTTCTCCAAATCAAATAATCTAAACCCTTCCATCATTTCACTGAATAAAATCCTTTACTCCATCTTTCTCGCCAATGAAAATTTCATTTTTTTATCTAAATTTTGCCTAGTTCTGAAATACCACTTTAAAATGTTCCATGCAGTATTTAATGTATGGATGAATTACTGAAATAATAATGAAACTGTGACATTTTCTATATTACAGTATGACACATGTTTCTTTTTTAACAGTGTCAACATCCTGTTCATGCTTTCAATCAATGTTGTTTGCTCAGTAGGGTTTTTCAATGGCCTATTGTGGAGCCTCCATTTTCTCTCTGAAGGATACAATACCATCATTGTGTCTGAATGATTTAACTCCTTAGTGCCAATGTGCAAAGACTGCTGGCTCATGTTATTGTAAGTGACCTCTTTCAGTGCAGGGCAATTAATTTATTTGTAAAGCATATTTCATTCAATTTTACCATGTTTTTCCAATGGTGGCTCTATGCACTAAAAAAAATTAAACATTCATGCTCAGCTGTTCTAATACCTCAATTTAGAATTGAAAAAAAATTAACTATTCATATTAGTTGATATTCATATTTTCTTTAAGGTAGAATTATAGTCTTAGAGATGCAATTGCAATTCTGCTCTATTCCAGTTTTCTCACCAGGCCAAAGAACATAATTGAGCCAAACAACTGCTCAACAAAGAAAAGTACATGTGAGAACACTGATCTTTTTAATACTGTTGTGAATATTTATGTATACTAGATATGCATAATTCTGCTTTATATTTGGTAACCAATTAATTTCTCTACGTACAAATGAAAGTGAGACAATTAATTGATTAAGACAGTAACAGGAAATATGCACATGTTTTTTGAATGTCCTCCTTTACCACTGACGAAACGTATTTTATATTCTCTCTAGATTATAAAAGTCTCATCTATATTTTAAAAATAAACAGTAAACAATCATTTAGAACCTTTCTGGTTTATGTCAGGGCATTAAAATGGATATTTGTCTGATGTATTAACTTGAGAAAACAGGTGACTAAAATTGTATTAATTTAAGGTTGTCCAACTACTTTCTATGCTTTTGTGCGAGTCCTACTTTAAATAAATTAAGGTGTGTTCAATTGAGCTACAATCAAGAATGAGAGTAAAGTAATAGTTTCTAGAGAATGCTTTTAAAAATGGCTGATAAATAACAATTTTTTTCAAATTTAAAGCAGGTAGAGAAAATAATAAGCACTTATGATATCAAAATAACCTGCATGGAAGGCTGTTTTTTACTAAGTATCATGAATCTATTCAGTTACGTGTTTGCAATATTTCAAAAACTTATACCTACAGTTAAATTTATAACATATTTATTAATGTTAAAATGGGAATTAAGAAAACAGTTTTCTTTTTTGGTAACAGCATGATTGCTTTGATTAAATTAGTAAATCCCATCCCACTTAAGCTGTATTTGAAACATTAAGCTAGCCAAAAGCTTTTTAAAATAGCTGTAGGAATAGAGAACCCCATTTAGACAAAGATCCTGCTACAACCTGAGCAAAGAACTTAAATGGATTAGTTTTGATTCATGCTTTAGGTTTATGTCAGAAAAAAACCCTACTTAAAAGTATCAATACTCATTTAAGAATTTATTTTATTAAAGCAAGTTTGTATCTTTAAAAGATTATTGAAATTACAATTGATGAAACATTCGGACACAGCAGCACAAAATCATTAAGTTTGCAAGACACCTTCAACTAGTCCAACTATCAATTCAGCACCACCATAATCACCCCTAAACCATATTCCCAAGTGAGACATCTGGAGACATATTGAACAATTCTGGTGACTCCTCCACTTCCCAGTGTAATTTATTGCAATGCCTGACCATTTTTTCAGTGTTTTTTTCCTAATATCTAATCTAAACCTCCCCTGGTGTAACTTAAGGCTATTTCCTCTCGTTCTTTCACTTAAGACATGGCCGAAGATACCAACTGTCTACAACTACCTCCTTTCAAGTAGTTGTAGAGAGCATGAGCCTTTTCTAAACTAGGCAGCCCCAGCTCCCTCAATCCTTCCTCATAAGACATGCTTTCTAGACCTTTCACCAGCTCTGTTGCCCTTCTCTGGACATGTTCCTGCACCTCAATGTCCTTGGAGTGAGGGGCCCAAAACTGAACACAGGTTTCAAGGTACAGCCTCACTGGTGCTAAGTTCAGGGGGACAATCGCTTCCCTAGTCCTGCTGGCCACATTATTCTTGATATATGCTAGGATGCCATTGGCCTTCTTGGCCACCTGGGAGCACTGCTGGCTCTTGTTCAGTCAGCAGTCAATAAGCACCCCCAAGTCCCTTTCAGCTGAGCAGCTCTCAAGCCACTGTTCCCCAAGCCTGTAGTGCTGCCTGGGGTTTCTCTGACCTATGTGCAGGACGTGGCACTTTGCCTTGTACCTCATGCAGTTGATCCAGGCTGTCCAGATCCCTCTGAAGAGCCTTGCTATCATCCAGCAGATCATCACTCCCACCAAAGTTGGTGTCACCTACAAACTTATTGGGATCTTGCTGTTTGACATTTTTTTCAATGGTTTGAAATTTCTCATTTAAATCATCGATAAAGGTGTTAAACGAGACCAGTCCCAGTAGTGAGCCCTGTGGAACACTGCTAGTGCCTGGCTGATCATTGGACTCAGTTCCATTCACCACTACTCTCTGGGCCTGGCCAGCCAACCAGTTTTTCATGCAGCAAAGGGCACACCCATCTAAGCATAAGCAGCCAGTTACTGCATGCAAATGCTGTGGGAGACAATTGTCAGAATGTTTACCAAAGTCTGGACAGACACCATCCACAGCCTCTCCCTCATGTCATGCTCTTTCCCTAACATGGAAAGTTACTGTATCTTGTAGCCTTAAATCTCTGCCTGTTCCTAACTACATCAGTACGTGGAATGCAGAAAAAATATTTGTCTTACAATGCCTCCTTCCATTCTCTTGCTAGAAAAAATTGTCCTAAACCAGCCTCCAAAATTTACTTTTCTTCGAAACTTGAAAACAAAACCCTAAATACATGTTACATTTTAATTTTTCTCTTTATATGAGCAAAAGTGGAAGTCCAAGTTTTGAAAAAATACCTCTTTCTGCCCAATCCAGGTGTCTCAGAATCCTTTTCAAATATATTTTTCTTTCTTTCTTAGTTTTATGTTTAAAAAATTAAAATTAAAATATTCATAATCAGTGCTTCGTGAATTTGATTGGTTTCTGGCCATTGTCTATATAGGATTTATAGGGACCTAAATACCTACAGACAAATTCAAACTTGTTCCATCTGATTAATCATGTCTGGCCATCTTATGTCACTCCAAGATGCAAATGATACTGGCAATTCTCACCAATTTAACACAAGAGAACACATCTTTTGCTGCCACTTTTAAGACAAACTGTCCCAGTTTTGATATAGTCCCCAAACTATATGTGTAGTTTGTTGTAGTTCCAGTACAGCCTTCAGTCTTCAGTGCCATCTGTGCTGTGACTTACCAGTCTGGTTTGTGCTTTCAGCCTGTCAGTCTAAGAGGAGAGGAGAGGTAGTGCATAGAGAACAGTCTAGGTCCTTAGATATAATTAACTTGTTGAGTATCAAAGCCGGGAAGGCTAGTGAAGACTGCACTAACACATTTGACTTTCTTTTAAGATAGAGGTATCTTCTTTGGAGAAATATTGGTGATTACACAGAATTTCCATTAATATTTTTTGTCTCTGTGAGACCCTTGGTCAGAGAAGGGACAGTGGCAAAGTAGCAGAAGTATCCAGATTTCAGTGCTGTATTGTCAGACTTGAGGTATTTACCATTATGCCAAGTCTGGAACAGGACTGCTATTTCTTTAATGCAGCTAGGAATGACGTTGTCATACACAGTAAAGTAAGTTATTTTCCCTCAAAATGACCTTGTGTGAATACAATATTGCAAAATGTCCATATTTTAATAGCAATAATATTTAATGGCACTATGGATGAGCAAGAAACCATATGGGAGATGGCAAAATGGACAGAACAAATATACCAGGTATTGAACTTGTCTTTGAAAGTAGCAATAAGATAACTAATTATTTGAGATATTTAAAGGTACATAGGCTGAGGATGGTCTCATGTCAGTTAGGAAACAATTCAGCATTTGGCAAAGAGACAAGATAAAAGTGCTAACAGATCAATTCTATTTTTTAGTTTTAAGATTGGATATGAGTATTCTCCAAGACACTGACAGATATATAACATTCAAAAATACATTTAAGAAAAGAAAAACCCCCGAGGAAAGCAAAGCACTGGCTTCAGCAGTGTTGTGTTAAGTGTATAGGTATTTAGCAGAAAATAACTTCCCTTGGATTCCAGATGATCCTGTAAGACAGGAGAGAATGAGTGTGGATGAGCTTAATTTTTGATTATAGCCAGTTTTGCACTACAAGTCTGGTTGAGTTCAAACCAACCCAGTACTATGGGCCTCCTTGTATTCAGTGAGGACTTACATGATTCAGATTCACGAACAGTAGACTTTATTGAAGCAACAGAAAAGCAGGTTCAGGATTGCCCATGAAAAATGCACTAACTGCAGAGTATTAGTGTGTGTTAGTATGTATTGTAACAGAAAGTATAAGAGGGATCTAGTAACAATATATATAGAGAGACACATACATACATACATACATACACACGTGTGTATATAAATATATTAAAAAAATGAGTATTCCGAAGTGTGTTCTAATCCAACACGGTTGGAGTGCAAAGCTCACCTAAAGGCAGCCCTTCAGGAAAGGAGGAGAGATGCAGTCCACTGACTGCTCATGGGAGGGCAGAGGTGTTCTCCTCCAACTTTTTCTGAAGCCTCTCTTTTATTCTATAAATATTGGCTGGTCACAAGGAGAGGGAACAATCCCATATTGGTGGGGCTTGGTGACTTTGGTCATATATGCATTACATGTCCCATGTTCTCCTTCATTTGTATCACAATGGATGTGTAATTTAATGTGTTAATGGGGCTTAATGAGAGTCTCAGTCAGAATTTATAGTTGACAAAAGAGGTAGAATAAGCACTTTGGTCCTTCTCCTAGTACTGAGAAGGCAGTAAAGGCTCTCTGATCTTCATCAGCGTGTCTTTGCACACATCCTTACCTCCTTAATGAAGCAGATTTTTAATGAGGCTTGTTTTTCACAATGAAGGGACTGGGGCTGTTGGCTGGTACAGAGGCTCAGTGTTCTTCTGGGCCTCCCTGGAACATCAAGTTGTGAGAACTCTGCTTTTCTTCAGACATTATTCTATTGTTAGGCCTTGCTTGGGCCAAGTGCAAGATAAGCAAGGGGCCCAGTTCATGTATTTCTCAACCAGCCCCATCAATACTTCACTTTCTTAAAACAACACTGTACAATTCTGACCATTTACCGGAAGGGGTAAGACTTTGAAATTGTAGAACCAAACATAAACATACCTGATGTTACTGTTTTGCTTGAGATGTCTTTTTAGATGTAGTAAAGTCGCTTTTGGAGAAAAACTCAAAGATTCATCTACTGAAATGTGAACACCTAAGATACGAGAAACTGCTTTTAAACAGTCTTTCTTCAGAGAGTCTAAAAACTTTGACACAATTTCCCTGCATATGTCTGAAATTAAATGGGAGATGAAACCTTCCAACAACGAATATAAAAGTTTTTTGAGACATTTATATGTGAAGATAGATATAAGCCAGTTTATAATAATTGATAAACGCTGTAGCTTCCATTACTTTTTCTGCAAGTACAACTCTTGCAGTTTTCCTTTAAGAGTCACTGGCTTTAGTCTGGTTCACCCAAGAGTGAGAGAACAGATTGGACTGGAATTGTCCTTGCCGTCACAAGGTTGAAACCTACCAAGTCAGGTCCCCAGTTGTTTTAGTTTCCAAAGGTACAAGTGGAGAAGAGTCCCATCTTGCATTCTGTCCGGTGGTTAGAGACTGAGGAGTAGAAAGATTTTTCTGAAATTTTCATTTACTGAGAATTATGGGCAATGCAATTATTTCTTTCATGAATTCTGCAGTCAAGGGATTTTTATCCAGAGGTGCACTTTTCCTCCTCTGCTAGCCATGAACTTTCAGAAACAAATTCCACAGGGAAGACAGACATTTCTTCAGACATACTGCTGTCACTGGTCTCCTATAAGATTATATCTGTTACTTATTGACTTGGTTTCACTCAATGTGTAAAAGCTGTGCAAACCTCACAAAAGTCAAAAACAATCCCATATAAGTAGACATTTTCTCTACACAAAACAGATGTTCCTTTTTTGAGCTATCTGGATCTCTTTCCTGAGAACGGATCTGTTTTCTAGATAGGAAGCCTCTATCTAAGATTGTTGCCTTGCTGGAATTGGGTGTTTATAACTCCATAATGAAATATCAAAATAGAGTGGGATAAATGTGGCCATATATTGTCCTTTTATTCACAAGCCCCTTTACACTAAATAACTAAACAGTAAAATGAAAATATTTTTCACTTTCTTCTCTAAGGTTCTGTGAAATTGAGCTTTGTTTTAGATAATAAAGATGTTCAAGTACTCTTCCCAATTTTACACATCTGATTTTCAAAATCCTCAATGTATTAAAAACTTGGTTATCAGCTTCTGGATCTGGAATAAGAGATGAAAATGTTGGGGTGTTACAGTATTTTTCAACATTTACATTCTTGACACATCTTACCATGCAATGGAAATTCCAGAATAATTCCATGATCCCCATGCTTTTGAAATAGAATGTACTTATTCAAGATTTGATCCTGTACTTTTGGAGAGCATTTATCTTATCCAAATCTGAAGAGGTTAGATTTGCTGTGAAGTCTGAATAATTAATCTATTTCATGGATCATTGAAAACCAATTAAGTTGATTATTCAGATTATTTTAGAATACTTTAAACTTTTTTTTCCTTAATACTTCACACCCTAAAAAGTTGTAAACACTTAGCTATCATCAAGAAATGGGCATGTGGTATTGTTTGAAGAGAAATCTCAAAAAGGTTCCCATAAAGATTTTTTTAAACCAATTAATATTCTATATAATTTTTAAACTGCAAAAATATGAAGGATTAGGGATGAAAGAGGTGTTTGGCATGAAGAGATGGAAGGAAATAATATTGGAGAACATGCAACGAAAAATAATGTTATTAGCAGATGAGATTTTTTTTTTCCCCTGAATATCACCATCAAAGCAATCTGTTGTTTTTTTAGAAAAAAACATGTACAGATGGAAGAAGTCACATGCAACATCTATATTCTAAGTACCCACTAAAAAAATAACAAGGCTGAAAATACCATGAAAATAAGTCACTAAAATTCCAAAATAGTAGTGAGAGGATAAAAGGGCTAATGAGGAATTGACAACTACATGAAAATTCAAGGATACAAAACTGTTCCTAAGACAATCACATACTATCCTGTGTATGTCATGGAATATGAAAGCACTACCATCTAGTACCACGTAACTGCAGTACAGCAAAACCAGCAGAATTAAATCAAGGGCAGCTTTCTGAAGTTGGAGATACCATGCCTGGACACTACCCCACCACAGTGCAGAGCATGTGGGGGGTTTTGGGGTCTAAACAAGTCTCATTTGGGTCTGAAGTCAACTCTTCTTCTTTACCTGTGCTTGATCCCCAAGTACCTCCATCTGCTCTTTCCAGATTCCAGTCCTCACTCAGGGTTGTCATTAAGACTATTTCACTCTGTGCTTTCACCTCTCAGTGTGCTCAGTCATTTGTGACTCATCATCACTGCCAGGTCCATGATGCCTCTTGAGCATCTCTTGTGATAGATTCTCAGCAGCAGTAGGTTTTCTTCTACTCGTAACCATCTAAGCAATTTATAAATATCAGCCTTCTGCCCTTCTTGACATGCAGTCATATATAGCCCACACAAATAGGTACAGCGATCACCTGTTTTTCTCATACTGTTGCTCTGTTACTTTAGAAGACATCATCCACACTGATACCATATTGAACCTATATGATTTTCGTCCCAAGGAAGAGAGCTGTGGATTTTTTACAGCCAATTCTTTTCAAGGTTTATATGTACATTAGTTCAAGGACAGCTCTTGAGCATGGAACATAATGTACTTAAAAGACATACTAAAGTAAATGCACATTCTGGTCCTAAAATCCAAAGGAACACATCCAAGGGGTGAAACAGGTAGTGTTTATGTCATATGGCCTCATATCTAAACAGGAGTGAAGAACTGAGATTGGTATCTTTGAAAGATTTGTGGGAACTGGCTCTCCTCTTTTCTTCCTTGTAGCAGACCTCAGTGCCTCCTCCCTCTATTCCTTGTTCTGTTTAATCTTTAAAATAACCTTTTTCACCTGGTCTGAGACTTCTCATTTACTCCCTCTCTGTTGTCCATGCTTATCTTTATGATGAATTAGGATCCCTTGATTTAAAAGAAAGCCAATGTATTTTCTTATGGCAACATTCCCTCTTCTGTAGTTCCAGCAGAATTTAATTGAACCTGTTGCATTTCTATGAAGTTATTTAACCCAACCAGTATGAACTATTTGACAGAGAAAAAATGCCTTCTAGAAGATAGCCCACTAGAAGTTGACAGCATACTGGGACAAGGTTTTACTTCTCACACGTCAGGAAGTAACTATATTTTCTCTTAGAACCTGTGATATTCAGGGTGTGTGGTGCTATCTGACTCCAGATCTTGATTTCCAGGACTAGTAGCAGTACAGATAAGGGGCATTATGCTATGAAGTGTTTCCATTCTCTCAATGCAGTGGCATGAAATTCAGCAAGAATGCATGGAAGGTCTGTTGCAAATGAAAACAGAAAAATCTGGCTAGATTATATGCTTCCAAAAATGTCCCAGCAGAGACTCACTGAACTGCAACAAAAAATGCCCTGAGGCTCTGTCTCATTGAACATAATCTATTCTAGGATTACAGGAATACTTTTTGTATTAATCATTAAGAGATGAAGGTCTCTGCAGGAGCCAGGACACTAATATAGAAACTAAGAGTAGGATTGAGGGACAAAAAGGGTCACTGATCCATTTCTGATACATGGTGAATAATACATCTTTATGATATCAATATATATTTAGAAAAACAGAGTTAGAAAAAGGGGTAAAATCTGGCAAAGGTAATAGGACAGAATAGCCACGGGAAAGAATTGGAGGGTGAGGTCATGGAGATAATGTGGTGAAATCTGAGAGGTGGATTTCTGGTTGGATAGCTTCTGTATCAATTCTGGGGGAACTCTTCTCATCCGAGTTCAAGACAAGTGTTCTTTTGCATTACTCTTTTTTTTTTTTCTTTTCAGAATATCATTGCATTCTTAATTCATGTCATCCAATTCTTTTTCCATTATGTCTGCACAAATATCATCAACTTTGTGAGTTGTTTACATTTTTGTACTTCTTGACATTTTTCTTTTGCTCTATTTATGCTGCTTTTCATAATTTAATTAATTTGATCTTTTTCATGATTTTGAATCCTAAATAATTTCATCAAGAAACTGTCCTCCAAATTCGTCTTAAATTGAGCTAATAATCTTCTTTCAGATCCATTTTAAGATAAGCTGTATAACTTGTTATTATAATTAAGCTTTTATCCATAGCTCTTCTGAAGTTTTATATCAAGACCTGTTGCACATGGGTAAGTAGTATCTTTCTTCAGGCTGAGCTAGCAACTAACATTCAATTTAACTGTAAAAATACCAGCCTTAAACACATCCTTCAATTTTTGCTTCTGAAATTTCTCACTACCTGTTTTAAAGATTTATGAGACACCAGAAATAACCCCCCCCCCCAAAAAAAAAAAAAAAAATTTCTTTCTTCAAAGCTACTTGAATTTTATGGTTTGTACTTCATGGCTACACATGGCACAACTGTTACTTAAAGAAAAAAGCAAAATAGGAACTCTAGGGATCAGTTACCTAATAAAATTCCTGCAATTGTACTCTTTCCAGGCTACATTTATTCATTCTGCCCTGAGAAACTCTGCTCTGTTTGCTATACTGACTGGTAGACTTTAAGTAATCTGTTTCTGAGAGCATTGATCTCAGAAAGATTTTTCTGTTCATGAATGTTGTCAGATATGTAGAATATAAAATATTTACGTGTTTTACATGGAACAGAAAATGTTTACGAAGGTGTTGCCTCCTGGGGATTTTAGGCAGCTGCTTGTGTGAGGGTGTTTTGGTGTTTCTTTAAATTTCTAAAGGGTACTAACTCTTTGAAAAATAATATGCCTTTTTTTTTTTTTTAATTTAGTAGTAATAGCAGTAATTATCATTATCTTTTCTCTCAATAATTTTATATCCTTTTACCCTTAAGAGTGTACATCCATATCAAAAAATTTCTTGGATACAGAGAAATACTTGCTTATTGAAATTGGTTTTAAATTTCTAGCACCTGAAATGTCTTTTGAAGGAAATGTCATTTGAAGAATGGGACAGTTAAACTGTAGGAGGAATGTGCTGAGGTTTTAAAGGTAAAATCTGATTACTTATCAGGGAATTATGCAATACTAGGGAGGCATACAAATAATAACATTTCAGAAAGTATTATAACAGAGAAGAACAAAATAAAAGAAAACACCAATAAAATAAATAAGCAGTGTCCCAATTGTGCCAGTATTACCCTTTCCTACTGAAAACCTTCTAAACTATGGGAGCAGTGGGAATAAAAGTTGTTGCTGCTTCTAGAGTGACTAGCAAATTATGCTATTTTGTTGAAAATCTATTTCTGATACATGATGATTATCATGTATTATGATGATTATCATGTATTATTATATCAATAAATAGCTTTACCAAGTATAATCTACTCATTAAGGATACATTTTGTCAGAGAAGTGGAATTTAAAATAGAGCTAAATAATGTTAAAATATCTCAGACTCAGTAGAAGGTTTATACACTCAAATTTGTATTTATACAAGTCAATCTGTAAGAGAACACAAAATAGTATGGTATGGACTCCTTTGACAGGAAGTGAAAATTTTGTAACAAAAATGACTGCATGATTAGACCTTTTCTGAACAAGGACCAAAGCAAACTACAAAAAAAAATTAAGTTTGTAAAGATAAATATTAAAAGAGACTTGAGCTTTCTACTTAAATAAATATCCAATACATTTGAGAAGGTAACATACTTTAAAATGAGGAAAGGATATATTTATTGTATATTACAAAACCAGTTTGTAGAACTCTGCTTGCTTTTAGATGTCATTCAGGAAGTCACTTGGCATAAATTAGCAAGGAACTACACCTCCATCAACTTTCTAGACATGCGGGATCAGTCAGTCACCAGCTTTCTAGACACAAGAGTTTTTCTATAGGGAAGGAGGAATTTGGGAGGAGGGTTGTTTAGTTACCTTGGGAGGGTGAGGATAGTGTTGCGCTTAGGGCTTTTTTGTTTTTTTCTTAGCATAGAAAACACCTAACCATTATCATTTAGGACAGTTAAGAAATTCCTATGCCATACTTTGGAGCAGTAGGCAAGAACTGCCAAGTTAGATCCATCCCAAAATCTTGCAAGTGTACATTTTACTGCAACACAATTAATAAATGGGATCCCAACAGTTATGTAGGCTAAGCTCAAAATCTTGGTTTCGAGAAAAGAAACAATCTCTGCATCTATGTCAAGCTGAAGATTTACTTTTATTTTTTAAAATAGTCTAATTCAAGAGTCATTATTAGTTTATATATAATTGCTATTAAAAAACACAATGCAGTTAAAATCCTTATACATAAATTTAGTCTCTACATCCTTTGCTGATGTTCTTGCTTTTTGTGCTAAAACTGGTGGTTTCATTTGGCTGATGGTGGGAGGTATTGCAGTGAAAGTTCTCTCAAAACTCAAGGCAAGATGGAAAAGGAGGCAGAACTACAGATTGTACAGTGCCACAGGTGGCGTGGGGAAATCTTATGAAACTCAGCACATGTCATGTAAGTTTGAATGGGAGGTTTAAATGTGACTGCTACTGTAAGAACATCATTTGTTAATATCCTTCTGTGCACAAATCCAAGCAGACATATTAAAGAAAATAAACTCAGAATTGAATTAAAAACAAAGAGTTAACTGGAGCAAATGCCAAATGAAGAAGTTTTCATAGGAAAAATCATATCTTGTGAACTTCACTTACACAGGAAGGCTAATGGGCAATAGGCTTCCATGGCAGAATATTTTGCTTTGCCATGTGAATAGATTAAAACTTCCATATTCAAGACAACTGTGTTAGAGAATTGTTATTTGATTCTTTCTTTCCTTTTTTTGTTTTGCTTTAGTTTTTTTCTGTCCCAGATAAAGTCATGGGCCTTGTTGTCATGAGGCAAATGGTATCCTGAAAAAAATAATAGGTCTTGGCAGTCTGTTGATCATAAGAAAATGATGCCATGCCTTTGAGAGTTATGAAAGGTTTTCCAAATAGTGACTGCAAACCACCATTGTGTTAAGATCTTTGTGGTTCTAGTTGCACTGTCCCCTCAAAGTCTCATTAACATAACTAAAATGACAATTTATTTGGTTCTTCTCAAGTTTTTTCAAAGGGGCTTATTTTGTGCTTTTCACCTTGGAGCACTAATTCACCCATTCTGTTCATCAGAGCTGCAACACTAAGAAGGAGCACAATCATACCACCACAAATTGCTTAAGTATTTCTAGAAAAGAGGATGCCCCTTGAATTTGTTTAAAATAACATGGATTGATTACTGTCTCAGCGAATTTCTCAAATATTTATGACAACTTTTTTTTCTATTACTAAAATATAAATAGTAAGTTCATTAAGAGATACTGTGGTTTACTTTCAGGCATGTGGATAATAATCAGATACAGTGTCTTGCTTTGCTACTGTTCATTTTTTGATTCAAAGCTGTACAAAGTAACCTGAAGCAACATATTGGGTCTCATAATTAACCAGCCTTATGCCAATTGTGTGTGTTAAATAACAGCTTTATACTTAGAAGGGTGCCTTTTGCTCATAAAGGCCTCTGTTGCCCTTTTGACTAACATGAATCTCTTCCTTGATATCAGTAGAATTTTATCAACAGGGATCAATTCATTCACCTGTATGAAGGATTGTGCTTTACTTATGTCCTCAGAGCTGTGCTCAGGTGCCCCTCAAGGGATGCCCAGCCCTTTAACTACCAGCACAGTAGGAACATGTGTGGTGAGAAATCTCAGAGAACCAAACACAAATCTTGAGTGCCAAGCTAACCACGAGCTGTTCAGGTGTTGGGGGACTTGTCAGCTTTGCTGTGAAACTTAGTTTCCCCAAAACCAGTCTGGTATGGAAGTACAAGCTCAATAGTGTCTGCATGAATTCATTAGTGCCCCTTGGGCATCTTCTACACCTTTTATTTAGCAAAATGAATATGCATATTGAGGTTCATAGATATGCTTGAATTACAATGGAAAAACTAAAAAAGGAAGGAAGGAAGGAAGGAAGGAAGGAAGGAAGGAAGGAAGGAAGGAAGGAAGGAAGGAAGGAAGGAAGGAAGGAAGGAAGGAAGGAAGGAAGGAAGGAAGGAAGGAAGGAAGGAAGGAAGGAAGGAAGGAAGGAATACTACAAAGGCACAAAGCAAGATCCCAGTCTAGGCAATCAATACAACAAGGACTCTAGGGCATAACATAGCTTGTTTTAAATTGAGTTTATGTCTATTCTTTAAAGAAATTGAAACCACCCTCCATTGTTCTATTTCTAAAAAGATGGAAGGTTCATCAAGTTGTTAAGAAAAAAAAGCTTCTTTCTGCACAGTATTTACTGATCAGCCGTGAAATTCTCAAGCTAAACTCTTATCTCAGAAACTCTTGTCTTAGAATTTTTGGTAATGAAAGTGCTAGAATTCTGTGCCAGTTCTCCTTCCTCCTGTGTGCTCACTTTTTATTCATAAGCCATAGTTGGGATATAATACTTTTATTTTAGTTTTAAAAAAGGTGTTTCATTAGAAAGACAGATAGATCTGATAATAAGTATATTGTATGCTTGTACTTGTTCTTTAAACATAAAACAGAAGTAATAAAACCAAAGAAATAAACAAAGCAAAAATACCCACAAACAACAACAAAACTCCAAATCCATATTTCAGTTGAAGATTTAGAAAATACTTTTCTGCTGCATTGGTCTAACAAGTAATGTTTGCATTTTGTACAATTAATTGTACTTCTGAAAGAGACTTCAGCATTTAATAGTGTATTTCTTGTCGTCTTTGACATAGCTGGAAATCAAAAAATTAATGCCAGTCGTTTAAGTTTCTGTTTCTTTCTTTTTTTGGTGTGGTTTCTTTCCCCAGGTGAGGTGTTTAATATCTGCCTCAATAAACCTAACTGGCATGGTTTTACTTACAGTTCTAAAATTACACTGGACTAAAGTGGACAAGCAATTTAAGTGGTTAGAATAAATACTGTGCACTTTAGAATGTGTGTTACGGCAAGCAAACAATTTAAGTGTTAACATAACTCAACTTCTAGTTCAAGATTTGTTTTTCTCTGTTGTCATGAAATCCTAATGAAGGAGCAGTAGAAAAAATCTTTGCCTAGGAATTTGTAGTGCAGACAAGACAATGCACAGAACTCCCCTCTATCTGAACCAAATAATTTATTACTGTGATGCCAAGAAAGGCTAAAGAAATCACACTGGCTGGGGGTGCTTTCTATTATTTCTTCTTTGAATCAGACATCTTCTATTAGATTTAAAAGAACCTTCTCCAAGACCAATTTACCAACCAGAAAATTGTCTTACAATTTAGTAAGTGTTGCTCTTCCTCAGTTAATTCATTTTGTAACCTTTTTTATGCATCATTTTAAATGTCTTAATCACATTTGCATTAATCCTAGAAGGGTGAATAAGAGAAATTTTATTCCTATCTTTCACCGAAGCCAAATCACTTTCAAGATAGAACTCTGTGTAAAAACTACCATTTAACACTGGTGTGTTTTTTTTTTATTCAATGATTAATGTTGCTCTGTATTTTTCCAGCTGGCTTTTACGCCAACACACAGAATCTGCAATTTTGGCACTACCCCACATGTCAAAATGTCACCATTCAACAAAGAATCACCCACCCTGCCACAGGGGTTCATGATGAAATGGGGTTGACTATTTCAGAGCCCTTGTATGGCTTGTTCCACTTGCAGTCTCTCAAGTAGTAACCAGCCTGTCAGAAGAATCTTGAAAACTATTTTTCTACATCTCTTACTCAAAAATAAGTTTTCAAATAGCAATGGGAAATGAATTTAAAGAAGCACCAACGATATTAATTTACCTACCCCAAGGGAGGGTTGTCATGAAGTGTCTTTGGCTGTCTCCCTAGTGTCAGGAATGGTGACCCTCCTCTCAGCCCCCTGGGGATTCGGTGGTCTAAGAGAAGATGAGATATGGTGATATGGTAAAGAATGAAGGGCTGTCTTTGCCAATTTGCAAGTCAGAATTAATTTAATTCTACTTTCCCTATTCTGTGAAGAAAGAGCAGAAGGCTGGCAGTAAGAAGGTAAAGTCCTGATGGCATCACCCTCTTGTCTTGTAAAATGTCAAGCCTGTGTTCTAGTATGTGCAGCTACCTAAATTATTAAGTTGAATTGAAAATGTAGGAAAAAGTGAACTTCCTCAACCTCTTCATTTACTTGTCATTTAATTTCATATCTTTAATTGGCTTAAAGGGACTAATGATTTGATTACGGGAGTTTGTGATTCAGCAGTTTTATAAAGCTGGAAGAAATAAATAATTAGCTTTGAAGAGCAGGTAATTCTAAATGCAGGAGCAAGATGTCCATGTAACCTCATCATTATTTGGCACTCATGACTATTGCAAAGAACTTGCTAACTTGCCAGCAGGCTTGAAGCCCTCCCTTTTGTTGTTCATAAGTGTGAAGGGACAAGAGAATATATCTGGACCAGAAATAATTTCAGAAAGTTCCATTATACACATTGTCCTCTGCACTCTGGTTGTCTGCCCAAAGAATCTGTAGACCAGTTAATCCAATTCAGAGCTGGATTAATTCTAAACACTGAACACAATACTCCTCTGTAACTAAAAAGCTCTTTTTTGATCCAACAGAGTCAAGGAAAATGCTCCATGGCAATGGAGATGCTCATTATAGGGAAATATTCTTGCCTTGTTTGTTGGCTGAAATGTGGTACAATCAGGCCATGTACTTGTTAAATTATTAATTTTCATTACACAAGTTTGATCTCATAATTTCTACTGCTGGGATTTTTTTTTAATTAGTAAATACATCTACAATAGCACTATCTGCAGCAATATAATTTTTAAAGGCAAGGTTTTTGCTTTTCAAATGTCCTCTACATATTCTGACTGTACAAGGAGAGGACGAAAGTATCTTGAAAGAGATGAGCAGGTGTGATATGATTCCACTTGTTTTCAGTAGTACTTTCAAAAGCACTGTATTAACACCTGTCAGTATAACGAGGTTCTGTCAAGTAATATTATAAATTTTAAGCCTTATACATTAATAGATTTTTTGTTGTTGTTTTAGTTTGTTTGTTTGGGTGGTTGGGTTGTTTTGTATATGTGTTTTATTTATCAAGAATTATCAAATATTATGTCTAAACTAGTGGGGAACCAATGAAGGCCTCATATAAATTTGTATATCAAAGCTGTCATATATAAATAATTAGAAATATTTTTTCTTTTTTTTCTTTTTTTAACTGCCAAAGATGCTAATAAAAACAAAGCAGAACTTCTACTGAAGTGGTTTTGCAGTTATAATAAAATACATTCTGGGAAATAAGAATGTAGCAGCATTTTGGGGTTGTTTGTCTGGAATTGAGGCATCTAGAAATATTAAGTAGTGCTTTTCATTTAGGCAAAGGGCAAGGACTAATTTGCATTCTTCTATGGCTCTTCCTATGAGCAGATCAACAAAGCAGTGTTGGCTTGAGTCCTGAAGATTCTGGCTGTTGGCCTCACTTCCCTAGCTGCCTGGTGTGTGACTCATGCATTTGCAAAGTGTATGAGGGATAAAGGGATTCATCCTGCACTCATTGACTTCAGTGGGACAGTATCAAACACAAAGACTCATTGAAAATCAATGGGACTTAGAATCCTAAGTAGGGCTGTACAAGAAACTGATTCTTTGGTTGTGCCACTGGATTTTTAAATTAGGAATAAAAGAGGAAAAAGTAGGATGATTAGAAACATATCTGTGCTAATTTTCACGGAACTATCAGAGGTTAAACAAAGCATTGCATTTGCCAAGGATGCAATTCTCATTGTATAGGAGGAAAGAAAACCATTGTGTTTTAGTAATTTTAAAAATTTCAAACAGAAAAAGATATTTTTAAAAAAAGATAAGCATTTCACTTTGAAAATGTCAATATGAAGCCCTTAATTAAAAACTATTTTTTCACTGAATATGTTGATTGTTTCAGTCTCTCTAGATTTCATTTTTAAAATAAATAGTTTGCAGAAGTGTGTATTGTGAACTCTTCATACTAAATTACATTATCAAATTGGGATGTACAGATTTGTTTCCTTAGTGGAACTAACTTGCTTTGAGGAGAGGGTTTGTCCTTCTTTGACTGTAGTCCCTTCCCTCAGAGATTCCTATTCTTATCACTAGCTGACTTCCAAAGATGCTACTGAATCGTCCCACCTTTTAAAAAGAAGCATGCACAGATTTTATCTTAACTAATACCTCAGACTGTAAACTCTGCTCATTCAGGATCCTCTCAGATAAAACTGATCAGCCTATGCAACCAACAAGGTGGAAGAACCCAGGAGAAGAGAGACACAGTGACTTGTATTCTAGCTGTATTTTAAACAGCACTTTTTTGTGAGTCAGAGACATTGAACAGACATTTCAAAGATATTTAGTAAAATATTCCTATGGATTACAGTGGGATGTACCTATATGCATCCACAGTCTGGTCTTTAGATAGCAGAAGTCTGTGCAGCTCTGTGATTTAAATACTTTTATTATTGGACTCTAGTTGAACAAAGTATTTTGTTCTAGCTTAGAATTCTCTCACTCCCCCTATCCTTGTGTAGAAAACATCAGGGCTTGCAGCTGTTCACCAGACTGGATGGGTGAATTTAGGCTTAAATTAAAGGGAGTAAAGGCTTTTTATGACTTACAGTCCCCTCTGCCACTTTTTGCTTGGTAACTGCACTCATACATTACTCCTTTGTAAGATGGAAGAACAGAGTTGGTATCTGGATGCCTAGGACCTTATCACAATCTTCTTGTAAAATTAAAATCAGTCAACTACAAAGTAAAAACTCTAAAAGAAGACAAAACACTGTCTGTCATTTGTTATCCAGATTTAGGTTAGGCATTTGACAAGGCATTTCCCAAGGGATATAAAAAAGATACTGCCAAGTTTATGAACTGACTTGGAACATCCTTATAGAGATTGTTGCTTTTCAAGCCAAGACTCTGATAAATTGCTCTGATTTCAGAGTATCAGATGAAGAGACAAAGTGTTAAGGGACCTGTGGCCTATCATTTGTTTTAGAAAAAGCTTTAATAAAAAACAAGCATAAAATACATTATTTAACTCCTTCTTATAACTAATTTCAGAACAGTGCAAGAACAATTAGCAAAAAGAAAAAAATTTGTCCATACTGTAATCTTCATATGAAATTTTAAAAAGTTAGAGACCACTTACTATGTGTGAATTTCTACATAATGGCAAATTAACTACTCAAATAATTAAGCAATCTGCTCAAAGTTCTCACTCTGATTTTTGAAGTGCTTATAAAACTTAATTGCTCAAACCCAGGAAAGAAATTAATAGATGTAAAATGTTAATTAGATGAAGACACAGAATTAAAGGAGGAGTAATGGGAAATAGGGATTAAACAAGAATAAATAAATATTTCAGTTGGGAATTAAAAAGAATAGACAATAAAAAAGAGAAATTAAATAGCAATGAACTAGCAATATATAAAGTTATTGTCCCCAAGTTACTTTAAAATATAAGATCTCACTAATTTTAAGGTATGTTGCTGAGACAGCACTATGGCTTCCCATTTACTATAAGATGTTGGAAATATTGGTTGTGTTCTGATCTGCTAGGAGTGTGGCTCCATATCATTGTAGACACCAGGGATGAGACTTAGGGCCAGGCTTTTGGAGCATAAATTTACAGGTAAAATGTGTCTGTAAATGTTATAATCAAAGGAATATGCAATACTATCAGTAAAGGCTAAAAAAAGCTCCTCAGCTGATCAGTGAGCTTTTTTAGGATCAATACACTGGTTCTGTAAATTCAGCTGACTGTGGCTTTGATGATAGCCTAGACACACATTCTAGAGTGTACTGTGGAGCCCGATATTACAAGCATCTACATTTGAGTATCTGAATCTGAAGGAGGATTTCCTTCCCTTTTGCCACTTATTCTCAAAGGATGTTTGCAGAACATACAACACTGTCAAAAATAGCCTTGCATAGCAGATCACAGAAATACAGGGCTGGATTCTATTTCCCTAATATTCCTGCTTAATGCCTCTTGGTACTTACTATACCTCTGTGCCCATGAGGCTGGAGTATGTAGGACAAGATATTGGAAACCTTCACACTTCCAGAATGAACATGTCACGTAGTTGGGAAATACACTGTCTTTTTCCTGAAATCCCTTTTAGTAAGAGAAAAGGAGGTACAGCTGTTTGCTTGCTCCAGAGATGCACATAACTCAGCTTTCAAGGGCTCTTTATTGGGATATGGGGGAAACACATTCTGCTCTAGTGATGATTTTCGCCATGTTTGACTTCAAGCTGTCCCTGTCATGTTTAACCAGTCCAGCTAATGTTGTTTCCTTTTTTTCCTCTGAAATTCACTTTCTTTGCTTCATGAAGGCTTTTTTGTTTTTTTTTTTTTTCACCTTGTCCTTATTCCAAATGGAGGTTTATGATCCACAATAGTCACAAAGCAATATGGAAGCTTAGACTGGTTTCTGAGTGGAAAAATATAAATTAAGAGGAAAATATTTGGGGAAACAGGGAGATGAAAGAGAATAAATCAGTTTAAGACAAGCACAAAAAGATTTTGCCAGGAATGTACATTTTCAAATAATTTCAGTTGGGCAAAAATACATTCAAAAAGTCACAGCTCCATCCATCCCAAGGCTCCATTCCCCAAATTTATAAAAAGAAGTGCTTTAAAACAGTTTGTTATCACCCTTGCCTACAGTATATTTGAATGCTCATCTCAGCCACACAGCATGTCTATGTATGTTGGTCAGAAGTTTCATTGAAAACATGGTGTTTACCTGTGTTATCCTCTCAGCATTAATAGTCATTTTGCTCTTGACTCTCAGATGATGAATTCATTCTACCACCTGTCTGCTCGGGGATAAACAATATTGCACAGAAATTAATGTTCCTGCAAGCATGATTAGACAAATGGAGTGGGAAGGGCTTGCTGGATTGGAAACAGGTTGGAAAGACTGGCAGTCCTTTCCATAAAAAGCTCATCAAGTGCCTGATCATCATGAAGAAAAGAGCATGTATGAATCATGACAAAATGGGAGACCTGATTTTGGACATATTTTGGAGATACATGACAGACTGTTCCCTAAAATGAATGGCATTATGAAAATTAATGTCTGCTAAATAGAATTTAAAAGTATTATTACATTAGAAGAAGTGGCATGTATTCAACCGCTGATTTCTCAGCAATCTTACACAAAGATTAGAAACAAGAATGACTCATAACATGATTTATTATTATATTAAAAACAAGCTGCTAAGAAATTTACTATGAAAGTATATATTTAACATGGGAAAAAAGCAACTAAAAATACAGCACTGTGGTGTTGCATAAGTATGCTACATATCACTAAATCAATGCTGTATGAGCATTTAATTTTTGATTCTTCTGCTGAAAATAATATATTAAAAGGAATAGTAGTACAGCCCTATTGAATGCTCTTTCTAAAGGGGAAATAGTGTAAATTACAAGAGATCAGATTTTTGATATTTGTAAGGTCTTTCTTTTTTTAATCAGGAACACTTTATGTTCACAATTGCTACATGATTTCAAAAGAGCAAACCAAAAATAAAACTGAAAAATCCCATATTTTGAAACTGTTGTTTTTTATTTTTTATCTTCCCATCACAACAATTGGAAAAAAATCATTCAGACTGGAATGAGATGAGGGAAAAGATGGGGGCCAGGTGTTTATCCATTTAATTCAGAACACTTTTAAAAATTTCAATTTTTGCAGTCCCAAAGATAATTTTTTTTTAGAAAGCAATAACTTGAGTGATTTGTATCTTTATTCAGCAGAACATACTTTGTTTGTTTCAGTGATGTTTTTCTGTTTTCTTTACCCTGAGCAGAAGTAGTGGAGTTTATATTACATAAAGTTAGTAGCTTGCAATGCAAAGTGTCACAATTCCACAGCAGAAACCCAACACAAGTTTGGATTGCTTTTGCAGGAACACATTGATACTTTAACATAGACATCTCCAGAGAGGTAGGTATTCATTGCCGTGTAAAGGCAAATTATGAGAAACTGCACTGACAAGTAAAATGATAAATGTAATTATGTGCAAGGGAATGACAAAGCAAGACATCCTACTGATAAGATGTATTGTTATTCTTTGAATTCCCAAGGGAATGAGACTAAAGTCTCATTGATCAAGCCACATGATATTCAATTTGACAATATATTAGTAAATACTGTATGAGAAATAATGCAGGATGGATTTCCTAGGGGATCTAACAAGATTATTTTTGGTTCTTCTATGTTTCACAAATGGAACAGTCATTACAAATGATTTGTCTAACAGAATAATAGAACTTTTCTCCTTGAAATCTATGAAGCTTTCTTTCTTTTTAAAATTGTTCTTCCTCATGCAAACGACAAAAACAGAAATTACAAGTATCACTATATGACAGTATCACTGAGAATTTTCCTTATCTTTGTGTTTCTTTTGCCTGACAATTTTTTTTTGACATAAAAAAACAGAGGGAGAAACAACCAGAATATTTTTACTTTCTTCAATAGCTGAAACATTGCAATTCCTTTCTTTATTTCTTTTGATTTGAAAAGTACAATAAGAAGCAAGAGAGGAAAATCCTTTTACTTTTTTAATTTATCAATGATTTTTTAATAGTATCTTGTATGGCTGTATAGCTGAAGGACATTCTCTGAATATATATTAAAATTCTGGGGCTATCACTACATAGTTCCACAGAAACAAGGTTCATATCCAGTCTATTTAAATTCAAACCTTTAATTCAGATTATATAGAGTGTCTTGTATTACTGTAAAACAAAGATACAGATTGCATTTTCAAATCATGAAATCAATTTGTTTTAACCTTGGACAGTATTTCAGAGAACAACAATATCATGAAAAGAAAGAATTTCTGAGATAAATGAATAAATGAGTTTATAATGTCTCTAAAATTCATCAGATGTTTCAGTTATGGACCTGTAACATCAGTATACTCCAAAAGTGCTAATTGTTTTTTACATATTTTAAGTTTTCAGCAACACTGACAACTTGGAGATTAGAGGTCTTCTTGAGACTATTCAGGCATTATTTTCCTCAAAGTAAATCAACATCACTTGTACATATGGAAGTATGATATGAAAAGGGTGGCTTAAGATATCCCTTAGAGAAGGATAAGGAGCTGAGAGGCATGGAGATGAACAACAAAATAGCAGTTTCACATTATCTGAAATGACTGCTTCTCATCTATGGGTAAATGATGACTTTAGGCTGTGAATATTTTTTTGTCCTGTTCAAATATGAGGAATGATGGGTCACAGGATTAATAGCATTTGTCAGTTGAAGGCAGGAAGCTCTTGTTGCTGTTCTTATTATACCATCACAACTGATCTGCCCAGCTGTTATTGTCAGGGCATTGCAACAATTTAGCAAATTGCATTAATGTAACACTGCATGAGGCATGAAACCTGTAGTTGATGGTATTGCTATTTTGAATTATTTGCAAGGGGAAAAAATAAATAAAATGCAGTAGATATAGAAATCCTTTTATTTGTTTCTTTCACAATTATCATAACTTTATTTAAGTCCTTTAATTAGGACAATGGGCTCTTTGGGGATTGAAAATTTATACAGTTTAAAAATATGGTATTCAGTTTATATTGCATGGCTTTGATTCATTACTGGCCTTATCTCAAGATACAAGTTTTAATGGTCCAAGAAAACTTAGTTACTTACCGCTAACGGATCTCAGACTTGTAGGAGACTCTAGTAGTAACATAAAAAATACTCACTGCAAATTCTTAAGGAAAAAGCACAGGACAAAATTTGAGAACTATAGGTCAAGGCATTGCTTTCCCAAATTCTATCTGCCAACAAACCTGGAATTAGGAAAATTTAGCAGCAGGGTAACATAGTATAGAATTTATTTGTTCAGGTAGCTGAAAAACTCTTTGAGAGAGAAATGGTCATCCATTTCCTTCAGAGACTCTAAAACAAGGTTTGGAGAGGAGAGAGATCCTTTATAAGTAATGGACTGAATCCTGAAATATCCTGTAGTACATGACTGAGAGAGGTGATGTGTGATAGCCTGTTAACCCCCTGATTCTGTGATGTTCCCCCTGTTCCCTGTCCTAGCCCTGGCCACTCCCTCAGTTTCTCCCTATTTGCTCCTGTACCCCAACCCCACCCAGGGACCACCCCTGGGCCCCTGACAAAACCACCCCGCACCCAGCCCACGAGGTCTCTCTACCTCTGAACATCGCAGGGACAAGATGTGATTAAAACCATCTCAGACCCTCATGAGAGACCCTTCTCTACCTTCTTTACCACCAGTGCATTGTAACACTGCTGGCAGCCGGAGCCAGATCGCGGGGCTGTCCGAAATGGACTCCGGGATGTGACCGGTCACACGGCCCTAGGAAAGCCCCGCTGTGCTCTCAGGGAGCTGCAGCCTGCTAGGCAGAGTCCAGCGGGTACAACAGTGATGGATACAAGTCAAGGGAAATATACTGAAATTCATGGTTTTTCATTCTCACTGGTATTTTTGGTGGGTTTTATTTTTCACTTAGCCATAGGGTGATATCTCAAAATACAGTGTAGAAATGCCATTATTTAGCACCTACAAGCAAAGTAGCTTGGTCTCTTTCCTTCTGGGGAAGATGAAGTAAATGTCTGAGTGAAAAAAACTGAAAGAGATTTCTACAGAAACAAACGAATTTTTCTACCTGCTTTTCATGCCTATGCTTCTCTGTATTCTTTTACAAAGCATATGACCCTGAAGGCAAGCCAGGCAGTCTCCTTTCTCCTTTCAAAAGTTTAAGAAATCTGGGAGAGCTGATATTTTCAAAACATCTTGTAAATCCCAAATGGGAATTAATTCTGATTTGTCTCCAAAGGAAAGCTTCTCAGTAGGATGGAAAAGGAGAAACATTACCATGAAACTTTGGTTTTTCTTTAAAGAATGAAGATGCCCGGTTAACCAAGTCAAGTAAACCTCAACCTTTCTATGATTCTGTGGTTCTGTGAAGTCTGCAGCAACAGTCTGCAGCAAAGAGTCAAATAGGGTATACTTTTGCCTAAAAAGCAGAGTATGAGTATTTTAGTAGGAAAGACTTTGTCCTGCTTTGAGGCAGGACAGTAAGTCCTAGGGACTGTAAGACTTGAAACTTCGATGAAAAGAAGGACTGGAGAACAAACAGAGCAATTACTTCCATTCAGGTACAAATATTTATCTCCTTCTACCCTCAAAGCAGGTTGCTTGGAGAATGGATGGTTATTTAGGAGATATCTATAGCTTGATTTGATAAAAGTCATGATCTTTTTTTGTTTCCTGCTGTGATTTTATATTTTGCCAGAAACCTAATTTGAAGCCAAATACCAAGGCAACTGAAGGGCTTGGAGAAGAGATGATGTGTTTTACTCCGGGCATAAACTGATTTTAAAGAGTGAAAATTCACTGAAAAGTTTCTGAAATAGCACTAAAATAACAACTTGGGAAACAGCCCTCTTAAGAAAAAAAAAACCAAAACCCAACAAAACAAAATCCTACAAAATAAAAAGCCTCCACTACTATATCATATGTGGTGCCAAATACAACATAGCAGAATAGCTGTGTAACAGTGAAAAAAACACCCAAACCTGCTGCTAATTGACGAGGAAAAATATGTGGCAAAGTTCTTATATGTCTAGTTAGACTGACTAAGTACCATGAAAAAAAAGGAAGACAAAACAAGCTTCTTGTTAAAAGCTATGCATGTTGTCAATTGAGCTTCATGTTGCTTTTATAGATATATATACACCAATGTATTACACACTTCTTTGCAAGTATCTCACTAAAATTGTTTCTCACTGGTGAAATGGAAGGGAAAACTACTCTGAGAATTGCAGTACTATGGGAAGTTGGGAATTTTCTATTATTTGTTTATACTGCTTTAAAAGCACAAAGTGTAAGCAATTCTATTCTTCATTAACAGTAAGTAGACAAAAAATTGAAGAAAAACTGTATCTAGTAAATACATGGAAAGAAGAATCACTGTCACAAATCTTTATCTGCCATAAATAGGCAAAGCTTCACTCAATTCAATGGAGTGATTAATTCTATTTCAGTATCACAGTCAGAAAAAACACAGTGCCCTTGCATGAACTGGGTGCTCCTTCTGTTCTCCTTTTATATTAAATGTTATTGTGGCATAAAGTCCATATCAAATCAAACCCACCTTTCAACATCTTCTGTCCCTTAATAAGCATAAAATGAAAATATAGTCTAGTTAATGATGGCAATTATTTTTTCTAGATATATCATTGGTACATAGGAAACAAGTTCTTGTTTCGGTAACTATAATTTATTGCAGTTTTAAATACTTTGTAAAAAATTGTCTTGCTCACTTTGAATACAACAAAAATTCTGCCCTGAGACTAATACCATGCCATATGTGATTTTTATTATTTTGTCTATTTTTAAATTAATTTTTCAACTATAATTTGATGAGCTACTTTATGTATTGTTTCTTTATTCTTTTGAGTTGTATTTAAGCTATTAAGAATGCACTTGTTTATAAATCATGGTAAAATGTGGGTTTGTTAATACCATGTTATGAGTGTAATTCTATTTTCTTGGTACAACATTTTACTCCTCTATTAATGTTGCTTAATTCTTTGGGCCAAATGAGCATGATTTACCTACTGTCCACGGGGTAAATTGAGCAAATTTCTAGTTCACTTATTTTCTCTTCTTAATGTTGTTTTATGTCTTTATGCTGTCTTATGTTGTTTAAAAAATAGAGCTCTGATTTTACAAAGTATAAAAAATCAAGGTCACGCTCATTTTATGTTTTTCAAAAATAACGAAGTTTTATTGGTTTCTTTCTGGAAAAAATATACTGAGAAATTCAATATGAATACAATTCAATGGAAAATTTCTAGTGTAATAAAAGTTCAATCATTTTATCATTCCCCCTTCCCTCATTTCTTTTAATAGAGTAGGAAATTCTTACAAACAACTATATGTTAGTTATATGTGAAAAGAACCTAAGTGGCAAATATAAACACTGACAGAAGCAGACTTATATTAAGATTTAAAGTTACATTCAATTTGCATTTTGTCTAATCTTGTTATTTTTTAACTGCCCTGACATGTTAGTCACCCCATTTTACTACAAATTAGAAAAAGTGAGAATTATGAAAATGTACCCAACAAAGATTTTTTTTTTGTATAAATAGGAAATCTTTCTTACAGAAATATGAAATATTTGATGAATTACAAAAAAAAAAAAAAAACAAAACCAAAAAACAACCAACCCAAAAAAATCCCAAACAAAAGTTTTGCTAACACTGGAATGTATTATTCTTTCAAATCAGGGAAGAAGTCTGAAGAACTCTTTGAAAAATAAGATTTTTCCTGAGGCTTAATTTTCTTTTCTGAATTTGGTAGTTCTATAGTACTTTATCTAGCAAAGTGCTCTCCAAACTGGGTGTTATTTTGTAATAATCAACCTTGTTTCCAATTGTCAGTGACAAATTATGACTCCAGCTATTGCATGACTTAAATTTAGAGACTTAATATGTGAGCACCACTTCTAGTGAATTCTTATTCTTAACAGATTTTCTTACTAGTTTTAATAAAAAACTTGACTGAAAAGTGGATTTTAGACACATGGAACTAAATTGTCCAAATTAAAGACTTCTTAACTGTAAATTTCTTCCTAGGAATAAGCTAAAGTTTGAATATTTTATGCATGTGACACCAGCAATTTCTTTTTTAGCTTCTAACAGAAAGGAAAAACGCAAAAAAAGACCTCCATTAACAAATGAAAAAGCAAGTGCTACACGTTTATCTTGTTTTTAAGAAAGCATGAGTATTGTTCTTGATTCACATTGCGGAATTCAGGGGAAATATTGCTGTTGGATTTAGAGGAAAGATATTTAGACCAATATACACATCTGTGATTAAAGAACTAGGGAAATTAAAGTTTTGCAGAAGATAACAATGTGCTTTCCAACGTTACAAACAAGCACATAGCTCTTGCAGGCTTTATATCTAAAAGTTATTTGCTCATTTAATCTCATATGAGGAAATGTTACGGTGTCGGAGTAAAAAAAAGGGAAATGTTTTCCACAATACTTAATTGTTTTCAAGAGTTAATTTTGATGTGAATGCTTGCCGTCTTTCCAAGTAAATTATATTTAATTATGAAGCACATATTTAAATGTAATGCATAAAGAAGGGGTTCGTAGGAAGGTCAGGTATTTTTAAAGTAGTATAGTTTAAGAAATTATGAATTTTATCCTCTTAGGGAGCAAATGGAAGAATTTTCTCAACTACACACTGTGGCCAAGACAACCTTTGACAGACCAATACAGGCATGTGACATGTGGCACTGGGCCAAGGAGCACCTTAGGACCCATTTAATAGGTATCTTACAGTAGTGATGGCAAGACAGTGAACAAGCCAGGACAATCCAAGTCATGGATATCATGTCCAGACTGCCTCTGGATGTATCCTTGGGTTTACATCCATGCTCTATCTGGCTAACCCAAGGCTAGATTGAAATGCATACCTGTATGTGTATGCACAAAGGAAAAGGAAGAAGGGGAGAGCAATTAAGTACTAGATACATAGCGCAGCATTATGGGTGAAAAAATTGAAAAAAGAATGCTGATTTTATTATTCACAGTGTGTGCTAGAATAGATGACTTTCAGTAGGGCTTAATATAGAAGATATTTTAATACTCTCCAACTTAAAAAAAGAATGAGACTGTGATGATGACACACTAAAGCATTCTGTATGTTTAGAAGAGCAGCTCTGAGCAGAACACAGTACCTTATTTTCTAGAAAAAACAGAATTTCCTTTTACATCTTCTGGTTACAGTCACTCACCTTTTCAGTAGAAAACTGTGCACCTGTGGTCTCACTAACCTCACCCATATGCTACTAAAGCCCACATGTTACCAGAAGAAACAAGAAGAAAGAATCAATACAGTGTGCATGTGCATGTATTTTGCACAATATTATTACATTTGCACTTTCTCACAATATTTGTGCTTCACCAGCCTCTGCTAACCATTAATATTGTATATATTACATACATCATATAGATTTATTACACGGAGGTTACACACCTCTATGTAGCTTTTGTACAACATTTGTACCTAAGTGTAAGAGAAAGAATGCAGGAACATTTCTCAGCCCTATGGTTTATCTGTTGCTATTCTATTTATTTCTAGTTTTCTGGGGTTTTTTTGTACATACTGTTTTCTAATAGCTGTCTCAATTGTGATCTCTCATATACTATATTTCATTATTCTGCTTTGTGATGCATGACTATTGTTGCACCCCTTTAAATGTAAACCCTCCTTTCACCTATTCTGAGTTTTTATGTCATAGTTCTTTTCTATCTTCATCCCCTATCCCAACAGCAGTTTCATTTTCATTGTGAAGTCTCAGCCCAAATACTGAGCTCACAGAATGCTGCTTCAGAGATACGTGATGCAGGCAGTCCATGACCATATCTTCTACTTTCAATTTCTCTCCCAAAAGTTCTCTTAGTCATTTCAATTACTCTTGGTGTAATGGACTACTAGAAAATGGATTCACTGAGTATGCAAATCATTGAGAAAGGCTCCTGGCCTAGCTTGTTCTGCTGAAGACCATGCACACTCAGACTGGTTTTCTAGATGAAGTTTGTGCATTCCTTATCACACTTTGTGCTTGGTCCCAGGGAAAACCACTACAGATGTAAATATTCCTAAAAATATCCAGATGGTGTGGTTCTTGTCCCACTCTGCATGCACTTACATCTTAGAGCCTCTAGCCTTTAACGATTCAACTCCATGTTCCAGTCAGAGCTGGGCATGAATGTGATTTTTTCCACCTTCTGCAAGTACATAATTTTGAGTGTTTACATTTATCTGAAAAAAAATTGGACATTTTCATTAGTCACTTGATTTCCATTACTGAAAAATAGTTCTTTATCTCAACACCAAGTCAGTCTTGCCCTCTGAGTTTCTACATCAGCTCTATTTCTGACTTTACCAACTCTAGACCACAGTCCACCTTTTTTGCCTCTCTTTCTCTGAGCACAATGTCATAACTATTTTGCTCCTAGCTCCTCCATAGGTGTCTCTTCTCCCTAAGAATTACTATCCTTTCGCATTTTTCTGTTCTTCCTTTTCTGCTAAACACCTGAATAACTGCAGAATGGTAAAACTGCACTGAAACTCTCCATTCTCTATCCCATTGCCCTTGAATTTACACTTAGTGTTAGTACAGTATATCTATTTAATTTTTTGCTTGATTTAAATTTACATTATGTAAATCACAGTTTCAGCCCTTGTATTCCTAAAATCTTGCATGGAGAGATAGATTTGCTAAAATGAAATACAAGACTTTTTTCTTAGTCAAGATAATTTGATGCTCTGCCTTCCTCATTCTCAAGTGCATTAAAAACTCAATGCAGCTATATTACTACAGGTTAATATTTTTTCTTTTTACCAAGTATCAGTGGAATTTATTTTTTAGTTCATGCAATTTTACCAAGAGTATAAGACATGGTAACTCTATGTAAACAGCTGTTTTACTTTGATTCTTTAGACTGATGAGTGATTTTCTATACATATTTTCTTCTAAAGATTTCACATGTATAGGAAGTTCTGAGAGCCTTTAAAAGTTTAATTATTCAGTAGATTATTTCTTAGCTTTAAAATTATTATGCACTACCTTAAAAAAATACCATATTCAAAAACTTTTATTCTAATCAATATCAATCTCTATTTTAATCAGCAAGGCGGATCTAATTTAAACATGGTTCTGTTAATTTGTACTCCTGAACACCACAGAAAACCTGTCTTTAGACTGCTGGCTATCACATGTGATGTGGATCAGACTCACTATGAGGTGCAAGTTCTGTCTTCTCTGAGATTAGGGTGCCATCTGTAGATTTGTCCTCCATAAATATGTAAACATTTTGTGTTGGGTATTTTTGTTTGTTTAGGTTTTTTCTTCAAAAAGGCTTTTTCTATTTAACTTATGGAATGAAAGGGATATGTTCCTGCATGCCTTTAAATTGAGAAAACCTCAAAATTTAGGCATTGCAGTACATGATGAGATATGAGTTCTCTCAATTGATGTGATAACAGAACTGTCATGGAAGTATGGAAAGGATGTTTTGTTCTGTTTCCCTTTCCTAGTTAACACAGGGTCTTTTAACTGTAATAGCCAAGACTTAAATAATAAAAAGCCTAGCTTTGACACCAAAGTCCTTACTATGTCTGGTACAAAAAAGAAACCAGAAAACATACCTGGTTTTTGGCAGAGTGAAGTGACGAATCTACTGCCTATGGCTGTGATATTTATTTAGAGAATATAAGCAGGGAAGAACTATTAAACCACACTGAAATTCCTGATTCATCCCCCCATATTTTGTAATGAAATTTATTGCTGAAGTGAGTACAATAACACTTCTAAATAAATTACACTAATCAGTGCCTGGATTTCACAGTGCAAAAGGATTAAAATCAAATAGGGCATTAAAAAAATAAAACCCCTTTAAAACTGCGAAATTCTTTTGTTTATTTGGGTTCTTTTTTGTTTTTTAATGTTGTTGGATGTGTTCACTCTGAACATCGTCAAGTGTTTGGTATTTTAGCTCAGTGTTAGGAACATATACCATAATACCAAGGGTGCATATTCTCCCACTAAAATACTTTGAAAATTATTTCAGGTTTTTAAATGGACAAAAGTAAATTGCATTGCATTGCAGAATCCTTAAACCACCAGTAGCAGAATTACCTTTAGTATCAAGTGCATGCTTGCTTTATTTAAAAGAGAAAAGAAATATCCTTTAATCAATAAATCTGCAAAGTCAATAGTGGGACCTTCCCTTTCCCTTTTTCATAGTTGTGAGCAGAATTAAAAAATGAGCAAGTGTTTTTGTAAATGGTTTTAGAACTTGGCAGTTTAGTATGCATTTTGGGACTGAAATCAAAGGCACTGTGCCATAAACTGAACTTAGACAACAGGATCAATTAGCCTTGGTGCAGTGGGAAAAGACTGTAATTTTTATGCCAGAAGCCATATTGCTAAATTGCTGGTCTGTTAAATGGAAGAGGGACCAGGACTGGTGCCAGGGCTGTGGGGAAGTGTTGCAGAATGGTTTGCATCCACAAATGTCAGTGGTTTGCTTGGACGCATGGGGTGCACTACTAGATCATATCTTTCAGTATGTACCTGCAAAAGGAATCCATCTCACCCGCTCCAAGATCGCTTGCAATGCACAACAATGTTTAGTTTGTGAGGAAAGTTTAATAAATGGGGATTGGCAGATTTGCTTTAACAATACAGTCCTGAACCAAACAAAAATACTAATGCAAACACAGCTCGGCAGTCTAGTGTTGGGTCTTTTTCCTGTGCACTATTTTCTGAACTTTTATTCTTAGTATTATGGGCTTCCTGGTTATTTTCCTGGTTTCTGGTCTATACTTCTTCCGAGTTCAGTTGGTCCAGGCTCAAACCACTTCCCAGCTCCCCCTCATGTGTCCTTGGTTAACAGCCACATTTCTTCTGTAGCTCCTGCCATCCTCTTGACTTGCCTTTGTCCATTCTGCATAACTTGCTTTTACTCACATTTATGTAACCTCATTTTTTACAGATGAATGGGATTTTTTCTTTTTCTCTGAGGAACAATTGAGGTCTACATTCTGCAACAGGATTTTTGCAGGTGGGGAGTTATTTTCACCGAGTGAGTTAAAATAGACAAGGTAAGTTATCTTCTCACCTTTCCCTCAGTTGCATTTGTGTGTGGATCTTCAAAGCAAAAGATTACGTAAATCTATTAAAAAAAAAGGTTTTAAAAGGACCAGATACAAAATACCTGTGAAATACATTAATATTTTTTGTATTCTGTGAATTGTAAATAATTGAAAATAGCTTTTATAATCTGACACTGAGAACTGGCAGTGAGGAAGCATATAATAACTGTATATATATATGTCATAAATAGATGTGCATATATAGATAGATGTAGAAATACATCCCAGATATCTAAATATGTAGGCTTCCAGACTCAAATGTCAGCAGAAGTTCCCATAAAGGTTATGCATAAATCGTCATATTGCTTATTAAAATTGAGATGGTATATCTACCAAACACCTTCTTTTCCCAAATAATGTATCCTACAAAATTATATTGCTATCATGTTTTCTTAACATTTCAAGGCTTTCAATGCAGAAACTGCTCTGAAACCAACTGCTAAATTTCTCATCACTTACAGTCAGAACTGCAGATCTGGACAATTATAAAAAGCTGTATGCTCAAACATACAGTCTCTCAAATAACTTTATTGTCTCTTTCAGGAAATCACTGAGATAACTGAAAAGTGTTAATTTTCCCATTGTTAATTAGTCTATTTTTAAGGAAAGGGAGATGACAGTAAAACTCTTCAAGTTCAGAATGCATGAATTCCACAACTATCCAAAAAGGCATAAAACCATATAATTCCAGGTGACAAATAAAGCTGAGATCAGATCTTGAATTCAAAATGGAGAATTATAGTCAGTTTAGTACAAATGCACACATCTGTGCAACATTAAGAAGTGTTTACCTATTCCTCCCGCATCACCTGCACTCTTCAAATTATTTGTGATATGCCAGAGTCACAAGGATTTTTGGAAATTGGTGAAGTGCTTCTATATCACAGTGATCTTATTAACAGGAATTATCTTAATTTCTGTTTTTCAGTGGGTGTGATTTCTCACCTGGTACTTAATGAATAGACTTGTCTGTTTCTGACTGGTCACCTATTAGTAAACAACTGAGTGCTGAGGAAGTTTGTAAACCTGCTCTAGTGGTCAGTGCAGTCACTGACATGTTACCACTGCCCTGAGGACATATTTTTTGTTTTCAATCTATGTTAGTCCCTACTTACATAGCAGCCTTCTAGAAGAAACAGTTCTTCAGAAGAAAACAGTTCATTACACATAAGATCTGGGTGGGATTTTGGTAGTAGGAGCTGAAGAGGGCCTGGTTCCTAACAGAAACATCGTCTCAGCTGTCCAAAGTTCCAACAATTTATGCCTTCATTTTTCTTTAGCTGTGTGCTCTGGGTCTGAGAGCTCCTAGGAGTTGTTACTTTTGTTCTTGGTATACATTACTTCACATTCTAAAAAACTCAGCAAGAAAAGGTAAATAACTTCAAATTTACTATTTGTTGAAGCAGGAATTTATGGAGGTGTTGCAAATGGAATTGCACTTCCTAGCTTAGTGCATGATGATGATGCACATGATGATGATTTTTTTCCTCATGCCTCCATCAGAAATCTCTACAGTGTCTTGATTTGGAGGTATAGTAAAACATCTGCAGTCAGATGAGAGGATTAATGTAATACTGAGTATTACTTCTCTTACACACACTGGAGCTTTAGTTTTTATCATTAAATTTTTATTTGTTCCATTTTTAATCACACCCTTACTGACTTTCTGCTATATTAATGGTGCAGAATTTACAGTCTGGGGCACAGCATAGATATTTCTTAATGAACCCATTATAATGGGTGAAAGAGAGACTTTCAAGCCTCATGAATCAACTCAGCAGTTGATTGTTGCCCATCTCCAGCAACTCCCTCACTGACTACTGCTCCTTGAGTGCCTCCATTGCTTTTCACCCAATCTACTGAAAAGTGAGTAAGGTGCTTGCCTGGCCCTTCCCTGAGTACTGGGGGAAGTTAGCTGCACATCACTCTTCATTTCTTAATTCTTTCTGATTGTCCTTCAGCAAGAAGAGAAAAAAATTGCTAATAATAAGTAAACAGTTCATATTTCTTCTTTCTTGGTCCCAGCTCTAGCTCTAATATATCAGTTGCTGGTGATTTTTGAGGGCTCAAGGGCCAGTGGTTAGTGGAAAATAGCACATTCCAGGGACATTCTCTCTCCATGGACCTCCACCAGGGAAATAAAGAAAAAATCAGATTTGGAACACAACCTCTCTGTTGGGCCTACGAACAGGATGGTTATCCAGGCAGGACCTGTGCCTGGCTTATACAGTCATTCTCCCCTATTTTTGTCTGGTGCTGTATCTTATGTCATTCCCTGAGAAATGTGCACATTTCACTTTGCTGTGTTATCTACAATGGCAGCACTGTCTTCTGGCTAAAGTAGGGCATCTTGGGATCTAATTTTATACTTCTCAATACCCAGATGAGCACTGTAGATTATGTTCTGCATATCTAAATCCATATGGTATTGCATTATGACACAACATCTCTGTTCAAAATTCCATTATAGTCTCATTTTCTGCAATGATTTAATTTGACTAGTCCCTGTAAAAATGTATCCTTTGAGATAATTTTCATTTTTCTGTTCACCCTGCACACAGAAGAAACCTATCACAGTACTTTAAGGTCATTTCATATCACATTGTATCATATTTCTTCCTGTCAAATTCATTTAGAAACAATTTGCATTTGATTCCTATTTATTTTAAAACACTCTTCCTGCAGTTTCTTTGCTGCTGCTGGTAGGCATTCTTGAAAGCAGAAACCCCATTAAAAATATTTTTTCAATACCATCTTCGTTTCCTGAAATCCTCAAATTCCACTCTAGTTTCTGAAGCACGATATCCATTGACTAAAGTGCACAAAGCACTCGTTGTTGCCTATAGAAAATAACCACCAATGCAGGATCCTAGTGCATTTTGTCTGAATTTTACTTTGGGTCTTGTTCTCCTTTGGCATGGTGTAAGGAAATTTTGATGCACGAAAATGCTAATTGTATTTATTTTCCTGTATATGTGAAACAAATCCCCACCAAGTGGAAGCCAGTATAGCATGAATTCTTGTCGTACAAGGCTGACTGTGCCACCCCTGTTAGTTTGCACTGATGGTAGAATCAGGAAACATAATAGCTTAGAAAGGTTTTTATGTTTTGCCAGAACAATGTAATTAGCTGTATCTAAACAAGAATTACAAACAACGTAGGGTTTGAGAAATCTTTCTGTGGAATAGAATGACATACTAACTTAATTTACCTTTGATTGAAGATCAATATAGTAAAGAAACAAATGCCAACAGTGAATAATAACAATAATAAAAGCTGCAGAGTAACAGGAGAGCTGGCTGCAGGCTGACACTTCCCACTAAGACATACACCGTGTCAAAGCAAAGCTGTTAGGCTGGCTCAAAATGCAGTCATGGAGATTGATGCCTTTCAAGGATGAGGAATACTGTCATTTAAATACCCCTCCAGTAGCACTTCTTAAACACTAAAAGCAGCAAGGAAAATGTCAGATGAAAAATGCTCTCTCACAGTCATACAGTACAGAATGGAACAAGTCTAAAGCCAAACTTAAATGTTGTGACAGAAAAAAACCACACATGAAAACATATCTGTATCTCTTGGAAAATATCTGATGTAAAAAGAGATAAAAGATATGAGAGGACATGAGTGAGGGTTTTGAGTTAGGTACAGCAAAAAGCAAGATATCAGACAACAAAATCTTGAAAAAAAAGTGGCTTCTAGATATGTAATATTTTAAAAATAAAACATAAGCAAAGCTCTCTTCTGTTTTCATGCTGCATCTTTGGCTCTTGGAGAGAAATACAACTGTGCTGTGTAGTCTAAGTCAAAGCCAATATATGTCAGTTCTTTTTCCAGATTTTCCCTTTTATTTACACTTGGAGACCTAGGAGTGGGACTACTCTGAATCTCCCAGCTAACCTAGAAGCCTTGATAAAAGGCACTAGAGAAAGAATATTTTGTGCTTTAAGCACTTGAGGATTTTTATGTAGAAGGGAAAACAAGAAGAGGTCATCTCTTTCATTTCTCACTTATGTATGTGGATATTCCAGAAAATACTGTCTGAAAAGATTTTGTTATTTTATGTGGAGAAGGGGTGGAAAGTGAAGTTAGGAAAATGTAGGTATTGCAAAAATTTGTAAACTTTCCTTTGATAACAATGGAACTTACCTTATTTATTAGATGTTTATTTTACATTTGAATTGTTGGGATATTACTGCATATTCTCTTTAATTACTACTATGTCTTAGGGGAGCTGCTGTTCACTTGGCTTATGACAAAACTCCTTCTCTGGTTTGGACTTTGTGACTGGATTGTGCCTGTCATCCCTGAGTGATCTGGTTTTCTTTACATGGGTAAAAATTGGATGAAATAAATTGGGTAATCTGCAAAAGACTAAAAAAGCATAACTTTATGAAAACATAATTTAACTTTTAAAACACACAGTGAGGACCTTAGCGCCCACTGTGGAACACCAAACAAAATGGCTTGAATCAAAACTTCATCCAAAAGTGAAATATTATTTATTATGCTACAGCTCAAACAAGATGTTTAGACATTTCCAAACCCCTTCTTTATTTTTCATTTACTTTAAGAGGTTACTATCTTACTTTTCAGGCTATTTTGATGTGTTGAGAAGCTTTTAAAATATTATGATATTAAATGTATAATATCATAATTTCTGGTGGGATAATAATCCCAGTTTTTACCAGCTGCTAATGGCCTCTGGAGAGATTCAGGCTGATGAGGTTTGTGATGCCAAACAGCTGTAGATGAAAATATGAGAAACAGTTGACAATAATTAAATAATACAAATGTAAAACCACAAATCTGAGACAAGCACATAATTGTCATGGTATTATTTCATATGATTTTTATGTGATATTAAATACCATTAAATTGTAATACTCTTAGCAAAGCCAAAATAGGAACATACTACTCTGCATATTTATATTTCAGGCAGTAAAGAAATAAAATAACACAGTATTAAGTTAGCATGAACAAAGTTCTGAAGATGTTCCTTTTTTTAAAATGTGAAACTGATTAGCTGAAAAGAAGCTAATTTATTGAGTTCACCCAGAAATTTATGGTGAACTATTCATAGAAATGACACAATTGTAACCCATTTTTGTGTGTATGAATTATCTCAGAGCAAGTTCTGGAATTTTGAAGTGTACCTGTAATTAAACATATTTGCTGAACAACTCTAAATCTGCAGTTTATTTGCAAAAGCATTATATACAAGTTCAATATTCAAAATTCAAGATGCTTGATTAGGTCAGTAGGCGCATATTTCTATTTCAGAAGCTTGATTCTTCATATCAAAAATTTTGATATGAATAATTCAGACTTTACTTTTTGCAAATACTCTTCACTAATATGCTCAAAATTTGTCAGATATTATTGTTAGTACCTCTATTCAGCAGAATAGTTACAGAAACAAAACAATACCCAGCTCAAATTACTAAAGTGTCTACGTACCTTTCCAGTGAAAGGAAACCTGGTTGATAAACAGAATCTAACATCATAAAAGAACAAACTATTTACTTACTCAGCCTTTGAAGGAAGAATGACATTAACATCCTTGCAATATGTGTAAATACCTTAAATACATATGAGTAACATATGTTGCTACTCTTACATATTTTTTTTCTAACAAAACTCATTGTTTATCTAAATTTAAAATATAAAAGTAAAGTATATTGACTCGTGGAGCATGACATAAATCATAGATTTATCTGCATTATTTTGATCCCTAATTTGGAAGATATGTTTTTTAGAATTTTTCAGCTGCTAAGCTGTACATGAATAGGGGAAACTGCTTACCCAAGCTTTTTTTTCAGTGCTTCAGAAAATACTAACAAAACAATTAAACCATTGTTTCAATAGGAATTGCAGTGTATCCAGGTAATACATATATGGAGCATATTCTCTTATATCTTCATTGTCTGAGTTGCTTTCCTTTTACTGGCAGGCTTATAGAACTACAACAGCCATGAAAACTCAATGCTAACTTAAAAGTGCAACCTCTGTTACTTTAATATTTTTATACTGAGTATCAAGGCATTGTTTACATTAGATAATGAAATGGAGATGGGGCAGAAAACACACCTCTGAAAGACTTTCTACACAAAAGGATGAACACGTAGTTATTTGCACAAAGCATTAGAAAATACCGTGATATTTTATTATTAAAAATGCTGCTGAAAAGTTTATACATATGTGTCCAGCCATATATATCTTCTATCATTACTTAAGGCAAAAAAACCAAAAAATTGCAAAACAATAACAGAAGAAACCATTGAACCCTGTGTGCCTCTTAAGGACAAGAATATAAGCCTGGGAAAGTACTTTTGTTTTTCTTTTACAGTTTCAAAGTATATTTTGATATCATTATTATAGAATTCTATGAAGACCCTATAAATCTGTTCCCTCTATAAATCATACATCAGTCCAGATGTATCAAATTATTAAATCAACTTGATTGTAATTACTTTTAAAAGCTAAAATCATTCACTTACAGGAACTTTTTTTACCCAAATGTCACAAGCCTGACACAGTACTGTACATATTGCTAGCAGAAGACAATTGGAAGTACTAAACAAATACTGTAATTCACATTACAAACATACCCAACTGATTATGATGCCAAGCACCATTACCTTTATTTTTTTACTTTTTTTTTTTTTACTTTTTTTTTAAACCTTTTTCTAAGAGTTATGAACTGCTGCATCTCAGCTGAGGCATTACATAGCTGGTGGAAGTGGCCTGGTATAGAGTCAGCATTAATATATTACTTGATGGATCAGTGAAAAAAAGCAAAACAAATTTCCATTTTCTCCTAGTGGTACTTTGGGGTTGCTGCTTCATCGCATTCCAACCTGAGCTCCCAGGTCAGATTTATAGCACATTTACTGCAGATAAAGGATTGTATCAGCCACATGTTGCATTTTTATCATGTCATTAACTTTTTACTTCTTTCCTTCAGAATTTGCTTTACTGCCTGCTACAACAAAGAGTTGTGCAGATGAATAGACCTCAGTGAATCACCTTGTCTTTGATTTTAGTTGTAGGGGTGACTATTTCAAGGTATTTTATTAGAAAACAAAAAGTGTAGAAAACAAAAAGAAGTACAAGGCATCTTGTGTTAATCTTTATGGGAAATATGGTATCAATGCAGTTTAGTTGTGAATTAATAATAGAAAATCTGGGATAATCACGTTCAAATGCAGACCAATTTGTTCAAAGATCTTTGGTTACTATCTCTCGATGATGGAGTAACTTTCAAAGACAAAATATAAAGCAATCTTCATCTGCAAAAACTGTTTTCTAGCTTTTCACATTCAAATCAGTTGTTTGAATCAAACTCCTAGGTTACTTTGATAGCTCTGCTTGGCCCCTCTTTTTCTAGTGAGGGAAAGGCAGAAGGGAATAATCAGCTAATAATTTTGCCTTTCCTGAGAGTGATGCTCTCTGGGATTTTCAATATTGTTCAAATGCAGAACAGCTGATGATTTCTCTGCTTCTCTCTCCATAATGCTCACTGACTATGGGACTGCTGTGCAATGAATCAGCAAATAAGAATTTTCTGACACTCTAAAGCGCAAAACAAGATACTGGGCTGAGAAGTTCTTTACACACTCGTCACTCTGAACAGTTTGAAAAACAGCCAGCCAACCAACCCTGCATTTCCCAACTTTCAAATTGTTGTTTTATTTTGTTTAGCAATATTAAGGAGGTGCTTTCTCAGCTGAGATTCCTCTGCAACTGCTGGTGTATATTGAGCTAGTTTTCCCCAAAGAAGGCTGACCAAAACACAGGCTTTCATTGCTTTTGTCAGGGCACAAAACTCTTCCTAATGTGTCACAATAACCAAGAACTACAAACTGAACTCCAAATATATATTATTGGATGTTTCTTGGTTCAGTTCAACAAGCTTAAATAGTAATTCTTTTCTTTTGTATTTTTTCTCTTTGTTTTCCAATCCATTGCTGTGTTGGAATTTAACAAAGGCTAACACAAAATTAAATTATAGAAAAAATGTTTCAGAAAAGAACAACAATCTCCTATGAATACTTTAACATGCACTAGTGTAACCTGTAAGAGAAAATACGCAGGTCACACAGACAACTGTATATCCTCTGCATGACACCATGGCCTCATATAAATGAAACATGTTAGAAAAAACTCATGGTTTTTGTTAACCACTAGTAATTAAGAAGAAATTCCTCCTTTGGTCTTGGAGGAAACAGAGGTCATATGACTAATGTATATACACATAGGTCACAATTGAATGCACAATCTTTCTAAAAGCTCTTTTCAAACTGAAAACATCAATAAAAGCTGCTTCTTTTTTGTTTGTTTTTAAACTCACAGCTATGTACATTTTTACAAAGTTTCTTTAAATATAGTTCAGGCTGGCAAGTCATCTCTTTGCACAGAACTATACGTATTTTACTGCATAGTCAGTCCTCCTCTTTTTTTTTTTTTTCATTTTTGTTTTTAATAATAAAATTCTATTTTCCCCATCTGAATTACAGCTTCATATGCTGGGTAAAAGCCCATGGTGATGTCTTTGTTTTATCAACGGCCATTCATGGTATGGCACATAAAGAATCTTTTTTATAATTTTATTTATTAAAAAAAAAAAAAAAAAAAAACCAAAACAAAACACCTGTACAGTCACTGGCTTTGTGTTCCAGAAGATTCTGCTTTGCTTGTTACACTTAAAACACCATTTTAAATGACTTCTTCTGGCCTTAACTTTCAATCAAAGTGGCTGAGATCTTAAAGCAGTATCGTAACAGCAATGTACACTTTTCACATTTCACAGGGTTTGTAGTTGATCTTTAACATCAGTGAGTTTCTGTGGGAAGGATCAGTAAGAAAATAATGACTGTCCTTCTCTTTTACTTATTTTTACTTTAGATTTTGACAAGGTATTCAAGGGATGGTAGATAATTTTTTCCTCTTCTTTTTTTCTTTTTTTTTTTTCTTTTTTCTTTCTTCCAAGTGGCTTGTGAGGGTAGATGGGGAAGGGCTGAGCTATACCCTAGTGGTTGAATGTCCATGGGGCAAATTTGTACTGTTTTGTCCTCCACTGAAGGTGTTGAAAGTATGCAAAGGCTGCATTCCTGTTAATGTATTTGGAATCATGGTTATGGTGTTGGGTGTCATTAGCGGGATGTCATCTGGGGACCTTCTCAAAGTGAGCGTGTAGTCAGGTGGACAGGTGAGTCTCAGTGTGTCATGGGCCTGCAGCGATTCACACTCGTGGTCATGTTCTAGCTGCTTCATCTGCAAGGACATGATCTCTTCATTTTGTATGTGCGCTATGTCATTGGTGGTGTTCCTCTGGGGGCTGGGGCGCCTGTGAGTCTCATGACGCCGCTTGTCCTTCTTGTAATATAATGCAGCAAAGGCTAAAATGTTGAGGAACAGCAAGGAGGCCCCCACAGCAATGGTGACGCTCAGCTCCGTGGAGTAATCTCGCTTGTTTTCTATCAGAACTGTTGTATCCTCTGGAGCTGTTTTATGGGTGTCTTTTGAATGTTTGGGATTGTTGGCAGGTGTCATTGCTGGGCGTTTGGTGGCTGGCCATAATTTACCAGGAGAACGTCGGGTCACATATGGAAAGGAGGTCATGTCAGGAGGGGGGACTTTAGTTGTTGTGGAAACATACTGAAATATTTCATTCAGGTTGTGAAGGTGTGGTACGAGCTCCAACCAGAACGCAACTTTTGTTGCTCGATAGTGATCACGAACTCGGGGTTTCAGGCCAATATGTAAATAAAGTTGGTCTTTAGGATTGTATTTTGACCAGGCCACTTCTTCAAAGCGGTTGGGTTTTGTGTGGATGAACTTTGTGTCCTGTGGAACAGGCTGGTTTGGATCTCTAAAAAAAAATGAAAACAGACAATATTATAGTCATTAACCTTCCCACAAAAAAAACAAGACAAAACAAAAGAAAAAAACCACCAAACTCTCTCTATCCTATAGTTAATAGTTTACCCAATACTTACAGTAACCTAAAAGTAGAAACTAAAAAGCCCTCCCTACCTGAAGAACAGCTGTTAATAAATAATCGAAAGAAAATTACTGTACAGTGCATCTTAGGTACTATAATCATTTTTTACATGAAAATGCGGAAAGCATAGTGTTTCAGCTCCCAAAAGGTCATCTGAAGTTCTGTGATTCAATACCATACTCCGAGGAGTATGTCTTAGAAACACTCTGTCTTAGAGAGGTACTAATTACCTCTTCCCATAGTAAATATGTAGGTTCAACTCTTCTCCAGGTTTGATACTAACTTTCTCATTTAAGGCACAACTGCTGTAAGTAGTAAATATGGGCATCTAAACCCAATGGCAATATTGGAAGTCCTTGTGAACACACAAAATTACACTCGCTGTGTATATTACAAGAAAAAAACCCCAAAACTTCAAAACTTGAAGTAGCAGGGCTGATACATGTACGTGGGAACTATTTCTCTTTGTGTTCCTTTACTGAGCTATTAGTCCTCCTGCATCTAGATATCTACTCGGGGAGAAAACCTTTGAAACCTTTGTGTCACAAATCTTTCCATCATTTCCACTAGCAGATGACTATTTGAAAGTTCCATGTGATCATTGCTATGAAGTACTGTGTTTGATGGCCAAAGGACAATGAGCCTTAACTGTGACCCACTATATAGAGATGAGAAATATGTTAACTGAGATCAACAAGTTTTGTACTACTTAAATAGTAGTAGTAGACATAAGAGTAGTACACAAGTCAGAGATAATTTCAAAATTGGTAAGCCAAATATTTGTTTTTTCTTACAGGTTCAGAATAAAGACAAACTGTAGTGGTTAGGTCCAAAATACTCATTACTGTTCACTTCTGGGACTATGCTTTGCTAACCCATGACACAAACCAATGCCACAAAGAGCATTTAGATATGGTTAATGTATGCACATCCATATGATTTTAGTAAAACTTAAATAAATATTTAAGGAAGTTAAAATTGCTAATACTAAGTTTAATAGTATGTTGCACATGAGTTTGAATCTTCTGTTCTAGCAATGAGTATTTTCTGGGACTTTGTGATATATAATACTGAGAGTACATTATTTATTTCCTGTGCATTACATTATTTATTTCCTGTGCAGAACTTTGCATTCTCCTTTGCATTCATTTGTATGCATTAGTTTATTTCCTGTGAAAACAATTCTAATATTTTCCTTTTCTTCCAATATACAGTTATGCGTATTCTGGGAATTCCAAACCCCATCAGAACAGATTTTAATGCATCTGTTTTCTTTTTTCATTTTCAAAAGCCCACAAACTCAATAGCCTACTTTAGCATTCCTTTTCTGTACATAAAGACCTATTTCTTAGTTTTTAAATGAGATAGGTAATTTGAGTTTAATAATCTTATGATTCCTGTATTCTTCTTCACCTGAAAGAATTTATCTTACCTCTTTTTTAAGAGAAAAGAAGAATTCTTTTTCTATATTATTTTGGTATTTTGGCTTACTTATGCTTGTGGTTTTAGTGTTTGGGGGTTTTGGGGTGGTTTAGTGTGCTGAATTTTTAAAAAATATTCAAATATATCTAATCCTTCCCATTTCAATAAGATATATAAAATACAAACTAGGGGTTCTGAAACTGTTATCATTCCTTCCTTCCTTCCTTCCTTCCTTCCTTCCTTCCTTCCTTCCTTCCTTCCTTCCTTGCTTTCTTGCTTTCTTTCTTGCTTTCTCACTTTCTCGCTTTCTCTCTCGCTTTCCCTCTTTCTTTCAACACTTAGCCAAATTGTGTTAGTTTGGAAAAAAAAAAGATAATTGATTGGTGATTGTTCATCCCAGTTCAAACTAGAGGAGTAATATTCCCTTCCAAGCACTACAGAAACAGATGTATGCTGCTACTTTGAGGGATTCTAACATGCACTGAAGAAGGAAATAAAGCTATTTCTTTTGTTATTAAAGAACAGACTGAAAGATCTGGAAAATCTAAACACAAAGATACTGGCCCAATTCAATATATTTACTTTGACAGAACTTTGGGGTTCAATATATAAATTCTAAGGCAAATTAAAAATCAACAAGGTTATCAAAATGCGAAACATTTTTCTTCTCAGAAACTCAAAATATTGCAAGAGTTCTAGCACAAAATCTTGTGTTATTCTCCTTGCTGTTCTTATTCATATCACAAAAAACCTCTGGGAATGGTCCTATAGAGAACTGATTCCTTAAGTTAGCTCTTGTAAACCAGTTGCAGTTGATACACAGTATAGGAGATGAAGAAACTGAACACTAATTTTAGAAAGCAGCCAAAATGGACATGCACTTTTAAAATTTTTAGTGGTCCTATAAAAATTACACCAGCTGATTATTTTAGCAAATAACAAATTGTCATTCTCACTGTGGTCCCTTCCAGCCTTACCATTTTCTATCGTGTCATTCCCTTCCCCTACAAAAAGCCTAGAAAACAAGTAAATATCTGCCTCCCTTTCCCTCTCTTTCATCCTCTACCTCCATCTGTCATTTTTAACTGTATTTATTAGGAGCAGCCAATTATGCTGCCGCCTCCCCCAAACACAAGAGAGAAAATAACATTACCTGAGTCTGGGATTGTATTTGAGTATTTGTTTACATGGCTGTGTGTGGGCATGAAGTTGTCCATCGAAACAAGAATCAGGAAAAAATCAGCTAGCCCTACAGACAAGTAATTTCTTTGCTGAGGATATCAGAGCTCTGCAACTGACATCAATTCTAGGGCTGTTCACTTAAAAAATGAATAAAATGGTCTGAACATTCTCTCTGAATTTGGAAGATAGATATCTATATGAGTTTTTTTGTTGTTGTTTACAAAAAAAGGGGAATAACTAAGTCCAGTCCTAAATAAAGGATCTGATAATGGCCTTGGAGCTTGGTTTTATAGACTAATGATCATTTGTGAAAAATACTCAGTAGACATAAACAAGAGAATTTTTAATTTCCTTGGCCATACAGCTATGTACACTGCAGAAACTTCATAAGATTATAACTTATGAAGTTTTTTTCTTGGGTAGTTGGGCAGCTTATCCTACTATGAACCATTTTCCATTTTTATTGGTAGGCATAAAACATAGATGTACAGACAATCATTTCTCCTATCAATTCATCTGTTCAACAAAATTCTTGATCTGCTACTTGAATTTCAATTTTTCTCTTGCTTTTTAAGACTCTCACAAACCCTTTGTGTTTCTAGATGTTCTTGAGGCTCAATTGTGTAATTTCATAAAAATAGCTGCTAGGAAACCTTCCTTTAAATACCCACTGCAATCATGATGATAACAGTATAATCTGAACAATATACTTCCAGTTCTGTACTTCTTACAGTATGGGCTCTCATTGGGAGGAGATTTCTTGTTTCCCAATTTGCCAGTTGGTAAGGAGGTTTGGTTTTTTTTCTTCATCTTACTGCTATAACAAGATTGATGATTATTGTTATTTATTTTGCTCTCTCATTACTTATTTTTACCACCTTTAGAATTCAAACAGCTTCTACATCAAAAAACGTCCCCATCACAAAATGCCTGAACTTCTTTTTCCATACAACAGAAGACCATATCTTACCTAAGGTATATTTTTGTTTATGTGCAGAATAATCCCATCTCACCTGTCACTTTTTTCCTCCAACTTTGTCTGCACCAATTTTGCACAACTTAAGATGTTGCTGTATATTGTCATTCAATTCACACCTCATGAACTAGAGGTGTAAAATCAAAGCATCAATTTTTCTTGGGTGATATAAAGTAAATATGCCTGCAATGAATATTGACTGAAGAGCAACACACACTCCTGTTCACAAGGAAGATTAGTAGCTGACCTGGAGGGCAAATGAAGGAACTGGGTGTTTCATATATGATGATATTTTCATGGGAAGAATGATGAATTAAGAAGTTTTCTCATATCCCAAATTCCATATCAGATGGTAAAATACCATTTGTGTCTTAACTACTTCTGCCACAGCATTGACTATCACTCAGGACCATGGAACTGTTACATTAATGCATTTGAAGTGTTGTAATTTTTCTGTCCTTCTCTAACTTCAATGGAGAGCAAAATGTCTTCACAGTTACATAATCTTTGTCTCTAAGACTCTGAAAGGCCTCTAGATACTTTATTTTCTTTCAGTAGTACTCTTCTCTCCATATGATTAAAAGAAAATGGAAGAGAGAGAAAAACTGGCTTTTCTTCATCCTTCTGTTGATTCTTTTCATTCTGTCACAATACGAATAATGGCACAGCCATTCCTGCTAGAAGGACTAGTACACAGGCATATTTTCCCTTACCTCCTTTCCTCAATTATCACCAGATCCCACTGCTTCCCTGCTCCCAGTCAGCTAAGGACAACAGCTAAGGACTCCTTATAAGTACTAAGGAAAACAAACCATAACTACACTGTTTTGTTTGACTAACACAGATTTGCCATTGGAGAGAGTTATTTCTTCAGACCAAAAAAAAAAAATCAAAAAGAAGTGCAACAACCTCATCAAAGAGTTCACTGAGAATTGATTTGAAACTACACTTTAATAATTGCAAGTTTAATCATGTCTTCTATTAGAGAACCCAGCTGACTATAAAACACAGACATTCTTAATAACTCAGTTAGGTTTGTGCTTCAGAATCAATGGAAGCAAAATAACTCTGGAGTATTTATCTGAAATACAAAGGAAACAAGGATATATCCTTTAGATCTTTAACTTTCCCAATATCAACACAGGCAGAGCTGGATGAATGGTAGCAAGAGTAGAGTAATGTAATTCCTCAAAAACAGGGCAATTTTTAGAAACCTGATAGATAACTCTAATGAGAGCAGGCTTTCTATCTACTGTGTGAAACTTCAAATCCTTCTTCACAAGAACATAAATGCCACAGTATCTATGAAGGACTGGCACGCAACCCCTCACGTTGTTCACTCTTCCCCTGCTGATGTGTCTGCAAAGGAGATAATGTGGCCCTAACAAACAGAACACTTGGCATATAAAATTACCATTACAGTTAGGATAGCACCACAGGATAGCAGTTAGGTGCTCCAAGTGCACCTCTTAATGAAGCCCTCACATATAATTCTGTGCATAGTGGAATTAAAAACTGTATTTTCACGTCATTTTTGTATCCCAAATGTAGTATCTCAAACTTACTCTACAACAAATTGTTTTCCTATTTCTAAGGCACGTTAGAAACATAGTTTTGAAAAGGCCAAAGGAAAGACTCTTAATAATAATAATAATAATAATAATAATAATAATAATCACCATAATAAAAAAGTCATAGCTAGATAGAGAATGGAGGATTAGCAAAATGCAGCTTCCAGGCTTTCATTTCAAGCACAAACCATTTGCCATTAAACACTTTAATTGTCTTCTCCTATTTGCTAGCTTCAGTAATCGACTTCAGAGTTAAGCACAATAAAAGCACTGTGCCTTGTGTTGTATCTTTCACCTGCTGATTTTACAAGATTGACCTGCCCTCCAAACCCAGCCGTGGCAGTAGGCCCATTAAACAATGTGTCTTTTTTAGCAACGGATGGCCTGTCATTAAAAGCCTAGCACCGTCCATCTGAATGATGCACCACCTGAGCCATAATTATACAGTAAGTACCTGGATGCAGCCTCTGTGCGAGAGTCATCGAAATTGGAAAAGACTCAAAGACATTAAAAATAAATAAATATATCTGCAGTTTTAATGTTCAAGGCTTACCTAAAGGGAAATGTGAAATAATAAAATCTTTCAGTTAGAAGATTTTTCATGTGTTGCCATGGGTACAAACACAAAGCAAGACAAGTTCTATCCTAATAAGGATGGGAAATGATCATTAAAAAACAGGGAGGGGAATAAACCAAAGCAGAGCAAAAACAAAGCAGTCTTGAACTGAATCAGTCATCTTGAGAGTTGAAGGACCTGAGTGTGTACAGGGATTTCAGATTGTAAGTGAGTGAGTGAGTAGAGCAGAGCACAGTTACCCCAGAGAGCCCCTGTTGCTCTAGGCTCGAGGTGCTACAACCTTTGCCTTTCTGTTTCAGGAACCAGAGGTGCAGAACAAATGTAATCTTAAAATACTATTTACCTCCAAGTATTCTATTGTACTATTCAGAACAATTAATCATTGTTCACACAAAGAAAGAAAAGACCCCATCAAGGTAATACGTGTTGTGTTGCTCTTTTCCTTTCCTTTGAAAACTGAAATTTTACAGCTAGAGGTCATTTCTAATGACACATCTTTCAGACTGCCTGTAAGGGAGTGAGTCTGTAATAGAATATATACACCATTCCTGTCTCATCAGCAATGGGAAAGTTTCAGAAATTACCAATGCCTCTCCCAAAACACCTGTTTTGCCTTTAGGTGTAGTATGACAATGACTTTGTAACCAGCAAACTGGGTATAGCCAGCTGAAATTAGCTTTCGAGTAGCAACAGATGGAAAGCGAATTTATGAGTAATGGTGGCAGCTGGGACTGTGAGAAGCTCCTGTCAGCCTCAAAAACTGCTTAAATACAGCTTCTTAATCTATAGGGAATAGTCATAAAGTAATTGTAAACAGTAGTGAGATCATGGAGATCTTGCATCTCCATAATAATTCCAATGAGGTATATTTGTAAGGATCTGAAGTCCTCTATGTATATGTGGCATTTCATCTACCAAAATAAAGACAAATTGATGGTATCATCATCTCTGAGCATGTGGTACAGCCAGCATGCATCATTGTCTGTCCATAAACTTTCATCATGAAGTTTGCCTATCCCAGTACTGATGACTTCTTGTTGCCAAATACATCTAAATATTACATAGTTAATTCACTTTTTTGCTGAACTCTGGGGTTTCTGCATTCAAAAGTACCTGTTTGTCTAATATGCAGTGCAACAGAAGCTTTTTTTTTGCCTTGAAAGTTGTCCTGAAGCATTTGATTGGTTTTTACTCAATTTATGCTCGAGGTTCTTGTTAAGACTGCAAAATCTCTCTCCCTTGAACATCATTTAGATTCATGGAAGGCTACAAGGGCTGCTAAATCCTCTGAGTGCTTCAAAATAGGCATCTGAGTTTTTTTTATATATCTGCACACCGTTCACTGCAGTGCAGTAAAGCTGCAGTTTCCAGAGCCCAATCCTACCATTAAACATTCAGTGGAAAGATTTACAGCCCTTTTGTGCCACAAGTATCTTTGTTTTAATTCAGTACTGAAGACTCAAGGTTAACAAAAAAGCCCTTGCTGCTGAATTAAAACACTGCAATACTCTTTAAAGGAATGCTATAGGAAGAGAACAGAATTTATTAATATTGCTCACAGATTAAGCTGCTTTGAGGGTTCTTTCCTTGATGTTTACAACTCTATTTCAGCAAAATATTGATGCCTTTATTTTGTTTTGTAAGCAGAATTAATTTAAATTTTTAACCTTCTCAAAGAAAAATTTATATCTAAGTCTCTTTTTCATTCCAGTCAAGTACTTATTATTGCCATTATAGCCCTCAGAGGGAAAAAATTTTCCAGTGTCTGCCTTTCTGTTCTAATTCCTCCCTGAGTCGTCATCCCTGTGAAGGTCACTGAAAAACAAGAACTTCCTTTCTTTTGTAGCAGATAAGTGCTATCTGCCTGACAGCTCCTTCTTCAAGTAGCAGACATGTTGCCTCTGATTTTTCAGTATCTTAGTGAACCACCTTTTCTCTGAGACATGCTTTTTGTCTTAGTAATTGTCCTATTTTTTGAACTAAAAATAAAGTGTGTTACTATTCTCACTGAGCTTCTAAAGAAAATAGTTTGAGGGAACACACTAATTAAAAATCTATTAAATATTAATAAGCCTCATTTACCTCCTGTCTTAACAGAAATATTTCTATACTACTACTTCAAAATCAGATTTTGAGGCCACTGGAATGGGATACTGAGTATTTTAGAAGTATGCTATCAACAAAATGAATGCTGGGTGTCATACTTACCCAGTTTTGGCAAAGTTAGTCCAGTATGTCATAACCACTGCACTGAGCATGACATCATTCTTGGAAAAGTTGCAGTTGAACAGTTCTGTGGGACCAATCATAGGAATCCCAAACACATAAGGGACTTCATCACCATGAGCTGAATCAGCCCAGCTGGGTTTCATTTCACTTTGGCAATGGTGATAAAATGCATAGAAATATGTTGGAGATCCATACTGGGCATGCAGGTCAGCTGTGGCAACAGCTGGAGCAACCCACTGGTGGTCTGTAAAAAGAGCAACCAGGGTCTTCCGTCTTGTTTCAGGGTTCTCTTTGTCTGCCCAGTCGGTGTACATGAATTTAATGGTCTCTCGCAGTGTATCCTTCCCTTCTGGATAACCATATAGATTGTCCACAAAATTGGAGACAGAGAAGTCAAAATCATTGGGAGAAACACCATCTTCATTGTCTACAATGCCATCCACAAATTTTAAACCTTCCCCTTGATTCACACCCAGCATTATATCATAGTTAAGGAATTCCCCTTGCTCCATTAGAATCTGAGGGTCATCTGGAATCACATCTCCATCTATCACAGGCCCAAAGGCAATATGGTACGTGGCTGGAGTGATAGTCTGTTGAATGAGTTCTTTGTAATTCTTATTCCGCAGACATTCAACCAAATCAGTGGTATCCAGCATGTCGCAGCCCACTTTATCTGCCAATATCCGAGTGTACTTGGCAGGCTGATAGTTCACTGCCCAGCTGGACAGGGCTGTTCCACTCTGTATGATTGCCTTTTGGAACAAACCTGCAGGTGCAAATTGTTTAAATACAGATTCAATTAGATATTAAAAAAAAAAAAAAAAAAAGATATATATATATATATCAAAAAATGAAAAGTATTTTTTTACTAAGGAAACAAAGCTTTGATTACAGAATCCCTAAAGAATGTATACACTGAAATTTCATCAATTTCCATCAATCCTACTCACTGCTCCCTTTTTATGCTATGTCAAATAGGCTACTAATTAAAATCTCTCCTGTTCTTGATGCTCACACACATAAGGCATGAAGGTTTCAGGTTACTCTTTCAAGAACAAAACTCATTCTTGTATTGAAGTTTTCTTGTGTCCTTGATGGAAGTCCTCTGGCTTTACCACATTTGTAGTCCTGTGAAAATTTCTTTGAAGGACTGGCAGCTAAAAGCAATCATATCCTCTTTGACATGTAAATGACACTCATAAATGCGCCTTTCAGTAGTTTAAAGGTCAAATTAAAATTACACATTCTCATTTTCTTCACAAAATCAATGCATGATACTAGCTTGAAAAAATCTGCTCTATTAAAAGCAATTTCGTATGTTTGAATCTTCTACTCTGACATTTTTTATTTACCATTTAATTTTTTAAATTATTCTTGTGTCTATCTGTTAGCACTGCCTATATGCTGAATTTTGTGTGTGTGTAACCCTGCCTATATCTTGAATTAAAATATATTTAATTTTTTTTGCAAGAGAGTTAGATGAGATTCAATGGCTCTTTCTGGTTGTTTTGTGTACACTAATATAAAGAGAAATGAAAACCCAGTCTGAAGAGATTCTCTGTTTAAAGCACTGGAGGGCGAGGGAAGCTTACTGGTGAATCTGCCCCATCTGTTTTCTTTCTGGTAAGATCACTAAAATGGCCTATTTTATATTTAAACTGAATAACTGGGTATCTTCTGCACATGGTTTCTACTGTCAAGTTCTTAAAATGTCAGAGAGTAACAGCTACCAAAGCATGTGGGGATTTTATTGATATACCTTTGAGATTACTGAACACACACACTACAAAATTTCAATGATTTCATCAGTAAGGTTTTTCATGGTTCTATCTGCTTGATTTTGGCATGGCTTGGCCAACAGTTATTCACTGAAATCTTATGTGTATCAAAAGACTGAATTGTCAAGCATAATTCTATGTATTTCAAAATGAGGCGTGTTTACCAGTCATCCTGCTGTAACTTCTTCCTTGGGCTTAGCTTTCTGTTACAAATTTGTCTGGTTTAATGTGATAGAAATGGCATGGATTTATAAATACAATAGATATTTTGGTGTTGTCTTCTTTTACCAAGTCTTTGTAGATTTGGTCTTATCACCAGGAATATTTATGGTTCAGTTCTGGTGCTGTACATTCTTGGGCTCTGGGTTTGGGTTTTTTTTGGAGGGTGAGGTGTTGAGGATAGAAATCCCGCAGCTGACTTACCAAAATCTTAATAACTCTGCATAGGATCACACAGTACTTGTGGAGAGTTAAATAACATTTTAAATAAGGCTTAGTTATGTTTTTACTAAGTAAGGAAAACATCTATATATATGTTGGAAGTGCAGCCAAGAGTGTACAAAAATCAAAAAGGTCACTGCTCTTTTCCATTTTAATTAGGGCAAATTCTTTGATAGAAGAGCCATTGGAATCTGTTGATAAAACTAGAAAAAGTATATTGCCCATGGCATTTGATGCATGAGATTTATGTTGTAATAGCATTTAGTTTTCCTTATAAATATATTTATGTTGACTAACACAAATCCAGAATTCTAGCTAGTAGGTATTTTTCAAATATTACAGACCTTATGTAATTCTAATTCAGCCTACCTCATTTGGCACTTTCACTACATTTTAACATTAAAAAGATAAAAAGTACTTTGCCTAGAGGGTTGTTACCTTCTGAATAGTGGGAGAGTGTCAGGAGACTGACACAGGAAGCTCCTGCCCCAGATCCAAAAATAGTAACTCTCTTCGGGTCTCCTCCAAAAGATCCAATATTTTCTTCAATCCATCGTAAAGCTTGGATTTGGTCAAGCAATCCATAATTGCCTTTTGCAGCTTGGTCCCCAGTACTTAAAAAACCTATAAGGCAAAACTCCATAATTTTAGTTCACCAGATACAGAGTTAGCTACAGGGTATCTACATATTCACATCTTCCCATCTTTTCATCTTCTGTGCTTTTTTTGTTTGTTTGTTTGTTTTTAAAGGTCATGGTCCTAGTTAAATGTCTCCAGCACAAGCAGAGAAACTCATTTTGTGTGCTGTTTAGCTTTAGTTTGTTTTTCCTTAATTCAGAGGTCCCATTTATGAAGAAACACTACTTCCTTTCTGAAATATTTCTGTAACAGTGCAACAATACAGAAAGAAGATTTTAAACATTTTATAACTGATGTGAGTATAGTACAAAGCCTTAGGAAATCATTTTTGAGCAAAGATGTGAGATAGCCAGTCTATGAATGAGAACAATACCCCCTAGCATAGTAATTTAAATACTTCTTAGCAAAATTGTCCTGAACTACGTAGCTCTTTAAATTACTATACTTGTGATATGGATAGACATACTTGGAGCAGAAGAAAGAGGGCTGAAGTAAATAGTAAAGGGAACAATAAAAAGCCTAGGAAAAAAAATACACTTCAATTTCACAGAGGATATTTATTAGGAAGAAAGCAGGTAAATCCATGGCAATATAGCCTTTGGTAGGGAGATTTTATCTGGACAAATCAGGTTTTGTCTTTCTCCTTGGAAATTGCAGGGAAAGCTGCACTGCTGTTTTTTGTTCCTGTGCTGTGGTTATCAGATTCTAGAAACAAAGCATGACATGTTTGCTGCTTGTCTTGCAACTCAGAACAAAACGACCATAAGATTAGGACTGAGATTAATTTTGGTTTTTTGTAACCAACTAAGGTGAAACACTGCAGTTATCCCTGCTGCCTATCATTCACAGTTAAGACCTTCTGCTATGTCCAAATTGCCACATTGAGACGTACTCACAGTCCTCTCTTTAACTCCCACAGACCTTTTCCTGTTAGACAAGTGCAAAGTCAGAAGTCTATTAGAAAGACCTTACAGCATATGGAAGTTTTCAGATGGACATTACTGATTTAGGCACCAGCGACAGCTGTCAAAGACAAAACAAAGACATCTCTTGGCAGGTTTTTTCCAGCTAATTATCAGTTCAGACAAATTTTCTAGAAGAGGGATACAGGACTCAGGGGATCTGTGGTCTTGTGCAGTTTGAAATGAGTCTGTTATCATAAACCACCTGAACCTGCTGTAACAAAGACCTCCATGATCCTGACTGGTAAGGGAGTCTGTGGTCTCTAGGGAATAAAAAGACCTTGCAGTACATTTCCTGTGCTTTGGCAAAGGGGAACAGATCTCTTTGCACTGGCAGTAATAATTTTTTTTGTTGATAGGAAGAATGAAAATACACAGGGAGGAAGGTATTCACAATACGGAGGAAGCAGAATACAAATCATACACATATTGCTAAATAGCATTTGATTCAGCTTTTTCATTGAAAAAGTCTCTAATAATGGCACACACAGTTACAAGAATGGCAGTAACATTTTTTTTCTCTTCTATACCAATGGAGAAAAAATAACCTATTAATCCATAGTTGTCTCAATTTATTTTTTAACAGATGTGTTTTTCTCTTTTTCACATGCCTTTTTTATAGTTTTAAGCTTGTCAAAGAAAGAGTAACCCATTTGCTGGCTTTGTTGCTGCAGCTCACTGCAATATTCTATAATTAAGGCTTTATTCAATCAGAACTATGACATCCATTGGATAAAGAGAGTGTTGTAACCTTTAAAGAAGGGCGGTAATTAATATTCAGAGCCTAACCATGTTTTAGTTCTACTAGCGGCATCAAGCTAAAGCTGATTGAACTTCATAATTTTGAATTCTTACCAAGTGTACTAAAAGGTGAACTGGATAAAACTGCAGTCAATGAATATCTAATGTTCAACAGATGACAATTTTTTTTCCTGTTTTTTCCACAGTTCTCTGCTGATTCTCATTAATTGCAAGAACAAATTTTCTTAATTTAAAAACTAATCACCATGGCAAAGAGTCAGCCCCACATGACACAAACTGAATTCATAAATCTGTCTTTTCTTGAAAAGGATATATTTTCTTTCATGCGCTGAGTACCAGATCAAAATATTTCTTCAAAGCTATTTGAAGAAATTCAGGCAAATAGTAACTATTTGTCCAGAAATACACAACACTAAGAGTTTTTTGGTCTTTTTCTATATTACTTCAGTGAAGAGAAAAAATGCTTCTTTAAACCGAAGTTCCTGAAGTAACTGTTTTAATGTTTCTCTGACTCTATGAACAAAAAGAATTCAAGAAAAATGCTTTATTTTAAACTACTAGATAGCAACAGTCGAGGAGAAAAAGATTACAAATGGAAATTGCTGTGAATTTTCCTTTTCTGCAACCTTTAAGAATGTACGTAATCAAAAGCTATATGCTGTCACTTGCACTGTTTTGATAATGCAGTGAAGACACAAAGCTACACACAAGGCTCCTTTAGATCCCACTTAGACAAAAAGAAATCCCTAGTTCTATCTTTATAGCTGGTTTTCCCATATGCTACAGAAATCTTACTGAGATACTAAACAAATCCCAGCATACTAATGGTGGTATTCCCCCTTTACTACTAAAAAGTTATGCAGAGACCCACAGGGACAAGTAGAAGGGAAAAATACCTATAAAATCCGCATAGACAGTTTACTTTTGTCCAGCTCCAGCCTTGTCCAGTGGTTGGAGGCCATCCCTACACTAACACAGTTGGCAGAACTTCAAGAGTCAGTCTAAAGAGAACAGGTGGACCTCCTGTCCACTGTACACATTTCATTTACTTTATTTCACCATGACCACACTCCTGTCTGGTCCATGGGCTGAACGAATGACTTCTCATGGACATATTGCATACGGGGCAGGACATCTTCCCTCTGAGGCTCACCAGGAAGGGTCCAAGCTGTAAGGAACTCTCTGCAATGTGAAACAACAGTACTGAGGTTTTCTGTGGAAATACACTCTTGATCTGAATTAAAACACTAATGTGGACATGGTTGTCGGGGTCCCTCCCCCTGCCATGTAGCCCTGGGAGCCCTGAGGGCACAGACACACGGGGTTTCCCTGCCCCTGCTCAGCCTCGTTCCCCATTGGTTGGTTTGTGTTCCCCTGCGCGGGCAAAGCAGCTCGGGTCCTGTGACTGTGGCAGAGTCTCTCGGCAGAGCCCGGCCATGCGGCTGGGGAAATAAACATCTCTGAAACATCTAGCAAGAATCTGTCCATATATATATTTCTTTTCCACGGGACTCCTGGTTTGATAAAGGCGTGTTACAGCCTCCCCACTGTAACACATGGTCAGGATCAAAATTATATTTTCCCAACAACAGAATTTCAATTTAACATACACAGATTTAGGAAAAAATAAAGACAATGGAGAAAAACCCCTAAACACCATTTCGTTGAAGATAGCAAATGATGATCTGAGAACTACAGCTTCACCCTTAGAGAAAAATAAAATCACCAAGATAACTGCAATCTTGCAGTAATTTTCATTTTTTAAAAATATTTCTATGACCTGCTTTCACTTTCTTTTTAAATTACTAAAAAAAAAATAAAATTTCACAACAACTTTCCTTTGACATTTTGCACACAGTAATACCCAATATTACATCACTGCAAGAAAAGTCCATTCTTTATCTTCATATCTTGGCCCCTGGGCCTAATGCATATCAAATCAATTTGATGGCTGGCTGAAAGCATAAATTTCAACTGTGAATGTTCCTCCACTGCTTTGTGCCTTTTCCTCTCTCCCTCCCTTCCAACCCCCATGTAGGGGGACTGTTTCCCAATGGAAACAGATGAGGTTGACTTGGTGTGTGAAAGCTAGTATTATCTTACTGGCTCAAAATAGTATCAAAACTTACATTTTGGTACTGGTAAACTGCACTGACTTTCAGATTTATATAAAATCAGAAAGTCAATCAACTATTTTGATTTAAGAAGGGAAAATATAAATAATATAAATAATGAAAAATTAAACTTGATTCTATCATGCATTTTACTAGCAACTACTATCAATTTTAAAAGTGTATCTTGAAATAAGGCATACTTTTCTTTGTAAATTAAGTACTTTTGCTTCATCTTCTGCCCTTCACAGGATTTGTTAAAAACAAAATCTTTAATTTCTGAGATATAGCTATCACATAAAAAATAATGCCAAACTTAGTAAGACACAATAAATAGCCAAGATAGCACAATGAGAAATTAAACACCAGGAAATCTGTAGAAAATCAACAAGCTAGTGCATTTTGATCTAACTTTTCTTTTTTAAGCCCCTGCTGTATTTTCTGAGTTCACATTTCTTTTTTCTTTATGCCTTTTCATGACTGTTGTCCAAGCCTGAATAGCCTGCTGCAGTTTGTTTGTCAGACAAACCACAAAGATTGATTTGTACAGCAACTGATCAGTACTATGACATAAGCAATATAAATAAGATACTGGAGACTGTGCTTCTGAGTACAATCACGTCTGTTTTGTTTATATTTGTGAAATACCAGAGTAGAGGCTTTTCAAAGCAAAGAGCAACTGTCAAGCATACAGCAGAGCCTTCATATTTTCTAATAGATTTTGTCTGTACCTATCACATTTACCACTGTAAAAGTGGACCTATTCAAAAGTGAAATTCACTAGGGATTACTGAGAACATAAAGACTACACGAAGACCCTGAAATATAAATAGTTGGAGAATAGAGAAGCATTAGAGGGAATTATCATATAAGTTTGTCCTACACTTGCCCTTCCCTAACCATTCCCAAACATCCCCAACAGTGTTCGGAGACAGGATGCTTGGCTGGATGATATCTTGGTTGGAATTAATATGACTATATATTTCTTTTTTTTGTTTTGACTCTATGTCTATTAACAGTACCATGTAAACTTCACTGCAAAGCCAGTGGGATGCAAGATAGAGTGATTGTGCCCTTGGCACAGGTTTAGAAGAAAAAAATTCCTGCAGCATGACTGGCCTATGCAAAGCTGAGTAAGCATCACTGATGCACCTGAAACATCTACCTAGAGACTAAATCAAATGAGAGGACTCATTTGATTGACTGGCTATGTATGGGTCTGTACAGAAGTAATGTTACATACATACTTCTTCATCCTGAAAACAGAACAATGCCTTTCCTACAGCTGCAAATTGTTTGAAATTTGCAGGTGCAACTGCCAGAACAAATGTTTTAATATTCAGAAACTTAAGTAGTAGGATAGCCTATGATTCTGAAATAGTGGTCACAAAAGGGAATTTCTGCATGCTATGGCTGTTTACCCTATCCAGCTGCAAATAACACTCATTTAAATTTTATCTCAAGTTAAGTAAGTGAAGAGAAATAAGAAATAAGAAAAAAGACAACTCACCCTAAAGTTTTCATATGAGTTCATAGATTATGTTAAAATATAAAGGACAGTGATGCTTTTAATTCCATTCTCTAACTCAGGCTTAAGAAAACAGTCTCTTCTGAGTCTGCCTTGGTTCTTTCAAATTACTTCTATTGGGAAGACAAAACCTGAATCTGCTTGTTTAGAAAGAACATCTAATTATTACATGCAGTACAAAAGAATAGGTCAGAGATGGTGAAGTGAGAATATTATTATTTGTTTCTATATTGATTCAGGACCGAAACCTAAAGTCTATTTTTTACAATTCCAGGAAAATATCTAATCTTAAATATATAAAAATCTTTTGAAAATGATGCCTTGAGAGGCCACCTAAAAACAGAGACTAGACAAGAATAAGGAAATAAAGGTAGTTTTTATTTGAAAGGCCTTCAAAGGTACCCCCTGGGGAGCCAGAGGCTACTGCCAAGATGGACCCTAAGATGGATGACAGGTCACGAGTTCTTCACGCTTTTATAGGTTTGGTTCATTTGCATATCAGGGTTAATTCTCCTATTAAAGCTTCAGTTAATGATGTAGTTTCCCCAAGTTTGCCCCCCCTTTAGAGGCTTTTGGTTTATGCTTTTGGGCCTGGGATGGTCTGAGTGTCCTTGGAGAGCAGGCCTGGAGAGGCTTTGTTATGTCTGCCTAGCATGAGAGAGCAGACGTTAACAGGCTACAAGAAACTTTCAGAGTTACACACTAGGCAGTACAGGATTTGAAAAATATGAAAGTTAAAACCTAAGGCATCAAAAACATCCTGGATAATAGATGTGTATAAGATGAGAAAAGAGGATACATTTTAACAAGAATTAAAACCTATTTTTATGCATATTTCTAAAAAGGGAAAAGCTTCTTAACATACATTTATCAGAACACCAGGGAGATCAACAGTTTCCTTCAGTCAAGCCATTGTATTCTACAATGAAATATTTCTAATGAATCTAATTGAAATTAGTACATAAAACTTAAACTGCTCTTAAATTTGCCCTGTTCATTGCAAAATTCTCTGAAGCTATTGTGCAGTGATGTTAGGCCAATGAATGTTATCTAAAATATTAGAGATTTAAGATATTCCCACCATTCATTTCTGCTGTCATTATTCATGATAAGTAGCACGTAACTCTATAGGAAGTGTCACTGAAGAAGGTTTTGCCAATCATTAAGAATGTAGATTTTTTTAAATATAGTAAATAACAATGTCAGAATCAAACATTTCAGAAAGCATTCACTGATTTACTGTCTTCTAACCTACTATTTATCCAAATATTTCACAAGTTAAACCTGCAATTACATAATATACAATCAATAAAACAGCAGGTTCAATTAAAAAGAATACTGTTGAATACATTATTAGCGGCCTGATTAACACCAAATTAAACTAAGCTAAAATCAATTCATTGCTCTAGGAATGTTATTGCCAGGAAAAAAAAAAGTGTGTGTGTGTTGGAGGAGAGACTGATAAATACCTGGTCTCATCAGCCTATGATTTGAAAATATTTCATTATCACTGATCTAGATGGTCAAATCCAAAGGAATTTAACAAGAAAAATGTGCCATCAGTACCTATGAAGCAGTAATACAGTTTCACACTCTTTCTCCTCAGATGAGAAAACATGAAAAACAAACAAGAAAAATTGTAGATTGAGACAAAGCGGAGTAAGTGAAAGAAACAGAAAAAATGTAACTAAAGGAAAGGACAACATTTGACATCTCCCAAAAGCGTAGTGAAGCCTTGCCAGCCTCTGAACAACAGCTACTTGGAAGCCAAAGCCACTGCACTTCTACCTCTCACGTTGTGTCTCCTGAGTGTGATGATACAGCATGGGACATCTCCTTGGTCAATGTGGGTCAGATGTCCTGGTTCTTGCTCACCCTTCTGAACTCTTGTCAACCTCCAACTTACTGTCTCTGGGGTAGCATGGGAAAAATAAAAAGCCTTGGACCTGTGTACGCACAGTTCAGCAACAGCCACAATATCAGTCTATTATCAACACTATGTTAGCTATAGACACAAACCACATCATATGGGCTGCTCTGAAGAAACTTAATTCCAACCCAGCCAGGCCCAGTACATTACTCCATTGCACAATCTCCATTTCTAAAGCATCTGGTCGCTTTGTGGAAGTGCCTGTCTTGTCCAGAAGAGATGTGCTGTAGGTCTATGAAAGCTAGAAATAATTTTATTATTTTCATTACAAAATATAGATGAAACTTCTATGAAACTGAGACTAAATTAACATACTTTTGTCTTTTTTCAACTAAACAATTAATATTAGGATGAAGAGACAACATGTGTAGCTGTATATCTCTAATAGGGAGACACAAAAATTTTACATATTTTAAAGACATAAAAAGACATTAGGTTTACCCCTAAAAATGACAGGAAAGTTAACCTGCATGACATAAATGGCAAGCACCAGCTTTAGAAACAGCAAGCAGATTTTTATCTTTAATTATCATCTCCAAAAGATTAGAATCTTTCAAATAAAAGAGTTATAGGATATTATGTGTAATTTTTTCTTGGTAGGAAAAACAGCAATTGACCAAGCTGACAGTATTATTGCATTAATATACTTGTGTCAAAACCCAAGTGCTTACAAGACACTGTGAAAATGAGAAAGAACTGGTTCACAATGTTAAGAACTCCATGAGGTAATTTTTTTTCTTCAGTATTTAAAAAAGAAGTTACCCAACGTTTTTTGTTGCTTTTATATAATGTTACTTTTAAGAGAAATAAAATTGCTAACCCCCTACCGCAGGCAGGGGTGCCACCCATTAGACCAGGCTGCTCAACCTGGCCACATCCAATGTGGCCTTGAACACTTTCAGAAATGGGGCATCCACAGCTTCTCTGGGCAAACACTGGGCTTACTTTGGTGCAGTGCTTCAGCACCCTCACAGCAGAGAATTTCTTCCTAATCTCTCCTCTTTCAGTTTAAAGCTATTACCCCTTGCTCTATCACTACACATCCTTGTAGAAGCTCCTTTCCAGGTTTCCTGTTACCCCTTCAGGTACTGAAAGGCTGCTACAGGGTCTGCCCAGAGCCTTAAATTCTCCAGGCTGAGTAAGTTTAACTCTGTCAGTCCGTCTTCATGAGAGAGGTACTCCAGCTCTCCAGTCATCTTCATGGCCTTTCTCTGGACTTGTTCAGACAGAGCCTTGCTGCCCTTAGGTTGGCAGTCCCAGAGTTGGGCAGAGTACTCAAGGTGGGGTGAAAAAAGTAGGAAAATGTGAAAATGCAGCATTTAGCAAAAACAACAAGCCTACTAGGTAGCCAGACATCATGAACCTGTTAGAAAAGGAAATATGATTTCAGATAGCAGACTTCTGCTAGGACTGACCACAGGGAAAAGGCTGGTGCTTAACAAGTGATCACTAGCAGGGGTCTTACTTGCTTCTGTTCCATGGATAATTCTCACCCTCTTATGCACTATTTTGTGTTGCAAGACATAATGAGTTACCTCACTGTGCTGTGTTGCTTCCTTTATTCAGCTACATATAATCCCATTTTTATTACTTCCATAGCCTCAGTAATCCAATCATTTAAACAGAGATCAGAATATTTTAAAGTATACTTTGACTATTCTAAGTTAAAGCAACCCTAGAGAAACACCAAGCAAAACATCTATAACTATGACGTTTGCCAGACAACTTTGATAGTGGAGTCATAAGTTAGATGGGCTTTTTTTTGGTAATCTGAGACATTCCTTCAACTTGGAAAAAATTATTGAAGATAATAATCTGTTATGCTCCAATCAATGAAAATATGAAGTTGCTTGATTGTTTTAGCACATTATATCATGTTTTCTATACAGCTTTGAATAAATTTGGAAGGTCATGATCAGTCTTGTCCTACAATATCCTGCAACGTTATCATAACAGGTGAAATATTATTTCTATTTTGCACCAGTTTTGGCAAAAATCTGATTATTTAGAAGATTTGATGACGTTCTTACTCAATTGAAGATTTTGCAAGGCGTTCAGTTAGGTTTATTCTCAATAATACTATATTTATGCAAAAATCACAAACATAAAAATATAATCGAAAAATAACAATATAAATATTAAAATAAATTAGCAGGTGGAAGTGACCACTATTCTATGAAATGGGTCCTGATGGAAGACTGTCCTACTCATTGTTCAGTTTGTGTTATCTGGCAGTATTTATGTATGTTATTATCCACGTCATTGGTGATGTAATTTGATTTTTAAAGTTGTAATAACAAGGGAGGTAAAACTCATCCTTTAAAACAAGATGAAAGAACCAACATGTAAATTTTGGACATTTTAATATGAGTCACTTGTTGGTAGCTGAGTTTGTGGTACAACAGCTACCATTTCATAGGCATCACACAAACTTCCTCAAGTGGTATGTAATGGCTTCCTAATAGAATTACTATAGGCCTTAGGGAGGAATTAGATTTTCAGTTATTACATTCATAATTTAGAAAAGGAAATGCTGATTAGATTTGTTTAATTTAATGTTCCAGGTAATGTGGGATTTTCCTTACTAATATATTTATTATTGGGTTTGGGTTTTGGTGCTTTCTCCTGTGCTTCTTTGATTAATAATGTATGTTTTATAGCACTAAATCATTATAAAGGTTAACATTAATGAATTATTAGTCTTTCTTTTTTTTTTAATGAACCTCAGGATACCCTTACTTTGTTCAGCTAATAGTGATAGTTTCAGTTATTACACTGTTTATGTTTACATATCCATGTAGTAATTATATCCATGAGACCATGCAAGAAAACTTGAATAAAGAATACTTGAATAAAGAGACTAAGCTAGAATTGTCTTTAGAACACCTTTTGGGATTCCTAATTACCTCCAAATTATGCTCTAGCTCTTAATTTTTTATCCAGGATGGATTCAGTTTTGGTGATTTCTGAGACACCACTGGAAATGATGAAGTGACAATTCCCAAGTGTCAGATGTGATTTTTGAGGATAGCGTCCACCTTGTCTCCCAATGCTCACTGCTGTTGTACTCAAAACAACACATTTCAAAACCAAAGTAACTCAATCCTTGATCAGTTGCTAGAAAATATTCACAACATTATCAATAATTTGGCCTCTCAGACAAAGATATGAATTGTAGGAGGACCCTACTCACAGGGGCAAATTTTTGTAAAGGAAGATTAATCTTCAGAAAATCTATTATAGAGAGTGGGAGGAGAGAGAGGAAAAAAACCCACCACCTTTCTAGAAGCCAGATTAAATCACTGAATTACAGTCGTGGTCTGATCTGCCACTAAGTAATCACTCTTCACAAGACAAGGAAAGTTTAATGGAAATAATCTTTAAGGGCATGACAAGCACAACCTCAGCACCTCCAGGGGGTACGTGCCACCAGGGGTGCAAGGCACCCACAGAAGGATGTCAGACAGGACTCATCTTCCAATCCAGCAAGGTGGTGTTGAAGGAGCAGGGAAGAAGTTGATCAGTTACTGCTCTCTAAAGAAAGTACAAGAAAGATGGAAATTACAGAGATCCCACTTGGGAAGCAGTGCAGGTCAGAGGGATGGCTGGAAGAACTGCTGCTGTCTGTTAGGGTTGAGCAAGGTTGCGACAGCAGTTCCTGAGCTTCTCAAAACTATGGTATTTCATGTGCTAATTTGTACTACTACTTCTTTTAAGAAATTGAAACATGCTATCAATATCTCCCACATGAATCTTATTCCTGTGGAATCAGTCCAGCTCTCCTGGCATTAGCTGGCATGCATTAGAGCAGCAAGCACTCTTGATTCACCTGTACCTCCAATATATCGCTACTAGAAATTGTGTGTCTGCTAATTTCTACTACAAATGATCCTCAACATATTTGAAGGCAACTGAGATCCTCTACAAAACAAGTAAAGCTCAGAGGTTGCAGGGCTAAATTCTAGCAAAGTAGTTGTAAGAGTATGATAATTATCAACCAGAAAATATGGAGGAATTTTATAAACTGGCAATATGACTGTATTCAGACTTTGCTTACTCCAGTGAGATAAAGACAGATCTTCTGAAATAATTGTTCACAGCAGATGTATCTGAGAAGCCTGAAAAGCTTTGATTTAATTTGATTATAAAGCCAAAAATATTTATTTCCTGGAGCCATTATGATGCTTTCAAATTCTTTAGCATAGCAAAAGATTAAGAGAGACAGTTCTAAAAGATGCATTAAATATACAGCAAAGTTTAAATTGTGTCTGGATTTGCACATATGTATCTTATGAAATGTAAATGTTGAGTATATGGACTTTGTTGTTTTCATCCTGCATTCTTCTGATTATGAAACAGATGTTATTGTGGAGAAAAAAAGGTTAGATGCTGCTAAGTATTCATGTTTTGAGTGTTTCGAAATAGTCTTATAAACCTGATAATTTTGTATTTGTTATTTTCAACAAGTGAATGTAATAGAAATAATCGTTTCTTTAGAAACCAGTTCTAAGGGCTAGGAATTCACATTCTGCAGTTTTGGCTAAGCTCTTTGGGTTGGTTTCTATATCTTCATATTTCATATTTCTCCCTATTATCAAGTATTCAAGAACATAATCCTAAAATTAAGACTCTCAGTCCTCTGAGAGTTAAAGAAACAAAGTTACCATTAAGCACATTAAAAGCACTTCCGCTGCATGTTGTCTGTCCCTAGATTAATGTTCAGCAGGAGGAATATCTAGGAATGACCAGACACAACACTTTTTGTTCTATTTCACTCTCTCCTGCTTCTAAAGAATACTGAAAAGAAATACAATACATTGTTAAGAAGTATTAAATAAACCGAGGTAAAAAAAAAGCACTAGAAATTCATTTTCATATTTGGATCCCCAGAAGTCACTGTTTCTCATCTGTCTAGGTAAAGCATTGATAGGAGTGAAATTATTCCTCCCAATGAAGAAAAGCAAAATTGAGGGTGATTGTGTACAGAAGTTTTTTCAAGTTACGTCATTAGAGACAAAATTAAAGGACTTTTTCATATTTATGCTTGTACTTTGTTGAAGGTTTTTAGTAAATCTAATTATTGTTGATCCTTTATTCAAAAATGCAATTTTTGCTACTCTTTACCTTTTACAGAAGGGTAAGCCAGTAATTTATTTCTTCTGCAGTATGTGCCTATTAAAATGATTACTTATATTCATACCTTCTATTAAAATGGAGAAATTTTGTGTTGCCTAGATACAGATCAGAAGGCTACTTTATATAACTAATACACATGAACAAAAAAAGCAATCATAGACTAAAATAATTCTTTATTCTAGTATTTTCGTTAACCTTCTTTGCCCTTTTTTGTTACCATTGCTTGTGACAATAAAAACATTCTTGCTGAAGATGCCTACAACTCCAGCAAGATTTTATGGTCTTTCCTTTACATTCAAAGTATTTCCCCAGCTTTTTTTAAAATGAATTATTGTGCCCATTCACTAGATTGCTGGCTCAGAGAATGAACTATGGCAATCAACATTCCTAGCTTCACTTACTGGTCTGGTTTCATTTGGATGTGATTATGATGCAAAGCATCTTGCTTGAAAACCCCCTATGATTATCTAAAGTTGTATTTTCCAATTTAATTTTTTTTTTTTTTTTTTGCCGTGTACATCTCCTATACATATTGGTCTCCAGTGGAATTTTTATACAGATATAAACACACAAATAAGCACACGTGTGTGTCTGTCTGTGTGTATTTAGTGTCCATTAAATACAAACAGAAAAACACAAATCTGTCTTTTATTAAACACTTCAACCCACTAAGTGATATTTATTGCTAGAAAAGGAAATATAAGAAAAAAAAATTGCTAAATGGGAGAAGGTTGCAGAATCTACTCTCTGGGCTGTGGTTGCAGTTTTGTTTTGTTGTCTTTTCTCCCATGGGAATTTAAAGAGTAATGCAAATGAAATCTAAATAAAATAAAATAAAATAAAATGGTTTACTCAGTTCCAATTATTTTCCCTTCTCTGAATTTTTTGCTTATTCATGCACACAACTTCCTTTTGCCTCTTTGTCTTATGGCCCCATGATTTATCTGGCCTGTCTGAAGCCACCCCAGTTTACCAGAAAGATAAATTCTATCTTCACTTGGAATATCTCTTTTGAGGCTGAGTCTGTAAAATAGATTTCTACATCTTGTATGAATACTATCAGGGTAAGATGAGAAATAGCTGTTTCTTTACACTGCCTGCTCCCGAAAGCAAGCCTTACTGGTTCCTAAAGAGAAGGCTCCCAGCAGTGTCTGCTTTCTGTAGGATGGTTCCTTTGTCTTAATTAGGAAAAACTTGTCTAAGAATAAGTCAGTCTTTCCTATGGTCTCCAGAGATGCCCATCTTCCTCCAGTGACTGCATTACTAACAAATACTTTATTTTCGTAGAATAGACCCTAAATATGAAGTCAGGCATCTTCAAGGACCATAGAGACAGTGCTTGAGTTGAACATCTAATGAAACACAAGTAACTAATAGGCAGTGCTACCAAATAAACATCCCAACATATCTACAGATATCTAAATTAAACTTTTGAGAAAGGATTTCCAGCACTTCTTACTACAGAATATTTTTTATTTAAATTATTTTCAGACTATTTTTAGAAAGCTCCCAGTTTTAGAAAACCCACTCTGTAATATACAGAGGGCTTTGCTTTTGTAATGCAAGAATATACAGAATAAATTAATAAAGTAAAACAGGTAGCAGGAATTGGTATTTACCTAACAATTAATGAAACTTTTAATTCAGCATGGATAGTGTGCTCTTTTATGTAAGCTGGTGAGTTGTTTGTCACCATTTACTGAATTTGTTGCATTACGAACAGAGACAATTTTTCTTGCATGCTACTTTGGGATCAAAGCAATGACTCACAAGCACTGTTTGTCTGTTTGCGACAAGAAGTCTTTGTACCAATATTCTTACTGAAGATATCAGAGCTCCCAACAGGATGCAGAATTTTTTATGGTGCCTTTTTCATTCCCTAACTATTTCATGGCAGGTCACCAAATATGTTTCTAAGTGGGTCATTCAGCCCATTCACACTTTTTAATTTTTTTCCCCCTATTTTTATCCAAGATTTTTAATCGTGTTGATATCCTCCTGAGAAAGAGCTGAAGAGACATATATCAGTGCAGATATATTTTCTGTGTTGTTTAATACCAAAGCATAGTGTCTCAGAATGAAGACTAGAAATTAAAAAAATACCCAATCTCCTGGACAGAAGTACAGCACGTCTTTAATGTTTGAGTGTTCTGAAATATTTAACATACACATACACAAACACACAAACCCACACACATAATCAAAATATCCCCCCAAAAGCATAAATTTCAATATAAAAAAATCTTCATTACAATGAGAAGATAGATGGATACAAGGCTCTTCATTTTCATAGGCTGATTTGAGAGTTTTTACTTCCTTGTTAGTGCACCATAATTATTGCTTCCAGGGTGTTAAACTTTAGATCATCTCCATTCCATTTAACAGAATTTCTGAGCTACACAGAGAGATAGAAATCTGAAAGTGTCAATTTCCAAGTTTCCTTGTACTTCCAGGCTCACAACTTGCTGGCATCATAATTTGGATGTAAAAAAAAAATCTTGTTTACACCAAATTTTAGAACCTAAGATGCAGTTCTCATCAATAGAAATAGATGGTGTGAAATTGGGTTTAAAAAAAAACCTCCAAAAGATCTTTTTTTGACAGCTTTATATCAAGGGATTTTATCTTAAATTACCAGACGTCTGTGTCAGTCTTTCTTCTGCTATTGCTCAGATAGTTAAGGTTGCAATAAGTACAAGTGCATATATCACTACTGCTTTGCTCTTCTTGAAAAGGAACTGATTGCAAATGTGTGGCAGAGACATACAGCTGTGTATAAATGCTCTCTAGTCAAACTAGCCTCTGCTGACTGTAGGTCTACAGAGCAATTTCTGTGGTAGGGTTACTTTTATCTCACTCTCCCCTGCCTTCTCTTCACCTCTTACTCTCTTCCCAATGTTTTGGTTTTTGGTTTGGTTTTTTCTTTCATTTGTTTGATTTTGTTTGGTTTATGTTTCATGTCATGGTACTTTATTGGTGCCCTGACTCTAAAGGTAATAAAGTAGACTTATCCTTATTTTGCAAATGAAGAAACTGGAGTAGAGAAACTGAAAACCCAAGACAGAGAGAAAAACACTTTTAGAATTAATAATGGAATAAAGAAGTACACGGCTTCTAGTTCTTATTCAGTATGCTCTAAAACAAATGTTTTCATCAAGGATCTGAAAGTAAATAGAAAATCACAGATGATAAATCTCACAGATGAGTGATCTAAAGAGGATAAAACACCGAGGCAGCATGCTGCAAATACACTTAGTATTCTGTTCCTTTTCCTTCAAACAAAAATTCTTCATCCAGAGCAAAGCACAGACATATACAGGAGCACGGAATGGAAGCCATAGCTTTGGAATGTATGTGAACAGAGGAGCAATGGGCAGTAACCTACAAATCAATGACTAGCAAAGCCCCAGGGGTTTGGGGATTTTTTTAGAGCAACTGAAGAGAAGATTCCAGTGTGATAAACTGATGCTATCTTTGGATATTTAAGGAGGAAGCAGTTTGTAAGAAAAGAGAGATGACTTCATCCCTATGAAGAACACTGCAATCCATTCTGAGGTTTTTATTTTAAGAGATTAACAGTGTGAATAAAGGATAGGCCAAAAAATGCAGGACCTTAGGAGAAGAGAAAAAACAATAGGATTAATCTCTCTTAGTTTCATATGTTGTCAGTGTAGAGAACTGAGTTAGATCTCTATGTCTCTCTTTAATCTTAAGGGTAACAATATTTAAGGCATACACATATAATCAAATTCCATTCTTTAGACTTTGGAGCCCAGGTCTGCTGAGGTTTTGCAAAAAGATTGAAATAGAACTTAATTGCAATATAAAAATATCTTTATGATCACAAAAACTCTCACTTGGCAAGGAAAAGTCTCAAAAACAACAACAAAAAGGCAGTAAGCTAAACTGAGACAAATTCAAATGAGATATAAACATGAAGCGTTTTTTAAAAAGAGCAAGTACTGTTGATACTTTAATCTAAAGGTGAGTGCATGATGTTGATACAACCCTTCTAAGAATACATCTAGTAGCATAAAATTTAAGTGATGAATTCTTTTATTTCACAAAACATACCTCTGCTGAGGTACTGAAGGGCAACTTTCTGTTGTGGCTATCCCTATCACATTTTCAACACACAGAGATTATCTTTCAATCCACCAATAAAGAAGGGAACTGAAGTTTATGTTCTAGTCTAGGACCAAGAGATGATTCATTTTAAATTACTGCAGACCCATTAAAAATTACATGTAAGCCCCTATGTACAACTACTGAATGGTATAGCTAACTATGAACCCACCAGCAGCAGTTACTGGGGAATGTCCTTATAGAGTGAGAATTATATTGGCAGCACTAAGCAAAGTTATAGCACAAGAAACCTTTATCAGATTTGACCCTTTCATTAAGTATTTCAATTTTGTGCATTGATGAAAGCTTCTTTTCTTACAAGGAGTAATTCTTACCTCCATTCCATTTTTCTATTAATGTGCAACTATTTCATTTTGAAGGTATATTTTTCCTGAACAGATTTTCCTTCCCTCCTACTACTGATTATACCAGAGGCCAGCCACTGGAATGTATTCAGTTCCGCTTCCAGAAACAGAGGCAGATGATCACAATGTTGTGAATGGGTATTGCTGTTAGTCTATAATAAAACAGTGATTTTCACATGGCAACTTCTAATCACCTATGCAATAATAAGGGAAGAATCTATCCATTCATCTTACCCTTGTTTAGAATGGCAGTTCAGCTTCTTCACACCATGGCATTAAATCAACAGTTCTATAAGAAATTGTGCTTCTCTCGAAATCTCTGAGAGATGTTGCCTTTTCATTACAGCAACAAAAAGCCCAGTAATTCCATCTAGAATGAAAATGTTAGGTTGCATAACAAAGTGGATGTTAGCTTTGCCTATGATTTCCTCTGAATGCATGCCACAGCTAACCCGGTTTTCCTCGTTTCTTTTACAGGGATTCTGTGTTACTACAAGTGTAGCTGAGGATTACTTTCTTCTAATGGTGACTCAATTTTTATACAAAATGAGTCAATGTTCTGAGAAATAAAGAGTAAAATTCATAGACTTAGTTTTTAACACATTTCAGGGTGATTGGGGGAGGAGGATAGAAGACCATATTCCTTTCAAATCAGTAATTTTTATTAATAGAAACACTGTAACCCATTCCATATTACTACTGAGCCATGAATATACCAGAAATAATTAATTATATTATTCATATGCTATGAATGTTCATATTTATATGTTCCTCCTGCCACTGAGGCAAACAAAAATATTTTACACAGAAATTAACCCTTTGCTAGTAGATTTTTTGAGAAACAGAACTTAAAACATGAAAATAATAATTTAATTTAAACAAGGCACAATTATAAAGACAGGTAGACCACAAATGTAAATCACTGAAAAAAACTATGGTTCAAATCTATATGTTAAACTGGATTTCAGCTCTTTCAAAGAACAAAGGGATGTAGAGACATGTCATGGAATGAACTACAGAGAAAAAAGAATTAATTTTTAACCAGCATTTTCAGTTTCTAATTAATTAATTTCCAGACAACAGCATAGATTAATCTATCACAACTTTTAAGATGAGTAATTCATTGTAGAAATTACTTGATTTTTCCTACTTATTAATTAATGCCTCACAATGTTTGTGAAAAGGACATTGTCACAAGAATGCAAAGAAATTAAATTAAAACAGAACACAAAACAAATAACAGATTCATTGGTGACTTAATAGGCCTCCTGTGTGAAAGAAAAAAAAAGATAAAATGAAGGATTACCTTCACCTTTTTAGCTTAAAAGAACTACAATAACTTGTTTGTTTCTTTGTTTGTTTGTTTGTTTTTAAGGCAGAAACCCTGTTTTAATTCCAGTCTTACAAATACTTATGAAAAAGGAGAGCTTTCCACATATGATTAGGTTTTCTGAAGTCAATGACCCCTCCCCATATTCTTAAATGCTTGCAAAATCAGCCTGCATGTCCTGTAGGAGCCATTTCCCAAAAGCAAAATCCTGTAGCAGCAAATTTAATGTTTACCATCTGCGAGGAAAACAGGTTTTATCTAAAAATACCAGAGTGTGATGCACTTTTCACTAGACAAGACTTTTTTCTATTACTTATTTCCCTGATTAGTCTAAAGCTAAATGAAGTGGAACTGTCTTTCCCAGTTGCAATCACATCTATATTACAGGAGGAACATCTCCCCCAAATGGCAGCCTGTTTATCAAAACAAAGGAGGGTTAACAAACGGCTCTTCCAGCAGTAACCAAATCCATCAGATCTCAGGAGAAGCACCACAGAATAACATCCCTTTCAGAGTAAACTATGCCAGTCTAAAAAGTTTCACAGGTAAGTAAATGACATCACAGGAATTAAAGAATGAGAATTAGTCCTAAGAAAATGACCCAAACTTGAAAGTTCATAAAAAGTAATGTTAGTATTAAATGAAAATTCCAAAGAAATACTGCAATCATAATATATCAATTAAAAACACAGTAAGATATATATGTATTACCTCTTACATAAGATGTAGTTTACATTTGACATAAAGACATTTACTAAGTTGCCATGATCAGCTCTAAACAGAAGGGAGTCAATGGGAAAAGTCAGTATAAAATCAACAATTTGGAAGCAAACTCTGACAACAGAGAAATAACTATAAATAAATCATGCAGAAATATTATTAGCAACACATTGAGGATTTTGTACAGATCCCATTATAAATGACCCCTTCAAAATTCCAGGGAGAAATCCTTGCAAAATTACTCTTCATGAATCGTAAACACCAATAAATTATTTATATTTCAGATCTGAGTTATGGGCAAGGGGGAGAACCTGGAAGAAATTCCTCTCATCTGCAGCAGTATTAAAACATCACTTAAATTACAAAATTTATATTTTTTAACCATTATAATTTCTTTTTTTTTTCTCTCGAAAGGATGCAGAAGTAAAGAATATATGGGATACGATAAACTGAACTTTGAGACAGTAGGCACTGTCATTGGACAGCTTTAAGTGGCCTTTCATGTGTATTTTTTCATATCTCTCTCTCTCTCTCCCTCCTAGTTATTGCCATGAAAGGCTATTTTCTGAGTATTTCTAAAATGATCTAGGAAACCCTCTCTGTGAATAGCTTTATATTGAGAACTGAAAGAGATCTTGCCTCTTAAAGGATTAGACCGTACCTGCATAGGGATTTCAAAAATAGCAGTTAGCCATTAATATTGATACTTACCTGCTTTAAATTATGTCCCTAGACTTCAGACAGATAAATTGAACAATTTGTGAGAGAAACTGTAATCATCCCTCCATTACAGAATAAGAAATGAGACATAATTGTGCACACCACAAAACTGAACTTTGCATCCTTATACAATTTTGCGAATAAATCCAAGATCAAGCCTAAGTCTGCAAATCTTTGGAAATGAGCCCCATTCTCTTAAGCTTCACTGAAAGGGCACTCTTCAATGGCATAAATCCCACATCCATGCAAGTCCCTACAAAGATGCCCATTGACTCCAGAAGACTTGGATAAAATAAACAAAATAACAGATGCAGTAGTTCTCATTCAGGATAACTTAACACAAATGAGAGTTTCATTTAAAACCGTGAATAAAAAAATTAGGGACCATAAGTACTAGTAATTTGGACTATACATGGAGTCTACATAGAATTGTCCATCAATAAGGAGTTATCATACAATTAGCACAGGAGTATTCTATTAAAACATGACATTAGAGCTTTAACAGGCAATTCTATGGCATTATGTAGAGCACTTAATATGTTAAATGTATCTTCAGCCATCAACAGAATACACAGGAGTGAAAAAGCTAAGCATCATAAATAAAAATGTCAGTGTCAGTTCAAAGCCCCATAAATACTGGAAAAGTAATTCCTTGCCTTGAATATTGAAAAATGTGAGTCACTTCAAACTTTGAATATAGTTTTGATGTGTTTTGAGTCATTTTGGGAAGTACTTTTTGTTTTATTTCCAACGTTTTTAACATAGAGAGTGAAAATCAAATTGGAAATGCTATGTCTTTGATTGTTGTCTTTTTCTCAGATTTTTATCACCCTTTCCTGCTTATGACTTTTCTTATGCATACTGTCTGAATACACACACAGCAGCAAGCAATGAGGACACAGAGCTGAGTTCTCTTCTCTACAGTGGGCCTCAAAATAGTCAGAGTGATGAAAATGATGTGTCTACCTAAGCTCAAATGAAGGTATTAAGGTATTATAGGAGCTTAACCAAACTTAGAGACTTCAAGGAAGATTTTAAGAATAGGATTTCTCTTCATCTGACTTTACGCAGGTAAAGGACCTCGCTGAATCTTATCATCTAGCTTTTTCCTGTAGTCAGTCAACGGAAACTGCTTAATGACAGCTCTGCCTATTTTTTTTAGATGGGATAAGAGTTACTAGCCTTAGCTTTAGTTCTTCTGTGCTGCAGTTAACAGCAAGGGATTACTAATAGATGCTTAAAATTTCTGAAGTATATGGTAGAGTGGAATACAGTCATTTTGTACTAAATTCTACAGCAGCTACACATACACACATGAGTGCATATACACGAGTGCTGTATGAGCATCTGCAGTTATAAATGTAGAATTTATACAATGAGTTTTATACAGGATCTTCAGAGCTCTCACAAACTCCTGCACTGGACAGTACAGCCCGAAGGATTGGCAGTTGCTGTATATATATATATATATATATATATAAAAATTTTGAATGATGTACCCTTTCACATTCCTGTCTGCTACGCAAGAAAACAAGTGATAGAGTAGCATGCTGTATAATGAATGTTATAAAAAGATATTGTTTTCTTATCATCATGACTCTGTATGCAGGAATTGCTGAGTGTCCATACGATGTGTGGAAAAAGGAGAAAAGTAAAAATACAAGCAAAAAAAAAAAAAAATCTTGAGGACAACTGAAGTTCTTTGTATCATCTAAACAGCTGAGAAGCAAGAAGATAAATATGCCTGCACAAAGATTGACTGGATGTTGGTTATAAAGAACTCTTCAGTATCTCCTTCAAGGCAGCTCCCTCTGCAGACCCATTACCCTGAGATGGGAATGGGGCTATTTCTTTACAACTGTTGGTTTTTTTACCTTCACTTTAGATTTACTCTTCTTATACTGACACAAGTTGTCTCACTTATGAAGATGGGAATACAAACTTATCCAAAAAAATCTTCCATGCATTTCAAACCTGGAAATAAATTTTAATTCAAGAAATAGATGATTTTCTGAGATTGTTAGTAAATCTGCTGTGCTCAAGGCTAGAAAATTATTTATATTATGTACACAGGCCATTATCAGAAACATTTCTCATTTGAGTCTTAACTGACACTAGAGAATAGTTATATACACATTTAAGAATAATGATATTTGTATGTCTATTCCATATCCACTATTAGAGGTCTTTAAGCTTAGAAGTAATTTTGTTCTTGCTCAACTTATTTTCTCTGGTGAAAAATGCTCATTTCAATTCCCACTTTTTTTGCAACCTAATCCCTCAAAAATATTCATGGTCAGATTATTTCTATATTTGACTGACTTTCACAGAAAAGAAAGCATTACCAATGTCCTCTGATTCACTGTGATATTGTGCTCTCAGGGTAAAATTGTTACACAAACCTAGCTTATACCAGAGATTGAATTAATGTAAAATTGGCAGGACTTTTAAAAAACATATTGTGGGAGATATTGTTGTATTCTTACATTATCTTTCTAAAACTTGTTTTCCCCAGGAGACTCTTAGAAGCCTTCTATAAATTATTAATTATTATATATTTTTCTGAATAAATGTATGAAAAAAGAGAAATAGCAAAGTCTTCCAGCTTCTTTTACTGTGGACTTGATGTCTTATAAAAATGAATTACTTGTAACTCTACAAGGAAAAAACCAGAATCCTTTAAACAGAGAAGAAAAATTACAACATGGGAAAGACTTACATTTATTAAATTGTTCATAAGTGAAAAAAAAAAAGGACAAATCTTACTGTTATAAGAACAAAGAACTTGCATCTTTCCCTTTCCCAAAAACACATCATATGATGGGTGAGGAACTGGTCCACAGGTTGGGCACAAAGTGTTATAGTGAACGGGGTAACATCAGACTGGTGACATGCCACTAGTGGGGTTCCACAGAGCTCCATCCTCGGCTCTGCGCTCTTCATCTTCATGACTTGGATGCAGGACTGGAAAGGATACTAAGTAAGTTCACAGGCAGTACAATACTGGGAGGAGGTGTTGACTCCCTCAAAGGCAGGGAGGGAGGTCCGGAGAGACCGGAACAGAGAGTCCAGAACAAATTAGAGAGCTGGGCAATCATCAAGCATAAAAAGTTCAACAAGGGAAGTGCTGGACTGTGCACTTGGGGTGGAGCAACCCTGGATGTACAGACTGGGGAATGAGATGGTGGAGAACTGTGCTGGAGAAAGGGACCTAAGGGTACTGATCAACAGAAAGTTAAATATGAATCAGCAGTGCCCTGGCAGCCAGGAAGGCCACCCATGCCCTGGGGGGCATCAGGCACAGCATCTCCAGCTGGGCAAGGAAGGGGATTGTCCCACTCTTCTCTGCACTGGGGCAGCCTCACCTTGAGTGCTGGGGGCAAGTTTTGGGTGCCACAATTAAAGGAAGACATTAAATTATTAGAGAGTGTCCAAAGGAGGGCAACAAGGATGGTGAAAGGCCTTGAAGGGAAGGAAGAAGCTAATGTCACTTGGTCTGTTCATCCTGGAGGAGACTGAGGGGAGACCTCATTGCAGTTACAACTTCCTCGTCAGGGGAAGCAGAGGGGCAGACACTGATCTCTGCTCTGTGGTGACCAGTGACAGGACCCAAGGGAATGGCCTGAAGTTGTGTCAAGGAAGGTTTAGGTTGGATAATAGAAAAAGGTTCTTCACCCTGAGGGTGGTTGGGCACTGGAACAGGCTCCCCAGGGAAGTGGTCACAGCACGGAGGCTGACAGAGTTCAAGAAGCGTTTGGCAACACTCTTGGGTGCATGGTGTGACTCTTGGGGTGGTCCTGTGCAGGGCCAGGAATTGAACTCCATGATCCTTGTGGGTCCCTTCCAACTCAGTAAATTCTGTGTGATTCTGTGTGATTTATCTTTCTTTACCTCTTGTTTTTTGTAATATGTTTATAAAATAGTATCTTGTTCTTTCTTCCTTTGTCAAGTATTGTTATGTACCAGCAACACAGAGTCAGTTTTAGTGGAAGCCATGTTTTAGAAACATTTAAATAGCAAAGATTTAATATAACACTGAAAATAAATTGATAAGGCATTTGAATCAAAACAGAAAATCACTTTTTTTTTGTTTGGTTTGGCAACATGTAGTAGCTAGCTCACCTTTCCATGTCATATTATCCATTACATTCCTATGCTATTTAGGCATGATAATGATTGGTAGATCTACAAACAAGACACTACAGACACAGAAAAGACTGAAGACAAGAACTAGCTGAAACTGGTCAGACCACAAACAACTAAATCAAAGGCTGCACTGCATAGAAAGTTCTCTTGAGGCGAGCTACCAAAGCTGTCTCGAGATATAAAGACATTAAATGACATTCTCCTTGGTCCTATGCTTGCTCCAAGAGAGCAAAGACTAAAGAAGTCAGACTAGTAGAAGCAGGTACGTAGAAGCCAAATTTGGGGATATAAATTATTAGCAGTTTTTGAATGAGGTCTCTTTTCTGTATTTTTGTAAATTTTTTGCCCCATTTTCATTTTTCTTAGCTGTCCTTTCTTTAGCACATTCACCTCAGCTCTCATCTTTTGTCTCTGCCTATTTCTTATTTCTTTCTGCTAGATATCCTCCTAAAAATGACTTTTCTTCAAATAAATTATCATCCATTACTCCTTTGATCACCATGTGCCTCTGCCATCCTCCTTTCATTAGCCTGTGACTGCCTGTCATTTTTAAAATAAGATTTTAGGAGAGAGAAAGCCTAATGCTATGTGGCTGTGCATTTGCTAACAGACCCAGGTGTCATTTCTGTAAATCCCACAGGAAGAAAATGTTAATCCTAAAGGCAAGTGCTACCTAAAAGGACCACAAATATCTGACACCACCAAAGATTAGCCAGATTCCTTAGCATATATTCAGCCTACATATTAGGACTACAGAAAAAACCCAACAACACCCATCCCAAAAAAACTCCCACTCAAGTCCAAAAGGAAAACAAAAAAAATCCATACACACAAAAAAACCCCAAAAGCCCCCAACTAACCAAAACAAACAGACAAAAAAAACCCCAACCACAAACAAAAAACCCACCCTCCAAAACCAAAGCCAAAACCAACAAAAAATTCTGCTCAGAGAAACTACAGAAGAAAAGATTAGTCCCTCCATTTTTTCAAAAGGTTCTCAAATCAGTTCTGTAGTAACTGTGAAACATGATATTGTCCATCATCCCTAAGAGTATTGTGAGTCAAAGTCTTATACAAAAGAATACAAAGCACAACAAGAAAGTAGAATTTTGGTCTTGGAAAATAGATAATATAAAAGATGAATCTCTGACTGAATTATTAGAAGAATGCATATAGCAAAGTTTACAAAGTTCATACACAAAAAAGAATTGGACTTTCAAATCTGACAAAATATATAAAATATAGCATTTACAGCACTTACATTTCTGAAGATCAGTAGAATTTAATGATGTTTAGTGTTTGTGAGAAATAGCAATATGCTTTCCTGTGAACAGCTAGAATATATTGTGCATGAAGCTTGAATCTTTAAGATATCAAACTCATTTTTCTGTGATATGGAAATCTGTGTACCTAGCACCAAAATACTGCAGGGTAAGTAATACTATAATAGCAATAATAATAGTAGCAATAATACGATTTCAGTAGATATTAACTAAAAACTAACTTAAGTAGATTTTAAGTAGGTTTTATTTAGTACACAGAGACATTTTGTTGCTGTCTTCTGTCAGGTCAGGATTTTACCCACAATGTTTATGCAAAATCATGCCGTTTATTTGACTTAGACGCTCAGAATCTTTTGATATGGTTATGAATGAATTTTATGTATTAAAACAATCAGTGGAAGATCTCTTTACATAAAATTTTCTAGCAGGTTGGGGGGGGAAGTAATATCCATATATCCATTTTAGCTCTTACTCTAATCCTGCAATTTTTTCATGTCACAGCCCAAGGAACCATTTTCAGTTTCCAAATAGTTTATTTGATCGTTTTCATATATTGTGTCATTTTTTCTCAATTATCACAACAGTAAATTACTCAGAACTGTTTTGAGTAGGTATATTGTCCAAAAGCTGAGATGAATTAATGCCTTTTCCTGGTCTTAAAATCAAGAATCGAACACGGTTAGAAGGGAAAAAGGGATTTTATCTCTGTATTTATTTTAAGGATCCTTATGTGCACCACGTCCAGGACAAATGCACTCCAATGCACACCGCAATGCACACCCACAATAGATTGGGTATAACATTATAAGTCTTACTAATTAGCATATCTATCAAAAATTCCCCTATGAGAGGCTCGAGTGAGCCCCCCTCCCCAAGGAACCTTTCCCTGGATGGTTCTATCTTAGTTTACAGAATGTGTTCTGGAGACGACCTTGGGGTCTGGGGCTTCTAAGATGTTTAGTCTCCTAACTTAACAAAATAAGTCTAAGAATGTAGGCTAAAACCCACTAAGAATACAAAAAGCTATATAAAAGTATATAAAAGGGGTATAAAAGAAAAGGCAAAAAAATCATCATGGCATCAGAATAATAAATACTCATGAGTCAAATTCTAAAGCCATACTTAAAAGTTCAAGAGTTCTGTGCAATAAAAATGGAAAATAGGTGTGAAAATGAGTGTGTAAACTGAAGATTTCTTCTTCATAGTGCTTAATATTTATTTTAATGAAGGAGAAGCAGCATTTTCTTAGAACTGAATACATATCCACTTTAAGCTTAAGGGCAATTTAAAGTTTAAATGCTTACTTATTTCAATGGGTATATTTCATTTGATTTCATAAGGAAAATTCCATCATTTTTAAAAATAAAATAGAAATTCTTCATGATTCATGTTCACATATTCATAAAGAATTTATAGATGGCACAAAGGCCTTGTTGATATTTAGCGCTGTTTCTGAGGGGGAGAATCATGCAAGAGTTCCATTTATGTAAAAGATGGAGGCTGTAGAGTAGCTCACTGTACATAATGATGAACAGCTGTGCTGACAAACTGCTCTGGTGGGACATTTCTGTACTAGGAAACAGCATTTTGCTGAATATTGCCAGCAGGTATTCTTCATGGATTCAAAGGCTTAGACCTACGCCCTGTGTAGGTAAATTAGTGACTAATGTAATTATTAACGGTACTGGGGCTTTAGTTCATCATTCTGATAAATTGAAGGAGTCAATAACCTTGCATTCCTTGATAAATCTTGTAATATAAATGGCTAAAAATTTGGCCAAATTTTCTGCTGATGTAAATAGGTAGTATTTCAGCTATATCAGTGTAGCTGTTTTATTTTACTTTGGCAGAGTATGCTGTTCCTTTTGCAATATCATAAGGCAAAATCCAAAGACAAGCCCAGTATACCAGTGCCAAGGTAATGGAGTAATAATGCAAAAAATAAAGGGGTCAAATGGGGTAGAGTTGGTGGCAATAGTTGAGTCAGGGATCTTTTCAAAGCAACATAAATAATATGTGGATTTTGAAACAACATAATGGGACCTCTATATTCACATAAAGTGGAGTTCAAAATAATCTTTTACAAAAACCCCACAAACCAAATAACAAAACCCAGGCAGATAGAGAGGGACATCTCTAGCATGCCAAGTAAATGTATTGTAAGTATTTGATTTCTGTATTTTCCTGATATTTCTGAGAAAATGCCAGTCATTTAACCAAATTGTCTTTCTGGGTCAAGCCATGCAATATATAATGAACTCAGTACCTCTGTCAGACTGAATTCCATCCTTCTAGTTCCATCCTCTGTAATCCATTGGATGAACTCATAGTCATCAATGGAAGCTGAGATGGATGTCAGAAAATAACAGACAAGCTCTCTCTCTCTCTCTCATTCTCAGTTCTGCTGAACCACATAGAAACTGAAATCCCATTTCCTACACTCTTGAAGTGTTCCAAACATTAGGCCAAAGAGCATTCTAGAAAAAAATCCTCCTTATAGAATTTGTTTCCCTGACACTAAGCTGAACAAATAGGAATGCAAGAGGCAGGAGGCAGTAAAAGAGACTCACTAGAGCAAGAGAATGGAATAAACAGAAAATGTTCTAAGCAGCTCAGGTGTCTAATCCATTGGATTATATTTCTATCTAGGAATTAAAGTACTTAAAATCCACTGATGCACATTTTTAGCTGTGAAACAGACAGATTTGTGCACATCACTGTGGCTGATATATTCTCCCATAAACAAAATTTGACGTCTAAGTGGGCCAATCAGCACAAGTCTCAAAATTATTCCTTAACAATAATACTACCTAAGATTAAAGAGAAAACAAAACGATCACCCCAAATACTATCAATAGAGGCAAATTTTGAGAATTTTTGAAATATATTGCAATACAATTTTGAAATCAAATTGATGCCTTTTCTTGGTCTTAAAATCAAGAGTCAAACATGGTTAGAAGGGGAAAAGGGATTTTACCATGGTATTTATTTTAAGGATCCTTAGGTGCACTACGTCCAGGTCATGTGCATCGAAATGCACCTCGCCGAATAATGCCCCCCCAAAAGATTGGGTATAACATTATAGGTTTTACTAATTAGCATATCTATCAAAGATTCCCCAATGAGAGGCTCAAGTGAGCCCCCCCTCCCCAAGGAACCTTCCCCTGGATGGTTCTATCTTAGTTTACAGAATGTGTTCTGGAGAGGACCTTGGGGGCTGGGGCACACTGATCCCTAGCTACAAATCTTCTAAAATGTTTAATCCCTTAGATTGACAAACAAGTCCAAGAATGTAGGCAAAAAGCACTAAGAATACAGAAGTTGTAAAAAGGTATAACAGGGGTATAAAAGAAAAGGCAAAAAATCTTCTTGGCATCAAAATATTATTTAGGATCTTGCTAATCTATAACGTTCATGAAGGATATCTGAATCTTTAATATAGCTGAATACTTTTACTATCTAAACTGCATCTTTGCATTTTTATGGGAAAATGATGATCTAGCCAGAAATAAGAAAAAGGCTCAGAACTGAATTTCTTTACCACACAGTGATCATATTTCCTTTTATTTTACTCAAATTGGTTATTTAAGTTGATGTTATGTTCAGAATTATCAGTATCCTATTTTTGGATATTGAAAAAAAACCCATGAATTTGTTCACTCCAGTAATATCAAAGAATATTTATGTGTTCAGCACTTCATTAATTTAATATAAAAAATTCTAAATTCAGTTGTCTTCACACCCAACCTTTAGGAAGGACAGTAAGATGTCCTGCTGGTTTCTGATGTGAAATAAAGAATGTAAGTGAGGTGCATTGTCAAAGTATTGCTCCAGGCTGGCCAGACCACATGCATAATCAGCTTTAAGATGTAAAGAAACATAATAATGATGCAAAGAGAATCTTGGTCATGAAGATATCCCTTTCAACATGTTCATACCATTTATAAGCACTTGTTGATCTCCTGTAAATTATGTTGGCTGCTTACACTGTTGTCAAGTTATTCCTGCAGACAAGGACTGATGTTGCAGATGTTTGGTATTGCCATATGTTTTGTACTTGTAGGCAAAGATGAGGATGTCTTCAAAATCAGAAAAATTCAAAATTTCATTAATATGCCCCCAACATTAGCATTTAATGAAGACCCTGATGCCTTTTTACCATTTCTTTCCCATTTTTTGACTGTCTTGAGACTATCTTAGCACATTAAATACTTTACATGGCAATGCTGTTTCTAGTTAGAGTGAAGTAAGTAGCAGTGAGGCTGTAAATGTCATCATTTGTAAATGCAGAGTGTCACCCATTTTCTCCAAGAATATAATGCACTTACATAACTCTCCTCCAGAAATCTTATGGGTAAAAAATAACTGTCTCATGACTGTGTACACATTTCAATAAATCTAGGTAACTATCTATCTTTATAGAGAAAAATGCATAGAGATTTATGAATCAAAATTTAATTTCAGACAAAAATATATGAGTTTTTTTAAAAGCAAACTGTTGTGATTGAGATTCATAACTGCCTTCCATTTTAAAGGCCTGTTGTCTTGGTCTGCATATCCATTAGAATTCAAAATATCTCCCCACTTGGAGAAAGGAGACAGAGTTTGAATGCAGTATATAGTAGATGAAGCCTATTAGAATAATTGAGGAGAAAGAATCCAAAGCATATTAAATCTATCACAGCAGCTTTTCTGGAAGAAACCAATTTATATATGTAGGTATTTTATAACTGAAATGATCACAGATTTGTGTGAAAACTAAAATTAGGTCTGTTAGACAAATTTCAGACTATTTAGGTACTGCAATATCCCATAGATTCCACTTTTATTTATTTAAAACACTACCTTGCACTTGAAGAACAAAAGAAAGGCAAAATGATATGTCCTTTTCATTACTCTAAGCTACTATTTTCACCAGAAACTCCATTTTCTTCCCCACAGGGACATTAGAAGATAAATCAATTTTAGCAACTCCAGCAATTAAAAACTAGACTTAGGTCTAGGTGGTCAAATTAACTTACAAAGTAAATGACAAGCTAGAAGATTTTGTTTCTCTAGGGAAGATATTTATTTATTTATTATGGGAATAAAACAAGGACAAGCTGTTGTATATAGATATAGAATGCAAGTTTTTAAACTAGTCACAAGGTAGATAAATAAGTGTTCCTGATCCTTTTTAGTCCACGTTTCATTTTTCATTCTGATTCTTCATTCCCTTCTCTTTCCTTGAGCTGCTCCAATATCTTATGCATCAATTGAATGTAACAGTTAAACTACTTTTTACACAAAAGCATTTTTGAGGTGACTTATACTAAAGTACCTAATGTCATCTGAAAGTCATAAGATCTCAATGACAAACTGAAAATTGCTACATATTCATGACAAAATAGGAAAATGATGTCTTAGATACATAATTTTATTATTTTGTCTTATTGCCTTTAGATATCTTTTCAGGACCTTTCAGTAACAATGAAGATATTCTCCTCTGCTATACAAAGAGCTCTCTTGTTCATTGGTTTTACTGCTATAAATCCAACTGCCTACAAGATCATTATGTGAATAAGACGTAGCTGCTAGTGTGGTCACACAAAAATAAACTCATCTTAATTTGTTGTTTTCAAAGTATATGAAATTTTATCTTTTTTTTTTATATTCTGTTTCTCTGGTATAATGTTTTTTTTGACATATAATAATATAAATTGCCACCTTTGGAAGGACAAAAAATGAAACCCCAGTGATATGTACATATTTGTGTCCTATCTGTCCTGGATTTAGTCATGCTGAAGGAAACGGTGACTCAGTCACCCCATTCTGACAAGTCCTTTTTATTTGCATTTAATAACCAGGGAGACAGATTTTTTTTTTTTCTTTAAGGTCAGATGTCATACACTGGAGCCTCATCTTCTGCTGTCAAAACAGCTGTCAGGTCTCCTCCATGTTTCAGAATTGCGGTGCAGTGTTCCCATTAAATATTGTGTCCATTCCCCCCTCTGGGAATTGTGATTCCTTTTATTCAGCATGTCTTGCATTGTAAGTGACATCAGGGTGTGTGTCTCAATGACACTTCTATTTGGTGTTTCTCTAGATAATGTCATTTTTTCTCCAATATATCTGTATTTCTTGTTAAAACTATTCCTTCAATTAACTCAGGGAAGAATACAAAGTTGAGAAGGCTGGTTAAGGGTATTGGATAATTGTTGTAAAACAAGAGTCCATGTTTTTGGGAACCCCATTTAACTAGTGCTTACTAGACTAGCAAGTATTAAAAGGATAACTTTGCTCTAAAATAACTTAAAAAGTTTTTTTAATAGGTTTTCATATTTTGCTAGTTTGGTTTGTTTTCTATTTGAAAATGATAAATTATTTAACAGAAACAGAAACCACTTACCCTGATAATAAAAACCAACTAATTCCAGAGACTGCATCCAAATGCATCAGAAGTAAATATGTTTTGATTCTACATTTGTCAACTCACATCCTTCTTCTCAGAGCTCCAAAAGTAAGAAAGTCTGTATTTCTAGTTTTTTTTATTCAAGCATGTCAACAGTTCAACTTTGAAAATAAACACACAGTATAAAGAATGCAAAAAGTATTATCTGAGTAATAAAATCACCTCATAACAAAAACAACAGAAAAAAAATTATGTCTGTACCTATACTACAGTGCCAAGTAGTGACATGGTTCAGTTCACATCACAGACAAAACAAATATTCCATGCAGCAAATTACACTTTTTTTTTCTGCAAATTTTCATATTTGACAATCCATCAAAACATGACTGTTACAGGATAAAAAGAGAAAAAGCAGAACAAAAAAAATATTATGTCTAAAACCCCAAAATAAGAAGATAACCAGTCTGAAATGCTATTTTAATAGTAGCAAGAAGTAGCACCTCCTTCCTGTACCCCAAGAAACCCACGAGTCATTTGCAATCCTTACTTACCCTTGTCATGCCCATTACCCCTACAAAGAAACTGAAAAGCGCTATCATGTCCCGTGACAAGACTGTGCTTTGAATTCCAGTACAAGCAAATTGTAATACTCAAAAAATTTTAGGACTTTTGGAGTTGCCTAGACTGAGGATTTTTGTAGTTCAAATACTTCTACCATTACTTGAATGCTAAGTCAAATTTTTGGTTGCCATTACTTGAAAGTCACAGTGGTAGAAAAAGGGATTTTTTACTCTTTTTTAACAGCTGTAGCTTGCAAGCTTCTTACTATTTTCGAATTCCATTGAGCATGTTAAAAATATCCTCTTTTTTTAATAAACATTCTGACTACTTGTTCAATATAATCAGCTTTATCTACTGTAATTATGAATTTCTTAATAAGTTTCTGTAAGACTTCTTAAAAGTCAGTTGATATAATTTTAGCTGCTTTTCAATTCCTCCCAATTAAAAAGGTCAGGGTATGTTTTTTAATTTATTTTAATTTATTTTTAAAGTGGTATTTTTTTCACTCCCATTAATTTTTTAAAACCCTTCAGGAAATAAAAATTAACTAGAACTGAGGTCATGTTTTAATTCATGACAGACAAACTTCAAACATGCCTTTTATTTTTTTTTTTAAGCTATTATCTGACTGTGAAGGGTCACTTTTTAGATCACCGGCTCCTAGAAGCTTTGAAGACTGTTTTTGGGTTGGGATTTTTGTTTGCTTCTTTGTTTCTTGGTTTTTCCTCTTGCTTCCTGAAGATGGGACAGTTATCCTAAAAAGACATTTGTACTTATGACAGCTGTATAGAAGACATTGTTTTAGAAAATTCATTGGTCCTTAAACATGCTAAATATTTTTTCACAACTGACAGTAATGGTATATCTCTTTCACTGGAAATTTTATGATGCTAGGCACACCTTACCTTCTACTGCTGATTTCATGTAAGCTACATATTCCTAAAAGTCTCATTAAAATAAAAAGCAAAATGAAACAACAGTTTTATAGAGTGTATTTGACTGTACTAAAGCAAAATAATTACATTGTTAACATTAATTCATGTCAAAATGACAGGACTGAAAAGGAATAAACACTAATAAACACTACAAGTGTTCTACGCTTGTAGAACACTATTACTACTTAAGTTTAAATTATTAAAAAGCATGCACAAAAACTCCCTGAAAGTAACTTTCAAAACACCACAGATGTTGTAAACAGACACTAGATTAGACTCAGGAGAATATTTTGTGAACATCAGCAGAAAACTTAACTTTCCATGATACTACAACTTCAAATCATTTTTCATGGCAAAAACAGTAAGGAAAGAATGTGATTCTAAAGAATGTCACAATATTTAAGTGGGATATTATTTGTGAATACAAGGAAGGATTTGCCAAAAAAATATAGTTTACATCACAGAATCACAGAATGGTGGGGATACAAAGGTACCTCTGGAGATCATCTAGGCCAATCCCCCTGCTTAAGCAGGGTCTCGTGGAGCAGTCTTCAATACACCTCACTGTCCACTCATCCCACCCGTGCTTCTTGATCTTACGCATGAGGATGTTATGGGAGACAGTGTCAAATGCCCTTCAGAGGTCAAAGCAGACAACATCTACTGCTTTCCCCAGGTATCTATCTCCCTCAGATATCTGAGCTGCCAAGAATTTACTTGCAGTAAGTTTAGAGAAGAAGACAGTTCTAGTTTAACCACTTCTTAATTAATTGCTTAAAATTAAACAGATTTATTTTACCTACCTCTACTATGAGGAGAGGATAATATAGATAGACATCCAAGTTGCGTAAATTCCCAGTCTACTTAATGAGATGAGCTCCCAACTAGACTTCCCCTCCCAAGTCTTCAAGAGGTGACATTGTTGCCTCATGTAGAACATATTCCAATGTCATCAATTCAAGCTTGTAGATACAGTTAGCATCATTATATATTTGAGTAAAAATATTTTTAAACAGGAACACTTAAAAAAAGGTTTGAAAATTGGTCATTTTGGGAATCACGTGGAGTAATATTAAAGACCAGATATTCTGTCAGAATTAAAAGGCTCTGAGAATTTATTTTCCATTTCATGCTCATGATTTCTTATTTAAATTTTGGGCAGGTAGACTGCTAGCTCCATTGTCAAATTATTTAACAACCAATATCTATTAATTCTGGTTGAAAATCACTTTCAAAGACAAGAGGTGTAATCTTCTTTCTTTAATTTAATGTCTTAGGTCATTTTCACAGATTCTGAAAAGTGATCCAGTCTACCCATGTCAGATATGAAACTTAACCACCAAGTATAGGAAATACTAAGGAATGCTATTTACTTCAGTCTAAGGTAGAAGTAAATGGAGTAAAACAAAGCAGTGATTTCAGAAAATGCAAAGGTGACACCATGTTTCCAGAAGTGTCTTATCCACCAAGACACATTAAACCCTTGCACAGGACTCTCCACTTTTTTTCGTGGAAAACAAAGTTTCATCAAGCTGAGAAAACATGCAGATGAGAATATGAGAAAAGGAAGAGTAGACAAAAATTTAGGATAAAAAAAAGCAGAAACACACCTCAGCAGAGAATTGCTGGTTACCTTTTCCACAGTGTTCAGCACAGGTGATGACCCCAGTTTCCCTCTTCTGAAGTAAGTACTTGAACCATCAAACTATTATCCACTACAAAAACCAGGTCAAAAGAAGCTAGTTATAGTCCTGACATTGCCTGGCTTCTGAGGTCTCCCAAGAGATTGGGGTTCTCAGATCTTTATCCAAAACCTGCCCGTATTGTATCTCAGAGCAACAGGTAGGTAAGGAGGTGACATTCCACCAAGCCCCTCAACCTCCAATTAATCTTAGGTTTTGTGGTGATTCTTTCCTTCTGTTCTTTCTCACAACCTGTCTTGTTTGCAGTAAAAAAAGCAGCTGCTGTGAGTTTAAGCTTGCTCAGGGGTGGAGGTAGTTAGTTTTTATTCAGTGGTTTGCTTACTCAGTATATTTTTCAGCTTCTGTTTTTTTCTATAACCATTCATGTTCCCAAGCACTGAAAATATAAAAATATTTTTTTTATTTAGTGGTACTTGACCTTTAGAGACTTAGGCCTTCCTTTTTGACCCTTTCATATCATGAGTCTAGATAGACTTGAACCAGACAAATATTCTAAATCAAAGAATCAAAGGATACATCAAAAAAGATTTTATGTTTCATGTTTCAATAAAGCAATGATAATACATAGATGCTGTATAAATGTTTAATAGAGTGATCTTTCAAAACATTAGGTAAAAGCAGGCCAATTTCTGATAACATGAACTAAAAAAAAAGGAAGTATGCAATGGCAAAAAATATCTACCTACCTACATTAAAAAAAAAAAATTAATTGAAAAGTTGTTTCAACTCAAATTTGCAGCAATCCCTTGCAGGTTTAAAAGTAGATCTTTACAAAACACTAAAATGGCTCTCTGGATGAATGAATCTTCTATAATTGCATCCGTGGATTTAGAGGCTGTTTAGGTTTGGGGGTTTTTTTCCTTTTTTTCTGACAATGAATTCCCAGCATTTATTTTACGGATATAGGTGTTAATGAAACTGAAGTAGACGGGAAACATTTTGCTGGATCAGAGCCAACTGCTCAGCACCTTACAGAACCAGGTGACAAATTAATTTATTTGCTTATTGAGCCTATAATTTTGAAAAGAAAAGCTTTATATCTTTACATGTAGATCATCTAGTCATATTCTCTGGCATAGCTGACTATGAAACAGCCTTGGAGAGAAGAGAACAATTTTCCTTAGGTATATTCTTGTGTCTACAATACCAAACATTTCTTGGGCCCTGCCAAGCCCAACTGTCAGTTCCAACTTCTGTGTGGCACCATTCTTTTCCTTTTGATTAAATTGTTATAGAGCTGTTGACATTTTTTGGTATTTAAAAGAAATAAAATAATATAATACAATCTCAGAAGTTCAGTGTATTTTAGACAAAGTCATTATTTTTTGGACAGGAGTTTTGCTTCCAGTTACTAATTTAAAATATTTTTCTGCAATTATCTCACTATATTTTCTGTTGTCTCCGTTCTTTTTTAGTGGTTTGTACCGAGCATAGCTGCAAGAGAAATATAGAAGCCTATATAAATATTGGCAGTATCTTTCACTGCATTTTTATGCATAATCCTTCTCCCTCACTTAAACAATTCTTAGCTCTTACAAAAACCCCCAACAAAACAAACCCACTAAAAAACCCATACAAAGGAACCCCAAAGAAACAAAATATTAAGTTATCTTTTAAAGCACTTTTTAAAAGAAGGGTGCTTGATTTCTTTTTAAGTGAATCAACTAAATTTAAGTATTTCTGTAAGGAACATAGTCTTTTTTGTTTTCCTAGTACAGTCAGTGAGATTTGAGAGCTCTCCTAGAGGAAACTTCACCTGAACCAGGCTTCTGCTCTGGAGCACTCCCTGAAGGAGTCTCTTTTCCTTGCTAAATACTTACTTATTACAGAGCCTGCTGAGAAAAGGCTTCTGCTTACTTCACACCCTCACTGTTTTCCAGTCAGCCCCTGGCTATAAAGCTGCTGAAAGCCATAAAAGGCATCTAAAAATGAATCATGATTCATGTTCATGGAAACACCAACAGCTCTAATTTTATGGGAGTACTATTGTTCATACTTCAACCCTTTGGGAGACATAAAGAATAGAAAGACTTTCTAGTAGAACCTTAGATATATCCATAGAGAAAGTAAAAATAAAAAAGTATGTTTCAGAGTTTTTATATTTACTCAGCAGCCATTTAAGGGCTCAGGACCCACCTATAACTCACTTGTCCTCCGTCCTGTCAGCAACCTCTTCCATGTAGTGTTGTTCCTAACTTCAGTTGTGAGACCCAAGACCTCAGCCATAGTTCATTGTCACCCACCATCTCCTTTATTTTAAAGGACAAGGTGCCATTAAGTATCTTTAACACGCACTTCTCCTTGGATTATGTTAGATTACTCTTCTGCTGTTAGTTCCAGTGACATATGACCAATCCTTCACTCTTCTTGGCTAGTATGGAGATCAGCTCATGTGGTTATCTATGTGAATAAAGCATCTTGGATACACAACAGAGTACATTCTTCAGGGCAAGATAAAGGGATAAATTATACTTTCTACTAAATGAAGGAAAATTGTAAGAAACATGTCACTTTACTTCTTTCCTTTTAAGCTGTAATATTCAAACAACCACAGTCAATATTCATAGCACTGAAGAAGACTCAAATAACCAACTTTTCTCTTTGTGTTTATATAGCATGTGTTCTCACTGGTAACTATTTAGTGTAGTTTGTTGTGTTTGAAGGCTTGGATTAGATTTTAGGACATAATCTGCACTCAATAAGTAAGGATCAATAAACATTAGACCAGAATGTAATGTATCAATTCAATACATTAAATATATATAGATTTTGAAAAGGACATTTCTTCACTGTATTTAAATGCAATTCTCTTCAATTTGATCACGAAGACATTAATGAACAAACGAGCATGTATCAAGTTCTTATTCAAGCATCACGAACCACTGCTTTGAATAGTCAGGGCTTGGTATAAACACAGCTGCAATAGTTTTTGTTTCTCTGTTCCATGACTATAAAAAAGTTCTGTCTTCTAAAGGCACCACTGAAATCCCTACTTCTTCCCTCCCAAAAAAATGTGCAGAGTTTGATCCTTCAACTTTGTGTTAGCATTTACATGGGGAAAAAAAAATAAACCTACCAAAATTCAGAAGATAAGGTAGTTTATGGCAAAAAAATGCAGAACTATTCAGAATGTGCTTAAAATGTATTTTTAAATTATTAAAATATGTTAATGCACTGATCTTTTGTACACCATGCAGTATATAGAACTGGTTTTCATCAATAAGTCTACTTGTTAATACCAGTGAGGAATGTACTGATTCTCCCTGCACCAGACACTGCTCTTCAGAAACAGGCAATTGGTTTTCCTCTATTGGTTTTCAAGGTCTTTGACAAGACTTTCTTCTCTATGAGGAAATAAATGTATGTTATTTCAGTCTATTCCAAAATAATGACCATGTTATTTGTAAAAATTAAATACCTATCTGCATACAGAAGGTAGGCAGAGAAATAAAGAAGTGAAATTTGAGCCCAGCAAACTGGGTAGATAAGAATTAGAATCACTTAAGAAAAAATATTACTACTGAGAAGCATACATAAAAATTCCATTTTCCATATTCATGCAACGCCTAGAACTTGCTTACACAATACCTAGATTTAAATATTCTTATCTGAAAAATGTTCAGGAGAATTCAGAACAGATTATTTAAAGAAAAATATAAGTACCATTTAAAACAATGTAATTAGACAACAGAAAATAAGGAAGTCTCTGAAACATAACTAAACACTAGTACAGGCATTATTTTAGAAAAGTTAATACAGAAGAAAATATATGCATGTATAATGTGCTGCTATTTATTTATTCCTTCCTTTAAGAAAGGTGTTTTGAAAGAAAATAGTATTTATTTATTTTTAATGGGCTCTTTGTTGTTGGCACAAACTATGTTTTCCAGATCAGACTATTTTCTAAACACACGAGGTTGTCAATCACATCACAAGGTCTTTTACTGGGCAAGTTAGATGTCAACTTAGTGATAGCCACATGCACAATACCTCTATCACAGATTTTTAGCCTTCCCCTCAGGTAAACTTACAGCTTCCATTCAGATATTCTTGTTGCTCAACCTCTGTCATATAAAAGCACTGAGGTTTTAAATAATTAAGCAGTTACCAAAAAACCCAATAGGAGGCAATATGCACAGTAACTTAAAGGGCACGATATTAAAAAATAAGTTTAAAAAGTATAAATACTTAATAACTAACAATTGGAGGTCCTTTCATCTTAAGCCTCATCACCAAATTCAGATTCTATTCAACATGATGGTTATCTAGTTCAGATTTGGTTGTGTCTGCATTTTCTTTACCTGGCATCTGAGTATTTTCTCTGCTCCTGGCATTCAAGCTTGCTCTTTTCCCACTTTACTTGTAATTCTCCTATTTTCAGAAGCCAATCATCCTGTTGAACATAACTGTCCAGCCAGCCAATGTGCAAAAAACACAGCGAGCTTCAGAAAATTATTATGGCACAATGTGCAATCAGACCTTGAAACCATGTCAAAGGTAACCTTCAGCCCTTTTGTCCTTAGGCAGTATTCAAGAAATGTCTGATGCTCACACATATAAAACAGTCAGTTCTGTCTGAGAGGATTTGGATGCGACTCCTAGGTTACCAGGAAGAACAAAGATACATGGTATAAATAGGAGGAATACATGAAAGTGATCAACTTAAAGAAAAATGACATTTCATGTCCCTGCATCAATGGGTCAAAGATTACCACTTTATGTGGCATAGGAGACAGAATACACCAAGAGGAGGCAATGGATGAAAATATCGGCAACTTTTAAAATTTTCTTTTCTGTTTTGCACTGCAACTGGTATATCCACTATTTAACCGGGTCTGAGTATTACTTTGAAAACACTACACAGAGTAAATATATGCACTGAAATAAAGTAAGGCATAGTCAAGTCTACAGAAAAAGAAATCAAACTGTTTCAAGGATACCTTTTAATTTTTTGCAAGCTTTACATCCATGGTCATTTTGATTGCATTTGAGTAAGCGTCTTTTCAGGGATGTGCACAACCTACTTGGCACCATTAGAAGACATAAGAAATATGACAAAGTTACACCAGTATCTTTCAGAAAAAGTCACAGAAGCAGCAGATGATCAAAGAATCTGATGAACACATTTCAGCTCACTTCTGTGTCAAAGAACTACCTTTCCACAAACATGGGTTGCACAGTTTCTGATGCTGTCATGCTTATTTTTAGAAATTTATTATATTGGAAGCATCTGAGAATGGGACTCTGATCTATTCCTTTATGCTTTTTCTAAACTTCAGGCTGCAAAACACTGTTCCTATTCTCTTGCATATGCTAGTTCTAATGCTTATGCAGCCATAAGTAAAATGGATGAGTTTGCTGAAGCCTACAACTATGATCTGCAGAAACTGCTTTAAATCAGATCTGTGAAATGCTTTCCCTCAGTCCAGAGCTGAATGTTTGCTAGAACAGATTAAAGGAAAGAACTTTACCTCTGATTTACTCATTGCACAGTTCAAGGCAAGTTCTCCTAGATTCCTATCCTGTGTCCTTATCTATCAGTAAAAGGGAAATGGGAGAAGGAAAAATTCAGTGATCAAAGATTGTTTCAGGGCTTTCAAAGTCAGCAAACACTTAATATGATCTGAAATTTCCAGACAAAGTCATGAACAAGCTATAACTCTAATTAAAGATGAATACAACAACAATAAAAAATAATATGGACAGAGCAATTACTATTTGAAATTACTATTGTTGAAAGAATTGAGAATCAGGAGTTATGACTTTAAACAAGACCTCAATCTTACACTTCAGGTTGGAGGAAGAATTTTTGTGGCTTTTTTTTCCCCCGAGCAAAACAGTGAATAGTGTTAAATAAATTCCTTAAGTACTCATCATTTTGGTTAATTCCAAATAGGGAATAGTTGTTGGGATTCAGTACTTTCTTGGTTTTACAAGATAACAAATTGTTATCTTTGCACTAGTCTTGGATACTTCAATACTTAAAGTGCTAGTTTAAGGAGGAAATCTCCTATTTTACAGGACAGACAAGAGTCAGTGCCCTAGGGAAACATCCATGCAAGAAGAAATTTCTTGTAACAGCTGCTTTTAGAAATGTTTGACCTTATTTCAACTGTAGCAAAAATTAGGGAACTGTGTAAAACTGAAAAAAAAAGTGTAAAAGTAGCTTAGGAAGAAATTAACATTCCACTCAATAGTTCTTCCTTTCTTCTCTGTTATCTTGGCTATTAGGATGATCATTATTTTAAAGGCCAGTATTTTAATAATCACTGTATCTGCAAACCATACATTCTGCTTAGCAATATTATCTTATTTTGAAAGATAAAAATTTAAAAGATGCCACAATTTAGGATCACAAGAGATATAAAAAAGTTAGGTTCCTTTTTTAACTAGTCTATATTTTCCTAAAGCCATTTGCTTTTATATACATCAGAGGATGCTCATTAAGAAATGGCAAAATTCACACCTCCAATTTCTCCAAAACTTGTATTTTCTTAATTTAAAAAATGTATGATTGTTTAAAGTAATAAAGGCTTATTATTTAAAAGGGGAAATATTTATCTATTTCTTACTAATTTTGTAAAAAAGATTTCAGAGTCAGATAAGCACCCATTTTATACATAACAATTTGAAAAATAAACTATGTAGATTCAAGCAAATACTTAGTTTTCTGTTTAGTAAGTGAAAAGGATGGGAGAAAGGCAGAGAAAGATTAAAATATTTCCATTTGTATTAAAAGAGTATATTTTCTTTGCTTGGCAAAAATTGAAAACTTCTTAAACTAATTTCCCGTTGAATTAAATAATCCCATATGGTATAAAAGGTCACCTATGGATCCATTAATTAAAACCAAAATAAATATATGTGTTGGTTTTGACTAGGATAGAGTGAATTTTCTTCACAGTGGCTGGTATGGGGCTGTGGTTTGGATTTGTGCTGAACAAGTGTTGATAATATAGAGATGTTTTTGTTACTGCTGAGTGGTAGTTATGCAGAGCCAAGGCCTTTCCTGCTTTTGCTACTGCCACACTGGGGTGGAAGTTGGGGGTGCATGGGAGACTGGGAGGAGGCAGAGCCAGGACAGGTGACCCCAACTGAACAAAGGGATATTCCAAATCATATGACATCATGATAAGTATATAAAGTGGATGAAAGAAGGAGGAAAGAAGGAGGAAGGGGAAGGACATTTAGAATGATGGCATTTGTCTTCCCAAATAACTGTAACATATAATGGGTCCCTGCTCTCCTGGAGAAGGCTGAACACCTGCCTGCCCATGGGAAGCACTGAATTAATTCTTTGTTTTGCTTTGCTTGTGTGTGTGGCTTCCTATTAAACTGTCTTTATCTAAACCCATGAGTTTTCTGTCTTTTACCCTTCCTGTTCTATCCCTCCTCTTACAGACACAAGAGTGAGTGAGTGGCTGACAGGGACTCGGTAGCTGGCTGGATGAAACCACAACATACTGAAATCCTTTTTTTCAAAGGGAATTGACCATATCTTTTGTGTTGATCATGTAGAAGGTTTCTATAGCAGCTGTTTTCAAATAGTCATTACTTATTTCAGAATGTACTAGCCCAGAATTCAAAGAATGACACTTGTATTCTTGAATTCACCATTGATCTTCTGAATGTCTATGAAGTTATCACCTCTTGCTACTTCACTACTTCTGCTCACTTTCAACATGAGTATACACATATCGCTGTGAGGAAGCTCAGTAAACAGCTTTATCTAAGATGATGTAGTCTGATTCCTAATCCCCTGAGTGATGCACAAAGTTAACAGTTTTGCTTAAATAAACCTCTTTAAACACTTTTATGTCTTGAAGAGTAAACTCTATTTGAAGATATTTAATAGTATTTCATCTCAGAACCTCCGCAAAACAATAGAAGCAAATATGCAATAAGTTTTGAGGTGTCTAATGTTCAAAATTCTGAGTTTCCCCCTAAACTTTGGCTCACAATGTATTCAAGAAAACTAAAAATTAATTTTTATCTACAAGCACTGCTTCCTTTATTTTTTTTTTTTTTTGAAAGCTGAAGTTCTGACAGCACTTTCAGTACATCTCCCATATACTTTATAAATATTCCAAACTATTGTCTTGCATGCCTGGGCAAGAGAGAACAGTGCAACTTCCTACCCTTTAAAAGAATCTATGTATTCAGGATTCAATTTGCATGGACAAACTGCCTACAGTTCTTAAACCAATGTTTTGGCCTGTTTTGTAAATTTTGTAAAATGTCTCAATTGCGAAAGTACAGGTAGTTGCTTACAGGCAACATAACCAAATTTGTTTAACATCTGCAGGTCAGCCTTGCTACATGTAGGATGTCATAAGTGATTTTGATTGATTTTGATTGATTATTCTATTTCAGGGAAATATCAAGAAAAATAAATCAGGAAAAATGTAAAACAATCATTTAGAATACAAACTTACAGCACACTGAATTGGATGTAGTTTTTTGAATACTGGTATAGTTAAAAATCATCCTGCAGATGTCCCTTACAAATTAAAAACAAAGAAAGTCAGAAAATCACAATTTGCTTAGATACGTGCTGAGTCTAACTTTTGCTATTCTACTCTTCAGTACAGGAACTTTCTCTAAACCTGTCTGCTTAAATCACATTTTTAACCAATGCTATGTGGTAGTGATCAGTGAGATTAACCAAAGACCCTGCTCAGAATTTTTTTATCACCTTTGTTTTTCCTATTAGCAATAGTAAGCATGTTTCCTTTTACAAAAAAAGGGAAGATGCTCAGTTCTTTCCTAAATAAAATATATTAAATTGTAAATATGTCAAACTGTATTTGACAACATCACTAGTTCCTATTTTCTCTGCCCTGCCAAGTAGAACTTGGGGATGCTGGTGGGTGAGAGACTGGACACGACCCAGAAATGTGTGCTTGCATCCCAGAAAGCAAATAATATCCTGGGCTGCATTAAAAGAAGCATGACCAGCAAGCTGAGGGAGGTGGTTTTGTCCCTATACTCTGGTCTCTGGTGACACCCCACCTGGAATCCCCAGCACAGGAAGGACATTGACCTGTTGGAGTGAATCCAGCGGAGGGCTGCAAAGTTGATTAGAGGGATGGAACACCTCTCCTATCAGGAAAAGCGTAGAGAATTTGGATTATTCTTCCTGGGAAAGGGAGGGCTTCAGACTGACCTAATAGCTGCCCACAAGAAAGATATAGAGGGACTTTTACAAGAGCATGAAGTGACAGGACAGGTGGGAACACTTTCAAACTGAAAGTAGGTTTAGACTAGATACTAGAAAAAAATTCTTTACTGAGGGTGGTGAAGGACTGGAACAGGTTGCCCAGTGAGGCTGTGAATGCCCCTTCCCTGGCAGTGTTCAAGGTCAGGTTGGATGGGGCTCTGAGTAATCTGGTCTAGTGGGAAGTGTCCCTGCCTGTGGCAGAGGGGTTGGAACTAAATGATCTTTAAGGTGCCTTCCAACCCAAGCCATTCTATGAATCTATGACTATATGATTTTTCTGACCTTGTCTTCTATTTACTTCTTCTTATAAATAGAAAATTGCATCGGTGATTCATTAGCATTTCTAAAGTAGGATCTCTCTATATATTATTTCCCTAAGACATCAATTTCGTTTCCCTTAGGCAGGGTATATCAAAGTCATGCATCCTGAGTACTGCCTTTGGAAAAAAAAAAAATGTGGAAAGGGTAAAATGTCACCAATTTAGAACTTCTGTGGTGACTGGTCTTTTTATGTTTCTAAATTTAATTCCTCTTCATTGAGATGACATAGAAGGTGTTTCCAGATATGAGAGTTTTAATATATTCTCCTTTTAGGTACCATCTTTTGGCAGATACCAAGATGCAGGCAATTTGTCCTGGATGATTCAGCTATACAGCTAACTGATTACCAGACTGATATACTTCTTTGTTGGAGTGATTTGCTTCCTGTTATGATCTTTGCAAATGACAGATTCAAGTTATTAAAATAAAAGGAAGATCTTCTCTGCAATAAGAGAAGATACTGTGTTTTAAGGAAAACAATCTGAAGGTGAAAACTGGATACCTTAAATTGAAAAGTAAAAGTCCTATTGATTTAAACAGCAGAAGGATTTCATCATGAATGTTAGAAAAATTTGTCCCATAGGTTATTGAATATATTGAATGCAGTTATGAAGAGGAAATAGTAGTTCAAGGTCTGTGTTATTTTAGCAGGCATGCAAAATGGATTTTTTTCCTTCCCCATAAAGTTTCTCTTTCAGAAGACTGTATTTGAAGTAAATCTCTGGGATATTTTCTCATAAGTGTTGTCCATGTACATATGCTCTATGAAGGTCATAAGGGAGGCAAAGTATTTTTAATAAAAACATTGCTTAGATAGATTTTTTTTTTTTTTTAGATTTTTAAAGGTGCCTAAGAGATAAAACTTATTGAAAACTTAATTATATTTGTTGAAAAGTAGAAGGCTAGCTGGATTTTATTCTCTCTTATCAGCCACAGGCATGACTAGCTGGCTTCAGTAGGCACTATAAAGGTGTCAGTAAAATTAACTTGCATTTCAATTGAGCCTTGACTAGAATCACAGGAAAAAATGAAGGTATATATTGGGAGAGGATTAGCTGGAGAGCAGCCCTGCAGAAAGGGAGCTGGGGATGCTGGTCACCAGCAGGCTCAGCAGGAGTCAGCAGGGTGCTTGGGCAGCCCAGAGGGCAAACCTCTGGGTTGTATCACCAGCTGCTCAAACTGGACAGTTATCCCAGCTTATTCAGCCTCACCTTGAGTACTGTACAGTTCTGGGCCCCATGATTTAAGAATAATGTCAAAGTCCTTGAATCCATCCAGAGGACAGCATCAAAGCTGGTGTCAGGGCTCAAATATTTGTAAGGATAGGTTTTTCACAAAGGCCTCAGGCCTCATTTTGCTTTCCTCATAAAATCACCAAATAATTTAAATTCTGCACTTCTGAAAACCAGCAGAAACTTCCATGCACCAAGATAAGTGATTGAAATGTTTTTTTCTTTAAAAACAGATTTACAACATTTGAAAGTGAAGATAAGAGCATTTCGTCCTCTGTAAGCTGGACCATTGTCTCAGAACGAAACAATCTTGAGTCTAGCACTGTAGAGACCATGTGCATATTTATAAGCAGATACAAAGTGCAATGAGCTCCTGGTTGTGGTTGTATAGAAAAAAGTAATTATTCTCCTTTCACTCTACTGCTATGAAAAAACCAAGCTTTTTTGTCAATCTGTAATCCACATTAACAAAAAAGAAAAGAGAAATCTTTTGCTTCTTTGAAAAGTCATCAATTGAAGCAATGTAATTTCTCCCAAGAGCAAGGGAAAAGTAAAGATGAAATTAGGACCTTATGAGTCATAGCTTCTTCTCTCTTCTATTTTGGGAGTACAACATCTGTAAGCTACCCTTTATTCAAGGATATTCAGAATTGAATTCCTTGTATTTTTATCAAGGACTAATACAAGTCCTTGATTAAAAACAATTAACAATATAGGGCAGAATGTGTGTTTGATTGCTCCTACTTCCCACAGTAAAATAAGAATTACATGTAGAAAGGGTAAGATTTTTTTGGCTGCTGGTTTGGCTTGTAACCCCTCTGTCCAAGAAACAGGAGTCCTGTCTGTATATTTTGATAAAAAGAAAATGATACAGACATTAAGAAGCTTTACAGGCAAATCTCCTAGAAGTTTATAGTAACTAAGTCATCTATATCAAAAACACAAAGCTTTGATTACAGTATTTCTCCTTGAAAGATTCTCAACAGAAGAAAAGTTTCACTGACTATGTCTTGCTGGGGACTAATACAATCCCACTGAAAGTATAAAGGCATTAATTATTTTTCATGATTAATTAGTCCCAATGTGCTACTTGGTTGTGGGCTAGACATTCTCTGTAAATCAAGGCATTATTTGTAACCTTTTTATTCGGCTGAAATACCTACTGATAGAAAATCAACTAGTCGTTATGGGTGAGATCATAACAGAGACATAAGGCAGTTAGGTACCTACTTGCTTTTAAAATGTGGAAATATTTTCAAAGAGCACAAATATTTACAGTCAGACATAACTTGTTTTATGTGGAACACAAGTGAAATGTGAAAAATCATACTTAAAAAATTGTTTCAAAAAGAGTCACACACCTAAGTAAATGTTATACATTGATTTAACATTTCTAGTAGAAATGTAAGTATAAACTTATTCATTATACTTACAGAGATTGGTTTTGTTTCTTTACATGTCTAAGATCTGACTTTATGCAAATTAAGATTGTATGAGTGAAGAAACTTAGGTACCTTCTGGTTTTATTCCTTTCTCTTAAATTCTTCTAAAGTATAACTATTTATTTTACCTTTTCCCAGATCCCAAAGTGGGGATACTTTATTTTAGGAAACATACATAATACAATCCACAGATGGTGTGAAAAATGGGGAGGAGAAAAATGGAAAATTCTTAAAATATCTTTTCCTTCTCAGTTTTTCAACAGTAATTTTATTACATCCTGTACTGCTATGCATTCTCTTAATGTAAGCTTTAAATGAACAAGTGCTATCACAAGAGACTTGGCACTAGTGAAAGCCAAAAGAACACATTATTTTGGTTTCCTAAATGGAAATCATAACTTTCAATTAGAAAGCAGAAGTGAAAAGATGAAAATGGATGGCCTTTCTTAGCTGCTAACCTTTACCTACAGATATCTATTGAAGAATGCACTTAACATCCATCACCAGAAAAGCTTTATTCATTCAATATTCTCAGATACTTTACAGAGGTTTTTGAACCTATTAAAGCAAAAAAAAAGTCTGTTCAAAAATGGGAACTCCAAAACCACACTGGAAGCATGTCTTTAGCTCTCTATACTATGTATGTTCCTATACTGCGTGAATAGGTATTGTAAAGCAGTAAACATAGTTTGATCCTTCACTGTCCGCCAGTCTGTAATTGAAAGGAATTACATGGGAAGTATGAAATAATTCAGGAAAAAATGCATTTGTTTTGTGCTATCCTTCCAAGAGCTGGTGCAATCGTGCGACTTTTAACTCTTTTAACTACTGCAAGATGCTCCCCTGTCTCCTTGTGAGTAATGTAATGACATTTACCTCACACACACACTTTTGCCATTCTGATTATGTTAACTGGCTCATTTCCAAGGGGTGGTTATGTTAAATTACACTTTACTTCTTTTTCTTTAATTCTAATTTCTGTATAAAATATTAACTTCTACAAAATGGTAGATTTAACATGAATTTCTTTTATTCAGCCAGAATCTTCATAATAGTATTAAAAGTATGTCTCTCACAGTATCTTTCTGGATAAAATGTCCAGCACACAGCTGGATAAACACATCACGGATTGGTGAATAACTGGCTCACAGATCAGGCCTAAAAGGTCCTTTTACATTTTCTTGTAGCTTTTTGTTCTGTTTTACTATATAGGCTATGATAAAAATTATTTTATAAGACCGTTCCCTACTAACTTTGTCAACTGGGTCAATCCATCAATTCTGGAGAAAGTGGATTTTGTTGCATGTAGGTAAATGGAACTTTCTGTCAAAAGTTTCTTGCTAAATTCCACTTTTAACAATTACATTTCAACAATCAATATACCTAATTTTAGAAACTCTATGAGTGTACACATAGCTTCTTATGACACTGTAATTTAAGTATTTGTTGCTTCTGATATTTGAATTGGAATAGTCTAAACCCAGTGGTATATGGACAGACCTTATGAGCTGCATTTGCACAAATACAATTTTTGTGACTGCAATAATAGATTTAAAATATGAGAAAAACATAAGGTTTACCAAAAACAAACAAAAAAAGAATTAAAGATCATAATTGCAATGTCTACAAAAATATGTTGATAGCAGTGGGATTAACAGGCGTCATTCGGGGAATTTAGGAGTTAAACTGAACTAGAAAATCAGCTATGAAAACTGACATTAGCTGACACAATTATTAGCCAACTGAGAATACCAGGGACCAAACTGGACAGGTAATCTGCATGAAGCATAAGTGAGGCAATGTCACGAAGCTTAAGTGAGGCAATGTAATGAAGTTTGTATTGCCTTCAACAATGGAAACAGTCACAATAAGCTCAATGAGTCTAAATAAACCTCCTTTCTGTGTAAGCATGAAATTTATTTACTTAACCCACTCCAGCTCCTGGGTCATTCCCATGTTGTATTATCTCTGGCCTTTTCTACCAGGAGACCACCATTAAGTTTCTTGTACTAGTGGAATCATACACACTGGAGGTAGAGAAGGGCTGTCCAGAGGCACAAAGGGAACAGATATCTGCATATCAAAATTTAAAAAACAGAGTAATTCTGTTCAACAATGACACTATTGAAGATAAAGTTCAATGTCTTATAGAGTCTTGTACACAAGAATCTGGCCCATCAGGTCATATACTGCCTGCTTGATTTGATTACTGCTGAACAGGATAGAATAGAATTAGAATAGAATAGAATAGAATAGAATAGAATAGAATAGAATAGAATAGAATAGAATAGAAAAGAATGTAGCTCAGTTGGGACTTATAATAGTCAAATCCTAAGCAGTTCATTCATAACATGCACTTTTTTAGTGTTTTAACTTGCACAACAGTTAGTCAGTGAAATAAAACAAGCTAAAATTCTCAGTAACTTAAAGATTTATGGAGCTTCCTTGTAAAATTAATTTATATTCCACTGCCTAATATGATTACTTATAGAAACTATAATTGCATGTGGATATAATTTCCACTAAAAGGGAGTCCAGCCTTTTCAGAGAGAGTACTTAAACTGGATGCTTATTGCCAAAAAGACAGATAGATGAGAGACAGTCTATTCTTATCTGCATGATTTGGAATTCTAAGAGGAAGAAAATGTTAAATTGCAAGGGGTCTCAGAAATGCTAAGCCAATTTTACAATTCTGAACTCTTAGCATGTCTCATTTGACTGCAGTAGATGTTTCATTTAGCTCTGCCTTCCAAAATACATCATTCGTATTTCTAGAATTCATCTCAGGTTTTGCATTTCCCATTTTTGTGAAATAAGATTCCGGCTTCCAAATGCCTGATTCATATTTCTAGAAATCATCTCTGTTTTTTTCTTTAATAGCTCACACAAGAACATTCCTCTTTGAATATGGTAACTTTTTTGAAGATTGCTTAAGCTTCTCTTCAAAATGTATAACACCGTGATTAAATTTAACTGCATAGAAAAATATTATAGGGCTTTGATTATATTGTTTTGAGGTTTTGTTTTGGTTTGCTTTTTTTTTTTTTTTTTTTGGAGGGTGGGTTGTCTTTTTGCTGTTACACAATCTAAACAGAGATTCAGCATATTGAAATCTCACCAGGAGATAGGTGATTCGTGTCTCTGTAAAACAATACTAAACATAAATCCCTCCTTTGTATTTTTCCTGCCAACATAATCCTGAAAAAAGCACTAAAAGAGCGCTTATAGCTGTGTTTGAAAGATGTTGCTACTTCTAAAAGCATATCTACAAAGACTAAGAAGGTAGATAATAAAGAGGAATTGAGCAGTATCTGGATTGACTTAGTCAGGTCTTTCAAACCATTCAATTTTTTGTAATACTAGAACATAATTTTAATTAGGATATCTACTTTCCCTCCTGCTCTGATGAATTTCTACTATTTCTGTTAAATAACTCTATAAATACCTTTGGAATTTTGAAAATTAAACTCAGATTTTGAAAAACTTAAATGTATAATAGAAAAGTACTGTCATCCTACACAATACTCAAAGCATATGGTGTGGGGTGGGTCTTCTTCTGTGTTTTACAGTATTGAAATTTTCAATATACAGGAGCACTGCCTCACACTGGGACAATTTAGCAATCCTCTCTAGCTCCAGTAGCATCTTCAGTCATTACTGTGGTGAGGTATGAGTAAAACCAGCAGTTTCCTAGCTGGGCAGAGCCAGGATCCTCACAAGCCTTGAAGTACACAAGTAATTAAACACAGGACAACAGCACTCCACTTCTCAAACAGTGCCCACTACAATAAGTAGAAGGAAAATGGAAATATTTCTACTGTTTTGTCCCAGAAGGATCTTATCCATGGAATGCATTTTGATAAATGGATATTAATGCTCAAAGGGAAAATATAGCCTTCTAAATAACAACCCATATTATTGCTGCATGCATTCTTAGGGATCTAGAAATTACAGGAAGTTCTAGAATTCAAAGGAAAGAGAGAGATAATTAAAAGTTGGAAAGTCCTGGGCCCATCTATTTTGTCATGGTGCTACTGAGAGAGAAAGAGCGAGATGAGGAAATTATTCCCAGAGCATCTCTGCAGCCCTCTAAGACAGGGAGTGTTTTAGTTACGCATAAATATTGATCAGTGTACAATCTAAAGACATATTTTAGCCAGATGAAAGGAGAAAAGATAGAGATGAAGACCTTTGACCCTATCATTCAGTTTAAATGTTTTATAACCCTGAATGTCACGATGTTACAGCTACATTAAAAAAAGGGTTTTTCTGACGCAGATGTCCGTCTTTTCATTAACTTTACACCAGAATTTTCTATTTCTCAGTTGTAGCCATACTTTGGAGCAATGGAACCAGGGACATATGTCCTAGGAAGAAGATAAAGATGCTATCCAGATATGTAGGGATGGGATCAGAAAAGCTAAGGCACTGTTGGAGCTGAATTTGGCAAGGAATATGAAGACTGACTAGGAGGACTTTTACAGATGTGTTGCTCAGAAAAGGAAGATGTACTTCCCACAATAAATAAGACAAAAGAACCAGTGAAAAATGCCATGGAGAAGATCGAGGTACTAAAATTGTTTTGCTCCTCAGTTTTAACTGGTAATGTCTCTTCCTACATCTGTCAAATCCCCCAAACCTCCAGGCAGAGATTGGGGGAATTAAGTCCCCACCATTGTAGTAGATCAGTTTTCAGATCATCTGAGGAACCTGAGCATACAGAAGTCTATAGGACCCAATAAAATACATCCCAGGTTCTTGAGGGAAAATAACAAATGTATACACTAAGCCCATTTCCACCATATTTGAAAATCCAGGCAATCAGAGGAAGGCCTGTGACTGGGGGATATTACATCTGCTTTAAAAAGGGTAATTAGGAGGACCCTGGGAAGTACTGACCAGTCAGGTTGCCCTCCGTGTCCAATAAGATCACAGAACTGATCCTCATGGAAGTTACACTGAAGCATATGCAAGACAGAAATGGAACTATAGACAGCATCATGGCTTCACCAAGGGCAAATCATGTCTGGCTAATCTACAATAATAAGAGGCCACGTAAATTAATGTGACTCCATCAGTGGCAAGCGAAGACCAAACGATGTTATCTGCCTAGATGTTTTTAAGAAATTTGATAAGATCCCCCATAACATTTTTGACAATAAATTGAAGAAATATGAGTTTGATGGATGGACTGTTAGATGGATATAGAACTGGCTGAATGGCCCTGTACTCAAAAGGTGCAGTCAATGGCTAAATATCCAAGTGGAAACCAACAACCAGTGGCGTCCCTTAAGGTTCATACTGGGACCAACACTATTTAATACCTTCATTAAGGACATAGACAGTGGGATTAAGTGCACCATCAGGAAGTGTGTGGACATCACAAAGATGAGAATTGCACTTGATGTGCTAGAAGGAAGGGATGCCATGCAGGAGGACTTTGAAAGGCTTGGAAAGTGGACCAGTGGGAACCTCAAGAAGATCAACAAGGCCAAGTGCAAGGTCCTGTACCTGCACTGGAAAAAATCCAGTATTTTACAGACCAGGGATGAATGAGAAGGCTTGGGGATAATAGTGGATGAAAATATTGGACAAGAGACAGCAAATATGTGCTTGCAGCCCAGAAAGCTAATCACATCCTGGGCTGCATCAAAAGCAATGTGGCCAGGTTGGAGGAGGTGATTCTGTCCCTAGTCTACTGTGGTCTTGTAAGACCCCACCTGGAGTGCTGCATCCAGCTCTGGGGTCTCCAGCACAAGAAAGCCATGGACCTGTTAAAGTAGGTCCAAAGGAGGGCCACAAAAATGGTCAGAAAAGGTGAATTGGGACAGTTCAACCTGGAGAAGAAAATGCTCCTAGGAAACTTTATTGGGGCCTTTCAATATACAAAGGTTGCTTATATGAAAGATGGAGAAACTTTTAACCAGGCCTATGGTAACAGACAAAGGGGCAAAAGAAATTTTTTATTATGAGGGTGGGGAGGCACTGGAACAGGTTGCCTAGAGAAATTGTGGATGCCCCATTGTTGGAAGTGCTCAAGGTCAGGTTGGATGGAGCTTTGAGCAACCTGATGTAATAGATGTCCCTTCCCATGGCATCAGGATTGGACTGGATGGTCTTGGAAGGTCCTTTTCAACCCAAACCATTCTATTTTTCTATGATTTGTATGTCTAAGATTGTCCAGTGACTATCTATGCCTTCCTAATACTTTTTCTATCTACTGCTAATAATGACACACTATAGATGGAGAGAAAAATAATTTAATGTGCCTCAAGAACAGTATTAACATTTATGGAGATTATAAGATCCAGTATTCATGTCCATTCAAGTGACTTTTCCAAAGGACTTTACGATTTCCAGCAATTCAGCACTGTGATCAATTTGATGTATAGTCCTTCATTACAGGGTGAGATAATAGTGATAGATTTACACATCTCATTGTTAATGTTGTCATTAACAACAGCTTTGTATGTGACTTTGTGCATGCACTTACAAATCAAATGCCATTGAAACACACCAGATTTACAAAAATATGACCTTCAATACCCCAGACTAGAAGAAATGGATACAAATATTGTCAATTTTCAAACTGCATGTCATAATAATGACACTACTTTTTTTTACTCTTATGAATAGTCATGTTTGATTTCCACATGGTTGTTTTTCTGAAGAAATTTGTGTTTGCTTTTTTTCATTCTTTTTACTTATGAAGCAAGTCAAAAATACATGGAATTTGCCTAATATCTTCCAATGTCCAGGGAGAACCTAATGAGTTCTCAATGATCACATTTACATTTCACCCCGGAAGAAAAAACATAAATATGTTCATAAAACTCAATTCCTATGATTTTTAAGTGTGTACACATTTTCTGAGTATCTTCTCTTTTTCCAATTCAAACATAAACTTGTAATAAAGAATAAATTCCATAGAGTCTCAAAAGTTACATTTGCCACTGTTGAGAAAGCAATATTTAATATCAAATATAACATTGTATTTTTCCTAATCCATCTAAAATCCTGGCAATTATTACTTTTCTGTTTCTCATATAAATGTCTCTGTATTGTGCCATTTTTCCTGAATGCCACAATTAAAAAAAAATAGCATTCTGACTCTTTCTTCTATTTTGTTTTTTTTCAATGTAAATACATAAAATAGGAGTTCACCAATGCAAATATTGCACTTTCCCTTTAGATTTATAAAATACAGAGGGACAATGAAACATTTTAAACCACTTATAGTGGTTTACACTCATCTGTATCCTTCAACAATGCTAGTTTTTAGAAATCAAGAGAAAACCGTTCAAAGAGATCCATTGAATAACCTTTTTTACAGATAAATAACTACTACCAAGTTTCTGGGTATACACATTGCTTGACAACAAACAAAACAACTATTCATTTTCTTGTGTCTTGAGTTCTTCCTTTTTTGTCTCTTTTTTTTTTGTTTGGGTGTTTCTGAGTACCAAGACTGCATGCATAAATATATGCAGATATCTTTTTATATTTCTGGCTTTACATTTAAATCTGTTTGCATCATGGAAAAAATGGACTTTTGTATTTAAAGAAGACTCAAAATCAGGGACAATTCAGTACTCTGACGAACTATAAAGTTGCTGAAGTGCAGGAACAGGTAGCTCAGCAAAAGAAGTCTTCTGTGTTCCAAAATAGTACACGCCATGAATATAGATCAGCTTTGTTATTAAGAAAAAAAGATCAAAAACCCTTGTAAAAAGACACACAAACAAAATTATTGTACCTTACCTTATGTATTTAAAATGCCAGAAATATGACCATTTGAGCAGTCGGTATGCTATTCTATACAAACTATAAGCTTTTTCTTTAAGATAACAAATATTTCTAATGTCTGCCATTATCTGCCATTTTTAAAATTTTATTTTTCTATAGAAAAGCAGAACTTCAATAAATAAATTAACCTTATTTTGGATGAAAGTTTGGTACACACTAACAGCCAGGAACTGGAATCACAGAGAAGGCAGCAAAGATTTTTGATCTGTTGTCATGGATCTAAGGTTATTTCATTATGCAGTCTAATGGTAACACAGGTATCTTCATAATGTCATTTATAAAGATGAAGCTCTTTTTTCAGTTTTAAAGACAGAAATATTAATTTCCATCAGTACTATAATTCATTATTATGGAGCTCCTTATATTTTTGAAGACAATGCCACTGTACTCCTTGAAAACTCTCAACTGCCTATTACCTGCAACACAAATTCCATCAGTGCAGTGTATATGGCCTTTTATTTTTTGTATGTATCTCTAAAAACCAGTTTGCACAAAAAAATAATAAATACAGATAAATAGTAACATTTTTCCTTCTTCTTGCCATTACCAGCTGTTTTCAAATTGTGAGGACTCATTCTTAACTTTCTTCTTTTTTTTTTTTAACATAGAATAGAAATTATTTTAAAAAAAGATACGAGTGCTCAAAACATTAGATATTTCCAGTCATTTCTCTCCAAGGTGAAGGCAGCTGTCAAAAATATGTAGTTTAGCCCAGTTTCCATAAAAAATGGACAGAATTCAAAATCCATCATTGAGATTGTTCTAAAATCAAAACTGAGACAAATATCTATGATCGATCAATGAAAAAATTCAGCAATCAAATATTTCTGTGTAAATATTTCAATGAAGAAAAGAGTCACTTACCTAAAACCCCCAGTCTGTAATTGATAGTGACAACAATGACATTTCCATAACTTGCGAGAATGCTGCCATCAATCATATTTCCAGTACCCTCCATGTAAGATCCACCATGGATGTAGACCATAACAGGTTTCTTGCTGTTCTGATCATGAATGTCTGAAAAAGTTCAAGTAAGGAAAACACAATAAAGTAATAAAAACATAAGGAAAATGACATTAGCAATTTTTAGCAGCGCTAAAAATAGTCTGCATTATTTCCTATGTTTTCAATATCACCACCACTTTAACCAGCTAGCTTACACAGTTCAGGATCATCCTACAAGCCTAATATTTATAATTTGAAATTTCTAATACTGTTTCCTCTAAAATGGTCTCAGAACACTTGAAATGTATTCTGTAATACAAGAAATTGAATTTTTATAGAAATATCTTAAATCCTAAAAAATCAGATTATAAAAAAATCTTGGGGTTTTGGGAATACTCTGATTCAAATATATGCTAATTTAGAAATATCTGTGCATCTAATAATAAAATTATAGTAATGATCCATACTTTCCATTTCTCATGGGACATAATTATTGAAATAATAGTCCATATAGTTCAGTAAGAGATAATATCACAAAATCTAACTGTTCTGGTAGAAGAAAACATAGTAGACTGTTCCTTCTTTTAAACAGCATAGGAATTAACAAACAGAGAGGATTTATGTGAATTCATGGCCGAGATTTTTTTGTGTTTAAATCAAACTATGTCTTTTGTGTTGCAGTTTTCCTAGTCATGGTAGCAGCTAAGCCTCAAAGAACAGCCTTGAGTTAATGGTATCGCTGATCTTTTGTATATGCAGAAAATTCCTGACTACGTTTAAAAAGGTAAACAGATGGGTATTTATTTCTAAAAGAAAGTTAAAATAAATTGAAAAAAATAAAAAATTCTAAAAGAAAGTTAAATTAAATTGATATTCCATATTTCATAGTGAGTTATAAAGATGTGCTAATCAATGACTGGGGTATATTTAGGACCAGATTAATCTAAAAAGTTAGTCTCCTGATGCCAGAGATGGTTCACCATACCTAAATCTAGAACTTCTGTTCTCTAAAAAACAGGGGGAAGAGGGGCTAAGCTTCTTTATAAAGTAGAGGGCAATTCAGCAAGCTGCCATTAGATACACGAATCTTTTACAAATAATTCAGTGTATCTTCATGGAATCAGCACTTCTTTCGAGTATATAGCATAACATACAAGGAAAACCAGAGTCTCTGATTATTAAACTAGGTTTAAAAAAAATCTTTTGGATAGGCATATATTGAAGAGTGGAGAAGGGAGGCAGGCAAAGAAAAAGCTGAAAGAGCTAAATAGCTACAGGTGAGGGACCTGGGTTTGAAAGCCTTCCAAACCTCTTCTCTCCCCTCAGGCTTATTAGGAAATACTTTGAAACACAAAAATTTGATCAGCAATGAGGTACCAGATATTTAATGTTCTATATATGTGGAACAAATTAGAGAATACTTAAAGGTAAATTTTGACTGTCATATTGCTATGTCTCACTTTTGCTTTACTCATGTGTATACACTACCTCAAATATCATAAATTTCCAGCTGAGTTCAGGAATGTCCAGGCTGCAAAGTACACCTGTCTACTTGTCAGAGTTTACAGCTTATCATTGAATCTGCCTCCTTTACATGAAAGTATACATACTTACATGTTGTATTTTAAATGTTCTACTATAGCAGCAGAACAAAAGTTTGTGTGATAAGATCTTTTTAATTGTTGTGATTATAAGACTAGTACAGCAATTAAACAGATAATTTAAAGCAATGAGGTGCATTCTAGTGGATCTATTGGTTTGTTTTTTTATTATCAGCATTTTCAGCAAAGTACATAAAAGTGCTTCTTTTCTGAATGCACAGCGAAGCCCTCAAAAAAACTGAAAGCAGAAGAAATTGAATAACAATTATTTGTGTTGCTGAATTACCTTTTCCTTCTCTCCCCAAAGTCTCATGGAAAGATTTTTTTGTATTTAATCTTTTCTTATCACCCAGCTCTACCTCAGGGTTGAATCTTTCACTGCTGAAGTCAATACAAGGTTTCCCCTTCCCCTTCAATGGGAAAGTAACTATCTTCAACATAAAGGAAATTAGCTCAATGATTTATGTGCTTAAATCTAAAGTGGATACCCTTTTTAATAATGAAATCCTAACATTTTATAAATTTTAAAAAAGGCTGAATAATAATGTATTCATAATCTAATATTTATCTATATTTTAAAGTGATTTTGGTTTTGCTTGCTATTTGTCCTTTGCTTTAACTTCAGAATTTGGTATAGAAATGATAATACCATTATTTGAAAAAAGCATATGTTGCACAGAAATAGGATGGTATTTTATTATGGTATTTTATATATAGACAGAGTGGCTACAATAGACCTGAACTCCCAGGAAAAGAGGTGATAGTATCCTCACTGCAGTGTGTAAGTTTCGAAGAGAAACAGAGAGGACATATGTTTCAAAGTTATTTGAAATTATGTCAGATAGGAGAAAACAGGAAAAAAGACATGGAATAACACTTTGGATCGGCCAAGCATGAGAGGATTAATAAACATATTGCTTTGAAGCCAGACCAATAAACTACCCAGGGCTGTTATCTCCTCATTTAATTTGAAAATATTTTTTTCTAATTTGATAAATACATGAAGTCAAATAAACTGAAAATGTAACTAATGAAAAAGAAGGGTGAGAATAGAGGAAGATTTCATGACTTCTTTCTATTTTGGTGCATCCTAAATAGATTTGTTGTGTCAAAGCAAGGAAAAAAAATGTGTTTCCATCCAAAACTTTTTTGGGGTACTTCACTGTGAACTTCTAGCATTTCCTTTCAATCCAGCTTTGAAAGAAGTCAATGAAAATGATTGTTACTGATTTCAGTGGGAATGTGGTCAGAGTCAGAATGAATGTGTCTCAGAGGTTAGCTGATTACAGGAAAAAAAAATATAAAGGAACATCAACAGCTTCCTTTATTTTTGTGTCCTGAAATAAACCACATCCTGTGAGAAAGAAAATAAGTAAATAAAAATAGAAAAGACAAAGCACAATTCCACTGCATCAATGTACAACATGTGCACTGGGGAAACAGTGGAAGTGAAAGGATATATGTGTGAAAAGGAAAGATATACATATGAGTTTTTTCATGAATTTCAAACAAGTGAATTTACAAAATGTGTAGGAGGAAAAAGAGCACATGCATGTTTTTAAATTCCATTTTCTCAACCTAAGAATAGAGGGGAAAAAATATGTGGTTTCAAATAACATTTATGTTACTCACTTCACACATATTTAGGAATAAACTTTACACCTATGTCACGGAGGAACTGCATTCATCTATATGCTAATTTAGATTTTAAAAAGAAAAACAATCAAAGTAAATTCTAAAGAAGAAAATAAAGAAGCACACTGATGTGAGCTTCTGCAAATAAGGGACTAAAAATCATGTTGAAATAACAGCAATAACAATAACAATAATCATTATTATTATAACAAAAATTGAAAAGTTTATGTTCATGCATCAGGGTCAGGCTTTGAAAAAACAAAAAATACCTTCATCTTCACCACGATCATTACTGGTTATATCATCTGCGCTTTTCTTTGTGTTGGCTCCTGGGTTCATATTGAGGAGGAGAATAAAGGGAAAAAAGAGAATTCAAAACCAGCAGGTTCTCAAAAATAAAAAAACCACTAGTACAAAAAATGTAACAAAAATGTCAAAATCTGTTACATTTGAAATTGAAAAACAAAAAAGATGCAAACTGCACATAAACATAAAATGTCAAGAAGAACAAATTGAAAATATTTGAAAAAATGTATCATATTCTGTGACAATGCAGTACTTTAGTTAAAAGTGATTTCTGCAAAAAAACCAAATTAATGTGCTATTAAAAAAGAATAATATAAACCAAAAAATATACTAAAAAATCACCAAGTTATGTTTTTACATAAGAAATGCAATTTTTTTTTTTATTTTGTTCTGTAATGTTGAAGAAATAATGCCTTCAGTTACTTTCTTTAATGACTTAACATTTTATTCGTCCTCATTAGAATTTATTAAGAATCAGCCAAAATCTGAATTTTTGATGGAACTAATGCAAATAAAATTATCATTTGAGTTTTACACAACTTGACTGGACTAAGACAGACCATAAAGACCTCCTTAAAACTTAATCTTGCTTCCCATATAAGCAAAAAGATAATCAAAACAAAACAAAACAAAAGTGAAATAGAATTGAGTCAATCTCAGACAAGAAATTGGTCCAAAACCAGCCTTCATCCAAAATATACCACATTTCATGCTCTTTAGAAAAATGTAGAAATCAACTGAAGCCACTTACTTACCATGATAAAGAACGTGCATTTATTTATTAGATTAGTAAAGAATCTATTTTAATTTGTGTCAATATGCTTTCTTAAAATCTTTTGAGGAGTAAACATGCACACACACACTTAGGCACACACACATAAACACTTCTGCTCATACATGTCATAGCCTATGCTTATGGTAGCAAGAGGAAATAAACGTGGTTTTCACCGTCCCCATCCTTGGGCAATACCTCTGTTTTCTGACTAAAAATATAAAAAGACACCAGGCTATCCTTGCACCCAGCATTCTATTATACTGTGCTTACTCCTGCAGCAGGTAGCCCTCTGTAATGTAAACAGTTATCTGATAAGGAGTGAAACATGAAAAGGAAACTCAATTTATAATATAGCTTAGAAATTAATATAGCTACTAAAGAAATAAAATGGTCTAATGACTATTTTCTTGAATTGTCTTTATTTTGAAGTGCCTTTTCAAGACATGCTGAAAAAGAACAGTATACTTTAACTTGCTTATGTATGAAGTCTAAATTTGTCACAGATGCATCATATTTAACTAAAATGTGATTAGCTCCTTTTATTCTGCTATTTAAATTCTAATCTTTAACTATATTTATAACCCTCAAAATCCAAGGGTTCAATTAAATCTTTGTCCCTGATTTTAAGACAGAATGTCTTTATTATTACTAAAGTACTTAAGATTTTTAATATATATGGTTTGGGGATCATTGTATTAGTTTATTTGTCTTCTGGTTATGGATTTTCTACAGGCATTTTCTGGAAACAGTGCCACTACGTAAGCAGTGATGATGATTAGTGAGTCAAAGTGTGCAAAGCAGTGAGTGATACTCCATCTCCACATAGTCTTCATCTCCCATGTTGTTGTACAAAAGGTATTGTTTATGCAGTACACCAGTGGATTCAATATATATACAGTACATAATTAACTAGGTAAAATATCTCTGTCAATGAAATATAGATGTTCTCTAAACTCTAATTTCTTTCAGAGGTAATAGATATAGGCTCATAATCTCAGTCACTATCCATGTTTTTTCCTTTTATGAAATATTGTTCCAAATTAGTTATATCCAAATGAAGGTTGAATACTTTCTCAGGTGATATCCAAATAAAGTTATTTTTGTATTTAAATAAACTAAGTACTCCACCTATAAATTGCCCTTAAACTATTTTTGATTCATGTAAAATATTTATGAGAAATAATTATTTATAGGCAATGAATACATATAGACACAAGTTTGAATGCACATAACAAATTTCAATACTAGCTCCTCCAGGAAGGTAGTCTTTTAATTGGTTGATAAAAAATATGTTCATCATATGGCAAATATAAAGTCAACTACCACATATTTATTATTGCTATGAATTAAAAAAATCAAAATCAGTGTGAGCCCATATATACAGTACCTGCAGACAAAAACTGTGTGCAATTGTTAGGACTGTAATCCCTATTTCAAGCATTTTTGAGGGAAAGGAGTAGTTGTGTCCCAAAACATTTTAGTTTGGGTATTATCTCCTCCCAAAATCTTCAATACACGTCAATAACATATTGCAAGGATTTTCTCTTTAATGTCTCCCAATGTGACTGTGGTTCAGTGTACTTCTGAAAAAACAACACAAATGTAATGAGAATTTAGAAAATGTGCTCACACCATGCTACTAGATGTGATGATACACAAATATCACCTAACAAGGTATGTGACGAAAGGTTATCTGTAATATTTGAAACATCCCTTATTTCTTTTTTATGTTCATTAAATATTTAAAATATCATGCTGTAATCCATTTTCAGAAGAAATTACTATAACTTAGTATGTATTTGATTACAATGTGAGTGGGAATGCTCTTTCTCCTACATGTTGTGAAACATGAAAACATGAAATCATTTGTCTATTGGCAATTGGAATACACTTTTGTACATAAGTTCTTGGGCTTGAGAGGATTTTATGTTCATTTTAAGATCTGATAAAATGGATTACATCAATGAGTTCTCAACCAGGTTTCTTTGTTCCTATCGCATTGGATTTTTTTCATACTATGTGTACCAGCCACAAGATAAGGTAATCATTAAGGCTGGAAAAGATCATCAAGTTCAACTGTGCCCCTAAGTGCCACATCTACACCTTTTAAATACCTCCAGGGATGGTGGCTCAACAACTTCCCTGGACCGACTGTTCTAATGCCTGACCATCCTTTTCATGAGTTTTTCCTAATATCCAATTTAAACCCCTGCTGGTGGAACTTGAGGCCATTTCCTCTCACCCTATCCCTTGTTACTTGGAAAAAGAGACCAATCCCCACCTGGCTACAAACTCCTTTCAGGTAGCTGTAGAGTGTGATAAAATGTCCCCTGGGCTTCATAGCCTTCAAGTTAAACAAGCCCAGCTCCCTCAGTTGCTCCTCATCAGACTTGTGGCCAGATGCTTCACTACCTCTGCTGTCCTTCAGTAACTCCAGTGCCTCAATGTTCTCCTTGCAGTGAGGGGCCCAAAGTGAACACAGGATTGGAGGTGCAGCCTCAACAGTGCCGAGTACAGGGGGACCATCACTGCCCTGGTCCTGCTGGCCACACTACTGCTGATACAAGCCATGTGGGTAATACTGTTAGTGTGAAACTGTCTGAGGAGAACAGACATGTTATTGTTGGAATTATTTCAGTAGCTCCAAAACCACTTAAAATACACAGGAGTATTGCTTAGAAAACTTACATGAATTTTTGAAAAATATAAGCTTCCAGAAACCTATTATCTCATGCAGAGAGCAAAAATTTGAATTTTCCAACCATGTTGTGTATATTTATTAAAAATGTCAATTTGTTTGTCCTTAAACTTCCAAAAAAATATGGTAATCCCTGTCATAAGACAAAAAAGCTCCCTATGCCTCTAAGGCTAGTTTAAATTTGTATTAATCTAGGAGATTGAATGGAATTATGACTCAGAAACTCCCATTGCTCAGAAGAATTCCCTGCCTGTAACAGCTGATTGTCCCACAGATCAACACTTCCCTCTGCTTTGGGGCTTCTTTTGTGAGTGTTCAGGGTTGGGACAATTTTTTCCCCATATCTCACATTCTCCTCCTCCCATATCACAGGAGCATCAATTTTAGCCTTCAATTCCCATACACCAAGTAAACATTATCACTGTATTATAGGATTTGGCTCTTCTGCAGTCTAAGAACTGTTTACTCGTTCATCCCACATGAAACATGGATGGTAAATTTCAACAGCAACCCAGGATCCAGCAGTAGAGAAGGAAGCAGGGCATATGGGAGGGGTGATCTAGTGAATTAAAGACTGAATTCCCTTAGTCTCTCTATTGACCAACCTAGTGTTTGATTTGAGTTCTTGGTTTGTAAAGTTTGCGTTTCACTTTTCATGATACTTAAAAGTAACAAAGAAAAATATTTCAAAATGTAAATAGGATGAGAACTTTTTTTTCCATAGGCTAGGAAAGGCTAGGAACTATTTAATTACATATCTTAAATATGCTGTAGATAGCATAGCTCTACTGAAGAATACATTTGTATAAAAGTTCATGTTTTAGAAAAACATCTTACTGTTAATAACAACTACTAGAAAAATATGTGTCTTCGTAACGCATATATTAAAGGCCAGGTGACTTCTTTTCACTTGTCCTACAATTCCATTCATTGCTGAGTGAAAAGAGCACGGTGCAATGCATTTTACTGAACTTTGTCAAACGTCTTTTGTGAAGGACTTTTGTCTGCCAGAACTGCTTCTTTTTCACATACATATATATATATATGTATATACATATGGGTAGTACAGATACAGACCAACACAAGCGTATATGAGCCATTTTGAAAACAGCACCAGCCAATATGGTCATAACGAAGAAGTGTTTCATGTAAGTTACTTTTTTTCCTCTCTAAGGAGCCCTGTAAGCATTGCAGTTGTAAACATTAATTCAGCAATCTCTAAAAGGTTTTAATTTTGAAACACTGATCAATATGTCAATAAAATATTAAAAAGTAGTCGATTTCATTTATCTATGGATGTACAGTCACCTTGTATTCCCTGATTTGTTCCCAATGCCATGTATAAATCTATAACAAATGAAGAAGTCACCCTTCTGTAAGCATGTCCTCTGGATCACATTTCCTTTGCATAACGAATAAAAATCTCATTCACAAACAGATTTTCTAGTTTTGTAAGTTGTCCCAGTTGTATTTGCAATTTTTGCTACATCTTCCTCCATTCTGATAATATGAATCACATATATGTAATATAGGCAGGTCCCAGGCATGCAGTTTCCCAGGCTTGCATATTAGGTATTCACTCTGAAGCCTCTAATGGCAGCAAAAAATCATCCACAACTGCTTAAGCTGATGCCATTTCTTTGCACTTTATATGCAATTGCTCCATCTGTCACACAGTATACCTTTTGACCCCATTTAATTTTGGAAAAGGGCTCCGTTTTCAGAAATCACACAGCACATTATTAGTTGTATGACCTCCCAGTTTCACATAGCACATGCTTAACCTTCTGGAAATTTCCATCTCAAACCAGATTAATACAGGATTTAACAGTCATTCTCTGTCATATGTCTTATTTATAGAGCCATTTTAATAGAACCCTAAAGCTCTTGTTTTCCAACCCCAGGAAAACTATTATAATTTTACAATCAGATCAAGTCAACAGTTCATTACAGTCTCAAGAGAGCATTAGGAAAGCAAACTTTCCTTTCTACATTTTTCCTAAAATTGGTGGGATAACTTCACTTTGAGTCTCACTTAGTGTGCAAGACTTGAGTCATGTCCAAAAAAAGGGGTCCATCAGTGGGACAATCTGGCTGTCACAACACTGTACCTGGCTCATGCCTATGGCCAAGGCTCTCCAGCTACCTCTATAATTGTAACAAGAAGTTCTAATTTGGCAGCTGAAGAAAGATCAAATGAGGCGTTTGACACTTCAAATAGAGTGGAGGAAAATGACTGTTGAGAATTTCAGGTTGTTAAATTTACTTGGAAGTTGACTGTGGATCCCCTATGTTAGGAAAGATCAGAAAGGCAGGCAATATGTCTATATACCTGTTGTTTGGAAGTCTTTTCATTTAATCAAAGAAAGAAAAATATATTCATATTGACTAGATTTAAATAACTATTATTTCTTAACTCTTTACTGAATAATGGCAACATGTGGGTGCATACATATACGCAAATATGTACACATAAATGCACATGAAAAAGCTCTGTAGAGCTAATCGGCTTCCAGATAGAAACCAGTTTTATTTTCTGGCACTCCCTTCCCAAAATCATGTTAAATTATAATACATCAACAATGTGCATAACTCTAGCAAACAGCCATATTTAATGATTTCAATGCAGTCCTTAGCCACAAATTAGATGCCTTCTGTCTCTTTCCTTAATAACATGAAGACTTAGATTCCTACTGTTCTAGGTAGTTTTCAATGTGAAATGCAATGAAAGCTCAGAAATTTGCTTAAATTTGCCTGAATTAAATGTGTTTAGTTTTGCTTTAATTCCTATATTATCACTGAATAGCAGAAGACACACGATTAAAGTAGCCATTATTCTAATGCCATTAATAACAACACAACAAAACCCTTTGGGTTGCAAGTACTAGCTCTGTAAAGCAGCAGCATTTGACTAAGGCACATGCAACATAATTGAATTCATGTTCTTAATCACTCCAGCTGCAGCACACACACAAAATTGCTGGGATTCCAGAGGAAACACATAGATGTTGTTGTATATCCAGGAAATGTTTCTTTTCAAGAAAATAGAATTAAAGGACAATTTTGTGTAATATTCACAAGTGGATGGACTGTAAGGAAGATCAGCTGAAATCCCTACAGTTTTGTGTTCCATGCATTAGCGAGGATTAAATCAAAAAGAAAATGCTGTTTCACAAGCTTTTTCAAATTGTTTCAGAGAACCAATACAAAAATCTATTGAAAAAGAAAAATTCTGAGGTTGAAAAAGGGGTTGCATAAAAAATATGGAATTGTTATATTACCTTAATTCTGTATTCTATGTTGCCTATCGCTTTCAATTACATGATTACATAAACCTTTTTTATTTCATAAAAAAATTGCTTGAATCTTTCTGGGCATTAACCGTTCCATGTACAATGAAAGACAGATGATATTTTACAAATGGTAGTACACTGAATCCTGTGTATGACAAGTAGTCCATGATCTAAATTATGTGCTTCCCACAAGATGTTTTCCTGGACAAGAACAAATGCATTAAATCAGTCCATCACTCAGTTTCTCATGCTTTAAATGAGATTTTTCAAGAAGTTAATACAGGGCAATGGACTATATGAATTGTCACACAGAGTGACTATAGGGTCCTATATAGTTCTACAAAAGACTACAAGCTCTTCTCAGAAGTAGAGATTTGTGAATACAATTATTCACTATGATTTAATAAGAGTTATTAGATCTGTGATTCATATGGGCATTCCTTTCCTTATAAGTTTAGTCCAACTCAGTGTGCCAATATAGATTCAACTCAATGAATTCAACTCAATGAAGAAATTATAATATCCCACAGATTCTGTGGTAGGGAAAATCTTTAGACTGTCTCTATAGATAATATGGGATTTTGATCAATAGTTAGGACCAAAATAGCAGCAACACTTATCACTAGTTAGGACCAAAATAGCAGCAACAGTTATTACTCAGGAGAGATGTCGTTACGTGAAGTTTTGGTTGGTCTACATGCTGATTACACTACTCTCTGTTCAGCAGCTAACAGATATTAGATCTTATTCCATGTAAGATATAAAAGAAAAAACTTTTAGTAACTGGGAAAATCATGTTTCTTTCCTTTTTGTCAAAGTTTTCACTATACTTCAAAATTTTCCTATATACTTCAAAGTTTTTCTATCTATTTCATTTTTGGAAAGTGAACCATCTATTTTAAGATTGTTAAAAATAGGTCTATGACAAAGATAAACACTGACACTTATACTGTACACGTTATGTCTACTGAAAGAAACACACCTAAAATTTATTTATTTTTCTGAAAATATTTGCATTTCCTGAGATTGTATTTATTCATCCTTGTAGTAATCTGTTAGCTCACTGCTTTTGTGATGCCATCTTCCCCCTCCTGCCCTCCCCTGCCCTTAGCCTTGGCCACTCCCTTGGGCTCTGCCTATTGGTTCCTGTATCCCAACCCCGCCCAGGGTCCGCCCCTGAGCCCCTGACAAAACCCCCCCGCAAGGGTATCATGAGGTCTCTCTGCCTCTGGAGATTGCGGGGACAAGATGTGATTAAAGTCCTCTCAAATCCCTTTGGGAGACCCTTCTCGCCTCGTTTGCCATCACTGGTTGTAGGGTTGATAGCTGCTGGAGCAAGATTGCGGGGCCGTCCGAAGTGGACTACAGGAGGGCAACCAGGATTGCACTGCCCTAAGTGTCCCCGCTGAGCTCTCAGGAAGCTACAGCCCGCTAAATCTAGCGACTACAACACATCCTGGAAAAGAATTTATAAAAAGGGTACATTTTATATTTCATATTGTGTTAATCTGTTTTGGCACACTTTTTACCCCCTAAAATTGCTTTGAATAAAAATTACCAAAATATATATATATATATATATATACACCAACAATATTTTTTAAAACTATTGAATTAATATCTAACATATTGGTTTTATTTATTAGTAAAATTATTATTATTTTAGAGGAGTCATAACTAAAATAGAAATGAGGTAGCCACATAAATTCACTAATAATTTTTATAAGGGTTTTTGTCATGCAAGTTACACCATAACTAGAATTTACAGTCTTCTACATACAATACATGGCTTTGACAAAACGGTCCATAATGGCTCTAAAGAAAGAGGGCATAGTGAAGCCTATCCTTTCAGTGACCTCCAACAGATGAGTGTTTCTTGCACTTCCAGTGTAACAGAATCTGCTTTATTTGATGGAGAACTGGACTAAGCCTGCAATGCTTACTGATTCAATAATGAAAGACTAATTAAAACCATAAAACTATCATATAGTTAAATTAATTCAGAAATAAGCACATATTTTTCTGTGCAGACATCAGCTGAAACACTGACAGTGTGAAAGCATAGCAGTGACCGCAAATAGCTGACATTTCTCTGCTGAAGTGATGCACTTGGTAAAGTGTGAATGTAGTAAAGCTGTGTCCTGGTTTCAGCTGGGATATAATTAATTTTCTTCATAGTAACTGGTACAGTGCAGTATTTTGAATTTAGTATGTGAATAATGTTGATGTTTTAGTTGTTACTGAGTAATGCTTACCCTAAGTCAAGGACTTCTCAGCCTCCCATGCTCTCCAGTGAGCAGGTGCACAAGAAGCCAGAGGAGCATGGCCGTATATTTGTAGGATATATAAATCCCACCGCAGTTTGTTCAGAGCATATTAATACCGCACTGTCAAGTCAGTGACTAGTTATCGCGGTATCCCGCAGTGGTAGGGAGGAGAAGAGAGATCCAGCAGGCAGGAATTGTGCAGCAAGACTGATTTATTTAATTATTTTACAACTCTTTTATAGACTTTTTTTCTTCATAGTCTAATTGGTCAAAGGATCAGCCACCCCTTGGGGTGATTGGCTAAAATCCTAAAACATCCATTGTCAAAATATTTTTCTACTGTACTATAAACAAAGATTTGCAAGGTTGCAGGTGTTCATAGTTTATACAACTCTACTAATATCTTTGTGAGAGAGAAAAATATCTCACAGCACTGGAAAGAAGCAAGAGAAATTCTTGCTAGCAGCATATTTGTATCCACAACTAGTCAGTGTCGAGTCAGTGAGTGTAAGACGCAGGTTGAGTGCAATTAGCTGCTGAGTGGCAAAAGTTTGTTGGCATGATGAGTATACTACAGTTAAGTTGCAAAATTTGTATATGACTTCTAAATTAGAAAACATAATTCAGCGTTTATAAATAATCAAAATTCCCAAGCCTAGATGCAACTACATTCTAGTTAATCTAGACAAGTAGAATTTGCACAAGAATTCAGTAATGTTGACCTAATACTACCTATAACTAAAGGGTGACTACTTTCAAATAGGCTTAAGAGAAGTAAGTACCTGTGTGCCATTTAAAATGAATGTAATGAACCCTTTCTGCAGACAACTGAACAACACAAGCACACGCTCTGTATTCAACAACTGCTGGTGAAGTTGTTCATGCAAATTCTCCCTTTGGACATTTGCAGGCACCACTGGAAGCTGTGAACTGAATAATCAACTCTTAAGAATACATCTAATTATTTGATGCAGCTATTTAATTCCTCATTTTGAAGACTAGTTTAATTTGTGGTTGCCTTTGGAGAATTCAGGAAATAATTGTGTTTGTAATGTCAGTGGATCCTGTGAAACTATCATTTTATTCCATTGTGACAGATAACAGTTTGGTACCATGTTTTGATGTTTACTGGACCTTTGATACCTTAGTTTTTATTTGGAAATCTTTGAAGTGTTAGTTACAGGTAAATAGGAGGTCCATATAAGACAACCAATGGAGATAAAAACTTTTGTGGGTTTTGGGGTTTTGTTGATTGGTTGGTTGGTTTTGTTTGATTTTAGCATATAGCCACGTTTTCAGGTTTTTTTCTCTACTACATTTTAATGACACCTTCATCTACACACAACAACGTATTAAATCTTACTGGAATTAATTATACCATGCTAACTAAACAATTAGACTATCAAACAACTAAGTTGCTAATAAAAGGTGTATAAACTTAAAAGATGGAATAGAATATATTATAGCTATTTCTGGGAAAATCAGATCTAAGTTTTGTATGATGAAGAGCTTTATAGTGTGAAATACGAATATTTAATTATTCTAATACTTCACGAAATAGTACAGGCATGTGAAAGATTTTCCCTGAAACTTAATAACAGATGCGTAGGGAATAAGATAGAACCTTGAATATAAAGTTCATGTAAACATTTTAGTCATTATTACTCAGTAATAAAAATGTATATGACGTTTCCAAACAGAAATTAGTGTTCTTATCCCAAATAACTGGCAATAGCTTTTTGTCATCAACTTGATAAGATTTTTTTGTTTTCACAGAAAAATATTAGGGAAGAGGGTTGAGGAGAGAGAAAGCACAGACAAACCTGCAGCATTCTGTATGATTTGCAGTTTAACTGTTTCCAAGCATTAGTTTTGAGCTTATTATGAAGCTGTGCTATTTTATCTACAATACTAAAGCTGAACAAAGATGATTTTGATTTACAGATTCTATATAATTATTAATTATAGTAAGCTAGCCTCAAAACTGCTGGTCAGAATCGTGATTTAAACTCAAAATTCAGCAACACAGCACTGAACTCACTAGCATCTGATCCATCTAAACTCCATTACTTGAAAATACCAGTTGGTTTTGAATAATTTGTGGATTATAGATCTGTGCTGGTGAAAAAATCTTTTCTCCATTGAACAAACTCAATGAGAACCCGTATCTCATTTTGGCTTTCCATTTTACAATGTTCCAAGCATAATTCACATTTTGTACTTTCAGTATTGAGGCTCATGCTTTACTCAAAATTTAGAAAGGAATAAAAGTGGTTTGTCAATTATAATTAACTGACAGAAGTAGGAAATTAGAAGCAACTAATAAAAAGCCCTTTTTGATGTAAATACTGCATGCCATCTCAAGAAAGACAAGTTAAATTTTGCATTTAATAGGAATTATATATGAACTACATGGAATTAGATGTGAAATGATACAGCTTATGTATGCAACTACTTCTGAGAAATTGAATTTCAGTCATCTTTAAATATAAGTAGTTCTGGAGAAAATGAACAGGTCAAATTTTTCTTCTTTTGATTTATTTGAGCAGTAAGTATTATTGTATGTATGTTGGTGTTATTTGTTGCCATATATACCTTCAAGTCTTACAGGAAAAAACTTAGTTCTGCATTTGTATTCAGCTGTAGACGAGAGCTGAATGCTTCCTTTTCTCAATCAGTGCAATTTACAATTTAAAACACCTACCATCTATTTGAGGAAATTAACTATAATTGACAGTTTTCCTCAGGAAAATAAGCCACAGTGCTTCAGTCTGTTGAAGGTCACTGACAAAGTGATTTAGCGAGGTTGTCTGAAGGTAAAATTGGCACAACATCAGTCTAAATTATACCTGCCTGTATGCTGTTGTTAGTCATACCAGGACTCAAATACACTTACACGAGCAAACCAGAAATATTGGCACCCACAGCCAACTTTCCTACCACTATGGCAACAAGAAGAAGGTATCAGATGTAAAAACACAGCAAAAAAAGATTGCTGTGATCAAATCTGTCAGGGTTTCCTCCGAGCACCAACCTAACCTCCTGTCCAAGCTCAAAGCTTCCTGACAAAAAACACGTGGTGTAGCAGATGAACTTACTCTGTGCCTTTAAACTCTCCCCTCCCTTCTAAAGAACATTCAGTTTCTGCCAACTGTTTTTCTCCTGAGGCATAATTTGAAAGGAACAAAAGCACCAGGTGAAAGGTGATTTTTGTAGTAGCTGTTCCTCAGCTGGACAGCTGCCAAACGGCAAATTCCATTAGTTCCACTGTATGTGTATGTGGTTGTTCGTGTGTGTCTGTGTGACATTTGCCAAGTTCTCACACTCTTTTTAGGCTTTCATGCCTGGATCCTTTAGCAACAGAGGAAAAAGCTGAGAATGTCCTTTGCATTGTGTTTTGCTTTTCAGGCACCACTGTGGGTAATTTCATACTTCTTAGCAGTAAACCCTGATAAAATTTGCCATACAAAGTGGAGAAAGGAAAAGAAAATCGTCAGTACATTATGCATGACTAATCCAGTGGCCTTCCATGATTATTATGGGATAAGGGAAAAGCTATGGATACCATCTATCTCTGCTTCTGTAAGGTCTATGGTATGGTTCCCCACAACAATCTTGCTGATAAATTAGGGAGATAGACATTTGATGGAAGGGCTATTTAGATGAATTAGGAATTGACTCCATGGCTGCTAACAAAAATAGTCAACAGCTCAATGTCCAAGTGGAAACCAGTAGCCAGTGGTGTCCCTCAAGAGCCTGTGTTAGGACCAATACTATTTAATATCTCTATTAATGACACAGTGGGATTGAGTGCACCGTCAGCAAGTTCGTGGACAGCACTGAGCTGTGTGGTACAGTTGACACACGGAAGAGAAGGGATGCCAGTCAGAGGGACCTTGGCAGGCTTGAACAGTCAGCCAGTGTGAACCTCATGAAATTCAACAAGGCCAAGTGCAAGGTCCTGCACCTGGGTCTGAACATTCCAGTATCAATAGAGACTGGTGATGAATGGATTGAGAGCAGCCCTGCAGAGAAGGATTTGGGAATACTGGTGGATGAAAAAATTGGACATGAGATGTCAGTGTGGGCTTGCAGCCCAGAAAGACAATCAAAATCTTGGCTGCATAAAACCAAGCATGTCCACCATTACTGAGGGCTGTTGTTTTATTTTGTGTGTTTTCTAAAATCTGTGGTACATTAGGTTTGGAACAAGTTTAATAATTCATGCAACAAATCTATGATGGGACATTCTGCAAATTCTGCATATACAGTTCAGTGCAAACAACTTTCTACATTTTAGCATTTCAAAATAAACCCCTGCTGTCACCCATATTTTAACTTTGATGATATAATTTTCCTCATGATCAAAGTGCACTGCCCTTCTCTGTCCCATATTGACTTTGCCACATTTCATTTTAGTATCTCATTTCACAGGTCTCTAAATAAATTTCCCTTGAAAGTTTATTACAGATTTTTGTAAAAAGCAGCAATTCCAGTAACAACCCTTAATTTGTGATTCAGACTCTTGCCTTTGAAAATAGGTTTCAAATCCATTAGTATCAGCAGTATGGTACCAACAAGATCATTAAAGTAATTGATAATGTTCCCTCTCTCAAGAGTAGCTCTCAGATTTTCGCACCAAGAAAGTGACATCATCTGACAAGCTATTTTCTTCCAATTCTTCTTCCTTTCCTTTGCATGTTTTTGCATCCTCTGATACCATTTTTTTTCTTCACAGTAGTTAAGCTTTCTAAAGTGATGTTTTTATCTCTTCCTTACATGACTTTGATTCTTCTTTTCCCTCATTTTTTTATGTCATGATGTTTTAATTTTTCCATTAATTTTACCCTAGGATTATGCTTAAATACCCACAATATATACTTTACTACCTCTGCTGGTTTTGGTTGGGTGGCTCGCATGGGTTATGTTTTGGATTTGTGCTGGAAACAGTGTTGGTAACGCAGGGATATTTGAGCTGTTGCTGAGCAGAGCTTGCACAGAGTCAAGACCTTTTCTGCCTCTTGCCCCACCCTACTCCACCAGTGTGGGGGCTGGGAATGCACAAGGAGCTGGGAGGGAACAGATGACCCCCAGTGACCCAAGGGATATCCCACACCATATGGCTTCATGCTCAGTGTATAAACCAGGGTATGAAGGAGGAAGGCAGGGGGGATGTTCAGTGGTGACATTTGTCTTCCAAAGTCACTGTTACACGTGATAGATCCCGGCTTTCTTGGAGATGGCTGAACAACTGCCTGCAGATGGGAAGCAGTGAATGAATCCCTTGTTTTGCTTTGCCTGTGCACACAGCTTTTTCTTTATCTGTTAAACTGTCTTTATCTCAACCTATGAATTCTCTCACTTTTACCCTTTCAATCCAATCCCCCATGCCACTGGGGGAAGAATGAGTGAGCATGTGAGTGAGCAGGCTTGGGTTAAACTATGACAACACCCTAGAATATCAAAATTAATTCAGTCTCATGGTCTCTTCAGTAATTCTCCATCTTTCAGCATTCAGTTATTACTGACCATGCCGTAATTATACCTCCCTGGCTGAGGGAGAATTTTAGAGTCTTTGCCAGGAGTCCGAGAGACGAACAGGGCCATCAGCCTTCTCTGCTTTCAGATAGTTGTTTATTAAGTCTTATCAGAGAAATAGAGCCACTTAAAGTGACCCAGACATACCACAGAGCAGAGAATGCAGGAGAATGCCAAATTATCAAGATTACACAGCCTTTTTAAAGGTAAATTAACCAATGGTCACTAAAAGCATACTTTTGTTTTACTTTTCCACCAATGTATGATAAATCATCTAGTCACATAGAGAGGAACTGTGGAATTCTTTATCCAATCATCCCAAACTACTCTACTGCAGAATATGGAGTAGTAGAAGAAGAAGAAGGAGGTCTGGAGAACAACAACAATCCTCCATTTTGAAGTTTATTGCTTTTATCTATTTACTATATGAACAAACCCAAATCTTTTAAATTTTTCACCCTGTGACAATCTTACATAATATTCTATCACCTAGTTCACACCAGTGTAGATTCTAATTCTTCCCAGAGGGTAGGCAATTTTCTCCAAGGACGAAGGTCAAAAACAGTGTTGTCCGGGGGGTAGAACCCTTCAGAACAGGAAGAGAAATATTCTCTGCACTCTGGGTTCCTAAAAATGTTATTTCAGTTTCTTGACTTAATTTTTGTTAATATCACCTTGTTCTACTCTCTTTTTCTTCTTTAGGTGTTAAGTTTTACAAGAAGTAACAAGATGATATGCATTTCTCTTAGAGTATTCAGGAATTAAAGATGTATAAAAGAGAGTTAAACAAGCTATATTTTGATAAACTGGACTGTCAGAAGAATAATTACTATCACCTATATCCTTAGATACATTAATTATAAGCCAGTATGTTATTCTCAAAAAAAGGTTGAGAATAAAATTGTTGATCTGCCAGTGAAATGCTTCAGTGTCTAATTGAAATAAGTTACTATAAGAGATTAGTAGGAACATATAATATACATATTAAAGTCAAGGAAAAAAGTTACTGTAGCCTAAGGAAAACAGTAGTTAGAAGCATCATAGAGCACTTATACACATAGACAGAAAATAAGCCGTAGCTCTCCTGAAAGAACAAGCATCACTCTTTGATCTGCTAGAAATCTTGATAAAAAAAATTTCTAGATAAAATGTACTTGAGTTTTCAAAAAAAGCCTTTGATAAACCTTTATCCATGAGACATTGAAAACATAATTATTCACAGAGAAAGAGGTGAAGTAATGTCATGGATTAAAAACAAGCTACACAGGGTATGCTATATTGTAACCAGAGGTCAATTTTCAATCTAGGAAAAGATTAATGGTCTAGTGAAATATTCAGTATATTAATCTGATGTTGTTTGATATTCTGTTAATGATCTGGAGAAGGGGATGAATTATGATATTGTACAATTTGCCAGTCACAGAAACTACATGAACCAAGGCTAGAAAAAATATGAGTACCTTAAAAGACAGTTTATAAAGCTAGGGAAATTAGGGAGCTTTGTTTTTTACCACTTAAGGAGCGAAGTTTTTTAACTTAAGTCACAGAAACATCTACATGCCTGTGAAATATGAACTATTCACTCTGCAGTCCGTGGAGATAAACAATGCCTGCCCCAGTTTGAGACAAATTTTAAACAAGGTGTACTTCTTTCTCTTTTTTTCTTTCTGAATAAAAAGTAAACAGCATAGAGCTGGAGGTACCTCTAAAGTAGTACGTTTAAAAACTAATAGTCATGCACAGTGGAAGCAATAACTGGATCCAGATACATAATTGTTAGATTCCAAATTATCCACAACTTTGAAAGAAAAAGCCTTCGGCATACTCTAGTCATAGTGATGAGAACCTTAAAAAAAAAGCCAAATGCAACACTCAGAGTATCAGAGCATAGCAGAAATTATTGTGAAAATACAGTAATATTGTATACTAATGTGTAATAACCAGGTATGGCAGGTTTTAACAGGAATGATACATTCACATCCAGATTCATTTTTACACAGCATATAGCAGAAAGTCTTCCATCAGTACTCTATATTTCTGGAACACAAAAATAACTTTTTATGTGAAGAGATTCAGTTAGAACCCTCAATTACATCCAGAGAACAGAAAAAATAACAAGAATTATAACACTGTTGAATTGTTCCTTTACAGAGCTCATGTACTTAGAAGTAAGCCAGCTTTTCTGTGAAAACATGGTGTTGAATTCCTCTAAAGAATTGAATCTATCTAAAAGCTATTAATCTTTAACAATTCAAAACCAATAAAGGCTTTTAAAAAGTTACGATGACATATTGCAGTAAAATACCAAACATTTATTAGCATTTTGTACTATTATTAGCATGTAAGCATGTTACACCATATAGCTGGCACCAATAACTCAAAAAAAGGCAAAACCCACAGTTATGTCCAGTTTAACTGAGGTAAGTGTGACTGATTTATGTTCAAAATAAAAGTTATGGGGTAGAGATCGTGAACTGTGTGTTTCATGGCATAGATCAACCACCAAACTCTCAGTGAAAAAATCACAGGGAAGTTTAGTTCCCACAGAAGTCTCTTGCACCATCAGGATTCCTTACTGCAAGAGAGAACTGACAGTTTGAAAGAAAGGAACAGGATAAAAATATTTCGTGTGATCCTAAAATACTTTCAACCTCAGTTTTTAATGGTGTCATGGAGAAAACTAACTTTTATAACAACGTAATTATTTAAGATGTGGCAGCAGTGAAATAAAAAGCACATGCTAAATTGATACTAGGATCAAAGAAGGGCTAGTTACCGTCCCTAGTCCTCACATAGGATCATAGAATCATAGAATTAAGTTTCCAAAAGGGTTTTTTTTTGTTCTTCTTGATTTACCCTTTAAAGTTTACTATACTATTTGATCATACTCTGTTCCATCTTTAAGATCATAAAAGGAATATTATTTTGTTAGGGGATAAAATGTGGGCCTCTATTCACCTTTAGAAAATTACCTGTGCTTGATACTTTTCCTAAAATAGACTTTCTCAAAACATCAAAGCCAATCACAAAATTGCTTGTATACAAGTACACAAAAGAAGTACATCTCAGTTTCTAAGTTTAATTAAAATTTGCAGTGTACGTGCCTGCTAACTTAGTTTCAGAATGGACATAGTAATGAAAGGAATATGCAAAAGTCTGTCCTGAATGCAGCAATGCTAATAGGAAGCCATTGCCACAAGACAAATCACCCTAACATCCCCACAGAAGACAGGCTGAACTGATTCAGAACTGCAATGATGTTGCAAAAAATGCACCAAGTTGTAATAGAAATAAAATGTTTAAAAAAGCTGTAAGGTTGGCACAGCTTCCCACATGCAGCTGGCAATACAAATCAAAGGTATTTCAAACCTGTAGTTTGGTTACACAATTTTAAAATTGGAATAAATTATTTGTGCCCTTCAGACATGTGAAACATTTTTAAACACAGCATGACTAAATTTCTTTTAAATTCTCATCAGAAATCTATGAAAACTGACAGAGAGCAACTGTACCTATATATGCACATAGAATTAAAGTAACATTTCTTTTAAGAATTGAAGCTGCATTGCCCATAGTTAGAAGGGAAAATATTATTATAACTAAGGGTAAGATTAAAAGTAAGAGTAAAAGCAAGAGTTAGAATAATAGGAATAAGAATAAGACATGAGCATTCACAGACCTACAAGAGGGATTGGTTATTAACTACCAGATCATGAATGACAGTACATTCCTGGAAAGGGGCAGAGGGAGAGAAGAGAATGCTGATGTTTCTTTAAATCTCCAATGTATCACGACGCTTACATCATGCTGCGTTGGGTTACATCATGTTACGACTAGTGATGTAACCCGTCGCAATGCAATGCACACATCGCACAGTCAGCACTTTTTCAGCTTGTCCACATGATCACCGTGGCCAAGAGAGGTTTGCTTGTGTTAATTAAAAACATTGTATTTCTGTGGTATTTATGGTTGGTCATGAATTGAAACTTTCTTGGCTTAAGAAAATGCAGGAAGGAAAACAGAACTAAAAAGCATCCTAAATATATTAAGACAAATGTGTAGAATATGCAGAAAGGCTTGGTCTGATGATGATATGAAAAGCCACCCACATGAATATATTATAGAGTAAACTTAGGAACAAGTAAATCAGGGGAGAAAAACCAGATGGATCACTCACTATAAGCATGTTTCCTCTTTAAGGCTTAAATACTTCTTTGTGTTCAGTCAGGGGGGGTTCTTGGGGGTTGTTCTTTTGCAGGGTGAAAAGTGGGATTTTTTTTTTTTTTTAATGGAATGTGTTAAGTAGAACTTTAAGGCAGGATTTAAGGGTAAGCTTTTCCTACATGACAAGGATGTTGTGCTCTTGTGTTCCCAAACCAGGCTTCAGCTTAGGTGAAGCAACAATTTCATGCAGAACGAGGCTGCTGACGGATTGGAACCACATCATTGCCAGTGTCTCCAATGCACATGCTGGAGTCTGCAGCAGCTACACTGTGGTTGATAGTGGAGCTGGTGCCCAGCTGTATGTCCCAATAGCTGGGACAGCAGCAGCAGCTGTGATTAGAGACAAATATTGCACACCAACTGTAATCATTTGCCTTATTATTTAAGACTAAAGCCAAACAAGTCTAATCTTTGTCTCACCTTATTCCTTCTTAGCCCCTAGTGCTTGAGCAGAAGCATCAGAATATGGGTATGGGCAATTTTTACAAGTATCATCAATTTGAAAATATGACAGATATTTAAAAGCATGGTTGAAGCTTCTCCTTGTCATAAGTCACAGTAAGTTTGTTATTTCCCACTTTTTTTTTCACATTATCCCCTGGGAAGCACTCTTTTCTCTAAATGCTAAAACATAGGAAAAATAAACAGCATACTCAGAAAATCACTAATTTTTTATTAATCCCATACTCCTTAATATTTATGTTTAGATGGAGAAATAGACATGTGTGTAGGATGCAAAAAAAACTGGCTAGGAGAATATGATGTCATATGCTAGTACAGTCTTGCTTTTTCTCCTGTCAGATTTGAGCATAAATTATGTCAAATTATATCTACTGAAAACATTGTATTTTGATGGTTGTTTTTTATGTCCAGTTTCTTCCATTCTGTCTATCTTTGCAATAGGTATACACAGGGAATGCAGTCTTTTGATTTTCCACTCTGCTCTCCTCTATGCACACACAACTTGCTCAAACACACATGCACACAAAAACTGATAGTCTCACTTTTTGTTGAAGAACTGAGTGTAAATGGAATAATTTTTTAAAGTTGGTCTTCAATTTAGATGTGAAGATGTATTCTCTTCCATTGGAGGTTATAGTCAAGAAAGCATTTACCATTTCTTGACTAAATCCCACCCTTTCTGTCATTTGCTTATAACTGTCTTCTTGCTAGAAGCTAATTCAACTGCACATGTGATTTCTTCAGAGCTCGTCTCAGACAGAAATGTGTCAAGTTAACAAAGAATGACTGTTTAAACTGATTAAGCTAAAACATTCTGACTGAAATAGGTTAGGAGACAATCATTTGACTAGCTTCACAAGCAGAGGCAGAAATTGCTGTATTGGAACGTGGTAAGCAGTGACTTTCTTTGCTGGCACAGCTGCAGTATGAAGAGGATGCATCCACTTCTCTGAAATACTTAAGCAGGTGAGAAGTGATTAGCACAGAGGGAAGGATTACGAATTTACTGGAGAAAGATAAACAATAATTCAATCTCTGAGAGTGAAGTTAGAACACAGAGCGGTGTTATGCTATCAGGAAGCAGGAGCCACAAAGCAGCAGATGCCAATGAAGGCACTATATCTGTTCCTCAAAAATGTATGACTCCAAATTGCAAAAGAAGCATTTAATCTCATTTATCTTCATATTCTTCCTAGTCCTTCACCTTTACAAGACAAATCAAATCCCCCTATAGTAAAACAATACTAATGAAGTGCTTGGAATCCGATCACAACACAGTCAAAGTGACTAACCATGACTGACAGAAGAAAGAGAAAGACATTTCTGGAATGGAATCTTGATCCTGGTACTTCAGAGAAGCCTATGTATGTATCAGACATATGGCCTCTGTGAAATCAGGTCAAACTGGAGGCAGTTTTACTGCAAGTGGAATAAGAGTAAAGTGCTACAATCTTAAATGACCCATTCTAAAGGAAAACAAAACCAAAACCAATGTAAATACGATGGTGCAGGCAGACTGATTGTATTAATATTGTTAGGTTTATGTGGAGAATACAATCTTTAGATGCAGTGTTTGAACAGCAATCGATTTTTAAAGCTGATGTATTAAAATAACTGAATCCCTGAAGCAGGAAGTGAAAAGAAAGGAGACTGAGCCTGAAGGTTGTTCCTAAGGCACTATACCTTCCAGGGCTCCTTTTGGGACAATGCTAATTATGCATCAGCTTTCATTCCAGGTTTGGCCTAAAGGCACAATCTAGCCATAAATAAATATTCATATCATTGAATCCAGCAAGGACTCATTCTTTTCTAAAGCAAGAATGTTTCTAAGCAACTCTGAATCAGGTCAGAATCCCATAAACATTAAGTAAATTGGAAAAGCTTCCTTTGTAGATTATGTAAAGCCTTTAAGGGAAAAGTTTAGGTTTATGGATTAACTTGCTCTTAGGCTTATGCTAAAACATCTACATTTCCTTGTAATCAGTAAGACAATTTATTCTGTAATTTTCTACCACCTTAGTGAAAAGCACTATGTTCTTCCTGCACCCAAGGAGCAGGGATTCACAACATGACAAGCTAAATTAAAATAATCCGGCCTCTGCTCTTAAGGAATAAGTGGAGTGTAGCAGAGTAAAAATTTCAGCAGTTTGTCACACACAAGAGAATTCTTTGGCAAAATGATGCACCCTGGTATAAAAAAAAAATAATTTATGAGTAGATAAGTATGTTCTTTTTTTTTTTTTTTTACTGATACACAGCTTCACAGATATTTCTTTATAGTCACATTCATATCTTTGCAAACTAATCTCAAAGTCAAATTTAATTGAAACTGAAAATGAAGTACCTAAATAGTTGATCAGGTCCATGTGGAATCTAAAAAAGCCTTTAAAAGATCCAGTCTTACATAGTTTTGAACCCACTACACATTTTTTGTGTAACAAGATTTACTATCTTGAATGCTGTAGATATACTCTTTTCATCATGATTTATCCTAAATCATTATGTTGTCCTTATTTTCACTGCTGTTATACTGAAGTTCTAATCCCTATTTAAAAGATGACAATCTTACTGTTTATTGCACTTGTAGAAATGCATCTTCATATAAGCAGCAAAAGCAACCACTGACTTTATCATAGGCAGAGATTATGTTCAATAGCATTATGAAAGAATATGTCTTGTTTCCACACTAAATACTGTTATTATTTTGTGTAGCTGGAGTGAGATGATGACTATTTTGTTGTATCCATTTGCTGAAATAAGACAGTATTGAAGAAAAAGTAGGCCTCTGGCAGCTTAGGGAAAATGAGCTAGAAAAGGACAAATTTAGTACATTAACAACTTGCCTCCTCAACCCTCATTAAATTTAGTATCTGCTCTTTCTGAAATGCATTCTATTGTATGTGCACATAAACGTATGTTTGTGGATCCTAAAAGTTCTAAAAGGGTCAACAGGTAGCAGAAGGGCAAACAGGTTGTTTAATCCTTGCTTTACTCTCAGTACAGTGAAACACAATGTGAGCTTTGCTGCAAGACCTATTAGTGTGACTGTCGTATGTGTTCTAAAAGCATTGCTAGAATGACAGACCGTAAGTATGTATACAAGTTCTGCTTGTTCCATTGCTTATACACATGCTCCAAATGTAAACCTGGAAATGATACCAAGGAAAGCATGAGTTTAATGGAGAACTAGTATCTCAAGTCTACCTGCAATTTAAAAGAAAAATATTGAATTTGTACAAGAAGAAACTAACTTGTGCTAACTCCTTCCTTCTGATAGTCCACTCAGATAAGTGGGATACCTATAGATAAACAGAAATTATATGCTAGGGACGGAATTCTGAAGAAGCTTCTTTAACAGCAGAACATGGCCTCAAAAATCAATGACAAGCTCTTATAAGAAACCCTTAAAAGTTCCAGAATTAAACTCCCTTTCCATACGTGACTGGAAGAGAATATGTCGAAAGCAGACAGCATGTCAGACAAAGAGGACCTTAATTAATAATTCAGGCAATAAAAAAAAATAAACATTAGCCATGTTTCCATGAAACCTCCAGTAAAACCTAAGTTATTAGTGGTGTACAAAGAAGAAGATGCATGTTCTTTTTCACTGTCTCCTTTTCTTCCCTAGTTGCCTTAGATCATGCTAAAATTCCCTAGTTTCTATCCTGTTCCTTTGGAAATTCATTCTGGAAACAGTGTGATGGCTATGGGACCAAAAGTTGCTGTCAAGTTTCCTTTAGAAAAACCTGGACAACTTAATCAAAGACTATACAGAGCACACATGATTGAATAACTTGGCTACGTCTGATATCATATAAAGTACCTGTATTGCCTGGAGGGCAGGAATTGGACAGGAAACCAATAACCTGTCAAAAACTAGAGGAAAAAGGTAATCATTTGAGCAAGCTTCAGATAAGTGAACATAGTGTAATACTTCCATAATTTATACTATGTTCAAAAACATCAGGAAGAGTCAGTGAACAACAAAAATCAGAAATCCGTGCATGAGTGCATAAAGCCATGCATGAGTGCATTCAAATGAACTGGAGACCTGTAAAAATTTTTTTTCATGAAAAGAAAAGTGACTACTAGAGGTAGCTCCAACTCCAGGCATCAGGTTTCAGATCCTATTTCATAGGGGGTTTTGGCCCACATCAATGTCTCATTCTTTGTGAAGATGGTTTAAACCCTTATTGAACTCAAAGTGAGATTTCTGCTGTTTTTCCATATACTACATGTCAAATTACTAGGAATAGCCTGAAATCAATGTAATTGCTCACAGATGTAAATATTTATTGTGCAATGCTAGAAATATAACAGAGGACTAGGGAGCAGAGAACTAAGCTTGAGTAATACACGCAGTGTCTGTAAAAATTCTGAATCCAAAAAAAAAAAAGCCTCAGTGAACACTAAGCCTCAGTGAGCACTAGAGAGAAGAAGCCCCTCCCCCAAAAACAATTTATGCTATAAGTGCCAAAGGTAACAGGAAGGCCTTATGAGTCCTCATTAAGTAGTTTAGTTCTAAATTTGTGTATCTACAATTCTCTTGTGAACAGAGTTTCTGCCATTTCTGCTGTACAGTTTACTACTTAAAACAACCAACCCTATAGATTACATTAACAAGTGGTAAAGCAATGACTAGAAAGAAAATAGAAAAAGCAACCCCCATAATACTAAAATGCAAATCAGCTTTCAGAAGAACACAGAAGTTTCAAATATGTGGAAGAAAGAAACAGCTTCCATGAGGCCCTAAAAGGTTGTCTGGCATATATGAAGTAGGAGCATACAGGTATCCCTGAGCTAGAACCAAGCAGACTTACTGGTGACAAGAAGCAGAAAAACCTCTATCACATTCTTCGTACTTAATCTAATTAGATCTGATAAGTAATGAGAACTTATATAGTTTAGGTGGAGCCTCTTTAAAGAAAATGAAGGAAGTTAAATTCTCTATTTAACAAACAGATCCTTTCTTTTTAATAGTGTCTGTTTTAAGCACTTACCAGTAACTTGGTACTGTCAAATAGCAATGGTTACTCAGGGTAAAAAAATCACTGGAGTGGGAAAAATTCTTTTTACTATTACATTATTAGAAGTAGATATAGTAGCAGTATTACATTATTATTATATTGCTAATATTACAAATGTATTTTTTTTTTTCACAATTCAGTGAAAGAATGCAGGCTTTCTTTGTCAGGCACAACTGAGGTAAATGCAGCGTTAATTTAAATGAATATTTGTACACGAAGTAATTGTTTCTAATGACTCTCCAATACTCTCAAAGTTAATTATTATTATTATTTACAAAAAATTAAGCTATTATTTTGCTTATTTCATTGAATGAAATATTATTTTTATTATTTTTCTTCTAACCATTATGACCAAGAATAAAAAATTAAAGAAGATTATTCTTCTCTTTCCCTTGTTAAAACAAGCTGCATTGTTACAAAAATTGATTCCTACATTAGTGTAATTCATAGGCCTAAATTTGCACTACAACTTAGAATTCCAAATAAAAATTGATAAACTGTATTAGACAGTCTCTTACTTGAATCTCTTCCAAGAAAAGTATATATATATATATATATACACACAGATATATATGGAATAGAAAATATATGCAAAAATGTAAAATACACAGAAATAAACATATCTTTTGTTTTAAAAAACTCAGCTAAAGTAGATGAAAATCACTGAAAATGCACCACCAAAGTACAAGCTACAGTATTTGAATCCTCCTCATTTGTACCATTCTATTCTTATTGCTCAAACATACTCATTATTCATCGATCTGTATTATTTCCTATTTATCCATCTGTATTACTTTCAGACAGGTTCAGATCAGTGAAGTCCCAAATGCCATGCTCTTTTTCTATCCCTCAGAGACAAGCATAGTGGCCTCACAATCTCTTCCTGTAATTACACCCTCCCACGCCACTGCAGATGCATTCCATTGGCACAGAGCTGTTCCTGTGGAATGCATCTGCAGGGAGCTCCGTGGTGAGAGGCTCACATGTGGGGTGCATGTCCCTGGCTCCTGCTCTGAGCTACCCACGTCTACTGCCCTGAGGCCTTCCACCACAGCCAGCTCTATCTGGAATGGATGTCATGTGCAGGCTTTGTGGGGGCTGTCTTTTCTAATGTTGAGACTTTCTGATATATATTCTTAGGTAACAGCAAAAAAAATCAAATTGTACAGCCAGTTCGATACAATTAAAGAGAAGGGAAGGCTGCCACACATTTAATACACACTCATAAATCCACAGTGTCCTGCTCCATCCAAGTTTGACTAGCATTCAATTCTGTGGAAATACCTGTCACATTAGAGTTGAATATTTATAAAAGTTATCATACTAAACCTTGAAGGAAGCTGGTATCCCCACAATGGTTTTATTTGTTTGCTAGTTTATTTTCATACTGGGTACTCCCTACAAAAAGAACTATCTCTGAAAACACAATATAGCTAACATATAATTTTCAAAAAAATCCTGACAGACAATTGCATCATTGGAATTACTGTTGTGTTCAGTTTGGTCAAAACCAACATAATAATAATAAAACACTAGTTGTACCATATCTTTGAACCAAAATTGGTAATAGTAAGTAAAGTTCAACGTTTAACAATAATTTATCCTTAGATAACAGTAAATGTCTCATACAGGAAGACAAGAAGTATTTTCTTGCTCTAATTTCACCATTAAAATTCTTTTCTATGCAAAAGCATTTACCCTGCTGCTTTAATTAAAGCTGTAAAAGAGAAAATAAAAGTCCTTTCAGTTCTGTTCTGTATCTAATGTTGTTATTCATGTGATAGTTTTGTTCTTACATCACAGTCAGAGACTAAATTTAGTCCACAAGAGTTCTGCTGCTCTCAGTTATTAGCGGTAATCAATACTGGCTTGTGTTACATGCATAATTGACAATTTAGTGCTCTTTTATACTAGATTACATAGTTTGTTCTTTACAAATAAGAACTCGTTCATCAAGCAACTAATATTTCCTCTGAGAAAAGCCAGGATTGACTCAGGAACTCTACCTTCTCTAACTGCAACAACTGGCAGCCCAACCAGCATGACCAAATCAACCAGTCTAGCACAGCCGGTGTTTAAGTCAGGACTACCCAAAATGAAAATATCTCTTACTGCCTTGAATTGTCACACAGGACATGGAAAGATCTGGGAACACTGTGAAAGGTGGGGAGTCAGAGAGACTGCAAAAGAGACCAAATATAGAAATGTCTAAGGAACAAGGTGGTTTTGTTTGGTTTTTTGGTACTCAAATGATTATTATTTATGCAAGAGCTCTCATATTAAATATCTGTGAGGGCCAGTGCAGGGGCATGGAGCAGGAACATTCCTCTGCTCTTATCAATTTCATCTGTTAATATATACAAATTACGATATGGTGATTCCACAGAACCAAGTTAAAAGCAAATTCGAGCTTGTATTATGAAAACATTTTCATTGTGTTCTTTTATATTTTTTCTTTCTATACACACTGGTAGTAGTGTTTTGCTCACAGAATTTAGCCTTCGTGGTCCATGCAAGAGCTGTTGGCAGTAAAGAAATTATACTGTCCACACAACTTGACTTCCTCTTTTTTGGATGCACTGCTCTTGTTCAATAGAAAAAGAAAAAAAAAATGCCTAAAAATGCAAGAGATTCCAAGTATATAAAATTGGAATATAAATCTGCTAAGTCACATGGCTACTAATACAGTAATTATTGCAGTACACTAATTATTGGCAGTGTACATCCTCAAAACAAGGACTTTCTACTGAAGTTTATCCTGCTAGCTCTGAAACTAAATTTAGACCTACTGTTGTCAACAAAAAAGATCATTATCAACTTTATATGCTCTGTAGTTTAAACAGAAAATAATTGGGGGGATCGAGTATATATATATTGAAGCATTCATTAAAAAAGACAGAATAAAATTGAATTATAGAAAAGGCTACATAAAAGCTGCCTAAAAGTGCCATACAGCTTGAATGCTGCTCTGCAGGCTTTGAGGATGTTAGTCTGCTAATTTAAAAGCTTTAAACTTATTTCTTGTTCGTGAATATGCTATGCTGACAACTCTAAGACAGAAATAATCTATTTATCTATAGGATGGGTACAGCAAAACAACATAAGTTTGATTTTACTGAGTCAGATCAAAGACTGGAGTTTCTTTCTCATAGTGAAGAGATTTGCAACAGTAAAATGACACCTGCAGTTTATTTCTAAGTAGTTATTTCCCATTACTTGCACGCCTGTGTTTGAAGAAATGAAAGTAAAATAAAGAAATAAACAAATAATTACTGAGCTGATTTATGTTAACTAAGATACCTATTTTACAAAGGCATAAGTGTTCTTTAGCAGTCCAGTAGAATCTCAAGGGCACAGACCGATACGGAAACCTCCAGTAAATGCAGTGCTGTAATTGTGCAACATGTAAGTAGGCAATTAGAGATGATAATGAAAAGCCTTGAGAAGTCTTTTTTTTCTTTTTCCTTTTTTTTTTAAACACTAACTTTCATTCTGCATTGCTAGTAGAGAAAAGGATGAATACATGGCTACACATATGCAACAGATAGGCAGGCAGTCACTGTGTTCAAGAAAGTCCAGCAGTATTATTTTCAAATGGTTCAATAATAAATTCTGGAAAAGAGGCCAATGAATTGAGGAAAAAAAAAATCCACAAGATAGCAAATATGTAAGACAAAGCTTCTCAAAATTCCAGGAGCTACTAATGTTTCTATAACAAAGTTTATATGATATATCAATGAAGGAAAATAATCAAATAAAATAAATTTTTCAGGTATATCCTGCATAATACCACAACAGGAGAAGAATTAGAATGAAAAATTCATGAGAGAATACACAAGACGCTTAAAACTGCAGAACATGAGAAGTTTGTAACTACCATGGCAATAAATGGTCATTAATAACTGCAAAATTAATATACTTGAATGCAAATGGAAATAGACTCCCTTGAATCTATTCTTTACTGTGATGGGTGACAGAGCACTGGAACAGGACTCCCAGAGGCTGTGGAGTCTCCTTCTCTGGAGATATACAAGACCCACCTTGACACAGTCCTGTGCAACCTGCTCTAGGTGAGCCTCCTTTAGCAGCAGAGTTGGACTAGAAGATTTCCATAGATCTTTCCAATCTCAAACATTCCCTGATTCTGTGAACTACTTTGATTTCATGAATCAAAGTAGTTATGATCTTCTCTGAGATGGGAATTCTGCTCTAGAAAGGGATCAGGCTGCACCTTCCATTAAAATTTTTAATCTCAGATTACTAAAGAATGCACCAGATAAGAAGAAATTTGATGAACAGGTATTATTTATTTGTGTGCATGCATGTGTGTGTTTATACACTCAGGATATATTAGATACTGAGTGTTCCCTTATGCAAAAGTCCATTTCAACTGTTTGTGAAACAAATACATTTGACCTAAGACAAAAAGATCTTTCTACTGATGACAGTCTATTTAAACTTTCTAAGTATGACAAAATTCTTTAAAAGTCAATGTTGTCCAATCATACAGCTTACTTCAAAACTAATCACTTTGCTCATAAAACACTAAGAAAATATCTCAATCATAGTACAGAGTATGAATTTTCTGCATAAAATTAATACACTTGGGGCTAAACAAAGGACTGCTTTTGGCCTACACTAAAAGATGAAATAAAAACTACTAAATATGCCTATTCAGACCTTTGAATGTAAGTCCAAGAAGGAGGAAGTTAAAAGCTAAGGGTTGATTCATAAAAACACCTTATTTGCAGAGAAAAAAAAGGAGATAGATATAGTAAAGGGACCATAGCTAAGAAATAGTGAAGATGCTGTGCTACTTAGCAAAAGAAAAAAGTGGGAAAGGTCATAATGAAATGTCTGTGTCCTATCACAACTGTTTTTTATCCACTTGTACTGTTATTTCTGGGAAAATGTAGGCTTTCTTTAGCAGCTTAGATCTACTTTGCCATGGTCCAGTCTCACCAGAGAGGATTAATGATGCTCTCTGTGTACTCTTTGTTCTGGTAGGAATTCAGGCCAGGCTTCCCCATGACGGTGAAAATTGCTTTTCTTGCAGTCACGGCTGCTTCGTCTTTTAGCAATCTAGTCTGGCAAATCAGTCCTGCTCAGTGAGGTCCAAACTAGAGAAAGGTATTGTCATGACCATTTGCTAACTGTTAGCATTTCCCCACTTTGCTAGAGCTTTGGATTGCTTCTCAAAGCAGCTTTCTCCATAATTAAGCTCAAGTATTTAACTTGGGCACACTGTGTGACTTGGCTGCTATCAGATATTCCTTTACTGGGTGTTCTGACAGCGGACTGCCCAAGGTTCCATTGTGGCCTTAAGAAAACAAATGCAGTGCTTATATAGCTAACTGAGCTTACGACTCCTCCCATGAGGGCTGCTGCGCTCAACAGAAGCTTTCCTTTAGGTGAAGAACTGTGAAGTCTACCAGCTTCCTTAAAATACTTTCCTCCAAGCTGAAGCACTGACAGCTTGTAAGAGAATAAAGGAACATTTTATTTTTCTCTAGTAATTTCTTTAGTCAGTGACTTTACCTAAGAAATGTAACTTTTCAGGAAAAATGTAGAGTTTGTCCTTATCTCTCTTACCTGAAAGCTCATCTATGCTACCCTATTTTGCATTAGGGAGTACTGAAGTGTAATGCAAATTATCAGTGTATACAGGTAATTTTGCAGGAAATGTCAATCAAATATGAATGTAATTTTCAAGGCAATTATCAGGCAAAGAGGTTAGTGCACTTTAATCGTTTATGAAAAGTTCCCAAGGGTGTATATAATTTCTGGGTTACAGGCAAGCCAACATATTTTTTGAAAACAATATGCAAGGCTCTTAAAACAATCTGTTCATAAACTTCAGGAATTATCATAGGCTATATTTGAGTGGCATTAAGCCTGCAGGAGTATGTCATGCTTTGTCTGGCTAAAAAAGAAGTGTTAATAAATGCAGGTCTAAAATTTCCACAAAGAACATAGCAAATCACAGGTATAATCGATCTGTGATTTCCAAATTACTGAAATCATATTATTGATTAAAAATAATCCGATAAAATCTTCTCATTTGCCCATCAATATGTCACATGGGGGTGGTGCTCAACATGACCAATATGTTGTTTTATGGTCATGAACACACAAGGGTGCTGCTTATTCTGCTTCATGTAGCAATGGGGAGCAAAGACGACAGGCCCCCTTGTATGTCCCAAGAAGATCCCTTTTTTTCCAAAAATTACCCCCTCTTTATACCCTTAATGTCAACTGAAACCAAGATGAAGCCTAACAGAACTTAACAGAAGAAGGACACTTCGACCACTTTAACAAATATAACCCCATATTCCACAGTTTCCCCTGTAGTTCACATTGTCTTCAGATATGGCTAGCATAAAATTACCAATTACATATTCATATGTCATCTTGATTACAAAAGCTGACACATGCTTAAATTCTCAGGGTGTGAATCATTACCATTACAACACATTAGATAAACTGGCTGTTCATAGTATGTGTACCTTAGACTCACACCAAACTTTGATAAAATGCGCTAGCTTAAGCATTGTCCATTAAGGGTTTTTTACACCTAGGTTAAAAGCCAGGGCATTTATAATAGACTAAGAAAGTGCATAGTCAACTCATGCAGCTATCTCTTATACTGCAATAGCCCAATTGTGTTTGAAATTTTTTCAGTCCTTCTAAGTTATGAGGAAGATGGAGAAATGCACTTGCCAGTACCAAGGGGACACATCCTCCATGGAACCATTTAGACTGTGGAATCACGACAACATTGCAGACAAGGTTACAGTTAACTGATCAGAGGAATAAAGCTAAGGAATACACAACCAAATGCTTTATTTAGGTAATGGGAACCAGGGAAAAGTGGAATATTTTTAATAACCACCTTCTGGGTTATGTACAAATCCAACATTTTCTAGTTCAACACAAAGTAAGTGTGCTGCATACAAAATACAATGTCTTTGAAGAATTAAACTCTGAAAAAAAGAAGTAGTCGGTTGCTCCCTCAAGGATAGTTTAGCAGCCACAAGAAAGTAAAAATAGTCAGTATGGGTTAGGGTCTTTGATCTACACAATCTTAGCTGAGTGAAAAGGGTACTAAACAAGTCCTGTGCATAAAGAATGCATCTGGTGTTCCCAAAGTTCTGGACCCAGTGTAAAAGTTCATATCCCATTAGGTCCATTCTCAGGAGGGGGTTTATAGGTCATGCAAAGTATTCATTTCAGAATGGTCTACAAGGGTTATGCCAGCTAGATCATAGCCATCTGGCAGATTTGTTAGAGCAAACACTTAATATTGTACTCATGAGTAATTTCTTTACTACTTGAGAGATACTGAAGAAAATTAAAGGACTCACAGAAACATTCCAAGCCATTTGTTGCATCTGCAAAGAGCATACTTTCTTCCAAAATCCACTTTTGACATCTTGCTTTCAGTAAACTTTATGAGAGAAACCTATTAATTATGCATCACATATTAGTAACAACCTCTTTGCATTCCTCAGAAGGTTATCTGATCCCTTCTGAGTTTAAACACATTACACTGAGAGCTTATACACCTTACCCACTCACAAATTCTTCCCCATCTTTCAGTATTTAAATGCCTTGGGATCTTCTTCTGGCATAAGTCTGATTTCCTGTAAGTATTTTAACTCTTGGAGAAATTCTGTCTGCTGTCTCATTTCTGACTACTCTGTGAATATTGAGAATAAAGAATTAAATGCAAACTTTGATAGAAAGGCTGCAATCTTCTATCAGTAAATGAGTCAGGTCAATTTCTAGATGCCTTAAAGTTTTAAATCTCTTTACCTAATTATTTAAATTCATTATGGTACAATGGCTCCCAAATCTATTGCCCTTTGGGCCTTTCAGAGTTGTGCTTGGAGGTTACAATACAATGCAATGATATGCAAAGTGCTGCCAGAAAATGGATTACCAAGGAGAGTAAGACAGATCCTAGAAAAAAACTTTGCGCTCACACACACACAGAAAAAAAAAAAAAAAAAAGAAGAAGGAACGAGTCTTTTAGGTTATAAGTATATGGGAAGTAATTTGAGCCTTTTTTCACCCAGACATATTTCCTTCTTGCAGTTATTTCTAATCCTAATCAGAGAAAAAAACTATGATACTCATTTTCTAAATGGACAACCAAGGGACAAAGGCAACAGATGATCGATCTCATGTCTCTCTCTTTCAGACCTCAGATCTCCTCAGTGCCACTGTACCTAGGCAATTATGGTGGTTTTGGTAATTTATTTAAGAAGAAAAAAAGAATGAAACCCAAGGCAATTTTACTTCACATCTCGGTATTAAACAAAAAACCCTCTCTGTACAAGAAATTGAGAAAATGGTAGGTAAAGTGGTAGGTGTTTGTAGCTCCGATTTAGGCTTACAAAAGAAACAGAAAAGTCGCAAAACAGAAAAAAAATAAAAGTAACTTGTGCCAAAATAATACTTTCGCTTAGTACATCATGAAGGAAAAAATGCTGAAACTAGCTCCACTTATAATGCAGAAATAACTGTTTTATAATCTGGTTTTAGGACCTAATAGTGTCTATCGTATTATTTGTGTTGAGGCAAAATAGGAGAAAGATCACAAGAGGAAAAAGAAAACTAATATAGACAATCAAATACAAAAGCTATATATTAGAATTTGGAAGAATTTAGTTAACAATCCCAACACCAAGCCATTTTGATTTACTGCATTAGACATGCAAAACAAGCATGGTAAAGTAGCCTGCATTTACAAGTTTGATACAGTATTGTGAAGCAACAAATCCAGAAGCAGCACTCAAAAATGGAATAAACTATTAATTTCATAATATTTTAAAAATCTGATACATCCTAGTACTTTCTGAACTTATAATTTCTTACTAAATTCTTCATTTATTTAAGAATAATAGAAAATTAACTTAAGCACTACAGGCCACACTTTTGAAGGTGCTAAAAACTGAAAACTACTGCTTGAACTAAAGCAGAATAAGTGTTACATGATGGAAATCTTTCACGGCCTTCCTAGATGCTCAGGCATTTTTATACAAAACTGTAAGCATAGAACTGACATTTAACAAAACCCTCAAAAGTCAGTATCTGAACATCATCCTTCCCCTTGAATCTTGTAATATCCAAAATACTTTCTAGGCATATTTATACAATGGGCTGTGGGGTGACCACTTTATGATGGCAACTAAAATTCAAGGAAGAACTGTTCAGCTAAAAAATGAAAAATGAAAACAACAGCAAGCAACAACAATTAAATTAAAGCAAACCCTAACTTACCACAGCAGGGTACATTAGGATCCTCATGTACTATCCTATAGGCCAAATGCAGCTTGGCAAGCATAGCTGAGTGGCCCACTGAAGGAATCCAGTACAGAAGGACTAATACATGAAAGAGAATCAGGCTTTCTGTCTTGGCCTGATCCTTTTACCTCCACTGCGTATTTATTATATATTAGCTATTATATATACATAGCTACCCTTGCTAAATTTTTTTAAGAATCACAGTTGATGTTTTCTCACCTATTGCTGCTTCTTTTGTGTGATTTTGGTAAAAAAATAGATAGGGAAGAATATGCAGATAACACCATTTTTGGAAATGGAAACCGAGTGTACACTTTATAGTATTACTTGGTGCAGTGAGCAAAGGGATTCATTTATAAAATGATAGTGGCCAAAGTAGGGAAGAAGAAGTGGTTACAAGGAATAGTGAAATTGGATAGAGAAGAAATAAAGCTTGAACATCTCTCAGCAGTTTATTGTGAAATGGACAGAGTTAAGAATAAAAATTTACTTATTTAATCCATCTACTACAGTTTAGTCCTGGGAATAACATTGAAGACATTATGGATAACCCTGTGAGAATGAGAATAAAGAATACACTGTGCAGTATGACTTTTAGAAACTTTTCCCATTCTTTACATTCACATTAATGCATTTATTTGTATTCAGTTATTTCTTCAATTTGATTTCACTAAAATATTCCCACTGAGAGATTGTCATACTGAACTGCTCCTTTTGTACGATGTCTGTGTTATTTTCTTTGACTTAGGTATACTTTCAGGTAATTGTTAGTTACAAAGCATAGCAGTTACTCCATAGGGATGGTTTTATGCACCATCACAGTAAACATCTGATTTGATCCAACTCCCAAGGACCACCCTTGACATCAATTGCATCTCAGCCTATTGCATCTAATCCCTGAAGGCAGAACAGGGTCTATGGTTTAGGTAGATGAGAAAAGCACCTCAAATCCTTAAGACCATAAAAGTAACCGTCTTTTTTAATCAGATACATTATGAATCCAAAAGCAAGGTATTCTGGAGGGGAAGCCCTCCAGCATTTGTGTAATTTGGCACTTTCTATGACTTAATATAGTTTAGTTATATTGTTAATTCCAACAAAGTGATAGCAAAAACTTAAAAAATATTTTAAATTAGAATGAAACTTCAACATGCTTAACATTTTTTGTCTCAGTGAAATAGAAGGAGGCAGAACACATTTGGCACTTTACATGATTGAGCTGTATAACTATAAAACAGAAGATGGAAAGAGAATGGCATTCATTAAAAAAAAAAAACACCACCTGCTTTTCTTTATATTTTTGTTTTGAAATGGAAGAACCGAATCAATAATTTTTTAAGCAGGAATGTTTATACTAACTCACCACAACCAAAGAGATCAAGTTCTCTACTTTGGAATCTGTTCTTTCATTGAATGCCCTGCAAGTATTATCCAATTAAAAACAGGGGCATTGAAAGTATGCTTATCACCTAAACATTTATTATTTTACAATAAAAAAAATAGCTTTGTGTAAATTTGTCAGTGCGAGTGTATGTTTTGCTTGGAAAAGTTCTATCCCTCATATAAATTCATCAGTTCACAACACCAGAATCAACACTGTCAACTTTATTACCTTGCAGCTTGGGAAAGGTGGAATCAGATCCCTTCCTATCTGTTTAAACAGCAAAACAAGCACCTGTTTGAATGTTTTACTACTGCATTCACTAGCATTATTTGTGTCTCTTTCAGTGATTCTCAGGGACAAAAAAAATTAGTTTGCTGGAAACTTGTGCTCCCTCTGCTGTCTGAATCAAGCATAAAAAGCCAGCAAAAGCACTACCATGGGGGCAGTATTACAAATGCAGAATGATTTTTTGAATTTCCTGGAAACCCTAAGAATACTATATAAAAGATAATTTGATTCTAATTTATTTGAAAGAGGATAAAATGTATATATTTGGACTGGGTTTTCATTTGCCCTACTGCATATTTAATAAAACAGACAATGTATCCATGATTTCCAGCTATGATGGCTTGTAAACATTACCAGTGACTAATTGAATAGTCATTTGAATCTGTACAAAGCAATTTCCCTCCATTAGATTAAATATGTCACACCCTGTCAATGAAAAATGTATTTAACAACAACCCAGCAATTATAAGCATTTTGGAACGAGGCAACAGAGATTCTATTTGTAACTACAATTCCCTATATATAGTGTAGGAATTTGGCTTAGCATCGCAAGTAAATTTATTCTTCACTAAAAGTTTGCCTACAGCATAAACTGTAAAAGAAAAATTTTCCTTTTATTATTACAATTCTGTAATGGATTTTTAACACATCAGTACCAGATAGCTATAAGCATTAGCTCATTTTCATGGTTTCATAATAATTATTTCTTATTGTTTTTCTCTTTGGGTACCAGGAGCAAGGTGCCGATTAAAAAAGCCTTAAACCCTAAGAAAATTAATTCATCCATATTTCTTCAGATGATAAGATCACAAATAAAATTTGCTGTCATTAACTTTCTTTTTTTTTCCTCTTTTTCCTTTGTTCCGTTTGGATTACAATTAATACATTCAAAGTAATACTATCCTAAAATGTAAGCATATGTAATTGATTATATGCCATTCTGAGAATTTTATCTGGAATTGTAAGCAAGAAGCACTGAATAAAGGCCAGAAATATCCTTTCCCTCTACAAAGGATGGAAAACCAATGTACTGTGCAAAAATTTCAGGAGAAATTATTGAAAATTTTGTCAGGAATCCTGAGGAGCAAATAATGAGCATTTGCTTTATTTCAAATTTGTATTAATTTATTCTGCAGATAGCTAAACATTTGTAGAAGAGAGTTGTAAATTTTCCCAGTTGACAAACTACCTCTGACTGTAGCATTGATGTGGGTACAATTCCTTGAAATATTTTCACAGATGTGACTGATTTATGAGCCTTGTGATTTAGCTGAGCTATTCAGCATATGTCAGTTTTGTTTGAACCTGCAATGAATGTGCAAGGAAACTGAACCAAATTTTAATGAAAAGATACAAATAGCTTTCAAAAGTTTCACACCAATGCAAAAAATACCTGAAGGAAGACCAATGATATCACAAAGCCTTAACAGGAAATCAAAGCTAATACAAATGGTATTAGACACTGATCAGATCTGACTGCATGTATTCCACACTGTTCACCACTCGGAAGCCTGGCAAGGACCCACTGGGCTGCTCTAGGACAGAGGCACCGCCTCAGTGCTAGCAGGTGTCACATTGATTTTTGTTCTGACAGAAAGCAAGAAGATACACACAGAACAGCAGCGGAGTACAAAGACATGTTTTGCAGGAGTGAAGAGGAAAGCTCCATTTAAAAACAAAACCTCCCAAAAAACTAAAACGGAAACCCCAAGCAAACACACAGGAAAAAATCCAAACCAAAACAAAAAGCACCTTGAACAGACAAGTGGGAGTCCATGGACAAAATGAAGTAAAATCTGACCTGCCTCATGACCCACAAGACTAAAGACTTTTTCTTTTGTGTCACTGAGCCTAATGCTCAGCCTCTACAGTTCAAAAAGCACTGTTCTTTAATTAAAAGGATAATAACATTAATTTGCCTTTGCAGAAGAAACATTAATTCATTGTGTTTTAAAGAACATTCCCCCCATTCTAGCAGCTTTTTCAATATGAGGTAATGATGAGGCCCTAGGAAACAGTGCCAAAAAATCCTGTTGGGATTAAATAAAGTCTTATGGAATGCTGAGTCTTCTTGCTAGGCTTCACTGCATATCAGTTCCTGAGAAGGCCATTTGGGTGCAATCCTGTAAAGTGCCTGTGGAATGGGCAGCTCCTGGAGGGAAGGACAGCATTTTGAAATTAGCAACTAAATCTGAATTTATCTCTAAGGATTTAAGAACTTTATTTCATCTAGATTAGAGTCCTGTTCTTTGGTGTCAGAAGGTATTTGCGACAGTTAAAAGCAAGAATGTAAAATAAGGGCCTGGATTACCCACAGCTTTATCCTGGTAGGCAGAGAACAGCCAGACATATGCCTTCTTCTTTCTCACAGATGTTGCAATATTTCTGGATTAGGAGAAGGGGATATATTGGACCCTAACAGTGAAAGAATTGGCTTGAGGCACTCTAACACAACAGGGAGTTTATCTTTCACAATGGAGAGCAATTTTCTCTCTGATGCTAAAAAGTATATGTTTATGTTCAACTGGTACTATATGCGATAATTCAAACACCGTCATTTTGTCGTTTGATTATCAATCCTTCTCACTCTGGAAAGCAATACAAACATTCTACAAAAGTATATGCCTTATTTTGTGTAATTTTTATATATGTTTTTATAAGCTGAAATGCATTTAAATAATAAAATTTTAATAATTCATTTTTATTTTTCCAAAGTAGACAATTGACTGAATGGGTGGGGGTTAAAAATAAACCAGTCACCGACAAAACCTATGACTATATTGAAACTGAAAATAAAGTTTTGTTCTATTTTTGGGTTCTTTTCAGAAAAATATTATTTGCAATATGAAACTGTTTAAACATTATCACCTATAAAAGTCCAAAATATGTTTTAAAACAGATTTAAAATATTTTTAGAAGAAAGTAAAATTTGCTTTTAAAAAAACTTCAGATAACATAGGTAAAACTGTGCTCCTATACCAATTACAGAAAATATAATTGACTTTTTAAAATATGTAGTAAAGATTTTGAGGAAGAATAAAAACTGTAAACATATAGAGAAGAGATACTGGATTCTTAATTCCTTAAACATATATACATAATTCCTTTCTTTGATTTCTAAGGTAGCTACTTACATTGACAAAAGTAGTGAAGAGATAACAGGACAATTAAAATTTTAAGATTATCTGAAAAATGACTTATATACATCTACTGAAACTTAAAACTACATGCAGTTTAGAAGAATCTATTGTATATAAAATTGAGCTTATTTGGAAATGAAAATTTACTATTATTATTATCACCTCCTAATAATTCAATAAAAATAATGTTGCGCAATATTGCACCTGTCTTGCTCACTACGGCACTATTTTTATGTATGATCCCTTATTTCTCATAGTAACAAAGAGGCCTGGGATTGTCTTACTTTTTTATTCTATGCCATCAAAAATTTGCAATGAAGAGACTAATCTTTACACTACCTTTTTCTTTGCCTCAAAGAAAAAGGAAAAAAGCCGCAATTTTTTATCAATTATGTTTGATTAGAATAACTTTGATAAAAATATTTTTTCCAAGTTAAAAACATTACAATTCAACAGCAATGACAAAAAGAAGGCTGAAAACACTCAATTATAAATTAAGCAGATATCTGACATTTCATAATATGCAAAAGTGACAGTCTAAGTCTCATCTTGATCAGCTTTGCTCAAATTTTTCATTTTTTCTTAGTCAAATAGACACAGAGTCAAGAGCTGCAGTTATATTTCCATTCAGCCTTAAGTGCCATGGTCTCCCACCTTTTGTTGTCACTTCAGCTGTATTTATTCTGAAGTAAATGAAACAAGAGCTCACAAAAAAGAAACAAGAGCAAACCACTGAAGATGCTAAATACTTCATTAGTTAATCTGTTACAGATACATAGTGGATAAGGATCTCCACACTTGTGCAAAATGTACCCTCTATTCATATGCCAAAATAAGTTAAAAGTATAAATGCTTACTACGGATCAAGCAAAGACAACAAAAAGTCATCTTTTTTATTTTCTCTTTTGATCTGAACATAGCAGGTTTTAGATAAACATAAAAAGATTTGTCCTTGGTGGGTTTTGTTCTTTGTCGTTTTGCTGTGTTGATTTTTTTTAAATCTTGCTTTGTTATTAATAAAATTTTGAAGTTTATCATGAAAGAAATACAAATTAAGGGTCTTTTCTTTTTTTCTTTTCTTGTTATAGTTTCTTTCCCCAGTTTATGATAGGAGTTAGCAATCTCCTTCAGAATCCACAGATTGAAATGATAAAGGCCAGGGATTAAGCACAGCCGATTAACAGTCTGTGTCCTCTTCAATCTAGCATTTCCATTGTAGATAAACCCATATTCAGACTGAAGTTATAATAAACACACTGTCCTCAATATCATTTCCCTAGATGACCTCCTCAAAACTGACATTCAAGTATTCTTGTGGAAAATTACAGTTCATAGTAACAGAAAAAGCAGCCCAGACAATATATACCCACACAAATAATTCTGAAGATAAAGCCAAATGTTTAGAAAGCAACTGGATAAAATGATAGTTCCACTATAAATATTTTATTTGCTTCAGTTCTGAGTAATTTATTATTACAATAGGTTTGACATATAAAAGAATTGTCCTAGATTTTATCTTTATTGCTTGTACTGTGTATCTTTGAAATAACTGCATTATTATTTATACTTATCACACACAAAAAAAAAAAAAAAAAAAAAAAAAAAGTATTAAAGTGGTTGCAATTCCTTCCCTTCCAAAGGCAAAAAAAACCAAAGAGTGAAATTTTACAGCTACCTTAGATGCTCTGGAACAGAAGTATTGCTGTAAGGAAAGGGACATCAAAAAACACTTGTCCAGTGAAAAGCAGAAAAAGAATAAAAATCTACATGGACAGAATTACAGAAATATTTTGCTATGTATGTGCATTGATTTCTATGATAAATAATATTTTCACCTAAAATGAAAAAAGACAGGCCCTAAAAACGAAGACAGTTTTTGCTTTGTAAGGACATTTTTAACATGGGAAATTCTGACAGGAATCTCCTGCTATTTGACATTTGAAATCCAGAATCTTACGGGTCTAAAGAGAAGCTATGATTAATACAGACACAGACTGTGTAACAGGCCATTTTAATTTCTTATCCTAGAAGCTCAAATTATTTTAAGAACTATAGATTTATTCGTTATTTCATTTCATGGTACTTCTTCAGACAAAACCAGTAACATTTTAAACTACTTTATTATAACTAACTAAACTTACCTACCTAGTTAAAGTGACTGTATTCTACTCTTATTTCCATTAGTTTATCATGGAGGATTCCAGTAAAGCAATTCTGAAATCAGATGGAGGCATATGTGCGTTTATTCGTCAATCCTTTTTTGAAAGTACATGATCAAAATTTGGTTCCCTTTGGCAAAACCACACAAATAATAAGAAACAGGTCATGCTATATGGTAAAAAGAACTGCAACAAAACAAAACAATGAAAAAACCCCCAAACCTGAGCTTCATTTTGGTTACTCACTAGAATTGATTTGAAGTAAGCATTGCAAATGACTGCAGTTAACTCATTAGTTCTTCATCTATTCTTCTCACCAAAGTTAAAAAAAAAAGCATAAAAAATGATTAAGTTTCATAATCAGAGCATTTATTAGATTTGGATGATTCCAGCTACCCTTTCTTCTAGAAAACAGCCTCAAAGCTCTTTTAAATCAATCTGTACTGAAGAAAGAATTGAAAATGTGAATTTAACTCAAAGTCACTCACTTTGAGATCTTGCTTCAAAAACTAATTTCATGGTCTGTCTCCATAACGACATAGCTTATTTTTGCCAACTAGGACTCATATAATGAAGCATAACATGTTTACCCAGACTGCATGGACCACAATTTAAGACTGTTTAGAGTGATTTGGAGACACAGTAACTGAGGACATGTGATTTGTAGGTCAGTTCCCCTTAAGCATCTTTATGGTCAGAAAATTGCATATATTCCTCACCAAAAAAGCCACTAAGTTTTATTAATAAGTGATAAGATATGCAGCATACAATTAAAACATTGTGTACTTAAGCTTCTTGTTCCCCAATGGAACCTTTTAAAAATGCCTGTCATATTTTAGAGGAGCAATCTTACCTTCACCTCATCATTGACACAAACCTTGTCTTCTCATTATTCAGTTACATATTCTTTTATGCATGTGTTTATATTTTCAATAGGAGATATAAAAGCAAATAGATACCATTTACATTCTATCTACCATTTACATACTATTTACATGCTATCACAGTAAAGAAGATCTAAAATCAGGAAGAGAAAACCATGCTTTTTTGCAGAAGTAAGTGGACAAAAAGGTCTAGAAAAGGTAAAATTATATTTATCAGTCCTTTCTGTTTTAAATCTAACAGCAAATGTGATTAGCTATTATAGCAAGATGCGTGTTATATGTTGCTAGTCATTCAGCCCACAATATTTTATTATTTTTCATTTGATATCAAATATTATTTACCTAGACATTCACATATATTTTTCTATGTCTAATTTCCTGTATTCCCTAATTAATGCATGAAACTTCCTATTAGATTGGAGGAACATATGCATTTATTAAAACTGGATTCTAAAATAACACTTAGTTAGCAGAGCTGATATTCCTTCAGTGAGAACAAATAAAATCTTAACCCAGAATGCTTTCTCAGAGCAGGCTTACCCCGGTGACTAATTAAAAGATGAAGGATCAAATCCAGAACATAAACAAATTTGGGAAAAAATTATCCAAGAAGGAGTGCAATGAGACTGGAAGCGGGAAAGAACTGGGTTGAAAAGAGCTGCTCCTTTGTCTGCGCACAGAGGCACACACACACATATGCAGACACACACTCGTGCACACGGAGCCCCCATAAATGCAGCTTTCCTTTCACAGCACTTTTCCTTAAGCAGCTTGGTAGTATTTACGTTTGCAAAGCTCCCAGTATTCCCAAACCTTACCCCTTTATTTTTAGCTTTCAAGTTTTTGCTTCAGCTGATGAGAACAGGAAAAGAAGGTGGTATGTTTATTTCTGGCAGACAGCTTGGAAATTCTGAGTAAAGAAGCCAATCAAGGCAGAAGGATTATAACAATCAAAGTAGAAAATTTGCATATTTAGAGTATGGTTACTGAGAAATAACAATGCCTTGGTTGTGTAAATCAAACCCTCAGCAAAAGTGAAGGGATTTGCATATCTGGGAGAAATCTGTCATGTTATACATCAGTAACTGCATTCTAATTAGCAGAAAGCATTAGCTTTTAGTGGAATATTAAATATAAGTGCTAGTAGTATTTTTATTTCCTTGTGAAATAATAGACCTAGGTCATTTGCAGCCTGATGAAAACAGATCTTCTTGCCTGTAGGAAGCAATACTATTCAAAATGACCAAAGATACATTCATCATGCCATGCAGCTAGACTTTTTAAGATTGAGATCATGTAAATGTTCAAAGAGTTCTGTATTACCAATTGTGTTCATCCTTTTTGTCTATACAAAGTGGTTTAAAGTAGCCCTCTTGAGAAAGTATTGCACAAAACAGATGAATGTTTGAAACCACCTGTTCAGCTCTGCATAATAAATGACCTTTACTTCATTTTAAATTTAGTGAATGAATAAAAATAAGTTGGCCTGAAAAATTTCACAGATTAAAATCCTAAAAAACTCCCTGCTGACTGAATTACTATAACAATTTTCTATTATCCATTAAAATCAGAGTTAACAGTAGGCTCAGAACTTTTATAATAGAAGTAAAGAAAAAAATTAGGTAAATTCTCCTTTAAAAATTAGTTTGTAACAGTATATTTGTACCATTCATGCATGGAAAAATAACTGTGTTACTTCAGATTAATGTTTATTTCCCCTTTCCTCTCTTGTGAATGATTCTCAGCTGTATTTTAGATGTAAACTTAAGGCTGGCAGACACACCCTGGCCACCACTTGCAATCGAACTACAGGTTGGTGTTGCACTGAAATGTAAGAGAGAATCCATGCTAGCATATTCAATCTACACAATATTACTAGTAATGCATGTTCAGAGGCATTATCCATTTCCACAGATAAAACATGGAGGAAACTCAGTAAGATGCTTTGAAGACCTGGACATTACTCATGTGTAGGAATGGTAAGCGCACTCCAGTGCAGGTCTCAGGGTACTTACCATCCTCTGTGGGCACATAGATATTCAAATACAGACAGTCTTCATTTTGGTCTTGAACATATGTCACCACAGTATCCAGATTGGCTGTAAACCAGACTGGCAGCATATCGTTGAGCAGTGACCTCTCATCCAGGTACTGCGGGCAGACAGCGGCAAACTGTGTGGCATTGCGGACACCTGTCCAAGATGATGGTGGCTCCGGGGGCTGAAATCGCCTTTCTCCAGTCGGAGGAGAAGCATAAGGAACACCCAGGTACTGCTCCACTGGACCAAGGATCTCATTAGGCAAAGGTGTTCTTAAACCACGTATTTTGCCATAATTCGTAGTAACAACTGGGTATTGTGCTTGGCCATCAATGAGAGTAAATCTTATAGCCAGTGCAGTTATCCACAGGAGGAAGTTAGAATTCAACATGACACACACTGGTGTGAAGATCAAAGGCAGCCATAGGAGTCCCATTGGTTTCGACATTATTTAAATCAACATCAGCAGGGCTCTTTTTTCCACCGCCAGGAGAAAATTAATCAGTCAAGGAAAATGCAAACTAATAAAAAAGTAGTCAAAAGGAGATGAAGTGAGGGAAAATGTAACCTTGTTCAGGTTACAAAAAAACAAAAGCTGATGTGTGGTAGGTGCCTCAGCTGACTGGCTGTAGACAAATCCCAATGTCAGAAGAAACAAGGGAGTGTTTGCCCCTAAGGCCCATCCCAGACTTTAGTGTTGAATTAATCCTGGCAACGCACAGCACTTCCCAACAAGTAGAGTGGTGAGAGATCCGCAGTTATTCCACTGCCCCAGTGAAATGGCTCCTTTCAGTGATGTCCAGCCCACTCAGTCAGCCTGCAGGCAAGAGAAAACAAGCACTTCAAATCAACAGACAAATTTATGTTGTCATAAACCTAAAACAAAAAAATAAATAAACAAACCAAAAATTATATTCATACACTACTTCCATGTCAAGGCCCACGAATGTTTTATGAACTTTAGACATTGGGGTTAGCTGTGTATTTCTAAAGACATGTAAGGTAAGACATCTAAAACTGAAGCCATAAGCTTGTCAGAGGTTATACCACAAAACAAACATTTCTGCTTCTGTTTATGCTTCCAAACCGAACCAAACCACAGTCCAAACACTTCTGATTTCAGGAAGAGTATCACATTTAAGTGCTAGCTTGAGGATATTTTCTGCCCTAAATAAACAGAATCTTCTTTTTAAGCTTATTTGCACTCCCACAGGAGCCATTCATTACTTTTGTTTCCTGTATTGGATAATCTCTTTTTGCTATGAGATGATGACTACAGAGTATTTTTCACAGATATTACTTATTTTCTGTAGGACAGCCTAACTTACCTCCACCTAATTCAGAAATTCCAATTAATGTAAAAAATAATTAGTTCAAATCAAGTGTGAGAAGAGTTAGTCAAAATTAGATACAAGTTTATTGTTTTTCATATCTTCGTCCTATGTCTGACAAACAGAACAATGGAAAACTAAAAGAAAAAATAAACCATGATACAATCTCTTAAGCCAGCTTTTGGACCACATAATGTTACAATTATGTAACATTACTTGCTTGCAGTCTCCTACTTTTATTTTTAGATAAAAGGCAATTCATACAATAACTCTGTTAATTTTTAATGAACTACAAGTCACTTGCATTCATATGCTAACCATTACAAGTGTACAAATAAAGACACATAAACATTCTTCTACCTGCCCAAAGGAATTAAGGACTTCCCTTTTATCCATTATTCAACTCAAAACGACAGATAACAATTCCATGGGTAAAAAATGCCTTGTTATAGGAAACTGATATTGATACCTTATATTTTGCAGGACGAACACACATTTATATATCCAACTTATACATAAGTGGACTAGCAGGTCCTGTTTTCAGTAAGGACTCTGATAAGGAAAATAATTTGAAAGATATTTTATTCTCTCAAAACTCCTAGAATTCTTCAATTACCTCATTTTAGCACTCTTACCACAAAACTGTTGAAACACCTGAACACCAGAGGCCAGAAAAATACCAGATACATATCACTTGTGATGGACCAAAACTTCTATTGACATTTTCTCTAGGACTTGCAATTTGAGTGCCATTTCTGAAGGACAAATCATTAACAGCTGTAATTTTCATGCCCCAAGGGCACCACCAGGGCCATCAGTCCCTATCTGAGTTATGCTGCAGGAAGCCCTATGCCCAATCCCATGCCCAGCCTGGATCTTGGCCTCACTGGGTCCCCAGATACACCTTGGACCTGACTCCTCACCCTGCCTGGCCTGATGATTATTGGATAGTGGCAGGGTCCTGCCCCTGTTCTCAACCCACCCTCAATGGGAGGCCTTAGGAGTTCAGAGCCTTGCCCTGCCAGCTCTGCAGTGTCCACAGCTCCTGAGTCATCCGCCCCCATGAGCAGCCCCACTTCAGCTGCTCCCTGGCACTCAGAGTGGTCAGCCAGCTATGAGTCACCCAAAATTCCTCCTCAAGCGTCACTTTCTCTTCTGATTTCTGCTACCATCTTTAACAATGGAAGTCAGCAGCAGGTGATTGATTTTGAGTAGTATTCCTCTTGCTCTGTCCCATGCTGACTTCAGCACACTTTACTGATCATGCAGCACAAATCAGATTTTCCAGTCATATCCTACTGAAGATTTAATCTGTGCTTAGGGAGGAGCAACAGATCTTATTCCCTTGACACGCACACTGCAGAAGTTTGTAATGGCATTCTAAGAAATGTGGAATACAGCACTAAGAAAATGGACAAGTTGGAAGGAAACAGAGTGATCCAGATGATGAATGATAGAGAAAAAATTTTTCTGGGCAAACAACAAGTGAAAAAAGAGGACACAAAACAAGAAAAGAAAATGGGAATGACAAACAAACAAGAGTAAACACATAACCAGCAGAGAGAGAACCAAAAATGACAACAGGAAGGAAAGTGGAAATCCTCAACTGATACAGCAGAGATAATATACAACTATAAAAAAAGTGACATATTAAATAGTGTGGCTTTTTTGGCCACCTGGGCACAAGGTGGCTCATATCCAGACAGCTTTCAAACAACACCCCCAAGTCCCTTTCAGCTGAGCAGCTCTCAAGATGCTGTTACCCAAGCCTGGAGCATTGCATGGGGTTTTTGCAACCCAGCTGCAGGACCTCTGCCTTGGCCTTATCAATCCTCATGTAACTGGCCTCAGTCAATCCAGCCTGTTGAGTTCCTTTTTCAGAGCCTTCCTACTCTCCAGCAGATCAATACTCCCATCCAATTTAGCATTTTCTGTGAACTTACTGAGGATGCATGCAATCCCCTCATCCAAATCATCAACAGAGACATTAAACTGGACTGGCCTCAGTACTGACCCCTAGGGAACACCACTGGTAACCAGCTGCCAACTGGATTTAACAGCATTCAACACCACTCTCTGGACCTGACTATCCTGCCAGTTTTTCACCCAGTGAAGATTGCATCCATCCAAGCCCTACACAGCCAGTTTCCCCAGGAGAATGCTGTGGGAGACAGTATCAAATGCATTACTGAAATCTGGATAAACAAAATCCGCAGTCTTTCCCTCATCCACCAGCGAGGTTACTTTACAATAGAAAGAGATCGAGTTAGTCAAACAGGATCTGCCTTTTGTAAACCCATTTTTATAAACCACTTAGCATGTGATGGCACTCAGGACGATCTTCCCCATGAGATTCCCCAGTATCAAGTACCAGTATCAAGGTCAGGCTGACAGGCTTGTAGTTCCCTGGGTCTTCCTTCTGACCCTTCTTGTGGATGATCATTGCATGTTCTAATTTTCAGTCAACCTGACCTTCTCCAATTAACCAGGACTGCTGGTAAGTGGTTTAAAGTGGCTTGATAAGCTCTTTCACCAGCTTTCTCAGGTGCATCCCATCTAAGCCCACAGACTTGTGGGTGTCTAATTGGCTATGGGTCAATAAGTAGCAGGTCACTAACCATTTCTTTATGGGGGCTTCACTTAGCTCTCCATACTTTTCCAACTTCCAGCTCTGGGAGCTGTGCATCCTGGGGATAACTGGTTTTGGTATTATACTGAGGCCAAGAACCCAGACTGAGGCAAGAAAAGCAAAAAAAAATTTGTTTAGGGTGGGATTCCTGCCCATTTAGGCAGAAAATATCACACATTTCAGTTTATTGACATTACTAGAGGAATTACCATTTTCCTAAGGTTAGTTTCACATATAAAATGTATGCACACTCATACACAGAAAAAGACACACAAAATAATTTTCAGTAATAATATTGAGAGGTAAGGAAGAAGGCATGCTACCTATTAATTTGTGAACTATGAGGGCTATGCTATGATGTTAGATACATAATTGAAAAGGTTGGAAGATGTAAATAGAGTCACAGATTTCAGTTGCAGGTTAATCTTAAATAGAAAATTGTAAACATTCTAGAAAGGTTTTTAGATATATCAAAACTAGTTTGATGTCATATGTATACAGTCAGATATTTAATATGCTTTTACATACTGAGTCTACAGGAAGACATGTACTTGTCATGCCTTTATTTATTATCGCTAATAGTGTTGTACTTTTTCCATTTTTTTTTTTAGTGCTTCAAATATTACAAAAATGCATACAAACTTCCTTGCAAAAAATTCCTAGTTGGAAGTATCATTCACTCAAACAATCAAAAACAATCAATCCAAATCAAAATACTCAGTTTAAAATGACAGCTTCTGGCAGCACAACACACAAAGAGAAGTCAAGGAGGATCTGAAATCATATACGTTCATACATGATTTCGTTATTGGCAGAGGAGTGGCTGTTGAGACATTTATGGCCTTTGAAGAAAATGCAGGTTGAAGTTAACATGGATGTGTATCTAGAAATACCACTTGCACTTGTTTATAAATCTGTGCCCCAAGCCACACTTAGAGATGCTTAAATAGTCTATGAATCAGGCCTTCGGGCTAAACTGATGGTTTCCAGGATCGCAGTTACCACTTTTCAACCTGAGGAGAAGATTGTCAGTAGCTCTACACTTATTCTGTAGCTGCTAGGGGTATAGAGAATGTGGCTTAGAAGTTCTCTTTGCTCCAGCATAGAGTAGAAAACTAAAGTGATTTCAAGTTTTTTTGACCTGCTTGTCCAGGTCATGGACAGTTACAAGAAAACTAAACAGAAATATAAATTATATGAACACAGGAAACTGAAGACTGCACAGATGTACCAGGATTTCTCAGGCTTTATCTAAAACAACTGGTGCACAACAGTACGCCTCAGCTTTCAGTCGCTGACCACCTTTACTCTTTGGCCCTTCCTTCTACTCATATTCCCAAGGGGTTTTTTGGGCACTTTCGTAGGTCTGACATCAGTAGGGAGTCAGGGTTAAAGACTCACATCCCTTTCATCAGACATACACTCTGAAAGCATACAGTCAGCTTGATTAGCTGAAATGTAAGAGCAACCAGCTAGTCAGTAGAAAAAAAATGACAAATGATGTAATCAATAAAATTTCAGATTCTCCTAATACTGATATTTTGCTAAGTATTTAATGCATTTCACAGAATATGGGGATTAAAAAAATACTACATTTATCAAGAACATGAACTGTGTTTTGTCTTCTTTCCATTCTCTTTGTCCCCTTGAAATAATTTTGAAATTGTTAAGGACAGAGGATATATAGTTGCTTGCTCTTTGGGTTTTCTTTGTTGTTTTGGCTTGCGTCTCTGTGTGTGTTTGTCTGGTTGATTGTTTTTAAACAAAAGCAATTAAAACATTATCATATTATAACATACATAAAGCTCTGTAATAAACTAATGTTGTGGTATGGTACTGTAAATAAGAGCTACCCAAGGCATAGACATTTTTGAACAGGCCTGCAGTACTAATTTTAGCAATATGTCCATATGATTTGAAATATTAGCAGAAAACTAATCACACAGCTGTCTTCCGTAAAAGCTCCTCCCGAAGCCGGTTTAAATGCACCTCTACCTCATAATCAGCACTACACCCTCTTAATAATTACTGTATTCAAATGTTTGTTCAATAACAAAAAAGCAGTTTTTTCCAAATATTGGTAAATGCATACTGGGTTTGTGTACTATCTTTCAAATTAAAAAAAAAAAAAAAAAAAAAAAAGCAATTATAACTTCTTTAGAGATTTTTTTTCTGAGCTTCTAGAACTTTCTTGATACACTGAAATGAGCTAATCTTCATTCTTCCTTATGCTACGTAAAGTTATTCAGACATATTAGACAAAATCATAGTGAACAACACAGAGGAGCACCAATCATGAACTTATGTGCACTTTCTGGACTGAATTACTTAGAACATTGGTGGGAAGTTTATTTACCAAAACTGGCCAATCATAAGATATTTTTGAATCTCAGAACTGTAACTAAAGCAATGTCTGGCTTTAAATTGACATGCAGCCAAGTCTTACGAGAAATTCTTTTTCATAATAGAACATATATGTGTATTTTGTCGTATTTTTGTAAGCATTTTCCCAACTGGAATAATTTATTTATTATTAAATTATTCCTAAAAATACACACTAGCACACGAAACACCTTCAAAACAAAATGAAACAAAACAAAACAAATCTAGACTTCTAATAATCCTAACTGTAGACTACCAGATCTAAGCATGTTTTTCCTCAAACATTGCAAGTATTGCTACAGGAAAGGTGATCAAAGGAGAGATGGGGCAGTGCTGTCCTGAGCCAGCTTCCTGCTCTACCTTGAGACTTGTGCTCAGTTCCCCCCATCCCAACTCACTTCCTGGGGAAGAGCTGGCTGTGCAGCAGTGAACAAAACATGCAAAAAGTCTAATTTACGTAAGAGGCATGCAGATTGGGTCCCCTCTCACTTTCTCCTCTCTTTCTTCCTCTTTACCTGGTTGTTGCAGTTAAGAAGACAACTATACCACAAAGCAGAAGAGTTCCCTGACACGTAGTCCAGTGTCTTTGTTCAGCCTGCTGAGAACTTACAACAAACATCATGCCCTGTACTGGTGGGTCATGACACTAATTTAGCATTATAAACTTCACTAGGAGTGAGTATCTGAATAATGTGTCACAGGATCATGGATTTATTTAGGTGGGAAGTACAACTTATTTGCAGAAAAAATTCCTTCAAGGGTTAAACTGAGAAGAAAGTAATACAAATTTAAGAACTATGATGTACCCTTGCTTAAAGTGAAAATAAATGCCAGATATACAAACATCACTATGGACCTTGAAGTTGGTCTTAGTTGTATGATTAAAAGTAACTGAAGACAGAGATAGATAATTTACTTTTTTTTTTTTTTAATATGGAAATACAGACTGAAAAGGAACAAAAATTACATACAAACATTAAATTACACAGGCTTGGGTGTTGTTTTTAAAGAACATGCTGCATTCACCCTTCTATGAATTTCTCCAAGTGAGAGAAATAGATAGGCCTAAATAGGCTTGGACAGTTTCAGTAGATCCCTCAGGTTAGAAACTACAATAACCATTCACTTTTCAGAAAACGGGCACACATTTCTTTCATATCATTGCTTCTTGCCCAGAGCTACCACTCTTATTCTGAATTTCTAAATCTGATACACTATCAAAAAGAACAATGGGATTATAAGAAAAAGCTGTGTGGTCCCTACAATATTTTTGAAAACTGCAATTCTCTCAATAATGTAAACAATTTGAAAAGCAAGCAGGGGGAAAGAAAACATGTGATTATCACTCCCTTTCAAGAAAAAACAAAGAAATTCACCTCAGCATTATCTAAAAAATCAGCTGTTTTGATCTAATTATAAGAGGGGGTTGTTGAACAATCACAGATGCAGTTTCCCTTATTTTTTCCTGTATTTAAAATTATAAAAAACCAGTATGGCCAGAAGGACCCAAGACTAACCGGGAATGCTCAGATAAGACAGTTGCACTTATCTCACTGACTTTTTGAATGGTAATTTCAACTGCTATTACATATAAGTATACAGAATTTCAGTGGTTAGACAATTTTCATGATATTTGCTGCTTTTTGAGATAAATTGATGAAGATTGGAAATAAATATGAGGTGCCAGTATTAGGAGGAATAAACATGGCATAAACTGCTTACAAACATAAGCCTGAAATAACTAATAATCCCAAAATGACAGGTCTGTTCCATTTAGCTCAAATCGTGATCTGAATTTAAGTTTCCCATCAGTGTTTGAACACTGAAGCCATTCAGTTGTGGTCTAATTGCAGCGGCAAAGTCTTAAGAAAATACTACATTTCTAGTACATATGTTAGGGAAACGTACAAAAAATGGCATCAGTACAGTCTAGCACAACCGATGGCATAATTTCCAGCTTTTACTTCTAATATAACCTTGTAAAAGAAATTTAACACACTCTGGGTCTCTCTTTGTTTCTTTTATGCACCTCTGTTTGCTTAAATTCAGATATGGTACTACAAAAATAAAAAGATTATGATCTGAAACAGAATGTTCAGCCCTAAGTTTCTGTAAGGCAAAAGCTCCTGTAGAGTAAAATCTCTTATGCCCAGAGCAAACCACTAATTTATGGATATAAATAAAAATTAAAACATGCACACAAAAATCAGTATTTTATACATTAGGCTTACAGAATAGGCCTTCATAAGTCGAATAAACCCTCAAAAAAAAAAAAAAAATCAAAGTTCATTACCTGCTACCACTGTAAGACCTTAAAAAAAAAATTTGTAACATGGAATGAGTCTTAACACCTGTCCAGTAAGAAAGGTCAAATGACTGAAGAGAAAAACTTTTAAGGGAGTCTATCAGGTTTTGTCTAAATATTATACAAAGAAACTCACAGGTCTCAGTCCTCTGTTTCTTGTCTTCACCATTGAACTTAAGTGCATGCCCTTGTCAAGGATGAAAGAAACTAAAACTCTAGTCTGAACCAACTGAGAAACTGTCTAAGGGACTGATTGATATGCAATTTGATCTCTTGAGGCTATTTAATGATTAGAATTTGATATCTCCCTCTTGGCATTCCAGTCTCAGAAGAAGAGACATGAAAAATGTTACAATAACCAGAAACAGGGTAGGAAAATCAATTTAAACCAGCTGGGCATGTGAACACATGCAAAAGCACAGACACACACACACACACACAGACACCCAGACAGACACACACACACATGTTAATATATATGGCACAAAAAAAGTTGCTACTTTATTATACAAATTCTTAGAACTGAATTACACAGGAGACAGGCAGGACATTTTCACTGCCTTACCTGGTTCAGTTACCAGGTGGTGATACTGCCTTCATTCATATGATAATGTCACAATTATGCATTCATTCTGGGAATGGGAAAGTTGAGTGGCTACCCTCATTAACATGAAGAAATCTAAACCCACACCTCCCTCTTTCAAGTTACAAACATTAGCTTTCACATAAGGCCGGGATAGCTGTGAGGACTCTGTGAAGCATTCTCAATCCTGAACCACAAGGCTTGACTCTGAGATTCTCACCCTTGGACTGTGAGAAAACTCTAACGTTGAATTCCCATAAAGTACAAACTTCCTTGGACAGGTATTCTCACTTTCAAGCAAGCCTCAAGCAGTTTGTAGGAGAATTATTTCATAAAATAAAAATCGTGACTGGAGATTATCGTTACTATGCTTTTACATTATCAAATTTTATAAATTAGATCTTCCCCTTAGGTTTTCTTTCTTTGTTTGAAAGAGGACAACTTCAGCAGCATAAGAAAGAGTGTCCTCCAGCTTCTGTTCCTGTATGACTCTCCTCCTAACTTAGTGGGCTTTCAACTGATGAATTCTGTCTTGGACCACTTATATTTAAGAGCTGAGAGAACATGTCTCAGCAAGATAAGTATCCACAAAATGTGAAAAATGGGATCACCAGAATCACTCTAGATCAGTGTTGCTAGATCAACAAAGCTGGTGAAGGGGCTGGAGCACAGATTTTACGAAGAGTGGCTGAGGGACCTGGGGTCATTTAGCCCAGAGAAAAGAAAACTTTGGGGTAGTCCTTATTGCTCTCTTCAAATACCTGAAAGGAGGCTCTAGCAAGGTGGGGGGCAGTCTTTTCTTCCAAATAACAAGCAATAGGACAAGTGGAAATGGCCTCAAGCTGGAGCAGGGGAGGTTTAGATTAAATATTAGGAAAATTTTTTTCACCAGGAGGATTGCTAAGCAGTGGAACAGGCTGCCCACAGAAGTGATGGAAGCACCATCCCTGGAGGCATTTGAAAGGCAGGTGGATGTGGTACTTAGGGACATGGTTAAGTGGTGGGTGTGGCAGTGCTGAATCTTAGAAGTCTTTCCAACCAAAACGATTCTATTGTTCTATGACCTTAGACAACATTAGTGAGACCATTCCTGTGCTGCCTGCTGCCTTCCCCTCTTCCCAGCAAACACAGTTTAAAAGTTTGCCTAGAAGAGAATCTGTGGCATATCCTCTGCTTACTGTCCTGTCTATGCTGAATTCAATAATGAAGGATTAAATTCTTGATTTTCTAGCCGACATAAGTACTGGGAGCTGTGAATTGTATCACATACTGTGGACCACTAAAAGCTAAGCATAATATTACCATACAGAAGTCCCACTATGGATCCATATCTTAGGCTGTTTTTCCCAGTAAGCACTGGAATTCAGGGCCTAAGCAGTAAACTAGATAGGGCTAGAGCATGGATTCCAACATTGTCCTGCCCCAGTATTCATACCTCCCAGCCAATGCACAGGAATAAGCAGGGAGTAGGATAGGCCAGAGGTATTCCTCAACAGACAGATAGGTTTTTTTCTTTTTAGTATGAAAGATTTTAACTATAGACATGCAAGCTCTGCTGTGTTACGTGGCCTCAGAGGCAGAGAACAGGACCTGGATTATTTTATTTACTAAGAGATATAACCTCATGGGCAGAACCAGAGATATCTTTCCTCACCACTGATGGATGCCTGAACCCCAAGTTTACATTACATAAAAGTAGCCACAGTCAAAGTTTTTGCTGAAATATAGAAAATTAGGGGGAAAAATAGAGGTTATGTTCCCCCAGAAATTTAATGATATATGACTGTCATCTCACATCAGAGATATTGACAAACCTGTAATATGAAAAGATGTACAAAACAACAACAACAACAAAAGTGAGATTTATTTCCAAAACAACAATAAAAGCCTGGAAAATATTAAGCAAAATCCAACAGCAAAATGTAGAAATCTAAGAAACAGACTTCTGAAATTTCACCACCTTGGAAATGCAAATTCTAAAATGGTTACAAAAACTAGCAAGAAGATATGCTACAAAGAATAATTCCATGTAGTCACAAGCTTTAAAAATATGTCTTCATGCCAGTTACTTGAGTTTTGTGTAGGTTTTTTTAATCACTATTATTTTCTATTGGTTGCCAAAACATGCCACAACATGCCAAAAAAGCAGGAAAGCTAAGCTTGGAAAAGATATAAATTTTTTTCTGGTAGTTTTCTGTTCAGTTAAAAAGGTCCTACCTTTCAGATCCCACATTCCCAAATGATAAAAATCCAATCGTCTTTCATGATCTTTTAACAATTCCAAGAGAAATCTCAGAAAAATAAATAAATGCTTTTCTCTTAGGTTAAAAAAAAAAAAATTCTCAAAATTATCTGCATGACAACCTCTATCATTCTACTACATGGGAAACTTCAAAGCCATCTCACATGCAGTTAATTATATTTTCTTGCATCAAAGGGTTTTAAGAAATCTAATGCAATATTTGCTTTGTAATGTGTAGAGCTGTATCTGAGTCAGAAATGGAAGCCAACAAAAATCACAGAAGCTGTCGTTTCTCCTCCTGCTCATCCTTCCAACCCCCATTATTGGAATGTTTCCATCTTTGCCTAGCCCAATGAATAGGTATCTTCTCTACCTTGGAAACACATACTAAAGCTCATGTTCATCTCCCAAACTCTACATGAGAAAGTCAGATATTCTGTCTATACCAGAAGCATATAGTTCAGGCAGCAATTCTTCCTACTGTAACGTAGGTATTTGACATTAAATATTAGTTGAAGTCAACCACTGTGAAAACATCCTGAAGGTTATGTTTAAAAAGCCCAAGTGATTAGCCTAGATTAGACAGGTAACTGTCCTAACTGAGCTGTAGCAAGATGATTCTTTCTTTCATCTCTTACCAATATAAACAGAATTATCTTTATAAGCACAGAGTTAAGAAATTAGTAACTTCACTCTTTGTTTCATACATGAACAAAGTCCTCATGACTAAAATCAGGAAGATCTTATTCGGCTGTGAATTTCTTAACAGTTTTTGTCTGTTCTATCATTAATTGTGCTGATAGTTTATCAAAGATGATATAGCATCCATTGGTAGGAAATTCAGTATGCAGAGTTAAAACTAAAATTCAGACATTTTCTCACCTAACGTCCAATTAATTTTATTTTCTGGGGCTGTTTTTATTATTATTGTCATTAATATTGTTATTCCCATAGCCATCTTCAAGTTATTTTAAAGACTGCTGCAATGTATCTTCCTTGGTGTACCATCTTCACCTAATACTAGCCTTTACTAACATAGAACTGATAGGTTTGTGGAAAAACAGTATTATGTTAGAAACATTTGGGTTATTTATTTTTAAAAAACATGTTTCCCATTATTTTTTGGTTGCAATGAGTACCATTTATGAATGACTTTCTGACAAGACCCATACAATAATATTATTATCATATTATTTAGCACACCTACCTGCTTTCACAAGACTGCAAAACTATATGGGCATTTTAAAAAATGAGGAGAAATATTTTTTAACAATATGATTCCATGACAAAACGTTATGCCTTGGTACCTTTTCAAGACCCACCTTACTCTTGTTCTTCCCTGCCTGAAAATGTCGTCTTATAAAAGTACCTATATTTTTCCTCTTTTGCACATAGCCTTCTCAGTTATTTTCTAATTCTCAAATCTTTCTTGTAGAGTGCACACTGCTAGCATATTCCTTTCTCCAAATCATAATTCTTTCCTGTGACTTTTCTTCTCCCTGGTCATTTGTTTTTAGCTTCTTTTGTATACAGGAAAAGTAATATGCCCATCAAATCAATCAATGTAAAATTGATTTTTAATTTGTGGAAGGAATTTATTTCGGTTTTTTTTGTAAAGGGTTTCTGGTTTTCTTATTTATTTGGTTTTGGATTGTTTTTTTTTTTTCCTTTTTTTCTTGTATCATATCCATATGGGATGATATTGCAGAAAAAAAACCAGAAAACAATTTGCAGCTGCCAGGTTGACTAGGAAGGACTGATCTATTTTTTCCTGCCCTCGGTCAACGGATTTAGGTCAGGATTGAGAAAAAATATACCTTGTCACATGGCAGGAGTTACAGCTTCCTGTGTGCTTCTATTATATCATCTTAAGAAATCTCACCAATAAAACATAATACCAACCAAAAATATCTGCCACAAACTAATGCAGTCAATTAATAGAACAGATGGAGGTCAGGGCAGACAATTAAATCCCTTTGACAGAGGAAAAGATTATTCTACCTCATATTGGAGATATGTCAGTAATTCCTGTGTGATCTGACTTACACTTTATTCTTCAAAATAATTCCTTCCATAATGCCTTCTTTGGCATGAGAGAAAAAAATCCATCATCTAAAGGTCTTGTTTGCAGCTGTATATAACTATTTATTTTTAAATAGTGGGATAGTGCACATATGTTTTTTCAGCAGTATTCTTACTGATTCTCAGAACAAGCAAATCAAATCTCCTTTTTGCCTTTGTTTAGACAGCTGCTGCTCCTTGAAGTCCGCCCCTCAAAAGGATGATACAGCTATCACCTTGGCAAGGTGCTAACCACTTTTTTTGGAATTTACTATTGTCTTCTATAGGTATTGAAGATAACCATCAAGGAATCCTGATTCATTATTTCTCTGGCCCTAAATTTCATCATAATTGCAACAATTATCTTTCCTAAAGTCTTACACCAAGATGGTTGTATTTCTGGACATGGGAGCTACACTGCCAATAATACAAACTGTAAGTGTTGTTCCCATATTCTGGCAATATCAATTACATATTTTGTGTTTCAAACAGAAAAGAAACTGAGTTTTGGGGGTTTTTTTGTATTCTGATTTTGATGATTTCCAGCATATAGATTTCAAATGATAAACCATAAACAGCTATAGGGAAAAATTGTTCAGCTAAGGAATGAAATTAAGTTCCCTGTGAGCTATTTTTTCACAGAAATAAAACTTTGCATCAAATGACTTTCAATTTGTTTTTAAATAAAGGTCAACACAAGTTTTGATGACTCTTTAACACCTTTTGTTAAGTTATCCTCATAGCATACTGTGGTAATATTTAAATTACAACAAGCTCAGACAAAGTTGTACTAATACTATACTACTATTTCAAAGCACTGAAAATCCATATTCCAAAAGACAATGAAGATGCCAAGAGAATGACCTATTAGTGTAATTGCTGTGATTGCTCTGTCCTAGCTTCAATTTTCATTGACGAAATTCTAATACATCCATTTTCTTTGTCAAACCCATCTATTGAAACTCCTGCTTTCTTAATTAATAAACTTAGATTGCTTAATTTCTGCACTAGCCTAAAGCTTTGACTTTCAGATGTTTAATGAATTCTGCTCTCAAATTAATATACATTTTTTGCTGAATATATCAGATCTGAATTTCTTGTACCTTTATATAGCTTATTACCTCACTGCTTATACATTTTAGTTTTGACGGCTCCTAATGAAAACAGATTCTACTCCTGCCATTGCTTGAACTTTGTATTGTAGCCTCACACCATTCCACTCAATGAGTCGTATTTCACTAATACTTTATAAAAAATATTAAACAAAAACTATTTCAGTAGTCTTTAAAATATTTACTTCTGTTTCATTTGGTCAAATAAAGTATATTTCTTTTAACTTTTTCCTTTAAACATTTATTAACAACAGAAACACTAAGTCTCTAATTATTCATCACCTAACTTTTCAAGTGACTCAGCATCATTATTTATTTTTTCCATCACTTTTGATACTTCCATATAATGAAAGCGAAAGGGTCATACTGTTATTTTAAATCCACTGAAAGAAAAATGGAATTGCTCTTAAACGAAAATCACAGGAGAACATATTGTTTGAAGTTGGAACGGGCCTCTGGAGTTCATCTGGTCCAGCCCCTCTGCTTGAGGAGGGATACCTGCAGCCTGTTTTGGTAACATGTTTAAGTAAGAATAGACTGCGTCTCAGTGTACCAGTTAGATTGCTCATTATTCAGAGCTAGTTTTCAAGGATTTGCATCTCATCTTAATGAATCAAATTCATGACATATGCCTACCCATAAGAGTAGTCACAATGATATGATACAGAAGAGGAAATATCACCTACGTACCTTTAAAGCAGAGCAAAAAGCCTCAAACAATAGAAGCAACAGAGTTTTTCAGTATAATTAACTCCACTGACTGCAAACTACATTAGAATTAAATGTGTGATTTAGTTCCAGATAAAAGAGTTTTGTTTCCACCATGGAGAGACAAACCACAATTTTAATAGATATTTTGGTTGCAGGTTATTAATTTCTTACAGCAAGAAAAAATGCAGCTTTTTAAGATTATAACTAGGCACCAAATTTTGTCAGTTACTTCCTGAAGTTATATTGAAAGATAAAAATTTAAGCTGGTTTTTCTAACATTCTGTGAATAGTTGTGTAAGCTTTAAATCCACACTCATGCTGCGAGCACAGAAGAGTGAATTTCCATCACTCTTAATACAGTTGCAACCAGGTGAAAAAGAGAACAGTACTACTTCATACATTTTCAGAAGAAACAGAGCCTATAATGAAAGCTGACAGAACCTGATTTTACTTAACCTGAGTTGTTTCACCTGCACTCAGATATTCTGAGCTTTTTTTAAAGTTGTGGATAACAATATTACCATATTTGTGTTGTGTTCCCATTCTCTGGCTTTTTTCTTGGAAAATAAAAATGGAATGCAAAGCAGTATATATGAAAGAAAATGTGGGGGGGGGGGGGGGGGTATTGATAATAAACCTGGTAGAAAGAGTGGTTTAGATACCTTCAGCTTCCGTATTTAAGATCCAATAGAAAACACGGTGTGTGTGTGTGTATATATATATTGCACAACATCAACATAAAATAAAAACAAAATAATGCTCTAAAAAAATGCTGTACAATACCAGCTATCTGAGTCTAAATTGGCATGCAATTAAAGCTAAATGTATTTTGTATTCATATATACAAACAAACATATTTACCTTCAGAATCAAATAGTGATTTTCAATTCTAAGTAATTTCTACAAGCAGTTTGGCTTCCTGCTGGCAAAAGCATTTTATTTTTTTCTTTCAAAAAAGAAAGAAATATGCCATCATCTTCCTTAGTCACTCAACAGCTGTATCAATTTGTTTTCAGGGCAGTGATTAGCATAATTGTGGTGGATTACTTGCATTTGGCACAGAATGGAAGTAATTCAGAATTTTAGCAGATATGACATAGAATGTATGGGATATCCAGGCCCTCTGGAGTGGTGCTGGAAGTTTTTTTCCTAAAACTGTACTGAAAGCCTATTTATAAAACCCAAATCTGTCTGAAAAAATAAAAAACCTCAATTCTTCTGATATGCTGTTTGACAAACAACCTTGTACTATGGCTAGGGCACACAACCATGAAATCAACTGCAAATAGCTACATTGAGGGCATTTCTCACAGGGGTTTCAATGTGATATAATTGCTTTAAAAATCATAAAAAAACCCCAGACTGTGATTCCATCATTACTGATTTTCTACTTTATCGCCACATTCCAGTTCCGATGCTGAGGTGCATACAGCACTACATTTAGTGCTATAGGAGTGTTAAAATTGATCAGTCATGTATACTCTCAGCTATTTACCTTAATACTCTTGCATGTTTTATAAACATGCATAGATAATCACTGTATGATACTATACAGAAATATGATAAAATTATAAAATGGTTTTGGTTGCAAGGGACCTTTAAGACTATCTAGTTCCAACCTCCCTTCCATAAGCAGGGATGCCACCCACTAGATCAGGTTGCTCAAAACCACCCAATCTGTCTTTGAGCACTTCCAGGGATGGGACATCTGCAGCTTCTCTGGGCAACCTGTTCCTGTGTCTCACCACCCTTAAAATAAAGAACTTCTTCCTTACAGCCCCTCTAAATCTATGCTACTTCAGTTTAAAGCCATTCCCCTTTGCTTCCTGCCACTACAGGCCCTGAAAAAAAGTATCTCCACATTTCTTGTCAGCCCTTTTTTATATATTGAAAGGCTGCAGTAAGACCTCATAAGAGTCTTCTTCAGGCTGAGCAACTCCAACTGTCTCAGTCTGTCTTCACAAGCAAGGTGTTCCAGTCCTCTGATCATCTTTGTGGCCGTCCTTTGGACCCACTCTTACACATCCACATCTTTCTAGTGTTGAAGACTCCAGAACTGAACACAGCATTCCAAGGTGGAGTTTCACCAGAGCAGAATAAAGTGGCAGAATCACCTCCATCGACCTGTTGGCCACTTCTTTTGATGCAACCCAGAGTACAGCTGGCTTAGGGCTGCAAGCACACATTGCTGACTCATTAACAATTTCTCATCCACCAGTACCTCCAAGTCCTTCTTTGCAAGGCTACTTTTAATCCACTCACCATCCAGCCCCTACTGAAAATGGATATTGCCATGACACAGGTGCAGGACCTTATACTAGTCTTGCTGAACTTCATTAAGTTTTCATGGACGCATTTCTGCAGCCTGTTGAGGGTACCCCTGGATGGCATTTCTTCCTTCTAGTGAATCAGTTGCACCACTCATCCACAGACTTGCTGAGGTGCATTTAATCCCATTGTCTATGTTACTGATGAAGATATTTAATAGCATTGTCCCAGTATGACCTTTGAGAGACATCACTCATTACTGTTTTCCACCAGCAATCAATGTAGCCCTTGGTTTCCAAACCTAAATTACAACCTGTATAAAAAGCATTGCATTATATGGTCATCCTCTGTTATAGAAGCTGGAGCTGATGATCCCAGAAATCATCTTCCGTCAGTTGTTTCCAAAAGAAACTTGAACTTCGGGGTGCAGAGCTCAAATTAAGTCATGGGGATACTAGGAGGACACAAGATTTTGCCATTACACAGAGCTATTCCTTTTATATGAAAACTGAGGGAGATAACTGCTGTACAGCAGGTAAAGGGATATTTGTTAAGAGATATAGATGGTTGTCCCTTCTTGTCAGCTACTGAGTTGTCCAAACAAGACAAACTGTGGTCTTGTGGTTAAAAATGCAGATTCAGTGTGTTCTGAACCTTGACAGGAAGAGGACAATTGCTTGCCTGTAATTCATTTACACTGGAATCTTGTGCTCAAAAGCTTTACTGTTCTTAGAAAAAAACCCCAACACTGAGTTATTATGAACTTTCTTAAGAATTAAGAGTTCCCTGTTGAAACAGATATAACAGATATAACATCACTCACTACCTGTTATTCAGTACAGTAGATTTAAATTATGAGTCATGGTGATAAAACATTTTCAAGTTTAAACACTGAGATAGTAAAATTTGCACTCCAGTTCTTTGAATTGAACATGACTGAACTTTAAATGAGCTGTCTGTGCAAAAGAGTGTGATTATTTTTATTTCACTTTTACTTATTACTCATGATGTTATGATTCAGTGAACTCCCATTATCCATGGAGTCTGTATAATGTTGAAATTACACAACTTTAACCATTCTCTATTATTGTTGTACAATACTTTGTGTAATGTTATGTTCAAATTAATTTTCTACAAAATCAATTATATTTCTGGAAGCATTACTTAGATAAGAACAGTGTATGAGTCTTAAAGATTCAAGACAATCATGACTCATACTTTTATAAAAATGTTTAACTATCTTCCCAAAGCTTTTAATAAAGCCAATGAACTTAGGTAGAAGTTTTAAAATTACTTAATTACATTGCCACCTGAAAGTAAATTTAATGACCTGGAAAGTTTTGGTGTTTGCTATTTCATATCCGAGTAATACTTGAAAATGTATTCCATTCTCATTTGGGCTCTTCAGAAATTCACATATTGGTGGAGGTCATCAGAGTTTACCTACTTCTAGGTACTTTAGGTCAGTCATACCAAAATGCATAACTAAATATTGGAATAAAAAATTAATGGATACATCATTTTGAATTCAAATGGAAGCAAGGAATTATTTATATTCATTAGAGAATCTGAATATTTTGATTCCACTATTCACAGTAGGTCTCTACCTTTAATGGAAAACACACCCTAATATCAGTGATGTACTGGATTTGCTAAGATTAGATTTACCAGTAACATCTCACAGCAAGGCAGATGATGCAACTTAATTTATTTTTTCTAGATCAACTGAGATGCACTGGATTTACAATTTCAGAATACTCTCCCTGGAAACAAATTTATAGATGCATAGAGAGCTTTGGAACATCCTACAACCAAATCTAGACAAACTCTAATTAAAGCCTGGTTAAATTTCCAAACAGTAGGTGTTAAATTCAATTCACACTACTGGAATTTCTTGAAGAAGATACAGTTTCCAATTTGGAAACTTACTGAAATGCTGAGCATCAGCCTCAATTAATTGACATGACCAGACCATCAGTCTGGGTTCAATTGGTAACTTCTTAAGTTGCTCCTGCTTATCAATTATGTTTCAGTCTGGAAAACACACCTTCTATCTTTATAAAAGGAAAGAATTTTAAACTGGGTTGTTTCCTTCCTTCCTTCCTTGTGTTTCAAAATTAAGAATTGGTAGGAAGAATGAACACTATGATGTCAGCAGGGCCTATGTATCGTAGTACAGGTCTTAGGAGCCTACATAATTGATAGATTTCCATACTAAAATTGTGCAAATATTTCACCAAGACAGAAAAAATGTGGGGAACATTTTTTTCCACCTACGAGTATAAAATCAGTGAGAGCCTAAAAAGAAAACTGGAGGAGTTGAAGATGCTGCTTAACCAGAGGTTGGACTGCTCAGCTGAGTACACTTTCATATACAGCCTTAAATCCTGACAAGAGGAAGGCAAAGATTCTTATCTGAATCCCAAGAGCTGAAAAATAAGCTGAGGAGAGCTGAAAGCTCTAAGAATGAGAATATATTGTGCCCTGATTTTCCTCAGAGAACAAAGAGTTGATCTGTTTCCTAAAACTCCCAAGACTAAAACTGGAACAATTTATTCCTGCCTTCTAATATAAAGGCTTTATTTTTCCTTCACATTTGTTACCATAAATGATACAAGACAGAAGGTTTGATCAGAATCTGAGAACATGATCAAGAATCTGACAGTATGTGGCTACATCAAAGAAAAGACACAGCGCTTCACAGACTACCACAGGGCTCCATCTGCACATTCAGCTGTCAGGCTGGGATTCTAGAATGAAATCCCACCATTTAAACTTGCTTTACACTTCTGATGTAAGATCAAAATCTGAGGACAAGGCACGGGCCATTTGTTTGCTTCAATTTTTGCTACTATATTGTGCATTGCCAGAAAATACATTTCATGTGCTCCAAACATAAACTGATGTTTTCTGTTCTTGAGAAAGATCATGGGTTTATCATGTTGAAGAATTCTATCTGGAATTATGGATGAGAAAGATAGCAAGTAAGCAGTTAAAAAGTTCAAGATTTAGGGATTTCTTTCTGTATTTCTCTTAACTGAGTACAATATAGCCAAAGTCATAGGCAAAATCTGTCCAAATTACTGTCCCTAGTTATTTTTTTAAATTTTTTGTTCTTCTGTTCATAAATGGATCCCTATTGTCTTCTGAAGATACAACTTCAAGGTTAGTTTGGCTCGGATTATACATTTTCATGAAGGCCTTCAGATACATTTCTATTTGTCTTCTGAAATATTCTCAATACAAACTTTTTCTAGACAAAAAGGAAATCAACAAATATTTCCGTAATTCTTCTGTTGTGTATTTTGGAGTACCTCAGGGTTGGCAGTTGAACACAAATATTTGTGGCTACTTCAGAAAATTAGCAAACAGAGAAGCAGAAATAAATTTTATCCTGATTTATAACTCCATTTTCTAATCTCTTTTTCTTTGGTTGTTTTTTTTAATGTATAGTCCAATTATCACCTCACATGAACAAGGAAATTTTCAAAAGGCACAGCTGGCTTCTGATGTTCACTAGCTTGCAGTGTGAGTTAAAAGCCAGACATCAATAGGCTCCATCTCACTTTTCTGTTTTAATGTTTGCTTCCTTTTCTTCTCCTCCTCTCTGACTTTCCTGCTGTGCGTTATGAAGAACAAACAAAATGCTGAGAAAACAGAGGAAACTAAAATCACACCATCCCTCAGTTTTCTCTTCAGAACCCTCTCCCCAGCATCTTGTGGTCTATCTCAGTGGACGGTGATTATCCTGAGATGAGACTTTCCCTTCTTGAAATATGGCTGTGGCTTATTCTAGTGCCAGACAAGGTAAATGTACCACAATTTTTTAATCTAAAGGAATTGTTATTATTTCAACTTTGACTTTAGCTTTATATGAGCCTTGTATTCTTTATATTACTTGCTTTTCTTATTCCTGAAAAAAAACGTCATGAGTTGTCTGGAGTAAGTGAATTCTATGTATGTCATTCATGCATATTGTATTACTCACTATATAACCCTTAAGAGTTCAGATATTATCACAATCAGTTTGGATGCTAAACTATTAAACAGGCCCCTGTTCATAAAGTATTTTTTGTTCAATTATATGTAAATTGCTACAAATTGGAATAAACATGGTTCAGTGATGCAAATCACAGGAATTTTCAAAGCTGCTATTTTCTTTGTCTGAATTTTACATTTCACATAATGGTACCCTCTATTCTCATAACTAACCTGTCACACTTTGAATTATTGCTTATTCACAACTTTCTCATCAAATCAGATATATTATTATTATTCCTTCTCCTTGAATTTAGGTCCCAGTGTCAACAGAAAATTGAAATGTTATTGTACTACAGCTAGTGTAATGATTACAGAAAAAGTCACATCTGCTTTGAAGTTCATGGATAATATAAAGTGAAAAGGAAGAATGTGCACCAGAGAAACTTTTCTGGTCTCTTTTATATCTCATTCCCTTCTCATTAATCAATGTGTCAGGCACAGTATGGAAGAATGGTAATTAGATTAAGGTGTTTTATAAATAGAATATATTCTATGCATAGATTTCTAAATAAAACCCTTGGTACGTATTTCTTATTGATATAAGAATGTTTACACATCTGTGTACATGTATATACACATACATATAACTACATGCATTACCTGTGTGCATGTTATGCATTAAAATATGTTCTCTCATATTTTGCTAAAAACTGAGAGGAAAAAATAAATCCTTATGGTAACAATATGGAAACAGCAACCAAGCCTCTTTTTTAGTACAGCCCCACAAGAACTCTGGAACCCAGCCTTGCCATGCAAACTGAAGACTGTCAGCTCTATCTGGTACAGTGTGGCCAGGAACCCCCAAACTTTACTAAATAGCAGTGTCACAATAGCCAGGTTTAATCTCACGTCTTTTAACTACAAACTGATTGGCATCATTCAATACTTATAGAATGGAAAAATAATAACAATTCATGCTTATCGTAAGTAAGCACATAAACAGCGCTAATGCTGACAATGAACTGTATTCCCTGTCTCATTGGATGAACACATGGTAAACAAACCTTTTAACTGGATGTACATACGTCCTGGATTGCAGTGTATTCTATTACCATCCTCATGAGCTGTTGAAACCAGCTGGGGCAGTGCTTCCTTGCCTCCTCCCTTCGGACTATCATCTGTTAATGAGCCCAATCAACGCCTTGCTTAATGACTCATCATCCCATTGTGAGATGCTCCACCCAGAGGGAGGAACCAAGCATTCCATCCTGGATATAATCTGAGATTCCGAACACCACAGACACCCTTTCCACTGGATTCCCAGAGGACAGGAGCTACACAGCCACTACTGGACCTTCCAAGGAAGAGCAGACCCTTCTACAGGATCACCACTTCAGGAGGACTGCAGCCACCATTTTGTCAGACTGCTACCACCACCCTGACTAGCAGGCTGTCAGGCTGTATCTTGACTCTGTCAGTTTGAACCAGTGTTTTCTGCCTTTTTTTAAAATATTCCTATTAAACTGTTGTTCTGACTTGGTGCCTCCCACTGGATTGTTTTCAAACTAGTACAATATATTGCAAAGATATTTCAAACACAGCAACAGAGACTTGCCATCTTTCTTTTACATATTTTTATGAAAAAAGGAATTGCTATGAACATACTTTTAGTACTTACCACTGTGTTGTATTTTTGAGAAGGCTTCAGCATTCCCCCATAGGAGGCAACATGATGTCATTTTAGTTACAGCAGGAATTTTTCCTGTTAGAAAAAAATATATAGTGTTCTTCAGTAAGTGAAGAAAAGAAATGCGTGGTTATGAGTCACAAATGGTGAATAAGTTACTTAAATAAATAAATCACCTGTAATGCTGTTTTTCAAGATTCCAAAAAGAGACATCACAATATTAATTACCACACAATAAATACATTAAGCATAGTGTATTGATTTCTGTCATAAAAATTGCTAGCAGTATTTTTTCTTTGCAGATTGATCACTGCTACAAAGACAGAATTGTCTTTAAACCTGTATACCACAAAAGTATACATTTTTGAGAAACTGCTAAGGCAAGTAAATACTTTGAAATCCAAGACACAGAAGAAAGCATGACCAAACACTTTGGTTTTAAATATTTCTGTAAACATATATTATGCATAGCCAAATATAAAATTTAAATAGTCAAATATATTTAAATATATTCAATTTAATTTAAATAATCAAAATTTTAAGCCATTTTACTAATGTTTATTCTTTCCTATGTGTAATTCAGAACTATAGTTTATACTTCAAATGACATTTTAATGGATAGACTATTTCTGAAGAAACTATCCATTTTAGATAGACTATTTAGATAAATACTGGTATTTAATCTATCAACAGTCTGTTCTGTCGAGTATCTTGAGACACTGTGATTTAAAACTCAAACCTAAATAGTGTTAAGAAAGGTATTTCAGGTAATTTTAATAGTTTTCGAGACTTTAATACCTTAATTACTTCTCTTCCTTCCAAAGCCAGCAGATTTTATGGGAAATATGCACTCTACTTTTCTCTGCTTCACTCTTAAAGGCACTTCTTTCTTATCATTTATTCTTATTTTAATTAAGTTGATCAGCACACAGATTGTAGATTCTGCAATTTGAATCACAGTGAATACCTCCTCATGAATGGTTTGACTCTCTACAGCCAAACCATCCCCTGTAAGTGCAATTTATTGTAACAGCTGCAAACACAGGCCTCAGTTCTGTGTAAACACAGTCATTATCTTTATAGGCTGGAAATAAGTACCAGTGGATGTCTATGTGAATATACATCTGAAAAGGAGAAATTCTGAAATATGAAGAAAAGCAGAATTCCTTATGAATAAGGAATGTGTGAAACATCCTAGCTAAACTGTCAAAGTGTCCATCTGGACACTTGCTGCAGGGGAAGCCTGGCAACAGTGCGGCTTTTCATATACGCCCATTGAGGAATCAGATGTTGAAGTTTAGGACAATCTTTATTCCAAGCTATGGTAATGTCTTAAATCTAGCCACATGCCAGTGGCACTTTTACTGGAGATTTCACTGCTCACATAGACTTTGCCAGTCATTCCAATTCTCCAAAAGTAGTATGTGATTAAACCTAGGGTATAAGAAATAAGGAAGGATTTAAGCAGTGGCTGTGAACGGCAGTGAAAATAAGCTAAAGCTAACACAGCTTCATTTCTCAGTTATTTTAAACCTGTGTTTCTTTATTTCAACATCCTTTATAGCTTAATTACTGCTACAGGAAGAGAAAAGAGAAGAGAGTTCAGCTTTACTGGTAAACACAGGGACTGCATTTACTGTCTCTCCTTGGTACCAAAATAGTCTCCAGCTTTAAAGCATAAATATGAATTAAGAAAGTACTATTTGTGAACTAGGTTTTCCAAGTTTACCTCTGTACCTATGTGCTTATCCTTTTCACCTTCATATTATCTTACACTGTCTTCTAGTTGTCCTTGGCAGACTGAATTTGATTGTAGATGACTAGGTTATAATTTAAACTTTATATATTTTAGTAAACCACAATGTCCATTTACAGATCATGTTTAGACTTTATCTCTGCAATAGTCAACTGCTTTCAAAAGAGCAACAGTAAGTACTGCACTTCCTTTCTATCAGGAAGCATTGGCACACATTAAAAGAATAGCAGTTCAATCCTAAGACAATATAGGCATTGTCTACACACGTTTTTCTTTTTTATAGAGCTATTTTGTCTTCATATCTGTGACAACTGATTTCCTCATAACCACAAAATTTTAATGAAAATATAATGGGAATCTGGCAGTCCCTCTAAGCATATTTTTCTGAAATTTTTAACAGGTTTGCTCACCATCTCACAGATGCATTTGTAACTTAAATCTGATGGTGCTATAACGGCCCTAATTTTAATGTTACTCAATTTAAACTTACTTACTTGAGTAGTTTCTCAGAATTACCACAACTGTCTCTGATTTTATAGGTGATACAACAAGAACCCATTAATACCAACATTCTGTCATTGTGTACAGTTATCTCAGTCTACTTGAGAAATAAAATCTCTGTCTCATAAAAAATACCATTTTGTTTTGAACATGATGACCCATTCTCTCCAGCCATCCCCAAAACCCCTGAGAGCTCCTGGCAATACCTAGATATAAGCTAAAAACATTTGTTCATTCTTTGATGCTCAAATTTATTCAACACAATTACTGGACTATTGTAATTAACTTCTGTTTGAGTAGATAGGTTCATGAAGTCTAAGAAAATGCACCCTTCTGAATTTAATCTTAACATCTTTAAATCTGTAACCTTTACAGTGTTTATACACTTTTCCCTTTCAATTCATTTTCATACCAAGTTCTTTCTTTTGAAAATTTTCACAATAAGCTCTCCCCACTGTTAAATTGAAAAATTTCATATGTAGTGACAGCAATTGTATTTCACAGCAATTAAATTATTGAATCTTTTTAACTATAAACAGAAAATCAGTAATGAAACAATGGGTCATAGAATATGCTGAGCTGGAAGGGACTCATCAAGATCATCAAATCCAACTCCTGGTCCTGTGCAGGACACCCCAAGAATCACACCATGTGCCTAAGAGCATGGGAAAATGCATGCAGGCAGTTCTGTGATATTCCCTCAGTACCAATAGTCCAGAAGCCAGAATATCAAATAAGCAGATGTTGCTATTCCAACTCCTTATTGCCTGGACAGTTTGGGAGGAAGGCGCCGTTCAGAAGAGGAAAGCTAGTTAGAGGTAGATCTCACAGCAGGAAATAGACACAGACCAGCTACAGGAGTATCAGAGATATGCAAATGAAATCATTTTTTCCCCTAATTAAAGTATATGAAAGCAAAATAACTAAATCTGACCATAGGCTTCCTTTGTATTTTAGTGGGGGGAAAAAAGGCATCCTGAAATGTAGAAGACTTATTAACCGTCATGAGTCAAAGGGTGTGGGCTTCAAATTAGAAAATGAACAACCCACTCTGCACACATAACAGCTGAGGTAATGTTGATTTTGAGATATCTAAGAAATGAGTGGTGGTATCTTAATTTCTTTACTTGAACCAGATATAATTAATTATCAAATAATGCAAAGGCAGTGAAATGTAACTTCTCCTTTGCTGAATAGGCAGTAACTCTCTCTTTGCCTAAAGGGAGGAAATTCATCCAGAAGAAACCTCCCATTTTGCAGACCCATTTTGGAACTTCAATCGAAAGCAGCACACCAGAAGACAGGAAGCCTCTCATCCACACACTCCCTCTCAATGTACATATTCTGAGTTACAGTCCTTGTCTTCAAGCAGATCAGAAAGAGACGTGAATCCTGTGTTTCTTCTTTCTCTCCCATATACATTCCTCATGATTCTCTGCTCATCTATTTCTGTTTTAAGTAGTTGAACCTCTGAACCTTTCTGTACCTCTAGTTCTGATTTCTGCCTGTCCCATAAGCATGCCCTTGTAGCAGCAATAGTCAGAGAAAGCAGGGAAAAAAGACTGACACTGCTCTGAAGCCAGAGATGAGGGACTGTATCCTCAGCCACAAATAACTAAAATATCCTACAAAACAGGTGGGTGGCTTCAGAGAGAAACTACAAGAAAACAAAATATTAGGATTGTATGAATCTTGGCAAGGTCTAAGGGCAGGAAAAAGTGTAGCAGAGACCAAAGATGAACAGAGGAAGTAGGCAGAACAGCCTAACACAAACAATAAACAGAGACTGCTCTTCAGAGAAAATGGGCTGCTACCAAAGATACAGCAGCAGCAAAGAAGCAGTAACACAGGAATGGAAAGGCTGAGGCCATCTCCACAGGATGCAGATGGAGAGGAGAAATGAAGCTGTGTGTAAGGCATAATGGCATCTAGGAACAAGTGATGTGAATTTGCAGTGATGTTCACTTTTTCCATAAAGTACTAACATTTCTTGGGAAGTCTTGCCTTCAAAATTATTTGGATATGATTTTTTGCTAAACCAACTGGCAAAACACAGGTTAATTTCTCACATGGGCCACATCAGAAACATCCTGAACCACCTATCAAAAAAAAAGATATCATGTGTGATTATAGCAGATAAAAAAGATTAAAAATTCTTCCTCATCAGGAGAATAAATGAAGGTAAATATTTGAATAGAATATAATACACATTTCATTACAAAACAAAGGATGAAAGGATGACAATATTGGTGCAATGAGGTTCCAAACAAACCTAATAATTAATATTACAGGTCAAAACCTGAAAATTTGCAGGAAAAACATAAGCCATGCTGAGGGGAAAAAAAGACAAACCAAACCTAAAAACAACTAAAAAAACCCCCAACAACAAAACAAACCCAAAATACAACGACCAGGCTGGAAACAAAGACATTAGACTCACTTTGAATCAAAACAAAACAAGTCTTCTGAAGAATTTGCAAACTGCTATGAGAAGTCAGGTGGAATTAAACTCATGAAGCCTAAGCCGAAAACAGCAACACAAACCAGAGAAATGCTGAAGATGCCGAAGAGAGTAATTTGCTGTGTTAAGAAATTCTGAATGGCAAATGGAACGATAAATCCCCTTAGGGAAACTCCAGGCCAGAAAGTAACAATGCCAAAAAAGCATGTAGAACAAGACATAGAAAAAATGGAGAACATAAGAAATGCTAAGTCTAAGGTCAAAGAGAAGGGGAGAGTGCCAGCCACATGTTAAAAGAAAAGGTTGAATCTCAAGCCACGGATAAAAGAAAGGCCAAGCCTGAGATTAAGGAGGAGGAGGAAAAGGAGGACGAGATACAGCTAAAGGAGAAAGACAGCAGAAAGCAGAGAGGAAAAGAACAATCTGAATTTAAAAAAAAGACTAAGGACAAAACCGAAGCCAAAGAAAAAAAAATCCAAAGAGAGCGTCAAGACCATGCTGAGACATATTGAAATTAAAGATCAGATGGAACAGCAAGAGTTCCGCATAATAGCCCTCAAACTTGTCAAGGTACAGCATTCAGAGACTGTAGATAGGGAATAAGATTAATAGAAGACAGAATAATCCACCCAGTGGCATGGAGTTCAGATCATCTTTTGGTCCCCACTTCCAAGTATCTAGTTAAGTTTCCTTGGGACTTTTAATATTATTTTTGTATCTGAAACTAACAGCAAGAAATGTATGAAAAGGCACTTAAACAGCTATTACAGCAAGGCTCTTGCTATGCTCAAGGTAATGTTAATTATCTCTGTCACTTTGAAGTTATTACTAGTAAATCAATTACCTTTGATGAAATTATATATGCCTCTCTATGTATGAGCAAACTCTGATAAACATATCTGCCTTTCTCCCTTATGATTTTTTTAAGAGCCTAGGTGATTCAGGAAACAATTCTCCAAAAATCTGCACAGATAGAAAGACTGGAATAACTAAAAATTCATTCTATAAAAACTCATACACGAAAGCCCTCTTATAAGTGGAAAAGTTTTTATCTTTCCATAGATGATGTGTCAGATACTATCATTGCTGGTTAAGCCACTGAGCTGGTTTTCACACACCCCATAAAAATGCAGTGTAAGGTAAGGGAAACTGCAATCCCAGTTATCAAACTGATATCAGTGCATCAAAATCTGTCTGCACTTATGGAATTGCCTATCTAGCTGCATAAATTTCCATTCCTATACTATTGAAACACATTTCCGATGGATAGAACATGCACAGGGAGGCTATTCCAGTTCAGTGTTGATGAAACTGAAAGTTGCCAAGGATACAAAGCAGAGGGCCCGACTGACAGCAACAGAGGTTCTGAGACTTCCTTCTCTTGGAAACTGAGCTCTTACTCATTTTCACCTCCATGGTGTTTCCCAGTTCTCTTGAATGAAACTAAAATGTCAGTAAGACATTTCACAGAATGTGACCCATCTATACTGCATCTCCAGAACGAACATTTTCAGAAAGCCTTTCAACGTAGCACGTCGCTGAGGACATCACCAGTCCTGACTCGCCCGGGGCCCAGGACCGCCCGTCAGCCGCAGCCCGCCTGTGCCGCAGCAGGGCCGGTCCCCCGCTCGCCACAGCCCTGCCTGGGCCTGCCATAGCCCCGCTGAGGCCGGCACAGCTCGCCACAGCCCTGCCCGGCCCTGCCACGGCCCCGCTGAGCCGGGCACAGCTTCCCACAGCCCTGCCCGGCCCTGCCACGGCCCCGCTGAGCCGGGCACAGCTCCCCACAGCCCTGCCCGGCCCTGCCACGGCCCCGCTGAGCCGGGCTCACAGTGGGCCGATGGCCCAGCCTGGCCTCGACCCGCCAGAGAGGTTCCCGATGCCCGGGGCTGAAGCTGCCCCGGTGCCCTTGGCTGCCCTGCTCCTGACCGGGGGGACAGGTCCAGGCTGACAGGCCCTGCCCTGCTGCTCTCCATGCAGAGCCGCTGACATTTCTGTACCCTGTGATGCAGTGGCAGAATTACCAAGTTGAGAACAGCCAGTGAAATGTTCACATGGTAAAAAAACTCTACGGTGACCAGACCCACGATGACAGACAAATGAGGACCATATCCTTTCAGCAATTGTCATTCCACCCATAAAATAATCACCAAAATCTGCATCTCCTAAGCCCATGATATATCCCTGCCCAGCCACCATCATGAAAACTATGTAGATTAAAGCAAACACATGAAGATAAACCCACACCAAACAGTGCAGCAGAATAAACTCACACAACCTCCTAAAAAAGGAAACTAGTTATGGTTGATATTTTTATAAGTCCTCTATTTCCTGTTTCTCCACCCAGACTGACTAACACCTTAATACATCTAAGCACTAAATCCCTTAACTCCAATGAGTACTCAAAATTACTGACTCTACAGAGACCTGAGTCTTACTCTTGTCTCTATTCCTCTTATCTGGAGAAGCTTTCATTTTTTATTATAACCTATCTTCACTTTTGTTTTACATGACTGAGCCACCTTCTTAGCACTTATGCCTGCCACAGAGGTACTGCCTCTCAAATAGTCTAATTGGTAATTAAATCTGTTATAGATAGAAAGGGGTTCTATCTATTTTCCCTTAGAAGGTAATGCTCAGAACATTTGTTACTAGCAAGCTATCAGAGTAAATGCACCACTTTGGTTTCAGCCCCTTAGGAAATGCTCTTCTGCATCCAGAAGGTCAGCATTTTATCTAAGTATATTTTTTAGTAAAATGAGTGATGGTAACTCTCTTTACAAACCTTGCTAAACTTCAAGATTACCTAACCGAAATTTTAACAAAAAAATATGTCTTAAAATTTAGGAATCACAAGTGAAATAAAGTAAGAATGGCTATCTTCATAGTAGAAAATATTATATAAAGAAAGAGCAATGAGATTGCTAGTTCAATCATTCTGCATTTTGCATTAAATCATCAGGTAAAAATAAATGTCTCAAACCACAATGTACAGAAGTGTCATCACTGGATTACAGTCTCAGATCATTTAGACATTTACGCTTTTGTCTACCTTGATATTATGTTTCCTTCCCTGTCGCTACCTCTTCTCCTTCCAGGAGGTACTTAATAATTTGTTTATTCTGAACAGTATTTACCTTTGTAGACATTATCATCAAAAGCTAGGGGCAGACACAACCACATTCTACACTGACCTATGGACTAAAACCCACATGATTTAAGCTGCAAGAAATGTGTTTTTCCAACTTCCTTACTTGTCTCAAAATGATTGGTGAAAAAGAATAAACAGTATTTTCACAAGAAGCAACTTGTGATGAAGCTGGGCAGTAGAGATAAACAAACCCAAAGTACAACAGCAGCCTGATGATTTTAGCAGCTTTTAAAAACAATCAGTGTGAACAGAAGCATTAAAATATTGATTAAACAGATTTCTCTATAAATCTCATCTTAATTCAAAATTTCAGGTGTTGAATGGTGCTCAGTAGTGGGACCAGAAGCAACAGGCACAAATGAACATAGGAATTTTCCTCTGAATATCAGGAAACACTCTTCAGCTGTGAGAGTGATCAAACACTGGCACAGGTTACTCTGAGCCACTGTAGGATCTCCCACCTTGGAGATATTCAAACACTGTCTGGACATAGTCCTGGACAATCAGCTGTAGGTGTCTCTGCTTGAATGTAAGATTTGAGAAACCATCTCCACAGGTCCCTTCCAACCTCAGTCAGTAATTCTGTTCTTCCACGATCTGTAAATACATGTACATTTTTCAAGAAAGACAGAATATGCCATCAACATGATTGACTCAAGCTAGACTCCAGCTGCAAAGGTTATAGCAGATGTTCAGTGTTTGGTTATGTCTAATTCATGCCAGTGAATCACTTCATCAATTACTCAGATCATTATTTCTGCTTATGGAGTAGCGTCATTTCATATTAGCAACTAAAGAACAGCTTGAACTATAATCTCTGACATCTCAAGTGAATATCTTTCGTGAAAACTGAGCAAAAGCCTGATTCAAGTCAAATAGAACAGGGATTGCTACAATCCTATAACCCCAGGCCTTATTCTATCCTCAAGAGACAAGGAAGAAATTGTAACTCATCCTAATTGGTTTAAATCATCATACAGAATCACCTGCCTACCAAAAGAAACAACTCCATCTTCTTCCAGCACCACAAAAAACTTAATGACATGAAATGGGATGTAGGCACCCTTACACCTCTCTTAGCCTCCCTGCCAAGAACAGAAAAAACACTTAAGTCTCTATCTGGCAACCACAACGTTGTGAGCAAAAACAAACACATCTGATACCTGTAAGACTTCAACATGATGTTTATGAGAGCCCATCTAATCTTGCAGCTTAATGGCTCTATCTCTATTGCTTTTATTCCCACAGTTGTCTACATCACAAGACTTCCCAGTAAAAACACAATTCTCTTCATTTTTGTGTATGTGGTATTCCTTTTCAAACAATAAAATAACTCTAAAAGTAGGAGGAAACAGAAAGAGAGGTATGAAAGTAACTACCAAGATGTTCCAGATCACGGCTCAACCTGGGTCTTTAGCCCAATCTGCCCCAACAGTTTCAAATCCTACCCCAGGTTTGCAGTCTAAATACAGCCAGAATTTACTTTGGTAACAAAGAGCAACAAGAGAAAATTACAGAGAACTTATATCAAAGGCTCCAATTCCTCTTCCCTCAAATTCAATAAGAAAAGTCTTTCATTGGAAACTTTTCTTCCTCTAATTAAATTCTATCCCAGTTTATGCAGGCTGCACTTAAAACTATGAGTTTTCCCTTCTCAGGGAAGTTTTGGTAGTTTACCAAAATCAAAGTATATAAAAAAAGTAAATATTTTAACATTCATTTCCATTTTAGGGATAAAATGTGACAGAACAGCAATGGCAGCCACTACCAGCTTTACTATTATGTTGGGAGTCCATGAGCAGACTACAGGAGAAGTAGTCTGACAGGAACCTTATGATCAACCCAATTCCTGATCTCTAGAAGGAAAAGAGGCAGTGACACGGGTTGAAATGGATTTTTCTGGACAGAAAACTAAACTATGTTCCCTCTACAACTGGGGCATGTCGCCTGCAGTACAACCTCCCTCTTCACCACCAGTTTAGTCAGATGAACAGTGTGAATTCCTGTAGCTCAAGCAGCAACGGGCCGTATCAAGTCTTGAAATTTTGACTTAAGGTGCTTTACAGAAGGTGTGGTAAATGTATTTGGCATTGTAGGAGTTTTGGGGTTTTTTTTCTTTTCCTGTAACTTCAAATAGCCTGTGAAGACCACAAAACAATTGACAGAAAACCGGTCAAAATATGTATGGAAGGTGAGAATGTGGCCCTAAATCCTTTTGATTAAGTTTAAGGCGTTAAAAAGACATTTGTGCAACAAATGCAGTTTGTTTAATGCTTCTACTAAGAATTGAGTCAAAAGTTAAATTCATTAATTACAACCTAATCATTCATTATAGTTTTATTGTGCTGAATGAATCATGTGCCAAATGTTAGATAAAGGTTAAGAGTCATGAGAGGTCACTGGAATACCCACAAGAGAAGCATTAACACATGACAATGGATTATCTCAATCCTCAGCTAATCAACCACTCCATGTACTAACTGAATCTATTGTATTTAGAATTCTCTAAAATTAGCATCAGACAGCGTAGAATAATTACTTGAGCAAGCAAATAACAAACACAATAATAAGAAGATCCCTCACATTTCCCCACTGCAGGAAATCAATATGTTGGTAAATTTATTGAAACCCCATTACATGAACTGGGTAAGTTGCCTAAAATGATTCCAGTGTCTTGGAATATTTACTGAAGATTCTAAAGCTTCCCAAAAGTCAAATAAATCCTCTCTTGTGTCCCTTCAGAAGGAGAAATGAAAAGATTGCTCTCACTGTAAGGCTATATATAGAGTCATTGTTCTGTATTTAGAACATTCTGTTTTCAGCTAGATCTTACTTGCTCTAGGCTGTCAGTCATCTTTAGATCTCCTGCCTGCAATAGCAATAGGTTATATCATATGCACTTGATTACAGGTCATAACAACCCCAAATTTATGATTGTCATGAGTACAATATCTTTACTCTTTGTATTTATCTGGTTGAGAAGTCAATTGCTTTTCTCTACCCTGCTGTTACTTGGAAGAAAAAAGATATTCATGAGAGAACAAGCTATGAATATGTTGGCCTTTTACTGTTTCAGTATTAAAAATTGAAGAAAGGCTACAGTTGCTTTGAGCAGAAACTAAGAGATTGATCCAGAGCCCTTTGAAGTCAATAAAAGTTCTCATGATATCAGTAAACTGCAGAAGTCAGTCCACATATCCAAGTCTCATACTTGTTGTCTCATACTTGACTGCAGTCTATTGGACACATAATTTTGGGAGGAAATTCTGACAATAGCTGGTAGCTGCTACTGGAAAGTTATCAATCACACATAAGAGCATGGTTGTGACAGCAATAACTACCACAGAGTCTTGAGCAGAGCATTAAAGAGAAACATATTTTAGAAATCACTTCCACAAATGCAAAATTGCTCTCACTTTGCAATCCACAATACAAATTTTATCTCAAAAAGCTCTAAGAAGTGTTGATATACCCTGAGTTGTATAGTGAAACAAAGCTAACTCTGACCACACTGATATGTCACATACTGCATTGTAGTGCTGTGCAAAGACCATAGTTCGGGTCCCAGAGGACTTTCTGCCTGAGCAAAGCACCAGCCTCTGAAGGGCTGAACAGCACTGTCGTGTCACTGTGAGGATGGGTACTGATCCAGTAAGTAGGAGCTGTTTCATAGTGCTTTTAAATATTTGTAGAAATACTCCTCTGAGTACACACAGACTCCTGAAACACACGTGTGTGGAAGTTATGTTGGAAGGGTAATGACAAAGTGGAAGCTCAAACCAGGCACCTAAGTGGCCCTGTCTTCAAAGGTTTTGAAAAACTAATAGCTCAAAAACCCCTCTGGTGACAAACCACTGCAACAATAAAATCCTTGTCTTTCTCGGGTTCTGCAAACTCTAAATGTTATTATGTTATTTTTCAACAAGCAATTCCCTAATCTGTAGACAATTTTTGAACCATAGGTAAATATGCTAACAAAGGCATTCTGCATTAAAGTAACAATTTGAAGTTTCTATAAAGAAACGAAATCTTCCAGCAATATATAATTTGTACTGCAAACACCTAAAAACAATGTAGTTTTCAGTTCTTTCTCATTCTTTTTTTTTTCCTATTCACATGTCTAAGATGCAATTGAGACTCATATATGGCTAAGTGATAAATACCTTTGTTGTAGTCATCATCAGGTTTTAGTTAATATTTTAATTATTAGATTTCCTCAGTAAACTACAGGATATCAGAGCAAATGCGTCTTGTTTCTGCAGTTTTTAAATACAGCTCTTAACTCTTACAGGAGTTTTTAAGTAGAGCTTTTAACTTTGTATTATTTAATTTTTTTTAATATTCTCAAGAGTTGAAAATGAACTTAAGATATCAAGAAAAAAAAATCTTTGTAGGAAACACAGCTCATAAGCTTTAGAAATTCGATTCTTGCCATGTAAGCACTTCCAACTGCGAACAAAGATTATCACTATTTGATTACTGGTGCACAGAAAAATGCTAGTGTTTCACTCAATAATCCACCTGTAATATATGCCCTCACAAAAACAAACCTCCCCTAGATGGTATTCAAGTGACAGTCATTCACAGTAAAAGAACCATTACAGATGGTCTTTTTTCATTTTTTAAAAGAATTTGAGTTTGCATTTGTTTCATTTTTTTTTTAAATCACTCATTTAAAAAAAAGGTCTACATTAAGGCTATCAAGATTATCAAGTGACACATGCAATCTTTTGTAAGACAATAAAAAGCACCAAACTTTGAAATGAGTTGAATACATGTACATATACATGCATAAATTCTATTTTTATTAGAACCTGAAAAATTTTTATTTGGAAAATGTTTTTAACATGAGGTTCAATTAAAAAAAAAATCCATATATGAATTCTTTAGCACTTTTCATGTGAGAAATATTAACAGTTGCTGCTGAATGGAGGGACCTGTGCTGCAACAACTACTATATTAGGTATTCCCTTCATTGGTACCCTTCAGTAAAATATTAAAACAGAATTATTTGTCATTGGAGTTATATAATATGCTCAGCTATTATTATAAATAATGAAGCTAGTCTTCTGCTTCCAGATTTTCATACTGCAATTCATAATTCCAAAAAAGAGTAGGGGGTTTAAAATATTCAGTATTAGCTAGAAATGAAAGCTGCTGGTTTTATTGCTGCTTGTGGAAGTTTTAATTTTATGTCGTGTTAAATACATTTAAGCAGGCAACACATGTGGAGATTTTTCTTCTGAAATACATATGAAATTTCCAGTGATTATATTGTGAACTTAGTCCTCTAAATGTAAATATTCTACATTGCATTTTACCATTCCCAAAAAATTCAGCCACATCTCCACTGTTTTCTGCTTAGCAAAACATCCAAAGGAATAAGAGATGATAGTCTGAGTTGTTAAACTCAGACACAGTAAAACATATCTAATTATTTCAAATAGATGCTATACTCCTTGTATTTTTTTTCACACCTATTACATTCAGAATAATTGAAAATCCTGTAAAACTCCTCCACACATTTCTTCAAAACGATGTCTCACACAGAATGTACTTGGAGGTAATCAGCATATAAAATACTCTATTTCTTTCATACATAACAATTTGCATTCATCAAAACTGAGTAGTTGCTATTTTTTATGTACAACTAAAACCACTCAATGACAATATTGGATAGAAGAATGAAATTTCTTGACACCAATAACCCACAAAAACCTGAAAAATGTGATAGCATGCAGAAGTTCAGGAAGCACTACAGTCTGATGATTCAGGCCTCTGATAGGTACAGTAACAACCTCAAATTAAGGCTAGATCCTAAAATAACAATGGCAATCAAGCATATGAGACATCAAACAACCCCACAGCTTCATAAGGAAAATGTGTTTGAAAATGACACAGATATTAAACGTCAAGAACTGTAAGCCATGAAAAGAGGAGTCCTTTATCTTAAAACAAGACCTGTACCTTTACATAAACAGAAATAACAATAAAGCAATAAATTGTAAGGGACCTTTGCTTCACCAATAATATGGGTGTCTCAGACAGGCCTTAGAAAAGGAAAACCAACAACTTATAGTCTGTGGAACAATGTAAACTGACCAAGATTCAGTTTCACCTGATCAAATTCATTTATTCATTAATCACAAGTGCTTAATCTCATCCAGAAGAAAACCTTAAAAAAGGTCAACTGCATCCCAGAATTCTTAATTATTCCTGTAAATTGCATTGAAAACTGAAAATAACTAATTTGCACACAACTGTCTACAGTTTGAAAACAGATTTCTGTTATGCAGGATGAACCAACCCACACAGGACTCAAGCAAGGTCTTTCCTTAAAAACTTCAGAAAAATCTTACCAATTATCTGCATATACTTTTGATAACCAACTAGACAGTTAATCTGGTCAGCATCTGAAAGTATCTAGATTGAAGGATAAGTAGCAAATAACTTTATTTATATTTTTTCATAGTGAAAACCAAAACCCACTGCATTTACAAGAGATTCAGAACTATGATTTTCAGTGGCATCTGAGCTAAACTAGTGGTATATACTAGCAGGAAGTAAAGGGCACTGGCAGACAGATAGAGTCCTCCCTGATCTGGCAGAGACATCTTTGAGAGAAAGATGCTTATTTACTAGTAGGAAAATCACTGAAATCCAGAGGTTGTTGGTGCCTCACCAAAGTTGTTTTCACTGAACCAGCTGCAGAAAAAAAAGCATGAAATTTTTGTTATAAAGCTCAGCACACGTATGAATTGATTATCTAAAATACGTGGACTAATGTTGCAGTGGGGATACTGCAACACCTTTATCCAACCAGGAGTCCCGTGGAAAAGAAATATATACGGACGGATTCTTGCTAGATGTTTCAGAGATGTTTATTTCCCCAGCCGCATAGCCGGGCTCTGCCGAGGGACTCTGCCACAGTCACAGGACCCGAGCTGCTTTGCCCGCGCAGGGGAACACAAACCAACCAATGGGGAACGAGGCTGAGCAGGGGCAGGGAAACCCCGTGCCTCCCTCAGGGCTACAGGGCGCGGGGGAGGGACCCCAACATCTCACCCGTTTTATTTTAATAAAAGGAGAATGAAGACAACTGGATAACCATAACAAGAACTGCTTCAAAACAAAACAAGCCACCCTCCTGAGTCTTTAAATGTCCAAACAGATTCTCCGGAACACCTTAGGGCTGACAGAAGGGAGACAGAACTCTCTGGACATGCCTGTGGGGAAACTGAGGCAGGAGAGGGTTCAATCTCTTCCCTCCCCCTTTTCATCCCCCCAGCGGCATTGGAAAAGGATTTTTGGGGAAACAATTGGCAAAGGCAGGGTTTTGTGAGGGAAACCATGGATGAAAAAACGGATTGGGAATACACTGGGGGTAATAGGACATAGGGTAAAAGGGAAAGGTGGGATTAGGAAAGAGAGACTGTAGGGGGGGTTTACAATGGAGATATTGTCTAACATGACTACGATTTTTTGCATATATACTGCCTTTTACAGGAACACCATCAGGCCCAGTGACCTGAGATGCTTGTAACCCTTTTCTACCTTGTATGATTTTGAATTCCACCACCTCTCCATCGCCCAAGCTTGGGATGCATTTTTCAGGGTTATTCTTTTTAATAGCAGTTCTATGCACGAATATGTCTTGCTGGTTATCACATCTTGTTATAAAACCATAGTTTTGTTTAACATTATACCATTTCACTGTCCCTAAGATCTTAGCTACTATGGTCTTTTCCTTTTTCCGAGTGGCTGCTGTTTTCTGTCTCGCTGTGTATTTGCTGTCTCTTTCGGTCGCTCCCGTGTTGGAATTATCGGCGCTGCTGGTTTCGGCGCGCTTTTCCCAGGGTCGCGTTTGGGGCCACGCGGGCCGGGCCGGGCCGGGCTGCGCCGCTCTGTTCTCCGTGCGTCGCCTCCTCTGCTCTCAGCTGCGTTGCCACTGCCAGGGGCTGCACCCACGTCTCGGCTGGGCCCCCAAGCGATGACCCCCCCGTGCCCCGCTCCAGCGCGCGTTTCGGCTGGGCACGACTCCGCTCCGCCGCTGCCAGCCGCCGCCCGCGCGCCGCCCCTCTCGTTCGGGCGCTCACGGGGCTCGCTCCACCACGCGCTGCGCGGGGCCGGGCGGGCACTGCCGGGCCGCGCCGCTCCTGCCGCGCCTCGCTCCGCCACCGACACTGTGGCCCGCGTGGCTCCGCCCGCGCACGGGAACCGTCTCGCTGCTGCTCGCAGAGCGCTCGGTGCACGTGGCCTGGGTCGCACGGTCCCTGAGCCAGGCTTCCCTTCACCAGGACACAGCTGACATTGCTCAACAGTCTCGGTTATTAAATAATATTCACGAAAATATTCTTCCATCGTCATATATTTTGACTCAAATATTAACTGGGTCCAAACGGTCTTCCAAAAGCTCTTGGTAAGAATTAAATCCCAAGAAACAGAGAAAAAGTCCTTAAACAACCATGCCAGGAAGTGTTTCAGTTCTTTCTGAGCTTGAATCAAGCTAAAATTTACAAACCGTTGTTCAAGAATCATTTTAAGTTTAAGATAAATGTCCATATGCGGCTCTGAAAGCCAAGAGTCTTCCCACGGTTCCTCCATAGTTTAGATATGGAATAGCAAAACAAAACCAAGAAGAAGAATCCAAAGTTTCCAGGGTTTACTCACACAAAGTCGCTTAGGGATCGGGGATCGTTCTGCCCTCAAATCTCCACCATATTGTTGCAGTGGGGATACTGCAACACGCCTATATCAAACCAGGAGTCCCGTGGAAAAGAAATATATACGGACGGATTCTTGCTAGATGTTTCAGAGATGTTTATTTCCCCAGCCGCATGGCCGGGCTCTGCCGAGAGACTCTGCCACAGTCACAGGACCCGAGCTGCTTTGCCCGCGCAGGGGAACACAAACCAACCAATGGGGAACGAGGCTGAGCAGGGGCAGGGAAACCCCGTGCCTCCCTCAGGGCTACATGGCAGGGGAGGAGACCCCAACAGACTAAAACTAAAATGCATTCCTCTCTAGTTCTCCTAGTTTGTGTAATATATTCAGTAAACATTTGACAAAAAATTTTAAACATGGCCTAACTGAATACACACAGTTCACAGAGGGAAACAGGGTAGCAGCCTTGTAAGGATCCTTCATCAACCACTAATGAGTTAGGCATATGGTAAATAAAGAAGGGGTTTTGTTGGTTCTTTTGGGGGAGGGGCAAGGGGAGGGAAGGTGGTGGATGTGGGTTTTTCCCTCTTTCTTATATCAGAACAGTCCAGAATTGACAGTCACAATTTCTCAGTTTCTTCAGTTTGTATTAGCCAAACCCTGAACATCCAGCCACTGAACAACTGATCTCATTGTCCAAAGTAGTTACCTGGACTATTGAGGAACTTCTGCATTTTTTCAATGCCTTCTCAGGAAAGGAAACTGAAGCTAAGCTAAAAGATGTGATGAAAAAATTTGCCAGTGTTGGGAATAGTTTAAAAGACTGAATCATTTGGTAACCAGATCAAGAAATTCTGTGGGTATTGCTGTTTGCCACCACAAAAGCCAAGATCATCAAGGATAACATTGTACTCCCTGTTGTGGTACCTCAGCTTCTAATGAATTTAGCCATCTGATTATGCAGCATCATTCCTCAAAGTACAGCCTTCTGAATGTGGCATTTCTGGGAACAGCACCAAAGTATGACAGCAATCACTGTATGTGTTGTTAATGCCTGTGGCTAGATTTTGTATTTTGGAATACCTTGAGGCATTGGGTAATGTGGATATCAGGCAATTCCTGTGATGATTTACAAAGTCATAGTACATCTAAATGCACCATGGCAATTACTGTTTGATAAATGATGTAGTCTTAGGAAGAGAGGACACCCTTCCTTCCAAAAGATCCATTATGAAATAATAGAAGTTATAAAGGGATACAAAGTCACCTAGTACTTAGAAGCACTATACAAAAAAGTACTGGTTCTATTTTTATGAATATAGTAAAACATAAAGTAAATCATGGGGTTTTGTTTTAAAAGATGACTATAGTTTAAAAAGAAAGGTATTCTACTGATACAGTCTTTACCTAGAGCAAGGTAAATACAAACAAAAATATCCTTAGAATTCTCTATACTCTTCCTTTTTTAGAAAAAGGAAGTATCCAGGCAAAAGCTCTAAGTTATGTCTACATGATCCTAAGTTTTATATCTCTGATGTTAAGTTTAAGTGATCTAGGACAAATTTTTCATTCATGAGTGCTGTTAAGTCATGTTTTGCCTTGAGTAAATTAGTATCTCAGCCTTAGTAATGTCAAGGGTCTGCAATTCACAGCCCTAAGCCACTGAAGCAGTGTTTTCCACAGCCCTCCATAACATCATTTTTCTTTTCCCCTTGATCTTCTCACTCTCTAGGTCTTGTGGTGTTGTTATCAAAATCTTGCAACTGCAAATCCCAATACTTTTGTATGGCAGGTACTTGTGGGAATAACTATCACTACAGTAAGAATGGTCCCTCTTTTGTCCACCCTCCTGCTTCAGCTTTCCTTACCTTTTGCTTTGTAGACTTTAGTTTACAGTACAGAAGCCCAATATGTAGTGCATAGATACGCAACACTTGAACCTAAAAATTGCCATACTTCAATCAAGATTAACACCCTTTGTGCAACAATACATATGAAAACATAGAATGAAAATTCTTTCTATGTTTCTAGGCTGACAGCCCAGGAAAAAAGAAAGATGAAGTCACAGGATCACAGAATCATTAAGGCTGGAAAAGACATCCAAGATCATTGAGACCACCCACCCTTTCACAGAACACCACCATGTCAACTAAACACCACTAAGTGCCAAGTCCAGTCACTTCTTAACACTTCCAGGGATAGTGATTCCACCACTTTCCTGGGCAGCCCACTCCAATGCTGAACCACCCTTTCAGTGAAGAAATTCTTCCTGATGTCCAACCTGAACATCTCTTGTTACAGACTGAGGCCATTTCCTCTTGTCCTTTTCCTGGTTGCCTGGGAGATGAGGCTGACCCCCCCACCCTGCTACAACCTCATTTTAGGCAGTTGTAGAGAGCAATAAGGTCTCCCCTGAGCCTCCTTTTCTCCAGGCTAAATAGTCCCAGCTCCTCATTTGCTCCTCATAATGACTTACTCTCTAGACCTTTCACCAACTACACTGCCCTTATCTGGACATGCTCCAGCCCCTCAATGTTTTTATTGTAATGAGGGGACTACAGAACTCACTGCAGTACTCGAGGTGTGGCCTCACTAGTGCTGAGTATAGGGGAGCAATCACTTCCCTGGTCCTGCTGGCCACACTGCTTCTGATACAAGCCAGGCTGCCATTAGCCTTCTTGGCCACCTGGGCACACGCTGGCCAATATTCAGCCAGCTGCTGACCAGCATTCCCAGGTCCTTTGCAGCCACTCTTCCCCAAGCCAGTAGTGATATATAGGGTTGTTGTGACTGAAGTGCAGGACCCAGCACTTAATCTTACTGAACCTCATACAGCTGGCCTTGGTCCATCGATCCAAGCTGTCCAGATCCCTCGGCAGACCCTTCCTACCCTCCAGCAGATCAAAACTCCCACATAATCTGTGAACTTCTGAGAATGCACTTGATCATCGATAAAGATGTGAAATAGGACTGGCCCCAACACTGAGCCCTGGGGAACACCATTTGTGGCCACCTGACAGCTCACTGTAACTCCATTCACCACCACTCTCTGGACCCAGTCATCCAGCCATTTTTTAACCCAGCCAAGAGTGAACCTGTTCAAGACATGGGCTGCCAGTTTCTCCAGGAGAATGCTAAGGGAGACGGTGTCAAAGGCTTTCTTGAAATCCAGACAGACAACAGCCTTTCCCTCATCCACTAGGCAGGTAACCTGGTCATCAAAGGAGATCACATTAGTCAAGCAGGACCTACATTTCCTAAACCCATGCTGGCTGTGCCTGATCTCCTGGTTGTCCTGTACATGCTATGTCATGACAGTCTGTGAACTTACTACTTTCAAAATCACGGCAGATAGGCAAGAGTGATTCCTGGCACAACTTTAGTTACGTCCAGATCAGAGAACCCAGAAGCATTTCCCAGTGTGAGCTATATTCTGATTCTGTATTTTGGCTAGACTCAAATCTTCACCTTCTTCTCTCCTTCCCTAAAGTGGCCATTTTGTGCATTTCTGAAGTAAGATTGAGCTGTGTTGCAGGTTTGGGGTTTATCTCAGTCTAGATATTTGAAAACCATTTTTCCTTATACAGTACATTAGCCAAATCAAAACTAAACAAAGAAAGAAGAAACAAAAATAAATTAATAAATTCATACCTGTGTTCCTTTTCTCTCTCATCCAAAGCAAACTATTCTTAAGATATATGAAAGACTCTGAAAAGCATGTAACAGTTTAGACAAAGTCTAGATTCTTCATCTAGTTTTTTCTTTTTTTGGTGGAATAATTTTTATGTTTTTGCAAATAAAGGCAATTTATTGGTCTAGAAAGTTGAATTCTTCAGCCAAACTTTTATCAATCTTCTCTAGAAAACTACTTCTACTCTGAGATATCTTTTTATAGAAAATTCAGTGCTTATTTATTCATAGAAAGTGTGTACTATAAATAATCAATCCTGGTACATGTCAGAGCAGAAAAATAAATTGGTGTAAAGTAATAAAAAATGATGTGATTAAGTTTTTTTAATCCATTTTCTTCCTTCTGTACTTGCAACTTCTACCTGTCTAAACATAAAATCTACATACTAGAAATTAGCATGGATTAAGAACTAAAATTCTGATGAGACATAAACTTCCTGTTAAACAATAATCATCTAGAGGGGACAGATGAATTTAAAACATAAATGTACCTTAAAAATCACTTAAGTTCTAAGCCTATTTACACGCAGTAAAATGTGCACCATGTTCAAGAATCTCATTTTCACCACCTCCTGTCATTCACCTTCATCTTCACCTTAACTTTTCAGAATCACAATGTCAAGAAGGTTAATGCAGTTACATGAATTTGTGATGGATCATTTCACTCAGATTTGCTAAGGCAAACATATATAGCTGGCTGGTAAACAATTTCCTCCACAGAGAACAAGTTCTTAGCTGAAAAGAGACCTCTGCCAAATCAATATACTAAATTATGAGATATTAGCTGCAAAAGGAGGGGGGGAATCCTGGAACCTGACAATCCTTTTTTTTAAGCAGTAAATACTTCTAGACACTCAGATATTAGGCACGGTGTCACTGAAGACAATGGTATAAACCAATGCAAGAACAGTGTTAATGAGATCTTAGTCATGCTTGTAATCTTTTAAATATACAGCTCGCAGCAAGTGAAGAAAAATTGCTCTCAAAATTGCTGTTCTATGCATTATATCTGTTTATATATATAAGGGAAAGTCGCTTATTAAGAACATGAAAGGCTACCACTCTGCAACCTCTGAGGAAAAATTGTTTTCTCCTGTCTGCTTTATTTCTTACCAAATATGTACAATTTGGAGCTAAGCAGAGTGTATCAATTCTGTTTTAAAAAGTGATCAGAAAAAAGTTTTGTAACTATGGAATATAACTTAGATGTGTCATAATGGTACAATGGCGATTGCATGGTCTTTAACAACTATTACATTAATTTCTTTAAATTATGTATATGAGTAGGATGAAGACACATTCTACTCTAATTTTCTTCCCTTCACCCCCATGTAGCCGTGACAGAACCATTAAAACCCACAGTTTGTTAAGCCTGCCTCTATATAATCCCAGGTAAATTTCTTCACATTCTTCATGCACTTCTCTGCAAAACTAGTTTCTCTGAGACACTGCAAGTTAATAGTAAAATTTGGCATGTAGGGGGAAAAAACCAAACAAAAGCACACAGACAGAAAAAAGGACACAAAACAAAAAAAAAAAAAAAAAACCCCAAACAAAACAAAACAAACAAACAAAAACCCCAAACCAAAAAATCCAACACCCCAAAAAGCCAAGTATTTGAAATGAAGCAAAAAGATTACTTTTTATGATTCTTGGGGCAAACAGCATAAAAAAACCCAAAAAAGCAAACATTCCTAACTAAAAATATAGTCAGTGGTGATACCACTGGATATGGTTTCCTTAAACAGCAATGGCTTTCTTTCAATAAGTACTTTATTAGGATAAAAAAAAATTTTAAAATATTATTGAGAAGAAAACAGACTCAATTTCAAAGTGCACAATCTAGATTTCTACGAGGGATGATGATATTGAAAATTGTACTTTTACCTTGATCAGTAACTTCTACATTGCACCCCCTCAGACTAAACCAAACCCTCATACCCAAAACCATCACCTCCTGTTGTAAATACACCTGATTTATATCCTGCTGTTTTAAGTTCTCCAGAACACAGTATGTGAACTGCCACTCCTCCTCCTACTATATACTCTCTATGCTCTTGTATGTGTATATCCCTGTGTGTCATCATATTCTTTTTCTATGGAAATTAATCATGTTAACCTTCCTTTGAAACTGGTTGTCTGTCTGCAACCCTGTGCCTGTTTACAGACTCTGACTAGGATGGGCCTCTTGAGGCAGTAATAAGCAAGAGAAGGAAAACACCCCACCAAACTGGGGATGATGAATAAGAGAGAGAGGGGTTGGGTCATTTAGGAAGCACCATTTTTCACAGAGGAGAAGGTAAGAACTGAAATACGCAATCTCCTCGTCTCAGACATGAATATGCTTAGTGCCTAGCTTTCAGGCCTTAAGAGCTAGAAGTGGTGTTACAAGTGCTATCACTGCTGTTAAGAAATCCATTAATTGTCTCCCAAAATGGAACTGCCCTTTGTCCATCATCTTTATTGATGTCTCAAGCTCCAGACAGTATCTTCTCCAATTTGCACATTTTGTTTCCTCTTGAATAAACCAGCTCTAACTGGTTTCGGGAAGCAGTGAAGTATCAAGCCTCACCAAATGACCGCTCTCCAAGGGCAAACAGAAAATGAAATCTACCACAGAATGATGTTTCTGTGAAGTGTCATTATCCAGTGATCATTTACTTGTATACAAAATGCAAGACTTATTTAGTTTTCCAATCTTATCTATTTAATAGCTAAGAGAATTCAACACACTGGCGCTATTACAACTGCTCCCATCTCCTGTCCTTTCTACAGCATTTCTAGTGTAACTTCTACATTGCTAATGTAATTTTCATTGCCAGAACAAGAAATCCTTCCCAATAAGACACTCGAATTCAACATAAGAGAACTGCTAAAGCAAATGGGGTTTCTACTTTATTGGCCACCATATTGACCAGTATTACACCTTTATTATGACATGAGTGGAAAACATTTCACAGGCTCTGGGATGCTAAGACAAATTACAAAGCTACAGAAAAAGAAACAAACAAACAAACAAACAAACAACAACAACAAAACTTGCAGAAGAGGAAGAAAGAGAAAATTAAATATTCTACCTACATGCTCTAATTTCAGTTTTCTCAAGCTAAAATTTTTATAGACAGGACAGATCTAGACAAGAGGACAATTCACTAGAACATCTTATTTCCAAAGCCAACAGGAAAAAGAAAATACAGGTTGAAAATACAAGAATAAATATATCATTTGCTACACTACAGCACAAAAGAGAATCAGCCAGCTCTTCTAGTGAGGAACTTTAGCTTGTGCTTCCACGTCTCTCTATGACCATAACAACTTGGTGTAAGGGTAATGGTACATGCTAACTGCACCATTAATCCCCTACATTTCAGTAACATCACCCCTCTATACCAGATCAGAGCAGATAAATCAATGCAGCATGCATTTCACAGGACAATAGTATAAAAAGCTTACTGGCTCTTCTAGTTTACTCTTTTTTTTTTTTAATGTAAGTGCCAGGTGGCCTGCATTGCCATATTCCTAAGGTGCTGTATTTGAAACATCTCTATGTAAAGATGACATCAAACCAACGTAAACAAGAAGCATGTATCTTCAAAAACTGTAACTCACAGCTTCAACATCTTGAGAAAAAGAAAGACATAACAAATGTAAGATTAAACAAAGTAGTGCATTTTCTTAATAAGTGTTGGACTCTAGATCAAAGCAGTAAGTCTACCTATCCTGCACTGTAACTTGTGTACCTGAACAAAATCAAATATTATCACAATGAGCATGAAATTAATATGCTAGGTCTCTCATCCAGCTCCACGATTAATTTCCAGTTATGCCAACTGTTATTATTTAATCTGTCAAAACCACTGGATCTACATCATCTGTCCCCAAATTTACCACCTGCACATTTGAAAACTACACACACTGAACATTTCTAATTCAGGCAGCAGACCTACTGCTGGCTGTGTTAATACAAAATCACAGCCTCAGGCACCACAGCTCATCTGTCCAGCTGTGCATAATTGGAAAAAAGTTCTACTTCCCCTCACACCATTGTGTACTGAGAACTGATCTTTGCTTTAATGTAGATGATATAAAGTGCAGTAGGCAGACATAATAATAATTACATTATTGGTGGAGATATATTTGGATTGAGAGACTATAGCAAACAAATCAGTGACTGTATCTGACTGAGAAGGAACACAATTGATGAATGTTGTCCTGAAGTGCTGCATTGGACTATCTGCACTAAAGTTTGGGTGAAGGGTATATTCCATACAGCAACAACTCAGCTGCTTCCTCTAGTTGTTGCTATAATCTTTTTCCACTCTTTGCATAAGACATCCGATGAAATCCAGATACACTCCTACTACTTAATTAATTAGTTTTAATTAATTAATAGAGTTTTGCTAATGGCAGATGTACCTGGGCTTCCCTCTTCTTGGATAATTCTTCTGGAATCCAGAAGAGGATTTTTGCTCCTTTTTTTTTCCAAGAATCACCTATAAAATAATATTGAAATCTATGATCCAAGAAAAGTCCAACTGAACCTCCAGGGGAATTATTTACCAGTATGAAAATGCTAGTTTGGAGAGTAGGCAAAACTTGAGCACCACCACAACTAATGAGATAACAGAATGAAAAGGTGAACAGACTGGATCTGAATACTCCATCTAAAACACACCTAGTTTCTTTGACAAGCAAATCCAAGAAACTTCAGAAAGAAATCACAGATGGAATCTGCATAATCATTTGTCTTCATAAACACAGTCACCAATAAAATATGCATTGAGACAGTACACGGTCTTATATCATCTAGCATACTCTTTTAGTGTGCATAATCATCCAATGCTTATAACAAGCTCTTCAAGGAAGGGATGGAGATGCATTATTTTTCAGAGCCTATGCTTCTTTTTTATTTTTCAAACAAAGGTTTGAAGGCAACTTCATTAGCAGAGTTAATGGGAAGTTGGGAGAAAACTTTGAAGCATTTTATATGATAGTGCCAGCTCTGTGGAAATAATCCATACTATTTTATCCAAATACTTTCTCCCAGAACCTGACCAAAAGCCTCTTGAAATTAACAGGTATCTTTACACTGAATACAACAGACCTCATTGTATCACATTAATCTGTCAATGGTCTGTTTATCTTGGTCCTGTTGCACAAGTCTTTTAATATTGGTGGTTTACGCTATGTCCAACAAGAAAATGAGTAAAAATGTATTGTACATTAGAGAGCATATGCCTTATATCTTAAATGGTGTCCTATATGAATAATATACTATTTTTGTTTATTTCAAAAGGTACTTCTGGAAAATATTCACAGTAGATCAGAAAAGGTAGACTCCTATCTCAAAGAATAAACATATTTGTTGTACAATTTTAAGGTAATTTGTTCTGTACATCACCAAGTACTCAAAAGAGGTATTTAATGGATAAGTGGCATATAAGCGATAAATTATATATGTTGGAGTAAAGTAAGTAAAGAAATACAGAGAAAGGGGGACCAGGGGAGAGGGGAAGAAAAGCTTATTTATTTTCAGAGGAAGAATTCTTCATTGTATAATTAAACTATTGATAATTGTTGAGTAAACCCCTGCTCTTTTTAATAGCAGAGTTCTGTGTAGTGTCTGCAAAAAAGTTTATTTAAGAGGAGAAAAACTGTCTGGCACATCTACTTCCAAGAAAGATTTATGGAAAACTTAAGTCTAAAATCAGTACTACAAAAGTCAGTAAAAAATGAAGATATAAGAATAAACACTAAAAGTGTGACTCGATTCAAAATTCTTTTATTTCAAAAGAGACTATCAGCTTTGTCCTGGTTTTATTACATTTGGATGGATACAAAGTAGGGGTTTTATATATCAGAAGTCAAAAGTGTGATGTATAATGTAGTATTTGTTTATTGGAATAGAAAAAATAGGTGTTTGGAGTTGATTACTGAAAAGTCTGTTTTGGAGCAAAAAAAACCTCCAAGCAGGAGATTTACTTAAGTCTGTCCATTTACTTTCCACCAGAGTTTAAAAGTGTAAAGGAAACCCAGTTATAGAAAATATAACTAATTTATTTGAGCCCTCTCTATGTTATTTATCTAAACAGATTTTTGAAAGACTTGTTGGCATTAAATTGCATATCTTCTCGCTCAGGGTCCGAAGTGACATTAATATAAGAAGCTTGATCACTAACCCAGCTGTGTCTGACAACAATATCACAAGATACCACATGATGGCACTGACCAAGATCGCTGGTCAGTCCTGGAAAGACTGTTAACCTGACAGCAACACTACAGAGCTTGAAAATCTGTTCCTTCCAGGTCTGTACTGGGCCTGCAGCCCACACAGACACTACAGTAACAGCAATTTTCAAAACAATCAAGCCATTAGACCACTTCAATTAACACTTTGGATCAGAAATCCTATTCATGATTGTCCTCTTTCATTTCTGGCTGTCCTAGACCTCTCTTAATTGGCAATGACTACCTCCAGTTAAAGGACAAAGGAAACTGAACTCGTCTGCACAGAGAAACAGTGGTCTATCTCATGTTGTCTATTGCATTCAACAGATGCAAATATGAAAAATACGGCTAGATGGATGTTTGCTACCATCAAATCTTGCCATTAATATTTCATCTGTCTTCTGTTATGGTGAAACATTGAAGTGGCTTAGTCTTAATGATCTGTGTAACTAAATCTCAAAAATACTTTTAATTTATTTCAAAATAAATTCGTACACAAGTACAAATTTCTATTTATATTCATACTATATATGAAATCATAACAGTCACTGCAGAAGCAGTAAGAGTGCCACTCATTTTCAAAGCCTACCTCTCTTGAAAGGCTCAGCCTCCCCATCAAGTTGCAAATCTCAGTTAGCACATAAATAACAGAAGATAGACAAGCATGGAAAATCCTAACTCTCCACTGAAGATAGTCAGTGGTATACACTTACTGAAATACATCCTATGACACTGAGTGGTGTGTGGGCTCAGCACAGAAGACAGCTGAAAGAATCATACATTGTGATATCAGTGACTACAATTCATTTTTAGATTATTACAGTATGAATCTGAGCATTCCTAGCTAGGGATCGTTCCAGCATGTGGTAATGCATTTGGTTTGAATTAGCCATGACACTGGTAAAATCTCACTGCAGATATTACAGGATAAGCCAGTGTTCTACAAGGGCTGCTTCTATTCATGTCAGCTATGCATGCAAGCCATAAAGTGACCCTGTTTCATATACAGCTTATTTTTAATGTCAAAATTCATCCCCATTTGTTTACATGTGTTAAAGAGGGATAAGCTTGCTGGAAACGTCTCCAGAATAATTTCCTACCTTTTAAATTCAACCACTGCAGGCTGTCTATAAAGGTTATCTTTCAATTTTCTATTCTCTACCCTTATATTCAAGTTGCGAAAAGTTTATTACCATTGTGTCCTATCTCATTGCTAAATTTTTTCCAAGAATATTGTCAATAAAACTTGTTACTTGCTCTTCCTCCATTAGATAGCAAGGTGTTTTGTCTTTTTGATGTATGGGGTTTTTTTACTGGTGTTTTTTTATTTTTCTTTCAAATCCAATCTGGGGACTACTAAAACAAACACTGTGTGAAGTGGAGAACTATTAAAAGGTGACATAGTTGAGTACACAACCCTGTCAGATGTGAGGATCGAAATGGCTCACAGCATAAATGCTTTACAAACACTGCTTGAGAGCACCTGAGTTGAACTGTGACAGAGGATAGCTGCAGCTGGACATGAGATACTTATATTGATTTGTGCAGCTCGTGTTTATATTTTATTAGATTTTTATTTCTATAAAGACTCACAGCCTTGTAATTCATTGCACATAACTAACCAATTTACTCATGCAGAAGAGATCTTGAATCCTGATGACAAGTCTTCAAGCGACAGAATGACTAAATTATATGCTGGTTATAGCATGATGCTTATTCCTGTCCTACCCAGGTGGAGCTGTTCTTTACACTATGTGATTCAGCCATCAAACAGCAGCGTGCGTGTTTGAAAGGCCAAGAGGAGGCTGTATTGAGAAACTGTCAAAAACAAACGTGCAAACCTCTGTGTAGCAATCAGTAAACGAGGCTTGAATCACTATTTTGTTAAAAAAAAAAAAAAAAAAAAAAAGCCAAACAGATCTTTGTTTCTATATAATATTTTTAATACAAAGCTTCAGTTAAACAGCTTTTCTTTCTGCCTCTTGCCTTCATCTCTGCATGACAGGTCTCCAGCTGAAGGATGCTATTAGGATAGACATTTTTATCAAATGTAAAATTTTCAGGTGAATGATCTGCCCAAGAACATGGGATCAGCTAAAGAAAAAGTATTTGGAAGACTACAAAACATATAGGCTAGCATGGTGTCTCAAGCAAACCACCAGTTTTATCACTTCTCCTAATTTAATCCAGTTGGCCTGTTCTGTTCACGCTATGAGGCTCTTGTTTGCTCATATTATGATGTCTTTAAAAGAAATGATACTGATCACTGTGCTTTGCTGATCAAGAAAAACGCTTTGGGAATTTCTGAATTTACAGTCCACATGTTTGTGATACAGCGCTGCATTTTAAAACAATAGTGGGCGAGTAATCACTCCCTCTAGAAATGCAGAAGAAAATGTATTTTCTTATCTATATGAATGTATTCCACTAGAGACCAAAACTAAGAGCCATTACATTCAATGACATTTTTTTTAAAAAAAGAATTCAAATTAGCTCTGAATTAGCTTGGTCCTCTTGAGTACCAAGATGTTTTGGATGTCAAACTGAATTTCTGTTTTAGTATTTGGTACAACTTAATAGGTGGTACTTGGACACAAGCCACCAATAAAAATTTGGATCTATACCATACACTGGCATATGAATAGAGAAGAGACAGACAGAGTAATAACAGCTGTATTTATATACAAAGGACTAATAACTTCACAGTTATAAAAATTATGTCCAAATTAAGTTTATTTTTCTATTATTCTGACAAAACTATATGCCACCATAGAGATTGATGTTTTGAGTAACCAGGAACTGCATGACATGTTTTCATGGTTCTCAAACCTTAATGATTCACTGGAATATGATTCATAAGACAATGCATGCAACCCTGTATTCATCAGTATAAGCAAAAAATATTTGGACTTTCCTGCCTTAATCCACATCTGTATAAGGGCTGCCTATACAGAAGTCTCACAGATATTAATAGATAAAGTATTTTGTAAGTAAAATGAAAATAAAATGCAGAGTTCATTTGACACATGAAATCAGTTTGCTTTTACAAAGCAAAGCAGTGCTCTTATCTAGGAACTAAAACTAGTGAAAATAATTGCTTCTTAAGGTGACACATAGTTTATTTCTTTAGTGCTAACTGAGAATTTATACATCTAATAAAAACTTAAATTTTGTCCCATATGATATGGGACAAAATATTACCCTTTAATACATGAGATCTCCGCATCAGCAGTTGTATTTCTATTTTGGGAAGAGAATAGCAGGGATTTACATTTTGGTGTAACTGATTACAAATTCCTCCAATTAAGCTTTGAATTCTAATAATCTAAACACATGCATGTATGTCCTTAACGGTATTAACTTAAAACCAGACTAAAATGTTATCAGTGTTTGCTTTCAACACTGATCAAACATGGCTAAATGGGTGTTTTGAAGGGGGGTGAGGGGGGCGTATTTTGGATTTTTGTGGTGGTGTTGGTTTCTCTCTAAATACAAAACATCCGAACTTGGCCGTGCGTTTCAGCCATCCCTAGGGCAGGTAGTAGCTGCACGGAGGCTGCAGACGGACAGCCGAGCACCGGCACCCTGAACCACAGCTCAGGTGCCGCCGTCCCTCCTGGCTCACCGCCCGGCCGGGGCGCCGGGGCTCCTTCACACGCGGCTCTGCCGCTGGAGGAGTTCTCAGGCTCCACTCCGCCCCTCGTCGCTGTCGCCGCCAGCCCAATCCCGGCGTGCGCCCGAACTTCCCGCTCGGATCGGCTCTCCCGCGGCGGGCGCGGGACGGCCCCGCGGCGGGCGCGCGGCGCTGCGGCGCGGGGGGCGGCGGCTGGAAGGGCCCGCAGCGCCACCTGGCGGCCGCGCCCCGCCTCTGCCGCCGCGTCCCCCGCAAACTTCTCTCCCCCCACGCCGGGCGCTCAAACTGGCCAAGTTTCCCGGCCGCGACGCCATCTATTCTTAGCCCCGCTCCAGGCACGACGGCGGGACACCCGCCCCGACCCACTCCCGCTGCCCGTGTCCCGCACCCTTCCGCAGCGGCTGCGCGGAGCGCGCCCTGCCCGCCCCGACCCTGCTCGCCCGCGAGATGTGTCCGTCAGGGCGGCTGCGGCGGGGCCGCCCCCGCTCCCCGGGGCGCTGCGGGGCTGCCGACGGCCTCTCCCGCGGCGAAGGGGCAAAGCGCGGCTGCCGCGGAGGCGCCCCACGCCGCCAGCCCCCGCCTCGCCCGCCCCCGCCCCAGCTTTGCAGAGAAGCCGATTTACTGCCGAGCTGGGGAGGAGTGGGGGGGGGGGGGGGGGGTGAGCGGCGGTGGTGCTTTTCTTTTATTTTCTCCTTTTCTTTTCCCCCCGCCCCTCGTCCGCGCACGCTGGCTCTCCCCAGTGCCAGTCCCCGCTCCATCACGTGCGGAAGCCCATGCCCATCACAAAAGCGGGCATTTTACCCGTGCCCGGAAAGGAAATAAAGAAAGAAAAAGAAGAAAGGAGAAGGAGAAAAGAAAAAGAAAAAAAAAAAAAAAACAAACCAAGGGGGGGGGGGGGGCAAGAAAGAAAACCCACCACGGAATAGCTTAAGCGAAAGCAGGTGAACCGCTTAATCCAAGAAGAGCCAAGATTTCCTCTGAGCAGCCACCTCCCTTGTCCTCCCCGCCCGTCCCCGTCCCTGTCCCTTTTTGCTTTTTCGTGGCTGTGGTGGTGGCAAGTAAAGTGGTTAACCAAAACCCTACGTGTTGGTTTTGTGTTTCCCTGAAAACCACAGGCGCACACACAGAGCATGAGGTACCGCTCCTGCCCTTCTCCGCGCTTGCAAGAAACTGTGGCTCCGCTCTTTCTCTCTCTGCCTGTACTGCAGATATTTTTCCCTCCTCTCCTCCACACTCTTCTGTTTATTTCCCTGTAAGGCAGAGCTACTTTGTAAACATCTCACACAGAACCTCAGAGCCTTTCCAAATAGCTGATTGCAGCAAAATGCCTCCAAATAAATTATGGTGCAAGGGGGATATTAGGAACGAGACCGAAGTGGGTAAAAAAGAAATAAATTTGCATAAATATGCATATGTGACAACAAGACCGCGTATGATGGTGGAAATGTCAGCAAGAAAGTATCGCTATCAGGATGTGAAAAGTAAAAGCACAGACGACTGCAGCAAACTGCTCGCCCTTTGCCAGAGTACCAACTGCAACACCTCTCCCTCTCTTCCCCCACCCTCGCCGAGAAAAAAAAAAAAGGGGGGGGGGGAATAGAAAAAGCAACAGAAAAAAAAAATTAAAATGAACGCTCAAACTACAAATCCGGTACTCCTACCTTAAAACTGGGATAGCTGCAGAAGCATAGGGATCTTTTTTACACAGCCAGAATCTTTCGGGAAATCCTCTCGGGCTATCATGCAGCCAGGATTATTCACATACGGTTCCTGCTCTCCTTTTTGGAATCCAATGCGATTGGCTTCTCCAAAGGAATGCAACGACCACGAAAGGGGGGAAAAATTAAAAATAACAAGAAGAAAGACAACAACACTGGATTTGAAGGAAACTCGTGTTCTCGGTTGTAAGCGACCTACATTCAGGCAGAAAATTCATTGCAATCAGTGCGAGAGGGAGAGTTGAGTCTGCAAGTAAGAGCTGTGATTGCCTATGCAGAAAGACCGAGCCGCGGAGAGACTGATCTGCAAGGCAAGGCGAGCTGGGAGAGAGAGGGAGATGGGGGGGGGGGGGGGGGTGGAGGGGGAGAGAAGGGGGGGAGAGGTCCAGGCTGTACCAGGCGCTCTCCTCCCGCTATTGGACCAAACTGAATGAAATTCACAAAGCCGCCAGCCAATGGCTCCCCGCAGCCAGCCCAGCGCTACAGAAACCGCATCTCCATCCACAGCCCCCCGCGAAGGAGCGGCGCATCCCCGCGCGAAGCGGAGCCGGCGGAGCCGGGCCGGGCACCGGGGGGCTGGACAGGTGGGCACTGAGCACACGGAGGAGTGAAGGTGTCCCTGTGTGTGTGTGTGTGTGTGTGTGCGCGTTCGGGAGGATCACACAATTCACACTGCCGATCTCTCTGCTCCGTGGTCATGTACAGCAAGTGCAGTCTTTGTTAACCCTTTACAGCAGTAGTTTCTACAGTACCAGCCTGTTGTTCCCATATTCACCCATCTGCGTTTTCATGGAGCTGACAGCATAATTGCACACCAAACAATAAAGCATTTTGTTCCCGTTCCCCATCCTCCCATTAAAAAAAACAGCAAATCAGGCATTTGCCCCGTGCCTCAATCATTTTAAACAGATTTCCTATTTTTTTCATAAGGAGACCAGTCATTTGATGTTCATATTTTACCTAGCTAGCCACTAAGCTAACCAAGTGATGGTCAACTGGGGGTCCTGTGGTTATTGCCAAGTGCTGCAACACAGGGTCTGTGGTTCACTCCTGTGTATAGTATCAGACTGAGGGTGGTTTAGCACATATGTGGTCAGGCCTCCACAGATACACCTTGTTTCACTGCACAGCATGTTCATTTGATCAGTTTAATAATAGCACTTATCACTGTCCTGAGTGCAAGACCCTGCATTGAGAACAGGTGAGAATTGCCTGAGTTCTCTGAGAACAAAGCAGAGAACAAGATAACGGGGTCTTGAAGATCTTTCCATAACTTGAAAAAAAAATCGTATTCATACCTTTATGAGACTTCCTGCCACAAGAGTTGTATTAAACTGAGTTGAGATTTTCAATTCCAAAAAAAAAAACCAAAAAAAACCACCCAAAAACTGTAGCTCTTCTTTTCTAGACCCTTTGTTTCTGCCCCCATGTCAGATCCTCAGTAGAGAGCACATAGTGCTTTGTATTCTCAAATCTGAATTGTCTGTGATATTGAGTTTATCAATCACTTCTATGCTCTCCTGTTTCAAGTGGTACAGGAATATATACTATCTGATCTAATCATCTAGCAGACAACAGTAGGCCTGTTGTGTGTCTGTTCTTATAAAGTATTTTGTTATATGTTATGAAGGATACTTCCTTAAGTGTCACTTAGGAAGGTATGTTTTGGTTTTAAATATTGTAAATCTAAATACAGGTATAATTCACTGACTTAAAATGTTTTAAGAATTGCAGTAGCCACATTACACTGTTAACTTATTTGTCAGAGAAGAAATTATATTTATATTACTTAATTATATGTTTTGGCTTACTTATATTAAGCCACTCTAGCAGCAGGTGTTCATGCAAGTGAATTTTACTGCTTTTGTTATTTTAATAATGCACCCACAATGTGCAACCAATCGTATTGCTTGACTGAGTGAATATTTTGACACATTTAGAAAAGATGTCATCTTGCACTGCCATCTGTCCCAAATTTTGCAGGACAGTCTTTATTTTGATGAATATGTCATGCTTTTTATAAGATAAATTTGGAGGATATTAAAGTATGTGCTAGTTAATCTGAATAATGATCTTCCACCTGTGTTGTACTAGGAGGAGGCAATTTCCTACAGGTTACCAAAGGATCATCTGTAATGTTTGCAATTAATGTTTGCAGCTATGACTTAAATATTCTCAAACACAGCAATAAAACTAAACTTTCCATAGACTGTACGCAAATCTGTAATCAAAGTAAGTAAGCAAAAGGCATTTGGTCAGAACAGCAGAATGTACTTTTCTCCTCTTACAACATTCAGAAAACTAAATGTACAATTGGAATCTGTGTCTTATCTACAGCAATCCACTGCATATTTATAACTCCAAGCAGGAGTCCAGGAGCAATCATTCAGAGAGAAGAATGCAATTTGCTATACAACACCATCACTTCTTACAAGGTTTCATTGTACTCTAGTATCAACCCAACTTTACTTGTTTTGCTGGTTTTGTCTGGGATAGGGTTAATTTTATTCATAGTAGCTAGTATGGGGCTATGGTTTAGTTTTGTGCTGGAAACAATGTTGATAACAAGGGATGTTTTAGTTATTGCTGAGCAGCACTTGCGCAGTATGAAGCCCTTTTCTGCTCCTTATCCCAACCCACCAGGGAGCAGGCAGGGGGTACACAAGGACTTGAGACAGGACAGAGCCAGGACAGCTGATCCCAACTGACCAAATGGATTTTGCACACCATATGGCATCATGCTCAGCTTATAAATCTGGGGGAAGAAGAAGGAAGAGTAGGACAATAAGAGTGATGGTGTTTGTCTTCCAAAGTCACCACTATGCCTGATAAAGCCTGGCTTTCCTGACTGAACACCTGTCTGCCCATGAGAAGTGGTGAGTGAATTTCTTGTTTGCTTTGCTTACATGTGCAGCTTTTACTTTACCTGTTAAACTGTCTTTACGTCAAGTCATGAGTTTCTCACTTTCATCTTTATGATTCTCTCCCCCCATCCTAAGCGGGGAGTGTGGGAATGGCTGCATGGAACTGCATGGGGCTTAGTTGCTGAATGGAGTTAAACCACGATGCTTGTGAAATCTGAAGAAATCACAGTACATGACAGTCTGAGGACAGGCCAAACTCTCCTGAGTTCCATCTAATGCAACCTCTTTATGTGTCAGTCAAACTGAGGCATAATTTGGTCTCCCATGTTCAATGAATGTAAAATTTCCATGAGTTAATTTCTAAATCAGATAAAGTGTGTTTCATACTACTGCTTGAGTTAGTAGCAAGCAAGTATAATGGGGAAGGGCAAAGGGAAGGGCAATGGGAAGTGGGGGGGGGGGGGAGAGGGGAGGGAAGAGAAGAGGAGGGGAGGGGACAGGAGGAAAAGAAAAAAAGAGGAGAGCAAAAAGACAGGGAAGGGAAGGAGAGGGGATGGGAGGTGGAGGGGAGCATCTCAATTTTGTTTCTTTGGTTTTTTTATTCATTCCAAATAATTTGTATTCAAAATTAACTAAATGGAACTAAATGCAGCTGGCAGCTGGTCACTAGTGGTGTTCCCCAGGGCTCATAATCTGGGCCAGACCTGTTTAATATCTTAAACAATGATTTGGACAATGGGATCAAATGCATCCTCAGTAAGTTCACAGGTGACACCAAGTTAGGTGGGAGTGTTGATCTTCTTGAGGGTAGGAAGGCTCTGCAGAGGAATCTGGACAGGCTGCGTTGATGGCCCAAGACCAGTTGTATGATGTTCAAAAAGGCAAAGTGCCAGGTCTTACCCTTGGGTTACAATAGCTCCAAGCAGTGCTACAGCCTTGTAGAAGAGTGTATTGAGAATTGTTCAGAGTATGGCCAGCAGTACTAGGGATTGATTGTCCTCCTGTACTTGGCACTAGTGAGTCCACACCTTGAATCCTGTGTTCAGTTTTGGGCCGCTCACCTCAAAAAGGTCACTGAGGTGGTGGAGTATGTCCACCAAAGGGCGACAAAGCTGGTAAAGGGTCTAGGAAACATGTCCCATGAGGAGTGACTGAGGGAGATGGGGGTATTTAGTCTGGAGAGGAGGAGGGTCAGGGAAGACCTCATTGCTCTCTACAACTACCTGAAAGGAGATTGTAGTGAGGTGAGGGTTGGTCTCTTCTGCCGTATCTCAAGGGAAAGGATGAGAGGAATGGCCCTAAGTTGTACCAGGGAAGGTTCAGATTAGATATTAGAAAAAAAAAATTACTAAAAGAGTAGTTGGGCATTGGAATAAGTTGCCCAGGGAGGTGGTGGAGTCACCATCTCTAGAAGGGTTCAAGAGGCGTCTGGATGTGGCACTTGGGGATATGATTTAGGGAGGATTGTGGTGGTGCTGGGTTGATGGTGGGACTGGACAGCCCTGAGATTGGCTCAGTTGGTTAGTCAGACATGGTTGATAATAATGCCAAATTTGGGGGGCTCAATCCCTGCACAGGGCATTCACCTGATAGTGGGAATCAATGATCCTTGTGGGTCCCTTCCAGCTCAAAGTGTTGCATGATTCTGTGAAGATGATCTTGAAGGTCTATTTCAATCTTGCTGATTCTGTGTGTGAAAATACTAACTTAATGGATGGCAAGAGGGGCTTTCTACAATTGCATGAACAGAAATTGACTCCTTTCCCCCTCCCTGTTTCCTGCTTGGTCTTCTTAATCCAGTTTTCATAATGTCAATGGACTTAGATTTCTTTTGATGCAAGGATGAGCCAGTATGACCCTAATACACTTTATGCAGTTGTAATGGTATGTTTCACCAGCTTTGTGGTGCAAAAGGCTCATCTTCACTAGACCAAAATCCAGAATGAGCCCCATACTCAGGTCACTGGGTGAGTTTGCTTTCTGGGTACAAGGGTGATAACACACAGCAGACATAGTCCTTTGTAAGACTCCAAGTAAATGAGAACTGCAAAAGAAATTAATGTCAAACTGCAGAACATAAAACAAATTAAAAGCAAATAGAATGAGTTCACCAGGTCCACCAAGTAAACAAGAAAAATCCAGAGATTATTTTGCAATGAACATGCAGAAAATTCAAATTTGGGAAAAACAGTAAATGTCTCCTAGTTGAGTAACCCCAAAATGCTGCTTATTAAATTTCAAGAAAGAAATTTGTTTGCTATGTATCTTCTGGTTTGCTCATGAAGGAGAAACTTGATTGATAACTATTTTCACAGAAAATTACATGGAGTAACAAAATTACAGCACAGAAAAATCACATCTATATTTTCAAATTCAAAATCTTTCCTTATTAGTAAAATTAAATGCTTACTGCACTGCTGACTTTGCTACATGCCAGATAAATCAAAAATACACTTTAGAGTCCAACCTGCATGGCCAATGAGATAATTTCAGAGTAGTGTACTGTGGGAACTAATACTCACTCGAATTTCCCAGAGATATGGTATTTGTCATGATACATGCCTTTTCAGTTACATTCTAATTGCATTCGCCTTGCAGTTTTTTTACTAAAACTTTTAATGTCACTTTCTCCTTCTGACAAAGGTTTGAACTAAAAATATTGCAGACATAGAAAATAGCACTTTAAGATCACTTCATGTATTTAAGGGTTTTTTAGAGAGCAAAATACAAGAATTTGTACTAAAAAGCTTCTGAGATGCAACCTTAAACTGCATGAGACAGGTATAGACATTGACTTTAACAGAGACAATATTTCAATTCTGGAAAAGTGGAAGCAGTTGATGGGCTCTGGTCCTCCTTGAGTAAGGACAAAGCTAGAAAATACCATTAAAATTACCTACTGAGGCACATCTCATCATTTGGTCCAAGTGCTTCATCAGTTTGGTTTGATTTTTTTTTTGTTGTTACTGCTTTGTTTTTCATGAAGCCTTTTACTTACTGTTGAACCTGTTGAGCTAAAGTGTATAGGTGGTTTGGTTATTTTTTAAGGTAAATATTTCTCATTGTGCAGATTCTACAGTATCTGATTAAATTTGATCAGTACTTAATTACTGTCAAAGTCATATTCCTGGCTTGTAGTTTCAAAATACTGAACTTCACTTTGGCTTTTTCTATTAAAGAACCTTTTAGTATTAACTTCTTTCAACTTACATACTTTACAGATCATGATTAGTCAACCTTCTAACCTTCTTATTGTTGAGGTAATTAGGTTCTGTTTTGTTAGTCTCTTACTTCAAAGCAGGCTTTCCAGACTATGATTCATCCTTGTAAGGATGTTCTCAATCTTCACTGTTTATCAATATCCTTTTAAAAGCGTAAACTCTGGAATAGGGTATGGAATTGTCACTGGAGTCACATTAATACAGTATTTTACTCCAAACTCTCATTTTTATTTTTAAAAGGAGCACATTTGATCTTGGCCTTTATGTGAGCTGAGAACTCACGTTCCTGGTTACTAATCATGATTTCAATTATTTTTTTCTTGACTTACAAAAAAGCAACTCTCATCTTAAAGTGTGATCTATGTTCTCAGTTTTAACACAGATATTCTGTAAAGAGATCGAGTCACAAGAATGTTTCCTAACATCTATAGAGAACTGTTCAGTTGTCATTGATTTTTTCACTAGAGATGGCAATTCTAAACTTTTCCTGAAATTATTCAATGTTTTCATTGAGATCCTTACTAAGATATTACATGCTTAACCATTGCTGATTTTTTCCAGAAGAAAAAGTGAGTAATAATTAAAAAGGCTAATACTTGTTTTGTGAAGGTCCTCCCTAAGTTAACAATGTGCTTTTCTGAACTGGAAATGGACTCCTGTTTTTGCATACCCTCTCTTTCCATTGATGATTACTCAAAACAAGGTTCTTGCTTTCATCTGAAGCTAGACCTGATTAAGAAGTCAAACTTCTGATCAATCTCGAACAATACTACAATACCAGTATTTCTATGGTGTAGCATCTTTATTCTTCAAAATACCATTCAGAAAAAGATAAGTTAATTGTGAGATAAATTTAGTGGTTATTTTCATTTTACATGTTTGGATATAAGCAAAGAGGATATACAGTGAACTTCTGTGTAGTATATTCTGGACAGCTGAAACCTTGCTGTACCCATGCAGTTCTTGCAGAAACCACAACATCTAATCAACACAGCACAAGGCCTGAGGTGATATTTATAGCTGTAGTGAGTCAAGAAAATCCCTCTGCACATTCACAGTCTACATCCCTATTGCCATTTAGGTCTGTACCTCTGCAGGATGAACCCATGTATCTTCTGAATTAGGCATTGTACCGGTATAGTGTAATCAGGCTCCTTGAGTGCTATGGTAGTTAATATGATTAATAGCAGTAAAAAAGCTCCTACCTCAGGCAAACAGACAAAAACATTCAATAGTAAATCTAATTATTCACTGTGCTATATAATCCTTCCATTTTTAGTGGTTTGTATGGTCAGATTTTGATTCAGATTAATCCTTTTCAGACAATTTCATGTACCATTTACAGAAACACAGAAAGTGCAGTTTGCCCTACGTACACATGGAAATCTTGATTTGGTCTTGACAAATGTGGTAACTTCCATTGATACGAAGGATTATTCTAACCAGAGGCTAGTAACCCATCCCTGCTTCTATTGTCTTTTAGATTAGAAATGGGCACAAAGTACCTTGGAGTAAATCCTTACAACCTGAGTGCAACTTTTTCCGTTTTAAAGTGCAATGCAAACTGATGAGTTCTTAATATTAGAAAGAATTATTTATAGTAAAATTTAAGGATTACAGAAAATCATATACCTAACACCATATAACAGTTTACCAGCATATATATGGATCTTTAACTTCACTTGAATAGCACAGGCAGGAGAGCAGAAATATCATTAAATTAAAGCAGGAAGAAATGAAATGCAGTGTCTAAATACCTAAGGCATATGTCACAGCTCACATTCACTCACAAGTCAGCTCTCTTCAACAACTAAGTTTTAATCTACAGCCACAATGTTAAGGATCTGGATGTTCAAAATCAAATATAATAGCTCTGCAAGTAATTCCTTTGACGACTGGTGGTCTGTAAGACGTTGCTCATAGACCTGTGGACTTCAAAAGAACACCATAGCTGCAAGCTTCAAACAGCAAGTAAGTTTTCTGAAAAAATCATTCTTAGAAGCTGTTAGAAAATCTCGACTTTTGGACTACAACAAAAGACAATTAGAAGATCAGAAGTGTTGGAACTATTTTCCTCTTTGCAAAATAATTGCATAAAAGGCAAACTCAGTAGTAGATAGTGATATCTATTTCCAAATGCTTTTCTCACTGGATTATATTGTTCATGCTTTTCCTAGGCAAAATTATCCTAGTTTTTTTTCTACCCAGAGTACAGTTTCAGCTGGAGTGTGGAGAGTGCTTTCTACCCAAACTAGCATCTATTGTATTGTAGTCTATTGAGAATATATTTTTGAAAATCCACAGACTGATGAAGGCATTGATTCCAAGTCTCACAACTTCTCTCACTGAATGCTTTAGCAAAAGATCTATTACATAGTGACCAGGCAATTCTGGAAGCATTAATGTCTCTGACAGTGTTTTTATAAGAAGATATGGTTACACATAAAAATTCTTTGAAATGCTTCAAGTAGCAGGCCACTTACCAGACCAGAGTGTGAGATCCCCAAGCTGTGAGAACACTGTCAGGTTCTGCCTGTCAGCTGAGCCAGCTATTCATCATTGTTAGCCCATCCCAAAATTGGGGCAATTTCATTCACACAGATTTTAAGTGTTTTACTTTGTAATTGAAAGAGCTAAAGGCATTTACAGACAAGCACTAGTGAAACTAACTCCAGCTTTAGTGCCATACCTCTGACAGAGATCATAATTCCCTGAAATTAAATTAGCAGAAGAAAAGTTTGCATTTGTGTTAACCACTTAGCATAAGGCAACAGACTAGACTAAATGAGCAGTGAATAGAAGTTTAAACTAACCTGTAGTAGAAAAGGAATATTTATTCTGCCACACTGACTGCCAAGGATGGTCTTCAGCAGCAGAAAAAGAGCAAACAACTCGGTATGGGAATAATGTCTCAAACTGTGTCTGTTGCTACTATTTGCTAAGTAAAAGAAAATTGGAGTGCTAACAGAGCACACGAGCTCAGACAATGTGAGGTGGGTCATTAAGCCACAGAAATTTGGTAACATTTGTTTGTGTGCCCACAGTTAATTTTCTGGGATTCTGGCTGAGTTTTGGAAGCGTCACGTACAAGCTGTTCATGCAGAGTCAGTCTGGAAAGACCAGAGAGAAACTCCTAAATCTAAATGGGAAGTACCTCATGAATTTAGCTACTTACAGTACAGGCAAACACTTCTGAGTAACTTCCTCAGAAACACTACTTCAATTTGTAAGCCATTTATAAAAATAAGTTATCTTAATTTCAGATGTGAAAAGACATAGGACTGCTTGACTGAAGAAGAAGAGTTCGAACAAATAATTGACATAAATAAGCATATCAAAGCTATTGAATGGGTTAAATTTATTATGTCCAAGACATTGCCAAATCTTGAGCTGAGAACAGGAAGTTTATTGGCAAGTTTCTGAAAGAGGAGAAATCCAGTGATAAATTGTGAGCCATTTGTCTTCCCAGCCATTAAAGGAAATTCACTTTAAGGATTTTCTGGAGTGTTTGCTGCTGCTGCTGCTGTGCCCACTATAATTTATTAGTGTGTCTGCTGGTAGTATTACCATCAGTAGGAGCTCAGGTGGACCTCCATTAGTGCTATCACAGTACTCATTGGCAAAATATTCCACTGACCTAGACAGGATCTATCAAAAGCTTTCAAAGCTTCATCTGCTGTGGATATCTTTTCTGCTAATTATTTTCAGCAAGTATGTAAGATAATTCCTCAGAATGAGTTATCTAGAGAAAAGCAGCTACAACAAACATAATTAAAAAATAAAACTGTGTTAGTCATCATCACGTTCATTTATTTATAGGCCATATCCTTTTCAATCTTTATCTTCTTGTATGATATTTAGAATATAACCTCTCTGGTAGAGATAATTTCTCCCTGATCTCCACTCAGGTCTTAGTTCTGATTGCCATCTTTGGACACCATCTTGATACATGTTTAAAACTAATATACCTATATGTAATAAATGTAACTAGGCACAGTTATTTAACCGTATGTTGCAGTAGTTTTATGGCTCTGTCACTTGCTTTGACTTAAAACTGTGCTGTATTCATGCCTAGTAATGAAAAGTGGAGGTTCACTGGTTTCTTTGTCTTATATAGCAGCACAAAGGAATTCCAGCCACTCCAGCCAGTGAGTGAGGTTCTCTGGGAGCCCACCTTAAATGACTCTATGCAAACATAAGCAGCCATGGGGAATAAAAAAGGGGAGTTAGAGATGTGCCCCCACCTGCAGGGCTTCAATCTTATCGGCATTATGGAAATGTTGTGGGATAGCTCCAATGACTAAAGTGTTGGAAGTGGCCTCTTTAGAAAGGACAGGGAGGGGACACAAAGGAGGATGCATCACCCCCTCTGTCAGTGACCACCTGGAGTTCATGGGGCTGGGCCTCGGGATGGATGAGGAGCTGACTGAGACCTCCTGGGTGAGGTTTAAAGGAAGGGCAGGGACAGGTGACATTACAGTGGGAGTCTGCTACAGGCCACCTGGCCAGGAAGACTGAGTAAGAGCAACCCTCTACAGACAGGAGATAGGAGAGCCTCATGTTCACAAGCCCTGGTTCTCAACCACCCCACTATCTGTTGGAGGGACAAAGCACCTGTCTCTTAGCAGCCCTTGATCACTCAGTGATCAAGAGAGCACAAAGGTAGTGGTGGATTTCTATCACTTTTTTTCATAACTCATAAAACATTTTGCACCTTTGAAAGTTCATTCACCAGCACCAAAAGTGGAAAAATCAGTTTTCCTCTTTACATCAACTAAGTCAGTTAAGCTAGCATGGTGGGAAAGAAATGCTGCATTGTGGCAAATGTTAACAGAGTGTGCATGGATTTTCCTACACATTTTGAATAATTGTTGGTTTAAAACTTTAAAAAAGCTTTTCTCCTGCTATTTTGGATAGCAATATATATATAGAGACGATAACTTACATAAATAATTTCTTAAACTTGGATTCCTTGAAACGTAAAACAACAGCTAGCATTGACACTGTTACCGCTGTTGCCTTCACATGGGTTGACCTTTGCAGTTTGGGAGATCACAGTGACTATGGCAATTCTGTATTGATACTCTATGTTAGAAATTGGTATTATCATCAAATAATTTGAGAGAACTACAAAGAGCGATATGACTTAGCTCTCAGTGGACTACTTTGTTAGTCCTACTTAATGTGCAGAGTGAAGTTAGCATAGCTGGGGTTTTAGGCATCTATAGGAGTAATAAAAAAAATAAAGCAACCAAGTTGAAGACCCAAGGTTACATGAAGTGACATGTGACTTGATAAGGTCACAGAAACTTTTTTTTAGAAGTTTGCACTTGCAAGTTTGATTTGGAGGAATCAGGTTTTCAGGTAGAAGCTGATACGTTTGAACAATGCTAGCAGCTCTCAAGGTCTATTCAGAAGGTAATTGCTAAGTGTTCTGGCTTGAAATATCTGATTATTCAGGAGATTATTACACATCCTGCCACTCTCTGAGGTGTTGCCATATCATAGCAAGGTTAACAGAACAGGTAGCACATCTGCTCCTCAGTTTTCTGTTAACCAAGGCTGTTTCTTTTCTGTTAACCAAGGCTAGCATTCTTTGTTAAAAGCGGCAACTTTTTTTTAACAACAATTTACAGCAGTTTATCTGTATACATTGTGCTGTGAATGAATAAGGCAAAAACTCCCATTTATGGATCCCTTTGGACCTGACTTGATTTGCTGCAGGAGCATTACATTCTTATCACAAAAACGTTTTGACTCATTCCAGGCTTTGCACCTCACAAACACAGCCTTCTTCACTCTGGCAATATAAGGGAATCGAATGATATCTTCAGGCAAGAGTATTTTGAAGCACGCAATCATTGACTTTTTGCCAACACCAGACATCGTAAGGATATGTCAGAGGTGGAAGGGGCTTGAGCAGTGGGCACTCAGTGTTCCTTTCTAGCAGAGCAGCTCCTTGGGCATTTGTGTTTGTCAGGGCAGATGACATAAAACCAAAGGCTGTGCTAGAGGCCAGCCAGATCCAGCCAGCACTCAAAATCTAATTTATATGTTGAATATTGTACTTGGTATGGATGTGCCATGTGTGTCTACTGTTTGCCTCTACTGAGTAATTTCAGCCATAGGCAACTTTTCTGTTCTAAACACAGACAAAATAACTGAAGATGATAACAGATTTGCTGGTTTGCCACAAACTAACACATCTTCATGATTTTTTTTAATGGTTTGTGCTTTCTAATCACTCTAATCCCAGCTGAGAACTCAGATTTGTAAATAGTGATATAAAAATAATCTTATTTAGAGTCTGTGCTACATTTGTCAGTAGCTGACTAACCTAATAACACACAGTAAGCAATAGATGTGAATCAATTGACCTAAAAATATTCAGACTTCCAGAAAAAAGGCATATTCTTTTGATAAGTTATACTTCTTCTGAGTATGGAAAAAAAAGAAAAAATACACCTTACAGTAAATATTTGATGCTAGTCAATAAACAAACTCCAATCTATAGGAATCCTATGGATTAATTACAAGTCTGAAGTATTGCAAAATACTTTTATTTGAACTGCCTTTCAGTATTTGACATTTATCCTAATGTGTTTCATTCAAACCTTTGTTAGAAAATAACCAATGGGGATCAATTAGCAAAGAAACAAGAATGTTACAGTGTCAGATAAAATCATGCAGGATTATCTGTTAAACTGATATTGGCACTATTAAAGTCAGAATCAAGGGCAAGTTAATGAAAAACAGATTGAGGTTTCACCTAGCACTGAAAAGAGGAAGAAAAAATGGAGATATTTTAAGGGATTGCTATATATTTTCTTTTTCCTCACATAGGTCACACACTGGATTGAAAACCTGCTACTATTTTCTATGATAAAAGTATCTGTACTAAGTAGCCAAAATTGAGGTCATATTTGCTTTGTATGGTCTATACCTAATGAAAAGACAATCCCTATCCTAAAAACTCTATGATCCAGCAAGCTAATGCAAAGAGTAGTGGAAAGATTCCCTTTGACTTTAGCACACATTAAATTGTTTCCTAAGTATGACTGGAACATTTGATCATTTAACAGTGCATGCTTTTGCAGGCCTGTGAACATGGACTGAGAAAGAAGGCTTTCTTCCTCCTAAGTCATGAATAATTATAGCACTTCAAATATTGTCACTTGTTCTTTTGTTATGACTCTGAAAAATATAATAGTTCTTTGCACTCAAAAAAAAAAAAAAAAGACAAGAATATACAAATTAGTATCTATGATACTATCATTCATTCTGGATATAATAAATTATTCCCACCAGCATATTTCAAACCCTTTGAAGAATCTTTCAATATGGGAATCACTCATTTTATAAAAATTAAAAGCAATGATAATCAACTGATATTTATGATAGGGATTTGGTAATACTGAAACTATCAATAGGTCTTTCATTTCACCTGATCAGTCTAAGGTAATTGAATAATTATTGCTCAGGCAAAGCAAGTTTAGTCTTGCAATTTTCAGCTCTCTTCCTTTCTCAGAAGTTTCCAAAAGCTGAGAAAGAGTATTGACAAAGAAATACAAAAAGAAGATTGGTCAGATCCATTCAGTAGATCCTGTTGTGGCTAATTATTGTCACAAATTAAATAACTAAAATTATAAAGTGCTGGTTTTTAGCTGACTTCTTCTGTAGCAACATACTGTGGTGGTTCTTTTTTTTCCTTTCTTAAATTTTGGTGATGGGTGTCTGCTAAATGGCCATCATACTTAAAATTAAGAAAGTTATAAAGAAAGGTTCAACTGTTACCATATTCAACATACATTTGCAATACTGCAGGCTTTCATTACCAAGATATACCCATGGGAAATTTTGTGATGTCCTTCTCTAAATGCTCCTGGAGTCCAGATTTAACCAATAAATATATTTCATCATTGAATCTTAGTCTTGAAGCAAATATGAATGACCTTTTTAGATGAGTAGATATTGAGGATTTCAGTCTGTGTAGTACCCCAGCATTTCAGATGAAAGCACAGTGCATGCCACTAAAACACTGAGAAAAAATAAAATACCATTTTTGTCGCTTCCTCATTATCAGAGGGATGTATTATATTTGTTTGCAAAGTTAAAATGTTGCAGTCTTTGTGCATGATCATTCAGCATCATAATATAGGTATATAACTGAATGCGTATGAAGAAATATTTACACTATATTAAAATAAAATCCTCTGAAATATTTACATTTCTATTCATAACACTTAGAAGCTTTCAAAAGTTGTTTGACAAATATAGATGTTTTTCACTGATGAAAAAATCTCATTTACTGGAATACTTCCCAATTACACAGAGTGTATAGGACATTGCTAGTGTTTAGAATGTGCAGAAATTAAAAGCAAACACAGGACAGTTTCCATTTTCTCTGTTTTACAGCTGTATCAGAAGATAAAATGCTGACTTTTCAATTAGCCAAATGGACTAGAGAATTCATAGCATGTTTCTGATTCCCAGTTCAGAAATATCAACCTAAATTTGCCAGCAGCCTTGAGTCAGTGGGAATCGTCCATCATGACACATCAATTTAAGTACACAGAAACATCTTTGTGAAGTCAAATGACTTCTTTAAGGTCATGCCCCTGAAATAAATACTAAGTTTGTGAGTCATTGCGTTATAAGCTAGCTCTTTAGAGCAAAGGATTCTCTCTTGGTCACATTTCTTCAGCACAGGCTGGCTTGATATTGCCCAGCCCTCAAAATAATGAATAGAATAGTGTGAAAAATAAAGGCAAACATTATTTGGAACAAAACTGAGCCTAGTTTTATTACATTATGACAAGGAGCTCCCAGACCAATGAGGTCCTTAGGATGCTATCTTAAAAACAAGCAGATTCTGCCCCTAAAGATGTTTTATCTATTATTGAGTTTAATAAGCAAAAGTATGGACAAATATGCATGCATATACACATACACACATAGACTTGTTTATATATTTTATGTATCAGTAATACGATGGACACTCATGGTTGCTGTTCTGATTGTTCTTTCTCATATGAAGAAAAGATCTAATAGTTATATTAAGGTAGGAAATTCGAAGGAAAATAATATTTTGAAGGTTTTTTTTTTTTTGAGATATTGCCATATATTTAAAAGCAATTATATACATATTATAGACATGCAAGAGTATGTGTGGGCATATAAACAAACTCAGAATTGCACCCAATTTTGTTTCAATTTTTGAATCTGAGATAATCTAACTATTCTGAATTTTAGAGTTGTGTCTGTGTCAATTAATTTCATTACTCAGTTAGTATAAGAAATGGATGCAGAAAATCAGCCAGACAAAAAACCAATTAATGTTTATTGACTGAAAAGAGCAAGAGTCTAAGAGTTATAATAATTTCACCCCAAAGAGTGGGTATATGTTTACCATTGATAACAAGGAGTAATAATAGCAAGGGCAGTATTTTTCTTTCAGTTTTAATTTTATTTTTATTTTGAATACTAATTTGCTACGTGATGTCTATTAGTCTTCAATTCTGAAAATATATTTCATACCTAGTATGGAATTTCAGGGATTCAAAAACTTGTCATCCCAGTTGTACAATACTGCATATTTTCTTAAGTACATGAAACCTCTGTTCATGGTTATGTTTAAATGAGGAGGAAAATGAAATTGTTTTCAGAAAGTTTTAGAAGGATTTCAGAGTATGACTTCAGAAACCTTTGAAATACATTGTAGAATCCTGTAAGACATGCAATGTGCCCCACTAAATTTCTCCTCATGCCTTACTCTGTCACAGCCAGAGTGTGCGACTGGTGGTCCAATCTATGTGGAAAGAGCTGGTTGGAGATGCATTATTAGCAGGACATACAATCTTCTCCTAATTTAGCAGAATCAGAGTTGTGTAACCAGCAGAAGCTGTTAAAACAACCTTGCAATTAGTTTCTGAAACTTCCCTTCGGTAAAAATTTCATGATGTTACACTAATGAATATATATGCTAGAAACAGAAATTAGAAGGCACCACAAAGAAAAATTTAACTAAAAATATTGCTAAATCTCTAAAAGTCTCTTAAAAGAGATCACATTTCCATACTTTCACACTGCATGGTGAAGCATCAGTCAGACTTGATCTCAGTCTGGAAGGATTCTCTGCAAACTCAGAACAAGAGTTAAGTACATGAAAATTGTAGCAATGATAGTTATGAACAAGTATGGTGCAGTATCTCTTTTTTGGTCATCATAGAGACATCCAAAATCTTATAAATGCACTGAGTGGAAGCCTAAATATAATTTAAATTCCACATGCTGCTGGGTGTAAAATATATTTCATGTGGAAAATGACACTAGAATTTGTCTGGAATTTAAGAGAGCAGGTTAGACAAGACAGCAAGATAAACTTTATTGTCTCTAGCACAAAACCCCGCAGTTGCATAAAACACCTGGACAAGTCCCTATTCTTACACAGTTAAAGTCAAATATCCAAAGCCAATGATGAAATTAGTATAGCTGTATCTATTACACATGTGGAAAAGCTTTCACACCCTGCAGATGAAGTTCCTGTTATGATATCCTCTAGATATATTAACAGCATTACTCTTATGTCAGTTAGAATTGCATTGCAGGTCTTAATAACATAGTAAATATTCTTGGCTGTAATGGAAGACTGAGGATTGTCAGTACAAGATACTGCTTTTTTTATATGGTACGTATTTCCTCAATAGATTTATGAGGGCACATAATACCCTACATATGTTTTCTTCTAAATTATAAATGAATGCATAAATATGATAGCTGAATACAGTAAATAATCAGCAAAACACAGATCAAAAAGGAAAGTGTGATAATGTGCACCTGAGTAAGGGTTGAATTACTAAAGAGTATATTAATATTTTTTGATGCAGTTTTGAAGCTCCATGGGAGGGCAAAGGAGATGTTACAGTTTGAAGAAGTTAAAACTACCTCAAAGGAACTTTCAATTTCTTTTAAAGTTTGGCTTCTATTACAAGAATATAATTAAATGTGAACAGATATAATTTTCTTTAAAGACAGAAGAGTGTAGAATGACGTGTTGAGCGAAAGGAATGTATATCAGCATAAGAGATGAGTGGAAGGAAACATTTACTAGCTACATCTCTATGAACAGAAAATAACTTTGCATCAAGATGGTGCATTCATCTTAGAAACAGAATCATTTTTCAGTTTAAAGCTGTCGATTTTCTTTCAGTCAAAGACCTGGTGTAATATAAAAACCAAAAACTACTACAAAACAAAACCTGAAGTCTTTACTGAATTTTTTGTTTGAACAATTTTCACAGTTTCTTTAAAAAAAAAGTCAAAGTATGAATATTAGGTAAGTTTAAGTGACAATGATATGTAGTGCATTCATGAAAGGAGAATTACAGAAAATTCCTTTAATACCTTACGTAATACCTAGATCAGATTTTCTTACTTAAAACAGAAGAATTGATGCTGGGCATATTAACAGGAAGAAGCTATATATAAAACCAAGAAATGCTGGGTCATCCCAACAGTTTCTGTGGCCAAATATTTGTGTCTGGCAGTAGTAAAAGGAAACCCTAGTTAAACATATGACCTTGGTCACTTGCTGTGTTTCTTTGGCTTTGTACTTACCCAGTATCTCTATCTCTTGTATTAGACAATCTAGATAGGTCACTGCAGGCTAGTCCTTTCCATGTCCGTGTATTGATCTGTTGCACCCAAATTTTTCTAGCTTCTTTATGACCCTGCTGATAACATCTGTCACCACAGTGGCAATAAAATAAAATGTATGTTTGATTATAGTGAGAAAATGCCAAACAGAAAAGTCCCAGTATAGTCTTGGAAATACAGAATATACGTTAATCACTTGATAATCACACATAATAAACTTTACCTACAGCTCTCCTGTAGATGATAGGACTAGTTGCTCCTTCTCCATATATTTTTACTTCCTTGGAATTTGAATATGCATCCTTTACAGTGCAGAAGGTTTAATGCTGTTTTGAAGTGCTTTGGGATGTTACAGAAATAGTAAATATATAAGTAAATACAAGTAAAATATATCTCCTGTGTTTTCCTGTTTGACCAACATGACCCTTTGCTTTGAAAAAGGCTAGTGGAGTGTATTCAAGTTATTTTACACACTAAGAGTTTAACTTAATGAGGCAAGAAAGAACAAAAGGAAAATAACACTGGGACCTCCATTTTTGGTTTGGAAAGATTTGCTCTATGGAAGCAGAGCAGAGACTTAAGATGAAAATTGGAACACAGCAGAAAAGCTATTACTAAAGCCGTTTGTTGTCAGATGATGAAGAAAGGGGAATGAAATTCAGTGTTGCTAATAAGGACGTATTCAACAAATTTGTGACCTTTTTGTTAGCAAAATGAAATGTTCTTTCACCAAAAGCATTAGTTTCCAGTGTATGTTGACTGAGCTGTGGAGGTTTAGAATACACACTTAAAGGGAAAATTCTTCATATTCACAAAGAAGCATAGATTAGAGAAAATATGTTGGCCAAATCCCTAAGTCCTTACTTGGGCAAAGCTCCTGTTTTTCTCAGTGGTATTGCTACTCTGATAATTGTTGCATGCAGAGATTTTAATCTGATTAACAAGGTATGGAAAAAAACACCACAGTAAGGCAGACAGACTGTCATTCCATTTCTGATTTCAGCACCAAAATTCAGGTTGGATAAGAGTTTCTATCACTCAGTATTATGCTTTTATATTTTCATATAATTAGAGGTGTAAATGGCAAGAGCTTCAGAAGACTTCCTTTAAATGTAATAAGTTTTCTTCTATGCCAGTATTTCCTCAGTTACAGCAATGCCTCAGTTACCAATTAAGACTGAATGACTTTGCTTCAGTCAGACAGTAAGTGAATTAACCTGAACCTGGGTCAAGTTCACATATCCCAGCCTAGACAGCAGCCAGTTTCTGTATTCCACGAATACTCATGCCTGTCACAAGCTGTCTGCATCCAGTTTCTAAGAAAATTGGTGTGCAGACTGGCTCATTCCATATTTAACGCTAGCTTCAGCAGTAATTAAAAATTAGGAGAGATATTCAGGAAATCAATTAATTATGCATGCAAAGTGCACCAACTAAATTTGGACGCACAATTAGATGACTAATCACAGATTAAAAGGTTGAGAATGGCAGTTGCACACTTATAAGGATGATGGTGACCTATCCTATCCCAGGTACCTGTGCTCTGCTGTTTAGCCCTACTAAGATCTGTTAGACAGATATTTGACATGCCTGAAGATAATGCCTGAAAAATGTTTATCCCAGCAATACTAGCAAGTGTCAACATCAAGAGTCCAGAAACTTCAATACCTGAGTCTTTTCTTACATGGGAATATCCCAAATTTTGCAGAGTTTCACTGTGTGTGTCTCCAGAAACTTGTGTTTTGAATAACTCAGTATCACTAAAAAATGAACTTCCATTTAAGCTGACATGCAGGGTTGTATTTATGCATATGAAACATGGGGGGAATGATAAATTACATCTGTCCTGAAATTATTATGCCATTTCAAAACCAGTTATTTAAAGACAAATATCAACAAATTTAGGAATAAAATGTTACTTCCAAAGCTGCATGTTCTGCTCTATTTCCCAGGGTGACATCACAACATGTTGATCTCTAGTCATTTGAAAACTGTAACAAGCTACTGCCTAACCATCTGACTAGCTCGCCCCAGATTAATTCCAGTTTTATCTTTTCAGGGATCACTTAATCTTCTGATGGAAGTTCCCAATGTAGTAAAATCTGGTTTGCATGAAAACTTCTGTTTTATAATATGATCAATTCTTGCCAGTTCGCTCAGAGGCTTTTTAAACATATTTTGGTTTGTTGTAATTTGTTGTGTTTTGTTTAATAAGCTCATAACCAGATCATACAACCGCAGTGGAAGTGTGGCATTTCTCACTGTTTAAGTGCAAGCATGAAGCGCACAACAGCTGTCATCCACTGTTAAAGGGTTTTCATTCAGCAGATTAAAGGTACAGAACGGGGGTTCCTCAGGTCACAGAGCAACTGAGTGATAAGAGTGATGGCCAGCACTCACTTCTCCCAGAGTGTGTTCCAGCTTCCACCGGTTTTCTGTGGAAGAAATAGCTCTCTTATATGTCTGACTACAGAAAAACAAATTAGTACATGATTATTATTATTAAAAAAAAAAAAAAATTCAGAGCAACAGATTAGGTTTCTGCTTTTTTCCTCCTAGCAGTTTTTGTTTCACTGCTTTTGGAATCACCTGACATAACACCTGATGTGAGTGAAATATAGCCCTGAAGGCAAACTATATATCTATTTAAGGGAATAGTAAGTCATATTATACACCAAAATAGGATGAACAATATCATATCCCAGGCAAATACCTAACATTTGGGTAGGAAAAAGTGAAATTCTTAGATATTATTATAATTTAGATACTATTATCTGTGGAAAGTATTTCCCATGAGAAATATCACTGTTGGTGTGATCAGGTTTGCCATTTTTATGGCCTTTCCCTCCATCCCATCAAAAGGGAGAAATATTTAGGATGTAGGCCAAATTCCCATGCTGTAATCTACAATGAGTGGTATTTGACTCTGAAAGTAATCTTTAGTAATCATATTCTTTTGAATGGATCAATTTGGAAATAAAATATCAGCCAAGTCAGTCAGAACCTTTCCTTTAGATAGAATAATGTTTCTGCACAATCAGTGTTAACAAGATAGGAAAATTCCTCGGAGAAGCCCCTCCAAGGGCATCCTTCTGTCCTATCAGAAATCTAACAAGTTAAACTGTGTCTTGTCCACCAAGAGAATTTTATGACCCTCTCAAGTGTTTAGAACAGCAGAAAGCAGGAATAAATTGAATAGGATCATGAAGATGATATTTGAAGTTATTACAGACAGGATATCCAGCTTCAAAATATTTAGGATATGATACAATACACTTAGTGGATAGTTCTTCCCTTGGTAAGTATTTCTATTCATCTCATTATACTAAACATATCAAAGAATATCAAACTTTGTCCAATTCATCTTCCATCTAGAAGCTGAGCACAGTGATCATAGTGACAATGTTGTGTTTATCAAAGTCTTTTCCATACCATACATGAGTCATACTTGTGATGTCCTGCAAATATGACTGTAGGCCCAAACCTGTCTCTTTTATATGCTGTGTTATTCTCCTCTACAATTTCCATGCAATTCAGTTCTGAACAATAAGGCAGATAAAGATTATTCATGCTAACAATACGTTAATGCTTTCTTTAAGGACTTCCCATACACTGGAAAACATATTTTCATGCATTTTTATAAACTGAAAAATGTTTTGAACACTTCAAGCATGCTATAATCACTTTGTTATTACTAGTAACTAGAGCAACAGCAGCAGAGAAAGTAGACCTCAGTATTTTCATCTGCTGTATTATATGTGACTAGAGGGTTGCAGCAATGCTACTTAAGCACTGCTTTAATCTACAGAAAAATTTTCACCAGTGAGTGAGTGACAAGTGCATTCATCTAGCACTTTTCTGAGATGTACATGTTTTTAATGTACTGATACACCTCAGATGCACTACTAGTAAAAGAGGTAGTCAGCTTATATATCTGTCAAGGTTACAGAACAAAATAGTGTCAGACCATAAGATGTAGAGATGCAGTGAAAACTACTTCTAATAGGAATTTGACTGCTTCAAGCATTTTGTTACACTTTCAGTCTTCAGAAAAGCATATTTTACAATCCAGTCTAAAAAAATTATCACGTCTTAGGTAATTATCATAAAAGTCCACTGCTGAAAACATATTTATCATTTTGAGAGTGAAGGTTCAATACATGAATTATGAAAGGAACAGGATATCAGGCAACACCTAAAAATGTTCTGATTTTACAGCCCAAATAAAAGCCAAATGTTAGCATAATGTGTACTTAAAAATGCCTTCTCAAAACCCTTGGGTTTTCTTAGGGGGTTCTAAACAAGAATATGTTCAACCCATTTTCCTGGAATTCACTAACAATTGATACTGTGGCTTAATGTTGTAAATCTCTGGCAACCATTATCAGTACCATCACCAGCTGTCCCTGATATGTTATTCTTTGTAAATGAAGTTGTTGTTACAGCACACTCTCCAATAATAAACGAACAAGAGTGCTGGAGAGCCCTAGTTAAGCCCACAAGCGATTGTCTTAGCGGCACGCTTATAGCTCCTTTCTTCATGTGTGTTAGCTTATATATATTTATATATATATTTACAGACATGCATATCCTTCTCAGTGTTTAGAGCTGTTCAAATTTAGATGACTAGAAGCTACACAGCATCTGAGGAGATGACAAAAAAGAAAAAAAACAAGGTAAAACTAAAGAAACTAAAAAAATTAAAAAGCAGGGTACCAGGTGGCAGGCTTGTGGTTGCATTTATCTTACAAATAATGTGTCAAAGTTTTTTTTCTGTAACAAGCACATTCTGTATTGTGTGTGTCCACTCAGTCATTGATGGAATTTGTGTGCTTTTCCAATTTCTCACAATGACACTTTTTGATGCCATGATCACGGCTAAGAGCAGAGGTCACCACACTGCCTTCTGGACAGCAATTTCAGGCATAGCAAAATAAAAGATGTGTCCATTTGTGTTTGCTTGTTTTGGGAAGCAGGGATTTCTTTTTTATTTGTTTTAGTCTAAGTGACAGGCTTTCTGGATCAAGCCATTCACTACTCATTCTTCCTCCTTTTGAACAATTTGTGATAAAATTATATTTGGCTTTCAGATGTTACTTTTACATGCTCAATAGTTTAATTTGTTTTTCGTTCTAAAAAGATAATGAAAATATAGCACACTGTTTTTATTTGCTATTGGTATCATTAAGAAAGAAGACAGTCCTTCCTGTTACACCTTACCAAGGACTGCATAATGAATCTTTAAAATGAAAATTAAGAAAAAAAATTTTGACATTCCCTTCCTTTTAATATCACTTTGTTGCTATTATCAGCAGCAAAGAGACATATTATAGTATAAACTTCAGTTATGTCCATGAAGATATTTTCCAAATATAAACAGCAGAAGCTATCTCTGATATGTATTCTTTTTTCTTTCCTAATTCCTTCTAGGTTTGCAGCACTTTGTCTTTCTATATAGCCTATACTTAGTAAAAGGAACTACCTCAGTCTCCCAGCTGAGACCATAAGGTTCCTCATCTAAATGGATACAAAGCTGAGACTTTAAAAAGCCTCTGCTAGTTCATTTCATAGTCCTGAGATGATAAAAAAGATCAGAAGTATATTTTATTACTAAAATTCTGTTTAAGTCTAAAGTTTCTCTACAACCCAGTGATAACATAAAATTAAGAGTCTGTAGTGGCAATGGAGGCTCTGACATTCTCAAAGTACTTTTTTTTTACTATAGAGTTATGTTTCCTATTCAGACTCTTAATAGAAAAGAAAATCCAGAAACAACCCAATGTTATCTAGGCAGGATTTTCTATACTGCTTCTAGAGCCACTCCATAACATGATAAGGCAAATTCAGAAAACTCTAACAGGTAAATCTCATTGAAGTCCTCCTACCATGTTAATATCTTAATGTGTGAAACTTATTATGTGAACTATAAGATTAATATTCATTAAAGCACCCTTTATTTCATCATAAGGTGTGCTAAACACTAATCACAAAAATTTCAGTATTGAATTTCTTTACAATGTATGTAATAGGTACAATAGATACATATGTAAGAGGCTATTTAAACAGACATATCAGATATCAATATAGTAGAGCCACAGGATATCAATATATTTTTGCCATATGCTGCTTCTTCCTTGCTGTCAAGTAAATGTTATCCCCTAAATGTGTTAAATGAATGACATAAATTTTACTGACCACTCTTTTTCCTTCTGTTCTTCCTAAAGCTGAAAAACTGAAGCTTAAAAATATGTCCATACAAAACACTGTTTCATGCATACACTTTCTGACTCCTTTCAATACCAAATGTCTATCTAAACTTCCTTTTTAGCAGCCACAAATTCTGTTGGGTTTTTTTTTTTCATTAGGAAGAGAGAATAAAATATTTCCCATGGGAGTTTTATTCACCAACAACTACATAAAATAACGTTAAATCGCTACCACAGTATCTCTTTTCATTTCTCTTACATATGAATGCTCAACAAATACATCTAAATAACAACTCTGAGTTACTTACACTGCATGTCTTTCCTTGCCATCTTGGTTGGGATGCAGTAAAGCCCACAGAATGATTATTAATGGCTTTTTGGATCTATTTCTCTTCATTTGAGCAGGGCTCATGAAAGAAGCGTGAAACAGACAGATCTTCTTCAATGGGCAAACTTTTTTCTTTCCTCAATAAATGCTTCTTTTGCCTCCCTCTGCACTCACTAATACAAACACAAAAGTACTAGACTTGTCCTGAATGTAGAAGAGGTTCTTTAGTAGATATTTAAATAGATAAATTAAATCACATTCTTCCTAGAATGTAAGAAATATAAGAAGACAGAAAAGACAGTTTGGAGAAAGTCTTAGACTTCTGTTGGAAGAAGCAAAAAGCAAGGCAAGTTCCTGGCCTCTCATTAGCTGTGCTAATGCAGGCAATGCACCTTTTAGGCTATTAAAGTATCAATATCAGCAGAGAGCCATACCAAGACAGATCTTCTTTAAAAAATTGTCTCTTATGAGAACTGAAGAAAAGGAGTGCAAAGAAAATTAATATACCAAAACAGAGCAAACTGTAGTGCTTACAAACTCTTAAACCAAGATCAATGTCTCTATTGAAGGCTGAGAAATACATCAGATTTTCCTTTAACAATAGACCTGATCTTCTCTGCCAGAAGATACAGTAGCAATTTATCACTTTAAAAAGTCTTAAGTTATGTCTGGCTTAAATGCTATTCACTGATCTTGCCAATTGTAATATTTTTGACCAGATATGGCAATATTCCAAGCAGTGTGGGATTACTAGTGTCTGTTCAGTGAATCCAGAATGTTTCCTTGCTGATACAGATTTCACAATGAACATTTAAAGTATGCAACATAAACAAGTAGAAGAGTAACTGTGTGCAAATGAAAAGAGTTTCCCCCGGGGATACAGAGAGGGAACACATTTAAGGTCGCATCATTTTTAATCCAAAATCTGAAGTGCCCAGGTTGCTTAACAATAGTTTTACTTCTTCAGAAGGTAAAAAAGAACAGATTTCTGAGAACTCATCTCAAAAATCTCTTCAAAATCTTTCTTCAGATGACTATGTTGTTAAAACTGTGATGATTTGTCTTTGTATATGGAACCTTTTTTTTTTTTTTTTTTTTTTTTTTTTTTTTTTTTTTTACTTAGATGTAGCAAAATAGGAAAAATAATCGGGAAGAAAAAGAAGGCAACTCCGTCTTCTACCTCTCAGGGTATGCTATTGTAGGCTCTGTAGGCTTTGCTGAGGTGTTTATATGGCTGCAAAATAGCTCCTTACTTGTCTCCTGGTCTTAAGGCTGTCAAACCAAGTACTTCCAAACAAACTATGCCTAAAAGTTCTTTTGTTTTTTCCTTCTTAAGACTATTTTTCCTCAGGGTCTAGAGTCAGACACAGGAACCAAATGAAACTTGTGTTCAAGTTAATAAACTCCCAGTGTGCTCACAGCAGATGATTTTGGTGGCTTGCTGTGGCACGATTTATGCCATTTCACTACTTCATTCTTCCAGGCTCAAAATGCATATAATTTTTCATAACAATTAGCTTAGGGACACCACAGATCCACGTGAGCATTTCACTCTGTTATTGGTAGGTATGTTCTCAAAGTGCTGAGCCAGTGACTTATCTGTAACAACTTCAAAAACTGACACTATCACACCTACCACTCCTCCCCTGCCCTTCTCCTTCCTCCTCCATTCAGTTCCATGCTTCCTGAGAAACATCTAGGGACAGATCCTTGGGTCCTTATTATTGCAACTTGAGCCTTTACACCCACCTGTTCAGAGAGTGGATGTAGAAGTACTCTGTATGCATGTACTTCCTCGTAGCTTATTAATGACAGCATTTTTCTTCTTAATATTCTGCCCATGTCCCTAGTCACAGGAAAGGAAGGCTGAATGATGTAGATTGTTTCTTGAAATCTTTGCCTTGATGATTTTTGCTTTCTTTATTCACACCGACATGAGGCACAATCAAGAATAAAAGCCTGTTTTTGAGATATGATAGGAATAGCACAGTGCTTCCCTCCTCACCCCTCCCCTGCAAACTCTCCCGTTTCTTTTTGGAACAAATGATAATTTTTATGTAGGGCTTTCTTTGGGAATCAGATTGATTTTGCCTTCCTATTCAGTGCTCATCTGTAAACCCTACCAAAGGGAAGTCTGCATACAAGTCATCTTCTGAAAGCTCAGTCCTATTCTGAAACCTCATTTTCAGTCTTCATGCTTTTTGCAGGTATTTGCTCTACAGCTTCATTTTTCTCCCCACCCCCTCCCCAAAAGCTGAAAATTCTGCAGCTTTTTATGTTTCTGTAATGTGGAGCTAGCAGAATACTTGATAATAATGCCACATACATTCAGCTTTCTGCAATGACCCACAATTTTTCTTCTTCTTTTTCATTGAAAAGTGAGATAAGCAGACAGTTATTAAGTCTTTCTCTATAACTCTTTTGGGATGAGGTTTATAACTTATTATAAAGGATTTGGTTAGTTACCAAGCTTTGCTCAAGAGTTTGTCACTCTGTGATACAGCATGCATGTTTTTTTATCCTACAAGCTGTATTAAATCATAAAATTCCCAAAGAAAGAGTAAATAATTAGTACTAGATTTTCTTCAGTAAAAATCAGATGGTTTATCTGACCTAAGCCTCAGATGAAAACTGTGCTTTAAAAAATCAAAACTTATTTTCCCCTAATTTTTGCTGGCAATAACCAGATTCACACACCCAGAAACAGGATTTCTACAGAAGTTTATTAATAATTCCATATATTTTATTCTTGATGAGCAACACATAAAGAGGATTTTCTTTAAATGAATATCTTATGCTGTGTCATCAATCTTAGTTTTAAAGGCTCTCAAAAAGAGAACACAGACACAACACTCCAACTATGCACCGAAGCATACCCAGGAGGCTTTAAGTCTGTCTGCTTGCCAACAAACATATTCTAAAATATAGCATTTTAAATACTATCCTTTGTCTCTGAAATAGTGCATGAAAAAGAGAGAGAAAATATTTGAGAAGATCAAACTGTTGCCTGTATCAAAGGGTGAAAATACAAGAAGAACCTTGGGTTCCTTATTCACATGGATACAGGAGAAGCTGGTAGTCTCCATTAAACAGACGTGCTCTGAATCAGGTTCATGAACAGACATTCAAGTCAGCTACAGATTGACAACATTTATTTTTTTTCACAGAGGTGCTTACTAGGGCTCCTAAGGATGCTGTTCCTCTAGAAGGTGTGTACATAGAAGGATAAGGAAACCAATCTCTGGCTAATGGCAGATTACAGTACAAATCCCACAATTGCTATCGTAACAGTTTCATGTCTCTGCTAGCATGGCATAGTGTGCACAGAAGACATCCACTGTCAACGTCCATTTTCACTTACCCTCTGCACATGACTGCTCCTTTGTTCACAATGATTAGCAACATTTGGCATCTAGCAGGGTTGATCTAATAGGGGAAATTGATAAAGTGTCTCATACAAAAAAAACATACTCATGAGCCTCATTTTCCTAGATCCTAGATAAACAATTATCAAAAGTGGGCACTTCCTTCATTCATGCTTTTGAGTTTATCTCTACAGAATGTTCTGTACCTAGGCAATTCTGCTGTATATTTTCTTCACCTAGTTTACCAAAAGCTCCTAACTCCAATTTTTTGCAAAGAGGAGACCTCACAGCAATCACAATTTCTCTTCTGATCAGGTCTTGCTGGGTAGTGCAAATCTATGGATGTTAGCCACTGCTATTTTTGTTTGTTATCATCTCCAGTTGCTTCAGTACATAAAAGGAGTTAAAATTACTCTTACAGCTTAGAGGCAAAACAACTAAACCATTTGCAATTGTCTCTGTAGCACACAACTTTAAACATGCAATATAAATGCAATTTCTTGATGTCTATATTCTTCAAGTGATATTTAAAAGGTTTAGTGATGTATTTGAGGTTATTGCACTTTCAAGAAAACAGTAGCTTTTTCAAATGGACCAAAAGGATCATATTAGTATGTTTCATACTCTGTATATCTTGTGGAAATTAACTCAGAGTATACACCTTCTTTTCTTCTGCAAAGTATTCAGAACAGGCACGTTGTTGTATTTTTTATATTACAACATGCAGAGCTCATGTACGTTAGCAGTAACTTAAATTAAAGCATTATGCAAACACAAATTTGATATCAAGCTACTAGGGAATATTCTCTTTCGGGATGTTAAACCAGTAAGACAGTTAAACCATGGCAGAGAACCAAGATAAGCAATTATGGACAACAGTAGCACACAAGGGCATAACCCTCTATCTTAATTCTTCTTGTATGTGTATATATATATATATATATATATATATATATGTATGTATATAGAATATAGATTTCATTTGTTTTTTTAATGCATGTATATATGTATACGAAAATTGCTATACAATGTGGGGACAAGGAAGACAACTCCTGTTCTCAATCTATAATCACCTTGCTGAGAAATATAAGCTAGAAAAGCAAAATATGAGTGACATAATAATGGATCACTAGTGAACAGAAGTCTTTCCTCAAAACGAGAGTTTTCAAAAACTGTCTGTAGAGGTTCCCGATAGTTAATCTCATTGAAAATATTCTCTTCAAAAAAACCTCAGCAACAACAACAAAAAGGACAAAACCCAACAACCCTGCCTATTTTAAGGAATATATGGATAGCACTGGTAGAAAATGCAAAACTATCCTAGACTTTTTGAAAGAATTTGAGGAAACAAGGAGGCAAACAGGTTGTAATATTCTTCTTTAGTACATTGGGCAGCATAGAATCATGGTTTGTATAGAAAAGCAAACAAAAAATATTCCTAAACCCTTTTAACTTCCTGTGATATGGTAAATAGAATATATTTTACTCTAAGTCATAGCTAAATGGGAAGGCTCTTCCCTCCAACTCCTCCACTCATTCCCCTGAATTTCCACAGTGTATTCCTGGTTTTTTGGCTGCATGTGGACAATTTATAGTGAAGACATCAATTTAGTGGGATTTTTCCTTTGGATGTGGACAGTTAATTATTCTGTGAAAACAACAGAAAGGGAGTTCTATCATAGAATCATAGAATGGGTAAGGTTGGAAGGGATCTTAAAGATCATTTAGTTCCGATCCCCTGCCAAGGACAGGGACACCTTCCACTAATCCAGATTGCTCAAAGCTCTGTCCAACCTGCCCTTGAACACTCCCAGGAATGAGGCATTCACAACTTCTTTGGGCAACCCATTCCATTTCTTACAAACCCTTCCAGTAAAGAGGTTTTTTCTAACGTTTAAACTAAATCTACTCTCAGTTTAAAGCCATTCCCCCTTCTCCCAACCACTCTCTCATCCATCTATGAGTCCATCCACTAAATCCCCATTTTTCCAATTTAAAGAGGGAGTGTTCTAGGGGATTGTGTCAAAGGCTTCACAGAAGTCCAGAAAAATGACATCTGTAGCTCCTCCCTTGTCCACTGATGTCACTTCATTGTGTGGCCACTAGGTTGATAGGCAAGTCTTGCCCTTGGTGAAACTATGGCAGCTGTCTCAAAGCACCTCCCTGTACTCCATGAGCCTTTGCCATACCTTCCAGTTCCATGATCTTCCCAGGATAGAGGTGATGCTGGTAGGTTGGTAGTTCCCAGGATTCTTCTTTCTACCCATTTTGAAATGGGATACCATGTTTCCCTTTTTGAAGTCAGCTGAGACTTCACCTGACTGCCATGACTTCAGATATCATGGAGAGTGTCTTGGCAACTACATCAACTAATTCTCTCAGGACTCTGGAATGCATCTGTTCACCATCAGGTAGATGAGCACAAGCTGAAAGGCTCACTAAAAGGGAAAACTTTTAGTGGACAGAAGAGAGGTACATTAACTGTGGTAAAGCATGGATAGATTTCACAGATATGTACAGCATTAACAGTCAAACAGAAATATATAAAGGAAATTTCCATGGCAGGATTAATTTCATATTAAAGTTCTTGCTTCAAATGGATGAGAATTTTTTTCCAGGAAAGAAAATGTTGTATTGTGATGAACCAAAACAGCCAATGTAGGGAAGTTTGTCACAAACTGAATCTGTCTATATTTAGTTAGTTAGGTGCTGGGGAAAAAAAAAAGCCAAAATTAAAAGGGATAACTGTAAAATAATATCATGCAGTTCTTCCTCCACAGTCTTGACTCCATTATCCACGTTGTTATTCTTTCAGAAACTAATTCCCTGCTGTGAGGAATTTTCAAGAAATCTGCATTATATTAATTGTTCACTGTTGTTTTCTGCAAAGACAGATCTCGCAGAACTCCTTCTTTTCTTTTTTTTTTGTCCAGTTGCCATTGTTAATGTTGCATACTAACACAAGCACTCTGAATTACACATATTTAATAAAAGATCACAAAACGCGAATTATGTAAATACTTTATAATTTCATCAAATATTCCCTATGGGGTGATTTCAACCTACACTCAGTCAAGGAAGACTTCCGTTATATTTATACACCCTCAACCTTCAATTACTGTTTGAAGCATTTCCAGGATACAGCTACTATAAATTATTTACATTTATAATATCTTAGGATCTATTCTATATATTTTTTTATCTTATTGAAATATCAATTTTTCTTCTAAATAATTTGCATTTATCTAGTTCCACACCACAAGAATTTTAGTCTTGTTCTGTTTTCCTGCTGGATTTCCCCTACACTCTGGAATCTGATGTTTTTTTAATGTTTAGTAAGAAGTTAATGCCCATGTAATTTTTGTACAAAATTTCTAATCCTGATTTTACTTGATTCAATGAAAAACAATGATTTCTTCTACTGGAAGCAGGATTTATCTTAGAAGTATATTAACTGAATGTACTTCATGTATTACTTTTCTGACCTGATGCCTCTTTGTTTAGGATTGAATATACATTTAGACATATACATATGGATCAAAAGTCCATAAGCTTTTACTGACCTAATCCAATATACCCATAATTCCAATTAATTATTATAAAACTCTTCATAGTCTCTCGATGTAGCCTTAATGGATCATGTCAAGCATTATAGGAAGGTGGCTATTCTGTTTCCAGATGAAAGGCAGGACCAGCTCAGATGTCTGCACAATCTTCCCATCTTGCATAGCAAGAAGGAACATGAGATTTTTGGCAACTATGCATCAGCCAGGCAGGCAGACTAAAAGATTTCTGAAGCTTCCATGTAAATAACTGAATAAAACCTTGTATATCCATTAGTAAGAGAAGAACTATAGTACTAATTTAGAAATTAAAGTTTTAATTTTTTCTTTTGATACATATATTCATGCCATCACCTTTGGTTTAAAAAAAACTAGGAAAATTTTGTTGTATATAGGTATCGATGTAAACATATAAATAAAGTACATATAGGTATTACAGTAAGGGAACATTAAAACAAATTAACAATACCTTTTTTCTTATTATAATTTCAAATTAGGAAAATATATTGTAGTTTTACATTACTGCAATAGTTCTCTTTTTAACTTGAAAAGTTATTATGAAGATAATAAAATAAATTTTTCTTTCCTTGAGCTAAAAGCAAATCAGAAAGGAGAGCAAATCAGATGCTCTACCAAGAAGTTTAGCTTGTTAAGAATAAGAAAATGGAGCTAAAAAAAAGAAAAGGGTGTGAGTTTTCTCACATTTTGTGCTAGAGATGTCTCTGCTAGAGACCGTGCCCTGCTCCTGGATTCCTGAGTGCTTCATGGACAATCTATCTGACTAAAATGAAACACTATTCAGTACTCTGTACTCTACATATAGTGCTAACAGCTATAAAAGCTAGCTACTATCCCTTTGTGCTCTAACTTACATTAGCAAAGCTCTGTTGACCTTCTTATGGATGATTCTAAACTCATGGTGGAATTAAATAAATGGGAGACAGATCTGCTTGCTACAAAAGTCTTTTTTAGTTCTAGGGGCAAGGTCCTCTCTTGCTTGCCTTGGTAATTTTTTTCTCTGTGACAACTATTGCAGGTTCACAGATAAAATCTCAGGAGACTTACTAAAACCTCAGCTAATTCATATAAATAAATTAATTATTAATTAACTATAAGATTTAGACATTTAATTCTACAGCTTGGCAGGGATTTTCTTAATAGTGTATTTCAAAGACTATACTTATATAAAGATGTAATTACTTTCTTTAAAAATAAATGCATGCAAACAAAACACTGAAAAATGTACTGCAGCTGGGGAGGAGAAACCCCAAATACCAGTACAGGTTGAGGGCTGACCTACTAGAGAGCAGCTCTGCAGAGAAGGACCTGGGAGTCTTGATGGATGACAAGTTGACTATGAGCCAGCGGTGTGTCCTTTTGGCCAGAAGAACAAATAGTATCCTGGGATGCATCAGAAAGAGTAAGGCCAGCTGGCTGGGGGAGGTGATGTTCTCACTCTACCCAGCCCCAGTGAGGCCACATCTGGAGTGCTGTGTCCAGATCTGGGCTCCTCAGGACAAAGGCAAGGAATCTGGTGAAAGGCCTGGAACACAAGTCTTATGAGGAGTGACGGAGGGAGATGGGATTGTTTAGCTTGGAGAAAAGGAGGCCCAGGGGAAGCTTTATTGCTGTCTACATCTGTCTGAAAAGAGGCTGTAGCAAGGTGAGGGTCAGCCTTGTCTGACATGCCTCAAGTGACAATATGAGAGGAAATGGCCTCAAGCTGCACCCAACGACGTTTAGATTGGATATCAGGAAATTTTCTTCATGGAAAGGGTTGTCAAAAATTGAAGCAGCCTTCCCAGAGAACTGGTTGAATCACCATCCCTGGAGGAATTTAAAATATCTATAGATGTGGTACTTAGGGACATAGTTTAGTACTGGACTTGGCTGTGCTGAGTTAATGGTTGGACTAGATGATCTTAAGGGTGTTTTCCAACCTAAAAAATTCTGTGATTCTATCATGACCTATGATTTGATACAGAACTAAAGGTATTTTAAGCTCTTTTGAATTTCAATATCATAAATCATAAGAACAATGGCAGGGTTATGCAATATTTAATACAATGGGCAAGGACATGAGTTTTGGGGGTGGTAGCATGTGAGAGACTGAAATGTTAACAGTTAATGACTCACATAATCAACTATTTGCAAAAGCAGGAGGTACTTTGCTGAGCTGAGGTTTGCACCCCACAACCGGAGGGGAGGAGGAGGGTTTTTGGGTGTGCTGTGATTTGCACAGGACAGGGAATGTGCACCCACCACCAGAGTATAACCATAACAAACCGAACTTCTGTTTAACAACAAGCTGTCTTTTGAGCCAGATAAGGGAAAAGGCTGATAAGAAGCTGATCCTGTGAGGTGGAATAATGCTTTTTATCATGTCCCCAAGGAGGTATCACATAAGCCTGAAGATATCATCCCTTCTTATAATGTATAACTGGCTCTACTAAGCAGAGCATACAGCCATCGGCCTTAGAAGGAGCTATGAACCATTAGAGATCCTCAAAACACCCCCAGACTAATTTCTGGGGCCTTCTGCCAGAGAACTGTGCATGATCTGCAGTATTGCATCAGGCCGTGTAAAACTCCCTCCCAGGGGAGGTATCTGGGCATTCCCACTTGAACCTGAACATATATTAAGCCACTGAACGTTGTGTTTCACAGGCTTTCTCCTGATGGATCAAGACAGCAACCATCACTTGAACCAATGGACACTGAAATTGCAATGATCGAGTCTCATCGCTGATGAGATGTCATGGATGGTGATATCTCTCCGGTATCTACTCATACCCTTTCTTTCTTTCTTAAGTGATATTTTTATACTTTTGAATTGCTATATTTCTGTAGATAATAACCAAAATGAATATATACCTCCTTTCCATTGCAACCAAATTGTTCTAAAATAAATCTGCCATATGTACGTATATATGATCTATAAGTCTATATATCTACGTATCTATATATCTCAACACAGGTCATGCGCTGTAATTTCACTCTAATCCACCCCAAGGTATATATTAACAAAAACCTCAGTTATTCCACCCCGAGGGAGGATTGTAACATAATTTCAGCAGAAAGGAAAATCTCTGTTAATGTCTTTGATAATTGCCTTTTTTTGGTCTCAGATTTCCAACATCCTTATAAATCAACAATAACAAGGGAGACCTCTGACCTGTCTCCATCTGGACTAATGTCTTCCTCCATCGAAGTTTTCTGATTCACTATCATCGCAGAAAATCAGGTATTCCCTTTCAGCCTCCATTTGTTAAGCTACAGAAGCCAAACTTGTTCACTCTCACAAGACAGATTTCTCCTTTCCTCACAGTTATCCACATTATATTACCTTTTGATTCCTTGCAATTGTGTGCCATTAGCAAATTCCACCAACATGCTCCTAGCTATTTTTTTAGGCAAAAGAATTAAACATGATCAATTCTAAAGTGATCCTTGAGGAACCTCTTTACAACATAAAGTCACAAAAGCTGTTTGAATTTTCTCCTCTAAACAATGAGTGCATGAACAAAAAGTTTTTACTTCTTAATCAGCTACTCTTTTCAAGATGAACTAGTAAATTTTGTGTACCTCCAAATCAGTTATCCTGAAGTCTAGGTTCAGGATTAATGTCTCTGTACTAACTTCATCTCAAAAATCAGTCAATTTTCAAGAAATATACCACATTACAGCTAAGTAATGCCATTCATAAAACACTTGGATGGGTAAAATATTTGCTTGTGTGCATTTAAATATGTAATTCTTTCTGCAAGAAAATGTTCTAAAGTCGCTCATATTATCAAGCTCATAAACCTGAGTGTTCAAGTACCATCTCTTTCAAAACCCTGACAGGACATTGTCCATTTAATATATTTTGAGCACATGGGATGTTTTCATTCTACTTCACCTGCAATCATCAGGGTTTTTTTCCCCCTTCACGTTAGCCACAGTGCTTGTATCCTGAAAGGTGACAACGCTGTTCAATTCTATTTTGGAATTTTACCTAGGTTATCTTTCTCATCTCATAATGCCATACTCATTCTTTTTTTACCTAAATATATGAAGAGTTTATTACTTCAGTTTGAAACATAAATATTTAAATTGTCCTTTTGTCTCCTCTCTGCATTACAATCTCATGCATTAAATTCTATTCAGTATCTATAGACCAATAACTTTATTAAACATGTAGTAGAAAGCCTGAAGGAAAACTAAAGCACCAGAGGAAACATATGCTCACATATTTATTAGCATCTTATCATTACAAAATTAATATCTTCTATATACTGTAGAAGACTGAATGACCCTGTCTGATGTGATTGGTGTGGTTCTTAAAAGTCTTTGTAAACTAATCTTTCAGGAAAAAAACATGTAACTTCATGTAATTCAGAATTTGTTGTATTAGAAGTCTGTCTATTTGTTGGTTTTATTTTGGGGGTTCTTGATGTTTGCTTGCTCATTTTTTAAATCAAATGCATTTTTGCAATTCTTTAGTTGTCCTGTTTGTAAAAATAATTGAATGATAGCTTCCTGTTTTCCCCAATCAGTCTTCTCACATTGATGTCTAAAAAAAATTCAAAGAACTATGAAAGAATGGAGAAGTTAAATCCTGAAATTTTATTCCATCTTTTAGTCAAGATCAACCTTTCTTATATCTGTTCATCCCTTCTACCTTGCTCTCTTCAGGAAGTCAGTTCCCTCATCTAGCCTTTTCTTAACACAATATATAATTACGTGAGCAAGCACAACATTTTAGAGAATTTTATAATGATAGACACCAAGAGACAAAACATCATGCATTTCTGAAGGGAAAAATCCACCGGAAAAATCCAAATCCCTGTTCCAAAATTCAAGGGCAATTTAGAGAAAGATGTTAACATCAGCAAAAGAGCCACAAAGTAATTATTTTTAGCAGAACATTAAAAAAAAAAAAATTAAACTTGAAACAAGTTTATCTGTGGAAAATATCCATCAAAAGGGTTAAAATTAAGGATTTCAAAAAGTGTTAAGAAACATTATTTCATCATATGACATATTCTAACATGTAATGTAAATTCAATGGGTCTTCTAATTGACTGGAACTAAAAATAGTTAATATAGTAGTACTCTGCTTTGTATCAGGTAAATGAAGCTGCTGGAGATTCACTGTCTGCAGTGACGATGTGAAAGTTGAGAAAAGCTAACTCTTGGAAGCCAAGAAAAGGTCCTCCTTTCAAGACATTTTTCAGAAGAGTAACCTATAACAGGTTTAACACATACTTACTTTGGGTAAAAATATGCACCCATTAAAATCTCTGACTTGAAAGTTTATTGCATGACCTTATTATTATCTTAGTATTTTTCCCACAAAGCTGCAAGTACATATACAAAATAAAACCAAACAAAGTAACACAAGCTGGCTTCCTTTTCTTGTAAAGGACTGCTATAATCACTGAATCAAACTAAGTAGTCTAAACAGATGATTACATTAATTTAAAATTGCTTGGTTGATGTTTATGCAGCGTTTATGCAGCATTTATGCTTGTACTTATTTTATTATGAATGGTTTGTTAAACAGCTATAACTGGTCAACCAGCAGCAAAAGTAAATTCATTTTAAGGATTATTGCCCAATAAATAATTTGCTGAGGCTTTTCTAATCCCTATTTAATAAAATTCCTAACCCCTAAAATAGAGCATATTCATTTGTAGCAATTACTGATAATTTAGACCTGTCATGGGCTCTGTGTGTTTTACCATAGATTTTATGATACTTACAGATAGGTAGCCATTAAAATTAAGTATTTTTATTGTGCAGCTAGGTAATTTCCAAAATGATGCATTTAGTATCTGTAGACAAACAAAGCTTTGAATAATGTGTTCACATTATTTCAAGGAGGCTTGGTGAGGATATGCTACTTTTCTTCTGGAACAGAAGAAACAAAATTCAGTAACAGTTAAAATATTCACCAGTAAGAGGTGACTGAGACAGTGCCAAGTCTGACTCTCAAAGACTAAATGGCCTTTAGGGTCATGGCAGACCTGAAGATGTACCTCCTAGATATAAAATAAAATAATAGATAATGACAGATACAAAAAATAGATATTAAAAATATAACAAAAAGAAAATTCTTCTATGGAAAAGTTGAGGCATTCATAGAATCTAACAATAAGGTAAGGAAGGAATATGTGTCCTTCTCGGAACAAAAATGAAACACTAGATTTGCACTACTGGAAGTGAACCTCCATGGCAGGTTCTGATTTATTTGCTGTATAAAACAGAGAATCCTGAAATAATTTGGGACAAGCCCTTTGAACTTTCTCTGCCCACGTTTCTTAAAGTTCAAAGTGGGATTATTAGAAAGACTTCTCTGTTTCAGAAAGGTGGATCAGAGAGTAGACTTTGTTGGTGAAAAGCCTGGCCACATCCATTTTGGCTGAATGGTACACTTCTTTTCAGTGGGTATTTTGAGACTGGCTTTTACTTAATGAGTTTCTGAACGTAATAACACTGTAATATCTTTGATTGGGGAAATAATATTTACTGGCTTGCTTTCACCATGGGCTTGCTGTGTTTATGAGTAGGTGCTTGATGACTTTTGCAATGTTTGGAGTAAACACTTGATGAATTTGGGTTGTCAGCTGAATATAAAGCCATTTAACTACTTTCTCCTCACTCCCCCCCACTCCCTCTGAGAAGCCTATGATGGTCAAAATTCAGTTTGTATGTCAGTAACAAAGCTTTATGAAATTACAAGGTGAAAACTCTGACTAATGCTACCTGTTTTGGTAGTAAAATCAGTGCACCAGTTAAGAAATTATGAGGAATAGTAAATTTGGGATTTTTTTGAAGTATAAGTCAATTACTACTACAGTTGAAAAAAGAAAACAAAATTGATTGTAAGTATGCTGTTAGACTCTCCTGAATTATGATTGCTACCTTAACATGAGTTTCCTAAAATAATATATAATCTTGAAAATAATCAGATGTAAATGCAATACTAGTTTCTGAACTGTCCTGCTTTATTAACCGAAGACATAAATTAATTTACATATTGAATTATTACAATTGTAAATATAAATTGCAATTATCTTACCTGGAGATTGTTATTGATCAACAATATTTTTAATCATTAAAAAAAACCTACCTTTATTTTTTTTCTAAGGGGAAACTTACCTTAGTTAAAATCTAAAGACTTCACCTTTCTGAAGACCTTTTCTTTTCAGGAAAGTCTCATTAATGGCTAAACTTATTTTGTACAGAGAAAATGAAAGAAATACTATTTATTTTCTGAAAGTTTAATAATATCTTTTGCCTTAAAACAAAGTCAGAAAACTATTCTTAGGTTGTTGCTGAAAAGGTAAAGGTTTCTAGGCAACTTAAAATTTGACAAGCCCTTATGGTTCTACACTTTGTAATTCCAATATAAAGAACTAAGTGGTAGGTGTAAGGTGTGTTTTTTTCTCCTAATAGTGCAACTTAAGTAGAAGCATTTGGTTTGGACAAAAATAATAGGTTCTTATCACCTTCCGAGTAGATATGGATTGTAAAGGGAAACTTTGAAAATACACTAAAAACATCCCCTGGGAAAGAGGAGCTAACCACCCTAATTTGGAAGAGGTTAAATATATGTGAAAGAATCAGACCAGAAAAAGTAAGCAATTTTCAAAGTAAAATAATATTGTGGCTATCATTTAATTTACAGTCTTGTGGTGACTGCAAATTCAGGCATTGCATATAAAATTATAACAAGTTTTGATCCAAAACACTGTTAAATTTTGTTAATTTTCACAAATTAGAAATATTTTTTTTAAATTAGCAAAAACTAAAAAATAGATTTTTCATATTTAAAGATGTTGATTTTTTTTTAATTTTTACTAACAGATAGGAAAGCTATATGAAAATCATCTTCTTTACAGATAATTCAGGGCAGAAGTCTGACACTTATTGCACTTGACCACAAAAATGTCTTACCTCATGCAGACTATTTAATTATATTTCTTCCTTTTACCACTTTCAAGAGTGAGTATTTGTCTTTTAAACTTTTTCAGTGTCACAATCATACTATGATCTTAAATATTGGCACTCCATCTGTTAAATTATGTGGGAAATTTCATAAAAGGGGAGAAAATGCTGCAGAAAAAAAAAAAGTGAGATGTCTGTTTGTGGTCTACAAGTGAGTCTACCTTTTGTTGTCCAAATAGACATAAAGAAGTCTGGGAGGCAAAGTGGTAAGAAATCCAAGCTCTCCACTGAAATAGTGGCATGTAAGTAAGGAATACTAAGTAACTTTTTGTATTTCACTTCCAGAGATAAAACTGTTCTGGTAGATCTCAGTTCTAGGAAACTTTACATAGTTTTAACATTACAGATGTGCTTAGCCTTATCAAACACAAAGTACATGGCTTAAGAAATACCTTGATAATTTCAAGAGTAGAGCCACATTTATTAAATAATTCAGAGATCTTTAAAGCTGAACAATATTTTATAGATGTTTGTTATAAGCAGGGTATTTTTCTTTCCTCTTCTATATAATTTATACTTCAGAAAATTGCACAACAAAAATATTCTTACAAAACTTAAACAGCAGAAGCTGATGATTATTTTAACCTGTAGACAGAAATGGCTAGGAACCTTCCAAGGTAAGATTTTTTTTAAAGGATGTAAAGATCAGTTTAAATCAAATCTTCTCTCACAGAAATTTCATCAGGAAAGTTTTCTTACACTGAAGGTTTAATTCATAGTCAGAACAAAAAGAGATGGGAGAGACAAAAATGCAGACAGTAGACTTCTAAATCAGATTAGTGTTGGATAAAGGAGATTCAGTTCAGTTTGACACAAGTCCTAGCTTGCATTGCTTAATAAAAATAGCTCACTGTGTCACTACTGAAAGCATTCTATAGCTATACATGACCAATTCAATATGTATAGGAATATATCTAATTTAATTTTTCATTTTATCAGAACAGTTGGCTTCATCATTCGATAATAGATAAACAGAAACATGGATTACTAGGGCTGGCATCAGAAGATCACCCACTTTGGTCTTCTGCTTCTGGATATGACTTACATATCTATGTGTTACATGACAGAAGTTTATGCAGCCTCTTCATAAATGATGAGACCGTTTCCTCGGGCAATCTACTTTAATAATCCACTGCTGCTCTTACCAGAAAGATTTTCTCAAATTAAATAAATCTCCCTGACTTTAAATTAAACCTCCTGATCTTTGTTTTCATTATGTTTGCTTATGATAGTAGCCTTATGCATGTTTACGTAGTCATCTCATTTTTTCTTTCCTTCTGTGTCTATCTGTAAACTAAAGAGACATAAGTCTTTAATTTTCTTTTCATAGGCTGTATTTTATAAACCTATGATCATTCTCCCTGCTGTGCTCTGGACAACAAATCAGCACCATCTTTATCTTTTGTGAAGTTTGACATCCAGAACTGGACACTTCGCCCTCCAGATTCTTAGTTCTCTTTATTGCCTGGATAAGCAGCCTATAATCATCTGGGCTTGGTCAGATGAATTCTACAATTACTGTTTTTCCTTTATTCAAAATATTTGTTAGAGTTCCTAACAAATCTATGTTGGCTTTCAGTGGCTGTATTGCTATTCCTACAAACCAATTGGTAACCACACCAGTATTCCTGTTGGAACTAAAGTAAGTCTAAAGAAATTTTCTTGGCACACTACTGCAGCCACCCTTTCTCTCTGACATAAACCTGGCCACACATTGTCTGCCCTCGATATTCAGGGATGCTATACGTGCATTTTGGAATGGAATTCTGTCTAAATTGTGTCTCTGGCTACTATTACATGAGTAAATTAAATTCAATATTCTTTGCTTATTGCCCTGGATACAGAGACAAGGGGGTGGAGCTTTCAGCACTGTTGCTTATACCACCTACAACACCACTGGGGGTTATGCTTAAAAAGCCAACGCCAGAAACCACAAGTCTGCCTTCTCTTTTTATTTTTCTTTTTTTTTTTTTTTTGGTTTGGTTTTTTTGGGGGGTTTTTGGGGGGTTTCTTTGGGGTTTTTTTTTTGGTTTTTTTTGGTGTGTTTTTTTTTGTTTGTTTGTTTGTTTTGCTGGGCTTGCTCTGGAGAGGGTGTAGGATTGGGACCACAATTGCTGTTACCGCACTGTGGCTGCCCCCAGGGAGAGAGCCCCTGCAGAGGGACAGAATCACCATTTTGGCAGCACAGCTCCTCATTTGGATAAACTAGCCTTCCTGGTTCTGTTTTGTCCCTGCTTTCTCTTGTTTTCAGGCTGGGGAATCAGAAAGTTAAGCCACTGAATCCTCCCTGATATTGTTGTAATTTTCCTGAATACCATGCGGCCATAGAACAAGGCCAGTGGTCATTTTGCCTTTGTCTGGGTAACCACACTGGATACTGTCTTTGGGAAGCTTTTTTCTTTGTTTGGTGGTGAATACCCTTTTGTGGATGAAACACTCTCTTTTTACACTCTTTTATTAATATTGTTGTCGTTATTGCGATTTTTCACTAAATTGTGATTCCAACTTATAATCTCTTCTAGTGTTCCTCCATCACTGGAAGGGGCAAGGAGGAGAAAAGGGAGCAGCTTGAGTGGGTTTAATTTTCTAGCTGGATTTTAAACCAACACACTGGTTAAATGGCCAGAGTTGTCTACAATCACCATATACCCTAAGAAAAAATTACCATTACTTTATTTGTCTCTGTCCCGACCAAGACTTCTCTAACTCTAGAATCTCACAAATAGCAACTTGCCCTCCTGATACAGATCCTCATGGAAGTCATATTGAAGCATATGGAAGACAGAGAGGTGAGTAGAGATAGTAACATGGCTTCACCAAAGGCAAATCTGGAGCTGCGATGCTGGGCTAATCTGGTGGCCTTCTTAGGATGATGTGACTGCATCAGTAGAGAAGGAAAGAGCAACTTATCTACCTGGTAACTTTTTAAGGCCTTTGGTATGGTCTCCCATCATATTCTTGATGCTTAATTGGAGAGATAATGAGTTTGATGGATATAATGTTAGATGGATAAGGAACTGACTGGATGGTCACATTCAAAGAGTTACAGTCAATGACTCAATGCCCAAGTGGAAACCAGTAACCCGTGGTGTCCCTCAAGAGTCCGTATGGATACCAAAGCTGTTTTACATCTTCATTAATGACACAGACCAATGGGATTGAGTGCACCCTCATCAAGTTTTTGGATAACACCAAGATGAATGGTACAGTTGATTTTTAGAGGGAAGGGACACCATCCATATGGACCTTGATAGACTTGAGGAATGGGAGTGTATGAATCTCATGAATTTCAAAAAGACCAATGCAAGGTCCTGTGCCTGGGACATGTCAATCTCTAACATGAGTACAGGCTGGAGGAGGAGTGGATTGAGAGCAGCCCCGAGGAAAAGGACTTGATGTCCACCATCTTGGTAGATGAAAAATTAAATGTGATCCAGCAATGTGTACTTGCAGCTTAGAAATCATATGCTGGGCTTCATTAAAAAAAAGTGTAGCCAGCAGGTCACAGGAGATTATTCTCCTTCTCTACACTACTCTTATGAGACCCTGCCCGCAGTAGTGTCCAGTTCTGGGATCCCCAGCACAAGACATGAACCTGTTAGAGCAAGTCCAGAGGCAGGACACAAAAATCATCAGAGGGCTGGAACATCTCTCCTATGGACATGCTTGGAGACCTGGGGTTGTTCATCCAGGAAAAGAGAAGGGAGACCTTATTGCAGCCTTTCTATACTTAAATAGAAGTTATAAGCAATATAGAGAGAGCATTTTTACCAGGGCCTGTAGGGACAGAACAAGAGTTAAAATGGAAAAAATATTTATATTGGATGGAAGAAAGAAACTTTTTAAAATTACTGTTGTGAGACACTGAAACAGGTTTCCCAGAGAAGATTTGGATGCCTCATCTCTGGAAGTGTCCAAAATCATGTTAGATAAGGCCTTAAGCAATGTGATCTATCGAAAGACGTTCCTTATCCATGGCATGGAGTTTGGACTAGATTATTTTTGAGGTTCCCTTCCCATGTAAACCAGTCTATGATTCTAAGATATAATAACTTAGTATTTGAGATATGTAGGTGTTGACCTTCTACTCATAGGAATTCAGAAAACTTTGTAGAGAGACAAAATCAAAGGACAAGATAGGTAGGAAATCATAAGAGCAAATAAATTCAGAAGCCTTTAAAGGCCTCTTTTGTTAATGTTCCAGGTTTTACTATATACTAGATATAGTCCTACAGTCAGGGAAAAAACTCTTAAAATGTTGGTATTCAGATAAGATAGAGAAGGACGGCTGATTTATCTGGTAATAGTCACGTCATTGACTACAACAATGAGAAAATATATATTTCAGAAATTCATTTTGATACTCCTGAGATTTAAAAACTACATAATTATACAGTCCTATGCAAATATATTAAAGTAGAGGGAGATTTAAGTAGGACATGGCTTTATGCTGCTTTTCTGTATCTGTGGGAGTTTGTCTACATGCATTTAGAAAATGTGAATTCCTAATGTGTTATTTGAGTTGCTGTATAAGCTGCTTAGAAAAACAGTTTCATCTGAGCTTTGTCAAGGTATCAGATAGAATAGCAGAAGTGTAACATCCTTGTATTCCTGAATTAAGATAAAATGAAAGCTGTAATTAAGATAGCAGCTTCTTACTACTTTATTAATTAGATTATTTAATTAGAATAGAAAGGCATGCCATTTTAAAACAGAGTCTGAATTTTTAATCCTTTTTTGGCTATTTTAATTTCTTAGGTTGCTGAGCAGCAAAACTCATTATCATGTGAATATCTTTAAAGTACAATTCTTAAAATATTGCCCTTAAACATCCTGATTCGGAACTTGGCCAGTGTTTTCAATGCTAAGTCATTCTCATGTAAAATATTTTAAAAGGTAAAGACAAATATTCCCAGAAATTGGCCAGATAAAGAGGGAAGTGGTTATCACAGATGTTTGCAATGTTTTCCTGTTGATTTTTTTGTCTGTGTACTCAAAATGGACACTTTTAAAAGTCTGAATAACATATTTTCCCTAGGTTTTATAAAAACCTTGCGCTAAAATCCACAGAAGAATTTGATTTAGAAATTTTTTTTTTTCAATTTAATCTCTAGGTAAAATCCAGCTCCATAATTCAGTAAAATGCATTTTTGACTCTACATTTTTCAATCATGCTAATAATCCTAAATGCAAAGTTTGGATGTAAAAATCTTACTTGCACTTGGGATAAGAAATGACAAACTTATGAATCATGATTTGAAAAGTGTTCAGTTAAGATCAGCATTATAAATTTCTATCTAATTTTGGATTGACATTCCAAAAAATTTAGCCCTTCAATGTTATGTACCAGTTCCTGCACAGCAAACCACTTTAAAAAAGCACCCGTTTTCCAGGTGAACCTTCTAACAACACTCTGTGCATAAAATGAGGCAGAAAACCACTTGTAAGGCTGAACTATTTTCTTTGCAACCTGCAGTGTTTTAGAAAGCTGCGTGCATGGAAAACCATCTTCATATACGATGAATTTTAAACAGCACTCTTCTAACCCTCAGTGCATATCAAGCTGAAGAAATAGGTTTCACCAAATGTCAGGCACAGTGGAGAAACTGTGCTTCTGGCCATTGCTCAGGTACAGAAATTGTCTGTTGAGCAATCCAGCTGTCTCAACCACCATGTACCCTGCCTTGAATTATATATGGTCCAACACTTCTTCCATTCTCTCTGCTCTTAATCTGGGTTAGTACATTAAGGATGCACAACCGTATCACTGTAGGATCATTTATATTAGGGAAAATAGTCTGTGTTAGGTGCTATCCTTTCACATAATAAACTGGAAAGGCATCATAAACTAAAAGTTCTGTAAGTTAGTTAGCCACCTGACTTCTTGCTTGTCATTCTCTCTGGGTCACCAAGAGTAGCTGCTCACCTGCTTTAGTCTCAGGTATGAGCACTGCCCAGGGACTTTGGCTGGAATAGGAAAGTAAAAACTGTGTCATTTTCATAAGAGCATTAATAAATATGTTGATAATTTGGTGACCTATACTGATGTCTGAGAATCTGACAGAATCTTCCCTGCCTCTAAGATATTTTATATACTATGAAATACAATGAAATCAGAGGCAGTATTCTGTTACCACTTTAATATGAATGCAGGTGGCACTGCAAGTGATATTTTCAGAGTAAGATGAATGTTCTTGCCTTGTTAAATTCAATCTGCTAGGTGAATTTTCTGTCAGAAGAAGGGTTGGAATGGACTGCTAAAACTGTGGTTATAGTCAGAAAAGTGGCTGTCAATGTGGAGCTTTTTATTTAACATATCAGATATTCTTTGGGTAAATCATGACTACTTTTTTGTCTAAAGAGGCTTTTACCACAGCTAACACTAAAATACTAATTCAGCTATAGAAGACATTGGATTTCACTCCATTTCATGTAGGTGTTATTTTTGTTGGTATTATACTTGATTGGGATTCAAAAATCCTTATTATAGGTGAGAGTCCAGGAAAAAGGAGACAAAATAGTCCAATTTTCCAACCTCAGTTTGAATTCATAGGTCTGACAAGGAGGAAAAAAACCCAAGAAAAAACAAACATAAAACAAACCAAAAAGCCCTAAGTCATTCTCACACACTGTAAAACCTGTCACTATCTTGTTTCACTGTCAAAATCAGTTTAACAATATTTTATCTAAATTCACCAATGTTAAATGCCCTAATTTCTCCTATAGATTGCATTTACATTACTAGAAATAATCCAATCACCTGTTTTCATAAAATGCACTTCATTCTCCCTCTCACCATTCTTCTTAATGAGGAAAAATGGTTGGTGTTATCCATGCTATTTATCGAGCACACACACGCGTATGTGCACCTTTTCCAGGTTAAGTAAGGGTGGCCCGTCCACCAGAGTCAAAATTGGTAGGTTGCCAAAGGATATTACATTGGCGTTGACGCGGTATGAATCCACGCCTTGCGGCATGTGACGAGCTTGATTCTCACGGTCTGGCCCGTCAGCAGACTTGGGCACAACCAAGGCTACCAGTGTTGTGGCCCTGTACAACATGAATGCCACGTTCCTGTGTAGGCCCTGGCTGTGTGGGGACACGAGCCCTGTGTCCGATGGGGTCTGGTACCCTGTCACGTCTCCACGGCTCGATGACACTGGGCTGTGACCAGCGCGGAGCCTGCAGGTGGCAGGACGTGACGACAGGCGCAGTCCTGCCCCCATGATGGAAGACACAACCACCGAGGAACGTCTGCCCTGCCGCACAGTTGCTTGACTGCCATGTGTTTCCCCTCAAAAACACAGAGGACAGCCAAGCTGGCCCTGGCTAGCTGAGGAGTACCGCGTTCAAACATCCAGTAAACTGGAAGGTCCCAGGAGTCATGGCAGCACTACCTTCCAAGCTCTGCCAGACTTTACCCAACTATACCACCCCGTGGGTAAGGGGCTCGATGGCTCATGTCTCCAGACCCACTGGCAAGAGGTCTGGGGTTGCATGAGAATCTCCACCACAAGCTTTTGTCATCGGAAAGGTACTACCGAGTGGGGGGTGAAGCCACTCGGTAGGGCGGGAGCCTATTAAGAGTAGTATTTAGTCTATAATAATACCTCTTCTAGGTACCTTCTGGAACAGAGCTCATTGTCATGAGCCAAAACTATGCCAGAGATTAAATGGGGAGGGGTGAGGTGGGGTTCTAGATCTATAGCTTTAGCAAATGTAAATTAAAGTAAGCTGAAGCATTTTTGTCTGGAAATTAAATTTTAGTGGCATCAAAAGATTAAAATCTTCTGAAAACATCATTTAAAGTTGAAGAAAAAGAATTTATTTAATAAAAAAATCTACTAAATACCTGAAATAAATGGAGATCAATGTCCATTGGTGCAAAGAATTACAAAGCAAGGCAATAAAAAAAACTTTTTGACAAAATGCTAAGCATTTCCTCATTAAAATTAACTCTGATGGGCTAAAGTAAAAATTCTAACCATTAAATTTTTAAAAAATAATACGACTAAACAAATTTTTTGCTCTTTGGATGAATTTTTAGGTGCAGTGACTAAACAATAGCATTTTACTGGTTCAGAAGTGCAAGATATAGTTTTAGGTTATGGAGCATGAACTGGCATTGCACATCCAGTGTTTGTACACACAGTTGAGAGTTTGGATGGTGAGTGAGATGATTTAGCTCAATAACACTGAGAAAGGTTTCTTCCTCTACCAGTCAGTCATCTGCGCCATGTTCTGGTTCACAGTCAGCTGACTTGGTCATAGATAAGCTTCTGACAGCTGGAGTCCCCTGCATGGATCAATGAAAAATCAAACTGACCTTGGAAAGGTTATAAGAGAAATTTAAACAGCTTAGCATTTGATTGAAATGAAGCTTAACATAGGTGGAGGGCATAAACTTAAGGCATGACTTTGTCAGAAGCCACAAGATACGCTAATTAATTTTGTACAGACAAGATCTTAGCTCAAAAGGGCTCCTGGAACTTTCTAACCAGTTCTTTTTTGGTCCAGGCTAGGAGCTAAATTAATACTGAAAAAATCATCATGGTTACTTTAATAAAAGAATTGTCTGTTGTTTTTTTTTTTTATTACAGCAACATTTGTACCACTAGTGAAGTGATATATTAATCTTAAAAGAAGCTTAAGTAGTGTTCACTTAAATCCATTTTTTTCTGTTGTCAGAATTGTATCAAAGGACTTTAATGTAAAAAAGCAATTGAGTCCTGGTAGTGGTCACTGTTGCAAAGCACACATCAAAAGTTCTGTGTAAAAAAGTAATATATGGTGTTTTTTCTCAAAAGGCTTTTAGTTTTCTGAGCAATAAACATGAATGGTTAGTCAATGCTTAATTAAAGTTATCTGAATTTGAATTTAAGAAATAAATAATAATAAAGTAATATCTGAAATTCATGTAATACAACATTGTTACAAATCATTTATAAAGTGTCTTGAAAGCTCCTTTTGTGATGAAGTGACATAATATATCCATTGTTTTTCCTCTGAGATCAGTCAAGGTTCAAGCACTGTCAATAAAACAACATTCACAGTGACTTACCCATCCTTCATGTAGTGGCAGACTTCATCAATCATTTCCCCTTCAAGAAAAGTTCAGATCTGTCTATGTGAGTTCTATTCAAGTAAACATAACTATCGTATTTGAGTGTCTTATAAAAGGAACATTAAGATGTGGCTGAACAAGTGAACTGTATTTATCCTTACTCTCCAAAAATTTAGTGAGATCCATTTTTCCTCTTTTTTTTTTTTTCACTTCAGTTTGTATTTCTGTTTTGAGCTTCTTTTGCTACAGAATAAATAAATATAATTTAGATTATGGTCTAATGATCCTATCATCTGGGATTGACACTGTTTTGACTAGCATATTGCAGTATGTTTTTCCAATTTTGTAAAATGCAACTCTGTGAGGAAATCAGGACCACTAATTAATAGAGACTTTTAAGTAACTTCGTATTCATAAATAAAGTATAAACACTTTCAATAGCTCAGCATGGAAGTTACGTATACACACGGGCATTAAACAGTAGACACGCAGGCATTAAACAGTAAAAAGTAAAATAGCGCTAGTGAAAGGAGATTTTTTTTATCCTGTACTGTCTGAAAGCAAAGAACTTCCCAAGATCTCTTTGATTAACAGTGTTCTTCAGAAAATTCTGCTGCGTAGCCATTAACACCAGATTTCAAGGCTTGTCGTACTTCTAGAATCAACCACTGCTTTCTCCTTCTTTGGATTAAAATATTTTCATTATTTGTTTTCCATTTGTTGATTTCAGACTCCAGTGAAGATTACTAGCTGATAGCGATGCCCTGGCTAGAGAGCAACCTACTGTTGCCTGCTGGTGAAGAGACTATGTTACAGCAGAGATTGAAGAGTCTTCACTGTAAGGACCAGAAATTACTTTGAAGGGGAAGCAACTCATGCTTACTGTTTTTGTGACTGTGGAAGAAGTAATCAGATGAGGTATTCATTCAGTACATTAATTTAACTGTGCCCTTACCAATTCTAGGCAGTAAATTGTTCATGATCCTGACTACCATAGACTACCTAGAAACACTGATGTCCTCCTGTTGGTCATCTAAATGAGGTCATTATCCAGAATCCCCAGTACTCTTACTCTCTCTGACATAAACAGAATGTTCCTTGGGAATCATATAGCACAACAGGGAAGGAAGAAAAAAAAAGCTTAAGAGTTAGTTTGTATAATTTCTTTCCTGGAAAAAAACAGTGCATACTCACTAGTTGTAGACACTCCAGACAGTTAACTTATTTTCAAACCACCATAGTTTTCTACATGCTATTCTAAAATATGCCTTCACAGTTTCTGTTGGAAAAGTCAGATGTGTCACAGTTTTATTCTGCTAACCACAAGGAATATGTTTCTGAATATCACATGGTTTCTGTTGCTCTTGTTACTTTAAAGGCCTTTTGTCTGGAAAGCTTTAAACTTATTCCTTACAGAATGATATTTGGCAATGAGTTTCGGAAAAGATTAATTCAGATTTTTAGAAGTCTTCTCCAAGAAGCAGGCAGATAGCTTTTAGCAATCTGAAGTAATGATTTTAGATCAGTGGACAAGTGTTTGGACTTGTGCACAACTATTTGCATAGCTGAGCCATCAAAACCTCCTGGTAGGTTAGAATAATAGTGCCAGTGAGGATTTGTACAAATAGCACCATTCCATGCCATGCCATGCCACACTATATATTTACTTGATTTTATTTTCATATACAGCTCTGCCCTGGAAACATATTCCTGGCAGGACTGGTGAACCTATGGAGAGAGGAGCCAGAGCAGGTTTGCTGGAAGGACTTGTAAACCTATGGAAAGGATACAAGCTGGAGCAGTTTGTGGAAAAATACAGCCCCTGGGAAGAGCTGACATTGGAGAAATTAATGGAGGACTGCCTCATATGGGAGGGACCCCACACCAGAGCAGGGAAAGACTGTGGTGAGTATTTCCCCTGAAGAGGAAGGAGCATCAAAGACAACTTGTGATGAACAGACTGCAACCCTCATTTCCTGCACCCTGCACTGCTGGTGGGGAGAAATTAGAGAATTCATCAGTAAAGTTAAGCCCAAGAAGAATGGAAGGGAGGTGTTTTTAAGATATGGGTTTATTTTTCATTCCCCTACTCTGATTTGATTACCACTAAATTAAATTAATTTCCCCAAGTGGAGTCTGTTTTGCCTGTGACAGTAACTTGTGAGTGATGACTTCCTATACTTATCTTGACCCATGAGCCTTTCATTATATTTTCTCTCCCCCGTCCAGCTGAGGAGGGAAGTGACATAGTGGCTTTGGTGACCACCTGACATCCAGCCAGGGTCAATCCACCACACATGGTCTCACCAAGGTAGAGGCAACTCCTTTATTTTGAATCCTAACTAGTACTGTATATAGTGGTCAGAGGGGCACCAACTTATCGTGTAAGGCAAGAAAACAGAAATGCAGGAAATACAACCAAATTCTTAGAAAACAAAGCTGATATTTTGAGATAAAAAGGAGGTAGAAAACTTCTCAGGCAACAGAAAAGAAGAAGAATGAGATTAGTCTGTGACAACAGGTGTCAGACCATGTTTCCAAAAAGTATTTTAATTTAGAAGAAATTTTGAAGTTTCTGAATTCCACTGCTTTCTTTAGCTGAACGATTAGTACAGGAGAAGGCCTCAACCAAAGCTGATTGTAATAAACTGAAAATCTTCCACTAGTTACATTAGGCTTTGGAACAAACCCAGGTTTTATGATATATGTTCATAATTTGCAAAGACCAATTTTTTCAGTTACACTATCTCATAATCCAGATCTTGTAGATAATTCATAAGCAGTAGTCCCGAAATTCATAAGCAGTTGTCATAAAACTGTTGAGCCCAACATGTAAAAAGACCTCAGAAAAACAACTGCTCAGTGACATTTCTGAGCTGCAGTCAGAACTGAAACCTCCCTCTTGTTCTGAATCAGCCCCAGACAAGTGCAATGTGTCATTATATCAGCCACTGATGTGAGGCTGTGGGATTAGGGCCATTAATGCACATGTCCATCTCACATTAAATTTTATGCTTAGTATCAGAAACAGTAAAAATATAAATGCATCAATGACTTAAGTGGAAAATGGATTCAAAGAAGCGTTTCAAGTGCACAAGTGGAGCTGGCTACTAGCACTAGTGTCTTACACAAATCTTCCATATAATTTCTTTTTGTACTCTTAAATTATGGCTTGGCAGAAGAATATCTGCAAGTGAACTGTAGCAAGTAATAGGTTTTTATGTTATCCTCTATCAAATGCCATTTATAAAATGAGCTCTCTAAGGGGTTCTGAAAAAGGGCAAACCCCATTGATTGCTTATGTTTAAAACAGAAAAGCAAGCACCTGAATAACACAGTTTTTCCAGATACAGAATTATTTCTTTTCTAATTTGAACAATACACCATTTTGCTGTACTGATAATTTCTTACAAGAATAATTAGTGGTCATGTGTTTTATTATATAAAATATGATTAAATTTTTTAAATCACAACATGTGGCCTAGGATATTCTTACAATATAATTTATGCAGATTTTATTAAAGAGTCAGACTAATATCTTTCCATAGATATGGAATAGTCAATTACACTATAATTTCTAATGACTATGGGGAACTCTGAGTGCTCTATGCCTAAAATTATAATGATGTGTTGCTGTAGTCATTATGTGAAGATTACCACTTTGATGGTGTGCAGTGACCCCGTTTTATCATTGCTTTTCTTTTATTTAAAGCCATCTCCACTATACATAACACACAGATGTTTTTATAAGAGTTTGGAGATGGGGAACTTATTTTCACAAATAATGAGATTTTTTTCTTTTTTATTCACATATCTTTTGACTCAATCAGTTTGATAATTACAAACTAAACATTTTTAAAAGTATCTATTCACTATATAAATTTTGAAACAAGCCTTCCTAACAATGGAATATGTACTGTGTTCTGAGATAAAACTACAGTAATTTTCTTATCTGTTATGTGATTTACCTATGTTTACTGTCGTTATCTGATCTATATAAGAAACAAAAAGAATTTTCTGAATTAAATTTTCCTTCAGTGAGAATATGTCAGAAAAAAATATTTGTTCATGATATTAAGTTCACCATTGATAGTGGTTGCAGCACACAATCTGATAATGCACCAGTGACAATGTATACCTGCCTTGGTTAATAGCTGTCTCTTTTAAAATCTTCACCGTATTTTAAGTCTGAATTTGTCCTGTTTTGAAATTGTAAAGGAAGAGCAACATATGGATATTCAAAAAAATATGTCTTTCAGGATACAATTATTGAAGGTTATAATTCACATTTTATTGTTTTTACATACATAATTTAGGAAAAATACTTACAAAATTTGCTTTTAGGAATCAAGAAGTTGATGGCAGCAATGTTTCTCAATCTTAATTTTTTTGAGGGTGGCCTGTTTTTCTTTTTTGTTCTTTTTTTCTTTTTTCTTTCTTGCATACAGTATTTAGCCTTTGTCACAGAAGACATACTGAGTTATTTGTAAAGAGAGCTGCACACAATACATCTTTATCTGAATGTAAGCAGATACAGAGTCTTTCACACCAAGGCACCTTGACACTTTAATATAATAAGTAATACCAGGAGACTGCAGTTTATTAGGCCTTGGAGAGTGGAATTTACTGGAAAACAGGTTAGGGTAACCACTGGGCAAATTCTTAGGCCATTTCAGTTTAGCACAGCATAAGTTCTCAAGCATGAGTCCCACTGTTTTACTAAATAAAAATGTCTCTGGTATGCAAGTTCTTCCCAGACAGTGATTTCCCAGCCTGCAATCAGTGTATATCAAATATCACCCAGCTTCAGTCCAGCTTACCCAAAGCAAACTGATTGCTGAAAGAGTGAAAAACATATTAATATTATTTGAAAACCATCATCGTCCAAAGTTTTGCCTATTCTTTTTAGATTTAAATAAGAAAAGGTTTAAGACAAAATAAATTCATTTCAGAGCACTGTATCTTCATTAATTTTGGCTGGAAGGCTTTCCTTTTTTTCAGCAATTATTATTTTTTGAGATGAGTAGCCATTTTCTCCAGATCATCAACCTGTTCCCATGGGTATAGTGATGGTGAGCTATGATATATAAAGCACTTTGTAGACTTAAAGCCAACTGTAAATTTATTAATAGTCCTTGCAGATCCACAGTATTGCTAACCTTAAGAGAGGCATAAAAAATAGCCTGCTTCCTGGGGGTGTGCTGATAAACAGTCATGACATCCCTTTTTTACTAGAAAAATAATGCAATATTGTACAATCACTTCTGTAACGTGAAGGCTTTCTTTCTATCATCAGAGCAAGTGTAGTATAAATCATGTGTGTGGTAAACCACATACAGGAAAAGTAAAATGACATCTTTCTAGGCAAATTATTTCAAAGCCCAGTTAAATAAATCTGTGAGTAATATCAAGGACAAGAGGAAAAAAAGGTATAAGCACAAATAGATTCAAAAGCAATTTAAATGGTTTAAGATTAACATATTCAAAATTCAATTCTTAGGCTAATTTTTTTTAAATCTTCAAACAAATTGAGATATTACTAGTTTTGAAGACAGGGTGAATTAATATTATTTAAGAAACAACAAAAAATCCAGAATGTGTTTAGTTCTGAGAGGAAACTATCAAACAAACAAGCAGTCCCACTCAACTCTTCCCACCCCCCAAAACACAAGAATAAAACCTCCCACCTTTTACACTGTGTATTTATAGAGAAATAGCTGTGTAGCTAGTTTTTCAGAGAATTCACCACATTTCTATAGAGAGATCATAGCCTAAATGAGCAAAAGTTAAGGGTAGCTGATAGATGATGTAAAAAGATGAAGGAAAGAAACACATAACTACAGAAGACCTCCAGGGGACAAATATAGAGAAGCTAAAGCTGAAGGACATGTGATCTGAGATGGGTTGACCCTGGCTGGACGCTAGGTGTCCACCAAAGCCACTCTATCACTCCCCTCCTCAACTGGACAGGAAAGAGAAAATATAACAAATGGCTGGTGGGTTGAGACAAGAACAGGGGGAAATCATTCAGCAGTTACTGTCACTGGCTAAACCTAGTCAGGTTTGACTTCGGGAAATTGGCTTAATTTATTGCCAGATGAGGAGTACTTAAGCAATTATGAGTCATATATCACAAGACACAAGCCATATAAAAGCTCATGGGACCTGGAGTGGGCCACTCAGAGTGCTGAGTGGTCTGGATAATGATCCTGGAAAGTTCTCATCTTTAAAGGCTGGTAATCACGGCAATCAAGGGCAGTGCTTGGTGACTGGTCACTGCCAACCTATATGATTCTGTGAAATGGAGTTCAGCCATTCCTGGCCAAGGAATTTCAGTATTCAGTCACTAGTAAAGAGAATAGAATGTGAAGGGGTTTGCCAACCCCCTTTTATTTCATGGGAAAATCGAGGTTTCCATTTCAATTTTCCACTGGATGGGGGTAAATATTTTATTATATAGAAAGAAGTAATAAATGAGTTATGAACAGGGATGGCAGGTCATAGAAAATTCCTGTAAAAAGGTTTAAAGGGAAAAGTAGAAAAGCAAGTAATCAACCCTTTGTCATGCCTTTAAAGATAATTTGTTTTCTGTGTGACAAGAACTCTTGTGGACCCTAAAAAAAAGTAAAAATAGAGATGCTAGACCCAGCATGCACATGGAAAGAAGCTCTAAAGTATATGAAGTTTGCCAACTAAACTTAGAGAAAATACAAATCTTGTGCAGGACTAGCTTACAAATTTAGTTGGTATGCCTATGGAACAAATTCTCACTTAGAATTTTTTGGAAATTTTTGATGATAATCATTGGTGAAATTTTTTTATTTTTTTTTTATTTTGCCACTCTCAAGGTGAAGAGAAAATTGGAGAATGCAAGAATAGATGCATATAAGCAATGTCAATGTAGAGAAATTAAAAGAAAATTCGACTATTTTTTTCCAGTGGTTATACCTAGAGAGTCAGAAATGTGAAGGTCTTCATGTCCACACTATTAGAGCAGTCCACAATCTGTTGATTCTTACCACAATTCCCTGAAGAAATAAGCTAAGAATAGCAGTAACACTGCATAACATTTACATAGAAAGAATTATATGTGCTTACAAAGACGATATTTGTTTTCTTCTATGTACCCAAATTTTACAATGGAAAATGAGTAGGCATTGAATCACAAAGCACAACTAAAAATCATAAGACAGGGACAAATGACTATTTTTTAAAAAATAGTCTGAAATATTATTTATTGCTGCAGAGATTAACTATTCAAGCACCAGAATCAGCAGAGAGAAATCTGACTTGCTTTCAGAAATTTGGTTAAAAATGCATTTTTTAAAAGTGGTATTTCTGTCATAAGTATCCTTCAATTTGTGCTGGGTTGTGTTTTTTTGGGTTTTTTTTGTTGGTTTTTTTTTTTTTTGCTTGTAAGGAATAAACCCACCCAAAAACATTGAAAGATAATCCTAACACTGATGATATTCCCATCTCTGAAAGCAGGAAGCCAAAATATTTCCACACAATTTTTCACCAAGAAAAGAAAAATGTCATATATGCCACACAGAGATAAGGATATTACTTTTCCTTGGAAGATAAAGCAGTTAGATAGCAACCTGAATTTTCTTTATGCTAACTATGAAGAATTGTCTATTTGTCACAGACTTTTGCTGGATGCATTTTGAGTTACTTTTCTTGGTTTAAAGTTCCTGATCCTAAATGCTGACTCTAAAAGCTAAGCAAAACAAAATCCCAATATTGATTCTGAAGAGAAACCAGCTACTACATCTGGAGTCTTTATTTGGTACTACTTCTAGACACAAAGTATCATGAGGTCTTCAGCACAAACATGAGGATAACTTCCCACATTTAAGTATTTCTGATTACAACATTCCTTCTGCAGTTGTGAGACAGTTTATTCAAATAACAAACTTGAAGATGTCTATCCTGAAACTAGGAGCCAAATCAAAATATTCTTTATTCTTGATATGACTAGATACAGACCAAACCCAAGAAGTACAAAACTGCATAGAAAAAAATAGTCTTACTTTGTTTAAGAATTTTGCATTTTTTTCTTTAGTGAATTGTTTATTTTTCATGAAGCTGAAGTGTTAACTTGACAGTTTCCTCACTCTAAGACTGGAATCTGCTGTGAGAGTTATAAAGTTACTCTCTGTGTCTGATGACCTTGTCTCTTTTATTTCCTTCTTTTCCACATCATTGTCCTCTGTTTGGCCTGTTTAGTTTACGCTTCTTATTAAAAGCAAGTCCTGTTTATTTTTTAACTTCCTGTCCTTTTTTAATTAGCCACGTGGTCAGCTTTAAAGCCTCTGGGAGATGAAAATCCCACATCTGGAGATCAACGACTTCAGCTGAACAATTTTGAATCCAGGAGGAAAAAAAGGCCCAGAACTAAAACCAATCCAAAAAAACTCCACTCCAAAACCAAGCAACCAACCAACCAGAAGAAACAAGAGCAGTCTGGTAAATTCTTCACCCTATTTTTTGTTGAAGAAAACACATCAAATCATAATGCCTCAAGCTCAATATTTATTTTCTTTATGTATTTCTGTTTTCAATAGCATTGTTACTAAGTAGCATATTTGGTTTTACCTCAAAAAATATGATATTATAATAAAGGAAAGAAAAAAAAAGGCCATATAGGAAAGCTTATTAAAATGCACATCAGGAGGTGCTTGAGTTTGTGGATGGATAAATCTACCAACATTTCAGCCTTCTACTGCATATTCTTTATTTTATTGGTAGAATGGAAGATTAGCAGCTTACAGAGTGCTCCATGAAAACTAAATCAGTGTTTCTTTCTCTGATAGCTTGTTTTGAATGAGATTTTATTAACATTTTAATTACATGAATGGAATGAAATGTAAATATATTATGAGCTTTACATACCTCTAGGTTCACAAGAAATGAAGTGGTTTTATGGAAGTTATTTTTGAGAATGAAAAGGAAAGAAGCAATTTATTTCTTGAGATGGTGGATGAACAGATGTTATTTAAAGAAGTCTACTGAAGGAAAGTCTGCTAAATATAACATTTTATATGTATTTTATACTAAGTGTTTTTTCAAACAATAAAAAATGTGTGCTTTGGCTACTAAATTTAAGGTTTTTTAATAAGAAAAGCATTAACAAAATAGATTTCATTTCAATAAAGAATGTGAACACAAGAGAATACAGAAATTATAATGAATAGTTTAGGACAAGATACTTAAGGCTAAAATGCCCATAATTTCCTTTGAAAATGTAATCCTAACCTGGGAGGCTAAACATGCTGTATATATGTTAAACATTGTAGGCTGCCTTAATGCTTGGTAGAAAGAAATTACCACTTTCAGGAACCTATTCTTCTCATCATAAAATATGTACATATAATCTTGGAGAACTTTTCCATCAATAATTTTTTAGTTCGTGATATTGGCTTTAAGGTGACTCTCTAATTTTTTTAGAAATCGAATGACACAATTAAATAACGCAGTTCTCATAGTTCTTCACTACAAAACTATTTCAGATGAATTTAACAATTTTATTGACACAGACATAAGCCTTTTAAACAAGTTTGTTTGTCTTTCCTGTTCCAGATTTGACATATCTATGTATTCATCTTCATTAATTTCTAAGATAAATTCAGAAAGCACAGATAAATCTTTGGATTTTTAATCCAGCTACAAGACAGAAACCTACTTTAGTCAAAAATATTCAATATCAATCTTGCTTGTATCTCAGATCTCATGCACTTCTGGATCAAAATCTTGCATTCTAAGCCTTCAATTTTTTCCCCAAAACAGTAAGCACATTGAAAAAGAAAATCATAAGTAAGCACAAGATCTTTATTTATACTAATATACTTACAGTTATTTACATGTGTGCATGTTGTGGGAATCAAGATATCTGTCAACCTTTGCAGAAGGAATAGACTGAGGAGCAATAAGAGCTGGACAAAAAGTACACAGGTCTGTTTGATCTAGTAACAAAAATAGTTCATGCAGGAATACATATATATTCTAGTTTCCTGTTATGGTTCTTTGTAGAAGCAAATGTCAGAATAGGAAATATAAGAAGGAATTACATCTGTGGAGTTCTGGTTTTGAAATCTGTGCCAGGCTGAAAACAGATATGGCTTTGAACATGTTTCTTTGCTGAAATGTGAAAATTTCTGAAAGAAATAATTCATCAGATCAAAGTTCTATTTATTGTTACTTGAAATGGGGATGTTTCTGACAATCTACTAAACCATAATTGTCAGTACCTCAGGTATTGAACAGATTCATGTGACCAAAGGCTCAGTCAGAGAATTCAAGTGTTTTACTCAAACAATGCAAGATTAGGAAACACTTGGCAAATGGGGCACATTCTACAGGTTGTTCTAGAATAAATTTGAATGCTCTTTGTGCTCCTGCTTTGATTTTTTTTTTTTTTTATGGCTAGAAATTTAAATTAATTCCTCTGTAAAACGCCAGTATTTGAGTAAAATAATATTAGAAAAATATTCTAGCTGATGCTATTTGGGACTGATTTTGAATTATCTAAAATTACCAGAGGAAATGAAAAACTAAAATTAGTAATGCATTTGAGCTTTTGAAATCAACTAGTGTTAAAAATATTTGGAATATAACCTAATAAATCATATAATAGATAACTTAAAAAAAAACAAAGGGATGAACGAATTCCCCTAAAATACTAGAATTAACGTTTTACATAGACTATGTTTTTTACTCCTGCTCCTTCAAATGATAATTTTCAAAGGTAATAAAAATAGATACAGCTAATAATAAAGCAGAAACTACCATCACATTTTCTTCTGAGAGAGTCAGTAAGCAGCTCATCCTCTGTCTGCCTGGTTCTCATGCCCAGATCTGGCACCTCTTGCTCACCAGCAGATCTAGCATGGACTTTGCTGCAATTTACACATATGGACCTCCCCACAATTGTTTTAGAGTTTATACAGACACTCCCACCACACCACGGCCAGCACCAGGCAGTCAGTGTCTCAGGCTGTGTCTGCTGCTCTGCTTCAGCTGCCGCTGTGGAGACCTTCACTGCCCGTGCTCACTGCAGGCTGTTGATCCCCCCTTGCCCGGGTACCTGCACCCTCAACCGATGCTGGTCTCTGACCTCAAATCCACTCACGCTCTGCCCAGCAGCTGGCCTCTCATGCCTACAGCACTTGCAAGGGACACTGAATGAGGAGGAGCACACAGAGGTACCACAGGACTAAAGGAGAAGACAGAGCAGCCTGGGGACATGAGGCTCAGACAAGCCTGCTGGCTGGTCACAGCCTGCACAAAGCCAGACCCTCTTGCACACAGCCTTGTCTGCCCCATATCCCTTTGTTCCTCCCCATCCCCTTCCCCCACACGCTCCCTCCTAAGTTTTGCATAGTACCACTGACACTCCCTTCAGACATCACAAATCCCCATGTTATTGTTTCCTCTTTCTTATCACAGAATCATATAATGGCTTGGGTTTGAAGGGAGTTTAAAGATCATCTAGTTTAAACCCGCCTGCCACGGGCAGGGACATCTTCTGGTAGACCAGAGTACCCAGAGCCCTATCCAGCCTGGCCTTGAACACTCCCAGGGATGGGTCATCCACATTCTCTACACATTATCTGAGGGAATTTCTTATGATACTTCCAATCATTTTTATCCCTTATATATACTTCAAAATCCTTGCACATGTAGAAGAATATAGAAATCATAATAGCAGAAAACACATGTGGTATATTTTTACCCGAGTAGTCTAGAAATATGATGAGACAGGAAAACTACCTTTTTATGTCTAGAGTGACCTATAAACATGACCATACATTTTACAGTCAAAATTATTTAACTTTTTAATAATCCCTTTCTTTCCCCAAATGTGATGAAAACATTGTCTTGGTAATAACAAACTATATGGGAAATAGATATTTGGCAATATAGTTATGGAAAAAATTCTGTTCTGAATAAGTGATAACAGAAATAGCATATGTAATTAATATTGTAGATTTCTTTTTTCTACACTCTGAATTTAATTCAATTTCCTGGGAGTATTTTGTAAATGGAGCTGCTCATTCTTGTACATTGGATGTTTTGCTCAGTAGAGAGGAACCTTCTTTTCTTTGTGGTGCTTCAGCTGTTGTGTGACTCCTCATTTGTAACCCAGAGCTCCATGGGCTTTTTTGTCTGATGTCTTATAGACTGCTGCAGCTTCTTCAATATGTATGCTATAATGTTTTTCACTATTGTAGTTAATTTTGTAGACTGTCTTGCATTTTACATATCTCTCTTTTTGTTTTCTCTCCCGTACTGTTTTGGATTTCCGTGGCTAACTTGCACTTTGTTATCTCCTTCATATATTCTTGCAATCTCCACAGGTAACCATGCCATAGTGCAACCTGTTACCTCTGTTTTTGCCGTTTGACCAAAAATTACTGAAACAGCACAGTAAATTGAAAATATTTTATGACTTTTATTATTTCTCCCTCTTCTTTAATTAACATATTAATATTAACATATTAAATAACAGTGTGCAAGAATTTAGCCTTGAAAAACAGCAATTTATGTTTTAATTTACTTTTTTTAGTGAAGTCTTATAGTGTGTGTATAATAATAATTAACACAACACTGTTGAAAATCTCAGAGGTTGCAAACTGTTATGGGACTGAGGGCAAAGGGAGGTTCACTGGTGCTTGGCCAAATGTTGCAACTGCTGCAGTTCTGTGTCCCCAAGCCCATGGAGCAGCAATGGTGAGCCCAGTCTAACACACATACACACACAACAATAACACAGCTGACCACAAAGCTGACAGAGGCAGAGAACAGCACTTTACAGGCATCTACATACAGAGAAGCAGGATAGATGCCATAGTCTTGCTTTTCCTCTCCAGATGGTCAGGAATAACGTTCACTCTAAGCCACACGCATATTTCTACAGAGCTGGTCTTTGATACACAGTCTATCTAGCACCTAGCCCCTACTACCTCTCTCTTTCAGTTGCTGGTTCCTGGATCTTCAAGGCAAGGGTATTTCATGGTCCTACTCCAGCAATTGGAGCTCGGACCTTCTTTATTACTTTCTTTCTATCTCAAGGTTCATGTGTGTTGACACACGCTCAGAAGAGACAGGACAGTCACACAGAAGAAAGGTAGGACTAGAATTTGATAGGAAAGTGAGACAGACTGCACTGACCAAATGCAGGTCTCTCACTCAAATGTACTGTCCAGAACCAGTTTATATACATCTGGACCCTTTTATCCCTTTTCCCTCTCTTTTTCCACACTTGTTCCTTCCTTATCCACCTTGTTCCCTCCCTCTCCCTGCCTTCGTCCCTTCTCTTAGACATTCCATAATAAGATTTATCTAATCCTGAAATGCACTTCCCTCTTTCCCCCCGTAATAAGTTCTAAATCTCTTTAGGTGTAAGTCCCCTTCAGTCTGGAATGGGTTCTGAGTTTTGTTTTCTTTTGTTGCCACCTCTTGGTTAGTAACTTAGAGAATTTTTTCCCTTTGACAGTCTTAGGAGCAGCTAAGTGAGCCGAGGTTCCTCTGCAGGCCATGGTGCAGACCACGGTGAAGCAGGTTGTCCCCCTGCAGCCCATGGGTCCCTGTGGAATACAAAGATGCACCCACAGCCCATGTGGGGGAGGTGCTCACACCGGAGCAGGTGGCTGCCTGGAGGAGGCTGTGATCCAGTGGAAGACCCAGTGGAGAGAGAAGGCCCCTGCTTCCAGGCTGGAGCAGCCTGTCCTTGGGGGACTGCACCCCGTGGAAAGAGAGATACAAGGCATAGCAGTTTTGGGAGGACTGTGTGCCCGTGGGAGGGACCCCACAGTGCAGCAGGGAAAGGACTCCTCTCCCTGAGCAGTGGAAGAAGATCTTGTGTGACAAACTGACCAAAACCCCCATGCCCTGTCTCCCTGCACTCTTGGTGGGAAGGAGGGAGGGGCTGGGGGAAGAAAAGGTGATTTTAAGGGCTTATTTTACTTCTCATTATCCTCCTCTGATTCTGTTAGTAATGAATTCACTTTGTACATTTAAGCCAAGCCTGTTTTGCTCCTTGGAGTGTTCTCTCCCATGAGTCCTTATCTCGACTCATAAGGCCTCCATTAAATTTTTCTCTCTCCTCTGCCCATATGTGGCAGGGGAGGCTGAGTGAGTGACTTTCGTGGGTGACTAGCATTTGGCCAGTGTCGAACCACAACAACCTGGAACTTAGACAGTTCATAATACATAATAAGCCCTACCTTATATGGAAAAGAAGAATGAAAGTGAAACAACAGAGAAAATGTCACACCCTTTTTTAGGATAGCCATATCTAAGGATGATAAGTATGTAAAATTCAGTGTTAGTTAACTAAGTACAAAATAATGCACCTCTGACTATTTATGCACCATGACAGACTGTAAATCAGCTTTTATTGCTTGGGAAAGAGGTTCAGAAGCCAGTACAGAGCACTGGCTAGAACAGCTGCATGCTCAGTAATGGAGGGGAGTGGTGGTGAAGGGTAGAGGGGTAGGGAGGGAGGGATGGAGAAGAAAAAAATCCTGTAAGATTGGAATAGAGAACAAGAACAAAATATAGACATGCCAATTGACATCCACAATGTATGCATGCTTTGAGTTAGGATTTCTGTGTCCCAGGAGGATGTAGGGTAGAACTGATAGTCTTACAAAGGGATAAAAGACGTGACTAGGTGTTGGCTTCTTGGAAACGGGGAGTTGTTGAAATTTCTAAAACAATGAGTGTAAAAAATTTACAGGAAATGCTCATTTGCTAGTTATAAAATACATTACGTAGAAGAAATAAATTATCAGGCACATTTTAGATCTTTTAATGAAACAAAGGCACTGCTTCATTTAGGGCATATCTAACTTATGGCAGTTGTTATTGGGCACTCTGAAGGTGCAAAATAGCGATAGATTTTCAGAAGGGTTATGAATTTTAGCAGAGGGTTTATGGCTCCAAAAGCATCTAACATTGTGGATTATGTTCAATATTAGCATTAAATTTGTCTTTTTGAATTCTAGCAAGGAAAATTTTTCTACTAAGAATTTTTCCCTTCCCTAAAAAAATGTTTGATTATCAATACACTATGTATACATACACAGATATTTTAGGGAATTTTTAGGGAATGCACTATTACGTACTGCTATGCACACACTCAAGAACTGTATCTAGTACTACTCCCAGTTTGGAACTGTATGTGGTTAGATTGGAAGATATTTTATCAAATTTAAAAGAATCCTAATTTAATTAAGGTGGACAAGCACCAAAATGTACAACTGCAGTTGATGGATTAAAGACATAATCAGAAATTCTTTGATACAAATTAGATACAAATGTATTTAGGAGATTGGCATCTGTAGTACATTTGCCACCTTGTTCCTGATATGAATATCCTGTCAGAAAAAAAGTTCAGCATGCAGTCAAATGTGTGATTAGGCTGTCATTTTTTTTCCCAATCATCTGCATGACTGTTAGCAGCCATCTAGATTGCTAAAATTCTACCTGTGGCAAACAGAAGGTGGGAGTTGTTCTCCATTTCCGGTCCAACCTTATTCAAAGTGGTATCAAACTAAAAATTACATTTTTTCCTCTTAGAAACCTGTAGAACAGACATCACAGGCAACTAAAGAAACATTGTTTGACTCATTAGCACCATCATAAAAAGACTAAAGACTGTTAAATAGAATTTATTGAAATATAAAGTAATATAAAATGTCACCTGAGATTTCTTGCCCTGGCAGATATATCTATCCAGTCATGGGTTTATCACAGGAAAATAAGGAAGGTTGTCAGTATTATGAATGAAAAAATGCCGTATCTTAAATTTATCACAGAAAGGGAGGGCACTATAGATATTTTCTGGTTTAAATGTCTAAGACTTGCTTGTCTCCATCAAGTGTGACAGAGTTATTTTCTATATGCTGAAAAATATCACCACTCTTACACTTTTTTCTCAACTCTTCTCTGCTAAAACTCTTTTCAGTTCTTCAGGATCTTCCTGAATGTCCTTATGTCTTCACTGAATTTTCTCAGGAAAACCTCAGTTTATCCAGTCTTTTCTAGACAGTTAACTCTTATTGCCTGTAATTCAAAAACTTAATTAGCAATTCACAACTTAGTGGGGGGACAATTAATAGACCACCTGATGTACCTGGAAAAGCAGGCTTACTTTTTGACCTGCAAAAACCTCCTTAGGTGTTAGTATCTCTATTTTCTCTCTCTCTCTTCTTGTTTTTTTTTTATTTTTTTTTATTTTGTACATTATAATGTTTTGAAAGTAACTAAAATAGAACCTCTGTAATTTATTTCATTCAGTGTATGATCTATGAACTTTCAAAACCCTCATCTTTCAAAGCTTAAACTGAAAAATCTTTGAAAGAAAGCACCTTTGAAAGAATCGAAGGAATCTTCAAGATAAAAATCTTCATGATTACACATTGACTGAGTATCAGTAATCAAAGAGCATTTTCTTCAAATATCTTACTTCCTCTGATTTTCAGTTTAATAAAAGGCTCTGGGATAGTGATATTCTTTAGAATAGAATAATAATAAAATGACAAAGATTTCCTTTGCTCTCTTGAATTATCCTAGATAATTTACCAGTTTTGATTGGAAGTAATCCACTGGTTAACCACTTGCCAGCCCCCTCTTCAAAATTATTACAACTTATTTCACTCTGTTTTGAAATACATATGTTTAGTTTATCATTTGAATAAGCAGTGCAAAGTCTTTGGATTACTGCACATAACAACCTGTAATTAAACAGAAATAGCTTATGGGAACATTTCAAAACAATTCTTTGTTCAGTTCCTGATGATTTACTTGATTGTAGTGATATTTAATGATCTTGATATTAATATTCAAAACCCTTGACTAGCTTCAACACTAATTATACATGAGACTATTTCTCAGATCTTCAGCCCATGGGCCATTTTGCCAAGAGACACTGTGGTAATGGGGTTCAGACCAAAATTCAAGGAGAATCCGAGTGCAGGAATATATTCAAAGTGTCTTGCTATCAAATCCTTCCTTCAAAAGAAAAGATTGAAACAGAATATCTTCAGACTATAATGGAAAATATGCTTTTCTGTATAGTAAGTTAAGTAGACCTTCATTCCTAAGTGGTGAGTGCTGATTACATTTTATCAGGGCTGTGTCCATGTTTTATTAACAACTGCTTAAAAATACATGAAATGGAAAAAAAAATGAAGCAAGCTGAGTGAATAATACCTAAAAAGAACTGGAGTTCATAAGTTCTTAAATTGTAAAATGATTGCGAATTATGAAAATCAAGAGCAACAAAGCAACAAAAGAACACCTTTAATTTTTCCTCTCTGTGATGTTAACATAACAATTATTAAAAGATTAGAAAAAGAACTATGAATTATATAGGTACCTTAACGGTCTATGTGGAGGCCAAATAGAGGTAAAGATATTAGCATGCCTGGTCCAGTGGTTGGACAAAATTGTTAAGAATTATGAATATAAATAAATTCTTCCTCTGTCTTTAACTGAAAACTTATAACAGAATTTTCTGTAAGAGTTTGCCTTCATAACTTGCAATTTTTGTGATTTTTATACTTAAGTATGTAATTGTTCTTTGTCATTTTGCAGCTGTTCAGTATTGGCATACAATGCACTATGCCACAAAGACAGTAATTTAATAAGAATTGCAACACATATATCATTTGAGGATTGCTGCAAGTCACCAGGACAGAAGTGGAAGAGGACATCAGCTTTATATTAGTTTATAATTCACAATTAGGTGAAGGTGAAAAGAGTTTCTGTGCCATTTCATTCACATCCCCAAGGAAATAATGAACTGTATCATGGGTTAGCAAGCATAGTCCTGGAAGTGATGTTCTTGCAAAGGGGTGCTTACAGCTTCCTCTGTGACCTGACAGAACCTATCAGCTGGCCAGTTTGAATATGGACAATTCTTTGAGCCGCCTAAAATTGTGACCGCCTCTGTGATCCACACCTAAGAACAGACAAACCCCGGGCAGAGCTCTCTCTCGTTTCCGTGCTGGCACAGGTGGCTGCGGGCCCTGTACGGGGGCCGGCGGGCCTGGCCCAGGCCCTGATCGGGCCAGGCTGGGCTGGGCCATGGCCATCCTGGAGCCGATGGACCCCGTTCCACCCGTGGAACCTCCCCGCAGCCCTGCTGTGGGCAGCCGGAGCAGCTCGGCTCCCCCTCTCCAGTGCGGCCAAGATTCAGCTGAAGCTGCCCTGCTGTCCGGCAAAAGATCATGTGAGTAACAGAGATAAGCGAAATTCCAGCTGCAAGGCCTGGGTGAGATTAACACTTTTAGTGCTGTGAAGAGCTGAAAACCTGAGGGAGAAGAAAGAGGAGATGCTTAAAGCTGAAATTCTGTTGTAAAGCTATGATGTATCAGAGTACCCGTTGTAATTTCATGAAGGCATGGGGGGTGGAGCATCCAACTTGTGAGCAAAAGCACCTGTGCTAAGCAGATGCTGAAGCATCTGTAATTTGACGAGACGTTTGAACAGGGAGAGATGGAAGCGATGAGGACTTTTGCTCCAAATGGAAAAGGAGAAAACCTCAGTTCCTAGAGATGCTGCCAGAGATAATCCTAGAGTTGAAGATGAGGAAGACCCTTTGCTCCCAGGGAAGGAGGAGGGCCTCTGTTCCTAGAGATGAAATGCTCCCAGAGATGGGTGAAGAGAACTTTTATTTCTGAACGGCTCAACCTTAAAATTGTACCCCAGTAATTCAAGAGTGGACCCTCGAAAGCAGTTGTGGGAAAAGCTGCAAGTCAGGGCAAAGGACTCACATGCGAGTAGAGAACCAAACCCGGGTGGCTGTCTCGTTGTGATAACGTTTTCATAGCATGGACAAGAGAGACTCCTCTTTCTAAGTGGACTGAACAAGGTTATTATGGAAGTGGTAAACAGACTGAACATCTCAAGGGTTGTCTTTTTACATCGTCAGTGGGAGAAGGGAGGAAGGTGGGGGGAGGAGGAGAGTTCTGAAGGTGTGGTATGATTTTTTTTTCTTCTTTTAGGTCTGTTAATCAACTTCTTTATATTCTTTCAAGTTTGGTGCCTGCTTTGCTTTTCTCCTAATTCTTATCTCACAGAGGGTAAACAGTAATGAGTATTTTGGACCAAACCACTACACTAAATTGGTGTTTCCGCCTGGTTATAAACCCAACCCCCTACAGAATCACAGGATGGTTTGGGTTGGAAAGGGAGTTCGAAGATCATCTAGTCAAACCCCCTTCATTAGAGCAGAGATATCTTTCACTAAACCATGTTGCTCAAAGACCTATCCAACACGGCCTTGAACACTTTGAGGGATGGGGTGGGCACCATTTCTCTAGGAAACTTAGTTCAGTGTCTTGTCATCCTCACCATAAGAAAATTCTTCCTTATACCTCATAAAAACTTACCCTCTTACCATTTAAAACCTTTGCCCCTGTAAAAAAAATCTGCTTCCATTTTATTTTTCAATCCCCTACATATATCAAAAGCCTGCAGTATGGTCTCCACAGAGTCTTCTCTTCTCCAGTCTGAACAACCTCAGATCAGCCTTTTTTCAGAGGAGAGGTGCTCCAGCTCTCTAATAATTTTCGTGGCCCTCTTATGAACTCTCTCCCACATCTGTTCTGTGCTGAGGAGCCCAGGTGGGGTCTTATGAAAGTAGAATCACCTTCCTCAATCTGCTGGCCACACTGCTTCTATGCTGTGGTCACATTTAAGAACAAAAGACCAGATATTTACGGAATGAATATCAATGAGAGTTAGACAAGGCAGCTTCCAATTCAGAAGGGCTTAATGTTGATTTTACTGGCCTCATCATAAAGTGAAAGAAGCTTATGTCATATAAAAGGAAACAACCATGATTAGAACTCTCTAACAGGATTCAGATGTTAAATTAAATAAAGCAAAAACATGATATGAGCAATTGAATCTATCGTAGTCAAATTATATTTGCTATGTCATTTTAGAACCTTTATTCAACATGAAAGAAGGAATCCTCTGCTTAATAAGTAAGTTGTACCATTAAATGAGAGCCAGCAATCAATTAGAGGTCTAAAAGAATCATAAACAATTTAACAAAGTTTTGGATATTTTAATTGCTTGTGTTTCTCTTTTATAGTCACTTTAAAACATAACTTGTCTTTTTCCAAGTGTTTGAATATTGTGTACATTCTCTTGGGAAATCTGAAGCCAAATTAAATTTTCAATTATAAATATAAACATCTGTGTAAAAAGCACTTAAATTATATGATAATAAAAAACTTAGGATTTATTGTTCATGTCTTTTTTGTGTTTAAAAATAGCACATATTCTTTACAAGGTTTCCCCCATCATATACAAGAAATAACTTTGCATATTAATTAATTAATTAATTAATATTAATTGATCCTTGTATCCTGAATATAAAATGACAAGTGAAAGTGATATTTTTAAAGACAAACCTGACTGCCTGTAAATATTCCAAGACAAAATACCAACTCTCCTTTCATTTTTCCTAGGGAACTTTATTTAACATCTCTACCTAGTACTAAAAAACAGAATCATCAAAAATGTCAAAAGGCTCAGTTTTTAAATAGAATAAGCAAAATAGCTTGTGCACTGTCCAGACAATTTACAAGAGAAAAGGAAATTATAATTTTGTATTTTAAAAAACAAAATGTTAGGATAAAAGCGGTTCAGTGCTGGATCACAGTAATGCCAGAGAATCAGCATCTTTCAGGTTCTCTTGTTTTATCTACAGCTTTACAGATTTTATCTACCTTTCAGATATGGTTTACTTTTTGTTTCTTTTTTCTGTTTTTTTCTTTAATGAGAATAGCGCAGTAAAAAGAGTAGCTAGATGTAGAAAAACAAGAACTGTCTGGAGCTGACAGTTATTTTTCACCTTTTTCTTTCATAGATAGTTCCAAGTTGCAATGTAGCATCGTACGGATGAAGAATTTCCTTTAGCACTGCTCTGTTGTGCTATTTGAGATTTAGGAAAAGAAGTCAGTCTGTTACTGACCTGCTAGAATTCAACAGATAACGTCAAAAAATGGAGGTGATGGGAATGAAAAAAATAATTACAGCCTAAAGATCCAAAATTCTCACAGATGCAGTTTCCTAAAAGTGGATAAAAGTATCTTTGTGTACAGTACTACATCCAATCATGTTGCTGTAGAAAGTACATATTATATAACCCAGTACAGTAAGAATTTTGAAATTTTGTATCCAGGTACAAATAATCTATTTTGTGTGAATCATTGGAGTCTGTGTACCACACCCCCCTGTGTCCTGTATCAGAATCTGACCGTTCTAGGTTTTGATTGTTCCTGAGGTTATGACTACAGATAGATGAAATTTACAGTCTGAGGTTTATTCATCAAGTAGTGTAAACATTACATTAACCAAATTATGACTTCCTGAATTATACGTGAATCTAATGAAAAGACCCAGAGGGAAAGGAACTATGAGAAAGTAAAAGTAAAATACAAGACATTCTACTTTTGTTCAAATGTAATGGAATAAACAACATTCTGAAACTTAGAACTTAAGGAAAACTAACAAAGCCATACAATTCCAAGAATTAATTAAACCCCTCTCTACATAAAGTAATATATTTTGTTAAAAGTGAAGCAATTCCAAGGTAGTTTCTTTCATTCTGTCAGTGGAAAAACCAAGTTATTTAAGCAACTTGAGTTGTGGTATTGCATCTGCACTGCAATCTGTCCAAGACATTTTTCTGGGTTTTTTAGTGGGTTTTGGTTGTTTTTTTTCTGCTTGAGTTTTGTTCTTATTGTTATTGTTGTTGCTGTTGTTTAGTTTAGCTTAGTTTAGTTTATTTTTGGTTTGGGTTTTTTTGAGTGTTGATCTAAACCCTATCATTTGCAGTAGGTAATTTGCATTAAAAATAATATATGTATGAATGTTTTTGCAGAGCTGTAACCAAAAGACTTTTGTCAGGACTCTCAAACATTGGGCAGTGCAATGCAGGCCCAAAAAAAGTTCTGGCCTCCACAGACAACTTCAACTTCTCAGCATCCCAGTGGCATCCATGAAGCTTTTAAGGTCACTTGGCAAACATAAAGACTTATCTCTACTTGTTCATACGACAGTAGTAATGAACATACACATTCTCTCTTACTGTGCATCCCACTGTGTGACTGTGAACTTCTAAATTAGCAGGAATGCCTGCACTTTAGAGGTCTATGATTTTCATGTGCTTTGGATTGCCTTACAAGGATGAGCTATTGAGCTCTCATTTAACCTACCCTTTCCCTGCCTATGCTTAGACAAAGGTTCTACCATAATAGGTATTAAAAACAGAGAACAGTATCAGCAACAATACCATGATTCGATGCTGAGTGAGAGGACTCATTGGAACTGGCATAGAAGAATGCTGTCACAGATATTGGCACCAGCAGGTCGTGAGGAAAATACTGGCTGAGAAATTTTTCAGAGTAGCTCTGATGTGTACAAAAAGTGTATTTAACCACATCTTGCATTCAAGTGTAAAATATACTTAAAACCTTTTCCTCTTTCCTTTTTTTTTTAATCCAGGACAAGAAAATATTTTCAAATGCAGGTGAAAGTCACAGCTCCTGCTAAGATCATGAGTGAGATCTGTCTATAGGTGTTACCATAGCATGTTAAAACAACAGGCATCATCTCCAGCTCTCTTCCCATGAACTTTGAAGGCCTGAGTAGTCATGGAGGGTGGATTACTTGTAGATTCCTGTCTTAAAGTGCTTCCAAGTTGCCTGTGGAGTATGTAGGGTTATACAAGGTCCTTTGAGTCTGAAAGCATATGCTCTAGATAGTCCTGTTGCTGTGATTATGGGCTTTAATTCTGCGTAATTAACATGCTCTTGAATATAATCTTGTTCTGTGTTTATGAGAGAGAAAGCTACAGCCATAAGTGCCTTGTATTATGCCTTAGTAATATCTATATACCAAGTTCAGAGCCTTAGCCATGCCTGAATAATGGAAGATAATACTAAAATAATTAGCCCCCTGATCTTGCATTAAACAGCATAACTTAAAAGCAGTGCATGACCTGCTCCTATCCAGGAGCAACCTGCTCCTATGTGTTCCAGCGACTAACAAATAAAACTTAATGTCATTGTGGAAAGAGTTTAGATATAATTTTTCTGCTCATGATACCTTTGCAAAGGTGGTAGGTGAAGGTGAGTAGCAGAGGAGAATGACATCTCTGCAGGATATTTACTCTCCCCTTTACTTAAGAAGTGCTCTATTTCCAAGTCCACATCATTATTTCCTGCATAATCTACAGCAGTTGAAACAGTTTTGCTCTTTTACTGTATCTTTTTTCATTTTTTATTTGTTGACACGTCATATCAGAATGTAAATAATGATAATAATGACAAAAATAGGTTAAAAGAGAATAATTTTATTATCATTGTCCTTTCTGAATTGTCATTAATACTATCTCTACATAACAAACACAACAATCCACATGGCTAAGGTTTCTTTCCTCACAGAGCAGGGGGTTAGGGTTCAATCTCCTTTCGAGAAAAATCTGTGGCATATGAAATTTCCTGGGCATTGACTTGTGCCCACACTGCAAAGCACTTGGAAGTGTTTCTAGCTGGTTAAATGACTGCAGGTCTTTGTGGCTACTTACACCACGTTCCTAGCACACGATACATAACATATGTTAGGGCACAAGAAATGCTGGAAGAAAGCCTGAAGACTGAGTTAGGTAGAAGGACTGAAATCTGACATCATCTGGTTCTTATTGCCTGCAGGAACAATTGCTCTGTTTTCTCATAGTTGGAGTTATGTCCTTCCAGAAGGGATGCTGACAATCATCCAGCATGAAAGCACTGCAGAAAATGGTGTGAGCGGACAAGAAAGATAAATTCTAAGCTGAAAATATAGAAAACTCTACAAGTGGAAGTAGTTGAAGTCACATGTAGGGTAAAAGCTACTTCTTCATATAGTTATGTTTCTGTACACAAAAGCGGTAAGTAAACAGGTGTTTAATGAATAGAAGCACATAAATGGCCAAAAAAATGCATTCAATTCCTCTCATGTTTTGAATTTTTTCAAATTTAAGGGTGATAAAAACACTGTGGGCCTTAGCTTACACAGGCTTCTGATGGACATCTCCATGGCTGCAAACTGTTGTTCAGATCTCACAACTAATGCCTTTAAAGGAGTACCTGAGGACTGGCATCGAAGATAACAGTTTTTATTCTTTTAAAAGAAATTAAGAAAGAGAAAATTGCTGTCTAGCTTCTGTTCCACTTTTCCTATTTGATGCTAAATAACACTCAGAAAGGTCCGAAGGTTGGTTAGTCATGTTTGTAAAATGTGCAGATATCTATTTACAAGTGCCATGTCAGAATGACCCAGGCACTACTTTTCCTTTTTGATCTATTACCACTATTGGTTATAAAATATAATTTCATGATCACTTTGAGAGGTCTTTACCTGATTAATTTCTTCCTTCTGTAATGATTTTGCTGAAGCTAACAGTCTGAGTTTTATTTTGAATGTACTGTGTTAGAGGGACAAGTCTTTCTGTGATAAATATGCTCTCCTGCAGGAAGGGAACTGTGGTCACAAAGCATCTCTGAAGTGGGTTGCAACGAGACTCTTTCTGAGACACAGATTCTGCAGTAGGTGATGACATTTGAACCTTTCACAGTCCTAAGACCAAAAACAAAGTTCTCCTCTGATCTTTGTAAGCATTATCACTAAACCTTGCAATCAGCAAGGCCTTAAAAATTGTGGGTGGAGGATGTAGACCTCTTTCATTTCCTACTCTTCAACTGATTTAATATTACTAGAGATTTTCCTCTCCAGTAAAAGCTGCTTCATAATATGAAAATTAAGAATTATGACTGTATTTTGGGAGAGTACTGCTCGAAGACAGGACATCCTTCAGATGTCCAGATGAACATCTCAGCTGGTCTCCTTCAAGCCACCTCCTCCAGTCCCACACCGATGATTCTCATTCAACATGGCTCTTCCCTTTGGCACCTTCCTGGAGAAGACACCTAGTTCCAGACCTTTTCTTTACTCTCTGGAGGCAAGGGAAATCAATGTACATAGAGTAATTCTGTGGCAATTTCCAGAGGAATGGAGGTATATAGGGTGTGGATATTTGTTTCAGAAATACTTTATAATTATGCTAGTATTATCAACATCATCAACAACATCACCATCCTTATCATCATTATTATTGTTGTCATTTTTGCTGTATCACTTTGGTTATTCATCAATGTGATTCTTATTATTAACATTGCAGGAAATCTCAACCTCATTTTTATTTTGCTGTTAAGTATAGTTCTTGAAAGACAGTGTCTTAGGTAACCTACCTAATAATAAAATCTAATTTTATTTAGAACCTGTAGTAACAACTCTGCCACTCCTCACTTACTTTTTCTTGAAAATCTGTAATAGCTTTTAAGGTAAGATCACACAAAATTACAGGTTGGATGTAAGCCTGTAAGGAACCTCAGGATATTTCTCCAATTTTTCTCAGAGGCAACTGGTTTTTCAAGTCTGGGAAACAACAGTTCTTCCCTAAACTATAAACACCTTTTCAAAGTAACTTTTAAAAAAAAAACCTTTGTATGAATTCCTGAAATTAAATATTCATTACATCATTACAATATTAAATAAGAAATTAATTGGGAGTTAAATTACCTCTCAGCTAGCATACACTATAATTAAAATATACACTGTATTGCAAAGAAAAAACAAAAATAAAAAAAACACAGAGCCCCAAATAAAATAAAATAATATAAAATGTAAAAAGGAAGCCAAACCAAAACAGTATACAGTTGGCTAATGACTTTTTACATACAGATAAGTTGTATTCTGCAACACACTTTTTGAGAAAAGATCTGTAAACATTCTGAAAACCTTATCACTGTAACTGGTTCTATTATTTTTAACAAATACTAAAACCACCAAAAATCTTTCACAAAAAGCACTTGACATGGTGAATGGTACATTAGGATAAGAATTGAGTTAAAAGGAGATTTTTATTCATGAGAACTACTCAAGAACCTAGTACCTTATAATCTACCATGAAGCTCCTGAAAACATCTCCCTAACGTCCCTGATTTGCACTTTATAACTTGAATCAACTTTCCTCCTCACCATCTTTCTCCACTGTCCTGTCTCATCTCATATGAAAACCTTCACTTTGTGTATAGTGTTATATCTAATGATGTGAATTGGCCATTGCCTTTCTGAAGTTGTGCAATGTATTTAATAATGTGAATTAGCAAAGTTGCAATTCAAGTCCAGTGACCATTTGTAAATTATGATGCAAACAATGGGAATCCAACTCAAGATGTTCAGACTCCTCTTATTTCATTATGTCTTTTCTGCAATGTGAAAAACCTAAACAAAATAGATCTCTGAAAAGAGTGGGAGTTTCAGAAACACTGAAGCAAATTTCAATATGTTTAAATAATGAAAAGATGGATTATTTCTGAGATGTTTTGGCTGTACAGAACTTTTTCTTCTTTTCTGGAAATTCATCAGTTTGCATAAATGTTATTGATGAAAAGCTGAGACCCACCAGCAAATATTGGCTTGTGCATTGTAGAAAGCTCACCTGAGTCATTCTTCGAGATTGAGAAGACACTGCCACCAGGCTGGATACAACAACCAACACTGGTTACACCAGGTGGTCCTTTCCTGTTTAGAGAAAGCACTCTTTCCCCTTTCATCTTCCTGTCTGGAAAAATGTGTTCCTGACTGGAAACAAGTGTAGTATGGTCACAGGAACAGGTTGAGTTTGTGGCCATGATTTTGATTGGATGGATCAAGAGCAGGATTTACCCAGTGAGTAGCCCAGGATTTTACTCATGACTTGATTTGCATTATTTATTATCCCTATTTCTTGACCCTTCATTTTGCTTTTTCTACTTCTCTTTCTCTGCCCTAATTTTCTCCCAAATAAACAAACCTGCCAACAATTATTTTTACCACTTTGGTCTTAGTTTTGCTGCACCCATACCCAGAGTTAAGTTGGCACCATTACCTTGGCAATCTCGTCATTATGTGGCTTTATTGACAGGGTTAAACTAGTCTCTGCTGGTTCTGCAAAGCCCTGCACTCCAAAAAGGAACACCCACATCCCTTTCAGTCACAGATTTCATTAATTTCTTGCAGGACCTTTCCTTCACCAGTTGTGCAATGCAGACATTCCTCAGGGCATTGTCTGTAACTCTGTGCAGCCCTGACACAATTGGTCAGCACTGGTCCTGCATCCTGTCCTGTCCTGTCCTGTCCTGTCCTGTCCTGTCCTCTCCTCTCCTTTCCTCTACTCTACTCTCATTTCCTATATCCTGTTCAGTTGCAGTTTAACTCAGCCCAGAGCCTAGAAATCACCTTGTTATTCAGCTACATCTTGAATATTTATTTTGACTTACTGAATAGTTTGATATCCCAAAACTTTTCTGTGAATGATTAAAAAAACAATATTGTTCAGAAGTACAGTTTAGTTACACATTTCAAACTTTCACATGCATACTGATTTCAGTAGTGAGTGAGATTATAGCTAAATAAAAATACAGAAACTCTTTAAATTCCTAGCATTTATTACAAAGAAGTTGCTCCTCTCTACAGTAAGGCAAGAACTATGTAGTAAATCTACATGCAATAACTTTGAACCTGTAAGTGTTAAACATTGTCTCCAGCATAGAAGAACTGTTCTATCAAGCCTAACTTGAGCAAAAAACTTACAGCACATTTATAAACTACAAACTCACTGTGACTTGTGATAAAACATTGTTAAGGGACTGAAGAATACAGGAAGTCCTTCAAGACTGCAACTGTTTGGATACTTAGGAATTGCATAGATATTTGATTGACAGGTGGTGGGAGAAACATATAAGAGGAGAATCACAGTGTGCTTGCCCTATGTTCCTCTGCCTAGGCAATGGTTATTGTCTGTTTTTGTAGATAGAGCCTTAGCCCAGGGGAACTTTGGGTTCCCTTCTTGAATTAAAATTTCTAACATGAAGCACACAGACACTTGAGACACAACCAATTATTAGGCAAAAATTGATTAAAACCCAAACACAATAATTACGCAGTCATTCCCCATGGATTGCTATCCCCAGAGGCAGTGCTTTCTTTCTTTGGCTATCTAATTCTGTGTGAAATTAGCCACAGAGATGATATCCACCTCTCCTTTCCAGCTGGGCAGGCAGTCATTTATATTCTCTTAAGATTTGTCTCATCTCCCTTGCAAAAATCCCATTTAAAAATATTTTAAAAATGTGTTAACAAGTTAAATACTTAGTACCACTGAAATAACAATTCTTACACAGAAAAAAAATCAGATTATATATTACACTAGTACCTTCATATTGTGGATAATTTTAATATCAAATATCTTCTTAACACAATAAATTTATTATTTTGAAGTATCTATGTCTCTTCCTATCTTATTCCTAAATGTTCATTCCTGCTCTTGAAATGCATCACAAATTGCCAATTAGCTTAGAAAATATGTTGCTCTTCAGGCAAATGTAAACACAATTGCTGATTTCCCTACATGTCCCACTCTTTGTTCATGACTCTTTCATACACACAGGCATACATCTGTATACTCATGAATTCTAAATATTTATACAGATATTGAGAAAAAATTCCCTTTGCTATATTTTGTTCTCTTAAATTGGAGATTTCATTTTATGCATTTATAATGATGAATTCAATCCATAAAAAAGACATCACTAATAAAAAGAATTATTATTCTTTCATATGGAGAAATTGATACAACACAATACAGAAAAATAGATCACTATTATTAAATCTTCTTTAAATAACTTATTTATACAGTGATTCTTACAGAAAAAAAATGCAGTTACATTTGGAAGCCATGTGGATTGTACAATGAATCATGTCCCCCTACAGCCAGTTAAACCACATTACACAGATCCACTAATACTGAGAACCCATCTGACCTACTTAAAACTCATTTGCCATGATGCAAAGGACTACAAAGCACTTCTTTCAAGTTTTCTGACTTAAAAAACAGACAGCTAACTTGGAACAGTTTATAGCCCTGTATCCTGTCCTTTTATCTTGTGCACTTGCTTTGGTCGACTCTTAAAGAAGAGCTGCATTAATGGGTACATGTTGTTACATTAAGTAATAAAATGCAAATTTAACATAAAGAACCATTAGACTATTAGGGGAAACAAGTATTGCTAAGTGAATATGAATATGACATTGTAGTGGGAAGCCACTGATTTTTTTTGTAACTGGGGACAATAACAGGTTGTGCTTCTAAATGCTGGGAACTAAGACACAAAGGAGCAAAATTCATTTGAGTCATAATAGAATACAGGAGATTTTATAATCAAGTATTGATTTTCAAACCCTAAATTTATGCATTTTGACATATTTTCTATGGACAAATGTAATATTTTTATTTGTTTCCATGTTATGACATTGGTATATAAGTATGCTTTGAAAGCATAAATTAAAAATTCTTCAATCAAGTGGTTTCCCCCTCCTCATTACTTCAAATTATGTCAAAAAATTAGCAGACATTTCACTAAGAAACTCAAATCCAAATGGAGTAAGTTTTTGGTTTATTTAATCTTTTGACATTTAGCAACATGAGACATTGAAACTTTCACTTATGCCACTAGTTTTTCATTTTGACAATCTTTTATCATAACTCTGCTATGTATGGATCACAGTATTTCCTCTTTAAAATGGATATGATAGCTCTTGAAGAAAGGTTAAATCAATCTGAATAGTAATAAAAAGTAATTTAGATTCAGACATACAAAACAGAAACAGAGACATGCAAGAGCAGCTTGTAAAACATCAGGGATTTATGCCTTGACAGGAACAAGAAGTTATATTTGTGTGACTTACAAAGATTGCAATTTTTCTTTTGTACCTAAGTGTTATAAGACTAATGACTAGCTGTAACATATATCCTGGAAAAGATGCTTCCAGTTTGCCTGGCTCTCTTGAAGGCTGATCCTGCAGCTGGAATGAGGTGTCAGTAGCAGCACAAGCAGCATTCAAATTAACAGGAAAGGCATGGGAGGGGGCTTAAGGACTACAGGAGATGGATGTAATTTCCATTTGATGGAAATTACAAATTCTGTCTACTGAAGATATTACTTCAACAAAGAATTCTTACACACATTCACAGTCTTTAAAATATGTACTTTTATCAATGTTTACCGTTCTTGTTTATGTTTTTGCAGTTGGCATGCTTTTTATGATTCCCTTTTGGCAGAACAAGTGAATGTCAAATTTCATTTTGAATTTCTGGCCCCTGTAATGAGTATAGTACATATGAATAACCAAAGTTGCTCTCCCTTTCTTACTGAGGCTGTTCTACTTTGTTTATGTGATGAATATTCATTAGGTCAGAGAATGAGACTAACTTTCTAGTTTACTGATAATGGCACTCACCTTGAATATAAAATACGAAGGTTCAAAATGACTGTTTGAAATCATACAGAGCAGAAAGATAGGCTAAGGTCTCCAGTGTTCCAGGTGAGTCACCTTTACACCCCTGGATTAGTGACACATTAGGCTAATTCTTGTTGCCTAGCTCTTTCTATTTAAAATCTCATTTTGAACTGGAAAACAGAGAGAGACAAATTGTGTCAGAATTTGAGGATATTTTGTGTAGGTAAAGGTTCTGATATGATGCACTATGTAGCCAGAAAAAACACACAAAACTTCCTCAGCACCATTTTAGTTTATATCTCAGCCTTTTTTACAAGATCCTAATGTATTAAAAAGATATTCTACCACCAAAAGAGTGTAGACTATATTTTGTAGATTTTTCCTGTAATAACTTTTTAATTGGTAATCAACAAAAAGGAAAATACTGTATGGAAAATCATTTGGTATTACAGGTTCATTAATTTTCCAAAAAGAAATAGCACCATATGAAGAAACGTTTGCATGGTAGCCCAACTCATTCATTTATTTAACCCTTAATGGTATATCTACACCTCAGTCAATATAGTGACTTTTTCTGGTGCTCGCCTGACCAATCTGCTAATGTTTATTCCAAACCAGCCATGATACATCCCCCTGACATGCCTACCCAGTATGTACTTTAGGAAGGGGAAAACTTTTCTGAGATTTTCTTTTATGGAAAGATCATTTTACATTTGCACATGAGAAGAGAAAGGATGAAGACCTACTTGTATGGAGACTTTCTGGATGTCATTGTGAGGATAGTCGAAATTAGGAATGGAGTTTGTTGTCATCCTTCTCACATTCCCTAACCATAGTCACTCCCTTAGCTTCTGAGAGAAGCACAGAATGGCACACATTCATTTCTTGTAGATGTAATTTTCTCTTCTCCTATTCTTGGTAATATACTTCACTGTATACAATTTTATTTAAGCTGAGACAGTAAACTACTTTTATGTCCCTCCTGTAAAGTTATTTTAAATTAAATTTCACTTGAGCTCTGTATGCATTTTAATCTTGGGAGTGTTTTTCTTTGTTTGTTTAATTACGAAGAACAGAAAAACTACTGAAGCATTATTCTATCAACTTCTGAAAATTAGAAAACCAGTCAGGATTGCTTTGCAGAATCCAATGTATTGATATTCAAGACTCATGAGCCAGCTCTGTACTATTCAAAATACTTGATACTTTTCTCTCTTATGAAATGCATTTTCAGTTTTACTATTTAAGAAGATTTTGGTTGGTTGAGCATCAGTGTTAAAGCTCAGAACATGACCATGAAAATACCAGTTGTGGAAGAAGGTTGTATAGTTCATTTGCTATAGATGCCTATTTTTCCTACTCCTCTCTGAGCTGATTTATACCAACATTTATGAAGTGATGGAATGATTAAGTGTAGAAACAAACCCTAATGCTGGTTAGATAAGCAGAGTTCCTATTACAGTTTAGAAAAACTTAACTAGAATAAGAGAAAAACAAAATAGTAATTCAAAAGAATGTGTTTTTTCAATGCCAGGTACACATTCAAGTTAATTCTTGACAGGATAGATTTCTAAAAGAGTTTAGATCCCAGAGCTTCTTCAGTCCTTTAAGACAATTCTTAATCAGATCCAGTGCATATGTACATAAATGAAAATATACATTTCAGCAAGTTATGAATGCCCATGTCATATAAAACAATTCTGTCCCTGTACTATTCTGTCCAATGTGAAAGAATTAGAACTTATTCCATCTAGTTGGTTGTATCTCTTTTTATTACTGATTTACTACATAGTTTGTAATAACTGAAAACCAATAGTTGTTTAATGATCTGTAGAGTCATGTGTTTTTAAAATATAGAAAACAATATATCTGGTATGAAACTATCTCTTTTGGGAGTTTTCCAGTTTTATTTTCTCCTTACATAGTTATCTAGACAATATTTAGTTCTTCATTATGGCCTGTTTGTATAAGCAAATGTATGCACATAAAAGAAAATGTGTACCCCATTGGGTACTTATGTCATGATTCAATTGAAGCATCCTGCAGGATCAAGGAGTTTAATTCCCATTTTTGAGACTGAATAACTGAGAATTGCTCATCAAAGATGACTGAAACCGTCATAACAGCTTGAACATGTGTCCTGGCAAAAGTAAAATTGTCACTGATGAGGAAAATCTTCTTGATAAATTATGAATTGCGTTATTCGTCAAATTCCATTTCTTTTCTTATATACTCATTAAAACATTGAATCAGATTTTTACAACTCTCTGTTTTCTTTTTGATAATTTTAATTTTCTCTTTTGCTAATCATAAGAACTCCTGCCTTGATCAATCAGTGGCCTCACTTAAAGGCCCCAGGCAACATGAGAAACAACTTCTTACAGTCAAGAGAAGTAAAACTACTTACTCAAGCTTTAACAACAGTTGGAACTGAAGCCATCAGAGAGTCAAGAGTGTTGTTGCCTGCAATATGTTATTCTCTCAATACTGTTCCCATTGGTCAACAGTAGCTGGATGTTCAAACAAGATGCTTTTTTTCTTCAAGTTTTCACTATATTAGAATACTCTAAATTATCATAACTGGAACATATATCAAACTGTGCTTATATGGACATTAAAGTTCAGTGTAAAAAATGTTGAAAAAAAATCCATGGAATTTCTACTCAACAAATATCTTTTTATAGCCAGTAGTAGTAATTTACTAACCCTCAAAGTTGATAACGTTTTAAATGACTGGTGAATGCTCTGCTAAAATAAAACACTGTCCTTATACACAATTGTCCTTGTGTCCTTGTACTTTGTGTGCATGTTTATACAAGTATATATTAAAAAGGTATAAAATACACCTTTGTTAACATGTCTTAATTGCCTCTCCTGCATAGTAGATTTAAAAATACTCCTACCATTGCAATCAGACAGTAATAGAGTTAATATACACATACTGGTCTGAACTGAATTCTGCCTTTCATATTTAATAATGGCATAGACAAAGGGATCAAGTGTACTCTCAGTAAATTTGTACATGACACCAAGCCAAATCATGCGGTTGACACAACTGAAAGATGGAATGTCATCCAGAGAGAGCTGGACAAGCTTGAGAAGTGGGTCCATAGGAACATCATGAGATTTGAAAAGACCAAGTGCAAGGTGCTGCACCTGATTTAGGACAACTGCTGTTATCAACACAGCCTGGGGGATGGACAGCTCAAGAGCAGCCCTGCTGAGAAGGACTTGAGGGTGCTGGTGGAGGAGAGACTGGACAGCAATGTGTACTTGAAGCCCAGAAAGCCAAATGTGTCCTGGGCTTCATCCAAAGCAGTCCGGCCAGCAGGGCAAGGGAGGGGATTCTGCCTCTCTAGTCCACTCCTGTGAGACCCCACCTGAAGTGCTGCATCCCCAACACACAGAGGACATCAAACATTTGGAGGAAGTCCAGAGGAGGCCACCAAGATGATTAGAGGGATGGAATATCCCTTCCTCAAGGAAATGAAATAATTGGATTTATTCAGCCTATTCAGGAGAAGAGAAGGCTTTGTAGTCATCTAGTTGAAGCATTCCAGTACCTGAAGGGAGCTGACAACAGACAGAGAGTCTGTTTACAAGAGCATGCAGGGGCAGGACAAGGGGGAATATCTTCAAACTCAAAGAAGGTTGGTTTAGATTAGATATTAGGAAAAAATGCTTTAATATGAAGGTGGTGAGGCACTAGAACAGGATGTCCAGAGAACAAATGCATGTCCCGTTCCTGGGAGTGTTCAAGGCTGGATGGGGGTCTGAGCAAGTTGTCTTGTGGAAGATGTCCCTGTCCATGACAGCATGCTGGAAGCAGATGATCTTTAAGATCCTTTCCAACCCAAACCATCCTATGATTCTATGATTCTACGATTCTACAATTCTGCAATCAACTGACAATGCAAAATACCCTGGAAATATGACAAATGGCCACTCAAGGACAGATTATGATGTCTTCTGTTGTAATGCAACCCTTGTGAATGCTTTTAAACAGGAACAATGTGTGTAAGCCACAAACTCAAAAATTAGTTTTCATAGCAACAGTTCCATGTGTGTTATATTTTTCATTCCCTTTTCCCTTACATTGAGGATAATATTAAACATTATAAATTATTCTATTCCTTGTTAGTTCATAGTCTACTCAATAGTCTCTCAAATTCTGCTAGAATGCAGCAGAAATTTATGTCCTCGGTATACTTTTTGTTTTACTTCCCAGCATTTTTTTGGGGTCACCACAATGTGTCTTTTTCCCTGCTGCCTTAAATCACATCGTTCCTTGATCTTCAAAATCAGAAAAAACCCAGAGTTTGGCAAGGACAACTGCTTTATTAGACTCATATATATGTTCCCAAGTACTGTAAATGTTGGGTTAAAATTAACTGCACTTGGAGAGGCTTGGAGACATTTTTGTTTGTTTGTTTTGTTTGTTTGTTTGTTTTAAAGGTTTTCCTGTTTTGTTTCTTTTTTTTGCATTTTGTTGTGGGTTTGGGGTTTTTTTTGCTTGTTTTTGTTCTCTATGTGAGCCAAAGGGCACTATCTTGTTAATGACTTTTTTTCTCTGTGATCATAATTAAGGGTCACTAAACCTCTCCTGCAGTCCCTGAGGGACAGGGGATTTCAAGAGAGTATGAATGAATATGTTAATATCTGATTAGAAAAGAGACTTGACCTTGGTACAGAGAGATGTTTTCAAGCTCAACTATAGCACTGCTGATACTTTTCTTTAATTTTCTTTTAGAAATACACAGCATTTCAGAGTTTGAATTGAATAATTAGAAGTGTTTAATCCCTAGAGATATACAGCCCACACACACACCTCTGAAGATTTTTCACCATTCAGCATATTCAGAGTCCTAGATGCTTAAAAAATTGCAAAAATCTGTGGCAATTTTAGGCCATTACCATAAACAGTTTTAATATATAAATATAATCTCTTCCTTGCTGATTTAAACCAAAATTAAAAAAAACTCAAACCCCATCATTACTTTTCTAAAGGATACTCAGATTTCCATTTTAAAAGATGGAAAGTTGATATTTAATGATTATCATTAGTTTTTCTGACATTTTTTATATTTTCTTTCCTCAGAAAATGAATGGTTTGCTGAGCTTGTCACAGACAAAGCAAAGCATTGTTCTATGACTTCTGTTTTTGCAAAATATTGAAGCTGTCACTATTTTCACAAAGACGACAGACATACTGTTTCCTCCTACTTTCTAAAATAGTAGCGAAAACTAACCAGAAAGAAATCAACAAAAGAAGCTTTAAAATGTGTTCTTTATCAGCTATGCAGTGATCAAGGAGATGGCTTTCTTCTACTGGAGATGCAAGACACTATAAGTAGTCATTTTTAGTCAAGAAAATAGATGACTCAGATTCTGACAAATTAAGTACTTTATATTTTTATGCCAGTATTTTCTTAATACGAAATGATTAGCTACATATCATATTGATTTTTGAGCCCTGCTATTGCAAAGATTTATGTTCGTGCTTTGAGAAGTCCAAGTAGACTTTCCTGGGAGTACTTAGAATATGTACAATTAAATGCACAAAATCAACTTTCAGGATAGCATTTTGCATTGTTTCATTCCACTTTCAACACTACCGTAAGTAGTTTTTGAGTTCTACTTATACCTAAGACTTGGTTCTATTTTAGGTTTTCTTTTTCTCAAAATTTGCTGTGCATAGAACTTTTCTACTGCTACATCGCCTGTAAATAACCTGCTTTTACATTTACATATATTTCTTCTATATTTTTAAATGTTTTTGAATCTTTTTTTTTTCTTAGTGATACAAAAAGAAAACAAAATGTAAAAAAGCAACATCATAAATACATCCCACAGAGGCAGTCTTTGACCCAGAGGTTGTAAACTTTTGATGTAAGGCAAAGAAATGACAAAATAAAACTAACTTACTCTGTTTTGTTTTCAAACATCTATTAGATTACAAATGGCCAGGCTTTAAATGCTCAGCAACATAATATAGCAAAAAGCATTTTTACTGCTTGCAATTAATAGAGAAGTTTACTTCCCTTTAATAGTAGGGCATATAAATATCTACATATTCATATATTCATAATTTATCATTATGTATTCAGCAGAAAACAGTATTATGGATTTTGGGTTTCAGTCTAACTGGAAATGAATAGCTTCTACAGATTAATATTAATGATCATTAAGGTACAGTAACATAAATGCAATCACAAAATAAACTCTTGATAAGTCCTAAGTTTCTTATCCTTATCAGATTTACTTAAATACGTAGATTTGCAAAGTGAGTAAATGAAATCATAAAAGAGTTTGATTCCTTGGAGTACCTGCCTGTATCTTAGGCACTGAGTTGCTTGGTTGCCAGCTAAGTGGCCATATGTTCTTTCTGGATGCTTACTGTAAAACAACAATTAGCAGTCTTTGCAACTTCAGTCAGCTTGGTCATACAAACCACTTTAATCTGACATTTTATTCTGTTTAGTTGATCACATTTAGTTAGCCAGCACAATACAGATTCTGTGGAGTTAGGGAAGTGTACTAGAAACAGTATAAAATAGATTATTCTATGAATTTTCTATATTCTAATTATTTGCTCAAAGACAATACTGTATTTTAGAAAGTGTTGTGAACACTTGATACAGCTACATATCAGAAATAAAATATGCAGTAACATTTTCACACCTGTAAGAAGGAGCAGCAGTGTCTCAGCAGACATTTTAAACCATTGGATAGCAAAAATTATGACTCTTTTTCTGAAACATGTCATATTTCCATAAAGCTCTTGAGTTATCCTGCTTATTTTCAGAGAATGCATGAAAAAAAATTGTAATAAAGACTTTGTTTCCTAAAAGAGAAGAAATTTCCTCTTTGTTTCCAACAAAGTCTAATCTTAGGTCTGTTTGTATGATTCCCTTCAAACCTGTAGAAGTACTGCATGTGCTTGTAAAAGCCAACCTTATGCCAGGTTTGAGACTATATTTTACTTTTTTTTTTTGGTGGTACGGCCACAACACTTGTTGTTTTGAATTGTACATTACCCCCATTAAATTATCTTCAGAAATAACAAATGATGTGTCTGATTGTACTACTATCAAAGCCCCCATTAAAGCATTACCAACATAAATATGGGAGGGATTAAGTGCAAAAAGTGAAGAAGCTTTCCTGGCTTTTCCATTTTAAACTGTGTTTATATTCAATTTAGTAATATTCTTTTCTAAACTAGAGGCAAAAAGAGACACCTTTCCTCCAAAATTAACATTTAAAAGGAAGTGCTATAGGTTATCACATATTCCAATATAGTGGATGGAAAACATGACTCTCCATAGTAATAGTAATTCAAGATGCCACAAAATGTGTATCTTCCCTGGGTTTAACAATCCAGATTTAATCAAAATGGACACATCACCTCATTAGCACAGTTTAAAATTTGAAGACTTTCTTTCACCAGTTAAGTAATATTTGGGCAAGATGCACAACTCCGTAACAAATATGACTCACAAAGTTTGACTTCCAAAGTAAGGAATCACATTATCCCATAAGCTTAGGAAAAAAAAAAGTTCTCTTCCTCCCTGATCATCTAGGTCCCATGAACTTCCCAGGAATCACTATCCTTAGAATTGGAAGGTTATTCTTTTCTAGAATTGGAAAGTTATTCCTTTGTGGTCATCTTCTTTCTTTCTTCTTTCTTCTTTCTTTCTTTTTTCTTCTTTCTTCTTTCTTCTTTCTTCTTTCTTCTTTCTTCTTTCTTCTTTCTTCTTTCTTTCTTCTTTCTTCTTTCTTCTTTCTTCTTTCTTCTCCTTTGAATTTTACTGTAGCTGATCTATACTTTTGTAATATCATCAGTAAACATATGCAATAATAATCACAGAATCACAGAATCACAGAATAATTTGGGTTAGAAGGGACCTAGTTCACCTAGTTCCAATACCTCTGCCATGGGCAGGGACACTTTCTGCTAAATCACTAAGGAGATAATTTTTATCAGCAGACTTCTCCCTTGAAACTTTGTGCCTAAGAACCCTTTGGAAGTTCCAGTGATTGCAGAGTTAGATTGACCAGTGCAGTGACCAGTGAAAATCATAACTGGCAGCAGGTACCCAGAGACCTGTGCAATTCCCAGCCCCTACTTTGTGTATATCCAAAAAGTTTTCCCATTTTTCATGGACTCACAGAATCATCAAATACTCTTGAAGAGACTTTCAAGATCATCTACTCCAACTGTAACCCATAATCAGTTCTAAATGATATCTCCAAATGGAACATTGAGATGCCCCTTGAACTCTTCCAGAGAAGATAACTCCATCACCTCCCTGGGCAACCTATTCCAATGGCTAACTACTCTTTCAGTGATTTTTTTTCGTAATATCTAACCTGAACTCCTTCTGGCACAATTTAAGGCCATTTCCTCTCATCCTTTTACTTGAGATATGGCAGAAGAGATCAAACAGCCCCCCCCAACACAACCTTCTTTCAGACAGTTGTAGAGAGCAATGAGATCCCCTCTGAGCCTCCTCCAGACTAAACAACCACAGTTCCATCAGCCATTCCTCATGGCATAAGTTTTCTAGACCCTTCACCAGCTTCATTTCACTTTAAGCTTTTCTTCTTTAGGCTAATTGATACCAGTGACATCAAGTGTTCATTTGTTGACACGTTCTACAGCTTATGTCCATCTGCATTTAGAGTGAAAAAGGGGAGGAAATTTGCATGTATTTGGACTGAATCATCTATTAATCTTTGTTTCCAGGCTTTTTCTTACATCTGTCAAGATCTCCTTGATTGCAATCCTGTCCTCCAGCATTGCTACTCTCCTTCCTAATCTGACTTCATCTAGAAATTTAGTACAACAGAAAGCAAATCAGAGATAAAACCAGCAAAATGAGACCTTAGACAGAACTTTAAGTAGCATCAGTCAATACATCCTTTCTAGATAATAATTAGCAGCTCTTCTCTGTTTCCCTCACTTGCTTACAGGGCTTAACACAGAATAGGTCTGAAATTCAAAATATGTGATAACTGTTTCTTCTCTACCTAAAAAAAATGTTGCCTTGTTATGAAAGGAAATTAAATCAACTCAGCATAATTTGCTCTTGACAAGCCATGTTTATATCATTTATCTTCTTTTTATTCCACATAGGAACCACCTATACACCTATATACTTAAAATTATTTTTCCTGTTGTCTGGAAAAAAGTAATTTTATCTGAACTTTCTAGTGTAATGGGCTATGCCAGGTGTCCCCAAACCTTGTTACTCTACAGCTTTGTCACTGCCTTATCGTGTTCCATTAGGCAACAGCTAATAAGAAATGTGAAGTTAAGCATAATTAAAATGCATGCTCCACTCATGAACCATTTAACTTTACTTTATAGCAATCTTATACACACTTTTTTATTGTTATTTTCCTAAAAAAAAAATAGCTTTTATTAGAAAAGGTCTTTATTTTTATGTTGTATACCAAGTGCTATTTTGGATGCAGAGATTTGAAGTTGTTTGCTTAACTGTTTGGAACGTATCACTGGTCATATATCACTTTTGTCATATGATGTATGGGACTTCCTCTTACCTAATTACAGAATTTTAAAAATGTCGCAGCCAGGCTCCCTCTATAGGCAGAGAAACCCCTTTCAAAGGATTTGTCACTTTCAGATTTAGACCTCAATTGTTCATCTTCATTGACCTGAGAAGTAATTTTTTTATATGGTATGTGATGAAAAGGTCAGAACTATGAATGCCAAGGTGTAATGTGGAAGGTAGTACTTATCTCTGCTGATAAAATATCTAACTGTTGTTTGGTAGGAGATATACCATTTAGGTGTCCCTAGCCTTTGTGTGACATTTTGAGGGAATTTCTAAGGTTTCAACATGAGTTTTATGAGTTAGAACTCATAAAAATATCCTTCAACATGGTAAAACTACAGATATTCTTGAAATAGGACGAATACAATACTTTTTATCATTAAATAAGAAAATTAGATGTGGTGCCAATACTTAAAATACTCAGAAAACCAACATAAAACTCCTCACTATTTATTGTAACTGTATGTGTATTTTCTGTACCCTGATTTAGAAATTTACTCTTAGATTTTCAATTTGAATTTTTTTGTTCATTCATATGTTTATATTTTGCAAGATCTGTCCCTACTCAAAAGAACTTTGACCTTGAAGTGTCAGCATTTGTAAACTGCACTGACTTAAATATACATTTTTTTTATACATTACTGCTGAAAGACTTTTCTATGCTCCTTACAAGGCTTCACAGTTATTTCATTGCTTTGGAATGAAGAATTAAAACACTCTTCATCTTCTTCATGACATCATTCATTTGTGTTCATTAACGATCTGAAGCATTTCTGAGGGAATCATGAATAATACTCTTAATCATGACTTCCAATTGTCTCCAACTCACTGTGGTATTGCATTGCAGAAGCCAAACAAGAGAAAAATAATGTTAACAAAGTTGTTCATACTGGACAAGAAATAGGATTTCCTTTTAACAGTGTTGGCACAGTGCAGCTGTTTACAGTGTCATTTGATAGGCTTGACAGGGTTGGAAATAAAAGAAATTCTGTTAAAATGAATACTGTAGTAACAAGTTTTAAAGTATAGTGCATTTGAATTTACTGCTTTAGAAATCTTCTTCCTAGAGGGGAATGTGGGAGTCTTGAAATGCCCCACCAGAGTTTAATTCAAGATTCCCTGGAGATGTTGTGCCAGACTCCTCTTTTCCTTCTCTTTGATGCATTTAGTTTTGTAAAACTTGCAGTGTATTATTAATAAATTATATAAAGTAAGAAACAGAGCAAAAAAAAGGTATTAAAAAATTTATGCCACACGAAACTTACACATTAAGTAGATAGAAGTATCACCAAGTTCTGCTTACAATAAATCTTTTAAGTTTTCTTACTAGAAGAAGTTTGAGAGAAATCTTCTAACAAGTAGCCCTGAATTTGAATCCAGGTTTTCTGGTAGCTTTAGTTATCTGCTTTCCATAGGTTTTGGAACATTTACCAGCCAGTAGCCTTCATCATGTTACTTAGAACATGATGAAGAGAGAATACAAATAGAAATGTATTCTTGATTACAAATAGAAATGTCATCTGATATGCACAAGACTGGTTTTTGAAATTTGTAATAGAAAATGCTTAAATGGCACAGTTTTCAAAGTATATTTAGATATACTTTATTTGGTTTTGCTGATTCTTTGTTAAAATTGAGCCAAAATTCTCAGAAGTAAAAGCAATCCCACTAGCACATGTTGCAGCTCACTGCTTTGGACATTTGCATTTGCACATGTCTTTTAAGGACTTGATTATCTTGTTCAGTTGTTTTCACCTCTGCAAAGCAGGTAGCATCTGCTGTCACTTTGCCTAGGAAGCACTTTGCACAAGACACACACCAGCAGAAAATAGGCATGTATTACTGGTATGAAGTCTGTGGAGTTAAGTGAAATCACTCCTGAAGTGGGTAACCATTTGCTATGGCTAAAGGCATCAAAATGTAGCCCACTCTGACCTGTTTGTTTGGGGTTTTTTTCTGTGCAGTTTTACAATTATTTTGCATCACCAGATCAGTGTATTTCAGCCTGAGATTATGGGCAGATCTGGACTACATTTTAAAAAGGCTGTTAATATAGAAGACGTGAGCCACCAGAGGAACATATTATCAATTTTTCCTTCAAAGACTGTTTGACCTAGTTTTACAGCTTTTCTCACAACCCTAACCTTAACCTCCCTAAAGATAGCTACAGATAATAATTGATATAATTATAGTTATAACTTTCATAAAGATAGAGGTAGTTATTTACTTTGGTCCAACTGAAGATTAACTTCGCTTTAAAAATTCCTTTTTTTTTTTTTTTTCTGAAGGAATATTAATTGAATTAAATAAATAGATAAAAGTAAGTTACTGATTTGCTGATCTTGAATTCAGGCTGATACCTTGGAGGACGTGCAAAGTTTTTGCTCCAAAATTTCCAAAGATTACAAAATTTCACTTTGAAAACTGGTACCTGAATAAAAATACAGGTCTTTTGTTGCCAAGAGGGCAAAAAATAGTGTATTTTACCACAAGAGTTTTTTAATCAGCCATGTAGTTAAACAATTTAGTAGTGTATTTCATATCTATGACTCCTAAATTATCAAAAAAAGCATCTAAAATTCAGCAGTCATAAGATTAACCTCTGTATGTGGTAATAAAATTAAAACTCACCTCAGGTTATGGCTACTCTTCCCCCTGTTTTTGTAGACAATATCTGAAGACAGTATTTATCTTATTACCTTTCTCCAAGAAAGAGTACTTTTTAAAGGGTGGAGTTATCTGTAGGCACAAAAAACCACAGAGTAATATAAAGAAGAGAAAAGAAAAATTATCAGTTCTATCAGAGTACAGCCAGTGCTTACATTTTTAGGAGCACTAACTCTTCTAAGTGAAAAAAGGGTGAAACATATCACATCCAAAAACTTTTAAGGTTTTAGGACAGAATAAATTACTTGAGAGGGAACAGCTGATTATTATGTAAGGGAAAGCATGTTACAATTCTTATATGAAGAAGGGATTAAGACACCATTAACATTTGTCTCCACTATTTCGTTAGATTTATTTTTTCTTTATATTTTTTTATAAAAGAATTTTTCTCTTTCTTACTTGAGCAGCAAGAGGATGGAAAAAAGGTCAGTTTATAATAAAGGCTGTAAGAGAAGCACAGTGAGTCCATTCATTAAGAATGTAAAAACCATTCAGGCTTGCAACAGGATTATTCTAAAACCAAGAAATACTTTTACCTGAATGCTCTCCCCTAAACATCTCATATGGTGCGATGGAGAGAGACTATTTTCCTTGTTGTCTTTGCAGGCTTTTGGAGGAACACTGAACCAAAATTCACTCAAACCAATTGACAGTCTCCAGGAGCTCATTCAGAAGCTTTACTACCTGCATAGTTTGGAAGATTAGAACAAATAAATCCTCTGTCTTATTTTTCTCCAGCTTACAAAAATAAAACACACACTTCTTATTGGGGCCAGTTTCTATGGAAGACTTTGTCTATCAAACCTCACAATTAAAAAAATATTTTTAAATAAAACAATAAGTTTGGAACTGAAAACAAATGGCATGAATTCCTACTTTTGCTGAAATAAATAAATGTCTTTTTAAAAAGAGACCAACATTACAGTCCTGTACATGTTTGTGTTTAGCATAAGTTGGTCCATAATTATAAGTTCCATTCAAATCATTGCTGTTATCTAAGTTGACAATAAAGGCCTTTAAATAAAATAAAAACTGAGTTAAGACAACAGTTACAGAAAGTTGGAAAAGGAAGTTTGAACAAGTGGTCAAGTCATGTAAACTAATTTATGAAATATATTGGTCAATCTAAGCAGGAATGGCATATAAGCCAAACTTTTTCTTGTTACTGTGGAAATAGTAATAAAAGGAAAGATTTTAGAATGGACCAAAGGCCTTTACAATTTTTGTCAAGTTTATTTGTATAATTAGATGATTATGTTTACTAGATGAAACGTGGTGTACAAATGAGGAACCAAATCCTTCAGAAGCCTTTCTCACACCTTAAAGAATCAGGCTGGTTTACTCCAAAAAACTTTTTAAAGTACTAAATTAAAATAGCTGCTTTTATTCATTTACTTGCTTATATTATCTATGTTTTTTGAATAATTCTTAAATACAAAATACACAACCAAAAAAAGAAAAACACATGAAAAATACAATAGTTGTTTGTTCCTTCTCTTAAAAAAAAATAAAAAGAGAGAATTGAACTTCTCCCTACAGGTAGTAACTGGTTGTTTTTAGTGATTGTTTGAGAGCTGAATGAAAGCTGAATGAACATATGAAGCAGATGATAATCTTTTACGTAATCTGCATATAACGTAATTCCACAGTGGTAGAATTACTGTGCAGAAATATAACCCAGCGCTGAGAAATCTTGTATGTCTACACAGTGCACTCTAAAGCAGGATGGCCACATTAGACAGAACATGCAGCAAAGGTGAGAGCCTATTTCTGACCACAACTCATCAACCTTCAGAGGGTGCTGCAACAATTGCACTACCCTGTGTCTGTAGCAGGTTATTCTCAGGTATCTCTGTAATAGCACAAGCAACAAGTGAGGCAGCCATTTTTGCAGAAGTCTTTGGGTTTTCCTTCAGGAAGAGAAGTGGGCTGATATGAACCTCAGGAGAGTTAACAAGGGAAATTGCAAAGTCCTGCACCTGTGGAGGAACAACCCAGGCACCAATGATGGGAGCCACCCATCTGCGAAGCAGTTTGGCAGAAAAGACCCTGGGGGTCCTGGTGGACATGAGATGAACATGTCCCAGCAATGTATTCTTGCTATGAAGAAGGAGAACGTTGTCCTGGGCTACATTAGACAAAGTACCGACAGCAGATGAAGGATGATGATCCTGCCTCTCTGCTCAACCATGGTGAGGCCACACCTGGGATGCCGTGTCCAGTTCTGAGCTCCTCAGTACAAGAGAGCTGTGGACATACTGGAGACAGTCCAAAAAAAGGCCAAAAATAGGATTAAGTGACTGGGAGAGCTGGGACAATTCAGTCTGGACAAAAGAAAGCTCAGGGAGGACCTCACCAATGTATACAAACTCCTGAAGGGAGGGTGCAAGAAGGACAGAACCAGGCTCCTTTCACTGGCGCCAGCTGACAGGATGAGAGGCAATGGGCATACACTGGAGGTTCCCTCTGGATGTCAGAAGACAGCTTTTTACTCTGATGGTGACCTAACACTGATGCAGGTTGCACTGAGAGACTGTGAAGTCACTCCCCTTGGAGATATTCAAAAGCAAAAGGCATCTGGACACAGTCCTGAACATTCAGCTCTAGGTGGCCCTGCTTGTGCACAGGGATTGGACCAGACGACCTCCAGAAGTGCTTTCCAGCCTCAACCATTCTATGATTTTGTGATTCTTTTAGGAAATACTCTAATTTTTATAAAAATGTACCATTTCAAATGTAAGCCTACTACATCAATTTGAACATATTACAATGACAACTTCTGATTTTTTCTGTTTTTTTCGAGATCTGCCAGAGTTGTGGACTGTAGGTTTTATGAACTATATCATTATCAAAGACTAAAGTTTGATCTGGATTTAAGGACAAGAATGTAACTCCAGAGATAAAACTATCTAAGTTTCCAAAAGGTGTGAGAATTAAAATTCAAGTTTATTTTCTGCATTCATTATTTATTTTTAAACATTATCTATTGCTTCAGTTAGCACAGCTCTTTGATACAGAATGTTTTGCTATAGGCTAAGTGAAGTAATTTGCATCATATTTTCAAGCAAAAAATGCTTCCTTTTTTATAATACGGAATGGTTTTATAATTTTAAAATATATACAAAAATTTATTTTGTTGAACTCTAATTAGGACAAGCAGAAAACAAAGATTGGAAAAAAGATTTATTGAATTTTTGTCAGATTAAACACTCAAACTTTTTTGCTTAATATCACAAGATTTTACTGTCATATTATGTCACAATTTGCTTATCTTTCTCTGTCCTCTAGTATCTGTTTGTGTTCCATCTAATGCCACAAGATAAGTTAGTTTGATTATAAAGAAGAGATGTGAAATGGAACCCAACTATAAAACCTTTCTTCAGCCACTGCTTTTTCTAATTTAAACCAAAATAAATATAATGCATTTTCATTAACAGAAGAGACTATTATTATAGCATTTATTTGCAATTTCATCAGAAAGATAGAAAATAGGCTGATCACATACAGGAATGCCAGTAGTATAATGCCTGATTTTTATTTTCTTTTGATACTTTCCCTCTTAGAATTTCTCTGTGGTAGGAAATCTATTATGCCTGGGTTTTCTTTAATGTATAAAATCAGGCTATATATCTGGGTCAATGGCTCTCTTCTTTTTCCTCAATCTAACTTCATTTTCCTTCTTTCATCACCTTTTCTTGTCTATCATGTTCTAATTTTTATAAAAATGTCAAGCCGTTTTTATATCATGTCAAGAATTCAGAAAGGCATAAGGAATACTAAAAACATCCTCTGCTTTTGTAGAAGCAAGCAAGCAAAAGAAGGGGAATGTAAGTATGGTTTTACTTTCTTTTTTTGATTACCATAAAAAATTTAAAATGTGAATAAATATTTTCACCTGTAAAACCAAAGATGGAAAATTAAATGTTCCTTTTTTTTCATTTCTTTCTGCAGTGTTCTGCTAGAAGCACAGTCTGCAATATTAGATCTACAGCTGTTTCCTATGTTTGCTTCCCGCGAGACTCTGTAGCACATTTTGTCTCATCAATTTAACACCGTATCCAACTTCTGAATACTCAGCACTTAGCTTTACTTGTTTTTAAACATTTTCCTAAATAGTGCCTAGTTTTATACACATTTTAGATCAACTAACTGTGACAACTCTGCTTATGACTTCAGGGCCAAAGTCGTGGCTCATATAAAGTCTGAGCAATTGTGCTTTGTGACTGAATGTAGGGTAGAGTTGAAAAGGTGAAATTCTGTCTCCAAATTAGGTTTAGAGTGTGAGTCTGTAATACAGCAGTGCTTTCATCCATTCAACCCTATCACCCCTGCGAATCCCCTGTTGTCAGTCTGGCATGTGAATTGTGCACAAAGCCTAACCTCCTTTACATTACAGATCCCAAATTAAGTTCACATGACCTGAAGAGATGCTAGTCAGCTCTTTGCACCAAGCGCAGGAGTTCAAGCCACACTATACAATCTAATTATTCAGGATGTACAGGGCAACTCATCTGAATAAGGATGACTGTTGAGAGCTGGATTTTACTGACCAGGACTATTAGATTACCTCTCTGGACCGAAATTCTTCCACGTAATAAAATTCCAAGAATACCTAAGGACCTACTTCCAGTATCAGTAATCATTCGATTATTTTAGTCAGTTTTATCATTACTATTTTTTGCATTCAAACTATATTTTATTCCAGTGCATATTATGTATGATCCACTTTTTTAACATGCTAGTTCCTCTTAAGAATGCTCTGGACACTGGGAAAAAAGTACAGAAATACAAAGAGGAAGAACACATGCATGTATGGAGCAACTTGTATAAAGGACTAGAAAGATATTATCCCCAGCATCTCAGTGCTGATTTGGACATCAAAAATAAAGCTGACCTGATTTTCACAGATTTTACAAGGAGATGGCTATTTTTAAAAGCCAGTAGAAACAGTAAGATGTGCTGCTTGTGCTACAAGCATAAATAAAAATGTTTTTCACACATCAATAAAGCAAAATAAAGCACAAGCCTCAATAACATGATCCAGCAGCAGGGGTGGAATTGTATTGGCACTTTCTTGTGTTGCCAGTGCTCTCCACAGGCACCTCAAAAATTCATGCACAAGAAATTAACTTCCTCCTACCTAGTTTCCCAAATACTGAGGGTTTTGAGTAGGAGATTGTAAAACAGAAATTACTTTATGCTGACAGTACACGCAGAAGAGAGAATAAATAAAGTTTTCTGCTTACAAAAAAGCAATGCAAAGCCATCTTCTTGTGCAGGTGAATGGTATTTAAAAGTCATCCAAACATCTATTTAAGGATTGATAGGGACTAGGGACTAGACAGGGAAGTAACTTATTAGCATATGTCATGTTGCCTTTCTTTCCATAACTTTGTTTCACATAAATACAGTGTCAACCTCTCTGAGAAGACCAGTAACTTAAAGAATATGAATTGACTAAACTTCAGATGAATTGCAGTAATTAGAGTAACAGAAATAATTTTAAAATAGTTTCTAAACTCTCAGGAAGCATATTTAAATACTAGTCTCATTATCACAATTAGCAAATTTGTGTACTCAGGCCTACACTGTTAATTCATACGAATAATCTTTAGACTGTTCACTTGAAACACTGCCTGAATTTCCTGTGAGTGAAGAGTAGGCTAATTTGGAATCATTAAAAAATTCCTCAGCTAAGTTGGTTGTTTGGATTTTAATGTCCATGCATCTCTAATTTCCACTGACATCTTACAAGCTACAGTACACTTGACAGCAACCCAACACAATAATCCTTTTGAGATTTCCAAGATATATTCTTTAGACAGAAGCTTTATATTTCTAATTCATACCTAGAAGAATTTATGTACCATGAAAATGAATAAAACTTCAGCTGAAATAAAATGTTAAGCCATCTGCAGAGGAGATGTGTAATTTCAGTGTTTCTATTGTTATTCAGCAAAATAAAATATGTACTCAATGACAAATGTGCAAGCTTTGAAAAATTTTAAAAATAGCAATTTGGTTTTAGGTTTTTTTCATGGTCTTTGAGAAATGTTCACTGGAGAAAGGGAAATGTCACAGCCACCTTCAAAAAGGCCAAAAAATTAACCCTAGCAGTTGCAGGATGGTCAGCCTTGTTTCAGTTTCTGGAAAAATTATGGACTTGGAGTCTTCTTGGAGCATATTTCTAGGCATGTGAAGTTAAAAGGGTAACTGGAAGTCACCAGCATGAATTTACCAAGAGTAAATTATGCTTAACTAACGTGGTTGTCTCCTATGACAATGACTACATTTGTGAATACAGGACAACAGTGGATTTTTTTGCATAGACCAAGAAAGATTTTGGCACTGTCATCCATGATATTTACATTGAAGTATTACAGTCTGTATGGCTAGACAAGCAAATGGATCAAATATGGGGCTCAGAAGGTGATTAACGGGTCATACTTTACCTGGATGCCTGTGACAGATGGATTACCAGAGGTATTTGCACTAGGACCTCTCCTCTTTAACACCTCTACCAGTGACGAGCAGGAGGTGACAGAGAACACTCAACAGCTTTGCAGATTATGTCAAATAAGGGGCACAAGTCATTACACTCAAGGACAGAGCCCAAACAGGCTGAAGAATTGGGCCACCAGGAGCATTATGAAACAGGAGAGACAAATCTCAAGCTCTCTAATTGCCAAGAAACTTTTCCTATTACAGGGAAAAAACCAGCTCCTGCAACAACACAATACTGGTGGAGAGGAGAGGAGAGGCCATGAAGCAGCTCTGTGGGAAAGGCCCTGGGGTGAAAGTGGACATCAAGATGGACATTAGTCCATGGTGTTTGCTGGCAGAAAGGGAAGCCAGCAACCTCCTGGACTGTATGAACCATGGCATAGTCTGTAGGTTGAGAGAATGGCTATGTAGCATTTCTCAGATAACATCTAGATAGTCTATCTAACTTTTCTCATATTTTTCCAAGAGGGAAGACATGGACAAACTGAAGGGAGCCCAGCAAAGGCCCAGTGGTGTGGTGGAGGCTGGAGTTCTGACCATTTGAGAAGAGCATGGAGCAGCTGGGCTGTGTCAGCCTGGAGAAAGGACATCTTCAATGCACGTAACAGACCCCACAGATGACACAAGACAATCCTTGGATGGAGACAGGCTGGAGACAGGAGGAAGGGCAAGAAACAACAGGTGTACATTGTGACAACAGAGTTTCAGACTGGATATAAGAAGAAACTTTTATATTGTGAGGACATTAGATTGCTCTGAAAACTGTAGTATCTCTGTCCTTGGAGGATTTAAAGTCCCAACTGGACTATGCTGTGAACAGCCTGGTCTCCTCCAAGTGTGGACCTGCTTTGGGCTGTGGGGTGGCCTAGAGGGTTCCTGAACTCTCTGCCAGCCTCACTTATTCTTTGGTACCACAGTAAACAAAGATATGTGTTGGAAATATGCTTTGATCCTGTACTACGAAATAAAGAAAAACGACCTAGGGAAGCACAGAGTAACTGGAGCATAAAGACAGAATAAATAAGACTGGAAATAGGGTAAATGACATACATAAATTGTTATTTTCATAGCATTAGGGAGAGAGAGAGAAATGAATACAGATAATTACATTTAGAATTTTGCAATATATATGAAGTACTCAGCACTCACAAAAAGAAATACTGCATATTTTCTAGTGTAAAATGTGCTCTGTGATTGCACAAAATTATCTTCCTTTCAATTTCAGTTCAAAGTTATGCGTTGTACTCCCATATGGAGATGTGCCCGGTGTTGCAGGCGTTGTAAGAGTATATGATTTCTAAAAAATATTCTGCATTTTTCTGGCACAGGTGCTGAACTTTAATTGGTTTTCTTCTGTCCTTTCTAGTTATCTAATTTTTTTTTAACTGAAATATGAGTTACATGACTGTCTGAAGACCAGTGGACCACAGATGTGGCCCTAAAAAAACCAGAGCAGTTTATTGCATAAGAACCTGTGTCATTTTAACATGGAGGAGAAAATAGCTTGGCAGGAGACTGAGATTGATTGATCCTGGAAAGATTTTGGGTTTTCTTGTGAACAGTTGGATTGGTAAAACAGACAGATGGATTGTTACTGCAAAGAGTTGGTGTGTTGCTAGGGAGACTTGGAATGGTATACTGGGCAGGTGACAAAATTGTGAACTGGTGTTCAGAATAGATGTGGCATTATTTACATACATACATATATATGCATGGACAATGGACATATATATATAGCGTCTACTGCTAATGTAAAACTGAGCACCGTAATCACAGCCACATTTTCATGACATCCAGAATGTAAAGGCTGCATAACTCAAGGCATCTTTTGACAAAAGCCAAACAGACATGGAGTACAGAAGATAAAATTTTATAAACAGACCAGGAATTGCACCAATTCCAGTATGTACTGAAATCACACTCAACTCCTATTATGATAATTAGTATCATATTTGTCATTTAAGGTAGTACAACTCTCATGCTTCATGTAAACTGATTTCATATGATAGAGCTCCACAACCAAGGCACAAAACTAATTGCTGCATTTTGTGTAGCTAATGAGAAATAAAACCACATCTTAAATTACCTTCCACCACCCTTCCCTTCTACTCTGGCTTAACTCTGCTCTAGATTTTCTCTGCCTCCTCACCTCTCAATGGCACAGGGAGATAGGAATGCATCTGTGGTCAGTTCATCACACATTATCTCCGCTCTCTGTTCTCCTCAGTGGGAGGACTCCTCACATTGTTCCCCTGCTCCAGCATGGAGTGTCTCCTACCAGAGACAGACCTCCATAACTAGGGTTCTTCATGAACTGCTCCAGTATCAGTCCCTTCCGAGGAGTTGCAGTCTCCTTCAGAAACAGACTGTTCTGATTCCATTGGGCCCCCATGCAGTCACAAGTCCCACTAGAAAACCTGTTACTGTTCCAGCATGAGGTCCTCTATCCACAAGTCCATGGGTTGTGATAGCAACCTGCTCCAGCACAGGTTTCCCATGGGGTCACAGACTCCATCAGGCATCCTCTTGCTCCGGCTTGGGGTCCTCCAGGGTCTGCAGATGGATCTCTGCTCCACCACAGACCTGCACAGGCTGCAGGGGCACAGCTGCCTCACCATGGGCTGTCTGCACCATAGGCTGCAGGGGAATCTCTGTTCTGGTGCCTGCAGCTCCTCCTGCCCCTTCTCCCTTACTGACTTTGGTGTCAGCAGGGTTCTTTGTCTCACATATTCTCACTTCTCTTTACAGATGCTGTTGTGCAGCAGTTTTTTAACCCTTTTCTCAAATCTGTTATCCCAGAAGCGCTACCACCATCACAGATCAGCTCGGCCTTGGCCAGTGGTGGGTCCATCTCGGAGCCCGATGCTGGACATGGGGAAAGCTTCTGGAAGCTTCTCACAGAAGCCCACTGCTATAACCCCCACTGCTTCCAAAACTTTGCTGCTTAAACCCAATACACCAGTTTCTAATAATTTTTTCATTTAAAAATAAAAATCTATTTAATAGCCACAGTTATGGTTTCTCTAGCCTATCATAACAATAACTAAACAAAAAATGATGCAATAAGTCTAGTCTATGTGTAGCTGAATATCCCTCAATACTACAGCTAGGTTATACAATTATAACTCTAGTGTGAAATAACTCTCCCCTCACAAAATACGAGTGTTGATTTCTCTGTATTAAAGAACAGTGTACATTTAAATAATTGAGTAATGAGTGAGTAAAATGACCTACATAACCACACACTTCCAGATGACATATTTTTACAGAAAAAAATATTGTATTTTGCACTTCTAATGGTTTACAGAATATGTTGAATTTTCAGGGACTTTTCCTGCCTTTTATTTAAAAGATTTTGGGGGGGTTTAGTACTTTCAATCTTAGACTGTCTTCTAAATACCACACTAAGTCACAAGAAGAGGTCAATCTAAAATATTTGTTGGGTTAATATACTGTATAACCTTCACTGCCCCTTACTGACTTTACAGAAAACCTATAAATTCACACGCTTCATTTAATATAATTGATTCTAACTTTTTAGAGTATCCTGTGCACCCAGCCTTAAAAATGCATTAGTTGCATTAAAAAAAAACCAGCTTTTCCATTCCAGTGTTTGATTTTTCTTATAAATCGGGTTTTTCCCCTATGTAGTGATGAAATCATAAGAAAAGAATGGCACCTGTTCATGCTAAAAAGACACACACACACATATGTATGTGTATATATATATATGTATGCATGTGTACCATGAAGTCATGGCAGTAGGAAATTGTAAAGTTACCTGTTTTTTCTGATTGTTTTAATGGACTTTTTAACTTTCATTTTGGAAATTTCTATTAAATACAAGAGGAATGAAGTTTTAGGCCATTTAAATAGTCCCTTTACTAATATTAGAAAAGCATTGAGTAGTTAGTCTCTGTGTACGCAAGATACAATGTACTGTTGCATTTTCCTACAATCCATACCAAAGTGGCATGGTAAGTTACTTAGAGTTTTTTATCAAGTTTTAATTAATATTAGAAGTATATTAGCGCTCATATGCACACACATGGCATAAAAATAAAAGTTCAAGGAAAAAGTTCATAAGACAAAAGCCTCCATGTATCATCTATAAGTAAAATAGGTTTAAGCAGATTGATAGCATTTTTTTCAATATATATTTTTATCAATGTAGGAAAGAATCAAAATATTTTATAAAATATTTTTATTTTAAAAAATCAAAAATAGTGATGCTCAAGTTATGTCATTTCTGCAGCTGTTGAAGAAAGTATCTGCAGATTTTGGATTTGGACCAACGGGAAAAAAAAGTCTCCTTCTAAGAACAGATCCAAAAAATTGTTCCTTCTTATTTCGCTACCCTTTAAAGAGAATGAACCAAGTCAATGTGCAGAAGAAAATAGAAACAGATGGAAGAATGCTCTCAGAAACCGTTTACCACTTTCTAGTGGGTTCCCATCTGCCTTAAGTTCTCTTACCTTGTTATAACAAAAAGGGAACAGAACAGAAAATCAAAACCAAAAAGCCCTCATGAAGCTGGGTTTGAAATCTGCCATCAAATGAGTTAGTCATTCCTATCCATCTAACCAAAACCAAATTAGCTATCATGAGTGCTTCCCAATCTATGCTACAGAGGCTGCAGTTCTTGAAGATTCAGTTACTTTCAACACTTTCATGGCCACAGATTTCCATTCCACAGTTTCCTTTTTTTTTGCTAAGAGATATTTCAATAATTATGCCTACCAGGTTCAGTTTTTCTAGTGACTCAGAAAGGCCTAAGCCTTAGCAATAGACAAGCAGAAAAAAATGTGTGTTGGGATGAATACACTAGCATTTCACAACAAGCACATTTGATTTTGCTGCTTGTGTTCTGTGTGATGATGAGAAGCTGGCACTTGACTAAGTTTCAGTATGAGCTACTCACACATCCGAATCTTTTGTTACTGAAATAAGAGCTTCAGCTGAAAGTAGGTCATACAGGAATAAATATTAGTCTGGAAATACGCTGTTTTTGAACAGTAGACATAAAGTGATGCTTTTGTCTTGCCAGGATTGGTTCTGACATTGTTGAAATATTGTTTCACTGACTAACCCTTTCTCATTTGCATGCCAGCATATGTGGTGATCCTATGTAGAAATACCATAAGAAACAGCCCTTCTGTAGTCTGTTGATGACTAACATACTGGATTATCTGGGATGTAAGGAGAGAGAGCTGGGAAGAGAAGACTCAGGAAAACATTATACATGTGTATTAATACACCATTGGGGGAGTAAGGAAGACAGAGAGAGGCTCTTATCAGTGCTCAGTGACAGGAGAAGAGGCAACGGGCACAAACTGAAACAGAGGAAATTCTGCCTGAATTCACAAGAGCACTTTTCTAATATGAGCCACCATTGAACAGAGTGCCCAGAGATGTACTGGAGCCTCCATTCTTGCTGATAGTCAAAACTTGACTGGACACAGCCTTGAGCAACCTGCCCTATATGACCCTGCTCTGAGCATACATTTGGATGAGAATATCTCTAGAGATGCCTCCAGCCTCAGCCATCCTGTGATCCTGTGTGCGATCCAAGAAATCAGACAGAGAAGGGAAACCGATCATAGCTGTAAGGCAAACAGACATTCTAACCCTCTTCTGCAGGATGGCCTTAGTCAGTCCTTTTACTAGCATTCGTTAACTTTGCCAAATGTCACTCTTAAATCAGCTGAATTACCTGACCTTACTTACCACCAAGTAGGTTAAAAATAAGCATGGAGTTTCTGCAAGGTCTTTCAGAATTTCAGAAGCACCCTTATAAGTTAAAGTTACATTGGTCATTGATTTTTAAAAGAAAATTACTATTTAGCTCTATTAAACAATTAAAGGAAAGTTTATTTCCCAGGCCATAATGTGCTGGTCAGAACAATGTTCTGCATGCCATCTTAATTGCAAGCATTGTTTGAGACTACTGCAATATTTTATTTCCATGAGTACAAGAGATTAATACTCATCATAGTATATAATGTCTGAAGTACTTCTATTAGAAAAAAGACCGAAACTTGCGATATAGACAGTTCATTTTCTAAGATCTATGCAAATTCATGTCAAAAATTTGGAGAGGATATTAAAGAAATATGACATGGGAGGAAAAAAGCAACCCATATGCAAGAGCAGAAGGGAAGAAATACAGTATCTCAACAGAACTGCATCAGAATGAGGCCATATGTATAATCTGGGACTCACCCATTCCCCTCTTTCTGGAGATTAGTACTATGCTAATCTAGAAACATTTTTGCACTAGCCAATGCACTACTAGATACTCTTACCCCATGGAGCATTAGACCAACAGCTGGTCTGATTTAGGATCATTCAGGACAGCACACCATTTTGTGAGCAACAGTGTTATTACCAACATGATAACATAATGTTTTTCTGCTAGAATATATTGTCAAGAATGTAGGTGTTGTTACCCCTTTGAGTGTATTACTGTTGCATTTTATAATTTCTGCCTGATGTACTGTATTTCTTTTGATGGCAGAAAACTTAAACTGCTGTTTTACATGTAGTATTTGCTTTGTGTAAAAATAACTATTTATAACCTCAACTGTGTTTGTAATGGTAGAACTATGTGCAGTTGGCTGCAAATGGCATTACATCTTTAATTAATCCTGACAGTATTTTAAAGGCTACATATGACATAAATCATCTGAATTTGTATTTGAGGTATTTCTTTTTCATCATGGCTTTTTACAGGAATAGATGGCAATGTCACCAGTGTTAGTTGCTTCCTGGAAATTGTATTATTTAGCATTTCCAGTTTGATGACCTTGTTTTTCACTGTAGTCAAATTAGTCATCATATTTAACAATTATCCCTATTATAAGCTACATTCAGATCAGGCACATATAATGAAACAGCATGTCACCTATAAGGAGACATGTTGCTATTAAATTCAAAATTTATATAGAGTAGCTGTATAGTACAGGAAAATGCATATCATTCAAAAGAGTGATTTATACTGATTAGAAGTACCAAACATCTGCTTAGCTGAAAGCTTGACTCAAAGCCCTCTGAAACAAATGGAAAGATTTTCATTGATTTCACTTCTTTCTGGATCAGGCCCAAAAATGCAGATTTCTTAGCTGAGAGAGAAAGCATTCATTAAACTGGATATTGTTATATCAGGAAAAGAAGATGCCCAATGTAAAAAAGCTTCTCAATATGGAAAAAGTAAACACCACCCAAACATAGACAGTTCACTCTTGAAGTTTTTAAATCATACTTTACACCATATGCAGAAAGTAAAGTAAGTTAATGTAATTATTTAATGCTGTAGTTTAAATGACTCATATGAAACATGTCAGAAAACAACAGTTTCACTTACAGCATTCAGCATCCATGAGTTTTTACAATATTTCAGGGGAAAAAGAGAGATGACTAGAAAGACATAATTTTATAAAATATAAATCTCCTTTTACATTGTTTCTCATAAATTTATTTATTTATCATTAAAAATATCTGCTCCATACTGGAACAGAAAATTAAAAACTTTAAATTATAAACATAATGAAGCAGACAAAAAAGAATACATGAATTATAGTGAAAATATTAGCATTTTTAGTTTGTTCCTTTTCTCACACACTCACATACACTTACACATAATTTGTAAAACACAAACTACATCCTCAAAAGAAGCTATGAAAATTCTACTCTTGTTTATACTTAATCTTGCTTCTTCAGTAAATCACTGATAGCAAAACTGAACAATTGAAAAAAAAGAGCCTATAGGACAGTGCTTTTAAGAAAACAAGATCTGTGTACTTGTATTCCTTAATATTATTCAGAAGACCTCACAGGTCTCCAAACTTATGTCTATTTGATCTTTGGCTTAGCTGACATTTAACTTTGTCCAAGTTCATCATCCTATTGTGGTTCCATCCAGAATATAATCTTCTACATGGAGGTGTTTGAAGTTTGAATGACCTGAATGTTAGCTTAGATAGCAAAACCATTCAATTTATGACATTCAGCCCCTGCTAAGAACAAAGAAAGTGTAACTGTTGAGCTTCGGTCTGCCATATAGATGGACAATTTTTTATAATTGTGTCACTCAAAGTGAACGTTGCTTTCTGATCAGCAGCTATGCGCATATTCGTTCACTAAAATTGTACTTATACTGCTATGACAGACAGCAGTTGCCACAGTACAGAAAGGCATAGAAAAGTGGGACACTCTTCCTTGCCTTCGCCTGAATTATTCTCCTGCAAACAAAGAAGAGGATGAAGAGTGAGCTCCATGACGTTGTGTCTCAGTACAGCTGTTTACAGAAATTCACCATCTTATGTTTCACTGGTCACCAGCAAGACCTTTATGCTTTATACTTGATATTCTATAGTTTGCATGCTCAATTTTTCAGTTGCACTTGTCTTGAGAATTATATGGATTAAAATAATATTAAAAATCATGCTTGTGAAAGCCAAAGTTTTTCTTTTTTTTTTTTTTTTCAAGAATTACACATGGAAAAGTTAGAATTTCTATTTGAAGCCAGAGACTCACTTCACTACATCCCAGCAATCATAGTAGTAATTTGTGACAGTTCCAGGATTCCTCAGAAACCTATATATTTTCAGACATAGTCTTTTATTTGTTGAAAGGTTTTGAAATATGTTTGTTTTGTCAGAAAGGAATTTACTTGAAATAAATAAACTTTCGCATGGTAATAAAGCTATCTCCCAAATAGCATTCATTGCAATTCAAGATTGCTTCAGTGGGAAACAGCACATCATGACACAGCATTTTCAGAAAGATGTTTGTCTTGTTTCTGTATGTTAGGTAAGCTTGTGTTTATCAGTATCTTTTAAAGAAGTATAAGAAAATCTGTAAGCTACTGACATAAAGCAGCATAAAAGTGAAAACACTTAAGAAAGGCACAGTAGTTACTTCTTTATAATCCATTTTATGAAGTGAATTTATGGAGTGAGTGGGCTTTCTTTTTCTGGAGATATATTGTAGGACACTACCCTCTTCTTTATTGTACACAGAGAGCAATATGTAGAAAAAATGTTGCTTTAAAAAGTGACTGTAATTAAGCCATTGTGTCTGTGACATAAAACATGTCTGATTGCTGTATTTTAATGCATTATTAAATATGTTTTCAACTAAGACATTGAATCTGTCATAGGAAACATGGCAAACAACACGCATGTAGAATGTGTTATTAAACCATACTCTCTTACAAGTTGCACTATTATCCTAACTTTATAAACACAAGCAAGTTTGAAGTAGCAGGTTAGGGAGTGGGTTTGCAGTATGTTAACTATTCACAGTGTTATTACCCATATGAAGGGTCTTCTCAGTGTTATGACTGGAACAGGGATAAGTCATGTCACATTTGTCTTAGGATAATAAGAGCAGAGTGGAGCAAATTTTAGAACAATTTTAGGTTATCCCCTATCTTGTTTGTATAGCATGCTATTAAAAAAAAAAAAAGAAAATATATTAAGAATGTAATAATAAAAGACAAGGAATCAAAGCCAGCCGCATCAAACCCAGCCTTTTTGTCTTAACACTGTTTTCAAGGACAACAGAATCTGCAGTATCAGTCTGCAACTTTCTCGTTAATGATGCATCAACTGCATTGCATTTAACTTCAGGAGATGCAAAGTTTTTCCACAGTCTTGGTGTACATGCAAAACATTTAAAGATCCATCTATTTTACTATAGATAGTCTAACAAATCTTAGGCTTGCTAAAGAAAAAGCACCGCTATCCACAAAGTTCAGATGCAATCTTTTCAAACATCTGCCAGCGTATGGAATGAAGGTTTTTGTTTGTCTCATTAACTTGTTTTTTTCTAGGCCATCATGATGATCAAAGAAAAATGCTTGAGCAAACCAATTACTCTTGATTTATTTGATTTATTGAAAACATTTTATTTTAGTTTAAAGGGTGATGCAAATGTTAAAAGTAATTATTCGTAATGGTTTAAATGTTAAGCAGCCCCCGAAAATCTTCATTATTCCGGGGGGACACCGAACAAACAAAAAAAACAAATAACATTTTAAAAATTACAGTCCTTCTCTTGCTGTCAAAATTTCAATAATTTCAAATAGGAGAAAACTGAAAAACCTGTCAGGGGTATAATAAATATTAGTATAAAGACCTATTATTTTTCCTAAAAAAGTAAACGACTTCAAAATGCAAGAGCTGATTCCATTGGCTTCTGTCAAACAGAATATTGAAGTAAATGTTAGCTAGAAGCAAACCCCTGTACCCTTGTAATAAAAGTAGATTTTATCCTTATATACTTGTATAAAGTATTCAATGAAGATAGAAGAGTAGGAACATGCACAACAAATCAAGTGAATAGAAATCTTTCATTTTAAACAAGGATCATGAAATAAGGTTAATTCTCCTACAGTTGGAATGTACCACCAGCTTCACGTACAACACAGCAGAGCATTTTTCAATTCTTTCATTTATTCTCCCTCCTCTATTCTGAAGAGCACTGTGCTTAGAACACAATATACAATATTTTCTTATTTAATACATATTTTATTGGACAGATTCCTAGAAGCAGACTGGGGACACAAGCCTATCAGTTACAAAATGCCACATATAATTTAACAAGTGGATAGTTGTTTGGGATACTGGCTACTGGCCAGTGAACATTGTGCATATTTGCATTTGGCACAGGAGCAGGAGGTAACAAACAGCAGATTTCTAGACCATGAGGATGGGGTTTAATATTTAATAGCTTATAAATCTAGAATTTGTTTATTTTTGGTGTAGTGACTTTAGTTTGTCTAGTGGGGTTCAACTGTTTTTATAGTTAAAGAATTAGTAAAAAGCTTTATATCACTGGAACTGTAGTTAAGTTCATAAGAATTGTGCAATTTTTTTCCCAGAATTTTCATGTATGTATATTTATGGTATCTTTTTTCCCTTGATTTTAAGGCAGGATTCTCAAAGCTAGAAGGAAATACTGTCTTGGCAAATTGCACAGGGAAGTGAATCATTTTGTCTGACTTGTCAGTGACCTCTCTCAAACATGAAGAGTCCATAATAGATTTCTAAGATAAATTGTATTTATAAAAACTAGTCTATTTCTTGGGTGTCATTTTTACATATGTAAGATTTATCTCAGGCTCTGAATTGCAGCTTCTTTCCACTTAGCCTTATTTTGTTTACAAAAGTGATTAACAGGAACTAGAGCATGTGGGTTAACAGACCTTTTTACTTAGAGAAGCTATAATAACAATGAGATTTTTTTAGTCATGACATTCATGACTAAAATAAAAACAGATATGATATGAAAACTTTATAGAAGCACAGTCCAAGGCTAAGCTGTATAAATCACTTGAAATTTTGCCTCTCCTGTGAATTGCAGTCATCCTAATTCATGCGACTAATATTTATATCCTATCACACAACTATATATATTTTGAGTATACAAACACAAAAATCAGTGAGGAAATGCCCATTTCTTGAAAGACAAACGTAATCTACGAAATCTTTGGATTTTCTCACAGTATTTTTCAGCTTTTTTGACGGTAAAAGCCAGTATTTCAAGTTCAGAAATAGATTTATGACAAAAATTAAAGAGCAGCTTTTGGACAATTTTACCTGATTAAACCATTTAAAATTATTTACAGGATATTTGCACACAAGCACTTTTTTCATTACTTCCTGCAGTTCTTAAAGTCATTTTCAGACTGTCTGTACTTCTGTCTACTGTGCAGTGAGCAGATACCATGAGCAGCTGCAGAAAAATCAGCTCCTGCAGTTGTAGCTTGGAACATTGTGCGTATCATTTAACCTGCTTCCCTGGCACACTTCTTTGCAAAGAACTTTACACAGACTTGCTAAATGCATTGCAGAAAGAATTATGATTTTTAATGTGCATATATATATATATTTGTATCACGCCACTGGGGTTTTTATCTTGTTATACTGCATGTGCCAAATTACACTGCAGTAATTCCACAGTTACGCTGGTGAGTTCAATAGAGGCAATCCAGATTTACAATGGGATGACTGATGGGAATCAGTGTAATGACTCCTTTCCTGAAAAGCTCTTAGTTTGAGGCAAGATTCAATACTGACTTCTATTGAGATGGAAACTGAGAAAATATGATAAACACTACCTTTATCTCCTCCTGTATATAGACCAACTATACAATAGTTTCCTCCAGAAGATTACTTCTTACAAATATTCTTGACCAATATTAAATCCCTCTGTAATTCCCTATTATTTATGTGAATTCTCTCCCACTGATAGAGAAAAAGGAAGGCTACAATTTTCTTTAACTAATGCTGCCTCATATCCTTAAGCACATAAAAATGCTAGATTTCTGGTAGGGAATGGATTTTGGTAGCCATCCCTATGGATAGCATTATGTACAAACACAACATAAACAAAATAGAATAAATTTTTCTTCATGAAAGACATTTCAAGAAATAAAAACCATGGTTTGTGTTGTCTAGAACAAGTAATTAATTACAAATTTATATTGATTTGTGTTACTTAAAATTCATGGGAAGTCTTTTAAAGGTTTCTGTTAGTAAATTAAGACTGCTATTGATCTCACCAAAGACAACATGAATGCAATTAAAATTACATAGCTCTGTTTTGGGACGAAAATAAAGACATTTTAAGTGGATATGCATTCATACCAAGCTAGTTTTTATTATAAGAGCAGCATAAATAATACATAATATAAGATTTACAGATATGCATATCTTAAAATATATCTTTTGACACAGCAAGTGCTACTGAAATTAAAGAAAACATTTTTAACTGTGAAAAGAAAATCTGTGTCATCTGTATGAATTCCCAGTGTGTATTAATAAGCCAGTATCATCTCTGCCTTGAGTTAATAGAGAGTTGTAGCAAATATATTTTTGTTACTGGGGAGAAGTGGAAGATTTATCTCTCTGCCTTGAACACTTAGACTTCCTTATGGTGTTCACTTATTCTTCTTAATGGGGATTTAGACAACGTCTTTTACCAAACTGTTGGCTCAAGTCTGAGCAAAGTCATTCTATTTGTCATGCTCCAAACCAAAGCAGTCCAGTAATGATAACAATGCATAAAGGGATATTGCTATATGACTTTTGCATGCAAATCAGAGACTGCATTGTATGAGCAATCCAAATAGCAAAACAAATTATGGTTATGGATCTCTGAAGACACTTCCCAGAATGTGAATGATATCTGTGAACAGCCATACAAAACAGCATCTGCAAAAAATAAGTTCTTTACTCTTAAAACCTGATGCACACAAGGAAACTATAGAACCTGATTTCCTGCTGTACAGTATCTCAGAAAGGGACCTGAAACTGAGTCACACAAAACTACAGTTTACACAAAAGTGTACAAATGAGATAATTGTGCCTCATCTAAATGAGTGCATTTATTCTATCAAGTTAATGGTGTTAAATATGAATGCTAAAGACTGGGGCAATTCAGAGAGGATCTCCCAAGAGGAAGATTTCACCTTGACAAACACACGTGTGCACACTACCAACAGCAGCAGGGAAAAGAGGAGAGAGTTTTATGCCTCACAGAGATTTTGGCAGTTAAGCATGTGATGACACAAAAAGGTATTTGAGCCACATAAGTTAAGATGAAAGACCAGAATGCATCTTGGATATGACAGTGCTAAACTAAACCTGGAGTGGAAGATTAAAATCATCCTGGAGGGTTTCAAAGCATATTTCCAACTCTTCCAAGTAGAACATAATTGGACATGCAGTCTATCAAGAAAGAAGGGGCAGGACCCCAAACAGTCATGCCTTAAGAAAGCATACAACAGGTCTTTTGAAAGATTAAGCAGAAGAGCTTTCTGGTTTTAAAATTAAAGAGCTACACAATGATTAGCACTGCTTGTGTAAGAGGGAGATACTGTATGCACCCATCTCCTGTTTCACTTATGTACTCATTTGCTACAGAACTATTCATGTGAACAGATTAAGCATTTCCTCTCAGTTTCTTTATCAATGTCACAGTTTTAGCTGTGTTGTTGGTTTTGAATATTGTGAATAATTCCTCCAAATTTCATTAGTAAAATTTCAAATTTCTTAGGTTTCCTCCAAACCTGGCTTGAGTCATTCCTCACCAGAAGAGTACCTTGACAAATGTCCTGCCTTCTGTCCTTCCTTGTCTATGAATTAGCAAGTAAGTAAGGAGAAAGGGTGAGCCTTCCTCAATCCTCACTGTGACTAACCTTTGCCTAAACCATGGTCAATGCTGAATTTAGATCAGTTGCTGAGATCTTTGCCAAGACAGGTCATGAAAGTCTTCAAAGATGGCTTCCACAGGGTCTCCAGGCATGCTCCAATGGTTGATTGAAATACAATGCAAAAAAGTAAAAAATCTGTTACCTTACTTAAAACACATGGCAGTTAGTATATTTTAGGGACTAATGTCACATTCTAACTGGTGTATAATTCCTGGGGTCGCCTCCTGTACCTTATTGTTTAGCATTTCTTTCAATTTTCACACTGTATTAATTATTCATGTTAGAGATTCAGAGAATTCTCAAATGCTCTTTTATGCTCTTTTAAGATTCTTCAGCATACATCATATGGGCAAGTTAATTTGTAAATTTTAGCCATGATGTCTTCACTTCTTTGCTACAGCATCATATTGAATCTATACTCATCTCCGCTTGATTCAGATGCTGCATAGAAGCATTTATCAAAGAGTTCTGAAATTCTTTCAGTATCTAGCAATGAATATATGTGATCTATGGTGCTACTTGTTCTTAAAACATATTTAAAATTCTAAGCTTTTTAAACTGTTTCCCCAAATGATTATGTGCATTTTAAACACATAACTTATAGACACATGAATTTTTATATCTCATTTTCATTAAATAATTTTTCATTTCAATTATTTTGGTCAAGTAGATCAGCACCAGTTGTCCCTTAAGGCGCATATATATATATATATATATATATATATATATATATATATATATATGTGTATACACTCACCAGATAATTTCTGTATATATAAATATCTATGTATATGTATATACAAACATAAAAATTTCTACATATTGCAGTCTTATCTAATGCCTCAACATCAAATTTTTACAGACCTCCATACCTGTTGATCATGACCTTGCAAATCACTAGACTTCAAGCAATTTTTCTCATGAAGAGTAAGTCTTTCACAGTAACAGACGAAGTGAGTGTTGTTCAACAACTTCATCACAGAGCACAGTGAGGAAATAAAGAAGAAAGAAATATAGCTACAACCTGGCAGAGTCATTTGGTACAGCGATAAAAACTGTGCACAAACAAAAAAAAGAAAGAACAAGTTTAAGAGAAGAAAAGTAGATTAGCAAAAATAAAAATGTATGGATAATTTTAAAGACATAGAAAAATTGCTTTCTGGATCAGAAATTTTATTGTCTTTTAAGTAGAATTTCAAGGTCTGCAGAGGGAAGTCTCCATCATAAGTAAAATTTTAGCCATAGAAGAATTTAGTGAGATTTTTTGGCAACTTCTTTTTTAATCCTAGTAATAATATTAATTCCAATATAATCATGAGATATAATAATCTTATTTCAATCTAAAAAAAGCAAATGTTAAATTGATTTGCTACTTAGCACTCAAGCTCTTCCTGCAAAACTTTGGTCCCTAGGGAGGCCCAAGTTAACATCTGTTTCATATCTTCAATCTCTCATCTTATTTAGCTGAACTAAAGTTCAACTGGTCTAAGCTAACTCATAGTTTTGTGATAAAATATATATAATTTTATAGCAGCCTATTAAAACAATTAGAATTAAATGATTGGTCTACCTATATGCAAACCAAATGTTATCAGCTACCTTAGGTATTTACATCAAGCATATGTGTCAAGGTCCTAATTTGTTTGGACTAAGCAATGTCACTGAGATTCTCTCAGTTGGTCAGAGCTTGGTGCTAATAACACCGAAGTTGTAGGTTCACTCCACATATGGGCCGTTCACTTAAGAGCTGGACTCAATGATTCTTATGAATCCCTTCCAACTCAGAATATTCTGTGATTCTGTAATTGCAAAATTCATATCAGTGATCAACTTTCTGATGCCTGCCAAAAATTAGTTCACTACTAAAATGCCCTTGCTGTATGCAAGCCTTGCAGGAAGAAATTATTAGTTTCATACCCAGTATACCATTCTACAATACCATTCTACAGACAATGTTCTCAGTAACTTGTAGAATAGCATATACAGAATTATAATATACAAAATGGATAGATTCTCAAGGACCAGGTTTCCTTCAGATGTTAGTATTTCTCAGAGTACAATAGCACTTACTGTTTTAAAGGTTAAATATTTAATTTTTTAATGGCATTGTGATCCTTAATCATCTGTGAAGCAATTGTACCTTTAACACAAATATACTCTTCCCTTTTTCTTGTTATAGCCCAATAGTATGGCAGTTATCTACTATGTAGAAAAATTCTGTGACAATTTAGTTATATCAAACATGACATATTTCTTTGAACCTAAAAACATCTCAAGTTTTTACTTTATCATTGGTATAAGAAATTGTTAAATATTCTGCATATCTGGTTTTGCTTGGGTGTTTTTAAGTTTGGCAACAAAAGATTTTGCATATAGAAGTTATGGAACCATGATTACCTTGGCCCCAGTCTTCAATTTTCTGACTAATTCAAGCCTTCCAATTTCTTTCCTAAATGATCGATGGGAATTTTCTCTTAGAAATATGACAAATTCATTAGAACCATCAAATATTTTGTGATGAATATCCTGTGTTTCTTAAATTTACGCTCTTATCCCTCTGGCCCTTAATCTAGGGCTCTGATATTTTTCTGTTTATTTGTAAGAACACTCAAGAGAAATTGTTCACTTTCATTTCCCTCCACATGTCACTAAATTCCTCTATGAATGTCCACATTGCTGTTGTGTATCATCAACAATACTCATTTACCTATAAAACCCTGAAATTTGTTTTTGTGTTCAGAAATGTCCTTCTGGCTGATGTTTTCCTATTCCTTCCAAGGCAGTTAAAGTTGTTTATTTTCTTTAAAACACAACACAGTTGGCTTTTTGATTGTTCCTCTATTTGAAATCCTGTTGGGTAGGTTAATCAGCTTCAATATCACAGACCTGTGCTTTTCATTTATATTCTATTCTGCCTGAGTATTCAAGCTCTCACCTTTGATTTAAAAGCAGGGAATGAGAAAGACAGTCTAAACTCAGTTAAAGCTTGCATGCATAGTATTCTGTATGTGAAGACTGCTTTTCATCTTTGGCCAAAACATCTTTTTGGGTTATCAGTTTCACCTGATCTGAATTACTAATTGGTTAGGTTATTTCCTAAAGTACAAAAATTCCTCCTCCCATGGGTTCTAGTAAGTTGGATTTTTTTTTTTTTTAATATGTATTACTTAGCATTGGATCAGTTTCAATACTTCTAGTTACTTAAGTAGGTTGAATAAATACCCTTTTTTATTGAGTCTATAGAGCTAATTTAAATTTCCAGTCTGTAATTGTCTGTTGTCTTGTTTGTTGACAAATCAAAGAAGCTGGTTATTTCTGACATCACTCTGCTATTGAACTAAATTATAAAATGAAAGTTAATGTCTTAGTGACATTAACTGATATGTTAATGTATTAATGACATTTGCTGATAATAGCAAAATAAAACTTAATATTTCTTCTCTTTAAATTACTAGAAATATTGTGTTGAATACACAATGTTTCTATCACGATGTAATAATTCAGGAAATGAAAGATGGAATTGGGAAACTTTGAAGCAGAAAAGACCAGCAGTTTATATTCTATATCTTTGAAAAATCATAAAAAATACTTAAAATTAGTTTAATTTAAAAAGGCCAAACAAAGATGTTTTTTGTGTGAGGTAAGTCATCATTTGATGGTGTGGAGAACAACCTGGGGGCACAGGGGCATCCTTCTTCTTCATTTAAAGGAGTCAACCTTAAAGATAGGGTTAGTCATCACTGTACCTATAGACAGTGGTGGACTATATTACCACTTATAGAATTCAAAGCCACAGTTGCTTATCTCTCAAAATGTCAGCTCAGTTTTTCCCAGCAGTCAAAAAAACAATTCAGTGTGAAAAATCATTGAGAAAGGAACTGCAAATAAGTCAGAAAACAACACTGTGATATTAACAGTTGCTGGTAAGTACACACCTTGAATATTATGCATATCTGTGGCTGCTCCACTTCAAAAAGAAAATCCTTTAACTAAGAAGGTGCAGAGAAATTATCAGGGATGATGAGACATTCTGTGCAAGTGAATTATTTAGAATTCGATAGACAGACTAATTATTCTAGAAATCAGATCTCCCACCTGAAGAGCCCAAGAGCCAATAAACTCTACATATTTCAAAAATGAAAAGGAAATACCAAGACAGCAAAGAAGGAAGAACTTTTCTTTCCCCTTATGTGTAGTCAATGAATGTGTTGTGCAGTGCATTGCTGATGTATACCAAATACAACAAAACATCTCAGATGTTAAAGGAGAATGTTTATTGCTGGACAACATGCTTAAACGAAATAATTTAGATCCAGCCTTCAACTTAAAAGGCTTTGAACTTTGAGTCCTAGAATGTGAGTAATAAAATAGGATTACATTTTCCTTTACCCAAACATAAGCATCTTATACTGTTTGCACTCAGAATCATCATAGCAGGTGGGGTGGTATTATTGTCAGACAATCAAGATATTGTCAAATATTAATGCAAGAATGTTTAATTATCTTAATTTGTCCTGAATTTCTACTTATTCCATTTTTCCTGAACTTGGGTAGCTCAGACTAGTTGGAGAACATGCAGACTCTTTCCCTAGAAAAGAAACTTAGAATGACAATGCTGAACTGATGAGAAAAGTTCTTTAAAACTCTCCTGTTTGCATTTTTTTATATTCTTCTCCCCTTAAGAAATTATAAACCCAACTCAAAAACAGAAAAAATAAAAGCAATAATTTCTTCTTGAAGTAGACGTCTGTATCTTCTAAAGGAATATCTTCGTTATATTTAAAAGTAGGTAAATATCTTTCCAATAAATATCTCTAAGCCCTGATATATCCTTCCTTCTGGTAGAAAAGTATAAGGTATTTTTGACAGGCAAGTCATTCAGTCATTGCAACAAGCAGCTAATACACATGGAGCAATACAAGATCTTTAGGCTGCAAAAGCTGTTAAGATAACCAAAGGAGAGTAACATTTGCATTGCATTCATACTGAGAGGTCAAAATATAAATGGAGGACAAAGGTTGCATATCCCAAAGTGTTGCCAAAAAAAAAAACCCAGATAAGTACCTGGCAAGGCTCCTTAGAGTGCAGAACATGTATTACCTTCTGTGGAAAAAGAAGTGTAACTCATAAAATTGATCACAAATAAGTCTTTTTTTGTTTGCTTTCATATTGCAAGCAAGAAAACAAGACATTTGCAAAAGATATTTTTCTCTCAAGCAAACGCAATCTTCATGGATTTAGTTACTTTGGTAGCAAGTGTACAGAATAGAACATGATATTATTAACAATGACAAGGCTAGCATTAAGCTCTCATTAGGCTGCTACAGACTACCATAGCCCCAGAAACTTCATGAGAAGCATCAGCAAACTGAGAAGATTACCTGCATTCATACACAATTTGTGTGGTCATTTATTTGAGAATACTTTGCTGACATAAATTTCAGATAATCTTATGTAGGCCAACCCCTAAGAACAGAAAAACATATGTGCCTATTCTCCAAGTTCTCTTCTAGAAATTATCTTGTGATCAAATTATGCATTTGATCATACTTCAAAAATCTAAATAAATCTTTAAATATTGTGATTCTGAAAGAATCTGACAAAGTAGTGTCTAAAGCAGAAGTAATCTGTGCCCAGCCTTTTCAAATAAAGACTTCACTCCTGTGATATCTCCAACAGTACCAGAAGGTTTGGACAGTGTTTAGGGACTGTCTGACAAAGGTGATGCTACCCATGCTTATATAAACAACTTCCCTGACTCATCCATAGCATGCAAAAGTACTCATAAATCACATTCATAATTTTAGTGGTAAAACTCCTGAGGACACCCATCCGTGGGTTGAGGTTGATCAGAGCAGTTGTGATGATTACAGTCCAAAGACCTGAAACTGTCATAATATATAACAGATAAGTCTTCTTTCCTTTTTTTTTTTTTTTTTTTACAAGGATAGAATGGTCTTGCTGCATGGATGGATCAGATTCATCCAAACGATTTATTTTTTAGATCAGCCTGAAAGGCTTGTCTCTTTAGTAGGGAAGAAAACATTTATCTGAGGGCTAAATTGTTGAAGAATGTACTATTTTACCTTCAGCTCTGTCGCATTAAAAAGTTAGACTCACACTTGCAGGATACCACGGAGGTCTGTGCTAGGAAGCACCTAACCAGAGTCTGTTTCCTCAGGAAACCATCATTAGGGCTAAAAAAGCACACAAAGCACTTGAAATGTGAAATGTGTACTTGGGATGTAGTGTTTGTCTGGAAAAAAGAAAAGAAATTATCCTTGAAGCCCATTATACACACATATTAGGTGAAAGGGAATATCTATACCACTTTTTGAGAAGAACACTTCCTCAGATGTTTTCCTATAGCAACCATGAATTAAATAGAAGAGCTGGAAATTATAACTTCTGTGTTTTGGAGGGGAAGTTGCTCTGAAACAAGATTAAATTACAGAAACCATCAAATCTCTGTTGCTAAATGAAATTGGACAACATATCTTGTTTGGGTATCACTTAAAAAAAACAGAAATACTTAATACAATTTGTATTCATGACGCCTATATATTTTCAAATGGCTAAACTCTAGGGAACTCAATGTGAAGCACTTCTACATGGAAGGAAATTGACTTGAAGGGTAGTGCAGAAGGTGAAACGTTTTAAAAGAATTATTGGTATGCATATGATATTTGCATTTCCTATTAACCTTCACTTGCACAAGCAGAAAACCTGCTTCAAAATGGTGAAGGGCTCAGTTCAATTTGCCTGTTTATAAAATTTAATTTAACCAAAAACCTGCAAGAGAGCAGAAACTGAAACAAAGTCTATTACTGATTGGTTTAATGTGAGGAACCTGAAATTGATGTTGACATTTTGCCTGCCTGGAGCAATCACTACACTGCATCTCTTAATTGGCTACGCAAGCTTCTCTCCTTCTCTCACACAGCAGCAAACTAATGCTTGCAGCTGCAGGAATCTCCTATTGTAAATACTTACATGGCCAAACCAATTCAGCTAACAAAAGACTCCCCTTCCTGGATAATCCAGTTAGCCTGTTAAATAACTGTGAGCTCCGCATAAATTCTTGGTAACTTTCTGCATTGTGTGAGAGCATGAAGTATGACATTATTAGCTTAATGTGCAGCTTGGAAAATGTATAAGGCATTATGGTACAGTCACACTATTATCTACTAGATTGAGCCAGGTTTATTAACAGTGACAACCATTACAACAATAAAAGGCATGCAAAACCAAATTCAGTTATCAGAACCTTATGGGAGGTTTGCAATCATACTAGATTATTTTCTTTCTAAAAGGCTTACATTTGGAATTTTCCATTAAAATGACCACCTTTATTGGTTTCACTCAGTCTTTCTGTTAGAACCTACAAAAGTTCAGCAAATATATTTTTTTTTATGTAGACTGCCTTTTCTGATGACAGCATCTACAGTCTGTCAGATAAAATTGGAGGCTGCCTTAAAATTTTTGTTATGAAATAATTTTTTCTTAAAACTCAAAAATAAATTCCTTCCTGCCTGCAAATTCAAACACAAATCACTGTCTTTTGCTGTAGAGACTGTCAATATGGGTGCAAAAAATATCTCACAGGAAATGTGTAAAAATTATTAGGTTGGGGACTGTCCCTAGGTAGAAGTGCAGTTTCAGATTTTTTCCTCCTATTGTCAATATAGGTCTGTGCTTCCCCTACAAAAACAATGAGAAAAAAATCCAAGTAGCTCCTTCCAACAGAAGAGCCTTTTTTCCCTGTAAAATGAAACTCTAAATACCCTTGTGATAGCTGCACTAGTAGTACACAGATACTTAACTGAATGAATGTTTGTGTGAATGTCCACTTACATCAGGTATAAATCATTTAAAGAAAGATTTTTAGTCTAATCCTAAATGCAGGGGTTTTTCCCCAGAAACACATGGATTGATTGTTGTAAATTATTATTTGAATTTTTTTAATTTGTGAAAGTGACTAAGTTTAGAAAGCTACATCAAGCAGTAAGGCCTAAGATTTTTAAGTTGTCATAGTAACACTTTTTTTGTTGCTCATAATAGGAACTTTTACCACAAAAATTTTGGGTTTTACCATTTTAAAATGAGGTCACTTAATAAATTAAGAAATTAACTTACTGCATAAACATCACAATGGCAAAATAAGTTTTCTTTGTTCCTGTCTGTAACTTTGCTTGGCAGAACTTTCTGTTCAGAGCTTTTCAGAAATTTTCATTGCTTTACAACCTCTTAGAATTAGAATTTGGAGATTTTCATCAGATCTGCTTCGCTATCAGATATCACAAAACTTATTCAAGTTATGGAAGGGACAAACCAGAGTTTTTATTAAAAGTGTTGCCAGCACGCAAATCAAAATAGAATTTCAATAGTATAAACTCTAGCTACATTATAGATCTAAATAAATAACCATAAACCGAACTTCTACCAGTAGTCACATACAGTGAGCTGCTTTTGACTGTGTCTACTGTAAACCTTCTCAACGAATGTTGCAAACCTGAAAGAAAACAGGAACACTGGCAAAGCATGTAATGTTTGCAGGCATTGCTGGAGTGGTAACTAAAATAGTCAGGTTATTTTAGTTGGTCAAGGCACATTCATGCATGTATCCCAGTGCAGTTAAATGAAAAGGCACACACCTGGGAACTATAAATACAGGTCTCACCTCCATAAAATGGAACTGCATTTCAGACATCAGCAGGGAAGTCATGGTGATTTTGGTGAGAGGAGAAGGATGAGGCCATAATAAAACAATTTAATTTAGTCTGTAATTAGATTTTGAAATTACTGCTCAGACAATGAAGAGAAGTCACTGAAAGGGGTTGTGTAGAAAGGTTTGCTGTGTATGAGGGCAGTTCACAATCTGCTAAAGCTAGACACAGCCGTCAAAATAGGAAATTTCCATTAGGAAATTGTAGTTTTCCTGAGTAAGTATGGTACACCAATAAACTATTATAACAACCTTCAGTATCTCACACATCTCTGTTGGGATACCAACTTTGAATTGAGGTAGGTTACATATCTAAAAATGTGGTTTTGGTTCCCCAGATATCATGGGCTTGACACAGTCAACCCTTGGTAAGATACTGCTAACAAACAAGAGATCACACTAAAGTAGAATAATATTCACCCTTATATTTTTAAATCTAATAACCTATAAAACAAGGGTACAAAGCTAGTGATTCAAATTATGTTGTTTAGCTAGTAAGGGGAAATTTAAGATAAACAGTCCATGGCTATTTGGATTGTTCTCCCACACTTGTTCTTTGGCAAACTCAACCTTTTCTGTAGTCTCTCAGGAAAATCTTAGAAAGATATCATCCTATGAGCATGACTGAAAGAATGCCTCCAGTGTTTCCAATCCTTTTGACATCTGTGACATCTGTTTCACACCCTTTCATTAAGTAAGCTGTGATCACTATTGACCCAAATGTGAGCTATATACACTTGTCTTGGACCATGTTAATAAAACAGAATTCAGTTACTCTGTCGGGAATTTTTTTCTTCTTACTACAATCACTTCAGCTAAAGCACCTAATTTAGACCCTATATAGATTTAAACAAAACAATTATATTTTTATATATATGGGGAAAAAACCCCAAGTATTTTGTTGTCTCTTGCTGTGGTCAAGAATTTGTGTCCAAGCCAGCACCTCACTACTAGGCAGGAGGATTAAAATAATTAAAATGTGTACAAATAGTTTTATTCCTGTAGGTTGGAGCTAATTTTGGTGTTCTTGGATGCAAAGATTGATTTATGATGAATTCAAATTGCTTTTGATTTCCTAGATTATTCTCCATTTATGACTTAATGCAGTTTGCGTTTTTTGTAAAAATTTTATAGAGGTGATGTAGAATGGGAGATAAAACAGAAGAATCTTTCAGAGGTCAAAACTGGAACAGGAAGGCAATTGGTGGGGAGGAGCAATCAGACCTCGGGTTTCTCATTCAGGAAGATATGCGTATATTAATGTCAGATGTGTATGACTACCGTGTGAAGTTTTTGAAGCTATGTGCAGCTGGAGTGGATTGCTGTCCTTAAAACAAAAACCCTTTTGAAAATTAAAATTTCAACACACGTAATGGTTTGTTCCTCCTTCACCCCAAAGTTTAAGGCATAGGGCTGCCATTTATGTAGTTCAACTAAGCAAAGCATAGCTCATGAGAGTCATGCAAAGATCTTGACATTTTATTGCACTCAATTTCAAACCCAGACCAACTCTTCTCAAGCCAAAAGGTGTCTAGGATAAATTTTCCTGAGAATATTTGAGATATTAAAGAAAGTCACAGTTCCCTTGTGTTCTTTTGATAATAATAGCAGTAGTGAAAAACAATAATCCTCACACATAATGTTTATTGTGAATAATCTGTCTAAATAAAAACATACTTCCTCTAAGTCTGAGATTTTAGGTATTTTAGACTATACGTTCCTTAACATGCTTCTCATTGACCATATTCAAAAGCAAAACTGGTCGGCTTTTAATCCTCACAAATATATACCTCTGCTGGGTATATTGTGTCAGGGACTATCCCATGCTTATTCTGATAAATCTGTATTTAAAACGCTTCAATAGCCCAAAACTTTTAATTGGAAAGACAAGAGAAATTAAAATAATCTTTGAATACCAGACACAAAGTGAATTTCATTCTGATTTTTCATGGAGAGGCAATATAATAAAGTCATCAATATTTCATTAGCACTGAAGAACTCTCAGGCATGTTGTCAGAAGCAGCATCTTTTCTAAAGTATAATAGCTATTTGGAAAAAAAAAAGAATCAGTATTACTTATCTCAGTTGGATGCATTAACAGCAAAATAATTCTTCCTGATTATTTTTTAAAGTTACAATAATAAAACCTGATGATAAATAATAACAAAGAGCCATAATAACAGAGCAAAATGACATTCAGTGAACTCTTATCTTTCACTTTAAAAAGCTTCGTGTTCACCAACAGTGCAATGAGAAATCTATAAAACTTTTAAGGAGTTAGATATGGACAAGAGGACCAATATCAATATAAAAGGCTGAGATTCAATTCTACTACCATTTCAGTTTCTCAATGCATACCATCCAATACTTTACAAATTTGAACTGGAAGTATTGTAAACAAATTAGCTCCTTGCGACACAAGGCAGTATTTTCAAGCTTTTCATAAACTCAGAAAAACCTCTCTCCTTCTTTTACGGTGTCTTCAGTCAAAAGCCTCTGTTTTTTTAAAAATGCTAACGTGCCAGAATGTTGCAGAGTATGTCTTTAATTTTAAATGTAACTGAATGCTTGAATGATATTCTTTTGATTTCAAATTTGTTTGGAAGTTATTCTTGAAAGTGAAATCACAGAGGAAATATGAGCTAGAGATGTCAACACAGCATATCAAATTGACAGTTTTCTATACATACTTTGTTTCTACAATTTTTGATTCATTGCAAGAATAGAGGCTTTATGGTAAACTTTGTTGCAAATGCATAACTCCTGATTTTTCTATTTAAGTCCATTCTAGTAAAAAAAAAAGTTGAATAAAGATTGCCAGTTCACTTAGTAAACTGACAGAACACTTAGAAAATTATATGACCTATGTGAAACTCATGTTTGAATTACATGGCACAATAATTTGCCTGTGTCAGTCTACTGACTGGCATTTCTTTATGAAAATGACAAGTTGAAGTTTGCAGTTGTATCTTCATCTAAAAGCAAGAAGCCGTTTTCTCATCTTTATAGTTACAAAAGACATTCTGAACAAATATGAATCAGGAATAACCACAGAATGACATCTGTCAGTTTTGAGATAATAAACTCTAGTTATTAAAACGCTCTCTCTTCTCATACCTCAGTGATTCTTTGATATGCAATATTAGCTTATATTAAATGTGTGTTTCAAACCTCAGATTTTCTTTGTACAAACCAACATTTCAATCCTGTACCATCCTCTTGACCTTTTAGCGAAAGTAAGGTTTTATAAAAAAGCTGAGGTTGTTGATCATATGGATAGGAGAAAAGATACCCCTGATGCTCATCTGACTCTGCAGTGAAACTATTTTAAGATGTAAGGCATCAAAAGCTAATACTATAAGAAAGAATAAATATTTCTTGAATGTTTAATGTCCTAAATAACTTCAGAATCAAACCACTTCCAGTATCATCAGGTGAAATGACGTAGGAAAAATTATCCAAGAATGCAGGGAAGAAGAGACAGAAGGATTGAATCACTGAGCAATTACATGCTTTTAGAGAAGCTCAGTTCTGTGGCAAATCACAATAGGCTGAAAATTCCTGATTAGAAAATTACTATCCTTCCTGTGGGAATTAAAGAGAGGCAGACTTCTATAGAATGATTCAGGTCTCAGGAAGACCTAGCCCCCACTGAATGAGCTTGTCTCTTGCCTTACAAAGCAAGACTAAGAGCTCCTGAATTTAATGACTAAGGTTAGGTGGAAGGAATTGAGACCTGCCCTCTAGTTCTGGCTTTCAAAAGGTTTTTATTATCTCTGTTCCCTTTTTCCTCCAGTATTTGTTTAGCCAGTAGAAATCAGGATTATTTTGAGATGTATTCATAGTTAAATGAAAGTAATTTTCCATCTCTTTACCTGTGAGAAAAAGTTGAAAAATTTAGTGCTTCTTCAAAATTGTTATAAAGTCAAAATAACGTTCATGACTGTAGAAAATCTCACACTTGCTGTAGTGGTTTAACCTTTTCCCCTCAATGAACAGTACAACCAAATGAAGGGCTTCAAATTCAAAGACTTAATTCTTGCACCTTTCTCAGCAATTAAAAGGGAATTGCAAAATAGATACTATGACATATGTCACAATTAAGTGATTTACAATAGTATTTTTTCTCCTTTTTATTTTTTTTTATAATGATGCTGATCAAAGCAATAGTGGGAAGTGAAAATTGTCTTTAAATAGAGGTGCCTAACCTTCAGCACAGAACCTGCAGCTTCTTAAATCAAATCAAATCTTTATGCAACTAGAAAATTAATTATAGCAGTATGTTTTTATGGATATGAAATGTAGAAGTGGTGCTGTGGTGCATAATAAGACAATCTTAAGATTCTAGTTCATATAGAGGTATCTTTTTCATTGTAGATGGAAAATATGCCTGTGGAGACAAGTATATTGACAACCATATTCTGCTCTAAAAGCTTTGAAATCAGAGCCACAAACAAGTAACTTTAATGCTCTGGGACGGTATTGTGATCACCCCAGATAAGATAAGGTGCATGCATTTTGGGAAAAATTACATTCCTTTTCACATTGCAAGGTAACTGTTATATATGTGCAGTACAGAAGACAATTCTTTTAAGCTGTTTCAAGAAGGGAGTGGTTATATTTAATCACCACTTTGGTTCCAGTTTGAGGTTGTTATTCTAATATCACAATCTTTCCACTAAGACCTGCAGCTAACTTCTTCTGGAAATGCGCAGGAAGAGTCTAGGGTTTTCTTCTATACATTGAACTCTGCCAAAGAAGAAGACTCAAGACAATTTTCTGATTTTATCACAACATCCTTAAGTAATTTAACAACTGAATCTTATTTTTTTAATTTAAAAATGCATGTTAACTATAATTTTGCCGGATCACTATGCTTTCATACTGACAGTGAATACCTACATATTAATTACAATTCAGTATAGACCTCTTATACAACCTCACACTGATTTGATTCCATGTAGGGTGCCCCACATCGTAGCTCAGAGGCAGTAGTACTAGCCATATAAATCAGTGGGAAACTGTACCATCCATTTTGTACATGTTTATGATGATACATTTTCAGTGTAGACATAAATATCCCCAGAGCACTGAAATGCAGCTGATGGTGGAAATGAATGAGAATAGTATTGCTAAAGTAAACTACATCCAACTTATGCAGGTGCACAAAACCACAAAGTGCTCAATATTTAGAGGACAAAGCAAAGAATATCCTGCCTAACTTGAAAATACCATTATTATTCATAACAAAATACAACTATGAATAAAACTAATCAGCACCACATCTCTTTAGTGGCAAATGACCATGCATGGAAAAAGTAAACCATCCCCTGAATTGAAAACAAAGCTTCCTTTTATCTTGTTCAAGTTCAGATCCACTAATGATCACTAAAATCCTAGGCAACTAATGGTGTGAAACAATTTAAGTGCTAATCGGACATCAGTTAAAAGGAAAGCTTACTGACAACCTGTGGTGGTGAAGTCTAATCTGTGTTCATTTGTGATCAAATTCTATCATGACATTGCAGCATTGTCATTGAAAAATTAGAAAATCCTCTTGTGTGCAACATTAAAGCATCATTTGTACTGTTTTGAAGGCTAGAACAAGTAAAGGGAAAAATTAAGAAAAGGAAAAAAGCCAAGGAAACCTAAGAAGACATAGGAGGAAGTCAGAAACTTGGATGTGTCCCTACAGATTTCAGAATAGGACTATAAAGATCATTTAACTAGGAAGTAAAATGTCAGCTTGGGTAATGCCAGCCTGAGCTGTGGATGTCAGATTTTCAAATACTGATTAACCACAATAATATATTTTGTGAAAACTTAGCAGTTTGACAAACTTCTGAGCAAGTCCTCCTGGCACAGCATGTATCAAGCACCTGTGATATGCCTATAGGCTCAACAGGAAGCTTCCACCAATATAAGTGTTACTGTTTGGCCATTGCCAATTGTTCTATATGTCAACACAGGTGAATGCACCTGGAAATACTTCAAAAATCTACCACTTACACAAAATTAGTTACACTTATTTGTTTTCAGAAGATATTTTTAGTGACAGTCACAATATTTAACTACAACAACCTTCCTCAAATATTTATGTAATTTTTCAAAAATTGGAACCTTGATAAGTACGATAGTAGAATAGTAAGTATTAGATATTGTTTGCACTTTCCTCTAGGGAGTGAATGACAGCTGCCTTTCCAGGCTGATCTGTTGAATGAAGATATTTTTGAAATGGATTTCACTATAAATTGAGAATCGCAACTTTCTAACAAACACCTTTTTATTGAATCGCTTCGCTTAAAATATTAATGTCTCTCTGAAGTTTTTTGCAACCTGACCTCAGGAACTCCATGAAAAGCTGAATGAAGACAAGCTGAAAGTCCCCTAAGTGACTTTCAGACAAAAGGAACACAAGGAACCACCTAACAAAGACTGCACTTAATTTTTCTCAGATCAAGTTCTTTCTTGGTATTTTCTCTGGAAATAAATGACACTACCTATCTCTTTCTTCAGTCCTTGATTAACTAATTGCTGAGCAAAGCATAAACACATACATTTCTTTAAGTGCTTTTGTTTCAACTTTTAATTCTACTGAAGGATAAAGGATTATTATTATTATTACTACTACTACTATTATTACTCTGGAATCACTATTATAAATGCTGTTCAATCTGTCCACATACTCATATCATTAATTTACTTCTGTTCTACTTCAAAGCTGCACATAAGAAGGAGAACTGAAGAACTGTCCTTCCCCACAACACCATAAACTAGTGGACTTCAGATTACAGACTAAAAGAAAAAAAAAAAGAAAACACCAAAATACTAAGCAAAAACCAGTTGGGTCTGGAACAATTTTTTTATTACTCAGCTTTATATTTTTAAAGCAAGCCAAATCCCAGACCCAAATACGCTTCAGAAAAAATGCTCTGACACCCACTGCCAAATTTCAGATTGTGAAGTATGATCAGGGGACTAACAAAAACTTTTTGATGTCCCCTGTCTATGCTTGGATAAGTACATTACTAGCAAGTTGAAAATTCCTTTTGGAACATCAAGCCAAAGTAATGGCCACACATGGCAGCAAATAGAAAACAGCAAAGCTGCAAATTCAGTGGCATTCAAGACCAGCTTTAGTCCCAGTAAGGTCAGGCACTAAGACAGTCTAGTTTGAAATTACACGGGTTCTACTAACAACGCAAGAGAAATGAACAAAGAAGCCTAATTCCTTAGCTATTCTTCAGAATATCAGAAAATAAAAAGCAACTCCTCTGCAAAGTATACAAAATGTTGTTTCTGTGAGAAACACTTAGATGTGACAGTAATGCAAGGTGCCAGCAGAGAACAGGGAAAAGTGAACATGAACTCTGATTTTGAGATGCACGTTTACTGTGGTGACCTTTTTGTGTTGTTTTATTTTATAAAGCAGAACAGAACCACAACTCTTGGATGGCTAACAAGGGATATGTCCAGATATTTGGAAAAGCAAATTAAGTACAAATTCAGCAGATGGATGGAAGAAACCAGAACTATGTCCACTTGCCCACCATTAATATGTCTGATATGAAGCATGATCTTTGACTGCAGAGATAGGTAACTTTTCCACAACTAATGGCTTTCCTTCCATTAGTTATTAAAGATTATAAACCAGAATAAATCAGGGCTGGCTAAATCAAGAGAGAATATAATATTATTTTAAAAATATTTTTCAATAAAACTTTCAATAAATAGTAACTGTTTATATGCCTAGTGAAAATATACTTCAATCTGAAGGTCTAGCACTAAAGAGTCCAACACCTAGAAGGCAAAATTCCCATTCAAGTAGAAAAAAGTTCTTATTTCTGTTACTAAATCCAAGATATGACTAATTTCTTGAGTTTCATTAAATGGAGAAAAACAGGATCTGAAGATACAAAATCTTTGTCATTTTCTTTGACAGGATTCCCAATACATGCAAAAAAACCTTGCACCAAGTGATTTATTTCATAATTTTTGTCAGGTCTTTTTTAGGTTTATTTTTTAATAACATTTTCTGAAGAGTTAGCATTTGTTTACAAATAAAGCAGCTAATTCACATTCAGATAAATTTTGCTTGCTAAAATCACTTTGTTGGCTATGATATTTAAAATGTAAACATAAAATCATAGAATTATTTAGACTGGAAAAGACCTCCAAGATCATTGAGTCCAAACTTTGACCAACCACCACCTTGTCAAATAGGCACTATGTGGCACATCCAGTTGTTTCTTGAACATCTCCAGGGACGGTGATTCCACCTTCCTGGGCAGCCCATTCCAATGCTTGACAACCCTTTCTGTGGAGAAGTTCCTCCTGATGTCCAGCCTGAACCTCCCCTGGTACAGTTCCACACCATATCCTCTCATCTTGTCACTGTTTGCCTGGAAGAAGAGGCCAACCCCCACCTGGCTATAACACCTTTTCAGGTGGTTGTAGAGCATGATAAAGTCACCCGTGAGCCTCTTCTTCTCCTGGTCAAACACTCCCAGCTCCCTCAGCTGCTCCTCACAGGATTTACTCTCTAGACTCTTCACCAGCTCTCTTGCCTTCTCTGGACTCACTCCAGCCCCTCAATGTCTTTCTTGAAGTGAGGGGCCAGGAACCAAAAAGCTGCTGAGGTGCAGTGTCACCAGTGCCCAGTACAGGAGGAAGTCACTTCCCTGCTCCTACTACAGATTCTTTCTGAAAGGCTTTCACTTTGTCATATGTGTTTTTATATAATAACTACACTTTTGGTTGATTAGTAGATGACAAATTGCTTCAAATGATTTTTCATAAAAGGGAATTCATTGGGTAATAAACCTATCATTCTTTGTGTGGATCAATCTCTTAATACAGTGTAGGAAATACAAAAATAATAGTCACTGAAAATGTCTGTTATTCATCTTTTCTGATAAACATACATATACTAGTAAGAGACATCTAGCATAAAAGACAACACCTGGTAATGCCCCGAGCATCTTAAACTTCATTCCAATGTGGAGTCAAAAATATTAGTGTGACAATATCTCAACTTTTCCAAATATTAAAAATTGTTCTCTTATTGCAAGTCTCTTTTTGAAAGATACAAAAAAATAGTGTACAACTTTGATAACACAGACCAAGTAATGAATTACAGATTATCTGATCTGTTGTACACGTGATAAATTTTCTGGGCAATTGCCAAAGAGCAAATTATCATTTTCATTTTACTGTGGGTATTGTGGAGACAGAACAATATTTTCTGAATTTCATATTAACCCTGTTAACTACAAACAAGGACACAGTGTCAAAGTTCAAAACATTTGAATTTCTTACACTTTCATATATTTTAATACCTTTCCAAATATTCACAATGGAATTCCATTGCTGCCTTGAAAAGTCAATACAGAGTTCACCTTTCGGCTATAAAAAATGAGAAACTATAGAAAAATTTTGATATGTTAATGGCTTTGGGCATATGTGGCTACAGATCTGCAACAAATAGAAAATAGATCCTGAAATTTCTCCTCACAAAGCTGAGTTTTCTTAGGAAAATTTTATATCTTATTCAATACCATATGTTTTGTCTGTCATAACTATATGGGATAAAACATCATTCTTAGAAAATAAGGTTTGGGAATAAAAAGCAGTCTTATCTGCAGACAGCTTTATAATCTACCAGTACCTTCAAAAATATATTTCATACTTTTTTCCTAGTAGTCCAATAATGAAGCAACTTATGTATAGCTTTAGTAAATTCAAAGATTCACTAAGTTCTTTATATGCATTACACAAAAGTGACCTATGGACTTTTGTGATCATACATACAGAAGTTTGCCTCAAAGAAAGTAATTCTGGAAAAGGAATTATTGCATTATGTGGACTTGGGTACAGAACTAGTCATTCAGAAAATCATGGGAGGAAGAAGTACCTGTAATATTTCATCCATTTGTTCTTGTCTAACTCTTTCCAGATGCTGAACAACATATACCGTCTGAAGAAGAATGCTGCATGATTTCTCTTGCGGTTTGAGTGAATCTGTAACTTTCCTAAACTGTCTAAATCGTAAAGGAAGCCAGTTTCCCCGTTCATTTTTACTGTACAGTTCTGAAGGAGTTTTTCTGCAATCATTTAGGCTTTCCAGTCCTGTTAGTAATGGGTCTTCTCCTGTTTAAAGAGATTTTCATCCAAGTTCAGCCGTTCTTGAAGTATTGAAATCATTCTAGAAAGCTCATACTTGATAAAACATTTCAAACTCTTTCCATTCATGTTTTACTGAACTTGCAATAGAAGTGTAGTTGGAATAAAACATACTAGTTCCGATACGTGGCAAGCTACTTAGATTTTATATTCTATATATTTTGTTCTTTGTTCAGCATTTCATTACCAGGATGCTGAGTGCTAAAAGTGAGACCTGGACCATTATGAAATTTCAGCAAGAAAAGTATGAAAATGAAGTCGCATTATTGATTTTTTGTTTTTTAGGTGTGAAAATCAGTATAGATCAGAACGAAAGGAGAAAAAAAAAGAAAAATAAACAACAACCCCACCCCCAGGTTCCTTTGTTTAGTTTTTCTTTACTTAAAATAGTTTTAGTGACTAAAAATAGCTTATTATTGTGCTTATGAATATATGTGCTTCAACTTTTTTTTTAAATTGTCCCAATCCATTAAGCAAAATCTCTCTCTGCAGAACAATAATTTATACAAGACTCTTAGCATGAAGGTCTATTATTAAATAGATGACTCAATTTACCCAGCTTAAAAAAATGTAGTTTTGAGTCTCTCATCAGTTCCTGAGTCTGTCTACTACTTTATTTCTACTTTAGTTTTTTTCCACAGCTACTAAGAAGAAAATTGATACTTTCTCAGCTGAAACCAGGACACCTACACAGAAAACAAAGTAAACACAACTGTATAAAATGTATTATTACAGCAACTATAAAAGTTTTAAAATACTGTAAAACATTTCAAATATTATCCTGGAATCAAATTATGGTCTAGATGTGAAAATTGCTCAATTATTTGCGGTACTTCTACGTATTATTTATAAGCCAGAAGGGACTTCCATATTCCTTACTAGTCACATTGATGACAGAAAATATGGAAAATAGCAACAAGTATGATCTCTCTCTTAATTTCCTTCCTGGCAGTGTACCATTCACATTTTTTGGCAGATTACAAGCTTGTAATGCCCCTGCTGACTTATGATGCCTGAGATCAGGTCATTCTAAAGGGCTTAGCTGTATACTGGACATTAGCCGAACAATTTTTAATGAGACAGTGAGGGAGATTTTCTTGAGAACTTGGACAAAGAAAACCTTTCTACCCCATCTGCCTCAGGACTGGGGTCACCTAGCTGCATTTGGAAGACAGTGTCTCAAAAATAGTCCTCTAGCACCATAGAAAAGCATCATCTGAAAAGTCAGCATTTCACTGGCCACTCCAAAAACCCTATTTCAGTATCCTGCACCACTCTTCTTGAAGTATGTATCAAAAGACTTGGAGTTTACAGGCGCCATGCCCTATCAGAAAAGCAAGATGCATGAAAGAGAAAACTATCAGTGCTTAATAAACATAGTTATACTGTTTCTACCCATAAAATCCATACAAATTGGATTTTGAGGTGCTAGGAGAATATATTGATGGATTTATCACTGTGCATCAGCTATTTCTCCTATATACTACCTCAACATCACCAATTTGTGCTAGCAGTGAAAGAATTGTTGCCTAGGTAGACCTTCAGTATGTCTCATTGAAACCATTCCCAGAAGAATGTGAAAGCTGTGAACACTTTAAGTTTGTTTGTAATGATCCTATGGATCCTATATTTCTGAATATCCTAGGGGTAGCAGGAAGGAAGTTAGTGGTAAATGGAACAAGTCACAGTGTGAAGCATTTCAGCACTGTCTTTACCAACTAGTTCATTATCTCTTAAAGGTTTGAAAAATACAAAGTCTGTGGAAGATATCACTACTAAAATTGAAGTTCTCATTGTAAGTAATTCTTGAAAAACATTTTCTTGAATGACTTCATGTAACTGACTGTGTCTGAAGAAGCACTGTGCAGGATAAAACTAGTTGAAATGGAACAGTACACTCTGCTTTCAGCCTCATAATTCGGGGAAAAAATAGAAACTCCCATGCACATGATACATTTCAGTTGGTCAGCATATCCCCATGACCTGTTTGTAACATACTCCTTATAGAACCACTATGCAGTCACATTTGTCAGTAGCCTGAAATAATATACAATGCTGCAGTAAAAGCAAGTTCTACTTTGTGTTTCAAGAACTGAGATTTATATTTTAGAGCATGTTAATTATGGCTATAATGTTCAGTTAGCTTCCTGCAAATGCGTCCAAAAAAAGCAACCAGAAACACACAGCAAATGGACTGTGCCAGTGGTACCAAGGCTGCATGTGGGAACACATCACATGTACCTGAACAAGGCTGAGGGATAGAGGTCATAAAACCTATTAAGAGCTGCAAAATTTCTCCTGGAGGTTGAAGTTTTGTGGACTGACAATAAATACTTCTACCTTCTTGCTAGATTGGAGCAAGAGAATTAACAATAGAAGATAGTAATGGACACAGTCTCAAACAACTCCACTGAAGATCTCCTAAATGGACACGATTGTGACGCTGTGCCATTTACACTAAAAGAAACAATTATGATTAGCTTCATGACTGTACATTCTTTCTTGGTGTCTTCAGCTAACCTATTAGGCAGGGGAGAAAAATTTTCCTTGACAGCTTTCCTTAAGTTTCTTAATGACTCCTGGAGGGGAGATAAAATCCTTCAAATTTTTGTTATTTCCTGTGAAAGTTTAAAACATAAATACTGAATCACAAGCAGAAAAACTGAGTGTTAAAATATCACAGAATAGTAATTTCACCTATATTTACCATGTGAAGAAGAGAGTGTCTGTTCTTAACTAAACTACAGTAAAATTAGGATAACCATCTCAAAAAGTTATTGAATCAAGTAGGTACACACATCATCAAATCAATAAAGACAATGTAGTACCAACAACCCAACAGAGAAATAATGTTGTCAACAGGTGCAAAGGCAAGTCAATATTAAGAAAATGATCCAATATTCAGGAAGAGACTTGTAATGAATGACTAAGGGTTTCTAGAAAGCCTCTCCAGGACTTTTCTCCAAAAAGGAAAGTAAATATGCTATGTGGCAGTTTACATGTGCTATCAGAGCCTGAACACAATGTGTTGAGTGCTACAGCTTTATGTTTTGAAATGTATATAGGAAATGCATGCCAAACAGAATCACGTTCATTTAAAACAGATGGAGGATGCTTTCAAAAGTAACACACTCTTTTCAAAGTATACAGCATGACTCTTTGTGTCCAGATATGACAGTATTTCCACATAAATAGGAAATAAATAGAAATAATCTAAGACTCTGTGAGGAAACCCACTGTTATTGGCTATTCAAGAGTGGCTTTGAATACTGTAATGATACTAGTTCCTCTGTTGACTTCTAATGAGACAGTCTCTTTCCAAAAATTGTGATTGCAGGACTGTAAATTTTTACGTGGGAAGAGTCTGTACTTCCATCATATTATGACTTAGGTTGTAAACACAAGTACGGATTTTGAGCATAAATATAAGTTCAGTCAAAGGATTTTATGCTTTTCTGAAGTATTATTAGTAACTTTTAAACGAAATTTTGCAATCGGTGATTCCAGAAATATCAAAGGAATTGAAAACAAGCAGCAAAAAAAAGCCTCAAAAATCAAGACTTTGCCTGAACACAACCAGGAATGTGATGCTAATTTGGATCCACTAGAGAGGAAGGACTTACCAATTCATATTAAGTAAGTCAAGGTGGATGAAGAGCAATATATTCAGTTATTGGATTAGAAACTATTTTTGACATAAGACTACATAGATACAATATTAAACAGATGTATAGAAAATGCTTATCTGTCAAGGAGTAGAGCTTAATTTTATCTGTATTTATGAAAAGAGAAATCTGAAATAAACAATGGATTTATCATTTAACATTTGGTATTTGCCAAAGGTTTATTGAAATTTTAAGGCAGGGAAATCCTACATTAGAAATCTATGAACCTTAAGCAGAAATCTGAAACCATAAAATTGCTTGCAGGCATAAATTCTCTCATGCAGATTCTCTGGATGTTTTTCTCTAGCACTCCTCAATTTGTGTATTTTTTTCCAAAATGTATTTGTGGTTTAGGCAACTAATAAGTTCTTTAATTCTGTTTCTGCTCCACAAATTTATTTTAACTACCATTTACATCCTGATATGTGCTTCTAGGGATCCTCTTTTCCATTGTCAAGGAAAATGTATTCATTTTAAGAAAACAACCCCAAGGGAACTGAAAATTAAGCATTTTACTCCCTCACTTCAGTGATGGGCCCAAAGTCGTAGACTTTTGCCACTTAACATAACTGGTTTTCACAACAGACAAGGAAGGGAATGGAGAATTGACACCCTCATACCTGACAGACAGCAGTCAGAGCACTTCATTTTGACTTTGATATTGGACTTCCAACATCTTAAAAACCCTGATTTGGATTGGTTTACCTCCAGATCTTAAATTTGATAATGAAACAAACTAGACCAAAAATCAGATTTATTGAAAGTAAGGATTTCTCATACCTAACAAAAGAAGAAAGCTTGTGAATGCTTACCACATCAAATTTTATGTGAAATAAAACCAAAGTCCCTTTAGGTCTTTCCTTCTCTATCTTCTTTTTCCCTTTATCCCATTTCAAAATAGCTTAAAGCTATCTCCTGTCCAAAAAGAAATGATCTCTCACTTTAATTTTTATACAGACTTTCAAAGCAGTGATACATAATTTATAGGTGTCACAAATATCAACGGAAAAACAGTTTATTATAAGGCTTTTTTATCTATTAGTCAAATCTAGTTTAGCTTGTCAAGCTTTTAAAATTAGCTTTGATTTTGTTAATTCAGAGAGATTAAAAACCCTGCAGCAAAATTCTGGGATAAAATCCCCAAGAGGTATTTGGATTTATCTAGTTTTTAAAGAAACAAATGATAAATTATTAATGGCTTACACACAACTAACTAGAATACTCTGTATGTTCAGATGTGAAGGAAAGGGAAGAAATATATACTTGTATATTTGTATTTTCTTATGTTTTGCCCAAATGCTCTCACTTACATTTTTCCACTTACAGATTGCTAATTCTAATTAGGATATTGAATTTCATGAGAAATGCATAGGAGCTATTCTTTGATTACATAAACAGGAAATTTGGGAATATTAGACAGGTTTGGGTTTTTGTCAGCAAGAACTTTGATTATCTGGTTCCTGCAACTCTAGTCTTGACTTAGTGTATTTATCTACTCCAAGAGAGCATTGAAGAAGCTTCTCTGCCTGAGGTATTTAAACTTTCTCATCTAAACTAGAACAGGTGTTACACAAATATAATGTGTATGAATATAAAAACATACAAAATAACAATCCCCCAAAAATATTCCCTCCAAGAGGTTTTGAAATTAAGCAAGTATTGTTCAAATTATTTATCAATATGCTATATATAACATTTAAACAATGGATAGGTTTTCTCAAAAATACATTGGTTTTTAGCATATTTTTGTTGTATTCATTCTGATTTGCCCTTTCTTTGCCTGCATTTTACAGAAGTTTTTCAAAGTTATTTGCATAAAGCGTGAGGTGTTTTCATGAGTTTGGCATAACAGGGTCCAAATATATGTATTATATTATAAGTGAAGAAAGAATACTAAGTTTCTTTTTTACTGTTGAAATAGAACAAGTGAAATAAATCCTTTGCTTATTCTCCACCTTTTTTCTTGTTTGAAATTTAGATAAAAGGTATTAAAAAATCTAAGATACTTTCTCCCTAAGTGCAAATTAAAATATGTCAGATATTACATGTTCTCATCCTCATTCAGATCAAAGAATAAATATATCAGGAATGAAAATATCATGTTCATCCATGAACCGGTGCTGGGCATGCACTTCTCACTCTCAAATAGAAGTCCTTATATTACACATGCTGAGAGAGAACAGATTGGCTGGAAAGGGCCTCTAGAAAGATCATTATCTATCTTTTTCAAGTTTAACTGTTAAGTTTAGCTAGTATTTCTTGTAGAAATTGTATTCATACCCCCATCATTCTGTGCTTCTGTGTTGGCATAGCTCTTACACAGAGCTCCTAATTAATGTTCTGTCATTGAAAGAGTTTCCATTTGTTCTATGAGAACACTAATCATAAGCACATATCCAGTGTGAAGAAACCCATCTAGAATAAATTTGTCCCTGAATACACTTGGACATGTAGTTATTTAAATTGGATGCAACCCAGCTATGAATAAGAGAATTTTTTGCATTAGTAGAAAAATAGATAATAATATTATCACCATTGTCAGGAGCAAGGAAGAAACACTCAAAGAAATTCTACACTTTATTTTCAGAATGCATCTCCCTGAACAATTTTCACCTCTTCAAACTGTAAAGTATTTTATTTTTCTACACTTGTTTAATAAGGCTCCTTATTTTCCCCAAATAATATTTCATTGCTTTGTATTTCTACCATCAGAGTTATTAAAAGGAAGCTCCTTATCGCCCCTATATATCTCTATGTGTAGAGTCATTAAATATAAATATGATATCAAATAGAAATATCAAATAGTTGGTAGAACTCAAACCAACTTATTCATGAAGAATATATTTTCATTTATATACTTTGCCCGTTAATTATGTTTTTATATAGATTACGTGTGTGTGTGTGTGTGTGTGTGTGTGTGTGTAGTGGAACAGTTACAAAAGGAGGAAGTAATTCCCAATTCTCTTATCCAAGATAGCATAGGATCCAAGACACTGACTTTCAATCTACTAAGCCCGAAAAGCAACTTCACCTGGGGTTTCCCATTTCTCAAGTAAGGATGACAGCACAAACACCTCTCTGCCTATCACAGCACAAATATCCACTATTTTTAAAAAATACTGTCAGTGAAGTCTGCAAAAAAGTGGGACCACAGGTTGCGTATTTCAAAAAAAGCAAATTCCTATAAACATCAGCCAAATATTGAAGAAATTAAGAAGGGTTAAAAAATTTGCCTTTACTAGGTAGCTAGCCCACTGGATACTTACAGCAACTATTTTCCAGCTAGCTGGATGCTTTGGATGCCATTCAACAGGCTTTTCTTCACTGGCACTGAGCAGAAAATGCAGACTAGTGAAGATATGAGTCTCCTTTCCACATAGGCTGGCAAATTGCAGGACAAGAAGAAGGTGGTGTAGAAAGACTTCCTCCTAATGACTTCACTAGTATGTACAGATATTCAACAACCTCTGTAAACAGAATTTGCATTTTATGTATAAGAATAACAGAGCTATATAAGCATTTATCAAATTTCTACTTATTTTTCATTAGTTGATTTAGGACCCAAAAAGGGCTCAGAATAGACTTTTCTGCAAATAGACCTTGCTGGTTTTGTGACTTTGCTAGACACCTCTCCTCCTAACCTCAATAAAACGATTTACCCTAAACTTAACCCTATAATGCCTCAGGTCACTGAAGGACGGTTCTGTGACAAACAACTTTTCTGGATTTAGAAACATCGTATGCTTTTAAGGCATATGATCCCATGACCTTTCAAATCTGAAATACGTGATTATAAAGAAGCACTTAAATTTTCAAGAATTTCTGAGATGTCAGATTTTCTTTACTAAAAAAAAAAAAAATTGTAGAATTTGATTATATTTTGCATCTTTTTGTAATTTGTTTGAATATTCTATACCTATGCTTTTTATAACTAAATTTCCATACTGTGCGTACATAAAATAGCCCTTAAGTATTTTCAAATGTTATACTGCACATGGAAGAAGACTAATTGGCAGCAGTCCCATGCAAAAGTGAACCATGATATAGTTATGATATAAAAATATTGCCATTCATGTGGATTGACCTATATATGTCATAGAAGCATTTTTTTCATGCCTGAGGAATAAATATAGTATACAATTGCCTATGTAAGAAGAAAAAATTTACAGATGACCTCTGCATGTCTTCTCATAATCAAATACAAGTATCAGTGAAAACATCTTGCTATACTGGTAACTTAAAAACATAATTTGTCTGATTTTTCAGACATATGAAAATAAATTTTTACCATGGAAAACTGTAAGGCATACTTATCCCTAAAAACTCTCGTCCCTTTCCAGTTTCCTATTTTTCATTTTGCTTTATGCATTGTGATGCCCCAGAGGAGCTGCAGTATGGATGCAGACAAGACCTTGACTACTGGGGCTACCGCCCTACATAATTCTATGGAGCCATCAGAGAGAAAAATCTATTTGTAGCCCTTGTGAATTAAGGAGAATTTAGACACCTAGACAAATATACAGAAAAACATTTTTACTTCCCAAATCCAAATTCCACTTCTACTCCTTCAAAAGAAGCATCATAAGAAGTACTATATAAAATCTCAATTTTGCTATTCTAAAGGATCTGTACTTAATATATATGGCATAAGAATATATTTCCCTATTAAATTCCCAGAAGGTCATCAGTATAAATCATAGGTTTCCACACTATTGTCCACGAAGACATGGCAAATGATCTGATTGAAGGAAGCACATTAAAAAATATTTCTAATATTGCCTTTAATTTTTAAAAATAATACATAGCTGACCAGGGTGAAATTTTGAATATTGATAGCTTTCTCTTACATCTGTCAACTAATTCTGTTAACCAGGAAAACAGTGTCTAGTTACCCTTGCATATTTACATTGCACTGATTTATTGCCCCCTCCCTCCAATAGTTTTTTTTAATTTGGAATTCTTTGATACTTTTTAACAAAGCAATTAGCATCTGGGCTCATGTTAAGAGTTAGGAGCGTGTCAGTGCTCTCTAGTTTTGCCCATGTAGGGAGCTGTTTATATTCATTCACTCTCCATTGCAATGCATGTTATTAATTGTAACATTATTTCCATCATAACGAGACAGAATTTCAGATTGAGTATTGAATTTCTTAGCCTATTTGGTAAGTATAGAAAGTAAGTATATGGTAAGAAATTGTGGACTTTCTGACTGCTAAGGTCTCTGACAAATTGGTCACTTTGATGCCATAAAATGATAATTTTTCCCCATCACTCAGTTTCATTTCAATTTAATCAAATGGTTTCTTATTTTTTAATCATAAATCTAATATTTCTAATTTTTAAACTGAGTCATACAACTCTAAAAGCAGAGACAGTCTCTTTGGGAAATGTCTCTGCAGTAGCTGGAGTGACTGGCACTATTAAGACAAAATTGTTGCCTTTTTTTCCTTAAAGACATTTTCCCATCTTTCCTTATCATATGCAACACATATTTTTATTGTTCCTCAACAAACATGAATGAAGACATACACATGAAACTGTTACACATTTTCTGGTTTGATATATTGTCACGGGTAACCCAAAAATGTGTATTGTATTCCACATCTCTGCTACACCATATGATCCAAAACTGTAACTGTTCCCATAAAGTCCTGGGGGCCACAAGTGGAACCAGGAGGTCGGTCCCAGGTTTGGGAGATCAGGGGTGCCGGGGTCTTTTTTAAGAGTTGGGGTTGCTCAGGCAGAAGCCTCTGGCCCTTTCTCCTTCATTCCCACTGGAAAACTGAGACAGCGCAAGGCAGAAACCTTCTGTTTCTCTCTCCAAGCTCTTTGCCTGGCTTAAGTCTCCAAGAAACTGCAGTTTCTTGGCAATTCTAGGCTAATTACACAAAAATACCTGTCTGCAGTGGGACCTGCAGAGGTGGGAGCTGCTGGTTTTTGGTGTTAAGTGGCAAAGTTTCTTCCCCCACCACATCCCCTGCAGTGCACCAGCAACTTGGAGTGCAGTGCCAGCACGGAGTGGGTCCAGCCAGCTGAGAAAGAGGCAGAGAAATTGACACCTCAGGCTTGCTGCTGCCCCAGTTCCTGAGTTTTTTTCCAGCTGCCATTGTCGATGGATCTGCCATCACTGGGAGAGAGAAAGGTCCTATGTGGTGGCCCAAAGAGTTCGAGATGCATTGGACTGTTTTCAGACTCCAGGTTTTCTTTTTGTTTTGTCCTTGTTCCCCGTTGGTTGCTTTTTAGGGGGAGGTTTTTACCCATGGAGGTTCCATTGCTGTGTTGTTTTTCGCTCTTTGTTTTCTCTCCACACGTGGTCGGAAGAGGGGAGGTTTGTCAGACATTTTGCCTTTGTCTCCCAGACCATGGCATTGTCTGCAGAGGGAGCCATCTTGAGGGCAGGGCTTTCTCCGCCATTTTGTTTCCTTTGTTCCTGGGAGTCTGCGGTATTGAGCACCTTTCTATGTAGTGATTATTACTGTTATTCTGCCTGTTGCTGTTTCATTTTTTAGTAAAATGTTATTTTTTCACTTATATCTTCCAGTATTCCTCTCTACTTATTGGTGAAATGGGAGAGGTTAAAACTGTATGGGGAGGTAACTTATTTTGGAGTGTGCACCCCATATAGCTGCTTTAAACCAAGACATATATTTACCCCTTTTATATGAGGCCATTGCCACCCTCAGATTTGTTGCTATGTGAAATTATATTGCCCTTGACACTGATTGTGGCATATTAAACTTTAATTCTGCAGAAACCTATGCTAAAATAACATAATAGATTGGAAATAAATTTACTGATTTCACAGATCAGGGGTTGTCTCAAATTTCTTCCACGATTGTTAATCCTAAAACTGTTGAAACACTCCAGCAAACAGCATACATCATATAAACACATTTGGTCTGCACTGCTTCTGTTGAAATAGCTTGTTGACAAAACCTTTTGTTATTTTCATGTCAACATGAGGACAGACTATACTTGATTTAGCATAAAGTTTAAAAATCATGAATAAACAACATTTAAAATTTTACATAACGCCTGACAGTACAATGATAACCCACCATGTATTTCTGAAAGGATTTCAGCTAACAGTGCATTTATATCAGATCAACATTTTATATCATGCTGTTATGAGACTTTTGATACAGTACTGGAAGCTCTAAAAAGATTTACTGTAAGAGTGAATCATGACCTTCCTGTTCACAAAGTTAATCTCATATTTATTTTCAGAATTAAATTATTTTACATATCCTTTTTATAAACATTTATAACTGAGTTTACTAAACAGCAACTAAGAATCTAATAAGGTTCTTTTCTTTGCTTTGTGGGAACAAGGAGCAAAATTTATGAGGGTCCAGCATAAGGGTAGGGGAGAAATAGACTAGAAATCTTACTCCTTTAAAAAAAATTTCATTTTCTTTACCAATAAAACAAGTCTTACTATTTTTAAAAGCCACCTGTGAAGAAATAATAATTGTAGAAAAAAAAAATCCCAATGTGAAAAGAGAAAAAGAACTTTACTTTTTTCATTTTTTATTAAGTAGAGCACATTTATACAGTTGGTTCATGTTGCATAATTGGCAGGACAGGTGAAGTGGAGGAGTTGAACTGTATGTAGGGGAGATACTTAACTGCACAGCCCTTAGAGTTAGGGTTGATGTGTTTGAGAAATGCTGGGTAAGGATTAGGGAGATGAAAAACAAAAGGAGATGTTATAGTATTTATCTACTACTGATCACCCAGCCAGGATGAGCTTTCTATAGACAATTAGGAAAAATCTCTGAATCTGAAGCTCTGGTCTGTGGGGTATGCCCAGCCCCTGCCCTGGAGGGATCTCTGCTGAGATAAGAGATTTCATAATCGCCCAGCAGGACTCCCTGGAAAGGCAACCACTTCTTTGGACACAGCGAGAAAAGACAGACCCACAATCCTTTAGGAGATCCTATGCAGATCCTTTGTAACCCATTGGCTTTCACCCATCCCCTGTATCCCTATAAAAGCAAGCCCTCTGCCCCTGTGAGACAGAGAGCTCTCGTCCCTGGCTTTCCCCTTCACCGGAGTACGGACCAACAATAAAGCTACTTCGTGCGGAACCAGCCACACGAGCCTCTGGTCTCTCTCTGGTCTGGCTTGGCCTGGAGGCTGCCCTGCAGAGCTGAGCTGGAATCACGAGCTGACAATCACTAAAGAGCTGACAGCCTCTGCAAGGGCCCCCCTGCCAGCAGCTGAGGGAAGACACCCGGCCTCGGGAAGGCGATTCCTTTCGGGACCATCTCCCCGGACCGGTCACCTCTTCCTGGGTCAGAGCTACTGACCCCATCACCAGCTGTAATACTGGTCCTTATGGGAAATTTCAACTTCCCAGATATTAACAGAGAATATCATATTGCTGTGATGATCAAATCTAGGAAATTCTTGAAGTTTGTTGAAGATAGTTTCTTGTCACAAGTACCCAGTAAGTCAGCTATGAAAGGTGTCCCTTATTTTCAGATAGAGGAGGGCTCTTGATATATGTGATTGTAGATTACTATCTTGGTTACAGCGATCACGAAATGGTTGAACTTAAAATTATTATTGTAATGAGAAAAAAGTCAGCAGAATTGCTACCGTGGATTTCAAGAAAGCAAAGTGAGCTCAGTTCTGCACAGGTGCCTTTGATGCCTCTTCTAATGCTCCTCTGTGTTGGTGTGGGGGGGAAATGATCCCGCCTGGGTGATGACTCCACACTGCCCCAGCCCCACTGGGCTCAGCCACTCCTGGGCACTGTCCTTCAGCACCATTCCCAGGAGCTGTGCTGCATGCAGCCTCTCCTCAGCACCATGTCCCACAAGTGTCCTGGAGGAATGGGGAAGAAAAATGGATGGGGCACAGAGGATGGGATCTACAAGTCTGATGCTGACACCCTCCTGCTGGAGAGGGAGAGGAAAATGGCTGACCTCTGGTAAGGGCATCCATCTTTTCCTGCTGAAACCACATCCCTCAACAATGATGTGAGAGATATGAAGTAACAACCTGGTCACACCCACACAGCACTAAACTCTGCCCTCCCCTCTGTAACCAGGAATTCATGAAATTTAACCAGCCAAAGTGCTGGATTCTGCACCTGAGATGGAGTAATGCTGGGCACAATTACAAGCTGGGAGAGGGTGGCTGGAGAGAAACCCTGCAGAAGGGGAACTGGGGATGCTGGCTGAAGATAAGCTCAACAGGGTGCTCTGGCAGTCAGGAGGACTGGCCTAGTTTTGGCTGGGACAGAGTTAATTTTCTTCCTAGTAGCTGGTACAGTGCTGTGGTTTGAATTCAGTATGAGAGTAATGTCAGTAACACAGTGATGTTTTAGTTGTTGCTAAGCTGTGCTTACACTGAGTCAGGACTTTTCAGTTTCCTGTGCTCTGCCAGTGAGCAGGTGCACAAGAAGCTGCTGGGAGCATGGCCAGGACATCTGACCTGGTCTGACCAAAGGGATATTCCATACCTAGCACGTTATGCTCAGGATAAAAACTGTGGGGAGTTGGACAGGAAGGGCCAAATGGTACTTGGAGATGGGCTGCGCATGGGTAGGTGGTGAGAAATTGTATTGGTCATCAATTCTCTTTTTTTCTTTTTTTTATTCAGGGGGCAGTGTGTGTGTCCCCTTTTATTACTATTATTATTATTATTATTAGGGGTTTTTAAATTTTAATTAAAGTATTAAACTGTTCTTATCTTTCTATGTCAATCTATGGCTTCTCCTTTATTTTTGGATTCTCCCTCCCCATGGCACTAGGGAGGGGATGTGTCATACTTAGCTGCCAGCAGGAGTTAAACCCAGCAAAGGCAAATGGCATCCTGGGGTGCATAAAGAACAGTATAACCAGCTGTGACTCAAACACAGCATAGCCAGCCATGTAGAGGGATTCCTTGTGGAACAGGGGCATAAGATATCCCAGGAGAGCTTGGGCATCCCAGGGCTGTTGCAGAAGTACCCCTGATGGGGCCTCAGGCTGAAGATAGGCTTGCAAGGCACCTGCTAGCTGGCAGCCTTGAACAGCCTTGGGAAAAGGTATACACTGGTCAGCTCCCCCACTGCTTAGAGGCTTTCTCATGGGAAAGGGGCGTGAACTTTGGAAAAAGTCTATCTTGGTGTAATCGAACAATAAAAGGGGAGCACGATGCTCAAATCGTATCGGTGTTCGTATCGTGACTCTGGCTGGATTCTCCTGCTCCCGGGACCTCCTCCCCTTGCTAAACAGCCAGTCAAAAGAGGTGATTATCCCACTGTGTTCGGCATTGGTGTGGCCTCACTTTAAATCACTCTTGTGCAGTTCTGAGTCCCACAACTTAAGAAGGATGTAAAGGTCCTTTGATGTGTCCAGGGGAGGACAACAAAGCTGGTGAAAGGTCTGGAAGACATGTACTGTGAGGAATGGCTGAGAACTTTGTGTTTGTCTAGTTTGGAGAAAAAGAGGGGCAATTTCATTGTTCTCTACAGCTTCCCGAGGAGGGCAAGTGGAGAGGGAGGTTCTGGTCTCTTCTTCCTGGCATGCAGTGATAGGACACATGGAAGTGGTTCAGAGTTACACCAGGAAAGGTTTAGACTGGGTGTAAGGAAGCATGTCTTTACAGAGTGGGTGTTCAAACACTGGAACAGGCTTCCTAGACAATGTCCCCAGCTTGTCAGTGTTTAAGAGGTATTTGGATGATGCCCTTAACAGCATTTTGTAACTTTTGGTAAGCCCTGAATTGGTCAGGTAGTTGGATTGGATGATCATGGTAGGTCCCTTACAACTGAAATAGTCTATTCTATTCTACACCAAGCACATAAGGAAAACCTAGATTTCTGTCTTTAAGATTAAAGACATAACTGCATCTGAAGAAATATTAAATCTACTGCTTATTTTCTAATCTGGAAGAAATCCTCTTCAGAATTCTGCAACTCTTAATTACTCACTTATATAAAAATGACCACTGTTGTGCTAAACCTGTTAAAAAATGTCTTAAAATCCAGCTGATGTTATCTCAGGGTAATATTTAATGAGATTATTAATGATTACCATATATTTATTTGAAATGTTACATTGATAACATTTCTTGTATGTCCAGAACATAAAAGCCACAATGGGTGTGTCTATATTTATCTTAAGTATTGTTACTGACACTTTCTATTGTAGATATGTCATGCACTATGAAAATATTTTTCTCTCTGGTTGCACTATTGTATTTATAAAGATCATCTGCAGCTAAGGATTTTTTTTCTTTTTTGAAGCTGAGACAGATGAGCAAAGCGTTCTAAGGAGTTGCGCAGAAAAAGAGATTTAATAATTTATATTTACTTAGATATATAAATATTCTCTAAGCCCATATCAGCAACTGTGGATAAAACAGTCACGATTTCCATCTCTAATAGACAAAAACAAAAGTGTCCTATGACATCTCCCCATAGTGCTACACTTCCTCAAATGAGCATGGAGCAGTCATGCAGCATGGTTCCTTCTTCAGTATAATTTTCTGACTGTTCTTAAAAATGCAATCCCACAGACTCAGCCTGGCTACTACTTATGGGGAGACACAAGAATGAATTAGTAGTGCTGCTTTTGGGAAACAAATGTAACTTTAATGTTGACATCCTATTTATCCCCTGTTGAGAAATAAAGTATTCTGTGTATTGAAATGATGAATTATAACCGTTAAACAAAAATGTAATGCGTTTGTTACAGCCACCAAGTAGACAAATTACCATTATGCTGTGCAAGTAATACTTTACAAACCCATTTGTCACACGGGAGAGGTGTCACATGCAATCTGATTCACCCGCCTTAATGTATGAAATGAAACCTCGATTTTCTTCAGCAGATGTTAAACAATAACAACTAGCTTTCATTGCAGAACCAATGATAAATACTTTGTTTTTTCAACAAAGCAAACAAACAAAAATTCAGCATCTCTTGTGCATTTGCCAAAAAAAAAAAATAATAGGGTTACATTGCATTTTAATTGGTAGTAAGTATACTGGAAGCTTCTACATATCACACATATCCCAGCAACTACCACGTTACAGTTATCAATTCAACAGAACTCACTAAACTTCAAATAAATTCAGCATGATAGATTGTTTTTGGATGGAAATCAGCACAGATTTGGTCAATTTATGTACAGCTACACTGATTTATAACAGGTTAAAGTGACAATATTTCTATCCATGTCAGTAAAATTTAATCTCCAATTTACAGCAGTCGTGACAAGGCCATAGGTATGATTTCCAGTATACACTGAAAATGAGATTTAGGTAAAAACTAATTTCTGGGTTGAGGAAAGGCATCTAGAAAGATCCCTTCAACAACTCTCTCAGGCTGGAGATGCCTAAATCAGCAACTTCTTTGCCTTGAGTATCAACTTCTAAGCCAAGTGCCACCCCCATGCAGCAGAATTTCTTTCTGCCTACTCAGGCACTGAGTCCTACCCTAAACTCTCCAAGTATTTAGTAGGAAGAACTAAATTCAGACATCTATACTACCGGCTTACACATCAAATCTCTTTGGCTAGGTTATTCTTTATTATCAAAAGAGAAAAATTAGGATCTGTAGTGAAACAACAGATTAATCTCACTGTCTTACTAGCTCACATTGTCTGTTTTCCTAAATATCCCAAAACAGTAGGCTAGCTTGGTACACAATGGATGCAAATAGAAAAGTTTATATGCGTTCAGCACAGTACATAGTATAGGTACTTCAGGAAAAAAAGAAAGGAAAAAAGAAAAAGGAGGAAACCCCAACTTTTTTTATAACAGACAAGTAGAGAGAGCACTCATATGCATTTTGTTACTTATTTCCTTCCTCCAGCTGGGTTGCCAATATCACAAGTATTATGGAAACAGACAAAATGATTAAGTTTGAAACTAATGGTCTGGATGTCTTTGTCATTTTCAGTTGGAACTTGTCAGACAATTTTCTAGCTGATATTTGATGAAATAGTCTTTTGTTTTAAGCTCCCTCATAATTCCATACCAACAATGTTACTTCTCTTTTCCCATAAAAGCAGTGCTAGAACCACTCATGAACAGTGACTGTTGTCCATCAGTTTGGGTCAGAGATGAAGCAAAACACTAACCACCATGTCAGCAACCTTGAGTGAGAACAATAAAAACTGTACATAAAATATAGCTCTTGGGCAAATGCAGTAGCAGAAACAAAAAAAACCTTGAGAATAAAAGATACCTATTCTAAAAAATAATGCCTGTCCTTGAGTCCTGTTGACATTGATGACAGTTTTGTCATTGAGCCCCAGAGAGGTGTAAGCCTTGTGATGTTAGTGAATAATCTAAATCAATGTCTCTTGGAGACTGCTAATGCAGGAATTCAGTAGATATTATTACAAGAAATACTGAAGAGTCTTTATGTGTACATATATATACGTATACATATATATCTTTTTTCTCCTAACTTATCTGCTAAGAATTCCAGTTATGTCTTTGGAGAGCCCAGTGTAGCAGGCTTACTCTGTGCTGAGAGAGAAAGACTAATCAAAGTGATCAGAAAAAGCAACCATTTAGAGAAGAAAACTATGATTTAGAAGTCGTCTTTATAAGAGAATTGAACAGGTCAAGGTAATAACCACACAGAAGCCAGGAAGAAAAAATTACCTATGTATAAGGAAAGGTCATTCTGTCATTACTTCTCCATGGGAGAGTTTCTGTGGGTGTGTGAACAGGATAGAGAATGTATATGTTTCAACAGGGAGAAAAAGAAATGTCAGTAAATAGTTTGGCATGCAGAGTTCAGAACAGGAAATGAAAAAACGTCTTTTCAGGCCATTTTATCATGAATCAGGATGCTGTTGTACTGGAGCATATGGTGAGTTTATAAATTCTCCAACCCCACCAAGCCCTGTCCACTTTTTTTTCAGAAGTTCACTGCAGTTTTGTGCTCTCATCATCTGATTTCTGGTATCCCTAATGGATGTAAAAACACAGAAAAACATAGCAAAGTATACTTATAATACTGGAGCTGTGTAACAGACTGAAAATCTTTGGTGGTCCTCTTCTCCTTCCTCTAGTAGATGATGGCCAAAAGAAATTAATGCCTTGATGGGAATTTTTGTGGTGGGATATTTTAAGTATGAATTTCCTTTTTGACCTTATATTTCCTTTCTGATTTCATTAAAAATCTGTTTCCCAAGTGTTTTAATTCTTCTTCCATTCCTGTTTGTGTAACAAGGGCTGGTCTTGTTCTTCATGGATTACTCAAACACAAAATACAGGAGGGCATTCAGTTCTCTGTAAGACAGGTGAATTTATTCACTCCTATAATTTAATTTAAACAATCTTTGTCTACTTTTCTTGTCCCAAAATTAATTTCTTTCTATAAACAGGGCTAACTGCTCATTGTTGACACTTTTTTAATACATCATACTGCCAGAAGACTTTCCTCTCCAATCACTCATTTGTGATTAAGAAAGTTTAAAAAAAAAAAAAAAAAAAAAGACAGGAAAAATAAAAAAGCTATATATTTTGGGGTCATTTTTTTCAGAGTTCTCTTTCTGATCCAGGAAAGAGAGTTTTGCCACGTGCGAAACTGAATAACCATATGGAGATTACAGTGCGTCATTCTGGCATTGTTACATTTTCATTGGTTCTTATCTTGATTTCTCTAAAGTCACTTGAAAAGCACATCAAGACTGTAAGACGAGTTTACTTTGCCAGAGTCAGCAGCCATTTTGGGTTCCTGATCTCTTTTCAGCAACACTGTAGAGATCCAGATTGAAATCTCAAGACCAACACACCAGAGCAATTGTCTTGAACAATACTAAAAAATACAATGCTATCTTCCTCCGAAAAAATAGAAATTTCAACATATGAAGTCAATATTAATTTAGAAGAGTAGCTAAACCTATAGTGTGCAATGCACAAACTTTTCCAACTTATACTGATAACACAGCACAGCACAAAATCTCTCTCTTTTCAGTGCATTAATGAAGATTAATTATATATTGAATGGGACATCAATGTCACAGAAAACATGGTTTCTACACCACAATATTAAAGTTAGACTGTAGGTCCTGATTCCTTCCCAAAGTTCTGTGTCAACACTTTGGAAAAGGTCTGAGCATTACATTCCTCTCTGAGCACATTTTAATTTGCTCGTATCATAACGTTGAAGGGTGATTCAGCTGTAATTCTTTTTTCCTAAATTATTGAACAAAAATAACTGCATTACAATTACAATAAGCGCATGTAACAAACATGGGTGCCTCTAAACTGCAGTCCATAAAGTAATGAACATCTATTTTTAATGGTAAAAATCTGACTAAAAAACACAGTTAACTTTCAAAAAAAAAAAAAGGACTCATAAAAGTAAAATTGATTATATATTACACATATCCAACTTTCTTTACATTCAATAATTACAGAGGAGCAGATGTTCACATGCTAATGAACAAACCTGCAGGTGAGGCAAAGAGATCCTCAACTGCCTTACATCTTAATCTTTTAAGAACTCTGGAACTGTTTCTCTCTAGATAGAAAGAGAATAACAATAATACCATGCATTTTTAAAGATTGGCAGATACCAGGTTTTTTATTACTAAGAAAATGGTTTCATAGGAGTTATTTATGAACATCCATTATGTGCTTACAATCGCTGAAATACTTATAGTTTATACTTGGGCAAATGCACAGTATTCTAATCATAGGCGGCTTTGTTCAGCTTCCTTGGAACAGTAAAAAGGAAGAAGCGTTTTTGAAGTAAATAAAGTAAATAAAGTAAATCCTAGGAATATTTCCTAATTTCAAGTTGTAGGAGAGAGAGTACCCAAAACAGAAGAAGGTTATAATAAGAACAGTCCCTTCCTCGAAGAAAGGAGTAAGGTACAGAACAGAACAGCAAAAGTAAATGCATAGTGTCTATAGAGGTAAATAAAATTCAGAGAAAACAGGAATTGAACAAGAAGCTTGGATACTTTGACTGCATTCACAGACATGCATAATGTAATCCCTACATAAGCACAACACAGCCCCTTTTCAGAGCCATCTTAAGATATTTGTATACTACTTAATAACATTTGTGGGAGCAATTTTGTTCTTCCTCAAGCTTTCTTGTACCAAACCAAAGAAACAAAATCTTTTATGTACTCTTTTAACATTGTCTCTATATGTCCTATCAACCTCTACTGAATCCAGTCTTAAACACTTTTTAACCACTTTTATCAAAATGAATTACCAGATTTGTAAATAGTATTCCAGTAATGTCTTATTTCTGCCTAGTGACATGGCACTCATGTTTTGATAATCAAAAAAAAAAAAAGGAAATTTTCTAACTGCTATTTTTTTATAAAAATGCTTGAAAAAGTTTCAATAGCTTCCCAAATATTGGTGTGGAATAATCCAAAATATTTTTACTAATTTTCATGTGCAACAAATTAAAGAATATAGGCATATTGGAATGAAATAATAGTTCAAAAATAATTGGAAACCTGAATAATATAAAGATCAAATAACATGAAATAAAATGAGTAACAAGAAAACATGTTTTCAAATTATTTTCTGTTAGACAATTTACAGGATTATTGTGACCAGAAATCCTGAACGTTTATCCATCAATACCCTGTTTCACTCTCAAGCACCAAGAAGTTAGAAAAGCAAAATAAAACCATTTAAATCCCATTACAGAAATTGTGATAAGAGATGCTTCAGGTGTACTTTGAGGAATTAGAGAATAAAACGTACAACAAATGCTCATGAACATCAAAAATGGTATTCCTATATTCACCTTCCATGACACTTCAATACTTTTACCTTTCTGTCACCAAATCTTTATTCTAGGTATTATCTCAACATGGCTCTCTGCTTAATATGAGTTGTAGTTTTGTAATCTCCATCCCCAGATTGTTCTTCTCCAACCAGGCTCAAGTTATCTCACCCCTGAGACCTTCTCCCCCCTTTCTTGGTGCACTATCCAGCTGACTCTTTAGCAAGTCTCTCCATAGTGATAATTAGTACCTTTTTTCATGACTCTGCAGGGAATGCCTTTATGTTTTATTTCTGCCCTTCATGTGTTTCAGGCTAAGCCCCCCAGTGTGCTCAGCCACAGCTCCTCTTCTCAGCACTAAGAGACAGAGCAAGAGCCTCTCCAGACTTAGCTGCTGGACCTGATGCCATGCCCTGCAACAAAGCAGTACCTCCCCTGTTAACCAGTCTATGTTACCCAAAAGTAGTGAATCCTGATCAGTGAATGGAAAAATAGTTGTTATTAATTATGTGTCCAAAAGTCAGGAAGCCGAAATGTTGGTATGCCAGTTCTCACTGACATTACTCAGAGTTTCCAGTTAAGTTAATTGCCTTTTGCAGACATAAGAACAGTTGTGAAATATTCTCTACTGACCTGAGTTAAATAATTTACTGAGATGAGATTGTGATTTCTTTCATCTTTCATTTGGGAAGAAATAGACAAGAAAGTCCAAGGAAAATGGATCCAACCCAAAATAGTTATAATCCAGTGGCTAGAGAGAAATGTCATGCAATATGTAGGCTGTTGTCTCTCTGGCTGGGGATTAGGCTCTTTTTAATTTATTCCTTGAGTGAGAAGGCTAGTGGAAAAGAGATTGTATCTCTCCTTACAACCATAGTCTGTATGCACTAACCAAAACTAGAACCCAAGCCTGTGTTTCTGCTTTCTCAGGTTTATAACTTCCAGGCAGTTTCCCACTCATGTAATTTTGCCTCTCCTGTCCATCTTGGAGCTGAGAAAGCTTCCCGATTCAGATGTTATCAAACCAATATAATTCTGCAACTGTTCAGATGCATTTATACATACATTTAATAAAGAAAAAATAAAAATCTCAGAATATTGTTTGAAAAATATTTTTATGGCTTTCTACTAATGAATAAACAGAAGCCCTATGGTAGTGTCTAAATGAGTATATGAACACCACCAAACACTAAATAATAAATGACTTCTCATCTTGGCCCTATTAATTTTAGATACAGACATATTACCTCTGGCAAAAGCATATAGCCTCTTCATCTTTCCGAGCTGTGTAATAGAGGAGCATTTTTAGCATTCATTAATAATTTTAGTGAATTGTATACAAATAAAAGTATAAGTCTTATTATAAAATCTGGGAGAAAAATAATCTATAACTCAATGGAGTAGTGGAAATATTAGTCTAGTAACCATAACTGTCTACTTAACTTTTCATTATTTAAATTCAAAGTTCCATTGAATTTTCTATATTTGTTTTACTGTTAAATACAGGATTTCCATAGTGAAGCACAAATTCATTCAATTCCTGAACTTGACAATGAGCAAGATTTTTTGGCTAGTTTTTTCTTTAAACAAAAAATATCTGTAAGCGACACAAATGTAACTTTTTAACATTCCTGTTATTTATTTAATTGAATTATAAACTTAAGAAAAAACCCAAACACAACAGTTACTCATTCAATTGTCTAACTAGTCTATGAGAAAGAACTTTCTGAAAAAATGAGCCAACTGATGTTAGCTGATGGGTTTTATTCATATTAGTCAAAACCTTTGCAAATTGTCACATTCCTATTTAGTGAAGCAGTTTGTACTATTCAACAGTACCATCAGTGGGGTTTGATATCTTATATTGCTTTTGCTGCTTCTCAATGACTCAGTGGGATATTTGGGGACAAAATAAGTACACCTGAATTGAAAATAAAGCAGGCAACAAATTGAGTTAGCTCTCAAGCTTCAGCATCTTGCCCAGAGTTTCAGTGACACATTTACATGGAGTTGAAGTTTGTGTCCTTGAAACTTCCTCTGAAATTATGAGTCACTTTTTTTGGAAACTTGGGAATGAAGGAAAACATGTGCATGAGTAGGAGAGTACATCCTCAAGTTTGCCTGGAAGAATCAACGATTCCTCCTCCTTTTGCAAACAGTGTTAAGGCTAAGAGCGTCCATCTTTTTCAGGGCTGAGTCCTGCAGCTCATTTCTTCCTCCCTTGTCCTCCTGTTTTGTGAGACAGACAATATGATTTTAAACTTTGTCAGCTATTCCTGGTCTTCCTCAAGCTTTCTCGTACCAAACCAAAGAAAAAACATCTTTTATGTACTCCTTTAACATTGTCTCTATATGTCCTATCAAGCTCTACTGAATCCAGTCTTAAGCTTCCTGGTCAAAAAGCTTTGTTCCAAATGACTAGGAAAATTCAAACAACATTTCAGCTTGTGCCTGGGGGTGTCCAGCTCAGAGCACAGCCAGTGCAGGCAGTAGATAGAGTAGTAAGGCACACAGAAGTGAGGCCAGAAACTCTGCTGAGGGCAGCACACACAGGATCTGCAGTGGTGGTGTTGACACCACAGGCACCAGTCCATCAGCAACTATTCCTGACATGGCAGAGCGAGGTCCCAAGGGAGGAAGCTGCTCTGCACCTCCAGTCAGGTGATTGGTGCCTCTTGCTGAGTCAGAGGGTTTACTTGTCCACTTGAAGTGTGTGCTGGGGAAGTCTCTGTGTCACACAGGACAGGAGTAGCAGGTTGAGGTCAATAGGCTGCGTGATGTCAGAGATGACAAAAAGGAGAGTGACCTAAGCTTTTCTGAGATCCTGAGGGTACAACTGTTTGAGCCCCACAGCTGTACCAAAGAATAGGAGCAGGCAAGGCCTGTGCTGGTTGGGTTGGAAAATGGGAGTAAAAGCTGGAAGCTCATGTCTTCTAGCACCAGGAAAAGAGTTCCTGTTCCTCATGTTTCACCTGCAGATCTCCAGCTCCTGAATGTGTTCAGTGTCCTGGTAGCAGCAAGTGCCTGGGAGCTGCGAGCTGTGTCCAATGAAGAAGCAAAGTCAACTGAGAGTGAGTCCCAGAGCAGAACCAAGAGGAAGAGTTGACCGGCAGCAGAGGGCAACTGCCTGCTGAGCAGTCAGGCAGGTTTGTTGCTTACAGGGACTTGAGTGTTAGACATTAAGAAGAGACCACCAAGGCTCAATGTCCAGTCTCCATCATTGGAGATGCTGATTACCCAGCTGGACATAGTCCTGGACAACCTGTTCTATCTGACTCTCCTGGGAACATAAACCTGAGGTAGATGATTCCTAGAAGTGCCTTCCAGCCTCAGCCATCCTGTGACTCTACCACATTTGAGGTGTCAGATGTGTCTGACCACAAGAAACACAGGAAAGAATTTCCACGCTGTAGCCAGGAATGAAGGATTCCTTCCCCATGTTGAATCGTTTTGGATAATTCAGCTATGTCATGAAACCTCTGTTTTGAAAATGAATCCAGGGTCCTTTGGGCACACTAGAATGGCAGACCTAGGCAGAATTTTCTGGGTGCACATGTGAGTGCACATATAATACAGAACATTCTGGAGAACACAGACTTGGCACATACAGAGACATAACAGGTTCAATGTAAGCAACACAGAAATTTAAAGGTGCACAAGTGAGATGATAGAAATTTTAAGGTGCAAATTGAGATGATAGAAGACTTTCTTAGATGGTTAGTTTGAGGACAGAAAAATGTCAGGGCACAGGTGTTATAAACTGAGAGAAAAGACGAGAACAAATTACTACTCTTGGAGATCTTTACAAAGTTAGTAACTGAAGGTATAATAAAAAATAAGCTTACTTTAAGAGCTTAACACTGCTGAACAGCAGGATGGATAAAATAATGTGGCAAAACACAAGTATGAAATTGGAATACCCTTACCAAATAGGAACGAATAATATTGATGGAAGTAATGTAGGGTGTCAATGGGCATCACAAGCAGGGTCACCAACAGAGAAGATTGAGAAAATTATGGCGGTGAACAGGGGTCTGAGGTAATATGGAAAAAGAACTATGAAAATTTTAATAGTTTCATGGAGCAGAGATCACAGAAACAGGTAGAAAAGAAATGAGTAATGGTTCATGAGTCAGTGTTTATTCTACGATGTTGCTAAACACAGACACTTTATTTTCTAGGATAGTAGCTTACATACCAGAGAATAGTGTTCACACTGGATAAGCTATTCATATTTACAATGATGTCTTTATCAATATCTCCTCATATTTCAGTACTGTAGCAATATTAGCTGGCACTGTGTACAGATACGTGGAAAGCTAGAGTAACTACACTTAACAATAATGCTGTCAACCATTTTCTGAACATTAGACTATCACTGCTATCAGTTTCAAGAAAACCTGCATTAAATAAACACAATTATAAATTAAATAGTGCAAGAATTAAAAACTAGCCACCAAGTTTTCATAAAATAAATGTAAAATTTTGCTAGGAAATCCCCAGGGGAATCCATTTTTATTCACTACTTCTTTGTGTACACACTGAATATTTAATTTTCCCAGTGGGTAAACTAATTAAAATCACAGAATAATACCAATTCTTGAGCAGAGAACTGTGATGACTTATAATGAAAAAAAAAATTGATACACATTGCTTTAAACAAAGAATGCCAAAAAGAAATGAGAAAGCTGAGCACACAAAAGTCTTTTGATTTATAAATACCATGGAAATGTGTCCTTATTGTCCATTTTCTTGAGAACAATCTCATTACATCAAAAGGACTATCTATGAACATCATGCCATTCAGCTAGTCAGCATGGATAATCAATTTATAATTAAAGAAATAAAAATTATAGTGTACTAAATGGGTTTTTTAGAGGAAGAATTTGGATAATCCACAGATAATTCTTTTCTGGATATTTGAAAAGGTGATGAGTGAACTGTAGAAAATTTGTGATAAATTATGAATGTGCTCTGACCTTCTATAGTACATAGGCAATGCAGATTTCAGTTATTTTGTAACTCATTTGAATTGCTCTAACTCTGAAAGTATTTTGAAAATAAAAGAACCAACAAATGAGGCCAGTTTTATCTATGGGGTTACTTTATCTTAAATTTTACTAAAATGGGATTTTTATCTTTATTTCAAAATTACAATTAGATTGCTAAGAATTAGAGTTTTAGTGTTAATTCTCAGGAATGTGACTCTCAGGTTTCTGTAGGAAGCAAAACAGAAAGTAGTCTCTCAAGTGAATTGACAGATAACAGGGAAAGCAACAATGTATACACACAGACTAGCAGAGAGGTTTGAAAAGAATTAGGGTAAATAAGTGTACTCTGTGAAATTAGGTGATAGCAATTGCACACCAGTTTACCTGACAGCAGTTTGCATTTCTGCAAGTTCTTCATGGTGGAAGCTTTAATCAAGGTCCTAAATTCATCAGGCTTAATTTTAAATTTCTGAAGTGGCAAAGAGGACACTTTATATAGACATTATCACTTGAACAGCTTTTTTCGCCCTTACTGCTGTTAACCATTGTCTCTCACTGAGACACTATGGCCTATTTAATCAGTGCAGAATTTACCTTGAGTGTATAACAAGACCATTTACATCCCATTTGGCTCTACTTTGAGCACTCAAATGGGACCTAAATGTCCACAGACCTTGTACTTGCCCTTTGAAATGGATGAATTCACTGTCAACGAAAAATAAAGATGGCCATTAAACAACCCTCTAGTATTAGAAGACATTCTACCTGAAAGCATTACACAAGGGTGAGCTGTTTGTATAGCTGTGTGCTAGTTTGAAAACAAACCAGTGGGAGGCACCAAGTCAGAATAACCCTCTGGGTGGAGCATCTCACAATAGGGTAATGAGTCATGAGGCCAAGTGTTGATTAGGCTCATTAACAGAAGATGGTCCAGAGGGAGTTATCTCTGAGTCATGCAGCAGGACAATGATGGGCCATTAACAGCAAGATAGTCTGGGGGGAGGAGGCAAGGAAACACTGCCCCGCCTGATTTCCACAGCTCATGAGGATGGTAATAGAATACACCTCAACCCAGGACAAGCTGGATCAGGAGAGTTTTCCAAGCTTTGATCCATTATAGGTTAGTGGGAAACTGTTCATCTCAGTGCATGTAGCTTTAGGTGCTCCCATACTCTTAGAAAGTGTCATGTCCTCAAATAAACAGGAATAACAGCAAAAGTAATTCTCACATCCTACATTTTACTCTGGGTGAAGTTTTGTGACTGCCAATTTCCACAGACATTAGTAGTAGTCTGCAAGTAATAAGGAACAAAAATGTTGGTAGATATAATGATTTTGAAACTTAAACACTTCAAAGCCATTACTCCTATTCATGGCAATATAATAGAGAAATAAAGAGTATGAAGGCTCCATCTGGCCCCATTCATGTTTACTATTACTAATGTTGGAGTCCTTTGACTTTTATTCCTGAGAACAGAAAGCTTTTCCTTTGTTGCTCTCTATGTATTATACTATTTGAAATGCCATAAGGGAAATCAAATGCAACCAGCCCAGCACCGACATGTAAATAAAGTGTAACAGATCAAATTTATTTTACTGTGAGGCAGTAGGATAATAACACAGGGAATTTATATATGTGGAATGTGTTTACTTTAACCTAAATACAGGTAGAACTTTAACACACCTATGTACCAGAAAAGTTCACTGCATATTGACCATATGCAACTTGTATAAAGGATATGTGTCTCCAGTAGATCCAGAATTCCTTGCATAGTATCTCTTCTGGGATCACTGTTTTAGTATTGATTTTAAGATATAGAAACAACTGACATGTCCTATGCCAGCCTGTGAAGATGACTTAGAAACCTCAGGTCATCTAACAGCGATTAGGTGTTACCTCAGAGTCACATCATTATCAAAGGATAGAAATAGACATTCCTCATTGTAACGGATAACACTACAGCAGGGAGTGTGGATAGAATCTTAAGCTACTTATTTTACCATGGATTATTAAAAAATAACAAAACATGGGCTCAGATATGTATTTGAGTTTTGGCTGACATAGTTGTGAACCACATACCCGCTATAACAAGATCATGGCCACTAGATTAAGAGTTGTTTTCTCCCTCTGCTGGGCACTGATGAGGCTACACGAGTGTTCTACTGACTGTTCAGTTTTGAACTCTTCTATTCAAGGAAGACATAGATAAATCAAACACTGCCCAGAGGGAATTACTAGGGTGCTTACAGTCTAGCTGGCATCACCTAGAAGGGGAGGCCGAGGAAGCTTGTCTTCTTTAGTCTGACAAAGAGGAGGCTGAACTGTGGTCTTGCACAAGCCTGAAGTTATCTGAAAGGCAGTGGCAAAGTTGTGGAGCTAAACCTCTCTGGTTAATGCAAGGGGCACTAATAGAAGGAGCAGTGGCTGAAGATTGCACCTTGTGAGTGTCAGATGAATATCAGGAAAGAAAATTCACTGTGCAGCACTGGAATGTCTTGCTCAGAGTAGCTGTGAAACCTCTATCCTTGTAAACTGTTAAGATTACAATAAGACCAGACCATTCCAAATGAACCAACTTACTCCTGGTAACAGTCCTGTTTCAGTCAGAGCATTGTAGTAGTGATGTCCCTCCATTCAGTGTTTCCACAATCCCATGAAGTCTAAAACAGTGCATATTAATGTCTGATAAGCTGAAATAAAATATATTGGTTTATATTTTTTGTTCAGTCTTAATGGTTAAACCGTAGCCCCATAGGAGATTAGTGGGAATTTGTACCTGAGTGTTGTGGGGCTTTGAGGTAATGTTATTTTGTTACTAAGGAGGAGCAGAATCATGCTTTAACTTACATTATGGAAAAGAGAAACTCAGAAGAAAACTGGAAATCTTAATGGCCATCTTTCCTTTCTCAGTCACACTTCGATAAATGTCAAGAGATAGATGCTACACAATCCAATAAATAAAACAAGTTATTAGATTAGTTTGGCGTAAGTATTGATTCAAAACCTAATCACTATTCAAATATTCCATTTTATGAATCTTACAATTGATCTGTTCTTGCATGCTATGTGTATCAGAAGGGTGAACTTGCCAACTAAAAATGCAGATATGCAAGTCTATTTTCTGCTTTCTGTTCTAACACAATTAAAAATAAGTAAGACTTTAAATCCTATCTTTTAAAAAAATTAGCAGCATTATTCATTTAGTACCTAGAATATGCAGATTTAACTTCCAACTAAAAATACCAAAAGAATCATCCCCTGAAAAATATCTAAATATAGGTTACTTCATTACCTGTAAATCAGTCTCAAAAAGGATGCAGTCTGTGAAATGTTAAATGAGAACCGATTGGTTAAATGCTGTGCTTCTTGCAATCAGAAGGAATAACAATTACAGCGCCAACTGCTAATCCTAAGAAATCAAAACACAGTTAGGCAGCCACTAAATTATATTATAAAGTGTAATTATTATTATTAAACTTCTTTCAGAAAATGAAGAGATGGAAACATTATGCAAGTACTTAACCTTTTTTAGTAGCTAGGACATTGTTCTTTACTGTGCTACTAAATAGATTCATCTTTAAAAAGGAGTAACACTCTAAATTCAGAAAACACTAGTTGGTTCTTCTTTTTAATGCTTAATCAGAAATGTTGAGATATTCTATTTTTTCCCCTGAAGTGGATTAGATTGAAAATGAAGATATGTTAAGCAGGCAGAATGTGCAATATGCTTTGTAATTCGCACAATCCAGAGCTTACTATTTTACACTGTTGCTGATGTATGTACTTCTCACGTGGGTTTTTTTAAAATACCTAACATAATCTGTCACTACATTGCAAAGGACAGAAACCATAACCACGATCTCTATACAAACTTATAATTTTGGGGATGTTTATAGGTATTGAAGACTTAATTTGACTAACTAAATTGGAATCACAGTCATAATTTAATTTTGGTTTTTTTTGATCCATATAGCAAATTAAATAGGTCTAAAGATAAATGAACAGATGCTACAGCCATAAATCGTGCCCTGGGACTCTGGCATATCTTTTTCCAGCCTAAGGAGTATTGATTCCCATGATTTCTTGCACTTTGCAACAGCTTTATTTTTTAGCCTTTTATCTATGCAGTGATATCTGCCCCCTCACCCTCCTGTTGTGGCTTAACCCTGGTTAGCTAAGCAACACACAGCTGCTTCCTCACTTCCCTCCACCCCCAGTGGGATGGGAAAAGAGCAGAGGAAAAGTAAAACCAAAAAATTTGTGGGTCAAGATTAAAAAAATTTTAATAAGTGGAGGAGAAGGAGAAGGAGAAAGAAAAAAAAAACCAAAAAAGTAAAGTAATGTAAAGACAATGATTCTCCACCTCCCTTGGGTAGACCTGTGTCCATCCAGTTCCTGAGTAAAAGTGACTAACTTCCCTAAAAACCCCTCTTTTCCCTTTTTATAGATGAGCATGATGTTGTATGGCAGGGAATGCCTCTTTGGCAAATTCAAGTCATCTGCCTGATCATGCACACTCCCAACCTCTTGTGCACACAGACCCCACTGGCCCCCTCAGTTTACTGGGGGGACACAGAGTGAGAAACAGAAAAAGTCTTGATACTGTGCAAGCAGTGCTCACTAGCAGGTAAACATGAGCATTTTATCAGCACTGGTTTTGGTGGCAAATTTAGAACACAGACCCACATGAGCTGCTATGAAGAAAATTAACTCCATCCCAGCCGGTACACCTTTCCATACAGGAAGATGAAATTCTGTTAAAAAAAAAAACAACAAAACAACAAAAAAACAACTTGGTGGTGCATTTTATTTTCTGTGTCAATTGAACAGTAATTTCTTTAAGAAACCCTACATGATAGGAAAAGGAAATCCAGCTCCTATATTTTCTTGTGGATTATTGTTGACTATTTCTATCTAGGTCACTGCTCCCAAGATATTCCCAAATTTCTTTCAACAAATTGTTTCTAATAATTTCCTCACTGGAAGTGAATCTATACTGGTTGATTATTGATCCTTTTTCTGAGCTGAATGTTCCATGGAATTATATTTGCCTTGAAAGTCTGAGCTTAGTAGACGTGGTAGTGAGATTCATGTGTTTTCCTGAAACCCTGCTCTACTGACAGGTTCTTCTTGGGCCTAATTTGTGATGACTACTTCTAGCAATCAGTCATACCCATCTTTCTGAACCAATGGCTGCCATTTGTTGTTTTATATCTTGCATTTGTTAATAAGCTTTATTCATTCAAAGGTTTCTGCAATCCTCAGCCTGTCATCTGCTTGAGGACAGCCTGGCTCTGGTGTCTCTGCCTGGAGCTCTCAGAATGCTACTCTTCACTGACCAAAAGTGACCAAAACCCCCCTTCTTTTTTCTTTCCTTTTACATCTGGAGAGTGGAAACAGGCTGTGAATTCATCACGTGGCTCTACAAGGTAGCTAGCCTGAATTTGAACTGATGCAATGCAGGTGTGCCAAGATATTCCTCGGCCTGGATTCTGGCCGTTTGTTGCCCTCCTGGAAACAGCAGGGCAGAAACCTCTCTGTGCAGATCTAAGTCTCTCTGTCTGGTCTTCAGTGTGTAGGGAGTCATCTTTTTTACACTCTACCACATAGTCTAGAAGCTACTTTACAGTCTGACAGATTGAGGAAAATCATGTAGAGGGCATGTAAATACAAAGAGTGAAGGACAGATAGAGAGAGTGAGCACTGTATGCAAACTATCTTAAAGCCAGTCACAAAGCCTAATTAGCTTTTCTGAGAAGCATTCCTTTTAGGGAAGGACAAACTGGAGTTAGAATAGAATAGGAATAGTTACAGCTAGAGGGGACATGCAATGCACATCTAGTCCAACCACTGTGACTGGAGGTAGTTGCAGGACATAATTTCAGTGCTTTTGAAGTCAGAACTTTTTTAGTATTCATTACTATTGCAGTGCTTCTCCAGTCTTTAAGGATCAGAACTGTATAGTGGACAATTCTGAAGTTCTACAGTACCACCATCAGTAATGACATACTTAGTGTGCTATGACAAAGAATAATGTATAACATTTCAGGAAATGTGTTACCTAACCATGGTCAGAAATATTTGAGATGCTTAGATTTTAATTTTCCTCTTATTTAGTTTTAAAAGTATGTTTTGGGGTGGGTTTTTTTCCCCTTCCCAATGGATTTCCTGGTCTCTCTCTCTATTTTTAGTGCTCTGAAGTCACTTTGCATTTTACCTATATAATAGGTGATAACATTTCTCTTTTTAACAACTGGGTTTATAATAATAGAGTTTGTTATGAAGGGAAGATACTTCTTAAAACAACAGTAAGAATTTAAGCTGCTCTTTGTCTATTAGAGAAAAATCTAATTTATTCAAGTAATTTTATTCGTGCAAGTTTTCAGTTAACAGACATGAATAAAAAATCTTCTTCAAGATAATGGAAAAATTCTAGAAGGCCAGAGCTTTTCTTGGAAACTAATTACCTAGATATTGCTTGGCATAACAAGTACAGAAGCTTAGGAAAAACTGATTTTAAAGATAATACAAGATTGTTTTCTTGCATATTATATTTTCTTGCAATTTAAAATTTATATTTAAAACAGAAAAGCAACAAAAAAGCTACCCTGTGCTTTGACCTTGAAAACATATCTAACATAAGAGAAAGACCTATCTATGGTATGAGCCTAGTATGCATGTGATGCTTTTCAATACAAAAGGCTGTTACTGGTTTAAAAATGTATTTATTCTTTTCTTTAAAGAGTAAAATCACCAAAGCAATACACACATACGCCTCCTTATGTGTAGGCAGCTGAGAGTATATCCAGACTGCTAGCTGGCACAAAAATACCTCATCTTCATTTTTGCCCTACACATGAAGCACATGTCAGGTAAGGCACTGACTATTTGGACATTTCATAACATTAAAGCAGTGTCTACAATTTCCATCCTCCAAATTCATCTTGCACCAGCATTTTAGTTGTTCTCCATGGTTTTTTGAGGTTTTTTGTTTGTTTGTTTTTTCCTAACCTGGGTTCCTGATCAGCTTCTCTTGTTAGAACTGCAAAAAAAATGTGGCTAACATAAGTAGTTAATATGAATAGGGTAGTTTGGAGCCCTGGGAAGGAAATCATGCAGTAACTTGCAAAATAACTGGTCCTTCATTATAGCTTTTTTATTTGTTTTTGGTGTGGTTTTGGGTTTTGCCTAAGAATGATTGAGTGTTGTTTCTTTAATACTCTTCCTCAGTGCTGAACATTTGGGTAAGTTTTTTGTAAAATAGGGATGGTGAGGTAGTAAGACTCCACACAGAGAATGTTGCAGACTGCATCTGCTCCAGGAGCATGGACCTGAATCTGCTTTGTTTTGTTCCTCAGCAAGCCAAGTACAATTATAAGTCCCAGGGAGAGTTAATTTTTTTCCATTCTAACCTAGGAACTCTAATGGCTAGATTTCATGACTGAAAGATTGCTTTAAAAAGTATTAAGTACTGTAGAAAAAGATGTGTTTTTTCTGAGTGCTCTGGAAATCTGAATGATAATTTTCAGAAGCTTTTGTGGATCAATCTACGGTTTGAAAGAACTGCTAGTTTCCCCTTAGGTCGAATCATCCAAGTCCCAGCAAAAGCATGGTTTTGGACTGTCAGTCTCAGACTCTGAGGCTTCAACAAGGGATGTCTGTGACAGCCCCAGTGAAAGCAGCTCTTACCCTACCAACAGCCCTTGGCTTTTTGTAACCAGTAACAGAGCAACACTTCTCAGTCATTCTCACACCAATATTTGTGGGATGAAGCAACTGATCTGTGCAGAAAACCGTCTTGAAATAGAGGTGGAAGTGGAAAATCTCTTTTAAAAATGTATCAGCCCCTGGCAATCTTCCAGGCTGAACTCAGAAGCAGTTTCTTCGGCACAACTGGGAGGTGTCACACAACAGCGTGGGAGTGAAAAGCCAAGTGCTACACACAAAAAGTTTTGCCACTGAATGCTTTGAAATGATGAAACTATGGTTCCCATTCTTCACCTGTAGCTCCTTGAAACAAAATGTGTTAGGACCCTGGAATTTCACAAAAAACCTTTATTAAACAATGTATCTCGTGATCAATTTTAATAAAGTGTGGCTAAAACTTTGAAGTCTCTTAAATCACAGCTCTTAAGCCCACAAAGTTTACTTGCTCTGTCCAGACTGCCGATGGAAGTTTAAGTTCCTTAAACCATAGCTAGATTTTTGGACCCTGTGGTCTTCCAGCAATGAATTTTTCAGACTTTCTAAAGACCAACTGCTTGGAATTAGGAAATTTTGAGCTTCTCTGTGTCTTTTGAATTTTCAGAGGAGTTGCATCTGTACGAGTCTTTTGAAGGTTTTAAAAATTTTGCTGAGCATCACTGTAAAGATTTTTATCTTTTCATGAGAAAAAGAAACATTTGTTCCCATATGTATTATTAGTGATTTTTTTAAAATATTCATGCATTGAAGGTATGTATGCTGAATTTCAAAGAATAGGTCTTCAAAAGCCCTTGAAAAGATTTAAACCACATGGCCATGGATATATTTATGCAGTTGATGATTAGTGGTATGTACATATGCAAAATACCAGAAATAGCCTTCTGTTTTGGGCAAAAAAATACTAAGCTAACAAAAATCATTGATTTCAATTACTTAGTTACACTAAAGGCACTAGGACTCAAACCTCCACAATTTTTAGAATGTGATTCTTCTCTGTCTGTGTTTATTTATTTATTTCTTTATTTATTTTATGTAGTGGGACATCTTTATTAAACAATTATCTGAACAAAAATTCTAGATCTCTACAGAAATAAGTCTCTTAAAGGAAATGCCTAATTTATCTTCACTACCATAACAGGGAAATAGATGCCTGTGTGAACATCCAGAATAAAATCACTTAGGTTAAGTTCTTAACATCTGTAAAAGTTCCTTTGCACTTTACAACTTAAGGCATTCCCTTATTTCCCTTCTAAGCAAAATTAATTTATGCCCTGCCTAGATGCAAATTTATGGAACTTGATGACCAAGTAGATATAGATTATGTGGCAGGTACTACAGAAATTAATTGTATCTTAATTTCTGCAATTTTAAGATAAACACAGAAAATTGTGTTTGTCTTAGCTTAACTTATCCTGCTTTGTTAAGATAAGGTAGAATAAATTGCATTGTGGCATTCCCATGTTTGTCTTTAGAGGGAGAAGACAGCGAATTTAATTTTTAAAACAGATAAAACTGTTAGTCATTCCAGTCAGTTAATTAACAGAAATTTCAACTTGGTTGGCTGAAAGGAACCAACATCGAGACAATGTGACTAGTGGTAACAATTTCTATATAGCTCCATTGTGTGATGGAAACTCTAGTCTACAAAGTAGGAGAAGGAATCTGTGTAGAATTAATCAGAAATATTTTCAGTACAATTTAGTAAATATCTTGGATAGTTTATAAAAAAACCATTAATATCTACCCTAAATGCAGGCTTAAAGCTTCTGTGAGCTATCCTTCTGTATTCTGAAGCATGCAAGGGATGATATTTGCATATTAAGAGTAAAAGGGTGCTGCAAAGTATCTTACATATCTTTGTCCTATCAATGTATCAACCTACATTACCTTAAAAAACTTTAAAAGTTTAATTCTAATCATTAGCAGAAGAATCTAATGTTATTTCCTATACCATATTTTATCTGAGATACCAGTATGACAGAGGTAACAGAGCATCTACAGGAGACAAGTTTAAGCAAAGCCAGAGAGGATACATTAAGTCACTTAAAATATTGCTAAAACCCTATATTTAAGGTGTCAAATTGAGTAATAGATAACTGGTTCAGGGTTATCTGAGATCTCTCTAGATTACGTTACCTGCTTTAACTGCATCTCCATTGAGACTGAGCTTGGCTTATCTGTTGATACCTTCCTACACACTCCTTAGAACTTCTGTTCTTATGTTGAACCCTATACCTATTTTTCAGAAATCTGAAGAAGTGATTCTGCAGCATGAGCCTCTGCAGTCTGGAGCCCAGGCAGAGTATTCTAAAGAGCCAAACATGATGATAAATGACGGGATATGCACAGCTATGTCTCTGTGCTCCTTAATGAAGCTCTGAACTCAGGAGAGATGGAACACATGGACAGCTTCATAGTAACATTACTATTTCCACTACTTGAGCCTGTCTTTTTTGTATTAAAAAACGCATGAACTTAGTTTTGGTATAAACACAGTGTGCAAGAAAATACTCTTCCACAGAAATAGATATGATTTTTTATATTTTTATATTACTTTCATCTAAGTGCAAGACTACTCTTTTGGGTTTGTTAGAAACAGTTTGTCCAGCACTTGCATGGGGTCTTTTATTCTTTTGCTCTTGAGCTGATGTTTGTTTCAAACATCATTATTCTAATTTCTGTTATAAAGAGCTGTACAGCTTAAGAGCAATTGATGGACCTAACGTTAATAAGCAAAATAGCAGAGAACTATTAATAAAAATTTTAAGCTATTTCCATTATGTTCTTTTATCAAAAATAAATATCAGAAATGTTTTTCACATTACCAATGAACAGAACCAATAATAATTAAAAATTATTCACTACAAAACCTCAAAGAAACTTTGTATTTAATAGCAAGCTCATTTGTGATATACACAGTTCTAAAACTAGTTCAAATATGTTTTACTATAAAAGTACTATCTGACTGAGAGAAATTATGGTTATTGCTGTGCTAAGAGCAGGAGCTAAATCTCCTCCCACAGGAGGGGCAATTCACCTGCCTTGTATTTACATCATATACCTCATTCAACACATACAACTCTGTCACTTGGGAAATGACACATTTGTTATACAAATTTATATCGAAATGCTCAGCTCAAATATTGAGAGCGCAGAATTGGAGCCACCTCTGGGAATGAAAAAAGAATCAAAATCTGAAGAGGTGTTGGGAAACGTACTATAAATAGAGCAGCAGCGTAGGATCCTTAATATCCAAAGATCAGAGAGTATCTTAACTTAAAATACTCACCATGGGGTTGAAGTAGGAGGAAAAGAAATTTACACATATGAGAAGAATTATATCTGATTTAGATATTTGAACTTTTTTATTTATCCACCTTATAAACATGTACTACAAGTGCTTTTGAGCCATTCTCATTAGTATGTTGATGGAAAAGTAATTTGTTATGTTGAAAATGTATGCTTTCTTCTGTGATTTTTCAGCTCTAATAAAATTCTGAACTTTGGGGGGCTTTTTTTACTTTATTTTGTTATTTTATTGATACTAATAAATTCCTCCCTTATTTGACAAAAAAACATTTTCATCTATGAGCCTCTCAGTACAACTTACAAGCTCAAAGCAAGGCTATAAAATGGAGCATATAATTTGCATTATATGAACATTCAGTACCAAAAATCTGAGAAGCTTAAATGTCCTGATCAAGTTCTCAGTGTGAAAGTCAAGAATTCTGAGCCTTAGTCTTGCTTTGAAACATAAGAGCGTATTTTTAATCTTTAGCTGAAAAATAGAAGAACCCCATAAAAATAAATTTCTGAAATGTATTTTGAAATAAATGCAGAGAAAAGTTAAAGTTTCAGCTTCATAGAAATGGGGACAAAAATGAAAAAGTACTAACTGACAGCTGTTAGTTAAATTAAGATTATATTTGGCAATATATTGATAATAGTTTAAACAGTTTATTATTGAAGAGGCATTACACACATATGAATGTGTATTTTACATAGTGTTATACTTGCAGTAGAGTAAAATTAGTTAAATGAGCAATAATTTTAAGCAATAAGATTATTTTCAGTCTCAGGATTTCAAAACCATAAAAATATAGTGAAAAAATAAAATCCCTAATAATGAAGAACCTATGATACTTTGTCCTTTTTATTAAATTTAAAAGATTGGTCCATGCAAAAACTCAGTTAATGACACTTTATCACAATAGTGATCTTTATGCAATATCTTTATGCAAAGAACTCAATAAATAAATTTTTTTAATATGTTCCATTTAGCCATGACATTTGTCACTGTCATTGTGACAGCTGGGCATTAAGATCCCGTAAGAAAGGCAGGCCTATTTCTCATTATTGTGTGTCGGAAGTGCTCTGTTTCTGAGCTAGTTGCAGTAAGTGTGCATGCACTGACTGCACGAAGTTCATTGTCACAGTAAGTAGAGAAGGAATGAGAGGGTATTTGTAATCAGAATAATTTCCATTGAATAATTATCCTTGCTGCTTCAATTAAGAAGGAATGTCTGTTCCATGAGTGTTGTAATTGTATTTTAAACAATGTGGGCTAATTCTTCGTCTTCACCTAAACTTGCAAGAATTTAGTGTATTATAGCATAAAAACATCAGAAACAAAGACCTACTTTTCCCTCTGAGGGTATTGACAAGTGTTGAACAGGACTCAAAAGTCATGATTCTTTGAGCAACCTAAAACACTCTTCACTAAAGGCCCCAGCATAGAATAGAATAATTGAATAATTTAGGTAGGAAAAGACCTTTAAGACCAATTAAGTCCAACCATTAATCCAGCACTGCCAGATCCACCACTGAATCATGCCCCTAAACACCACATCAACATTTTCCTTGTGCACTTCCAGGCATGTTGCAGTGATTTGTGTCTCTCTGGAATTGCAATGGTGACAGCATACCTTTTTTTTTTTTCAAATATTTTCAGAGTTTTCTGGATTCTGCACTTTTTCAGGGGTGAGATTACAAAACATTGGAGGTGCCCCCAGTCCATGCTTGCCCATACTATCACACATACTCTGCCACTCATATCTATCCAGGCTTGGAGTAGATTTTTGGGTGATATTCTTAAATAGTTGTTTTACATTAAACAAGACCTGAACCATATGCAGAAACATGCTGATTCCTGGCATCCTGGCAAAAAGAACCAGGCTGGTTTGTCAGGTTTCATGTGTATTCAAAAGATATTCAAAATCTTTAAATTTCTCAAACACTAAGATGTAGTCAACCTAAAGGGAATGGAGGGAAGGAGGGAAGGAAGGAAGGAGGGAAGGAGGGAAGGAAGGAGGGAAGGAGGGAAGAAGCAGGGAAGGAGGGAAGGAGGGAAGAAGGAGGGAAGGAGGGAAGGAAGGAAGGAATTCGGAAGGAATTCGGAAGGAATTCGGAAGGAATTCGGAAGGAATTCGGAAGGAAGGAAGGAATTCGGAAGGAAGGAATTCGGAGGGAAGGAATTTGGAAGAAGGGAAGGAATTTGGAAGGAAGGAATTCGGAAGGAAGGAAGGCATTCAGAAGGAATTCGGAAGGAATTCGGAAGGAAGGAATTTGGAAGGAATTTGGAGGGAATTCGGAAGGAAGGAAGGAAGGAAGGAAGGAAGGAAGGAAGGAAGGAAGGAAGGAAGGAAGGAAGGAAGGAAGGAAGGAAGGAAGGAAGGAAGGAAGGAAGGAAGGAAGGAAGGAAGGAAGGAAGGAAGGAATCTCCCCCATAGGCTGGCTGTCCAAGGAGAGCAGAAAAAGATGTAATTAATAGGTCCCAAGAGGTAGCTCCCAAAGTACAATGCTGAGAACACTCACCAGATTAGTTTCATGGCCAGTGATTCTATCATATCGTAGGCCAGGTCAATGCTATGAAGTACAACAAAACTCTAATCTTAGCCCAGACCCCAAGAATAATAAAGATCACCGCAGGGATTGCATGTTGCATAACCCTGAGAACAAGTGCTACTCTGAGAGCAAATAAATTGTGACCTGTGACTATTAAACCTATATAGTGAATGCTTATGACAACCTGCTTTTAACACACTCTGGTCAGATTTGTTATCTCAACCCTTTGTGCTGCACATTGGGCACCAAAAAGGGCCTTCATGGTTTAACCCCATCTGGAAGCTTTGTATGGTACAGACACTCGCTTCTTCCCCCATTATCTCTGGAATGGGGAGGAAAACTGAAGAAAAAGGAAAACGCACAGATTGAGATAAGAACAATTCGAGTAAAGTATAAGTTTATAACTAAGCCTTATAAGTAATTTTAAATTTGTAAGTAAAATATAATAATACTAATAATGATAAAATTAATAATAATAATAATAATAATAATAATAATAATGATGAAAAGGTGAGACTGATATAAATAAAACCCAAGAAAGGCAAGTGAAAGGCACAATACAAATGCTCAAAACTAGTTTACTGATGCAGTCTGACACGGAGCAGCCATGAGCCCTTCCCAGACAACCTCCCCCAGTTTGTATACTGGGCATGACACTATATGGCCTAAAATATCCCTTTGGCCTGTTTGGGTAAACGGTCCTAGCCATGCTTCCTGACAGCTTCTTGTGCACCTCCTCAGTGGCAGAGCACAGGAAACTGGAAAGTCCTTGACTTACAGTAAGCACTGCTCAGCAACAACTAATACTTCACTGTGTTATCAACATTATTCTCATACTAAAACCCGGACACGGCACTGTACCAGCTGCTGGGAAGAAAACTAACTCCACCTCAAACCAGAACAAAATGCACTTAGCATTGCCTCTGCTCTGAGTTGTTTTTAAACTAGAGCAAGGTGAAGGCAGTAGTGCATGAAACAGAGAAGTAGAAAAGCTGAGGAGAGCGTGCACATGCAAGTGCAATCTACAGTAATATGCTCTGTAGTCTGAAATGAGACTGGCATGGCCTGGAGGTACTTTAAGAACATGTCATGTTACAGTAAAAAGGGCATTGCAGTGTGGTACATTTGCACTAGTGACTTTTGTTTCTACTGTTTTGGTCCTCATGTTCTACTTATTCATTTTATCCTGAAGTTGATAACTTATTTTCAAAAATCAGAAATTAAAAGGCAAACATCAAGACATGTGGAAATTAATGTAGACAAAGACAGTTAATTAATAAAATTATTGTATGACACTCAAAGATGAAGAAGAGAAGGATCTGTTCTTCCTTTTCCCCTTCATATACAAGGCATTTAAGTGCACTATGGGGGATTGTCAGGCTCTACTCATACCATTTCTTTTATGCTGATACAGAATCACAGAATCACAGAATCACAGAATCACAGACTGTGCTGAGCTGGAAGGGACCCACAAGGACCATCAAGTCCAAATCCTGTCCCTGCACAGGACCATCCCCAAGAGTCACTACGTATGCCTCAGAGCATTGTCCAAACATTTCTTGAACTTTGTCAGGCTTGGTGCTGTGACCACACCCCCTGGGGAGCTGTTCCAGTGCCCAACCACTCTGTGTACGAAAAATCTTTTCCTAATGTCCAACCTAAACATCCCCTGATACAAGTTCAGGCCATTCCCTCCGGTCCTGTCACTGGTCACTGAGAGAAGAGATCAGTGCCTGCCCCACCTCTTCCCTCATGAGGAAGTTGTAACTGCAATGAGATCTCCCCTCAGTCTCCTCTTCTCCAGTCTGAGCAAACCAAATGACCTCAGCCATTCCTCATACAGGTTCCCCTCAAGGCCCTTCACTGCCCTCCTTTAGAACTCTCTCTAATAGTTTAATATCTTTCTTATATTGTGGTGACTGAAACTATTCAGGGCTCTTATATTTGTATGACCTGGCTCCTTTGTCCACTGTGGGCATGAGGTGCATATTGTAAAGAACTAACAAGCCTACCTAGTTCTAAACCTAATTGACTAAATATTGCTGAAATTGAGATGGACAAAGGTGAACAAGCTATTAAGGTTTTACCACTTTCATCCCAGAAGGAAAAACAATATTTCTCAACCCAAACAGATAGTCTTACCTCCACTATCTTCAGCTTGTCACCCTATAATGTGATGGAGGATCACAGCATAGGAATAAGTTGTGCTTCTTGTCAACCTCCAGCCACAGAATAGCCATAAACTATGAAATGGAAGCCAAAACTGCACAACTACCACACTGCTTTGTCTAGCCAGTGTGAATCAGACATCTTGAGGAGGAACAGAAAGGTCTGTGTTGAGATGTCTCCGTTTTTTTCTAACTCCTTCCTAATTCATCCTTTGTAATCCACACCACTGGTCAAAGTGGTTTTCCTTGTAATCAAGGACTGCTTCTATTTTGCAGAAAGAAACCAGGTTTTGAAATCATTTGTCCTGACACTGTATTTTTCCACTTTAGTCAGAAATAGAAATTTGGGTTAATAATACCATTCATATCTGCATATTTAGAACTTTAACATATCTGTAACTGGTGAATGGAAAGCTGTAAAATTGTCTGGTGTCATGAGTAGACAGATTTTCAATGGAACAATTGTTTTAGCCCGTCTGCAGTACTGTAGCTGTGCTGATGTCAGTAGAATTTTTTACCTGCACAGAAAGAAGTAATGAAGTTACAAAACAAGCTAATATATTTATTCAGAATACTCACACCTCTTTCATAGATGCCAGACTTTTATTGCTGAGTTAAGCCAAAATATTAGCTACAGCCAAATACATTTTAGAGCTATTTTTGTCTTTTTGTCTCATGTAAGTAAAATGGGAAATAGGATGAAGCTGAACTTGTAAAAGATCCCATTAAACTGTAATTTTCATCTTCATTACAGTTCAATTTATTTCCAGATCTTGAGGGAAAAGTATCTTTTTGCATGTTTTGTCTGAACTGAAATCTGTGCAGGACTGAGGGAAATAAGTCAAGGGAGTTTGCCATTAAATTTATCTTTCCTTTATTTTTCCTTAATCAGAACTTACTTCAAAACTGAAAAAATAGCCAGATTTTTCCAACCATGTATATAGCTCCTATCTTTCAGTATACAATTTAACTTTTAAGATTTTTCTAGAGTCGCCGAATATTCAGGTAAAAAGCATTTATAGTGGGTTTTTTTTTTTTTTTTTTTTTTAGTAAATCCTGAATAACTGGGGAATTGATTTCTCTGATGGGGTGTCTTGTCTTGCCATAAGCAACTCCAAAGACAGTGATTTCAAAGCCTTTCTATTTCTTGTCCTGCTCTTGAAGTACCTTATATTTATAAAGTTTTTCTTTGACATACCAAGAAACAAGTTATCTTTGCTCCTGACTTATCCCTATCTGATTGTCTTATTCTGTTAAAAAAGAGCTAAAATTAAGATTTGTGTATTTAATTTCAACTACACAATTTGTGTTCGTATGCTGTGCTTCTTTTCTGCAATATTTTATTTTACTGTCCTTTGGATTATGATGTGGTAAACACTGAAAACCTCTGACATTTTTGTGACTTTTCTAAAAAGTCACAAATGTTATGCAGCAGCACTAAAAATTACGGAAAAATAATGATACTGGTTTTGAGAAAGGCAGTTTGCTTCTTTATAGTGGCACTGCCTTAGTGAAAAAGTCTGTAAGAAAACTACAGGGCTCTAAATTTTCTCCTTTTTGTTCTGACTTGATATTTTTTCAAAGCCATAACTTGATCCATGGGAAGTTCCTCTCTGTGAGTAAACCTTACATTGCATATGCTAAGATATTTCCAACTCAGTGCATTTCATTTGAATAAACTTGAATTGAGTATTCTATTAATTACAGAAGGTGGCTTATTTCTAAATATAGACACATTTGTATTCACTGTGGTTAGCAAAGAAAATTGCATAGTGTGCCATTGGTGCTGTGCACCTGTTGACCAATATTTAATAATTAGTGTATCTGTTAAAAGGTAATTTTTTTAGAAGCCAAATAAAATTAGTCCCATTGAAAAAAGTGCATTTTTCTAGCTAACAGAGGCAGCAAAATGGTAAAAAGTGAACCAGGGATATATCAGGTGTCATTCCTCATTAGTCATTACTACTATGTGAAGGGCATGAGTTTTAAGCCTCTTGTGATCTGGAAACATAATGCAAGAAATTATATAATAAAAATATTTTATTGTTTTATATTTATGTAATGAAAATGAAGCCCTAGTTTCAGTTCTGAAGACTGTAGACCATTTATTTAAGACAGTAGATGTTTGGTTTATGACCAATTGCAATTCTTGTAGAGCTGTCTTTCACCCGAACACTGATCATTTATCTACTTGCAGTAGAACCAAAATAGCAATTAATATGATGCTTTTGTTTCACGAATACATTCCTCTTTTTTTCCTTTTCAACACTTAACAATCTTCCCAGATCAAGTGTTTCTTATCACATATGTCACAACTCTGAATTGCTGGATTAGCCATATTTTAATCTGTCTAGATGATAAAGGATTGCTAAATATGCCAAGCAACTGCTGGGAAACTAGCACTTTGAAGTCATGTTAAGATCTGAGAATCCTTCCCATCACCTCATCAACTTGGGATGTTTTTTTTCTATTGGTTTGTATTAGATTCTCATGACAACGTGACTATTCTGGTAGTGGAGAGGCTGTGGAAGCATCTTGTGTAAGAAGAGGCTGGGAGCTGACCCCATGTCAAAGTGAGTTTCAGCCAGCTACAAAACAGATATGCTGCGGCCCAAAGTTGAACCTGTCAGCAACTCTGGTGGTGTCTCTGTGATAACTTATTTAAGAAAGGGTTAAAAATGTTGTGCAGCAACTGGAAGGAGTAAGAATAGGAGTAAAAAGGGTGCTCCAGATGCTGGAGCAGAGAGTTCCCTGAAGCCCATGGAGAAGACTATGGTGGAGCAGATACCCACACTGTAGGACTGTGGAAGACACCAGAATAGGTGTTTGTGCTGTGCAGCCCATGGAGAGCCCATGACAGAGCAGACTTCTGCAGGAACCGTGGCCCATGCAGAGGAGTCCACACGGGAGAAGATTTTCTGGCAGGACCTGTAATCCTGTGGGGAACCCATGCTGGAGCAGCCTGCTCCTGAAGGAGTGTTCCATGAGGAAAGGACCCATGCTGGAGCAATGCTTGAATAACTGCAGCCTGTGAGAAGGACTCACATCGGAGCAATTCATGAAGGAGAATCTTTTGTGGGAGGAGTCTCACACTGGAGTAGGGGAAGAGTGTGAGCAGGAAGAAGTAGGGGACGAAAATTCATTCTCCATCCCCCTGTGCCACCTGGGAGGTAGGAGGTACAAGTGTCAGGAATGAGGTTAAGCCTGAAAGAAGGAAGTAGGCTGGGAGAGGTATTTTTGGATTTTTTTTTGTTTCTTCCTATACAACTCTATTTTTAATTTCCAAAAAGTAAATCAATTTCCCTAAAGATGAGTGTATTTTGCCTGAGACAGTAACTGGGGAGTGATCTCCCTGTCCTTATCTCGATCTATGAGTTTTTCTTCTTATTTCATTCCCCTGTCCTGCTGGTGAGGGGGAGAGAGAGAGTGGCTGGGTGAGCACCTGGTGCCCAGCCAAGGTCAGCCCACCACATTGCAGCATGGTGTATAGAGTATATATAGTATGGTGTTATGGAAAACATACTTTGTCATTTTTTATACGGCTGGAGTGGAGAGGTTCATATTGCTTTTTATTATGACTCTTTTTTCTAAGTAAGAGTGTCATCGGAGCGTTTCAAATTTGTGTTATAAATTAATATGGCTTACTCTCTACTTTGATTAGCTTTTCAAACTACATTTAGAGAGCTGCAATTCAGTATGAGTTCATTTTGTGCTACCTTGGAAAAGGTGACAGCCATATGAAAAGTTTTATGTAACTTGTCTCTCCTTCTGTTTCTGTCTTCCATCTTTGATTCTCCCTCAAGTTCTTGAGTTGTGAGTTGTTTCACTTCATCCCATTGCCATAGGGTCATTTTGCAGAACATAGGTGGCCATTCAAGGACCCTTCACCTGGAGCTTCATGTGTTTTTTATGGGATAAGGGCAAATGACCTCAGAATTAGAGATGGATGGCAGGGATTTTCTTAGGAGTTTCACAGAGTTTGGGGTATCTGGTGGGACCAAGCACACATTGTTATGTGCAGCAAGAAGCTGCTGGGAGTTTCCAGAGCTTACAGCAGGGCCTGGAGTGTTAAAGAAATCCAACCTGGTGTTCATCAAGTGGGCAGCTTTCAGGAGCAGCTCCATAGCAGCGAAGTCGCCTGTGAATACATCCAATACATCTCACTGAGTATTCTCACTGATTTCTAAGTGCCAAAGAGGGGGAGGTTTTACCATTGATATCATAGCTTGTTACAGTTTTCCAATGAATACAAATGGATTTTTTTCAATTTAATGGTGTTTTGCAATATGCAGATTTCAGGACAAATCCATAAACCTAACTTATAAGAAGGCCCAGATTACAAAACTTATGAATCAGTGCCTACATTTGCAGTGGGTGGCACGTCAAAAGCTTAAAATCATAAAAACATAGCTCCATACTCCTAAGTGCATTCAGAGCTGTTAAATGTTTTAAACAGTTAGTGGCTAACTAGAATGAGAGCAGAAATGTGAAATCATCCAGATAAGACTTACAGAGTGAATACACTAGAATTCAGTGTTGGGGAAGATAGACTCTAAATTCAGTGAAGTTAATACAATTCTATTTCATGTTTAAAGAGTAAAATACTCAAAGCAAATGCCACTTGTACTCTATGAGGCATAGTGTTACCTTTCCTCTTTGAGAGATCAGAGTCCTGAAAGCCTACTCTGAATTTTACAACGCACATCGATTTTCAAATTAGAAACATTTAAGTGCAGTCTCTTTTGAGTCAGGGACAACATGATACTCAGTGTGTTAATGTATTAATACAACACTCAGTGCCAGTAGTACTTCAGAAGTACAAAATAATAACATGCAGAAGTCCATATGCTGAGACAATCCAGGTACCTTTAACAATGCACGAAACACTCAGCGCAGAAAATTAGTGTACTTGAGTGGGTGTCAAGATGTTATAGCTGTACACTGTTTTTTCCCTGGTCAGACAGCAAACAGAACACATAGTCTTGAAAATTAAATGTGTTTTTTAAAAGCCCCAGTTGTCAGAAGCACCAGTGGAATCATTTAACTTTAATATGCAAATTTTAAATGGAAAGTTGGGTCTTCAAGATATGGGGGAAGGGTCAAAGTATTTTGAAAAATTCACAAAAATGCTTACTATTTTTTATCTGAAGAAGCATTCAATATGTGACATACTTTTAGCTAATGGAAAAGCTTGAGCTCCACAGAGCTTATGGGTTGCTATTCCCTGTGACATGTACATTCCTGATGTTCCATAGGATTTCTCCTTCAGTCAGAGATCTTGGCCTCCTTCCATGGGAGGGTTAAAGACTAGCATTCCTCCTTAAGGCTAGAAAGCAGAAATAAAAACTGACTGACTGAAGCTGATGTGCTTACTAATTCAGTCTTCAAATGTGGGCTTTTTATGAAGACACGACTTCTTGCAGAACAAATAAAATCTTCAGTGAAGGGTGGTGATTATTTCTCTTTCACTTCAGAGAAAGACTTTAGTAGCTCAAAAGCTCACAAAAAAGCAGTAATAATCACCCTTCATAGATGAGATATCCTGTAGGTAAAAAATGCACAGTTGTCACCTCTCTGAGTCTTCAGTTGTGGAGTTGACAACAAAGAGAAAGTCTAAGATTCCCCTTCCATTTAGACACATCCTAACTTTTTATATCTTTCTTTTTCCCTCTTCTTTTCTTGTAGCCTTTAAAGTACAGATCAGCAGGAAGAGATTTCTCTCTTGTAGGAAAAGGTGAGAGATTACCTCCATGGAACCTCATGTGGACCAACAGAGCTTCTAAAAAGGTCTGCTGAAGGTCCTTTTCTCCCTGTACAAAGTCTATTTTGTCTTCCTTTGTTTTTTGTGGCAACCATGCCACACGGGTGGGACATCATCTCAGTGTTAAGGACATGTCCGGTCAGGATGAAACAATTTCTCTAACAAAAGGGCAGCCTCACATCAAAATTCAAATCCTTTTGATAGCAAAAAAGGGCAGTGAGTAGAAATAACCAAGCAAGAACAAGTATGAACACAGGCTGGGGGGATGAGCAGACTGAGAGCAATTCTGCCAAGAAGGATTTGGGGGTGCTGGTCAAAGAGAGGCTGGACATGACCTGCCAATGTGCCCTTGCAGCCCAAAAAACCACTCGTACTCTGGGCTGCATCCAAACCAGCAGGGCCAGCAGGGTAAGTGAGGGGATTCTGCCCTTCTACTCAGCTCTGGTGAGAGCCCACCCACTGTGCTGCATCCAGCTCTGGGGTGCTTACATGGGAAGGACGTGGATCTGTTGGAGCAAGTCCAAGGGAGGACCACAAGGGATGGCACACCTCACCTGCGAGGAGATGGCAATTGGAGCCTTACATTTCCTGAATTTAAATAAATAAAAGTAAAAATATATATATATATATATATATATCTATCTAAATTTATCATATGGAAGTTTTCATATTTTATAATTGCAATTTTTTGTTACAATGCAATTTATCAACAATGTAATTATTTTTCTCTTTTTGTGTTAATTAAAAGCTACTTTTGACCCTGAACTTAGATTAAACATGGCATGTAGATGAAAACCTATGCATTTTTTATCTCCAAATTCTTGGCTGTTTTGCTTTTGCTTTAACCTCAAGTCAAGACATTTAACATTAGGGAATATTTTTAAAACTTTATTATTAGCATATAAACATTTATTTCTGCTTAAAAATGATCTTGTGATGACTAGTCTATATTTGTAGGGCACTTTGGAGATTTTCAGACCAAGTACTAATTAAGTGCTATTATTTCTATGCCTAGTTTCCCTATTTTCTAAGCCTTTGAGGGTAGTAAATAAGATCAAAGGCTTTTTTAAGGAAAGTCTTGAGGAAAGACCTTAGGCCAGTTATGAAGACTGCATGCTTTTAACAGCTAGATAACTCATCCCCTAAATTCTGTCTATTCATGGCCACTGCTATCCCACTCTCTTCTCCATTATGGTGAGACTGATGTAATTAAGGTGGAAGAGATGAGTAGTTCTGCACGTTCTTTGAATTGCTTCACTTTTCAACAGCTTTTGTGGGTTGTTGATGTTCTTCTTGATTCAGCTTGGAGAATTAAATTCAAAGCTGGTCAAATCTCTGAATTCTGTGAGAAAAATGCATCAGTTTTCATTTCAAAAGATAATCTTTCCTTTAAGCAATTTTTAACAATAAGAAATATCTTCTGAGAAATTTTGAATTTAATAGCAATTAGATCTGTTTTATTTTAAGTTGCATAACTGATTATATTTTCACTATTTCTTAACTAGTCTCTGACAGCATTGCATAAGACATAAAGCTGTAAATAAATACTAATAGACCACAGTATGTTTAATAATTTAAACTCTCTTTTATATAAATAGAAATGAAATAAACATACCTGCTACTTACTTTGAAATAAATGTCCTTATTTTCTCCATTAAATTAATTTCTGTTTGTATTGAAAAGTTTGGACAGAAATTAAAAGAAAACAATGGGGAAGTAAATATAGCTGTCACAGTTTATCTTATTTTATCTTCCAATCATTTTTCTATGTCAATGAAAATAGCCTAAATGAATTTCCCCCCTCCCACACCAAAGCCAAGACTCTCAGTAGCTCTGATAATTTTGTTGCTCCCAGTAACATACTACTCTGGGGAAGGAAGAAACTTCTGGTTATATTATTGCAAAGTTAAATAAGCTGCCATCTATGGAAGATATAAAGTTTTCATGAGTATAGCTCCATCTTTTACAATATGTATTAAATGAGACCTGAGGAGGTTTTTGTAAAGCAAGAAGAAAACCAATGGATCTTGAGGAAGGATGGTTACCAGAGCAACCTATAAAACATTGCTTTACACTATCAAGTAAGGATATAGCTTGCACTGCTGATGATAATTGTTTTTACTTACAACCCAAAGGTTATTTATGCAGAAATCTTGAAACATGTTCTGGCATCTTGAAAAATATGTAACTTCACAACAGCTACCAACAGCCAAGGAATAGAATGTGATTCTGAATTATTTAGAGTGTGATTTCTGAACTAGAAAATCTTTTCTTAGAGAGAATTTAAGATTTTAGACCTTTTAGTAATGAAAGATCAGAAAGTGGAGGTAGAGAACATACACCTCCTTGAAATAAAATTAATATGTCATTATTGGTTTGGAGGTTAGGTTCTGTAATGCTTGTAAGATACCTGAGTAGACTGGATCTTTATGTTTCACAATCCTTCCTCATTCTCAACTCAAAGACAGTCTTATAAAGTACCTCAAGTATTCACACCTTGTCCAATTTCTGGAAAAAGAACTGACCAGACCTAAAGCAATGAGGGTATTTAGAATGCCTCTGTGTGGGCCTTTCTCACCGAAACAAAATGCTAACTGATTTAGGTAATAATCAGATCAAATTGTAGTATGTTGCCATGATTCTTGTCTTCTCAGCACCACACAAATTGGTACAGTTCAAGATCTCTAACAACCCAAGTTTACAGTCATGTTTATTTTAACTTCACTAGTCACCAACCAGCTGGTGAAGAAACACATGCATGAAATCTTGATCTCCAGTAAGCTATAATTTAGGCAAGTGCTGTTAATACAGTATTCAGGCAGAACAGGAGGTGGAAGCTGTCCTTTCTGAGAGCACTGCCATAATTGTTATATCACACTAATTGTTCTAGTTTTTTCATATCTGACCTGTGTGTTGTCCTTTTGGAAAGAACTTTTCTTCTGCTTGTGCTGCATCTGCTTGTGTATTCAGTGGGGACAATTCCTCCCTTTGTTTTGCTGGTTGTTTTTGGCCTCAGTCAGAGACAGCTTCTAAGTTAAATGGACATCTGGCAACTTTACTCCTCTTCAGAATTATCTGAGAGCAAACTCATTTAGCAGGTGCACGCAAAGCCACTGACAAGTCATTGACCAATGAAAAAGAAAGAGGTCAGCCTAGACTGACATGAGCACCCATCCAAGCAAGAGCGTTACATGCCTTGTGAAACAGAACATTGACAATCAGAACACAGTGTCTGAAGCCAGACACATATTTCTAGATGTGCTATTTCATTTTTTTAAACTACAGAGATTAGTATGTCAGAAATAGAAACCAAAGACAAAGATGTACGAGTACTGAATTTTCCATTTATACTTCTGTACTCTGCTACAAAATGTATCGGTCTAAGAAAAAAAAAGGCAAAAAAAAGGCAGTAATCTAAATGAGGCATCTTCAGTTACAATCTATGAATTTCAGGTATGCAATCTGCCTATAACACAATGTGTCCAGTTATTTATGAAAGAAGAGTAGGAATGGGACACCTGAGTTTGGTAAACAAAACTGTTTTGGAACTGTTAAAATAGGAAGAAGACAAGATTTAGGATAATGGTGGGGTTTTACATGATAAGTAGTATAAGAAAGAGTATCTTTAAATATGCAGGCAGCAGATTCTGATCATAGATGTGATGGTTTTCGGTGAAAGCATTATTTCGAGATGCACACTGGTTTTGGTGCAGTAGTCAAAATTTAATAATAATTATGCAACAATAATTTTTGGAGCATGTTATATCAGATCCTGTTGACTGTTTTTAAATTTGAAGACATTCAGACTGTGATTCATACAATCAGCTATTTGATTCGTCTAATGAAGAAAATCCGATCTTGTAATAGGCATGCGTTGACACAGAGGAAATAAAGTAATCATTGTAATGCTCTTCTAGGATGATATAGAGACATCTGCTATCAAAATCCTCCTAATATTGCTCTCAATTCTGTGTCTAGAACAAATATTTTGAAAATTCTGAGTTGATGAGAACACTTGGAGCTATGATTCATTCCTAAACACCAAGTGTTTAGAATTTTGCACTAATGTCTTCAGATGAGCTAAAGAGAGCAGAATGTTGCATAAAACTTCATTAAGAGTATAAAAATATGACCTGCCATAGGAATAAGTGTGTCTTGGATTCTGAATGATCCAAGCATATCACAGAATAGTAGATCATTAAGGGGTTGGAATGGACCTTAAAAATCATCTAGTCTTTCTGTTTAGAGATAAATGTCATAGGCCTAGGAATAATTTCTCCTAGATGCAAGAAAACAAAAATTTTTAGTAGGAAAATGATAGTAGCATTAAGAAAACATTTATTCCTTTCCATTATCAGCTCAAAGGAGACTACAAGGAGCAAGGTAGTAGTAGGGAAAGATGGTAGGAGAGTCCCTGTGGATGTTCCTTCCACAGAGAAGGACCAAATGACGTTCTCTGAAGTCAGAGCCCACCTAAATTAGTCAGGACTTGATCTAAATTAAAGTAGTCCCAAAGTAAATATCTTGTATTTCTGTATGTACACACAAATGTCTCTATTACTATTATTGACACCTTTGCTACTAAATCCAAAGGAGAAATGGAGCATGTAAGTTTAATAGCCCTGTAAATGCACCATGAGACAATCCGGGACCGAATGCTATTCATTTGGCTCTCACTAGACTGCACCAGAGGGAGTTATCCCTAAGCAGAGAGAACATGAGCTCCTCTGTTCCTTTTTTGGGCCTGGAGGACCAAGCATGATCTTCTGGAACCTACACATTTGGCAGTGTAGTGTTCTGGTACATGTGTGATATGCAGATTCAGAAAAAAAGGGCAAGTGAAATTTCTTTAGGAATGCAACATGACTTTTTTTAGAACACCTTGTGAAGTGGGGCTTTGTGAAAGAGAGAACTGGAAAGCTTTAGAAATGCAGTAACTAAAATTAATTTAAATAGACATATAGGGTTCAGACATCCAAATCTCAGCTAATCAGCCCAGACTTCCTTCAAAGACAGTGGGGAAAAAAAAGGGACACTTGTAGATAGTGTATTATAGTTTGTTCTAATACCTCTTTAAAATGAAATAAATCACACTTCAGAAGTGTTCATTCTCTCCATTGACTGCAACTCACAGGCCTACTATATACATCTAGACAGTGAAAACACAGAATGTGTGAATAGCCCCATAGAATAGTCATGGAGAATGAATTCTCTCAGATAATAACTTGCGAGACCATTTTTCTAGATTACTGTTGAACTATGATCCTGAAAAACAATCTTCTCCTGGAGTTCCTCATGAGCCATGGTATAGTGGAGTGTCTGTTGATGATCTTACTACCCGTACCACACGTCTACTTCCTGTAATTTGCAGAAGTTCAAATGCTTTTTCATTTTGTCTCTACAGCAGACAGAAAATTTTGGAAAATTTGTCTTCCGAAACATAGCTGAAGCTTTCTTGGGGGTACTTTTTTAGGGAACCTACTCCTGAAAATTCCTCAGAAATTTTCTGGAAGTATGCATAACTGAAACTAAAATCTGAAAAGTTCAGAATGACCGTAAATCACTGAGGACTACCTTAATCTCTATCCATGCTGTTATTTTAAAGGTATCTAGAACAACTGTATGGACAAAACTTGGGACTAAATTATTATGTTACCACTTTGCCTTTTCTAGTGCCTTAGAGTCTCTTGTCGGCTGTCCAGTGTCCCATGTGCTTAGGTCTAGATTTTTTTCACACATCAAGATAGTTGATTCAGTGACACTGCCAGAATCTTATATAGGTATCTTCACACTTTTAGTATTTTTCAAGTAGCTACTAATTTTTTATTCATGTCTATACACCTTTATTGGACATAGAAATATTTTCTTAAAATAAAATTATTGCATTTCATTGCCAGTTGTTCATGGTGAAGTGTCTCTTTATTTCTATTTACTATTTTTCATACCATAAACAACTCTTTAATTCTGAACTGTTAAGGACTTATGCAACTTCAAAGAGTATTGTGTTTGCCACATTTTAAATACTCTTATTTTGTCTGTAACTACCTGATTTATATTAGGTTTTGTTGATTTATATATGTTCATCACTGATGTCAATTAAAAATCAATAAACTCATGTGATGCATGACTTCATTTGAAATATTGTTCAGTTAGAAATACATCTATACAGGGAAAGAATGGTCTAATGGAAGAACTAGTTAATGAGTCCTAATACAGTTTCTGGAACAGAGTAATTCTGATGGACCTTGAGCATTTCTATAAGGCTCAGAGTTTATCTACAATGAGAAAGCTGCCTTCAATGTATTGTAGACAGAGAATCTGGCAATCAGTCTTGTGTCCTGGTAGCAGTACAGCTACATTCTTCAGAGCTTACAGGGGGCTACAGTAGCCACTGAGAAGACAACTAAGTTAGCTTAACTATCAGCCTTGATACTGCTTTAGCTATAGCAAAGTCATGGGAAATGGACCTTGCTTGTGCTCTTCGTGGAATGTCATACAGGAAAGTAAAACATGTAAAGTATTATGTGATAGATTATACAAAACTTAATTTAGTGAAAAATTGTTAGTAGACTTATGACGTTAATAAGTTCATGTAATAGAGTAAGATTGACCATCTAAGTTCTGTACATGAGTTATTGTCATTAACTTCATCAGGTAAAAAAACCGATATCTGAAAACAGAGCAACCACAGGCTGGTAAAGTTTCAATTAAATATAATTTGTTATTAGTTTTCCGTGCTTTTTATTTCCAGTCTTCTAACCAATATTCTATCTTTATTTTCTATTTCTGAGGAAACTTCTTTGTTTCACAGTAAGCTGCCTCTGTTGAGAAAGACAGGTTGAGGCAGGGTGAGACTGTCCAACCCATGTTGTGTTCTCTGCATAGAAGTAGAAAACCCAAGCAAAGTAGTGTGTGATGGTATCCTGGATTGACTTACACATGTGTCTACTGAATTAAAGAAACTGAAAAATATTTCCTGTTAAGGTGCAAAAAAAGCAACTTGGGAGCTTAAGTTGCCCCTAGTGTACTTGTTTCTGTGAAGGCACATCTTGTGCTATATGTAAACCATTCCTTATTTTTCTTCAAGGAGCAGGCAGCTGAGAGACAACTGTGGATCTGAATGTACCTCCAATGACTAGCTCTCTCTCTCCTTTTCTCATCTTGTTCTCTTCACTTTTGGCTCAGTTTTATTTTAATTGCCAAATTCATTTTACCTGTTTCTTCACTCACTGAAAGATTATATGCTTGCTACAGGGGATTTTTGTATTGTTGGGGTTGAAAAATGTATGATTTACTTGGCACATATAATGGAAAAGAACTTACATGAAGCCTGGTGAGAGAAGCTGGTTTTTGCATCCATACCCTGTTGTATTAAGAGAAAGGATGCACGGAGGAAATTTTAAGGCATTTGGAACATCAGCACATTGCAGGGAAAAATAAAATAATTTCTGTAATCTCCAGTTCTTTACATCTACTTCCATATGCCTTCCTGATTTGACACTCTGCCAAAACATGAAATGTTCGGACTTTCACTGCTTCTTCATTAGGGAAGTGTTGATTTGTGTGTCAGATTACACACATGGCAATCAGTGGGACTGTGTGACCTGTTATTTGTCAGACTTATTAAAGTGATTGATAGCTAAAAATCTGAGTGTATAGAAGTGGTCTCTACAAGGAATTGTTCCAAGAAATTCTGATATTGTACCCATTTTTATATATCACCATACCGTATTATTTCTCCATAGCAACTCCATTTATGCCTCATTAAAATTCTACTTCAATGACATGTTTTTCTAATGCTCAGCTTCTTTAAAAGACCAGGTTAACTTGCATGTCGACTAGCAAGGCATACCTGAGGCAGTTATGAGCTATTGCATAGCTCATAACCCTCAATTTGCATTTAACATGAATACACTTAATCAATAATGTACCTCAAACATGAATATTATGAACACAAAAGGATGTCAGACACACAAATAGGCATCAAGCAGATACAATGAGCTTAAATGTCTATCAATGGCTCAATTTTTATTGGCAATTAATATATCTATTAAGTCTATGTTGTAAATTTTTGGTACACTAGTAATGGTGTCTTTACTTTCAAAAAAATGTATTTTGTTTTAAGCATATTCACAGTAAGATCAATAGAACATAAACAATTTGTTTATATAGGACCAGAAACCAAAGTTCTATCATTTATATTTACCAATTCACTGATATTGTTAAAAAAATTTATAGTTCATTTTTTGCAATTCCTGTTTTATGAGTTTTGGGTTTTCTTTTTTTTTTTTTTTTTTCTATTAAGAGAGCAAACAAAAATCCTATAATCACTTAGTGGGACATTCTATCCAAGTTCTCAGTATTAGACACTACACATTTCACTAGTTAAATTATTTCTCCCCATAATTTTGTCTTTGCAATTCTGAGCCAATCTAAACCATGACAGTAAGAAAAAAATTTAAACTGAAAAATTTCGTAAGAGAACATTTGGAAAATGATGTGACAAAGACAAAAGGTAAAATATTTTGGTATAACTGTAGTTGCTTCTTTTTTCTCATATAGCCATTATATGGGTAATTATACATGTAGGAGGCTACATGAATTTGGTACACAAATGTTTAGACAAGAACAAATGATGTGGAAAATTGTTGTTCATAATGTTAAAATAATAATGTTGAAATTGAAGGATTGTGTGGGGCAGTCAAAATATCAGTCTCATTTCTTATTCATCATTGTGAAAATCAGTTTTCTTAGAAATGGTTTGTGTGATGTGAAGAAGGTTAACATAGGAGTTTTTGTGTCCAGAAATGAGAACTATGGTTGTTTCAAGCCAAATGAAACCCTAACTAATAAAATATCTACATGACAAAGTATTGTGGACATTATCATAGTGAAGAAAAATGTGAAACTTGGAAAATAAAAAACTACTTTGGCCATGTTAAGTGAATTTCTAAATGGAGAACTAGAATGAGGTATTTAAAGGGAATTCAGTAGGAACTGAAGGAGGTAAATCTGTGATGATGAGGAAAATCTGCAAGTTCCCAAAGCCAAACCCTGAAACTGTAAACATGGCTTTTCTCAGGGAGAAATCCTGACAAGAAAATGCAAAAATATCCTGCAGATTCCCAAACAAAGAGCAGAAGACTGACAAAATATATGCAAGCAGAGGGATATGAGTGAAGAATCATACACAAAAGCCTTAGATAATCAAATCAACTCAGGCTTTTAAATGTTGATAAAAGATAGTAATATTTTTTATTTCAGCATTTCTGTGCTACAAGTGCATAAGCAGTTTAAGAAACTGAAGAGCCAAGAGAAGAAAACAAAATGTTCTTCCAACTTTTCAGTTTAATGAAATCTGGTACTGAAAGCCACATAGTACAGAAATTTAAAAAATCCATATGTAAATAGACTCACTTTCTGTTCATAGAATACTATGAACAAATTACATGCTCATGGAGATCAGTGAATACTGCAGTCTCCCATTTCTGTATCTTACAAATATGATGATGACATGGTGTTGTGCCTGCAGCAATTCCATATACAAAGTATCACTTTCTTACTTGAAATATGGTATGAATTAATCCTACTTTATTCAGGAACTAAAGAAAGCAAACTGTATCTGAAATTCTACCACATTCAGATTGCACTTCACATGAATGGTATCTTGCCACTAAGTGTTCAATATGAGGCTGATCTACCAAGGCGAAATCTCAGATGTATTTCATAGAATCAGAGAAGAGTTTGGGTTGGAAGGTATCTTAAAGATCACCTAGTTCCACCATCCCTGATGTGGACAGGAACACCTCCCACTAGACCAGGTTGCCCCATTCAACCTGGCCTTGAACACTTCCAGGGATGGGACATCCACAGCTTCTCAGGGTCACATGTTCCAGTGCCTCACCACCCTCACAATAAAGAATTTCTTACTAATGTGTAATCTAAACCTGTCCTATTCCGTTTAAAGCCATTTTATCCCCTTGTCCTATCAGTACGTGCCCTCCTAAGAAGGGCCCTTCCCTCTCCAGGTTTGTTGTACCTTTTATGTACTGGAAGGCTGCTATATTTCTATGGATTTACTCTTTTGTTGATGCTCCATCACTGTAAAATTTAGCACCATGTGCTTACTGTCATAGTCTTTCATTCTGATAGCAAGATTGAAGTTTTATGAATTCTTATGGCAGACTCACGTAATGGAATCCTTAAAAGGGAAAATTTAGAAATATTAGTAAGTCTTGAAGCAACTTAAATTTTAAAATTACTTTGACAGTTTTCTTGAATTACTTCTTAATATCAAACTGATATATGAATGAATGAAAGTAGAAGCAAAGAATACTGGAAGAGAAGTCCATTTAAAGGTATGGGTAAAAGGGTCATCTCTATTTTTTTGATGTAGATACAAAGTCTATTTCAGTCCAAAGACTTTGTAATGGGTCTTCTGACACTGAAATGCCAGGGATAATATATTTTTATGCTGGTGTTTTTAATATATTTCAGTTTAAAGGAATTATTTCAATTATTACAATAAGTAGTATTTCAAAACAAAATCAATTCAACAGTAAATCCAGCCTTCATAAGACCTTGGCGACCTATATCTTTACACACATAGGTTAGAAATTTTGAATATTCCCCTTCTTGAGGCCACTGCTTTTCTGTATCATTTCTGTGCATAGGATTAATGTCATCCTAGATCACCCACTTGGGGTGGCATGTGAGCCAAGTCTCTGAATTACTTTCACAGTTTATGTAAATCTATCCATGTGGTCAAAAATTATTCAGTTCACCCTGAAGTAGACAGTGAATGGCATATTGGTTGCATTGCTCTTTAGCCAGTTTTTCTGAGCAGAGCTGTGTTAGAGAACAACAAGGAGGAGTTTAAAAAAATGTCATGGTATTTAGTTCAATTAGTTTATAGCCAGTAATTGATTGCTCCTTGACTGGTAAATCTGCTTTAAATTGTTTGCCCCTTATATACAGCAATCAAGCCATGGTAGATACTGTAAATTTGCATAATTCAGTAGTCTTTCACAGTTATTTGTTGTGTGTCCCTCCTTTGGACTGTGCAGCAGAGCTGGAGTTTTCAGATATTTCTCTGAAGAGAAAGTTAAAGTGCTGCAAATCATTTGACTTGGCAATTGCCCCACATTTCTGTTTTTGGTGATTTTCTAATTGTTGTCAAAGAAATTCCTGAGGACCTAAAAATTCTTTTGACCTAAACATATGTTTTCTTTCTAATATACAGAAAGGAGTTACTGGTTATATTTTTTAAGCCCTGAATGGCCTTCTTGTTCTTCTCATGGTTTCTACAGAAATCCTTATTAGCAGTATAAGCCTTTGTTTAAGTTAGTTGTTCTTTTTACAGTCTAGTGTAATGGTCAGAACACGCGCAGAGAATGTGGGAGATCAAAGTTTTTATTCTGCCAGAGGAAATTCAAATTCCTCATATTTCCTGGTGGATCAGATAGTCAATAGTGTACAGGTTTTTTTGGGATGTTCAATATTAGAAGCAATCAATATTGTTCCAGCTGAATCTTTACGGAGAAGAACTTGAGAATAATTCAGATAGGAAACACAAGGATAAATAGTATTTTGTTGACAGAGTTACCAAGTATTCTCATGAAAAGGGGAATAAAGTTTCACTGGCTGATCCTAAGATTGTTCATATGTTTATTTTGAGCAAATTACCAGAGCAGGGAGAAGTACTCAAAATGAATCTGTAAGTAGTAGATGACTGTACTATATATCCTTCTATTTGCCTAATGTTTTGTTCCTCTGTTGATACAGATAGGTAATAGATTTTTAGAAAAGAAGCACTTCACATTTTGTCATATTCAAGAAGAAGTATTTGCAGGTTTTCTTCCCTTGGCAACTATTAAAATATTTAGGCTAGACTGAATTTAAGAAAAATTTCTTCTCATTCTAAGCACACAGAAGTCTTTAAGGAAAAAGATAACATGGAACAATTACTATTAGTTGTTTCTAGTACTAATGACTTTAATGTCACCTTTTGACAGTGAGAGGATAAATGTGAGCCCACCACACCTACATAGCTAGAATTAATCAAGCAAGAAACAGTGTATCATGGTGATTCTGTGGCTTTATTTCAGTGTCATGGCTTGGATTTATTGCAGTAATCAGCACAAGAATATTTTTTTGTTCAATTACCTAAGACTCTCATGTTATGAAAGACTTGTTTCAATGAAAAAACAGTCCTTGTCTTAGGCAACACCATGCTTTAGTTTGTTCTAACCAGTGAGGGAACTGATTTCATAACTTGCTTACTTACACGAGTCAGAATGTTGATATGGACTTCCAGAATAGGACAGAGCCTGTTGGTCCTGCCAAGTCCCTGCTTCTCAGTACTTATTTCTTGTAGAAATACCCTGGGAATAGAATGGGTCAAGGAAACAAAGCAAACAAAAATTCCATCACATTTTTGGTGCAAAATCTAGTCTTGGCAAAACAAAACCAAAAGACATTTTTGAGAAATTCTACTAAAACATAAGACTGATTTTGGACAGGGACTCAGGAAAGGGAGCTGGCAGCTTGCCCTTGGGCAATGTGGCTGATGAAGTCTCTGCTGTGAGGGCTAGAGACTTCAGTTCCATAGAGCATCTGGGTCCTCCCAGGTGTGGCATGGCTCAAAGTGTTTCCATCAGACCTGTCTTTGTGACAATTAATGGGTTCAGCTCTTCAGAGAGTCTTCTAGTTAAAGAAAGTATGCAGAGTTTGAATTTTCTTTTTTTTTTTGAGAGATTGAGTATCTTTTATAGAGACTTTCTTTACAGTTGAAATCCAAGTTGTAATTTGCTTGATGGTTTGGGTTTTTTTGTTGGTTTTTTTTGGGGCTAGGTTGGGGTTTTTTTGTTTGTTTTTGGTTTGTTTGTTTGTTTTTTGGGTTTTTTTCTTTTAAGTTTTAGGTTTCTATTTCCATTGCAATGAGACATGAAAGTTTTTTCAAAATGTTAGAAATTTCCACACACAGAAATTTTGGCCACTTCTCTGGGGAAGGACAGTATTATCTTTGCAGATTAAATTGACAGAGGTACCAAAACAATGATTCAAGCTAAATCAAAGAAGAAAAGACAGATTTTATCCATTTGCAGAGAAAGTAAAAAGATAACGAGGTCCGAAATGCAGCTTTTGAATATTTTGTGCATTTAAATACATATTTGGATCAGAAAAGTTTTCATTAGACACAAAAACAGCAGACAAACTTGTAATACTTGGGTAGAACAGAAAAAAATGAAAGAAAAAAGAACAAGTAATAAAGTAAAATTCTTATGGCAATAGGGGAGCTAGTTAATAGGCACACATTAGTAACTTTATGTTTACCTTATTGACACAATTGAAAAAAAAATGTAATTTTCAGATAGAAAATACAGAATAGATAGAAAATGCAGATAAGAAACTATTTAGAAATTTTCACCTTATGGTTGCTGAGTCTGCTTTAAGCAGCAGCATATGGAAATATTATAATATTTATAATTTTTAATATAATATTAAAATAGGCAAAGTAATAGTGCTTTACAAAAGATACTACAAAATCAGAGATGTATTATTACTCTCCTACAAATTAGATACATTAAGTTTTCCTTAATATCTGCTTGCCTTTGTCATTACTTCATCCTTTTAGCTTTACTATTAGAAAATTATGGCAACTGAGATCGATTAAGACCATAGCCGTTACTAATAAAGGCCATATAATTAAACAAAACAATATCATCTTCTTGTGTTTTCAAAAGATGCCTTTAAATTTCTTCTATTTTTCAACATTAATTGTTTACTATTCTTCCTGGTTAATCAATATGTAAAGGAAACAATCTTCCTATTTTCTGACTCCTGTGAATGTAGCAATTGTGCATCTACTAAATCTCATTTTTACTTCTGGACTCCTTTCTGCAAGGATTGCCTCTCAGGTTTTCTTATATTTTCTCAACTTTGCTAGTTCATTTTTTGGATAGTTATTTTTGTTGTTTTGCTTTTTTGTGACATTTAAAGTGAAGATTTTCAATTATTCTGTAATCCTATGTCTTTCTAAATTTCCCAGACTCTTTATTTCTTACAGGCATTAGAAGCCATTGAATGACTCTCAGATACAATTTCTCAGTCATGCTTTACATTTCAGGATTACAGTTACAGCAAATATGGGACAGATGGGTTTTGCCACCTTAGTTCTTTGTGTCTCTAGTATTCTCTATGCTTATTTTCAACAGTTTTGTGCATACATGAGTTCAAATATGATTTTTTTTCACTTTTGTATTTTATTCTAAACTCTTTAATAATTTCTGATTACACTTCAGCATTTGTGCATTCCTTCCTATTAAATTTCTATGAAGCATCATTGATTGCACAGGCAAAACAGGTTGGAAATACTTAATTGAATATTTTTTTAACAGAAACAGTGGACTTATCAAAAAAAATCACCTTGAGAGAAAGACCTCATTTAAGTGACTGTCCCGATAAAAGAGAAAGATTATAAAATATTCTATACTAAATTCTAAAAGTCAAAGTTTCATTCAACAATTTTTAATGTGAATGTTATTATATTTAAGAAACAAAAAATATTTCAAACTTGAAATTTTTCAAACTCCTTGATCATCTTTTCTAGTTAGCAGTGTGTTTATGGAAACTTCAGAGATTCGTTTCCTGTCCCATTTCAGGGTGGAAAAACCCTCAATTAATCTAAAAAATTTTCATGGACCAAGAAATCTTTTCCTGTGCAGAAATATGCAGCTATGGCCAAAGTGAAATATCACAGGTGAATGAAGTGCACAACTTTGTCACCTCAGAGTACAGTGTGGTTTGCCAAGAAGGGAAAATATGTCAGATTTCTAATGTAAACTGCTCCTGAATTGGTGAGATAAGAAGTATTCTGTGGCAGACATAAGGAGCCCAAAAGTCCAGTGCAGTCTATGGTAGAGGAAGAAGGTCCTGGAGACTGAAAGGAGATTTGAGAAGGGGAGGAAAGAGCACTCCTGCAGGAACTAGAAGTGTCCAGCTTGCCACAGCATTCTAACACTCTGCTGCAGTTCAGCCTGTCATTAACAGACAGAATAGTACAACTACAATTTGTTTCTAGATAAATGGAAATAATAGGAAAATATATATATATATAGAGAGAGAGAGAGAGAGGGGGCTTTCTGCATTGGCCGTCAAAATCAGAAGTCAATTTTTTACCACTTTTAGGACATTTTGAATCATACCTATTACACATATATGCCATTTTTGTTTCAATATTAGAAAGTAGTATAAAAATGTATAAGATGATTTTTAAATGTACTTTCAGTCAACATTCTAATAGCATGGAATTAAGATTCAGGATTGCACACACTTTTTTAACAGAGAGCTGTTAACACAGCCTGTTCATTTTTTATGGTACCTTTACAAATACAAATCTTTGCATATGATCCAATGTTGTCCCATAAAGTCTAAGCCAAAAAAAAAAGCAAACAAAAGAACAAAAACTGCAGACATAGAACTATCTCAAGAGAATTATCAGGTTATGAGAGAAAGGAATAAACATAGAGAGTGTAGAACTAAATCAGGTTTTTAGAGGCCTTCAAAGGATTGACCAGAGCTCTAGAACCACAGGGAAGTTAAATTTTGCCTCTGGAAACAGTGATGCATAATGCACCTTCTGCTCAAAAGGCTGAAAACTAGCCCAACACCATAAATGCAACTTACTGCTGTAACACAGCCAGCTGACTGTAGTACCTTAAGCAGACAGAAGAGTGAGAGGGAAAGGGGAGACTGTGCATTCTACAGCAGCGCAGGGATGTTACTGTTACAAAATCAGCAAAGGGGAGTTGTGACTATGGGACTATTTTCACCATCACTAGTGAGGGATTGTATCCTGGGACAGGAGAGGCTGAAGACAGTGAGATCTTCACAAGGACTGCAATGAAAATGGAGTTAGTTCTTTTTACGTCCCTACAAATCATATATCTACACAAGACAGCTGAGAAAACTACTTGTGTTGACAGTTTTTTGCAACAAGGATGAAGTAATTTTTTTTAATCTACCATTATCTTTGTGATGCTCATTAAAAACAAAGAGCTAATTATTAGATGAGCCTATGAATACAAAATTATGCCACCTGTTATGCCTATTTTCCAAGGCAACTGTTCCAGTAAATGCATATTTGTTTATCCATCTTTTCAGACTGTATTAAGAGTGTTATAATCGGTGTATACAGAATACTAGCCTTTATGACAGAAACCAAAGTGAGAAGGAAAGATACCCAGCACTACAGAAGTTTGGACATGTGCTAGATTCCTGTATGGGACTGCTTTAAAAGATAAGAAATCGTATCATGTGTGAATTCCATAACCCGAAAGTGAAAAGGCTTAAGGCTTTAAACAATTTTAAGGATAACCTCTGATAAATTGAAAAGATTTATGATCATGCAGGATTATATGCTAGAAGGCAGGAAAAAAAGAAACTTTGTGGAAGAAAAGGTAGATGTTCCATACCAACTATCATAGAAAGAAATGCTGTACTACAGTCTCGATCAAACACGTCTGTAGGTCACAAGTTTAGGTTGTTTGGCTCTGTGGATATAACTGCCTTGACAGTGATCTACCACCTTAGAAAAAAATTATCGCGGTTGTCAGATTCCACAGAATCACTGGAAACTACCAAGAAGATTGCAGAAAATAGATTTGTTAACTTGTCTAAAAATAGTTAAATCATAGAGAAGAATGTGTAGTAATAAAATGTGGTTTATTTAATGAGATGAACTGTGTGACAGTTACTTTCAAGGGTGTTTCGATGTCTCCTCCAACTTATTCTAAAAAAAACTAGAAGTATATAATCTCACCTAAGGTCAAACTTTGTTAGTCTGTATCTTTAACTTGAAAGTCCCCAGCTGGATTTCCAGGTACTAGGCATTATGGCAACCATGATGGAAGTGTTTCTTTGAACTGGGAAGAATGTTCTTTGAACTGGATAGGTTTTCAATTCCCCTGCATCTTTGGATCATAATCACTGTCTTGAACACAACCTTCAAATCACGACTGCAGATGTACAATCATGTGGTGATGACAAATGAAGGTGCAGACTTTTTGTGTTAGCACCAATTTTGTGTTAGCTCTTAATTTTAATTTAGTGAGAAGGGAACACTCTGTTCCAAATTTTTTAGTCAAGATATGGTCACTCAAAAAAAAAATCCTGCTGAAATGGGACTGGGTCTAGTGGAACAAATCTTACCCAGAAATTGTATTTCGATAGAATATTTATAGTTGAAGGTAAAGCCATCAGTATTACTGCTAAACAATATTTTATTTATTGACAGTAGTTTTGTTTCTTGAAGTGCAGTAAAGTGAAATATAAAGATCAGGAAAAATACAGCTTTGTAGTGGAGTTTAAAATACATCATTCCTCCTCCTCCTGTAAAAATTTCACCAGCTAAAGTTCTTTATACCAAGAGTCAAAATTATAAGATATATTCAATATAAAAAGTGGCACATGCTAAGATGAAGTAACTTACTTTTCAGCTTATCAGACTACTTTTCATCCTTCCACAACTCTAATTTACATTTTCCATTCAGATTTCTTGGTACTTTTCTACTTAGTGTAATACATATTATCAAAGAGTAACAATATGAAATGTTTGTCCTACAAGTGTACTCCCATTTCATATGAACAAAAGATATGAAAAAAAGCAATATTTATTTCCAAATTTTAGAGTAAGGACTAGAAGAGTAAAAGGAGCAAACCCACAGTTTCACTCTGGGTTTTGAAGGGGTGGGTGGGAGTTCCCTTAATACTGGGAAAGGATAGGGAACAAAAACTGAGAAAAAGAAAAAAAAAATAGATTTAAGCTGAAGACTTGAGAACTATGATCAGCCAACAGTTTGCACAAAACACACTTTGCCAGAATCTCCATTAGTGTTATAAAAGGACCAGCATCACTCTTATCCCTGGAAACTCATAGAAAACTCGAACCATCATTTTGCAGTAGAATTATCAGAAGAAGTTAATGGAAGACAGATGTCTATTCAAAACTTACTTGTAGCCTTTAAGCTTTTATTCACACTGAAAATGAACACTGAGAAAGAGATGAAAAAGTCATTTACATCAGAGTATAAAACCAGGTGAGAAAACCAAACAATTTCGGCCTTGAGAGAAAATGTTACAAAGGAATAAAAAACGAACCCTAGAAAGATTCATAGGAAAATTCATTAACTTTGCTTCTCTAGTGAGGATGTTACATTCTGTGCTGTTTTAATGGACAAGTTGCCAAGGAATATTTGATGATGAGAAAGTGGAAAGAAAAGGAAAATCATAGAAACAGAAAAATATATCTAGTTTGAAGTATCCAAATTGCTACTCTTTGAAGGAATATAACTTAAAAAAAAAAAAAAAGAAAACATCACTGTGGCCAGACATGCAAAGATAGAAAATTATATGAATTCAGTTCATTAAGATTTGCATCCAAAATGATGAAATTAGCAAGAATGCTGCAAAAGACAATATTCTCAGATAAGAAATATAAGATATGCCAAAAGAGCTGGCCCATGCTTCAGAGATAAACATACTGTATTAAAAGTAATTTTTGTGGGAATCCTGATTAATTATCTCTGGAAGGATGATTTTTATTCTAATTAATTTCTGAAATACTCTTTTTTGATCCTTGGATAATAATCATGTCTTGTTAGCGTATCTTATTGTGTAGCTACATTAAAATTATCCTTCTGCAGGACAGAAATTTGAAAAACTGAGCATAAAAAAAACCCCGCCCCCCAACAAAACCACACCCAGCCCTTAATTGCATTCTCGTAGTTATAAAGATCAGCTGTGGATACATTTTTCAATACTCTTCAGTGAAGACTCTTCGGAACTGGACATTGTAACGTCTCTGTGAATTGGAACAATCTGACTAATGCTTTCACCTAGAATTTTCCCCAGAGGTTTGGAATTTGCCTTACCAATATCCAAACAGTTAGGATAACCTGTGCAGGTTGTGTGGAAGAACTGTGTTCCCTCTTTGGCATCTTGATCTAGAGTGGTAGTCATTGTGATAGCCAGTAAAATATGGCAAAAGAGATACCTTTCCAATCATACCCCAGAAACAGAATGTCTGTAAATCTACCAGTCACTGTAAACTGGAAACATCAACCCCTGACAGATACAGCCATGCAGAGCCATGTCTCACAGGTGATAAAAGAAGCTGTCACCAGTTGGGGTTAGCTTGGCTACAGAGAATAGGGTGTACGTTTCAAATGGAATGTCTTCTGTTGACTGGGAAGCAAATTAAAGCACAGTATTTACCTCTATAATGAAAATATGTTTGCTTAAAATAAAAGTTCTCAGCTGCACTTCACAGACATATACAAAGTGAGTAAAAAGATTTATCTCCCTGTTGGTTTCTGAAAAACATGGTAACACTGAGTTTGAGATGAATGACCTAGCTTTTTAAGACTGAAGAATGTCCTGATGAGTATCCAAAATATTAATTTAGAAAATTCTTACTTTTTCTAATAACACAGCATATATGCACTACCATCAAGGGCAAACTGATAAACTAGTGAGCTCTAAGGGTAATCTTTGGGTTTAGATTTCTTAATTCCCACTTCTTAGGTTAAAGCTAACCTCTTATGAACACATCATCAGTCAACCAAATATTTAATAATATTGCAGTATTGTAGAAACAGCTATAACTTTTCAAAATACAGTATATAATTTCTGTATATCTTTGTTTTATTAAGCTTTATTAGAAATCTTATTTATTATATAAATAAATGAAAATTTAGCATTCTCTAGCAATATCTCACCAGACCAATGTATGGTTAATTTTATCTATTATACCTCTGCTTCTAATATGTTAATTAGGAAAAATAGTTTATATATATATATATATATGTAGCACTCATTCTAATACCAAAGGAAACTGTGCTTAATATTTTTGAACAATAAATTCCTTCCCATTTGGTTTGTGCTCTCATTCAAAAAGGATAATCAATGGATTGAATACACTTTTTAGAACAGTTTGTTTTTTTCTATTTTTCTAAGTCCTTTTATAAAAGATAGTTTTTAACTCTTGCTATAAAAGAGGCAAAGGAGAAAAAAGAATGATCTTCTATGATGTTCTAGGAGTGAATGCCTCAGATATAAAGCACTAAGGAGTCTCTTAAAGATTTGTAAATCAATTCAGGTATGAAGATTTTATTTTCTACTGCCAAGAACACACTGAAAATTCCAAAACATGATTAAAATAGTGAAAAAAATAAAAACATCTGCATAATAAAACATGTTTTTAATTTTCCCATAGTGGAGTCAAACCTGTTGGGTTTTAGATACAAAGCCTTATTCATTTTCAAAATGGTCTGCATAAAGAAGTCTACAAGAAGTAAAAACTCTATATGAATTATAGAGTTGGTAACAAGAAAGATCCAGAAAGATGCTAAGGTGACAGTGTAACTGGATGTGGGACCAGACCCTTGTTTTCTTTTGACTTTTATTTATTTATGGTAGAGCAATATAAGTCCAAACGCCATTATTTTCCTTGCATAGGGACAACCTAAAACTACATTCTCCTTCTAGGAAACAGATGCAAGAATTTTTTTGAACCACTGAGTCTAAGGAATGAAAGTAACAGCTGTGCTGCCTTTTTTACTTACCTTTTTTGCTCCTTTAATTACAGGCAGTACTTATTTAAAGTGATGATGTAACCTGAAGTACAATATAATTTGATTAATTTCAGGTGTATTTTACATATTGCTTCATTATAAAAAGCACTTCAATATATAGTAATGAATTTTCTTTAAGTATGCATTGAACATATGACACAATTCAATCTGAATAGAAGAAAAAAAGAATGCTAGAAAAAATAAAAAAATTCTGGAAAAATACACCTAAAATTCTATTCCATTGGTATAGAAAATTATTCTAAATTTTAACTTTCAGATTAAGGATGCCTAAATCTCAATAAACTCCTCCTGCAATGGTAAGTTTTTGTGATCCTATGTGGAGATAGTTACATATTTTAGGGATTTACTGAGACTTCATCGTACTGGGATATACCTTTTTGTTATCCCTAGTCCCCTTTTTGGCTGCTTTGAAGCTGAAGAGTCACAACAAACTAAATTTTTCCTAGTTGCTTTAGTCAGTGACAATTAAATTAAAGTGGTTTGGACATTACGCTTCCTCCCTTTATGATCAGCCATTTTCCTGCAAAACAAAGCAGAAGAATGAGGATATTACAGAAGAATTTTATGTCTAGTTAAAATTTTTAGTATTATTAAGAAGAAAATTATTGACAAGCATGTTAACTTGAAGGAAAAATATGAACTCCTGCAACTAGGCTGTTGAATTTTGTCCGTAGTAGAAAAATAAATATTTCCAGAAGGTTTACTATTCTATATCATTTAGATCCATTGGCATGCACTGGCCTGTGTCTGCATGATTAATTGCTTTACCTCCCCAAAAAATGGCACTTGTATGCTGACTGCATATTGAGGATTATCCCTTGCCTTTACTAACTTCTATGAGTCCTGTGAGAATGCCTTTTGGTACATTGCAAAAATCATGCCAGGGACCATTCTAACAGTATAAGAGCATGGATGGTTGAGTTTCAGCATCCAGGAACATGATTCAATTCACTAGTTTAGAGTAGCCAATATGTACAGCTAAAGGACAAATTCTACTCTCATGTATAGCTGTGGGAAACTTGACTTTTATAGGACATATAATGATTTTCTTTGTTGAAATGCGAGTGGTTTGAATGTTCCTCAACAACCGTCATGTCAATACAGGAGTAGAGGCCAGAGACTTGTCTCATCCTGTTTAGAGCAATTTAATTAATCTCTCAGGGCAAGCTATGGAGAAATATTCTCACTTTAGAAAAAGGCAAAGGAAATCAGTAGGGTCTTTACTGTTTACATGTTCTGTCAAAGTTAATAGAAGAAGAAACTAAGGTTTTGCATGTAGCTCACCTGGTTAAACACAGACATCTACCTTTGAATAGTTATGTTATTTTCCTGTTTTAGCTAGCAGAAAGAGTTGTTATAGACTGGGCTTTGTATCATCCTCAAATAGGCATTTAAAATAGGTGGTATGAGTCATACTCCAAAATTGTCAACATATCCCCCATTGACTATAAGGGTAGCTGAAGTTTCTGGTTCAGCAGACAGTTTTTAGGTAACCTGAATTCCCACCTTTCCTCCATGCCAGTGCCTTGCCTGAGCTTTCATGCAAAAACAGCCTACATTTCATCTCTGCATGCTTTTCTAAACTTTCAGAGCAGGAGAGTGATACTGTTGGGGCTTTTTGTGTTTTGTTTTTCTGCCTTGTGGTATTAATGTAAAGAGCATCTACATTCAGGGACTTATCATAGTTTGCTTAAATGAAGCAAGAAAATTAAAAGCTATCCAATACATTTCATTAAAATTTGAAATGAGTACTTAAATTTTGCTTTACTGAAATTTTTATTCTTCGACATTTTAATCAGGAACATGTATCTTATTTTCCTGTCAAACGACTTGTAGTTCTGTTCACAAGTATTGCCACACACAGAGCAAATAAAATTATTAAAATGCAGCATGAAGATTCAAAAACATAAGGAAATTATAATCTAAAGAATAGAAATAAATAAAGCAAGAATTGAAAACTTATTCATCTTATTATATAAGCATTAGATAATAGAATATACCAATAAGCTCTCCCTGGCATTATTGGTTTGTTCAGTTTCTCTGTACTACCTTTTAGTCTTACAGCAGATAGTTTGAGTCATTCAAATTTTAGAAAGAGAAAAAAGAAATTTAGATTTAGAACCCTATATAATTTTTTAATCTGATGTTTTTTCCTGCCTTTTTTTTTTCTGTTGGCGAGGATCTTTTTATTGTGCAGGGTTTTTTTGGTTGGTGGTGGTTTTTGTGTGTGTGTTTTTTGATTTTTATTTTTCCTGATTTTTTATCTGATTGTTTTGATGTTTTGTCTGATAGTTTAAGCTAGAAACTCTGAAAGAACACAAAATTAGGGCTGCAGAGGCCCCTGCAAATTATAGAACTTTACTTGATACAGAGCTACGAAATGATCTTTGATACTACAAACTGTCTGTTTTACTTAGCTTTGCTGTTTGCCTCCTACCATTCATTAGTACGTCTTCTTAAGCATTTCTGGTTAGTTCTTATCAGCTTTAACTTCAATACCAAACTTAGGACTTTTCTTGGAGAATAGAATGTTAAAAAAGCCCCAATCACATGAACTCAATGCAATGTATAGGAAGCAGGAAGCAATCCTCTGACACAGGTTTCAGTTAAACATCAGAGAAATGACCATGTCACTGTGAAAGCACTTGACTCAGATTCAGGTAGCCTGAACTCAACATTAAATTCCCCAGTATTCTCCTGGGCTGTCTTGGGAGGGCATTTAACAGTGCTGACTATGTCTACACTTCCTATTTTCAACAGTTTTAAGTATATTCCCTAAGAAAAGTTCCCTGGCTTTCCATGATATTTTGAAACACATCTGAGCCATAATCAGAGCATCCAGGAGGCACCTGTTTGAGTATGTGCTTCAGAAGTCATGCAGCAGTCATGAATGGCCTTTTCATAACGTGCCTTAGACCCTTAAAAGTATGCTGAGAAGGATGCACAATGGGGTTTATACCGTGCTGTCATGTTGATAAGGCAGAAGATTAAACTCTGTTTCATTTATAGAGCATGCACCTATGATTTCTGTGCAGCAGAATAATCCCCTCCGTACTGTGAAGGAATCATGCTCCACATAATCAAAAAACTGTAAAACTGTGAGCATAATAATTAACAGAATGGGAGTTTTCCCTATACCTATAGATTAATAAGCAGAGAGCTGCTCACCTGCCTCAGCAACACTCCTTTTTTTCTGATGTGGTGGCTCTGAGAGTAAGATTCCTCACTTTCTCTGCAAACCTTATTCCACTGCTAGCATTGTGTTGAGACCTGGGCTACCCAGCGCAGACTTTCCTAGGCAGGAGTAATGTAGAATATTACAATCACATTACATTTTGAAGGGTAGTGTAGTGCAAAACTTGTACGTATCTCTGAAATCCTTGGTATCTTCTCTTTCCGCATTTAACTGTAGGCAGTGTGCAGTACAAACACAAAATGGAGAAAAGTCTAACCATCTTTTTCTGGATATGGAGATTCCCTCTGCTGCACATCTTATGACTCTTCTGCCTTCTCAGACAATTGCCCCATGCTTCCTATCCCCTGCGTGCCCTGTCCACAAACTGAAATGCTAAGGAAAGCCTGATAATCACATTACTTTTTCCATAGGAAACTTTGAACTTCCAACCCATGTTGACACAGAGAATTCTGGAGTATGCCAGGTACAATTGTTAAATATTTGTGCTGAAAGGACAGAAATGGAAAGTGCATTGGATGATCTGCTATGCACACACCAATAAAGAAAAACTGATTAGCTGATGACAGCTTTGACTGAAGTGACTATGAAGTGGCAAAATTTACATTTTAAGAACTGCAGTAAGACCAGCTGCAGACTGAAGATCTCCGATTTCAGACGAGCAGATTTTGACTTGCTTGAGTGGAAGTCATGTCCTCCCATTTTTGGGCACAGTTAAAGCAGGGCTCCTCTCCAGGGAAGGTGAGTTGGGAGTCACAGGTGACCCAGTACTGCCTAGCGAGGGTGCTGCACTGCTGAAACAGGACACAGTCTGAGCAGAGCAGGGATAATGATAGCAAGAGATACTTTCAATGCTCCAGTGATCATGGGACAAGCTGATGTGGTCAGTCAGGTCCAAAGCAAAATGGTGGCAAAGAAAAATGACTGTTCATAAACAGCTGAGCATAGGTTTACTTATAGCATAGCTTCATGTGTCCATGCTGGCAGGGCACTGGCTAGCTAAGGAGCTCCACAGAACAAGGCTCTGCTGACTGAGTCACAAGTACATCTTGCAGAGATCAAGGTAATTGAATATTGGACTGCATTATAGGATTACACCCAGCAGGCTGGAGGAAATTATTTTTCTTTTCTACTTACCAGTTGTGAGTCTTCATCTTGAATATTTTACCACTTATGGGCTCCCTGCTGCAAGAGAAATATTGATAAGTTGGAGAAAGATGGTGGAGAAGTTAGCCTTGAGGAAAAAAATGCTAAAGGGGGATCTAATTGCTCTTTTCCAGTATCTACTGAGTGACTATAGAGAAAGTAGTGCTGAACTATTTTCAGGAAGAAATTAAAAAAGCAGTTGGTGAAACAAGTTGCAAAACCATAAATTCTGACTGGAGAAAAAGTCATCCAAAACTTCTTAAACACTGCAACAGATTGCCCCAGAAGGTTGTGGAATCTGTCTTCAGAGATATTCAAAACTTGATTGATTAAGCAATCTGATTTAACTTTGAATTTAATTGTGCCTTGACTAACTGACTTCCAGAGGTCACTTCTAAACAGTTGCATGGTCTTGGAGCAAGACAAATATCTAGGAGTAGATTGATGAAACCCACATAGAGCTGTCTCACATCCAAGCCAAATTTTAGTTAATTTATGAGAATACATAAGTAAGCTAATCCAGATATGTCTTGCACATGCTGTGGGTAACTCACAACACTTGTAGGTCAATACACTCATTCCTAGCCAGGGTCTGCCATGTGCCAACTCAGTTCTCCAACCTCTGTCACAGTCCTGCCCAGCAACATGCAGCCTGGCTTACATACAATACCTACCATTCAGGATGACTAAAAATATTGCTATCATCCTCTTTATGGTTCCTGGGATGCATCCCTTTTCCAGGGATGCAGCCAAACCAGGAGCAGATTTGGCACTATCTGCATGCTAAGGATATCTCTTTTGCCACTGTGTAATCATTACTGAAAGTCAGGTGCTGGGCCAGCTAGAAGATTTTGCTGGCTCCCTCAGGGAAGTCCTGGCAGAGTAATGCTATTAAGAGGGGTGTCTGCTGCCTGCCTCATCTCTCTTGATCTATATAGATACCTGCAAAATTATAAAATAACTGTATTGCCAGATTCTGAGGAAAATTCTGCCAGATTCTGCCTGGAAATTCTGAGGAATTCAAGACTTTGTTGACATTTCTAAAAATGAATTAATGCAAAATATATCCCCCAAGTATATTTTGTCCTGTGGTTGGCTTAGTTTAGGTATATTTGCACTAAAGCAACTGTTTATGTACCATAGGCATGTCTGAAAAAATGAAGGTTATCAGTTTTTCATAGGCTTTTTTGAACACCTGCTCCAAAAAAGACCCTGAGAAATCAGAAACTGAAGCACTAAAAATACCTTCTGAACCTGCTTGGAGGCCAGCTACAGTTTGTGAGTAAAGATTTTGCTGTACTAACTTTTAGAGCCTGAGGGAGGTAGAATGGAACTTCATTTTCTTTTTGAAAGGGGACTGTCTTGAACAGCCACAGAGATGGCATTTACCCTCCTCTCTATGTTATTCCTGCTGCTTTTTCCTATATGGACATATTTAGAAATCTTCCAGGAGAATCTGTCTTTAAGATAAGTTTTGTTAAGACTTCTGTCCTGAACAGATAGCATTATATCCCAGAGGTTCCTGAGATATCTGCTGCCTAGTTTAAAAGATATGCAGAGGAAAACCAGGATGCTCACTCTAGTGGGAAAAATCTCTGAAGATTAGTTATGGGAGTTTGCTTGGAAAAAGATGTATTCAGCTGGGAGAAGTGCTGGAGTTAGAAAGAATGTAAGTGGGCATTAAAAAAATCTATATGCAGAGAAAATAAAATTGGAGGGTTCACTCTAGATCCAGAAGCAGTGGCATGGCCTCATTTGGTCATCTGTGCCTTCAGGCATGCCTAGTTTTCATTGCTTTAAGGAAAAAACACCTTCAATTCCTTCTTTTCCCCTCCCTCATGTTTATTTCTTTGATGAGTTTTTAGTTTGTTTTTTCACCACACAAAATACAAAGGAGTTTGAAATTAAATTATCCCAGAATGAAACTCTGAACTGTGCACTGGAAGAAATTCCTTCTGACTCCACTGCAGTGAGCAACTTGTGCCAGAGGCATGCTATCTAATTACCATACACTTTCTTGACTAGTATTGTGGGGAGGGAAAAGGTAGTGTGCGATCAACTGAAATATGAAACAATAAAACAAATTAAACTGCATGAAGTAAGAGGAGGGAAAATGAGATGGGAGTTGTTTTTGTTAAATGTTTACTGTTCATACACTGCCTGAGGCTTAAATTCTTGACTGTTAGAGGATTTTACAGTCTTATGGATACTATCAGAAGATTTTAAAGTATTGTGGTTTGTATTGCAATTCGTGTTGAAAGTGCATATTCCTTGCTTCTCAAATACTATATCTGGTTTAGTGTTTATTATGTGTTTCTTGAAAACCATCCTTCAGCCTTTCTTAGCTCTAAACCCAATCATAACTAGACTGATTCATCCAAAAAACAAATGTTACCAGAAACTCTCCATATTCTTTCTCACTTTTAAAGACCTTACTCTTTTTTTCTCCATAATTCACTTAGGAAAATCCTTTTCAAAGCCTCTGGTTTACAATAAAGGAATTATTGTAGTTGAAGACTGAGAAAAAAGTCTGCTTCTAGTCATGTTTTTGTATTTATTTCCTTCAGCTCTGTCTTCTATTAATTATGAATTTATTTAGAAAACAGCCTGCTCATCAATAGTTTAGTAGCAAAGAAAAAGAAGGAATCTTTATATAAAGAAGAACATGTCTCAAAAATCCAAAATTCAGAAAAAAAATTCTGTAGTACAGATACAAGTCTCTGTGCCCCTTTGGAAAGTTAATGCACTCACAAGTCATTAGCAGAAGACTGAATTTTTTCCTCCACCGACTTTCTCTCATCATATGCATTTCAGCTAAAACATTGTCACTGATACACACAGTACACATGCAAGCGAACAAAACTAAACACACATACAGTATTTTGCAGCTCTGCAGAGAAAAAATAGCTTGCAGAGTCTAATGCAAATTTAACATTCTTCAATGGGTCAGATAGCTTGTTTTTTACATGCAGTAATGGAAAGTAAGTGTCTGCAGACCATTCCCACAATACTCAGTATTTAGCTTTGTTGCTATTACAAGCAATTTGCATGAGAATGCCAGTACGGTCTATCTTCCTGGCTGCTTAAAATTTCTGAAAAATTTTAAATTTGGACTAAAATTTTAAATTTGGACTAAACTGGAGACACTGGGTTTTTTTGCAGATAATTTTCTAAGCTTCCTCAAGATCCTAGCCAGAAGTCAGAATTTCAAGCACGTTACCTCACCCATGCAGCAGTGATGAGAGCAAACACCCTGCATGAAGGGCAGGCTTAAAATTCAGTTACAAATTGCCTGGACTAGACAACGTCTAGCTGGAAAAGCTTTTTTTTTTTTTTTTTTTCTTTTTTTTTGAAAAACACAGAAAGAACTTTGCAATTTCATTTTAATGCCTGAGTAACAATATGCAATTAATTCACAGCTATATGACTAAGCAATCCTTTCCATTGTGAGATGCTTAATTAAAGACATATTAGAAAGAGAAGGATGTGACAGAAAAATATACACTCCGATTTTTACATAAAATACTAATTACTAGTGTTGCAGTGAATGAAGTTTTTTCCTGAGAGGTTCCCTTGAGCCTTAGCCTATGTTACTCCAAACCACCACTGCAGTTTCATTTGAAAAGCTGAAACTCTTGAAGTAAACCAATGCCTTCTAAGAAATCAAAAGAAAAATCAAGGAGTCATGACCAGAAGTAGAATAAATAGATAAACCACATCTGTCTTTGTCTATCTTGCAATTAATCTGGTCAACACTACATAAGTTATGGGTATGAAGGTTGGGACGTTCTATGGGCTAGGCACAGCATCAGTCTGGAAAATCTGCCAGGGCAAGAGCTGTCAGTCTCCCAAGGCAATAGTATAAGGGAAAGAGTGATTTTTACTTCTTGGTCTGAAGTCTCCTTTCCCAACAATGATGATGCAACTGGTCTGCATAGAACATTGTCCTCTGGATTAAAGTTTCTTTCAGAGGATGAAGCAAACCCGTTCAGTACTGGTGAGTTAGGGCTGAATGACCCCATGATGGGCCATGGCAACATATTCACCATAGGCTAATAGTAAAGACAAATTAAAGCTTCATTGATCCTCAATTTTATTCCCTCTCTCCCAGCACGGATGCATTTATTACTTTTTTAAGAGAAGATCTGTATTTTTAATTCGAGATTCATCAGTCCTGCTTTTCCAGGAGTGTCCAGACTCCTACAGTGTGCTGCTAGAGGTAATTAATTTAGGAAGGACAGTAACTTTTAGGAAGGACGGGGGTCTGTTGAAGTTATAGTGCTTCTTCAGGATAATTATTTGCATGGGTTGCCCCACCCCACCCAACTTCCTTGACATTTTACAATTTTCTGAATCATTCTGTTTTGTATGGAGGTTATGTATGCTTATGTATGTATAGTATTTTTCTAAAAGCAAAATAGTAACTCTCTTTTCCTTCCTGACTTTCTGAAAATGAATTTAATGTGTTAATATGATCAGTGACTACTGTATTATAATCACTTTCTAATCCTTACACAGTTTCTTGAACAAAGCAATCTGGGAAAGTAAGAATTCTCTCTTATGCTGATAAATATCTATCAAAAACATTAAGCTGTTACTATATTCCTCTTAATTTTAAGATCTAAAAATGTGTTTTCTGAAGCTTTTAGATGACATGTAACTAGCATGAAGCACATAATGAAGATAATAAAATAAAATGGCTTGCAAAATAATGCCACAGCAATATTGCCACTCAAATATTTTAAAAAAATGTTTGCATTGTTTGCTTGAAACAAATTTTTAATTATTAAATGAAAATCTGCTATGGAAAGCCAGGAATGTTATTTTTTAATTTAATAACTGAATGTTTTACTTTCATTTCATAGCAACATAATTCTGGTTGGAGGATAAAGCTAGAAAATTTTGTGTGTTCCCAACGACACTCCTTATTTTAATGTTAGTTTTCAAAATGGTGTGGAATACCTGTACACAATAGTCATTCTTTTAATAAGACCTCTCATTTGAGCAAACAAACTAGGATCCAGCAGGGATTTCTTTTCCTTTTATTTACATCATTAGCAGCACTACGAATTTGGCATATAAAGTCAGCTGGAAAAGCACAATATTTTCGTATGCATACCTTCTTCTTAATGAAGCCACAGGACAGTATTAAATTAGCTGTGGAATCTGGTACTTTTTATTGTAGTAGTTGATAGTCTGACACTCTCTCTTCTAAGCTATGGTAAGTAAATAAATTACTGCCCTCCGTTTGACCACATTTCAATACCTTACAAATGTGAGATGAAAGATTAAACTTAAATAAATTATTTTAGATTGCAAAAAGATTTTCATATGGAATTCTATAACACTAATACCAGTCTTGAAAAAAAGTCGTATGAAATTGTAATTTATATTAATGAGAAAACAAAGGAAAAAATGTCTTCCCTACTTCGATAATAAAGGGATATGGTAAAACATCTTTTATGTAGAATTTCTATTGATTTCAATAAGGACCTCTACCTAATGACTGACTGATAGTAAGAAAAGTAGATGTCATTAGCTCTACATTAATTTCTGCAAAAATGAGCCATATGTTTCTAGGTTACACATCCATAAGATGAGGAAAAAAACAGCAATTTATTATAGCATATATTAAAGATAAAAATTCCTACTTGTTAACAAGCTATAGTATAAACAGAAAAATGTGTGCAGTTCTTCAGAAGAACAGAAGAAATCAGGGATTTCATCTATGTAAAATGGGAAAAAGCAGGGAAAAGTTGTGCATGAAGCTCTTAAAAATAATGTAACTAAGATCACAGCCACATGCTCACTTCTTAAGCTCTATTTAGCCCAGAGTGGACGCAAAGAGGAGGACAGAAGAGGAGAATGAGAAGACAGGCTGCAGTCTCTCATGTCTGGCAAGGAGTCAATGAGCAGGACTCCTCCAGATAACAATCTACCACTGTGCCTGTCTCCATGTACTGCCAAAAATTTCTAACCTGAAATCTCAGGATTGTTTGTAAGCCTTCTTTAGAACACAAGTTCTTAGATTTCCTACGACATCAATTAGACAATGCTGGGTATTCCACCACCCACATGACAGAAAAAATGACAGAAGAAGATGAAAATGCACAGCAGCCAAAGGGATAGAGCAGGACAATTGTGTCAAAACCTCACAATATGTTCAAGCTTAACTCCACACTTCCTGCTAGCATGTTTATGCAAGAGAAAGATGCTGTGATGTGATTGGTGACGCTGAGCTCTTTCCTAAGTGCCAGCAATGGTTCCATTTGGTCAGACTGCAGCTCAATGAACTTGAGTCTTGTGAGCTTTTGGTTCAAGCCAGATGTTATTGAAAATGTAAGGCAGTAACTATTCCATTTTCCAGTCTTATCTATCTTTCTATCTCTCACAGAACATGTCCAGATTGCCTCTTTAGTGCTGCCAAGAAAGTAATGTATCCCTACAGGTCTCCCTCAGAATTAACAGTGCAGCAGGAGTTTCTGTCCTAGAAGAGATTTGCAGTCATAACTCTATGTCTTGGCATAGTCAGAAGCACCTTCCTAGCCAAGAAGTTAGGGCTAGCACTGGGACATATCTCCAAGCTACTACAACTTTCTGCCCCTCCTTTGGCATGCAGAATTTACCTTTCTCTAAAAATTATGTTAAATTCTTCAGAGATACTCTAAGGTTGCCCCAGGTGTCTGGAGGCAATGTCACTGATTTTCAGGATGACAAAGGCCTGTTCTCTAATGGACCAGATCCATTGGCATATGCCTCTGAATGAGTCAGAGCATGACAGAGTTTGGAAATAATGGTTGTGGACTTTTGTCAAAAGAAGAGAAAAGGTGACAAAAAATAAGGGTTTGGTAAGAGTGCGTCATGCCTATAAGCTACACAGATCAAGTTGTATATGACATGTATATATCATCTATAGAGGCCTACTGTGTTTACTGAGGCTCACCAGCATGGCCATGTGTATTGCTCTCACCACTCAAATGTCGAGGCATTCTTCCTGAGAAGCCAGCAGCCTCAGGGTTTGATAAGATGCAGTTAGGACTATGTAGATAGTGCTGACTGCTGAACCTCAGGAACTTGATTCTAATGCCTACAGACTTTCCCATGGATTGCAGCTTCTTCAGGGCACATTCACCTGTGCCAACATGGAATTCTTCATGGACTGCAGCATGAAGTGCAGCCCTTTCTCTACCCTAGCCACTGGAGCCTAAATCCCTTTTTGCTTTCTCCTGGTATTTGCAGGGCGGTTTCACACATTTTTCCCTCACTTTTTTCTACTGTGTGGTGTTCTGCTATTTCTTAGGTATATTTTTACAGAGGCACCACCATCTGAGGTCTGCTGGAGCCAGCTGGAATCTGCTGTGTCCTGCTCAGGGCAGCTCCTGGCCTCTTACTCCCAGATGCCACCCTGCCACCAACTTCTGGACACCTACACCAAAACTATATATATAATATATAATTATATATCTATATATAAAATAATAGAATCTGTATGGGATCATTATATTTAACACCACATCGATTAGATACAGATATTGATCCCATCAATCATTATCTGTTCAGACTTTATTATGTCATATGCAAACACTTTGTAGTGTTTCCATGAAAAACTGTCTTTGACTACCCACCTTGCTCTTGTCTAATGGAGTTTTGCTAAACCTATAAACAAATAAATATTGCAGAGCTGTTTTCAGGTTTTTATTAGAAACCGACTGTTGTCTTGTGGACCCCACTCCAGAAATGCTTGAGGAAGGGAGTGCTTACTGATTCACAACAGTTTTAAGCAACAGCTACCTATACGGCAAAAGCATACTGTAGATATGACAAAGTGGTAAGTGAATTAGTCTGAGACTTGGACTGTCCTTACTAATCATGTGGTGCAAGTATGGCAATACTGACATAAATCACTGCCTGCTAACTGAACTTAACTGCCTTGTGAATGCTGATGCTACACAAAGTCCCAGAGTCTGAGGGAGCTGTCAAGACTGATTTCTGCCAAGCACTAGGATGTCTGAAACATCATAGTAGATGGGAATTATGTGCTGCTACATGAAGATCAGTGAATTATAAGATACTGCTAAAACCAATACCCTCAGCACACAATTAGTAAGCAACCTATGGACTGAAATATAGCTGCTTAAAATACTGCATTAGAAAAAAAAAAATTTAAGATCTCAGATAATTTTTACCAGCTGAAAGTTTTGTGTTTGGAGTAGGAGAGAGGTTAAGGTTGCTGTGGAAATGGCCTACAGCAAATAACTCCGTATAGTGTGTACTGTAAAAGATAGTTTGTCTGTGGATGTTGAGGGCTGTATCAGCCATCTGCAGATTAAGGCTTTAATAAAATGACTTTTGTCTGACAGTGTAGGGTGCCAGAAAAAGTATGATATGCTGCTGAAAGTTACCTTGCAATGTTAAATGATCTCTACAAAAATACAGGAGTTAAGGAAGCCAAAGCTCAGATGTAGTTAAAAACAGTAAGAGATGTGTTGGGGAAAAAGGAAGGATTCTTTTGAAAGATGGGCGACCAAGAAAAGGCTTAAAAAACTGAGACAGAGATTCTCACTGCCTGCTTTGCCTTACTTTTCATTGGTAAGGTGAAAGCTTGCTCACAGGTCTGATGGCAGTGCTTGGGAATAAGCACTATGCAGAGCAATGATGGAGTAAGACGGAGTGAGGGAACAGTGTAGATTTTTGGGCCTACTCAAGTCTATGGGATCAAATCAGTGCATCCGAGGGCGCTGAGGGATGTGGCCACTGTCACTGTGAAGCCACTATTTATGATCTGAAAGATCATAAATCTTGGGGGAGATAAATCTCTGGGGAAGATTCCTGAAAATGAGAGAAAGGAAAAGCTCCCACTGATCTTCAAAGAAGGGCAGAAGGGGGCATCTAGAGAGACAGACTGCTCAGCCTCACCTAAATACATGAGAAGATGATCGAGCAATTAATGCTGGAAGTGGTTGCCAGCCTTAGAGAAGGCATAGAGGTGACTGGAATCAGCCAGCATAGTTTTATGTAAAGGAAATAGTGCCTGACAAAATTTACTACTTTTTGCTGCTAGATGACTCACTGAGGGCCAACGGAGAGCTGTGTGTGTTGTTTACCTGGGGTTTAGTAAAGCCTTCTATGTGGTCTCCCTTAGTATTTTAGCAGACAAACTGTTGACATATGAACTGGATAAGTTAGCTAAAAGATGAACTGAAAGCCAGCTGGATCATCAGGGGCAAAATGTTGTGATGAGCAGTGCAAAGTCCCAGTGGTGGATGGTTAACACTGATATCCCTCAGGGATGAATACTGGTGGTAGTGATTTTTGATCTGTTTATTGACAACCTGGATGATGGGGAAAGTGAAAGTCTGAGCTTGATACAGAACTGGTGAAGAGAAGGACTGCTATGTTTCTGTGATTTGGAAACAAGTAAGGAAAATCAAGGAGCAGCAGGAGTCTAATGGCTGAATGAGGAATCAGATGCTGAGATGAGTGTCTGGGGAGAAATTTGAACTGCAAAAAGGTACTAGATTCAAGAACTGTGAAAACCAGAAAAAGAGCACTGAAATGGGTAATCGTTCAGTTTACCTTGATTCTAAATGACTTGTTCATTATACCTTTACTTTTGCATTTCCTACCTCTTCAATGTTTGATACAGTAACCTTAAAAAATGCTTTCTTTTTCATGTACAATCTGATAGACAAAGGTTGTCCTTCTATTACGTGTACTAGAAAATATTTATCTTTTAGCATGAGATGAAAGCCAAGCATAGTCATGTTATCAAAATGTTTATCTCCTACATTAAACTCTCCCCCACCACCTGTAATTTGGAGGCTTTCATCTTTTATTTTTTCACCCAAGTATCTCTGAAATATACAATAGAAAAATAAAAAGCAAAGCTAAGCTATACAAAATGCTTATAATAAGACAATAAAAGCAGTTTAGTAGGTGGGAAAAAAGATCTCTTGTTCACTGATACCATATAAATTAAGTCAGTAATACTATGTGTCTTGAAGAGGTCTGTGAATATCATTGCATTATAAATCCATTTATTGGCAGGTGTTTTCCCATAGTTTGTAGCAATCCACCAGATTTTGCTGACAATAAGCCATTCTTTGCAGGATTCAGCTTTAAAACATTTAAAATCAGAAAATGTTTTCCAAAAATGACTTAAATCAAAAACAAAGAAGACAGCTGGTGGATAAACAGGTCAATTTTTCTCATTAAGGTACAGAAAAACTAGCCTGCTGCATACAGCCTGCCCTTCTCACCTTCTGCAGTGAAGGCAGAACAGTCTCATCAGGTAAGGTCATTCTGCATGGCAGCTCTGCAATTTCTGTCTCACCCTTCATTAATCCACAGGGGTAACCAGTGGGGATCCAACAGCTCTTCATCACTTCAGTATCAAGAGGCCTCAAAACAGGTTGTCAGGAGCCTCATCTCCCTCCACCCTACAAGTAAGTGGGAACAGTAAGAATCCAACAAAGTATAACAAAAAGACCCAAACCCATAACCAGTGGAAGTTTTACTGGGCAGAACTGTTTATTTTTTTTTTTTAATTTTCATTCTTTCTTACTTTTATCATTGGTAGTATGATCCACGTGTATTTTATCTAAGAGAAAACTGAAAAAAAATACAGTAACTTCATCACATTTTGCTGCTCAAAACTCTTCTTTATAGACTTATTGTAAACAGTTTTCTTCCACGAATTTAAAAAAAAAAAGTGTCTTTGCTTACTGAAGCAAATATTTACCTCTTCTTATAAGAAGAATATGGCAAAATATGGACATTTAAAACACAATCACCATCATACATTTTTACAAAAGAGCTTCTGCCTTTTAATATTTCCATGAACTAATAGCTTAAATTAAATTTGGCACAAGATTTTCCTTATCAATCAGTATTTCTGGTGTGATGCATCATATCATATGACAACTATTCTTAATACTAAAATTTCATACTAGTAAAGACATAGTATTGTTCTGGATTTCCCTGTTTTACCATCGCAACTCAGAAGAAATATAAGCAAGATAATAAGAATCTGCAATCGTATTTGGGCAGAAATTGTTGCCTGGCACTAGAGAAGAATAAATCACTAAGAATATCTTGATAAATTCCCAAATCATCCCCTGCTTGTAGCAGAGCAATGTGCTCTGTGTGTTTCTTCCATCCATGATGTTTACTTCAGCAGCCCGATGCTCCCCAGTGATAGCACATGAATAGAAGACCAAGCAGTAAACTTTCAATTTATCATGACTCTACTAATGCAACCTTTATGTGATGGTTCTTGATGGTTCTTATTTATGTTTCAGAGTGTTTGCCAAAAGCTGTTCAAAACTCTGCTATCCCTAAATATTATGTAGCTTACCACAGACCACAGAACTCCAGTGGAGACTGTATAAACAGAGCACAATTTGGCATCCAGTCAACATAAATTGTAATAGGACACAATACAATTTTATAGCAAACAGTTTGAGTTTTGACTTTAAACTTTTTTCTATTGGTAAATAATGCAAAATATAGCTTAGCTGACAATAAAGGTGAAAAGAAAAGCTACATAACATGGGGGGTTTTAATCAAAATTGGGAAAAAACAAGTCAGTGATGTAAATGTTGGAAACTTTTTGCAAAATGTAGAACCTGGATGAGAAAGATGTTCACATCAAACAGTATAAGATTAAGTGGTTTGAGAGAGTATGCTAACAGCACCAAGACAAGGCCAAAACTATTTATTCAATTTGACCTGTTTTATGTTTTCTCTTTGCACTGACTCTTCTGTGAACAAGTGAAAAAGAAGGAAAAATGAAAAAAAAAACAACCAAAAACTGTATGAATTAAGCAAGTTAAAAAAGATCTAGAAGTAAAATTAATTATGGTTAAAAGTCTTTATCTCAGCCCCAGCACATAGATTTTTTTCCTGCTTGAGTAGCCACAAAGCATATGTCAATAAAATCTTTTATGACTTAATATTGCTCCAGTCAAAAGTCAGAGGAGAGAAAGGAAGATTCAAAATGGATACTTGGAAGTTTTCTTTAAAAAATCCAATCACTACCATCATATTTTCTTTAATGATCTCACCATAAATAATGCTGCAGGATACCTCGTAAGAATGCATCGGGTGCAGGGGTATGTTGCTTGCCAAGTTTCCTTAGTTTAGGCAAAGAATAACAGTTACCTTATTCATGTAAAATTTAACTGGACTTTGTAAAATAATTGAGATTCTTTTTTTCCCTATGGCTTCATCCATGGTGTTCAAAAACTGTGCCTTGATTTCATCAGAATTTCTATACCTCTGGCAATAAACCCCTGCAGAAACAGTAACTGTTGGCCCCACAGCAGTTTATTGCTAGTTGAACAACCTTCTTTGAAAACTGATGTTGACTTGATACCTTCATCTTACCATCAGTGCATGGCAATCAGAACTTCTTTCATACTTTTAAATTGTTGATTCCTTCAATAATTCAGTCTGTCAGGATTCAGTTATTTTGTTTAATATAGAAATAATTTTAAACTGATTTTACTGATGAGAGCTTTGAGTTTGAGCCTGTGGTTTTTCTTTGCTTTCATGATATTGTGCTATTTTTCATCATTTTCATAAAAAGCTATATTTTCTCATTAGTGGGCTGTCATTTAAAGCTTGGCATATAACCCCTAATTTAAGAAAAGTGAAAGGAAAAAAAATCTTAACTGAATGGCCCTAATATTAATCTGATTTAACCAACTAAAATTTCAGTAGTCATAATTTTAAAAGAGCAGGGACAAATATTAGCAGGGCCTGTGGTCCAGATGGCTGTGTGCTCTCAGTCTTCCTGAACCTAGCTTTGCTATGTCAGAGAGTCTTTTGCCCCACACCACCAGCTTTAGTGTGTGAAGTAGAAAAAGCAGGGAGTAAAGTAGCAGGGAGTAAGGGCTTATGCCAGTTCATTGCACACATAACATGGTGCAAAAACAGAAGATGTTACCTCTTTTGTGACCACTTTAATGCCAGCAGGTCCTTTGGTTGTAGGTATTCCAGACCTTCCTCTGTTGAGTACAGCAGGTACACCTCCCCTTACCTGGATGCTATTTTCAAACTATCCTAGCTTACCAAAATGGAAGATAAGAGCTGTAATTATAGGGATCTTTATGCCTCTCTCTGAACCAGCACTTCTCTGTTGATCTCATCCTATTCAAATGTGATTACATTTGAGTCTCTGACTGTCAAGGGAATATTTCAGGAAATTTGTTTTGCCTATTTACCAGCCGTTCCATTCTCCACTACTCATGGGTTTTGGTAGGTTATGCTATAGTCACAAGTCCATATGCATCCTGCTCCAAGCAAAGTTGTTTCCCAAATCTTTTTTCCTTTTTAATAACACATGCACAATTTGGATCCTTAGGAATATAAGGTATTTTTTTTTCCTTTGATTTAGGGCTTCCATGAACCTGACTTGTGCTTAATGAATGAAAAAAGAACATTTTTCAAATTTTTAAACAGATCCTGAAGATACTTCTTTGTTTCCCCCCTGCCATCTAAGTTTCACTCAATACTTCTGGTGAGTTATCATATGTCTTTAAAAAGCCTCAACGTATTGCTAATAGTTTTTTGCAATTTCCCTGAGGAAAGCAAAATTTTCTCTTCTGATTTTCCTTTTGTATTATGCTTGAATATGCATCACATTTTCATCGTGCTGTTTATTTTTCACTGAGACAAACCTTTTAATGGCCTTCATAGAACAGTAAAAACACGCATTTCAAGATTGCAACCATTCAATTTCTATAAACTGATAGCAAAAATGCCACACATATACGATGTAAATGAAAAAAATTTCTAGTCCTTATAGCAATGCCTTAGCAGGAAAAAAAATAAAAGGAACACTTGAGCTCTCTTATACAACATCTTCTAATAAAACTCTGTCTCTAAAAGACTGTTGTGGAGTAGAAAGCCTACGCTACTGGCACATTATCATGAGATAAGTGAAATGACAGCAGGAATGTGAACAGCATGGCTTTAGAGGATTGTCTGGATGACAAGAGAACCATTTCAAAGAGTTTCACGGAGGGTGCTATGTTTTTCTGGTTTCGCTGTAACATTTCAGGTAGGGGCTCCCCCAACAGGGATTGAGTGGCAACAAGGATAAGGGACATTGACTGTCAAATCAGCTGTCTCCGTCTCTGTCCCTGTCTCTGTTTCTGTCTCTGTCTTACTTCTTCTAAGAATAGAATAATCTCATCTTTTCATAATACAGTGACATTGCTCAGATCTTTCATTATGCCTGGATTAATGAAAGACGAGGGTGGAGCTGTGAGGGGAGAGCAACTTCAGTTTGATTATTCTTGTTCACCACCTTCTCTCTTTGTACTTTCCTGTCTGACTTGGGATGCAAACCGACTCCACCTTGTTTTCTTTTAGATTTAAAGGTTATTAACAACTGCAACATTAACCTGCTCAGACCTTATTTTCATTATCTCCAATAGGATGGCAGGATTAAGCTAGCTGGAAGGAGCATGATGTTATTTAGTTCTATTTGATGCTTCTGCCTTAGTAAATGTCAAAAGCAGAGAACAGAGTATTAATAATCATTTGCATCCAGTATGCTAACAGCATATCTCCAAGAGAATGCACTCTATAAAGCTCCAAGGTAGCAATTGCACCTCCTCCAAAAAATAAATGAAAACAAGCCCATTCAAGACATATCTGACAAATGCAGGGTTAAATAAAAACACTAGTATCTATTTAAAAGCAGAGAAGCAGTTTGCTGGAGCAGTTATTTCATGTTAATCACTTTGTATTTACTGCAGCTTGAGAAAGACACATTTGTTATGCAGACAGTGTTCATTGTCGTAGCTTGATCATTAATGCACTGCTGCCAGCAACAAAATGAATTAGCTCTCTGAATACTAAACTGGGAAACCAATGTTGAACAGAGAGTGGCACAATGACACTTACAGGATTAAAATATACCACCCAGCTATGAGAGGGTGCATTTGTGGCCTTTGTTAATGACCAACTATTTTTAAGATTAGTATTAGTAGGAAACCTCTCTGGAATGGTTGAAAATTGTAGGACAAACAATAGTGATCATTTATGTTCCCCATGGGAGTTTATACACTTTCTGGAATACAAATCTGTCATGGGTTATTTCCCATGCTTGACCACAGCCATTTTTCCCCATCAACAATTTATCATTTATCCCTTTACATGCATGCTTTGAATTTCTGCAATTCCTAGCATACTGTAGATCCATAGCAGCACTGTGGAAATTGCATGAATACAAAACACGAAGGAATCAAAGCCCCACTGTGTCTATGAAGAGATGTCACAGACATGTGCAAAAGCACAGTAACAAAGCAAATGCCACCTGTCACTCGGAGTGTTTTTATACAGCTTTTGATGTCCCTATATCACAAGAATAACAACATTAATCTCAGAACGGTACGTTGTTACTTTACTATTAGCCGTAACCTGCTCTGCACAGATCACTAAACTAGTAAGGGCTGATTGTATATTTAAAATCAAAAGGGGGAGGGGCAGGGGTCAAGGAAGAATAAAAAGGAAGAAAAATAGGAGCAAAAAAATACCTCAATCAGCAAAATATATCTATTTTTGTGAGAGCTTGGCACTTGCCCTGTAATAAAATGTATTGAAGTAAGAGCAGAAGGATGCAGCCTCCTTTCTACCCCCTAAAATCTCTGGGCTTGATTCCCTGAGATGTTGAAGCACAACACTCTCAGACATTTGAAAGGGAGGAAAGGCACTAGGAAGCTATAAAACACTTGTTCTATTTTTTTAGTAAAAGTATCATGTGCATAAATGGGTAATAAATTTAAGCCTAAGGATCAAAAATCCTGAACTAAGTTCCATAGAAAAAACCCAGATTCTTCTTGAATCTTGAAGTAGTCTTGTTCTCCTAAAAAGGAAAACAAATAAGCAGCACAGTAATCCCTACTCCTTTGGGAGTTCTTTCCCTTCCAATTGGAAATAGAAGTTATTTTAACATTTATATGTAAAACAAAACATGCCAGAAAACACAACATAGCCCAATCACCTGTTGCAAAGAAATAGTTATGTACAGCTATCATACAGTTGATGCTGATGGCTGATTGTTTTTGTGCACTAGTACATTTTAAAGCTAATATTTTATAATTTAAATTATAATGGACTCAGATCTTGTTCTATTTGCATATGTTCTTTTTTAGAAATGTCCACTTTCAGGTTTAGAAGGTAATTATTCAAGATTAATCTTCAAGCATGAAAATAAGCTGTGGGAGTGGGAAACTGTCATCACCATTATGCAGCTTTCTGACCTCAATGACTATTATCTAGAATAATAATAGTATGCATTTACTAGTGAAGTAACACTCTGAAGTTAATTAAATGTTTGTACAGTACTATGAAATTATTAAATATATACCATAAATACCATATTTTAATGAAAAAGCAATGTCAAGCTCCAAAGAAGTTCCTCTGTGTAGTTTTTCACAGTTTTCTAGTGGAATGTATCAGCTGATTAACAATAGAAGGTGTTACTTGAAGTAACAGAGGATAAGAGAAAAATTATTCTTTTGCTAAACTAAACATAATAGTAATATCTGTAAAGAGAATGTAGCTATCAAAAGTTGAATTTGACACAGTTATAGTGACAAACTGTTAAAGAGAGACATTTTATAACCAATAAACTGGGGTGAAAAATATATGCGGAAGAATTCTCAAGGGTGAACCTTGTGGTTTAACCTAACCTCAGCTGTCAGATGAGCCCCACACAATTGCTCACTTGCTCGCCCCTGGTGGTGTGAGGGAGAGAATCAGAAGACTAAAAGTGAGAAAAGTTGTGGGTTGACATAAATTTAGTTTAACAGGTGAAGCAAAAGCTGTTCACGCCAGCAAAACAAAACAAAGAATTTATTCAGTGTTTCCCATGGGCAGGTGGATTCTCAGCCAGGCCACATATAGTGGTGTCTTGGGAAGAAAAACTCCATTGCTCAACATTCCCCCCTTCCTCCTTCTCACAGGTTTATAAGCTGAGCATGATGCCTACAGTACAGGATATCCCTCTGGTACTTGGAGTCAGCTGTCCTGGCTGTATTCACTCCCATCTCCCTGTGCACCCACAGCCCCCTCACTGGTAGAGTGAGAAGAAGAAAAGGCCTTGATGCTATGTAAGCACTGCTCAGCAGTAATGAAAACACTCCTCTTTCAACAATTTCCAGCACAAATCCAGAACACAGCCCCATACTGGCTACTGTGAAGAAAATTAATTCTGTCTCAGCAAAAACCAGCTCAGTGAAGCAACCCATTTCATTGTAATAACTCTACTATAAATGTATAAATGTATAAATGACACGAGGATTTATCTTTATAGCATTATAAGGTCCTGTACATGGGTTGGGGTAATCCAAGCATAAATACAGGCTGGACGGAAAATGGATCGAAAAAGACTGAGGAGAAGGACTTGTAGGTGTTGGTTGACAAGAAGCTCAACATAACCCAGCAACGTGTGTTTACAGTGCCAAAAACCAACCATGTCCTGGGCTGCATCCAAAGCACTGTGGCCAGCAGATTGAGGGCGGTGTTTCTGCCCCTTTACTCTGCTCTGGTGAAACCCCACCTGGAGTCCTGCATCCAGCTCTGGCGCCCTCAACATGAAAAAGGCATGGATATGTTAGAGAGAGTCCAGAGGAGGCCATAAAGATGCTGAGGCACCTCTCCTACAGACTGAGACATTTGGGATTGTTCAGACAGGGGAAGAGGAGGCTCCAGTGAGATCTTATAGCACCTCCCAGAACCTAAAGGGGACCTACAAGAAAGATGGAGAGAACCATTTACAAGAGCATGTGGTGATAGAAAAAGGGGAAATGGCTTCAAACTGAAAGAGAGTAGGTTCAGATTAGATGTTAAGAAAAAAATCTTTACTGGGATGGTGGTAAGGTACTAGAACAGGTTTCCCAGAGAAGTTATGGGTAACCCATGCCTGGAAGTGCTCAAGGCTTGGTTGGATGAAGGCTTTGAGCAACCTGGTCTTGTAGAAGGTGGCCCTGTCCATAGCAGGGAGGTTTGAAGTAGATGATCTTTAAGACCCTTAAAGGTCTTGTCAATTGGTAATGACACACTGCTAATGATAAAAAGATAAGAATTTTCTTCACTGAATAGTTTATGTACTTTCATAGTAGTGATTGGGCTTTTTCCCCATTTTTTTCTTAAAGGCTCTAAAATTCAATGAGTCATGTCATCATTTGTAGTTTTAGTTACATATTAGGCATCTTGAGACCTACAGGCATTGAAGACATGATAATAAATTCTATTGAGAAAATAGACTTCATATTTATCTTTCTCCAGATAGACTTAGAGTTTGAAAGGGAAAAATAAGTAGTGTCAAGGTTGTCTTTTTGTATCTTAAATCAGAAATTAAGTATTACACTGTTTACAAATGCCCGTATCACTGAAAGAAAAGAAATATAATGCTGGAGGCTATGCCACTGTCATTTTGCGGGGAGAAATATCCCTGCATAGTAGGGAACAGGTTTCCTTATCTCAAAGAAAATTAGGCCCACACCTTAACACTACCCAAAACTGTGTGAAATAAGAGAAAATAAGTAGGAAATCTACTGAGCCTATTATGCAGCACAAGAATGATTTCTTACAGATCTTTCTGCATCTAATGCTGGAGCATCCACTGAAGTTCCTGAGATATTCCTTTGGATTATTTTGCCTAATCTCAAAAGTGAATCTAAAAACCACTTTGTAAATATACATTTTTTTACTTTTTTTTTTACACAAAAGCCTCCTTTGCAGCCTTAGAAAGAAATTCTTCTATCTCCAAATTTTTTTAAAAAATGTATTTTTGGAAGAAACATTTCTGAGTTTCTCTTATTTTTCCCCACCTTTGGCAAAGGCAAAAATTCAGTTGTCCACTTTGGTAGTTAGGGGTTGTGGGTTTTTTTTTTTCCCTTTTCCTCCTCAATTGCTAATTCTTGGCTTTCATTCATTCTAGAAATTTTAGAATTTTTAAAGAGGCAGATAGACTACTGGCTGAGACAGTTAGGGTCTTACTCTTTATTCTTTCATTAACACATTTTCATGTTTGCCTTTCTTTGCCTTTTCAGACTGTTACTATGGGTCTCCACAGTATTAATCTATGTAGGACTTTGTCTTTAAATATTCTAAAATATAATTACACTGCACTGACTTTTTCATAGAGTTTAGTATTTGTTATCCTTTTTTGTACTGACATCATAAAAATCCTGACACTTTTGTTTTGTTGACATAAAGAAAAAGTAAAAATATTTCCTTTAGACTTCCCATCCATACACGAATTTCTACGAGTTACCTTCTGTCCACCTTCCTTGTTAACCATTTCAAGTTTAGCAGAACTTCTCTTTTCTTCTCCATTACAGAGTTTTGTATAGGGGATTTGTAGATTGTCCTCTCTTTGCTTCATTAAGTACTCCTAAGAAGATCTTTCAATGTCTTCAGTCTCATAAATTTTATTAGTTCCTGTCACTGCCCCATTACTTTTGCTCTTAATTTTCCAAAATTTCCACTCATGAAATCTAACTCACTTGTATGGCTGCACGAAAGAAGTTAACTCCCTCAAGGGAAGAAGAGAATTGGACCAAAGTTATCTCCCGAACAACTAAAAAGATTTAATTTGGGTCTATTGGGTAAATTCCAGCTGTCCTAGAAATACCAGAGGAAGAGTATTTCTGTAAGTGGTTACTTCACAATGATTACTCAGTCTTACACATAGAAAAAATCACAAGTTATGATAACATTTTTATTTTATGCACAGGTTCTGAGAATACCTGCACCTCAGCAAACACCTGTTTTCTACATCCCATTTTAAAAAGTCTGTTTGGAGCAGCTGATGAATAAATGCTAAGGCTACCAGCATGCTGGCAAGCCCGTATTCACCTTCTCTGCTGTTGTATCTCAGTGTTTATCCATCTCCACTGTAATAAAAGAGGTGCTTGACCAAGAAGAGAGACTGAGGGAGAAAGTAGAAGGAGATATTAGAATTAATGGAAACACTGAGAAATATTTCCCACTGAAAGAGTTAAGAAGGATTATTTTTATTTTCCCACTATTTTTCATCACAAATTGTGTGTCTGCTACTAACTAAACCACCCATTTCCTTTTCAGACTGAAGCAATGTGCTGATGAGTAGTTCCTGGTGAAGCTCCAAGCATTCAGTTGTAGAGGAATTTCTTTAAATAATGCATATTTTTATAATAGAGAATCAAAATATTTTTTTACATTAAGAGACAGAAATGATCTGTCTCTGAATTAGTCAAATAAATACACGAATACATGTGTATGTGATTATGTGTGGGATCCTTTTTCTGCAAGAAAGAAGCGGAATAGAAAAATTACGAGAAGAAAAACTGAAGAAACCAAGAAAGAAAATTCCTTGAATAAATATTACAAATGTAAAATTAATTCCATGACTTACAGCACTGTACACCAGCTGTCTTACTCATTACAATGTGACCTAGATTCTAATGGTTATTTTTATGATGTAACAATTAGGGCATCACATTGGCAGCAAATCTATACAACACACACTTGACATGCATACCGTATGCATTCACTGTTTGGAATGGCCCAGTAGTCCCTGGGATTACTAATAACATCATTGACCACAGACCCAGATACAGCTACTTGCACTGTAAATATTCAATATTACAGGAGATGGAACACATCTACGATCCATGAAAATCTAATCATCATATCCTCATTTGCACAATGGACCAAAGTTTCTATGTAGCTAGCCAAGTCTGCATTTCATGCTAGGCATGTGCTGTGCTTTCACTAACAATTTTTACTGTTACAAAATATTGAGTTCAGCTTGTACTGTTTCTGTCTTCTGCTACTGAAGATCACAGAGGAGATGTCATCTTCACCAGATAATAAAATTGTCAGATGTAGTCATCCACAACATCTGTACAGGTATTTTATTCTTTATAGCCAGTTTTCCCTTGATATCTGTAAGTCATTTCACACCTATGACTTATTTATTGCTTAAGTATTAGCAGTTATTTGTCTTTTTTGCCACTATCACTCATACGATATAAACGTAGTTATGTTAATTGAAAGTTAGACTGTTTTTTTTCTTTTTACACATAAAACTTTAGGAGAAGGGAGATTGTGATTTCAAATAAAAGCATGTGCTATTGTCGTTAACCTTTGGGGTTCACTTAATAGATGTGTTCAATGAGTTGGTCAAATTTTTAAAGAGCGAGAGAGAATACATATTTGCACTACAAATACAACTGTGCCTTTATTTGCATAACCAAATGTTATAGTCAAATATCCCTTTCTCATATAAGTACCCCAGTTTCTTTGAGCAATGTGAATAGTTTCATGTATTTATATTAAGTGATCCTCTGAGCCAAGTACCAGGTGAAAATCTAAAAGTGACAAATGGTAACAGAACAAAAAATTTCTTTTTTCTTCATTGTTAGTTTAGACAGTCATCCTCAACACTAAGTCTCATAAATCCATATATCTGAGTGTTCCTCTTTTATTTTTTTTTTGAAAGAAATTTCGATTTTGCATCTGTCACTCATTCTCACTTAGGAGCACTGCTCCACACAATTTATTTATGCTATTCTCATCACCACACAGCCCTAAAATTTTTAGGGAATCTCTTCTCATAGCACTCTGTGAGGTAAGACAGTCAACAGAAACATGAAAAAAGGAAAAGGATTATGGCATTAATTTCACACGCCTTTATTCACAAGGCAAGTTAAGCTATCAGTTTCAGTTAGCAGTTTAGGTTGTCTGCATGGCCAGGGACACTGATAAACACTGCTGGACAGTGGTTCAGACCTTCAGTGAGGGCTGCTGTGTAGATTACTTCCCAGTTCTGCCAAGAAGGACCTGGGAGTCTTGGTGGATGACAAGTTGATCATGTGCCAGGAGCGTGCCCTTGCGACCAGGAGTCAGTGGTACTCTAGGGTGCATTAGGAAGAGCATTGCCAGCAGGTCAAGGGAGTTGATCCTGCCCGTCTACTCAGCCCTGGTGAGGCCACATCTGGAGTGTCCAGTTCTGGGCTCCTCAGTACAAGAGACACAAGGATCTACTGGAGAGCGTCCAGAGGAGGCCACAAAGACGATTAGGGGTTTGGAGTATCTCTCCCATGAGGAAATCCTGAGGGAGCTGGGCCTGTTTAATCTAGAGAAGACTGAGAGGGCATGTTGTCAATACTTGAAAGTATCCCAAAGGTGGGTGCCAAAAGGATGGTGCCAGACTCTTTTCCTTTGTTCCCAGTGGCAGGATGAGAAAAAATGGATGTAAACAAAAACACAAGAACTTTCACCCTAACATAAGGAAGAACTTTACATTGAGGGTAGCAGAGCACTGGAACAGGCTGCCCAGGGAGTTCATAGAGTCTCTCTCTCTGGAGATTCTTAAAACCCACCTGGACACATTCCTGTGTGACCTGTTCTAGGTGACCCTCCCTTCACAGAGGTTTGGACTAGATGATCTCCAGATGTCCCTTCTAACCCTAATGATTCTGTTATTCTGTGTTTCTGACTGCAAATACAACATACTCCATCCATCTGAGTATTGACTTTGGATGAAATGGTATTGCAAGGCATCTCTGTTGGCACTGCATAATGATGTGTGGGAAAGTAAAGCAAACCCTAGATTACCACCTTGAAGTAGGTATTTAAGCATGAGGAGGTCTGCTGTTGTTTTGAACAATTTCTCTGGCCTTAAGAGGCCTCTCTCTGTCCTGTCCTGTCTTGTCTTTCAGACCTCTGTGACTATTTCCAACACCTTTAGAAATAAGACAAATAAGATGCCTATATTTGCTCTACTGAGTGGTTTCCTGGAGTTAAATGTGCTGAATTAGTGAATTTCTTGAAATAACAAAAATAGTCTAGATAGGATGGGGGAATTGAAATCTTACCTTTGTACCTAATCAGTGAACTGTATTTCCATACCTGATTCTCATTTATAACATCCAAAATTTCTTTATTACTCTACCTAGGAGTAATACTCCTAAATAGGTCATTTAATCTCTCAGGAAGTTTTGATTACTTGAACGAGCTCCTACAACAGAATAATTTCTTACCTCTTGCCATTTTGTTCTCATGTATTATCAGTCTGTGCTGTAACAGCTCTATCTAGAGAAAACAAAGAATAAATGAGATAGATCTGTGCTCTACACATTCCCCTTTTTTACTCGCTTTACCTGACCTGAAGACTCGGGATTTTTCAGCCTTGGATTTAAATGCAACTAGATTAAATTACTTCTATAACTTAAAAGATAATAGTGCTGAAATAAATGCACTAATATGAAAACTGGATGACAGTGCATTTGAAAAGAGCTAATTTTTTTCCATTTTGCCTCTGATTTTTTTTTAAGAATAAAATTACTAATCCCATTGAGAAGATCAAAGCTTACATTTATAATTATTATTTCATCTAATAGTTACAGAAATAAAATGTGTACTTAGGATGGTACCAAAGAAAATCAAAAGGCACATTTCTTGACAGTGGAGAATAGAATAACCATAGATGTAGAAGAAGAAATAGACTGGAAATTAGAGCAAGGAGGTATTAGGGCTGTTGCAATATAATTCAGTGGTGATTTAGTTTACAGTTAGAAATAAACAGGCCAGAAGGGGCAGAAAGAGCAATCGATAAAATCCATGTTATGGGAGGTGGGGAGTGGTTTCTCCCAGATAATAAATGAAAAATCTATTCATGCTTTTTAAAATTATTTGTAGCTCCAATCATCAGGGGGTTTTTTTTGATTAACACCATTGATAATAGTAAAAGTAATAGCCTAGACAAAAGTGAAATCTTAACACAAATTACCTCAGTCCTTTGGTCCATATGTAACTACTTTTGTGATGCTGCTCTGACCTATCAACTGCTGAAAAAAGTGCTCCACATTCTATTCAACTAAGTAAAAATTACACAATACATTTAAAGGTCTTTTTGTTCCTCAGATGTAAATAATTTTATTTCATTGACTTTACTGCATATATGTTATGTTCATCCATAAAATAGAAGTAAATTTTCATTAGAAACATAAACATTTAAATTTGAGTTTCTATTTTAAATTTGCATGATCAAACAAGCTTGTGGAAGAAAAAATATAAACCAAAATTAAAATATTGACACAGGAAAAAGAAATAAAAATATTTCCCATCAAAATGAAATAATATAACGTTCTGGGGAAAAAACTCATTTTCCAAGAAGTCTCTTCTAATAGGTTTCTGAAAAAATTTTTAGAACCTAACCATATGATAATACATATATGCTAGGACTCTTTTTTTTGAAAATAATTACTCCAGTCCAGTACTACATAGTGCAATGAGAAATGCAAAAAAAAAAAAAATGAAGAAACCTTGTGTCAGGCATCCTTGTAACAATCATTAATTCTACTTTCAGCCACTATTTCACAGGAACCAGTCTGCTGTAGTTAGAGGATGTCTGAAAAATAAAAACATTTAACCAGATTAATAAATTTTTTCCATATGCGGACATACTTGATGAGTACACGGTAAAACTCCTGTTATCTTGGTGACAGGAGCTGTTTAAGTCCACTAACTCTATGTAGTAAATTTCAGGCCAGAATCATGCAGTATAACACGAGAAATTTGGGATTTAGAGGTATTATCTAAGCTATTCAAATTTATCATAAAATATAGTAAATATTAATATTCCAGTAACAAAGGATAGAAAAAAATATTATTTCAGCAAGTTTCTGACTGTCCTTCTCATGCACCTGAAAAGGTTGAAAGATGTAAGACTGCTTTCTTAGTTCCATACTTCATAAGACAATCAGGTAAAATATTTTTGCTTAGTATTTATAGAGCCAAATCCTGTGGGTTTCTACACGTTCCTAGGAACAGCTGGCAGACAACAGTGTGCTTACACATTCTTTTATTATTTTAAACACACTTAAAGACTAAAAAGGTTTAGAATACACAAACACTAATTTTGCAATACGTATCCTTCGTTTACTTTCTTTGAACTCTTCCATTTGACTGCTGTGATTTACTGAACACCATGGCTACAGCATGATTTGGGAAGACGTCTTTGCTAGAAGTTTTCCATGTAAGCAGTAAGGAGGTGCTGTCTTTAGCAGTAGTTCAGGGACAGTAAATTAAGGTGGAGACTCCAAAGAATATTTTTTAGGCATATAGACTGATTTTAACTCTGATGATGATAATAATCTTTATATGAAGATATAAATACATTAATTTATTTGCACTTACTCTTCTGCTTTATCTTCTATCTCCATGTGATATATTCCTTTGAGGAAATACTCCATCAAGCTTTCTAGGTGGACTCCAAGGCCAATGGTACCTGGCACCAGAGTGAAATTTCCTATGGGTAGCTTAGTGGTAGCAGTAAATGCTTTTTGAAAGCTGTTAGAACATAACCAATACCAGTTTCTTATTGTCCCATCAAGGCTAAAGGGGTTCACCATGCCAGACATGAAGAAAGCAAAATATATACAGTTCACTTACATGTGGTGAAATTATAATCTTCCATTAGAAGGGACTGGAAGAAAATGTGCTTGTTCCCTGTTTCATTAAAACCTTTACTTTTGTGTTAGCACCCAATCCTGTATCATGGTTGGTTCTACAATGCCATACTGCAAAGAGGAGATGAGTGAAGCCTTCAGTGTGTGAAGTATCAACACAAGCTAAGTAAAAAGCATGTGTGAACTGAGATTCCCATGAGGTAAAATGTCATGCCCAGAATGTACGAATAAAATTTGAAAGACTATATAATAATTTAATTCTGTTAAGAAATAATTATTTCATTTTTGCATAGCCAACTGTCATAACGCTGTTGATTGGTAGACTTTTTTTATACCACATGACCCCAATAAAAATTTTATTGCATTTTCATGTACTGTGACATTTTAGGAAATCTAAGCAATCGTATAATCTTAGAATCATTTGCATTGGAAAAGACCTTTAAGCTTTTTGAGTCCAACCATTAACTCAGCACTGCCAAGGACACCACTAAATGATGCCCTTAAGTGTTACATACACAGGTCTTTTAAATGCCTTGAGCGATAGTGACTCCACCACCTCTCTGGGCAGCCTGTTCCAGGTTCCCTTTTAGAGAAGACATTTTTCCTAATATCTAATCTGCTACAGCATGAGTCTGATTAAGTTCTTGCTGGTCTTTGGCACTTCTAATTTTCACCCTCCATAATCTCATGATAAACTTGCAGGCCCCTGAGTTGGCTGCCCCTTCACACAAAGGTAATAAACTCTCCTAAATTTCTCCGGAGTTCGAGCCAAAGCCCTCTCTTCAACCAGGCCAGTCTTGTTCTGTGATGCCTTGTCTTTTGAACACATGGGAATGCTCCTGTACCTTGAACATTTCCTTCTTGAAGAATGTCCAGTCTCCCTGAACTCCTCTGCCATTCTCAACTGCTTCACAAGGAGCTCTACAAACCAGTCTCCTAAACGTGTAAAAAGTCTGCACTTCGGAAGTCCAAGGTAACAGTTCTGCAGACCCTGCTTCTTACTTCTTGAAGAACTGAAAACTATCATTCTGTGATTGCTGTGTCCAAGATGACCTCCAACCATCACATCACCCATCAGTCCTTCTCTGTTCACAAACAGCAGGTCCAGTGGGGTACCTTCCATAGCTGACTTCCTCACCAACAGTGTCATAAGTTTCACAGAAGTTAAATGATGTCACTAAGAGCTGTACAAAATTATGGCACAAAATTAACAATAACTTATAGCAACAAATACTTCCAAGTCCATCCCCTCAGGGAATGTTACCATTCATGAAAATTACTCACATAGTAACACATTTTCATTGCTTGTGGACAGGCTATTAAAACCTTACTCATTAAAATCCAGTAGAAAGCAAGTAATGGCATGAGAACTTTGTAATATTTAAGCATTCATTGTCTCAAATATAGTGTGGTTAACAAGCATGTGTGAAGTACATATATGCTGTTTTCTTTGTGAAATTCAAAAAAAAAAAAAAGATAAACAAATGATCCCAATTGATTCAATTCAAATAATTCCTTCCATGCAGTAACATCAGGTGGGTAGAAAAAAAAAAGAAACACTTGTCAATGAAAAGACAAGAATTAGAAGAAAAACACCCATAATCATTTTAGATGCCACATTTTATTCAATTGCTGTGAGCTCTGAATGGAAACAGGTTGTTATTAAAAAGAGGTGAACGAATGGAGCTTAGATACTGTATAAATGAACCATCAGTTATGCTCTGTCACATTTTCCCATTACTTAGCTCATGTTTGCCATAGAACTTATTTCTTTGCTGATTTTTTTCTATGTCTGTGGTTTAGCTGCACAAATTTAAAAATATAATACCAAGTAACAAGTTTGATTTCTACACATATTTGACTTACTAATTGTTTACTAAATGAAGCTTAAAGGATAAAAATTATATTTTCATGCCAGTGGTTATAGTTTAAGCTCTCCAGCTTGTATTCTTATTGTCACTGAACATACTGTAAAATTATTTAAAATATTTTTGATAGTCTATTGTACTCACAGAACTGAAGTGTTAAATCCATTAGGCAATTGGAAATTGGTTTGCGTCAGCCATAACTACTTGTCATCTTCATACATAATCTTCTCAGGAAATCAATACAATACAAGCAGATTTCTAGCTATTGATCTAAACCACTTTACATATAAGGAAACCTGATTCTGATAAATGATAGTATGAAAGGAAGAGGATGTGTAATTTGCTGTCATTTGACAGCTAGCATCTATATCATTCCTCTACTTACAAAACAAAGCAGGTAATTTTTCAAATGTGTTTGAAAGACTATCTGGTATTTTAATGCCTGTGGATATTAAGCAAACTGGTGTGCATTGCTGTACATAACCTCATAGCTCATGTCATTGACCCTGTGAGCACCAGAGATCTACTGGCATGATTCTTGTGCAATAGTTGGTGGGCACCCTCTTAGATTGAAAGCTCATCCTTTTGTCAATACTGAGGTCTTTCAAAAAGTTATAGAAAGGCTGAAGTGACTTAAACTGTCAGCTGTGTTTTCAAGTAACCTGTCAAAAAGGCAGATACCATCAAATCAAGCTTTGAGGATTTTACTGTTGAATGTACAATGATTACAGACAGAAAAAAAATATATTGACAGTGTCTAATTATGACAGACTTTGATTTCCAAACTACATTACTTTCAATTTTTTGTATCCTGAAGATGACAAGACTTTGATTTCTTCCTCTCTCAAAAGTTTCACACTGATGGTAAGTAATTACTGTAAACTGGAAGATGAATTCTCATTAAGACCTTTCAGATTTCATTAACTGTCACCAAAATCAAGAAAGGGAGAAGGAGAGACTAGTTTATAGCTGGCAGACTTTGGGTCTACCCAGTGTATGCTTCAAAAAGGTTGACTTTTGAAAGCATGAGGTTCTGGGGCGTTCTGCCAAATAGTCTTCTCTGTAGTACAATAAAAACTTCAGCTGCTGTTACTGGATATCAAAGACTGTTCCAAAGCCAGCGTATTCCTGAAGCAACACGTCCTCCATTCTTAGCTGACAGATCTCTTTTTTTCAGTCTTGAGCATTTAAAATAGCCTAAATATTACTTCCCTGAATAATCGTACTGATTTTCCACATAAATATAAGTGCATACTTCCCCTTATGCAGTACATCTATGGATTTTTCCCTGACAGCAGGATAATTCACTGGGATTCAGGGCTTATGGCTTTGAACAGACATTTCCAGAGCTCTTCCTCTGAAGACTCTCATCATCCATGAGAAAAGAAACCTAGCAATCTCAGGAGTCCAGGTGTTGTAGTCTGATGAAAATCAAATCCATTTAAGTGAAAAAGGTTAACTATCTTTTAAAGTACCATAAATTAAATGATATTAAGATTTTAATAAGTCATCATAAAGGTGTTGTATAAGTATTTGTATTCTTTAAGTACTGCAATGCTACATCAGTTTTCAGGAAACTGTGTAAATAGCAAATGTGAAATCAGGGAATTCAGAAGAATATGTATTTGGCAAAATATACAACAAAGCTATATTAAACCACACTTGAAAAAATGTGTGGAAGACCCCATGTTTTAAAAGAATGTAAATGTGCATTTGAGGAAAAAAAAAAAAAAAAACACCTTGACTTCAATCACAGGTAGAAAGGTTATCTGAGTAAGTAAACAGTCCATGTATAAAGAGGCTGTGTAGAAACAGGTAGAATCCAGAATAAGCATTTTATTTAAAACATAAACTGCAGAATAGCCCATATTAAAGATTATGAACCACCTTAAACTGAATATAAGCGTTACAAACCCCACTTAATTTTGCATATGCCTCTTCTCTTCTGTACTGTCATTTTTAGATCCAGTACTAGCTGTGATATAAGCAATTTTTGTTATTATTATTAAATGGATTTCTTAAGTATCTTGTTGAAAAATTTGTTGGTTGTGATCATCTGGTCTATTTAGGCTCCTCTGAAAGCTGATGTATAAATCTGGCTGAAACACAGGAACTTTATACCTGGTTAGCAACATGGGGACTAAGACTAAAGAGTTCACAACCCATATGGGTCCTGCAGATTAAATGCAGATTTAATCCTGATTCTGCTGTGAATGTAGGATTTTGAGCATGAAGCCACAATGTTGGTGGCTTCAGTGAAACCTTTGTCACTTATTTATATTCAGTTTCTTGACCACCCAGAAAGGCGATATCCAGAGATATGCTGGATGGTACAGTATAGCCAAGAAATTGTTTCATTTTTAAAAGTTCTGATTTCTCAGTCTCTGCTTCTTCTTCAATTTGGTGATTCCCAGGAAAAAATTATAATTTTTTAGTAAAATAGCATAAACACTATTAAAAATATAAAAAGAAAACAAAGTGACAGTTTTTAAAAGTGTCTTTGTGCCTTGCATTGTCCTTGCAAAACTGTTGTCTTAATCCACTTTTCCAGTCACAATTGTTTTAGCCCTTAACAGGACTTCCCTCGTTTCTTCCACTTAAACTTGATTTTCCCTTAATAGTTGAAGGACGCTTAGACAGCATCACATTAATTTCAGTGGACATTGAGTTTTATCTAATTCAGCAAGCCAGCCTTTGTTAATTAGGCCTCACAGGGCGAGTGATTGTAAAGAACATCTCTAACTGTCACTGATCAATACCCACAGCAGAAACAGTTCTAGCAGTCAATTACTTGTGTTTCTGAGAAGGAAGAAGAGTCCTATTCTTGTTAACTCCCTGCACTTTTTTGAAATTGCAAGGCCCCTCAGCCTACCTTTCTACCAGGTTCAACCAGATGCATACAAATTTTATTTCTTCCTCCTAATGCTGAGGCAGATTCATTGGCAACAAAGTCCTTTGCAGCCCAGCAATGTGCTTTAGAAACTTCCTGTGCTTCTAAAACCATGAGCTTCACTGTTAGGAAAGTCAACACTCCAACAACGCCAACAGAGATTCACTGTTTAGGCCTAGAGACATGGGCTCTGTTTGATTAGGTCCCAGAAGAATAAGTATATGGAAAGCAATTTAACATAATGCTGCACTGCAATCCTTCAAATATAAAGAGAGAGTAGGGAGAAAAACAGATCACAGCTATTAGCATTTCCTGGTCATTTATTTTAGTGAGGATATATAAATAGGTATGCATTTGTATATAAATTAGAACTTCAGGCATCTCCAATGAAAATATTCCTTTCTTCCCTCTAGAACCTGTTTTTTAATAAGTTCCTGTTCTTCTCTGGGAAGATTAAGAAGTTGTCATTCTTGTCATTGAAGACTTAGGGTTAAAAACACCTGACTTCCTAAAACTATCACTGAGTTGTTTTAATACATGATAAACAGCTAATCACTCCAAAAGAAATGGGCGGGAAAATGTTTTCTCTGTTTATGAGAAAGTGTTGAGAATTTAGGAATCTTCTCATTGTACATCATGCATTTTCAAAACCAATTGGTGACATCCCGAAGTGAAGAAGTGTAAAGAGACTGGGTCTTCACTTATACACTGTAATGCATAAAACTGAATTTAACAGCGGAATGATATTTTCTTTTTTTCCTATAGGTCTCCTTTGTTGCCTCCTCTAAACAGCTGTTATTAAAGGCATACAGAAAAACATAGCCTGTTCAGTTTAGGTGAGAGATTTTATGTTCTGTTGCAATATTCAGTGTAGTTACTAGGAGAAAATCTAAACTTCCAGTGCAAGTTTGGATGTTTACATGTGAGTGTGTCCAAGTGCCTTGAAAAGTCAAAGGATAGCTAACCAATACACCTACTGACTTTAGAGCACAATTCAGCCATGAGACAATCCAGTTGCCTGTTGTCTGTTACTCATCTCTCACTCATGTCTCTTTAGCCTTTTTTCCCAGTCTGGTATCACCCTCCCCCTACCACTGGAATGATCAACTATCTCTGATAAATCCCTCAAGATAATTTTCTCTGAGAATCCTCTCAGCCATTTATATGTAATTTTTAAAAAATTATATTACAAAGAACTAGAAATATATATAATTCTTTATAATTTTTCCTTACAGATTATCTTTATTATGCCTATTAGAGACCCTAACCTATGCATGTCATAGAAGAGCTTGTGTCATCATTGTACTAGGTTTTAGATGAAAAAAAAAGAAAAGAAAATTGGAGACTGTTATTTAAATTATCAGTTGTTCTAGCAGCTCTAACCAAAGCATTTTTTTAAGAAAAAAAATAAGCTGTTCAGCTGTTCATACTTGTGAGATTTATTAAAAAGTATTTTTTTGCAAATGAAATGATCTGCCTCTGTTTTATCTCTGTTTAACTTAAGACAAGGGTGGTTTTTTCTTTTTCTCAATGGTTGAATCTCGCAAATACCTATGATGTTGCAAAGAAATGCTTCCCTTATTTTACATGCCAACAACACCAATTAGTCCTAAACGTTAACACAACCCCATCCTTCAAAAACTTGAAACAAAATGACAGTTCTCAGCAATTAAACACTATATTGAAAAGTACCTGTAAAGAACTCTAAGCAAGCAACTTATTTTTATACTGTACATTAAATGTTTCAAATCCAAGTTGACCTTAAATTGCAATGCACTATTACAATTGCAAGCAGAGATATTACACTACTTACAATACTTACTGAGACAGAATACATGCTCTTGAGAGCCTGAGAGATTTTAAAAATTCTTTGCCAAGTCACTGCTGGCATAAAAAGTTATCCTAAAAAAAGAACCAAAAGAGACTGTTATTCATTATGATAATGAGCAGAGGTTTTGACGATAGTGTCAAATGTTTCACACCTAATATAAAAGTTTCTGTAATTCCTCCTTTAAAACAAATCTAATTGTACAGTACTGTTGTTATGCAAATTACATCTATTAAAAGCACCATTTGCGACTCCAATACAAAATCTTAATACACAAAGAAGTGAGAAAAAAAATGTTGTATTATGTTCCATTATGTCTTAGAAGTTCACAGCGTGGTAAAAGCAAAAAAAAGGTATTCTAAGTCATTGTAATTTGAAACAATATATTCTTTTTACAGTTTCAAGAACATTAGGACCAGAAAATTAATATAATAAATAGGAAAACACAAATAATTCATAGTGATTGTGCAAAATTGATTCCTTGGCATTCAGTTTTGTGTATGAGACAATATACACATTATGACTGGAAAAGCATCCCAGTACAATTATGAAGTACTGAGATCTTAGAAAGATTGTTTGCATCTAGCCACAGATAATACAAGCTTAATTGTAAGATGTCTGCTTCAAATCGAAAAGGAAAATTTTTAAACATAGATTTTCTATAAATAAATATGTAATAAATAAATATATGCATTCAAAACAATAAAGGAATTTTCATACCATTTGAAAATAAGATTTTGGGAATATAAATATGGTAGAATAGCTGTTATTTTAATCAGGTCTCATAAATGATCAGAGCACTGTGACATGAGCCATCATAGCTTTTAAAATACTGAAATAAAATGTGTAGAAACTACACATCCTAAAACCCCAGCCCACTACCCAAGAATTTTTTCTAAAGTGATTCTGACTTTCTAAATGCATAAACAATACATATAAACTTTCAGCAGTATGGCCCAGAACCTGTGTAGCACTCTTGTCTATTCTTAGTTGCCCTGGGTTCCAAGAAACTAATTCTGAAAATTTTTATAAGGCAACAAATGCCTTTTATGGGTGACTAAATCAAAGTAGATAATAACAATAAAAGGTTTGCACAAAGTAAATCTAAAACCCGTGAACATTTTAACAGGACATCAAAAAAAGAAAATTCAATGAACATGAAAATCTGCCACAATCGTTTCCTTGTCTTTGAAAGCAGAGTTTAAAGGTTCAAACAGCAAATCATCATTCAGCAGAAAGGTCTGTGTGGAATGATTTGTCTGACAAATCAGAGAGTAAGTAAGGGTGCTGGCAAGAGTGGAAACAGCACAGAGGTTTGGCTCTGATCAAAATAGATGATGTCTCATTGGAAATGGGCCTTGTTTTCAGGGAAGGTGTGCTCCTGCAGCCCATGGAGGACCACAGGTCTGCAGAGATCCGCCTGCAGCCCGTGGACGAGACCCATGCTGGAGCCGGTAGGTGTCTGAAGGAAGGCTCTGACCCCTGTGCAAAGCCTGTGCTGGAACAAGCTCCTGGTGGGACCCACAGACCCATGGAGAGAGGATCCCACACAGGAGCAGGTTCCTTGAGACCCATACTGGAGAAGCCTGTTCTTGAAGGACTCCATGGAAAGGAAGCCATGCTGGAGCAGCTAGTGAAGAACTGCAGCCTGTGGGAAGGATCCATGCTGGAGAAGTTCACGGAGAACTGTCTCCTGTGTAAGAATTCTTGTCCCTGAGCAGCAGCAGACAAAACCTGTGATAAACTGACCATAACCTCCATTCCCTGTCTCCCTGTGCCACTGGGGGAAGAAAGTAGAGCCTGGGAAGGAAGAATGTGTGGGGGTAAGGTGTTTTTATTATTTGTTTTACTTCTCATTATCCTGTTCTGATTTTAATTGGTAAAAAATTAAATTAATGTCCCCAAGTTGAGCCTGTTTTGCCCCTGACTATATTTGATGAATGATCTCTCACAGTGCTTATCTTGACTCATAGACTTTCATTACATTTTATCTCTCCTGTCTAGTTGTGGAGGCAAGTGATAGAGAAACTTAGGTGGGTATCTGGCCCTCCAGCTGGGGTCAACCCAGAGCTTAAGGCATTATGATTAAAAAAAAAAAGTAATTACCACTGACTTCTTTATAGTATGGTATTATCTTTCATGGAATCATGCATAAAAAGATCAGAAAATTACTATCACAGGTCCAAGTAGCTGACCAATTGTGCTAAGATTCAACAACAATACTTATATAAAGAAAATGTAGTCTTCTAGTTGAGAACTCAGCATTTGTTCTCTGATAAAAAATATAATTTGCAGAGATGTTAATAAAGAATCATATGTGGTCTGTAACTATGAAGACATACTGCATGAAAAGCATCTTATTGCCACTATCACTTCATTGCATTACTTTCTTCTCTGAGGACATAGCAACTTATTTCTCCACCTGCTACTGTTTATACTGGATTTAAACTATAGAATGTCCAATTTAAAAACAAGAACATTGCAAATAGGTACTAATTTTATTAAAATAACTGAAATTGTCATCTTTCTTTTTATAAGATTGTGTAAAAAGAACATAGAATATTTTTCATTAGAGTAATATCCTCAAGTAAGGATTTATCTTTCAATGTTATTCATGATTCTACATTAGCCAAAAAACTTGTCATAAGTAATTATTATCTACTCCACATAGCTTTGATCATCTCAGATGTTATAAGAAAACTAAGTATACATTTTTTATCCTTGATGTTATTTTTTACATTGTTTTTGCTTTAAACCATTTTCGGAAGTTACTAATATTCATTGGAAAATATGCCATGCAAATAGACAAACCTTTGTCATTTTCTTCAATAATATTTAAGAAAAATACAGTGCAACAAACACTTACAATGGAGCAACAAGATTATTTTGAACAGTTCTTGAAACTCAGCAGTTCCAAATGCACACATTGAGCAAATTCTAAATAAGGTTGACAGAGTGGAGAAAGGTCTGCAAAGATTATCAGTCTGATGACCTTGTTTACACTTTTCTTTCCTCCCAAAATATCTGTGATGTATGGAGTTAGTAATACAATATAATATTTTGCCCTTATGCAGCAGTTTTCATCTGAGGTGTCAAAGAAGTTTACCAACATACAATTCATCTCTAACATTGCTTCAGTAAATCTTGTTCCACTCAATTACTTAAGGTGAACGCAGCCTCATATCTACTTCATAGCCACAATGAATGGAAAACAATGCATGAAGGTATTCTAGGATGCAGCTGCGCCTCTAAATGCACTGTCAACTATATCTGCATATTCCCAAGAAATATTTATCTATTCCATTTTATTATGCATGTATGTTTCCTGTCAAATACTTTACTACATCACTGGATAAGGTAATTTGCTGATTAACTAGTTTTTATTAGGAGGTTTTACTTAAATGTCAAAACTAAATACCTCTTGGAGTGATTGAGTTCAACAGCTACTTCTGTCTACTTTGAACATGAAAAATAATTAATTACTCTTATTTTAACACCCCTTTAGTTTATTTAAAACTGTTACATCCTATTTTGGTCTTTTGTTTCCTAAACTTCTGTTGATCATTCTTTTCGTTTTCCTAGATGTTTCAAATTGTTGGTGTTGTGGTTTGACCTGACCAAATGCCAGGAATCCACAAATGCCTCTCTCTCAGTCCTCTGCAGCTTGACAGAGGAGAGAAAATATAATGAAGGCTTCATAAGTTGAGGTAAGGTCTGGGAGAGAGATCACTCATTAAACACCATCATGGGCAAAACAGGCTCAACGTAGAGATACTAAGTAAATTTATTACTAACAAAATCAGAGCAGGATAATGAAAAGTAAAGAAAGCCCTTAAAAACACCTTCCCCCCCAAACCCTCCCTCCCACTGACAGCACAGGGAGAGAGGAAGCAGGGGTTTACAGGTCAGTTCATCACCTGTGGCTTCTCTCACTGCTCAGGGAGAGGAGTCCTTCCCCTGCTGCACTGTGGGGTCCCTCCCATGGGAGACAGTTCTCTGCAAATTTCTCCAGTGTGGCTCCATCTCATGAGCAGCAACTCCCTGCGAACTTCAGAAACCTGAGTCCCTCCCACAGGCAAACAGTCCCCCCAAAACTGCTGCAGTGTGGGTAACTCTTCCGTGGGGTGCAGTCCCCCAAGGACAGGCTGCTCCAACCTGGAAGCAGGGGCCCTCTCTCTCCACCAGGTCTCCCACTGGATCACAGCCTCCTCCAGGCATCCACCCACTCTGGCATGGGCACCTCCCCCACGGGCTGTGGGTGGATCTCTGCATCCCATGTGGACCCATGGGCAGCAGGGGGACAACCTGCTTCACCATGGCCTGCAGAGGCATTTCAGCTCCAGCACCTGGAGCATCTCCTCCCCCCTGCCTTCTTCATTGACCTTGGTGTTGCCATGTTGTTTCCCCTCACATAGTGTCACCTGCTCTTCTGTGGCTGAAATTAAAACTGCATGCCAAACTGTTTTCATTTCTTCTTAAATATGTTTTCACAGAGGCATTACCAACATCTCTCATTGGCCCAGCCTTGGCCAGTGGCATGTCCATCTTCAGAGGCATCAGGAATTGGCTCTGTCTGATGTGGTGGAAGCTTCTAGCAGCTTCTCACAAAAGCCACCTCTGTGGCCTCCCCACTACCAAGAACCAGGCCATGAAAAACCAACACAGTTGACCTTTAGGCTTCTTCAAGTATTCAGCCCAATCTTGGTACATTATATATTTTTCAATAATATTTGTATCTGTATATGTATGTATCACCTGATATTTGTTTCTACACAACAGCATGATATTGCTAATGCTGCAAATTACTATAACCATTAGATTGTTTTCTATTAGAAAGATCCTGACATGTAAGTGGTAACTACCCTGACTAGATAACCATTTTTATACACTTTCAGAAGTCTAATCTAATGTTTCTGAAACCAATAACTGTAACTATTCTGTTTACCTCTCTTAGTACCCAAGGGTAATTTAGTAACATTGAGATGATTTGAGGTCTTTTAACTTACCTGAGTGTTTCTTACCAATTTGCTTTGCATGTGTGGCTCAGGCCCGTCATTGATCACAGCTGAAAGTAGTCTCAGGAAAAGTAAAAACTCACTCAACCTTTTGGCCACTCAGCAGAATCTTCAGCTACTTTACATCTTCACTGCGTAATGAACTATCTCTTGGGTTTTTTTCCTCAAATACAGTAAGAATGCCCTTTTGGTTCTCTTGTGATGTCCTTGGCTAGAAGTACCTTATTTTGTGCCTCAGCCTTTCTAATGTTGCTAACATTTTGTTATTGTTCAATTACTATATATTCTTCACCTTTCATTACATCTATTTAGAAATTTTATTCCTTTAGTCATTTAGCCTACTACCTAATTTTTCTCAACTATTTTTTTATGGCTTCAGGTCATGCAAGATCCTGTGCTTAACTCCATTTAATCTCATTATATGTCCTATCATTCTTCCTCACAGTGACAGAAACAACTGTAGCCAATTTCCTGCTAAGCAGGCTTATTAACAAAAACTAACAATGGAGCAATCAAGGTTCCTAACAGCTAGCTAGCTTATTCCCAGGGAGAAGAACCCAACCCACACTAGATACCTGAGCAGGATCGATTGGTCAGAAACCCAGATTGCTGGGGAAGTCACCTTTTATACCCCTCCCGGGAGCACCATCCCCCTCCCGAGGGTCTTGGAGACAACTTGATTGGTGTTTGTTGGCTTGTTGTCCAGGTGATTGGTTCATTCAAATAGCCAAGGTAGGGGCATCAAGTGATTGGTGAAGTCCTGGTCGAATCCGAGTCTTCAGGTTATCCCCTTATGCTAATCACAGTTGACCCCCTTCTTCTAGAAAGTTCTCACTTCCCTTCCTGTCAATCAACTCCAGGCCTAGTACTAATACAAGAAAAAAACCTAAAACTAATTAGCCCCATTTCCCAAGTTAAGTACACAAGCAGATTTAACAGTTACCCAAATAACAAAATACCCCTTAACCATTTAACAGTAACTTGGAACCAATTAGCCATTAACTAACAAACAAATTAGTCACAGAGGGAAACTTTTATCATGGAGGACTACAAAAGTCAACCTTCTACCGTCATTTATAACAACAGCAATTCCTTGTCTTTCTGTTCTTAATACTGCTTTTTAAGGAATCATTGACTCTCTAAAACACCTCATTTCTTAGACTTTTTTCCTAGGGGACCTTGCATGCCAGAGTTTCTTTGACTCTGCAGAAGTCTATTGCTCATTGTCACTAGTTTGCTATTTCTTTCATTCCTTTATAAGGATGAGGAATTTTTTAATTTCAAAATTATTCTCATTGAATTTACTTATACTAAAAAATTTCGAAAATTTTTCCCCAGTGATTTTAGTTAAGCCTATGAAAACAATATTTTTAGCCTCCATTTCTCTTGTTTCAGACTATAAAAGGAATATTAATGCATTTTGAACATTAGGCTTGGGTTGTACCCATATAGACAGAAATACTCCTAGAAATGTGTATCTGTTCAGCTGAGAAGACCTTCATACTCCGGACAGCATGACACACTTGTGTAAATGGAGGAATTGATGCTTGTCTTTAAGACAGCCTCCTGTAAGCTGCCAGGTGTTCAGTTACCTGCCTTGCTATTTCTGCCACCTCTGGACAGGTGTCTTGGACAACCTGGGGTGCTGGTTCAAATGGCAGGAGGTGCATATCTGAAAGGGACTGAGTTAGTATATCACTACACTGAGTAGATGTCCAATAGCAACAGTAGGAATGCAGACACCTAGCTCATGTAATACTTAATCACGTGCTGACAACAACATTATAAGTGTATGAGCCTCATCCATTGCCTCCCATTGCACAATTTAGCTGCAGAAACTTAAGTAATCAACCTGGTATTAATTCTGGTTCCTTTGCCTGCTGACCTTCAGCTTCTGCCTCAGAAGGGCAGGGTAGTTCCTATGCTATGTTTAACAGTGAAATGCTGCTGCCTCACACATAGCAGACTGGCTTCAATGGCACTGGATACAGATATTTTGGGAAATTTATTTATTACTTATTAAGAGAGATAAATCTGTCCATTAGTCTTCACCACACCAAGTAAATTCTAATATTGATTATATATTAAGGATTCTACTTCTTCCTATAACTGTTCCTCATCCTTTTCTATTGGTAAATAAAGAGCTAAGGTTGGCAGCAAATTTACTGATTAACCCTTATCTTCCTCATCTTATAATCAAAATGACTATACCTCTTGGCTTGTAGACCTTTGTCCAGAATTCTGTAGGGCTTATTGCAGTATTTCCTTATCTGTTACAATTTTTATTATCTCCTCATTGGGTTCATCTGTAGTTCTGAATGGTGCAGCACAAAGAGGGAATGACAAGTGTTAGACTGGTGTTTGATGCTCTTGGATCCATTAAGGTTCTAGCATCCTATGTAAAACTGCATATTTACTAGCAGTGAAATCTGCAATAGTGTCCAGGGCTAGATACATACCACATGTCTACAACGTGCAAAGGGATGGCTGTAGATGGCTAATGCCAAACAGATTCCCATGTAGCCTCACAGGTTGTCTTGCAACTACTGCCAGCATCAGATCACCTTTAGTTGCTAATGTTGCTATAGACCTCTATATTAACTGTCTAGTAGTGCTCCAAAATTTCCTTTAAACTCATGAAGCACTCATATTTCCCAATGCTTCTCAGACTGGCTTCTTGCTCTGACTGTGCTCCAGCCCCTGATTGAGAGAATCTATCACCAACATGTAGGTATGCCAGATTTTTAGCCTACTCTTCTGGGGACATGATGGTATGAAAATTTAGGCTAAAGACCTTATAAGCACAGACAGAATCCAAGCTAAGGCAGCAAGGCTTGGGTACAATTGTCACAAATATGGTTAGAATAATGGATAGGAGACAAGGTCCTGGCGTTGCTACACGCATTTAAACTTCTTGCTATGAATGCTGTTCCTCTATTCAGGTTTCTGCTGATTCATTCTTTGTTGATTTTGGACCTTATTTCCAGGATCAGGCATCTTTTGTCAAGGAGGACAATGGCTTCTTCAGAAACCACTTCATTACAATACAAGAAGACTTGAACTTGTCAGCAATGGGCCATCTTAGGTACTGGGACCAGTCTAGGTGTAGGAACAAAGAGGATAACAGATTAATTTAGTATGAGAAGCAGAGGGGAATATGTAGGTGCATTCATGTAGACATAACCAAAGAGAAAATAAATGTCTTTTTCCAATTTGGGTGACATATTCAAAAACAGAAATTGTCCTCCTTAGATGTTAGCAATTAATTAAAGCATAATACATTCTAGGCAAGTGATACACAAGGGTTACAAGTTTTTCTCCAAATTTGATCAGTTTGTCAAAAATTTGAGGTTCTATTTTCTGATAAGAGTTTAGAGTGTTTTTTCCCTGTCTATTAATTATTCTGTGTGGCAAATATTTTATTGTTTCTGTTAGGAAAAAAAACATACTTGGGGATTAATATAATCTTCACTATATTCTTTCCCTTTGAAGTAATCAAGTGGGTTTTGCTGGGTTTTTTCTTTTGGAGACTCAGAAAATTATTCTCAGAACATACTTAAATTTCAAGTCTCCTATCTTCTTTATAATTCAGGTTATGATATATCAATAAATGATATAATATACAAGTTTATACTTAATATAACTCTATGCTAATAAAAGCAGAAAAGGTGTGAAATTTTCCCTTATATAATTGTATTGAGAAATTTTAATCAGACTGAGGGAAAAATGAGGTCTATGAAGTTTGAAAGACTGAAGCAGTACTTCCTACGTAATGCTAATATTAATAAAAGTAACTGGAATAAAAGAATCCAGGTTGGATATTTTTTTGCCAGTAACTACTTCTGTCCTGACTTGAACATGAAAAAGGCCTCAGAGAACAAAGTGAAAATAGGACCTCTTTTTTCTCTTAAACCACTCCACTGCAAATATAAAAGTACAAAATAACTCTAATTCTTCTCTCATTTATATTTAGCCAGTATCCATGAATCTCACTGGTGTTAATCTTGGCTTTTTGGACACCAGGAGAAAATATGAAATGTGAGGGCGAAAAGATGTTACAGCAAGTAATGTAGTATTTTTGAAGAGATAAGGCCACACTTAAAAAAAAAACGTTATCTGTGGCCATTTCTCTATATAAAGCAAGCAACCATGAGTCATACTTGGGTCATGAAAATGTTCTCCAAATCTCTTCATCTTCAGTGATACTTCCCATCTGCCATGATAAGGGTAAGTGACAGCAATTAGGGTACTAGTTTCATGCTTCCAAACTAAAGTTGTGTGGACAATGAAACAAACACAAGAAAAGTGGTAAAGTTTACTTTGCAACTAGTCCATACCTTTGACTTTAAGGACAGTCTAAATACAGGGAATATATCTAGACTAATTCTATGTCTACCATCAAAGGAACATAGTGTTTTTGTAAACAAGTCCATAGTCCTTGATTTCAGAGCCAGAAAGTAGTATTAGTTCTTTTTATTTTACACAATAGATGTAACTTAAGGAAAGTTTCATGGTTGTAGATTTGGTTGTGCAATCCATTTGTATTCTGGTCCCATATCTGATGAAATCATACAGCAAACTGTCTTCTGCATCATCCATTCTATACTGTTCAAAACGATCTCAGAGAATATTGTGTTACTTTAAAATACAAGTAACTTAGTTTTTCTCTGGTTTTGACAATTGTTCTGCCTGTTTGTCCATAATTTACTTCTTTGTAGATTCTTCAAGTTCTGATGCGATTTTTACATAATTCTTCTTTTTCTTCTGTTGACATAAGTGATTTCTTTTCTGATTTGGATATAGGAGTTTTTCTTTCAGCAATGGAGAGGCACAGTTGTCTAAATAGCTTACAAAACAAACAAGCAAACAAAAACCAAAATACCTTTTTTTTCTCCTTAGTTTTCATTTTACTAAAAGTGAATCCTTTAAATTTCCCTGTCACAGAAGGAACGGACAGTTAATTTGACATGCTCTTACTTGTCCCTTCATTTCTGGCTGGCACCCTATGAAAGGATATTAATTCATTAACGCTACACTCATTAGATGAATTTTGTACTTTTTACTAAAAGGTTGCCTCTATTAGTCTAGTTTGATCAAAAGCCTACCTTTGATCCCCAAACTTCAGTAATTCTATATTTCATACATCAGATCTCCTGACTTTGTTAGTTCTATATTTTGCCAACCCAGATCACAGAATCCTAGAATCAGAGAATTTTGGGCTAGAAGGGACCTTAAAGATCACCCAGTGCCAACCCCACTGTGGTGGCCCATCTTTCCTGTGTGTTCCCTTCCAGTACTGGAAAGCCACAATTAGGTCACCCTGAAGCTTCTCTATTCCAGAAAGATAAAGACTATTTACTAGTGGACAAAATGACAGGACAAGGGGAATGGGTTTAAATTGAAAGAGAGTAGGTTTATATTAGATACTAGGAAAAAATTCTTTACTGTGAGGATAGTGAGGTATTGGAATAGGTTGCCCAAGGAAGTTGTAGATGGCCCATCCTTGGAGGTTTTCCAGTTGGGAGGGGGTTTTGAACAACTTTATCTAGTGGAAGGTGTCCCTGCCCATGGCAGAGGCATTGGAGCTAGACGATCTTCAAAGTCCCCTTTCAACCCAAGCCATCCTATGATTCTATGATTCTTGGAGGCTCCCTTCAAGCACTTTGCTGAAGGCCGCAATTGGGTCATCCCAAAGCCTTCTCCTGTCTAGGCTGATCAATCCGAATTCTCTCAGCCTTTCCTCATAGAATAGGTGCTTCTTCCCTCTAATCATCTTGCAGGCTCTGGATTCTCTCCAACAGATTGATGTGCTTCCTGTGCTGGGGACCCCCGAGCATGATGCAGCACTCAAGGTGGGCTCACACCAGAGCAGAGTAGAGGGCCAGAATCCCCTCTTGCCCTTCTGGCCACACTGCCTTTGATGGGGTGGCTTTCCTGGCATCCCAGCCCCGTGCTGTCACACCGGGGTATGGGGCAGGGGGGGCCTGCTCCAGAGGAGACCTGGAGTCCCCATCCTTTCGTCACCTTGGCAGGGGAAGCAGGAACAAAAGGCACTTCCTGCGCTTCTTCCTTCCTTAATTATGTACATCACAGAGGCATTAGCAGCTTATTTAATTGGTCTAACAACCTGTCTATGAACTACCAGCTCTGTATCAGTCACAGAAGCCCTACCAAACTTCCAAACCACCACAGCAGCCCAGGATACAATTGGCTTTCTAGGCTGCAAGGGCACATTTCCAGTTCATGTTTAACCTCTTGTCCACCAGAACTTCCAAATCCTTTTTAGCAAGGCTGGTGTCGATCTGTTCTGAAATGTACATTACTTTGCAAGGGACATGCAAATGTTGCAGCCCAGAAGATGACAGCTTATATGACCTCTTGAGCTGTTTTAAGATTATCTTTAACACATTCAGTTATCATTGCTTCAGTAAGTTTGAAATTTTTCACTTTTAAAGTTCCAATAGTTTTCCCAAAGATTTACTCAAGATTTCCTACTCAGACCCCTTCTAATATGTGCCTTACAGAATGGTTTGAGTTGAAAGGGACCTTCAAAGATCATCTAGTCCAACCCCCATGTCATGGACAAAGGCATCTTTCACTAGATCAGGATCTTCAAAGCCCCTTCCTACATGACTTTGAACATTTCCAATGGGGTTTCCATGACTACTTTGGGCAACGTGTTCTAGTATCCCACCAACCTCATAGTAAACAAAATTTCTTCCTTACATTCAAGCTAAATCTACATTCTGTCAGTTTAAAACCATTGTCCCTTATCCTGTCAGTACTAACCTTATAATCTCCGGGTGTTTTGTAAGACTCCTTTATATATTGAAAGACAGTGTTAAGGTCTCCCTGAAGCCTTCTCTTTTCCCAGCTCACCTGAACTATCCCAACTTTCTCAGCCTGTCTTTACAACCACCTCCCTCAGCCTCCTAGACACACTGCTTTTTATGCAGCGCAGGATATCACTGCTTTTCTGAGCTGTAAGAGCACATTGCTGGCTCATGTCCACTGTACTAGAAGTAGTTAGTGCTTTTGTAACCAAACTTTTATTAGAAGGTTTTCCAGATGGAGAAATTTTCTGCAAAGATTTCATTTTGATGAACGTTTTCCGAATGTATAAAAAATAAACATTACTTTTTACTACATCAGTTATTTGGTTTTGCAAAATAAAAAGTAAAAATAATTACCTGATATAATAATATTCCATAGCTTATCTTTTAGGTGAAGGGGTTGCTATTCTCCCATATAACAGAAAATTAGTAAAAGCAAAAACTTCTATTTACCTGAAAGCATTAGATTACCAGAGAACAAATATACGGTGAGTACACCATTCTTTTCCAAAGTACCAACTCTCCACATGCTGTTTTGAAGATATTAATGCAAAAGGGTCTTTTTCTGTCTTTGCACCACATTTCACTTGTTTTTTGTCTCATTTTTCTTTCTGGAACACATTGATAATGTATTTCATTTCCAGCATGCCAGCAAGAATTTCACATGCACACCCCATGACAGATGTCCTTAATGATGCATGAACTTTCCAGACTCATTTCATTAAAGTTTTAATAGTAGATCCTTGTAAACCTTAAATTATCCTCATTTGACCATCACACATTTACACACCTACCAGAATGCATATTCAAATGCTTAAAAATTTCCCAGTGCTCATCTCTTCCCATATGTCTGTATGTTTCTTCCCCTTGAAATTAGGTTTGAGCAAACAAGTCAACATATGTTGTCTATGAAAAGCACCAGGAAATAAAACTGAAGTAGCAACATATTTGTTCACCCATCCCAAGAATATTTAAAGCTGATTACTTAAACTCTGTTAATAACTTAACACGAAGCTTTTTCCCTATGCATAGTAGAAATCCCTACTACAAAGTGTGGTTTCCAAAGTGTCACATAGGACTTTGTCAGTTATGCCTGGTAGTTACAGCTCAGGTAACAGATTCTGAGGTTCTTCGAAGGAACTGCCTTAATGGGCACGCCAGCAAGGAAAGGTATCAAAATATTGTGCACCAGAGGAAAGAGACAACAGAAGACAGGGCCTCAATTTATCACCTTTAAAGAGCTTGTAGGACTTTGTCTTGGGTACTCTGAAGAGGTTATGTCTAGGCAACTCAAGAGGGATGAAATTGAGTAGAGTGGAGTTATAGAGGAAGAACAGCAAACAAGGGGATGGAGGCAACACTTTTCAAGAAAGAAAAACCATCTGATATTCTAAAATTTGAACAGACGAATAAGAACCGTAATGTATCAAAACCCACAATACCAGAACTTATTGCTCTTACTGAAACTTGTGAGACACCAGTTCAGAACAAATCCATGAAACATTTTTTTCTTCCCAGTGGATAGTGAACTTCCATGATTTATTGTGGAGATATCAGCAGGTTTATTAATTACAAATCTAAAGGGATTAGGCAGTCATAACTATTAGTCTCACAGCCAACAGTTGCAGATGTGGGGGCAGTTAAAAGGAGATGGATGAAGGAAAGATGCCAAATGTACAGGTTCCTCTGCATTAGTATCTCCTTCCAGTACTTTCTAATCCATAGAATAATTCCTGTGTTCACATGTCTAAGGGCACAAGACTGAAGTTAAAACTCAGTATAGCAAAAACCTTTAACAAACTCAGATAAATGGAACTGAAAGATATGAAGGGAAAAGACAGAGACAAAAATTTGAAAGATAATTGGAAGAGTTTTAAATGAAACTATATGATGATCTATAAGCAATACATGTTAGATAAACAGAGACGAATCAGATGATAGCCTGAAAAAAATTACAGCAACTTGGTTGGTATGTGGTGCCATCCTAGATTCACAACACTACCTCACGTACTTCTACTGGCCTGGAAGATACATCCCACTGAATATCTCTTCCATCCTAGAATGAAAAATGAAGAGCATAAGGAATTAATGTCCTACAGGTATTTAAAATGGAACAAGAATGGTGTTTAGATACATCAATCAGTTCTCCTTCATCTTTAATAGAACACTAACAATAAATCTACAGCGCGAAAATTTGAAATATTGACATTCCCGTAAAGATAAAATATGTGAGCAATGTATTTTTAAATAGAGAGAAAGCAAAAAAATGTGAAAGCTTTAGTGACCCTAACTAGGACTAACTGTGGTGGTGCTTGAAAAGCCACTCACTCTAAAAGGGTACATGACTATAAATTCCTGCAAAGAGCTTTTTAGTAATACTTTGAAGTCTTCTGGTAATGTGTTTTACTCTGTACATGGTAATAAGGAATGCTTTCTAGAGTGCTGAGGAATGTTTTGTAGCTGCTATATGCATTTTTCTATATTTGATACATATTTTTTCTGTTTGTGGCAATAAATTGTCTAGCATAAACTCTCCCAGCATGGAAGTGAATAAAATACAAACCCAGAAATGCAGCAGAAACTGTAGGGAAAAACTCAATGGTACAAATTCCAACCAAGTTTTCTAACCTCTTGGTTTTGAACAAACTTGGAAGTTCATTTGGAAAATTTGGACATTAAATGAAAATACTGAAGTAAAATTTAGCAGAAGAGAATCACCAACTGTTAATTGAAAGGTAATCCAGACTGGAAGACTTAACTATCTGTCTACAGAACTACATGTTCAAAAAATACTGTGACAGCACTTAAAGTCTCAAGTGAATTTGGGGAACGCTTTGTGGATGAATTTTTTATTGCAAAAAGTATTGTAATCAGCTCACAGTTTTGGAGGGGTTTTTTTTAATGAATTCTGCATAATTATTTAAAATTGTAAGGCAAAGCAAGCAAAAGGGATTGACCTTACTGTAGACTTCATCCTTCTGAAGAAAGTAAAGTAAAACCATTTCTTATGCTTTGATAAAGAGGAATTAAACAAGCCTGAGAACTTGCTTTTACAGAAAGTAATCTGAAGGAAAAAGTGTAGAATAAGTGTTATTTCTTAAAAATCTATAACATCAAAAGCTTTGAGGTAAACTATTCACATACAAAGGAAAGGTAAGCTTAGGAGATCAGAAAACAATGTAGTTGAATGAAAAAATTGTTTGATAATCTGAAAACTAAAAGGCAATTGTAGAAAAAGTGAAAATAATAACAAAAAATGCTCTATAAAAGAATAATAAAAGCATATAGCTGCAAATTCAGAAAACCTAAGGAGTTAAAACTAGCCGAGAATATTTACAGAAATAAGATGTTCCCCAAGCATAGCGCAATTTTAAGAGAGATTAAGAGAAATAGTGAGGTGAGCTACTGAGTGAAACAGAAGACATTTAAATGTTCAAGGCCTTTTTAACTTCAGCTCTAACAAAAGAATATCATGAGACAATAATCCAACATTTACAAGGAAAAGCAAAGGCATAAGAGAAATGAACACAGCAAGCAGTAGCAAGACAAGTCTACTCCTGGAAATGTGCCAATGAAATTCTATTTTTGCCTCAACAGGAAGAAATCTACTTCACATAGTAATATAATTTCCTAGACAGTCAAAAGACATCCTGTTCATTTATGTTTCTCCTTTCTCCCAAAGGGTCGACAAAACTAAAATTTGTGGGGGTTTGGTGACATTAAGTTATCTTCTGTCAAGTGTCCCTCTCTTACACTGGGAATAGAGACAGCTGACGAGAGTTATGTCATCATCACGTACTTAGAACCTCAGTTGTTATCAGAACACTTTTGAAAAAAAGCTGGGGGCTTTGAAAAAAAGCTGGGGGCTTTGAAAACTGAGATAGAAAATAGAGATCCCAAGTACTTGACTAAGAATTCAAGGGACTGAACTGATTACTGTGGTCATCAGACTATGAAATGTTGCAAGTCAAAATCTTCCTGCTGAAGGAAGCAAAGGGATTCATGAACAAGAAAAACATTCATTCTAATCTTGTGATTATGATGCTACAGAGCATATTTTGGTGGGTAAAATTAAGTGTCTGGGGAACTTTCGGGTTGGGAGTCCTGTGCTGGGTTGAGTGTTTTGGTACACTTCATGATGGCAAATGCTCTGTAGAAAAAATTTATTTTAGAATTAACGATATTAGAAGAATTATATCAAATTTGTGCCTGAAGACACAGTTCAAGGAAGAAAGAAAGCAGTAGTGGATGAAGATTAAGTCATGGATTAATTTAAAGTCCAAGGGACCTACAGACTGCGCCTTACAAGATCCTGGGAGCCTTGCAAGATCACTCTCCATTATTTTCACTCTGAAAAACTGTGGAGATTGGAAGACACTTCTTTAAAATAGAACAAAGCAAACATCATAGTCAACTTCAAAAAAGGTCAAAAGGTCAGTTTGGGCAACTACAGGCTAGCCAGTCTTAATTTCATCCCTGGAAAAATCATGGTGTGAGTGTACTTCAAGCCAAGTGAGAGTGACCAGAACCAGACAGCATGGATTTACTAAAGGAATATTGTGCCTGACCAACTCGATTGCATTCTATGATAAAATGATTGAATATGTAGATGGGTAGAGAGGAGGGCATGTCCAATATCTTGACTTCAGCAATGTTTTTGACTTTTTCTCCTGTAATATTACTATGGAAAAATTTGGATATCATAGTGCATGAGTGAACCATTAGATCAGCAAAAAAGTATTTTGGTGGTTGGATACAGATGATAATAGGCTGCACTCTCCAGATGCTCCTAACAAGAGTCATACCAAAGGTGTCCATCCCAGCTCCTCTTGTTTTTAAAGTCTTCATCAACAAACTAGAGGCAATAATGGAGAGCAGACTCATCAAAGTCACAGCTGACCTCAAACTGAGGTGATCAGTAAACATGCTTGAGAGCAGGGCTGTCATTCAGACAATTCAGAAAGAATGAAGGAATGGAGCAGCTCTGTAAAAAAGGCCTGGAATGGTGGTAGTGAACATCTATCATGGTATGTCCTGGCAGTTCCCAAGATATATGAACACAGGCAGAGCCTATAGATCAAGGGAAGGGGTTGTCTGCCTCATTGGGTTGCATTTATTATAAATGCTAGAGAAATAACATTAACAAAGAAATGAATGGAAGGATGGATGGATGGATGGATGGATGGATGGATGGATGGATGGATGGATGGATGGATGGATGGAAAAGTATGGTCGTCAAGTGTCTGCCTACAAAGCTTACAGTGCCTACAGCTTCAGGGACACTAGGGCTGGAAAAGACATTCCAAGGGGATCATGTCAGGGCACCAATATTGCTGCCTCCACACTTTTATAATCTGGGCCACCCATGGTGATTGGATCCTCAGCTGAAGCACCACCTTGCCTTTATGGTTATGCTTAGAGTTCAGAGAGCCAGAGAGCCTAAAGCTCCAGGGACAGTTTTGGGGTTTTAGGAGCTCTCCTTCTGCTTTCTTTTTCTCTTAAAGAATTTTCCTCATACATGTTGCCAGGGGGACAAATTACTGGGTGATTAAGAAAAACAAAAGACCTGGCCATAGAGAGAGGGGTCCAACTGACTACTCTCTTTCACCTGGGCTTGTGGGCTGTTTGTTCCCCCGGTGTTTGGACGGAGAGAGAGGCTGGAAGGAATTCGTCAGCACGGCAGGCTTCTGTTTTTTTGGCTGCCTTCCTTTTACCGGAGAAAACCCTAGGATCCCCAAGCCCGCCTTTCCCTGCCCCACTGGGAGCCGGGCTGCGGCCGCCCTGCCCCACCGTTGCTTCGAGCCTTCGCTACTATGTAGCCCCGCACTCCCTGCCTGCTGAGACCTCCAGGGGGTTCCCGCTGCAGCTCCAGAGTTTGATACATCTCGTCTGCCACCCAGGATTTGTGCTCGTCCCTGCCGTTCCAGCCTGCTGTTCCTGAGGGTCTGGCCGGACACCAGGATCGGCTGCCCAGGGGTTTGTGAAGCCTTTGTCCCATCCCTTCCCGGAATCCCAGGCCACCATTGCCGCGTGCTCCCCGAGCTCGCTCCGGAGCACCCCCTGCAGCCGCGGGGGAACCATCGCACCTGCCCTGCTCACCGGGAGCCGCCAGCGCCCCTGCCGGCTGCGAGGGGAACTGCACCCGAGGGGAAAGGGCCCGGCAGCCGAGAAGGCTGGGACTGGGTTTGTGGTTCTGTTTGCTGTTACTGCCATAGTTATTGTTGTTTGTTTGCCTTGTTATACACATATATATAGCAGTAAAGAACTGTTATTCCTGTTCCTCATATCTTTGCCTGAAAGCCCATTAATTTCAAAATGATAATAATTTGGAGGGAAGGGTGTTGCATTTTCTTTTTTCATTTCAAGGGAGACTCCTGCCTTCCTTGGCAGACACCTGTCTTTCAAACCAAGACAGACAATGAGGCCGAAAAAAGTCAAATAGTGTCACAGCAGAGTCAACATTACTCCTTCCACCCTTTATAATCTTGGCCACCCATGGGGATTGTGATCTCAGTCTCAGTCCCAAAATGTCATTACAGTTAAGGTTAAGGTTAGCGGAGAACCACAGAGTCTACATATCCAGGGACACTGGGTTTGGAAAAGGCATGCAAAGGGGATCACGGCATGGCCTCAAAATAGTACTCTGTCACTTTTATATTTTGGGCCACCCATAGTGATAGGGACATCAACCTCAGTGCCAAGCTTCTTTATGGTTGGAGTGAGGGTTCAGGAACCCAGAAACCCTAAATCTCCAGAGGCAGTCAGGCTGGAAAAGGCAGCCCAAGGAGATCGCAGCAGGGTACAAATATTGCTGCCTCCAGACCTTTCAAAACTGGATCACTCATGGTCCTGGGATAAGGGCAAGGCATATGAGGAGTGACTGAGGTCCCATGGCTTCTCCAGCCTTCAGAGGAGGAGACTGAGGAGACGTCATCATGGTTTACAGCTTCCTCATGAGGGAAGCCGGGGAGCAGACATTGATCTCTCTGGTGACAAATGACAAGATCCAGGGAAATTACATGAGGCTATGTCAGGAGAGATATTAGGAAAAGTTTTGTCACTCAAAAGGGTGGTTGGGCACTGAACAGGTTCCCCAGGGAAGTGGTTACAGCACCTAGTCTGACAGAGTTCAGGAAGTGCTTTGACAATACTCTCAGGTATATGGTGTGATTTTTGGGGCTATCCTATGCAGGGCCAGGATCCGATGATTCAATGATCATTGTGGGTCCCTTCTACCTCAGGATTTTCTATGATATTACATTCTATGATTACTGAGAAATATAATTGTGGGCATGTCTCACTGTGTACGTTTCAGAATAAATTTAAATATTTTCATCTTGATTCTCAAGGATTTAGAAAAGTATTTTGAAATAGAATTTAATTTAAGGATACTGTTTGCTGCTATAATTAATAAACAACATGGTTCATAAACTGCTACTATGATGGTGTAGAAATATACTTTGCTATGGAGCCATAACAATTAAAGGGTCTTTAAAAGGTCCTGTAGTCTCTTCTCATCCTAAGAGGCACATGAATTAAAAATAAAGCTTTCCTGACAGATATTTGTCAAAACTGTTCTTTAAATTTCTCTCTTTGACAATGTCCTTAAACCATTTATACTGATGTTGCATTAGAGTGTTTTCCTTTAGGTGAACTTTGGTCCCCTTTGCTTCAATTTAAGAGCACCACTTTTTTTCCTATCTCAAATCCTATGAGAAGGATTTGACCTACAAGTATAACAAATTATTTTTAAAAGCCTCACACTTCTAGGAAGCAACAGAAAGCACATATTGGAAAAAAGGAACACTTTTATACTCATAACACTCTAAAAACTAAAGACCTCATATAGAATGTAATTTACAATCTCGGTTACCTACATTAATAAACTTAAATTGAAACAGGTTCAGAGAAATGTCAAAATAATTGCAGTAATGAAAAACCAAGCTTATGAAAAGAGGTTAAAGGATTTGACTTATTTATATAAGGAGTCATTTAATTTTGTTAAGCTAAATGTTTGGGGCTTTGGAAGATGTGAAAAAGAACTAATTGAATTGGAAGATAATGCTTGTGAAAAGCAAACAGCTACAAATGGATTATGAATATAATTCCAAGACAGAAAAAGAAAAAACATTTACAATCGTGAAGTAAATTTTCAGATAAGCCTATGTACTGGACTGTGGGAACAAATAATTTAACTGCTCTAAGATAGTTTTTGATAAAATATTATCTGGGCTGCATCAAAAGAGGGGTAAGTTTCTGTTAAATATTAGGAAGAAATTCTTCTTTGCGAGGTTGGTGAGGCACTGTAACACATTACCCAGAGATGCTGCAGGTGCCCTATCTCTGGAAGTGTTCAAGCCCAGGCTGAATGGGGTTTTGGGCAACCTGGTCAATTGGAAATTGTCCCTGCTCATTGTGAGGGGGTTGGACTAGATGACTTTTAGGGTCCTTTCTAACCCATATTATCCTCTGATTCTATGAAAATTCATGAAAAGAGATTCTGATGAAGTTCAGATATGCATCTTTTATATCAAATCTGTATGTAATGACAAGAAATATTTTTGTCTTAATGATTACACATGTTCTATTTCAATCATTTTGTGTCACTTCCTTGTTTCAAGAACTCCATAGGAAACAGATGAAGGTTTTTTGCAGATTCATTTCTGGGGTACATTTTGCCTTAATGACCAAGTGTAAGAATTCAGTATTACTGACACTACATTGATTCTCCAAAGTTTCTCCATTTCCTTGCAATATCTCATGGTTATAACGATATAACCCCAAATATGAACTCGAATCAAGAAAAATCCTCCCCTCCCCCAAGAAGAACTACAAGGCTGCTTGAAGTTATTGAGATCTTATCCAGCAGTCATCTGGATCCGCTTGGGGGTTTTTGGCATGCTATGTGGCTGCAGCCATTTAGGAACTGGACCAGAGGATGACTAAGGCTCCAGGGACGGGGTGTGGAGCAGTGCACTGTCCCACCTTTGCAGAACTCACCCTGCCCCCATACATACACTCCCCACCCAATTGTTTCGAGCCAGTCAGTCATTCGTCTGGTCTCCTACATATGTGTATGTGACATTCTTCAGTACTGAAATTGTCCGATACAAGGAAAATAAATGAACTGTTAATATATAATTACTTCATTCAAAATATCTGAATTCTAGGGATCAATCATTATTCTAATTATTAATTATAATTTTAAGAAAAAAATCAAATGTTTGTCTGCCTCAAGGGCTAATTACAAGTAAAAGGAACTAAACTTCCAGCAGTACATTTTCAATAACTGCAGTATTACTTAGCTAGTCCACTTTTTTAATGGATTTTTTTTAACAACACACAATTGATAGGTATAGGTAACTCTGTGAGACGTTAACAAAAAAACAATTCGTACTTTTGTAAGAGACTGAAAAATTCATATTTGAAATATCTGTTTTGAGGATATACCTGCCTGGTGAGATTTAGTATACTGAAAGGGGATAGATTTGTTTGTTTGCTTATTTTTAAGAAGCCTAGTTGAGAACAAAACTGAATTATTCTTTCAAGAATAATAGAAAATTTAATATGTAAGTGCTTAGAAATTAGTATTTTGGATTTTATAATCACAGTTTTGCACTGATCAAATTTGTAACATTGTTTGTTTAGAAATATGAACACCTAGTTAGTTAATTTTTGAGGCAGAAATTTTAGTACCTAAACAGAAAACATAAAGGTTTTCGTTCTACTATTTAACTAGAAAACAGCTCACAACATTATGTCACATAAAAGCCCATGTTATCTCAAAATATGCCATCAGAAATTGATATTTTATCACTGTAACCTGTTTTCACTAAGAACTGCAAATAACATCATGTAGACCTGAATCTTCACTGATGACCGGATAAAATGGGTAGTACCTACCAGTTCTCTCAACTGCCTTTAGTTAGCTGTGAATGAGACTGAAATTGCCCAGAATTTAAAAAATATTTTTTCCCCATCAGAAAGAAATTGTTTCTCATGCCCTGTGAACTAACACAATGAATTTTTTTACTGTTTAATTGAAAGGAATACTTTTGAGATCTGGTATTAATGCTGCTTCCTTTGTAGGAAGTTGATTACGAACACCATTAAATGCTCATGTTATCAGAATCACTCTGAGAGAGTTTTAAAACTTCACTGCTGCACATGTGAAGTAGTTTTGTAGCCTTCAATATCATCTTTTATCATCTACGTTACTATTAGAAATCTGCATACAGATCTATGTCCTCATCACTCCCATGGCATTACTTCTTCACTCACATTCAGAAAGAAATGTTCAATTATATCACTGCATATATTAATGTAGCTCTCTACTGTCTCTTTTCAGACAGTAGTACTGCATTTCTTTATTATTCACTGTGCAGGATGCTAACATGTACAGGTATTTCTACAGGACTTTTTGTCCTATAACTCATTGCAATGAGTTAAATAGGTTAAAGTCCTGGAGAAATAGATTCATAGCTATTGTAACACTATCCAAGGGACTTACAGTCCCTACCCACTTCCTACCCACAAATCATGTAGTAAGTGTAATGAATAAAATATTTAAATGACACCAGCCTCCACATCCTCTTTTCATCCAGGAATAACAGCATTTGAACTTGGGGGAGGAGGATGCATATGAAAGACAGGAACCAGACATATTTTACTTTCTTTTTCATTGCTCTTTAAAAAAAAAGTTAGTTTCATAGCAAAATAATTTTGTTCAGCAGATAATATCTGTGATCTTGATATATGTCCATTAGTACTACATTTTCCAAAGCATTAACTCATAGCAGTTGTCACGCAGTCTTTCTACTGTCACAAGGGATCAGGGAAGAGGAGAGTGAGAGCAGAATGAAACAGAGGGGCACAAAAAAAAAAGAAATTTAAAAAGTCATAGAAGCCAAAAGATATGTGACTACAAATATCAGATTTTTCCTATTCAGAAATCATAAAATCATAGAATGGCTGGAAGGGACCTTAAGCATTATTTATTTCCAATCCTCCTGCCATGGGCAGAGATGCCAAATATTAGAAGTAAAATAGTTATTTTGTTCTGCTGCAAAATAAACCCAGCTCCTAATGAAAGAACAGTTGGTTCTGTACCAGTCAGAGAAAGCTCATTTCTATCACAGGTTAATTTTTGTAACTGATTGAATTTAGTATAGCAGAGGTTTATACCAATATAATATATTACCAGAGCATGACTGAGAACAGTGTGATTTTAGGCAAATTACGATATAACCAAACAGAAATAAATTAATCTCCTAACTGTAGAGAGATAACACTTTTCATATATTAACACATATATCCTTTATTATGAAGGGAAGATGTAATAGTTGATGACTTCTTGGACACAGATGACTGAATCTTAAAAAGATAAAAAGATAAATAAAACAACTTTCAAGGTGCCAATAAGAATTATATTTCAAGGTAATCTTAACTAGACATATCTATAATAGTTATGAGAAGAATAAGCACCTAACAAAAGAGACCACTTACATGAAAGTGATGAATGACTCTCACAAGGGAAGCATCAGGGGACAGATTATTAGGCATTATGAAAAATTAATTCCTAATCATTAATCTTTCCAGCAAGGAAAGTTGTGTATTTTCTATTTAGAGGAAGTAAGAAAAGCATGCCTACCTTTGAATACAACTATTTTTAGGGTAGCACAGGAGAAGAAAACAAGCCATAAAGAGCCTCATTTTAACCAAAATTAGTCATCAAAAATAAGTCGGGTTTCAAAAGCAGGACCTGGGCTTACAGAATCATAAAAGTTCTTCCCCCATGGAAACTTGTAGGTCTTCCAGGATATACTGTGGTGCCAGATGTTAAAACTTATCCAAGAATCTCTGGAGCCAAAAAAGCAATTATGCCTTATCCTTCATCCCTCCTGTTTCAGAATATCATTACCAGAGGTTACAGAAATGTTTGTGCTGTAAATATTACAGGTGCTACTTTAGGAAAAAATTTTGATTGCAGAAAAGTTTATTCAGCTATGAGAAAGCTTTGATACATACAAACAGAGGCATAAATGGTATTTATGTATACTGTCCCACCTTTGCAGAACTCACCCTGCCCCCATACATACACTCCCCACCCAATTGTTTCGAGCCAGTCAGTCATTCGTCTGGTCTCCTACATATGTGTATGTGACGTAGAAAAGAATATGAATGTATATGAAGTAAAAAAGAAAATCAACATTTTACTTATGTATCTGACTTGTTTGTTGATATTAACCTTACTGTTTCCTACAGTTTTAATGTGCTTCCTTTACAAATCTCCCCAAAGCCTCTGCCTCACAGACATTTATATCTATGGCTAAATTCTTTGAATAAGGTCATCCTTTAGCAAAAGAAGACAAAATCAGGTACCACTGAACAGATTAAGTTCTTGCACATTCATATTGAGCTCAGTTCCTGCTGGACCTTGTAAATCACTCAAAAATAAAGTACGGTCTGTGGCCTAGAGAACTAAACATGGTGCCCCTCTAGAAGCAATGTGACTTCCAACTTGAAAAATTACCTATTTGCATCATGCCTCTGGAAAACCTTTAGCTTAAGAGTAGCAAAAAGATAGTTGATGAATTCTGATTCTCTTTATGGCAAATTAGTATGTTAGAAATACATTTTATGTCTTAAACATAGAACTTTTTTTCAGAGTGGATATGGGGTAATAGTTGTGTACACACTCAAATTTATGTGCTGAACGTGTCACGGAAAACTAGAATTCAGAAAACTGACCATACCACAAATACATGAGCAATTGTTTTCAGTAGCAACAATGGAAACATTGTAGCAATGATTAGTGGCTATTAAAGGGGGAAAAAGGATTTTTACTGCCTTCAACATAATGAGTTTGACTTTGAACACACAAGACAGGATTCTTTTTACCCCACTTTTTCTACTAAGCACCTACTGGAAGGTGCCCTGCAGAGCCTGGGCATGGTTCAATGACCTTTTCATTTTATTTCTGTGTCCTGTGGTATATGTTTTCCCATAGATAGTCAGACACAAATTAATTTTTGAATAATTCATGCAAATGTTAAGGATACTTTTGATCTAAGATATAGTAAATACATATAAAATTTCAGACATGCACAAATCCTATGCCATTAGCTTTACCATGAAAGCTTTCCTTGGTTCATTCCAGGACAGATTCTACTAAAATTCAATCTCACAGACTATTGCTGAATATTTGGTTTACAATATACATTATCGGGTTAAAAGATCCACTCAGAAGTCACTACTACTCTTCCACCCACACAATTTCATATAAATTTGCTTAAGGAAACACTTTATTTAGATTGAATACAAAACTGTAATTCAAACCACATCTGATTATGTAGACAAAAGTATTCAAATAAGCTAGAGGCCCAGTGAGCATGTTGAAGTCTCAAGATTTTCTAAGAAAATTAGTTGGGCTCTGACCCAAGTGACACCAACATCCTGTCCCATTCCATCCTTTCTTTTACTGCCATATCGCAATTTCATGACTTTAGCTTCATATTCAAAGTGCTCAGTCCAAAACCCACTGAGTGCTAATCAAGTATAGCCTTCCAGTGGTGGTCTGAAAGTGTTAACATTGCCACTCTCTGAGTAGCAATGCATGAACATTAATTGCACTGAATCCTCACTTGGATAAAGACCAATAGACTTCTGTGGTAAGAAAAATGGCAGGGTTAGGTGGAAAAGACCAAGTAAAAACCATCTTACATATATTTTACTAGAAAGCAATACTACCTGAGAAGTCAAAAAGAATTAATCGGGTTTGACTTCCATAATAAGCTACATTTTGAAGTTATTTCACTGATTCAATTCTGCTTGAGATGGATAGTTTTCTGACTACTGTAGGAAAGAAAGAAAAGACTTTCTGTAAAGGATCTGCATTTTCTTTCAGTTCCTTTTTCAGCTGGTGTGTAATTTGACAAATCCCTCCAGACAACAGAGATATGTTAGATCGTGGGTGAGAATAGCTCATCATCAAGACAGCTGAAGATCAACACAAAGTAAATGCATATGACAATAGCAAAAGGTGTCCATATGCAGTCATTATGTCTAAGCCAGTGGAGGTCTAATTAGAAGAATATGGAAAGTTATTTTGTCATCCAGAAGTAAATACCTATATTTTATCAGATGAATGGTTTACTAGGTAGTAGTTTTGACTACAAGCTGAGCTTAGTGGGCTTAACATAGCCATGTAGTGCCACTCAGTATGTAGTTAGGTATATGAGATACTTACACAGTACTAGCAGATATGAAATATGTGGGAAACCTATATACTTCTGAAATCTGCTATGAGGTGAAGGTGGGATAGCTTGCACCATCTAAACTGGCACTGAAGACCATTAGAGACCTCCACTGACTTTGATGAGACGTCTGTACCGCAGACACATGAACTGAGGTGATTGAATCTGGGTCTCAGTCTGATCCAAAATATCACTTTACCCTAAGACATTTTTTGAAAAACCATACTTTTCTCATATTGTCTACTCATATTGTCACTCCTGTGACTGAAATGGGCTTGTTTTGGAAGCTGACCCAGCTTTTTATTCCTTCTTTCTTTTCCCCCCTTCTTTTTACTGGGATAGTTCGGGGTAGCAGTGCGTGGTCAGAAGCAGGATGAGAGGACAGGACCATGGAAGCTGTGAGTTTATGATCGATCAGTAGAGCGGAGCTGATTCAGTTTCTTGCTGTACTTAAAAGAAGGCTGTTAGACTAACTCAAACATCTTACATAAACTGCATCTGATCTCTTTCAGAGACATACAGCTGCTCTCAGATGTACTTTTTGTCTTTCTTCATCTTTGGCTTTAGACTTCTCACTCCCTGGCAGAGGTTTCCAATGTTTTGCCTGTCAATGATCAGAAAAATGGTTTCATAAGTTGTGCCCATATGAACGCGCATCTGTCTACCTGTGAAAAACTAACATTTTTTCCCTCCAAGTGCACAGTTCACGTGTCATTTTCTCAAATTCCTCCCACTAGTTAAACACACTTAGGCCCAATAGTAAACCTAACTGGAATTCAATTTGAAAACTTTTACAGACATAATACAAGGCCTATTTCAGCAAAAAATTAATAGTGTTCTGAAAATCCTGATTTTTTCAAGTTATTTGATGAAGGAAAGTGGTTTATTTCAAATATGGCCTTGCACTAAATTCCTTCTATAATTATTTTTTCATATTGACTATTTCCCCATTCCACTCTTATAGATATCACCCTTTTTTCTTTATAATTTTTTCTATTCTATTTAAAGAAACAAATACTTAACTAAACTTGATCAAAATAAAATTTTAAATATCATAAGTGTTTCAATGCGTGTATTTCTACTTTTCTGGAATTATTTTTATCTGTAAATATTTATCAAAATTTATCGAAACTCAATAATATGTTTAGTATTCCAATTCTGCTCTCCTATATAAGTAGGACTCAAAATCTAACATCTTACAGGAACTGTTGCATGAATTTCTATTAACACTCATAGTATTGTTTTATACTGGCTAAAATTCTCAGCACCATTTCCTAATATCTAAGCAATTTGACAACATTATGATAAAATAATAATACACTTTTTTACAGGGATCAGTGAAATTTTCTAAGAGATGACACTTTTTTCAAAGAGATTTAGGGTTAACTACTGCAATGAAATCACTAAGAAAGAACATGATTTTCAGAATGAAGATAACAAGTCCCTAAATACATCCCTTGAATAACAACTTTTCTAGTGAGATCTACTATACCAGAGCTGACAGTTGGTAAACCTGAGAGCTAGCAAGAAGGAAAAGAATTTTAATGATATCAGAAATTCTAAATCATCTAAGATGATCAACAAAAAGAAGTGAAAGATGTCTTGGATGGGTGAGAGAGACTTAAAATACAACTACAACTCAAGAACACTAAATTAAAAACTTTTAAGGAAACCATCTAACTTCTGTACCACAACTTGTTCTGAGAAAAGAGAAGCAATGCCATACTTCTGTCTCTCAATTTTTTTCCTTAAACTGGAAGAATTAGTGTCTCTTGCAAAGTATTTTTTCAATGTCTATAGCACCACCACCTTTGCCTTTCTTTGGGATTATAGGCATTATTGACATGTAAGCAAAAATGCAACTGGAACTGTAGTATGGATGTTTTATATTTAATTTAATTTTTATATTTAATATTACATATACTATTTTCTCTGAAAACATGTGCTTGCTTTTAGAGTAAAATTGTGTTTATTAAATTTGATGTCCAAATTTTTCAAAGATGTGAAAGAGCATGAAAAATCTAGTTCAAAGGAAATGTGATTTATAAATTAATAGTTTATTATTTGTTTCACTTTTTTAGCCATCATCTCCTCAGTAATTCTCTGCATACACCCCATGTTCCTCTAAGATACTTATGGCACATTGAAGAAAAGGTCACAGTAGGAAATCTGAAGTGTATGAGGAAAAGTTATGTTTGAAACCTGGCTTCACTATGAACTATAGCAGGGGGTGGGGGGAGGTGTTTATGGTAGTACAAGGATAATTAATTTTTTAGTTAACAATATTAGTTATAGGTGAGAAACCTTCTCATTACATTTATTTTTCAGGTGCTTATAACTTCATCAAATAAAAGCTCTTTGAGCTAAGCCTGTCCTTGATTCTTGTTCCTTTTCAGTTCTTTCATTTTATTGATAATAATTAACTATTAACAGTACATTGAACCATCAGTAAGTTGCATATGGTCCCTATACTTTACAGTGTTTTTAGTATCCTTTTCTAGTTTTTACTAGATTTCTGCAGTTACACATTATGGGCAGCACTGAGCATCACATATTAAAATGCAGTAAGTACCATTTAGGTGTTTCACTGTGTCAGCTAACCTACCAATTGACCCTATCTCAACCGTGCTACGTTTATGTGCACTTAGTACCAACAGTTAGTCACTAGGGGTCCTGTTACCACTTATTACTCACTGTTTTAGCAAACAGTTGCTCAAACATAAGCTTCTAGCTCTGTCTTATTCATCTGATCCTGCCCGGCCTCTACCTGCTGCACCAGACAGACATAGGTTTCTAAAAATCCTATGTCACATTAGCTACGCAGATGTCTCAACCTGCCTACATATGGTGTTCTGATTCATGTACTCCACATCTAGATGGCCAAACAACTTTCAGGCTGAAAAAGCCAGGCTCTCCCAGCTTCTCAGCCTTTCCTCATGAGGCAACTGCTCCAGCCCTTGATGGCCATCCTCTGAGCTCACTCCAGTTTATAGATGTCTTTCCTGTATTGGGAAGGGCAAAACTGGGCACATTTTTCTGCATATTTTCTCTGTTAGAGGAGAGTAATCACTTTCTTCTTATAACAGTGATATTTTTAACGCAGTGTGCCATTGGACTTCATTCCTGAGAGGATGCACTGTTCACTTATGTTCAATTTGCTGTTCCCTAGGACACCCAGGCAGTTTTCTGTAAGCCTGCTCCCAAGTTAGTCAGTCCCCAGACTCATTTCTGGGGCCTTCCACCAGAGCACTGCTCATGGTTCACAGTGCTGTTGCAGTGGCTAAGTCCATTTTACACCCCTCAAGTTGCCTTAAAAGTGGTCTCTCCTTACAACACTGTGCTAGAAAGTTCTCCCTTTGTCTAGATTCTGCTGGCCACTGGCCCTCTCCCCCTCCCATCCCTTTTCCCATTGGCCCTTGTTATGTCACTCAACCTTGCCTCTCAGAGCCCTCAGACTATTGGTTTTGGATGGTCTGCCCTCCTTTGGGAGTTTTCAGGATAAAACTGGCACGGGCTTTCGGTTTGGTTGTTCTTCTTGCCTCTGCTCCCTTCGGGGTGTTGCCATTAAACACCTCGGAATTGCAGGCAGAGAGCCCCTCTCGCCTCTCTGTCTGCGGTCCGTGCACAGCCTGTGGGTGTGAGGGCTGTTCACAACCCCCTGCCAAGGTGAGGTCGGGGCACGCGTGGGGCTGGGAGAGCGCTGCCTGAGCGGGGCACGAGGGACCCGGCAGGGACAAATGCGGCATCGATCCACCGAAGCTTTCTTCCACACAGTGCTGCAACACTGTAAAACTACCCCACCTGGGCATTCCCACTGGAACCTGAACCTATATTAATCCGTTGGACTTTATGTTTTGTGGGCTTCTCCCACTCTATGGATCAAGACAGCAACCGCCACTTCGACAGACACTGAGATTGCAGCAATCAGGTCTCCTCACTGCATTTACAGGTGGTGATATCTTTCTAATCTTATCCTTCCTTATGCTTTCTTTCTTTATACATTTCCTTAAGTGTTATGTTTACATTTTAATATTGCTATATTTCTATAGATAGTAACCAAACCGAGTACATATCTCCTTTCTGTTACAACCAAATTGGTCTGAAATAAACCCGCCATATATGTATTTATAAACACCAGCCATTTAGGGTCACTTCACTCTAATCCAGCCAAATGGTTCTATCATTAACAAGAACTTCAGTTATCCTGCCTTCAGGGGCGGGTCATAACACCACTCTCCCCTCATACACAAACACCTCAGAGTTCTGTTAAGGGACTCTATCTCGAACTGTGCGTGCAACGAGTTGTGCCTTTACAGAAGAGCAATGATAGCCACTTTGAAAATAAGACATTGTTTCACAGAGGTTATTATCAATATTATTATAATTTCTCCTCTTCAAAATTGATCAGCGCGTTTATTTATATATCCAGGCTTTGAATCAGACTTCAGAACATACATACTCAAAAGTAACTTTAATACAGAATCAGTTCTTCATAATGCAAATTGTCTAACCCTAGAGGTTCAAAACTGAATTTTAAGCAGTGGGCCAAATTAATCTTTAATGTAATTTCACTCATGTCAGTATGCATAACATCAACTATTAATTTGACCTAATTTATTAGGAAGACTGTGGGCAGATTATAAATGCTACTGAGTTTGCACTCTGTATAAAAATGCATTATTTATGATCATGAAGCTGAGTGATTTTTATTTGTGGCCAAAGTAATTTGGTTAAAATCTACATACTTGTCTTAAAAAAAAAAGAAAAAAGGAAAAATATTTAATTAATAATGGCTCCATTTCGGCAGAGCACTTAAAAATAGAGTTCAGGCTGAAGGCTTAAATACTTTTCTCTGTTGGGCCCAATGATTGTTTGAAGTTTGGATTCTCTAACTCTTTTTTCTTTTTTTAAATTTTACTATCAAGTCTACACATAAAGAAAGAGTGCTAATCCACAAGCAAAGAAATAAGGCTAATCTCAAACAGGGAAATTCACCAACATGTAAAGTCTATTCACTTAACATCTCATAAATATGGGTAAATATTAATTATTAATCTGGGGACTAATTGTATTTTTTTTTCATAAGAGGATGCTATAAAAAACAGGTTTCCAGAAAAAAAATAACTGGGAGGAAGAGAAGGTAACATTTTAGTTGCCTAACTCTGAGTGAACATACAAACAGACAAAAAACAAATAAATGCCAAAATATTTCAAAGAGTATTACAGCAGTGACATTCCATTTCAGATTTTCTCCAAAGATATTGGCATGGCTCTAGGCAAAAATCTGAAGTATTAAACAGATAGATATAAAGTATTTTTTGCCACGCTACTGTAATGTCTTTTTCCTCACTTATGCACGAGACTATAACTTCCAATTCCTTCCCTTTCATTAGCTGAAAGAGATTGGTGCACTTGTCCTGTGCTGCTAAAGACTTCTGTGCCTCAATTAAGACTAACCTTTTCTGAGGTAAGAATCCTGTAACTGAAAGTCTGAGCTTTTCTCTAAATTCATTATTACTTATCAATTCTTTTTTTTATTATTATTTTAGGTTAGTGTTTCTATCCTTAGAACTCTTAATTGCAGTGACAGTAGTCTGTGGGCTTTGTTAGGTTTTGTATACTTGAGGATGGAAAAGCTGCCATTGCTTTGAGAAAATATGATACACTGACTGCTTCTTCTGCAATTCACTGATAAATGTATACATTGAAGTTTAGGCATTTTGTCTGCCACCAAAGACCTTGATGTACAGTGTCCTATGTAGTCTTCACAGCACCTTCTAGCTATTTGTGCTATAGGGACTACATGGTATTCTCCTGGATTTTCTCATGTTTGCCACAAGTTTGTAACACATTTTCCTTCCTATATTCATTTTTCTTTCTGAGACTATCTAGAATTCACAGAAGACATAATAAATTGCCAGTCTTATTTTCAGAGACTCAATTTCTTAAAGTACAGTTTTCAGAAATTTCAGAACAAGCAATTCTGCCTTCACAGTGGACATTAGTCACCAATGCAGCTGCATTTAAAGGATTTAATGCAGATGAATATCACAGATTGACATCTCCCATATCATAAGGTTCACTCTGTATGTAACATTGCTAAGAGGGTACAATTACAGAACTTATAACCTCCCTGATGACAAACACAACTTTGAAATTTGAAGGGTTGGAGCTGGTCTTCACTTCCTGCTGAAGAGGCATCCTGTCTTCCAATTAAAAAAGAAGAAAGAAAGAAAAGAAGAAAGAAAATAGAGAAGAAAGAATAGAAAAAAAAAAAAGAAAAAAGAAAAAAAGAAAGAAAAAAGAAAAAAGAACATATTTACTTCTAATTTCCAGGGAGATAAAATTATGTCACCTCTTTCTCGTGTCTTCTCAAATCAAAACTCTTACATTCTCAAATTTAAATTGACATTCACATTGCTTATGGGATTAGACACACACAAGAGATAAAACAATTTTAAGGAAGCAGCAGGTATAATACATGACACTTTTGTGTCTGACTCTGGACAGGAAAAGTTGTTCAACATCCCCAAAGTGGTGAGACAGAAAGCAGCAGAAACAGATTAATTTTCTTTGTTCAGTATTTATTATGCTTTCAACCACCTTGAAATACAAACTGTAAACTGATGATTAATGGCTGAAAGGTTGTCTACTTTTGTTGCTGCTTCAGAACAGAATCTGTGTCTTTAGTTCTAAGATATATTGTAACTCCTTCTAGGAGTTCTTCTTTCATGGTTCAACCGAAATACCTGCTTCAAGAAGAAAAATATATTTGCCTGTTGATTAACCCAGTCTGTCTGTCTGTTGGAGCCTTATTTCATTTTCAAGTTAAAATCAGTAAGAGGACAGTATCTATGTACAGCGATAACCTTGGACCTTGAACAGAAATGTGAGCTTAGAGCATCTTCACACAGCTATGAAGTGACTCAGGCCCTAATTTCAGCTGCATTTAAACTGTCAGACTGGGTTGTCTAGTTCTGCTTTCAAAGCCCACTACTCCCTCTGGGACAGGAGTGTACCAGTGTAATGCTAAAACTCCTTGTAGTTTAGGGTAGATTTACTTAAGGCTACTCTATTTCATCTTCCTCCTGCCTGGGGCCCTTAGTCTAAGGCAGCTTTTCTTTCAATACTGCTCCTCTTTTTTGCTTCTTGGTGGTAAAAACATCATGTCAGTCCTGATTTGTCGCTTCACAATCTTTCTAGTAACTACTAAAACACTGAAAACCCCAAGAGTCTCCATGGAATTAGAAGACAGAAAGTACTTGAAAATTAGTGATAATGACCACATTTGCGTAGGCAAAGGCAGCAAAAACTAAAATTTTGCTGAATGGTAAGGTAGCTTTTCAAACAATTTTTTTTGCTTTACCTCCACTGCATCTGAACACAGATTGTTCTACACCTGAACCTTTGAATTCAGTCTAACAATCTGTATCACAGCAATTAGCTCAAAACCAGCAGTTGGCAAATGTCATTTCTTCAGCAACAACTAAATATTGTTTATTGGATAGTACTACACAGTTAGAAATGTCCACAGGAACATTTCACATTCTGCCTGTCATCTTTCTGTTTTCCTCTAGGGCATCAGCACTAAAAGAAAACAGGCCATATCAGTAGGTTTATTTTTAGTTTGCATTCTGCTTTAGAAGCAGAAATCAAATTATTGCTACATCATTGATGTCTGATAAGTTTTCAGTTCTGAACTAGCTTAGACCTATTTTTTCACATAATATTCCATTAAGTCTGAGACAAAAACAAACAAACAAACAAACCACCCAAAAAAACCTCAACCTGTTTAATTTCCTTTGTTTAACTAGTTTAGTGTAATTGTTATTATTAATGCAAAAAAGATAATGACAGACAACCTATTTTGAACAGACAGCTTTTACCCTTTATCCTGATTTCAGTGAAAAAATTATGTATGTGCAGCTGTGCTGAAACCTGATTTGATTGATTTTTAAAAAATGTTTCTTTAGCTGCACCTACTATTTTAAGAAGGAAAATTCTGGATAGAACTCTTCAAAAGTAGGTTCTCATAATCTATAGTTCTTCATACTAGAAGAAAACTTACCTTGTAAAGTAATGCCAGGCAAAATTTTATCCTTAACAAATTAAAGGTCATGTCTCAGTAATTAAGTGGGGGTTTTATGCCATTGAATATTAAAGTTTGATGTGTTTTATTTGATTGTTTATTTTAAATGTGGGGTTTTTTAAAGTCTAAAAAATAGAGTCATTTATAGCCATATGGCTATATTTCAGATGTTGTTATTGCTGTGAAATTTTGACACTTTTTCTGTATTTACCCATAGGTCACATCCAGTGCAATCCTCAGTCCTGCTCATAGTATTCTTTCATGTCACTGTACCACTTCTTGGAACACTACATGTTCTTGGAAAGAGCCCCTTGAGAAGAAATTCTAAATTAAATGCATACAATTGTGATGCTCATGTTTACCTCAGCACAAGCACCAAAATGTTGATTCTTATTTTAAGGTACAGCATACCAAAATTTCCAGTCACAGACAATGTACTATGATCTTGCTAACCTATTCTTCTAATTAACTTCTTTGTTAAAGGGGAGAATAGAAGGATCCTATTTTGAAGCTGCCAAGCATTAGTATAGCATACCTTGGTTTATGTTCCAATTTCTAAAGTTAAAAGCTCCTGTCCCCACTCCCATCTATTTTTCCATCTAAGGATATCAAAATTCTGAGCCACAGATTACAGCATCTTGTCTCTTCTGAATACAGGCAACCTTTGCCTACAGCAAATGATGTTCCCACACTGTTAGACTTAATTCAGTTCAAGAACTGCAGCATGCTTTGGAGTTACAAACTTTGGTCACCATAGCAGCCAATATGCCATCACACTTTTAGAATTCAGGTCTCAAGCATGTGTCACTTCCCATTGCTTCTTTAATTGATGTGCTACCATAAATTAAGATGTCTGCATGATATCTCAAGGGTAACCTTCCTGTTGTGTCATAGCAGTACTATGTTTTCCTATGCAAAATATATAACTTGTGCTTGACAGATTGTCTTGCTGACTAACTACTGAAACTGCAAACTTTGTGACCACTCACAAAGCCCGTAGTTATAAATTTAGACCATCTTTACTAATGTGCCTGGAAGAAGTAGCATGTTCTGGTTAAAGCAACTTATTCTGATGAGAAGATGTGGTCTTAGACATACATTACCAAAAACTTTCCCTACAGAATGGAAAGTGTTCAAGAAGAAAAATGTGCTTTTTCACTGCTTAAGCATCCTGTGATAGTTGTCACTGGATACAAATTTATGGTCTTAAGTTTAAAACACATGGCATGTTCAATAACATTGTATATTAACAAGTTGCATATCTTCTTCGTTCTTGAAATTAAGAAAAAAAAGTCACTGTTACAAAGAAAAGAGAAAAAAATGGAAGAGTGGCAGCAGACTAACAGCATACCACTGGAATAAAGGATGGAAGTCTATTAGCCTTTTTATTTCAATGTCATTTAAATTGTCATTAGACATCTTTCAAAGCATACATCAAAGACAATAGAATGCTTAAAACCGATTCGTATTTTTTTAGTAAAGGAGAGTGCTAAAACTACACAAAAGGCAGATAGCCTTTGATGAATTTTCATTCTTTTTTTATTACCAGTATTAAGAGTATACTCAGAGCTTACAAATATGAGCTTACAATTCATAACAGGTTTTCCACTTTTACTGTAGATCAGCATGGACACTAAGAAAACAACAGCCTTCAAAATATGCTCCATTGTCTCCATTGTTTTAAAACATTAGGATGAAAGTCAGTCTTTGAAATCAATGACAGCAGACAAAAAGAATGTAGGTACTCCACAAGCTCCCAATAACAGATACTGGAAAAATTAAAACTCTTACAACTTGGAATGGATGTTGAGCAAAATCACAGGATGGAAGATAGGGCCCATATACCACTATTGAAGTAAATATGAAAACCATTTTTTATGTCAGTGACACAGTGTTGTGGAGAAACAATTTTGCCAAATATACTTGACATTCTTATTTAAGATTATACATTTGATTGACAATGATATTTATCATCCAAGGCTTATTATCTTTCAGAGGTGTAAGGCATTTTGTTTGAGAATAAGTTAGATATGCTGTTAAAGAGAAGATCATCCTAGGTCATCAGGAAAGTGTTTAGAAAGTTTTACAGCCTTGAAAAAAGTGTGCTAATTCAATATCACTACTGCTATTGTATTTACCTTATTTTTTTTTTTCACCTTTTTAGTTAGCTGCTTTGCTTAGGACTATTCTTAAACCATCACTATTCATGCTCACCATTGCATAACCTTACATTCTTGCAACAGTGAATTTACTGCTTTCAGTTCTTCACAACTTTATAAAACTTAAATAAATGATATAGAGCTTCTGATATGAAGTTTCAATTCGCATAATTTCTAGCTGTAAAGTACTATAAATTTCCCTAATACTTATTTTGTCCTATAGATTCTTTATTTGGTGCCATTTCATTCCTCCATACAATATAGTAATTACGTCAAACAGAAATGTAAATTATGCATACCATAGAAAAAGTGGGTTTGGGAGCGAAAAACAGAAAAAAAAATATTTCAGTAACACTTATTTCTCATTTTAGGAAAGTGTCATATACAACACTGAAAACCTGCTGAATTTCCTAAAATGAGAAATGTTAGGTATCTCCAATCTAAACAGGGGAAAAAACTATGAAAGAAAAATAAGTAAAGATCTATTTTAGCATAGGAGCTCAAATATTGAATGAGTTTAATCTGAGAATGGATAACCTTTAGTAGTTTGGAATAACTGTGATATAGTATTATAGATGCTTTATCTCTGCAAAGTATACCAATAAAGAACCATGTTATCTGCTCATTCTGAACTCCTAGTATGTACTAGATAATATCTATGAAGCTAAAATTTTTATCAGAAACTAGTATTATTGTACAAAATATTCCAAAAAGTCACAATATTGGCGTTTTTTGAAAGTAGCTTCCTCCTGAAATAGACAAAGCATGCATTATAATGACTTACGAAACTGAGTTTTCTGAGAAAACCATTAATAAGGTTTCTGTTATTGCAGGAATTTTACTTTTAATAAAACTACATGACATTCATCTGAATCTATACTTACCATATAATGTATATCTTGTTCTTTATACATTGTATACCATTTCTGACAACAATTTTGAGAGGTTATAAACAGTATTGGTTATCATAGGATTCAGTGCAGCTGAACACCACACAGGACTGCTTATAAAGTCTAACAGTGGTAAAAAAAAAATAGCATATATATAAACGTATATATATTTATATATATTTTATCTATCTATCTATCTATCTATCTATCTATCTATCTATCTCTCTCCTATTTTCTTAAATCACAGAATAACAGAATCACAGAATGGGTAAGGTTGGGACAGACCACCTGTATGTCTTCTGGTCCAACCTCCCTGCCCAAACAGGGCCATCCCAGAGCACATGGCACAGGATTTTCTCCAGATGGTTCTTGAATATCTTCAGTGAGGGAGACTCCACAACCTCTCTGGGCAGTCTATTCCAGCGCTCAGTCACCCACATAGTAAAGAAGTTCTTTCTCATGTACGAGTGGAGCTTCATGTTGCTTCAGTTTGTTCTCCTTGCCACTTTTCCTATTGCTTGGCACCACCAAGAAGAGCTTGACTCCATGTTCCTGACACTCCCCTCATGTTTTTATAGATATTGATGAGGTCCCCTCTAGTCATTTTTCCTTGAGGCTAAACAGATCAAACTGTTGCCCTCTGCCAGACCTGCTCAAGGAGCTCCATGTCTGTCTTCTCCCGAGGATCCCAGAACTGGACACTGCACTCCTGATGTGGCCTCACCAGGGCTGAGCGGAGGGGCAGGGTCACCTCCCTCAACCTTCTGGCAGTGCTCTTCCCAATGCCCCCTCAGGATCTCATCGGCGTTCCGGGCCACAGGGACACACTGCTGGTCACAGCAGCTTATTGTCCACCAGGACCTCCAGGTCTTTCTCCACAGAGCTGCTTTCCAGGTCAGCCCCACCCTGTACTGGTGCAGAGGGTTGTTCTTCCCCTCTGCAGTACCCTGCATTTGCCTTTGCTGAATTTCAGGCAGTTCTTCTCTGCCCATCTCTCCAGCCTGTCAAGGCCCTTCTGAAGGGCTGCACAGCACTCTGGGGTATTGGCCACTCCTCACAGCTTTGTGTTGTCAGTGAATGTGCTGAGGACATATCTGCCCCTTTATCCAAGTAATTGATAAATAAGTTAAACAATATTTGGCCTAGTATTGAACCTTGGGGGACACTACAAGTGACAGGCCTCCAACTAGACCCTGTGCCACTGATTATGACATTCTTGGATCTGCCCATCAGCCACTTCTCACCCCATGTCACTGTTCGCTCATCCAGTCCACATTTCCTGAGTTTGCCTATGAGGATATTGAGAGAGAATGTCAAAAGTCTTGCTAAAGTGAAGGTAGAAAATATTTGCTGCTGTCCCCTCATCCATCCAGGTAGTTTTTACACCACAGAAGGCAATTTACCTTTGGTGAATCCATGCTGACTACTCCTGATCCCCTTTTGTCACCATGTCATACACTAAAAGCTGAGGATGGTACAGGCTGAATGAGGAAATAAGTTCAGTCTAGTAAATCCTAACAATGACAAAACCTTAAATTATAAGGTAACTTCTGTAGGGTCCCAGAGTTCCATGACAGAACTCTGATATCCCTGAACCAATTCCTGAGTGGTAATCATAGTATTATCAGAAGGTGTTGGGAAGGGAAGACCTTTTGCCTAAGTATTTGAGCTTGTATAATGTATCTTCACTTAAAATTGCTTGGAAAAGAAATAGTATACATATTCTTTTATGCCATTAATAGACCTGCTGAAAGACAGTTATGTTTCCACTGTCTGGATGAGACTGAACCTGGAAATAGATCTACGTCAAAGATTCAGCCTCAGAGCTGACTAGAAAATGAACTGGTACAAATTCTAGGGTTTTTTCTAACCTTTTTTCTTACAAAAACATTCTGAGACAAATTGAATTCTCTTATAAAAATCTCTGATCTAAGAACATGGCCAGCTTCTCTTTGGATTTCAAGATCATACTTGTATGTCTTGGATACACCTCTAATTGCAGGTTTAAATGTTTAAAAAGGAAATAATTTTAAGCTTTTGCAGAAACCTTTAACCTTGATTATGTAAAGCTTCTAGTTTCTTGTCTTTCTATTAGCAAAAGAAATGTATTAGAATATTAGCACTTGATGTATTCCAACTCTTAATGTGCTGTAGCATGCTGTACTGCACAAATTGTGATAAGCCTAACCTTTTGCATTATTCCATAACACTTTCTAATAGGGTAACATGCAAAATGTTCTATTTGCTGGAGTCTTCACACCAGAATCACCCTGGAAATCTGATGCTGCACAACTTCAGAAGTAGACTACATTAGAAAAACCTACTCTTTTTGCTTAGCAACCATCTGAGAAAGTATACATATTTTAACATTATGTACAGCAAAAGCTCTTTGAAGTCAACGTTGTTAAAATACAGAAAATTGTATTAAATTATATATAGTAGATTATACAATATAATTGAAAAAAAACTTGATTTTTTTTCTTCTAGGTGGAACTGATATATATTAGCTAAAAAATAATCTCTTTTGATTTAATATAGTAACTAGTCAGTAAAATAATTAAGGCTTCTGTAACACTGCCAGTTTGTGACTATTTAACAGTGAAATTCCCAACCCCTTAGCACTAAATCCACAAATGCTCACTGAAGTTTAGTATTGTGACTTTGAGATGCTTTCCAGTAGTGGAATCTCAAACTCAAATTTAGCTCAGCAGGAGCTTCATGTACTCACAGATGCATGCAGGCGTATGTCATGGCTTAGGAAGGGACACTCCAATTTAGTGCTGCCACTGAGACTCCAAACCACAAGCCACTTGCTCACTCCCTCTCCTCCTGCAGAGGGCTGGAGAGGAGAATTGGAGGCACAAAAGCTGAAGATCACAGGTTGAGATAAGAACAAATTATTGGAAACAGCAATGAGAAAAGAACATGAAGAATAACAGCAATATTAATAACAAGTGTACAAGACAGAGGTGAGTGATTCACTTGCAAAATGCTCACCACAGAGCCTGACCTGACCTGACTGCAGCCACGCCACCCTGACCCCTGCCTCTGGCTTGGGACTGGCATTATTCTACCACTCTGCCATGCTTACTGAACTAGAAGGAACACTTTTTCCCTGGAAGAGACCCCCTTCGTCCCATCCCCAGCAATGGTGTGAGGTGGTATAGAATAACCTTGGGGTCCTAGCCATGCCCTCTCCTTGCCACTGCAGATATTAACCTTGTCCTGGCTGGAACAAGGCCAAGTGTATCATGCTAGTTCTGCCTGTGCTGTCCAACCTGGCTGCCCGTAAGTCAGCTCCAGCTCAGAAAGCATTGACAGGATGTGAGGGGGGTGACAATTACCAGAGCTATATACCAACTGCACCCCTACATTCCTGGTGCTCCAGCGAGGCATTGGTACAGCTGTCTGTGTATTAGACCACAGATGCAACACAGGTCTGTCAATACCAGGTAGGTGGTCAACAAACCTAAGCATAGGATCCATTTTGTGAAGCTACCTAGCTGACTGGGAGTTGCCTTCAGCAGAAAATGACAAGGGTTTAAGCCTCATCCTTACAAGGGAACATAGACCATAAATCCAAGTTTATCACACATTTCTGCTATATAATATAAAATTTATAATTGTAAAACTTAGTTTTCAATTAGCTTGATGAAAATTGTAATCATCCTGTCTAAGTGATTAATTATGTCATACTTCATTTTTGTTTATTATAGTCCATAACATTTTTAAAAAGCAGATTTAAGTAATCTCTTCTGTCAGTAATGAATTGGAGACAGACTCGGGGAGAGCACCCAAGAGAATCAGCAGTTCCACCTGAGAGACTAAGCATTAGATTTTATTCAACCCTCTAGTTCTCACATTCATCAACCAGCAGCACTGTCAGCCATTAAAATTTGCATTTCCAATGTTAGCTAAAGAAGCAAATGGAAGTAAAATAGGGAGCACAAAATACCAGATTTCAAAATGTATTCTATTGTGGCATGGGTTTCATTTTGTATAAAAAAGTGTTATCTTGCTAACATTTTAAGCAGTATGTTTCTTCAATTAGACACATGGGTCCTACACTTAACACTAGAGAATTGCCAGGGTGGGCCCTATAACATACCATCTGTGGAATAGCAAAGGAAGAAATTACACAATAATTAGTAGATTCCAAGCAAACATTTCAAAAACATGACAGCTTCCTTTGGTTCACTTTGATAAGCTGGAGATTCTTACAGAAAGAATTTCCATCATATGGGAGTGTTTTGGGATTTTTTTTTTTTTAAAAAAAAGGAAAATTAGGATTGTGGAATAACTTAGAGCACACTAAAGTTGTTATCATTTTAATGGTCTAATGGATTTGTGTGAAATTTTAATTGCTTTTATTCTAATTGCATTAAGAAATTGTCATGATTGCCTCCATAAGCCATCCAGTGTTCCACAGGATCTGCAGGATCTTCTTTTTTTGTAAAGCATAGCAGTTGTCAAGCAAAGGCAAATGAATGGCAACATTAATATTCTTGACATGCTGCAATATTGTGATGATGAATACCATAAAAGAGACTGTAAATAAAAAAATTAATGAAGCAATAACATAAATGGAGGTCATGGGTGTTCCTTCCCCCTCCTTCACTGTTATTAGTGAAGCACTTAAGCATGTCCTTAGCTTTAGGTATGTGAGTAGTCCTATCAGTTAATAGTACTATTCACATGTTTAAAATTAAACATTTGCATAAGTGCTTTGCAGACTTAAAGGCTCTAAGTGAAATGATTTACCAAAACTGAACTCATCTTGGTTTTAAGAATAAGAGCAATGACATGAAAATAAGTTTCCAAGCCCTATGTCATCAGCCACTCTGACCTGCCACCTAGAAAAACACTGATGACAGGTCGAACAATCAGCCAGAGGTCACACTGGAAGTCTTTTACTATAATCACAAAATGACTTTTTTTCTTATTCGCTAGAAACTAGCTCACAACAAAAAGTTTTCTTGACAAGGAAAAGTGCTGAGAAGGAGGAACTATAGAACTGGAGGCTTTTTACTTTGGTGGCAAGTAGCTGTCGTTTTGTGTAGGACAAAATCTGAAATGCTATGCTCCAGAAGGCCCCAGAGACAGATTCCTGCCTTTTTGGTGCCTCACTGGACATTCTCTAGACCCCCTTGAAATCAACAACTTCATTAAGATCTTGTTTCCACTGTAGCCTTTCATTATTATGGTAATATTTATTGCCATAATAATAACTAGAAGGTATACACACCTCCTAGGGGATTACAGACAAGACATATGTATTTCTCACCTGAGTAACTGAGCATCTCACTTAAACATGAGAGTTCCAAGAAAATTAGAGTCTAGCTAGCAAAGTTGGAGACAGTGCCAAATTTCTCCCATGGGCCTCTTCTGATATCCTTCCTTCTCTGAGTTGTCTCAGTTCTTGAAAAGTTAACTGAAGTAAGAAATACTCTTTTTTCTGATGATATTTCAGAAACATATTCCTCAATTCAGCACATAAAAGATGACTTTGTTCTGACAGAATCCAAATGCCTACACACCATACACACCCTCTATAAGATTCATTAATTAAAGCATTAACCTTTCAATATAAATATCATGTTTGAGCACTGTAACAAATATTTATGAGCTAAAAAAATAATTACGATAAAACGAACTATTAAGGAATTCAAGAAAGACTATTACACTACTAGCTACCCATCGTTTTCATTGTGCAGTACACTGAATTTTCAAAAGGATATAATGTGTTCCTCCTCCAAGAATGATAGTCCTGCTTGTGTTTATTCTGTTGCACTCCTCTAGGTAAAACAGACTTTTGGAAAATAGCCAGATGGTCTTTGTGGATGTGATGAGCCTTGGGGCAGGTTAACTGTAATAACATGAAGGTATTGATTGTCAGACCTTTAATGGGTGATGAATTGTGTAGCTCTTACACCTGAAGTTGCCATTCACAGCCTGAGTCAATAGTTCACTAGGAAACCTTATAAATATAATTTGGCACTTAAGATATTCTTAATATGAGCATTTTAAAAGCTAATCTGAATTGATTTATTTAAGAAAATTACCTCAAGAAAAAATATGCCTGTGGAAATAAGTATTTTTAATTAAATCTTGTTTCTGTTTACCCCATTAGAATACTGTGTAGCTCTAGAGGAAAAAAAAAAGATGCTTTGAGTTTCAGATTTTACCTCATTTTTAAGTGTTTTTTTTTCATAGGAGGCTGTTGTATTGAAAGTCAGAATGCAGCTCTTTAACTTTTCATGCTCAGCTTATCCTAAACAATTTTAAGTTGAAAACTCTTTCTCCTCTTATTTTATAAAAACATTTTATCCAATATGGCTTGATATCCCATGTCTCACATCCCATCCCAGGTCCTATTTATATACAGAACACACATCAGCTTCAGATTTCATCATAGGACCACTATAGCATGGGCTCCAAGAAAAAGGTGATATTCACACATTCAGGGAACAGCTGGCAGATGATGTTTTTGAGTTGGTGATGCTTGAACTTCTCTTCTTCAGAATATCTCTGTGAATTAGCTCAATTTTAAACTACACTGAAAGCCAACAAAGATATTAAAAGAGGAACATATTCATGGGACTGACTGAAGTCATCAAAGCCTGCTGGGGTATCTGACTTGAAGCAGCTGAGGCAACAGGCTCTGCTTTTTGGGATTTGTGCTGTAGTAATTCTAGAAGTATAAGCCTTGCGACCAGTAGTAAATAATTATATATTACACAGAGGTTATTCAAAGACAAGTTAGTTTGAAAAAAATGTTCCTTTTGATCATATTCTCAAGGACATGTTATGTGCTATTTAATTACTACTTTAAAATGGCAGTTCAGCAATTTTATTTCAAAATTCTTGGTGTGATGTTTCAGCTGGAGAGGAAGTAGAAAAAACATAATATAAAAAATTTCCTCTCTACTACTGGATGGAGTAGTATTAGTCTGCAGCTCTTCTATTACTACATGTATAAGTAATCAAGCAAATTATGAGAGTTTAAAAATTACAAAAATAGATTATTTAAAAGGAAGAAAAATTGCTGCCATACACAGCTATTCTATCACTTACCCCTGCCATTCTTTTACTTTTATCTTCACCTAAAATCATGCCCCAAATGTCAAGTATCAACAAATGGTAGAATTTTAAATAATATGTATGAAGAAAAATCTAAGGGGGTTAGAAATGATATACTTTTATTTTGAATTTTTTTCCAGAGCACTTCTTTCCACTTCTAGTTTTTTTCATTTTCTTCTGCCTTTGACTTTGGAAATGGTTCAGTTTGCTTTTTCTTTGCTATTCTCAAAATTTATCTTGGGTGTATGCTAAATTAAAAGAAAATATACCTTTTATTGAGTCTATGATTTCACTTTTCTGTTAATATCTAACTTTAAAATTTCATTTTAGATTAACTTTCATTAATTAGATGTATTTTATACATGTTGGGAATAAGACAAGAGAAAACTAAAAATGTCACTGGCAATATTTTCACTGAAAAAGATAGAACTGAACTCAAATAATATTTTAGCATTCCACCACTCAATTCAAATATTTTTGGTTTTTATAGTACTTTTGTTATAATAAATACAACTAGCTGAAGAAATATTAAAGTTATAAAATAGTTTAAAAAATATACCTGCTAGTTTTTTTCAGGTAAAACATCTTTTATTCTTTAATGATAGTAGTTAAAATAACAAAACCAAGTTTTCTCATATGAAATATTTAAAATTATATCTTTTTATTTATAGCTGTTTAGGGGTTAAAACCAGATATTGAAATAAACTTCATTTTCTGTGATACAATACTTATTAATTCTTTATTTTATTTATACTCATATGTTTAACATAATTTAGACTACTTAGATGTAAGATTGGTGAAGATCTGGTCTGAGTCTCAGTTCCGCAGTAGCTTTATTCAGTTAGTTAGAGAAATCTTTAAATCAAGCAATGTGGTTTAAGGTCAAGCCTTTAACATATACCTAGTGTCTTCACTTCCAAGCAATGGTTTTTTGTCAGATGAGTTTTTCTGACTTTTTTTTAGCAACGATCAAGTAAAAGAAATCTTTGTCAATCAAACATGAAAAAACTGGAAAAAGAAAAAGAAGGAATGAGTTGATAGATGTAAAAAAAAAAGAGAAGCTTTTTGTACTGAGATAACACAAGCTGTGTTTTAAAATTGGAAGTCAAGATAAAGTAACAGCTGAAGTAGACAGAAAGTTTGGAAACTCTAAGAAGACCATGGCATTCATGCAAATGGAAATATGTAAAGTGATTGGAATGAAAGGACAGTAAAGTACTTTACTAAAAGTTTTTCCAGTAGCTCGTGTTGTTTTGTTGTGGGTTTTTTGTTTGTTTGTTGCGTTTTTTCCCTTGTACAGCCCTGATGCAGGTCTCATGTCTTTCTTTCCAAATCACCTCCACTTGCTGTAAGGATGTTAGGAAGCACTCAGCCATGATTTGTCCCTTACTCCAGTGCTCACACTGGTGGAAAGAGACCTCCAAATCCTAACTTCTACTTTTTTCCCTGAAAACTGCTAGGGAGATCCTTCTTTTGTCTAAGAAGTAGACAATAATTGAAGTCTGCTGAGTTGATACTAGCAGAGATAGTTTTAACACATGTAGTTCTAGTGATTATCAGTTGCTTTTAAGTCCCTAACATTTGACCTTGGTTTCACAAAATAAACTCACCTTTTCCTAAGAACTATTTGTGAAACTGAAGCTGCCACATCTAGTTCTCTGACAAATGTATGATAACAGAATTTCAATTAAAAGCTTTTCGCACATGGACACTGTGGGGCTTTGGAGATGTTTGTCTCTAAATCCAAATGTTGTGACTAGGAATGGAGGTAACTGATCAGAGACATTCAAAAATTTCAAGCTTCATCCAGCTGTTCCACCTCCTGTTTCCTGCATTATTGTATGAATGATGTTCTTTTTTCTTCCTTGCAGCTATGTTGTATTTTTAGACTTTAATCACATTTTAACAATTGTTACACACATGCCTTCTGACTCAGTATCTAATTTTATTTTCTTTTGTCAATAAATACAGTTTCCAATTTTGACATTAGAACTTTTTCACCACTCATACAGAGTTGGGTTTAAGCACCTATTGTTTTTATAATGGTTAATCTTTATCTCTCCTGATTTTTCTTTTGAAATGTTTATAGAAATTTATAAAGAAAATGTTTTAATATTCTTCATGATGTATGTTTACTGATAGTATGAAAATATTAATGAATATCCCTTGAATGGATGAGCATCCATACTATTGGTATTTTGGCAAAATTTCCAGGACATTTTTGTCCTGGACTGTCTAGAAGCCTCTCAAGAGGTGTTTGGGCATGGGCTGTGCTTAGACTAATTGGGCTGTGTGTGTCAGAAATCATATTATCCCACTTTATTGGTCTGCATACCTGTGATTATAAATCTATGCAGTGTAAGAGAGAGGAGGATTAACCAGAAGTGATCATTTTGACCTATTTACTCTTCCCAGTGCAAAGTCCCCAGGAGTCCACTGGACATCCAAAACAGGAGATCGTATTTGAAAACCAACTTTATCAGTACCAAGTAGAAGGAAATAAACCCTTTTTCTCTTGAGGCTTACTCTGAATTTCTGGTCTTAGGGCTCCCCAAATCCATAGAACATAGACATTCATGAATATTTTAATTAGGCCTTGTTAAGTGGCTGGAAAGAGGTGTGAAATCAGCATTGCAATTTTATACACCATTAATCCTAAATAATATCTCTGATGACAGCCTTATAGTATATTTATAGAAATTTAATCGTAATTCAAAAGTGATCCAGCAGATAAAAGGATCGTTCTTAACTCGGTGTAAAGACTGTGGAAAATCATATCTAAATTGTAGGATTGCAGCATAATTCAGGTTGGAATTATCTTGGGACATTATTTAGTCCCAGCATCTTGAAATAAGGTCAGCTTCAGGTTAATTAGGTACCTTAAATGAAAATTATGTTGGGCTTGTTTTTCAGTTCAGTTTCCTTCCTTTCCCAGAAATCTTTCAACTGAGATTGAAGCAAGAAACTATTCTTTTTCATTTTCTCATACCATTATTAGTACTTTATAAAAATAAGTAGTTCTGAATACTTTATATTGCTACTATTTTGACATAAAGTAAAAGCAAAACAGTATCTGTCATACAAAACCAAAGTTCACCTTCAAAGTGTATTTCTTCATAACACAGGGTTTTCTAAAAACACCTTAATTTATTTCTCATAAATCTCAGTCATTTACTGAAGGTGTTACAGGTAATATACTATGTTTTTGTGAGAATTTATTTTAAGGATACTTTTTCTATCACCTAGTTGCTTGTTGATATATTGCCTGGGGTATGCTTTTATAATCACTTGGAAAAAAGTTTTAAGCAAAGACATTGAGAAGAAGAAACATAGAGGAGAAAATCTTCACTATTTGAGGTACTTGGTGTGAGTAGTTCAGTAAGAGAAAGAGGAAACAATGTACAGCGCAAGGCTAATTCTGAGTACCTCCTCAGGTACATAAAATATTGACAAAGTCTTTTGAGAGACATGGTTCCACTTAATGTGTGTTGCTTTCAAGGACAACTGGAGATATATTTGCAAATCTGTATTTTTACTTGAAAAACACAAAATAAAAAAAAAAAAAAAAATAAACAAAAGACAAACAAAAACAATCCTGAACCAAGAAACTGTTTAATAGAGCATCATTTGATGGTACATAAAAAGCTCTAACCTTGTTAATATTATCTCCTTACACTGTTCTTTTAGCTATGTGATGCATAAAGTATGGTTTATAGATGCCTTTTGGATTCGATTTGCATTGACCCCAAGAGAGTGTTAGTATTATTAAAAAAAGAATTTAAAAATATTCTTTTGAATTATGTTTAATCAAATCAAATAAAGATTTCCCAAAGTGGAATATTCACTGCAGAAGAGTTCTGTATCATACCAGATAACAGTGAGGCATTCACATTTATCAGGATAGTACTTGCATCAACCCTCTTACAGATATAAATGGATTAAAGTGAAATGTCATTGCAGAAAAAGAGTATTTCAGAACAGATAATTCATTATGGTTTTAAACTGTCCTGCTCTATAGGGGACAAAGAATAACATGAGTTTCTGAGTCAAAACCTTTTATTTACTCTAATGATAGATAATAAATGGTGTTCCATTTTAGAGAAATTATGTTGACCTGTCAAAATGTTCTACAAAAAGCTTAGTCCCGCTCTGGGTAGATTTAGGCAGATCTAATAGGGCTACAAAGACAAACCAGGACACTGTGATTTTCAGCCCCATACTTAGAATTCTCTGAACTCTATTTTTGGATCTCTGGATAGAAGATACTCAAAAAGCTGTGTAGAAGCTTGATTCTAAAGTTTAGGCAAATATTTTTCAAACTCTTGAGAAATAAAAATTTAGGGAAGGATGTTCCTTTAATCTCCCGTTGTTCTTAGTCTAAGACAAAGTTCTTGTAAAGACTGGAAGAAGTATAACACAAAACATCATTTACACATTTCTTGAGCTCTTGGGCAGTAGAAGGCTATTCATCAGTCTTCATATACCACAGATGCTGTATTTTCAGCAAATGTAAGATGATTCAGAAAGAAAAAAATTATACATCCTCGATGTTATTTTAATGAAAAAAGATCTTGAGGATCTTTGCAGGAGTTAAAAAGTTTATTCAAATCCAACAATATTCTTTAATGCAATAATGTACAATTCAATACTAAGTAATAATCAATTATGGCCAGTGTCATAGGAAAGAAAAACTGTGCCAGAGTAGTGGCTTTACAGCTTGTTAAACTGCGGCAAAAGAATGTTAAGAGATTTGCTCCAAATCACACAACAAAAATCATCAACAGGTAATTAAAAAAACCCAAAAAGTAATTTACTTGGGATGTGCACAGCCTTACAAATCAGAGCAGTCGCCTTCATTTGACCTAGAAGTAGCTTCTCATGGTAACTTGTGCATGATGAAGACAAACTTTATGCTGAGGACATATGAATGCCTTAATGTATCCTAATGTTTCTTACGTCCTAGAGGCCAGGTCCTACCAACCAGTCTGTCCCTCAGAAAACATTTCTTCTAGTCAAAGTGCATACATCTGTCTATTCTTCCACAAATGTCAGAATGATTATACACAGTAGTGTATTTATGTAGACTACAGGAGAAATGAACATGGTCCTAAAGGATCTCATCAGAAATTAATTCTGGACCCTTAGACTGCTGAATTTTTTTCTACTGGGACTTCAGACCTAGATGTAAGTAAAGGTCTTCTTTTCATTCTTTGAATTCTGGGATTCACATTTACTGAGGGTTCAGCTGGGACTTGTCCTAAAACTTAGTTAAAGCTGCCTGACCTGTGAGATGTCTCAGTTTTAGCTTTCTTGCAATGTATTTTTTGCAGCTCATCACAGATAAAATAGAATATGAAAGAAAAAACACTCCTGAGTTTATTTTAAAAACAAAATGAACAAAAATCCAAATAAACCAGGAAAGAAAAAAAAAAGATCTGTGTGGATTCCCTGCTGGCTAAGGCACAGGAAATCCTAGGAGTATGACTCCTTTTTCTGTCACAGAATTCACACCAGATGTTGTGAATTCATCTGTGGGCACGTTCAAAATATGAACGAGGATTTTATTTTTCCCTGTGATACAAATCACACTCTTTACATAAGAGGCACACAGAAAACTTATCCAGAAATGAGAAGGCTGTCTTGCAGCCCACCTTGTAAGAACTTCTGCAGCAAAAATATAAGGTCAAGGTAGCAAGGACAATAGGGTTCAGTCTGAAGGGTATGAGATGAGAGGGCCACTGTGAAGGGCTTTAATCAGTATGGTTCTGGTCACTATACAGTCTGCAGGGAAAAGACTTGAATGCAATCCTTCATTTTCCTGCCAGGGAAGACAGCTGGCTCACTCAAGAGTAGAATCTGAACATCAGCTGACATACCAGAATATGGACGACTGGGGCTTGGGTCTGAAGGAAAACTGGAACCCACATTAGTATAAACATGTAGCAGCTGTGCAATCAGCTGTAGCGTAGGTTAAATTCTCCATAAAATTTGCAATTGTGTAAGTTTCTGCAGTTGAATAATTTTGACTGTGAATTTCTTCTCCCTCCTTTCCATACTGAAAGAAGAGAAGGTCTGAAGATTGCACAAAATGCAAACTCCAAAAGAAATTGCCTAAAGCAATTCACTGGGTAAAAAATTCAAATGATTTGGCTGTGTGACTAGAGCTTTCAAGACAAATTACAGAGACTTTCCTTGAAGAGGAAAAAACCTAAAAGAACAATATTGAAATAGCATGAACAAGAGTAAGCTCCTGAAACAACAGTGGTGTTCAAAATGATATTGAATAAACGTTTAGCTGTAATCAATAAGAGAAAAAGATCTTATATTTCTACAATTTGGAGTGGGCTCTGTTTAATTGAGTAAATTAGAAATTATATATTTTTGCCTTAGAAACTAGGCAGAAATTTGGGGAGAGCGTGCAAAAACAAACTACCCTCTTTGGCTATTTAATCTAAAAAATACTTTAAAACAGTCATTCCTCAAACTTCACATAAGCACTCCAAACACACGCACAGACATTCATAAATAGCAAAGACAATAACACAGGAAAATAACACAGGAAAGCTCACTTATGCTCTCAGTTCAACAGTATTTTTTGGGAAGCTATCAGGAAATTAACCTAGCAAAGGCCAAAAGAATATTCATAGGGCCTCGCCAGAAAAAGACATTCCTATCCTCTCCCTCGCCACAAGCCTTGTTACGTGGCAACTTTCATCCTAGGAATACCAATTCCCTCAGAACCTAGTTTCTTACATTCACAAGATTTACCTACTTTAAACATAGGTAAAGTATCAGTGTGTTATATAGGAAATGCTATTTATGGATTAAGATGCTGTTTGTTTTAAAAAATGGTCTGGACAATGTAATGGAAACTGCATTATTGATTCCAACCATATCTTGGCAGAGGTGTGGTATGGAAGTATTGCAGTAGTACTGAATGACTCTTTTCCATAGCTGAAATTTTGCAAATGTGAAGAATATATTTATAGAAAGAAATGCAGAGAGAAAACACACATACTGGTCTAATATAAATCAATATTGCTGACAGCTCACTTGGAATTGTTACTAAAGAGTTTCCCCCATGAAGGTGTCATTCTCTAGAGAGGTGTCAGTTCAGAAGGAAAAGAAAGAAAAGGAAAAGGATTATAATGGGATACTCCAGCAAGGTAAGTCTGTATACTTTGTGAGCTGCAAGCCATATCAGCACCATGATTTAGCACCATTCAGTATTAGTAGCTCTGAGAACCTCACTCTAAATTTGTCAGTGGCAAAATAAACCTTTTGCAGCCTAATCTTCCTCCTCTTTTTTTTTTTTTTTTTTTTGTTTGAGTGGTTACGTTTTTGGGTTTTTTTGTCTAATACTAATGCTTAATCCTCCACCTCTAATAAAAGGATGACTCTACAAACAAAGCACGAGCTCTGACTAAACCTAGTAAGACTGTCAGTGACAGTGGCTCATCTCCAAAACTGGATTCAAAAAGAGCAATAGGAATCTTTAAAACTCAAAGTAATATGAATATAGTGCAACAGAGAAGGGTAAATGCATGGTTGACTATTTTCTGACATCATTACTAGCTGTTCCAGGGAACAGTGTGGTCCATGCTCACTGTGTTAGTATTGACAATTGCTGAGTATTTCTTCCCTGCGGACTGACTAGAGTTGTTCTTGTAAGTAGCAATTCATTGCTATGAAGCCATAGCCTCTTGTAAAATAATTTAACACTGTTGAAAAATACTACCATCCATCACTAAATGGAATAATAGCTGTTCCTAAGTTTCTTTCTCATTCACAGTGTTGGAAAATAACACCTTTATATTTTCTTATTTTTGTCTGCCAGGAGAGGTGTGTTTATTATGAACTGACATTACAGTAGCTATTTACTAAACTCAACTTTTGTTCCAGAATGCTGTCTTGTATCTTACAGTTAAATGAAGAAGTTCCACTTCATGACACTGAGAATTAATGAGATGCAAGTGTGTGAATGTTCAGTACTTTACCTATAAAAAACAACAGGATTATTAAAGATATTTCACAGGTGCTTTGTCCACCAGTCTGCAGTAACTGAAGACCCAAAAGGAAAAGCAGCACTGTGGATCTCAGATTCTTGCAAATGATACCAGATGTCATCTGCAGAGGTTGATGATTGACAGTACAACTGCTGCCTTTTAGGCAGGGTTCAGTAGACTTCTTGAGTTCACTGACATGATGTAGTTGCATAAATACATGTACAATCCACTTTTAGTATGGCACCCCACCACAATAAAACTTGCCTGCATTTTCCTTGCTTCCAAAGCACCATCATTTGAAAGGATGCAGCTGCGGGATACAGACAGTGTACTGTTTAAAGGCGTAGGATCTGTTTCTGACTCTGACATATGGGATGACAAAGGACATGTCACTACACTGCAACTGCACTTCCCATCTCCAAATATACAGAAAGACAATGGCTTCCTCTGTAAACAAGCAAACAATGGCAAAGTGTAACGTCAGTATTGACTTATTTTGAGAAACTGTCTAGAACTGTGTCCATGAGATCAGAACACCCAAAACAAATTTAAAGTCTGCTCTAATAGGGACCTGTGAGGATTGCCCTGTCTGGTTAAAGAGACTTTGATCTTTTTCTTTTTGTAGTAGTAAAGCCCAAGAAAGTATTTTGCCTTCAAAAATCACTACAGTCTCACTGCCTGCCATTAGCTAGAAAACAACATTTCTTGTCCCTAGTGAAGGCCCTACCTGCAGTGTTATATATTGCATAGTGCAGAGCACGTTGTTGGCAATGAGCAATATAATAAATAATAAAGGCATTTGACTTCTGAATGTGGCAGCTAAAAGACTGACTCTACTGGGAAAAGGAGAATAGGCAATTTCCAAAATATTCTGTTCCTGATGCGTATTAAGCTTTCTGGCTGTGTAGGTTGAGTGGACCAGAGCCCCCACACAGGCTTGTGCCTGAAGCACTGATGAATCAAAGTTTGGGAGCAAGCTTCAGGGGAAAAGAATGAAGCATTTGCAAAAGTATTCCAGATGACTGAGGATCTACATGACAAGTCCTTTTCAAAGTTAGAGTAGTCAGCTGAAAAACCCCCACAAACCTCAAACTGCTGGAGATATAGATTTATATGCATATGTACACAGTCACTCCATCTCAAGCATTGCTGCTCATTGTTCTCATTGAAAAGCATACTTTTCTTAGTGTTATGCATATTCACAGATTGAGACAAAGCTATGTTAAAGACTGAATTTTGATTTAAAAACTGACAGCTGTGCTTTTCTGGGACAATGCAAGTTCTGGAGTCAAGAGAAAAGGATATGATGTTAGGGGCAAAAAAACAAAGAAGAAAGGTGCCAAAAAATGGAGGGTAGATTGCAGTCTGATTCATTTTATATGCACCCTTCTAGGAACTTCAAGCCATAGGCAGAACAATGTTTGCAACATTGTTTGCAACATATCTCACCCCTCCTCTTCAAGTTATCTGCAAGACTAATTTTAAAATGATTAATAAAAATTAAATACTGAAAAAAGAATAAAAATTACAGGTGAAAAACATGGCACTCAAGCATCTAAAAGCTGGATCTAAGAGTATAAGATATCTTGATTTCCTTGAAAATTTGTGGTGGGAATTAGGTAACAGTACATAATGGAATTACATGCCCTTTCTTAAAATAAAATTAATGTAATGTGTAGCAATGTAATATAATGTTGTGTAGGTAGTTACTTTTTGTATTGTTGATAAAAAGAGTCTGAAGAACCAACCAAGACTTATTTATCTCAGTTTGGGGCAGCCAAACGAGGCAAGATGAATCCCACCACTCATCTTTAAAACCACATGAAGAAAAAGACCTCAGTAACTGCAGCAGTGGTCAGCAAAAAAGCTGAATGCTTTTGAACAAGAAGCAAAGCAGAAGGCATAAGCTGGAATTAAATAGATAGTATGGGAAGTATGCAAACAAGAAATCAGTGAATGTCAAGAAAATTATTTGAAACATGGAAAATTTAGGCTAAATGTATATTTAGTTATATTTCTCACTGTTGAGTTAATGCTTATAGAAGTTTCAGTGCTTTTGAATTTTTTGTTTTCACATTTGAGACATGATTTGTTATGCGTTAACTCAATTCTTGTATCCAAGTTCAAAATGAGGTGAAGTTTTGCTATTTTCTGTGTTAACTGCCCCACTTTTTCAGAGATCAGCAGAGATTTTCCATCTCAATTCTGCTGAAGATCTTCCTACAGTCCTAAAGTAGGAGGAGGGACCACCGGTGGATAAAACCAAATAAGTGAAAGGAAAAAATAGATAAATTTTCAAATGCAAGAATAAACATGACAAAAATCTATTCATAATCAAAGCATCATAGCAAATGGATGTCAGTGATGCATTTTAAAGAAAATATTCAATTGGCACAAAATGAAATCAACTGAGAGATATGGCAAGGCAACTATATACATGGAAATTTAAATTTTATTTTTATTTGATACACTCCTGCTGTGATATTTTCATGGAGGGATTATTTTTCAAAGGCTAAATTGAAAAGTGCACAACAGAAAGCAGAACAGTGCTTGGGAGAAAACTGCATCAGCCCAGAAAACTGTCTACCTTTGCTGGAAAGTAGAGACAAGAGCATTTAGCAGGCACACAATTGTAAGTGCTGGTTTATGTAAAAGTTTGAAAGGGAAGTGTAATCCAGGAGTGGATGTGCCCTAATAAATCCCTTATTAACCCTCTCAGGTATAGCAACCTTAATGTTTCACATGAGCAGTTACCTCTTCAGACCCTGCAGAGAAAAAGGCTCTCCTGTGTCCCATCACCCTGTCATAATCCCTGTCTATGTGATGATAAATTGCTCTCACCAAAAGGGTCTCTATTGTTGATTAAATGTGTGATGTGCATATTTCAGCAGTTTTTATTATTTAAAGGCTAAAGTTTTTTATGTTTTCTTCCCACATTCTCTTTAGAAATACTGAAAACATTCTCGAGGTAACATTTTTTACCTTCATTTTGAATCCTCAAAGATACTATGCCAGCTTCTCTAGTCAGCTACATTATAGTATCAAACTGAGGTTGCTGTCACAATGACACAGGGGACAGAAATCCTGTAAAGGGTAGGAACCTATCTTTCAAAAGTCAGAAGGTCCTGTGATTTGTAGCAATATAAGATATGCCCTTACAAAAACTAACCTTGCTTTTCAGGTGCCTTTTTCTAACAAGATGAGGCTAAAAAATATAAAGGTGAAATTGAGTTAAAAATGAATTCTTTAAGCAAATAACACGTTTTACTTTCAAATTCCTTAGTACAATTATCCATCATGTTCCAGAAAGATGGTGATAACTAAAAAAAGCAGATAACGGATAAGTACTGTAGCAGACCAGTTATAGTGAATGCTAAAAATTATTTCTTTACAAACTCATTCTCAACCCCTTCTGTTCTTTTGATTTATGTATCATATGACTTCTTAATCTCTAGATTTTATCTTTTTTTTTTTGAGATACCCCACTAAGCATTACATTTAAGGGAGAGCAGGAAATAGAATTGGCTTTATTTCTATACAAGGCAGATTGTATCTTCCCCAAAGAATTTTTATGGTAGTTCTTTGCAGAAGATATTACTTTTTCTCTGTGTATACCTGCAGTGTTCATCCAAATTAGTCTTCATGTTATACAAGAAGTTTCTCTTTAAAGCTATAGGCAATAACTGTTTGCTTTTTCCTCCAAAGATTGTCAGCAACATAACAAATCAAAATTATCTAGCAGAATTGTGAAATGAGAAGGAGAGAGATGAAGGAAAGTTGAGAGCATGAATGGTATCTCTCAAATCTTTCTGGAACAAACAAACAACTTATTTTAGCACAGAAGCATATCAGGTTATCACTGTGTACAAAGATCCAATACGGAGGTCAAAAGGCTGTGCTACAAACAAATTTGAAAGAGATGACTCTACAAAACACAAAACCACATAGCTTTGTGAATCTCTATATCCATAGTACTTGTAAGAGCATCTTACAAAGTTCTAAAAGATTTCTTTTTCTCATAGATAGATAGATGATAAATAGATTTTTAAAAAATATAATTAGCACTTACAGCATAGACATTTAATCTAATTCCTATTGAAAAGCAAAAAACCCACCCCATTCCAAGTCATTTAATGGAAGGTGGGTTATATTTTGTGTATTTCATTAAGCTATCTCATAGAACCTAATAATTAATGGGTAAAAGGGTTTTCATCAGATAACTCAATCAGCATTAGTAAGGATATCCTTGAACATCTATACTTTGCAATTACCTATAACATTTCCTACGTGTATAGAATTAAAAAAGAGCAGGTTTCACATTAAAGTTTCCTGGGTTATTTGTCAAGTCCTTATAATTGTAGACAGATACCAGTTTCTCAGGATCTCATTCCTGTGACATATTCTGCCTGCTTCAACAGCACTTATTACTGAAGCAGTCCTTACAACTTGCTTAATGTATTCATGAAGCTACCAGGTCTATTATGTGAGGATTCACCATGAGCAGAGATATTTCAGATGAAAAAAAAATTGAAAAACTGTAACTGTTTCCTGTAACAATATCTGTTTTCATTGTGATCACCAGCAAAGGCTGCCATATGAAAAAAAACCAAAAGACCAAGAATTTTATTGATTTTGTAATGGCCTTTCCATTTATGAATGGAGTTATAACCACAAATATCAAAACATTTTCATCAAGAAAAGTAAAACCAGTACATTTCAGTGATTATAGTTTTGGTGAGACTTGAAAAACTGCAGTTTTCACCAGTCAAAATTTAAGATAAATATTTGGTAGCAACTCAGAAGTCTTAAAAAACACTAAAACAGTCCTCCAATAATATCTTGACAAAGCAGAATTATTTTGTGACTAAGTGATGAAGAATGCTGGCTCATTAACATTCTAGTGGGAATTTTCTAATTATCCAGAACACAGGATATTATCTAGGTCAAGTCCAAATCACACAATTTGCATGATATCACTATAGCAGTCAACCTTTCCATCATAGTACCAGCTCTCCATTTCTTGAAATTATTATCTCCTGTCTCTCTACTATTTCTCATGAAATATCATGCAGATGCAGACAGCACCTGGATAAATAAATAAACAAATAAATAAGTCAGTGTTGTTTCAGCTGTAGTAGTGATTTTAAATGGACAATTTGCAATCCAGAGAAAAGTATAAAGGAAGCCTAGAACAGGAAAGTTGTAGCTAGACTGAAAACATACAATATACTCATTTGCTGCAATATTGTGCTTATGTAGTGCAATATTTATTCATGTTTTCAGTGTTGAAAAGTGTTATTCTGGATGCTGAAGTTTCTCCTTTGCATAATATAGGAGGTCAGTATATACTGAGAAAACTTGGTGTAAAGAAACCCATTTGCTTTATGGCTAAAATGTTTTGAGTGCTGTACAACAGTACTATGAGAACAGGGATATCAGTAATTATATTCTAACTACCTTTTATCTTCTTAGGTATTACTTTGATCAGTTCTTTCATATTTAAATAACTTAGGGAAGCCAACAGCAACAAAATTATCCAACTATTTTTTAACACTGTGCAGAAGTCTATATCATGTCATCTAAAAATTTGATTTTCAATACAGATACTCAGTCCCTATTCTTGCTTTTTCTCAATTTTATTACTGAAATTGCAAGTAGTGAGAAAGGGCAAGAAAGGAAAAATTAAAATCAATAAAGCCAATATTAATACATGACTCTTTCACTCTTCTGTTTCTTAGTGAGGTAAGATTTCAGAATTAAGAACACTTATATCATTTAATTGTTTCATTAAATGTCTTCTACAGCTCTGTCACTTGAATAGCACTGTATCCTACTTTCCAGAAATATAAATAGGACAGGTCCTTTGGTCAAAAAGCTCAAATTCCGGCAGATATTGAATGTACAGGAGCTGTTTCCCCTGCACAAGATTCCACTAACTATGAAAACATAAGGCTGAAATTATGTTGGGAGAAGACAAAAATAATCACTGCCATCTGATTTGGTTAGAGACTCCATTAAAATTCTCCCGCTGGGAATCACACTTACCTATACCTGGGTCAATATGGACGTGCACGAAGAGTGGCTCTGTGAAGCTGTGGGGTCTTGGCTAAGTCAGGACTCCCTGGAAGAGCCATTAGAGCTCTATTAAACCACAAACTAACCCAGAAGGATGTGTGATGAAAATGTAAATGAATTAATTTTTCCCTCTTTTTTTTTAGTTTTATTTTTTAGCCCTCAACGTCTTTGTTTCAGAAGTTTTTTCAGGTAATACCATCTTGCATATACGATATTCAAGCAGAATAAAAGAAAGGGAGAAAAAAAGCTTCAAAGAAGTAGATTCTGATCTCTTCCCATCATTTAGTGCTGCTGCAAATAAAAAGGTCAAAAGAGAGGAGAAATGCTTCCTACCGTTCTCTTATACTAAAGCATTATTTATTTTTTTTTAAAGAATCAACTGGGAATTGAACTGAAAGTATTCTTTTTCTCAGATAAGTATCAAAAGCCCTCTAGTAAAGAGGTGCAGTGTGGAGATGGATCACTTTTGTCAATCACTGTCTGAATAGCAGCCATTGAGTAAACCTGTTATCTTGGTTGATAATGGTTGATAAGTCAATTCCATGAAACTTGCAAAAGACAAATAGAAAACAGATATATCACTTCTGACCCCACCCTTTTTATCTAAGCTCATGAAGAGAAGGCTGAGTTTTAAAGACAACTTAAACTTTGAAGATTTGCTTCTTTGTTCTCCTGTTGGATACAGTACAAAAGGAGGAGGAGAGAGGAAACATGCAAAAATCTAAACAAAGGGATCTGCCATTCTCAAATTGTGTTTGTTGGACCATTGTTTAAGCACTGATTGGCAAAGGCTGGCGTTATTCTGCACATGTGTTTTTGCTGTATGTTAAACTATCATCCTCTTTGCAACATAGATTATGCTTGGACACTACCAGGGAGTCATAGAGTTGCCCCTATTTAATATTATGAAATGCCCCTACATCCTTTCACTTGGTCCCTCCCTCCTAAAGTTATATTTATAGCACTGGGATCTATGAAGAGTTTTTTTCAAATTATTTATACGTAAATAGTTTTGGGTTTTCTTCCATCTTTGTAAGTTGTGCAAGTCTAGACTAATACCAATTTGCGACGTGAGTCTGAAGACAGAGGTTTATTGGGTCTTAAGTAGTCTGAACCCTCTTTCCAATCAAATGGTGGGAATCAAAACCCCAATGCCTTTTTCTACAAATAGCTACAAACAGCTACAAACATTTATACAAAATAACTTTCAATATAATATAAAACCACACAGTACCTTGCTTTTACACTGTGAAAAATATGCCTCAAGCAAAAGAGTGTCATACAGAGCTCCTCATGCAAAATGCCAACCAACTTGGTTCATCCACCCAGACTACGCAGAGACTGATCGTCTGGACCATTCCAGCCAAACACCAGCCTCACCCCAGGGCAATGCCTGAGCAAGGGCTGTTTGCCCTTCAGGACTGATGGGGAAATCTCCCACCCACCTTCCCTTTTTACAGCTTCAATCTGCTTCCTAAGGAGGACAAATATAAATATGCTTTCCTGAGAACTGATAAGAAAGTCTTTGCAATTAACAATTAACACTTATCAGTACTTCAAATGGCAGTGCAGGGGGAGGGAAAGATTATACATCTTGTTGTCCACAACTCATCATTTTGAGGTTAACAGTGGTAAGCACCTAACCAAAAGTTAGCGACAAGTTTTTCCTCAGCAAAAATGCATAATCATATTAGCTCTCATATAAAATTCTGAGTACTTATTAGTAATTGTAAACAGACCTAAAACACTCATTATAGCAAATAGAAGCTGTCACTGCAAAGAGTTGGACTTCAGGGTTCTTGTGTACTGCCATGGCCCATAGCCCTGACACTAAATGGACTCCTGTCAAACCTCAGCTTCACTCTGTAACAGATTCTGAATTATGGTGCTAAACTTTTGCTTCTTTCAATAAGGGTCAACCTGTACTTATGTTGCAAGGTTCACGTTGCTTTCCCAAGGGCAGCACCAGCCCCAACTGTCCCTGACTACCTGGGGACAGGACCCCACAGCCCTGCCCTGCCCTGCCCAGACATGGCCCTGCTGAGCCAGGCACACTCAGAGGACACATCCCAGCCCAGCCTCAGCCTGACCCTTTCCCAAGGAGATACCTGATGCCTGGGGCTGTCCTGGTGGCCCCATGCTCTACCCTGACCCACTGTGTGTACCCCACGGAGCCACCAGCCCCTGGAGCATGCTGGCAGTGAGGTGTGGCTATTTTGGATATGTCCAGTATGCAGGATGAATCAACTGCAATAAGCAGAGCATTTCAGGGCTACTTTATGTATGATCCAAAGAAGAGAAGAGATAATTTTCTTACATTTGCTGGCAACCTTCCCAACTGAATAGATGAAGACTTTTTTTCAGTATTTTTTAAAGAATACTGTGACCTCCAGAAAAACTTCCATCCCTCTGAAGAACCACATGCCCAAGAAAAGAACGAGTGTAGGCTTCCTTAGTTTTTAATTCTGTTCTTAGCAGATCCCATAAGCTTATTGTTTTATTTTAGTTGACATTTTTTGCTGCACACTTTTATTTTAATGTAAGTATACAGATCACTTGGATAATGCAAATTTTTTACATAATCCAATAAAACTCCCTATTTGAGAAAAGATATACCATATTCATCAAATTCATCACTTTGAAAGACCATGACCTTACATATAAACCAAGCCTCCCACCCTAAAACAACCAAAAAATCAAGAGCCAATGAAATGATTTATAGGAGAACAATTTTTTCACTTCAGTCTTCTTTTGCTTTTAACATAATTAATTGTTCATTCTTTAAAACTGTCTCCTGAATGAATTACTTCATAGACACAGGGGTACTTGAAAAGTCCCTTAATATTTCTAACATTTCTAATGAGCAGAATTTTCTGCATTAACCTTTCCCCATCATTGGCTCAAAAATCTAAACTAAACTAGGCCAGGGCAAGACATATAGAGGTTGGCAGTCTTCAAATCTCTGGTGAACTATTTCAGGGAGTGCTAATTACGATGCAATAGTGAGAGTAAGCGCTGCTCATCAGTGCTGAAGCACAAGTCAGCATTTGTAAATGGTTCACCCTGACAGCTGTCTGCTATCTGCACTCCAAAGAGTCCCTTTAAATGTACTAAAACCTATCCAACAGGAAACCTTTTTCCCTTTTCCCACCTTAACAGTTAAATGCACTAGTCTTCTGCTCTGCCCGCACAGCTAGTTAATATGGTGGTACATATGCTTACCGGAGCTGCATGTATGCTTAACTCATTCATCAACAAGCAAGGGAAATACAGAACCAAATGCTACAATAGACACCTAGGAATAGTCCATCCCTACAGCATCCTTAACCATACTGTTGGACCACTTCATATTGCTATTTCCTTTCTTTCTATGCTGTGATTTTTATGTCTCTCACATACATTGTTGATACATGTTAAAAGAAAAATTAAAATTCTTTATTTATTATTTACTCTCAGGAAGGAAAACTCCTTTTTATATTTTTTAGATAGATTAGAAAATCAGTGGCAGAGTCACAGCTGAATCAAGCTTAGTTAAAAAGACAACTAATTACTGAAGACTTTACAGTTAATAGTGATAACATGAAAAGTGTCATTCTAGAGGAATTTCAAAAGAAAAAAAACATGCTAATCTTAAGCAGTATCAGTCAATGACTAAGTGGTATTTCATATTCATTAAAGAGGAAGGTAGCTCATAATATTTAACTGATAAATGATTAAACAAACAATGAAATGTTGGATTGAATTTTCTTTTAACTGGAGGCAAACCAGTTCACTATACAGTAAATTGAATGATCTCAGTGGAAAATTAATTGCTTTAATGGTCATTATATAAGGGATTTCATTAATCTTTTTGTTCTTGCTTTTGTTTTTAATACATACCTTATTTTCCTGACAAAGTCTGATATAGTGAATAAGAGACCATCCTGCCATCTGTAAAATAAATATTGTGAAAAAGAAGCAAGAATTTAAAGTTTATTCCACCATTGTCTTTGCTTGCTACTAAACAGAAAGGAACGTCTTTCATCTTGAATATCATTGGCCACTGCAGATACAAAAATAAACTTTGTGTTTCTCTTATGTATCTCACAAGTTACCTAAGAAACATATGGAGTTCTTTACAAGAAGGAGTGACTGCAGAGCTTTTACTATCATGGTTGTTATGTTTTCAGTACAACCTTCTCCCAAGAAATGGAAGAGGTCCCTGGCTGTATCTGCCAAACTTCAATATATGTTTATAGCATGCAGCATAACATAATTTGCAACATTAAAGAAGAAAAAATAGAGGTGAAGATATTGTGCAAGACGACAGAATGAAAAGGAAGTTGGAAGCTATACATCCTTTAAAAGTAGGACAATAAAAGAACAAGCAATAAAACTGAGATTCCAGCAATTCCTGATTTTGACCTAGCTCTATTTCCCTCAAATCCTTTGCTGGAAGTCTCAATGGCAATAGAAGTAAACAAACAATAAGCACTTAGAGTATAACAGGGTGATTGGCATGGAGAAAACATGGATCAACAGGGATCAATTGTTCTCTGGTCTTTTCTAATAAAAAATCCATAAATATCAAATTAAGCCATTTTATTTCAGGTTTAAAAATAAAACCAAAAAAACCTAAAAAGCTATTATTTCTTCATACAATTAATAGTTAAGTTATATTTTTATTACAGGATGTGGAAGAAGTAAAGTCTTTATGACTGGACAACATCACAGCAGAAAGTATATCAGGACTATTAAGCATAAAAACACCTCTCACTTCAAGCATTCATTCTCACCCCTGTCACAAATTGCGGAAGTCTGGGAAATTATTTCAGAAAAATATTATCATCTGATTGCCTGTATCTTTATCACTCACTACTATCACCCACTATTCTTCCAGCATTTAGTGTTTGCCAGTGCTAGAGACAGAAGCCTAAGAAAGGAATTTCAGCCTGATTTATGTAAATGTCATATGCTTCTGAAAATAAATAAATATGTGTACTTGAAGACAATGCCTTTCTCAGATGACAATTTTTTAATTAAAAGTTATCAGACATTTAGAAAAGAATATATCTTCAAGTTTCATTATTTTTTTAGTGTGTTTGGGCAACACAAAATACTTAATGATTGCAACTCAAATTACTTTCAATCATATTCTAACAGACTACAAACTGAGAATCAAAGACACTTTGTGCTCCTGCAGTCAGAACTGCAATTTTACATGCCCATAATGTCACCAGCTGCTTGAAGAATTAAGAAAAAACAAAAAGGAGCACCTTATTCCATCAACTTCAGGATAATCTATTCTGGAATACAATAGATTTCTCTGGCCTGGAGAACTAAATTTTCCCTTTGTGTTTTAAGGGTATATATCACCAAAAAAATGTTCCATTCCAGACATGTAGAAATAATGTAATTGAAATGATTAGTGCCCTTGTAATACATATCAAATAACTCACTTATTTTTACTTTATGATCCACAGTTTTGTCTTATGTAAGGTGTCAAAAAGAATAGAATTACCCTGTCAAACCATTATCAATAAAGTATTTGGACTTACAACATGGAGAATAGCTTAGTTGTGCTCTTGTCAGGAGATGGAAGCAAAAGCAGCCTGGTGAATTCACAGAAGCTGATCAATTTTAGAAATGAATGCTTTGAGAAGTGATACTGTGCTGATGTAATGATAGAGGAATGACTAATTTCAGATTTTAATGACTGCATAAAAATTTTGACTGGTCTGAATTTTCAGATTATTTAGATTTTTTTAATTTAAAACATTTCAGCAAAACAGTATCAGTTATAAAAACCTTCTGAAGAAGCACAGGCAGAATATATCCAAGCTTCTCCTTGTTTCATGACAAGTGCCACGCCACCAAAGAACTAAACCTAGTCAATTCTGCTAAATAGAAGATGACCAATCCATGACCCTGAAATCAAGTGGCAAGAACTGATTCCCATCCATGCTTGTTAAAGCTGGTCTTGTGTAAGGCAAATTGCCCATGTATGTCCTGAGAAGTACTCTGTCTTGAATGTCCCCTGGGTCCTTTGTGCTCTATTTGACGAAATTAGTATTTTTTTCTGGAAATGTGGGACATGAGGTTTTATGGGTTACTAGAGTATACAGTGCTGTTGAGAGTGAGCTGGAGGGCTGCCTAAGGGAGAAAAAGCCAAGACTGGTGGCATTTTTTCAGTACCCATCTGGGTAACCTGGGATCAAACTGCTGGGATGGAGACCTTGACAAACCTGCTCTGACTTACCAACTTGATATACTTTAGCCTTGGACCCGTCATGTCACTACAGATTTGTTCAGCTGTAGTGGGCTGACCCTGGCTGGATGCCAGACACCCACCAAAGCTTCTCTATCACTGCCCTCCTCAGATGGGCAGGGGAGAGAAAATATAGTGAGGAGTTCATGAGTTGAGACAAGGGCAGGGAGAGATCACTCACCAAATACCATCACAGGCAAATCAGACTTGAATTAGAGATATTGAAGCTATTACCAACAAAATCAGACCTGGATAATGAGAAGTAAAATAAAGCCTTAAAAACACCTTCCCCCCACCCCTCCCTCTTTCTCAGGTCTACCTCCTCTCTCCAGCAGTGCAGGGATACAAGGAATGGAAGTCGCAGTCAGTTCATCTCAAGTTGTTTCTGCTGGTGCTCAGGGGGAGGAGTCCTTCCCCTGCTCCAACATGGGGTCTCTCCCATGGGAGACAGTTGAACATCCCCAACATGAGTCCATCCCATGGGCAACAGTCCTCTGCAAAATGCTGCAGCGTGGGTCACTCTTCCATGAGGTGGAGTTCTTCAGACACAGCCTGCTCCAAAGTGGGTCCCCATGGCATCAAAAGTTCTACCAAGAAACCTTCTCCACTGTGGGCTCCTCTCCCCACGGGTCTGTGGGTCCCTGCCAGGACCCTGCTCCAGCATAAACCTCTCACAGGTTCACAGTCTGCTCTGAGGCATCCATGTGCTCAGGCATGAGTCTCCTCCATGTGCTGTAGGTGGATCTCTGCATCCCTGTTGACATCCATCGGCTGCAGGGGCACAGCTGCCTCACCATGGGCTTCATATCAGGCTGCAGAGAAATCTCAGCTCCAGTGCCTGGAGCACCTCCTCTTTATCCTTCTCCACTGACCTTGGTTTCTGCAGAGTTGTTCCTCTCACATGTTCTCACTCCCCTCTCCTCTGGCTGCAATTACATCTGCACAATACCTTTTTTTTCTTCTTTTTAAATATGTTAGCACAGATGCATTACCACCATTTCTGATTGGTCCAGTCTAGACCAGAGGCACATAATCTTGGAGTTTGCAGGGGTTGGTTCTGTCAGACATGGAGGAAGCTTCTGGCAGCTTCTCACAGAAGCCACTATCAAAACCTGGTCACACAAACCAATACATTAGCAATCTAGGGTGGCTGGCCGTCATTAACACTGCTCTAATTTTCCTGCATGAGTACTGTGGGAGCAGACTCTGGTTGCCACTGTGCCATTTGCCTTGCTCTCACCCTTGGCTTCCCATTCCCTTTCCCTTGCAGAGCAGTTGACTCCTGCTGCTATTTGACAGAAGGTCCCCTGTAGCCCCTCCACTACTGCCAGAACCTTGCCATGCAAACCTGATACATGACAATGCAAGGGTAGGATGAAGCCAGTCCTGGCTATTTCTGGCATTTTCAAGGTATCAGTTCCTGGATATACAGCAAGCTGTTAGAGCACAGATCTGAATTAGGGATACACACTTTTATCACTAAGGTGATATTCTAACGTGATAATTTACCACAGTGAATCTCATCACCAGGATTCAAAAGGTTTTAGTTTTTTTTGAATGAGCTGAGGGTCCAAAAGTGTTCATCTTCCAGTTCTCTGCTTTGCTGGTGCTGACATTGAGCTAAGAGTCTGGAAGGCTGGGAATGGATTGAAAACACACTGAGATCTTCCTGCTGAGTGATTCCTCGTACAGAAGATTGTGCAGAGCAAAATGCTGGATGAGTGCCACTGATCAGTCAATCCTATCATCATAGCTGATTATTAGATAGGTGAAATTGGGTTTGACTACCTACAGCGCTGTAGATGAACTTGGAATAAATACATAATATAACATGATAATTTCTTTCTTAAGTAAGAATTAATTAATTGTTTGAATAAATTATTTGGAAAACATTATAACCACATTTCTAACTAAGGATAGAGATTTTTCAACACAGTAATTCTTTCTCTTCGGCTAATAAGCATTATTTAGTCAGCAAATAATAATTTTCATTTACATGTATACCAATATGTTATTATATGTAAATATAATATTCATTTTATATGGTGATGCAGGTGGCTCCAGCCACTCTGTCTCCTGAGGAGAACTGAGACAACCAGCTGTGGTGGTCAGCAACCCAAGTTTAGCATGTAACTTTCACGGTGAGAACCCATGATTCCCTTGTTCTACCTTTTGCATGTTTTGTCCCAATTGGTTAATGTTTTTCCGTCCCTGTTTTATGTATGAAGTTATGTATATTCATTTCCCTTCTTTAATATGGATCAGTTCTAGAAAGTTCTTTGTTCCTCGATGCCCCATTTGATCCTTCCCTAAGTCCCTCCTATGTGTTGTTCCCATTGGTTCCCTTGCTGTCAATCCCATCTACTTGCCCCTATCCCATTGGCTGAGATCCCTTTCCCCTCCTATTCTGTACCCAGTATAAGATCCCTGGACCCTCCTACCAATTTGGCTCTTAGTCCCTGTCATTTCACAGGAGTAAACCTGCGTGGAACACATACAGAGCGTCCCCTCTCTTTACTTCTTTGCCTCTGCTACTGCGCGCTTACTCGACCAGCTTAGAGGGAAGCTCCCTCGGGTGAGGAGCTCAGCTCCGTCAGCCTGCTTTACTTGTGGGTGTGTGACTGCCGTAGCATGGACGGGACCGTGGCTAGACCTCCGGGCCCCTTTTTAGCTAGCACGCAGATCTCCGTCAGTTTTATATATACACTGAAAATATTAAATGGGATACAGAGAGTTTAACAGCTACTGGATCGCAAATCAAAATACAAATTAAAGCTGAAGTCCAAAATCTGGTTTTATTTCATAAAAAGCATGGCAGAGAGAAAACATTGGATGTTAGACTCAGTGAGACTTGTGGGTCCCTTCCAACTCATGATATTCTATGGTTCTATGGTTTCACACCACAACTTTGAGAGCATTTACGTTGTTTAGTATTTAGTCTAAATATTGTGTAGAAATTACATTTTACTGCTATTATTAAATGTCATTGACTTTGTAGTACAAAAATCACTAGTTGTCTTAACAAAACCTTTCTTAATTAGTCTGTAAATAACACTTTAATAGTAGTAATCTAATTTAAAATTTCATTTTTAAACAGTTAACAAAAGGCACACCATTATTCAAAGTAACAATATAAAAGCCACAATTACCTAATTTTAGTTAAACTGAAGAAAAAACAGTCTAAAGCCTAATAATATCTAAAGTAAAAAGCCTTTGTGGTCATTATCTGAAGAGTACTGGCGTACACTTTTACACTTGACTAAACTAAGGCTTCACTAATATTACGACTAAGAGTCGTAACATACTAATCATAGCCTATGAAATTAAGATGTTTAGTACAGCAGCCAGTGCAAGATTTTGAAAAAAACCATGATGTAATAGGGAAAATGTGGGGGTTTTGTGCAGACAGAGCTTTTATTACATCTATATTGCATTGTAGAGTTTAGTCAGTTCGGATGTACAGACAGTCACTAAGAATGCACAGAACTGTTACTGAGATACCAGTGCACTGAATTCACAGGACACAATTTTACAAATGGCACGTGTCAGAAGAAAGAAAGAGATGACTTTTTTCTGTTGTAATATTTTCCATCAGAAAATGCCATTTCAGCAAAACCAATTCATTCTACAATAATAGCTATTTCGTTTACACTTCTATCAAAGAACTGTATAAATAATCAATTTCAATAAGGTCAAAGAAATAGATAATTTTGACTTCTATATTAATGTATGCAATAATTTTGTCAATAAAATCAAAACAAAATATTTCAGCCTTACCAAAGCAAACTTATTTTAAATATACCGAAGCAGAATGTTTTTTATAAAGTCAAATGAAATGTTTTCAATTTTCCAGATTGCTACTTTTGAATTCCATATTTTTAATGCCTTCTGGTTCAGCAAATGCAACTGTCAAATATTAGAAGTGTTGCACTTCAAGAAAATATTACTCTGATGAACTGTGTCTAGAGGAGAAAAAATTAAGACTGCAAGAGACCAGTAATAGGATCAAAACCATTTATAGGTATTTATAAATGACTTATGCTTCTGACTGTTTGATTTGCTTTGAAAATTAGTTTCTTAAAAAGTGATAGGCCATATACACCAGACTTTCTGTTTAACATGTGACTTGTAAACTTCTTCAGGACTTCTACAACTGAGAGGACCAAAATATGTTATCTTAGTTAAGAGATAATGTTAAACAAAGCAGTAAAGTTAAGTCTATTTGTTAGTTAAGTAAAATCTTCTACCTCTTAGATTATGAATAAAAAGCACAAATAAATGCAGTACAGAGAACTTCTGTATTGCTGTTCCTTCTGGTAATTAAACAGGGTTTTAAGACCCATTAACTGTTTTTCAACCCTGGTGAAAAAGGTGATTACTGGTTCACCTTCCGTTTTCTTTCTCCTTCAGTGGATTTGGAGACAGTTTCACAAGTTCTGTCCATAAATTACATCACATTTATAAATTTATTTTTCTCAATTGTCATTCACAGAACCCTTTGAATCAGCCTATAAAACCCCTGTATTTTAAAGTATTGAATACTGAGTCAATATTCACTGAGGGCAACCGTGATATACTCCATAAACTTCTACAGATTTTGCTGTTTTTTTCAGAATGGGAGCTTTCATGTAAAGATAAATTCTCACACCCTTTTTCTGTGAAAATAGTTTTCATTCCCTAAATCAATAGATTTCTGTCTTGTTCACTCTGCAGTCAAGACAGACTGAACAATGTAACACCTGCAGAAGTGTAGATGTCTTTCATCAGGATAGGATTTTAACTTCAAGGTCACTATTTGACTCTTTAAATGGTTAGGGCCCAATTTTCAGTTTGTGACATGGTTAGGGCCCAATTTTCAGTTTGTAAACCAGTGCAGAGATTCTGTAACCCAAATCACAGTTTAGTTTCCAGTTATTCCTGCTTCAGCAGAGGTAAATCTGATATTGCCTACTTCCCAGAGCAACTGCAGGGAACAACGGTCTCACTGCCTTGAGCAGCAGCCCAGGGAGCAGCTTTTTGCACAGCTTGTGCTGCTCCTGCATTAGGGCTAGTCTGGCAGGGAGAGACCGAGTTCAGCCTTTTTGCTGCACAGGTCTGACAAGGGAATTACAGCCTTGTCCCAATCTTAACAACACAATTTAACAAATAGATTCCAGATGGCCAAACCTGTATTTTTACACACAGCATCTGACACCTACATGGGATGTTATACAATTCACCTTTGACCAGCTAATAAAATGTTCTCTTTTTTTTTTGTTTTACATAGGGAAGTGAAAACCAAATCAAACTGAACTGCATGAAATTAATTCTGTCCTTCATTCTGTGCAGTTCTTAAGTTCTAGCTACCGCTGTCACTGGTTTTGCAGTGTTAAAAATTCACTGACCTCTCATGGAAACCATTGACAGACATTCAATAGTGGGAAACATGCCCCCTCATGAATTATAATGATAAACAGCTTCCACTCTATACTGGTGGAAACATTGATTAATACAATTTTGCTTATGTTTCATGTTTGGGATAAAAATCTTTTGTATAGATTTTCTTGTAAAAGAAGAGAGGCTATATTGACAAAGGTGAATATCTAATATTATTGGAAGACATCTCTGAAAGCACTTAAAGTAGAAAATATTTGAGAAAAAAAAAATGCATGTCTTGGTTTGAAAGAACAGGTGTCTGCCAAGGAAGGCAGGAGTCTCCCTTGAAATGAAAAAAGAAAATGCAACACCCTTCCCTCCAAATTATTATCATTTTGAAATTAATGGGCTTTCAGGCAAAGATATGAGGAACAGGAATAACAGATCTTTACTGCTATATATATATATGTGTGTGTGTATAACAAGGCAAACAAACAACAATAGCTATGACAGTAACAGCAAAAAATCACAAACCCAGTCCCAGCCTTCTCGGCTGCCGGGCCCTTTCCCCTCGGGTGCAGTTCCCCTCGCAGCCGGCAGGGGCGCTGGCGGCTCCCGGTGAGCAGGGCAGGTGCGATGGTTCCCCCGCGGCTGCAGGGGGCGCTCCCGAGCGAGCTCGGGGAGCACGCGGCAATGGTGGCCTGGGATCCCGGGAAGGGATGGGACAAAGGCTTCACAAACCCCTGGGCAGCCGATCCCGGTGTCCGGCTGGACCCTCGGGAACAGCAGGCTGGAACGGCAGGGACGAGCACAAATCCTGGGTGGCAGATGAATCCACAGCTGCAGCAGAACCCCCGGAGGTCTCAGCAGGCGGGGCGAGCCGGGCTACAGAGTAGCGAAGGCTCGAAGCAACGGCAGGGCAGGGCGGCCAGAGCCCAGCTCCCAGCGGGGTAGGGAAAGGCGGGCTTTGGAATACTGGGGTTTTCTCCAGTAGAAGGAAGGCAGCCAAAAAAAACCAGAAACTGCAGTGTTGACAAATTCCTTCCAGCCTATCTCTCCATCCAAACGCTGGGGAACTAACAGCCCACAAGTTACAAAGAATAACTCGTTGGACCCCTCCTCTAGTGGCCAGATCTTTTGTTTTTCTTAATCACCCAGTAATTTGTCCCCCTGGCAACATGTACGGGGAAAATTCTTTAAGAGAAAAAGAAAACAGAAGGAGAACTCCTAAAACCCCAACAATGCACTAATGAAATTGTAGGGGAACTTTCTGAGAACACTGGAAATTTTCCCTTGGATTCCATGTGATGCAGGTAAGTATCTGAATTGTGATGCAGCACCTCCAAAATTAGTGTGTGCTTATGCTGTATGAGTGCTCGGGCCCCATTTATTTCCTTTTCCAGGAGTGTTTACATCTTTTGGATCTTAATTTTTTTAGGCCCCACAAATTAACCTGCATTTCTATGGACCAGTGATGCAGAGAGACTTAGGGAAGTGCTCCTGTCCTACAATGAAAAACATTTACCCTCATATTGCTGTGCACAGATAAGTCAGTTTTGCTGAAAACTGTGAGAGATGCCGTAGGGATCACTGTGGTAGAAAAAGCACTTAAAAATTTGAACATGTTGAGATTTTAGGTATAAAAATTCATATAAAATATTGTGTCCGATAACAATAATAATAGTAATAATAATAATAATAATAATAATAATAATAATAATAATAATAATCTTTTTGAATAAAGTTATGCTTTCAAGTAAAAAAGGTATTTTTGTTTCAAAAATTTCATAACATAGTTTTGAAAAGCTGTTTTGTTACTGTGTTGGGTTAACCTTGGCCAATGGCCACACACCCGCGCAGCCACTCTGTCATTCCTCCTCTTCAACAGGACAAGGGGAGAAAAGAGGATGAAAAATCTCATGGTCTGAGGCAAAGACAAAGAGATACTATACCAATTAGTGTCACAGATAAAACAGACTTGACTTGAGAAAATTCATTTAAATTCTTTAAAAGTAAAGTAGATATGGATGGTGAGATACAAAGAAAAATTCCCTCCGCCCTTTATTGTCATGCTTTACTTCACTTCTTCCTCCATAACTCTCTGACCTTGCCCCATCCTGAGCAGCACAAGGCGGATGGGGAATGGGAGTTATGATCAGTTCATAATGGTTTCTCTCTGTCACTCCTTCTTGACACTCTCTGCTCCTGCACGAGCTCCTTTCCAACAGCTGTAGCTCTATCCAGGGGTCTGCTCTGGTGAGGTCTCTCCACTGAGCTGCACCTTCCTTCAGGGAATATCCATCTCCCACAGCATGGGGTCCTCCACAGGCTGCAGTGGGGATATCTGCTTCACTGTCATCCTCCATGGGCTGCAGGGGGACAGCCTGCTTCTCTTCAGCCACTCCATGGACTGCAGGAGTATCTCGGCTCTGGCACCTGAAACACTTCCTTCCCTCCTTCTTTACTCATCTTGGTGTCTGTGGGTTGGTTTGTCACCCTTTTATTTTTTTCTCACTCTTTTCTCTCACAGATTCTGCCATGAAACATTTTGCCCTTTCTTAAATATGTTTCCTGAAGGCATCACCAGCACCATTGTTGGAACTCCCTGGAGTGTCCAGCATGGGGCAGCCCCTGGCCTTTCTTCACAGAGACCAACGCTGCAGTTCCCCCCTCTACTACCAACTCCTGGACACCTATGCTCAATACAAAATCTGACACCTCCTTCCTGAAAAATGGAAAATAGTTTTCAATTAGTGTTTTCAATTAGCATTTTCACTTTTTCAGTTAAAACTTCCCAGAAAGAAGTGAGCTGCTTTTATGTCATGTTATAACTTCCTTCCTTGTATCTTAATGTTCAAAAGATTGTTTCTTTCTTTTTCCATTTGCCAAATGAAAAAACAGATTTTTCCTCTCCGTGATTAAAAGAATCATAAAGTTGTGGCTTAAATCCCCCTATGCATTCTATTTTGTATTCTGCAAATATTTCTAATTAGCTCACTGGCTGAAGTGGCAAAATTCATTAAAAGACTGGGATTTTTGGTGTTTTGTTTTCTTAATTTGAGGTCAAAAATCCTTGGAACTGTAACAAACAGAAATAGATGTATAACATACCTATAAGGCACAAGAGGTACACAGCTCATAGCCTTTGGAATATGTGGATGGGGAAAAAAATGCATTTTTAGAAGAAAGCGCCATTAGAAGCTGTTAGAAACACGGATTTCACTCTGGCTTAATCAGCAGATAACATAATTCTAATAGCACATAAGTGAATTTTTCTAAGTACAAGAATAATTAATAGTCTAGGACTGAACAGAAAATAAAGAGTACCTGCTCTTCTGTTTATTTTTGTGACACTAATAACTCTAAAAGTGCCTGATTTTGTAGGACTTGATTCACATACACACTGTTTTACCATTTATGCAATTAAGAAAATTAATTTCAGTAGAAAATGACCCACAAAATAACTGTTATCAGGAATAAAAAAGAAAAAAAATATATACATAAGGAAAAGAAAGACAGAGACTAATGGAGGAAGTTTAAAAATTATGAATAAAAAAGAATTCACCTTTCTGTCTCCTCCTGTGCCTGATGGTACATTACAAACTGATTTTAGAGGTGAAGAGCTGCAGTAATTGACCTTGAAAATCTAAAGAAAAGTCGTATGTGTTTTTCTTTTAATCATTTGTCAAATAGAATCAGTTCCTAATTACAGACCAGGTAAGGAAGTTGCTGTGGCAACAGTATATGCAGAGTCATTAATTTGGGAAGAGATGGTAGCATTTTTTCTGTACTTTTAGTGTGTCTGGAAGATTGCACAGAGGAACTGTAGTCTATAACTATAGCCTCTGCTGTAATAATGCAGCTAATTAACAGCAATCCATTATGTCATTTATACTATATAAAACTTAACTTTTCTTTCAGGAGCCAGATGCACTGTTCAATAATCACTCAGAGCCAAAGAGTTTTACAGTTTTAAACCTCAGTGCCTAAGTTCTAGCTGATCAGCATTGTATGACTTCAACATCTGCACACTCCAACTGGTTCCAAATGCCATTTTTTAAAAGTTGCGGTCTTTTAAACTGCATTTATTTAATTGGAGTGGTAGAGGCAGTTTAGCAGCCACCTTACACTGCTATTTTTAGTCTCACTTTAGATTAAAACTAACCTTCTTATTCATTCAAGCAAATCTACACCGCTGGATTGATTATAAATTGGATTGGTGACAGCAGCTACTGTTTCACTGGCAATGCTGAAGGACTAAAACAGCACAAAGGGCAACATTTGCAAAGTGGACTTGGATGTGTATTTGTCTTGTTAGGTGCCATTAGCAATTAATAAATCTAACTTATTTACCCCAACAGTCCCAAATTTCTCTTTGTGCAGGGAACAATTGAACAGATTTTTGCTTAGTTTACAGCTAAGTTTTTGACTTATTTGCAAAATTATTTCATTTACCCACATGCTCTGATTCAGTAGGCATGCTCAGAGCTTCTGATTCTGCATAAATAATGCTAACAAACTACTTCTCAATAAACAATTAGGGTTTGTATAAGAAATATGGGAGATCAGATGAAATTCCATTCTTTGATCTGGAGTATGAATTTGTACTTTAGTTTCTCACATTCCCTTTCCTTGTAGGCAGCAAATGCAGCAACTTATTTATTCTTTCTCTGGTCTGCTTTATGCATGCTAAAACAATGGGTTTGACAGAAAGTAACAATGACTCTGTGGACAGATGATTAGCACAATCGTCAGGGCTCCAAATCCTCATTAACATCCTTCTTGCTGCAGAGAAGTTTAACAAGAGAGAGTTTGCCACACAATAATACACCTCAAAGAGACACACAAGTCAACTCATGCATAAAAGCATGTTTCATACAGCTGAAAGAAAGATTAAAATTAATAGAATATAGAAAAAATATTTTTAATTAGGAGAAATATCTGTCAAGACTATCCAGTGTCTGAAGTGGGAATACTGCTGTGCAGCCAGAAAGACCTTTCTCTAAGAGTTAGATGTCAAATTGTTAGATTATTCAGTTCAGCTGTGGTTGAAGTGGTCCATGACATTTCCTAGTAGCTGGCCTCAGACAGGTGACTCCCTAGTGAGCACATGGACTTACCTAGCCTTATACCTAGGTGTCTGTCTCCTTCTGTTTGTAAAGCATGTACCCCCATGCATTGATGGACCTTGTACACATCCATAAAGATATATCACCAGGTCCCTGAGGGCACTACCAAGCCTTATTGTCCTTGCCCAGCTCCACCTGCTCCCCACCCCATCCATGGGTCCAGGACCCCCCTTTCAGCCCACAGGGGGTCATCATTCCCTGCCCCAGCTAGGGTGTTATTCTGCAGTCCTCTCTCTGGCCCTGCCACTCAGAAGAACCTTGAGTTTTCTCTGCACATAATTCGTGTCCTGGGTGGACCCTCAGGACCCCACCTCCTTTCACCCCTTTCTGGTGCCCCTGGCTGGCCTCTTACTCTGGCTCTTCATTTGCCATGCCTGAGGTTGTCGATGATGCTGTTACTGGTACCTGCTGTTGCCCACCCTACGGGCCTCCCCCCTTGGAGAGGGCACAGCCTGTGATATGGTCACCCTTGGCCCCTGTCCCTTCAGGGACCAGCTGTTCCTTGCTGCACTCTTACATATGTATACTATGAGCTAAATTGAGAGTTGTGTAATTCACTAGGCCCATTAACATTGTATTGTGACACTTAGTAATGTTGGACTAAATTCCTGTCAGAATTATAGATCCAGCCGCTTACTGAACTAAAAGTCCACCAAAGTTCTTCAGGAAGTGCAAAAGAAACCCAACCAAACTCAGGTCTGGTCAAAGACAATAGCTGGAAGCAGACTGGAATAAGATTCATTAGGGAAACAATTCACCTGTACGTCAGGGAATCGTTGTTTGGAGGAAAAATGAAACAGAAAACTCCTTAACCTTGAACTGACAGCATCCAGGCTTAGAATTCCGGGAAAATTGTTTGCGTATTTGTGACACATTTCTAAAAGGCAGAAGGTCGTAGGCTTCTTTCCAGGCTGTATAGCAATGTCTGTTATATTCCCTCACTTCTTATTTACCTAGGTGTGAAACCATGTGTTTTAAAGGTTAACTGACAACCCACAACTTTTTCTTTCTCCTGTTTTTTGCTGAAAAGAGCACTTAGACTCAAAACCTGTGCAAATATTTGTCTTTAGCTGCATTTGGGATGTGTGGGCAGCTAACCATGCCCTGGGCTTCCGGACTTATGAACACTGTGCTAACATCAAGAACAACAGTGAAGTTCCATGTCTTTGGATAGCTATCCCTGGAGCTTTGCAGTCAGCTCTGAAAACATCTTGTTTTTCTCTCCGATATTGGTAGTCAATGATAGTTACTCCACAAAACATTTATCTCTTCCCCCTTCCCTGTTGGCGCCCTCCCCCTGCCATGTACCCCTGGGAGAGGGGCCCTGGGGGGAGGCACGGGGTTTCCCTGCCCCTGGTCAGCCTCGTTCCCCATGGGTTGTTTTGTGTTCCCCTGCACGGGCAAGGACCCTCGGGTCCCGTGACTGAGCAGTTCCTGGGCAGATCCCAGCCATGCGGCTGGAGAAATAAACATCTCTGAAACATCTAGCAAGAATCTGTCCATAGATATTTCTTTCCACAGGCCTCATTGATTGATATGCATGATGCAGTATCTGCACTGTAACACCTCCCTTCCCTTCCCTTCCCTTCCCTTCCCTTCCCTTCCCTTCCCTTCCCTTCCCTTCCCTTCCCTTCCCTTCCCTTCCCTTCCCTTCCCTTCCCTTCCCTTCCCTTCCCTTCCCTTCCCTTCCCTTCCCTTCCCTTCCCTTCCCTTCCCTTCCCTTCCCTTCCCTTCCCTTCCCTTCCCTTCCCTTCCCTTCCCTTCCCTTCCCTTCCCTTCCCTTCCCTTCCCTTCCCTTCCCTTCCCTTCCCTTCCCTTCCCTTCCCTTCCCTTCCCTTCCCTTCCCTTCCCTCTCTCTTTTTCCACTTTTATGTGTGGCACTAGCAGGATTTTTTTGGCATGTTAAATTGGTTTGACCATTTTGGTCTGTTAATATTTCATGAGAGGTGCATCCTTTACAATAAAACAGTAGAACTGGCAGTTACACATACAGCCTGTTCCTCTAGAATGTTTGGTTGTCCCCTTAGTAACTAAGACAACAATCTCACAAACTCTGCAGTAGCCTCACTCAAGCCACTAGAAGTGTCAAAAAGTACCAATTAGAAAAAAATTCCCTGTGGGCTAAAATCTCAGACATATTCAGGCATACACCTACCTAAAGGTCAAGTTTTACTACAATTCCTGTAATCAGTGCCACCTATTTCTGCTTGAAATCACGTTTCTCCTGCTAGACATATGCAAAGCCAGTGCTGTTTTGAGTCAGTAAGCAGCTCAGAGTTGAGCTCAACCTGAAGCTTACACAATCCTCCAAACCATTTTTGCCAGCAGCCTGAATCAATAGCAGGTATTGAATACCTGCTAAAGACAGAATCTTCCTAAAGCACTGTCAGGTATCTGTGTTACCCCAGAAAAGTTATATATCTAAAACATAAAAATTTTCCACTGCAATTGTGAAAACAAGGGAAGATTCCTGCCTAACCAGAGCTAGTCAAATGATGGAACTGTTCTTTCCCTTCAGTTCAACACTGGCTTGTGTACAGATATTGCCTTCTGAAAAATCTTGGCTAATGTTTGTACCTTGTGGCAACAAGACATCTAAGTCATTGCAAAGCCAAAATGCCTTCAAAGACCAGGACCTACAACATTATTTCCCCTAGATTTTTTTTTTCAGGTACATGTGTCACTCAATTTCTGAGCTTCACTTGGGAGCACAGGAAATTATCATGTCCACTGAATTTCTGAAGCTTGAGACCTTTGTTACAATATACTCCAAAATTTGGTTCAGAATTATGTTTTGTGACCTCCATTGACCACAAATTGCATCCTGACTGACAAATGGAGCAGCTACTATTATGGTTTAAAGCCAGCCAGCAAGTAATCCTCATGTAGCACTCATTCCCTCCAACACCAGTGGGATGGGGGAGAGAATCAAAAAAGTGAGAAAAATCGTGGGTTGAGATAAAGACAATTTAATAGGGCAAGAAAAAGCCACACAAGCTAGCATATGAAAGCAAGGAGTTAATCCACCACTTCCCATTGGCAGAGAAGTATTCAGCCACCTCCAGGAAAGTCAGTCTCTGTCACACATAATGGTGAATTGGGAAGACAAATGCCATCACTCCAAGCATGTTCCCTCCCACTTAAGTTTTCTTCACACAGCTTTATATGCTGAGCATGATGCCATATGGTATGGAATATCCCTTTGGTCATTTGGGGCAGGCTGTCCTGGCTGTGTCCCCTCCAAGCTCCTTCTGCACCCCCAGCCCTCAGTGGTGGGGTGAGGTGAGAGGTAGAAAAGGTTTTGATGCTTTGTAAGTGCTGCTTAGCAATTACAAAAACATCCTTGTGTTATCAACACTGTTTCCATCATAAATCAAAAACAGAGCCCCACACTAGCTACTATGAATAAAATTAACTTTCTTCCAACCAAAACTAGCACAGTTACTTATGTTAAATATTTTAAAAGTCTCTGTCATTCCACTTAGTTTTTGCAGTGAACATAGGTCTACAGATCTCTTGGTTCTCCTCTACTCAAATACAAAATGTGTACATTCTGATGCTAAAAATATACTGCAGTCTGTTGTGGCACTCCAGTTAGGTGAAGAGAACACAGTGGCCCTTATTATCATTTACTGCTGTTTATTTGAAACTCTCCTGGCATCTTACAGGCAATAGAGAAAGTAATGAAACTTATTTTCTGACAGATCTGCAGTTTTAGGGGATTTTTTGCTTAAAAGATATGTTTTTCCTTTGTAAAAGATATAATTGTACATCTTTTCACTCTGCTTTGACTATTGGTTTCAACATAGACAATGAAGAATACAGATGTGGCAGCAACTTACTAAAATTTTTCATTTAAAGCTTGCATTTTTATATATCAGTCCTTAATGAAACTCAGGAACTGCTTGTCGATCAATAGATGCATCATATCAAGAAGGAAACATTTTAAGGAATGCTGTACACTACTAAAGTCATGGGTTGCATAAGTTTCCCGAAAAGATTTGAATCAGAAGAAAATGCTGTTCTGCAAGCAAGTCTTAAAATAGTCTTAACTTACCAGATGTCCTCCATGAATTGTGAATATTTAAAATTCCTTTAGAAATCTAGGGATTTTTTCATCTAGGGACTGGGTAGATTACAGAGTAGAATACTCTCAATTTACTAAATATCTGATAATTGTATCGCATCTGATTAAGCACCATTGTTTCATTGTTTTGAGTCCCATTTTCAATGTATAATATGATCAATGAATTCCTCTTTTAAAATAATTTGATACAGTGACAAAAAATTGAAAAATACTTTGCTTTAAAACTGGATGATAATATATAAGTTGAAACAGACAGAGAATATCAGAAGAGAGGGTGGAGGAGTGGGAAAGTTGACCAGGCACAGTGTGGTTGTTGATGTTGTGTTTAATAGCACTCTCAGCTATTAAATTCTGACAACCAAAGATTCTGCCTGTAAGTCACTCATGACTTTTAACATGAACAAAAATAAACAAGACAAAGTCTAAGTTCAAAAGTAGGTCAGTGTTATTTACCTGTAGGTGGCAGAAAATGGTATCATAAATCTTTTACTTTAGTTGACTTAGCATGATGACTTTCTTTGTGTTGAAATGTAACGAGTTTTGTGAGCTACTTGGATTTTAAAGTATTTGCACATAGGCTTTGTTTCCCTGTTTTTACTTTGTCCTCAGAAAAAGTTTGTGTGTGTGAGTGTCTCCATATGAACGAAGTCAGGCAGAAAGTACAAATCAATGACTTTAAAACAGCAGTAGTCTCTCCTGAAAACAACAGGACCTGGGGACATATAAGTGTCTAAAGACACACAATCATCTTCAAGTACTGCACAGAATTCTTTAATGCTTGTTCACTGCAGTTATACACTTCATAGGATGACTGAAAAGAATGATTTGGTGAATTTAGTCAACTCACTAAATAGACTGGTAACACCAGAAAATTTAAGTTCTTATGGATGGTAATGTCAGAAAATTGTAAGTTCTTAGGCAGAATGTAGAATTTGACTTGAAATTTTTTTGGCATGCTTCCTAGTACCATGCACTCCTGTAGGATACTAAAGAAATTAAAACTAAGTCACAAAATAGATTGCGAATTTAAAAAAAATAAACCCACAGAATGGTCATTATTCTAGACATTATGAAATCAATGTGAAGTATTCCAACAGAAACCTGCCCCAAACCTTTCAAAATCAGTGTTTCATGGGTGTTCCCAGAGCATCCACTGAGACTTTACCTTCTCAGTAAATTAAAGCATCATTAAAGCCACGCTAATTATCTGTGTGCTTTCCATTGCATATCAAGAGATTATACTCTTTAAAGCAAAATAGCAAAAAGGACACTTTGCCGTGTCAGGATAATAAAGTCTTCATTACATTCTAGCCCAATTTTTCTTTTTTTCTTTTTTTATTTTTACAGGGAAGCTATAGCAGTTTCTGCTAATATTAATAGGCAGTGGAGAGACTTAAAATAAGCATGTACCCTCAGGACATGGATTAAAGAACAAGCTCATGCATTTTTTACCCTGGAGGAGGTGTTCCGTTTGTGGGTCACTGATTCAGGAAGACTGAGATAGAAAGAGGTGACCTGAACACCATGTCTTTCAATAGGTATAGAGAGAGGCTGAAGAAGAGCTGTAACCTTTACAATACTAGCTCCTATATACAAATTGCGTTGACAAAACTGCTTCCTGAAGCTGAGGGCATTCAGCGTCTTTGCCATATCAGCACATTCTCCTTCCAAAATAGCTGGAATTTTGGTCTCTAGCAATGAACCAGACTTTTTGTTTGTTTTTTTTCTGCCCAAAGGATGGTTTAAAAGGCTAACAAGAGGGAACCACTGCCACATTGCTGCCAAGAATATTAATTTACTATGGCTGAAGTGAGCACTGGGGCCTTCATGTCCTGGGCATGCTTCCCACTCTTTTCTAGGAGCAAGAGTAGCATTTTACTCACAAGTTTCTTAAAGACTTCTATCAGTGAGGATAAAGTTAAAAGATTTTCTTTTCACCACCTTTTAAATTAAGCTTTTTTCCAGCTTGGGAAATTGGCATTTCTTCCCTTGTCCATTAACTTCCTCAGGTTTCTGAAAAGCTGCTTGTGAAAATATGAGCATAAACTCTCCTCTTGCTCCCTTATGGCCTCATGTGATACAAGAGAAAGTCTGTGAATGGTCTTGTGAGATATTCCTTCCCTAACAAGGAATAATATGTCTGCTTTGGGAGCAGACAGGCAATAAATAAAATTGAAATTTACCTACAGCCATTTTAGATTTCCGGAGCCTCTAAATCAAGACACATAACCATATTTTTAAGAAAAAGTGATTATCTATTCATTATGATCTTCATTTTTTTCAGAAGAGAAAAATGGCTGGAAGACAAGGGAAGCCAAATCACAGAATCACAGAACCACAGAATATTCTGATTTAGAAAGGACCCAGAAAGATCATCAAAGTCCAACTCCTGGCCCTGCACAGGACAACCCCAAGAATCACAGCATATGCCCAAGAGTATTGTCCAAAAGCTTCCAGAACTGTGTCAGGTGCTGTGACCACTTCCCTGGAGACCCTGTTCTGTTGGGGTTCCTCCCCACTGGCGTAGGGTCTGGGGGAGGAGGACCCTGCGGTGGAGGCATGGGGTTTCCCTACTCCCTGGTCAACCTCATTCCCCATTGGTTGGTTTGTGTTTCCCCGCCCAGGAAGGACCCTGCTGGTCCCATGATTGCTACAGTTCTTCAGCAGTCCTCAGCCATGTGGCTGGAAAATAAACATCTCTGAAAAGCATCTACCAAGAATCAGTCCTTATATTTTTCCACGGGCCTCGCTGTCTTAAGCATGTTGCAGCAATCCCTGCTGCAACAATGGTGGAGATGCCGGGGAAGGACATCGATCCCTGGGGACAGCGACTGTGATTTGTGAGTAAACTCTCTGGATTTCTCTTCTTACTTTTGTTTCACTGTTCCATAAATTATGGAGGAACCATGGAAAGACTTTTGGATTTCAGAGCCGCAAAAGGACATTTATCTTAAACTTGAAAAGATTCTTGAACAACGATATGTAAATTTTAGTTTAATTCAAGCTCAAAAGGAACTGAAAAACTTCCGTATGGTAGTTTAAAAACTTTTCCTATGTTTCTTGGGACTTGATTCTTACCAAAGACTTTTGGAAGAATGTTTAGATACAGTTAATTTCTGAGTCAAAATATATACTGATGGAAGAATATTTCCGTGAATATGATCTAATTACGGAGACTGTTGAACAATATCAGCTATGTCCTTGTGAAGGGAAATGTGCCTCAGGGACCATGCGACCCCAGCCATGTGGGCCGAGTGCTCTGCGAGCAGCAGCGAGGCAGTTCCCATACGTGGGCGGAGCAGCGCGACCTGTGGTGTCAGCAGTGGAAGCAGGCGCGGCGGGAGCAGCGCGACCCGGTGGTGCCCGTCTGGCCCTGCGCAGTGCGTGGTGGGGCGAGCCCCGTGAACGCCCGGCCGAGAGGGGCGGCATGTGGGCGGCGGCCAGCAGTGATGGCAGCGGAGCGGAGCCGCGTGAATCCCAGGCATGTGCTGGGATGGAGTCGTTTGCAAGGTGTGGGGGGGCCACTGCTCAGGGGCCCGGCTGAGACGTGGGCGTGGTGCCAGGCAGCAGCAGCGCAGCTGTGACCAGAACTGCAGGCAGCAGTGGCGGTGGCGCGCAGGGAGCTGAGCAGCGCGGCCCAGCCTGGCCTGCCCAGCCCCGAATGTGACCCCGAGAAGTCGAGACTCTGCGGCGAGAACACACAGGCATGAGCAGCCCCAACGGCCCTGGCAGCACTGGCAGCACCCACAGTTCCAACGTAGGAGCGAGTAAAAACAAAAGTGAAAGCGAAAACACAGCGTGACAGAAAACAGCAGCCACTCGGAGAAAGGAAAAAATCATCGTAGCTAAGGTTTTAGGAATAGTAAAATGGTATAATGTTAAACAAAATTGTGGTTTTATAATGAGATATGACAACTAGGAAGACATATTCATTCATCGTACTGCCATTACGAAGAATAACCCAGAAAAATACCTCCCAAGCTTAGGAGATGGAGAAGTGGTAGAGTTTAAGATTATTCAAGGAAGGAAAGGCTTGCAAGCAGCAAATGTTACTGGGCCTAGTGGTGTTTCTGTGAAAGGCAGTATATATGCTGCAAATCGTAGTTATGTTAGACAATACCCCCATTATAAGCAACCTGTACAATCTCCCTTTCCCAATCCTACCTTTCCCTTTTATCCTATATCCCATTACCCCCAGTGTATTTCCAATCCATTTTTTCACCCATGGTTTCCCTCACAAAACCATACCTTTATCAATTGTTTCCGCAAAAATCCCTCTCCAATGCCAAGTGGGGGATGACAACGGGGGAGAAAGAATTAACTATTGTTGTTCAGAGTTCCAACAGGTACAAATAGAAGAAACCCTCTCCTGCCTCAGTTTCCCCACAAAGTATGTTCAGAGTCCTGTCTAAGCTGTTCCAGAAAAAAAAAATCTGGACATTTAGAGACTCAGGAGGGTGGCTTGTTTTCTTTTGAAATTGTTCTTGTTATCTTATGTTTATCCAGTTGTTTTCAATGTTAAGTTTTAAATTTCTTTTAGTTAAAACAAAAGGGTGAAGTGTTGGGGTTCCTCCCTCCTGCCATGGGGTCCTGGGAGAGGGGCCCTGGGGTGGAGGCACAGGGTTTTCCTGCTCCCTGGTCAGCCTCGTTCCCCATTGGTTGGTTTGTGTTCCCCTGCCTGGGAAGGACCTTGCTGGTCACATGATTGCTGCAGTTCCTTGGCAGAGCCCCGGCCATGCGGCTGGAAAATAAACATCTCTGAAAAACATCTACCAAGAATTGGTCCTCATATTTTTCCACGGGCCTGGCTGTTATGCATGTTGCAGTAATCCCTGCTGCAACACTATTGCAGTGCTCAACCACCTTCTTTGTGAAGAACCTTTTTATAATATCCAACCTAAACCTCCCCTGACACAACCTCATGCCATTGCCTGATCACCAGAGAGAAGAGATCAGTGCCTGCCCCTCCTCTTCCCCTCATGAGGAAGTTGTAACTGCAATGAGGTCTCCCCTCAATCTCCTCTTCTCCAGGCTGAACAGACCAAGTGCCCTCAGTCACTCCTCATAAGGCTTCCCCTCAAGGCCCTTCACCATCTTTGTTGTCCTCCTTTGGACACTCTCTACCAACTTTATATCTTCCTTACATTGTGGCATCCAAAACTGCCCCCAGCACTCGAGGTGAGGCTGCCCCAGTGCAGAGCAGAGCAGGACAATCCCCTCCCTCGCCCTGTTGGTGATGCTGTGCCTGATGAACCCCAGGACAGGGTTAGCCCTCCTGGCTGCCCGGGCACTGCTGTCTCACATTCAACTTTCTGTTGAGCAGGACCCTCAGGCCCCTTTCTGCAGCGCCGCTCTCCAGCCTCTCATTGCCCAGTCTCTACATCTGGGGTTGCCCCACCCCAGGTGCAGAATGAAACATTAGTCTTTGTTAAACTTCATACAGTTGATGATGGCCCATCTCTCTTATTTGTTGAGGGCTCTCTGCAGGGCTTCTATGCCTTCAAGGTAGTCAACAGCTCCTCCCAATTTACTATCACCAGCAAACTTAGTATCCCTTCAAGTCCTGCATCCAAGTCATTTATGAATCTTGCTGTCTTTTCCTGATCTTGACAACATAATACTAGAGATGCTAACTTACCTCTTCTACAGTAGAAACAGTGGTTCATGTAGCATTTTGGAAGTCATCACCTCAGCAATACTGGAGATCTCTCTCCAGAACCACTGCAACTGAGATTCTGAAACCCCTTGAGTACAGTCATCAGCAAATTAGTGGTTGACAGAGCTTACACTGGAACACTGGTTAGAAAGACTCAGATCAAACCACACCACCTTGCTGGTTATAAGGAATTAAAGCAATAGTTTTTGGGTACTAAAGGATAAAAGAATAAAAATTGAAATATTGAAGTAGTTAATCGTTGTAGCTGGAAAACATCGTTTTTTTATTCATGTAGAATTGGAATTACTTTGATGAACAGAAGTATCCCTAGAAAACCTAATTAAGCAATCTAGTCTCATCTTCTCCACTTACCTAATTCAAAATAGGTCCTTTGACCAATTTTTCTCACTGTCTCAATAATTTCTTTTAATATTAGTCTATAAATAATTTTATATGGAGTAAATCAGTTTCAGCATAAGTTATCCCAACAACTCAGTATCTCTTACAGCCCAGTTGGTAGATGCTGTAAGGAAGGAATTGGTAGCTGCTGTAAGAAAGAAAAAAGCTTCAGAGATGAGAAAGGTAATCTTTGTACTGGGTCTCCAACATCCCCTTCTAGTCGAATAACAACTAAGTTGGAAGAGGAAGGGGAGATCAGCTCCATATTTCTGGTGTGGCATGGAGGTCTATAACATTAAAACTTAATGTTGTAGACCTAAACTTTTGCTTTTACTAGAAATGTCACGGGAGAGGAAAAAAAAAGTGTCATAGACCATTAGAATTTGAATGAGTTAATGATCAAGAAACAAAGTTTGGAGTGAACCTGAAGATTTTTTTTTCTTTCATTCTTTTTAGGTCTTCCTGAAAATTTTTTACATGAACCTAACTTATATTGCCAGTAGTCATCATTCTCACTTTCCAGAGGGAGAAAAAATTTATTATTTTCCTGTATTACATTAACATTCATAAAATCTGGTATTTTTAGGTCATTTTTACTTAAATATTTATATAGTTTCAACTTTTTTTCATCGGAAACCTCAAACTACTGTGCTTCACATTTGGACTAGAAAGTGGTGAATATTATGGTCTTTTTCTGTGTCTCAAATCAACGAATTCCATTATTTTATTTTAATCTCCAAACATGTTATGATTTGCCAGCTTTCTCATGAACTTAGGTAGTTAAATTGTGAAGGTCAGAGTTGTTGACTATGACCCTGCTCAGTCAACTACTGAAAACCAGTAGATGAAACATTAAATGTGACTCAGTGTTCTTCTTACAAGGTGCTGTTGCCAAGAGCACAACCATGGGTGTAGGTATTTAGTGTGTTCAGGCTTCAGAAAGCTTCGTCATGATAATTAATTCATGAGATAAGGAAGGTATACATGATTAAGGTCATTTCATCACCAAACAAAAAGGGAGAAGTTGTCTCTTAGCCCTGGTGTTTGTGCTATTTATAAGTCCAAGTTCAGAGGGGAGTCTAGAAACCAAAGGCTGCTTTGATGATTTGTGCGACATGTCTTCAAATGAAGAAGCAAATATGATGGAAAGCTCCCTAGGGGGTTTCTTCTGCCTGCAGGCATAACCGCTTTTTTCCTTGGATTTAGTTTCAATTAACTCCTCGTCAGCTATGTGCTGAGCTCAGCAAGGCACCAGACCAGTCAGCAGTCTTCATAAATTGTGACAAATAAATATATTTGAATATAATCTGAATAATTTATCAGAGTCCATTGTATCCTAGCTTTTCTTCCATGTTGGTTTGTTAACCATGGGTATGATGATTCAGTTTTAGTTTGCATTTTTGTGTGGTTGTTTATGGTCCCACACAGTGTCTGCAAAAAGATACTTTCTCTAATGCGACCATATTTTGCATCCCTTTTTTCAGTCACAGTGAGTGGATCTCTAGAAATTTGGTTTATATGTTTTTATGGTCTACATTGTTTTATTTTCTACCTTTCTTTAGGTTTTCTAAGTAACATCTAAATCAGTGTACCCCAAGACAAGTAAATCACTTATTACAGGTAGAGTCAGCAACTATATCTATATTTATTGTTATAAAAGGGTTTGACCCAGATGACTAATTTAAATGCAGACATTAAAAAATGTTTATCCAGAACAAGATACATTTTAGAATGCATTTGAAAGCTGTCTGGAGCTGACTGACAAAAGGGACATCTTTAAATGTTACCACATTTTATGTACTATACATTGAAAGCTAGCTTCTGTTCTGCTTTCATAGGGTTGTTTGGTATGTCAGAAACTGTGATAAATGACACTGTCTAGGCTGAAGATTTCTACCAAAAAAAATCATCATCTCATCCAAGAACATGATGATGAGACAAACTTTTTCTAAACAAGACCAAAACTAATCAGAAGGGTGTCGGGGTGCCTGGTGATCTGAACTTATCCTAGCTGCTTAATGGAGACTTTGATAAGTACTTATAGTATAGGAAAGATATCTACCTGAGAAATCACTTCAGAAGTCCTTTTATGGACCTGTCATGTTCCTGCAGGCAATGTCCACTCATGAATCTTCCAGAAGTCTGTCAAAAATCATTAAGGAATTCCTCAGTATGTGTAGGTTTGGTTTTCTTTCACTGGTTAACACCTGGGAAGGTCCTAAGGAGCCTAAGTGGTGTTCAGCTTCTGCTTACATACCAGCAGGATACAGGGAAGTTATTGAGCTAGATGCAGAGGTATATTATATAGATAGTCATTTTAAAAAAGACCAAAATGGAACATGGGAATGACATCTCTCCATTCAACAACATTTTAGCAAGTAGTTTAAAATACCACTTTTCTCCAAACATTAAGTTCCTTTCATTATATTCACTGTAAAAGTTATTAAAAACAAAGTATTGTAATAAGATTAATAATTTTCAAGCATGTTTGTTACTATGTGTTCTTGTTACTGCTGAAAAGGTTGAAGGTTTTCCTGCATTTTAAGTATTACAGAAGAACACAAACAAATAAAGACTTGTGGAGGGCTGTGAGCCCTTGGCATAAGAGCCATCTGCACTCTCTCGGAGGAGAGAGGCCTGAGGCCAAAAAGACTTTCCCCACAGATAAGCAACCTTCCTCTGGGTTATGGTGACAAAGTGAACCACCCCCAGCATGCCTTGTTTCTATATGGTAATAGCCTGTACCCAGTCGGCTAATTGGTTTCTATCCCACCCCCTGCCTTCCCAACATAACCTCTGTCCCTTAGCCCTGATGTAGGGAGCCTTTGTCCCTGGCCTTCCCTTCACAGGAGCTGCTGGACAATAAAAGCCATCTCTGTGGAACTGCCAAATGAGGCTCCTGTCTCTCTGTCCCTGAGTTTGCCTTGGGTGATTTCACAAAGGGCTGAATCACAAGAGCTGCTATCACTTGTAGCTGAGAAGTTGCTACACTTGCTGGAATCACCTGCTGCCCAGGGAGGCCGGCCACCACCCCTGGAAGAGCTGTTCCTTGCAGGACGCTCTCTCTAGGAAGGTCGTGGCACACCAGGTTGTCCACCCCTGGTCTCCCTGGAAGCAATAAAGACTGAACTTTTTTACTGGTGGTTTTTACTGGTGTGGTTTAAGCCCAGCTGGAAATTTAGCATGGCTGCTCATTCAATCCTCCTCTCTTCCCCCCACCCCAGTGGAATGGGGAGGAGAATCAAAAGTAAAACTTATAGGCTGAGATAAGAACAGCTTAATAATTAAAAACAAAGTAAAATGCAATAATAATGGTAAATAATAATAATAATAATAAATAATAATAATGGATAAAATCCCCAAACAAGTGATGGACCATACAATCGCTCACCACCCACTGACCAGTGCCAGGCCCCTCTTCCCAAACTCGGATCAGTCACCCCTTCTGGGTAACTCCCCCAGTTTATCTAATGGGTATGACATTCTATGATGTGGAATATCTCTTTGGCCAGTTCAGATCACCTGTCCCAACTATGCTTCCTCTCAGTTTCTTTTGTGTATCTTCTCACTGGAAGAGCATGAGACACACACATAAAAACATCCTTGACTTAGGATAAACACAACTTAGCAAAATCCAAAAGATCAGTGTGTTATCAACATTATTCTCATTCTGAATCCAAAACACAGCACTGTACCAGCTACTGGGAAGAAATTAACTCTATCTCAGCCAAGACCAGGACAACTGGCTTTTGTCTAACATAGCAGTGAGAATATTGTGTGATGGAATGTGGCCTAAAAAAAAAAATTAAAGCAAGCACTGAATGTTACAGCTTGTCTTTGAGAACTTCTGCCAACCTGGTGACACCTCAGATTCCTGCAGAAGATGCCTTGAGCATGATCCCCATTGATTTCCTGTTAAAGGGTCATTTTCTAAGAGATGTGTAGCAACTCAATGCACTTCTATGATAAGGGGAAGGAAAGAAGCAGCAAAGCTTCAAGATACAATTATTATTGCTATTATTGCTATTATTACTATTATTATTATTATTATTATTATTATTATTATTAGCAACAGCAGCAAGGGGGAAATTAGATTAAATTAGCTAAGACCATGTACAGCATCTACTAAAAGTGATAAATATTGGTAGGCAAGTGGCAGAGCAGGATCTAGCTATTGCAGGACTGTGGATATACTCCTTTTTGTAAGTCTGGTAGTGATCAGCATTTTCATTAAAAACCAGGATAATGGAATGAAATTATGAGAAAATGTTAAAAAATACGTTGGTCAGAAAGGGAACTCAGGCCCTTTGGAAGATAGCCTCGGAGTTCAAAATAGTCCTTTGCAACTCACCATGATCACCAGTTGTCTCGATACTAATGATACCACTAAACCGACAGTGCTTGCTAGGTAGGTAAGAAAAGGGGAGCAGGATTGCACTAAGAGGTAGATAATAAGCACTAGTAGCAACAGAAAAGCCTTTGCTCAGTATAATACATTAATTTTACAAGGCACTTACAAAAATTTTAGAATGAAAATGACATCACCAAAATGACACCAAAACCACTTTGAAAATTTGAATGTCAAGACAGGTTTTAAAGGAATTTGCCTCTGCTAGAAAAGACTGTGACTGAATTTTCCAGTATAAAAAGTTGCTACTAATGAGCATGATCAATTATCTGCCATGTCCCATCAGTGCAGTACATTAAGTATTCAGCTTAATTTACAGTTACAAATTTTTTGATAGAACAGGAAAACGTGCTTCTTAACATAAGCCTAGCCAGAACAGGCTGTTCAATAGGCTACAGAAACAGTATAATTTCAAGACTTAAGTCAAACAAATTTCTGATATGGACAGCCTGGCTATACTTGAATTGTTTCAAAACAAGGAGATAAATCATCTTTCAAGGTGAGGGCTGTTTGCTTTTGTTTTGGCTTCCCCCCCCCCCCCTTTGATATGATTTTTCTGTTTAAGAAATTTTGTACTTAAAAGATAAAATTTACTTTTTTGCTTAACATTGTGTATTCCACAAGCCCATGATAATTTTTCATGTACAAAACATCACATCCAGATTATCAAACAATCTGGGAACTATTAGGCTCATAGAAAATTCCCACTATCTTGCTTAGCTGTTCTTGACACAGCAGTAATAATTAAGCCAATATTCTAAACCAGGTTTCTGCTAGATCAGCTACATGCAATCACTAATGCATAGAAAGATTCTAAATAAATTATTAAAATAAATCATATTAGATGATAAATTGTAGAAATGGGATAAAAATTACATTTACTAGTATGTTAAACTCATTAATGAGAATCTTAGAGAAAAGATGATGTAGGACTATTCGAAAAAGCTTTAGAAAAATATTTTGAAACCCCATAAAAACTACAGAACAAAAGATGTCAGCCTTTGAAACAATACCTGAGAAGGAATTATATAGACAGAACATCATGTTGCCAGATGGTTATCAACAAAATCCAAAGGACATATTCAAGAAGGAAATAAGTAAACTTTAGAACTACATGCAACTCTTACTTAAACCATGGGCCATGGTAAAGCTCTTGGAAACACAGGAAGAAAATGCAGATGAAGAAACTATGAGTCTTCCATCATGAAAGGAGAAAAGTGATCCAGCTTCTGAAAAAAAGTTTCACACAAGTGAAGGGGTTGAGCCAGAGACAATGACTTAGAAAGACACCCTGAGCTAAAGCATTAGAGCAGATCACTGTGATTATGGGAAAAGAGCATGTCATATCCACCTGTAAATATTTAGTTGAATATGAGTTGAGTAATAAAACTGCCTATATCAGCTTTGTCATATAATAACTCAGCTGATCTTACTAGCTAAGAAGAGCTACTACTGTTTTGTCCAAGAAAATACTGGTGCTGTTTTTTTTTAAGTTTCTATGAATCAAAGGAAAAAGAAAGATTAGATACTTTACTAATACTTATAATTCCTATTGAGATCACAATGTTATTTTAGCCAGATTCCAATACATTTATAATATGAGGGTAATGAAAAAGTTTGCAGCCTGCTCTTCTGATATATGTAAGGCTAACATTCCAGAGGACCTATACTACAACTCATATTGGTAATACTAATTGAATAAAACTAGGCTGATGAATGAGAAGATAGTTGGAATGACTGTGAGAAGGCAAAAGCTAAAGGAAATAACCATAAATTCAGGGAAAACAATTTAAAAATTGCAAAATCTAAGTAGGAAATAGGTTTCAGGAGAATGCCATAGTGACAATGTTAGACTCATCTCATATTTCTAGCCAAGTTCCTTCAGGACTGACTGTTCAGAAGTCTAGTCAATGTAATGAAAGAAAGAAACAATAGTCAGATAATATTGCTAAATATGAAGCTTATGGAAGTTAGCATTACAATAATTACAATAATTACATACAAATCGGTCCCAGTGTTGCTTTTTCATACAAGTTTTTCCTATTAATACCAACTGTAATCCTCAATCTTTTAAGTTTATCATTTAATGTCACTGAAATTCAATATGCAAATGAAAGGTTTTAGCCACAGGAGAAAAGATGAAACCAACCAAACGTGGACTTAGACCTTGAGGGAAAGAACTGGAAATTTTGAACTGCATACTTCTATAGAGCCTTACATGTTCAAACTGCAGTATGAGCATTCATTAGTGAAAAATGTCTCCTTTCATCATCTCATGCTAATTACTGAGAAAAGAAGCAAAATGTTAGTAGCACTAATGTACACTGCACAAGATAGTACCCTGCCATGTATTAATTAGCATGAGAGTAGGAAAGAAAACTGTCTTTAGGAAGTATCCCAGAAATGCAAAAGGTGCAGGAAGGGAAAATCCTGTTTCAAAGTACTTGAAGGTAACAAGAAAAAAAGCCAAACAAAATAAGGAAATCTGAAAAAAAGGAGCTGACTGCAATGTTTTGTTGGTTTTTTCTTTTTCAAATTGTCATAGTGAAAGGGGAAGTATCTTTTTAATGATGAATCTTCATTCATTCTCATTTCACTTGTTGCCTGTATTCAGATAAAAGAGTAACTGTCTGCACCTCAATTAAGTATTATTACTGAGTCATCTTTGATTATAACCCTGTTTGTTCCCCATAGTGAGCTTGTAAATCACACAAGTTGAGCACTGTGCCTTCCTCAGATACCCTGCAGGGTGAAGACTGATTTCTCAAACATTTCTTGGAATCTCTCTCTTCCCCTAGGCATTCTCTTACTGGAATTTTAATGTGATTTTCCACTGGTTTGTTCTGGTTTAGAAGTCTGTGGCAACATTTCCTTTTTGTTTTAATCAATTTTCCCAATGATTTTCTTTTTCAATGAGTAATGCAAAACTTCGTAATACTTTGAAGAACAACATCTGCTCATTTGCATGGAGAAAATTTTATTTTGTCTGTTATTTTTCATTCCACTAGTAATTGACAAGCGAGGAAAATTGAAGTGTCTTCTGGCAGAAGGAAGAGAAATAATTATTTTTTCTCACACGTATATAAAGCCATACAGTTGTTAAAATTATACCAAAGATGTTGTATTAAAAAACTTTGAAACAAACAACCAAAGCCAAGATATTATGACTGTTCAAAGATAATTTTCTCCAGAACAGGCACTTTCATTAAATAAAAATAGCCATTTTTATGTCAGGCTTACGTCCCTCAAAGCCACATGTGGAAAGTGCTGTTAAATTTTTCAATAACATGAAAGCTTTAGTCCAGCAGGAAGTGGCTTCTTCTCTCATCACCTCTTTGAGTTTTGAAATCTTTATGGTATGGGATACTGCTTAAAAATGTAATTCACATCTGGTTTCTGAAGTTTTTAGGCACATGAGGAAAGACAGAATATCCTAGCAAAATTCAGAGTTGATTAAGAGAAGACTTCAGCCATGTGGAAAATCATATTACCACATGTGATTTAAAAACATAGATGAGGACTAAAATAAATAGAGTAATAATTTGATGTTGATTTACCTGCAGATTCAAGGGTATGCTTGAACACTGCAAACTAATTCAAGGAACTAATACTGTATGTATTAGTTACGCATATTCCTTCTTAACCGACTTGTCACAAAGCTTCTTCCCTGACAAAGGAACTTTTTTTTCTTTTTTTTCAAGAGTCCATTATAGCCTCCTTCATATCGTTGTTAGCAAAAGGGTTAAGTTGATGCTAATTGCTCTGATATATATTTTTTCACAAGTACTTCTTAATTTGTCATTTAAGGGCTCCCTAACACAAATATTTTGAAAACCAAAGCAAAAGCAAGCATAGACAGTTCTCTGTGAGGCCACAATACATATCTGTGATATTACACAAACAAATGATGAAAAGCAGATATCATTAATAAATGGTGTTGATCAATATTTCTGTGCATTTCAAATAACTGAATTTTGGATGAAGGTCTCTGTGCTTTACCATAAGTCTACAGGGTGTGGAAATAGCTGTGGTAATTTTTTTTTTCACTGTTAATTATCTGTTTTTCCCAGTATTAATTATCTGGTTTTCCCAGGAGAATCAAAAAATCACCTCCACTGTAGAAAAAATAGGATACTACATGGAAGAAAATTACAATGAATTTAGAATTCAATATTCAGCTTTTAAATTTACTTTATTGAAAACCTTACACATTTTGACTTCACTAATTAAAGAAAACAAAAAAGAAGTTCCCGTATGGATACTTATTTCAGGTAGCAAATATTAAATCATATTTGAATGCAGAAGTAAAATCTCAATAAAAACAGCAACAAAAAAGTCAATTTGCAAGTATTTTTTTTCCATCTAAGTAATTGAAATTGTGAATAATTTGTGAATATACCTTATTCTGACATATTCAAAAGCTAATTATGAATTTCTAAAATCTTAAGTTTGTAAGTTTCAGTTTTCTCCCTGTAAAATATACTGCTATAGTTCTCTGAGTCCTCCTACTACTTTAGCTAAGTTCTATTTTGCATGCAAGTGAAATTACTTATCTTCAGTATTTCGGTAACTTTGCCAACGGTGAAATTTAGAGCCTGGAAGGCAGCAAAAGAAACAAGTAAATGGGTACATTTAGAGGACATAATCTTCTTTGTTTAGACCATATATGGCAGTCTCACTTGTATCTTCTAGATTCTAGTGGTATGGCAAAGCTCCAAATCATTTTCTTACCTGAAAGTGGACATTAAAATATGTCAGTCATAAATCAGGTGAAACACTGAAGAATTTTTCATTGTTTATATATTCAGACAACTGTACAATTTAATTCCCTTGTAGAGGTGTTGTTTGTTTGTTGTTCGTTGGTTTGGGGTTTCTTTTTTGGTACTTTAAGACATTATTTCAAAGCAATGAAATAATAAGATAGATACATCTTTTCCTCTGGGATCTTCAAAATTATTTATTTAAAAGTATATGTGTATATATCATGCTATGTGGATATGGACACAATTTTAAGAAAACTCAAGAGACATGTCTGGAGTATTAAAAATGGACACTTTTATATTTTGAACTTGATTTTACTTTCATTGTTTCCACATTGACTTTCTTGGCCTACAGCACATATTCTATATGGAAAATTTTGAGAAATACCAGCTTAAAATACATACAAGGCATTAATAAACAGATAATAACTGATACCATCTGAAATAGCATCACCCCATAACAAGCTGTCATTGCTCCATTGGAAAGTAATATCATAAAAATCCATAACATTTTTATCACAAAGCCCTTGAGATTTTGCGTGCATCATCCTTGGTAAAGACCTGGAAATCTTCAAAGTATTTTCCCTTTCTGGAGACAGTAGCTAGCAGTGACTTTGCTCCAGTTCTGTGCTGTGCATTGTGCCAGGGTTTCTTTGCTCTGTTTATTAAGCTGGAGACACAGGCAGCGCTAACTCTGGCATTGCAATTCCGTTTGCAATCAAAATTGGTTGTTTCAGTCAGAAAAGCCAAGCTGGGAAAGTGGCAGCATACTGATCATCTCTCAATAACTTTCATCCAAACTTCCTCAGGGAATGTGAGAGGAAGGGGAATTTGATCAGAAAGCCAGTGCCTGAACAGCTGAACCTGAAAAGCAAGTTTTCACTCAGCTCAGTCATGTCATCTCCTTTTAGATTAAAGCATCTGGACATCTGGTTGGTCCAGTGTGTTGGACTAAGAAACAGTGGCGGTGGAAAACTGCATGTGGTGGTGAGGATGCTCAAAAGAACAAGACCAAGATCCTTGTTGCAATTGGGTTTCTATGTCCTGTTACACCATATGCAACTATGCAGAGAACTAAGACATTGCTCAAGATCCAATCAAGCTGTTCCAGGCAGGAGCAGTAGTTTATTTAGATTTATAGAAAGCATGTTAATAAAGATATCTGGATGTCAACTAGCCCATTCCCAAGCCCAAAAGCAGGGTCCACTGAGAGGATGCAACAGGTGCAGCTGGTGTAGGCAGTACGGAGCTGCAGTCTGCCCAGCATGTCAACATCTGCTCTGACAGAAAGAGCTGAGACATAAAGGTCTAATTAAAAATAATAATAAAAAATAAAACCTTCCTGCTGTTCCTACATTTTGTTCTTTCTTGAGAAGTGCAGTCCCTCATCATATTGGTACATCTGAGTGTCACTGTAGTTCATTGTTAGTTATATCTATCCTAGGAAATTAAATCTGGCAGAAGCACGGTCTGAAGTACAGGCATGAGAGCATCTCATGCAGAGGTCAGCTTGCTTTCAGGCATGGCTGCAACCTGTGCTAAATAACCTCTGCCTGGCTCCAGTTCAAAAGATAGCACAAGCCAGAGATGCTTCCCAGTATGCCAACAGCAAAGCCTGAGGAAACAGGAGGGTTTAGCCACACAGACAAACTCTGCTGTGCCAGGTCAGGTTTTCTTATATTAGTACAGCTATAGTCACTAAGGAGATGAGCCAAAAATCTAATTTTCCTTCACTTTTTCTTATCTTTGGTGGTCTGGGATTGATCCCTTTTTACTTTTGGATCAGATTCCTGTGTTTACTGTTGAAGAAACAGGGATACATCCTTGTCCCTCTACCAACACATATTTCTGGCATCACAGAATTCAGCAGTCACAAATTTTCAGTACTTAGACCAGATGAACAGGAGGTTCACATCAGAACACATCAGAAGCTGGATCCATATTTTTGGAATTATGTCCCAGTAACTGAATCTCAGGACTGTCCTTTATGTTACCTAACAGGTGTTTACTGTTTGACTCTGTCTTCATGGCACTTTGTTACAAAGGTGATGTTGTATTTGTATCCCAAATCCCTTAGTGCATTCTTCAATCTGTCAAATGAGTCATGTTTCCACATTCATAGCATGCTACAAACAACCCAGGGCAGCTCAATGCATTAATTACATGCCAAAAAGGCACAGTATAGACACCATAATATGAACATAACATCCATCCCAAAATTGACTGTAAACTAGATGCAAGCATAGGGAGGCACTTAGTTGTTTTTCAGGAGAAAAAAAAAAATGTATCAGGGGATGGAAATCGTGCATTATGTATATTATGTGCAATAATTATGTAACCATTTAAGTCTGTTCCAAGGAGTTCTATTTTACACTTGAAATCAAGTCCTTTAAGTCTGCCATAGGCCCTCTGAATTCTTGTTGACTTCCTTCTACTCAATAATGACATAAGACACACCACCATCAAAACTCAGTTATATAACATTCCTATGGCAAATAAAACAACTGCTTGCATGGAAAATTAATATTAGGAGAGTAACACATTTTTTGCCATCTTCTAATACAAATTTGCTGCTAGAAATCTCAGAGGAAAGGTACCACTGTGAGATGGTGTATGTAAGGTACCACTGTGAGATGGTGTGGCTCCTTGTGGCACAGCAAGGACTGCTCTTTGAAACAGAAGACTGCTGTGTGGAGTGGCCACTAGGAGCCTAATTAATATTTTCACTCAGTACTGCTTTCTTAATCTGAGAGCCAAATCAGATTTGTATTCCAAGGCATTGCTTCTAAAACAATAAATCAAACTGAAATATTGCTTGGCCATCTTCAGTGGGCCACTAAATGCTAGTTCCTTCAAAAATTAGAAATAAGAATTGCTATCAATGTAGGGAAAAAAAAGTATTAGCCTTGATCTATGAGTATATTGTCTCTACCTATCTGCATTTTCAATTCTTTCTTACTGTCATAGCCATTTTCAAATGTCTTGAAGCACTGCTGAAGAACAAGGAACAGATAAAGATGCCTAGTAATCTTAATCTAAAAAAAAAAAAAAAATCACTATTTTTCAGTGATTCCAAGACTTTAGTCCTCACACAAAACCCTCTAACTGTAATCAACCAGACTCTGTTTGTGCTGATTTGGCAGCATTGTGTCAATCTGCACTGAATTCTAATGCATTACACTTGGCAAAATTTGGGGTGAGTGCTGGCCCTGATGTTGAGTAGGCAAGTATATGTCCCATATGACAAATTGTTGTCTGACTGCATTTTTGTTGGTTTTGTGGGATTATTTTACTACCTAGTAGCTAGGCAGCGCAAACACAACCAAACTCAAAACCCAACCAGAAACTCAACCATTTACTTTATCATTTAGGAACAGCTTTTGGATTTGCTACAGTCCCGAGAGGATTTGGGGTCGTCTGAACTAACCAAGTATTTATGATAAATAAATAGTGCATTATGTCTGTGGTAGAAGAATTTTTCTCCCCACTAATGGTCCTCTGGCCAGTCTAGGAACTGAGTACTGCTGTTGGATAAAAAATAGATATTGCAATACATTGCCTGAAGGGGATTACAACGGAGAATGAAATGAGGGAGGACCTTTCCATGGGTAGTCATACAACTGTAAAATTCTTTTTTGCATATTCTTATTGTGGGAGCTTATTTGGTTTTGAATGTTATTTGGATTTGAACGAATACTAAGGACATTTTTTCTTCCGTAACTTTCTTACTTGCACAGAATCCTATGTTCCATAGAATATTTAAGGAAAATATTAAAATCTTAAATTAATATTAAAAAGCTGCACTGCCACGGATGAAGTCACAGTGGTTGACATCAACTGAGAATCTATCACAGAAATGAGATGTGGCTAATGGTTGTGAAGTGCACTTCTTTTTGCAAATTGTGGAAGACAAAAATGTGATATTTTTAGAAGCAATATTGTAAGAGACAACTTATGCATGCATGATATTAATGGCATAAGACATTAAGCTCTGAATGATTGCTTTTCCTTGCTTGCATACCAATGCACTATTTTATATTTAACTGATATCTCAGATGGTTATCTCTTCTTCCACCTCCTTTATTTATATATGATGTTTTCTCCTTTTTCTCTTTTGCACATGTTGTTTGTCTTGTTATTTTTAGGGTATGCACATTTTTTCTGGGAATAGGTTTTGTCTGTTAGAATGAGTCATGCCATACCACCTCCTTCTTTCATCCATGCGAGCACACAGGTGGAACTGAAATGTCCCCTATGTCTTCAGAGCAGGAAGAGAGTCTCTTGGTAGCATATAATTTATTTCATATAATAGAGCTCTCATCACAGGTGTGCAGTGAACAACAGCTACTTTTTGACTTGTTTACAGATGAGTTTGCTTTTGGTTTTTTTCTTTGAAATTCCAATGGAGATAATCTCCACTAGATTCACACTTCTTTTATGACCTGCAGATTAATGCAAAATTGTTGGGTTTCTTACTGTTTAGTAAAATACATACTTATTTATTCTTATATCATTTTTCCCTGTTTCTCATATTGTGATGTCAACATTCAGTGCATGGCCATCCATTATTTTATAGACAGTGTGTTTTATGTTTCCACTGAGAACTCATGTTTCATGATTTCTGTTATAACAGTGAAGTTTTTGGTACTATTGTGCATTTCCTTTGTAGGCAAGTAATATTTCATTCAGTTACATCTCTGTATTTCCATTTGAGCTATGTTCATGACGGCCATCAGTTATGGTAATTGTATTACCTCTTGCACTTAAGATAGTGATCCTTCTGCTTCCTTGACACATGCACACACTCATGATGCATACGTGTGTCATATATACAGGGAAGTGGCAATTCCAAAAGACAATTTATTGGAATATATTGTATACATTTTATAAGTAAGTGTTGCTACCTTAATCAGAAATTTTTCCTTTTTTTAAAGATATATTTATGGATAAAACCTCACATTAAAACTGGAGCTATTGAGAAGAATTAGAAGGTAGGTTTCTTGGGATAATTACATCAGCATAACTACTGTAAGCATAACTTAGTCTTTTTTAAAATTTCAGTCATGGCCACAATTTGTAAGATAACCTTTTTTGTTCCACTTTCAACTCCCACACTTCACTCAGTTTTTCTTCTTAAATTGGATTAGAATCTCTTGAGTAGCAGCAATTACCTTGATTCCTTAAATTCTCTGTCAAAGAAAGAAGGTGTCCAAAACACAAGGAAGGAACAATCTTCAGGATTGTTTGTCCTTTGTTGTAAAATCTGCTAATCACCTTCCAGAGAGGAACTGAAAAGAAGAGGAGGAGATGAGGAGGGAAACAACAAAAAAAGGCCAGAACAGTATATGCACTTCTATTTGTATTTTACATTTTTAACTTTATGGTCATAGGTCAAAAACTATGATTATTTTAAATTTGAGTATTTTGTAACCTTTTAATCCTTTTACTTTTTCTGCATGGATCTTCATGAGGTAGACTCAGGAGAACATTACGCTCAGCCTGTGTAAATTAAAACAGTGCCATAGTGAATGTATGAAGTTTGTAAACAATTATATTTTTGGACCTTAGAGTCATAGGTGTACACTGAAATAACAGTCATGTAGGGAAATATAGTTTGTAGATTTCTTATAATATACAGATTTTTCCAGTGATTCTAACTGAACTTGAGACTAAGTTTGCATGACTTGCATACAGAAAGATCAAGAGAGAGAGATGTGGAAGGGAAAACAAATATATAATGCATATGCAGCAGTTCAATGCACAAAAGGAATCTGATGAATACTTTATAAGCCTAATTTATAAGTGCACCCTGACTCCCTCAGTGTGCACTGTTTAAATTAAAAGTTTGTACATCCTGTATGGCATTCTCAGATTGTATCAACACCTCAGAGTGCTTTGTGTCATTCCTGGCAATGGAATGTGGGTTTGTTGCACATTTAGCAGAGTAAAATGAGCCCAAATACTAAGACACACAAAGAGGATATGGCTGTGAACTTCCAAAGTGTGTTGGCTCATTTCTTTCAATTCTTCTAATTGCTTAAGAATCTAATATAGATGGGAATTTTTGTCAGCTGATTTATAACACTACTGCTAAACACTTGATGAATAAGTTGCAGATCTCACACACAGCTCATGTAGGCCAAGACAGAGCAGTTGAGTTAAAAGGACTACATCAGTGGATGTATGATAATTTAGACATCCACTGCCTTCTCAAATACTTGTTCCTGCAAAGTAAGGGGAAGGATAGAGATGATTTGCTTTCTCTAAGAAGTGACAGGATGGACATCTGTCGTCATAGAAGAGTGATACTTCCAAAAGCTTAGCTTTAGAACACCTCCACTCGGAATGGCTTGTTCTAAACTCAGAGCAAGTGAATTCTAAACTCCTCATCCAACAAAAAAAGCTTAAGTAGTGCCTGGAAACTTACAGGTACAAAGCCTTTAGCAGGCATGAGATTAAATTAATCAGTTACATTAATTTTCAGGTCAAAAAGAATTAACTATGTATTGAGAAGGATTCTTGTCTTCTCAAGCTGAATCATTAACTACTGTCTTCCCAAATGCATAAAATGTACCAAGGTAAGTGTACACAGTATTATGCGCAAGTCTATAAATCTGCACGTTTATCAAATGCCTGACTTTAGGTCCAGACACGTGATGAAGGAAAAAAGGACCATGAAAACTACGGACTATCAGTGAAGGTAACCAGTGTGTTTACAAAAGCAAGAACCCCATCTCTCTTACTAAGAAGACATTCTGTCAGCAAGAACTACCAACAGAAGTTATCCCTTGTATTCATTGAAGAACATATTTTCCCAGATCTTTTCCAACTGCAGCATACTATTATAATTACTTTTAGATTTCATTTCTCTAAACTTGGGCATACCAGAAACTAACTTACTTTAGCTTTCCAGTCAAACTACTTTTTAAAGTTTTCATGCCCTTTTTTGCTATAAATTTTAAAAGTAAATTTTTATCCTAAGAAAATTTCAAACCTTGGTTGTCTTTTTTACGTTATTAAAACAGTTTCATAGAGGGTTGTTTTACCCTGTATTCCAGTGTCTACATCTTCATCCAAATTTGGCAGTATAGCCTCTTTTCCAAGGAAACACTGAAGAATTAAATGCTTCATGATACTACATGTAGTATGATACTGCATGTAGGCATGATACTACAAATGCAAGCTCATATAATTAAAATAAAGTATATTTGATTGTGAATCTGTAATATTTCAGTGATATAAATCAGCAATAACACTGACCTTTTTTTCTCTTTCTTCACTTTTAAAAAATAAAGAGTATTGCAATACATGAGGGTCTGTTTACTTAGGAAATGTGATATCAGAAGCTGATATAATTATTTTAATCACTGAAGCACTGGCTGGTAGTAGAAATTTAACTGAAGATTTAGGCAAATCTGGGTTATCCATCAGCAGGAAGGGTGAATCTAGTGATGGTGCCCCTAAAAGAATAAGCAAAGTAATGTCTGTAGGTAAAGGGAATAACAAACGAGGCAAATGTAACAGAGATTTGATGTCAAGTAAACACTGTGATTATGAGTACTAAAAGCCTCTAAATAGAGATATTTCACAGTAGTCTGTGGCCATGTTTCATATAACACAGAAAATAAAATAAGCACAGAGCAGTGAGGGGATAAAACTCCTACAGAGCAAAGGTACAGCCTGGGTCCTCACACCTGTGCAAACTAAGTCATATGATTCCCAACGCACAGATTCAGACCTCAGCTGTCTCAGCTTAGGGAGCTGCCAGCAATGAGGATCCTGTAACTGGTTTGGACCCGTGAATACTAAAGCTGCAAATTCAAGCACCTGAAAAACTGTAGATCTTAGAAGATCCACTAGAGAAGGTTATATTTTATGTTTCTGCTGGTGAGAGTAAAACCAATACTTTCTATTTCATCAATAAGAGGAGAAAGATCCCTCAGCTGAATGTTTTTGAGTCCATAACCCTTTGGAAGAAGATGACATTTTCTATGGAAATCTGTGCTACACTATTAGATTAAAATACATGAGGCAGGTACATACTGAAGGACATAATATATGCATGATGGAATAAAAGAGAAATGTCACTGTAGCACAAAGAGGTTACTAGAGGTTATTCTCTTAAAATCTTTCAATCTGGGGGAGGTGGAGAGGGAGGCAACTTTTATATCAAAAGGTCATTTTGGTCTAGCAGTCTAGAGCTATTCAGCTAGACAGTCTGTTTTTCTCTCTGGGTTTGTTCCATTCTTTGAAGTCAATGTCTTTAGCACTCAAAACCATATGGAATGAAATGTTTACTTTTGAATGTCAAATAATTGCTTTCCCCTCTTTAATTAAAAAAAATTGCAAAAATAGGTCTATTATGAAAACATTCATGTGTATAATTTGTGCATGTATACACAGAATCACTTAGGTTGGAAAAGACCCTTAAGATCATTGAGCAAACCCAGAAATGCCAAGTCCACCACTAAGTCATGTCCCTAAGTGCCACATGTCTTTGAAATACCTCCAGGGATGGTGATTCCACTACTGCCCTGGTCAGCCTGTTGCAGGGCTGGACAGCCCTTTCGGTGAAGAAATTTGTTCCAATATACAATCTAGATCTCCCCTGGCTCAAATCAAGGTTGTTTCCTCTTGTGTTATCACTTATTATGTGGGACAAGAGACTGACTCCCACTTCAACATGACCTCCTTTCAGGTAGTTGCAGGGAGCAATAAGGTCTCCCCTGACCTTTCTTTTCTCCAGGCTAAAAAGAACCCCAGCTTCCTCAGCTGCTCCCTATAAGATTTGTACTCCAGACCCTTCCCCACCTCCAATGAACTTTACTGGACATGGTCCTGAGCCTCAACGTCTTTCTTGTAGTGAGGGGCCCAAAACTGAACACAGTACTCAAGGTGTGGCCTCAGCAGTGCCAAGTACAAGGGGATGATGACTGCCTTGGTCTTGCTGGCCACCCTAATTTGATGCAGGCCAGGATGCCATTGGTGTTCTTGTCCACCTGGGCACATGCTGGGTCATGTTCAGCCACTGCCAAACAGCACCCCCAGGTCCTTTTCCACTGAGCATCTTTCCAGCCACTCTTCCCCCGGCCTATAGAGCTGCATAGGGTTATTGTAATTCAGTGGCAGGACCTGGCTTGAACCTGGCCTTGTTGAACCTCACGCAGTTGGCCTCAGCCCATTGACTCATCCTGTCCAGATCCCTCTATACTGCTTTCCTGCCCTCCAGAAGATCAACATACATCCTGCCCAACTTGGTGTCATCTTGGTGTCTTCTCCAGATCATTGGTGAAGATGTTAGACAGGACTGGCCCCAGCACTGAGTCCTGGAGAGCATTCCCTATTGTTCTCTGAGCCTAACCATCCAGCCAGTTTTTTACTCAGCAAAAAGTATGCCTGCCTAAGCCACGGGCTGCCAGCTTCTCCAGCAGAATGCTCTGGGAAACAAATGCTTTAAAGTCTATGTAGACAACATCCACAGCCTTCCCCTCACCTATTAAGCAGGTCACCCTGTTGAAGAAGAAGATCAGGTTGGTCAAGCAGGACCTGCCTGTCTTAAACCCATATTTACTGGGCCTGATTCCCTGGTTGTTTTGTACATGCCATGTGATGACACTCAAGATGATCTCCTCCATGACCTTCACTGGCACCAAGGTTAGGCCTTTTCTTCTCAGGATCCTCCTTTCAACCCTTATTGGAGGTTGGTGTCACATTTTTTAACCTCCAGTCAACTGATGTTGTAACTGCTAGATTTTGTTTAGCAGTCTGTAGCTTCCTAAGAGCTCAGTGAGATTGCTTAGGGCAATGCAACCCAGTGGCATCCAGTAGTCCATTTCAGACAATCCCACGATCTTGCTCCAGCCAGCTATCAGTGTTACAACCAGTGATGGTGAAGGAAGTGAGAAGGGTCTCCTATGAGGGCTTGAGAGAACTTTTTTCACCCGGGATCCCCAGAGGCAGAAAGACCCTGTGGTCTGAGCATCGGGGGGTTTTGTCAGGGGCTCAGGGGCAGTCCCTGGGTGAGGTTGGGGTACAGGAACCAATGGGGAGAGCCCAAGGGAGTGGCCAAGGCTAAGGGCAGGGGAGAGCAGGAGGGGGAGCATGGCATCACAAAAGCAGCGGGTTAACAGGCTACCACAAACTGAGATCTCGCCAGTCAAGCAGGGCTCCTGGTAAATAATTGAAAGTGGCTCAGTGCCACTTCATCCAGCTTCCTCAGTACCTCAGGATGGATGGGTCCCATCCAGTCCCGTAGACTTCTTGGGTTATGGGGGTTTCCTGCTGGTCCCCATCCATGTCTTCCAGCTCAGGGGCAGGGTAACCGAAGAATAATTGGTCTTACCATTAAAGATGGAGGCAAAGAAGTCATTAATTAAGCCTTTTCCTCATCCTTTGTTACTATGTTTTCCCCCACATCCAATAAAAGAGGGAGATTTTCTTTAGCCCTCCTTTTTTTTTTTTTTTCTGATGCATTTATAGAAATGTTTTTTATTGCCTTTTATGCCAAAAGTGATATTAAGTTCTAGTTCAGCTTGGGCCATTTTAATTTTCTCCCTGCCTAACCTCTCAATATCCTTGTAGTCCTTCCAAGTTGGCTGCCTCTTCTTCTAAAGGTCATAAACTCCCCTTTCTTTCCCTGAGTACATACATAGTATTTCTTATGTTGAATAATGAATTATTTATTTAATTTATGAATTATTAATTAATGTTATATTAACCTGACTAATTTGAATACAATACTGCGAATTTGAAAATGTTGAGAAACAGGAGTCTACATTCATCAAGATTTTATATATCATTATGGATGAGCTAGAAAAAATATTTTCCTTTTCTCAAAAACTGTGGTATGATGTTCTAATGCATTTAAAAATTATATCTACTGCAATAGAAATAAAAAACAGGTTTGGGAGGTTTTTGCTTTTAAGCAAAATAAGAAAATTATCCCTGGGGTCCTTGCTTTCCCTCCCTCTGGTAACACTTTTCAGTTTTTGTTAGTATCCTATTAAAAGCAACAGCAAAAGGATTAATATTTTCATAGTGCTTTTATGTTAGTGCTTGCATGAGATCACTATGGGGGTGTAGTGGTTTGGTCCAAAATACTCATTACTGTTTACCTTCTGTGAGATAAGAATTAGGAGAAAAGCAAAGCAGGCACCAAAGCTGAAAGAATATAAAGAAGTTTATTAACAGATCTAAAATACGGAAAAAGAAAAGAAAAAAACAATAAATAAAATCATAACACACCTTCAGAACACTTCTCCTCCCCCTACCTTTCTCCCTCCTCCCACTGACAATGTAAAAAGACAACCCTTGAGATGTTCAGTCTGTTTACTACTTCCATAATAACCTTGTTCAGTCCATTTAGGAAGAGGAGTCTCTCTTGTCCATGCATTATCACAATGAGACAGCCACCCGGGTTTGGTTCTCTGCTTGCATGTCAGTCCCTTCCCCCAACTTGCAGCTTTTCCCACAACTGCTTTCGAGGGTCCACGCTTGAATTACTGGGGTACAATTTTAAGGTTGAGCCATTCAGAAACAAAAGTTCTCTTCACCCATCTCTGGGAGCATTTCATCTCTAAGAACAGAGGTCTTTCTCCTTCCCTAAGAGCAAAGGGTCTTCCTCATCTTCATCTCTAGGACTATCTCTGGGAGCATCTCTAGGAACTGAGGTTTTCTCCTTTCCCATTTGGAGCAAAAGTCCTCATCGCTTCCATCTCTCCCTGATCAAACTTCTCATGAAATTACAGCTGCGTCAGCATCTGCCTATCTCAGCGCAGGTGCTTTTGCTCACAAGTACAAGTTGAATGCTCCACCCCCCATGCCTTCATGAAATTACAACGGGTACTCTGATACATCATAACTTTACAATAGAATTTCAGCTTTAAGCATCTCCTCTTTCTTCTCCCTCAGGTTTTCAGCTCTTCACAGCACTAAAAGGATTAATCTCACCCAGGCCTTGCAGCTGGAATGTCACTTATCGCTGTTGGTCACATTATCTGTGCTGGACAGCAGGGCAGCTTCAGCTGAATCTTGGCCGCACTGGAGGGGGGGAGGAGCCGCCCCATCTGCCCACAGCAGGGCTGTGGGGGGGTTCCGCGGGTGGAACAGGGCCCATCGGCTCCAGGATGGCCGTGGCCTGGCCTGAGCAGAGCCTGGGCCGGGCCCCACACAGGGCCCTGCAGCCACCTGTCCCAGAGCCAGAAATGAGACAGAGCTCTGCCCGGCCTTTGTCTATTCTTAAGTGTGGATCACAGAGGCGGTCAAAATTTTAAGTGGCTCAAAGAATTGTCCATATTCAAACTGGCCAGCTGATAGGTTCTTTTAGGTCACAGAGGAAGCTGTAAGCACACCTTTGCAAGCACATCACTTCCAGGACTATGCTTGCTAACCCATGACCAGGGGTGACCCTTTCATTTACCTTTTTATTTCTTTCTCTGAACTGAAAAAATAATGGTTTGTTTGGAAGTCAAAGCTGATGGTTACATTACCACCTGTCTTCTCAGCATTCATGTGAAAAAGGTGTTTCTGAAAATCCTGTTTAGAGAAAGAAACCCCACAAAACCCAAAACTATAAAAATTCATTGTCAAGGCATTTCCCGAGAGAGTATGTTTGACATATTATACCTTTCTGCCGTAGGAGATTTAAAGCTGGGTCACATTTGGAAAACTGAGGTTGTAGTTTATAGTGAAAATTTCACAATACAGCCATGTGTCCCTGTAGTCCTTAAAGAATGATGGCTGTCCTGATAGCTATCTTATAGTTTCTAAAAAATGATGAATTGCTTTTGAGATTTATACATGTGGTACTAAAAATGCATGAAATATTATGTCTGGCTGGTTTTTGTTAGAAAAGACCCCTTTACTTAGCAGACCTGGACACAATGTAAAATGATGTTACAACTCAATGTTTTAATGGCATGAAAGATGGAAGCATTTTTCAGCTAGGACCTAACAGTTCCTAAAGCTTGTTTTCACAAAGTATAAGGCAATGTAAAATTACTACGGTTTTCACATCCAAACTACTTTTTGGCAGACAATTAAATACTTCCCTGAATTAAGTCTTACATGAATGAAGTATTAATTGAAAACAACAACAACAACCATGCAAAAAAACCCAACCCAAAACCAACCCAAAAAACCTTCTAGTTTTGATTTCAACATTTTGAACAATACTGAATTCACTACATCAATTGGCAAGTTGTCCTAGCAACAACATTTCATTCCAAACATGCACACTTTCTCATTTGAATTTATTTAGCTTGAAATTTAAGACTTCTCAGTTACAAAAACCCTGCTAAACTGAAGAGCTTCTGAAGATTTCCTTTCTCACAGAGATGGCACCAGAACCAAACCTAGAGGCTACTCTCTGCTTCTACTTGGCATCCGTCTAAACAGGTGCACAAGACTGGTTCTCATACAAGAAGGCGCACAAGGGAGACCCTCAAGAACACGTCCCTTTCTGTACACTAGGAGAGCTAACATGGCAAGTGCTTTCCAGCCTGGGGACCAAGGATACATCTGCTGGAAATGGGGACATAGGCCATTCCCTTTTGTCCTGTCACTGGTCATCAGAGAGAAGAGATCAATGCTGCTCCTCTGCTTCCCCTCATGAGGAAGTTGTAGACTGCTACAATGGTGTGTTCCTAGTTCTGGCTCAAAAATTAACGTGGCAAAAATTAACATGTCCAGACTGAGGATATTGTCTGGGGGTGTGATAAAAACTCTTGTGGGCATCCTGGCTAAGCACAGCTGTGAGAAAGGTCCTCAGTGCTGACATGTATTTATATATTCTTTGTAGCCAACCTTCACCCTGCTCAGGAAGAGTGGGACAGGCAGGATGAGTCCCTTGGCACTGCCTGCGTTTGCGTGAGGGCTCTGTGTGTCTGTCTGTGTTACCTGTGAAGCTGGCAGTTTACTGAACAATAATGTACTGAACAATGTATGTGCTATGTATGTGAACTCTGTGGGCACACTCACTACTGGTTGGAATAGGAGGCATGGAGATTCAGCTGCCTCCTGCCTGCAATATTTGCCATCTCCAATCCAATATGTTTGCTTCTGCACCAGAAACTCATATCCTGTGAACCCGTCTCATATGATCCCAAGTGTTTTCAGAGCTGTGGCTTACCAGGACAGTTCATTCTGTGTGAAAGGACTCTTATGTATAGGTGGAGCTTAAGTGACTCAAGTCACTTTTGTTACTGATTGGTGCAAAATTCTCTCACTTTTCTCTTAAAGATACAGTCAATAAAATATAGAGCACCTGCCCAGTGAGGGGTGGTCATACCCTGGAGGTGGGTAACTTTGGGATGGAGGTGTGCCTTGATAATATAATTAAGTTATAATGAACCAAGCTCATCAGAGGAGAGCGATTCCACCACAGCTGCAGCTCACCAGCAGGACATCTCCCCCTCTCTGCCCTGGCTGACAGATGCTGGGCTGCTTCTCAGCTGCAAAGTACCATCAAATTCCCTCCCTGCAAGGATTTCAACAGAGCCTGGCCATGGTGTCTCCACTCTGCTCCTCTCTCTGTTCCATCCCCCTTAGCAGGTGCTATGGACGCAGATTGCAGGTGTGAGGGATCATCGTGGAACAGATTTTGAGCATGCCAACCATATTCCATCCAGGGATTAGTATTTTACCCTGTAATTCCTGTACCATTATAACTTCTGTTAAGATGCAAATAAAACTTCTCAGTTTCCTCTAATTTTATCCCCAGTCCCATACTAGGAATTTAACTTTATTTCTAAGTCTGATTTTATTATGACAAGCTTATAACTAAACAGGTTATTCTATTTAGTCTTTTTTATATGTTGGCACAACATTAATTTTTGCTCCAGATGTTTCCTGAACGTCCTCCATGTTTAAAAAAAAAAATCTTTTGAAAATCAACCTGGACAGTGTAGAGAACTCCTCTGACACTTCTGTTATAATTATTTGATTCAAATTACATAGACATGCTGATGGCACATCCAAGTGAGAGGAAGAGGGAGAGTTTAAAATCCTTCAGAGTAATTTTTGTAATGGAAATTTTTCATCATGAGCTATGAAGGGACTATATTGTCTGGATGTTTCCCAAAAGAGAACAGAGCTACTGAAGGAAACCTTTTACTTTGCCCAGTGATAATCATTGTGGATTCATTATATTTTATTTTATTCCACATTCAAACACAAAGAAGCCATGCCCCAAACAGAAAACTAACCACATATTTTCCTTGCCTATTTGCTACCCTGGAAGCTTTGGGTCTGTGACTTAGAACAGTTTGTTGAAACAGCTTTGCCATGATGGGCATGGATGAGAGAATTCTCAGGAGGCCTCCTGATGCTCTACAGTCACATTAACTCACAGACAACACATAGCAGGAAAAGGCACAGAGATATTAATTTCACTAAGCAGCTGAAGGGTTGCTGTAGCGGGTTCGGTTTGTAACCAGGCAGAAACACCAATTTAGTGTAGTGGTATGGTCCAAAATACTTATTACTGTTTATCTTCTGTGAGATAAAAATTAGGAGAAAAGCAAAGCAGGCACCAAACTTGAAAGAATATAAAGAAGTTTATTAACAGACCTAAAAGAAGAAAAAAAAATCATACCACACCTTCAGAACACTTCTCCTCCCCCTACCTTTCTCCCTCCTCCCACTGACAATGTAAAAAGACAACCCTTGAGATGTTCAGTCTGTTTACCACTCCCATAATAACCTTGTTCAGTCCATTTAGGAAGAGGAGTCTCTCTTGTCCATGCTATGAAAACAGTATCACACCGAGACAGCCACCCGGGTTTGGTTCTCTACTCGCATGCGAGTCTCTTCCCTCGACTTGCAGCTTTTCCCACAACTGCTTTCGAGGGTCCACGCTTGAATTACTGGGGTACAATTTTAAGGTTGAGCCATTCAGAAACAAAAGTTCTCTTCACCCATCTCTGGGAGCATTTCATCTCTAAGAACAGAGGCCCTTCTCCTTCTCTGGGAGCAAAGGGTCTTCCTCATCTTCATCTTTAGGACTATCTCTGGGAGCATCTCTAGGAACTGAGGTTTTCTCCTTTCCCATTTGGAGCAAAAGTCCTCATCGCTTCCATCTCTCCCTGTTCAAACTTCTCATGAAATTACAGCTGCTTCAGCATCTGCCTATCTCAGCGCAGGTGCTTTTTGGCCGCACTGGAGAGGGCTGCTCCGGCTGCCCACAGCAGGTCTTGGCGGGGGGGGCGGGGTTCTGCGAGTGAAACTGGGCCTATTGGTGCCAGCATGGCTGTGGCCCGGCCCCACACGGGCCTGCAGCCACCTGTCCCAGAGCCAGAAACGAGACAGAGCTGTGGGGAGGTTTGTCTATTCTTAAGTGTGGATCACAGAGGCGGTCACAGCTTTAAGTGGCTTAAAGAATTGTCCATATTCAAACTGGCCAGCTGATAGGTTCTGTCAAGTCACAGAGGAGCTGTAAGCACCCCTTGGCAAGAACATCACTTCCGGGACTATGCTTGCTAACCCATGTCAGTTGCGAGTACATTTTACTATGTCTTTACTTTTACATGGTGATTGGTCATATTTACACTGGAATAAAAGTGAAAAAGAAGAGGAATCAACAATCCAAACAAAATCTACTTGATGAGTATCTTAAACCTTCTCCATACACCCTAGACCTGATGTAGCCATTACTCCCATTCACAGTGCAGAAAGACAGCCCAAAAACATTGCTTACCCTGGCTTTATGTAGGAAAAGTGTTTTTTTTTTCTCAGTCTGTAATACTTGTTTGTAATTCTGAGATGCTAACGTCTTACTGTGCTGACCAGAGGGAGTACACTTAGTAATCCTGAGTTATTAAGATCCATATTTGAAGGGATAAAAGAGAAAGAGGGATAAAGAGAAAAATGGATAAAAGAGCGGTCTCTTCTCTTTGGAGAGAGAATGGACAGCTAGGGCTTTATGTGCATTCTATTTAAAATCCATTTCTTTGTTTGCTATTACAGTTTTAATTTCTTTTCTCTTAATTTTAAATCTTAAACAGAATTTTTTCTTTGTAAAATGTACAGCCAAAATTGTAAAATTAAATAGGCAAAATACTACATTTTCCTAAACCTTAGGTCTTCTTTTCAATGGTCATTAAGCTGTAATATTCCTGACACCACTGGTCTTATAAAAAATAATTACAAACCTTTTACTTATAATATAATAATATTAGAGCAAATTTCCTTTAAAAAGCTGAAATGCATCACTGATAATTTTCCAATATTTCAAATGCTGTTTGCACTCTGGCTTGTAAGTTTTTAACTTATCTCACAGAATTATACTTTCTTGTTTGTGTTTTGTGATAATTCCATCTGCAAAGCTCACGTCTGCTGGTTGTTTATGTCTGTAATCAGCTGTGCAATCAGACAACTAAAGGTGTTGAATAACTCAGCTAGTTTACATGCATTCCCAAAATAAACCCTGCAAATATGGGGGGGCGGGGTGGGGAAATATCATCCTATCATTAGTGAACAACAATTGAAGACTTCTCAGCTCTGTTTTGGACTTTAGAAAGGGGTGAGACTTTGCAATGGTGATGATTCTTACTCCAAGAATTTTGAATACACAGACAGTTCTGCATTCCTGGTGCAAGGTGCTCTGGGCACTGAAGGTGGCTCCTGACACCAAAGGGGATCCAGTGACGTCTGAATTGCCATCAGGCCACTCTGCAGCAATCACACCATCACTACCAGCACATTTTGCTCATAGTCATTGATACCTTTTTCCTATCTTTCCCTTGGGATAGCATGATTAATGTCAGTCCATGCAATGGGTTGGCTTTGCATTTCAGGAGTCCCAGTGAATTAGCCTTACTCTTCAACATCAAAAGTGATTTTTGTTCAAATCACTAGCCGTAACTGTCCAGCATGCTTAGCTGTAAACTGAAAAATCTGAGGATAAGATTCACTGTAAAATAAAGATCTAGGTTGTGCTCCTCCATAAAAATCCTTGATAAGGTGATAAGTGTTACCTTTTGACAAATAAATCTCAGGTAGTTTTTAATTTAATTAGTAGAATGCACATTTTCCCTCTTCCCATTTGAAGTAGCCTGTGCATTCCCTGGGAATCTTTTAGGTCAGAGTCCATTATCAAAGACAAGGACTCTGTCTAATTCATAATTGAAAACAACAAAATGGGTACTCAGAATTCTTGGACTTTTTGGTTTTGAATAGATTATCTAAAATTTTTTCAGACATTTCTTTAGATATTTTTAAAGACAAAAGTTACTGAGAAAAACAGATAAGAACAACAAATTTTTGCTTTTTCTATGGGTACAAACCTCAGTTATTAAAATCATATCAATTTGGCAAGAACAGTTGAAGTGTTTTTGATTATCAAGGCAAGCCACATTAATTCAGATGTATAGCCATACATTTGAAGAGAGCATTTATCTTATTTCTTTTTATGTAAACCTAACAGAACTTAAAAAAACCATACCAAGAATGACATCTCAACTATGAAACCCAGCAGGGAAGATGGTATTTAATCACTAGTATTAGAGTCACATATGTGTTGATGGCTTCTTATCTGCAAAGATGAATTCATATGAACCATAGTGTTCAATCTTGTCAAACATATTGATCCATTGTTAGGAATTTAAATATCCTTGCATTTAACTTGAAGCACATGCTAAACCTAAATGTTTATACCTGGCAGGGGGAGGGGAACAGGAAGGTAACAGGGGAGAGAGAGAGATGAGCTAAAAGGAGATTGCCTGCCTATACTTGTGTGATGTATAGCCCATTTAACAGAGGATTTTATGAGCTGCAATTACCTGTGCCTCTCATGAGAGATATTTTTCCTTCATTTTAGCCATCCTACTCAAACAAAAAATGTGTGGCACACTTTTAGTCTTATCACTGCCACCAAAACAGGTAGGAAGATGCTATCATAATTTGTTATAAATCATTCTAGTCTGCAGTATTTTTAAAAATTTTCTATAGAATTGTTTACATCAATTAATTGCGGATGAAATTTGCCTAGCCTCACCCCACAAAGCAGACTGGATATTTAGCTATAGAACAAATTCAGTTCACAGAACTATTAGAAGTTTTCCAGCAAAACACAACCCTCCTAAAGCCAGATGTTTTTCTAGTCTCTAATGGTAATTTGTCTGTATCAAGGTCATAGAAACAGCACATCTGAGAAAATAATTTTATTCTGTCCTGGTTCCAAACAAGACGGGGTAATTTTTGCCGTAGCCAGGAGGGGGCACGGCTGAGATCCACCTCATGTCATTGCTGGGAGCAGGAGGAAGGGATTTTCTCTTCCAGGAAGAAATGTTTCTTCTGGTCGAGAAAATGCAGCAGAGGGAGACATTCGATATTGTCTGTTATCAGGGAGTTTTCTGTGTAATTCTTTTTTTTATACCATTTTTTATTAATATTGTTGCTGTTACTGTTTGTTTTCTTGTCTTATTGCTGTTGCCAGTAAATTGTTCTTATGTCAAAACATGGTCTTTACTTTTTGTGCCTCTAATTCTCCTCTCCCACCCTCTGCAGGAGAAGGGCAGGGGAAAAGTGGGGGGAGCAAGTGGCAGCGTGGTTTTAGTGGGAGCACTAAATTGGAGAATACCATTCCTAAACCATGACCACTGGCATGTCTCTGAAATGACTATTTTGTTTGGCAGTTACTTAACTCTTATAACCAAACACACACCAAAAATGAACCAAACAACAGCAACAAAAAAAACCCCAAACAAAACCAAACCCCCCACAAAACCACAAAATGAAACAAAACAACTAATACTTCTATGAAAAAGACATTTTAATAACAACCAACAAGGCCAATACTGTGGTAGTACCTTCAGATGGTTTAAGGGAAGGAAAAGTGTAAGAAGAAAGGTTTGTAAATTAATTAATTAAGAATGTAGGATGTTGTGTAAAAATAACAGGCAGATGAGAACAAATAAGTACAAGAGCTCACAAAGGATGGTCTCAGTCACCTTTGTAAGAACACATCTCAAATACTCAGTATGCAATCCCTCCCAGATAGGCTGTCCTAAGTGTGCAAGTTTTAGTATGCTCAATATGTCAATTAGAAGTAGATATAATAGAAGTACAGATTATTTACAGATTAGTTATATTGGGTACTAATACTACCACAGAAGATTAGAGGTAGCTGTAAATCTTAGTCCATGACTGAGGTAAATGTTAATGCAGTTAGCTTGCTCTGCAAAGGATGCTTCATGTTGTGTGCTGTTATTTGCTGAGCATCATTCTAGGTAGTCTATACCTAGAAGTGTTCCCCTCCCTCCCCTCCCCTCCCCTCCCCTCCCCTCCCCTCCCCTCCCCTCCCCTCCCCTCCCCTCCCCTCCCCTCCCCTCCCCTCCCCTCCCCTCCCCTCCCCTCCCCTCCCCTTACTCTTCTCTTCTCTCCTCTCTTTTCCCTTCAGCAAACTTTCACACAGGTGTGAACTTCACTAAGGATACAGAACTCTCTGCTGAGGTTATAAGGAGTATCAATTTTGTATCAGATACACAACTGGCTTTAAGAGGAGCACAGATGACAGCTATGCACCAGCTCCTTTCATGTAGATGTCAAAATGTTCTTCATACCAGAAGGGGTTTTCAAGCTGTTTCTGATACAGTTGAGTCTTCACTAGAAAATCAGAACTGAAAGGACCTGTAGACAATTTCACAAACCAAGTTCCTTCAACTGACAAAAATAACAAGTATTTGATTAAAGGAATGTGTTTAGGACACATGGAAAGTGTTTAGGACACTTCAGAGAAAAAAACAATTTCCAGACACTGACTTCAGTTACCTATGTGCTCTGTAACATTTATAAAATGGTTACTAAGAGTTACATAACATAGGCTAAGGAAATCTGACAGGGTGAAATTACATAATTAATAAATCTCCTTACAGTAAGATTTGCTTTAGAGAGGGGAAAAATCCACCATGTTTTTCTGTCTCATATTGCACTGAAAAACACAAAATCAGTTACCTAATATGTTTGGTCTGAAAAAAATGAATGCCGTGCCTTTTGCAACGTTTCAGATGCAGCCATCAATAAGAACAATGTTGAGGGCTATAATGGATCAGTTTACAAGGCTGCAGTCATAGGCCTCCAGGAAATCCATTTTGACTTAATCAGCTTTCCAATTTTTCAGGTAAAATGTAGCAGTTCTGGATGATATCCAAGAATGAGGACACAGTAATAAAACGATTCAGTACATTTTGCATAGTCTTCACAATTTTTAAATCAAGATGCTATCTTAGCAAACATTAACACTTGTTTTTCCTCATGTTCCCTGTTCCTCCCTGTTTTTTGGTGCTGTAATGAAAACTCTTCTCTCCCTTAAAAGCAGCTCTTCTCTACTGTACTTAAAAGCAGCTTATGATATCCATATCTCTGCAGATATTCTGAAGCAGGTCAAATAGATGAAGTATTACTATGTGATGAAACTACAGTTTGCTGAAATTACATTCTGCTACAGCAAAAAGACACTTCACAAGGTACAACACTATTGAACGTCTTTCAGCATTTTCTAAAACGGAAAAACATTCCGTAGTGTAGCACTTACCTTCTCTATCTTCAGCACAACTATCATGGTCCTGTGCTTGACCATAGCTCTGCTGATTGACTCAGGAGCATGAGAAGCTGCAGAGAGATAACCTCTGAGAACAGCAGCTGTTCTTGTATGTCACAAAGTCACTTCTCTGCATTCCTGGCAAAGTGTACAGAGATTTTTCTGCAATTTAAGTCTAACTGCATTTCACATATTTTTGTTTATCTCTAAAGTTCATGTGCAATAGAAAAAAACTGAGAACAGAGATAAAACTTGTGCATTTCTGAATTTGCTTGGTTAACAGCTAGAACGACTCCTCTCCTGTTCATGATCTGAGGCAGAGAATCAGAGGAGGCTCAGAATGATTGATCTATGTGTGTCTTCCTCTTGCCCCTACTTGTTTCTGCGTACCCTGCCTTTGGAAAAAGTAATTGGGAATAACACTATTTTGTAGAAATACCATATTTACATTCTTCCCCAAACAAACTGCATCATTTTATGAGGAGCTGGTGGCAAGTGTATTTTTCTATCAGTTGTGGATCTGTGTGATCTCTTACTAAACACTTCCTTTTCACAAAAAGTAGAAGGTTATCTGGACAAAAAACCTCTAGTTTGAAATTCCTAATGCTTTTCATTTTATCACATTTGAGTGTAAGATAGCAGTTTTACCTGCACCCATACAGTGATTTGTATTGGATACTGTTACTATTAGACACATTGCCTACATTCTAGGTATGTAGGTAGAAGTAATCAATTAAATTACTAGCAAGACATCCAGCCAGATGATACTGTGGAATCTGCTTTGTCAAATTTACAGGAAATTTAATTAACTTCAGTACTCCAACTTCCAAAGTTCTCTAAATGACGAAAAGTTGTTGTCTATATAGCTCTTTGTGAAAGGAATAATCAGTAACACCACCATAATACACTTTACTTAAGTAACCATGACATCATGGATGAAATAACAGTCAAAATCAACATCCCCTTCTATGGGCAAATTGCTCTATTTGCCATAGGGGTTGACTTATCTGTTGAAACCTGTGTTTCATATCAGAATGTCTTTTCATATGTTTTTGAGATAAGTCTTGCTTCTGTTAATGCAAACCATTTTCCCATCATAATTACTGCTTTTACAGTTTTGCTAAGGACAAGTGGAACTTAGCAAAACATGTTTCTCTTTCATTTCGAGTGCGAGGTCCTTGATGGTTTATATCATGGGTCACATCCTTGTTTCCAGCTCTCTTTTCTACCATTCTGTTCTTCTCCACTAAATAATGCCCTCTCTGCTCCCTTTGAATCCAAGGAACCTTGGATATTAACAATGATCCTGTTAATGTTTTATTTCATGTTCCAGTTTCATATTGGAGATATTCTGGGGAAAGAGCCACAGAGAAGCGAGAGCTGGAATGCTCTCTCTCTCTGCTGAAGCTTGTTTTAATCACAAGAGTGAGCCAGCACCTAACATTTTGAATATGATGGCTTAGAGCCCATAAATCAAAGGGCTGAAGAGCAGAAGAGACCAACAGCCTTTCTTATGCTGCCCCCTGCCCTCCAGTATATACCTTTTTTTTTTTTTTTTTTGACACTGAGTTACCTGGTGTGGACACAGACACTGGCACATTCAGTGAGCCCTCCTGCCAGGGGTGGTTTCCTTGGAAGTTCTGGAAAGGGCTTTAGTTTGAGTTCTTGCCCTTCTTCTCTCCTTCATCATAATAGGGTAATTAGACCCACAACTGACACTTGTTGGCCAAAGCGAAGCTTAATATAAAGTGTTGATGAGAGTCATGTTTCCCTTGGGACAGAGAAGTGTTCTGAGAGAACTCCTTTTCCTCCAGTCCACTATTTCCATTTATTTCCATTAGTTTGACAAAAAAAGCAGTCCTACCTTGTCAATGCCAAAACACAGTAAATTCAGTGAAGATACAAACTGGTTAAATTAGAAACAAATGCATGGAAACAAATTAATTGGAAAAAAAAAATAAAGGGTTGCTATATTTTTATTGTCTAACATTATTCTAATATTAAAAAAATTAGAAACAAATTTTTCATATGGCCTGTGGAATTGCAGAATTTACTGCCTAGCTAGTGTTTTTGGTGTCTAAATTTATATAGATTAAAAAAAAGGCGGATTTCTGTATGGATAACTAGTACCTAGAGCTAGCAAGAAAGCAGCAAATTTCAAGCTTCATTCTCTACTTGTTAAAGATACATATGAATTTTAATGTAGTAGAAAATAATCAGATTTTTTTTTAATATGAATTTTCTTGCAATTTTTTTTTTCTAATTTGGATTCTACTGAAGACATTTTTTGGAATACATGGAACATGCGCGATCTGGGCAGAGGTTTCTTTGGTTTAAGTATAGCATTCTTTAGAAAGACATCTAATCCAAATGAGGAATGAATATCTCAGCTTTTTCTGATCTTTATTTGTAAAAGGCAAATGCCAAGCTTCATAGAAGTCAGACTGCATTTTAAAATTAATCCTGTTCCAAGGCAATGAATTTTTATTTTAATATATCCAGTGAAACCCCCGTTTATGTAGATCTTTGCAACCTGGAAATTCTACCAAAATTAATCCCTTGAAGTTCCAGTAAAATGTAAATCCTAATTCACTTGTGAGGTAGAAAGGAGTTTAAGTTCCAATACAAGAGTTTGTACATCACCAACTTGTCTTTCTTTCTTTTTAATTTATTTTCATGACTGAATTTAGCTCCATCTTGCTGCACTGATCCTATTTTCCAAGGATAAAAAGTTGGTCATGAATTTTTGCCTTTATTTTCTGGAGGCTGGAATCATTCTCAGGATATGCCTGAAGCACATGTTCTATATTAAGCCAAATAAAATTAAATGTATCCTTAAAATTAAGCTGGTGCTTATTCTTTGCTTAACAAAAATGAATTAAGCATGTGTTAACTATTTACTGGGATTGAAGTCTGCTTGCTGAGTTAGAGGATAGACTTTTTTGATTAGTTTTTAACAGTCCTCTTCATAAAAACACAGATGGAGCATTCAAATGTCCTGATTGCTCACATGTTCTCATGATCTGTAGCCAGGATCTGGTATGGATTTTTTTCAGTTCAGACAGAACAGGACTTCATCTGGAAAGCAGCAGATGGAAGGAAGGGAGGGGATCCAAGTTTTTAATCCTTTTTTTCTTTTCTGAACAGATGTTGTTGAGATGATTGAGCTACAGAGCCACAAATCCAACCAAAAACTGGGTAAAGAAATATATACAAACATATGTTGATACTTGGTACATGGTTAATCAGGCAGGCTACAGTCATCTACTGCTGACATGAGTATCTCCCTCACATATAATGGATATGACAGGATTTTTAGGGCTACTGTAGAAGAAGGATTTATTTTTGTGTGCTGTTTGAATTTCTCATTCAGTCAAGAGAAAAGCTAACAACAATAATGAAAAGTACTTTAGTAACATTTAAATGGTTCAGCACAGGACCAGGAAGTTGGTGAACAACAAGCTGAACAGTACACAGGAGAGAATTTTACCAGAATGGTAGAAGCTTATGGCATACTGGCTCAGGTTCACAGACTTCAGTTTAGGACCATAATCTCACTGACAACTGTCAGGTGTGATACTAAATAAATGGAAAAAATAATTGTATGCAATAGGATTTGCTGATGGGTTAGGGAGCAGTATTTTTCTGATTATTAATTTTCATCAAAAAATAAGGCTATTAAATTAGACCTACAGGATATGCTGATCTTACCATGGTGGTCATGATGAAGTAATTCTGATTTTGTCAGTGATATATTTATTAATTGTTGGGGTCCCTCCCCCGCGCCCTGGGGCCCTGGGGGGGAGGCACGGGGTTTCCCTGCCCCTGCTCAGCCTCGTTCCCCATTGGTTGGTTTGTGTTCCCCTGCGCGGGCAAAGCAGCTCGGGTCCTGTGACTGTGGCAGAGTCTCTCGGCAGAGCCCGGCCATGCGGCTGGGGAAATAAACATCTCTGAAACATCTAGCAAGAATCCGTCCGTATATATTTCTTTTCCACGGGACTCCTGGTTTGATATAGGCGTGTTGCAGTATCCCCACTGCAACATAATGGTGGAGATTTGAGGGCAGAACGATCCCCGATCCCTAAGCGATTTTGTGTGAGTAAACCCTGGAAACTTTGGATTCTTCTTCTTGGTTTTGTTTTGCTATTCCATATCTAAACAATGGAGGAACCGTGGGAAGACTCTTGGCTTTCAGAGCCGCATATGGACATTTATCTTAAAATGATTCCTGAACAACGGTTTGTAAATTTTAGCTTGATTCAAGCTCAGAAAGAACTGAAACACTTCCTGGCATGGTTGTTTAAGGACTTTTTCTATGTTTCTTGGGATCTAATTCTTACCAAGAGCTTTTGGAAGACCGTTTGGACCCAGCTAATATTTGAGTCAAAATATATGCCGATGGAAGAATATTTTCGTGAATATTATTTAATAACCGAGACTGTTGAGCAATGTCAGCTGTGTCCTGGTGAAGGGAAGCCTGGCTCAGGGACCGTGCAACCCAGGCCACGTGCACCGAGCCCTCTGCGAGCCGCAGCGAGACGGTTCCCGTGCGCGGGCGGAGCCACGCGGGCCGCAGTGTCGGTGGCGGAGCGAGGCGCGGCAGGAGCGGCGCGGCCCGGCAGTGCCCGCCCGGCCCCGCGCAGCGCGTGGTGGAGCGAGCCCCGTGAGCGCCCGAACGAGAGGGGCGGCGCGCGGGCGGCGGCTGGCGGCGGCGGAGCGGAGCCGTGCCCAGCCGGAACGCGCGCTGGAGCAGGGCACGGGGGGGCCATCGCTTGGGGGCCTGGCCGAGATGCAGCCCCTGGCAGTGGCAACGCAGCTGAGAGCAGAGGAGGCGACGCACGGAGAACAGAGCGGCGCAGCCCGGCCCGGCCCGGCCCGCGCGGCCCCAAACGCGACCCCGGGAAAAGGGCGCCGGAACCAGCAGCGCCGATAATTCCAACACGGGAGCGACCGAAAGAGAGAGCAAAGACACAGCGAGACAGAAAACAGCAGCCACTCGGAAAAAGGAAAAGACCATAGTAGCTAAGATCTTAGGGACAGTGAAATGGTATAATGTTAAACAAAACTATGGTTTTATAACAAGATGTGATAACCAGCAAGACATATTCGTGCATAGAACTGCTATTAAAAAGAATAACCCTGAAAAATGCATCCCAAGCTTGGGAGATGGAGAGGTGGTGGAATTCAAAATCATACAAGGTAGAAAAGGGTTACAAGCATCGCAGGTCACTGGGCCTGATGGTGTTCCTGTAAAAGGCAGTATATATGCAAAAAATCGTAGTCATGTTAGACAATATCTCCATTGTAAACCCCCCCTACAGTCTCCCTTTCCTAATCCCACCTTTCCCTTTTACCCTATGTCCTATTATCCCCAGTTTATTCCTAATCCGTTTTTCACTCCATGGCTTCCTTATACAGTTCCATTTCCCTACAATTCCTCTCCGATGCCGATGGGGGGATGAAAAGGGGGAGGGAAGGAACCCTCTCCTGCCTCAGTTTCCCCACAGGCATGTCCAGAGAGTTCTGTCTCCCTTCTGTCAGCCCTAAGATGTTCCACAGAATCTGTTTGGACATTTAAAGACTCAGGAGGGTGGCTTGTTTTGTTTTGAAGCAGTTCTTGTTATGGTTATCCAGTTGTCTTCATTCTCCTTTTATTAAAATAAAACGGGTGAGATGTTGGGGTCCCTCCCCCGCCATGTAGCCCTGAGGGAGGCACGGGGTTTCCCTGCCCCTGGTCAGCCTCGTTCCCCATTGGTTGGTTTGTGTTCCCCTGCACGGGCAAAGCAGCTCGGGTCCTGTGACTGGAGCAGAGTCTCTCGGCAGAGCCCGGCCATGCGGCTGGGGAAATAAACATCTCTGAAACATCTAGCAAGAATCCGTCCGTATATATTTCTTTTCCACGGGACTCCTGGTTTGATATAGGCGTGTTGCAGTATCCCCACTGCAACAATTAATGTCTCTACATCTTTGAAAACAAAACTCATGACTTTGATGGCAATTCCTTCAAAGCAAAGTATAAATGAGGTGTGTCTCACTTTTACTTTTTGGCAAAACTCACCAGTTAAATTAAAAATATGCAAAACTTAGAAAAAGTTACTAATTACAGCTTATTAAAGCTTCTTCTACCTAGTAACTTCCTTGTTGAAATTCAGGAATTATGAACGAAGGGGATCCCAATAGGCACCTGTTTTACACTTGAAAGCTCAGAATTATTGCTCTAAAGTAAAACTTTGTGCTATGTAACATAAGTCAAAAGAGGAATTATACAGCAATATCTCTGTTATCTTGTCTGCGAAGACTAGAAATGGAGTTCAGGTTGGATGGGACAGGTTGTTGTCACTATACAAACAGTTACGACTGCAATATCCACAGCCAAAGGAAACAACATAATATGGAGAATACTTACACTGAATCGATATTTACTCTTTTTTCCAAAAATGCCTCCATGTCCTTAGAATGGAAAGCATTTAACTGAAAAGCATTATACTATATGTATAAAAAGATTATGGCACAGTTTAGGTCATATCTGACTGACTGTTACAGTGCGGATACTGCATCATGATGTATCAAACAACAAGGCCCGTGGAAAAGAAATATCTATGGACCGATTCTTGCTAGATGTTTCAGAGATGTTTATTTCTCCAGCCGCATGGCCGGGGCTCTGCCGAGGAACTGAGGCAATCCCGGGACCCGAGGGTCCTTGCCCGCGCAGGGGAACACAAAACAACCCATGGGGAATGAGGCTGAGCAGGGGCAGCCTCAGTGTCTCCCCTCAGGGTCCCTCTCCCAGGGCTACATGGCAGGGGGAGGGCCCCAACAACTGACCATATGGAATAAAATGTCCTTATTTTTTTAAGGTATAAACAGACCACTGTAAAAGAAAATAATTAACAGTCTAAATAAAATATGTAAAACTTTGAGGTTTTTATAAATACAGAAGGAAGAAAATCTAAGGAAACTCACCATGAATACTCAAGAGTCTATAATTCATTAATTTCTATTCCTGAAAAAACACCATTAAATCTAACACAGTTAAACATCAGGAATGCCTAGAAAATATTTTTGTGAGGAAGATTATATAGAAACATATAGTATTAAAAACCCCTAAGGTCAGATAAGGCTTCTCATAATACATGGAAATTATCTGATTTGACATATTTCATGTCTCTCGTCTTTATGGAGTTTGATATTTTACCAAGACTGTGAAGTACCTCATGGATACTCATTAGAAATGTAGGGATTTAAGTCCTGAATACAATAATTAATTTTATAAAACTGTCATAAAGCTACATACATACTATAGCTTTCTTTAGACAAGGTAAAATACATTGCTTCCATCATGTCATACATGTAATTGTGGACTCAACCAAAACCTGTCTATGTATTTAGCATTTTATAAAGAGGCCCCTACCCTTGTACTGACAAGATGCCAGAAAGAGACAGAAGTAAGAGGGACAGATGACAACATAAATATTTAATGGAAATTATGGTAACCAGGAAAATAAATTTTAAGTATTTACCTAAACCAAATCTGCAATTTCTGCACTTTAAAAATACATAGCAAAACTCTCTGTAGGGAAATTGGTGAAAAATAAGGGCTCAAGGACAAGGTAAGAATGGAAATTAAGGACAGCCTACAGAAAGTTATTTGGATAAAGGAGTTAGGGCCGTAACTTTATCAGAATTGAAACACAGACACAGGAAACATTAATTTCACAAGATTGAAAGGGAAGGCTACATGGTACATGGAAAATAAGGATATAAGGAAATGAAAGAAACATTATGCAAAGAATCTTGGCTAAATTCTAAGATCATATAACCTTGTATAGCTGCTAGCAGGTGACCAAAATATCAGAAAAGATAACGAAAGAATTACAGAATAATGGAGGTTTTAAGGGATGTCTGGGAGTCATCTCATTCAATCACTAAGAGGAAAACAAAAAAACCACAGAAAGTATAGCAGAATCCCTGTTGCAAAGAAATGGGGGAAAAAAGAAAAAAAAGACAACACAATACAAGTGGAATAGATGGACAAGTATGGGATGAGGGAAAGGATAAACATATTGATAGCAATAACGGTGTCAAAAAGATTATAATGGGATAAAAGCCAATCCAGAACAGATTTCTGGTTAAGATCTAAACAGTAAGTAATTCAAGTGGAAACAGAACAAGATGTTTTCAATGCAGTTGCAATAAATTGTCTAAATAGTTTCATAATATTCCCAGAAAACATTATCATGTGAATAGAACAAGGTTGGATTCACTTAACAGAAAGATGCTGTTTTAATTTTGCATTTATCAAAAGGACAAATCATAAATATTCCAGACAATTTATCAAAGTGTGAAAGTCTGGGTGGTAACAGAATTTTTGTGCTCTAGTTTTGAGGAAGAGAGTAAAAGATGAAAAAATATCATAGAACCAAAATAAAATTGCATTTCACTTTTAATTTATCTCCAGTCAAGTACATGTTCACAGGCATTAGGCGTTAATCATATGCTGGTAAACCAAACAGTTCTGGTTGGAAATCTTCCATGGACTTCAGCACCAGTGTTCCCTCCTTTTTAAGATCTGGATTTAATTTTTCATCTGGAATCATAACCACTTGCATTCCTGCTGCCAGGGCTCCTGTGACTCCATGTGGTGAATCTTCAAACACAAGACACTGAGAAACAAGGAGATGAGGGGAAAAAAAAATAATAATGTTACTATGAACTTCTAATAGATTGTTTTAAAAGAGAGAATGATCCTGAATGAAACTTAGTAGGAAAACTAAATTTCATTCTTGGCTTAGACACCTCTAATTAGAACAAGAGCAAACCTCTCAGTTTGAACATCTGCATGGTATTTAACCTTTAATTAATTTCAATTCAAAAAACATCAATACACTTACTTAAATCCCAGAAATGGGTTATCCAGATGTTCCTAAGTGCTTTGTTTTATAGGGATGGGTTTAATCACAAGCTTAAAGTAAAATTAAGCAAGTGCCTAAATACCTTTATAAGCAGGCAATTTAACTTTTCCAAACCAACTTACAACCTGCAAAATGGCAAAAGCAGTGCTTTCACTTACAGGTGTGGCATTTCCTCAATGCACAAGGTGGGGAACACTAAACTACCTAGGTCAACAGTAGGACTTTGGATGAGTGGAGACAGACACCACTCATCAGAAGAGTGCTGTCAAAGTCATGCTCTATTTGCTTAATTCTTCCAAATCAATGATGAGAAAGAAAATAAGCAATTGGAAGGTTACATTTAGAGAAGAGACAGTTTAGTCAGGCAGAAGTTCCATGCCTTACAATAGTCACAATCAAAAGATTGCAGTTTGAAAGCAAAGCTGTTAAAAATAATCATACATTATTTATGTGGATTTTGAAATTTAACATCAGAATATTGAATAATAAACATATAAGATAAATATATAAAAATCATATTGTCTGAAATTTTATATATTAAACGATAATGTTTCTGGAGCTCATTCCCATTCCAGAATTTATATAATGAAGCATCTCTTCCTGCCTCTTCCTATCTCTGACCTGCAAATTCACTTTGAATTTTTGGTCATGGACAAGCCAAAGCATTTTTTGGCATCCAATGATCTGAAAAATTCTGACCTATATGGACACATGGTTTCCAACACTTCTGCAATTCATACTGCATTTATTATCAATATTATTAGCACTGCTACTACTACTAATGCCAAAATCACTGCCACAAGTAATTTTAGTAATTGAAAACAGATGCTGGGATGGTTAGGGCAATTTTCCTCACATCTACTAATCATGTTCTCTCAGGCACATGGTGTGATTCCTGAGGCTGTCCTGTGCAGGGCAAGGAGTCGAACTTTGATTATCCTTGTGAGTCCTTTCCAACTCAGAATATTCTATGATTCTATCAACATAAAACAGCATACTGCACCTTTTAGGTTCTCAAACACACAATTATTTCACTGCAGAACATAAAGGATGCACAGTATTTGTTCTGGCTGTGGTCTAAGGGAACCCAGATGCGACTTGTAAAAACTCTATTACATTCAAAGAAAACATTTTTGCAAGATTTATTAAATTTCTGCCCTCTATATATCCATCTATCAGAGACTGTGGAAGGGGAAAAATAAAAGAACCCTCTCCTGATTTCCTTTCTTTTTAAAATATCGATTCTTGCCTTTCAACATGTCAGCAACAACCTGGAGTCTGTCAAGTGAAAAGTAAAAGGTGCTTTCTACCTTGCATGTATTAAAGTAAAATTTAATTAATGATTTTTAGTGAGCCAAAGGAATCACATCAATGTCTTTTGTGCTCATTTCCTTCATACAGTTACTGCATTCCATTTTGAACAATGTGATACTTTCAAATGTTGATACTATCTACAAATATGTAACCAGCTGATCCTGGAAAGCTTGGTATGATTGCTGTTAGAATGGAAGCATGACTCTGCCTATAGGTTTTGTTCTTAACAATAGCTTAGTTCATGACCTTAAGCACTCTGAGGACAATAAATGAAACTCTGACAGGCTTTGCTTCTTGAAGAATAAGCTTAAATGTTGCAGAGAAGAGCATTGTCAAGGCCTTTCAGAAACCTTTTCTGATCCAGCTCATACAAAAGAATGTACTTCATTGCTCTGCCTTGAAAGACCTAATTGACTTCCATGATGTCACTAATCTTACTGTATGAGAAGAGCTGATGATTATGGAAGGCAATATGCATAATGAGAAGCTTAACTAATTCCCCGGAACTAGACACAATTAAAACTCTTAATTATCAAAGAAGCCAGGCAAATGACCCATAATTACAGTGTCTTGCATGTTACAGGAAATAAGTGTACTAGGTCTTCCTTAAGTCTTCCTTTCTACTGAAACTTATTGTCAACAGCACAATCACATTTTTAATGGATGACAACAGGTTTACAGAGGTTCACACACAAAATGGATTTATTAATAAATAAAAATGTTATAAACTCTTCACTGTCCTGGACCACCCACACACTAAATTTAGAGATATAAAAGCAGCCAAGTTCTTTCCCATTTTGTGCAAGTATTGCAACATCAACATCACTCCAACTGAGAGACAGATGAGATTTATACAGACTTCAGCTGAGATTCTGGCTGCTTCTCTGCACTATTTCTAAAACTTGTGTCACTGATCAATACTACTGCTATGAGATCTCTCAAAAGGTCATGCTAATATAGGACAGTTCTCACTTTGGAATGAACTAAATGCTTAAAAAAGTAAAGTAGGAAAGTATATTAACTTATATTTCACTCTATGAATCTAGAAAAAGAAAAATGAATCACTTAACCAGAGGAAGAAATAATACCACTGCAGCACCTTATTACCTTATCTTCCTACATGAAATGTAAGAATATAAGAAAAGAGTGTTAGTTAGGCTCTTGGTATGTACAGCAAGCCCTCTATAACCTACATACTGCAAAAGTCTGGATGGAATAATTATGTGACTAACAGGGATATCCATAAATGTTATTGCTATTAGTGATAACTAAGAAGCCTGGAAGGATAAAAGATTAAAATCAGTTTTGAAATTAAGATTTTGGAAAAGCTGTGAAGGTAATATATATGCATAGGGAGTGCTTATCAAACAAGCATCCTTGACCACATATGACATTACTATATTGGCTCTAAAAAGACTGAAGGATAAGACTAAAGATGCCATGATTTATACACACAGAATTCATCTGCAAATTAAACACTACCATCTATTGTTCTGTAAAGAAAGAATGAAAAGAAAGTTTTCATCATCTGTCCTCAAATGACACAGAAACATTTGGTATCAGAATGTGACACATTATGTTTTGGACTTCTTATGGATAGCATCTTATACTCTGTAACTTCTTTATTTTTAATTGATGTTTTGCCCCTTCATAATCAAATCAACTGGTCAAAAGCATGATGGGTTATTTGTAAAATTTGCACTGTAGAAATATTTGGTACCCTTACACATTAATTTATATATATATGCCCAACACAGTTTTCTGTAAGTGTTTAAGGACTAATTCAAATTTCATCATATCTCTAAAATAGCCCCAAAACAGGTTGCAGGAAAAAATTCACCAAGTACAGCCAGGTCATATGGATATCAAAATGACACTGTTGATTTCTGTAAACCAGAAGGTGCTCAGGCCTTTCATTTCTACATATAACTTGCTGACTGTTCATTGTCAGAAGTATTTTTACTTTTTTCTTTGTGAAAAATTAGCCCATACTATATGGTTAAAATTCAAAACTAAGTAGTATCTAAGAAATAAATTATCAGTCTGAAAGGTATTACTACTGAAATCATGGTTTGTGTTTTGTTCAACTTTTATAATTTTTCCTTGCTCAATTTTCTTTAGATTTTCAAAATAGTTCCAGTACTAACCAACTCTGTTAGTCATGTGAGTGACCCAGAAATTTTCAAGAACCATAATACAATTCAGAATACAACACAGAGCTATCCATATCCCACACAAAATACTGAGATGCTGAAAAGGTGCTGTTTGTTATTTATGGGATGTGGTGGAAATTCACAAAAAGAGAGAGGAAACAACAATTTTAACATGTCATAACACAGGTGCTGGACTACTTTATAGCTCAACTTATGTTTTCTTTTTTCCTATGTTTTTATATTCCAAGTACCTGGGAACAAGGGGAAAATGTATTTCTGGGTGACCTATTTACCATCAGAATTACTTAAACATTATTGAATAAATCCATTTTAAGCAGCTGCAATATTTGCAGTTTTGGTCTTCTACTGTGTTAATTCTCTGATGAATTAACGAAAAACAATAATGAAATAACGTGATTAATGTTTCTCTCCTAATCTTTGGACTTACACTCCTTCCAGAAATAGTTGGGAAAAATCCCAATAGTGAATACAATAATGAATTACATTTCATTTTATTTTAAGGACATGTGCCAGTTTGACCAGCCAGGGATAACAGAATCATATTAAATATGCTGTTAAGAAAGTAATGCAGCTTACAGCCCTACAACTTAGTTCCATTAAGGAAAATGAGGAGTAAACCAAGATGTTTTTAAATGCTATAAAAAATGAATAAACAAGCGGAAACTTAAAATCAAACTAATTAAGCACCAGAGTATTCAGAATACTAACTACAGCCACCATTCTTTATGAGTCAATGATTCATATTAAGAACTATTTGGAAATTACATGCACATATGCTTTTTAATTCAGATTTTTACTAACTCACTACTAGTATGCTGCAGACCAATATAAGAATCAAATTATTTACCATAAAACAAAAAAATCATTAGCATAATTTCAAAAAATAAAAAAGAAAAAAAATAAGGAAGTGTGTTACATCTGCACATAATTAGATCACTCTGTTTCTAGCTCTTGCATAAATGCCGCTTTACATTTCAGCCCACACCAGCAGTTCCTCTCTCACAAACCAGTTCACAGAATGTCATCTCAAGGAAGGCCAGAAGGAATAAAATGGTTTGGATGGGGAAGAAGGAGGAGAATTTTCATATTTCTTGCTTGTTTTCAAGACTTGATCAAATGAAAGAAAGTGTTTCTGTGAGTGACAGTCAGTCCCAGACACAGCGGCTCTGTGAGGCAGGGAGAAGGTCACATTTACATGCGGGGTTACTCTGATCATTCCGGATGGCTGGAGCACTCTTTTCACAGAGCTCTGTGTGTTTAGAGGACAGCACACTGGAAACTCTGTACGGTAACTTGTATTACAGGCCTCAAGAAATTCCCAGGCATTTCTGAAACAGTGTCTGATTATCTCAGCAGCAGAAATCTAACTCAATCAACTGCAGCTTGGATTAGCTATTAGAAGGGTATTGTTCTTTTATGGAGAACACAAGGCAAATACTCAAGATGTTCTCTGCTGAGGCTACTCATATTGCATAACATGCTGGAGTTTTATGTCACTTATCTCTAAAAGTGGCCAAAAAAGTAATTCTGTACAATGAAATAGTTAATTTGTGCTGCCTTCCTTTCCACAGAGAACTGTCTTTACCAAACCTACTGACTTCCTTGACATGTAATGCTCAGCACATTCAAACTAAGCACCTTGCACACAGAGCTCAGAACTCTAGGACAAAATACACTAAGAGGGGTCCCTGGAGCCCATTTGGAAACACCCTATCCAAAACATGTCCAGCCTAAGCAGGCTGCTCAGGTCCTTGGCCAGGTGAGCTTTGAGCATTTTCAAGTATGAAGATTCCACATACCTCCTGGACACCTGTTCCCATATGGCGAAGCCATACCTGGGGTGAAAATGGTTTTCCAAGAATCTAGGAGTTTCTTGTGTTCCAGCTCGTCCCTGTTGCCTACTGCACGATCACTTTGCACCTTGGAGAAGAGGCTGGGCCCATCTCATGAGCAAACATATCAGAGATACAAACCAGGTACACCCAAAGGAGGAACTGTTTTGATGCATCCATATTCTAAGTCTCATACTGAAACTGGAAGTAGGCACCAACAGTATTTCCTAAATAAAAGGAATGAACTTTATGCCACAGGGAATGTGGACCTTCCTGTTTGTTTTGTGTAACTGGACACCATCACTTGCCTACAACTGCCTCAGCAGGTGCTGCAGAAGGCACTTGATTCTCATGGAGCAAGCTAATTTTTTAAAAATTTGTTTTGGCAATAGTTTACTTTTGTTCTATGTCTTCTTGACCAGTGTTATTTTCCCACACAGAAAGATCAGCCTGCATGGTGAAATTTACATGAAATTGATCTAAACATTATTTAATTATTGTATAATCTTTGACAGAAGTGTCAATAACAGCCCACATATTGCTTCAGACATACAGTCATTTCCTAATTTCTTCAATAAAGAGAGAAAGGGTGAGAAGAGGCATTAACCTTTAAACAGGTTTTCATTGGGAGTGCAAAAGCATTATGGAAAAGGTCATTTTTTTCTGTTCAGGACAAGCTTCTCATTGAACTGTACACAAGAGTGTCACCAGTCTGGAGTGACTTGGTGAGATATAGTTGTGTTACATTTTAACTCTTCCTGATCAGGAAGAAAAGAGCCTTTCATTCAAAATTCAAAGCTGAAAGTTATTATAGAGAATATTTAAGATTATTAGCATAAAACTCCAAGCACAAAGCCAGAAAATACCACCTTTAAATAAAAAAACCAAAACACTAACATCATTGTAATAATTATTTTCTTTATATTTCAACTACAGAAAAAAAATACATTAAAAATGGCAAATTGCTCTTCTCAACATAGATTTCAGAGGAAAGTGGAGAAGAATGTACAAAACTAAGTTGGAAAAAATATTAACTCCTAAAGTTAAGAGGAATATAAATGTTCCTGTTGGACAGTATTTGAATCATATGGGTTCATCCCTTCAACCTACCATCTTATACCTGGCATACCTAAAGCTGATTGTATGTGTAAAACCACGAAATGGCTGTGCAAGGGTTTATGAACGTGCTCTTTCAACAGTAGCCCACCTGTGGGCATTGGGTTGTGGTTAGGAATGTCATAATTCCATAATTTATTTTTGCAACAGCAATCTAAAAATACCACATCTGAAATGAAACGCCTCATTACATCAATAATGAGATCTATTTAAGTAACTGTCCTCGTGATTTCAAAAGATGATTTCTCAGCCTTTTAGTTTGCAAAGCTGCTTTGACTGTGCAAGCAAATGGAGCTCAGAACTCAAAATTTCTTACATAATTTTCTTTACCTGAGAAATTATTTCTGCGTGCTAAATACACTATTTCTAAAGAATGTGAAATCTACCACCAAAAGTAAAAGAATTAATAATAAAACCCATAGTTCTACATACTATGTATGATATAACCTTTTTGAACTATTTATCATGAGAAATAATTAATTCAATGGAACCACTCTCCTAACCCTGAAAGAAGGATTAACTAAGTGCATGGCAAGTTCTACTAAATCAATACAATTATTATTGGTAAAAGCACATTTTTTAATAAGAATGTATGACGTATTAAGAGGAAAGTTTTAAAAAAAAGTCATAATTATTTTTTTAAGATTTCAGTAGAGAAGTCATGTTTTTCATATTAATCTCTAGATTGTTTTTATCAGCTTCCTTTGTTTATTTTGGGGAAGCAATAGTTACCTAGGTACTTCAAGCTATGAAAAATGCAGAGAAGGAAAGCCAGTTACTATCAAACAGTTTTATGTGAATCAATCATTAAAACAGACTCAAGAAAATTTCTTTCCACTGTAAACTCCAAGCCCAAATATTTCTGTAAATAAGAAAATTAATATTAATATTAATTAATATACACTTAAAATGAATTCCCATGTAGAAAGTTATTTAAGTTTTAATCTCAATACATTTCAACATGCTTTTGTCAAAATTCCCCTAATATGATCTAGCTATTTTAAATACTGCATAGAAGCACTTTTTAAAATGCATTGATGACACACAGTTATCAAGCTGTGCCTATTTTTCTATTAGACCAACTCTACCAGATAAGAGAATGCTAACAGTCACTTCAACCAAGTGTTTTCAGTTCTTATTTTGACTCAGGCATGGTTACAGGAAGAGTAACAAGTCATTTTCCATGGAAGGAATAAGGGACACAAAATGTAGATGAATGCATCAGAGCGAACAATGAACAAAATTAGAAAAACATGCTTATTTAACTCTGTGTATGTATGCATGTGGATCAATACACAGATAGTTTCTCTCTCTGTGCCTTAAGCCTTATTCAATTTAAGATATATATTAGATCAGTAACTAACACAGCCATGATACTCACTTAACATGAACATTAGTTTGGGAATACCAGCCATGGTATTAGCAACCAGTTACTATGCTTGTCACACAACTTCTGCCATTAGTAACTTCTTTTGGATACTCAGTTCTTCAAAGAAGCAAGTTTATCAGTATCTGGGTTCTCATCAGCTTTTCTTAATATCATTTTTATTTAAAACCTCCTCCCATTCTGTATATTTCAATCACAAATAATGTTCAGATTCAACAGGGTATAAAGCTGACAGATGGCAGACTAATTCAAAAGGAAAACTACCATGTATTTGCCTGTAAAACAACCTCTCATGGGCAAAGTCCTCAAAACACTTTATCAGGCCATATGCTTAAGTGAAAACTACTTGTTCATCCAGCACAATAATGATTTTATATTAAAACTAAGAATCACCACTTAGTGAATCTGCTGATCTGAAGCATCATGCATTTGCTGACCTTCAACACTTTGAGTGAGTCTTTAGAAAAGGCATGCGGGCTGACTTCCCATTTAAACTGTGCCCACTTCTGTGAGACTATTGGAATTGCTACTCTAAAGCTTGCTGCCACATTATTTTGCTAGGTAATTATTAATTACTTATTGCTATGTAATGGCACACAATATACATATATACACAGAAAATATGCAAATGATATATAAGTATTGTATGGACTCAGAATCACATGATTCCAGGATGGCTGGTTAGAGCATGGTGTTAATAATGCCAAGGTTGTGGGTTTGATCCCTGTATGGGCCATTCATTTAAGAGCTGGACTCATGCTCCTTGTGTGTCCCTTCCAACTCAGAATATTCTGTGAGTCTGTGATTCCATGACTGAGACTGGAAGCAACCTCTGAAGGTCACCTGGCCCAACTCCCTGCTCAAGCAGGGACACCTACAGCCCAGGACAAGATCCAGACAGTGTTTGAGTATCTCCAAAGAGCGAGACTCCACTACCTCTCTCGGTAACCTGCAACAGTGCTCGGTCACCCTAATGGTGAAAAAGTGTTTCCTGATGCTCAGAGGGAACCTCCTGTCTTTCAGTTTGTGTCCATTGCCTCTGGTTCTGTCATTGGGCACCACTAAAAAGTGCCTGGCTCTTTGCATTCTCCCTTCAGGTATTTACATACATTAATGTTTCCCTGAGCCTTCTCCAAGCTAAACAGTCCCAGCCCACTTTGCCTTTCCTCAAATGCAATATGCTGAAGTCCCTTAATTATCTCAGTGTCCCTTTGCTGGACTCCCTCCAGTAGTTCAATATGTCTCTTGTACTGGGAAGTGCAGAACTACACCCAGTATTTTGCAGGTATGGCCTCCCCAGTGCTGAGTAGAGGGGCAGGATCAATTCCCTCAGTCTGCTGGCAACAGTCCTCCTCATCAGCCACCTTAGCTTGCAACGGCACACTGCTGGCTCATGGTCAACTCAGTGTCCACCAGCCATTGTAATTACCTTTTCTTCTGACCATAGGAAATCAATTGGGTTTTCTTTCCTGTTCGGAAGTGTGCAGCTAGACTCACTGGTGCAGAGACAGATGGCATTGTAATGGAACTCCTAAATTTAAAGGTCTGAATGACAAATGTGCAAAAAATATAGACAAAACTTATTGCTAAGTGACCATTATGAAACCTATGATGAGAATATAAAGCACTCCATTAGGAGGTGTCTCAGTCACCCCAATACTGATATAAACACATTTGTTCACAGTTAAGTCAAAGACAAATTGCCCTCTCTACAAATGCCTGCAGTCAAATTACAGAGAAGCACCTGAATGAGAGTTAATGTGCTTATAACACACATTTGTTTGGGAAAAACATCCAAGTCGTCTCTGCCTAAGCACAGTCCACCCTTCTTTTCTTCTATTTAAAACAAATTATGTGTATTTATATATTAGTTAGACTACCATGGCATACTGAAAAAGAGTGATTTTACATTGCTCTAACCATCACAACACATGACCTGAAAGAAAGCACTTCTAATACTGAAATACAATCAGTTCAGAAATAGATGCCAAGATATTGCCAGGAATCTGGATAAATTGACAAGCAGCTGAGTGCTACAAGCAGCATTTTACTGATAACTTGGAAGCTTCAGCACCCAGACATTATATAAATATTCCCCAGGGAAACCAGACTGCAGCAGGTGTGTCAAGGTGACAAAGTATCACTGCCACACAGTCCACTCATTGAATTATATATTCTGGCTACCAGGTAAAATATTCTGTGACTACAAAAATAAAAGAGGACAGGCTGCCTGTTGGATGAACAAGCAAAAGAAAATCTCAAACTTTGTGATTCAACACACAGGAAATGGCTCAGGTGATTTTTTTTCTCTTCTTGTTTTTGTTTTTTTAGAAGTTGTAGTGTTTTCTATTATATTTCAAGTCTTTACTAATTGATTCCAGCTGCTTCTAGTGAGTTACAGATAAGATTCATTACTGAATAGAGAAAATTGATAAATCAAATAGCAAATATGTCTAAAGACTGAGGACTCAAAATCTCATCTACACATAAAGACCGACTCCAGGATTTATGTTCTGTATCTGAAGATCTTTAAGGTGTGGCTAAAAGCACCTGTTTCATAGTCTTCAAAGGCTTGTATGTTCTAGTCTTAGCAAGCAGAAAAGTGTGAGAAAAGATGCTAAACATTTATTTTTTCCATTGAGCCCGCATCTGCAGAAAAAAACACTTCAATACTTTTAAAGCCATAAAGAACAGTCTCCTCATTGACAAGAAAAGTAGGAATTTAACAGATAGTTCTACTGGATATCAAGATGATGGATTAAAACTGGAAAGAAACAATTATCCTGTCTAGAAATACTGTTACTATATGCTCAACTAGGTCACGTTTTGTTACCAAAAGAACCAAAAAGAAGAAAATCTTACAAAATCAAGTGACAATTGTCCTTTTGAGCTAGTTCACATAGATACCCAGTATCTTGCACCTTGATGAAAAGCAAAGATGCTGCTCATGACACTCAAAATGCTTTTCTCAATCAGATGTTCTTGTGCTTAGCAGTGGTAGTGCTGCAGGCTTCCAGCAAAGGTTCTCTTCATATTTTCCTACTTCCCTTACAAACTAAACTCCCTACTTTAGTTGCCTTCCGAAATACCTTTGTCATAGGTTAGCAAGCATAGTCCCGGAAGGGATGTCCTTGCTAAGGGGTGCTTACAGCTTCCTCTGGGACCTGATAGAACCTATCAGCTGGCCAGTTTGAATATGGACAATTCTTTAAGCCACTTAAAGTTGTGACCGCCTCTGTGATCCACACTTAAGAATAGACAAACTCCCCCCCCAAGCTCTCTCTCGTTTCCGGCGCTGGCACAGGTGGCTGCAGGCCCCGTGCAGGGGCCAGTGGGCCCGGCCAGGCCCTGCTTGGGCCAGGCCAGGCCGGGCCACGGCCAGCCTGGAGCCATGGGCCTGTTCCAGCCATGGAACCCCCCCCACTGCCTTGCTGTGGGCAGCCGGAGCGGCTCGGAACCCCCCCCCTCCACTGCGGCCGAGATTCAGCAAAGCGGCACCTCTGTCCGGCAGAGGCCAGGTGACCAACAGCGATAAGCCACATTCCAGCTGCAAGGCCGAGGTGAGATTAACCCTTTTATTGCTGTGAAGAGCTGAAAACCTGAGGGAAGAGAGAGAGGAGAGGCTTAAAGCTGAAAGTCTGTTGTGAAGCTATGATATATCAGAGTATCCCGTTGTAATTTCATGAAGATCTGGGGGGTGGAGTGTTCAACTCGTAAGCAATAGGCAGATGCTGCCGCAGCTGTAATTTCATGAGAAGTCTGGACAGGGAGAGATGAACCAAATGAGGACTGTTGCTCCAAATGGGAAAGGAGAAAAACCTCAATTCCTAGAGATGCTCCCAGAGATAGTCCTAACGATGAAGATGAGGAAGACCTTTTGCTCCCAGGGAAGGAGAAGGGCCTCTGCTTTTTTTGTGTTTCTGAACAGCTCAACCTTAAAATTGTACCCCAAAAAACTTCAAGAGTGAACCCCCGAAAGCAGTTGCGGGAAAAGCTGCAAGTCGGGGGAAGGGACTCACATTGCAAGCAGAGAGACCTCTTCCTAAATGGACTGAACAATATTTGGAAGTGGGTGGCTGTCTCGTTGTGATACTGTTTTCATAGCACGAGCAAGAAGAGACTTCTCTTTCTAAATGGACTAAACAAGGTTATTATAGAAGTGGTAAACAGACTGAACATTTTAAGGGTTGTCTTTTTACATTGTCAGTGGGAGAAGGGAGGAAGGTGGGGGGAGGAGGAGAGTTCTGAAGGTGGTATGATTTTTTTTTTTTTCCCTTTTCTTCTTTTAGGTCTATTAATAAACTTCTTTATATTCTTTCAAGTTTGGTGCCTGCTTTGCGTTTCTCCTAATTCTTATCTCACAGAAGATAAACAGTAATGAGTATTTTAGCCCAAACCACTACAACCTTCCTTGAAGAAAAGGAACACGGTTCAGGTAGGCTGATGTTAATTAACAAGAATCTTTCCTTCCAAATATTCTGTGGTTATGAAACATCATATTACTACAAAGTCCAAAGAGCACGTATGGAACATAAGCATTTAAAATTGCCAAGTTTCTACGGAGAGGGATCTGTACATTTTCATATGCAGAAATACAAACATATATGCACACACATTAGTTTATGTGACAGAACTGTACAGAGGAAGAAGAACGGCAGGAACAGCAAGGGCAGGTGGGGGACCCTGAAACACCCTGGCCAGCTGCTCCCAGACACATCACAGCAGTCATCAGCCTACCAAAAGCTCATTCCTGTGCTGCATGATGGGGCAGGACGAGCCCAGCAGCCCTCTGAGGCTCTGGCCCAGCCACTGCTGGTGCCACAAGGCCAGACCCACACAGACATGCCAACAGGAGAGGCTCCATGGGTCAGGGCACTCTGTGGTAATGTGAGACAGAAGAGGCTGATGGGGTGTGAGTAGGGGCCATCTGTTCTTGGCCATTCCTGCATCAGTCTGTGTAGTCTGTCTTGTCTCCTCTAATTAAACACCATTTATGATGGTTTTCCTGGGCAAGGGCTTACTATTGTGCGCACACATGTGCATGGAGGTCTCAGTGTCAGTCCTGCCATGCGACCAGGAGTTCCATGTGCCCACAGTGCAGCACCTGCAGTGAGGATGGGTGTGCAAGTGAGGGTGTGAGGGCTAGCAAAGGGAATGCTGGAGTAGCTGGCAAGTAGGTGAAGTGTCCTGGAAGTCCGGCATGACCCTATAGGCAAGAGCACAGTCAGTCCTGGCTCTTAGAGGGACAGGGTAGGCACAGGGCAGCTTTGGCCAGCTGCTGTAAAGACTGTGGCATCTTGGGCTGTCCAAGAGATCTGTCTGTGTGTACACAGGAGAGACTCTGTGGAATGACAGAAGTACAAGACTGGGATCCAGGGACAACAGAGTACCTAAATACAGCTGCTGCAAGGATTCATAACACAGGGTGAATATAGGGTACATTTGTCTCATATGTTTATGCATGAAAATGACATAACAGATGACCACTTCAAGATCATAGGTACAGGTTTGGAAAGACATATTTAAATTCTCTAAAATTCCTAGGCTTATTCATAGCTGCAAAAGTTAATGGAAGGTGTCTGCACCATGCACATGTGTACTTGTTGAAAAATTACAGCATTTTAAACATTTGCCAATTAAGGTGATTTTGTTTTATGTTTTCCACTCCAAAAAAACGAACAAACAAAACCCACACAAAAAAGCCAAAAGAACAAACTGTGTGGAACACTCATAGACAAAGGCTTTGCAAATAAAATGAGAGCCATGGTCAACTGAAATAATACTGAGCCCTTTGCTGTGTTTATAAAGAAATGCAAAAAGATGGTTGGGTTGTTTGGTTTTGTCAGGCAACACAAGCTTTTAATATCTCTAGTCATTCAGACCTTCGACTAAGATTTATTAACCTGTCAAACAAAAGCAATTTTACAACATATCCAACTGCAGTTCATTTCAGAACATTTATTGCTCTGCAAACAGAAAATCCAGATTCTCCTTAAAGAATCTATTTCTTTTCTTCCTCTTGAAGCAAGAAGGAAGGCATGGTAGTAAGAGAAATTCTAAGTAAAAAATAAAGAAGGATTTATAAACTTATTTGCACAAACACATAGAAAGCATAAAGTTAGAAATTAAAACAGACTTTTACGGCGACTACCACCATTGGGCAATATGGATAAGAGGAGAAGGGGAAACAGAGTAGGGGCACAGCTCCATGCTTACTTTGCATATTTTCTGCTATGCAGCTCAGCTCAATGCCTCTGAGAGGTTTAGAAAGGAGGGGGTTTATTAGGAGACTGAAACAGAAGGAGCATGATACCTACCTGGAACACGACCAAGTCATCCAGTCTCCCTTTACAGAGAGAAACATGTGATGCTAGGGAATGGGTTACTGCTTCTTGGGGATAGAGCCTCGTCTGACAGCCTGACAAAGGGGAGGCAGCCACAGCTCCGTGCCCCCCAGTACAAACAGTAGCAAGGCTGAGCATGTATCTCCCAGCAGGCACTAGCACACAAGCACACACGTAAATAAATAAATAAATAAATAAATATACACAACTCTAGACACACAGATCAATGCAGTTATACTCAGCACTCCCAAGCACCCACAGGGTCATTCAGCTGCCTCTTCTCTAGTGTTCACACGCTTGCACTCAGCCTGGCCACTGGCCCTGCAGATGCCTGGGCTGGGCCCCTGTCACCTGCAGTCCCAGGCTGGGGGCTAGTACCTCATTCTGCCCAGTTGTCAGCACCCAGATCTGTGTTTGCTCCAGCCACTGGCACCTTGGACACGTGGGCCTCTGCCCGGGTCTGGTTTCAGTTGCTGGCCACACACATACAGACCACAGACCAGACACCCTTCAGCCAGGAAGATTTAGAAGTGGAATTTGCTAACGCAGGATACACCACACTGGTAAGGAGTTGTGCATAGCCAGACAAATGTGTCACCTATTTACACATCCAATGTTTTTTATCCCCTTATCCCTCTATTTTCCTGTAATAAATCCTGATCACACCCCAAATTTTCTTCCTCTGCATCCCATACTGAGTGCCACACCCTAGGCAGCATCTCCCCTCAGTCTAAAAGGATTGATCCAGCATTGATTCACCTTGATAGCACTTCTGGGACAGCAGTGGGAGGGCCCAAACAGGCTCTCTGGGGGAGTCCTTAATCTGGGCTCCTGTCTACCTTTGGAACTCTGTGCTGCCCTGGCTATGTGGAGATGGTCACCTGATAGGATGATGATTTCAGTGACAGGTGTGGGAACTGTTGGGAAGGTGTGATTTGGGATCCCCCACCTGCCGTCACCTCTCTCAGCTCTTTTGTGGGTCTGAAACAAGCTTTTAACACAAACCCCAACATCTACATCTGATAGCAGATCTTCCTTAGGATCTTTCCAATTCTATGCAAGTTCATGCATCACATGCTGCTTGATTGCTAACATGCAAGATCAGGAATCCAAGTAGTTTCTTTTACAGGCCTTTATAACCAGGGCCTGACATGCCATACACTACGCTAAATATAGAAATCAATAGAAGAAAAAGTGATGCTCAAATCAGACATCCTATTTTTCCTTTCTTCTCAATGCTGCTATTATTCCAATGTTCAGTTTGATCCTAAAGCAATACACCACAGCATGTCACAAGCATTATTATGTCTTTATACTGCTGAGTAACTGAAATCCTTTTATTAAAATACAGCATTCTGTGATGGATTTCTTCATCCTTGGACTGACATTGAGCCTGAAGCTCTTACTAGTGATCACTTTACAGAAAGCCAGATCACATACTCAGACAGAGAAGCTAAGGACTCAATTCACAGATTTTTTAAAATGGTGTGAAAGCTGGTGAGACTGAATTGTTCTAGCAAGGAATAGACATATTTCAAAATTTCTGAGAAAAACTACACTGAACACCTTTCCTAAGTATTCGACTTATGGAACATTTTATTCACCATTCATTAGCACTGTATTATTTAAACAAAATCAGAGAAACAAGAAAGTTACTCAACTAAATATAAATCATCTTAAAGAAAATTAAGGCTGTCATTTACTAATATCAGGTGTAAAGAGGAGCTGTAAATATGAAGATATCACTAAAACAGTCTTCCACCAGCCTACACCAGTCAACAATCATCTTTCAAGCATACTTGCTCTTCAAGTGATCGCTAAGATGATAAGAAAAAAAAAAATCAAATTACAGGAGAAGGGACAGTAATAAATTGTCCAAACATTTTAGAATTACTACCTAATGCAATACTAGAAGATGCAACTGACATCAGTGTTTCTAAAGAAAACTTCTTTACTTTGAGAGACATGCCAAAGTGCACATTTGCAGCTGACTCCTCTTTCCACTATCTTTGTGAGATTTTATATTTAGACATGTAGCATCCTAAATGTTTGAAGAGTTTTTGCTGTAATGTTAGCCCTGTCACATCATCTACCAATCCTCTTGAGACAGAATGCTTAGCCTCAAAAAAGTAAATGCTTTTACTATTTCAGTATATACATCATTAACATATAGACTATTTCCTCACTCTTCATCTACACTCATCTACACTACACTAAAAAATGCTTGAGAAAGCCATAAGGACAAATGGGCTACTGCACACTATTAACTCTTTATAATTTATAGTGAAGGTATATAGATTACTTAGTGCAGTTACAAATTCAAGTTTTCATTTTCACCTTCAAGGCCCTATATTATCTTACCCACAATTACTTATGTCTTGCTTTTATTTCCTTCTACTCCCTAGGCATCTTCTATCCTTTCACTTAATTGCATTCTTTATCTCTTTCTCCCACTTTCAGCTGTATGTCTTATATCACGCTGACCTCTGTGCCTTGTACAATCTTCATGCCTACATTCTTCATCCTTCTCCAGCAGTATATTTAAAAATACACTCTTTCAGGAATCATTGGTACATGCTCTTCTTCCTCTCTTTCTTATTGCTGGACTAATAACTAAAATTTGTCTTGCTTAAATCACTTTTGATCCTTATTGGATCAGGGCAGCAGAGAACACAGCTGAAATCAGAGAGTCTGATTTACTTCTTATTTCTATCAGGAATGACCTCTGTTAACTTTTTAACTCTGAGGAGAACTGAGGGACAATACTTGCTTACCATCTAAAATAAGGAATTGGAATCGTGATCACTAAAAAAGCCACAATGTTCATTAAACAAATGCCAATCAGTGTATGTGTATAGTGGTTAGTTTCTACAAGCTACATCTGTACTTCTTAAATGTTTACATATATTTCAGAGTGCTCCAATAGTTGTCCAGAGTGGGCTCCATGCCTGTGATCCAGCACACATGAATATGATGCTTTTTATCCACTCATGGTTTAATGTGTACTTAAATATAAATATGATGACCACACTGAGCAGCACACAAACATCAGGAAACCAGGGAAACATTCCCAGATGCAGTAATGGTCACATACGGTAGAGTCTTAGCATTATTCCTGACTTCTAGAACACATGACTACAGGAATTCCACCTTCCTAAACTTCAAACACCTACTCTACACAATATAACCCTTAATGGAATTATCATATGACCATTTTACTAGTTATTACTATAATTGCAAAAATATTATCTTCAGAGGAACATCTTAAAAAAACCTGCAAAATTATTTGCTGAAATTTAAGGAAAAAAAATCTTCTCAATGAAAATTTTTGGTGGCCTGGAAATTTAAAAACTCACAACAGATATCAGTCTTCAAATGATATATCATAGCTAATCTAAAGACTGCAAATGCATTCTACTTTAGATACATGATCATTCTTTGAAAAAATGAAAGGTTTTGTTTTAATTTGCTTGGGTAACTGCATTATTGAAAGTGAAAAGCAGTAAGATAAGTTACATGCTATTATACTTTTTGCACCCATGGCACTTTTTTGAATCCGTAATATTTTGAGTCTGTAACAGTTTTGAAGTTGAGGACAACAGGCAACCTCTAATGTCTCCAGTCTGAGCTACAAGATGCAATAATATGGTCTGGAGACAAACTGAATACATCACTGTGACCAGGTGTCTGTTCAGGAGAAAGAGGACAATTTTCTTATGGAGGAAAACATGTTCTGTAACAGAAGATATTTTCAGCAATGGATGAAATCGCATCAACTAGTCTTTGCTAGTCAGCAAAACCTTGAGGCTTTGAAGCAACTAACCTATGAAGTGAAGGAGTTACTAACACCAAAAGCCATTTCCATTACCACACCACTATCTTAGAAAACAGTTGCAGTTGCATTTTAAAATAATTCTGTTGCTATTCAGGGAAGTATTGACTAGTAATCCTTATCTCTATACTTGGTAAAACCTGCTGATAACACAAAGTTTTGTAGGTCATCTGGGATAACATCTGTAAGAACTTTGGAGTGATAGAGTAGTCTATTGGGCAGTCAAGTGTCAAATGAAATAAAATGGTCAAGAAATGTGGCAGGACACATTTTCTAACATTTGCTTTATGTACTGGACATCACTGTAAACAGCTCAGTGAAAACTCAGAACTTGGGTGATCAGCTCAGTGAAAATTTGGATCTTGGGTGATATTATTTATATTCAGAGACATATATAAAATAGTCTCATCTGGAATGCTCCATGTACTAGATTTCACAGACATTATTCTATGTTAAAATGTTTTTGATAGGAAGGGTTTGAAGAAATGCAATCAGGATGATTATGAAGAGAAAAAAACCAAACAAACAACCATATCACTGCCCTCACCCCCACAAAAAAACCCCAACACAACCCTTTCAGATGGTGAGGTTTTGAACAGACTCTAAAGGGCTTTATTTAGGGAGCAAAAAATAAAAAGGGATGTGACAAGCAGCATTTACAATACTGAGTGGCAGATCAATTACTTCTTATCTTTCTCACTCATAACATATAAAAAGCTGACATTGGAACATATGCAACATATACAGAATTCATTGTCCCAGGCACACATCAGTGTCAAGAAAAAACACAGATCCTGTGAAAGGGTTACTACAGCCTGTTTTTACATCTGTTTTTGTTAAAAAACAACTTGATATGGGGGCAACAGAATTTAAGTTGATAAATTAACCCCCTCTAGCTAAAAGGTGATTATTAAACTGTGATTATTAGCTATCATCAGAGATGGTGCCAAATAAGCTGGACACTGAATTTGAGCATGAACAGCAATTCCTATATTCAGTAGCAATTAGACAAAAATGAATAGCTTTTCTTTAATGGAATAGGAGGGTAGCATTTCTGCTACTGCTTGGAATTGTATTCTACTTTAAATCAGAATCACTTCAGTCTTACTCAAGTTTAACTTGAACCATTTCCTTCTTGGCTTTGAATGATGCTATTATTCTAAGATTAAAAGATGCTGAAATGGAAATGTTAGGCACCCTTTTTTAGCAGACATGTCTTCATGTCTTCAGTTCTTTTTATACTACAAGGTCTTTTATCTTTATAACACCTATCACAACAATAATTTAGAAAAAATCTCCAATATTGCTTTATGGAGTACACTTTGTAATCACCTTCTAAGTGCACTTATTTTGTGATGCAGCAATCAGTCTGAGCAAAAAGCTTTGCCCTGTTTAGACTATAAATAATTTAGCAGTGTTAATTGATGGTTTTATATGTAGGTTTTCTGCAACCATGCCAAAAAGACAGACTCTTACAAATTCTTTATCACACAACAGAGTAAGAACCTATCATGTAATAGCAGCTCTCTGAATATTGCCTACAATCACATCTCCACAAAGAACAAGTAATTTAAACAAACAGCAAAAAAATAAACTCACCATTCCCTACCCTTAGTGCATTAAAACAACACATAGCTGACAATATGACAATAATTTACAAAGAAGCAACCAAAAATATTGCCAACAATGCAATTCCTTCTTTCAGTCTTCCTTCTTTGTCCTGAAACTGTTGAAAACCATTGTTACAACAAGCTCTGGGTGATTACAAAGGTAACTCCAGATACAGAGAGGATCAGTGCACTAGATCTTATTGAAAGAGGATTTATTCATGCTTGCTATAACTCAAAAGACATTAAAAACATTTTTCGTGAAAATTCTTGTTAATTAAAATCTAATTATTCAATGACTGCTGTTTGGCATCTCTAAGAAAACGCTCAAGGTCTTGAAAGAAAGAAAAGATAACTCAGTGAGCAAGTTATCATAAAACAAGGATTTTCCCTCTCTTTTTTACTACTTACCATGCATAATTAATATGTGATAATACCCATAATGAGTTCCCTAAAACAATTAGCAACGCATCTCCAGTGACCTGCTAATCTGAATATAATGCTTTTTGAATTTGGAGGTGTACCAGTCTCTTTGTGCTTACACACTCACCTCACGTAGAAGCAAAGAAGGCTGCAGAGCATAATTTATTATTCTGCATCACATTTCATCAAGTTCCTTAGCAGCTACTTGATACATTATCAAGACAAATGCAAGGAAAAAAAATGTGTTCCTACCTCTCCACCCCCCAAGTAGGGTACCCCAAAGACTAAGAACTAATTATAATCCTTCTTTCCTCTTTCAATCATTAAAGATACCTTAAGTGAAAGCAAACCTTGACCAGATTACTTTTTGCATGGAATTTCAATGACTTTTTTCATCTCTGTAAGACAAATACATCCATAAATAAACATGCACTGCAGTAACAAGGGCAATGTCTGGAACACTTAAAAGTTAAATTACTTGCAAGCCATGCAATATCTCATTTTTCTTCCACAAATATATAATAAAGACTGCCAGCATGGGGATGGGTAGGTTGGCAGAGTGGATGTGTACATGTGTGAACACAGAAGTACACATGCTTCAGAAGAAAAGGGAGGAAGTAAATCAACCACAGGAACAGAGAGCATGATAATTGAAAAAAAACCTGAAAACAAACAAACAAACAAACAAACAGTCTCCTTCCTTTAATTATCTTGTAAGTATAAAATGGTGGCCTATTATGAATTTAGGGAAAAGATGCCTGTGTATAGTCAGTGTAGAGGACCTAAGCATGTTTTGTCTCAAATATTCAGAGTATTGCTACAGGAAAGGTGATCAGAGGAGAGGGTCCCATGGAGGTGGGGAAGTGCTGTCCTGAGGCAACTTCCTGCTCCACTTTGAGACTTCTGCTCAGTTCCCCCACCCCAACTCATTACTTTTGCATAGTGGTGTGGTGGCTTGTTCGTGAGCCAGCACCTTCTGAAGAGTTTTTGTGGGAATTGTGAAGTGTATTGTACAAAACTAAGGGCTTGTTAGCTGATACTTTTTGTGGACATGTATTGTAAGAATTTAAGGGTGTGTTCGCCAAAACCTTTTGAGTGTAAACATTGGGCTGGTTGCCACAGTTAAGAAGACTGTATAATAAAACATAAGAGTTCCCCGACACGTGGTCCAGTGCCTTTTCTCCACCTGACAAGAACCTATAACCAACATCACACCCTCTACCAGTGGGTGACAAGTAGATCTTCAGAAGTCCTAGGTTGTGAGACATGGTGAAATACCTCACATTCTTTTCTCTACAGCTGGAAGGCAAGCTTCCTAACAACAGACTTCATCATCCAGCCTGGGAGACACAAGTAAGGGCTACATGCTTAGATTGTGTAGCAGCTAGGAAGGTGAAGGATTCAGCCAACAGTACATTCCACCAGAGTCCTGCATCTTTGCATCCCAACTTTAAAGCTTCTAGAAATATTTCAAGATGGAGGTCTTTAAACATAAAACTATATTGTTCAATACCTATTTACTTTAAATTGCTTAATACACAATTTAAAATGATGATTTATTAATAATTTATTCCTTTAAATTTCTTCAGTGTTTGTCTGAAATCAATAGCTTCTCTAGAAGGGAGAGCAACCCATACAAAAAGTTATGCTGTTAATTATTTTGCAGTGCCCCATAGTAGCAGGAATTCAAGAACTAGTCCAGCAAAATATACTAAATAGACAAAAAACAACTTGCCATCTAGAAATAAGTCTTCAGTCACCTTGCAGAACAAGGTAAAGTAAAGGCTTCAGGAATCCAGGAAGAAGTTCTAGACAAGAACCTTTCTGAGCAAAGAGCTAATGTATCATGTGGTAACTAGGACAATTCCCAAGGAAGCCCAAAGGTTGGAAGATTGAATTTCTCAGGGTCAAAAATGCACAAAAGGATGTTTTCCTACATTTTTTCAGAAAGTAGCCCATAGAGTGGACAAGACAAGGATAAAACTCTCTTCTGATCTGCTTTAAAAAGAAAACAGAAGTCCCAGATTGCTGTTATGTTCTCTATGGAGAATTTTTCTTGGCAGTTTAGAAATGTGCTGGAACTAGTTTTCCAGTTACGCTTTACAAAAGACTAACTACAAGGTATTTTTAGCTCCTGATGAAAAGACTCAAGCTGTTGAGACTGGGCAATTTTGGATGTATACATAAAAGCAAAAAAATCCCAAAAAGCTATAAAATCAGAAAAGGGGATGTTCCTTGGACTTGGCACCTCATCTTGGTTAGAAGGCAGACAAGTGGAAATGTTCCGTTCCAAGTTCATAGATACACCCTTTCAGATTTCACTTGCTATCCATTTTCAAAACTTCAGGGCAGGTTCTACATGATAGAACTAAACTAATCTGGGTATACACAAATGATGGGACATACTTCATTTGCCTCTCAATCACTCCATGTACAATAACAGTGAAACCCATGTTATCTAAATCTATGTAATCTAAATTTGTTTAAGGGAGTGAACTCTGCTTTTGTTGCAAAACACTTAAGCAAGGTGTGTGTACTCAGGAGCAGTGTTTTCAATCTCTCATGGCACTGAATCAGTTGCTCAGCTGTCCCACCACCTCCCAGAGTGGACCATCCCCACCACGACACACTTCTGCCATGGGAGAATCTTCTCTGCTGTGTTTGGAAGCCGGTCACTGTGTAGCACAGGATGCAAGGCTAACAGGAACATTGATAGAGTACAACCTTGAAGATGAGGGACAAGAAGAAAACACACACCCCAGAAACACTCAAACATCCCAGACCTTCATTCAGTCTACTAACGACATGGCTACACTGGAGTTGGCATCAACAAACCAGACAAGAAGTTCTTTATTGACTTTAACCTATTAAATGCCTAATTAATTCATGAACTGTAAAACATCAGTATGGACAAGACAGTGGCTTCTGAAAAGAAAGACCAAATTCTGCTTTCTACCTCAAAATGCATGTTCAGCCAGAAAGAGCTGTGGAGCAACCTTGATCCCTCTTCATAGTAAGCAGCCACTGGCATGTGCTGTATGTCTCTGTCAGACCACACTGTCTGAGAACAACAGTTATCATTTACAAACTCTTTGTCATCTGTCCTCCTGAATGCAGCCTAACACTTTAAAAGTCGGGTATACTCTGACCATTATGATCACAGGTTATATCCACTGGAAAAAACAAATATCTAACAATATGCTAAAACAGCTGGTAAGAACTGTGAGTCCAAAGAGATAAGACAGCAAGGCTTGGGTAAATCAGAATGGTTTATACCATGAGCAGCTATTTAGAAGGTTGTTTCAGATGAGAAAAAATTGGTAATGTATGCCTATTCAAAGAAAGACTAGAGCCAAGCTTGAAGAAACAGCCATTAACGTAAATTTGAACTAAGCTGAAAAATGTCAGTGTTTTTACATTTAATGCCTTTTTTTATTTCTAAAATAAAAACTTGTGAATTGCAAACATTCAGGAAAGAGTATAAACCAATAAATTCATAAAATGGAAAAGGAGAAGATTTATGGTGACTAAAATACGTGATTTCAACAGCAGGGATTCCAATTTACAGCTCAGTGCACCACCTAGAACGGCTGTTCATGTCTGTAATTTCTGTATTTTAAATAAAGTACTCCCAATACATTCAACCTCCAGGTATACACAAGGAATAAGAGAAACATCACTAATTAAATACATGCTTGAAAACCATAGTAAGTAAAATATATACACTACATGCATACACTAAAAATGGTGGAATTGAATGGCAAAAAAAAAAAAAGTGGAAAAAGTTAAAAAATAAAGGGGATAACACAAAAAAAAAGGTTTTAGCATCCTTTTATATGATGGTCATGTTAAGTACTAAATCAGCCTTCTTTATCCTGTTTTAGTTGTACAATATAGAATAAAATTACAAAATATGTGAATGTCATAGTGTTCTGAATCTACTGTTCTTTCACTACATCTTCTATAGCAAAAAAGTCACAGAAAATTTCTCTTTGAACTTCTCAATTCTATGACAAAATGTCCACTGAGACTCATAAATCCTAATGCTATTTAATCAGTCTGAAAAAATTTTAATGAGCTCTCTCTAGATTTGGTACAGAGATTATTTGTAACTATGGGATCAATTAATTAATTAGAAATGGAAGAAACTGCAAAGAAATAGTGTTTTAAATTAAGGTAATGATTTACATCACTTGGAACTTTTTAAATAGAACAGATTGATTCTTCATAAGAGAGTTATGACCATTTGTATTACTACAATCTATCCCTGTGTTTAAAAAGTGAATAATAATGGATTTTTGTGCTTTTAAACTAATACTAAGGTCCATTATTTTACAGAAAAGCTACAGGCAAATCAACCAAAATACTGGAAAGAAATGCCTTAGCCTTCAATATCCTTAAGCAGGAAGTTAATTATTTGTGTGGCTTTGATGACAGAAATATCTTAGAAATATGTATAAATCTTGGCATGAGGATGTCAGAAACTCTCTGATTCAGAGTCATATTTAAAATAAATTTGCATACCATTTTTGTTATTATGAAACAAAACTTCTTCAATATAGTATTGAAAAGTTATAGTCAATATATAAATATATATATGTATAAATTATACAAGTACACACAAATGGCCTGGTTATTATAAACTTTTTTATATAAAAAATTAATATTCTAGTATTTCAAATTCCAAAAGCATGATTTTAAAGAATGTAAGCCCTATAAGTTAAAGTGGAACAGAAAACTATTACAGCTGGTGAGGGGTCAGTAGCTCTGACCGAGGAAGCTGTGACCGGTCAGGAGAGATGGTCCCAAAAGGAATCGCCTTCCCGAGGCTCCCGTGCAGAAACTGTCAGCTCTTTAGTGATTGTCAGCTCGTGATTTCAGCTCAGCTCTGCAGAGCAGCCTCCAGGCCAGACCAGAGAGAGAGGAGAGGCTCGTGTGGCTGGTTCTGCACGGAAGGTAGCTTAATTGTTGGTCCATACTCCAGCAAAGGGGAAAGCCAGGGACGAGAGCTCTCTCCCTTGCAGGGGCAGAGGGCTAGCTTTTATAGGGATACAGGGGATGGGTGCCAGAGGGTAAAGGCCAATGGGTTACAAAGGATCTGCATAGGGTCTCCCAGAGGATTCTGGGTCTGTCTTTTCTCGCCCTAAGTGAAAAGTTAGCTGCCTTCCCAGGGAGTCCTGCTGGGAGATTGAGCAATCGCTTTATCTCAGCAGACATCCCTCCAGGGCAGGGGCTGGGCATACCCCACAGAAAACTATTGTATAGCACAAGTATTTTTGTTTCCTTATTTTTTTTTCCCAGATCCAGTCTGTGAAATTAATCACTGAATCACAGGATAAGTGAGATTGGAAAGGACCTCCAGAGCTCATCTGGTCCAACCTCCTCCATTGCACAGGGCTGTGTCCAGACAAATTTTGAGGATCTCTACAACCTCTCTGGGCAACCTTTGCAAGTGCTTGGCCTTCCTCACAGTAAAAAAAAAGTGTTTCCTTGTGCTCAGACAGTCTCCTGTGTATGTCTGTGTCCATTGCCTCCGGTTCTGCCACTGGGCACCACTGAAAAAAGGTCTGTCTCCTTCTTCACTGCAGTCTCTCTTCAGGTATTCATACACATTAATAAGATCCTCTTGAGCACTCTCTTAACTACATCCAGACCACTGAAGAAGATGTTAAACAGTACCCAGTGCTCACTCCCGGGGCACACCACTAATCACTAGCACTCACCTAGACTTGCGCCACTGATCACAACCCTCTGGGCCTGGCCACTCAGCCAGTTTTCAAACCACCTCACTGTCTGCTCATCCACATCATACAGGTGAGAGTGGCATAGGCACTGCTGCAGTTCAGGTAGACAACAGCCACTGCTCTCACCCCGTCAACCAGGCCAGTCACTTAATCAAAGAAGTTAATCAAGTTGTCAAGCATGACTTTCCCTTGGTGCAGCCATACTGACTACTCCTGATGGTTTGCTTGCCCTTACTGTGTCTGGACATGGTTTTCAGGATTAGTTGTTCCATCATCTTTTTCCAGGGATTGAGATGAGGCTGAGAAGCCTGTAGTTCCCTGGGTCATCCTTCTTGCCCAGCTTCAAGACAGGAGTGACATTTGCTGTGTCCAGCCTTTGAGCACTTCTGCCAATGGCCATGATAGATCAAAGATTATGGAAAGTGGTCTTTCAAAGACATCTGCCAGATCCCTCAGCACTTGACAGTACATCCCATTAGGGTCCTGGATTTATCAATGTCCAGTTTGTTTAAGTATTCCCTGACCAGAATCCAAACAGAATAACACTGAAAAGTGTCTTTCAATCGTCTAAATAAAATGTATGAAAAAGAACACAGTGTTTTGAATATTGTGGCCTGAAATTTCTATAAAATTCGAGAACACATTGTTTCTACATATGTACAGCTCCAGATGGTTGTCATACAAGTTACACCTGTGCATTTAAGAGCAGAATTTGGAATATATTAAAAAAAATTAGTAAAATACAAAATTTCTAGTATTTAATTTCTAGATCATATTTTGATTACCTGACTGATTTACTTGATTACTTACATGACTGTGCATTGTTACTAGTGTTGGAAGTTCATATGATGCTTCGTGCAGCACAAGATAGAAGACCTAGGCTGAATTTGCAGGATGTATCTTTTTTGAAATTCCTGTGCTATCATTTTATCATTATGCTTATTAAGTTCCTAGTTAACCAAAGACTGCAAATCAAAAGGTCAACATTTAAGAAATTCCAAGATGATATTTATGACATCATTCAATGACGGTAAAGCAGATATAATATCCATTTATAAATCACTTTAAATACTGGTCTACTTGCAGAAGTATGCCTGTATAGCAGCAGCCACTGGCTGATACACCACTACAGCTAAATTCTGCATTTGTTTTTTTCTGTCTACATTGTATTTTTTGCTTAGAGCAGCAGTGAAGTTTTAAAGCAAACCTGAAAGCTCTCACTTGCTCCCTGGTAGTTTGTTTCACTGTGTAGTTTTGGTATGTACTAGGTTACTCTAGCAGGAAGCTCCAGTGAAAGCTCTTTCCAGGCGCTCATCAAGAAACCTCCAATGCTTAAGAATACATAAAGCTCCAAACAACCTTATCTCGGCCTAGGATCACAATAAATCTAATCCAGTAGAAAATATTCAAATAATATATAGCATAGGTGTATGGGCCTAAGCACTAGCTATGATGCTCTAACAACCTGTTTTGCTTGAGTCCAGTTACTTGGTTATGTAGACATTACCTCCTGATAGTTGGCCGCAGCCTTGGATGTTACTGATTCCTGGCATGAAATCCAGGTCTGTAGCTCTATTAGTTCACCACTTGGGACAAAACTCTGAAGATGACACTGCAACTGGTCACAAATGTTTTGGATAGTTTCGCATGTACTGGTTTCATTTCCTTCCTCTTGGGAATTCTGTGCATGTGCAAATTTCTCACACTTTAACATTTGTGACTTTTGTAGATGCAACAAAAAAAAGTTCAGCTGAATTATCTGCACTAAGGGAATTTGACGCTGTAAATTTCTTATAACGGAAAAATATGGATTCAAACATTTATGTCTTCTTCACAGAAGAGTTAACAAAATTAAAAACAGAACTACTATAAGCAATCTGTGACTTTGTCTAACATACCTTTAAATTTTAAAAATATTAAGTGTAATACAGATGCTACTATTTCTTCATATATTTTTTTCAATGCTAACACAACTAAAGGATCAAATACAAGTATCTACACAAGTCACTGGTCCACTGGTTTTTTGCTTGGTTTTGTGTTGTTTTTTAATGTTTTGTTCTTTTTAAGTATTACCACCTTGTGGGTTTTCTGAAATAGAACCACATACTAAGAGTTTTGGGAAAGCTGCCCTTCTGCTCCTCACATGAAATTATATTTAATTTGCCATTAGCACAGATGACATTGTTTCCCTGTATATGTATATTTGGTGTATCATTTCTGAATATGCAAGTTTACAAATGAAGTAGATTCACATATACAAAACATCAAGAGAAATTGCAACAGAAAATAATCAAACCAAACCAAAACCCAAACCCAGTTTGGTTAACTGTTTGACAGTAAACCACACTGCATCAAACTTAATTCGCTTTGTATTCCCAGGAAATGAAAATACCACTTAGACTCTGGGTGAGAACTTGAAGTATGAAAGGCTGAGGAATCTTAGCTAATCATTCCATATGTATTTGTCTAGCCTTTTTTTCCCAATAATTCTACTGAGAGAACAGTAATCACAGTCTAATTTACCTAAATTTTTTCCTTCAAATTAGCATGTAATGTATTTTTCCACAGTAACAAAACTCCAGAACTTCAGAACTTACGTTCCACTTGGGACAGAGAAGAAGTGAGAAAAATATTCTAAGGATAAAGGCAATTTAATTTAAAATAAAAATGAAGACATTATTTTAAGTAACTCTCAGCTTACGTGAAATATTCTCCCTACAGATTTCTATTTCAGAATAAAGTTTGGAAAGTTATATATAAGACGGGAAAACTAAACACATCTACTATTTTAGAAAGATTGCTCAAACTGAAAGTTTTAAATCGGAAACATGAACTATGATCTCAGAGATTTAGACTGCTAGTAGAAAGATGTAGCTTAGGAAAAATATATGTCCTCTTCACAAAGAACTATATTTAATGTTTCAACGCTTAAGAGGTAAATCAGCCATGAATGTATGAAAAATAAACTGACCTATGTTTAAATAACTGTTTCCAAACTCTGAATAGTGAAGTAAAGCTTGCAGATTTATGTATACCTCAGAAAATCATTATATTTTCCTTTTACTGCATGCCACCATGTAGCAAGTCAGAGCAATCTGCATAACAAATTCTAGATGTAGTGGGGGAAAATCTCTCTCTTCAACAGCACAAACATCTTTGAAAACAGGGTTTGCTGACTTTTAGAATATTTATATTAATCTAAGTATTTATCACATTAAAAAAAAAAATCAAAATATAGCCCAAACAGAAAATTTCTAAATTTAACTTGTGCCCTCCCCCTCTTACCTTCTCTGGTGGTGCAGGAGGGTGAAATCTCTTTGCACAAAGTAAAAATGGATCAGGATGTGGCTTGCCACGCTTCAACTCAGGGTCATCTCCCAATACAATATGATGAAAAAGTCCAAATAAGTCTTTGTGTCTGGTTGTTTTCCTCTGAAATGACACTTCACTTGAGCTGCTGGCAACAGCTATGGGTATGTTGTGTTTGTGCAAATGATGGATCAGCTTATTGACCCCTGCAAGACAAATATATGCATTTTAGTTTTTATATATATGCATGTAAGTTGGTATATGTATTAACATATACCCAATTACAAAGCTTTTAGCAATACTTCAACAATGTTGTCTTACTGAATGTAATAAACCTATTCCAAACAGTCAGTGTAAAAGAAAATTCTTGCTATATCTGAAATGTTCCTTCTAAACTCAAAAATCATGGAACATTCTGTAAGTTACATAGCTACTTTTTCTGTTATCAAACAAGGCTTTTCACAATATGTCAAAAATGTGATTAACATCACTACATAATGAGACCCACTGAAACTCATTAAGCAAGGTCCCAACATTATGTAAGTTTATTGGTTGAAACTCTGAGAGTTTGGGAGAACATTTTCTTTCACGTACAGTTATGCTTCTGGGAAAAAAAAAATCAAAGAAATACACTCTTCTCACTGGATTGCAGAGTTTTAATTTCTGAAGCAGGTATCCAGCTGGCTCAAACCAGCCCCTCAGATAGCGCAGTTTCTCTTTTTGCAATTCCTAAAGCAAGTAACACTGAGCAGAGGAGAGCAGCTGTCAGTCACAGTTGTTAATACCAGAGATTTATCTATTGATGCTGTGAACCCAGAGTAATGAACACCTCAAATCTTATGAGTAGAAACTTCAATCTGATCCAGTCTTCTAGGGAAGGTTAATGCAGTGAACAGTGAAAACACAATAGTCTGTGTAAGAGGGAAGCATACTTTGCTATTCAGTGCAAGTTTTGAGTTTTCTATGAAGGGGTTTTAATGCTCCTGTGCTGAAGCATTCTAAATGCTAGCTACCCCTCCCAGACAAACAATTATCATTACCTAATGAAGAACAAGCATGGGTGTCTGGTCTTTATCAATTCACAAGAGAAAATCCTCCATAGCTGTAAAATCATTTCAGCTGTGCTTCTTGGCATTAATCCCAACTGTACTGGACACAGGATATTAGTTTCAGGTAGTTTTGGTTCAAGCAGACTCCAGTTGACTTTTGGCTCTTTGAAACACTTGAGCACAATTCTGTTTTCATGTTCCAACTACATGAATTCTTATCTGATTTTTCATGCCTAGTTATACAAAAATAATCTTATTCTGTTCCTCCTGATTCACTGTCATAGTTATGTCTGGTGTCTGCTCCCTTAAGCCATTCCTACTCCTCCTTTGCCACCTCAGCATCTCTTGATTTGTTTCCCTTGTGACCCAGCCATTCAATTCTATAAATAACCATATTATCTGCCATACATTTTTCTTTAGTCATATGTCCAACTTTGAGAAGTTTTAAGTACTACTGATAGTAAAGTGTGTAGATTAGTGAATAGGTGCAGTAACTAATCTACCTATCTGGAAATACAACTTGTAGCTATGACTCTCTACAGATTTCTCATTTATTCTCCAGAATCTAATCAAACAATTTAATAACTGACATTTCCAGCTCCATGCTTGTATTTGAAGATGGCCTTTAAACTTTAAATACATGCACTTCTCTAATGTTAGATTTTGAGTTGGACAGACATAGCAAGCAATACTGCTCATCTACGGTCAATACCTCAGCCTTTTAAAAGCCTTCCTATGCTCCCTTAAGTGGTCATACTAAGCAAGTGCATTTTTCCCCAAACGATACTACGTTCTCTCACTGAAATATGATGTTAAATACAAGCCAACTTTTTTTTCCAGATACTTTATATCTTCATTCTGAATCATGTGAAGTAAGTCTATATTAAATTAATGGAAGCATTAACATTCCTTAATGTAAAGCAGTAGGATAAGCATCTCTTCCCTAAAACAAAATGCATTCATTCTAAGGAACTTAATAAATTGCAATGTTTATCAAGGCTACCATACATAAATGTAGCAATATAAAGCAGTCCAAAGATTATATAAGCAGAAGACTCTTCCTATCTCCTACACCCTTGCTATGATATGGTTAGTTTTCTCTAAAGTTGTGTTCTTTCCTAATAGCTAATTTTCTTCAGTCCCACTGCATCACAGCTTCAATTAATCTCTGACTGTTTATTCTATGTTTCTACTGAAGGTAGCCAGCCACAGAAAAGCACTGTTGCAAAAAGTTTATTTCTTCAGGGTTCTCTCTTGTGTTCCCCGAGCACATAATGATTTCAGTGTGTAAATGTGTATGCATGCGTGTTTGATTTCTCTTTTTAGCTTCCCTCACAACAAGGGAGCTAAAATGTAGTTGTCCCTAATGTCTCCAGAGAGAAAATATCTACATTATTCAGAAAATGCACTTTAATAAGAATATGCAACTTAAAAAATTATTATTTACATACATGTAAATACAGCAAGATAGGAAAAAAAAAAAAAAAGCAGAGGGCAAATCAGCAGCCCAGAAAAAAAATTAAACTGCATTTGGAAGAATAGGTAGCATAACTTGACAAGCTCAAAACAGTAGTAGCTGAAAAATATTTTCATTCCAGGTTTGCTTTCCTATTTGTAAAAGCTATAAATCAGGATAATGCATTTTTGTTTGCATCCATTACCACCAGTTTAGCTCTAGACACTTTGCCACCATATCAAATTACCGACACAATTATTGTAATAATTCAGCATATAATTCTTCATTAAGAAGATAATATCTTTCTTAGTATCCTTCTAATTTTTTTTTTTTTAAAGAAAACATCAACAGAAGGGGAATTGAGGAACTGCTTTAAAGATCTGTAAGAAACTTCCCCTGGCAAATACTGCCATTATATCTTCTACAGCTACAAAGGTTTTTCAATCAAATGACAATCAAAACCAACCAATTCAAAACTCAATGGCTATGAAGAAGTATACTGAAAATTCCCATGGCCTGCCTAACTTCTAAGTTACTTGTAGCTACCATGTAAGGGATCAAGACCCATCCATCCCAGTGGGATCCCTCTGCTAGACTTCTTGGGACTACCCTCCACCTCTCCTACTGAAAGCTTAATCATATACAGCAAGAATAAAAATTAAAGAAAGATCAAAAGAAATAAAGATCTCTGTTTTTCCAGCATAAGAATACAGTCCAAATGTCACACACATGCAATAAATATCTTATGCAGAACAACATAAATTCTTCAAGTAATTAAAAAAAAACTACGAATAAATATCCCACAAATGTACTCTTGTTTTCAGATAGTCAAAGAGGTAAGTACTGCATCTTTATGCTATCTCTTTAAATAAGAAGTTTTAAATCAGACACAGAAGCTTAATATATACTAACTACAATAGTTAAACACTGGTGACTATTGCACAGAACAATAGATGAAAAGAATTGTAAGATGAGTTTTGTTACAGAAGCTGCAAAGGAGAAGGATCAACTTTAAATGTCAGCATCTTTAAAACTCAATTAATCACAAATGTTGATGAAGTTATCAACTTTGAGAAAAGAAAAAGAAAACAAACCAACAGAAAGGACCTATTTCTTCTGAGACCACAGACACATTTAAAAGAAAGAGATTGGCTCTTTTGTTCTGAAAATTGCAGAAAAGCATATATATGATTTTATTTTTTTGAAAACGGAACTTTTATTCCTCCATCAGACTCCAAATGTGGTGTTGTTCTCTTTAGATTCAGCTGATAGCATGGTGACTAATACATTGGATCAACTGACAAACTAAAAATAAGACTTATACCGAACAACAAAACCCTTGGGCTAACTGTCACATTCTCCTTCTCATTGACTAATACAAACATGTACAGCAAGAGTTCAGGAAATCAAATAATGTTACACTAAAATGATCTAATGAGTATCCCTATCTAATTATTTACATGCTATTACAACACTGTTTTCTACATTATTCCTTTTAAGCCATCACATTTTATAATCAAATGACATTATTGATCATGAGGTGAAAATTAACAAGGTGAAACTCCTGAAAGCTCCTAAACTCAAATTGATGGAAAGCAAAGGGAATTTTTATTTTCCTTTTAGCTTTATACAAACATGATCTGTGTCATGCACAATACTTCAAAAGAGTGAACAGAACATATGGGTTTGCTACATTTTATTTGATATAATTTCAAATTTTTGTACCATCCCTTTTCTTGTATTTATCTATCCCCAAGCAAAACACTGTTCTTAACTTGAATCACTTCTGCATGTCCAGATTCAGATCTATTTCTTCTGAAATGCTTTCAGACAAAGAACGAAATACTATAAAGCTCTTCTATTTTTTTCAAATACTAGTCTCCAACAAAACTTTTGTCTATGAACATGTTACAGTAGTGTATAAGAATGTTTTTCAAGATAAACAAGAAAGGGATCTCCATGAAGAACTGGGCAAACACATGAGATAAGGAAGATAATTATTCATGCCACTTCAGGACTGAACCTTAATTTCAGTTTCCTCTGTTCTCCAGTTGAATGATGTCCGGTGTTCATATTTCTGCTTGCAGTTGATTCATTTGAAGGCATAACACCATAATACAGACAATCACAAAGCAAGATCTGACAGTACCTTAGCCTGAAAATCCACTTTTTGATGGTCTTATAAACACAGCCAAAGTCCTACAGTCTTCCAGCTTCAGGAAAACAGCTGGTTTGTGTACTGTCAGCACAGACTGCAGGAGCAAGGTCACATAAATGCTCAGACCTACACAGACAGCCCCCCTGCCTTCTTTAATGTTTCAATCCTAAAAAGATGAACATAAGCTGTGTAAGAAAAAGCCCTTAAATATTAACTTCACATGACCTTCTCTCAAGATAAAGTATACATTGCAAATAGGACCATAGTAAGTTAAACTCCTAGAATTTATAAGGTAGATTCTATGAAAATTAAGCTTCAAAATTACATTACAAGACCTACCTGGCTGAGAAGGCCTCAAATAAACAAAGAGTGGCATTTTTAGTGGCATATCCTTTCACAAACACCACAGTGTACTATACCCCTCTTGCCACTGTTTAGTTCTCCCCTGAGTGGCACCTAGGTACCAATTACATCTTATTTCTGCTTAATAGTATTTTATCCACTACACAATCCCAGAAAAAACCCCAAGAAATCAATAGGCAATAGAGAAATAGAAAATGTGTGTGTGTATTGTTGCCCTTAATTTATCCAAAAGCTAACATGTTCTGCTAGGAAGGACATATAGCAGACGTATCCACATTTTAGCACCCTTAAACAAAATTCAAACAGCTCACAGGGCTTTCAGATCTGCCCCAACCATCGTACATAAGCCTTTATAGCTTACAACTAATTTAGTTAAAGTGTTAACCAACTGTAAAACATTTTGAGCAGGCTGAAAGAGAGAACCATCATATACAGTAATACCTCATATTCTTCCAAATGATTATTGTCCTTATTAAAGCAATTACAGTGTCAGATGTCTAATAATCTAAGAAACAGTATAATGTAGGATTACTTTAGTTCAAGATAGTAAATAATAATAATAATAATAATAATAACAATAACAACAATACCCTCATACAAACAAAATACCATAAATACAGTTTATTTCTTAAACTAATTAAATGCAAGCATTAAGAAGTCAATGAAATCAGGTTACATTGTGAAGTTTCCATAGATTCTGTGTATTCTTCTTCACATTCAAGTGGAAATTCAAGTTAAATTATTACAGAATGCTGAAGGCTACATCTATGAAAATGATGAAAAACTTTGGCTAGACTTAAGAGTGATTATTCTGTGCCTTTCTCTTCATAGTTGTTTTTTTTAGAAAGTAAACACGTGAACTCTTAAACCAACTCAAAATAGAAAATGGGTATTTTAAAATTGATATGAAAATGACTTACTGCGTTCCAAAGCTTCTGCACACTAATTAGTTAAATAAAAAATATTACTTCTCATTTCACAGAATCACAGAACTGGCTGAGTTGGAAGGGTTCCACAAGGACCATCTAGTTCAACAACCTTCACTCACATAAGCCTCAAATCATTATGATTAAAGTAACAACTTTAGTGCTACCTACTGCTGCTGTGTATCCTTTGACATAGTTTTGGGGACTACAAAAATATTTTAGAAAAAGTGAGGTATTTAGGACATTTCACAGATTGTCTTATCCCTCTCTCCAGGTAGTTACTGGTTATTTGGTGATTGATCCAATTACATTCCTGTGCTGTGTTTGTCTGTATTTCATAATCGCAATATGCAATTTGTTTGCCAGTTAATTTTAATTGTTGAAAAGATACTCATTCTCCTTATTCCAATAAGATATACAGACCACTTTCCTTTGTACTATGTAATAATGAGTACTATCAATGACATTTATTTTATTGTCAACTGTCCTTTTATAAGCCAAAGGAAAGATTTTCTTCCCAAACTTTTTGATAAGAAATGTGGTGGTTTGAAAAAAAAAAATAGGGTGGGGTATGGAAATATGTTAAAAAGGTTTTTTTAACAGAGAACAAAAACTGTAACCATATGGGCAACCAGATCTTTCCCTATGTATATTTTATTGTATCTATATATGCTTATGCTTTCTTGGGAGGGGTAGTTGGGGGTGGTGTAGCTTATTTATTTATTTAACCTGAACTACTTACCCTCATTCAGAAACACAATCGTTTTTGTTTTTATTTTTATTTTCATATCATGTTTGACTAGTCTTTTAATCTACTACTTCTTTTATCCTGTTTCTCTTTTCCTTTGCTGATGCACATGTATGGTTTGTTTCTCTTTCCCTGCTATACTTTTGGAGCTTGTCAACACCATGTAGCCCATGCTAATACGACTACACTTGCTAAGTCTTGTAGCCCAGATGCAGCATATTCTGAAGAAAAAACAACATGGATACAGACTTTTTAAAAGAACAGTGTATTAATCAACAGATTTTCAGACCTGTGCACTGAAATATTTGTTGGAAGAACTATACCAGTCACCATACTTTTTCTTTACACAGTTTCTGCACAAATTCATACAATGTTTTGTGTTGGAAAGGATCTTAGAGATCATCTAGTTCCAACACCCCTGCCATGGGCAGGGCCTACTTTTTCTAGGTCAGGTTGCTCAAAGACCCATCCAGCCTGGCCTTGAACATTTCCAAGGATGGGACATTCATAGCTTCTCTGGGCAACCTTTCCCAGTGTCTCACCATCCTCACAGAAAAGAATTTCTTCCTAATACCAAACTTAAACCTCCTCCCTTTCAGTTTGAAGCCATTCCTCCTTGTCCTTTCACTTCATGCCCTTGTAAAAAGCCCTTCTCCTGCTTTCTCGTGTGCTACTGGAAGGTGTTATTAAGTCTCCCTTGAGTCTTCTCCAGGCTGAACAACCCCTATTCCCTCAGTCAGTCTTCAAGGAGAGAGGCTTCATCCCTCTGATCATCTTCGTGATCCTCCTCTGAACTCGTTCCAACAGGTGCAAATCCTTCTTATGCTAGGTGCCCCACAGCTGGGTGAAGCACTCCAGGTGGGGTCTCAAAAAGAACAGAGTAGAAGGGCAGAAAAACCTCCCTTGACCTGCTGGACATGCTTCTTTGGATACAGTCCAGGTCACAGTTAGCCTTCTGGGATGTGAGCACACATTGCCAGGTTGTGTTGAGCTTCTTGTCAATCAACACCCCCAAGTCTCTTGTATCAGGGCTGCTCTTAGTCCATTCTCTGCCCAGCCTGTATTGGTGCTTCGGATGACCCCAACTCAGGTGCAGAACCTTGCACTTGGCCTTGTTGACCTTCATGAGGTTTTCACTGACACACCTCTCAAGCCTGTCCAAGTCCCTCTGGATGGCACGCCTTCCCTTCAGCACACTGACTGGCCACACAGCCCAGTATCCTCAGCAAATTTGCTAAGGGTGCACTGAATCCCACTGTCCATGTTGCCAACAAGAATGTTAAACAGCAGTGGTCAAATACAACTTCGAACTTTTCTCACAGATGTTCAGTACTCCCTCACATACATCTGTTCATTCATCACTATAGATACAGTTACTTTTCTATTCACACTAAGCAGCCTGAGCACAGAGGACACTTGACCTCTGGGGAGGCAAAATCAAGGCTCTTTAGACACCCATATTCAAGTCCACTTCATTTTGCTGTAAATTTACATGACACAAGACAAGCTGTCCAAGAGTGTTTGGTGTATATCTGGAAGAAAAGACTTACTGCTGAGAAAAAGACTAAAGGAAACTAAAAGGTCCATACAGTGTTTAAATTAAGTCTGCATACATTATGCATGTCTTGATGATTTATGTTCAATTGTACACAAAAGAAAGTATTAAGGATAAATATAGCTTCTGTATTAAAAAGACTACTCCTTTTTTCCAAAATCATTTACAGTTCCCACACTGAATGTGATATGACACCACATCAAATGTGGTAGAACTTTTCAAGATTTCATCACTTTTTTTAATCAAAGAAAAGTTAAGATTACCACTCAGAGCTTTGTCAGGTTGATTAGATTTCTAACCAAGTCCAAGATAATCCACTAAGTTCACAAAAACAAATCTAAGAAACCTTAGCAGCCTCTGAACACTAAAAGCACTCAACAAAACAAAACAATCTCACTTAGAAAAAGAAGCTGCTGTTTGTTGACTTAAGTAACAAAATTATCTAAAAATATTTTTTATGTAATCTAGTTTGCTACAACAACTGAAAGCCCATCACTGGTGCTATTAATTATATACGCTTTCTCTCAATCCTCAGATGAAGTCAGGATTGCTGCTGTGAAGGTGACAGTGTGACAGAGGTGAGGTCATGCACTGCTTGGTTTAATTGCCATGAATGCTTTAACTTGGATAGCCCTGAACAGGCAGTTGGACTAGAGAACATTTGTACATCCCTTCCAACTGAAATAGTTTTGTTCTATTCTTTCTATTCTGTTCTATTCTATTTCTATTCTATTCCATTTCTGAATCTCATGAAACTATGGAAACACAGCTCTCAGATAAACCTCCTTCTTTATTTGTTATGACATAACTGTTTAAAAATGCTATCTGCAATGATATGCTATTCTTTCTCCAAGCTACAAAAGTAGAGGTGGAAACTCCGGCCTACCCCCACTTTAGAAGGCAATGTCTATAAATAAAGAATTTTATCTTCTCATCTTATTGCTCCCTAAAAAGTATCAGAGATCCTTCTGGTTAGAGAGACTTCCTCTTCCTCAAATCATTACTCTCATTTTAGTCTGGATATACTGACACATGCACGACCATAGAAAGAATGTAAGTTCTAAATTTTACATAATTCAAAAACTGCATCAACCGTGTTGCTGATTTCCTGATGAAAGCATGTTTGGGTTACAGTCCTTTAGAACTTGATGTAAAGGCCAAATGTTTGATATCAGCCAAACAGGAAGCACCATTCTGAGTTTGCAGCTAATTGGCTGATCTCTAGGGGTTACAGGCTCACTGAGCCCAGCATGGACTCACTAGAGTTTCCTACCATTAAAACAAAAACAGCAAGGAAAAGAAAAGATAACATGGTAGGAAGTCTGTTTAACTGTCAAGGGCACAACATGAATCAAGGAAGCAACAGTTAAGCAAACTAGACTGCTGGTTGAATGGAACTGTTCAGGAAAAAAAAGAAACATTTGGAGTGAGTTGCCATTGAAATTTGAACTGTTTTCCTTTCTTCTCTTTTTGTGCTTTCTGACTGGCTTCATTTGGTACTAAAATTGAGGTATGAAATTATCTCCTCATGGCTGCAAGAGACAGTCAACTTTCTTCAACTGGAAAATAGCTTGCACATCACATTTTGCACTGGCTGAACAGAAGATGCAACAACTAAATCCCAGTTATCGTGAAAACAACCCAGGAATGGGAAATGTCCAAAAGGTATACACAGCCACACAATCCTTAAAGATCTGTGCTTTGTGATAATGATGATGAGGCAAAACTCAGAGACTACAGAGAAAGAGTAACAGTAGTTTCATAATCCTGACATAATTATAGCAACTGTTGTATAATTTGGAGTTCAGTTTTCTCACCCTGTATATATTCTAGGTTTATGCAAAAGCACACCTATATATGTCTAGGTAAATATACATATGCATGGTTTTCTTCTGTTCTGCTTGTCATTCCCTCATCTTCTGACTATGCACTTCCCTGCAACTTAGAAATGTTCAAAATGCATTTGCAGAAACAGAAAGCCTACTACATTACTCTTGTAGATAACAATGTCTGTACTCTGACAGAAATATTTAGAAAAGCAGCACAGTGACAGGCCTGTCATTTTGTAAGTGTCATCTTGGATTAATTTTTCTCCACTGAATCAAAATTACCATTCCTTAAGATTCTTTCAGAACTAAAAATAAATCTAACTGTGAAAAACTCTCAAATAGTTACCAGAAAATTCCATATTGGAAATGGATGTAGCCTCTTCTTAGATGACATTTGTATTTTGACCACAGCCTGATGTATTGAAGCTCGTCTGTCAGTCTGGCATACTCAAATAGCCAAAATTCTGTCTTCAGCCACTAATATCTCAGAGGTGTTGTACACTAAGTGTTATGCCTATCATATAAGCCTGTGCCATAGTTTAACCCCAGCTGGACACTAAGTACCACACAGCTTCTCACTTTGTGTGTGTGTGTGCTCCCTGGTGGGATGGGAAGAAGAATCACGAAAAAAAGCAACTTGTGGGTTGAGATAAGAACAGATTAATAATCAAAACAAAGTAATAATGATAATAATAATAATACCAGTTGTAAAATGAAAGGGAGAGTGGGAGGGACAGATAAAACCTAAGAAGAATGATGCACAATAGAATTGCTCACCACCTGTTGACTGATGCCCAGCCCATCCTCAAGCCACAGTTGGTCCCTCTCCTGGGTGACAACTCCCGTTTATATACTGGACATGATGTGCTATGGCATGGAATATCCCTTTGGCCAGTTCAGATAAGCTGTCCTGGCCATGCTCCCTCCTTGCTTATTGTGTACTTATACACTGGCAGAGCACGAGAAAATGAAAAATCTTTAATTTGGGGCAAGCATTACTTAAACATCAGTGTGTTATCAACTTTATTCTTGTACTAAATGCAAAACACATCACTGCACCTGCTACTAAGTAGAAAATAAATTCTATCTCAGCCAGAACCAGGACAGGTTTCTCACCTGTCAGACAAAGAACTGCTTTACAAATTAAATAGTCATTTAAATTCCACACTATCCTTAATCTTCACTGATATACCTGTCATTTACTTGATTTAGGAATTTACAGAGCTATCATCTTTGGCAAGACCACATGCATAGCTCATCCAGAAACAAATGCCACTTTTTTTGAGTCACTTTTTCAAACATCATTGGTCACTGTTTAGCATTGCTCTCCACCAAATCAAATTTCAATCCAATTTTTTGGACAAGCTTTAGAAATTGATTGAAAAACAGAACCTCACCCATTTACTAAATGTCAAAAGATGACCAGAGACACGGCACTTTGGAGTCATCTTACACCATTAATATGACAATTAACTTTCACTTTCCTGTATTTACCTGTAACCATCTGAAAGATCAGTTTAGTCAGAGAACAATGTAAACTCAAAATGTTACCACAATCTTACATCTTGCACAAGACATGCAAGGAACCCATTTTTAATTAAAGAACATTAAGTGACTGTAAAATAAATCCATAATCCATTAATAAACATCCTCAGAAGATACAGAAAGACAGAATGAGATTTAAAAATCTGGTTCACTGGAGAACAGTTTCTAAAGAAACTAAATAGTAAGTAACTGGAGCCATTTTCCTCTAGCTTATTAGCTGTCATCAACTTGGTTTCCCAAAATTCATGGCAATTCAGCTTGTATCTCGTATCCTGTGACCAAGTAAGTACAGATCACATCACTTTAGTGACCAAGGATGCCTTTGCTCTCTACAATGGCCACTGAGCATAAAGTATTCTAGTTCACATCAATTCTGCTTTAGAATATAGACTGAAAAAAGTTATCACATGTATTTAGTTGAACTGAAAAGACAATCAGTTGAACAATTTTGGTGATGACAAAAATGTTTACTTGTTTTTCCTAGCACTAATTTTGCTTGTTTCATCCATAATAGTCCAGCTTCAGTGAGCCTAAAATTCACTTTTTGAAGGCAGGAACAGTACAAAACTTCATGTTTCCTTTGGCTAATCTGTTTCATCACCTTTGTAACTCTGTTCAAGCCAGCTCAGTCACATTATCACAATCTTCAGCAGGCATGGAGTATCCACTTAATAGCATCAATTACGCATGTTGTTTCTGTACAGCAACTCTTCTCTGCGTCACCTAACACTTTATCTGGTCTGTTCATCTGGCATTTTCTAAACCCAGACAAGGACTTTTTATTTGGCTTGCAAAAGATATATTTGAAAAGCCAGTCCCAGAAGCTGGAGATGAAAAACAAAAAACACATCCATCCAACTTTCTTATTTTTCTGGGAAGTTTAACTAGGCTTACAGTTTCAAGTGGATTTATAAGTGAGAGAGATGCAATTTGAAAAATCTTGTACATAAAAGACGTTAGAGAGATAACTAAGTTAGAGAGACAACTAAGATGGACACACAATATACTAAAGTTTTTAAGCTGCTGAAAAAATCACAGCTATTATTTTTGCTGCTTGTTATTTATTCGTAACATATCACATATTTTTAACCTTTATCTTCTTAATGCATTATGAAACTAGATATAAAAAAGCTTCTAAAAATTAAAACATTAGTGCACTGTAGAAATTGTCAGAACACATGAGCACACATTCAAAGAGAAAAAATAACTGTTAAACGTACTTTGACATGCAGTTATTTCACTTCTAATACTTTTTTATAGTCCTTTCCTCCTATTTTTTTTCCCTTCATAAATTATTGATATTTGCTCCAGAAAGTTTAACATTGTACATAAAGTAAGCAGCAATCCTAGCTTTAGGTACCGATAGTGTTGCATGGCTGAGGATTTCTCCCTAAGCATTTCAAATCTAAATGTAATTGAATACAAAATTATGCATTCCCGCTACAGGTAAGATTCATCCTCTTGCTTATCTTGAGTTACTTCATTGAAGCTACTCACTTGGGCATCCTGCACAATCACTGTTAAAAGACACATATCTTCAGAAGGTAAGGAAACTCACCTGTCTTAGGATAACCTGAAAAATCCTCCTTCTCCACTGACACACTCAGACACTGTACTTGAATTACAATTTTCAGGTTAGGCGAGATCAATCCCAACAGAAAGAACCCATGGGCCCACATACTTCTAAAGGTGCAGGCAAAGGCATCTATGCTTCACAAAGTCAGACTATGCTTATGGTCACGTAAAACACAGCTGCCAACAACAATTATAAAGAATGTTTAGTTTACTAAACAGAATTAACACACATGTATCTAGTCCTTTTTTTTTTTTTTAAACATGAAAAAAAGCTTTTCTCCAAGTAAATAGTGAAAAAAAATCTGTCAACTTTAATATGTAAAATATCCTTTTAAACAGGTAAATAAAGAGGTGGATTTAGGTAAATTTTCTAAAACAAGAGCAACAAAACAATCTGTAAGGTCAACTGCTTTGTGGAAGGCAGACTACAAACTTCTACCTTGATCAGCATTTAAATAATTCCATAAAGAGTTTCTAAATGCTGCAAAGAAACATACCTGGCATCAACTCAGCAGTATGGAATATCTTCTCCTGCATCATTTTACTTTCATTTAATAATTCTTCTGTGGTTATTGGAAGACCTAGAACTTCCCGAATAGTCTCTGCTGCTTCGGGGGCTTGTTTACCCATAACCAAGGATTTCACATCCCAGTTATAGGTCTTTCCAAAACGCCCACAGATCTGTTCAAACACTACTGAATAGAGATGCTCAGTATCTGTAAAAAAAAAAAAAAAAAAAAAAAAATAAACCTATGTATAGACAGGTAGGCAGCTGGTCTTGCAAATAGACCACATAAATGGTCAGAGAATGAACTGGCAGGACCCAGAGGGCACAGTAGCAAAGTGGATAAAATTACTCCCTTTATTTGCAGGAGGGAACTAATCCTTCTACAATCACCTCAGAGGTACCCAGGTTTTTCAAGCTGTCATTTCTGCATTAAGAAAAGGTAAATTAGGGTCTTAACAAATAACTATCTGGACCTGCTCTTTCATCACCTTTCTTTACTATCCAAGTTAGCAAGCAGTGTCGTGATTAAAATACCCTATTTAGGCTTTCCATGAGAAAGAAAAGAAAGGAAGGAAGGAAATCTGGTACTTGGGGGGATGTCATTACATATTCCATGTAAATTGAAAAAAGAAAAAAGATTTAATTATTTAAGAGTGTCTTTGAGCGGAAGCTTCTGAGTGCCTTCAAAGACATTACAGTCATTATTACAGTGCTGCTGGCACCACTGTATTTACAAGGGATTACTCAAGCAAAACACACTTATATTTCCAGAAGATTTCAGACAAGAGTAAACTTCAGATTGAATTTTGGCAGTGATCCTATCAGCTTATATGTCAAAGGTGGTTTTAGGTTTAAAGCTTTTTTTTTTTTAATACAAACAAACAATTCTACCTTTCCTCCCCTCCTCCCCCAACAAATTTTTGAAAAAGAAGGTCATTAACATTTAATTTAACACTAATATGGGGACAAAAAGTACTTTCAGCTCTTGTCCTCATTTCAGCAAAGACCTCGAACACTGGTTTTTCTACCAGTCTGTTTATCTTTTTAAACAGTCTCCTCTGAAAAGTCAGCTACTGCTGTTAACCATGCTTTAATTTCCTTCTAATGCATGTCTCTGCCTTCTGTATCTCTAAAGACATGTTTATTATTATCACTTTAGCAATGAAAGGCAAAAGCAAGGAAATAAACTATTTAGAGAAACTAGGGACTTCACTTATCAACATGTCCTATGCCACGTAAAAATTTTTTTAATGGAGATAATAAAGTAGTGAAATTATTCATGTGTATATTGTCTCACTTTCTGAATACATCAGAATTATGCAGGAGTGATTAAACTTTAAGCTTTAACAAAGATACTGTGAAGAAAACAGTCTGAAGAAAGAGGCACAGAGCCCATGACTACAGCACATGCCAAGACCTTCCCCGCAGTTAGACAAATGCTCCCTGCTTCACCACAGTAATCTGTTGTCCTGAGATCAGCAGACAATTCTGATCTGAAAGCAAATGAGAAACACAGGGGCCATTTCACCATCATATGAACTTGCAGTGCAGAATACATTTTCTGCCACCTGCCAGAGTGCTTTAGTCTATGTCTCCCTTCAGTAACTAGAGGGGATCTTGAGCCAAAAGATCAGATAAAGACTCAACATACTTGTCTGGAGTATTTAACAGAGCAGCAAAGGTTTCACAAAAACCTCTCACCTTAAAAATAGAGGCAAAAAAACCCCCCACCTGTACTACTCTTTGTAAATGCTCCTTAAACAACTACACCTAAGGGAAAAACGTTACAAGTGATCGTGGAGACCCTTCAAACACACAGGAAAAGTGTCACAGCAGAAACACAGGCAAATGGACTCTGAAAAGTATTAAGCTGGCTAACATGAGGAAGGAGAAAAGAAAAAAGAACAACAACAAAAATTCCTCCAGTTTGCTTGAAAATGCCAGGTGGTACTCTCTGCAAGCTAGGAAGGTAACCTAAGAATACGATTTTTAAAATTCACAGTTCTCACTTTCCTTTTTTTTAAAATAAACTAGTTTTTCTTCTATATCTCAGACTCACCAGGTGATGGACATAAAATTCTTACCCAAAGTTTAAATTTGAAACTGAAAATCAGTCCTCATCCTATTAAATAGTACATAGCAAGCTAAGAAGAATTAAAACAAAGCAAGAAAACAAAAAATTCTAGAATGTGAAAATTTTCCTATGGATCTCTAATATAATTACATGTTAATCTATTTGAAAGGTTCAACTTTATAGCTAAATATACTACTTTAAATAGTCTCCCACATTTTAAATATTACATAGCTGACTTGTGAATGAAATTTTATTTATTTTCCTTAAAAGAAGCTTAATGATGTCCAGATTGCAGACCTAAAAACAGTCTTTTATGCAATGTTCCAGTCTGTCAATAGAAGAGCACTCATGAACAAATTTGAGTCAAACCTATTAAAACAATTGCTTACTTATTCATACTGTGCTATAACATAGTTTTCTACGTGCTGAGAAACAAAACAAAACACAAACCAAACAAACAAGAATACTCCCAAATTAGTCAACACATTTGTATCCTACATTTAATTTAAATATACCTAAGTCCTACAAAGCAATGTATATGTTTGGACAAGCAGGATGCCAGAGAGCCTTCTTTCCTTCCCTCCCCTGATTAATTACAGTTAAAAGACTTGGCTTACAAAACCTTTAACCTTTCTTTCAAAGAGACCATTTTCACTCTGCCTTAAGTCATAGCATGTGGACTCTGAACATTGATGTAGTTGCAATGAAAATTAACAGAATTTCAAGATTCATGACCTCTTGTAGGATTCTCCATATTTGTATTGCTTGAAAATCAACATGATTTTAATTTTCATGAGTAGATGACAAAAGCATGGATGTGGACATTTCCCTTGCTCAAACAGATATATTTCACTACAGTACATGAATAAAATCTGAAATCTGAGGAAAAAATTATGCATATATACACTGGAATCTGAGAAGGTCACTGCTGATAAATCTCCATTTCCTACATACATGTAAAACAGATAAGGACATTTTTCTTTTAATCAAAGACAAAGGAAGATCTGTATGTTCCCCTTATAATTAAAGAGCAGTAAATAAATACTAAATAATGATACAACTTCAAGATTCCTATCGGAAAGGAGCAATCTCAAAAAAAAGGCAGGCTAACTTTTTCACCATTGTAACAAGAAAGAAACCACACACAGTTCAAAGGATTGATCTGAGTTTAAATATATCAGTGAAGCATAATTTCATACTGCTATAAATCTACTATATGAAAGAAATTATGTCTTATTTCCACACATGAATAAAACCCATTGATGAAATGAAACAAGCAAGAGGAATTAAAAGTTCAACTCAAGTGCCTAATTATAGGCACCTACTGTTATTTACTCTGGTATGTCCAAGACATCCACACATATCTAATGTTAAAAAGGTAATTTGGGCAAGACTCACACATGGCATGAGCAGGCAGATGCCCTACAGCATTCCAAGTGTTTCACACTCACACACACATTTCAGCAAGTGAATACAGCCCCAGCTGCTAGCCTTCATCAGGAATACAAGCTGTGAACACAATAGGACATATGTGGTAGTGGCCTATTCTAATAATGGGAAGGAAAAGCAAGAATTCTTAGCTCCAGCAATTTCCAATAAATGTATACGCTTTCAAAATACTCTTTTTATTTCTAGCTCTCATCTCTTGAAATATCTTTTACATGGACATTATCAGCACAACATACAGTCCATTTGCTCACTACATTTCACTGGGAATGAGTAACATTCATTCCCTAGCCACATATCATCTTCTAGTCATTTTTATAGCGACCCTTCTTCTATATAAAAGCATAGTCAGCTCCACTGGTGTTGTTTAGAGCGTGCAAAAGCCAGTCACAATAAATACAAATAAAGTGTCAAGAATGACAGAGGCACTGGATTACTCAATTTGTGATCTGGCACAAAAATATGCTGACATGTATCCAAAAAGACCTACAGGTCACTTGGCAACCCATCACAGTGAATATCCGGAGTGCATGATCTGCTCGAATCAGTGCAGAGTCACAATTAGATGTGCAGATCTGCCTAGGCTGGGGGTACAGCAAACATCAAAACAGTATGTAAGCCTCATCTCTAGCACTTATTTACACATAAAGAAAACTTAAGACAGGAAATTATGACTTCATGAATACAGAATTTCATTTTTCTAGAAGATTATACACCTTCAAATTTAATATTATGTTATTGTTATTCTAAAATAATCTCTAGTTTATCAAGGAGATTAGTAGGCATCAAACATCCTTTTAGCCATAGCTCATCTTAATCATTAGTTTTGAGTTCATTATTTGAATAACCCATCTCAATTTTGCATTACGCTTCCCAGATGAAATACAGCTATGATTTATCCTTCTGCTAGGACCCTAAACCATCTTAAATAGAGTTTTAATTGTGTCCATTCAATGTATTTCAGTAATTCAAAACTAACAAACTAAACTCTGCAGGATTTGATTTTTTTTTTTTTTAAGGGATAGAAAAGCAGTCACAGTTTTAAGTTAAGCAACAGGTTCCTTGTGTCCATACCTGTGAGGCAAATTTCTACTCAATTGTAGAAGAGAATAATTTTCAGTATTCAATTTAGCCAAATTTAAACAGAGTCAGTAATTTTTACCAACATTTTGGCTGGGGACTGAGAAAAACTCTTAAGATTTTGTCCCCATCAATACTGAATGAACACATAGGTGCCTATGATTTTGCTTTCCTATCAGTCTTCCACATTATTCCCATAATCTCTTTCGAGTATGCAACAGTGTAAAAAAACATACAAATTACTGCAACACTCAATTGGGGTACAAGAGATAAATATAATTATAAACCAGAATATAATTATAGAAGTGTGAATATTTCCCCTGCTTTTTGCAACTCATTTGGTGGCATTTAGCATAGTATAAACTGTTAACTTGCAAACAAATCTATGCAAGAGCTGAAATGGGGGCAGTTGGGACTAGATCAATCAAGATTAGATATTTCCTCTACATGTAGAGTAATAACATTCACATTTTCTCTCTCTTCTGGGTTTAGATAAAACACAGGCCTTTGTGTGTTTATTCTCCCACTGTATCAACTAAACAGTGTTAAAGAACATGGGACACAGCAATGGCAAAGCCAATTTTGACAGATTTCCCACCAGAAACACTAGCTTTGTCTAGTCCAGAGTATCACATACTCAGTCATTGATCCTCATACCCACCTATTTCAACATCAGCAAAATCATGTACTCATGGTTCTTCTTCCTCTCCCTCTTCCAAGCACACAAAAGATACGGCTGAGCAGCTCACTGACCAGTTGTGTCAAGTCTGTGAGACTCAGGAGTGAAGTAATTGCTGCAGCACTGCATGCAAGCCAGGGAATGGATGTCTTTCAGTAAATCTCTGTATGTAAAGAGATCTCTCATCAATCTTGCCATTCTACAACATCTCTCCCCACAGGCAGTACATGCTCTTAGCTCATTCAGTTACACAAATGAACCAACTCTTGAAATATGTGGATTTCAACAACTGAGAATGTGTGTATCAAACAGTGAGCCATTTAAACATTTCCAAATGGTGTGTGGACTATCAGAGATTTTAGGAAGTACCACTGGCAAAATGAAAGCCACATGGCTATCCACAAAGTTGCAAGATTCTGCTGGTGGTTTTCCTGGTAAAAACCAGGAAAAGAAAAAAATGGGAAACCAACGGCCTCTGAACAACAAACTTAGAATAGATCAAGGAACATTCTCTCAAGAGAAAGAAGAAGCCAAGGTATTATTATCCACAATTTAGAAATTACATCTCCATCTCAAAAAAGATTCAAAAAACCCACAAAACACAAAACCAAAAATGGTTGCTGAGGGAGCAATAGTCTATGTCACTGAATGAAGGTTTGTGCATAACTCATTCGCCATTCTTTTTACTTCCTCATTTCTTTCAGAGAGAATCTGAGACTTTCCTCTTACAGTATCAGCAGTGAAACAAGACAGATAAAACCAATATGAACAATGCAAAACAGTAGTAAGCATACAACTGTCACTGAAACAGATCTGAAATTGCAAAAACTAGCTTTAACCACACAGAATCCATTAAGAATTAGAGCTGAAGCCTCCTGATTTAGCCAAGCAAACAGAAATAAAGGAGATTTACTTTTTGTTTAATAAACAATCTATAGTAGACAACTATCTTGAAATTTGTGTCAAAAGGTCAGTCCTGCACTTTCCCCTCAACATCCTCCCATTCACACTTTCATTACTATGAAAGCTAGTTTAAAAATGCATGACTATGGTTACCCATGATGGCTAATAGGAGAAAAAAACAGCAGTTTAACAGCTGACCTCAAAATTACTTACAGCAGCCCAGTAAAAGTAGGGATGAAGGCAGCAGGCAACAGAAATTACCTTTTGCACAATAGCCTAACTATTACAGCTCTAGCCCAGAAAATGAAACTCAGTCTTTCAATCCATCCTAAGGGCCTGAGACTGTTTTTCTAACATACCCTGACATTTGTGATGCTATTATGTTATATACATATATACACTTTCGTACAGATAAACCATTTATATGCTCGTACATATATATATAAAAGGCATACAGGCAAATATTTTTATATATTTATTTCTATATAGTGTATGTATAGAACTGTGTTTTACAGGCAAAAGTGTCTTTTCAAAAATAAAATTCAGGATGAGTACTAGCCAGTGAATACAAATCAACCTGGAGCCTCTTGACTTAACAGCTCATATTAAAGGAATGTGGTTCAAAATGCTTAGCACTGAAAACACACAAGGAAAAGGAACGTGCTATTCTTTACTGTTGTATTCCCCCACTCCTTCCATGAACTTGTTTAGGAAGAAAAATGAAATCTAGATTTATCATCTTAGACACACCCACTTCACTGCCACAGGAGGAAATAAGCACTGTTTCCACACATGCCCAACTGAAATATTTGAGCCATGCCTAAATAGCAAGGCTGTACCCAGCCAGGAAGACTGAACCTAAAGGCACTCTGGACCACCAAGGGAAATGCTGCTGCTGTATTCACTTCTTGTACCTTTCCACTGATCTTCATCATAACCAGCACCACTTAAATTCATCTTATTGTTCCCTGGAAGTTAAAGAAAGTTGAAGCATCTATTAAAATAAACATCAAGCACCAAATAATGGCTACTTCAAAATCATATGCTAGTTATAAAGAGCAAATTATTCAGTAAACCATTGTACATGATTGATAAACCATAACTTCCAAAGAAAAAAATTATTATAATTGCTGAAAATTAAAATTACTGCTTCAAAGTTAATTGAGTAATGATTTGTAAATAATTATACTTTTGATTAGCACTTAGAAAAACTCACTGAAAAGATCCATTATTCATTTTAGTAAGGAGAAAGTATAAGTCTATTCTGGAGCTTTAATTTTTGCAAACCTACTTCTTTTTTTCTGTTGTACTTGAATATTAATATAAGTACACTCCAAGGTAAATGAACATGTTACATTGCGATTACTTTACTAAGTCCAAAGAAACATGCTGCCACTGGCTAACTCAGCGCTGTCAGTCTGTTTGCCCTTCTCTGATGTGAGACATCCTACCATGAATTCAAGTTATTGCTAACAGGTTTAAACATAAAGCAAGTTTGATGCTCAAACAATAGCAGCTGCATGAAACTGTTCCCAAATGAGAATCATGTATTTGCCCGTTTGGGCTTACATTATTGGAGAATTCTTCAATGGCAGCTACAGAGGAAGCCAATTTCTCATTTTATACGCAGAGAAACATGGTACGTCTATGGGGAGAGGAAGAAGCTTCTGAACAAATTCAAAAGGCTTTTAGTTTATGTTAATATAGCAGACATATCTTAATGCTATCTTGTATTCACATATACCCCTTATCCTTTTTTAATGCCACAGGGAAGAGAAAGAAACAGTTCACAAATAAAGCATGCAAACTCTTCCAATGTGGAGCTGTAAACAAATAATCTGGTATCAATGCAAAATAGAACATGAAAACATAAAGAGAAATCTTCTATTTCAATTCCAGACCACAAGGGAATCCAACTTTGAAATATAAAGGCAATATACATAACAATACAAAATATTCTAAAACTGTACTTATTAAGCATCATCTATTTGACAGCATATAATTTGTTTAACAATAGAAAATCTATTGATTCATAGAAACTGCCTGATATACTTTCTTAGGCTCTCATACAGGGCCTTAGCCATTAAAGACAGAACTATGAAAACAGCAGCTGATACGGTGCATGCAAAACCCTGCTTGTTGGGTGGAAATCTACAGTTAACAGACAGCTTCTTAAAATGTGTATGGGGAGACTCAAGTCAGGCAACAGTTACACTGTCATGAGTATATGAGCTATTATACCATGGAAATTTATACAAGCAATGTTCTCAACCAGAGGAGCAATTACCAGCTCTGAACATGCCATCAGCTTACAACATGTTCATAAGGAAGTTAGCCTTTCACCAAGGGGGTATCTCCTCTTCTTCAGATGTTGCTGATAACACAGAGCAGCAGTTCACTGGCCCAAGGAATGCAAACAGGGTTTAAAAAGTTGTTTTGAAATGAGATGTTCCAAGGCACTTGTATAAAACCACTACCACACAAGGTAGCCGAAACCACAAGGGTCACTGTGTTATCAAAGTCAGCAGAAGAATAGCTAATTGTATCTTCCTAATTAAGAGTCTGGTGGGTTGACCCTGGCTGAGCCAGGTATCCTCCCAAGCCCCAAGCTGCTCTGTCATTCCCCTCCTCAGCTGGACAGGGAAAGAAAATATAATAAAAGATTCATGGGTCAAGATAAGGGCAGGGAGAGATCACCCACTAGTTACCATCACTGGCAAAACAGACACAATTTGGGGAAATTATATCAGAGTAGGGGAATAAGAAATAACACCAAATCTTAAAAAAACCTTCCCCTACACCCATCCCTTCTTCCTGGGCTTAGCTTTATTCCCAAGTTCTCTACCTCCTATCCTGCAGCAGCACAGCTGAACAGGGAAGAAGGGTTGTGGGCAGTTCATCACATATCTCTGCTGTTCCTTCCTCTGCAGGAGTAGGACTCCTCCAGCACCTGGAGCGTGTCCTCCCCCTCCTTCTTCAACAACCTCGATGCCTGCAGACCTGTTTCTCTCACATATTCTAGCTCCTCTGTCCTGGCTGCTGTTGCTCAGCAGGTTTTCTTCACCTTCCTATATCTGTTATTCCAAAGGTACTTCCACTGTCACTGATGAGCTCAGCCTTGGCCAGCAGCAGGTCCCTCTTGGATCTGGCTGGCATAGGCTCAGATGGACATCGGGGAAGCTTCTGGCATCCTCTCACAGAAGCCACCCCTACTGCCCACCCTTCCACCCCACTGCTCTGCTACCAAAGCCTTGCCACACAAAGCCAATATAAATATACACTTTCTATGGGAAGAGCTATCCATAAGAAACATAACCTTCCTTGAACAGATATCCATAGCTGTTCTGTTTAACCCACGACCTAAAAGAGCAACAATGGAAAAAAATAGTTATGAAAAGGGAAAAAAGGGTCAGGAAACTTTATTCCTTCCTCAAAAAGCAACATAACAAAATGAGTCCATAGAGAAAATTGTCTTCTGCTCACCACAGGTCTCTCCTAGTACCAACTTCCTTATTCTCGGAAAGCTTTCATCTTTCTAGGAATATATACATATTCTCTCAGAAAGAGAGATTATACGTATATATATAAAGACTTGATCAAGTTGCAAATTCAAGATGTTTGACTTTCAGTGTTACATGTCTCTAAATCACTTTCTGTAATACTGTCAAAATGTCTGCTTCCTCAACAGAGGAAACATTTCAAAAGACAGAGTGACTTCAATAGAAAACAAAACCATTACTTTTCCACTGTGGCCTTAGACAATGTTCTAAACTTAATGGTGGCAATGTGTCAAACATACTACCACAGAGAAGGTGTAGAGAACTACAGATTAATAAAGATAATTTCTTCTGTCCACTCAAGAGTGCATAAAATTCTTGAGGTAAATCTGTTGTTGATGGAGTAATTTCTCTGCTATGATAACACCAAGAACAGAAAATCAAACATCAACAAATAGCTTGATTTTCCAAGAGCAAGGACATTTCATCGTGGCTGACTACCTACATACAAGAGCAAAGTGTCAGAAATACTGCAGAAGATCTAAACACAACAATTCTTTAATAGTTTTATAGCAAGAACTCCTTACAAAAAAGAATCAGTGCTTTGAGATTCACAAGGCAAGTGTGATACAGCATATGGAAAATTATGTTTTATGAGCTGCAATGACTGTTTGAAAACTGTAGAAGAAACTTCAAACACATTATATAAATACCAATAAAAGGAACTTCCAACATGATGTAACAGTGGACTTCCACACAGGTGAGCCACAGGCTTCTCTGAAGATGCATGACCACAGCCCTCACCTCCCATGTGGGCCTGAGGATCAGAGTAGAGGGTTATTCTCACAGAGTGCTGAAAAACCTCACATGACAGCAAAAGTTGTCCTGGCTCCAGACTCAGCACTAAGCCAGAGGTAGGTCCTAAATGAGTCTTGGATCAGATACAGCCTGCAGCCCAGAGAAGGACCCCACAAAGTTAGAATTTATGACAAATGATGGTCTTTTTGTTTCCCAACACCATTGGTAAAAGCACAGAAATACTGGAAGACTGCAATTTGCTTTAGAATATAATCAGCTTGCTTATAATTTGCAGGATGAAATAAAACTTACACTTGGCCAGAGAAGCTTTTAACTAAGCCCCATCAAACTGAGAGATAGGTACGTAAATCGTAGAATGGTTTGGGTTGAAAGGGACCTTTCAAGTACCACCTATTCCAAAGCCCCTCATGGTGCAGGGACACCTTTCACTGGATCAGGTTGCTCATAGCCCCATCCAGCACACAATGCTTTTGTGTTTCTGAGCTAAAATACCCTTCATACTCCAGAACCTGAACCACAGATGCTGTGCACCGAGAACACCTCATATGGCAAAAGAAACGTCTATTCACAGGAAATCAAGCCAGTCGGATACTCAAGTGCAGTCACACTGTATCAGTACTAGGTCTTTGTAACAATATTCCCCAATAAACTGCCACTTACAGTGTTTTTAATAGCACTCATTTTCTTCATGAGTATTTACACACATTCTCAGTCCTGCTGCTGAAGAGCTGCATAATTTTTCCTCCCAGTATGTATCAGAAATTTTGCTGAAAAGCTTTAGCCTCTCTGCATAGATGATTTAGTCTACCTAGTAATACTAGTATAGAAAACCATACTAAAAATAGATTAAGTTAGCTTTCATTAACTGAAAAATCTTACAAGAATATTTTAAGTTAGCCTTCTGTCATGAAAATTATTGTCCTTAATTTCTACCTCCCATCATATAAAATCTCTACTTAATATGGGAGATGCAGATTGATTACAAAGCCTGAAAAACAAATGCAAATATAAGGCATCAACTACAGTTCCTGTAAGACATGGAAGAGACACTTCGAAATTAAACATCTGATGCAAAATACCTGTGAAAGGATTTCAAATCACCTCAGTTTGAAACCACCCCAGGAACATTCATCTGAAAAAAACTTCATCAACCTCTATGCTGCTGTAAGGATTTAAAAATCATGGCTGCCTGTCTCAAATACTGTTACCACCGAAGGACTTTGTCCATTGTGGCAAACTGTGTAAAGAAGCAATCGCCCATCTGCAACCACTGGAGGTGTCTCCCCCAAATACACCTGCACTGGTTCCTGGAACTTGGGACTGTAAATTAAGCAACCTGACAGGAATTTGAGAAAAGATAAAGGTGGTACTATTGTCTGAGTGTTATCTCAGACTAGAGGGAGGTAAACAAAGTTGGGGGAGAAGAATATATCACTGGTAATGGACAAGGAAAATCAACTGAGCAACACTGCTAAAATCAGCTCAGACTAAGTCTGGCAGGGGGAGATCAGAACCCACTGACTCAAAACACAGGAAGACTGAGCATGGGATTAATTAGCATTAGAAGTGAGGGAATCATTTAACCAATAGAATAAGAGAACTATGACTTGAGCATTAATGCCTTTGTTTGGTAAAATGTATAAATAGTGAAAAGTTTTCAACAACCTTGGGACCCGTACTACCAAGAAGCCCAAGGTAAAGAAGGACCAATGGGATGCTGCTGGATCCATGGGTGGTGACTATACTCTGCCTTATCTGTCTGTCTGTCTCTCCCTCTCCTCTCTTTTCTATTTCTATCTCTCTATCTCACATTTTACTGTTAAATAAAATTAGTACTATTGACTTTGGCATATGATCTTGCTTGCACCTTAGTTTGGATAGACTCATCTCTCAATAATCAGATCTTAACAACTGCACACAATTATTTTACTGTAGTAGAAAAGACACAGACAACACTTAAAAGTTTGGCACAGATCAGGTACCTAAAGGCTGAAGTACTGGATCCAGTGTCTACTTTCAAGTAAAATATTTTAGCTTTTAAAGCTTTTCTAAGAGTGTCATTTCCTTGGCAAAGGGGAGATGATCAAGAAATCTTAACTCCCATGCTTGGGTCAAACTGACCTTGTATTATTTTACCAAGTTATGACAACTTTAAACTAGCATAAGGTCTTCAAACTTAAAAATCCATTTCAACCTAAACACTACTATCTCTTGTTTAAAACAGAGAAAGAAGAATAAAACAGTATCAGAGACATTTTATAAGAAGACTTAAAACTTATTCACACTACAATCCTGAAAGAATACTGTAATTACAAAAAGGTTCAGAGAGAGAATCTCACTAACATGTCAGTGAAGCCAATTCACATGAGGGTTACAGGAGAAATAGAAAGCTGGAAGGAGACTCTCTGACAGTAGCTATTGGGTTATATTTTTCAGGTATCTCAAAGGGGAGAGGCTGAATCTTCTTTTGCTAAAGAGTGGTTCTGGGCATAATGGAAATATTATGTTATGACTCTGTTTTGCATGTGACAGCCTAGAGTTACAAGAAACACTGCTGTGTGTCCTACTAAATGAAATAAAAAATGTGTTCAGAGACTCCAAGAGTGCAAGAAATTTCAGCCCATCATTTCATTCTTCCCTATGAGTAATGTGATAAAAATAAGAGATACTGAGAACTGAACTAGAAATCATTCCACTTTCCCTCAATCTTTCTTCCCTTCTGCCTCAGTTCTGCAAGCTGAGGTCAAAGTTTACATCTTGAGACACAAACAGCTTCACTCTCCTGTGGCTGAAATTTAATAAGCCTGACACAGGAGTTACTGCACTGGGGTTTGCTTAGTTTTACTGCAACAGTGCTTGCAAAAGACGGACTGGGAAAATTATATGCTCAATAAGCAGATAGAAGACATTTTTTACTTTATTTACAAAAATAGCCTAAACTTCTTTCACTCTATCTAAAAACTAAAGAAGGAAAAAAAAAATCCAGTAGCCTTCCTCCCACAATCAGCAAAACAAAAGGTGTCTGAATTATTTGCTGAATACATTCAACTGAGCCACTGAACTTAAAGGACTTCTAGATAAAAAGTCCTGTACTTTCTGATCCATTATATTTTTAAACTGTTAGAACACATCCTAGGCATATAGTTAGAGCTGTATATATACCCAGTTAAACACGGTAACTTACATGTTTCCTAAATGTAAGGAAAAAGTAACTATGAGGTGTACAAGTTGCAATAAAAATAAAACAGCTGGTCAACCAAAGGCCTTTCTTTTCTGAAATAGGCACACACACTGTAGGCCACATCTTTCTAACAACCACTGGATAGTAGTTTTCAAAGAGATCAAAAACTTTGCACAAAAATGCAAACCTAGTATTTCAACAACATGCAGAAATAGCTTTTTTTCTTCTATTTTCTGAAGAGCAAATCTAACTATTAATAAAAGAATCCAATTGTATAGAACATTGCAATCAAAGAAAATAGAACTAAACACCATTGACCATGTCTGCCCTCTCTAAATATTGGCTATTGTCCACCCTCTCTAATACAAAGAGTAGCTTTAGTCATTGACCTTGTCATAAGCAAAGAGACTGCTGATTTTCTCCTTTTGCTAGGTTGACACAGATCACAGGGGTATTGCTACAGGATTGTCGGCCTCTCATAATTTCTGTTACAAACTTGTGTGATATACAACTTTAGAATTTTGCCAGTAACAGATGAATAAAATTGAAATTACACAAAAAATTAAAGCTGTTTTCTTCAGGACAGGGATTTCTTCTGACAGTACTCTCTACCCTAATTATTAATTATAAAAAATCTAGCGTGTCTCTTGAGAATTTAACTCCCTACAGTAGACTCACAGAGGAGCATAAGTAGCTCTTGAACTGGAAACAGGAAGCAGCTACACGGTCAGTACTGAAGCCATTAAATTGCATCATCATCATCATCATTCTGTGAAAAAATAATTTCCTTGGTAGTCTGCAATTGTTTCCAAGGCTCCACTGTAAACAATTAAAGTGGGTAATACATTTTCCAAAATTAGACTGCCATTAAGTACAGTTATACAATACCTGCAGCAATCATTGATAATTGTAAATTATTTTGTTGAATATATGATTTATGCTTCTGGGCCTACATTATCAATACCACTTTTTTATAGCTTGAAGGAAGGGAGTAGCTACTGTTATTTAAACAGAAGTATAGGATATTTTAACCAACTCCTTTACTTCTACCCATGGAAAGTGCAGTATCTCTAAGGTACTCCATATTACACCTTTGATATCCTACACTGCCTAGGTATTGGGCATCTTGTAGCCAATCATAAATACAATCTCTCTGAATTATGTATTTCTGTGATGCTCACCTCTAAAAAAAAAAGAATGGCATAAAAAACATGGGTTTTGGGAAAAGTTATTGATGGGCACTAGCAAAATACCTGCCAAGTCAAGATGACTCAGATAAAATGAGAATTTCAAGATGGTAGGGAGAATAATTTCTAGGAAAAACAGATCAAATCTCAATTGAACCTAAATTTACAGAGGTTTGTTGTTTTGTTTTCGTAAAGGAAGCCTGTTTTTAATTCACAACACCAGAACACTTTAAAGAAATAGGAGGAAAGAAAGGTACATGTAGGATCCAACCCTGAAAGAATGAATGGGTACTGGAAGTATTTTTCATATTGTAAGTCTCTTGAGCTACACTTAGGAATATTACACTATCAATGTAGTTTCTCATACATACAATGCAGTTTCTCATACATACAATTAGAATGTAAAGCAGAGAACTGAAGCTCACAATTTTAGTGTGTAAGATAGTATGAAGAGAAAGGTAAATTAAATATCTACTGAAAAGTACCCAGAGGAAAGTAAGTTCTATGTCTTTTTTGTTACATACAAATACAGAAACACCTGGTTCAAACAGGAATACTTATTTTAGCCCCTGAAAGCTGCAATTATAACAGAAAGAAGAAAAAGAAAACATGAATCTATTCCATGTTGATCTACAGTATTAGAAAAGGGAATGGGTTAAGAGAGGAATAACTTTCACAGTTTTGTGATAAATGTTAGAATATTGTTTTTCTTTTTCCTCTCTTAGTAGAAACTTCGAAGATAGAACATATAGCCACTTCTCAATTAACCAGGGGAATGAGGAGAGAAAAACCATGCTAACACACAATTTAACATCTTGTATTATTGCCTATGTGAGAGGCGGGGAAACATGAGGATTTATGTCAAGAGCACTTTAACCAGTATAATGCAGACAGGTACCAGCTACAGATCCTGAAATGCCAACTCTTAAGGCCAGGAGTTTTGATTAGGGAAAAACAAGGCCTAGTTTAATAAACATAAACCTTATAATCCAGGTTTGCTGTTAGCTAGCACTATGCTAAGAGACTTCATCAAGAAATTGTTGACATATCTTTAAGGCATTTTTCTTTGACGACTTCAGGGTTACCAAAGAGCTGCTCATTATCTTAAAAGTTATTTAAATTGAAAGAACCCTTTCCTTTGAACACATGCACACACATGAAAAGACATCCCCTGTATCTCCAAAGCTTTATACAGGAATTGTAGGATGAGCACTGGAAAATTTCCAAACCTAAGGAGTATTATTTTAAAAGTTCTAGAGTGCGTAAAATAAATGGATGCCTAGAACAAAAAATGAGTTAGCAATACAGAAAACCTAACACTATCACGAACATTTCAAAGACCTTCTATTTATCACAAGTATTTAAGAAAAATGCAACACTAACATAGTATATCCAAGGAATGATATGCACATATCCATATCTGATAACTGCAGAATTTAGAGCAGTCCTAGAAAAAACTTAAGAAGAACAAATACAAAATAAAAAAGTTTCTAAAGCTATGACACCTCCCAAGAAGCAAGCAAAGCTAAGACATTCTCTGGGAGACCAAGATGCTTTTTCATTTTCATGAAAATTTTTGCATACACATGTAAGTGGGAACTATCAGACACAGTTAACACTGCCATTAGAAAGTGCAGTTACTCCCTGGGGGTCCAAGGTATTAGGTTTTGGAAAGCACAGGCTACTTGTGAACCCTACGACCTAGAAAAATTAATGTCATATGTTATCTCAATCTTGTCCCAACATATATGCAGACTGTCGCCCTTCTCCACCATCCTGCTTTCCCTAGGAGAGGAATGGTCTGGACAGCAGTAGTGGTGCTACAGCAGACTGCAGAAAGCTTTCTTTTGATGGCAGGTCAGGGACTAGCCTGGGCAGGGGAGGTTGTGTGTGACAGGTCACAGCTACCTAGAAATTTTGCAGTGGTACTGTCTTGGGGTGACTTTGTGATTTGTATCCCATATCGCTGCCCTATGCCCAGAAATTAATTTTTGTGCCTTTCTATGCCTTTAAACTGAGCCTGAGAGGGGGAAGGAAAAACTGAGCAAAATTTTTTTCAAAGCAGTTTGCAGCTTGTTCAAGGTCACACAGAGATAGCGACTTTTTTTTCAGCTGCAGCAGGGGAGCGAGGAAGCACCTGGCTCGCTGTTTTCCAGTCAGCTTTTTTGGCCAGTTTTTCAGCTTCTTTTTCTCTGGAGAGAGACTCAGAGTTGAATTTTTCCTTCCCTGGAATTTCAGATTTTCTCCCTTTTCTACTGGACTGCTTCAATATCAGAACACATCAGGAGGACTTTCCATTGAGCGCAGAGGGCCTGGCCCTGGGCCAAGTCCCAGCTCCGAGGAGACCAAAGGGAGGACTGTAACACTTTTCCCAGGTTTTTTCTCCACAGCGAGAGATTTTATTGTTTAGTATTATTATCCTTTTCCCATGTGTTTGTTAAATAAATAGTTTTTATCTCCTTCACTTTCCTTGAGGAAAATTTATTTTTCCCAAACCTGGTGGGGGAGGGATGGTGGTGACCTGCCTTCTCTCAGAGGATATATTTCTAAATTTGGCCAAACTGGAACAGGTACAATGTGAGGTTATTGAAAGATCCAGATGTTTCTAAAGGTATGAAGACTCATGTAATAGGCAGCTAAAACATATATCAAAAGCTCTTTAAAACTTTGAGTACAATTACCAAGTAAAACCAAAACTTTTTTTTTTTTATCGGTAAGACAGAACACTTTTTTTTAATTACAAAAAAATAGTATAACTGGCATTACATGAAAAGTGGTATAAAGATGCAAAACTTATTTTTAACCTAAGAATCTAGAATTTTATCTTATTACTGTTAAATCCACAGACTAATTACCTGCTCTCCGTAACAAGTTGCAAAAGAATGAAGAGGAATAGTTCACTTCCTTTTTCAAAAAGGCAAAGCCATGATAAACAGTAAACTCTGCAAAATTGACTTTGAATCAAACATTTCAAGAAATGAAAATATGCAATACTGTACAATTTGCAATCAACTGACACATAAGAAGTTTGAAGTTTTAGAACACACAAAACCAGAACAGCAACACTACTTCTTACTCTTTATTCCTAGATGCCTTCATTAATGAAAAATGAGAACATTCAAATTAAAAATGGTAGAAGGATAAATATAATAAAAATATGATCTACAACAATAATAACAGTGCAAGTTATTAGGCAGCAGAATAGCAATTAGATATACTACAATACCTTAGTGGCCCAAATACTTTCATTTTCCTGAGACATGTTCCCCATGAAACACTGTTTTTAATTTTTAAAGACTAGGAATTTATTACACTGTGATAAGCTCTTTACGGCTCCATCTCCCCTGAGCCATAAAGCAAAGAACATTTTGTTAGTCCAGTAACAACATAATGCTATAGAGAAGACTCAGCCCTAGCATGAAAAGATCCACCATTTCACATAGTGTAATTTTTTGCAGTAATGGTCTTGTAGCAGAATGCTGTCTTTACCCAAGGTTATGACACTTTGCACACATGCATGAGTATACTCTTCTGCCCTGAAGAGACAGGTTAAAGGAGGTTTCTATATGTAAATTACAAAAAAAAAGAAAAATATCTTTACCATAGAACAATTTATTCAAATGAAATATGCCTCAGTATATTCATGCTCCATCTTAAACCATTAATTTCTTGTACTTCAAACCTTCTGATACACTATGATACCAATTTTTTTCATTAAACACAAATTATCTTTCACTTCATTCTTCCAGTACTAGTACAAATTTTTTCCTCTTGCTTAGAAATGCTCCCAAATGACCAGTACCAGTGTCAAACTCATAAAACAACCCAGTCCAAAAAAGATAATCCCACTTATTACTGGTCAGTAATCAAATAAAGGTATGTTCTCTTAGTTTGAAGATGTACTCTCTGTCAGTTTACATTACACACAAATGGAGCGATTAAAGCAGAACATTATTTTGAAGACACAACGTTCCAAAAGATGTCCTGACACGAACAGGCTATTTTCTGTATATGGTGACACTGTGAAAGAGAACCTGAGTGAACTCATATTTATGCACAGCAGACAATCAGTGCCCAGGGCTGAGCTGCTTGGCAGCCAACCCAGTGAGTGCAGCACCCGCGAGCACAAGGCTGCTGCAAAGGCCTAGCACGAACCCATCGTTTGGAGAGCAAAGGTGACATGGGGACCTATTACAGCAGGTCAGAGAGCACGCATTAATGAGCTGTGAGAAATGAGACACTGTAACTCTGTCCGTATTATATAATGACAAAGGTCATGAGTAAATTCACATGGATGTTAGACAGAAAGACTGGACTGACAAATAATGAAGTGGGCTTTCCTATCAAGTGCCTTGCATTACCCTGAGACAAACTGCACGTGAAACTTATCCAAAAGAACCACACACAGGCAGAGCCAATGCAAAAACTAACAGCAGTGAAAAAAAGCAATGTGTTGAGTACTAACCCCTAAGTGGTGCCCTAAGGAAATCATTCAAGAACTAGAAATAAACTTGTTTCATGAGACACGGTCTATTAGTACTTATTTGATGACTTTTACAAAAATATGTCATACATCTCTAAAGGGAAGGAGGAAGAAAAGTAAGAATACATTTTTTAAAGCAGCTATTATATATAACAATAGCTTCGAAAAATACTTGAGAAAGAGCAGCGTACACTTAGATGAATTTTTTTTCAAAATGCAGCATCAGATATACTGCCAAATTACTACTGAATATGGTATTCATTATAAGAGGAATAAAAAATTATTAAAACCTGCACAAGAACAGAAAACATACATAGAGACAGCAAACATTGATGCTGTCAACAGGTGTGCAACCCTTCAAGAAACAAAATATTACCAAAAAAAAAGTAGAAAAAAGTTTTCAGCCATCAAAAAAAAGAACCACAAGAGATGCATTCTTCACCAGTTATTGAAGGAAAGGAAGCAAAAAACAGAGATAAAGAATACAGGCTGGTTTTCCCCTAAGTACCAAAAAAATCTTGATGAAGGTTGACACTACCTCAAAAACCTTATGTCAGAACAACAATTTTCTTGTTATTATTATCAAAGGGAGGCAAAAACGGGTAAGTCAAGGTCAGGAACCTCTGAGAGAACCATTGTAAGACACAAACATGATCTTGGTTATATAATTCTCAGTAGTCTTGTGAAAGAAATTAGTATCAATACAAAGAGGTACATAAACACATAACAGGAGCACCAACAATCACTGGCAGTATCTACTTCATGACAGAGATGTCCATAATGAATGCAATAAAGTTTGAAAAGAAAGATATTTGGCTTAATTGCTTTTGTGTTTTTAGTTAACATAGTTCCTGGTCTTAAAAAGGGCTGTGAACATATGTGAAAATTATCATCTCCATTAAGGCCTGTTGCAAATATAAAAGAAAAAAAGTTAAAAATCAGAACAACCACAATCACCCCTCCTCCTCCAACATTAGAAGTATAAATTCAGTATTCAAGAACAGGATTGTGTCTCAGAGAAAACATACCAGCAGACTTCAGAGAGCAGAAACTGCCCTACCCAAATTAAGATGTTCTGAAAAATTCCACTTTTAAGAGCTCAATTAGCCAACTCACAACAAGGCTACATGAATGACTTACAGCTACTCAGAACAAGAGCTGCAGAGCTGGGTTCAAGATGGTACACAGTGTAACTCTTGACAGTATGTAGAATAATAAATCCAGGGTTGTTAATGCTCTTTTTCTTCTTAAGTAAAAAGAAAATTGGAATACAGAAGCTGGAAGTTGTGTTATTATAATGGAAAATTCTATGCACCTTTTCTTTGTGTGAAGTTCTGTTCCATTTATGACACCTTATTACTTACATTCAAAGCAAAATAATTGGAACTTTACACACAAAACAGTTTACATATCCAACAAATATAAAATCCTTATCATCTACAAACAGATTTGAAAATCTGCATTTAGGCATAGAAAGAGACTAATTTTTATAAATGGTCAAACTGCTGTGTGCGCTTCTAAAATCACTAAACACAACCTTTACACTCCCAGCACCTTCAAAACATACCTCTCCACTTGCTACAGTCTCTCTATACAATTGCAAGTATGTAACAGTCAGAAAACAAAAGCCACATTATTAAAAGGGAAATTGGAAAACTCTTGGGATTAACTTGTTCAGCATGTGGTTTATCTTTTTTTTTTCTTCTTTTATAACCAAATGCCTTAGGTCTGGGGTTACTAATAAATAAGCACCAAAAATACATTGCATTTGTGTGTAATTTCTGTGCAGTATTAAAATCAAATCATAGATCTTTCAGCTTGGGAGCATTCCTTGGTTAATTTCTTGAGGAGAAAAAATTATCATTGTTAATGCTGCCCATGGCATTTTGAAATGTGGTAGCCACTACAGAAATCAAAAAATAAACCCGGATAAACAAAACCCTGTTCTACCAATGCTAATTAATGAACTAAATTCTGATTCTGGATTATTCTAACCACAAACAACAGGCAACCATGTGGATGGGCAATTTGCACATCAATCGAGGGAATCACAGAAGTCAGACTCTGGGTTAGTATGTTTGTTATGTCCTTGCCAAAATTTTTCTTGCTGTTAAATTAAAATGTTAGCTTTCAAGCATATGACAAATCTTATTTACTCTATTTATGGTTAGTTAATTCTCAATGAAGAGCTGTTTTACTTATGTCCAAGATTCTCCCATGAAGCATCTATAGGGTATTTTAATCTAATAATATCTTTAATCTCTTCAGTATTGCAACAAATTACAAGTACAGAACACAGGGACAAGAGAGTATTTTCCCTTCCTTCTTTGTTCCCAAAATCAGATGGAAAGTGAGAATGATAAGAAAGTAAGCTTCCACTACTCAGGGGCAGAAAACAGGCTTACAAGATTGCCAGGTTATAGCCTAAGAAGATTAATTCCTGCACTTAAGCCATAACATAGGACAATCTAGAGAGGACTGATATTTAGTTGAATTGGTGTTATTTGCTTGGATGCAGAAGAAATAGGAAACTGTTTTAAATAAAAGACAGCATATGCACATAAGCAAACTCCAGCATGGAACTCTCACCATTTTTCTTTTAACAGCCATCTCCTAGGCAACTAGTGCACTAAAATGAAAGAGCACATTTTTGACTTCTGATCTTGTGACAATGAGTAGGTAACACTGGGGAGAAAGAAAACATGCCAAAATTCTTGTAAAACTCACAACACTACAACAAATTTAACTGCAAGCTAATTTCTTCTGTATTACAGACAAGAGGTGACCTGTCTGGCCAGCCTTGCAGGAGAGGCTTAGAAGAGGCACAAAACACAGCGGTCTTCACACAAAGGAGACAGAGGGTATAAAAGCAGAAACTTCTGATCCCAGTTGCCTAAACTACTTCTCATCCTTCTAGAAATGGTCACAAGTTGGCATACCTGTGCCTGTACAGTACAACATGACTTTGAGTTATGGTGAAGGTATCTTGCAAAACTAAGCTGCTTTAGGAACCGTCTCTCATTTTGATCTACTTGAGCACACTAATTTATCTCATGTAAAGATACGGTTTTCCAAAACTAAGGAGCACTGGCAAGAATAATAATTTACATAAAACAATCCCTACTCATAGCAAAACTTTAAACAAAAATAAATACATGACTAAACTTCCTATACTAAAGTGTCATGTTCTTTGCATGTTAGTTTAGCTCTAGTTCAGCTTTAAGCACAATGCTAAGAAACATCTTATCTTTGCAGCCATTTTCCTAACTTCATTTGTCAGTTGGGAAAGGTTAATATTATACATGCAGCTTATAAAGAATTTTAGATGTCTTCAGCCCCCTATAAGTTTAGGCACAGTTCAACAAAGGCAACATTCAATCCTATTTGTGTTTTGGTGGTAGGGCAGCTATTGGCTACAATTATATAACAAAACCACTTGTCATAGCTTAAAAAGCAACCTATGCAGTAAGTTTATAAGATAGATCCTGGGGGGCATTACTCTAGTTGTATATTTTGTACAAGTTAAATAGATTTTTCCTTCTCTATCTTTAGCATTGGTTTTGTATGTTTTTAGAATATGCTAAAATGCCAGGATCAGATACCAAACCGTACAACTATAACAACAGGATTTATTTAGGTATCAAAGATCTCTAGTTTCTGCTGTTGTTGTTATTATTATTGCTATTATTATCTGTTAACCCTGTGTTAACTATGTGTTGGATAAGTGAACACATAAGTAGGTTTAATATTTTTAACTATACTACATACAAGTGGTTAGAATAGTACTCTTCTATAGGAACAGACTACCACATTTAAAGAAAAAGCAATCAACTGTTCTGAGCATTTAATGTTATTATTTCCTGTAGAAAATCAAGTAGAAATTTAACTTAAGAAATGTAACTCTTTAATTGAAGTGCTGGGGGGTTTTGTTGGGGTTTTTTTGTAGTTGTTTGTTTTGGGGTTTTTTTGAGAAAGTACAGCAGCACAACAAAAATTAAGATTTAGTTATTCCTTTTCCTCTGGTTTCTACTGCACAGTGCACCACTAATCAACTATGCTAATTAATGAAGCTGCATGAGAGGGTGATCAGTCACTGGAACAGGCTCCCCCAAGCAGTCATCATGGCACCAAGGCTGTCAGAGTTCAAGGAGCATTTGGACAAGGCTCTTAGTCCTCTGTTTTAGGTTTCCCAAGTCCTGCGAGGAGCTGGACTCAATGACTCTTATGTGTCCCTTTAACCTGAGATATTCTACTATTCTATGTATAACAAAGCAGGATGCACCTGCTGTACATTGGCACAAAGGCTGTTTTTCTGTTACAGTGGGAGTTTCCTACAAAAAAAAAAGTCCTTCAATTAATTTTACCTATCAAATAATAAGATATCTAGAGGTGCTGTCACATACTTCACTTACTAAATGAATGCATTACTTTGCGCTGACTTCCCAACAACTGGAACAACAGGCAAAACTCCTAAAATTTCATCCAAGAGCTCACAGGGAAAGATAAGATAATAATAAAAAAAAAAAAGAAAGGGTAGATTGCATTGATTATACATGCTGGAAAAAAGGGTGTGAGGTAACATTTGAAACAATGATACAGAAGGACTCTGAATGAAAGGGCTGAAGTACTTCCACAGGCAGTTCAGAGGCAAAAACTTCCATATTGAAAGTAAGCTGATATATCAAGGTGGGACTCAAGGACAATTTAATCAGCCTCAATTATGTTACAGAGTTGGGGGAGATAAAATAACAGTTGATCAGACTTAGCAACACTTTCACACAGCCAAGCATTAGTCAGTAAAGTATAGGATGCAAGTTCTATAGGATAGCACTTAGATTGTTTCCAAAGTCAAGAACCTTGTTCAAGTCAAACCTCATTTAAGGATTTTACACTCACAAAGATTTTGGAAATCTTTCTGTAAGAAGATACCCTACCTCCCTTCATCAGAAGCAAGTATGTCAATTACAGAAAGCAAGTTCATGGCACATTACATCAGATTAATTTAATGCTCAGTTTTTCTCCTCATTTATATATCTTTGTGTTCTATAAAATCAGTAGGGTTTAGGTGAAAACTTCTGAAAATAGTCATGTATATTTGCAGACACTACTTTGTTGGGAAAGAATTTTGCAAAACCTGAAGCTTCAGATTCTAAAAAATAAAACCAACTATGGGGGCACTTAAAAAGTTACTAATAATAGATATTTAATACCAAACTTTTATTTGTGCTCTTTGAAAGGAAGTAATTTTGGGCATATTTCTGTAGCCTTTTTACCTCCCAAGGGTCACTGCTCATCATGAAACAAATAGGTTAACCAAAAACGTTAAAGGTGTCCTAGTATTCAGAGGCTGAAACATACTGAAGTCCTCTGAAATGAAGTGCACATTATGAAAATCACCACGGTAGTGTAACTTTTACTCCTCTGTACTGGAAGATACTTGAAGAGTATTCAGCTGAAAGATTTCTGAAATACAATACACATTTGATATGCAACTTTTTAAAACAGAAGAAATCACATAGATGTACCGTTACCAATACTGTCCTGTTGAGTATTGTCTGTGTGAAGCAGATTCCCAGCTTCTGACAAAGAGCAGTAGTAACTAAAAAAAGCTTTCCTAAAATTTCTAAGAAAAAAATTAAAATAACTGGTTCTGGATTATAGGATTACACACACACACACGTATATATATATATATGTGTGTGTGTGTGTGTATATCCCCAGGCTATTTGAGACTCCAGTGACGAAACTGAAAATGAAACTAAAATAACTCAATCACTGTTTTGCATAGCATAGACATTTTTGTTTTAAAAGGTAAGTGTGGATCACCTTCATCTGTTACAGCCCTGAAGGAGGGAAAAGTGCGCATTTCTTGGAAACACAGAGTAATTAATCAGACTTCACAGCAGTCTTCCCAGAAACTGCAACAATTTGGGTTTTGCAGAAAGAAGGCACACACCTCCGGTTCACAGCTTTTAAGAGTTCACCTACATCCAAAACTGCTTCCTTTGTGATAACTTACATGGACTATTTCAGAAACTAAGCCACATACCAAAATATTCCACTATTCCTTAGCAGAGGGCCCTGATTCAGCAAACACTTAAGAGCAGACTTGAAAACTGTCCTAGTTCTAGCGACTATTCAAACCCCAAGATACAATCAAGCTGTAGCACGGGCGGTGTCAGGTTACAGAATAACCCTGCAAAGCAGGAAGTCTACTGACAGCAAAACTAGGAGACTCTCAGAGCGATTTCCAGGCTCTTCGGTTGGAGACCGTAGCTCTACACGCTGCCAAGCGCTGTCCCGCCCTCCGGGACTCGCCACTCCCGGCCTTGGGCAGTGCGCGGCCCGGGGCTCCCTCAGCCCCACACTGGATGCCCGTTCTCCTCCACACCCGCTTTCCCTGGCTTTCAGCCCCAGCCTGTCCCTCACTGCTCTCCCCACAGACACCCCAACCTCGCTCAGTCCTCCGCCAGCCAGAGCAAGCGCCTCGTTCACGCTCAGCCCCGGGTCTTTAAGGCGAAATCTGCCCCCGAAAGGCAGCGAGTAGAGGAAGGAAGAGAAGGAATTAATTCGTTTCCTGTTGCTTTAATCCCTTCATTCTGGTTTTAGCAGCGCCGCCCGGGGCGTTGTGGCTGCTCGCCAGAGCGAGGAGGCCGTGAATGAGCGGCCGCAGCCGGGGCCGCTCAGGCCGCGGGAGGCGGAGGGGGAAGGGAAGGGAAGGGAAGGGAAGGGAAGGGAAGGGAAGGGAAGGGAAGGGAAGGGAAGGGAAGGGAAGGGAAGGGAAGGGAAGGGAAGGGAAGGGAAGGGAAGGGAAGGGAAGGGAAGGGAAGGGAAGGGAAGGGAAGGGAAGGGAAGGGAAGGGAAAGGAAAGAGGCTGCCCGCCGCCAGCTACGGCCCCTCGCTGTCCGGGCAGCCGGGCCGGACCTGGCGGCGCGCGGGAACCCGCCGGCGCGGGGCGGAGCGGAGGCCCTGCCGTGGAGGGGAGAGGGGCGCAGGCTACACACCCAGCAGCAGCCCGTCCATGTCAAAGATCAGGTGAGTGACCGGGCGCAGCGCGGCCGCTGAGGAGGAGGAGGAGGAAGCGGCCATGGCGAGGCAGAGCAGCCGCAGCGCGGCGGGAGCCGAGGCGGATGGAGCCGCCGCGGGGCGAGCCGGGCCGCGCGCGGGACGGGGCGGTCGGGGACGGGCGGCGGTTGCGGCACAACCGTGGGGCGGGCCGGGCCGGGCCAACGGGACCTTTCGGTTTGCTTTGTTGTCCTGCTTTTAAAGCAAAGTCTATTTCTCTTCTTGGGGCCTCTTCTCTTGCAGAACAGTGCTTCTTGCCCAGAGAGGTTGTGGAGTCTGCCTCACTGGAAATATTCAAGAACCATCTGGATGCAATTCTGTGCGATGTGCTCTGGGATGTCCCTGCTTGAGCAGGGAGGTTGGACCAGACGACCCACGGTGGTCCCTTCCAACCTGACCTATTCTGTGATTCTTAAATCCCATTTGGTGCTGCTGGCGGGAAAGACAGAAGAGTTGCTCTCAAGTTGATGCGTTAGACAGTGTCTCTTCTGCGTGCCTGTTGAGATTTACAGGGGTAATATTACCACCAGACTGTAGTTGAAGCCAGAAACAAAAAGGTGTAAATATGTGTAAAACTGTGAGGGAATAGTAAAGTAATGGGGGAAAAAAAAATCTGAGAGGAAAGAGTAAATCCATCTCTTATGGGTTGCTGAGTGCAAGAATAGTTAATTGAAGGCTGATTTGGGTGTTGTGTTTTTTTTTCTGAAACATTCAAGAAGCTCTGAAGTTCAAGAAACAAGACAGTTATTGAGTTGAAGCAAAATCTTCCTGCGTGGACACATCATCTGACTTTGATTGGGCAGTTAGGAGGGAAAGAGGGAACTTACCTCATCAGTTTTCTCTTTTGTATTTTTTCATGCAGGTAACTCTCCCCTGGGCATCAAGATCGTTGAAGCACCAGTTGCAGAGGCAGACATGAAAAGAGCTGTATGAGGCTCCCAAGGTGACATACGGGATTGAAGATGTGTACTGCTGTGCCATTCTGAGTGAGGGCAGTGCTTAGGTGCAGCTTCACATAGGGGAGTCCTGTCTCATTTGTAGGTAGGCCTTGCAGCAATTCTTTTTTCCTGACAGCGCCTTCATTTGAATTGGCAACGCTTCACTATTTTAACAAGTTAGTGGGGGTTTTTACAGCCTTAACTGTAGGTGTTGCATAGCTATATTTGAATTTTAACTTAACCTCCTTAAGCGTCTTACCTCTCCCCAAAACCTATCCCTTAAAAATACACTCACCCTACATTTGTGTGAAATGTAGACACGGAATTCTCCTCACACCTTCTCCTATTCTGGAAATAAGAAAAAAAATAAAACATTCTTGGCCTTTACTTGTACATTTTGAATAATAAAATTTGACTTTCAAACAAAATTTTTTGAGTTTTGGGTTGGTTTTCTCTTTTTTTCACCTTGTCTCATTTGGTAATGATAATGCTGCTTAGGCCCTATCTGTGTAGGCTAGGAGAAAGATTGTACGCAATACCTTGAACACACTTTAAGAATGCCATTTGTAGTCACAACATGCATGTGTTAGTTCCTGCCTAGATTTAAGAAAATGGCTCCTGAGTTTTCAGATTTTTTTTTGTAACCTTGCAATATATGAGTATTAAAAATGCCAATGGCTGTTTTGTTTCTGCAATGAACACTGTGCAACAAGTCAATATTCCAGTTTTGTTTCCAGCAAATGTTTCTAGTTTCTTTTGTAGCTCACTTAGGTGGGAGTATAGCTAGAATCAATAGAAAGGTAAAATCCTAAATACAGTATGTCAAAAAAGTGTTAACCTGTTACAGGAAATTAAAAAAAATAGTAATTTCAATACTTAAAGTGGTACTATTGTGCTGTCCTAAGAAAGACTGTGTTTCTGCTGTAAGAGTATATGCTGTTGTGACAAAAATTTAAAGAGGATGGGTAATGATGGTGTATGACAGTTCTACCTGAGGTGGATTCATCAACTTTCTAATTAGCAAATATTCTAAAAAGCTGGTTTTTAATTGTGTATATGGTGACATGGTAAAACTTTTGTTTGTGACTCAATGGATGTAGCTTTTTCTTGTTACCTTGATTTATTGTTCTAATTAGAAAAAAGTGTAAGTATTTGATCATGGCTTCCATTGCCTCTAGCATCATAAAAAGAGGAGAAAATCACTATTTTTAGCATGTAAACTACCAGTTCATCAGAGAAAACATAGGGGTTTTGCAGAACTTTTGAGTATTTAAAGTGGAAATAAGTCATAGGCAATCCATAAGAAAGTAGCCCACAAAATTAAAGTGTAATACAGGAGCTGAATATTTTTAGGGTAAATGGTCTGGGTTACAAATTCTGTGGTACACATTTCAAGACTGTCACATTGCTGACAGGCTGATGACCTCAATTTTCTTTGCTTTACTCTGGCTCATAAATGATAATCAGTGTGATGTTAACTTACTTGATTCTTCAAAGCTGTGTTCAAACACAGGAAAATCTTCCCAAGATAGACAACTGTTTAGTTGTCTGTTTAGGTTTGAACTGTTTAGGTTTATTCTGCATGACTAAGTTTTTTACTAACAGAATGAAATGAAGTAAAAGTCCAAGCAACTTTTAATTCATGGTGGAGCATAGTTTTCTAGATACATAAGTAAGAGAATATGCTGATCTAAGTTTTGTTTTAGCTGTCTTAAATATTTGGATTGAATGACTCAGCAGTAGTATTTGGTTTTGCTGTTGGGTTTTTTGAAAAAGAGTGAAAGGGATTTGAGATTGAGAATTGTGCAATTGATTTTTTGTTTGCTACTATTTTTTGTTACTTATTTGAAGCTGGCTTTGAGTTATGAAGATTTCAATAACTATAGAGTTGTGGAAAGCATATTGTAGTTGAGGTACACTAACTATGAACACCAATAATTAATTATATTCCTACAAACCTGATGTATACTTATTGAGAAGAATGAACTTGGGTAACTAAGATGTAATTCTCTAACTAGACTTGAATCCTGGGAAGTTTGAAGAACACGATTAACTTCATGTACATTTTTAAAATTAATTAAAGTTGCTATCTGGGCATACGCCAAAGCAGATATATGGTGTTATATGGTACATATATATCTGGATGTCCAGGTTTTTAAACAACTGTAAATTAGCTGCCTATAGGTAGCCCTTCTTACTCCAAACAAACCTATTTTCTCTAGTTTCGTAATAATGTGTTAAAATCACATTGGTTTTATTGTTCTTGAATGTTAGATAAAGTGAAAATACTCAGGTGCCATGGGGTTATTAAGTATGCAACACAATGTTTTACATACTTAGTCCTCTTAACCTTTTTTTATCTTCTATATTTGGTTGAATTTCCTTTACTTTGAGGCTGAAAGTTTTGTACATATCTGAAATTTATGTGACTGAGTTCTTTCCTGGAGAATAAAAGCTTCAGAATATGCTTAAGTGTTTTCATAGGTAATACATTTGATTCAATAATTGCAGTTTCCTATTTCACTATTTCATATTGTGCTTGAAGCATGGATTCACTTACCTACGTTTTTATGCCATTGATAGGAGCATGATGCACTATGTATTTCACACAGAAATTACTGACTTTTCTTTTTCTGCAGGCACCTTGACAAAGAGGATAAACAGATTATAATCCATTTTGGCTTGAATATTAAAAAAGAATCTAAAGACTTGAATAAATCCAGTAATTTAAAAGCTTTCATAATGATTTACATGAACAGCTGTTAAACTCACTATTAGTAACGAATTACTTGGAGTGACTTAGAATTAAATGTAAATTCAGATATCAGCTGAGATCCACAACAGTTGCTAGAATTAAGCCTATAAGCCTTCAGAAAATGAAACCCCTCTCAGTGCTGGATGTCACCAAACATGAGCTTTTCACCTTAAGATTGTGAATTAGGTAAATTGTATTGTTTCAGTTCATGTTTTAATAGGTGCAAAATGGAAAACGACCATATATCTTAAAGCAATTAAATAGTACCATGACACTCCTGATCTAGGTCATGTTTTATTGATTACATAAGTTAAAAGGGAGTATATGCTCTTTTAATCAATCACATGTGTCTTCTCTCAGCCAAGCAAGCAGGCATAGGAGAGCCATCTGTTTTCTAGATTTTGGTATTGACCACCACTTACAAGTGTGTTAGTTACAAAGGCAAGGAAGTTAATGTGTTACACTTCAGCAGAATAAAGTGAAGATACACGTTTGTTATCTATAAATTTAGATGAGGCACTATAAAAAGGTTCTTAAGCAGCAATGGGAAGTGAAATTCTAGAAAAGCTAACCAAGCACACAAGAGAGAACAAGGGAGCAATGCTTCGATACTTTTAGATGTCATTTGCTGTATTTTTTGATGGGACTGTACAACAGAACAAAGTTTCTTAAGCTGGGAAAGGAAGCCTTAATATCATGCTTTAGAGCCATTTTTGCTTCTGTTAAAGTCAGTGAGAACCATTTACTCTCCTTTATGGGTTGTGACTTAGCTTGTTGACATACTTTTTGGTCTTCTAATAAAATATTGGCTGCACACAGGCAAACTGTTCAGGTGATTAGCAGCATCATTGTAATGAAAATCCTGAAGTGCTTAATGGCTGGGTCCTGCTTAGCCTTAAACTATCAGAAAGATTAGGACAGAAAAGACTGCATCCCCAGATAAGATAGGAAGTGTTGTATCCTCTTTTACTTTTCCTGTGATATGGGCTTGCTATGTAACTTTCATTGATTTATCTAGCTTCCCATTGTTGCAGGAACTTACAATATGTTATGAACTTGGTTTTCTTTCTTGTCTGCATGTGAATTTAGTTTTTTTTTTTTTCATTTGACTACAGTTTGATTGTTACAGATTATAGGAAATAACTTTGTACTGTCATGTGGAATGCACATTCTGTGAACCTTTCTGAGCAAGTCATCTATCACTTGGTTGCTGGCAGTAAAGGTGAAACTGAATGCAGTCACCCTTCCAGTGGGCCTTTTCAGTCATGGGTTCCTAAGCTCAACCTTTTCAAAGGCTGTGGTAATTAGATCTTCAGATTGAGAAGAGAGAGATGGAATTGTGATTCTTAGGGTCACAAGGTCTCTAAGCCACTGATCTGTAATGCTGTTCCAGGTTCAGGTTATATATGCATACTCCCTTACTTGGGATGCAACAAGCTGGGGAGTTGAATCTCCAGACCTCAGACATTCTGTCTTCTCTGTGGCTGTTTGCTTTTAAAAGTTTGTATCTAGGCAGAAGAGCTGAGTAGAAATAAATGAACTGGCTGATCCTCAGCCCAGAATGTCTGCGTGATCAGGGAAAACATGCTGACAGCCTGGGGAGTGCAGGGAGGCAGCTGGAGGCCAGCTATCAAACAGTACTGTGACCTTTCTTTCTTTGCAATATTTCTGGTGGTCTCTGCTTCTAGATCTATCTAGGCAGAAAAGCAATAGTACTGTGCTGGTACATATGAAGGAGCAACTCTGATCAGGAAGCAGAAATGGTGGAGAGAGGAGACGGGGCAATGCCAAGCAGTTTTATTAGACATCCAGGCTGTTCCTCACTATGGAAGCTGGGATTTTTCCTTGGCTGTCGGAGTTAGTGTACTTCCCAACCAGGTCATAATTCCATTTTTTGAATTCTGTTGCCCCAGAAGCTACTGCCCTGTTCTCCTCCTCCCATGTGCAGACACTCAAATGTACTGGTAGTACACCTCAGAAGATGCTCTGTGCACAGCCAAAGGCAAATAGGCTTTGTGACCACTGCCATGTAAGGCACTGATTTATTTTTGAGTGAGGAAATAATCCTTTCACTAAGCTGTCCACTTACTTTAAGTTCAGCTTATGTTTACCTACCTTAAGGAATTAGGTTCAGCATATTGTAACAAAACAGATGAGGAAATGATGTAGGTTTATTTATTTTAGACTTTCAATTGAAATGTTCTTAGTAGAAGACCGGTAACACACACTTGTTTTCATAAAACATTTATAAAACAAGGAACATCAGTTGTAAATACTGATACAGTTAGATAGTTAGATATTAGGGATACCTAGAAGAAAGCAATGAAGTCCCAGTGCTGTCAAGCTAATCAGGCCCTGACCTTTTTTCCTAAGACAGCTCACTTCACTTAATCAGGTAATCTCAAACATTTCACCTTGAGTTCTGTAAGGTGAATGATTCCTTACACTGGCTCTGCAGGTTTGAAAGATTCCTAGATTTCCATTTCATGTACTTACATATAGGTAAGACCTCAAGAGGTATTAAAGATCTAGATTAATTCTTTGCAATAGAATAGTATATGCTTAAAATATCTGCCCAGACATTATGCCTAAATTTTTCTGAATCTTTGAGTGAATTTTTTGCTCTGCTAGAATCTCCTGTGTTTTTCTGTGGATGGTATCTTTTCAGCTTTATACCGGCTAGCGCTTGTATTTCAATGCCTTAGAAAGCCTCGAGCAGCCCAGAGAGGCAGCACAGGCGATCTAGCACTTTAGTAGCTCTGAATCAGTACCTGTATCAGCTGCAGAGCAAACACCATCAGCAGAAGCAGAGGGAGAAATACAGCTCCCTGCCCGCTCAATTTCCTGCAGTTAGAAGCCTTAAAAAAGGAGAGAGACAACTACAGATGTTCACAGGAAAAGCTGAGCTGAGAGAGAGGGCGGAGCCTCCCCTCGACTATCCTTTATTCGGAGAAGGGGGAAGGGAGGACTGGGGCGGACCCGGGGTGAGCGGCCAGTCAGACACCGCTAAAGAGTTTGAGTTACATTTGGTTTTGCCCGCGCTTCGAACAAAGGAGCTCGGAGCACGTGGCAGGAGCAAGTGTCTTTGGGAGGGGGAGGGGAAGCTCAGAACAGGCAGCAACGTTTTTCCTCTGCTCTTTTATTTTACAAATTTCATTTATTTAACTTATTGTTATAAGTTATGCTTTGTGAAGCTTTTAGCATTGTGGTTGCTCTTCAGCATTTCAGGTTTTCCGTATCCTTAGAGAAGTCCAGCACTCAAGTACATTTATTGTAGCTGTGGGGTTTATAAGTGACAAATAGAAGGCCATTTTTTGCTATTAGACCTACGAAATGCTCACAGCTTGCTCAGTCGTTCAGCTCACCGTTCGGTGCCTTGGAAAGCCCTGAGCTGCCTAGAGAGACGGCACAGGCAATCCAGCGACTCGGTGGCTCCGAAAAGCGGCAAGTGATAGCTGCAAAGTTAATATCAAGAGCAGAAGCAAAGAGGTAGAAATATAGCTCTCGCTCTAAGATTTAATCCTGCCAGTAGATTGCTCTTGTCCCGAGACACACAATGCTGCAAGCAGAAGCTAGCAGCGCCAAAGAGGGCGGGCCCTTCTGGACTCTTTCTTTATTCGGGGCAAGGGAGAGGGGAAGGCAGGGGGCGGGCCGGGGTAAGTGGCCAATCGGACACTGCTCCGGAGGGTCAGTGCTTTTTTCAACTTTTACCCGCTGGGAGCAAAGGAGGTCTCCGAGCTCATGGCAGAGACAGGTCCAGGCCTGCCTGGGCAGGTCCCCGTGGTGAGGGCAGCCCCTTCAGGCAGGCAGCAACATTAGACTGCCTTCTTAGTCCCAGATAGACCAACACCTTCGAATTAACATAAGAGCTGAATTACCGTCTTTGCCATAGTTTGGTTTTTACTGCTGATTAGTCAGGTTGTTATCTGTGTTGTACCAAGCCAAAAGCTCAAAACTTTTGTTGCTATTTGTCCAATTTAAAATTTTCTATATGGTTCACTTCTATATTTAGTTTCACTAATTAAGAGGAATCAGTACCATACTTCACTGAAAGAGATCAGTGACAACATCTCTATCCCATTAAGAGCTTATTACCTCTTCATACAGTTCAAAATCTTTTTACGCATTTTTAAGTATGAAAAACTACTATCTTGCAAGCCTAATGAGGCAGATATCTGCAAGAGTCTGTGCTACAGAATGAATTGTTGTACCACTGTTTTAGAAATGTTGTATGTGTCCTTTAGACTAGTGACTGCTACAATCAAATGGGAATAAGTATTATATTAATGACCATGTTTGACAGCCTGGCTCCATAATCTGTTTTTCACTGACTCTGCCTTTTTTATGTTAATAATTATGCTCTCATCTGGAAAAATTAGACTAATGCAATTTTCCAAAAGCTATTAACAAGACTTTGAATATTAAGATGGCTATATGTCCTAATGAGCCATCCCAAAACTGAGCTTGTGTTGTGGTCATGAAATGAGGCATGGTTAGGGTGTATTGTGGAGTTGCAGAGCATGGAGGAAAGCCTGCAGGCTTCAGGGGGCATAGGGCTTCACTCAGTATGTGGCATTCTTGTCACCGAGTTTCTACCAGCATCATCTAGGGTGATGTTTGCACCAAAACTTTCTGAAGTGTGTGGAAATAAAGTAAAACCTTGCCTGATTTCAATTATTTTTAGTATTTGGATGATTGTTGATCGAAGAACCTGACAAAGTGTGGGGACCTGAATATCCATCTGCTTTTTCTTACTTCATCACATCCAGGAAATAAAACAAATTATGTTGTAGATCAAATGAATATTTTTCCCACCTGTTCAAACCCATCTTTCTTTAAAAATCCTGTTATGTTTATGACGTAGGTAGCTTAGACCAATATTATTTGATAGTCAGAAACTATAGTTATAGCGACTACACAACCTGAATCTTTATTCTTGCATGGCATAGCCAACACGCTTCCAGCTAAACTCCCATATGTAAGTCTTAACCAAAGTTAATCACAACCATGATTTAAAAAAACCCACCAAAACCTTTAGATAGTGTCATAGAGTTCCATGTATAAAAGCCTTTGGGACTTCTTCAGAACTGTTTAAAGTCCTCTGCAATCCACAGATTTCACAAGTTCATATAATGACTTTCTATCAAGATAACTACGTGACTACAGAATTTTCAGAGGGAAACTTGCCACTGGTTTTTGGACTAAGCTGAAGAATAAAGTTTAAGCATCTTTTTTACTGAAGATTTGTTAATGTTCTCTAGAATTCAATAACCCAATTTGTACAAAGTCCCTAGAACAGCAAAACTGTTATCTTTTAATTCTGGGTAAGTGTCTTTCAAAAATGTCCTTTGAAATTAGCCAAATTCCTTGGGTTTCACTATGATAAGAGAAGTTAACAGATACCCTTTTTTTCATTTTAGCTCTGTTACTGGTATGTTTCATGTGAATCTTAAGTAAAATACAAGTTTGTATTAGATTTATGTGGAAGCAGAAGCATTTATATGTGCACCAGCATCCAGGCAGGATAAGGCCACGGTGTATCATGTTTTGTTTTTACAAAGACACTGTACCATACCTTGTAGATGAACATTTAGTGGTATGGTAAAGTTGGATCCTAAACTTCTAAAGCTTTGGCAGAGAGGTTTTGATGAGCTGAAACAAAAGGTCTGCCTTGCTGCAGCTCTGCCTTACCACTAAATTCCAATAAACTGGGTCATGCATCCTTCTTCCTCCTTTTCATCCCAGACTGAAATTGGTAATTTCCTTTACCAATTCAATGAATTGAACTCTTATACGTATGAACATTCATAAATAAATAGGTAGATACGGACTCCCATTTGGGACCATAAGTCCAAAATACCTTAAAAAGTAATGTTTCTAACATATTACGAAGGAAAAAATATGGACTCTCTGTTCGTGTCCATGTGGAAAAAGAAACCCAAACCACAAAAACACCTGTTGGTCAAAATGGATAATATAATCCATTAAGTAGCATAAATCATTGGAGAATACATTACTGGGTAACGTAGTACCCTATTGGCCATAGCTAAATGCAGCCTCCCTGTTGACATTTCAACTTTTCAGTCCTGCTTAAGCTTTGAAGTCAGCAAGTAATTGTCACTTTAGCACTCCTTAGTGATTTTTAATCAAACATGGAAAAGAAACCTAAACAAACCAACCCCCTCTATTCAGTCTTCATTCAGTACTCAAATTTGGATATGAGAGGGAGAGGATGTTTACTTTTTCACTCATTAATGCATTGTAATTTTTTGCATACTGTTATAGTTAGAATGAATAGATCTTTATACACTGCATTTTGGTTTTTCATATCAAATGCCTTGAATTGTCATGCTAATTAGCACAGATGAGCCTGCTTTTCATTCTTTTTATCTATATTTTGTCATACATATCCTTGTTTCATCACTACTTTCTTCTAATTTACATAATCACAGGGTTTTGAATTAAAGTTGCTTAATAATAATTTGTTTAAATAAAATTTACTGTAAGTAAATAGTTATTATTATGCATTTAAGAGTTGCAGTGTATGTACACAAGAAATGGTGTTTTGCCAGTGAGTGTTGCTTCTCATCTGTTGTATCTCTAGCACTGCTTTTTTTGTCCATATACAGGGTTTTTTAAAGTATCTTCTAAAATATTATTAATCAAAAAATATCATTAATGAAAGACATTAAAAAGTAACTGGCTATTTATTTTAGAGAGATAGACAAGGTTTTTTTTAATTGTCTTTATATTCACTTTTTAATGCTTTGAACAAATGCAAGACAATGCAGGGTTTTCAAAGGCTTAAGGCAGGGCTAGCGTTTCCTGTCTGTATTTGAGACAGAGAAAAGGTTGGTAATTTAAAATTCTTTCCAAGTTGTTAAAGTAGAGTGTTATTTTAAAATGGAGGAAAAATGCAGGAGAAAGCTCAGGACAAGCTGTAATGATTTCCTGAACCACCGAAAAATGTATTTTAAACTTTGCATTTAGACAGCTGTTCAAAAATCTTGGTTCAATTTGATTTCTTGGAGTCATTGTGAGCTTCCAGGTTTTGCCTGGAAGAAAAGTAAAATTTCATACTTAAGTTGTAAGGCTTGGATTCTGTTAAGTTTCATCAGCAGTGATTGTCACACATATTTGGACATCCATCTTTCTCTTCCTGGTCAAATTTCCCGTGTGAAATACATAAATTGGGGTGAGGAGGACAATAGCCAAGAAGGAAGGTAGTATGTCAACTAGCTAGGACTTTTTGAAGTTTAGTGAATGATTTTTCATGTTAGGATCCTTGGGCTTTCAGGGAGCAGTCATTTTCTGGGAGCACATATAGGTTCTAAGACAATGCATATTAAACAAACTAGAATGGGCTATAGTGTATGGTATTTATAAAAAGATAATCTCTAAATATTCTATGCCTCCAATGGAAAAGTTTGAAAAAACACTGATCTGAAATTATACTTTAAAAGGTGTTTCAGTGCAGTTTGTCCAAAGTTGCTATGTAGATATCCTGCAGGAATGCTTCCCATGTGTACAGAAGGCAGAAATGTACCTGAGATTCTGGCACAGCCTTTGTTTTCCAAACATATAGTGCTAATTCACAAAAAAGTCTAACGGGAGGTCTTCAGTAACAAGCTAAAACAAGCACCTTGGTTAGGCTTATGGATATATATATATATCCATTATGAGAACATGCTGAGATTGTTTTGTACTAGTGAAGCAGAGTCTTACCAAGAAATCCTGTCAGTCTTGTGTGAGTTATATTTTTCAGTGTTATCCTTCTTCCTCTCCACCCTTCTGTTTCAGTTTACATGACTGGACTTTGTACCCATATTCTGATAAGTCCACAGCCATCTTGTTTGAAAACAAGAGGCAAAAGCTGAAACAATTCCATTCTGCAAGGTAAAGCACCCTTTCTGCCCCAAAGTCTGTCATTTATATATAGTTTAATTGTAAATATTGGGGTAATGTGTAGTTGGAGTTCATATTCTTTCACAGCTCAAAGAAATTCTTCATGGCAGGAAGTTAGCAATTACGAGAAATAATAACATATTTAGTGTTGTCTTTTCTGCATTAACTTAATACAGTGCGTTTTTTAGAATGAAAAAGATTGCTTAAACCATATACTCATGTCTATAAGATACTATCAACTATAGTGGCAAATTATTTTGTAACAGAATGCACTTTCTCACGTATTGCAATGGAGTAGAACATTCCCTATCTTGAACAGATTAAAAATAGCATAAGAATTACTTGAATTGTGAAAGCATTTTGAAGAAAATAGAAAGCAGGGTCTTTATGAACTAGAAGATTTTCCAGCTGTGCCACAGAAGTTTTTTTCTTAGCACTTAATCTCTGGTTGTTTAAAAAGTAATGTTAAAAGTGTATGTAATTTTGATTATGGAGTCTGTTTCAAAGATCAGATGGAAATGAATTGTTAAATTGTTTTGGAGGGGGGTAGGTTCTGATATAAGCTTGTAGTTTTGAAGTGACTCTGGTTCATGTGCAGTGTATGTAATCTGACAAAGTCCAGTTCAAAGGTGGAAGCCTGCAAGACCTGACTGTAACTTTTAAAGGGATAGTAAATAAGTCTAATATTTTCCTTTGTAACCTCATTCCCATTCAGTTTGCAAACTGGGGGTAAACACAGCTACTGAGGGGACTGTATCTGCAAGAGGAAACACTGGGATGGAGGAGAATGGCAAGGAGTAATAGAGAAAGGGAAATGGTAAGGAAAAAATCATAACTTCTGGATAGGTTGTATCTGCCAGGCTTAAACGATAAAAACTGCATTTGAGCAACCATACTGAGACAAGAAGGAGGAAGATGAAAGAGGAGAAGCCTATATAACCAAAACAAGTGGTGGAACAGAATCAGACCATACATATTGCTTGCTATGCAATTTTGTAATGACTCATTAATAATATGTATTCCACACATCCTGTTTTCTCACAAACATGTATTTTGCTTTTGCCCTTAGGATGCTCTGTAGGTGGATTTTAGTACGATCTTTGCTAAAGCCCCGTCAGACCAACAGCTGAGGCTGCGCTGACACAGGGAGAGCCCCAGTCACCAATAGGGAGCACTGTGTACTGCTGGCCCGTGGGAGCCTGTGTTGAGGGAAGTCTTGGAGGAGGCAGGCAGCGAGGCACAGCAGCACTGAGAGCAGTGACTAGTACTAGAGAGGCAGTGACAATAGCAGCACCTGGGCAAGCAGATTTGGAGGAGTTGAGCCACTGCATTCATAAGGTATTCAGCCTCAGTTTACATCGATGGCACATTGATAGGAGATTCTTGCGTAAGAAGGGATTTGAAATAGGGTAGGGCATGGTTTAGAAAGATTAGGCTTGCAGAAGAGTTTGATTGTATGTCTTGATTGTATGAGCGGAAGGCTGTGGATGAGGAGGAATGAAAAAAAATTAGGTGAGAAGTTTAATGGAGAGTAGGACTACAGGACAATTGAGATTGCTTTTTAAGAAGTGCTTAACAAGAATTGTGCCTATGGCACTCTGGGCTGTGAAGACACAAGTTTGAACAGCTTCAGGTATGCAGTGAAACTGATTTTGGATTTTTTTTGCATCCTGAACAAATGTTTCAAATTTGGTGCAAAAACGGCCTCTTCTTTTTGTCTACCATGCTAAAGAATCAGTTGATCAGCCAAAGTCATAAGGAAATCTAAGGGTACAGAGCTCAGATCTGTTTTTCTCTGGTATTGTTTATATTCTGCACTGCTGACAGAACTGACTATTATGATGAAGAAAATTAGAAGCTCTTACAATTAGTCACTTACAAGAGAGTAACTCTTAGCATCACATCTCCCATCTCCAGATCCTATATTATTATAATAGACGACTGGGTATGTTGTCTAGTATAGCAGTTGTCTAATAATAGCAGTAAACTGTTGTCCTGAAAAAATGCATTTTGACAGAAGAATTGATATGTTCTTTCTCACTGATGAACAGAATCCATCCTTTAAAAACATAAGGTTGTGTTGTACCTAAAGGCACAAAGCAAAGGAAAACATCCTTTCCTAAAAACTTATTTAAAAACATTCTCATACAATTGGAAAATCATATTATTTGCTTCAGAAATACTGGCAGCATGCTCCAGTCCAAGCCAAAAGATAATGAGACCCCTGGAGCTATTACTGAGAAACTTTCAAATGTTAAATGGAAGCTAATGCTGGTGTACCACAAGAAAAGGTGTGCCATAAGAAAATAGAAAAATGCTCAATACTTTCTAGATTTATTTATTATCTTAAAATGTCATGCAAAATAAGGTGAAAATGAAATTAACTGCTATAGTTTTGAGCTAATTATAATTTTCATGTTGTCATGTTGGGATTTTGCCTCAGCACCTATGTGCAAAAAAAAATGCGATTCTGTTTTAACAACAAGAATTAGCAAGTTTCATAGAGTTCCTATTAAAGCAAGGAGTAAAGAACTAGAGAAAAAGAAGGGAAGGAAGGAAGGAAGGAAGGGAAGTAGCAAGAGTTTTCTACTTACACAGGGCAGAACAAACCTGGATACCTCTGGCTTACATTGCTGTTTTTCCTATATTGTTGTAATACAATATATGCATTTCTACACTGTTTGTTCAGGTATTTTTATTTTCTATCTGTCTCTAAGGATCCACTTAACCTCTTCTTGTACTGTAGACATATATTTTTAGTCTTAAAATTATTTGCTGTTTCAGGTATCCTTCATTTTAAGATATTCATTTTAATTTTTACCTAATCCTATGATGTTTAAAGTCTATCCCTCAAATATTTTTCCAAGGTAAGTATAGTCACAATTTTTTTTTATTGATGGGAAAGTCGATTATTCTTTTGTAGGATTATTGAAATTAGTAAATGATCAAATCTTTGGAATTAGGATACAGATTTGGTTAATGTATATGTCTTGTTTTGTAAATGTCTTTGCCCTTTGTCTGGCACACTTTTTAGCAGACTCTGATCTGTGTAGTTTCCAATCAAGCTGCTATATAGCCACTGTGCAGCTCCTCATCCTTCTTTTCCTAATTGTATAAATGTTCTTTCTAGGGTAAGCATTTTCCTGGTTTGGAAGACCTACTAATTTCATGATCCTTACATATTGTTTTCAATTTTGTTTTGCAATGATTGTATTTTATTTTTAAGCTTTGTTTCATACTTTTGTTGTTTAGTGAATAATGTTACTGGAGTATCTCTTCATTAAACGTGGCTAGAAAATTATTTACCATCTTACTTCCTCCTGTCCCCCCCTCACTCCCCCTTTTCTGAAGCTCTTTTTTCATTATGTTATTTGTGGGGGAAAATAGAAATGCTGAATTGATAAAGCTATTATCTTTGTTTTAATTTTGCATTAGATCCTAAGAATTGAGTAGTTTGGGAGTTAATCTTTTAACTCAAGTCAAAATAATGCAGTAAAAATATCTCCCAGCCCAAAAGAACAAAATAGTGGTTTGTTTTCACCTTGTAAATGCCAAAAAGGCTATTTTTAATGTTTAAAAGTAAGGGAGAACAATGTCATTTTTAAATTGCCTAATTTAAAAAAGGAAAAACGTTTTTTGGTTTGAAACCACTTTTTTTTTTCCTTCTAGAAAGAATTTTGTCAAAAAATTCCAGACAATTTCATTCATAACTATTTGCAGAATGAGGATGCCATTCCATGAATATTAGTTGTAGGACAAAAGTAACATCAACCAGTTTTTCCAGTTTTAGAAACTGTAAGGAAGGAGCTTGGTCTTTAATAAGCCACTACTTGTTTATTTTTAATGTCTCTTACCCATGCAAATTAAGAGGAAGGAGAAGCTGTTTTTGTATCTCCTGTGGGCCTCTTGCTTATAGCAGCAACACCATAAGTCAGTTGGTGTCGAGTTATTTTTTGCTTAAGCTTTGCCATTTCTCTCCCTGGTAAAAGTTCACTTTTAGAATCTAGATGGATTCAATAACAGCAAAGAAATTTTTGGCTACTGGTAACCAATGAAAGTAATTTGTCATTGGATCCATTTATTCCTTTTCATTTGAAATGTGGTGGGTTGGCCCTGGCTAACAGCCAAGAGCTCACACAGCTGCTCGCTCACTTCCTTCCTTCCCCAGGGATATGGGGAAAAATTAGTAGGAATGCGAGAGAAAACTGGTGGTGAAATAAAGACAGGAAAATCACTGTCATAGGAGAAACCACTTGGGGAATACAACTTAATTTATTGATCGGTATCATAAATATTTAATTGGTTGGAGTATTGGGAAACAAAACAAAACAAAAAAAGGGACAAATATTTAATCTTGCAGGAAAAACAGTTTTCCTCCCACTTTCCCAGGTTCAGCTTCCTCTCTTTCACTTTCCTAGTCTCCATACCTTTACTCCAGACATCTCCTCCTGCTGTGTTACTGCTGCAGGTTGTGCACAGTCCCTTCAGGGAGGCACTGGGTGGCACACAAGGCTGAAGTCACTGCTTGGCTGTTTCCCTCTGCCACTCCTTGTTGCTCCACAGACCACAGTACCTTTAGGCACATTCCTGATCCAGTGTGGGACACTTCTTACTGCTCTGGCCTTTTTGTTGTTTCCTCCTCTTCCTCCTCTCCCTCTGCTCCTCACAGCCCTTCTCGCTCTGTTCCTCCCCCCCTCCCAGTATTTTTGCGCTTTCTTAAATACATTTCCCTGAAGTGCCACCAGCTTGGCTGATGGGCTCAGCTGTGACCTGCAGTGGGTCCATTGCAGAGCTGGTGGGTACTGACCGTGTTCAGCACAGAGCAGCCCCTGGTCTGTTCTCACAGAGGCATCCCCTGGAGTGCCCTTCTGCTGCCAAAACAACCTACCTGTTTTCCTACCTCTTATGTGACAGGACAAACATGTGCATCACGGTTCCATGCTTAGAATGAATGAATGTCCCATGGTGTGATGGGGGTCAGGAGAACATGTAGGATGCTTATACATGTGAGTGGTGTCATGACCAAAATGTTCGCTATCCACGTGAATTGCTGAACAGTGCCCATGGACAGTAACAGACTTCTTCTTATTTATCAGGAACTGAAGTGATTTTTCTTCTGTGACAAGGACCTCGTGAGGGAAAGTAACATGATCTAGTGATCACTGGGCAGTGACAGGCTGTTTTGGTTGCCTTGTGTGTGTAGCTCATAGGAAAGTAGGCAGGGAGTAGACAGGCTGAGCTTACAGTCTGTTGACTGGTCACATCTGACAAGAGCTTCCTTGATACATCATCCAGCTTGAATAAATTCTGTTCTTTCAGAACTATGTCAAAATAAAGTTTATTTTTCCAATCAGACTTGTGATGGTAGCCTAAACATATATTGGCTATAGCTGACTTCAATTAGAGAATTACCAGCATTCCTATAAAATAATCATTGCTGTTGGATGGATCATTCTTGTCTCTTTTGTTTCAGAGTAATGAAAGAATAAAATATTTAAGATGGAATATTCTTCATATTGCTGGAAAGGAAAAGTACTTAAAAGCGTCCCTTGGAGAAAAATTTTGCTACTAATACTCATGAGGACTTGTCCCTAGTTCTTAGATTTGTAGTAGGAATTACTACTCACAGACTAAGAAACTGTTACACCACTAAGGTTGGTAGAGCACATCATACTAATTGAAAAATATCATGTTTGTTTATTACAAAAAGGGGATTTTTTTTCATATTTCATGCTGAGAGCATACAGACAACCCATCATCAGGGTGGAATTTTTTTCATGTAACTATTCCTTTTGTATAAATCTAGTCTAAACTAGCTGTTAAGACTTTCTAGTCTGTGGAAAAAAGGTCTTGAGCATCCCTTCCACCATTTTATTATACCAGTCTTAAGAAGAAGCTCTTAAGGTGCCTGTATCTTCCTCTTAATTAAAAAGAAAGCTTAGATAATTAGCTCAGACTAAATGCCCAACTTAAAGATTAATACATTCACATGGATTGGTTTGCACCATGAGTGCCTATTTGCTATGGGCCATAGAGGTACTTAAATTCTACATGGGCTAAATCAGTATTGGTTGAATTCAGCCTTTTCTTAATTTTTCTATCTGGTACAATCAGCAGTATTGAGAGTTCTTATATGTTATCATAATGAAAGTATAAATAACAATAGAACTGGTATAAAAATAATAACACTTTAAGAACAAACTAATTCAAATGCATTTTTTCTTTAAATGAATAATCATTTTGGAAATAGCATAACATGCTGGGTCATTTTATTGATGTGTTCCTTGCTAGCTTTGTGTAGCAAAGAAAAATTAACTGGCCATTTCCCTGAAATTTTCTCTGGTAAACCACTCTGTCTAAAAAGGTGATGATGGGTAGAGGAATATGGTGTTATAAAATCCAAAGCTTTGATCTTGACAGACTCCAGAGGATTCCATTAAGTAACTCAGGGGAAGAGAGGTGGGTTCTGGTTGGGGTTGAGTTGTTAGGGGTTTTTTTCTGTTAGGTTTCATGTTTTCCCCTCATAGGCTTTCAAAGGCTACCATTTCAGTGAAAAGGGTTTAGAAACTGCTTTCAAATTGAAGGAAAGTAAAATTCAGTGTTAAGTGGTTGGTTATTTGTGTTACTGTCCCTTCAGCGACTTACAGCAGAACTTAAATACCAACCTTCAGACCTGCGCACTCTCCTTGTGAAAGCAGTGCATTGGTGGAGTTGAGTCTTTTACTCCAATATTACTTGTAATTAGAACTTTTATTTAAGGATTTTTTAAAACACTTCAATGAATATGAATGGAAACTCGAAGGAGACTAGTTTGGCTGTAGTTAGGCAAAGGTGAAGAGTTTGTAACCAGTCAGTGAGATGAAGCTGTGGTTTCTATGTTGTCCAGTTGATATGGATGTAGCCAAACTGTTAATTCCATGTGTAAGAGTCACAGTCTTGCAGAAATCCACAGTCCTTATCTGCTTGCATAACACTAAAGTGCAAAATTTTAGGCACATAAGTCCTTCCTCGTGTCCATTTGACACTGTTGAAAAAGGCAGTGTCAAAAATAGTAATTTCAGTCAACATCTGCGTATATTAAAAAAACCCTGATTCAACATCTTTCAAAACTATTAAGTAAGCTAAATATCACGGATGAGTTTAGCTAAGCCCTCAAAGAATATAAAAAAGATTTCTTTTGATTGTTTTGAGTACTTACATCTGGTCTCCAGGAAGTGAAATGACATAGTCACAGTAGTTAGTTACTCATTATTAGCTTTTTTTTTTTTTTTTTTGAAAAGATTTTTCTTTCTGAGGATGGTACATAACTGGCAAATAAGATGGCTACCTGTTTTATCTCCAGGATCTCTCTTATGTTGCTGATCAGAGCCCATAATCAAAATAAACTTTTTAGTGAGCATTTGGCTAATGGGGAATATTGTGAAACAGTAGCGGTGTAAAAAATGTATGTGCTCTACTATGTGTATCTAATTATACAGGATTTTTATTACAAAAAAAATAATGACATTGTATCACAAAAGATTATATTTTATTCCATTCAGGTTATAATTTGCTACCAGAAATAATGTCTATTATTTATTCATACTGCTGTTAAGTTCTGTAACTTAGTTGAGACAAAAGTAGAAAATTCTTGAGAGACCATTTTAAAAAGATACCTAAGGTAAACTTAGGTCTGATAGGGGCTCTGTGGCTTCATCTCTATTTAATTCAGATCCAATAATTAATTGCACTTAAGAAACATGATTGTTCGTTCTAATGTTTTTCAGTTTGCATCAAGTGAAATTTCTGTCTTTCAATGAGACAACTTTTAATTAGTTAAATACAGATTTTCATATATGTATATAGTTAAGATGCATACTGACATATAAGGAAAAATTTCAGAAGAGCAGTTATATGACATCAAAGATTCAGCAGATATTACCAACTTGTAAGAGAGGAATTAATTGAGAGATTTTAGAAAATCTTAAACTGATACCAGCAAATTATCAATTGTACATAATTTCACTTTTCCCTTTCTTAAAATTTAAAAGCTTACTCTTTTTTTTGTTTCTCACTAAGCTGAAGAATTTCCTTGTTTCAGAATCTTATGGAGGGCAGGGTTGTCTCTAGTTTGTTTATACTGTGATTTTTTATGACTCTTAGAGAAATTTTTTGAGTTTTAGCATTCAGTAAAGCAAGGTAATTTTTTTCTTTTTTTTTTGCATACTGCTTAAGGATAGCACATTTTTTAATGAGATCGGTATTTTTAAATGTTGCTTATTTCATCAGAAATACTATACCTGCAAGGGTAAAGTATATTAAGCATTTTCTCAAAGGGTTCTTTTACATTAAAAGAGTAGTTTACAGATGAATTGCTTAATCAGTTAATAAAAATGCTGAGATGATTCAGTTGAGAAGAGATGTTTGAAAGACTTTCATATAATTGTGTTGGAGAATGGTTAGAGGATCAGGGACATGGATTATTGATAAAGGGTACAAATCAATAAAAGAACTGTACAAGCACAGGCCTGCAAGCAAAGGCCTGCATGAGAAAAAGCCTCCATGAGAAAATGCCTGTGTGAGAAACAGGCCTGAGAACCAAAAGGGAGTTTTAAGGAGGTACAGTCCTGTGCTGATAAAATGTACTGACCATGAGAAGGGAGGAAGATCTTTGATCTCTCAAGTCAAAACATAAATAATAGAAGCTTGCCAAATGTAGTCTTTTATCTAACCCAATTATGTAGAAGTAAGAATGTGCTTTTGTAAGCTTAAACCAATCAAGAACTGACAAGCATATATAGATACTATGTAAGTGCCTCTGTATTGCTAATAAACGAAGCTTGCTTTATCAATCACATTGATTGTCTGCATGGTTTCCCCCGCCGAAGTCAGCATAATTGTTCTTGTAAAAATGCATGTGTCTGTAGTAGTCGGATAAGGATTATCCAGCACACAGCTGGATAAAAACATCATGTGGTGGTTGAGCAACTGGCCTGTGGGTCAGGTGCAAAGGGTTACAGTGTATGGGGTGACATCAGACTGGCAACCTGTCACTAGTGGGGTTCCACAGGGCTCCATCTTATGCCCAGTGCTCTTCAACATCTTCATAAACAATGCAGGACTGGAAAGTATACTAAGTAAGCTTGCCAATGGTGCTAAATTGGGAGGAGCTGTTCACTCTCTCGAAGGCAGAGAAGCCCTGCAGAGAGACCTCAAGAAATTAGAGGGCTGGCTCTATCACCAACCATATTAAGTTCAACAAGGGCAGGTGCTGGATTCTGCACCTGAGATGAGGTAACCCTGGATGTACAGACTGGGGAATGAGAGGTTGGAAAGCAGTGCCAGGAAAGGGACTTGGAGGTCCTGGTCAATGGCAAGTTGAACACGAGTCAGCAGTGCCCTGGCAGCCAGGAGGGCCAACCCTGTCCTGGGGAGCATCAGGCACAGCAGCACCAGCCGGGCAAGCAAGGGGATTGTCCCACTCTGCTCTGCACTGGGGTGGCTTCACCTCGAGTGCTGAGAGCAGTTTTGGGTGCCACAATATAAGGAAGACATTAAACTACTAGAAAGTGTCCAAAGGAGGGCAACAAAGATGGTGAAGGGCCTTGAGGGGAAGCCGTGTGAGGAGCAGCTGAGCTCATTTGGTCTGTTCAGCCTGGAGGAGACTGAGGGGAGGCCTCACTGCAGTTAAAACTTCCTCGCGAGGGGAAGCAGAGGGGCAGGCACTGATCCCTTCTCTGTGGTGGCCAGTGACAGGACCTGTGGGAACGGCCTGAAATTGTATCAGGGGAGGTTTAGGTTGGATATTAGAAAAGGTTCTTTACCCAGAGGGTGGTTGGGCACTGGAACAGGCTCCCAAAGAAGTGGTCACAGCACCAAGTCTGACAGAGTTCAGCAAGTGTTTAGACAATGCTCTTGGGCACATGGTGTGACTCTTGGGGATGGTCCTGTGCAGGGCCAGGAGTTGGACTTTGATGATGCTTGTAGGTTGCCAACTTAGGATATTCTATGATTCTATGACAACCATATCTTGAGTCAGTTATCCGGACGAAAAAAAAAAAACCAAAACTCTGACCAGCATTTTTTAATGAAGAAAATTAAAACTTAAAAGAAGTGTTTGGTAAATCCATGTGAAATATCAAGAAATAGTGGATTGTGTCTGTTTGGGGCTTTTCTTTCATTCATTTGTTCTTGCATATTTATTCTGTGGGGTTTTTTAATGCTAATAGAAAATATGTATTAGAATCCCAAAATTACAATTTGGAGATACGTAGAAAAAGTAGGAAGTGTATATGCCCCCACATACATGTGTATGTACATATCGACGTCTGTGTGTGTATTTATGCATTTCTATATGTTTCTATACAGTGATTATTGTAGGTTCAAATAGGATATGTGAAATACAAATTCTTACATGGCTATTGTTGAAGGAGATTAAGCACCTCTTGAATCTAATCAACTTAGCAGCCACCTTAGAAAGGAAGAAGTTACTTTTAGTTGTATTATATCATGGGGAAAGTGAAGCAGAGGTTACAACTTGCACTTACGTGCCCTACATGCAAAAAAAAAGGAAAAATGTTGCCACATGAACATGAAACACAAGCCTTCAAAGCTGACACCTACTGAAGGAACATCTAAAGAGTGTTACGGAAGTAAAAAAATTAAATCAAATTGGTTCAATGCAAAAAACCAAACCAAAACACAGTTAATTGATTCAAAACAGACTATAACAAATCCATGAAGGTTAAAAGAGCCATAGAGAGATATTCATTACAATGTTCTCCTCTCCAAAATTCCTTTAATGCTGGCTGCCAAAAGCTAGAAGGATGTGCTAGTAAAAGAATTTTTTTGCCAAGTTTTTTACAATCTTTCCTTAAGCATTTGAATTGGCTCTGGACAGAGAGGAAACATTAGTTAGCTGGAAGCTTCATCTGATTTGGTGTTATCATTTTCATGTTAGGTCTACACATGCTTGTGTTTTCACCAGGAGAAAACCTGGTGTAGTACAGACAGCCCTCAGCATTCTCAGAGCTTCATTCTGCTCACGTCCTTTGCTTATAGCTCCTTTGAATTTCTTTGCTGTTGTCTGTTCCACTCAATTTCATCCATCTGATCTTTCTTGCTTTCTATGCACATCCTTTCAAGACACATGAAAATCTGCTGCAGAAAGAGTACACCAGAGAAATCATAGTTGTTTGGATTATTTTTTTTCCTGTTTCCTTGTTGATTTCACTTCAGGGACATGATATCAGGTGAAGGCAAATAGCTCAATGTGTGAGAGTATCTACAGATACTACATCAGAGTGAAGTATCCAGCAGTATTGTATCAGACAACCTTCAATAATGCTACATCTGGCTGATTTACAAAATGAGAAATGGAGGTAATAAATGAGGCTACCTTCTGCACTCCTTGTAAGCATCCATGCAACTCTCTACATAATGTCACCAACATATAATGTCTTCTTTTTCAAAATGCCCATTGCCATTGGCCTTTGAGACCTTTGCAGCCTAAACAGTGGAGTAGAAACATAAGATCTAGCAGCAGGTTGTTCTTGTCCTCTTGGGTCAATTTGAGTGTTAATTGTTCTCTTGGAATGCATGGGAAGCAAATCATGTGTGTTTATCCTTTCAGGGAAGAAAGGTAAATCTGCACCATGGTAGGGACTACACAGCTTCATTAGTATGGTTATTTGATGAAGGATGAGTTAGATGCATCCTATACAGAAATACGTTTATGGTTTTAGTCTTACTGTTTGTGTATTTATTTTCCATGTCTGAAATGAAGTATATTGCTTCCCATGGGATAAACAAGATAATGATATACTGCAGTGATAACACTGGGGTCTTCACATGCTGCTGGCTGAAGTCTAAGCCAGAACTATTGTCACCAAAGTGTTTATAAAGTGTACCTTAAGCAGTAAAAAATAGCTGATATACTTACTAGTGTTTTATCTGTATGTGAGCAGGCACTAAGAGAGTTAGAGTCCTCTCTGAACCTATACTTTCTGACAGAATAGCAATAATGAATTTGGGAATCAGAAGTCCCAGTCTGTGTTTGTTGATCCCTACTCTTTTGATCTCTTCTCACTTATGTTAGTCCCAAATCTTATCTTCCCAGGTTCTTTCCAATCAGTTCTCTTCATTGACCTTAATCATAACTCCTCAGCACTTTCCTCCCAGACATTCCCAGTTCTCTCTCACCTCTGTTCCTCAGTTTTGTTTTCCTATTCACTGTCATCCCTTCCAGTTTCTTTATTCCTCTATTTCTCCTCATTTCTGCCTGCAATTCTCATTCCAGCTGGTTCTCAACTTCCAGTCTTGCTATTAAAGTCAGAGTAAACTCTTCTACTTCTGCCTATTTTGTCTTCTCTATAAATACCTTTACCCACCTCACTGATTTGTGAATGTCTCCCTTGATGTCTAGTCTCTTTGTACCTGCTCTTTCAGTTTTGACTTCTTTATCTTCTCTCCAGTTACTTTTATCTACCATAACTCATTGATTGACAAGATTTTTCTTTCTTGACCTGCTATCCCCATTCTCTCTGGAAATTTTTGTCTCTATCTCCTTCTTCTACTCTTTCATTTACAAATTTCTGCATTTCTGTTTTCTTCCACTTTACTTCTTGTCCCAGAATAATGCAGCTTGCAGGTGTGACTGATGTTTTGCCTGCATTTGGAAAAGGCTGTCTGCATCCAGAAAAGACTGGAGTCTTACTAGAGAAAAAAGATAATCTCTCTTCTTTTTGATGTGTATGCCTGGCACAGTCCATTACAGCCTGAAGGCACTCAGTTTCAGCCAGGGCATGGTCAGTGCAGTTTAAAACAGAGATATGACAAGTTCTGATTTAGGTAAAATAGCATTCATAGCATGTACATCTGCAAATACTCTGCTTTTACCATAAAAGCACATAATAGTATGTTGTGTTGTGTGGAATACATCCTTCTTCCTGTTTAAGGTTCAATATGGCATGAGCATTGTTTGTAGAACATTGTGATATTATATCAAATATTTTTAATTGATTTTGCTATAGACCCTGATATTTAGAATGTTTGTGAAGAGCCTTTTCTTAAAAATTGCTTAAAATAATTTCATAGTGCATCTCTTCACCCTCTTTTCCATAATATTTATTCCTTTCCAGAAACTTCTGTTGGATTTTTTTTCCCCATTGTTGAAGAGAAATTCAGTCATTTACTTCATTATTGGAATTGATTAACTTACTTTTTCTGCAGTGAGCCTTGGAGATTTTGCTCCTAAATGATTTCAGATTCTGTGTTCCTGAAATCACATTTGTAGCCAGAAAAAAACAAAAAACAAACAAAAAAAGAACAAGCAAAAAAAACCCCACACTCAAAAAACAAACAATGCAAAAAAAAGCAAAACAAAACAAAAAAAAAAAAAACAAAAAAAAAACCCCAAAACAAACCAACAAAAAATACCCAATACCCAAGCACTGTTAACTCTTATGATTTATTGAGGTATAGTGTATGTGTGTATGCAAAATTGCCACTGAGGTTGTACCTAGTTCTTTATTTCTCTTTATTTAGAGGCTTCATCTGTGTAAAGGAGTAGAAGGAAAAATTAGCCATATACTAAAAAATGCATTTTTGTTTTTAAAAAGTATGAGAGAGAAAATGTTTTTAAAAACTCTCAAGAAAAAAGCCAACTGAAAGTATGCAATATTTCTTTTTTCCTTTTACTATGCAAAGTGTAATAATAAGAATAAATTAGAGTAACAGTCTATTTATCATATTTTCCACCTGTTCTTACACACCAGGAAGAAGATGGCACTCCTTTTACTTTTAATAATTTGCCAGTGTACCATAAACAGTGTCAAAACACACAGTCTTTCAAAGCCCAATATCATATTACTGATGGCTGATGATCTTGGTATTGGAGACCTGGGATGTTATGGGAACAGAACCTTAAGGTAGGATGATAATTTGGCAGAGTCATAGCTTTATATTTAGTTTTCAATGGATTTGTAAAATTAAAAATGCCAGGATGTTCAGAGGTTTGATTATTTTTTTCTGAGTAACCAAAGTTAATAAATTTTCCAGAGATTAGAGTATTCAATCTTTATTTTCTTTTTTTGACCAAAGACTTAGCTAATGCATTTATCCTGCTGAAAAGCTGCATTATAAACAGAGGATTGAGCAACCAACCAAATAAGGATAGCTCTAGAGAACTAAAATATAATCAACAATTTTCTTCTAAAATATACATAACACAAGTACTATGAATTAAACATATTTTGAAGCACTCATGATTTGGGACGAGCTTGTTGTTAACTAATTGCAAATAAAGAGCTGATATGTCCTTAATTTATCTTCATACAGCAGTCACTATATTAATTAAAACGAATGCTAATATACCTGAATAATGTATCAGTCTGCCTCAGGATGTTTCTTGCTACCAGCTTAGATGTGATGGTTGTGTAAACAGAGCAAGTGATATCTAGCCATTGTGTTTCAGTGGTGCAAAGTCTTTGGCAAAGTTGAATAAAAGCAGACTAAAAGCACTATTCTGTCAAACCTTAAATGCTCTTATTCCTGCTGATGTTAGTTAGAAGTAAAATCTTCTTTAAAACAAAAAAAATCAAGTTAATCGGGTTTTTAACAGGGAAAAACATTTACAACACTGATGCTTGGATCACTCCCCTCTCAGGCACCAGAACGACTCCAAGATCTATATTCTCTGCTGGGAGAATTCAGAATTAGATTTTTGGAATATGACGAATTTTCATCTTACTGATTGTTATCAGTAGGTGACGTTACAGATAGAAAGTAAGTCCATTGGAAAATTAATGTTTCTGACTATTCAGACTTAGATGATGGAAGCACTGGTGTGCCTTGAGGTCACGGTCATAAATCTCCAGGGTCAGAGAGCTATTAGAGCATGCTGCAGCTCCTGGCCAGTCTGCATTAGTAATTTTTATCTGTAGAACCAAGGATACAGGATTTTTTCCTGCAGGAACCAATTTTAATGTGCATGATGAGCCAGGTCACAGACAACTTTCCCATGCAGATATGGAAGCTTGGTTGTGCCCCTGGGTCTAATATAGCAGACATAATCATGTCAGACATGTAGATATTGTTAATATAGAGCATAACACAGAGTCATAATCGTTTGAATTTCTTCTAATAGCTGATAACACCACACAACATTATCCCTACCCCAAAAAGCTTTTGCTGGGTAGAGACAGAAGAGACACCAAGTAGGGAGTAAGGAAGCACAATCTTTCTCTAGTCTCTCTTGCCCTCATTACTGAAGCAAAAAGGTTGTAAAACTACAGTTCTGGTCAGGGAACACATTAAAAAGGGTTAAAATACTATATGTCCACATGTTGCAGTTTAGCACTGGTCATGAAGAATAGATGAAAGTGGGGAAAAAGATGTTTGTTGCAATGTCACATTGTCTCTCTTCAGTATTGACACCTAATGTAAAAATATTTGACTTGATAGTATTTGGAATTGCAACCCCAACATGGTTTTGATAATTTACATACAGTAAATATTAACTATATTTTCCTGATAGTTCTTGCCTCAGGTGCCTTGGGCTTGCCATGCCTGTATCCAAATAATCATCTTTGTGTATTTTTTCTCACCTGCTTGTGTTTTTCCAGAACCCCTAATATTGACAGGATAGCAGTGGAAGGAGTGACACTTACTCAGCATATAGCAGCATCCCCACTCTGTACTCCAAGTAGGGCAGCTTTCCTGACAGGGAGATATCCTATAAGATCAGGTAAAATCCATTACTTTATTTATATAAAAATATAATATTTTATTTACAGTAAACTGTATGCAGGTTTTTTGTCTAGCCTTTCTTGATTTGTTGATCATTACTGGGTTGAGTAATCATAAATGATGAGTCCTTTCAGTGACTGATCAAGCTCAGCAGAGTTGGTCTACATTTGATATATTTCATGTATATGGGGAATTTTCACATTTCAGAAGAGTGGACAAAAAGATAAAGGTTTTTTAGTGAGTAAAATATTTTTTTCTTTAAATACTGACAAAACAACCTTACTGTGGTTGTTTAATGCCAGCTGTGTCCTGGACTGCATCAGGCACAGCATTGCCAGCCAGACAAGGAAGGAGATTGTCCTGAACTTCTCTGTGCTGCTCTGAGGGTAGCCTCACCTTGAGTGCTGTGTGCACCAAGCTGACAGAGTTCAAGAAGTGTTTGGACAATACTCCAGGGCACATGGTGTGACTCATGAGGATGTCCTGTGCAGGGCTGGATGTTGGATTCAATGATCCCTGTAGGTCCCTTGCAACTAAGCATATCTTGTGATTCTCTGTGATCCTGTCAACTTCCTCCACTATTCAATGACCCCAGGCTCTTTGCCTGCCTCCACAGTTGCATTCAGGCTGTTCCCACCATGTTGGTGGGCAGCACAAGTATTGAACATCACAGAGATGCATCTAGAAAGGCTCAGTGGAAGAACCCAATGTAAATACTTCTGCTCAGACATTTCTATTTCTGCAAAACTTTTTTGTTTAGACAAATTGTTGGGTTTGTATTTTGGCTTTGGTTTTCTTTTTGTTGCAGAGGGGCAGAACTAGGGGCAGGACAGTTCATTAAGGTATTCAAGTTGCCCTTAAAACTGGGAAGAAGAGAGCAAAAAATCTCTCATCTCTGTAAACTGTTATTTTTGTTCCATATCTACCCATACACAGTGTTAAATATCCTGTGAATACATGCATTTAATTTCTCTTACTTTTAAAGTACCTGATCCAAAGCCTATTTGAGTCAATGAAGATCTAGTCTGTTTATTTTAGTGTTCTGGGACTGAGCCTCTCAGTGCTTAGTCATGCAACTTTAACATTCCCTTAACATCATTTTTAGCAAGGATCATTATACATTAATCAGATCACTTGTTCATTAGTGATAAAACATCCTGTCCTTGCTTCTGGGAATGAAAGCAAAGCAAGACTCTGGAGCCTACTTGATACGTTAGTGCTCATTCAAATCAAGTAACAAGCTTCTGCAAAAGTGCCAGCTAATATAACTTGCTAAATTTTCCATTACATTCTTCTGCAAAGGAAAATTTTATATACCTGTTACAGATATATTGCTATTAATATTTACTGTAGGTAAAGTCACAGGTCGCTTTCCATTATGATTCTTGTTCTTATTTCTGAAAAATTAGCACTTGAACTAATTTTTTTCTTCACTGATCAGCTCTCAGACATACCTAATTTCCATGTAGGTACAAAAATTGAACTTTGTCTTACTTAAATTACAAAATTTCTAAATATGGATTGCTTCCTAATATCTGTGAAGAACTAGTAAAGGGTTATTATAGAAGACACTAGAATCATGATGTGGATAAAATGTTAGAAATATAAAACTCTTGCTAATAGAGCTGAAGAAAAAGATTCCAAAATGCAGTATTGGATGGGACACAAATGCAGAGAAAGGTAATGATGAAAAAAAGGAAATCATGCTTCTGTACTTTCATTCTGATAACTTAAGGGAATTACACTGATTTCAGTTACAAGAGCTTGAAATACATAAAAACAAACATAAATAAATAAAATATAGATAAATATATGACTGACTCTGTCTGAAGTGTTGATCAGCAAAACTATCTGGGGTGAAAATCTGAAGTCAGCACTTGAAGGGTAAGGTTGAGCTCTCTTTATTAAACCAGTCTAATGAGTCCTTTTCTCATGTAACCACAAGGGATACTTGGGTGAGGATTCTGCTTGTCTACATCAGTTGTATTAACTTGGGAACTGTAATCATCCAGTTGCATAATTTAGACTTCCTGAAGATACATCTGCACAGATTTGCATAGACATTCTCTGTTCTTCTTCTTCTTCTGTCTGTTTTCAGTGCCAGCTCTTGTCTGGAATCCTAGTAATCGAATTTTCATGAACCTGAGCTCTCAAGTTCCTCATCCTGAGAGCAGTTTATAAGCTCATTTGTGTGTCTCAGACTCTTAGTATATAGAAATTACTGTGCCTTATTTAGATGTTGTCTTGTTAGCCAGTACCTGATGCTCCTTTAGTGTGCTCGCTCTGCATGCATTGGATGATGTGTCTGTGCCACTGAAACACTGGTTCTTCCCCATCAATGCTGACAGCCCAAGCTACTCTATTTACAGAATCAGATTCTCCCTTGCTCTTTCTGACCTCATGATATTTACATGCCAAGCTGTAAGACTGCCCTATTTCAATGTGCCTTCTCTCAAAAAACCTTAAAGCTTGTAGAAAACCACATATGAGGAAAGTGGAAATTCTGAGAGTAGAACTTGGGAACGATCTCACTTAGTCCTCATCTTCCTTCCCTCCCCATGTACAAGAAAAATAAATTATGCAAGCTTAACTTCTTAAACTTTTGCTATACCTTAGGAAATCTACAGAAGGGGCTGCACCTGTTTATGTGATGGCTGTCCCCGTGGTTATAAGCTTATATATATATATATATAAGCGCTGAGAATTTTTTTCTCCATGTCTCAGTTTCTAGTGTCAATACAGAAAAGACCTCGCTCAGCTGAATGGATGATTGTATCTTCCACTCGAAACATTTAATGTCTGATTGTATTATGTCATTTAAGTGATACCACCTAAAGCAAAAAAAGTTCAGGCAGAACTAATGAATGGAAATTGTTTCTTTGTATTATCGTGGTCTCACTCATTTTTATTGTATTTAGGAATGGCTGCCTTCTCACGAGTTGGTGTCTTCTTATTTTCTGCCTCTTCTGGGGGACTTCCTTCTGAAGAAATAACTTTTTCCAAACTCCTGAAGCAGAAAGGTTATGCAACAGCTCTAATAGGTAAAATTGCAGACATATGCAGCACTATTTTCTTTCATTTCAATGAAAAAAACATTAGCTTTCCATGTAGGCCATAAAGGGCCTGCATTAAGCTTTTCTCCCCCACAGCATAATGAATTTATTTTTCTGGAACAAAACTGAGCACATTCCCATGCCTATGTGAAACACTAGTCATGTAAGTATGTCTAATTCACTTCTGTAGTTATAGTTTCATTTTGCAAGGTACTGAAGAAACATGAACAAACTGAAAATTAGTCAAGCTCTTGAAAAGTTTTCAGTATAAGTAGGAGTTTGATTATATCAGAGAGACAATGAGGGATTGATCATAGGGTGCAAGTCAGCACAGTGGTGGTTTTCGTTTCACCGGTGTTCAAATACCCATAAAGTAAATAGTGTGATGTATGGGCTACTGTCTTAGTCATGAGACAGAAATGGGCATTTCTAGGAAATTTTTCATATTCTTTGGTAGATGTTTAATATAAAAATGTATTTCTCTCTCATTATAAAGATCGTTCAGACAACTGATTGCAGCATAAATATCCAGTGATGGGCAAAAGGAATCACACTAGATGAATATAAAATAGAACTGGAATTAATATCATAAAAGTATAACATTAAAGATTTCTGATTTTTTTTCTTAATTTGGCCACTGACTTATTCCACACTGCTTATATTTTAGAAGATTCTTGTGAAGTTCAACTTGTATTACATAATGTATTTCTGTACTGGAATTGCCAGGGAATAGTTGTACAGAGAACATCATACTGGAATATTACTAAATTAATTTAGATGAAGGATGCACCCAATCTGATTTTTAAATGAAACAGAAACTTGCAATTTTGAAAGTAATTTTTGTTTAAAAAAACAGGCTGTTTAGCAAGGCTAACAATTCACACCACTGTTCAAAAAATGTCTGTACTATGTAGATAAACCAGTGTCAGTGTTCCTAGCTAAAAATCCTACTTAGCTATACCCCAGTCTTATAAAGCATAAAATACCATGATGTCCTGAAAGAATGAAAATAGAAAACCAGAATTTCTTATCAGAAGTTTATTTAGTGTAGGTGCATTGGAACCATAGTACAAAAAAGCTGTTCATAATTTGTCATGTTCCTTGTGGACTTAATTCCTACTGCTCATACTCAATTAAAGACTGTTTTTTTTCTATTTGTTACCAGCACAGTCGTACAACTCATTTTCTGGGGCTGACCTAGTTAATGTTCTTTTTTTAACCACTTTCACTGCAACATGACAGCTTGCCACTTGGATCTCCAGAAGTTATCTCCATGATGCTTAATGAACAATTCTTCCAAGTGGCCTGAATGATAGCTATGAGACCATAAAATACAATATTACCATATCCTTAGAGTATAATGAAGGTTTCCAAAAATCAAGAAGTGCATTAAAATTACAGATAAAGCATATGTAAATGGCAGAAAGAAAAATTATGTAGATTTGAAGGCTAGATAGGCAGTCTGATTCACAACCAGTACATTTTCTGCTTTTGCTGGTATTCTTATCACATCATATTGGTAGGGAGTCTTTGCTTGGTTCAGTCTAACTCAGCAGTTCCCAAACAATTAATTGTCAAATCCTGCACCAGTGATGGATTGGCATAAGGGTAATTTGAAGCCTTTCTGTTCCTCAAGCCTGTTGTTTTATTTTTAATTTTTTTTGCCAATCTCCTCTCTAAGGACATTCTTTTTCTTCCCTAGGTGCATTTTTGTTTCCTTTTTAAATTTTTTTTCTCCTCTGAATATATGCTTCCTTTTGTTTGGTATGTCCCAAAATATATTTTAGCTATAAATCTACTTTATGTATACACTTTTCTACCTCATTGTGTTCCCTTGTGACATAAAGAAGGTGACAACCAATAGATCTGTCAGGAAAGCACACAATCAGAGCTGCAACAAAAACAGGTTCTATCAAAAAAAGCAGATGCATAGAATATGTAATATTTCACCAGTGGGAAGAAATGCTGATGTTTTGTTGGAAATAGCTATTCATAATTCAAAAATTCCCCTTAAATTTGATTGATATTATTTTAACTACTGCTATACTTAATTAAAATTGAGTAAAGGTTAATTTTTCCTCACTATTGCTATCCAGTGTGTTGTCCAGAGAAGTTTAAAATCCACCTATGTAGCTTATCTCTGAAGCTAAAATACTAATTGATAACTGGTACTTATTTGTTCCAGAATGAAGTATTGTAATGTTTGGACACATCACAGTAGTATGGTGTCCAATTCAAGATTGGCTGAGTCTATGGAGTGGAGTTAATACAATAGTTATTCATAAAACAGCTTAAAACCTGTCCGTGTTAATACCATATGCACATATATTTTTCATAATTTTTTCTCTGTACTTCAAATAAGTATATTTCCTTAAGAACATAAAATATTTCTGTTTGCATCTTGCTCCACATCTTGTATTTTGCCATCTATCTGAAAAGCACAAAATTATTCCTAAAGAAATATATCATTATATAAAAATCAGTCTTCATACTGCTCCCTTTCCCATTATCTGAGGGAAAAATACAGGGGAAACATTGATTTCTGTAGTGTCCTCAGGATTCTGCATTCTGAAAAACTGAGTTTCAAGTGAAGTTTCTTGGCTGAATAGAACTTGCCTCTCATTTCCACTTGCTTTTCATTGCACTTCTTTCTCTCTGCAGAAATCGTAATTGTGGCTGACGGAGAGGGAAAAAGCCTAGGTCTCAAATTATTACAGCACTCATAATTTACAATTAACAGCATAAATTTCACTCAAAAGCTTGGTAGAATCTGCTGAAATGCTTATGATGCTTGTGTGGAGTGTCCATTCTATGAAGCATCACTTGGCAAAGAGATGAGAGCATTTTGCACTGCTCTCAGATTCAGGAGGGCCCCAGAATCTAAAGCACATTACAGTAATCTGTTCAAGCACTAGCTCAAGGCAGGGGTTATTGTCACAAGGAGTGAAACAAAACAGGTATTGTGGACCCAGTCATCACTTGCTTTTTCAGAGCAGTGCAGGATCTATCAAAACCTTCTACCTCCCCAGCGTTTGAGAATGGCAGTTGTGTCATTCCGTCACAGCTGCCGATATAATTTGAACCAGGGCTTCTATTGCTTTTCCTGCTAACCTGCTCTCTGCTTTGTTTGGCTTAAGTTGCTTCTCAAAAAATCTTTTTCTGAGGCCCAAGTTCATCTTGACATTGAACAATTTGTTGTGCTTGCTAAAACCCTTTCGATAAAAATAGGACCTATATTTCCCCCTGTCCTACTTTGTTATTCCAAGATTTTTCTGTCCTGGCTTGTAGTTGAGATCCAGTTAAAAAAAAACCCTATATCATAATAAGTGACCTTGAAGGTATACTTAATTTGTTTGAGTTTCTTTTTCATGTTTTCTTACTGATTTATAGGTACCTTGAGATTAACATATAACAACAAAAAATTTAAAATTAAAGCCTGAAAATCATTTATATTCATGATTTTAAGCCTCTACCTTTAAATCAGTTATCTAACTTGATGAGAGTTTCATGCTCACTTTGTTACACATCTGGCTTTATGATTATTCCATTAAGACAGTCATCCAAACCTAAGAGAAAAACTGAAGCATTTCTTTTCAAAAATATGCATCTTTGTTTGCTGTGAATGAAAATCAGTGTTCCAGCCTTAACTAGTCCTTAATAGCACCATTATAACTGCTGAAATTTCAGTACAATGGTGTGTACTGCTGTTTTCTTTAATTGACCACAATAATTTTCCCTGGACCACATCAAAAGTAGTGACAAGAACCATTCTGCTCACAAAAAGCAGAATACCACTTCAGGTGAGGGGCCATCTGACAGGGAAAAGTTCTGATGGAATGAGAAAGGTGTAGAGGCCTTCATTTCACTGGCACATAAGCAGACCTGAAAATCTTTTATACCTGTTTTGTTGATATACAGAAGTTATTTTTAACTTAAGATCATCAAGAGATGTACAAGGACAACTGGACTCAACTCAGATTCAAGATTTCTGTGTTTTTTCCACCTTTGCTGACAGATGAACTTAGGCATATGGCATTCTCATCCTATACCTCAGTTCTGTTATTTGTGGAAGAAAAATAAGAACACCCAGCTCATTTGCTAAATTTAAAAAAAGCAGAACAGATCTCCATGTTCACCCTCTTTGGTACTGCAGTACCTGCATTTGTCACTGCCGAAGGAAGAAGTGCAGGATGAATATGCTGTTCTGTAGACCCAGAAGGAGGTAGTCAGGACTGTTTACATCAGGACTTTCTTAGAGATATTTAAAAGATGGGGTGGTTTGGAAAAAGGGAAAAGTATATATATATGCTTTTTTTCCTGTTTTGCACTTTCTGCCATGTGTATTCTGAAGTCTCTAAAACAAATATTTCAAATTTCTTTGGGCTAAGTAATGGGAATGAAGATTTACTGGGTTTGCAGATTTTCTTGTTTATTTCTTTTAAGATCACAACCCCTGAATTATGCTGGTCATGTTTAGGCATTTGATTCAGAAAAATAAATTAAAGTTTGGCCCAGCAATATATAATGTCATCTATTTTGTCAAGGCCAGCATGCTTTTTTAGATATTCAACACATTTTCTTGCTGAGAGCAAAGAGCATAGCTCTAGCCATAATCCATCTCAATAGGCTTAACTGAATTTGAATTTTTTTTTTATAATTATGCATTTTGATTCAAATAACAGCTACCAATTAGATCTGTTGTGCTAAGCAATGCATAAGCATATGGTAAGAGGTTGTACCTGAATCACAGAATGAATTATCTAGATGCTTACCATAATCAGCATGAATGTAGATTATATTAGTATAATGCAAATCAGGCTCAGTGGTTTCTTGTGTCAGACTGTCCAACATTATTGCAGGATTAGAGTGATTTCCTAGTGGGACAAAATGCTGTGAGAGATAGTATTTGACAGCAATTTACTTGTTACTGTTGTTTGTTTTTAATTTATATATATGAAATATATAAATACAAAATAATCACCCTCACTATATATATGTGTATTTTGAGGAAGATTGGCAATATCAGAGATTTTGCAATCATTTAAATAATAAATGCTTTAATAATTTCCTTATTCTTTATTTATTTGTTACTGTTTTTCTTTTCTTCTTTTCTCTTTTTTGTTTTTTAGCTAGTCAAATTATTTGCCAGAAAAATTTCAGAAAATATATTTTGTAATTTCATATTAGTTCTTCCTCTTCAATCAGTAGCTGCTGCAAAATAGTATTTTCTTATGACAGCTACACATCCACAAAGGCTTAATTTCCAAAGTTAACACTTTTAGGGCTCTGTTGCTCTTCAGTAACCTGCTAGCCCACTCAAAATTTAATGTTCTTCAGCAGCAGCCATGCCAAACTATTTCCAACTGAGATGAAGAGGCAGACATGAAAAAAAATCTTTGAGGAAGGCATAAAGAAAGTTTAAATAGAAAATAGGGGTCCACAAAATAAATGCTGGGAGCAGGGGGATATCAGTCAGATAGTGACAGCTTCATGTTTGAAATAATGCAAATTAAAAGTAAGTTTGATTATATATGTACAAAATACTCCCTGTCCTTCTCTCTTTGTAGGAAAGTGGCATCTTGGGATGAACTGTGAAAGCAGGAATGACTTCTGTCACCACCCCCGCAGTCATGGATTTGATTACTTTTATGGCCTTCCCGTGACTAATTTTAGAGACTGCAAACTTGGCCAAGGCAGCGTATTTCTAAAAGGGGTTCAGAAAGCCCTTGTCACCCCAACCCAAATCACTGGAATCGCCCTTGTGTCTTTGGCGATAGCACAGTACATTGGCCTCCTCAAAGTACCCTTCCAAGCATTGGGTTACTTCTTGTTAATAATCACAATTTCACTTGTGGTTTTGACTTTTTTCTTCTATCATTTTCGACACCTAAACTGCTTTTTAATGAGGGACCATCAGATTATCCAGCAGCCACTGTCCTATGAGAACCTTACTCAGAGGCTGACAAAAGAAGCCATGCAGTTTATTGGAAGGTAGGTTTCTAACTGTTTTGTAAGTTATTGTTGGCATTTCATAATGACAGTGCATCTGAAAATTAGAAATAAATGTGAGCTGGTGGGCACAAGGAATATGTCATTATATTTGATCAATTTTTTTTTCCTTTAAAAGATGACTGAAGTCAATCTTTTTGGTGGAAATGACTGGTTTCTTTCTATTTAGTATGTAATTAATTTCTCTATAAAAAGTAAATCATTTTTATATACATGCTTCAGAATTTTTTTTTTTAATTTTCCTTTTTTAGGACTTTAATTCTTAAGAACTTCATGTAACTTGAAATATGAAAACTTTTTTGTGGTGTGACAATTTTGTGAAAGCACAATGCAGAGTCATAATCCATTACTTTTCTGGAATGGGGAAATGTTCTTCATCATGGAGTTGATACATCCATTAAAAGGCATTCATATGGCAAATTTTTTAAGATACTGGCATTTTAGATGACTCCACTTTTATTATACTAATTTTGAAAAGATTTGGTTTTCAGAAATTAGGGTGCTAGCTTCTGCACCTGGGACAGAATAACCCCAGGCACAGGGACAGGCTGGGAGTGATCTGCTGGAAAGCAGCTCTTTGGAGAAGGACCTGGGGGTCCTGGTGAATAACAAGCTGTCCATGACCAGCAGTGTGTCCCTGTGGCCAAGAAGGACAATGGGATCCTGGGGGGCATTAGGAAGAGCACTGCCAGCAGGTTGAGGGAGGTGACCCTGCCCCTCTGCTCAGCCCTGGTGAGGTCACATCTGGAGTGCTGTGTCCAGTTCTCAGATCCTGAGGACAGGAGAGACATGGAGCTCCTGGAACAGGTCCAGCAGAGGGCAGTAAAGTTGATTAAGGGGCTGGAACATCCATCTTGCGAGGAATAGCTTAGGTAGCTGGGCCTGTTCAGCCTCAAGAAGAGAAAACTGAAAGGGGACCTTGTCACCATACCTAAGTATCTGAGGTGAGGGTGTCAAGAGGATGGAGCCAGGCTCTCCTTGGTGATGCCAAGCAATAGGACAAGAGGCAATGAGCAGAAACTGATGCACAGGAAGTTCTGAGTATGAGGAAGTACTTCTTTACTGTGCAGGGGACAGTGCCCTGGAACAGTTGCCCAGAGAGGTTGTGGAGTCTCCCTCACTGGAGATATTTAAGAACCGTCTGGACATACTCCTGTGCCATGTGCTCTGGGATGACCCTGCTTGAACAGGGAGGCTGGACCAGATGATCCCACTGTTTTCCCTTCCAACTTTACCCATTCTGTATTCTGTGATTCTGTGAAACAAATGTGGTGTTTTGAAAACAATGTTTTTAATAGCCATCACATGGGGCCACCTAAATATTGGATTTCCAAAACCATTGTAAGTCATCGTTCATTTTTGCTAAGTCAGTTACTTTGCCATAATTGTCACTATAGGGGTCTTAATGGGATTAAGTCAAAAAAGTATACATTTGTGTATTCTAAAATAGAAATCAATATATTTGAGAAAAAAATACCTAATCAATTTAACTTCTGGAAAAAATACATGTATGTATTTTTCTCCACCACTTTTGACACAGGTTGCAGCATTTTTAAAAATACTAAATCAAATTAAAATCACATTCTAAGATATAGAATTACTATTATCTTGAATTTCTCTTCTACATCCCTGAATTACTATTCTTTAAAGTATGTAGCACCAGTTACTGTGAATACATGTATATGGTGTCGTTGCTGGATGAAAACATGTACCAAAGAATCTGCGGCTAAATTTTCTATACTTAATGACTGCACGCAGCAGCTGCTTCTAGCTGTTAGCAAGAAAAAATGTTTATCTAAAATATCAATCTCATGCTGTAATTTTTTATCATTTCTATCATTATGAATATTTGATGTGGCCATTTCTACACATTCTACTGAAAAAATGGTTTCATAACAAATTTTCTTAAGTGAGTAAGTCTTCCCAACAATCAACATTCTCATAAGTATTTATAAATGGACTAAACCATCTTTATTTCCTTATGGCAATGGGGATAGATATAAAGATGCCTTCTCAGATGCATTGTAACTAATTTAACAGTGAATAACTTTGTTATTACAAACACACAAACACACACAGTTGAAAATTGTTGAGAGATTACTTGCTTAGTGACCAAGCATTCAGTGATTTTAAAAGACTCTCAAGTACATTAACTATATGTTGGTATATTCTTGCATTATTTACCAGTATATAAAGTGCCTGTAGTGACAGTGTTTTGGGTATCTATGAATGTTTCACTGATTTCAATGCCATGACAATAAAATGGCTGCCTCAGAATAGGTGAGTTGAAGATGGAAATCAATGGTAGGAAACCAGTAACTCTTTTAACTGTATTGATATGTGTAATGTGCACAGTGTTATTGTGTAGATTAGTGTTGTTTTTTGCCAGTGTTTCGAGCTGGCAAAATAATGTATCATCTAGGTCAGCATAGCTTTTTTGACCCAGCTGGAGGTAAGTGGCTTCATATCATTTAGGCACTTGGCCCCAAATGTCAGTGTAGTTTTCAGACAACAGTGATGTTAAATTGAATTCCAGGTTAATAGCACATATTCGTGTTTTACAATAAACTTTGTTACAGGAGTGCTGCAATTACAATGAGAATTATAACCCAGACTCTTCATAAGCAGTGTTATATTAGAGAATATCCAAACATGTTAAGGTATTGAGAAGCAATTAGGACATTTGAGCAATCTTAACTGTGCCCTTTAATGAACCCACATGCCAAGTATATGACCATAAACCTTACTCCTGGGGTATGAGTAATTAGATTAATATTCACTGAATTGATCTGTCTCCTGTATTAGTGTGAGCAACAAAATCAATATTTGCTTTGACACACTAGTTCTGAAATGACAGAGTTCATACCTATAAACTCCAGAGCACCAGTAGACCATTGCTTTTATGACTAATCTATTGACTTTGGCCATTTGTAGGTGAATAGCCACCGAGAGGCAACCAGGTTGCAAAAGTGAGGGGTCATAAGGTTTTTGGAAGTCACAGTGCTTGACAGCATTCTTGTCATTACAGGTCTTTCAGCCCTTTAGCCACATGTTTGAACATTCAATTTGTCACAGTCTTCTTTTCTTTAGATGACACGTTAAGTAGCAAGCTAACTTACGTACACTGGTAATCCTTGTACACAATTATACCAGAGTGCAAGCAATCCTGAATTTGAAGAATTCAGGATTTCACATTAACTGGTTCTGAATACACATTTTATCATCAAACTAAAAATCATCAGATATCATGTGTGTTTTAGTTGGTTAAATATCTTTACAATAAATATATGATGAAGCGCCAACCCTCAACAGCACTGGTATAAAGCTTTTTTTATGTTATATTTATATACAATGTATATTAATATATATATTATTTTCCAGTGTTTTATCTATGTAAGTTTAATATACCTATCACCTATATTACCTCTATAAGTTCTTCAGAGTTCAGGTGATGGACTTCCAGACATTCTCTTTTCTAGCTGTTTCTCAGTAATTTTCAGTTTTGTGACTTCTTACCATGTAGAAACATCAAATTCTTCAGAAGGAATAGGCAAAGAAGGAGAGGTGGTGGGGTAGACCTTTGTATTAAGGAGTGTTTTGATTATCCAGAGCTTAATGATGGTAGTGATAGATTTGAGTGTTTGTGGGTAAGAATCAGGGGATAGGCCAACAAAGTAGACGCCAAGGTGGGAATATGTTATGGACCACCCAGACAGGATGAAGACCAAATATTCTATAAGCATCTGGGAGAAGTCTCACAATTCCTGGCCTTTATTCATGAGGGGGACTTCAGCTTACCAGAGCTGGAAATGCAGTACAGTGGACAGGAAACTGTGTAAGTGCTTCTTGGAGTGTATGGGAGATAACTTCCTGACACAGCTGGTGAGTGAACCCAACTGGCGAGGGGCCCTGCTGAACCCGCTCTCTGTGAACAGAGAAAGAGTGGTGGGTGTTGTGATGGCTGGAAGCTCTTTGGGCACAAGGATGACAAAATGGTAAGAGTTTCTGATTTCTAGCAAAATAAGGAGAGGGGTCTTTAGAACTACTACCTTGGACTGCTGGATGGCAGACTTGGCTTGTGATTCTATATAACTATTAGAATTCGTATTTTTAAAGTCTTGTAATTTCTTCATAGTGTATAGCTACTTTGGTCTGTTTTTTGGAGAGGTGGTATTGTATTTTATCTTCCTTTGTCCAGTGCATGCATATTACAATTTTTGTTTGTTCCTCAAGAGACTGGAAAAGATCAAATACAAAATTCAGTGCCCAAAAATGGCACAGAAGAATGTATGCAATTGCAAATGTCAGATCTGGTGTGTGAAAACAGGTAGTAATTTAGTTGCTTGCCCTAATTGTGAGTGGGCAGGTCAGCTCTGTGTATGTTAATTCTAATGCTCTTTTGGTATTACAGTGTATTTGAAAGTCAAATGGATGCTAATTATTTCATGTTAAATTCAATGTGGTTGTCACTCATACATCTTCAGCATGCCCTTCAATGACCAGCTGCACAGAAAATCCAATTTTGCAAAATGCCAGAGTCTGGTTTCTAATGTATCAGAAATTAACAATACAAAAGTACCACTCTGTGATACAGAATACCTCTCTGACAAATTTCTATAGCTGATCACAATTAATAAAATTTTTACAATGTCTAATGAAATCTACTTTCTGGAAAACTTTCTGGAAAAGTATTTAAATACAAACATGATTATATTTAAAAGCTGTGGTGAAGGTGAATTTGAAGAATTTTCTTGCCTAGTTTTACCAGTAATAGATTACATAAGCATAATTTTCAAAATTTTATGAGAACAGTTAATAAATTGTAAATTTTCTCTTAATTATTCTATTTTAGTCATTGAAGCACTGTTGCAACACCTCTTCAAATTTTTTTGTTATCTACTCTAGGAGACTGTGATTTAGAGTTTTTCCATATATCACTGAGTCTTAAGATCTAGCAGTTGTCATGTAGTACTGGAGTTAGAGTTCTGAAATCAACTGTTTTTATGAATCCTACAAGAATGTTCCTTATAGCTTACAGCAAAATAAAAATTATAGAGAAAAGTTTGCGTATCTCTGTATATATATGATGTATATATGCACATATATTAAAAAGCGTAGTAACTTGGATCTTCATGCCTTTTCTCTCAGACCTCTGATTGTGCCTTTTGAACAAGAAAGTTGGAAAAAGGTGTGAGTTCATGCAGGGCTTTACTAAATCTTTAGATCATTTGAGAATGATTAGGGACCTCACTAGTTCTCCAATGAGTGGCAGACTGAATTGACAGTGGTACACTTCTAAAACAGAAGTAGATCTGTATACTGGACTCCAAAGTTTCGAGGATGAGAGGGTTCAGTTATGAGTATAATTTGTACTAGATGAGAAATTTCTTTTTTTCTCCATGCTTACAAAAATGTTCTTTAGGAGGGGGAGAAAAAAGGTTATATAGAAGGGAAATAGAAACATGTGAGTTGTTTACCTTAAGCATTTCAAAGAAGCAATGAAGGCATGAAATTGGAGAGGCAGAAGTGTCTTGTCTATTGGCATGGAAGAATTATTTCTAAAATGCAGATATAGTAGTAACAAACCTTACTTTTAATATCTACTAGAAAGAATCAGATTTTCTATATATTTACATTTTCCCCCCTCTCTCTGTTGCATTTTCAACACCTAGTTCTGATAAGTTACTCCCAGGTGGTCTGGAGTTCTCTTCCTGATATTGAAAAAAATTGAAAATACGACACCTGTGTTTGAAGGTGTGTTTTTTTAAAGAGCAGGGCAGAAACATTAATTAATGGATTCATTCAGACTAACAAGAATTTTAGCATGGTTAGCAGTTGAAACAAAACAAAATCCAGCATGTAGAACAAAGTCCCGCTTTGATACAAGTAAGCCACAATTTGGCTTTTCCTCCTGGAGGAACAAGAAGGTTTAATGACATGCGTTCAGCCAGTCCTAGCACAAAGAGCACTGTCTTACTGGTGATCTAATCTGGCATCCATGGGAAAAAAGCACTAATGAATTTACCCACTGGGGGGGAAACTGAATAAGAACTTTTTTAGTAAAAGGAAAATTACAGGAAAAGAAATGTTATGTTTCCATCTGCTTGTGTCGACACACTGTTGCCTCACCTAGAGTACTGTTTCTAGGTGTGCGGTGCTCAGCACAAGAAAGATGTGGACCTCTTAGAGTGGATCCTGAGGAGGGTCAAGGAGGTGATCAGTGGGATGAAACTCCTTTCCTGTGAGGACAGGCTGAAAAAAACTGAGGTTGTTCAGCATGGAGAAGGCTCAAGAGAGACCTCACTGCAGCCTTACAGTACCTTAAGGGGGCTTATAAAAGGAGGGAGAGGGACTTTTTGTAAGGATAGATAGTGACAGGTGATAGTTTTAAACTGAAAGGGGGCAGGTTTAGACTAGGTATTATGAAGAAATTCTTCACTCAGAGGGTGATGAAGCACTGGGACAGGTAGAACAGTTGTGGATGCCCCATCCCTGGAAGTGTTCAAGGATTACCTGCTGGTCATGCTGGTTTTGGTGAAGCTTGGGATACAGTTGTCTTTATGGGCTGCAAGCACATATTCTGCCAGCTAATGTGAAGCTTCTTGTCAACTGACACCCCAAGTCCTTCTCAGGTCTGCTCTCAATCCATTCTTCATCCAGCCTGCATTTGTGCTTGGGATTGACATGACTCAGGTGCAGGCCTTTGCACTTGGACTTGTTGAACTTCATTAAATTCTCATGGGCCAAACTCTTGAGCTTGTCCAGGTGCCTCTGGGTGGATGTGTCAGCTGCACCACATCCATCCACAGAAAAGCAAACAATTGCCCAAGGAGTTTTCAAAGCATCAAGCATTTGGAGCAGATTTGCAGGAAAAAAGTTAAAAGACTTGTGTTTGAAGCACAAAGTCAGATTAGTTTTAATTGCTCTCTCACTTTAAAGCTGTGTTTTACATCTCAAGCCTGAGCTGAATCCTTAAGTAGTATAAAGACACCTCACAATAAAAAAGACGAACCCAGTACTTTGCAATGCAGAGGAGTCACGAGCAATGTGATGCTTTAAGATGTTTTCAAGATCCATTAAAAACACCCTGAAGAATATCTTATGTCAGATGTATGTAATCTCTCTAGCTACTTGATAAATTGAAAAAAGATGTGTGACTCATGTGAGGATAAAAAATCTCAAATCTTTTGAAACAGAGATTCTCTGTGTTTGGGCTGTGTAAAAGATAGTGGGAATGCATTTTTGAAAGAGCTGTTTATTGAAGTGGTTTAGGAGTTAAGCTGTTATTGTCAAATTTCTCTCCTGCCTACTAGCTGGTATTGTCATTCCATTTTCAAGGTCAGAGTAAAGGTATTCAGTTATGATTCTCCTCATAGAGTTTTGGCAGGAGATAAATAGCTGTCTCTGATCTTTTAAAGGATATTAATAGGTGCGACACTTCTATACCTGACAGCAAGCTGTCAGTCAAAATCTGTCAATTTTAGATGGAAAAAAGAGAATGATGTAGTGTCCTTCCATATCAATCATTGATTTGATGACTCTTCATGAAAGTTCGATCTTTGTGTGAGCTCAACAAACAACAAACAAAACAAACTACAAGAAACTTGAGTCATTACGTCTTGAAAATATCATTTGTAGTGGAGGCTATTGATACTCACTTGTAGCAAAACAGGTAGGCAGTTATGAGAATGCAGTATCTCTGTGGCACTAGAACAAGGTAGTTTGCATGAAAACTAGATTTTGCTTGCAGTATTAAAAGTATAAAATAATTTGTTGCGGTGTGTCCTGGTTTGAGATGAAACGAACATCCTCTGATAGAAGGCAGGTTACAGCCACACCTCCACCACCCAAGTTCAGAAAGAATTTTCCTCAGAGGAAAGTTAAAAAAACCCTATTTATTTAACAAGCAAAAGTGCATGCAGGCATGGAAAAAAAAGGAATAATGCTAAATAATGAAACCTCTCACTATGGAGAGAACCTGGGTAGATTTCAGTCCTTTGTGGGTGGGGCTTTCTCTCTCCGGAGCTGGGGTTTGGTGTGGGTCCCTCCAGGCCTCGGTGGAAAGGCCTCCCAGGGAAGTTCTGATGTTCTGGTGTTCTGAACAGTTCCAGAAGAGAAGAAGAAGCCAAAGTCCCAGGGCTCTGTACTTTAGCTAATGAACAAGAAACGAGCTAGAAAGCAAAAGGAATGTAGGTCTCTTCCCTGCTGCAGAAGTGGAGGCGCTGAGCAGGAGAAGCCAGTGAGCTTATCTGTGTTTTGAACACAGCGCCAAACAAATTCCACTGGCTCTCCCTGCTCTCCCTTAGCTAGCTTTAAAGGCACAGAGAGGCAAAGGATTCATGTCTGGACATAGAGCAGACAATAGGGGATACACATCATAAAGTCACCCCAAGACATGGTGTTTTATCTAGAACTTGTATATTAATCTCAACTCAGTGAACTGTGTTTAAGGAAAAAGTCAGCAGATGCAATAGATAATCCCAGGCATTAAAAAATTGTAAGTTTAAAACAAAAATCATCTGCCTTTCAGTAAAGTTCTCTAATGAAAGGTCAGTATTACATTTATATATATATATTAAATATGTAACTTCTAAGTATACACCTTTTTTTTTACTTCAATTGGTGGTATTTGCAGCCTTTTTAATTGACTCAGGAATCTCCTATTATTTGTTTCTAAAATCGTGAAAAGTTCTCACATGTATGACTTTTCAAATAGAAACAAACAACTTTGTGGAAAGTGTTTTTTTATGAAAAACATTGTCTTAAATTTTTTTGGATCAGTATTTTGTATTAGTAAGGTAACACAGGATTAATGCACAAATATTTGTAAGAGAATTAAAATATTTTTACCCGTTTTCCACATGAAGAAAGTTGCATTTATTCTGGGTTTCTTAAAAAAAAAAAAGAAATTTTTTGTGAAGAAAAATTCCCCATCAGAAACATAATCATCAAGTGAGTAATATGGATAAAAATTTCCTATTTTGTATTTATGTACTACTGTAGATGCCAGGAGAAAAAAACTATAACCATGCAACTTGAGCAAAAACAGATCCAACCAAGGAGGGAGGAAAAATGGATCATAAATATACTAGATTAAATGTAATTATTTTTCTTTGAGAGGAAAGTACCGATATCAGATGAATCTCTTTTACTAAAAGACTTTGTTTTCAAGTTCTAAAGGTTAGAATTTTTTTGTTAATTTCAAAGAAATGTTTTTTATGAGCTTGCCTGTATTGTGTCTTCCCTCTTTAAAGTGTGGATGGATCAACTGCTTGAGGAAATATATGGTTTCCCTTTGATGTTGACGTGAATCACAGGTATTATCCACCACAGCTTGCTGAGGGAAAATATGATAAATAAAACTAAAAATAGTCTATAATAAGCTGTGTGCTTTAAGGTGAGATCCAGACAAGTTTTTTGGGTAGTGCTTTTGTGGTTCAGCTGATATTTACAATATGCATAATGCACTGCAAATGCTGTTAGAGCATATAGCAGTAAATTTGGCTAGTACAGCACAATTTTAAATAAAGTACTATAAATAATGCATAAGGAGAAGTACTCGTTTGAGCTGTGCTTTCACAGCCTGCTGGAACTGATCATAAATACTGTGTTGACAGATCACATGAACAGCAAAATTTACTGAGAGTCTACTTATTGCACTCTTTCTTCTGTATCTCTTTAGGAAATAGAAGACAATGGAGACTGTTCATTACCTTCAGAAGAAAAATTTTAAATCAGTATATACTTTGAGATTATGTACAGTCACATGCATACACACACAGAGCTTTAAAAGAGCAGAGATTTGGTCATATACCTTAGTCCAGCATAAAGACCCAGGTCTTCATAATAGTGCAGTTGATCGCTTCCACGGGACTTTGTGAGGAAGGAAATTGTGTTTCATGTAAATATTTAGTTCTGAGGGTATGTTTTTGAACAGCAGTTGTATTCAGATTTTTAAATATATACTTGTAAAATGAAGAGGGGTGTTTGTATTCAGAAACTACTAGATTCCTGCCTTTAAACAAGTCTTCTTTCAATATATACAGCAAATAATAATTATCTAGATTTTGTCACTTCTCTTTGCTTTCATTTCAGTAAAAGAATGGCATTTATACTGTGTGTGTGATTGTTCAGAATTACCCTGTAATCAATTACACTATTCCTTTCACCTTTTTTTTGGTATTTGTTTGTTTATGGGGGGACAGGGAACCTTTTTTTTTTTTAACTCTACTGTCGAAAGATTTATTTGTAGAAATTTTATTATAAAATATGCTAAGGATTTGTGGTTTTGGTTTGTTTTGTTTTCCAGGAACACTGATGCACCATTTCTTCTTGTCCTGTCTTATCTTCATGTCCATACTGCTCTATATGCTTCAGAAAATTTCAAAGGAAAGAGCAAGCATGGTTTATATGGTGATGCAGTGGAGGAAATGGACTGGAGTGTAGGTATGTTACATTTGCTTCTAACAGCAGTGGAGGAAATTCATGATAACTTGTGCTCATGTTCACCAAATTCAGACCAGCAATTTGTGTCTACAGTATATCTGTCATACTTGTCCTTTATACTTAGGGGAAAGAAACAGTCATTTAGAAAGCACAATAATCTGAGCTTTTGCAGCACCTACTTTATTGCCAAATCTATTGTGTCCTACAAAAGCCCATTCCCTTCTTTGACTGTGAAGGTGGTCTATACAGCATGGACTTAGCAGAGGTGTGGACATTTACCTGCGGACTTTTGAAGTTGGTGGTTAAATCCAACCCTCTGAGCTTCTGGGTGCATCTGGCCTGTTCAAACTATCCTTATAAAATAACATATTAATTCAAAAAGTTACCATATGATATCAGTATCAAAATATTTTCAAATGAAGTGACATAATATGCACTGTTGGCAAAACTAATTTGCTAATTATTTCAGTGAGTTCTCTGAATTGCTGAAATCACTAAGGTGAGGTCCACTTCTATTTATTAAGAATATTCAAAACCAATGAATTTGCCTTTCAGCACCTTCCGTTCTCTTTGAGGTTGGAATGCAATTGGTCCCTACATCTTTCAACAGGCTTCCTATATCTCTAGATGTATTGAAGTGTTTCTTTGATTCCAGGGATAATCACCTGTGAAAACAAGTAACAAGTTCATATTTGTAAATAATCATATTGTATAAAAGCAGTATTATAATAGGTAAAGATGACTTTACCGTCCTCCTTCCTGTACACCCCAAGTTATTCTCTTCCCAATACAAGTCAGTAAAAATAAGTTTTCTTGAAGAAAACTTTCTGACTAAGTTGCTGTAAACAGATATTTAACTTTGGTGAATACATAAATTATGCTAGCATGTGCAGTTAGACATGTATTTGCATATTTTGTATCAAGAAGTCTAGTTGCAGAAACAGTGGGCAAAAGGCAGCACAGCATACTTAGTGATTTGTAATGTACTTATTGCAGTATTTGCAGGAATGGGGAAAACCTTTTTGGGAAACTGTGATGTGCTTAGGAAGGGTTTTCAGTGTAGGAGGTAACAGAACAATACTCTTGTAAATCAGGTTTTGTAAAGAGAGAGCAGGTTTTATTCCAGTTCTGTCAACCCTGAATCCTTACCATGTCTATCAGTGGCCACCAGCATTTGAGTACTTGCACTAGGTAAAAGAATGTGTGTGTTATCATTTCTGTTTGCATCCACATTGTAGCAATCTACTGAGAATTAGCTGGTTTTACTGTCTGTGTTTGATTTTACTGTTCCTTTTTTTTCTGTTGTGCAATATTTAGCTTATTCCAGCCTAATTGGTTATTTGCTGTTGCCATTACATTTTTCTGTTTCCTTGCTGCCCCAGAGAGTGTCTCTAGGGCTTAACCAGCAAGTTGGAAAGCAGGGTACCTGACATGTTGCTGTTTCAGGCTATTTAGTGATGCAGAGATGGTAACAGACTGAAAACCACTGCTCTTTTCTAGAATGACCACAGGCTCTTAGGAGATGTGTCAAATAAACCAAACTGTAGGACAGAAGCATGCTATTTTAAAAGCTGGAATAAATCAGTGATACAAATTTAATTGTGATAATATAGGAATTTAGCACAAACTTAGAGGAGATACACAACATTCCTCATTTATTGTCCTTTCCTGTTCATTACAGGAGCATCAAGGACAGTAGGGCTAGCTTAATCAGGAAACAGATTCACAACTGTCATTTACTAGTAAAAAAGCAACAAATTATTTTTCAGTTGGGATCTGGTTCCTCAGTTTTGCTTATGTCTTGTAAGATCTCACTGATGAGAGATGGCATATTTGCTCCAGAAGGTAGAAGATGTGTTCAGTTCCTGTGCTACTTTTTCCTCCACTATTAGCCTGATGAAAAAAAAGTTATGGCTTTTATTTCCAAATGAATCTCAAGGAATAATATAGCTTTTCTCTTTTTTTTCAGTTGAAAGGAGTACTTATTTCCATTAACCTCCACTGAAAATTCCAGTCTTAATGCATCAGCTATGTCAGAGAAAGTAGATTGAGTCACTGTACTGCTGATGTCAGTAACCAGTATGTTCTTGCAAATGCCTCTGAAGATGTTACAGTAGAAAAGTTTAAAAAAAAAATGGTCTAGAAAAGATGAAAAAGTGAATACTGTAAGATTTTCAGAAATTGAGGTTTTATCATTCACTTGACAGAAATTACTATTTATGCATAGATGAGTGTAACTTGCAAAAGCAATAAGAACAAAATAGCACAAATATAACAATATGCTGCAAGACTTTCTAAGAAAAGACAACACAGCATATGAAGAAAAAATGAGTGCACAGAAAATTACATTATAGAACAACATCAGAAATCTTTGACCTTTGGTAGGAAAAATACACCAGCTTTAACTCAGTTCTGAAAGAAATTTACAGTGTGTTTTGTGCTGACTGAAACATTTTGTGGAAGACCTTTGTGGATGGCTTAAAAAAAAAGAGTAGAAAAGAGTAGAAGTTGCAAGTAGAAGTTAGGACTGCCAGGTAGCAGTGATGAAAAAGATGTGAAGATTGAAGAATGAAATGCAACTGAAATATTTTTCCTCATTTGAGAGATCAGATGGAATCAGAAAGATTTTAAGTGCCATTTTCAAGAGAGAAAGCAAAAGTTTTTCTCTTAAGATGGAAAAGTCCATGCAAGACTCAGAATTCTAAATGCGAAACAATTCCATTTTCATTTGTTTATTTATTGAGAATCAATACCAATCATGCTAGGAGGAGAAAAGCCCAAAAGACACATGAATAAAATACTTCTTTGAATATTTCATGTTTGTGACTTGTTAAACCAATACTGAAGAGTATTATTGCAATCCATGTCAAAAATCCAAAATACAAAGCCTCTTGATAAGGTTTGGGACCATGTATGTGTCTTGGTTTTGCAAACTGATGTGTGTGTATAACAGAATTCAATGTTGAAAGCATTCACAGTTATATTGTCACTGCATGTGACATGCCTTAGAGAATTATTCTCTGGCTAATAACATTAATTTTCTTTCAATGTAGGCTAAGCACCTTATTAATGCTGTTAATTATAGTTCACATGAGAGCAGATGAAATAATCTTACAGTCTAAAAATGGAAAAAGAAATGATGAATGAATCGATGAATGCACTGTCATCCTTTTCTTCTTTCCTCTATTCCCTTTTTTCATTCCTTCATTCTTGATTGAGTATAGGAAGAAAAATGGATATGTTCAGAAATTGTTTTTGATGTAAATTGCATTACACTAATTTAATCCAAACAGAGCACTGCAAAGAGTTTTGGAGCCCCCTGTAGACTTGCATGCAAGCTGTGTGAAGACACACTAATCCAACACCACTTTTACAAATGGCTGTTTATTGTTCTTTTAGCAGTAGCAGAACTACATATCAGGTCTTCTTCCTTTGTAGGATAATCACAACTGAAAGGCTTAGATGTAAAAAAGTCTCAGAAATTTTAGTCTGGCACAGGCTAGGTAACTGTAAATTGGGGGCCTTGTCTGGATATCTTTATTATATGAATACCCTGAAAGCTGAAAAAACGTAACTGCCTCTCTACCATGATCTTTTGACCTGTCTTAGGATCAAATTAATATTGCAAGAAAATATTGCAGTCTTCCAATGTTAGGGAAAGGAAAGGAAAGGAAAGGAAAGGAAAGGAAAGGAAAGGAAAGGAAAGGAAAGGAAAGGAAAGGAAAGGAAAGGAAAGGAAAGGAAAGGAAAGGAAAGGAAAGGAAAGGAAAGGAAAGGAAAGGAAAGGAAAGGAAAGGAAAGGAAAGGAAAGGAAAGGAAAGGAAAGGAAAGGAAAGGAAAGGAAAGGAAAGGAAAGGAAAGGAAAGGAAAGGAAAGGAAAGGAAAGGAAAGGAAAGGAAAGGAAAGGAAAGGAAAGGAAAGGAAAAAGGAATCCCAAAGAATCTTACATGTAATGTTTATTTGAAATATCTTAGAAGGTTTTATAGAAATTTATAGGAAGGGTATAGCTTGATATGTTCCCAGTACCAGAGGGATAGAGAGCTACTGAACAATGTCCAGCAAAGGGTTATAGGAGAGACTAGAGCATTTTTTTAGAGAAAAAGTTGGGAGAGCTGGGACTGAAGCCCTCTTCAGCCTGGTGAAGAGAGTATTCTCTTAACCTATATAAATACCTGAAGGGAGAGTGCAAAGAGGATAGACCCAGGGTCTTCGCATTGGTGCCCAGTGGCAAGAAGAAATGGGCACAAACTGAAACGTGAGGTTTCCTCTGAACATCAGGGCAAACTTTTCTACTCTGAGGATGATCACACAGTAACACAGGTTGCCATAGAGGTGGTAGAGTCTGGAGATGGTCCAGGGCTCCAAGTAGCCCTGTTTAAGCAGCAGGCTTGGGCAAGGTAACCTCCAGAGGTCCCTTCCAACATCAGTTATTCTGTGAGATGCTGGAGAAAACAAAAAAAGCTGTTCAACAAAGTCAAATCATATTTGAAACAAAATCAAATACAACCTTTAAAAGTCAGTGTAGAAGAACAAAGGAGCTCTGAAGCAAACAGAAGCAAGATACTGTCATGACACTCTCCTCCTCTTCTCTAGTGTGACCCCACCTAGTGTAATGCATCCAGGTCCGGAGGAGAGCCACAGAAATGGTCAGAGGTCTGGAAACATTCTCCTCTGAAGAAAGGCTGAAAGAGCTGAGGTTCTTTAGCTTGGGGAGCTGAGATTGTTTAGCCTGGGGAAGGAAAGGCTTCAGGGAGATGTTATTGCTGCTTTTCAGTGTATAAAGAGGGACTGTAAAAAAGGTGGAGAGGGACTTGTTGCCATTGCCTATATTGACAAGACAAGGGGCAATGGTTTTAAACTGGAAAGAGGGCAGGTTTAGGTTAGCTATTCGAAAGTACTTGTTTGTGATGAGGTCAATGAGACACTGGGGGGTTGCACAGAGAAGCTGTGGATGCCCCATCACTGGCAGTGTTCAGGGTCAGGTTGTACAGGGCTCTGAACAATGTGGCAGGGATGTTGGACTAGATGATCTTTGAAGGTCCCTTCTAACCCAAACCATTTTGTGATTCTGTATTACTATAGTGATTGACAAATTTTGAGGATGCTAATGATATCTTAAATGGATTTTCCTCATAAGGAAATAACAACCCATAACCTTTTTTTCTAACTAGAAGTAACTGTAATTAAACCTTAGATATCTGAAGAAATTGAACCTTACATGAGAACATTTATGACTTGTTGAAGCATTTGCAATACTCTGCAACATGACTCTCTGGGGTGATATGTGGCCTATTCTAAAATGCAGCAGGGCAGGTGTAAAGTATACTTCACTGAGGAAGGCCAGCTGGGGTGCAGTCCAGGAGGACTAACTGAAAGACCCCTTTTCACACTGTTTTTCTTTGATTCCACTGTTACCATGATTAAGAATTGGCTATAAATTTGTATCTTCACATAGCACTTTCAAAGGGCAAGAGAAGGGCAGAAGCTCAACCAAGCCAGCTCCAGACTTTAGTGAAAAATATCTAATTTATTTATTCCCTAATGAGATTTCCTAGTGTTGTAAAAGAGATTATATCAATAATATGTGCAGGATTAAGCTGTGGCTCCTAATCTCTATATCACCCAATTGTGAGATGATGAAAACTAAATTCTTACATACCTTTTATCTGATGAATTTGTGCCTGTTTAAATAGTTAATATGCTAAATATGTGAACTTGATCACATCCTCTACTTTTAATCTTTCTTCTACTCTGGAATGATGTGAATCAATGGTCTAAGTGAAAACCGTTCCAATTTAATATAAACTATTTTTAATGACCCCTGTGGCATCTTTCTCTGTTTTGGTAATAGATGTACCACCACTTCATTAATAGATAGAAAGAATGCTTTCAGAAAAAAAACCAAATGTTACTTTGGAAAATGTAATATATTTAGGAGACTTCAAACTGAACTATGTCCAAAAGACTCATAGGAATTCTTTCTCTGATGGAAGTAACACAGTCTAAAGCATTCACAAAGCAAAGAGAAAAAGAAGTAATGTTTTTCTCTTTTTAAAGTAATTGTTTTAAACTTAAAATCCTTTAAGCTTTTAAAGCTGACTTATTATTTTTAATTACAAAGTAATTTAATTTTAATATTTATTTCAATCTATTCTGGCCTGAACTTACATTCCTACAGGTTGGGTGTTTGGGGTTTTTTGGGGGTTTTGTGGAGTTTTTTAATGTTCTTTCCAATACTGAACAGTAACTATAGTCCTTCTGGTAAACAGCATAGTATTATTAAATTTCATCAGAAATAAATATTTCTTCTTTTACATATAATTGTTAGTGGTTGTTATTTCGAATTCTCACATCTTTTTTAGACTTTGAACCTCTATGTAGAACCCTATTCCATAAGGAACAACCTAAAAATGTACCATGAATTTTCTGAGAATTCTGAATTATACTAAAAATCAAAATAATCATTATTAATAATATGAGTGGGGAAAAAGGAATAAATTCCTATTGCTTTGACAAAAAAATGAGTGATCTATCCTTATTTTTTTTTTCTCAAGAAAAAATCCTGTACACTGAGATAAGTCTAATTTATCATGGCTTTTCACCTCATGTAGTCATTTATAACAGTGCAACATCGATTTAAAAGATAAGCAAGGGAGAATGATGCTACATGATCAGAAGCAGCAGATAAGAACTGATCTTATCCAGCTACTGTGAATGTGACATAATGTTGGCTGAGCCTGAAAACTTAAAGATAAAACTAAAAATCTGAAAATGGATGCCTGATGCTGATGGTGCATTCCTTGACCTTGCTTTTCTGGATGTATACTGGTATACATCTCAAATCTATAAGGTTTAATGTAGGCTGGTTTTATTATCATAAAAGATGTTCAGCCAGCACCTCTGAGGAAGAAGGTATTCAGCCAATACAGGTACTCTGTGACTAGGATAAAATTTTCCCTCTCCGTCTTGCCATTCTGCTCTTATCCTAGCATTAAGACTGTTTCTTCTTCTAAGACAGTAGTTAAGCTCTTGAAGCACATTCACTCATTAGGTCACATCTGGGAAAATTGTCAATATGGGTGCAGATTAAAGACATTTGTGGTTCTGCCTTTTATGACATGGATGCTTTCCAGTTGCAATCTGTTCTAAAACCCAAACCCATTTCATATGTCACTAAGCAGCAATGACTTTCAGTCACTGCTGCATGGGACCAAATTTAAGAAGTGACTAGGTGATGAAAGACTCCCATTTCCACTATGATAAGCCTCCTGATCTACCTAATCCTCCTTAAGTAGTTTCCTCTTTCTATATCACATCTTTGTATAAAGCAAAGCTCCTTCCCAGAACATTATTTACAAGATTACAAGGCACACCTTAAGCAGCCATTTCTGTAGCACTTCTTAATCAGTCATGTTCAAATAATGCCTTAGTACTCCATGACGGAAAAATTCAGTGTAATGCAGTTTGTGCTAGTAGTGCTGTGTGGTTCAAAATTTGGTGCCAGCTTCTGAAGAGGTTTCATTTGCATCTGATATTGCAGAAGTTAAATTTTCAGGACAAGATGTGGTAGTGCATTGTGCAATTTTTTTTTTCAAAAACGTAATCATGTAATGTTCAAAAATGTAAAGGCTTTCTGTAAATTATGAAGCTCTTAAAATTTGCTCTAATACAAAACCAGTAAAATAACATTGTGTTAGATCAAAATGCTGTAATTGGTGAAAAAAAAAATTAGCATTACTCTTAGATAAGCTAATTTCCTTTAGGAAGAGAAAGCTCAAAGCCTGCTTTAGATAAACTAGAAATAAGAAAATCCTGATGACTCCAAGCAATGAGGATGAATCCAAGCAAGGAGGATAGGAAGTTCTGTAATGAAATGTGCTATCAACCTTTTGTTTAACCTTTCCCTCTGAGGTTTAATTTTACATATAAATGGTATGGTTGGATTTTTTTCCTTGCTTAAGGTGGGTAAGGAAAACCATTATCAGTGGGATAAAGAACACAGCAGAGATTTAAGCCAAAACTGACCTACAGGAACACAGTGATTTCTATGAATACTCAGACGAAGGTTGCAATGAGGAAACAGAATGGGGCTAACTTTATTCAAATTGTAGATAATCTCCAAAATACAGACTGGAAAAACAATTTTAAGGAAGAAGGTAAAGGTTTTGCACGTCAAGTGCTTCTGCATAGCAACCTTTTTAGCACAGATACCATGAAGCTTTCAAGAAAAATTACATTTGCACTGTCCTAGAAAAACTCCACAGGAATTTAGTAAGTCAGTTATCCAGAACAAGGGATAGGGATGATAGACTTTACTCGCTTTGGTGAAAGTGTTACTGTTGTCAACCTTTAACCTTCATCCTTGAGTTAGGAACATGACTTTTGCCATCCTTTTTCTTCAATAGTTGGACACTGAAAACATCTCTGCGTAGGTATTTATAGAGCTTGTAATCATGGTTTTACAAAGAATGTGACTGTGCTAGTAGGAGAAGGATGTTGCCAGTAGTTGTTGCATGTCTATGAAAGAAGCCTAAACATGAAACTAAGGAACAGAGAAACTGAAAATGTCAAGGACTTTTCATCTGGGTGTTTAAACCTTCTCATCCATGCCTCTTCCTTGTATCTTCAGATAGTTTTGTAGTGGATTACCCAATACATTAACATAGCTGATACAGCCCATAAATGCATACAAACATGCAGAAGGCACAAGTGAACATTGTAAGACTGTGAAATCAAGTACTCAAAGATAGAAAGAAATCAATCTTCCTATGTTTGTGTCTTATGGTACAGTTTTTTAGCATATGTTTACATGCCACTTCTTTTCCCACTGGAATCCTATCTCCTTGTCACTGAATGCCTTCTTAATGAGCAGCTTCTCAACACTAGGTGTATTCCTCATTGTTCAATATGAATTCTCATGTTTTATTTAACACATACTATTGAAGTTCTGTTTTGAAGACAGATTCTTTGACATTTCTCATCTTTTCTCTGTCAGTACTTTGCTACAGTGTATAACAGATTTGCAAATAAGCATTTTCACAAAGCCTTTGTAAGATAGGGGAATCTCATTAATCTGTTTCCCAGAAGAAAAACTGAGACACAGAGATGATGTTCAGTTTTACCTACTGAGATATAACTTTGTTGCTAGTCACCCACTAATCCAGATCTGGATCTATAGTAAAGCATTAGGACTTTATTCAGCTGGCATGGGATTTATGAAGGGGGAAAGATAAGTAATTCTTTTTTCATGGTCTTGATCCATGTTGGAGGTTAGAATGTGCACCTGGACTCAGGAACTCAGGTTTTCTTCTGGTCCTAGGGATTAAGTGGTATTTTTAAAGGATAATTAAATATCTTTGCCAACAAATAAACTATAATGATATGAACAGTTTCTGTGATGACTCAGGGAATGTCTTCCATCCTTTTACCATTTTTTCATAGCTGGGTGCATATCAGTTAGCTGTAGAAAAAACCCTAAAACCGATCATGTGCATTTCAGTTTCAGTGTTGATACTGAGAATACTAGAGATTCTTTTAAAATAATCCATGATGTTTTTTGGAGAGAGACATGAAACTTTTTCATGCTTCTTTTGAAATGTATCTTAATTTTTTTGAGGCTGTACTGCTTAAATAAAAGGTGACCTAATTCTGAGTGAAAGCAGTAATCATACAATAAAGCGTATGGCAATATTGATTCTGTATTGTTCAACAGACTTGTTCCTATTAGTGAATTTCCATGCAGAGATTTCACACTGCTGAATCACAAGGTTCAAATTCCAGGTGGTAATAAGCTCTTATTGATGAGGTTGATAGAACTGCCCTTTTATTGACTCTGTCTGGTAATTTTTCAGTGGTACATTTGACTGCTAAAACAACCACACTATGTAATAGGCAGAGTGGTAATACTACTAAAGATCATTAATTTTCTAGAAAAATGTTGTTTATATTGCATTAAAGAAAGCTTTTTTTTTTTCTTTCTGTATAATAATGAAATACAATAATGAGATAAATAATGAATTTTTTAGGGTTAGGGAAAGCAGTAGAGTAATGATGCAGTGATTAGTGAAAGGCAGGCTGGTAAAGTGGTAATTTTGCTCTGCAGCTTTTTCCCTCACCAGTTGGTTGTAAAAAAAGGCATTTATATTTTAATTTAGGATGTTGTTTAAGGAAAACTGATACTGAATCCTTATTTTTCTTTCTTACCATTCTTTTTTAATACTGATGTTTGCGGGGCAGGGATTGTGTGTTTCACAGTGTACTCAGGGTATTTTTTTACTAGTTTTGATGCTTTCTTTTTGTTTTTTCTTTCTTTTGACTTTGTATACACATTTCTATTTTTAAATCATTCTCTCTCCCTACCAATGAAACTTTCTTTATAACATTTCCTCATGAAGAGCACATCGCAGTAACCATGAGAACACCAAACTGATTTTAAGTTACAGTAGTAAGCTCAGTATCCAAATGAACACCTGACCCCCGAGGGCGGAGTTGCTTACTTGGGATGAGCGAAAAAAGACTCCAGGTTAATCAAATTCTTGCCTTATATTCCACAACTTCAGTGGATCTTGCAGCCTTATGATATCACAAGAGGGGAGGCAGAGCATCCCTCTCTCCCTTATCTCCTTTTTCCTAACCAGCTTCCAGAGAAAATAGAAAGAAGGAGAAAGAAGAGAAGAAGAGAAAAATCTTCCTTTTTAAGCAAGTGGCCTTTTAGCAAATGACTGGATGTATTCATCTATAATGTCACACTTACTTTGTCTACAATTAAGTGTGATTAACTTAGGTCCTTCAGTTTTCATGGTTTTATGGTACTGTTGCCATTTCACTGTTATGAGGATAAAAGATTTTGGCTCTTTAGGCTCCTGTATCTCAGTGGTTGAGATAGCTGTGGGTTAGAAATCAAGTTTACTTTCATTTCTGAATTCAGACTGGCATTTAAAAACAAAGAAGGAAACAAGAAATAATGCAAATGTAACTGCACTTTAATCTTAAAGAAAGGAATTGCCTAGCCCAGAAAAGCAGTATGAACTTTGGTCTTCCAGCAAATCCAAAGATAACTTAATGCCAGATGTTTGAAAGAAATTAATAGCTCAGGATTCCTCATTATTTCTAGTAAAGTCAAGGAAGGTACTAGTTGTGGTAATGTGAAAAGTATAGCCAATATATAGTATTTCAATGTATAGTATATTGCTGTGTAAAAGGTAGCAAAGTGCTTCTAATCCAGAGTTCAGTTGATTTTGTCATCACAAAATCACAGAGCATACATTAAGCAAGTAATAAATGAATAATTTTTTATTTTGTTATAATTCAAAGATATATGTTATCCTTTCAGTCTGACAAATGAAAAATTGGACATGAGCCAACAGTGTGAACTTGAAGCCCAGAAAGTCAACCATATCCCAGTCTGCATCTAAAGCAGCATGGCCAGCAGGGCAAAGGTGGTGAATTGTCCCACTACTCTGCACTTGGTAGATCCCACCTGGAGTGCTGCATTCAGCTCTGGGCTCCTCAGCACAGGAAAGATGTGGGCCTCTCAGGGCTGGCCCAGAGGATGTCTGTGAAGATGATCAGAGGGCTGGAGCACCTCTCCTATGGAGACAGATTGAGAGAGCTGGGCTGAGAGACCCTGGAGAAGAGCAGGCTCTAGAGAGACCTTATTGCAGCCTTTCAGTATATAAAGGAGAAAAAATTATAATAAAGACTGGAGAAAGACTTGATATCAGTACTTGTAGAGACAGGATAAGGGACAAAAGTTTTAAACAACAAAATGGTAGATTTAGATTGGACACTGGGAAGAAATATTAGAATGAGGATGGTCAGACACTGGAACAGGATGCCCAGAGAAGTTGTGAAAGCTGCATCACTGGAAGTGTTCAAAACCAGATTCTGAGTAAGCTGATGTAGTGGCAGATGTCCCTTCCTATGGCAGGGAAGTTGGACTAGATGATCTTTGAAGGCCCCTTCCAAACCAACATCAGGAGAGAGTGAGACATGATGTAACCAGCACATCCTACAGAACAAGGTTTGAACATCTTAGCAGGGTATTCTGAGCAAAGTGCTGCTATGATGGCTTTTTTACCAGCATTTTTTTAATAAGGCATAAAATTGGTAGTTGTCCTTAAAAAAAAAAAAAAAAAAAAAGCCTAAAACCTTTCTACAGGACATTTCCTAAATATTCTTGCCTATTTAGAGCTGAGGTAGTCAAGCTCCATATCCCAAATTTCTCAGTCCAACTTTGTGTGATTCTGCTGCAGTTTGCCAATCTACTTGTGCAATAACCCCCAGGTGCTGCTCATAAAAAATAGATGGCCTAGTTAAAGAGAGCTTTGAGGAATTTCTTGGCAAAAAAATACTAGACAATAATATCACATTTACCTCTCAGAATGTAAACTGATTTTTGATGAGACATTTAATTACTTCCCTTGTTATAAACTAACTTTAGCAATTCATAGCAAAAGAGTAGAAGATAATTGTTTTAAATAGGAGGCGCTGGTATATTAAATACGTTATCAGGAAATGTATGCAAACGTTCTGTCCTACTGTTACCATATTTACGTGTTGAATCTTGATAACAATAGAGTCAGTTCCTGTGTATAGCCAGCCATACTTTTCCAGTGCCTTCTAGAGCAGAAATCTATTTGCTGCATTGTACTTACATCTCTCCGCATGTGATACTGAAACACCAGTGTGTTACAGAGCTATTCCTGTGAAATGTGAAGCTTCCAGACATTTTCTGTTCAAAGACATCTGTTTATATACAACTTCTTAAATTTGATTTTATAGGTTCAGAAATGATTAGTTTCTAAAATCATACATTAATAGGGAGGAACTAACCCTCTACCTGCCTGTGTATCCATAGGAATAGTGCTATTCCCATAAGAAATGTGCTGGTTGGGGCTTTCAAGTAGTTATTTGCCATCTGTTCTTTGGAGAGTTTACCTTGGCAATAACTCCCATCTTCCCCAAATAGTGTCTAATTACAGGTAGACTAATTTGTTCCGTGTATCTACATAAATATTTCAGTTGATCTCTGGTGTTTCTGTGTGAATGATCCTTCCTCATCTTACATTTAGCCTTCAGATTTATCCTAAAAAACACATCTCACTGTGATCATTACATGCAAGGTGGAACCCTTTCAGAATTCTGCCTTGCCTTCACACAGGAAAAATGTATTGGTCAACTTTTGTAACTTCTCGTAACAAACAAAATGACACATAGCATTCATAGTGTTAAACCTTTGTGAACTCAGATTAATTAGTAATTTCACATTTAACGTACTCATTTTATTATTTTATTATTATATGAGTCCAAATTAGAGAACAGGGAAAGAAATGAGCCTAATGATCTGATGGCCCTCTCTGATCTCATGACTCCACCATGTCTTAGGGGCATCAAATACATCTTGGCCTAAGAAGAGTCCTCAAGTATTTCCAAACCAATTTAAAACAAGAATGACATATTTCTCTTTCCAGGCCTCAGACCAGAAAAAGGCAGATTTTCTTTTTTTCCCTCATAGGCATCTGTTGTGCTACTGAATACTACTCTGAAACTTCAACAAAACTCTTTCTGAATAGCCTGTGAATATTTTTTTCAAGAGCACTTAGGTGAATTAAGGAATCAAAGTGCAATTTCATAAGATAGTTAGTAATCTTTTTGAGCTACTAATCTATCATCAATGAGGATGACCTGTAAAATTATTTGCCTTCCCTTCAGAAAGGATCCTCTGGAATTTAAGTTAGCATATATTTGTCATATTTAACACACATATGTATACTGGGGGAAAAAAGCACCAAATCATAATTTGTGCCTCTCAATGTGTTTGTATTTTTTCTTTTCCTAAATTCTGAATGTCATCTTGAGAAGACAGAGTGGAGTCTACATCATTAGTGGAAAAGTCTCTTGAGACAATTTTCACAGTCAGTTTTGCCTTCTTACTGGTAGTAACAGTGTCTGTATAGAGATTCATTAACAGGTAACATGTTTTGGAGATGGTGATTTCACAGTAGGCTTTGAGTGTTTAGTAGCACTTAGGCATAAAAGCTGCTGAGTTTTCCAAAAGAAATTAGAGAAGTAGGTGAATTAACAAGTCTGCATGGTGATTGTCATGTCAAGGAGAAAAAAAAAGGTGTCTTGTGTATTGGGGGTGAGTTAATGCACATCTACTTTCATGTTAGATTAGATTTGCATGATTAAAATCAGAAAACCAGGAAATTAAATTTATTGAGATTTCATGAGGAATAATAACTCAATCTTGATAAAACTCCTGTTAACCTTATGGTATGTAATTTATAACAAGTGTTTAAAACCTGCTTCCAAATTCAGCAAAGATTAAAAAATTTGGCTGCTGAAAGACAATAAATGCTTATACTCTAATGTCAGACAGTTTTACCACAGTTTGAATTTTACTTAATAAAAGTTATAAAAATGAAATAAACAATTGGCAAATACTTTGAAGTTTTCAGAAAAGTGCAGAGGATTAAAATGGGAGGTTAAATTATTTGCCCTGCTTTAAATTCTTCATCATTCTTCATACTTTAATCTGGCAAAATGTTGTCATTATGCATTTGGATCTAGGACCATATACATATTCAGTTTAAAACTTAGTCTGACATTAATAAATGTTTAAACCTTTGAAGACACAGAGAAGAGTTTCTTTAATCACTCCAGATTTATTCAATCAGTCACAATCGGCATATATTGGAATGATAAAATACCTGAAGCCTTAACTTTACCTGACAGTCTAATTCAAAATAAAATAGTATCCCTCAGTTGTCACTACAGTTTGCCAAGGTCACACCTAAAGAAATGCCTTTCATAGTTTGGAAGAAAACATGGGAGATCTCAAAGTGGGAAATAAGACAATGTCTTTTTCATTATGCATCTTTGTTGTATGTGTGAAATGGCATCTTAGATATGTGAAAAATGAAGATGCAAATTTACCCAAAAAGTTATCACAGCTGTCATGCAAAATGCAAATGCAATGGACCCTCCTAAAATTGCATGACCATCTCTCATATTTTAGCATTTTAAGCAGGCTAAAAATCAAGATTTACATTAGAAATACATAGACTTATGTTCAACAGATGTAAGGTCTAAGAGTGAATTTCAAGCAACGCATTTATTAGGTAATTTAAATACTAATAAGGAAATAGCCACTGATTAGTTATACTTTTTGACCTGTAATAATCCATTATTAGTGTTATAGTATGGGAAACTTTTCCATCCTGTATTGTTTATATTGCTGCTATACTTACAGGTGTTCAGACATCTAACTGTTTCTTTATTATGCACATGTATTTATACATATCTAAAGTATCATTCCAACTTTCATATTTAAAAAATAATTTGAACCTATATGAATAAGAAAAATGAGATATGGTACTCATCTCTAGGAAAAACCTTATGCATAAGTCAAATTTGGTTGATTTATTCAAAGCTGTTGAGCAGTGTGGGTACCTAATCTGCTGTGCACTATGCAGAAAATTTATCCCAAGGTTCTGAAAGACACATTATACTTATAAAACTGTATAAACAGTCAAAAGTGAATTTCGAGTTTACAGCTACATGGCAATGCAAATCCAAACAAAAAGCAAGTTCACACTGACAGCTTAGCTGACTCCACATCAAAGTTGCCTTGTTTTTTGTTTAAAAAACTGCCCTTTTCTGAGCACTTCCGCTGATTTATTTGTCCTCCTCTGAGGCTAGGGGAATCTAACAGAGAAGTGTTTGATGTTCTACAGACTATCAGGACCTAACACCTTCTTATCTGTTTTCTAGCGGTAAGTAGTTATATCTGGGGCAATTGCCTCACCTTACTTCACTTTAAAAAGAACACAGGATTTTTGGGACCAAATTCTTACAATAGGTGAGCTGCATAGGAAAATACATACTTTTTGCTTTGTGTACACTGTATGTAAATCCCACCCTCAATGTATCTACAGCATGAGCAGGTGGAGCTGGATTGTGCCTGCACTAGACTTTCAGTGGAGGATTCACCAATCCTACCATGTTTAAAATTGCCAACAGTGGCAGGTCTGAACTGTCTTCTGAGCTGCAAAAAGACTGTCAGCACACCAGCAGAGACAAGAAACCCACTTCAGACCAGATCTACTGTGGTCCTTGACTGAATGTCCGTCAGTAATGTGAGTGTCTTAGTTGGATTCCCAGAATTAGTCCTTAAATTTAGACTTTGAAAGAAATCCAGGTCACAAAATCCAAGAGGGCTTTGCTATGGAAACATAAATATGTTAACTGTCCATGATTGGACTTACTGTAAATATGCACTCCTGTTATGAATTAAAACACTAATATAGATGTGGTTTTTCATAACCAGATGCTACTTTTTGGCAGAATGTCCTGATGATGTTGAAGATCCCACTTACCTATCACAGCAGGAGCTTAGCACATTTGAGACTCCAGCTTTGTACTTTCGGAGCAGACTTCATTGTATGGATTATTTCCTTGGTATTTTCTTTAGAAATAGTAGCACGGTAGTGCTGATTCAAGGCTTTGTACTTGAAGCTACACTCTGCCTTCTTTCTGCAGGAAGAACCTTATACCTTTTGTAATTAGTTATGCATCTGTTTTCTGTTCTAGTCAAAGAGTTGTACTACCTAGTATTCACTCTCACATTTAAGGTTCATATGCTAATGTCCTCGTTATGAGAATCACTTGTCTTCTTAGGTGGATGTGTTCCATTGACTGGCTAGATAATGTGCCATAGCATATCCCATATCCCATAATGCTTTGTCCCAGAATTTCCACTTTACAGTGGTTGTGTTGTAGCTCTGAATGTTAAACAAGTTGCATGCAGAGTTTATGTACTGTTCACCATATGTGCAGACACTTCTTGTGTTGCTGTCAATGGTTTTATTATTTTCCATCTTTACCTCAAATACTGTGCTCAATGACTAGGTCTGAAAGTGATAATTACTTCCCTGCTGCAGAGACAAACTGATTTACATATTTATCAAAGGGAAACTGGATGGCTCTGGGAACATTTGCATATTTATAACCTGAAATGTACAAAAGCTAAAATTAAGATAGGGATGTCTTGGTCTTAGTTATAAGCTTGTTTTAATACAAAGCTTTTAGTCAGTGGATTTTGTAATCGGATCAGTGCATTGAAATGAAGTATCTTTTCTTCATCACAGTAAATCAACATAGAGATTAAAATGATTGTTAGCTTGTGAATGATGCTATGCAGAAACTGCAACGTTAAGTTTTCATAAAGTGAAAATCTTAGCCTTTGAGCCCTGAAGAGATGGTTAACTGTGGCAAAACCTTAAACTGCTATAGCAGAAAGGGGCTCCCAAAAGGTTTACTATGTAGTAAACCTATGGGTATATAGTTGAATGGCATCAATATATTTTCTGGGAGAAATCTGGGTTTCCAAATACTTACGAATGTAGCATTAATTTGTAGGATTTTATGCATTTATTCAAAGGCTTGCCACTCAGAGAGGTGAATGCCTGGAGCTGACTACAAGTTGTGATTCTGTTTAATGATGCTATTGAAAACCAAACATGAGCAGCAGTATCAAATTCTGAACAGCAAATAAAAACAGTAAAACCCCAACAACAATCAAACTGGCTCTTCTAGGCAGTGACGTGATGGCTTATTTTCCCAGCCTGATCTATTGGAATCTTTGTTCAATAATTGTCTCAAGCTTGCTGTAAGTTTCTGGATACAAGACAGGCATGTGAAAGTTTACTGTAGTTGGAAGAGTGTTACATTTACAGGAATTTCCTTTATTGTCAACTGTCTTTTCCTGAGACAGATCCTTAACTCTCCTTCCAACACGTTTTTTCTTTGAAACTGGCAAACTGCTTTAAAGCTTTCCTCACAAGTAGAGAGACTATTTTTTTCTAATGCCCAGATTACACAGAGGTATTCTGTTTCCTCTGTCTTTTTATTCACAGTTTCAGCAATATTCTACATTTTTTTGAATTAATACAAATAATATTTTTTTCCTATTGATTTGAAATGATGGTAAACTAATTTTGATTAAAATGCATTTGTTCATATGCTTTTCAGACTAAACCTTTGAACACTTTTCCAAATCACTAACACATTTGTAGACACGTTACTGTTTTTCTTGGTGTTTATACCTTGTTTACAAATGAACAGTCATTTTTCATAAACCCTATGTCTTCATGTAGATGCATACAGTAGGAGCTTTACATGAGTCAAAACTCAGCAATTACAATCATCATTAGCGAGGCTGGTTCAGCTACCATTCAGGCTGTGAATAAGCAGCATGGCACTGTGTTTCCTTCCAAAGAACAGTCAATTGCTCTTCTCACTTTCACATGGCTATCACTCCACTGAAATTGGCATTTTCATATTCAGAATGAAACAATTCTTTATAATTTTACACAGTTTGAAACAAGAATGGAGAGCAGAATATAGAGAGCACTCTTCAGTATATTTCAGAAGAAACTTCACTTGAATTTTGGAATACTGATGTATTAATTAAAACAAGTTACATCTTAATGCAGTCCTCAATCTGTTTTGTATCTTAAAATATATAAATGGAAAAAAAATGTCCAGTGATCTAGCGCCTTTGTCTGCTACAATGTCAGTCACCTACATTGTGGAATACATTCCTAGAATGGCAATGGTAGGTGTAGCTTGATCTGAAATTCTAGTTACTAAATAGCTGCAGGAATTATGTAGCTCCTTCAGCTAGATTGATTTTGATATTCAGAAATGTTGTCTTTCCAAATATATTCTGTTTAAATGAGAAAAAAATTAACTGGTACCATCTACATGGATCAGTACAGCAGTTAATTTTTCAGAATGTGGCTTTCAATGAGGTATTTTAGTCTAAACTCTTTGCATTTTTATTCATAATTTCCTACTCTGGGGATAGTAAGCTATCATTGCTTTAACAAAGCCATGGTTTTCCTGAAGCTTTGACCTATTCATCCTACAGTTTCATATTCTGTATAAACTCTCTACATCCAAAAATTCGATTGAAATTTGTAGTGCTTTCTGCAGCCTGCAATAGAACTCACAGGGGACACTAAGTCAGCTGGAGGCCCATTCTTCTAGTTCAAGAGCACATGACATATGACATATTTCCAATCATATTTTATGGGTGAAGCAGTACAATTTTACCATCTTCTCTTACGCAGACATCATTTATCTGTTCACCACACTCATTAAAGTGTGTTGCTCATGGAGTTGCATGTCTAGCACTTTGGGTACGATCCATCTTACTGTCCTTGATGTCTAATATGAAAGCATTTAGTTTTCAGTTATTTGCCTATCTTCTCTTTTTTAGTCAACAGGTAAAAAAGGTCTTTTTGCTGCTGTGATTCACCTCTTCCCAGGCAGCTAAAATAACTGCCATTGCCTGTGAATATTTATACATCAATTTTAATTTAATTCTAAAATCTCTGAAATATACAGAAGTAGTGAGAGTGAAGGAGTTAAAATTAAAAAAGAAATAATTTTTTATAAGAAAACAGTAAAAGATGTGTTTTGTCTTCATGATAGTGTTTGCTTCCAAAATTTGTATAATACTGAACAAGAAAGATAACTATTTATAGACATCCACAATGCACTCTTTGCATTTTTCTGCACTGGTTACCATTTAGAAATACTGGTAAGTGAATGTATTTCCTGTGTTAACGGTAGTCACATCATTCAAATGTACTTAAATGTGGCTTATCTCCTGCTAGCACACACACTTTTCTGTTTATCTACAGTTTTCATTCTAGTAGGTGCCAGTGTTCAAGATCAAAATAAAAATGGAAGGTTTGCTTGTGAATGTGTTGTGACTGCCATACTCTGACAATAATGTTTTTTGAATTATCACTATTAGTCCATCTGTACTGAAAAGTGTTGCTGCTACGATAAATTGTCATTTTAGCATTCATTATTAAACCTAATGTAGTCAATCTTCTTTGTGTTTAGAAGTCCTTTTGAAGGAAATGGAAGTTTTACCATTGAGTTTAACAAGTTTGGATGAAAATTTCTGTGCATTTTATTTGGGTGGTTTTTTTCTAAAATGGGAAGCATTTGAGTGTCAGAATTTTATATTTTTTTCAGGGCAAATCAAGTCACTCAGTCTTGTTACCAAAAAAAAGTCATCATAATGTCTTATATTTAATTTTAATATGAATTTTTAATTTTATGTTTAATAATCTGTGATATCAAGACACTTTTCATTGCTTCTCCTATTTTCCCAAATTAGTTGGGAAAGCAAAATGGCCATTATTGAATGGTTGCCAATGCCTTTGTTCACCAGAGATCATTTAATGTGATTTACTGAGTGCAACTCACATTTTATTTTCATTTTGTTTTATATACAGGATGAATTTGAAAGTTCAATTTCATCACGGAAAATGGTGTATGTAAAAAAATACTGTTGTGCACGTCACTGCACATATATTTCTTTGCACAATACCATTTATTATTATTGTCATAGTGTCATAAAATATAGCTTGATATAGGTTGGGAGGGAATTCTGGAGGTCATGTGGCTGAATACCTACACATAATGTCCTAATTTATCTTTATACTACACTTTTTTATCAGCATTGACACATTTCCAAGAGATATTGTAATCACTTAGCAAGTACGTTCTCCAAACAATTTCAGAAGCCAATGGGAAATGGCCTCTTTCTTTTCTGGCACTAAGTCCACCTTATGCAGCAAGCGCATGGCTTGTCAGATGGATCTGCATGATTTTCCCTCAACCCACAAACTTTAAAATGTCAGCCTCTGTAACAGATTTTCTCAGCTCTGTTGGGAAATTTCAACTCCCACAAGGCTTCAAAATTTACATAAACAAATTCTCCTACTCTTACATTTCTTCTTTGCTCCTAGTTTACAAACAAGACCAACAGGTATCACTTAAATTTAACTGCTGATGACCCAGTCATTTGAAAAATGAAGACAGTCAACCTTTTTAAAAAGGCAGTTTTAGAATGATATAACATTAAAAGACAACTAGAAATAGTATCAATAAGGTAAAGTAGTTACTCCTTATCCAGAAAAAGAACATAGCAACAGAAACAATGACCTGAAAACCATTTACAAGGCTCTGTATTTCAAAGTTCTTATCTCATCCACTTTGACACAATAATTGGGCATCAGATGACATGGTGGACAGGTTAGCAAATCAAAATTAACATTCAAATTGAACTATTCTTGGTACTTAACTAAAAGAATAAAGATAAAATGGTTGTGAAGACAGAATTATCTTTGTATGCTCTGAGATCCCTAAAGGACAGGCATTAGATCCCTAATGTCAGGCTGATGTGAAGAATTATATTCTTAACCTTTGGTCATTTTCCAGGACAAATAATTTTAGATTCCTCATCAGTATAAAATTCACTGGAGCAAGTTACAAAGAGCAGCTTTACTCTCATTCATACAGAAACACACTTGAAAGAATTCAGTCAAAATAGGTTTCAGTGTAATTTATATAACTGCAGTCCACAGTGACAAAGTAGTGTGAGGAGCCTTTTGTGAAAATGAAACAGGAGTCCATGGTGCCTTAGAGGTACAAAACATATATCCCTGTGGATACTTCTTTTAAATGTGTGCACCTGGGTGTGTTAATTACCTTGCACATTTTGAGTTTAGTTGATTTTTTTCTATATGATGAGCTATTAAAGACTAATTATTAGGTTTGACAATGAAACCACACATACTCCAAAGGTGCTACATATATTCTCTTACTTCTTTTTTTTTTGTTTTACTCTAACACTCACACTGAGATTTTTGCCTTGCTGCCTCTATAGGTTGCTAGGCATCAAGGTTTTACCCCCAAACTGTGAGATCTATTCTGCATGCTGAGACTCTTTCAGATATCCTCAGTGGCTTGAATCTTCTTGCTAAGGGGTTTCCTTGATTGAGAGCAACTGCTTCCAAAGGTCACTTGCTCTCTGTGGATTAGCTCTTTTCTCTGAAGTGCACAAATCCTCTCATTCTGTACTTCAAGAAACCCTGCAGCAATCGAGTCATGGTCCTGATTGCTACAAGCCCTGTGTGATTGTGCCCTACTGTGTGCTGCATGGGCCAAGTGCTGTGTATAAGAGAGTTTATGTGAAAAGTGGTCTTGAGAAGGCATAAGGACACAAATATTTATATGTGCTAAAGACCTCAAAGCTGGTTTTTTTTGGTTTTTGTTTTTTTTTTTTTTTTATACCTAGGGCAAGTTTTGGATGTGCTGAAGAAACATAATCTGAGTCACAAAACTCTTGTATACTTTACATCTGACCAAGGAGCTCATGTTGAAGAAATCTCCAGTGCTGGAGAAGTCCATGGAGGATACAATGGCATATATAAAGGTGAATATTCTCTGATTGTTCTTGAAAAATGCAAGAAGAAAGCATCTCCTTAGGTTTGCACCAAAACTGTAATGTACTATGTGGCCAAGGTCAAAATCTTCAATCTAATTGAAATGAAGAATGTTTGTTTTTATTCTTTTTAATGAATTTCAATGAGTCTTCTTGTCTCTTTACGAGAGATTAATTTCTTTTCATTGTTTCACTACGTAGAGGCTGTGCTATGTTCTCCACTCATATTTCAGGGGTCAAGATCAAAGAAATCCAGTAATTTTTAAAAAGTCATTCACCCAACTTGAAGCTTCTAGTTGTAGAAATAAGTAAATTGTCCTTAGGTCTGAATTTTTTTTCTTTTTTTTTTATATATGGTATCGCAGAACTACAAAGTCTCAAAATCAACTACAAATCCAGTTGAGCCTGGAAGGCATCTCCCAAGGTCTGCAGTCCCAGCCCCTGCACAGCAGGGTCAGCTATATGCTCGGGATTGTATCCAGTCAAGTTATGAAAATCTCCAGTGATGGAAACATCACAGCATCCTTGGGCAACTTTCTTTAGTGTTTGATCACACTCACCATAAAAAAAATTTTCTTATGTTTAAATGGAATTTTCTGTGATTTAGTTTGTGTCCATTGCCTCTTATCCTGTCAGTGGCCTCCCAATGAAAAGAGTCTGACTGTCCTCTTTATTCAGGTACACTCTTTACCATGTGTCCCTACAGATGGTAAGATCCTGCTAAGCATTTTCTTCTCCAGGATAAACATCTCTCTCATCCTCTCCTACTTAATAATTCATCACCTTCCTTTGAACTCATTCCACTATGTCCAAGTCCCTGCTGGGGAGTCCTGCACTTGGACCCAGTGCTCCATGTATGTCTCACTAGGGCTGAGAAGAGAACAAGACTTGCTGGAAGCATTCTTCCTAATGCAGCCCAGAATGATGTTGTTCTTCACTGCTAGAAGGGCACATTGCTGGCTTATGTTCAGCTGGTTCATTAGAACCCTGCAGTCCCTCTGTGCAGAGCTGCTTTCCAGACAGTTACTGCCCAGCCTTTGCTTTGCTAGAGGTTACTGCTGTGAAGATGCAGGACTTGTTATTTCCTTTGCTGAACTTAATGGGGTTCCTTTTGGCCCATTTCTCCAAGCCTATTAAGGTCCCTTTGGATGGTAACACTACCTTCCACTCTTGCCTAATTTATATCATCTGCAGACTTCAAAAAGGAAAAAATACAGGCATATAGAGTAAGCAATAACAATACAGTGAGGTTTTCAAGCAAGAGGACCCCACAGTTTTTAGTCAGTAGGTATCTGTCTGAGAAATGACCCTTATATTTTAAGAGAGCTGCGAAGGAAATGGTACACAAGAAAAACAAGGAACGCCAAAGTCATGAGGTCTGTGTATCAGATGGGTCCCCTTGGGCTAACACCAGAGTGAAATGTGTCTTGAACATTAGCACATAGGCCTTGCATAGTGATTTAAGTAATTAAGGAACCATATGGTTACATATCTGTAGCTGTAGGCACAGCCTGAGGTGTTTTAGAAACTCTAAAAAATATTTGCCTTCTAGAGTGCCAGGCATAAGGTACAGGATAAATGAGAGGAAGCAAAAAATACTCTTGGGAATATGTTTTCTTGAGGAACTCTGATTAAATGGAGTCTTTTCTCTCAAGCCTTGCAAAATTTTGTATTCATACTTACAGTGCAGAGAAAAATTTGAAATAGATCTTACCTGGATTAATAAAAAAATCTGATTGATAGGTTTAGTTGGATAGTAATGGGGCTTCTTTTCAGAAAAAAAGTAAAAATTGTGTGTTTTGCAGTTAACACCTATGCTGTGCTGGCAAATGTAATATACAACGGGTCAGAAAATAATCACAATGTAAGAAACAAAATTATTATTTGATAAGAGACATTCTTAATAAAATTAAAATAAATTAAGAGACCCATGTGATTAGTTGAATATACTTCGAACATTTTAAAATACAATGAATTCTGCTTTATCATCTACTCGCTCCATCTCCAAATCAGTCCTTAATTTAACAGGTATATTATGCATAATTTTCAAAAGGACTGAAGTGGAAATGGTCAATTAATTGCATAACTATCAATTTTCATACATAGGAATTTATTCATATTAAAAGTCATGTGTGATGAAAAGTGTCTGTTCATCTCTGGCAGAGTTAATGAGAAGCAGACCTGTGAAGCACTGAGACTCAGGCACTGATATAGCAATGTGCCTAAAAAAGGAAAAGGACAATCTTTGTGTTGCTTGCAATTATGTGTGCATACACTAGGAATTTGCTTCCTCTGGTGTGTAGTTTAAAAAACTGGGAGACATACACATCCTTTCTCTCTCCCTGTCTCTGCTAGTCAATCTCCACTAGCTATCTGAGTGCTGTAAGAATGTAAATATGAATCAAGCCACTTAACCCTCTTGTCAGAGCTCGAGCAGTGTACTAAGCAATAATTGGTTCTGCCCTAAATTCAAAAGCTCTCAATCAATCTCCACAATTCTAACTCACTAATTTCTCTTGATACCTAGCCAAATAAGCACCAATAATAAAATTCAGGAGGGGTTTGGAGAGTTAAGCTAGTGCTGCAAGACTCAATGCAAAAAGGGGAAATTGCTATTTGAAGGTTTTACTACTTTGGATTCTAACTACAGAACAGTTCACCATAAATTTGGATAGCCCTTGAAATTAGAAACTACAGCTAACATAGTGTTTAGTTGGACACAGTCTGGTTTATCTCTGCAGTATCCCTTCTCAGAGGACGTTACACAGTAATAATGAAGTGATGGGTCAAAATCTCTTTCCAGCGGCCTTTTACTGAAGATTATCAGGATCACAATCTGTGTAGTAAATAAAATCCCCAAGATCTCCTCCTAATCCTAGATATTATGACCTTGGTTTAAGATGTGAATCCTGACAATTTAGATTCTACAAAGATTCTTTTTATTAATTACATAATTTTTCATCATATAAAGATGGATTTCCACTTTGAGTCTTTCTAAAGTCTGAGCATAGCCTCTAACACTTGTCCATGAGAACACAGTGCTTTCATTTACTACTTTGAAATGGGGCAGTTGCAAATTTCATGGAATATCTTGAAATTTAATAACATTTCCTAACTGATACAGGATAAAGGAGGGAAAAGTTTTTATATCTTCCCTAGCTTAGATTTGTTTTGTATACTTTTATGGTGTGTCTCTTTGCAGAGGAAAAATTCAGAAGATAATTGTCTCTTCCAACTCTCTTATCAATTTTACCTGATGAGTTTTTACCTGTCTCTAATTCCTTGTTATATTCCTCTGTGAATTACTTGCCATTCAAAACTGAAGTAAATATACTAAAGTAGTAAGGGGCTTAACATATAGTAGCATCAAGGTACCTTAATACTGGTTTTGGGTATTTTTGCAAAGGGTGACAGGCTGTTTGTTTTCTCTTTTTGTTTCCTGACTGTTAGTCAGATTTTGATTCATGATAACCCTTTGTCTCCTAAACCATGATTAATGTTCCAGTAACTTTTCCCAAAGGTCTTTGTCAAAGATCTTTCAAAGTTTTAAATCTAGATACAGCTTCTAAAACAAAAAATAGTGGCTATTTTAGTAAGAATTTCTTACCAACAACTGAAGGCCTTCTTACCTGAACTCATGAAGTACTCCTGGGATTTGTACAAGATACTATTAATATTTTAATTAGATTAACAATATTAGCAATTTAATACATTAATATTAACAATTTTATATTGAAATATGGAAAATATTAGCTGTAACTGAAGTATCTTCTTAAAACTTTCTATGTAATTTTCCAGCTTTTTTTTCAGTTCCATAATATGTTGAAAGTATGAAACATTAAGGTATTGCTTGTGTATATGATTTCCAGGATACCTGCACTGACTTCTTTTTAGGTGTTTTTCACTAGCTGCCTCATTGAAGCATGTCCATTTGAGCTAGTCACCATAGCTTTCCTTTAGGAGCAGAAATAAGTTTAGTTTTTCCAAATACTTTGGATTTCTACTTTCAAATAAGATGAGTAGAATAAGTAAATGAATAGAATTTCCTCTATATTAACAACCAGCATAAGGTGACTGATTTGAAGGAAACCATTATATTCTTCTTTGGTACCCTGAGATTTTGCATCTAAATATTTTGGGGTAATTTTTATTTAGTTTCTTAGTGAGTAATTTCTTGAATTAGCTTCAGTGTGCTATAAAATATATATATATATACACACACACAATTTATAGCAGTAAACAATGAAGGCAGTAAAAACTTTTCTCTACACTTTTTCTCACTGTAGTATTTCACTGGTACATATGCAGACAGTAGAAGTCCTCCCTCACTATCACTTGTTGACATCTATCCCATTTTGTTACATATGGGATTTTCTGTTGAATCTCCTTACATCTCTTACTGTCTTTTGGATATGTACATGTTGCCTGTAGCTCAGACCTGCATTAGAAACACTGTCTTTGTACTTGTGAAGCACTTAGCACAGTACAGACACTTGGCTATTGTCGTGCTGGGCCGTGAGTTCTGCTGTTAATGGAAGTAATGGAAGTGGAGCCAAACACTGATAAAGCCAAACTGAACATCAATTTTAAGTGCTTTGTGCCTTAGAAATAGGTATTATCATAGTTATTTGTTAATATCCATAAAAAATAATAATTAATGTTTCCTAAGGACTTAGACCCTTATATTTTAAATCTGCTACAGATCTGTGAGACCAAAACAAGAAATGGAGGAATCAATTACCCAATATTTTATTAAAATGTATTACTGTAATACAAGTTTATATACTGCAGTGATAAGTTAGTTCAGCAGCATTTCTTGGAGCTGCTAGTAAACCTTTTCCTTCCTGTAAGCCACAGAGAAACCAGGCTGACCATTACTTTGGCCCCAGGAATCATGCTATGGCATATCTAGTGATATTTGTTGGAGTTCACTCTTGACTTGAAAGAAAGCAGTAGTTGACCCTTTCTTTTCAAATGTACTGTACTTTTATATTCTCTCTGAAGTAATCCAGATTTTTAAATAATCAACCCATCTTGTTATTTTGACTGAAACAGAAGGTATCCTCAGAGATCATTTCATTTGGTTGGAAGAAAGGTCAGATGAAAAATGGCAAAATGAGCCATGTCTGTTCCATTCACCTGTACAAGAATAACTCAGATTAAAAATTAACAAAAACAGTACATAAAACGGGTTAAAAATCAGTAAAATAAAGAGTAAATTTGCTATTGAAAATAAATTGTGGTTTGACCATTTTATAAAGTAACCAATAGTAACCCGTCTTGGTTGTTGATATTTGTGGCATAAAATCTGATATAGATGGGTAGAATAATTAATTTCTTTGTATTTCTCTATCATTCAAGAGAATAAATTGGGTTTAGAAGCTTTGTTTTTTAAAAGAATATATGAAGGAAAGGGTAGTATATAATCCATGTGATTTAAGAAAGCTATTTAAAATTGTTTTCATCGTTAATCATTCATAATGTTAATACCGATTTACTGCACAGTTCCCCTTTGTATATCATCCTTTGTAAAACCTCTATTGCCAGACTTAGGTAATAGCTGTCAATTTAAACCAGAGGGAGGAAAAAAAAAAGATGTATTCTTTTAGCTAAGATTTGAAATGAGGTCAAAATGGAAATTTGATGTCATGTTGTGGATGACTGCAGAGAGTTATGTCTGCATTTTGCCTGCTCCTGCAGGTTTTTCAGGAAAGGTGGATGTAGGCTATTGTTGAACATAACACTGAAAGGTGTAACTACTCAGAAATTGTAGATAGCTATGCAGGAAAATACAGCCTGGTGTGTTTTACACATTTTAAAAAATATTTTTAGACAAATTTAAGTGAAAAAAATAACAAAAAGCTAGGTTGCCTAGAGTCTGCAAGGTATACAGGCTACTAGGTTGCAGGTTTTTCTCTATTCCTGTGTTGTCAAGTCTGAGCAAAATACAAAACTAATGAGCCAGATCCTTAAATATCAAGAGATTTTGTTTCAAAATAATGACATTTGTTGTTTGGTTTTTTTTATTAGTCATTTAGATGTTTGCTACATGTTTCAAGTATCAGTAGTAAAACCTTGATTTTTTTTCTATAAGGAAAAGGAATGCAGATATCTTGAACAAAAATTAACAGCTAGAGTTTTAAAGATGATAAATGTCCAGGGATTTGTAATCATATAATAGTATTAAGCACCTCTAGTCACTAAACACAGTTCTAATAAAAATGAACGCCATGTAAGCATAGATAATAGAAGATAGTCTTCTGCAATGACCTGTAATTCCTGCCCTGATTCCCTGCTATTCCCAGTCTCCAGAGATGTAAAAAAATTATGCTCCAATTAGCCTTTTGAAAAGAAAACAGCAGTCACTTCTTCATAGATGTAAGTGAGGAAAGAGCCCTGCTGTGGAATCCATGTTGCTTCTTCTATCTTACAGCAGGGCATCAGAGTTTGTGGAGTGCTCCTTTGTGCTTGGGTACTGTGCAACTTTTCTGACCTCTTCTGCGTTATTCAAGAAAATTGTACTGTGAACCTAAACACTGTAAAAGCGACACAATATCTAGGTTTTAAGAATTGCAATGTGTGGGAATCAGATTTACCACTTACCTTGAAATTTTTTCTGTCTTCAGATTAGACAGGAGACAACAGTATAAGGAGACTTTATTTAAACATCCTATCTAGCTAGCACTCTTACTAGGTTCTGACAGGCATAAAGAAATAAAAGGAACATCATACCTAAAGCTACCTATGGTATAGATCAACTCCTGGTGTTGTCTGTCTGTTGATGCTGTTCAGCCCTAAAGCTGCTGTCATTTGTACACAGAATTAGGATCTGGCTCATGAACTAAATCATCTCCCTGGCATAGCTGTTCACTGAAAGTATGTTAATTTGAGGATATCTGTAATTTTATGGCCTTATGCTTTTCTTGAATTTTGATTTGGATTTAACAACTCCCGCTCAACAGGATTTTCTATGCACCATAGCTCAGTCAGGATATTAATCTTTCCTGCTACATAACATCTAATTCCCAACAAACTTTGAAAACTTAATGGCTTTTGTACAGGGGTAGAATCATCTCTTCTATAGAAGATGTACACAGTCTAGTGACATTTACACTGATCTTGACCCAACAACATTAACAACTAATCAACACACTTTTAGGTGAAAACTTCCTTCTGCTAGGTGAAAGGTGTTCTGTGTCTCACCAAATAACAGTTTATGGACTTAAATCTCCATTTTCTTTATACTTGTATTTTGAAACTAATATTTTACAATAATGTAAACAAAAATAGTACATGCATCTCATTCTTGAGTTTTTGAATAGGTAGTCACACACTTCATCATAAGAATGGAATTACATTTAACTCAGTGATGACAGTATACTTTTAACTGTGTTCCAGAAGACAGACAGTCCTCTTGAGATCTTGGCTCTGTTTTCAAAAAAAAAAAACTTAAAACAAGTATTGTCACTTGACATAAGGCTGAATATTAGATAGTCTAAGTTTTCTGACGTCAGACTAGATGTGTCCCTGACTATTCAATATTATGAATTCTGATAAAGCCCATGAAAAAATTAAGCAAAAATCTGATATAACAAAGAATCATGAGTTAATGGTCTTTCAGTCACAAGAAAAGGAAAAGGTAAATTTATGCACAAAAGAGTTGTCTGTCTTGAAGTTACTATTTACCTTTATGAACAGTGAAAAACCTGTATAAAACCAGGTGGATTCTTAACCCCCTTTGCTGAAATGGAAAAGATCATCAAGGAGTCAGTAAAATAGGCAGCAGTTACAACAAGGCCTGGGGTGAACACCAAAGATATTGACATCTATGAGGTGTTTTGGATGTTTAAGATGCTGAGGAAACAGAACTGTTGAAGTACTTTGTTGTAATATTTTTTCTTTTGTTCTTTTTTTTTACTTGAAAAGGGAGATACAGGAAAAAATAGGCCAATAGGAGTTTTGGCTGAACCATGAATTGCTATTTGATTCATTTAATGGAAGGAGCCCAACCCACATATTCCTCTTTTTCCAGAAGTTTCAAATGTATAAAACAATCTCAACTTACTTGTAAATGGCCCTGACCATGCTTAACCACATCAAAACCCCATCTGTTTAACAGAGGTTTCTTTTTCAAGTGATGTATTAATTTCAAAGGTCACCCTGAAGTGCTCTACACAGTCACGACTGTGCGGGCCCTTGGTAATAGCATTTGTGATGCCCGTCCCTACAGAGTCGTGTCAATTATTTATTAAGTAATGGTAGCCATGCTGTCATAAAATAAACCCATTGCCCTGCTGCAAAGATGTTGGGAGGACTGTGCAGTGATGGATCTTGTAGAAACAATAAATGACTGCAATGAAGTGTTGCATGCAATCAGTTGATAGTGCATTTAATGCAACTGTGTTGGTTTAGAAGACAAAAAGTTCTTCACAACATCCTGAAAGTTATCATCACTGAAGGGAATTTCTTTCTAATGCACTGAATTGGAGAATTCAGTAATATACTTAAATTAGTACTTTCTTCTATATAAAGTCATTAAGCACCATTTTTAATAAAAAATCATGAACTTTCTCTGGGTCCATACCTCAGATATCTAGGTATAACTCAATTTTTTTTTGATTCCTGTATTTTGGTTGTAGGTTCACATGGCTGTGGGGCACACTATCTAGACCAATTTCTATGTGAAGATTCCAATGAAGTGCTTTTTAATCTCCTACAACTACTTATTTTTGTGTCATTTAAATGCATCTTATAAGCTCTCTCTAATACATATTAGTAAATTTACTGTGAGAAAGTACTACTGTAGGTCAAAAATCTAGAAAATTAAGAACAAGGCTAATACATCTCATGTAGAGATTCTAGCTAGACAAAATGTTTAATATTTGGAAATTGAATCTTACGGGGTGGCATTATCTAAGAAGAAATTGATTTCTCAGCAAACAAAACTAATTTTTCAGGTGGAAAATCAACGAACTGGGAAGGAGGTATTCGTGTGCCAGGTCTTCTCCGTTGGCCTGGAGTGGTACAGGCTGGTGCCTATATTGATGAGCCAACGAGTAACATGGATATATTTCCTACCATTGTCAAACTTGCAGATGCACAGTTACCCTCTGACAGGTATGCTCTGTAGTCATCTCTGTCTTAGAGAAAGTGTCATGAGTGTTTTGTACACTCTGGTGATATCTATTGAGTCAGAATGTAAATAAGAAACTAGGTTTTATACTTGCAATATTATGTTGTCTCTTTTCATATTGAAATACTGATAGTATTTTACAGAAATGTTGTATGTAAATACAGATTAACTTGCAGAACAAGCACCAACCACCAAAAAGATAACAGAATACCATCAGAGCAATGTACTGTCAAATCAAACTTGGAATTACTTACTAAAGGCAAAAATGAATGTATCAAAAAAGGTTCTGTTCTGCATGAGTGAATATGTTGGAATAAGAAACTATAAGTGTAAATTACTTTAAACTTCATGATCTCATCCTTGACCTGCTTAATATAATAAAACACATCAAAATGCCAGCTAGGCTTTTCTCACAGTTTTGTTTGGGTTTTTTTGGTTTGGTTTGGTTTGGTTTTTTTTTTCTCTGTACCAACTTAGTGAAAATGATCCCATACAGAGTTTTGCAGCCTGATAAGAAAAGCCACTGGACTTCTACAATTCAAAAGATGCTTTCCTGACACTGGTATATCCCCAGGCTTTGTCTTGTTTGAGACATACACAGTCTCAGTGGCAAGGTGCCTCTTTCTAAATGCTGTTGCTATCCAAATCCAGTAAGTGGAGAACCCTGTCGATACACATACGCTTTGAACATGTGTGTGACTCACAAACAGCTTTTGAGCACAAAGCATCAAGAATCCACATGGGGAAGACCAGTGGTGAGCAGTCACTCTGCTAATGATTATTCATTGAGTGTTTGAAGGAAAGGGCAGGGCAGGACAAGTCTAAGACATGAAAAATTAGTCAGGTTGGTCCTGAGAGATGCTCTACAAGCAGTAATTCTGTCGAATATCAGAAGTTCTGATTGTTCTTAATGTGGCAGATCTTATGCATTTTGTTTTCATATTGCTTGAGTGAATACTAAGTACTGATGTTTCCTTTGATCTCTTTTATAGAAATCCAAATATACTTGCATAACTTCCACTTGCAGGTTACTCCACTGTGATTCTTCTGTGTAGACTGATGCCACAAGTACTACTACATCTTAGGTCATGGACTAGCGTGAAGTATTTTTGATCCAGTAGCTGAATTCTTATAGCTCCACTGAATTCTTCCTGAGAAATAAGAAAAATTAATATAATTAGTGTTCTGTCACTGTGAGGGAGCAGTTTAAAGAGGAATGGAAGAGATGCTCCTAGTTGAAGAAATTAGTCGTTGGAAAGAAAAGTCTAGTATATTCCTCTGAATCCAGCAGTTGTAGGGGTGCTAGAGTACTGGAGATGCCTTTTTCCCCATCAACGGGCAGGCTGTAGAGCAGAAAGTGTTCAATAGATATGCATCTGTTAATAAGCAAGCTTGCAATACAAGAGTCTGTTACTCAGGCAAGAAAACATGAAAAACTGAAAGTGGGAAAGACTCTTTTCAACAGACCCCCACAGATAGGGATTAACCCAGAAAGCAGTTATCAGACAAGGTAGCTTTTGGAATTACAGGAAGTTTTCCTACCCATCCTTTGAGAAAAGTGCTACTCTGAATGGATTGTTGCATACAGTTGCTGACAAGAATTTAATTAACACATGCGACTTAAAAAGTAGTACCTGTCTTGCAGTAGTTAAACTAAAGTAAAAAATGTTTTATATAATGCTAATGAAATGGTCATGTATGTAAAGGTAATGAAAATTAACATAGACCTTTTAAATCTTTTTGTAAGTTTCAAAAAGTTTTAATGGGATGTTGCTCAAAATGCTGAAGAAAGAATTACTTGCTGATCTGTATATCAGCAAAAAGTAATTTCCTATAAAAATTATTGAAAAATTTGTAATCCATACCAGGTCAAAAATGCAGATTGTGATTTCTCCCCTGCCAGCTGATGTCAGCAATTCAAAGGTTTAATTTAGGGAAACTGTTAAAAGCCTTGCTTATTTTATAAGTCAGTTTTTATGTAAATTGACTGACTCCTTCAAAGCATGATCAAAGTTGTCCAGCAGCATTTAGAGAATTTATACATATTTATGTGTATGCGTGTGTGTAGTTGGTAAATGCATATTTAAACAGTTAATTTTCAAATTTGAAATGACCACTTCTGTCTTAAATTCTGATATGCGTAATATGCTGGACAGAGATATTACCACTACTTCTGAGGATTCTAGCACAGAACAGCATATTTTTTCTAGTTTTAGGGTACTTCAGCCAGACTACTCCCAAAAACTTAAGCAGGTAAATGTGAAGGACTCTGTTGTAGCAATTTATTCATTTACGTCCATTCACTTTCTCATTTAAAGGGGAAAAAAAAAAAAAGTTGAGGGAACAACTATTCCTAATGACATAAATGTAAAATTGTTTCCTTAGCTAATGTAAAAATCGAAGGGAAGAGCACCTGAAGGTTTTTCTCTCAATTGACCAGTTGGAGGTGGCTGTTCAGATTTGGGGATTTTAGGCAGCAGATGTGCAGAGTTATAATATCTTCTCAGGAAAGTGAGGTTTGAGTTATTTTTCTGATTTTGAAATGCTTTCTTACTCAGGATTATTGATGGACATGATCTGCTACCTTTACTTCAAGGAAAAGTTACTCGATCTAAGCATGAATTTCTCTTCCATTACTGCAATGCATATTTAAATGCAGTGCGCTGGCATCCAGGAAACAGTAAGTAAACTTGCCTGTTCACATTTTAAATATTTAATATAATTTTTATTGCAGCTTGAAAAGAATCAGGAGGAAGCCTTGGGCTATAGTAATAAAAAAATTGTTTAAAATATCTAGCCTTTTTCTTTCTCTTTAACTTTTCTCTTTGCTATTGCATGCCTATTCGCCATTTCACTGTGTGACGTTATTTTGTTATTATGCATTAATGTTAAATATCAATGCAATTCTGAGATCTATGGTATCCGAAACTGTCCTTTTTTTAAACCTTCCTGAGAGAGAGTCTGTGCAACAAAATAAAGTAGTCAAGGCTGACTCTTACATTGTCCTAAAAATGCACAGGTAATAGGATGGTTTGCTGAATAACAGCGCAAGTATGATGTCAGCCTGGCCATTTTTATTATTCAGATAGCAAAACATAGAAGAATCACTGAGTCAAAGTCATAATTATCCAATGAATGAATATAGTATTATAGAGTCCCATTTCATGCTTTTTATGAATGACATAATTCTACTTTGTAGGCCAAGGAAAAAAGCATTTCTCACTGATTTGCTCTTTTTTAACTAACAGCTCACTGTTTCTGGTAGCACCTTCCACATTAACCAAAGCATATTTCCCTTTCTATAAAAATCTCTGTGCTGAATGAAGTTAAACACATATTAGTCCCATCTCAGTTGACATTGAAAGTGATGACTTGTGTTACAGCTTCAAAAAGATGATCCAAGACAAGCTTTGCCTTAGAAATTTTTTATTTAAGTGTTTTGGGAAAGGACTTGTTTAATAGTATGCAAACTTAAAGTATTTGGAAACTTTGTCTTCTTGATCGTCTGTAGGCCGACTCTCTACCTGTCTTGGACTTTAAACTAGGAAAAGGGAAAATATTACATATAATATTTATTTACCACTACTGTGCCTCTGTCTTGCTCTAATAAATAATAAATAAATCATAAGGAATAAATAATCATAAGGAAGAACAAAGCAATCAGATCTAGGAGCATTTTGTATCTGGTGTTGGATGAAATTATTCTGCATCACGATGAGAGAAGTAGGCAGAGCTTCTCACAGTCAGAGAAGCTGTTTTTCTCAAACGTACACCTTTACAAGGTGATATATCCCTTGTCTGAGGAAAGAGTCATCTTTGCTATTCAGTGAAGGGGAATGTGATGGGAAATGAATGGGAGCAAGAATGAGGGGCTAGTCTATTGTATTTACTTGATGAGCAACAGCAATATAGAGTGTGTCTTCCTTTCTCCAAGGCATTCAAATGATAAAGCCCACTCAGGACCTGGTAATAACATTTTCATAACAGTGGGCTGGCTTTTCTACAGAAGGTTGTGGTGGTTTAATTCCAGGTAGAAACAGCCTGACAGAGCCACTTTAACATGGTGGGATGGAGAAGAGAATTGGAAGGGTAGAAGTGAGAAGGTGAGAATACTCATGGGTTGAAATAAAGACAGTTTAATAGATAAAGAAAAAGCCACATGTGTCAGCAAAGCAAAACAAGGAATTCATTCATTATTTCCCATTAGCAGGCAGGTGTTCAGCCATTTCCGGGAAAGCTGGGCTCCATCACACATAGTGGTGACTTGGGAAAACAAATGTCATCACTTTGAATATCCCCCCTTCCTTCTTGTTTCTGCAGCTTTCTGTGCTGAGCATGATGCCATTTGGTCTAGGATATGTGTTGGGTCAGCTGGAGTCAGCTGTCCCAGCAGTGCTTCCTCCTGTCAGAAGAAGATACTTAATAATCTTAAGGAGAGTCTTGAAGAGATATTCCTTATCAAAAAAATATGAAAACTCTGGAAAAAAATGTCACCAATAGTTTTCTCTTTTTGTGTATTGTAAATGATCTTTTAGACCAGAAAAAACTTGTGTTCCTCTTGATATGTGCTGCATAGTTAACTAGGGTAACTACAGCTACTTTGGAATTCTGTAAAAACATTCTACCTGCAGATCAGTAGAGCAGCTCTGCCTCCCACTCCACCTGAGGCTCAGTGAAAGAAACCATGACAGTGTGGGATGAAAACCCTCAGCCATGTTCAGCATCTTCTACACTTCTCTGGTAACGGGCCTTTCTAAGAAGAACCCAATTGTCCAACTAGACTGCTCATTCCTTCATTAAACATGTAATTTCTATTAATTTCAAAGATGCACTTTTTGAAGAACAAAGCAACAACAGCTTAGAAGTGAAAGCTTGCAACCCAGGAAAATAAGATTTATGTATTTATTGATTCAAGTACAAGGTAAAGGTACATATATTGTGTATATGCACTTATTAATGCATATATCATCAGATTTCTTATTATATTTATTTTCTGGGAAGCCTCAGTTTGCATGTCAGCTACAGCTTGCATATTTCACTATTTTTTTCTAGACATTCAAAGTTTCGGTTTAGCTTTGATCCTCAGGAAAAATGCATATACCAAGAATTGTGAGGGAAGCAAAATTCTGCTTAGCTATTTGGTCCCTTTTTAACTCCATCACCCCACAGTTCCCTTAGTAGCTTAATCTTTGCCATTGTTAGATTTGCACTGTGCTTCAGTCCAAACTCCCTTTTTTTGGTTTAATTTTTGACTCTTAGGTTATATATATGAAACAGGTAAATGTAGTGTATGTTAAATTCTTGGTAGTTGCACATCTTTCCCTTGCTTGCAAGATTCTAGTCTGACTTAAGCAGGCATGTTTCTCACATCATTCAGGGAAGGTCAGAAACTTCAGAGTGAACAATTACCATTTTGCATTTGTATATTTAGAGGCTAAGAGCTCCTCATAACCAAATCAATACACATCTTCATTAAGTTATATTAGTTAGGTCAGTTATGGCATTCACAATGTACTTTCCCCTTCATCAGTCCTTTGAAGGAGCATTTAGAGGATGTGTGCTATGCAGTGATCTTCTCAAACAAGTCTTCAGAATTTCAACCTTGTGCTTTCTAGAGCATCATGAGGAAAACAATCTCTCTTTTTTTTTCTATTTTCCTCCTCTTTCTCAGCCACAGAAATAAGCTAACACCATTTTTTCTTCATGTCACTTTGACTCATATTTTACCTGATGGTAGAAAATAATGCACATAATTCTTCACATTCTGAATTTAAAAAAAAAAAATAGAATGAAATATCAGGCAATTTTCTTTCACTCTCACAGATTTGTGCATGCTGATACTTCACAGAATCACAGAAGTACAGAATAAGCTGAGTTGGAAGGGACCCACAAGGACCATTGAGTCCAACTTGCTATAAGTGCCTTGGAAACAGCCAAGACATATAGTCCTAGTCCTTAAAGGATGATTTCCTGTTATTTTGAACCCTTATAAATATTTTTAATTAATTTAGCTGTTAAAAATACAGAGGGGAAGACATGCTAAAACTGTCCAAAAAGTACAGTGATTTCCCATTATCAATATTTTTTCCACAGCTCCCTGGTATACCATAGAAGTACCAATATATAAAACCAACACCTTTAGAAAAAAAACACTACATTTTTTTTCTTCCTAGTAAGGTGTAGTTACCTAGTTTTTTTAAAGCATTAAGTAATTTTTTTAATCATTAAGCATTTATATTGAAAATAAAACAGATGCCTTTACTTTCTTGAGCTGAGCCACCCAAAATTTTGTGTTGCTTTCTGTGGTGTATGTCAGATGATGCTTTGGCCTGTTTTAAGTCTGATCCCATGTTCTTATGCTTGAGCAAGTTGACCAGTACTTTTGTATTTGCTAACATTATAATTTAGCATAGCTGAGTACTAAAAAACTACCAAGAGCACTGTCTCCAGAATATTACTGACGTATGAATCAGTACTATTAAAAATGTTTTGCTATGACAACTCAATTATAAGGGGAGAATTAATGAGATACAGAGCAAATCTACAGTTGAATGAAACTGAATCTTTCAGATTGCACTGATTGTGTGCAAAATTTTGATTTGATAAGGAGGAAATATATTGTAATGCTGTGTGATAAACATTGGGAAATATAATGTAATACAGTCTGCATTATAAAGAAATAATTTTCTTCACAGTATTTTGGTACTACTAATAAAAATATACTAATGTTTCTGATAAATGCTAGAGTGACTTTACTAGACTTGAAATTTCTATTTCAAAATTAATTTAGTTATTTAGTGGAATATGTCATTCAATGAACAAAAGAAAAGGAGGTTTCCTATGGCAGGTTCAATTGAAGCAGACTAGACTGCATAGCCAAATTATCTCACAAATATAATGACTTTTAAAGACACTAGAAATTCACTGGAAAGCTTTATATAGAAATTTCCCACTTTGCCTTACTTAATAAATAAGATACATTTCAATTAGTGTTTATACTGAGTTTCTTGAACGTTGTGATCTTCCTCAATTACTGAAATTATTTCAGTCAAATTCACCAACTAGGGATTTTTTCTGTAATATCACAGAATTCATAGCTACTCTGATTCCTGGCTGTTGCAATGTTTTCCAGCATCCAACAGTATTTCATGAGACATATTTTGTTCTATGGATAGGGGTTATAGGCTCTTCCTAGTCATGAATTTAGCCTTTTTCTACATTTTCAGCTGTTAAAGGTTAAAAAAAAACAAAAAGTGAATGAGAGAGAAATATTTTAGTTTGTAGTTTTCAGACTGGATTTGTAGGATAAATTTACAAAATAGTGTTTTGGGGTTTTTAAGCGGTTCCTCAAGATTTAGTTTGACTAAAGGCATTAGAGTCAAAATAAAGAGAGGACAAAGCATGAAAAATCTGCTCAGAAGGGTCATTTTGTAATGACTTCTGGTTTGGTTAAGTGCAACCTTTCTTGTGAAATTGAGTTAAAATAAGACCTGTTTCTGAAGAAATTAAATATGCGGAATACCTTTCCCTTTTCCTTGCCTCTCAAAAGCCCAATGCTATGTATGCCTTAAGAGGTAGTAAGAGTTACCTTATAAATTAAGAGGGTTTGTATTATTTATGGTGCCATTCTTAGCTTAATTTTTTGTAATATCACATTCAGTGTTAATAGTTAAAAACTGTAAAATGAATTCATATGTTTAAAATAGTGGCTTGTGAGCACAATATTGTACTGAGAGGAAAAACACAGTAGTTGGAGTTAAGACAAGTAACAGAAACTGGAAAACTTCTATAAAGGTCTAGAACCAGCTTGAAATGTTTTTTCTACAGTCAAGTTCTCAGTGTGAGGGTAGGTGAATCTAGTGGTTGTCTCTAGCAAACAGAAATGCATTAATTTGTATATAAGGGAGATTTTGGAGTGTTATGTGGTGCTAGAACACTTCTGTTTGAAAATGCCTGTCATTCCTTGTTTGGTTATCTTAGTTCATCTAAAAAATATAATTATCCAGACGTCCACAAAGTAAATGAATAATTCTGTTTTCTCTGAATTAGAAAGTATAAGAGTTTTTCCTAAGTACTTGTTATTTAAAGATCTCTCTTAATATTGCTTCTACTTTCTAAATATAAACAAGAAATTTCAAGCCATTCATTCTTTAAAGCCTCATAAGCTTCTTTTTTATTACTTTCTTAGTAATAAGAGGGGAAATTTTTCAGTGTGTTCTTTACCATAAGGTGAATGAATGCTAAGGTAGCTTCACATGTAAGATGTGGGATGTGCTTGTCACACACAGTAGACCCATTGGCAGAACCCATACCTTTGCCTAACTTTTTCTTATTGTTTTTGCTTGCTTCCCTGAGGAACTTTTTCCATTTATGGTTTATTTGCCTTCTCTGTGGGGAACAAAGGACTTAGAAGATGTTGTTACAGATTAGTAAAGACTCGCATTGGCCCTGAGAATGCCAACAGTTATAGTTGCTTTCATTGCTTAACAGTACAAAGGAAGGTAAATGTAATAGAAGCTTGATCCACAACTTTCTTCTTTTGCACAACATCTTCAAAGGAGAGATACTACCATGTGATTTTCACTGCTGTCAAGGAAACATTTTGTTTTCTTTCAAAGGAACATAAATTTTTTTTGTCAAATCTTATCACACCAACCTCATATCTTTTCTCAGAAAATAACAGATGAGAAAGGATAAAACAGAAAGAATAAACATTTAAAGGAGTAAAACTTTCCTATTATCACAAAAATTTTAGATTTCTAGCTAGAAGGAATAAACTTTTTCTTTAGTTGTAGTAAAATTGATGCAGGAATGCTTTTGTTTTTAGAGGGGTGTTCCCCCAGTGAAAGACCATGGTAAATGTCCTTTGACAGTGACATTATACACACAGACTTTCAGTGATCAGATCAGAATACTTTTTCTTCATAGAAAAATAGAAACTGTAACATACTGCTCTATTGAATTCAAAATATCCTGACCTAAATTAGCAATGTTTTTAGTGAACATGGAGAGGTTGACGGGTTTCAGTGATCATATAAAGACAAAGGCATTTAAAGTAGATAACTCAGTGCTATTTAAACTTTAGCTTTAATCGTTTGCTGTCAGATATTTTGTCATGCACTTGTGACAAAGAAAAACAAAAATTTTACAAAAAAAAAAATTTAACAGATTTTTCCTCTCTGCTCTACAGCTAACACTTAAATAGAAAAAGTTATCTGAGTTAGAGCAACTGTCTAATATTTTTAATTTACTTATAAATTTAGCAGTAGTTAAAACAAGTATGAATAACAACAGCCACATAGAAGACTAGGTAAAAATGCACTGCAACTTTCAAAAATTAATTTCATCATTCCAAATACCATTAAAAAAGAGCCTTTAACAATATCTAGAGCATTACACTTCCAAAAATATCTTTAGTTCAATGTTGGATTTGAGCCTGCAGCATTTTGCATGTTACATTCAGAACATAGCGCTGATTCATCCTAATTTTAAAATCAGATTCAAATGGCATATGTTGTCTTAGGCAATGTTCTTCAAGGGAAGTAGTTAATGCATGCACAGCCCACATGGAGTATTTTGTGTGCCACAGCCTCTAACATCATATTATTACTCTTAGAAAATAAAGCAAAGTATCTGTTTATTAGTGAAATTCCCTGGAAACTTGACTGTCAAGAGCAAGGTGACTTCCCAGTATGCCATAAAAGACCCTGCCATGAAATGCCAAAGAAATAAATGTAGAAGAAAACAGTGAATGGTTGCAGGCTAGGTGCACTTGGGCAATACTGTGGTGGAGGCCAGTGTGCATCTGTGGATGATGTGCACTCTGTACCATGTAGTTGCTTCTAAATTTAAGTACTGATCAGTACTTTGGACAGAGAACACAACCAGAATTACTCAATAATCAGTGAAACTGTTCTCAGCCTGAAAAAAAGCTCACATTTCAGTAAAAAGAGTGATCTTTCTATTGCTTTCAGACAATTTTATGGGGTCTCAAAATATCAGAGGGTGCATAACACATTTCATTTTTCAAGTATCTTTTCTTAAGGCATCCATAGTTTCCTAAAACTAGAAGTAAGGGGTTAAAAATACCACAGCAAAACACCACACAGCTTTCTATAATTTGTTACTTCTTTTGTTGTTCTTAGTACAGAAGTTTTGTGGTGGATATGTATGAAAGCTTTTTGAAACGAAAGAGACTACATTTCATGTATAGTTTTTTATCTTAGCTCTTTCAATAACCTCCTAGTAGCAATGCAAATTAGGTGAAATTGTATAGAATAAGTCCCTACACATTGTGACATTTTTCAGATTTATTCAAAGTTTTACCCCCAAATTTATTGGAAATAAGTCTTCAGATGCAGTTCACTCATATTCAGGAGAATTTTATGGTCTCATGGTTGTGGGACTCTAAGACAAACATTTCTGAGACTCACTCAGTCCTCTTCAAGATTGATATTTTAAAGCAAAATAGGTTTCTAGCATTCAAAGTACAAAGGGGAAGTTAGAAATCATGGTTCACTCACAACATTAAAAGTCAACAAGACCATAAAACCTCAATAAAGATCATGATAATTTAGCACCTAGAATTAGCACTGGTGCAATAAAGAAAGGGTGACCCTTTTAGTATTAAGAAATATTAGTTACCCTTAAGATAATTTTGTCATTACCAAGTGTGTGCTAATTTTTCATGTACAACCTGTTACCTGTCTGTTAGACATTAATTTTTAAATGCTATTATATCATAGAAGCAAGATTTCAATCATCTCACTTGCTCAGTGAGAAGAGTAGAGGCTTCAAGACTCCATAGAATCTTCAAGATTATCTTAATTATATTGTCTGGGCTCTCTTCAAGGTCGTAGGATATTTTACAGGCAGCTTTTCATTCTGTAAGTCTTATCTTTCTGTATGGTCCTGTTTGGTGACAAATGGAGACTGAATCTCACTCCTAAAAGCTTGTAATTACCTTAGCATTAGTTCATATCCTTAAAAGCAAAACTACTTAGTCAGCAAAGGTTTATAGTTTGAGCTTAAAACGAGTCTCTTGATTTACTGTGTTGTTGATAATTCCAGTTTGAATTCTTCACTTTAGCTCTTCACAAAACTGCAATTTTGGAAGGTTTTAGTTGATTCTTTTTTTTTTTTTTTTTAACCAAGTTCCCCTCCCATCCCTACCCAATGCCAAGCTCTAAATACTTTATTATCTTCCAAAAGCCAGCATGGGAAGAACTAATTAATCATTTAGTGGAGCTGCTAAAACTGTACCATGATACATAAGCACAAAGTTAATTAGAGAGAGGGATTAATAAAGTATAAATGGTTTCATGAAGATTTTGACTTTAGCACTACAAAAGCATAAGGCTGAAATTTTAGGCAAGAAGGTGTGAGTAAATAAATCTACCTGAGTGAAGAATTACTTATTCTCTTGTCCCAGTTTGAGACAAATTCAAAGGAATGTCCGAAATGAACGTTCTCTGATAGAAGGCAGGTTACAACCACCCCTCCACCACCCAAGTTCAGAGAGAATTTTCCTCAGAGGAAAGTTTAAAAAGCCCTATTTATTTAACAAGCAAAAGTGCATGCAGTCACGAGAAGAAAAGGATAATGCTAGGTAATAAAACCTCTCACTATGGAGAGAACCTGGGTAGATTTCAGTCCTTTGTGGGTGGGGCTTTCTCTCTCCGGAGCTGGGGTTTGGTGTGGGTCCCTCCAGGCCTCGGTGGAAAGGCCTCCCAGGGAAGTTCTGATGATCTGGTGTTCTGAACAGTTCCAGAAGAGAAGAAGAAGCCAAAGTCCCAGGGCTCTGTACTTTAGCTAATGAACAAGAAACGAGCTAGAAAGCAAAAGGAATGTAGGTCTCTTCCCTGCTGCAGAAGTGGAGGTGCTGAGCAGGAGAAGCCAGTGAGCTTATCTGTGTTTTGAACACAGCGCCAAACAAATTCCACTGGCTCTCCCCCCTCTATCTTAAAGGTACAGAAAGGCACAGGGTTCATGTCTGGCATAGGGCAGACGATAGGGAATACAGTATCATACAGTCACCCCAGGACATCTCTGAAAATGGTGTCTCAAAACTCTGGAATTTCTTTTGAATGCACTTTTCTCTAGTTCTAGAATGCTCTGGGAAACATTAAAATTAGGACTCCTTAGTTCTTAGTGACCACAGTGTCTTAGAACTGCAAATCCTTTAGTTCCATCAGGGTCTAAGTTCACTTTATCCCACAGCTGGTCATGGAGGCACTTTCATGCACTTTCTCTACTTCATCTCTCAAATTATCCCAAACTTCAGTCTCACAAATGGGAATTTGTTGCAACTACATTGCTGTTTGCTCTTGATCAGCTGTTACCTTTTTGTCTCAGACATGGTTAAGTTGTTTTGCAGAAAAATGCAATTCCTGTCTGTTGTATGTAGACTGTGTATTTTAAGGCATTGATATAAAAATGGAATTTGCTGTGCTGTAGCATATCCCTCTCCATTTTATGCAGCATATCTAAATTAGAAGCTAAAACAATTCTTTTTAAATATATATATCTGCATCAAGTGCTCCATATGATATAATAGTTTTATTGTCTGATTTCTCTATTGTCTGATTATGTGTAATAATCAAACATAATTTTGATGCATAAATGTTATATAAAAGTTCAAAGTTATTGCTTTCACCCATAGAGGATGATACTGATAGCTTTATAATACTGAATGGTGGATTGCTTGTAGTATTTTTAGTTGAAAATGATTTTTTGACTCTGAAAAACAGTGCAATTGTTATTAAAACAAATTTTCAGCTGTAGCCAGAGGCTCTAAGACCACATACTTTTATGATTCAGAAACAACTGTAGCTCTTGCACATTCAGGTCAGTTTTCAAAAAGCAAATTACAAGAAAGCCAGAGATTAAACAAAACATCTTCCAGAGGAAATCAGTTTCATCAGTGAGGAGTATTGGTATGTATGCTGTTGAAGGCATGAGCTTATGTGCAAGTATGAGGAGAAATACAAGATGACTTGAATTATGCTGTGAGATTGAAGTTTTGCCTTAAAGTTTGAAATTTGCTAGAAAACCTAAATATCATATGGAAGATTTTATCCTAACAGAGCTGATCAGAATAAGAAGACCAAAGGGAGAATCAAGAAAATAAGGGAGAGAAAAAAATGTGACTATTATGTCATGCTGAAACTGAGGGTTTATATAGCTGACTTTTTTTCAAAACAAATACAGAAAGCATGTAGAATTTCTTTGGAGTCATATTTGCAATGGTCACTTTTAAACTTTGAAGGAAAACTTTAGGACCTCATACATTATTTTGTTTTTCATTCTCTAATTTTAAGTTTTGAGTAAGGAAAAGATTAGTAATCTGATGCATTCTTTAGTGGCAGAAAATACACGATGTGACTTGAAATAGGGATTATAATAAAACTAAATCCATTATGAAAAATGAATTATATATGATACTTGAAATATTTGAATTATGATATTTTAATTTATCAAAATTAGCAAAAATGACCAGTTTTTATTACAACTGAATTTATTCTACTGGATATCATACTTTGACAGTTTTGAGGTTTATCCTGAAAATCTTGCAAAGTGCATTAATAAGCTTATCTTAGCACACGAGTAAGTACTGAACACAAATGTCTCAGTTCAGTTTCACGGTCAATGGAAACATAATCAGTCAGTAGACAGAAAAGGAACTGGGAATTGCAAAACATTGTACAAGAATACATGTTGTTTTCTCATATGCTTCAGTTCATTCAGCTCTGCTTGAGTGGAGCTGTTGGGTTATTTAGAAGTTCTGGTGATCTCAAGAATGCCAAGTGGCTCCAAACACCAGGACTGTGTTGTGGCAACAGAAGTCTGTCCTAGAAAACCGTGCTGGTATTTACAGAGTCATTGTAATAATCAAGGGAAAGGTGCTGAGAAATGCTTTAACTGGATTTGGGAACATGATACTAAGTAGATTATACAAAGCCTGTACCTCCTGATCATTATCAAAGGCCTCTTTTCTCCCTGCTTTTATATGCCAAAATATTTGAGGTCTCCAGATAGAAGTGTTAAATATCTACCAGTGCTTTTGAATAGTGATGACTACTGATTTTTGAAAAAAATTAACCGAACCATGCCAAACCAAAACAATAACCCTGAACTAAGTTCTGAGAAGTATATTTGAATGCTTAGCAACTAGCAGGTGGAACTTAAAAAAGTAAAAGTGCCACTTGTATTTCAGAAAATATTTTTGAGTACATATCTTTCAAAGCATTTAATCCATGAGAAGTGTTTGTACTTGGAAGACAGAAAATGTGAAAAAATCAACATCACTCTCTTTAACACAGCTTAAATGTGAAAAAGTTACATATTTTTATCTTTTAATCAAGAAAATTAAGTATAAATTATTTGACTGTTGTAAAGTGTTATTCCATTAGTGGGTATTTTTCAAACTAAGATGTTGGCAAATGATTACAAGGACAATGCCTACATGTCAAGCTTGCTAAATCTGTGTTATTACCATAGCATGGAAGAGTCAGAAAGGGGTTTCTACCTCATTAACATGTAAACCTCAGAGCTGGGCTGAGCCTGTCAATGTAGTCTCTGCCTGGACACACAAGAACAGCTCCTATGATAATTATACTCGGTCTTTTCTAACCAATTTCAAGCAATTTGTTCTCTTTGTGGACCAGTTGACCTCAGATATATTCTTATCACACTGCATTGTTAGGTTTTGTATTTCAGTTGCTACATACTTGCAAAAGGTGTGTGAGGACACATTGTGTCTCAGGGATGTAGAGGAGAACCTTTAGGAAGCCTTAAACTATGTGCATTCCTGCACATCTGCACAGCTGTGTAATATGTCTGTATATGGCCATCTTATTCCTCCTGTAAGTTTTGATCTGTTTTTGGGGAGCTAGTTGTGAAAGCAGATAACCTTTTTCATACTTAACTTTTTGGTTTTTTTATGTTTGATAGGTGAGTAGTGATCCAAAGTTCTGAAGTTAAAACTAGACAGACCTATAAGATTCAGCAGGACAGGCAAAGCTGTCAAGGTGAGGGTGAAGATCTGGATGACAGGTAAATTTTTCAGCAGGTCTATCTGCCTGGCTTGACTACCATTTGAATGCACTTTGTTTGGAAGATTTCCTATCCTCTAATCCTAACTGAATTTCAGGTTCCTTTTTATGTCTACAGAGTCTAAGTGCCAAGCCCTCAGTTAGGAATTCCCACTGGGTATCAGTAAAGAGTTTAAGAAAGAGTACAAGCTTGGACATGTTCAGGGTGAATGACAGCTAGTTAGAGACTTCTTTGGAAAAGTAAGAGAAATTGTGCTTTAATTAATCACAACATGAAATTGAGGTGAACATCTGTCAGTGTGCGGTGCACTATAGTATGAAGGAAGGATTACTTCAAACCACTGCTGAATGCTAAACCAAACCTGGTTTACAGCTGAAAATCATTCATGTAATCAATTTTCTTTTCCATTGCAATGGATGAGGAATTTGTGTAAGGTTATTTGCCTTGTGAAGAATACCATAAAAATTCTTAGAAGGGGCCATGGTAGTGAATAAAATAGAAAAACATTTCCTAGTCTTTCCTGTTGCCATTAGTATTGTCATAGATTTTATAAGGAGTACTTTGACAAATAAACCACCTAAAATTGAGAGATGGAGGTCGAGTTTGCAGAACTATGAATTAAAAATTTAATGTAAGATTCAACAGTCCAAAAACAACTACCAGTATGCAGATGTTTCTATTTCACAATATCCTGTCATCACTCTTAACTGCAGTGAGGATGGAAGGCATATATAAAATTTATATCTGTCATGTAGTGCCAAAAGCACTTTCAGTAGTTTTGAGAAAGTACAATGTGTAACTGAATTACTTCAGAATGCAAACAGTTTTATATTCTATTTATTTATATCACTTCTTAAAAAAGGGGTTAGAGCCCTTAGAGAAAACCATAATATATGGCAACATACTCTTAGACCAATAAAAAGTTGTAGAATTTCATGCTCAAGGATAAAGCTTTCTTTGTTTAACTTGTCTTTGTAATTGTCTTGCTTAACATACCTTTGACCTCATAGTGCCACAAGAAATAATAGTAGGTGTTGGCTTAACTTTATAAGTGCCCTCTTCAAAAGATACTTTGAGACTAGTTAGAATTATTACATTGAATTGTATAGTTAGTTAAAAATAAAAGATCAAGCCAAAGGGAACAGACATGGTCTCTACCACCTTAGTCACAGCAGTGGTCTACCTACCCTCCCTCAGTGTGCTCCAGAAACTGGAGGGAAAATACCCCACCAGTATCCCTTTTGCCACTCGTGTCATCAAAACCCCTTGCCCTTTGTGACCCATGAAAATGATTGGGTAGAAATTTTAAGTCAGTTTTAGAACAGATATCAAACACTGCCTGAAGTTCTAGCATTTTTATCTTTTTTACACAAAAATTTGTAAGAAAATACAGCACAGAGAATTAGGGATAATGCCTGGAGTTCCCGAGGTCCATTGCTGCATTCTTCTAGTTTGAGATGAACTCACTCCATAGCTGATTACATCTCAGCTGAGCACTCTGGCATTGTGTAGGACTATCCTATGCTTATGAATCTCTCCAGGAGGCCCAAGAGCTGGAAAGGGCTTTGTTCAAATGCTGCACCAGGTCCACACAGCACATAGCTCAAAACCACCTGGATTTACCTGGATATATTAAGTAGTATGCCATGTATACATATACATGTATATGCCAGAAGAAGAAAAGGCAACAAGATATTACCACTGAGATTCTGAGTAACTGAGGAATTTATGTTTGAAGGTAGAGGTTGTTGCTACTCAGACATGAGTTTAATTTTCAGGGAGGTAAGATGTGAATGCTGAACACTGATTTTTCTACAAGGTACAGCTGTCCAGTGAACAGGAAAGTTCGACTTGGTAAAACTTGATTCAGGTTGCTTCTTCCTACAGACCTTGAGACAATATTAAATAAATTCTTCACACTATATCCATTAATATATATGAGTGTTGCAAAGAAATAAAACAGTTTTTATTAACTATTTTATTAAGCAAGAGCACAGATGGCCAAAAAATAATTTACTCATTCTTTTTCATCAAATAGTTTGAAGTAGGAGATTTGATGCAATTTGAGCAGCATATATAGATCCTGGCTCAAACAATTAGTTAAGCACACAGCAGCTTCAGTCATAGAATACATTGTACTTTGCTAAATTTAAGCATGGGGTTATTATTTGTATTCTTAAGCTAATGTAAAAATACTTTGTTGAACTGAAGGCAAACAAGATTAAATCATCAGTAAATTCACAGGGATTTTAACATTCACTTCAGTGCACCACAACTCTGCAAAAGGTGTAGAAATGGAATTTAGAATAGACAATGCAACAGGTAGTTGAGGGATGGGGCAAACCAAATGAACTGTGAGACAGTCATCTGCACCAAAATCCTTAAACTTCAGAAAAAAGTTTGTAAAGGATTTGTATTTGAAAAAGTTAGTACATAAAACACTAAGTGAAAGGAGCATGCCAATAAAATGTCTTTGTCTTCTGCAATAAAGGAAATGAATGATAGTAGCACAAAAGTTACAATTGAAGACACCATACATCAAGAGAGCTCTTAGAAAATACATTGTGGAGAACAATTGTGCAGTGGCAGGGGGATGAATTAGATGACAAAAAGAGACTTCACTTGAAATACCTGGAATGAGATTTTGTTCTTATTCTATACAACTGGAACAAAAGAAACAGTACATTTATATGAGCAAGATACAGCATCTCATAGGCAGTGTTGATGTAGATGTACTGTAGTTAGTGACTATATTTCAAAGATCATTGAATGATCATTAGGGATAAATAAGACTTATTTAAAAAAAGGTATGCAGAAGTAACATATATGAACAAGGAAGGCAAACCTCTTTATTTTCTGGCCATGTCAGTGAAATATGTGGGTTTTACATGTACTTGAGAGGAGGAAATTTTTAACACCCTATGGATGAACACTGTGGGACTTTCATAAGCACCAGCACCTTGTAGATAGATATTTGATCTTAAAAACAAAATTGAGGATACAGTAGAGAATACTGGAGAGACAAGTTCAGCTTTCTAACTTGGGATGACACTTCACCCTGAAGGTGATTCCAACAGAACTGTGAGTGACCCCAGCACTGACAGTGGCTTTACTGACAGACCAATGTCTTCCAGCAACTGAGCAGAATGAGCAGAGCTGGGTGCTGGTAAAGGCTCCACAACAGCCCCAGTCCTGGGAGGGAGAGTGGTGAGTCAAATTCAAGGTCCACCCAGAGAGTTTGGTCAGGAACAGGAGGAGACAAGAGCACAGACAAAGCTGGAAGAAAGGCTGTAACATAGGAACATCCAGAGACAGGGCTGGGAACTGGCCACTGCTGCACCACTCAGGCAGGGAGTGATGGCCTTGGGCTGAGCTGAAATGGGAATCCTGCATGGATGAGGGCCCACCTGAGCAGGTGGGGCTGGGGCACCACCTGATCCAGCTGAGGGCTGGGCAGGTCCAGTGAGGCTTTTTGATGGCCTCAAGACTCTTAAAGAACACCTTGGTTTTTTAGCAGACTCTGAGGATGGTGATGACAACATGTACATGTCTACAGTGTAGTAGACACCTACAGCTGAGCTAACCTGATGAGAGCAAATCACTCTCATCAAAAGAGAAACAAGCAGAGCTCTTCTCACCTTAAACATCTCTAAGAAAGTTAAAAAGCAGGTAAGTATAGGCTGATAACTAACTTACATGAAGACCTGCACGTTGCTTGCAGTGATCCAAAATTAGGTGAGGTGACCAGATTGTCAGATTGAATACTGTAGCAGTAGCAGCAAAGTGATGAGCAATAAATCCTATTTAGTAACATGAATTTAGAACTGGAGATGCCCTGCTACCTTTTTCACAGTCTGAAAAATAGTATTATTGTGCTAAGTGACAGGAAGAACACTGTGAGAGTATTTTGAAATTGACTGGGAATTTTAGACTCAGGGAATTTATTTAGTGTAACTTTTAAATCAGCAGAGGTTCAAAAAAGGACCTGTCTACAAATACAAATAAATAAGATAGCCATTAGAATGTGCAATAAAATGCAAATAGTGAATTGGTTTTGGATCACAAAGCCGCATTTTATACATGTATTAGTGTAATAAAAGAACTGACAAGAATGGTCAGAAAAATATAAAATGCAAATCCTGACTTAAGTGGCACTCTAAGAAAGTGCCATTCACTTTGCTTGTTGAATTTTCTTTTTAACATAAGACTAAAACAGTAATTTACATTGTCCATTAGCTATTGGCTCTCTGAGAATCTTTTTACTCTTTCTCACAGGTGCTGTCGGTGATGGGGCAGCTCTTATTGTGGAGGCAAAGGCACCCCTCCACAAAAACACTTTAAAAAACTTCATTAGGTCTCATTAAACCTCATTCCTTGTCACCAGACTTTGTCTTAATACCAACACACAGTGGCAAAGTAATCTATCAAGAAGTTGCACAAAAACTTGTTGCAATAAATACAAAGTTTCCATAGATAAATAGACATATCTTTTACTGATATTTAGACATTTACATGTTACAGTTTACAGAAAAGTTATTATATAAAAAAGAAGTATCTTCTTGCTCTGCATGAAGCATCTGAATCACTTATTACTGTTTCTTGCTGTCGTTCATTGCAACCTTTTCATCTGATTACTGAAGATATTTTGTTTCCCTGCTTCCTAACTTGCTTTATGAACACATCTTCACTCCATGTTTCTCTCCTTTGTTTTTTTCCCCTCTCTCTACCTGATCTTCTCCATGTCATGGAGTTACAATCAAGAAAATCTTCCAAAAATCTCAAATTATCTCCCAAAACCCTTCTTTATGTTCAGTGTTTCAACCACAGCACTGGAGGAAGCAAACCAAGCATCAAGTGTCATTTACCTAAACTATCTCATTAAGAATTTTAATTTGCTATTTTGAGCCTTATATCAGAGCAGCTACAGTTGAATTTGGGTGACACAGTTATGGACATATGATTTGATAAGTGTGAAATAACATGACTGTCAAAGGAGAGAAGAGCATTTCTAGCATGAACAGACACCATGAAATGGTTTATATCAAGCTCGAGAAAATTGACCTAATCATCTGATACACATTTCTGCTCACAATATTTTAGGTAGGGAAGTGTTCCCCCTGACAAGCATGACAAATACTGTTACAGTATTTTCTTGCCTTTGCTCTGCCCTGTGTCAGTGGCAGCAGAGTTACTGTTAGGCTCAGGCAGAGCTATTTATACCCTGGGATTTGCAGTGCTCCATTCCCTACCAGCATTCCCCTACTTTGAGAGAGAGAGAAAGAGAGAGAAATAAAGGGAATGAAAAGAAATTAAATACTGTCCTCAAAAAAATACTTACCCTACTCTTAATCCTAGCAAGATCATAAAACCAATTTATTATTGCAGTTGTTTAAGTTGAAATGGAGACCTTTTTTTTGCCTTTCTGCTTCTTATTTTCACTTCCCTTCATCCTGGTTTTATTGCAAGGTAAGGGGCAGGAATATGGCTGCAACGTGGAAGGTACAAGCCAAACCTCCTGTACACCAATCCAATGAATGATTCCTTAATAAAAACACTCCAAAAAGAAAAAAAAAAAAAAAAGCAGAACAAAAAAAAACACAAAACACAAAAAACCAAAACAAAACAAGCAAAAAAAACCCACCAGAACCCACAAAACAAACAAAAACAAACACAAACAAACAAACAAACAAAAAAAAGCAAAACCCCCAAACAAACAAAAAAAAACCAAACAAAAAACCCCAAACAATCCCCTCCCCCGAAAACAACCCAAACAAGAAATGAAAACCAAAAAGCCCCCATAAAATCAAAAAAGCCCCAACAAACAAACCTTGAAAATTACAAAATTATTTTGTATTAATTGAATGACAGACCTAAATAACTTTTCATTATAATGATGCTGGTGTTTCCATCTAAGTCCTATATAAGGAAAAGTTAAAACATATTCATTTCATCTGCATCTCCAGGAGATCCTTCTCTGTTCTTGTTTCTCAGAGGAAGGAGATTCTAGCACGTTATTGCACTTCTGAAGGGTAAAGCCTGTTTTTCACTGCACTGTACACATGCATTTTTAAGCTGAAAATTATGAAAGAGAGTCAGGATTCTTTCCTTTTTCCATCTTTTACTGTCATCTGGAGAATAGCTGGAGATTTCTACATTCATTTTGCATTCAACCAAAACAAGAAAATATTCCCATTACTTTCCTAAAACTCTTCTTTTCAAATTCAAAGATTTTTTGCTGCCTGGAGAACTGTGAAAAAAAGGTTGGATTTTGCATAAAGGTCCAAACTGGCAAACTGCTGGATTTCTATGAAATACCATTACCTTGAAAAAGTCCATGTGAAACAGAAAATATACTTCTAGAAATGTTCTTAGGAATAAATGTGTTATTTGTACCACAGTCCCTGCTGATCACATGTAAGAGAGCATCCTGTGGTATGTCCTTTTGGTGCTAAGGTTTTTAATTCAGATTTTGAAGGATTTTTGCATTGTTTGCTCAGTGTCAGGAAAATTGCAAATTTATGGTTTAACATCATTCATAATCTTACTGGGTTCAGATTCTGGAAAAGACATGCATTTTCTAACACTGGGATAAAAGCTTCTGTCTTATGTTTCAGATGCTGAACTGCACATACATCTTTACAATAAAACCAAATTTCAGTCATTCTGATTTTTTTTTTAATATTTAGGCGTGGCTGATGCTGATATTTTTTGCACCATCTTACTTGCAAATGTTCATTTTCTTCAACTCAATTTTTTTACTCTCATAAAAGCAACTTCTTTGCTCTGTTGTCATTCATACTTAACTGAATGAATTTTCAAAATGATTTTTTTTTCCAAAAGATTGTCTAAGTGACCTTGTACCTTTATAAAAATAAAGAAAATAATAAAATAATTCAACTAGCTAAGACACTTGTAAGGAAGAATATTTCACTTTTCTTCAACTTTTTTAAGTAAAGCAAATGATTATTCAGTATTCTTTGGCACAGCACAAAATTTCAGGCAACTGCATTTACAAAATTTCTATTTTTCAGTTTTAAATCAACTTTGAACTGTTATTTCTTTGTTTTTAGATGTACATCTGATAACTTAAAGGTTGTGCATGGTAGTAATTTTCAGATTAATGATTTTGTGTACTTCACTAGCATTCCATGTGTTGACAGCTTATTTTTTTGACATCCAAATTTTGACAGCTTTCTGCAGAATATAATTTATAAGAAAATTCCTGGTGGTGCTTTTGCTTTTGGCTGACAGAAATTTGTCTAAAAATATTTGCAGAAGTTGCTTAGGACTTCCATTGCATCTTTGTCCCTTGTGTTTGTTTAGTATCACAAAAATTGCTTTCTGAATCTTATAGATCTGTTCTTTTCACTCAGAAATATTGCATCCGCTTTCTGTAAGAGGGAAATTATTGTCCTCAATTTATTTTCTGCTAATAAAATGCAATCTTGAAGAACAGACAAAAAATCAAAATAGAAAACACCGTTCTGAATAGGTTTCTCTTTGGGTTTTGCCATCTTTGGCAAAGTGTTTCTGCTTTGTTCCTAAAGGTGTTCTTAACTGACTGATTAACTGAAAGGGTGTTCTTAATCTCTTATTGACTCTGGTGGAAAACCACCACATGAAAATCAAGACTATATTTTCATAAGCATTAAAATAAGGCTTTTGTGTTTTCAAGGACTTTTAATATAGATTGAAAATGACCAGGTTTTTTAGTTGGTTTTTTTTCTGGTTTGGTTTGGTTTAGGTTTCTTTTTATAGTGTGTGTGCCAACATTATCCTCTCTCTCCAGCATGCCATCAGCTGCTGCTTAGATGAACTGAAAATTACATGGACCATTCAGCAAGTAAATATTCTTCAAACAAATCTTTAGCAGGTGTCTGGATTATTTCCATCAAATTACTACAGATGGGATTTTTCTTCCAGAGCAATACGTATTCTTCCATGTTGCTATCACCTAAGACATCCAAATATGAGGCATAACATTGCATTATAGTACTTCCTATTTTAGCAGCATAATTTCTATACCCGCAGATTCTTCCCTTTTAAGACTTTCTTCAACAAGAAAACACTGCAAATGATCAATCAATTCTTTTTGAAGGTGATGAAGAATTCAGGAAAATAATTCTTTTTCATCTAGTACAATTCAGCGGATAATCTTGACTTTTGAACAGGATTCAGTGGAAGTTTCTCATACCACAGCACTTACTCTAGATAATGAACTCAGTCGGGAGATTTCTGCCTTCATCAGTCTGGGAATGGTTTCAGCGTGTCTTATATTTCTCCTGCAGTATTTGTTCAGTATGATTATTAGATATTCAGCAATGTGCAATCCTTTCTGTTTTAGTAGATACTTAACACTGTAGGTTTTATGCTAACTATTTTAAAATCACTGCTACTCCTGATTTTTTCATGTTTTTCAGTCAAAAACTGTTAAGTTCTGCACAGTTCTTTATGCAAGCCTCTTGTAGCAACAACTGGTTCTTATAAACCAACATTATGTCTTTGAATATCACTCAGCTATTCTCTACCTACACTGGGACATAATGTGCTATCTTTTGACTGATGTAACAATATAACACTATAAGATATCTAGACATTAAATATATAAAAAAAAGTAAAATGAATTTTCATTGTAAGAACAATAAAGTTACAAATTTTTAAACTCAAATGGCATATTTTTCATTAGCTGATTGAGGAATGCACATAGTCATAAAAATAATAGGTATAGTTTCATTATAGTAACCAAATAGTATTGTCTTTACTATATAGAGTTATATATAGTTTTACAAGAATTTCACAACTGAAGCTTTTCTACGCTGTTAAATTATCGAAAAGCTGAATATATACATATATGTGATATTTGCTACAAATAAAATTATCAGAGAACATAAGAATTCTGAATGAACTTAAAGGAATGGGGAAGAAAGGATTCAATCTAATAACAAGAGTTATCTGAAAAAAGTAATTTTCAAGTGAGTTGCAGTTTTCATCTGCTACTGTGTAGAACTGTTGAAAAGCATGAGTTAGAGTGTGGGAGTTGACAATGGCTCCAGAGCACACTTGAGACAGAGAAGTCTGTGGCAATTTATGTTGGTCTGCTACACCCAGATGGCTCTGAGGCATCTGAATTCAAGCAGGGACTAGCTCCCCAGTGTATGGTGGAGAACAGACCTGTTTAACTTGTTCTTCTACAGAGGGAAGCCACACAATAATGTGAACAAAGGAAATGACAGTAGCTGCAAACCTGTAAAGCTACTGTCATAGATTAAATTCAGTAAAAATGAAGTCCAGGCAATAATGCAACAATAGCTTCTATTCACGTCAAGAACCGCTTATCAGAAAACACCAGTTAGCCATCAGTGATGAAGAAGGGTGCTTTTATAAGAGAAATTACATCCGTATCCAGTATGTCACTTCATCTTGAATATATTAATATATCTTACTGAGAGACTTTTATTTAATCTCATGGCCTCTACCTGTCAGTTGAAGCTACTATTGTCTGTATGAGAAGATAAATAGCTGGGTAAAGGATAATAAAAGAGAAGTCTTCTAGGGAGATTGAACAACTATGTTCATAGCAGATTTACTTGGATGGAGGGGTTTTCAGCCACTGGGAGCTGGCAGAAGGGGGTTTTACCCCTCGCATGCTGACACAAAGAAGCCTGGAGGTCAACGCTGAAACCCCTCTGGAAGGCGGCACTCAGTGCCCAGCACACATTGAAAAGGGGCAGAGCTCCTCACCCAAAAGGGGCTGTACCTTCCTGTCGCTGCCAGGCAGGCACGCAGGCCAAGGGAAAGAAGTAAAGAGAGGGGATTCTCTGTATGTGTTCCACACAGGTTTATTCCTGTGAAATGACAGGGACAAAGAGACCCATTGGTGGGAGGGTCCAGGGATCTTATACTGGGTACAGAATAGGTGGGGAAAGGGATCTTAGCCAATGGGATTGGGGCAAGCAGGTGGGATTGACAGCAAGGGAACCAATGGGAACAACACATAGGAGGGACTCAGGGAAGGATCCAATGGGGCGTCGAGGAACAAAGAACTTTCTAGAACTAATATTAAAGAAGGAAAATGAATATGCATAACTTCATACATAAAACTAGAAGACAAAATATTAACCAATCAGGGGAAAACAGGCAAAAAGCAAAACAAGGGAATCATGAGTTGAAGTTGCATGCTAAATTTGGATTGCTGACCACCACAGCTGATTGTCTGAGTTCTCCTCAGAAGAAAGAGTAGCTGCAGCCACCTGCACCACTACACTTGGACTAATAGCAACGTATCTTAATTTGAAACTATTTAGAAGTACAGCTTCTGTAGTTTTTGTTTTCTTAACGTAACAAAAAGAGGTATTCTGAGAGCGATCTTACTGGACAACTCAGAGAACTGGAGAATTGCAGGAAAAAAGGACTGAAATTATTTGTGAAGCACTGGGATAGGACCTTTAAGGGTGCTGCAGGCTTAAAGCCTGCCTGCTGTTTCATAAGGGGCTTGATATACTTGGCTTTGGGGAAGCCCTGGCAATTTTACTACTAACTTCACTGTGGAAGAGACATACAGTTATCTTTTTTTATAACAAGGTTTTACTATCCAGATGTTTTGGAGGACACAGGTACCATTAATTACTGGGAGATTAATTTGATCCTTGTACTTAACCCTCTGTCAACCTGAGATTTTCTATCAGCTGAGAGATGGGGAGAGAGCTCTCTCTTTTTAATATTGCGCCTTAATACAGTTCATCAGCTTTACAGATTAGAAGTCTGACAGTTCTTAATGTCTCCTAGTATATTGCACTGTCTGCTCCACAGCCACAGCCACTGACAGATATGCTTTAGTTTTTATAATGCTTAGGAAATAGGTGTTTAAAGAAGCAGCAGTCTGCTGCTGCTTCTCCAGCATAACATTAGTCTCCAGAAACACTGCTGCAGTGCAACAGATAAGCATTGCGCAGTAACACCTTTGCCCTCCCAGTGATCAGTGTTTTGTACTGTATAATCATGACATTTTATAGCTGCATATCTGATAAAGTACCATCAGCTCTTCAAAACACTAGCAATGTCACTCAGACATGAGACGATGTCACGCGCGCCTTGTCCCCAAACCCACGCATGATTTTGCAACATGCTCTATGTTCTGTATATAACAAAACCTAAGCAAGTCTTTATTTTGGGGGGAAAAAAAATCATGGTACAACTTCCTTATTTCTTTCTTTTCCCCATTTCTTACCTATATTGGCGGCTTGTACCAGCTTGCATTAATTCAGAATTTTCAACTTTGTATTGCTATCTGTAAGCCCTAGAGCAGACCTGATGCTATAATGCCCAACACCAAAAAAAAGGTAGCTGAAAGTTTTCTTTTCAATGTCATTCAGCACAAATGTACCATGAAAGACCAATGTGCAGTAGGCTTGACCACAAAGTTCTCATGTGCTGCGTGGCCTTGTTGGAACTTCCTTTAATTGACATTTTAGTAGCCATATAAATTTTTTTCTGCTGATCTTCTGTCAAGGTGTTCTGGTGCCTTGAATCAAATTCTCAGGTGTGGCAAATGTTGCATGGTCTACAATGACACACAGTGCACTGATTAATCAAGCCCTATGGCTTTTTATGTTCTCCTCTGTCCATCTTGCAATTAAACACATCTAAGGAGCCTGAACCAATGCTTAGTAGAGAATTACATGCCTTCTCAGAGTTTAAATTCTAAATCTCAGTAAACGAGAGGTATATTTCTTGGAAATGTTCGGTGCATAAGTTCAAAGAAGTTTAAGTGGCACTATTTGATTTTGTTTGTTTATTTAATTCTGAGAAAACAAGAGATTCAAGTGCCAAACCAACCTTTCCAAATGTTCCTGGAGGTAGATGAAGGAATGCCATCTTGCATTACTTTGCCTTATCTTGCTTTGCCTTCCTTTAAATTTCCTTTCATTTTTTTCCCAGTAACACTGTGCTATTGCAGCTGTCACAGCCAGAGCCTTTTAAAACCTTCCACGTCCTATTGTCTGTGCCAGCAAGTCACTCAGCTTTTAAAAGTCCTTCCCTTTGCTGACTTCCAAGAAGCATTCAGAGGGTTCTCCCAGTCTAATGTGTATAATAGCCATCACCCATCCGACCCCAATTTAAGTGGAGATGAAGTGAACTGCAAGTCCCCAGGCTCTGTCATTGAATTGGTTCCTAAAGGTAAAATCACTTATAATGTGAAAAATGCTGTGGAATTGAAGAAGCTGTCAAGAATCTTAAGGTCACCTACTGTCCTTTAAATCCATGCTGTGGTCTAGAGCTGCAGCCTGTGACTCTTTAGTCTGCTGAAACATTTCTCTTTAAACATGTTTTTATTCTTTAAAAGCTGAGTAGGATGTAGTTTCACCATGGCATATACCAGTGTATCTCTGCTCTACCCGTCCCACATTTTCTAAGGCCTTCCACACAATAGGGTGCTGAGAAATGTAAATTACTGATGACTAAATTTTTCCAATGTTTTTATAGTCTCAAGTGAGCAGGTAATCTGACATTATAGATCTCAGATGTTTAGTAACCTGCTTTCATTAAGAGAAAAATACAGATTTTTCTTACTCTAATTAATTATTCTTTATTCCATTTCTGAAGAACTATATATTTCCTTGGCTGTAGGAGGATGGTGTGCTTCCCTGGAAGTTTTTGTCTGTTTCTGCCTTTCCTATCTGTTCTGTGATACTTGAGGAAAACAGTAACAAATTTTTTGTTTACATCTATCTTGTTAAGTATTTTCTGATCCTCCACTGACCTGTTTGAGAGTGCTTCTTGAAAGAACAAACTGATATTTGCTTATTCTTATTCCAAGAAATATCTTGGATTTTCAAACAGTGAAAATACTGACTAAAGTTACATGAGAGTGGACAGTTCAGTTTCTGTACACAGAAAATTAAGCTGAGAATGACCAATCTATAAATTAAGAACTTTGGTTCTCATTTTACAAAGCAGAATGTCACCTAAGAATTGTGCTACTGTAACTGTTATTTATTATTTATGTTTGGAAAAATCAGCTGGAGGCCTAAGACAGCATTCATTATGCCTTTTCATGTCATCCCATTTAATAAAATGAGAAACTCTGCACCCAGGTCTTTGCAAAGAAAGCATGAGGCAGAGGACAGTGGGTTAATACAGCAAAGAGAGAAAGAGAAGAAAAAGGTAACAAGGAAACTATTTTGATTAGCAAAATGAGATGCAGGGCCCAGCATATTTACTAGTGGATAAATATGGTCAAGGGGCAAAAATACATTTTAATAAGCCTTGAAGAAGACTTAGTATATATTTCTGCAAATCTTCTTAGTGCTGTTTCTGTAAAACACAGCGTTATTTAAAGTCTTCTATGATTTAGGTAATCAGAATTCTTCCAAGGGAATGAAATGGTCATAATTGTTTCATAAATATGTTTAGCATGAAAATCACCATGTTTTGCTTATTTTTGTTTTGCTCAATTTTGTTTTACTCTTTCAGTATGCAGTTTCTGTACAGAGTGTCTATGCTGTCTTTTTACCAAAAGACTGATTTCCCATGTTGGAGTTTCCTAAAACTAGGAGACTTCCATTTTGTCATTTTATCACTTTATCACCAGCTGTTTTGTGGATGTAAATTGCAGGTGAATCTGTCTGGAAAGTCTTCTTCTTCACTCCAAACTTCAGTCCTGAGGACTCCAATGGTTGCTATGATTCTCACGTTTGCTTCTGCCATGGAGGATTCATTACACAACATGATCCTCCACTGCTTTTTGATCTGTCCAGAGACCCTGGAGAGAAAGTCCCACTGACTCCAGAGACTGAGAGCCGTTTCTACGAAATCCTCAGGGTCATACACCAAGCAGTAGAAAACCACACCAGATCCCTGCATGCTGTTCCAAACCAGCTGTCATGGGACAACCTTCTCTGGAAGCCATGGCTCCAGCTCTGCTGCTCATCTCTCTTTCAGTCTTGCTATTGTGACTATGAGTCAGGAGGGAGTCCACTGGAGGTGCACTCGGGATAAACAAGCTGCAATTCCCTTTCAGAAACTGGACCAGGGCTGTGTGGGTGTCTGACTTGAACTTGTGGTACAAGCCTTCAGAAGGTTTTGTTGTGTTGGAGGAGGACTAGTCTTCAAATACCTATTGCAGTAGAAAAGAGTTTCAGTCAGAATATGTGCCAAGAGAGGGGGAGCAAGACACACCTTTTCTGACTTTATCACACAGCATGAAGGACATGTTGCTGTCCAATCTACACATGGGTAGACTTGTGAGCATCTTCTGTGGGAGATAATTTTCTAGACCTTCAGCTTTTTTCTTACACAGCAAAGGATTTACCTATAGTTTCTGTCAATTTAACAACTACTAAATACACTTTCCTGTCCTTTTTGCTAAGTGTTATCCATTAGTAGGTCATAGCACCAAGTAATTAAAAATAGAGAGATAAGAGTGGAGAGGTCCTCCTGTGGCAGTCATTTGGTAACTGATAGACAGGTTAAGAGCAGACTTGCAACAGATCTCTATCAACAAGCATGACAGGTATGAAAAAACTGACAGATTGCCAACAGTCTGACTTTGAATGTGCCATAAAAATGCACAGAGCTATGTAGTGGAAGACCTTGTGTCCATATTAAAATGACGCTTCCAAGCATCCCCACTGTCCTACTGCATGGCAGCAACCTTTGTTTCAAAGGACACCACTTCAAGTGCACCAGTTGTGTGCTTGAGTGTGTACCATAAGTTTCCATACAAATATATATGTATTTATATATATGCAAGCCAAATTCATAACCCATAAATCCTTCAATCCCTGGTATAGGCACACTCTCATGGTGATAGTCCAACTGATAAAAGATTCGATCCATACTTGATATTTGCATTCCAGATTCACATGGTACTATCCTACAAATATGTATTTCCCTATCTATTTACCCTAACTATTCTTCCACTGATGAAACTAATCACAAATAAATAAAATTTCGTCTTCCTTTAAATATCCTTGCCATCTTTTAAGCTCTCTGAATAGGATCTCTCATTTTCTGAAAATAAACTTGGGCTTGAGTACTTAAAGCCAAATATAACTGTCTCTGAGTTCTTAGCAAGGTCTTGGGAAATCTACTGTCCTCAAGGGCTAATTTTTGTATCCATTTTTATCTCCATCTTATTCAGGCACATTTTCTTTCCACTATACAGGCAGACAATCTATTTTCTTTGGCGTAGAGATATAGAAAAGAAGATATCAGCAAAATAGTAAAATGATTTGATGTCTGATAATAGAAAGTAACTTGCTCCTTATCAGAAAGCAGCAGTTAATTCCCACATTATGACATGTTAAAACCTCTTTGGGGCAAAAGTGATCTGTGACAATAGTAATGCAGTAGCTTCAGTCAACCAACATTAAGATTGTGACCTGGTTCCTGTGAGCTATTGAAGCCTGTCATATAAAAATCTATTGTGATAGATGGTGTATTTCTCTGTCTGTAAAACCTAGGTTTTATTTGAGTTTTCTGTTGCAGTTTCATTCAAAATTTCATTCTCCACAATATCCGGAAGCCTGTCCTGGGAAATGTACTTTTTCCTTGGAGTTCTATTTTTGATGTTTCACCTGGTGTTCATGATCTTAAATAGACCTCTGCAAACTCTCTGAAGGTGTCAGAGTCCCATGACCAGTATTTATCACTAATGTACTACATAACCTTAGGAAGAAAAATGCCTCATTTGAATACAATTATTCTTCTATGAGAGTGACTGCCTCTCAACATCATGGCAGGATCTGTACCTCCCAAGTTTTTGGTCCTCACCGTGTGGCCCTGGAGCCCCTTGGGGCATGGCACTGGTGCCAGTGTGTCTCTCCCCACAGCCAAAGGGCAGCCCAGGTTGTGTCCAGAGTGCTGGAACATCACAGTGTGGAGGAATGCTCTTTCCAACTCCCACAGCTCTGCCCCAGCTTACACAAAACCTTTTCAAACAAGTATTCCTTCCAAAGAATGTGGGAAAAAATATGTGGTGTGTTAGGTATACAGTGCTAACTCAGACAAGGCATTTGGTGTTGTTAGATTTACTTTGTTTCCACAGTTTCTGGTCTGTGACCTTTACAGGGATCTCAATTTATATTTTCAAGGAGATTAATATCAACTTCTTTTCATCAGAAAGATGCTGTGTTGTTATTATTTCTTTTCCTTTCTGCAAGTGCAAGAATTCTTTGTTCTGCTAGGCACAAAAGTTGTTCTGTGCTGCTTGATCAAGGTATCAAAAATGGTGACTTTTCCACTGCTCTGATTTCTCCTCGCCTGAATATGACATTTCTTTCATACCCTCCTTTTTGGCTTTTGATGCCATCTTTCTGATCTCCTTTCTTAAAACATCCACATCCCTGAAATACTTTTCCATCTATTTCTTTGCCACTCAGTCCTTCTGTTTGCTTGTCATATTGATTATAATGGCTATTTTGCCCTAATCAATCAGAAAATGAAAAGTAGTCTTTGTAAAAGGATTTGACTTCTAGGGCTCCTTGACTCTGCTAACCTCCTGCTTATTTAAGGTCTAGCAAGAATTACCTTGGTATTATGAAATATAAGTAATTAAAACGTACCTGAGATGCCTCAAATAATAAAAACTATTTCTTGTTTGTGGCATAAACTTTATATTTTCAAAAATATCATTTAGTACAACATTTAATACTTTGAAGAAAGCAATAAAATATGAAATCCATTTTTACAATTGTTCCTTCAAGAAAGATTCTGTGAAGAAAAGGGCAGTATTTTTCATACTCTATGTTAATACCATTTCATTTAATACCTAGAATAAACCTTCCCTGTATTGCAAATGTATTATACCTTTCAGTGCTGTACCTTCTGTTCTGGAGATGGCATGTCAGATCAGGGTAATTAAAGTAGTCTTGTTTATCTGCAAAATAAAATGTGAAGGACAATATACCATTTGTGTAATGGCACTGCCTGTTCTAACAAGGAAAAGTTTTGTTTTTCACAACAGGTTATTGATGAGATATACATGATTCACAGCTTACTAACAAGGAAGGCTCTAGGAGAATGTGCTCTGATACTTGGAAACTGACTTTCAATCTATCATTTAATGAGCACTGGTATTTTAACATGGTACCTATTTGTTGGATATGTCTGTTTAAACTGGGAGGTTCAGCTTCAGAGGGAAGTGTATTCCTCTACAGTATTATTTAACAGTATCATATCCTAATTTGTGGCAGTCCCTGTACAGCCCAGAGCAAGTCATTTAACTCGTTTCTCAGTTCGTCTGCTGCACTCAGAGAAGGATAACAGTATTTCTCTAACTGCTGGGAATACTGAAGGAGCAAAAAATGCTGGAAGTGGTAAGCTGGTAAAGGTACACTTTCTAGTCAATAAGGCACCTTCTCTATAGAAGATACAATTTAAAAGCTGGAAAACTAGGATGTAGAAGATCCCCCTATACGAGGGGGTATGTGATACCCTTAAGTTGAGGTTTTCAGGTGGATTCTGTGTGTACTGTTTAGTGCATGTGGGATCATGATCTGGAGGAGAGAAAATAGATGGCTAAAAAAGATACATGCTTGGGATTCAGAGGAAGCTATAAGTCACATTTTTATGATCATATTTATTCTCTTTTTTAGCAGTCAGGAAACTACATGGAATAATAAATAATATTTTTCCCTCAGGGACTGGATCTCACAGGTTCTCAGCTATTAAAAATAGAGATGTCCTGACTTGCCCCAAATTATGGTCAGAAAAATCAAAAGGAAAAAAAAAAAGAAAAATGGAAATAGGAGCTTTGGAGAGAAGTGTCAGCTCACTTAAATCTAACTGAAAGTTTGCAGAGAGCTAAGAGAATCTGGTCCGTATACTTCACAGCTCAGTGAGAATCATCACTTGCCAGCAATAGTTTATTTCACATTCTATTAATGTGAGATCTGGGTGTTCAGATATGTGGACAATGTAAAAAATATCACTTAAGATATCACTTGATACAGGAACAAATGGAAAAAGAAAGAAAAAGAGTGCAAGTACAGCTACAAAAATAATGTATTCTACTAGAGTATGTATATTAAAAATTGGTTTATGTTTTTGACATACATTACTACAATGTTTTTTACTTACATTAGGACATAATAGTTCTGTGCTTAAGACAGATCTTTTCATCTTCTCTGTCATTTCCCTTTCCTCTGCCATTGCCTGTGCAGCATCCAAAATATGCTCTAAGGAGCAAGAGGCAGCAACCCTGCCCAAAAACACTACAAGCAGTGTGGCCAGCCATGTGGGCAGGAGGAAAGGCTTAGCCAAAACTCTGAACTGGGAGCCACCAGGAAGCAAAGAATGTCTGGGGGTAATCTCCAACCCAAAGACAGAGACCTGGAAATTGACCCTGAGATTAGCTCAGTTGGTTAAGTTGGTTAGAGAGCAGTAGTAATAACACCAGGGTTCTGGGTTCAGTCCCCATCTGGGCCATTCACTTAAGGGTTGGACTTGGAAATCCTTCTAGGTCCCTTCCAACTCAGAATATTCTGTGATTCTGTGAAATTGCTGGTTCCTCTAGGTCTCTCAGGGACTGCAGGTGACCAGGAAGAATGAGGTCCCCTCTGTGGCCAGCTGGACTGTTGTGTGTTCTGCAGCAGTGTCCTTCTGTGCCAGGCTGTCAGGTGGAAATTAGTTTGGAACCCACAGGATGCACCACCCCTCACTTCTGAATAATTATGCCAAGCAGACTGCTCCTGAATCATCATACATGTGGTGACAGATCTTAGTCTGACACTCTGAGTCTAAGACAGCAACAGTCTCTTTTTTCACTGGAGGACCAGAAGACCTGAGCCAGGCTCTAGGGACTCCCAGTTTACAGGGGGCTAAAACTGCAAATAATTCAGAGTCCTGGAAACACCCTGGCAGATCATATGGCTTTTCCATGCTCTTCTTGGTAGCTTTTATTTACATCAAAACTGATAAGAATCTGCCTAAAACTTCACCTGTACAGCAAACAAAGGATATTGCAAATTTTTCTTAAGACCTCTCCCACAATAACTCTGACCTGTGAGTTTGGTACTGAGAACAATGAGATTGTGCCAACACAAGGCACAGCAACTGAAGGTTTCTTATACATATGGAAAGATGCTGAATTCCAGACACCCACTGGAGTTTGTGCTATAGTGGTTAGTGAGATAAAGACTGGCTTGATTATCTGTGCGTCTCTAATTGCACTGTCAAGGTTATGAAACATTGCTGAACTTGGGAGATGTGAATTATAGGCTTTGCAATGCTTATACAGCATCTCCTAAATGCCTAAAAAACATTCCTTTAATATAAATCATGGTAGGTTCCCCATGTAGAATAATAATGTTAGTCTGATGTATAAAAGAATGGTGTTGCAGGTACTTTCCTTGGAAAATAAAGCTATATTTGAAGATAACAAATTCAGGATTTGGGGGTCAGCTCAGTTATAAAACACCCTCCAATGTTATTTATTCTACTGTTATCCAATAATAAAGCCTTTTTATGCAGATAATATTTTATTGTACCTGATTTATGTGAAAAAAACTGTGAAACAGTTTAAATTATAAGGCAGAGCTCTTCATTGTGACACTTACTTTAAGAGAATTTGATATGAAGTTGCTTTGGGTAGCAATATTTATTACAAAAGATTAGATACAAAGCATCTCAAAAGCCTTATGGACTCAAGTTGGGCTGCAAGAGAATAACTTTGGTTTAATACGTTCTTCATTGCTCACAAATGAAAAATAAAGTTACAAAGAAAAAATCCTCAAAGTTTAAGAGTAGTTTGCCTTTGCTATTAGTAATAAAAAGAATACTTGAAGTTTGTATTATGTGTGAGAATTTCTTTCATTTTTTTCCTTATTGTTATCTTTTATGTTATAACTCCTCCTGCCAAGCAGACAAAATACTCAGATTTAGGAAAATGTGTTGTTTGGTTTGTAAGTGTCAACCTTGCATTGTCATATCCAATGCACTGAGAAGTACCTGATTAATGCCACTCTCCTAATGACTGTTTAAACTTCAGGGAGGTTTTTGTCTAAAATTCCAGAATAGGAATTTTAAATCCTAACACTTCCCTGTCTGATACCCGTGAGAAACACAGTCATTCAGTGATGTGTCATCACTGACCAAGCTTTTAAAAAGCATGTTATTCTGCAAAACGAGCTGCTTCATACCCCTTCCTTCTCCTCTATGATACTTACCAAAAATAAGTGGAAATCCTCTCTGATGCTAAGATTTATGCTACTGAATCACAACCCACTTTGATTATCTTTCAAGAAAATTCAGTCACAAAAGACCAACCCCAGCAGCTAAGCAGTCTGCCCTTTCTGGATTAATGACCATAATGAATGCTAGAGCTCCAGCAGCTGCAGTAGTGTGTACTAAATGAATGCTGCTGACACTCAGTTTTTAAACACTCAGTACCAGGCTATGTAGAGAATTTCCATCTTCACATATTAAACGTATGGCTGGCTTTTGGGTATATCTTGTGTTTTTCCTTTTGCTCTCCAGACCCATTTTGGGGAATGTAGAAATCAAGATGTAGGAAAGTATACAGTCTGGGAATGAAAAAATAAAAAACTCTTCATCATCTGATTGAAACTGTGCCACTGCATAATAAAAAATTTTAAATCCAGAGAACGAGGAAGAGGGTAAAATTCCCTAGCGGTAAGGACACTCACCTGGGTTGTGATGACAGCTTTGCTATGAAACTTCAAGACTGATTAAGTGTTTTTAATCACATGAGGTACACAGATTGCCTCTGGAGCAGAGACAGATATACCTTATGGCTGTGAAGTCACTTTCTGTCTCTGTTACTCACTACCTGACCTGGTAAGGGTAGGAGTCTTCACTTCAGAGCAGCAAAGCTTGTACAGAAAAAGCAGAATGTACAGTGTACTTCTCCTTGCCCCCCCCTTTTCACACCCAGCCAGATGCTTAGGAATGCTTTGTTTTAACTGCGTGTCCCATCTAGAAAAATGTCAAGGAGGGAAGGCTTGAAAGTATTATCTGTCTTCTTTGATCCCTGGCTTAGAAATACTGTGCTTGTGCAGAAAGCACCTCATTCTTGCACTGCCAGTAGTGCTCTGAAAGTAGGATCAAAGTACTTAGATGACATAGGGAGGATGCATTACCTGCCTGCAGAAGAATTTAGAAACCACTGTAGGTAGAAAAATATAGTTCTAGGTCTGAGATTTATTTAAGTTAAATGACGAAGATATCTAGACGTGGGCTTACGTCCATTTCTACCTAGGACAAAGAAAAACAAGATGGGTCTATCCTAGCTTGTATGGTTGTGTGAAGATTCTATTAGTCATGCCTAATAATGTTCTCAGATTTGGAGGGTTTTTTTTGCTTTTTCATAGATAAAAGGAAAACAAGGACACAGGATACAGTTTAAACAGCATAAAATCCCACAATATCTGTTTATCTGGTTTTAGGGAGTAGAATCCTACTTCTTTCTCCTGGAATTTTTGAAATATTTTTTAAGTAGGGAGTATGAAATTTAAAATGGACCATCATAGTCAGAAGTTTGCAACCAAATTCCTATTTTTCACTGAAAACACTTTTTTTGAAGGATAAATTTCTTTATTTCTTCTGTGTTTGTTTCCTTGGGGTTATTTGCATGAACCTTCAGTTCTTTTTGTCTCTACCATGCTCTGCAAGTAAGAGAAGAAATATCTTATTGGAAGTATTTAAAAGAAGTGTCATCATTATAGAGGTCAGGCAATTTGTTTTTAAGATCAGACTAGTCATTTTTATGCCCCTTTAATTATTTTACTATGATGAGATATTTCAATTAGAATAGAGTTTTGCTAAAAATAACTTAAGATCTTTTACAATTTACATTTTCTTTTAACATCAATGATGATTGTTTTGAAAGGATACTGCTGGACTTCTGGAAAAAAATATCATGACATTTAAAATACAACTTTCAACCTCTACTATAGTGGATCTTTAAGTGTTAAAACATTTACATTGTTATATGCATATGACACATCTTCCATCTACTTGTATCTTCAGAAATACTTTGCAGCCGAGCAAACATATAAACTGCACTGAATTATGCATGAAAAAATATTTTAGGGCTCCATCTGCTAGGCATTTTTTACAGTTTGTTTCTTAAGTTAAAAATGTTTATGCTGCATTATATTAGGTATAAAACTAGTTGCAGCACCTTAATGGATTTTATTTCCTAATATTCTATATTATCACATGACTAAACACGTATCTAGTAAGAACAGAAGCAGAAAGATCCTAGTTCAGCAGGGCATTGAAACAAGGTTTGGAATTTAACCATTTGAATCATTCCACTGTGTTCAGGAATTTTACTGATTGAGACTGTTCAAGAGAAGATACACAGATTAAGTAATGTATAATATTTTCTTTTTACTATCAATATCTTTAATTTACATTAAACAAAAAACATTTTGCATATTTTAATTTCCAGGTTTAACCTTTCCCATTCTATAATTTTGGGCTATGTCCATCAGATATTTGTAAGCTTGCCTCCAGCCTTGCTTTTTGTTGAAAGTGCAGTGCAAGTTAATATTTTTTTTTCTGCGCTCTACAGCCAATTACTTCTGTTACTAGGATACTGTTTACCATAAAGATCATGATGTAGAATGTACAGGGTAAAAAGGAATAAAAAACACAGAAAAATGAAAAGCTTTCTGAGGGGATAAATCCAAAGGCATTGATGATCAACTACTATCCAGCTATAAAATGTACCTTTTTACATGGGTCTCAAGAAGCAACTCTAAATCTGTTAGATTCCATTATTAAAAGAGAAGATAAAAATATATAAATGAGAGGTGAAAAAAGCATTTTACACATGGAGATAGAAATGAGCTAAGCCCAGTATTAGCTACTGTTACATTAGCTTATGGCTCCACAGACATAAAATGCTGTTGAAAGGACAGCAAATAAACTAAAATATAGGAAAAGTGGATTCAAGCATAAAATATATGAATTTGTCAAGTAACCACAGAAAGATATAAAAAAAATGTACACCAGCTGTGTTTATACTTGGATGTCTATTGTATATTGATGTATACCCTTGGAAGTGTATTTGAGTTGTGGCAGTCTGGTGAAGTTTCCACTTACTGGAAAAGGAGGAACATAACCCCCATTTTTAAAAAGGGTAAAAAGAAAGACACAGGGAACTACAGGTCACCCAGTCTCACCTTTGTGCCTAGCAAGTTCATGGAACAGATCCTCCTGGAAACTATGCTGAGGCCATGGAAGATAAGGAGGTGATTGGTGACAACTGACATGTCTTCACTAAGGGCAAATCCTGTATGACAAATTTGGTGGTATAATAAGAGGGATAAGAGGGCTGGAGCAGCTCTCCTATGAAGACAGAGAGTGAGAGTTGACGCTGTTGATCCCAGAGAACTCTCTGTGCTGACCTTTGAGCAGCCTTCCAGTACCTAGAGTGGGTTAAAAGAAAGCTGGAGAGGGACCTTTTCCCAGGGCAAACTAAAAGAGGGCAGGTTTAGATTGGATGTTAAAATTCTTTACTGTGAAGATGGTGAGACACTGGAACAGGTTGCTCAGAGAGGTTGTTGATGCCCCAACCCTGAAAGTGTCCAAGGCCAGGTTGGATGGTGCTTTGAGCAGCCTGGTCAAGTGGAAAGTTGTTGTCAGGAGGTTTGGAACCAGATGTCTTTAAGGTCCCCTCCATGCCAAAACATTCTGTGATTCTATAAAAATCTCCGTTTGACTTGGACAGCTGTGAAGACCTACAACTGGTGGAGGAAGTCCCTCTAAATGCCTAATTTTCATATATAAATTTAATGCAAAAATGTAGACGACTTTGAAGGTTGCCAGAGGTATGTCATATTTGTGTTAATTGTAAACAATAAAATTAAACACAAAGAGAAATTCTCAAAGCTAAGTGTAGAGGAAGAAGCAATCCAGAAATAGTGTTTTTGGAACCTGTTGGAGATCTGGGACAAGGGATATCCTCCAGCATTGCCAGCAGCTTTTATGGTAAGTCTATTCTTATTCCCCAAATAAAATGAAATAAATACTTAAGTATGATTTCACCAGACTGTTTTGATCAATGTTACAATAATACAATGTTACCAAATACTTAGACAAAGTAAATGTTGGGGCAAATAAGATGTATTAATTTAAGAAACATGATGACTGCCTCTAGCAATGAAGAAATCATTCATCACCTACATTTAAAATGTTTTTTGTTTGGACAAGTATCCTAGTTCTTTTTTTTTTTTTTTTTTTTTTGAATGAAAGACATTAATAGAAACTGATTCAGATTTGTTGGAATAAATGCTATGATCCCAGACTGAATATGTAAAATATACACGTTTTTAGTTCTGTTTAAACCAAATTTGTGCTTAGGGACATGTAAATTTGTTTTGGTATGAATCATTAAGACAATAATTCTGCATTCTCATTTCTCTTCCTCACTGTAACTCTGCTCTTTACCTACTTCCATTACTATGTAACATCATGATCCTAAGTACTGTCAAATAACATGTCAAATATAACACCAAATAAAATTCTAATACTGCTAATTGCTACTACTACTAAATAAAACTCTAAAGCCTCTTAAAATGTAGCTTCCAAAGGAATAATATCATTTAGAAGCATAAATTAATCCTTGTTCAGTTTTGTGCTTACAAGGTTAAACTGCAAACCAGCAGCTGGGTAAGCTCATTAGAAAAGTCTCATTCTATCTGCATTAGCTGCACCAAAATCTGAAGTACAGCCATATCCAAAACTGAAGTAATTTGACATTAGCAAAATACCAGACTCAGACCATTAGCAAAATATCAGACTCAGACTCACTATACTATAAGCATGCATTTCCCTGCACTTTTTAATGAATTATTTGCGCTGACTTCCTCAGATGATGTAGCACGATACAATATATCCAAGAAACAATATACCCAAAGGACGATGAAGATTTCCTCTGGACAGATAACTGTCTAAATGGGCTGTTGTCCTGAGTGCTTGTTTCTATTTCTAGCAATTTGTAATTCACAGAATAACACAATAGAGAGATTAGCAACAAACCCTCCAAAAAACAAGAAAAGAAAGAGATATTTCTAAAGATTTTAGTGTGTCAATCTTTCTGGAACATAAAATAGTGAAAAAAAGAAAAGTTCAGAGTTGAAGCAGGAGACACTCCAATCTTATGCATTATTAATTGCCATAACAAAAGTGGCATGTACTTGTCAACATTAATCAGAAAATTCAAAGCATATCAATCTTTTTAAGGAGTGTCATATTATGAAGCCTACCCATTGTAACTGATTATTTAGAAGAGATAATATGCAATTTTTAGTGGACTGTCTACAACTTCTACTAATCACCTTAGATGAAAATCAAGCCTAGTGATCACAGAAAAGCATGGTTTCTTTATCCATGTTTCAATATTAATTTACATTTAGTTTTGCTTGAAATGAATTAGAATAAATGTGCATCAGTTAAGAAGTCAGTAACCTGATTTCAGCAGAAAGTTAAATTTCAGTTTCACAGAAATGTTTTCTGTACTTTTTTTTCTATTTCTGTCCATCAAGTTTATATCTCTTTATTCCATTGCAATTTTGCTCATTTTCATCATCAAAGAGAAGCAGCATTTTCTAAAGAAGAGATGAACGCTGTTGCTAACTTTAAGAAGCAATTAACACAAGATATTCAGGGTGGAAATCCAGTGAAGTAGGGGAATGAGGTTTAGGAATAAGGTTTAATCACTACTTCAGAAGACACACCAATGCAAATTAGAGAATCTGCAGCTAAGTTCCCATAACTGGTGGATACCTCTAATAAAACACCCTTAAATAATTTAATTTCATGTAAGCTTCCTCTCCTCACCTTGCCTTGCTTCGCCTTGCCTCTCCTTTTTATTCAACAATGCTTTAATTAGGGGAAGCCCTGCTAAACTTACAGCTGTGTAGTGATACTGATGGCTTTTAAGTCTTTCACTACACTCACATTAGAGAACAAAGCTGATTGAAAGGAGATTGCAAGGGACATGTGCAGAGGAAAGGATTGTATAGGCTTGGCTAGAGAGGTAGCCCACAAGCTGAGTGAGAAGACCTACCAGCTGAAATGTTGATGGTGAGGGAAAGAAAGAGGTGAAGGTATAACCAAAACACCAGAATAAAATAACAAATGCACCAGAGAAACAAAGCCGTGGTATTAACAAAGGTATTCCTTTCATCAAAGAAGAATATCTCAGCCCTGAAAAGTAAACTTAAAATTTTGATCAATCCTCTGAATGTCAGTATTTGTAAATAGACTTGAACTACATGGTTTCCCTGGCTACATAGGCTTCTTATCCCTCAAAGGTAAATGATGAAAATATAAATGGTTCATTATAAATGCATTCAATGACATTCATTAAAACACTAAACATTTTGGAGGAAAGATTCTTGAACCTTCCATACAAAAAGAATTACCTAATTTATTTAAACTAATTTATTGGTAGGAGGCCTTTGAAAGCAGGTACTGAAGCCACTGTGTGTTGCTGCATGTTTAACTACATTGTCTGTCCTCAGATTTTCTCAGTGTCCTTGTATGAGTAAGATTGAGTAACACTGACAGTTAAGAAGCCTTGATTTAACTTGCATAGATATATCTGGAGATCCCTGCCAGACCTGAGTTCATTTAAGATGTTGCTTGACAACCTGATCCTTTGAACTCAGTCTGTACTTGATCTTGCACCTCTATGTTGCCATGGTTCCCAGATTAAATAATATAACTCTTTTGCCCTAAAGGCACACCAACAAGTAACATTGAGGTCTTCTTGGTTGTGCTTTCAGTTCTGGAATACTGATGCACAAAATCTCTTCATGCACAAGCATGCACATCATTAAGTTTCCTTTATAAACCTCCAGAATACCATTTGGAAAAAAAGTAGAAAAGGATGTAACTGGAATTTCTAAAACTCCATTAAAATGATTGTTATGGTGTCCATCCTGTTAACCTTTATGATAGTATTTTCCACAGTAGCTGTTAAATTGCTTCCTGAAATGTGCCAGAAGAGGTGACATTGGCAATATGTTCTTCATTTTACTCACATCTTCAATGAGTAAAAATGATTCTAATAAGTCTTCACCAATAATAATGATCCCCTAAGAAAATACTGCCCCTATCTTCCTGTAAGGTGTAAGAATTGTAAAGGGCATACCATTGTCAGACCCAGTGAAGTGCCCTTTGGAATATCATAAACAAAATGCAACATAAAATAACAATACATGTCATGTGTTAGGATCTAGGTACATAAATGTATTCCCAATTTAAGCAGTTTTTCTTCATGAAAAAGCATGGTAGTTTAAAGAGTAGCAGCAAAACCTTTTTCTGTGAAAGGCTGGAGCTGCGGGAGGTGATGGAAAGCTTTGTGATGTCATGTAGTACTTGAAAAGTCATGATTTCTAGCTATACAAATATAAATTTTAAATTATTTTTCAAATGTTTACCACTCTAGCTTAGATTCAAACTGTGAGATATGTAGTCATGGTGGAAAACATTTCCCAGCAATCACAATATTTTCAAAGAACGATCTTTAGTGAAGCAGAATATTCATCTGAAAGGGAGCATTTTTTTTTTTTATTATGAAACTTTTGGTTGTGTTATTAGAGAGGAAAACCAGATTAAATAAATTTATTTGCATTTTATTTCAAATATTAAATATTTTGATAAAATTATTTTCCTTGATCTATTCCTTTTTCTTTCTTCCTTTTTCTTCCTTTTTTTGTTTAGAATTTTTTTAAGATTAAGAAACTGTGGACATTTTCCCATTTTTTCTTTTTTTTTTTTTTTTTGAGACAAACATGAACATGTTTTAATGAAAACTTTAAATTTTGACAAAAAACACCTGTTTTTCATTAGTAGAAAATATAAGAACAATTTTGCTGCTAAGTCAGTGTTGTAATTCGCCTGTTTTCTGTGGGTTACTGCTCTTGTATATGCCCTGAAAGCATTATTGCAAGTTAAAAGGAAGAATGTGTGTCTGATGCCTACAATCAGGGATGTGAATCCATATATCAACTCATAAGTAGAAGAGAGTCATTTTTCAAATACCAACTCCCAGCTATCTGTGACTTAACTCTGAGGGTTAGGTACCTTATGTTTTGCTGTAAAATATATTCTGTTGTAGTTCAACATTGCTTAAAAAGATATTTTTCAGACAGTTTAGATTTTTCCTTTCCAAGGAATACAAAGTTTTGTCTCAACTAGAGGGTGACCTTTTTTTGTGATATTTATTACTGCTCTGTGAGTATTCCCTGCCCTCTGCCCTTCTTTAAAAGGCTTTGGAGCACACATAATTTCAGTGTTCAAGACACGTTATTGTTTTATTGTTCCAGTCAATGTTTCAGTAGGATGCTCTGTTACTGCCAGAGCACAGATACCTCCCATTCAGCTCAGTGCTAGATAACACAGATTCTTGAACCAGATTACAGAAACAGAGAAAAAACATATGGCTGGGAAATTAGTCTTTATCATATGTAGTACTTTTACCACATTCATATCTTTGAATTTATAAGGTGTGCAAAGGCCTCTCACATAAAAGGTCCAAGATAGGGAGCAACTGTATTCTTCATGCTGGAGGAGTTCATCAAATATAGTACTGGTTCCTAATGATGAGAAAGAAAGGACTCTGGTGGAAGTGTTTTCCTGTGTTTCTGGTGGTTTTTTCCTTGCCTTGGAAAGCAAGATAGTACTGAAATAATACTGAATAACACTGAAACAATGAAGATGAATTTCCAAATTAAACTATAACTATTCTGCATTATGATGATACATATGATCTTTTAAAGAACCTCTGAAATTCCATTGTTTATCAGTCTGTGTGAGTTCCTTGTTTAAAACAGTTTATTAAGTGTAATCTACTGCCCACATCAATACTAATATACTTAGCATTAATCTTCCATATTGTGTTGCAAGAGCTCTGATTCTCCTGCCTCCTCACTAGAAGCTTGTTTGCCATCAATCAAGTCATCATGACATGCCAGTTATTTTTTTTCCTTTAATTCAAACATGATGCACAGGAGCTCCTTAAAAGTGCAGCGCTAGGAACTCTGGAACTGTCAGCCCCAGTGTCAGGGTTTCCCCAAAAGGAGAGATCCTTTTTCAACACAGCCATAAAGCCTTAAAAAAACAGATAAATAAGATAAAGTTGTAGATCAGGGCTTGGGGTTTTGTTTGGTTTTTGGTTTTTTTTTTTGGTTGGTTTATTTGTCTTGGTTTGTTTTTTGAACAGTATAACCCGCCAGCCCTGTTCTGCCTGGGACAACCGGAATTGCCAGCTCTGTCACTTTGGTAATCAGTCACTGGAGGCAAGGCTGCTTTTTCAGCCCAAAAGTCAATCTTCACTTTTGTGATTTCTAGTCCTTCCAATCATCACGCTGTTCCCCTGTGCTTCTTCCTTTTTTTTACTCCCCAGGAGTAGGCCACTTTTGGACACATTCCCCAGCAGAGCAGTATTTTGTGGCAAGGGTTGGGGGCTTTGTTCTCTCCCTGCCACCCCTGTACTGAATCAGGCAGCTCCAGGAATCTCTTGGCTATTCCCCTTCCCAAAGTTTCAGTGTTATCTGTTTCACCCATCCCTCACGTGTTTCAAGAGAGACTCCATGTGACAGAGCAGAGGAATGAGAGGGAGGAGGGGGAAGGAGAAGGCAGCTTTAAGGTGACGGGATTTTTCTGTTTTGCCCTACCAACTGTTTGTAACAGGTATCAGCTGTACCTCTGACCCTCTCTCATGTCCATGCCTGTCTGCCACCTCCTCAGTGGAGGAGGAGTACTTTGCAAAAGACCTTTCATTGACTATGTATCGCCTACAGACTGGAGAGAGACCAAAATATTTCTCACTGGGAGTTTTAAAGTACACAAGGTTGGTGTTTTCCCATCACAAGGAGCAAGCAGGTCAGCAGGAGATAGCCAAATTGTGTTATTTCTTGTAGTGACACCCCAAGAACTGGCAACTTTTAAGTGCCATGTCATACTAAACTGACCTGGCATATATTCCCGGGGATATTGGTATTGCTTTTTAAAACTTTGATACTATGCTTGAAGGGATATCAATCAAGTTAATCAAAGTATGAAAGAAACCTGAAAATGAGGACAGGGGAAATAGGAATTGGCTTAAATATCACCAGGAGGGAATAATAAAGACCACTTGCTAATGAAGACACCAAAATAATTTCTGAAACATAAGAGTTCAAAATGCCGGCTTTAGTTTCATCCCAAATGAAGAAAACTAATTCTGACAGTAAGGGAGAAAACCCAGCTGCTGGTGGGTCAGGAGCCCTATACAGCAGTTCAGGCTTGTGTTTACCTCCCCCTTCCTCAAAAAGACAGGGTGGAATGGAATCTATGTGAATGGGAACTTTAATTACTAATTGTTTCTTATTTCAGTGGGAAGCACTCAGCCTAATACACTGGGATGACTGTGTTGTGACAGTCATAATTGCACTGGTGCTAACTCTAACATGGGGAAAAACTGGATTTTCTGATAAAAGATGCCAGACAGAGGAGAATCATTCTCCAGGTGTCTGAGGGGAGGCCATTACCCATGGAACGCAAATTTTATTTTAAGTTTGATTTCAGTGGGAAGAATACATTTGTATGACAAATTGAGGAAACAGCAAGTAAAGAGGATTAAACATATACAGAATATTAAGAAACCTTCTTTCAAACAGATGGAGGCATGGAGCTTTATCTTTCAGTTGCATGGTTTGTCACTGAAAGTGCCCAAACTAAACAACTGAGTTCGCAACAGTCACTGGGATGAGTGTATGCACAAGGAGCTTGTTTGCATATAAAATCAGCATAAAATGAGAAGAGTTGATTGGTAGTCTTGAAATGGATGGCAGACTGCAGGTGGGAGAGTGTGCTGAAACAGAATGCTTGGATATTGGTAGTGTTTCCAGTGCTTTTGTCCAATTTAAACACCTGTGTTGTCTGTTTGCTGAACAGTAGGAGTTGCCTGTGATGCTACACCACATTTCCCATGGATCCTGTGGCCTCTGGAGCTGAAGCTAACCAGAATTCACTGCAGAGACATGATTCTCCTGCATTGCCATGTTTCCTTCTCACTACAAAATCAGTTGATTTTTTTTTACAAGCAACCCTTCTAAGTATTTCCAAAGAAGAAAATGGATTTTTATAGTAGTGAAGATTTGTTGGGATGAGTAAAAAAAAAATAATTGATGCCGTGTGATGTTGCCTGACATGGTTTTAGCTGAGAGGGAAATGGGCTGATATCAGAAGTTGGTGACTGCTATAACAAATGGTTGCATTCATACAATGGTGGGTTCATGTCTGCCAATCACCATGTTATCAAAAAAGAGACAAAAATCTGGGGTTAGCATTGCTCAAAATAAAACTTAACATATTTCAATTTCACTCCAGAAGATATTCTATCCTGTGGGCAAAATGTGGGTTTTCCTGGGGGTCTGTTTGTATATTGGGCGGGTTCTTTGTTTCTTTTTTGTTGCCGCTGGGCTTTCTTCAGTCAAGAGAGCACTCATCTGCAATGAATATGATTTTTACTGTGTGCTTGAATTGCAAATTACAAAACTTGGATTTTGAGGTGTCTGATAGTTTTTCCACACCATCCAAACCCCTGTCTCCTTGCTTACGTCACATAGCAAATTAATACTGAATCCTGTAATAGATATACATAACTCAAATAACTCTGATGTGAGAAAATTCCTCTAATTATGTCAGATATTTCCAGTATTCCCAAACTAGGTGATAAGATGTGGTATGCTAATTAGCAATAAAAACTCAAGGAAAGCTTCTGATGAATGAGTATCGACTGCAAATGTGTGGAGATTAGTTTAAAAGCACTGATTAAATATTTTTTATGAATTTTTCAATACTTATTAATATTGGTCTGCATGGAATTGCTTATCTAATCACGGCAACACAATAGTCCATACCAAATAATCTTTACAAGACACCAAAAGAGCCCCAGAATCCTGTCGCCTTTTGGAGACAGATGCAGTAAAAAGTCAAGAGTTTGTTTTTTTACATTTTTAGCTCTCATCTGTCACTAATCTTTCTTGGTTTCTGTGCTAATATAATATGTTTTCTGGTATAGCAGCTCTGGTTTTGTGTTTTTAGCACTCATAGTTATAATGGAGTTACCTTATTTGAAGGAAAATATAAATATAAAACTGTATATACATTGGCTGTAACACTTCAATTTTGAGTTATTATTTTGGTAATATTTGTATACAATTTGGCGTGGTAGTAAGAAGAGAAAACTCTATTAAAAACTAATTTTCATTTTGGTAATTTTACAGAGCACAATGTCAGTCATACAGCTCAAGAAATAAGAGCTGTGCCAAGGAAACTATGTAGTGATGGAAGTCTCCTGTTCGACATGTTTTCCTGTTGAAGAGAGAGGACCAAATACCTTGGAGAGTTTTAGGCACTTAGAAGTCATTTAATTTCAAGTTAATCATAATTTCATCAATTTCAGTCCATGGAACTTTAGCATCTAAATGGCTTTGGGGATGTGAGTCAAAAAGACTCAACACATTTAATAACTATGTTCAGCCACACAGATTAACACCTATAAGATGTCTCTGGGCTAAACTTACTCAACTGCAAAGGAGTCATAATTTTGCTTTATGGCATTACTATAGAAGTTGCTTTTCTTAATTAAACAGACAACTTCATTTAGTCATAGGGGTTTTTTTTTTATCATATATGATTTAATGATGCTATCACAGAATCACAGAACAGTTGAGGTGGGAAGAGACCTTCAGAGTTCTTCTGGTCCAACCCCCTGATCAAGCCAAGCAACCTAGAGCCAGTTGCTAAGATCCAGGTGCGATAGTATTTGAATATCTCCAAGGATGGAGAGTCCACAATCTCCCTGGGCAATCTGTGCCAATGCTCAGTCACACTCACAGGAAAAAAAGTGTTTCCTGATGCTCAGAGGGAACCTCCTGTATTTCACTTTGTGCCCATTGCCTCTATTCCTGTCACTGGGCATCACTGACAGAAGCCCGTATGCCTTACACATGTATTCTTACGCAGAGAAATGTACATTTAAAAGAAAAATATATACCCCTAATTATTAATCTCAGATTTATGGCTCTTGCTGCCTATCTTGTTTGGTGTATCATGGACTTGATACAATTGTCTTAAACTGGATATTTTAGAGTTTTTGTTATGGGAAGTTAAAAAAAAAAAACAACCTGTTCTGATTTTATTCTTATATGTTTCATGTTTCCTATTTTCTCTAAGTAATTTTTCAAGTAAAATATTAATTCTGATTCTGCAGATGTGTCCTCAAATTTGAACTGTTTTCCCACAAATGAAAAATATATATACTTCTATTCCAGAGCTGAGTGTGCTGAAATAGGTTCCAGCTGAAGTAATGTATCACCTGGGCTCTAGAACTTCTGTTTGGTTCCTGGATAAGAAAGGGCAATCAAAGCTGGATGTTTAATGCAGCTTTTTAATTCCTGTATAGACAGTGGAATGAGAATCAGGTGCTTCTAAAGGACTGCACATAAATTGTTTTCCTTCCTTTGAATACCAAAACTGTTAAACTTTTACTATGACTAGATTCAGTCTCTTTATATTTTTTGCTTCTTGTTCATATAACTATACCAGTTTGATTCCTGCTAGGAAATAACTAGAGGTATTTTTTCTTCATTTTACCATGTCCTAATCTCTATAGGCATTTGTGCCTCTTTTTATGATAATGGTTCCTGCATGCACTTTTGTCTGTGCTGGGTTTTATGGAACAAACTGATGGTTGAAATATGCACAGCAGAATTTCCATACAGTGTCAATTTATATGTAATATGTTTTCCATAAGCATCATTCATTCCACAGATTAATTTGCACATTGCACCTTATGACTTTAAGATGTTAGATATAAATTTGCCCTTCACATTTCTCTTCTACTTTTCATCGGTCACATATTTGGAAGAAAGAACTGTAGCATATAGTAAATAGCAACAGCTGCAATAGCAACAGCAGCAGCAACAGCAAGCAATTTTACTGTCCGTGCCTATGGTAATATATAAGATTGACACAGATGTGCTACTTGCAAAGTGCCAGCTGCTGACACTTCTTTTCTTGTTGACTAAAAGTGAATGAAAAAGAAATGAAACAGATTATTTCTGTGACCCACCACTTACTTCATAGATATTTCGGCAAACATAAGGGCACATTCCATAGCTGAATATATTTTACCCTTGGATACATTCAATTTGTATTCATTTTGGAATTTAATTAGAAAAGGTTATAAGATTAATAAGTAGTCATTGCTAATATATGCAATGGAATATAAGCTTCAGTTATGATGTTTTTTCCCAAAGAGGAGTTAGTGATTAGTTCATACAAATCATAGTGAGCAGAATGTCCTATCTTTCAAAGCTGGTCTTTATGTTGCTTTGTAATCTCTGAATCATTTCTAAAATCCCTGCTAGAAAAGCCAACAAAAACCCAGCAAACCATACCCTACCAGCATAAAATGACACATTGCAATTTCATACACTCTTATTGAAGAGTTGATTTTCAAGGAATTCTTAGTAGAAGTATAATGATAGATAGCTTAGAAACACACAGAGAATACTCTAGCCTGTGAAATTACTCCTATTTGTTAAGAAAATGTAGTGTTAACTACAGTCTGGGCTTTTTCTCCAGTTTTCAGGGTATTAGACTGACCCTTGGCATGTGTTCCAACCCCAGCCTACATCGTGTTTGAGATTCATGATGATGAAAATGACCCAGAAGGGCAAGGTGGTCTCTGTAGTTCAGTAAGATCAACGTGCCCAAATTTCAGCTGACAAAAAAGAAGGTCAGCTACTGCCCTCTTCTTTGTGGCCACCCAGAGCGGGGTTCACTGTAGAATGGTGTCAGAATGGCCTCTAGGTAGGTGATTTCCTGATCAGATCACTCAGATATAAATAAAGGCTCTTACGCTTGGGAATTTTTTGAAGCTGGGAGGTGAATCATTCACTACAGATGATCTCATCTCCAGTGCAGGTGAAGAAGAAAGAATAAAATTTCATTATCTAACCTCTTACTTTTGCTGTGGATGGAAGGGAGAGGTCAGATTTTAGCTAGACCTGGAATCTTGTCACATGTCAGTCGTAGTTCAGTCACTTTAATTTATCATGACATTTCCTTTGGCTGACACTGTGGGAAAAAAATTGTATCTTTTCTAGGTTTTTATGAATACAGACCCAGAAAAGAGCTCAGAAGCTCATCAGCTCTCTTTGCTACTTGTAAATTTTCTAGATATTTCCTCCAACAATTTTTTAAACAGAAAACAGTTGTCTAAACATATCCTTTACCACCAAACGTGTTTATCTCAATATATAGACATCTTTTAGATTCAAAAAACAAACAAATCAAACAAAACAAAAAAAAGGAAATATCCACATGTAGGTGTCAATAATCTGAAAGCCAACTCACTGGTCAGCTGTTTCAGAATACTGATACGGCCTTTTGTACTCTTCCACATAGTTTTGGCAAACTTGTTACTGTTGAGAGGGTGACTAAAGGGCATGTCAACAACGGTGAGTTTTGCAAAATTGATGAGTAAATTTTAGATGGATTTTTCAATTTTTAAAATTTTTTATAATTTTTTGAATTTTTGCAATACATAACTTTCAAAACATATGCAAACTAAGATTTTAGCTGCAGAAAATGTGTTATGTTATTTGAAATGAAAGTCTGTGAGACTCTTAAGAAATTATATTCAAACAGAAAATTCTGTGCAACAAAGATTCACTCCTGATTCTTTAAATGCTGTGTTATTGTAGACTTAACTTGGTTAAGGAAATTGACATTAAAAATAACGGAGTCGAAAAAATATTTATGTAATAAATGGAATTGGATAAATAATTTAGCTCCTGTAATTGGTGTACCCTATATTTCATTAGTTAATACAAGGAATATTGAAGGCAAGGGAAAAATTCTGCCCAAGGCAATCGAAACATTCAGTGGTGCAATAATTAAATTAATATCAGAAACAATTTTAGTTGCCCATTGAACCACCCTTTATTCTCTTTATTGACTTTTTCTTCCCTGATAATAAAACCTCTATTTTTCTCTTTACTTTTTGGTGCAAATTATTGCGGTGAAATATAACCTCAGAAATGTATGAACACATTTTCAGGAATTCAGTCAATGATGCACATGTATGTTGTTTTAAATAAAACACCATCCGTCTTTTGAAGGCATAAAAATCTATGTGCGTTGTGATCACTTAAGTGTGCCTACAACTTCATGGGTAAAAATAGTCTTTATTAAAAACATATCATAGTTCTTTATTATATTGTAACCTCTTACAGCTTTATATAAATACAGATTGTAGAAATGTTATATTAGAAATTAAATATTAATGCACAATGTGCTTTCAAAATACAAACTTCAAAATGCAGTTCATATTTTACTTTTAGTGCTCAGCTGAAAATTGCTGTGACTTTTCAAAATAAATCTGAACAACCACTGGACATTTTCATTTATGACTAGAGGCTCTCCACATTAGTCTGTGATGACATAATAGTTAATAGATTTTTCAATATAGTTTGTTTATCCCTCTGCACTGCTGTGTCACTTATGACGTATCTTGAATGATCAAGGACAAGGGGCTTTTTAACTGAGGACTAAACCTCCACAAATTTCAGCGAGAGCTTGTAAAAATGATCAGTTAAAGGAAGTTTTGTGCAATGTTTAAAAGTCAATTTTTACATTTGATTGCAATGTGGTTACACAGTCATTTAAATAAAATCTTTCCATTTTGTATTGCAACATGTCTTAAATGAGATAACTGGAATATCAGCTTGTTTGTAATGGGTACAAGATAAACTAAGACTGAATTATTTCTTCTGTTTCTAAATTATATTGGTTTTACTCTAAAGTTCTGTTTGAAAAAGAAGACATTGAGTTCTCATGCAGGTTTTAGGAGAACACTAGAGAACAGACATCTGCTTAATCATCAGATTTAATCAGAGAGTGTCTGGTCAGGTGAACACTGTTTTCACTGCAATGATTGACCCACTTTGTCTTTCACAAATAGGCTATGCAGAAGAGCATTATCAGGTGTCCATTTTTCAAGATGTTAAAGGTAAGTACCACCACAAAACATGCAGTTAAAAGGATTAAATTATCATCCCATATTATTAAAAAAATAAAAATCAGCAAGCCACCAATAGCTTCCTGAATGGCCATACTTGAAAATTAACTTCTGTTACAAAAGCTTTGACATTAGAGCTCTGAAAATGGAGGTTGAAGTTAGTGGATAACTCCCTGTACCTACACAGAATCCAATCCTCACAATATAATCTTCCGTTTTGGAGATTATGCATACATTTTGTGTCATCCAAAGACGCCGCTTTCTCTCTGGTTTGAAAAACTTTTATTTTTTTTTAATCGCACCTTTGGGGAAGAACAACCAATCTGGGACATTACAAGGAGTAAATGTGCTCACTTCCCTTCTTTCATTGACAGGAAAAAGGGAAAAATACAGGAGAGACTAGGATTATGTCATTTTTTCCTCCATCATCTGCTTGTCTGGCAGCAACAGGAGAGATCCTTAACAGCCCAGACCCCTAATAAGTGCTCAAATGCAGAAACTAAAAAAGCAGAGAGAGAACTGAGACACAGAGCAGCATTCCAGCCTTAGGAATGATGTTAAGGAATCCCAGATGCTACGTGAGAAACAGAGTTAAGGGAGGAACAGTTACTGGGTTCACACTGAAAAGAACAATATTGATTTTGAGATTTAGAAGGAGAATTAACTGTTGGGCTAGGAATGAAGAATTCATTCATTAATGAATGAATCATTAAAGATTTCTGTCTCTCTTGGTCATATGCACATACACACTTTTTCAATTTAGATACCAATTATTTCTATTTCATCTTTCTGTTTGTTTTGCTGTTCCCCCAGCAGATATTGAAGATTATGAAACATGGGAATTTGATCTTTCCAGATGAGCTCACTGATTCTTAATGTCTCATATTTTCATGTGATTACAGAAGAGTTCTGATCCAAGAGAATTCACCTCTGGCAAAGATATAAAAACAAAACAAATGCATTACCTGTTTTTTTATAAGAGAAAACCATTGCATATACATTTACCTGTATAAAATGTGTCTGCCAGAGGCACTTAAAATTATCATTAATTCTTCTCTTTAATTTCATAAAATCTTCCCGTGCCAACACTTTACAGGCTTGTAAGTAGAACCTGACAGTGAAGGCATGACTTGGTCCACCATGAAGCACTATGGTCTTGTGAGTGTACTTCTTGAGAATCTATAGATGTCAAGACTGTTAACTATTTCACTGTTCATCAAAGCATGTCAGGAAAGTGAGAGACACTTTTTTCTGAAGAGGTGCTCAATCAGCTGTGTCTGACAGCTCCTTTTTGTGCCATGAATTTATAGCTTTGGGGAGTGTATTTATTTACCTTTTGTTTTTCCTACCATTCAGGAGCCCAGCAGGACTCTGCAAGGCATCCGGCAGGACATGCCTCTGCTGTTATGAGACCAGGTTTCAGACACCTTCAACCAAGTTGTTTCCCACTTAAGTTTAATCACAGACATGTGGTGCCTCTTGGAAGACACAGATCTGGAGTTGGATCACTGTTCAGCTGAGGTAGCCCTCCGATGGCTCTGGAGCTCAAGCCCATCCTTGCAGTTTTTGACATAGCTATACTTCTTTTGGGGGAAGCCCTGCCAGGTAGGACGCTTAATGAGCCACAGTTTCCTGGTATCAGTTTCAGGTATTTCAATTTATGACAAGTCAAGTCTGAAGAGCCAAAATAGGGCTTATAAACATGTTCCAGATACTGCGGCTGTCCTCATCCAGATATTTCTGATAAGGGTGGTCTGTGAACAATAATGTCCTGTTGCCCTCATTTGAAAATTGTGCTTAAAATGTGCCAATATCTGAAAAATACTTTGAAAATGTGACTCTCAAATAGTTGGAGAACAGTCTAATTAACAAGTGGTTGAAGATTTTCTAAGGACTTGAAAAGCTCTACACAAGACTTCTGTGATGCTTTATGGAGGAAAATGTTCAAACATGCCATCAAAAGACACATAATGTGTACTGAATAGAGTGCTACTAATGGCTGTTGTGTCTGCACATACCCACCACACAAACAGCTTAATTGTCTCGTTGGAAATTGCATGTTGGAAGATGGCAACCAGTGGGAAGTCAACAGCATACTTCTGTGAAAACTTTTGTGAAGAAGGTTTGTGGGTTCGATTCTTTACATTGGGCTGCTGACCAAGGAGGTCCAGTTTTGTGCTGTTTGATCACAATGCTAATGTATATGTTTGTTTACTACAGTAAGTATCCTCAGATAAAGAAATCAGATTGACAAAAGAAATATCAAGCTGGGCAAGCACTAAATTAATGTGTTTCCTTCAGAAGAGAGAGTTAGTTGTGAACTCTGGACCAGACAGCTGTGGCAAATTAAAAACATCTGCACCTGGTGTGACACGAGTAGGGCAGAGCTGCTGAAATGAGATCTTGGAGATGAGATAGTGGCCAGTGGGGCAGTGCAAATGTCAGATGGTAGAAAAAGGGAGACCTGTAAGGAATGACCAATGATACTAACAATTTACATATGGTTTCTTTTTTTTGTTCTTAAGTGTTTTGATACTTCCCTGGCCATTCCCTTGCTCATGAGCAAACAGCACATCCTTATACCAAGAGGTCTGAGCTGTACCCACAGGTGAAGGAGTAAAGTCATCCTTTCTCCATCCACACTGCTGGAAGTGCCCTGTTCTTCCTTCCAGCAGGGGATCAGGAAACTGCGCCATTCCGTTTTAAATGGAGCAAATGCTTGCACTTTTTTTTGGAGGGTTCTTAACAGTCTTCTATAAATTTTATCAAGGAGCTTTCACAGTGACCAGAATTCCCATTATGTCTTTTCTCCATCCACCCCCACAATGATTCATGTGACATACCTTTTGCATAGTACCACCCAGGAAAAACAACCCCCTTATGCAATTGAAGGTATTGTTTCATCTTCAATTTTTTGCTTTGCCAGAGGCTGTGAGAGCTTATTATGAGCATGTGGTGGTGGCAAAAGTCCTGGATTTTGCTTTATTATTTGTGTGCATTTACAACCTTCCTATGTGACAGTCTCATTTAGTCATTTAGTCAGTGCTACAGGCAATCTCTGTCTGTACTTAAAATATCTTTAACAGCTACATGTAGGGAACAATCACAGGGGAAGGAAAAAAAGCATACAAAAGAAAAAGGCAACTTAGAAAGGAACTGGAGCCAGAGGAATTCATGGCTGGGGTTCTTTTATTACCTAAAAGGACACATATTTTGCGGAGCATGCAGAGTCTGCTTTTACTGATTCTGTTTTTGTTGATATTTTGTCCGTTGCCATTGTTTGCTCAAAATAGTTTCTCAGGAGATACCTGGTGTCTACTGGCAGCAAATTTTAACAAAGTAGCTCTGAAACTGAAAAATTGGATTATTCTCTACAGAAGACAACTACTTTATACAAGCACATGAAATATCTATGAATCTTGGCATTATATATTGGGGAGTGTGACAAGTTCCTATAAACTCACAGACACAACCAAGAAATAGTGCTAAGAAAATATTTTTCTCTCTTTTCAAACCGTCAGCTGGAAAGACTGGGGGGTAGTATCTTTTATGTATTTTTCTGGTACTCACTGGAATGCTCACATTTAAAAGTTCTTTTATGTCCTTTCTTCCCAAAGTCCTTGTAGCACTTATTATCTCACAAAGTTTGCCTGATCCCCTTCCTGCCACCCTATCACCACTTCAAAAATTGTTAAGCTAGGGCTGAGAAAAATCATTTGCTCTGTGTAATCTCAAAGTGAAGACCTTAAACTGGCAAACAGAAACCAGTTTATAACCTCTTTATGAACTACCCCTCCCTCCGTTTCCATCATTTTCTGTAGATTTTCTGTGTTATAGGTGCTTATAAGTATTTTAACTTAGTGATTAGACAGAAAGTGCAGTATAGTCCAGTTTGTCATTGGACACCCCATCAGAACTGTCTGACAGCCTGCCTGTTTCTGACATGTATCTAAATCCCATTTAATTTCCTCCTTTCCCCCACCCATGCTACAGCTTTGAGATCATAATAGAAACAAGTTTCTGGATGTCCTAGTTTCTTGAGGGATAAAATTAAGTATTTTCTTCATCCCAGAAGAGTGGGATGGTGAGTTGGTTATAAGATTCATGTTGTCTCCATTTTCAAGGTGTTTTTATTTGTTCAACATATTGGCTCCCTGAGGAACTCTAAGTGTTTTAGAAAGGAAGGCCTACTCAGGAATGCAGAAAATAATGTGTTGCTCCTCATACCCACTATAAGAAAAAATATTTCATAGTATCTAATGTGCAAAGAGATGATCATCATTTTCCCAGTCTTTTTATTCTCATGTTGCAAAGCAAGAATAGCAGAAATATGTGCACTGTGCCCCTTATACCAGTGCAAGAGTACCCACATATGCCCACATATTTTTCTCATCTTTCCCTTAGATATCTTATCTGAATTATAAGAGGATTTTGCTTTCTCTGTCCCTCAATTTATTCTGAACAAATATTTGTCTACCCTGTCATAAAATTGTCCAGTAACTGGGATTTTATAACCTGCCTAAGTACTCTTTTCTGGTGCTTCACTAAATATTATTAACTCAATTAATTTCCCTCTAATTCCCAAGAAAATAAAAAAAATGAAACAAAACACCCACACAGAATTCATTACTTCCAAGTAATTTTTACTTAACTCAACTCTGGCAAGATTCTTCTAACCTGAATTTAGATGTCCATAAAAAAAATGTTTAAAGTTGTGCTGACTCCCATTGTCTCCTTCTACACTCAATGCAGAAAATGAGGCATTTCTAGACTTCTATTCATCTGGCCTATTTTAGCTAATCAGTAAGATTAATCATGACCTGGAATTGCCTACTTCATTCACTCAGCTAGAGAGAGACCTCAAGTAGATTAAGACGTAAAGCTAGAGCTTTACATTTACTCCGGCAAGTTCCACCTAGAAGAGAATATAATGTTACTACTTAAGACTTACAAATTTCTGAATTAAAATCAATCCTTCCTATGATATCCAGAGTCAGCCAATAGCATCACAATAGCTGCTCAAACATCCAAGATTAATCTGGTATCTCACTATCATTCAAGTATGAAAAAAAACCCCAAAAGTGAGGAGGAGTGAAAAATAAGTGGGCATAAATTAAAGATGCCCAGTTTTTTACAAATATATCAGGACGTTGGCTGTGATGAGGACAGAGTAGATGCATGAAAATGTGAAAAAGTGAAGTAAAATACTCCTGATTCATGTAATAAATGAAATAATGAACTGCTTTCAAAGAACCTAGATTTTAAATAAAAACTGAACTAAACTAAAAAAATGGACTTCTGGCTGTTAAAATAAATGTGGAGAAAACTTTCCAAACATTAATGTTTTCAGAGACACAGCAGTGATGTGAATGCCTCTAAAGTGAATGTCTACACCCTTGGATTTTCCCTTTGTCTCTCCTCATCCCACTGGGCAGCAGTAGCACAAGCAGTTGAAGCCATCAGAAAGAAATGTGAAGAATTCACTCAAGAAACCCCTTGGAGAACATTCAAGCCAATGACTGAAAGAAATAAAGCTAAAGAAAATACTTGCTTGTAAGTTTCCAGTTTCCATTTCATGATGAGATAAATTTGCTCACATTTTTGCAAAAGCACAAAGTAAATTTGAAAACAGTCATAGTTGTCAGTCATGAAGTTAAGCATCCAGAGTTTTTCTTTCTTTCTTTTTTTTTTTTTAATGTAAGAATTCATGGAGGTTTTACCTATTTTTTTCAGTTTTTCAAATTCCTGTTTTTCCCAGAAGCCTAGCTTGTTCAATACAAAAGAGACAAGCTATGCAAAGAATTAGCAATTTTTCAGCATTTTTCTTTTATGCCGTAAACAAAAGGTTCCGCTATATGAGTTCTAGAAGTTTCTTCCAGCCAACATTTCTGTTACCATTTTCAGTACACTCCTTCTAACAAGGTTTAAGAATAAGAAGTGGAAAACCCATCCAAGCATCTTCAGAAAATCTTAGAAGAGCTCATTTTTTCACAAAATAAAATTTAAAATGCAAAGCACTAGCCAAGACAAATAGTCAGATGCTTGCAAAATGTTACACATATACATCTGACCCAGGCTAACTACAACCACTTTTTCCTTTTTGTGGGTACGAGGTTTGAGCCAAAGACATCTGGGGAGCACTGGACTAGGTTAGTTTTTATCTGGACTAAAAATGTGTAAACACGGAAGAGGACGAAAGGTAAATACTACATACACTTTATCAGAACTTGCTGCTTATTACTTCTTGTTGAGTTACTAAAAGTGGACACTTTTTAAAGTGAAAGCCTGGCTGCATATTTTTGCAGGTCTCTGTGCTGAGAGGCACTGAGGCATCCTTGAGGCTGACTGCTGGGAGTTCTGGAATATAAAAATAACTAGAGAAGTGTGCATTTGATTAACAAAAATAAACACCTCAGTAACTTCTGAACTGTGAATCAACAAATGAACACTACTTAGCTGTAAAAGATTGAGTTCTAAATGAAAAAAATATTTGCTGAATTTCTGATCACCCAGAAGAAATTTGCATTGCAGATAAGTGACACTTTGAAAGGGTCATATCAATTCTTGTGTGTGTTTCAACACTGCTGAAGCTTAATTTATGTGCTGCCATTGGAGAGAGGGAAGTATAATGGATTTTTAATTATTCCAAGTTTCAAAGAGCAAATGGGAGGTAGTCCAGTTTCCAGACAAAGCAGAAAGAGAATTAAGAGTTATAAAGAGTAAATTACACAGTCATGCCCTATTAAAATTTTCTTGGGAATGTGGCATTCCTATTTTTTAAAATGTTTACATTCATTTCTTGATCCACTGTCAGGGTACAATGCTTTATCACATTTTTAAAATGGTTAACGAGGTTGCATGCACCAAATTAACTCTGGTTGATTTATATTCCCACATACCTCCTCACTTTTGGATAAGTAGGTTGATGTACCATACAGAGGCAACAAAGCTCTGCTATTACATTTAATATTTTGGGATATTTTTTTCCAGTTCCTTGACTAAAGAAAGTAGAAAATTTTTCACATACCTTGAAAAAGTTCTTCATCTCTGATCATGAAAGAAGGTACATCATTAAAGGGATTTTCAAGCTTCAGATTTTTTCAGTAACTGCTAGCATTTAGGATGAGAATTTAAAAGCTAGACTGATAGGCTTGTTCTGACAAATTATTGTATTGGCGTGGTTTTGAATCTCAAATGTTTTTGTTCAGTAATAGCTGATTGATTACAAGCAGATAGCAGTGCTTTTCTGTATCTCTTTTTATTTCTTTCTGTTCACTAATAACATGATCCAGCACCTGAAAAAGGTCACAAAAATCTTAATAATGTTGATGTGGATTTAAACCATCACAACGCACAGAACATTTTTCCTCCCTAAACCTACCAGAACTTTATCACTAAAACTAACATTTAGTATTCCCACTTGTCCCCCAACACACATCTTTCCATGTCTCCCATGTCTCATTTTTTCCCTTTTCATCCTGGTTGCCACTGGAAGCACATTTGACATGGGCTTTCATTAAAATAGGTAAATTTATGTATGTTCTTTTTTAAGTTCCATTCATCTAAATATAGAAAATTTTGATGATTAGATAGAGTTGGGTTGAACTCTTTGAATAATTTGAGTTTTAGAATAAGTCTGGAGATCTTACAAGAAAATATTTTCTTGGGATATTTAGAGCTGTTCTGCTTTTGGTTCTGAAATACTGCAACAAACCCTGTTGGTGTTTCATCATTTGCAGTTCCATCTGGAACCCATAAGGCAAATTTGCATACATAAAAATAAAATGTTATTTGAATATTTCAGACCTTCATTAAAGGCTTGGTCTAATTTCAGGTCTAATCACAGATGAAACTCTAGTGGTGTTGGGGGACACCTAGGTTTGGACTAGTTCATATCTAATTTTCATCATCAGGAAGACTGCCTTCTCTTGGGAAAAGGCAATAATTAATAACTCTGCTCCTTTTTCTCAAGATTATTGGAAAGTGAAACTAGAAGTAAATGGATTGGATTCAAATACTTGTTAAGCCTTTGAATAGGCTTTGAAGGACTACAAGAAAGGGAAGGTAAGAATTCAAAGTCAAAAAGTTTGCATGCAGCTACTGTTGATAATTCATGTGATTTAGTGCAGAAACTTCTCCAGTAGAACATAAGACTGGTTGTGGACTCTCCAAATGAGTCTCTCTATGGCAGTGACAGCTATGCTTCAACCATAAAGGAAATAAAATATGTTTTTATTGTCGTGTTAAAATTTTTGAAATAGATTGGTTTCATTGTTTTTTAGAACATTACTTCATTGTGTTTCACAGCAGAAAAATTCACACTGGGACCTTTTGAAGACCCCTGGTGTCTGGAGAGCTCGGGCACAATTTAGAGGGCTTGAATTGAGCTGTCTCTGAATCCACAGAAGGAAACCCACTACTTCCATTATTTTGAGTTATTAGTGTTTGGTTCCTTTATTTTTCTAATACATACACAGTGTGTAACACAGTTGATTTCTTTTCTCAAATTAGATTTAACAGTAAATGATAGCAGTTTCACCAGAAATGTTCATATACCACTGAGACTATGGCCACATCTGCTATCAATAACATAAAGTAATATCTGGGACACTCCAGAGGGTACTAAAAGTGGAAACAACATCTACAGTATCAAGTTCTCAAACCAGAAAATTATGATATGGCAACATCGTAAAATCCACCTCTGTGAGTAATGGCTGACATGGATGCAAGTCTCAGGCTCAACCTTAAATGTAATCTATTACTTCTGCTGCTGCCATTCCCTGGTGACTGCTGCTGCACTCTGCAGGATGGAGAATGCAAGCTACCAAAAATGTGTGTTTGCTACTGTTGGTAGACTGTCTGTGAGAGCAAACATACAAAAAGGGAAATCAGACATGTGCCATCCTTCCTGTGGAAGTTTTCCAGGAGGTATTTCAACCTGCTTTGAGGGAAAAGTGTGAGATGACATTTCAGTACTTAGGAAATAGCTCTGGAGGTGGGGCCTGCTGAAGTTCTTTGGGGATAGAGAAAAGAAAAATAGTTAGCTTCTTCTAGGGTTCAAGATTATAGCAGATAAGTCTAGTGAGGAGAAATTAATGATAACATATATGTCAAAAAAATATTTCAGTCAAAAGAAATATTTTTTTTTGTCAAGGAAAACCACAGAATCTGAAGGTGAATGTATTTATCCTTACTTCTGAACATTTTTGTAATTTTCTGCATCACAGGTAAAATAGATACTTCATGTGGCTGGTGATTGCCCAGCCCTGTCAGTTGAAGTCCTGTTGTTACTAAATGCATCAAGCATTTACCTTGTAGGTACATAGAGACTAGAAAAATAAGGACCAGAATAATGCAGTCAGTATGGACTATTAAAAACAGTTGCACCTCCCACCACATTGCAGCTAACCCAGCCTCAGAGAGGTGAAAATTGTTTCCTTGTACAAATACTTGTTGCTACAGAAATAAAGCTGGGAGAGATCTGTGAATTACATTGCCATCATCCACAAGTTTTAAAATAAAAGCACTTATGAATAATGAGCAAGTTCTCTCAAGTCCTGACTTGAAAACCCTGAACTTCTGTGATGCAAAAAATAAAAAAGACAGACATTTAAAAATGATGCCACAAAAGTGTACAGAGAGATACCATAGGTGCTGAATACTGTTCCCAAGGAGGAGACTTAGCTGGCTTGCAAACATGCAGTTATCCTATAAGGAGTTGCCAGTGAGAATGAGTGATGAGAATGAGTAATAAGAATGAGCAATGAAGAATGTAATCAAGATTAAGCAGGTTATTTGGAGATACATAAGTGTGGTAGACATACGTTTTCACCTGATTCCAGTTTGCTTTTCTGATCTGGTATTTTTCTGGTGATATGTAACCACTTGGGTATTGTTTTTTCAGGAGTAAGGTTCTCTTTCTTGTAAATTTTGATGGGGAATAGGCCTTTGATGTGGGTCTTCCACACCCTTTGTATATGCTTGGTTTACTGGGTGAGGTGTACTGCATATTTGTGCCAGTTATACTAAGAAATCATCCAGTCTGATCCTGATAATTTCTCCTTTGGAAGTCAGTACAGTTCCACTAACAGACGTAGTTGTGGCAAATCACTGTCGTCTCCTCTGGTTATATCGCTGCCATGAGAAGTGCAATTCTTCTTTTTTCAGCAGATTGACAAGGTTTATTCTCCTTTAACTAGTCTCAAGCTAGTTATGGTACTTTAACTAATAACTGAGGGTTTTCTTACTGACATCAAGAAAATTGATGAGAGTTAAATTAAATTTCAGATGGAAACCCTAGTGTCTGTTAGATCCACAGATTTGCTATCAATCATAGCAGGATTGAGACTTCCTAAATAAAAAGAAAAAAAAAAAATAAGAAAAATAAGGAGAAGAAAGAAAAAAAGAAAAGAAAAGCTTGTGGAAATATGTCAAGTAAAAAAAATATGTTTTAATCTTCTTTTTGTCATCACTGGGATATTAACCAAAGGCACCAAAGATTCTTACGACATATGATTGACAAATTTTTTGTCTTTCTGCGTGCACTCAGATAAAAAAACGAATGTGTTAAGTCTTCTTTTTGGCAAAATTTACAACATGATCTGAAAGATCATTTATATAGAAACCAAGATGATTTTCTGACCAAGGTCCATATCCCTGCCTGGATTTCTTTATTATTCTGTTCAGGACATAGTAACAGACATCAGGATCAAGAAGCCATCACATCAAAGCTGTTTTCAGTGTGTTGCAATTACAGATTCAAAGAGAGATGGTATTACAGCAGAATATATTTAATCATTTCTATATCATGGTAGGAACAGAGAACACACTTTAAAAATCACCTAACTGAAAGCCTAGAAGATCTGGCAATCCACAAAAATATTTATAAACAAAAACACAGCAATCAAAATCTCATGAACAGAAATTTGCACGAAATTGTTTAACACCAGAAACATGGTAAAGCATGCTGAAAGGTGGGATTACATTAATTAAAGGGTCTTAGCAACCCTTTTCTTTTTTCTGTACTTCACTGGGGTGAATTTAAGTGGTATCACATCTGCAAGATGGGCAGCTCTTTTGTTTTACATCACTGCATGTGTGAAGCTGCTGTAAAGAGAGAATTCAAGATGACCCTCCTTGCAGCTCAGAAGGCAGGGAGGTACCCACTCTGTGGTGGTGTACAAGATCCAAACCCTGCCATCTCTGTTGCTGTCCACACAGAAGGCTGATGACCCTTCTGTCAGTAAGATCTGTTTCTGTTTCCCCCAAGTAAAACTTTCTAGTCTGGGGACAACAAAAGGAGTCATAGAGTAAATTTCCATGTGTCCTGACCTTTTTGCCTGTCCAGTGGATTGGAAGTGATGTAGATCCTGTTTTATTGAGATTAGAGTGTAACACTAACCAAAGGATCACATAGAGGTGTCAACAGCATTCTCTCACTGAAAGAACTCCATGAAAAACACGTTGCTCTGTGTAATGAAAATTTAAAATTATATGTTAATGAAATAGATTTAGTGGAGAAAATCTCTAAAAAGTTTCTTAGAATTAGGAAGCAACACATTTCCATTGCTTTAACATAATCTGACTATAAAATTTTGTATTAAACTGAAAATTAGAAAAATTTAATCAGAAGATATTAACAGAAAGCTGGTTCTTGAAAGTCAGTTGTGATTAAAAAGATGTTAGGGAGCAAAGTCTTTGACAAATACCTCTGACAGCTAATTATTATTTTGCTTAAAAGTTTCGTCTTTCAAAGCAAGGTCAGTGCGGGAAGATATGTGAAAATGAATAAAAAGAATGAGCTGTCATTTGACATTCTTTGCTATAAAATTAAAAATATGCATTTGTGTCAAGGTTATAACAGCACAAATGTAATACATTACATAAGCATCTTGGTTCACTTCATGACAAACTTTGCAGCAAAAATGTCCACCCCCTAGATCATAAACTGCAATCATAAGTAGCTTTTATGTATTTTAGATTGTGGAATGGATAAGAATATGGGGTAATACATAGCCTAGTATACATACCAAAGTAGTTAGACAGTGGTTATTTATGTTGTTGACATTGTATAAGTTAAAAATGTTTAAAATTTGTCATCAGCCTAATGTGTACTCATATTCAAGTGATACAAATAAAAGGAGTTAGCATTTTACTTTACCATCAGTCCTCTTGAGAATTATATATGCACATATTCATATACGTGTGTAATTCCTTCTAAATGCATGGATTGAATTCTTTGTTCTACAAAATCATCAAATCATAGCATTATTAGGGCATGGATTGAATTCTTTGTTCTACAAAATCATCAAATCATAGCATTATTAGGGCTGGAAGGGACCTTAAAGATCATTTGGTTTCAACCCATCTGCTGTGGAGAGGGAACCCTCCACTAGACCAGGTTGCTCAAAGCCACCACTTGTCTGGCCTTGAACACCTCCAGGGATGGGGTATCCATAACCTTTCTGGGCCACCTGTTCCAGTACCTCACTCCCTAAGTGAAGATTTCTTCCTAATATCTAATCTAAGGCTGCCCTCCTTCAATTTAAGACCATTACCCCTTGCTCTATCACTACATGCCCTTGTGAAAAGCCCCTCTCCTAAAATCATTAACTATTTTTCATTTATAACTCCGTGTATATACAAATGAATAAACCAGGTCAACTTTTACCCATAGACTTCATCAGCACCCTGAAAAAAAGAAAAATGCTCTTAATAATAAGCAGAACTGGAATTACGCGTTTTTGGGAATTTTTGTGCTACTGTAAATTCTGTAAAGGGTAATGTAACTACTAGTCCTATTAACATAAAAGATTTTGAATGAATGCCAGAAAACAAGATTTGGCAAAAATTCTCCTTTCCATGGATTGAAGCAGTTTCTCTTTGTCCCATTAACTCTTGATTGAACAAGTGAGGGTGTGATATGCTTTCTGACAGTATCATGCAAAAGGCTTTATTTCATTCCATTGCTGTGAAATAGGTTGTTACCTTCAAAATAGTTTTTTTTAGAAAAACATGGACAAATAGCAATAGAGTGCTTTGAATCCTTTAAAATTGCATGCCTGACAAATACGTCTTTATCTGGTGCAAAACAAAATGATAAATAATTTATTTCTCTAAATATTATGGCATCATATTATAAAGAAAATGTCAGAATGAGTAGTTAAAATCTTAAATGCTACTTATGAATAAAGGTATCAGCTGCTAACCCACTGAAGTAGGACATCTACAAAGTTGTGAAATATTTTGACATTGAAATTTTGTCTATCACATTCAGAGTGGCATCACCTCACCTTAAGGTGTCTCCAGTATAGGTGTGACATTTATTCTGGGGCATCTAGACCTTAAATGTATTCAGTTGAGACCTACTCAATGACATCTGTGGCCTCCAGAGGTTTATTCCTTCCACCGTAAAGCCGAATGTAGATTTGATCGGATAACTGCATCCTAACCTCATCTGCCAAGTTAATCTGCTGTAGTGGAGACCCACACGGGTTACTGACAGGTACAGGTCTGTTTCCTAAATGGACCTATCACTCTTATTGTAGGAATCCCAAGATCTTCCAAGAAGGGAAAAGAGGAATGCAGAGGGCACCAGAGTTTTTTTTTTTTAGCTTTTTGACAGCAGCCAAGCATCATTTCATACTATTAGTCATCTTGAGAGTGACAGTTGAAAAAAAAAATGAAAATACATGTCTCTTTGCTTTAGCGCTAGTATGCATCAGTGTATTAAAGTAGGTCAATACCAGAATTCACACTTCAGACTGATGAATATAAGGAAGAGAATAAAATGAACTCTGGAACTTGAATGACTGACAAAAAGTAGTTTCAATGGAGAGAATAAGGAGAAGTTTCAGTGTAAGGGTGTATAGAATAACTATTATGTAAAACTCTTTTTAAAGTACTTTCTCTTGGACAGCTTTAATGGTAAACTTTCTTTTCTCTTAGGTAGTAATGATACAAAATGTAGGAGAATACTTCATATCTCACACAAGAAATAACTGATCTTGTTAGCCAAAGCCATGTGAGGCCAGGAGTATAAAGGTCGGTTTCACAAATAGCAAGCAATTAGGTTTTGTATTTGCTGCTTTGTACTTAAAATAAAGGGTAATGCTAGATTATAACATTAAACTTTTAAACAAATACAAAAATTAACCAGCTTAAAAGGAAGGCAAATATAATGGATTTATCAAATGAATGGTTATCCTGCAGGAAGCATTTTACTGAACTTTGTGTAGTATTTCTCTCTGTAAATATAATTTCTCTTAGACTGCAAAGAAATGTAACAATGTAAATGTAAAGAAATCAGTAACAAAGAAAAATCATATGAAAAAAGAAAATTTCAAAAAGCATTACTAACATATCTAGGACACAAGGTATTTAGTATTGGAACACAATCACATATTGGACATATTTTATGTGAAATTTAATATATATACATATGTGTCTTTATGTGTATGCACACTTATTATTCCTTGGATGAACCACACAAATTTCATCCTTTTAAACTGTATGAAAGACAGATAATGGAAACAAGAAAGGAAATGTATACATTCATGGAAGTAAATGAAGCAATGACTAGAACATAATGAGGCACTAAGTCATAATTCTTTTTGCTGAGAAAAAAGTTTTCCCAATGGAGAGAAAATATCTGGTACTTAAGAAGCAGGGCTCTTGATTTTAGCATCTCTTCAGACATTCAGAGATCTTCTGGCATCTCTAAATGACAGAAAATCATCATAAGTGACAGAATGGCTATCCAGATTGAATATATACTGTGAGCAGTGAAAACTAACACAAATGAAATAGAAGCATCCCTGCTTACAGAGAAACCAAAGAAAACTAGATTGAAGAAATAATGTTTGCATTTATTTTATGATCACATTTGCACTTAGTCCACTCATACAAAATATCCTTCAGGCATCCTGTTCAGACTCTGACTTCAAAAGTATTGATTATTTTGGGTTAGAAGCTAGATTTCATAGTTTGTAAGAATAATTTACATTTTGCGGAAAGAGGACTTGTAAGTATAACTACATAGGACAGATCTACAGTTTGGTGCTCATCTCTTGTGTGAACAGAGCATCAGAGAGGAAGAGGGAAAAGTAGATTTCTTAGTTCAGAAAATTGTCTCCAATTACACTTACTAAAGATTGCTTAAGAAGAATCATTTGTGAACTGTATAGTTATGTCTACAGCATTTAATTTCAGAATAAGATTGTTGTGCTATTGTTCTGTTTGGTTCTATCCTATTATAGGAACACTATCAAAATACAGAGAGCTTTTTCTTTGTCTGAGACGGTTCTGAAAAGAAAAAATTCCAGTATAGTGGAATGATGCAAGTACTTCACAGCTGTGGGCTAGAGGTAGTCTAGGAAATTGCAAGTCATTCAGCTGATCACATTCAGCTGTTGACAGCTGATCCAGTGATCCATGAAATAGTCCAGATCTATGCTACTAAGATCCTGTATTCCCCAAAAGTGGGTAGCCATAACCAAGACATGAGTGGGCTGTGGTGCATTCCAGCTATGAACTATGCCTGGAAATTGTTTAGGGGACCATTAGCAGACAATGTCTTCCAGAAATTAGAATAGACCCAGCTACCTGGGCTTGGGGAGAAAACTCCTCCAGGGACTGTTCACACAGGCATACCTGGAGGCAGCTGTCACAACTTTTGAGTCTGCTCTGTTTGCTTTGTCAAAGTCCTCCAATCTGCTGCTGTTGTCTTTTTTTACCTTTCTGCCATCATCTGGCTTGCACAAAATTTTTGTGGATCCCTTCTCCGTTTAGTCAGCTCTTCTGCAAGTTTTTGTACTTTTCCTGTTGCCTTCCCACCCTCTCTATGTGACTAACATTGCCTCTGCTGCTCCTGCTAATCATCATTTGCCACTGATTTTTGGGTTCCATTCTTAGCAGAACTGCACCACCATGTTGGGACCCTGGATGACCGCAAGACACTCCTGTCTCTACACAAGTAATCAGTAGTCCAAAGCTGCTTCTGGCCTTGTATGAAACAATTTAGTTTTAATCTATTAGCTGAGACTATTTGGGGAAGTTCTATCTTACGTGACTTCATGTCAAGACTAGCAAGGAAGGACCTGACTGAAAACCTCTGTCTTGGGAGATTATTAAAAAATTAACATTGTGATTTGAAGCAGTCGAAATAAACTGGATATGTGAGCAAGTGTAACAAGCTGAGTGCTTTAACAGTCCTAGGAAAACAAAAATAGGAAGAAGCCCTTTCTCTGTCACGTGGTTTTTGGCAGGAGATATGACCCTAAGTCAGTTCAGCCATAAACACTGGGTTGATAAGCCTTAGATCTTATTTATGGGCTTTCCCAGCAGTGTGACTCATCATCATCTAAGTTGATCTTTTTGATTTCAATAGATTTGCTTTGTCTTTAAGTTGTTAGATTGCCATTTTATGTTATGTACTTACGTGAGTTAGAAACAGAAGCAGAGAAAAACAACCAAGTCTTTTAAAAAAGCCCATCAGATTGTACCAGTGAACCTTAACTGTACAGGGGATGCTGTTGAAATAAACTGTCATCTTTGCTCTGCCTTCTGCAAAGTTGAAGGCTTAAAATAAAGTGTCTTCTTCAAATAACACAAAAAATAATTTACATGCAATGACATGGTTTTTCTTATCCTCATAAGCCCATCTGTGCAATAGAGAATATGACAGAAATAGAAATTGTAAGGCAAGGGGAGAAAGCTATCTATCATCAATGTTCATATAGTAGGCCAACTGAAGTAGCACATGAGCAATATAAAGCTCTGCCTATTACCTTGGTGAGAGTGGTGGAACATGTTCTGTGCCTTGGCTGGTCCATTTCTGTATTGATTTTGAAATAGTGTCACAGCTGAGTGATGGTCTTGGTTAATCTGTACTGTAAACTGGGCCTCTGGTTTCTTAACATGGTTTATGCAACAGAATGCCAATATGGACATAGGCAAATAAAGGTAGAGAGGACCCTCCAAAGCAGATTTCTTCAACTAATTGCAATTATTTCCTGTACAGCCATCAGAAATCTGCCTAATGAGCTTCTTATACTGGCAGCAGGCTGTCATGTTTGTGGTTATCCAGGCTCATATCCACAGAGAAGCTTAAGGAACTCTCTTTTGTTAAATCACAATGCTTTATGGTATCATTTTGTACATGACAAACACCATAAATCCAATACCTTTCTTTCCTTTGATATTTACCTTTTGAACCCATTATGGAACCAGTCTCTGGCTTTTATTCATTGCAGGACTAGCACAAGGATCCCTTCATATGTGTTCTACAAGTGGCTGGAATTGGAAGAAGGGCAGAACAAATGTCAAATTTGCATTAAATCTTTTGGCTCTAATTGTCCATTTGGTTCTGCAGGTCAAAATAAAATATTTTTTCCTCTGTGATACAGAAAGTTCTTTGACCTGTAGAGGACACAGTTCCAGAACTGCAGTTCCAGAAGTAATACTGTATGGTAGCAGCCATTTACCAGTTCTTGGCACAGACCAGATTGTTTTTGGAACTGGGTGTTCTGATCAAACTGATGATCTTGTTTGCTGAGGTTTCTTCCTCACATATAGAGTATATATGATCATGTCTTAACTGTTTAGAGACCTAGACAAAGGATTGCTGAAGTTACAGGATCCTCGTCTCTTCCTACTGTAGTAAAGGCTTGTACTTTGAATTTTACTTGAAATAAGCACTTCCTTTTGAGCTTGAAAACCGAATGAAAAGCTGTACTTTTTTTTTTTTTGTCCTGCTGTGCCTAGGTACTATGCCAAGCATCTATTGACAATCCCCTATACTTTACTATGACAACAGAGGGAGACCTTCCATTTAAACTACATGCTTTCCTGGGAAACTTGTTTTATCTCATAATTGAGTGCCTTCAAACCCCATGAAAGATCTACAGTTTGTACAATTTAGCTTTTTGAAGAGTCTTATGACCTCGAGGCAGATCTTCAATGCTATGTGTTGTTGTGCTGGAATTGCAGACGATTTTAAGTGCCTTAAATTCTAAGGACAAAAAGAAGTATTATATTTTAGTTGTGCTATAGCAGTTTAGATATTTATAGTTAAATATAATGAGCAGAGATTTTCATTTTTTTACCAGGTAACTGAATATTTGTTTGTTTAACTTAAGTGTTGTTCCCATCAACTCCTGTTTTAGCAACACAAATGCAACCTGATAACTGAACAAAACAATGGTGAGACAATAATGTGGAATTTGTAGCTGTTTTCTGAGTAATAAATTACATTCCTCAATGCCAGAACAATATGCAGTCTAAAATCCAAGAGTGTACTTTTCTCCTAAAATCCTCACAGAATCTGGAGACTTAATGTGAAATATCAAAGAGTAAGCTATATGTTTTGCTTATATCTATACCTTTATTTTCTCTCTTCTTAAATAGCAGATGGGATCACATTGAATAGTGAATCTTATGCCTGAGAAAGCCTTCTACGAATCTATTTATGGATGAGTATGCTTACCTACCTGACACTCAGTTCTGTCCTTGTTAACCATTACATGATAACACTTTCCATTTATTTCACTTCTAATTAAAAAGACCTATAAATTTATAATCTCATTCTGAAAAAATTCAGAAATGCAGTTCTGTATAATCACAGAATAAGATGAATTGGAAGAAACCCTCAGGGACTGTGGAGTCCAACTCCAGGGCCTGCGCACCACCATCCCCAAGAGTCACACCCTGTTCCCAAGAGTATTGTTCAAACACTTCTAGAACTCTGTCAGGCTTCATGCTGTTACCACTGTCCTGGGGAGCCTGTTCCAGTGCCAAACCACCCTCTGGGTGAAGAATCTTTGTCTAATATCCAACCTAAACCTCCCCTAACACAGCTTCAGGCCATTCTCTCAGGCCCTGTCACTGGTCAGCAGAGAGAAGAGATCAGTGTCTGCCTTTCCTCTTCCCCTCTTGAGGAAGCTGTAACTGCAAAGAGATCTCCCGTCAGTCTCCCCTTCTTCAGGCTGAACAGACCAAGTGACCTCAGCTGCTTCTCATATGGCTTCCCCTCAATGCCATTCACCATCCTTGTTTTCCTCCTTTGGATGCTCTCTAAGAGCTTTATATCTTCCTTACATTGTGGCACCCAAAACTGCTCTCAGCACTCGAGGTGAGGCTGCCCCAGTGCAGAGCAGAGCAGGACAATCCCCTCCCTTGCCCGGCTGGTGCTGCTGTGCCTGATGCCCCCCAGGACAGGGTTGGCCCTCCTGGCTGCCCGGGCACTGCTGGCTCATATTCAAGCTGCCATCGACCAGGACCCTCAGGTCCCTTTCCTGGCACTGCTCCCCAGCCTCTCATTCCCCAGTCTGTACATCCACGGTTGCCTCATCCCAGGTGCAGAATTGTCAGGGTCCCTTTCCCCCCGCCATGTGGTCCTTGGAGAGGGGCCCTTGGGGGAGGCACGGGGTTTCCCTGCCCCTGCTCAGCCTCGTTCCCCATGGGTTGTTTTGTGTTCCCCTGCGCGGGCAAGGACCCTTGGGTCCTGTGATTGCCGCAGTTCCTCGGCAGAGCCCCGGCCATGCGGCTGGAGAAATAAACATCTCTGAAACATCTAGCAAGAATCCGTCCATAGATATTTCTTTTCCACAGGCCTCGTTGTCTGATACGCGTGTTGCAGTATCCGCACTGTAACACAGAATGTAGCACTTTCTCTTGTTGAACTTCATATAATTGCCTAAAGATCTCAGGAATAATAAGGATTATGTTCTACCTTGAAATTTTTTTTGATGTAGGAGTTTAGAATCTGAGCAAAGTTCTCCCCACAAAGTAGATTCAGATAAAATAGCTTATTTTGTTTCAGTTTCTCATTCTGAGCATTGACTTGGGACCAATTGTTTCAGTTTACAAAACCAAACTCACATGCACACAAGAAATAAACAAGCAATCCCCTGTATATATGTTGGAATGCTAAGAGTTTTTCTTCAATAACAGAACACATGGAGTTAATCGTAGATAACTGGGAGAGCAAAGTGTTTCCTGTAGGCGATGATAGATTGTTTACCACCTGAAGAACCTGAATGCACATAAGTCTATGGGGCCCGATGAGATGCATCTCAGAGTCCTGAAGTCCTGTAGTTGTCAAACCACTTTCCATGATATTTGAAATTCTATGATTCTATGAAAGGTCATGGTAGTCAGGTGAGGTCCAAGATGACTGGAAAGAGGGAAATATAGTACCCATCTTTAAAAAGGATAGAAGGATGATCCTGAGAACCACCAACCTGTCAGCCTCTCCTGTGCCTGGTGAGATCATGGGACAGATCATCCTAGTAAGGCACATGGAGAACTGGGAGGGGATTCGAGACAGCCAGGACAGTGTCACCATGGACAAGTCCTGCCTGACCAATCTAGTGGCCTTCTATGATGGGATGACTGCATAGGTGGACAAGGGAAGGGCTACAGATATAATCAATCTGGACTTCTGTAAAGACTGACACAGTCCCTCAGAACATCTTGCTCTCTAAATTGCTTTCTTTCTGTGTAAATCTCCACTGAATTTAGTTGATTTTAAATGCCTGTGTGGAAGACATATTTATTTTCTAGAATTTCAGACCCTACTGAAGAATTAAAATTGAATTTCCAAGAGATACTTTTGTCATAGTGTTCTCATATGACTTGCATTTCAAGCTAAACTTGCCTTGGCTGAAGGCTTATGTGTCTCTCCTAATGTTAACCTCATGTTGTATCCTGGATAGCATTTTGTATCAACCTTTTACACACAGAAAAAATAAAAGCATGAACAAGTGACCTCAAAATTCCCAAAATTCTTTCACTGCCCCTATTTTTCACTGCACAAAGGTACCTTAAACATTTCATATTCTTGTCTCAATGAACTCAGATGAGGAGAGAAGCTACCCTTTTTCAGAATAAAAATATTTCTTTTTGTCATTTAGGCCTCTTTCCCTAATTAGTGGTGAGTACTTCTGGAAGATATGTTACTTTTGAGCCTCACTGCTGTTGTTATAAATGGTTCTGCCCCTTGGCTGCCACTGGAAGCAGATGGTAGGCTGACAAGATCTATATAAGTTCTGAGTGTCTTGAAGGAAGTAAAAGCAGTAAAGGAAGGTAATATGAAGCATGGGGAGTATAAATCATACCTTCATCAGCATAATTGTAAAGCTAGGCTTTGATCATGGAAGCGAAACTTCTCACACAGGAATCTGTACCTGATACCATCATATGTGGTGGTACTCTGTAAAAAAGTCTCCAGTGCAGAGTCTTTTCAAAAACCCCAAACATTCCATGTCTTTATCCTTCCTGAGATTAAAGAATGTGTGTGTGTGTGTAGCATCAACAGTCCCTTCAGCCCATTATGACAGTTTTGACAATGGTCATAAGCTGATGCTGAGAGAAAAGCATAAGAACAGGGGAATAATATATAGGGGTTTTCCTCCCAGTACTTGACCAATAATCACTTATTTTCATGGATTCAATCAGTTGTTTAGGTATCTCTTAATATTTTCAGATTTCTATTCCATGGGTCTGATAGGAACCACTGCAATCTGCTGTTGCAATCATACATCTCTTAGAAGACCACTTTTATAATTTCTTTTTAGGGCTATTGGACAGATGGTGATCACCGCATGTCTATGAAATGCAATTGTCTGTGAAGATGCCCAGCTATCTCCTTTGGATACAAGGAGAAACCAGCTTTGGCTGCATTTCAAGCATAGGTACTTCAATTAGTTATCCAAGGATATGAATTTTGTAGCTGACATTTGCTTTTAGAAGACAGAGTACTGCCAAGTGTTGAATTGTCTGTCAGGGGCAATTTACAAAAGAGATAGGAATAATATTATTTAGTGTTATAATAGTAGGGTATATGCCCCAGAAAGACTTTACTGAGATATCCAAATTTTCCCAAGGTTATGAAAAGCAGCAATAAAAGCCCAGGTTCACATTTGAAACTGTCACTACTAATAGACTAGCTCAGGTCTTATACAAGAAATCCAGAAAATTAACCTGAACTTTCCAGCATTCAATGAACAGCTTTTTGCCTTTTTCAGAAATTCTTTAATTAGCTTAAAAGCAAACATATTCATCAGCAGGAGAAAAATCCAAAGAGATAAACAGAATAATACTACCTAATTCCTCATGCAATTATGAATTTATAAAATTTCACTCAATGTTTGTCAGTTATTGCTTGGTAGCAAAGCCCAATTTGAGCCAAACTGCTGTTACAGTGTGAGTTAATTCTGGCCGTCGTTTCTTACACATGCTTCAGTTGTGCTGTTCCTTTAGCCATTCCTTGCTCTGGTCCTGCATGCTGACCATGACAGGTAGCCCAGCAGGGACACAAAGAGATTTTTATTTTGCATCTGAGCAGATGCGGAATTCTTCTGAATACAAAATACAGTTTGTATTTTGCTGCCACATCTAAGATCCTGGTTTTGATCAAATGAAACATACACAGACAATATTCTTGATTTCTTTCTAAATTCTTGCCTCTGAACCTTAGTGCCACAAACTATTACTTGAAGGTACATGGCCACTTATCCCATGTACATTTAGATGTTATTGGTAGATTAGATTCCTCCATGAAATTGTAATTAGAAATTTTCCATCATATCATGATATCTTATTTTTTTAAATGATAGCAATGCCTATTAATCAGAATACAAACCAAAGTATATGAAATAGACACTTTTATTATCTATTGCTCCCCTCACCTTTCTTCTCTAGCCATGAACAACACTGTCTTTTTTTGGATTTTCTCTGGAATTCTTGATGAAGAGAGCAGAGGAAGCCTGGAAGTTTTGTTTTCATATTCAATTGCAGCCACCAGGACTACACAAGGTATTCTTCTTTGATGCTATTTACTCATTTCACTCCAGTTGAGAATGCAAACATGTTTTATTAATTCATTTTTTATAGAGTTTGAAAATTGGCAACAATTTATAATCAAGAAAAAATGTTAATAATATTTGGGAAAAATTAAATAAGCATTATCATTAATAGTTACTCATAAACTGAGAAAAAATAGCAACTTGCTTACATTGCATTATGTCTATATTTCAATTTTTGCTCTAAAAAAGGGAAAACCTAACCCGAGACAAAACATATTCTGGCAAAGTAATCAATGTAAATCTCTAACAAAAATAAAGAATGAAATTGTTCCTTGATTTTTTTAAAACAATGTTTTCTACCTAGATATGTCTCAGAATAGTTATTAAATAGATAAAAAGTATCAATTTTTGCATTTGTTTTTTAAGCATGAAATAAGGCAAATTTATTTTAATGATGATTTTAATAAGAGAATATTCAAAAATTACTCAAAAAGAGATCAGAGAATCAAGAGTTTTATAGAAAATAAAATAGTATGAAGTTTCAGAAGATTAAAAAAATATGTTTAAGAACATTTAACTTGTACATTACTTTTTATTGCATAAGTATACACATACATTTATAAGCCAATTTTATGTTACTTGCCAGCTTGAACAGTTACCTAGAGACCTTGCTAAAAGATTGAAGGAACCTGGGTCAAAGAACTTGTTAAATCATTGCAATAGTTCCATTTCCTGAGGAAGAAAAAATATTTTACATGCTCTTAATTAAGTTAAAAGGTCAAAAAATCTAAGGCTACATCTAAGATCAGTTGAAAAGAAAGGTCGAAAATGTGTAACATCAAAGTACATATACACCTATAAGACAAATGTTTGTTCTACTGTATTAAAATGCCCTGAAAATGGTGCTTCTAACATGTCTATACTCTGCAGAGGGAAGAGACCAGTTAGAACAAGCCTGCTCCTGACCAAGGTGTCCATAAGATTCCAAGTAGAAAGGATCTCCACATACAGCTCCAGAATAACTCCCTTAGATGTGCATGTGTCATATTTCACTGCTTACTGCAAGCTTGATGTGGATTAATTTTCGAAGTGTAGATTGTGTGGCCTTGTTCAAGGAAGGAAAAACCTTGTTAGAAAAGTTCTGCTTTTTGTTCTTGGAATAAGGGAGTAGGATGGAAAGACATAAGGAAGTCAAAATCTGGTTATAGTTAAGCTCTCAAATATAAATTTGTCCTGTTGAATCCAGCCTTTAATAGTTACTGGGATGCTACTGGACTAGAACAAACATTCCTTTGAGGATGATTCTCACTTTAAAGTCACAATATTTTCTTTTGTTGCAGTCATTACATGAGTCAACCATTGATAAGCTCAAATAAACCATGAAAAAGTTAGGAATACATTACAGAAAAAAACTTTAGTGACAGTGCTTTGCTTCACCTGGTCAAAGTGCTGTTTAGTTAACTAGAACAGTCTGGGAAAAATATGTTGAAAATGAGATAAAGTTCTTGAGACTCAAAAGAGCTAGTTTGGTTAATAAAATTTTATGTGATCATAAATGTGTTTGGAATCAATTGTCAAGTATTTTTTGTTGAGAAAATGTTTTTTTGGAAAGGCTTAGTAAAGAATCATGCAAATTTTTGGTTTGAAATGCAAATTTTGACTGCATTAAAAACAGGAGCTAAAATAAAAACTAGTGTTTAGGAACTATTTACATCTCTAGCTGTCAATTAGACTGGTAAATTGTATCTTATTTTAATCCTAGTTTTGAGGTCAGAAGGCTACATAACCATCTCCTTAAAACATTTAAAATAATCATTTATTAAAAATATCTTGGCTCTTACACTTTCTCAATGGTTTTTAAGTCTAAATAACTTCCACTGTGTGCATATAACTCCTTAAATACATCTTCCCATCATATGCACCACCTTCCTGGAGAACTTTTGCCTTCATAAGACAAAGTCTGCATTTGTTAGGTGTATTAATACAGATGAGATTTTTACAGTTTCAAAGTCTCATCGTATTATTCTTTAAAATATCAGCCAGAAACATGCTTATTTGCAAAATAAACTTGTGAAATATAATTAAGAGACTATTTCAAAGCTCTATTTCTGCTCAATTGTCATAGTTGATTTTCTTAAAGGAAAAATTGTCTGGATGGAAGAACTGGCTTAAATGAAGTCAAGAGCAAACATCCTTTTGACAAGAATATGACCAAAATTTCCACAGATTAAACTGTATAGAGGTAAGATGAAATTTTTTTGAAGCAACTTAGACCCCCAAACTGCTTGCTCTTGACTAATCATCAAACCAGTTCTGACAACTTTGAAAATCACAACTGACACACAAACCTGGCAAACTCAGACAATCACATTTAAGTGAATGTCTTCCAGTGAGGACAAATTCAACCCCAAATTAAAAAGTAATGAAAATCTGTTAGTGCTCAATGCTGTCTAAGGCCTACTCTGTAGTTTTGAGGCCTAGACATCTCCAGTTGCTGTTGTGAAAATTGGTCCCAACCAGGTAAACTAGAGCCTGTTAAGGTAACAAAATGAAAATGTGGTCAGATAAATGCCTCTTCCTTGTACCTCAGCATGCTATTGATCCACAGAAAGCATCCTTTACATTCAGGGTTTATAGCCTGGAATTTCCTAAATGCTTTCTTTGGAGAAATGGAGACAGATGAAGCCTGGGAATCTTCTACACCTCTAAGTCTAAAACACTAGATTTGTATACAGGGAAAAACATGTGCTACTCCTTCTTTTACCAGATCCTAGCTTTTCTTTCACTGGATAGTACTGAAAATGACAAGCTGGACTTTATTCAGAGTGAAAGGATGCTGTTAATTCTACATCCTTCCTTTGAAGGCATTCCACTCTCCAAGAAAGTACAAAATACTGAACGTGCCAGAGATCAAGAGCATGTGCAAGATTGACTAGACCAACAATTAGGGCATTTATCCATCAAGGGAAATTCAAAGGTTCTGGTTTATAGTCTCAGACTTTTATCATTCATCTGTACAGTCTTTCAGAATTAGAGATAATAGAATAGGTCTTGCTTAACCCAGGAGGAAATATAGCAATTTTTCAGTCTCTAGCAAGTTAACATTAGCAAACTGTGAGCATAGAAAATGTTTCTGAGATTAAATACATTGTTCAGTTAATGATCTTTGTTGGCAGCAGACCCAGAATGAAGAATGCTTCATGGGTGTAGGTAACTCCTGCTGACCAGCTCTGTGAAACATATGTGGTGATGACAGGCCTTAAGTGAAAATAGACATATGCATAATTTTCAGGACCTAAAATGCCTAATGGGAAACCACACCAGGGAGGATAATTCTCATAATTATAAACCTGTTATGTGAACTTTGCACAAGTAAACCTGAGAGACATACAAGCATTTATTAGGAAGATTCTCTGAATAAACAGTACAATGGTTATGGTTAAATGTCTCCCTCCCTCTTTTATTTCTTCATTCCCTTATTCTGTCAAAGACACCTAATGATGTGTATTTTATATGTTTTGCTAAGACACTCCACAGTATAATTGCCACTCTATGTTTCATCATCATAATAATTGGCACCAATCTTAAACTCAGTGTCCTTTATTGTGTCCTAGATGTCCTACTATTTAAAATGTCATACTAAATCAATTTCATAAAATCAGAATAATAGAATCACAGAATCACAGAGGGGTTTGTATTGGAAAGAACCTTCAAAGATCAGCTATTTCAACTCCCCTGACATGAGCAGGTACATTTTTCCCTAGATCAGATTGTTTGAAGGCCTTACACACTTCCATGGAGGAAGCATCCACAACTTCTCTAGGCAAAATGGCCTAATATCTCACCAACTTTACCATAAATTTTTTTCCTTACATCCCATCTAAACCTATCCTCTTTCAGATTAAAATTCTTGCCCGTTGTCCTGTCACTAGAGATCCTGTTTAGAAGATCTCCATCTTTCTTATAAGCTGTCTTTAAGAATTCAAACATGTCAATTAGGTCTCCCCAAGCCTCCTTTTTTCCAGACTATACAACCCCACGTCTCTCAGGCTTTCTTCATACAACAGCTGATCCATTTATCTTCATGGGCCTCCTCTAGAGCTGCTTTAACAAGCCCACATCTTTCCTGTGCTGAGGGCTCAGACCTGAATGCAGAACTCCAGGTGGGGTATCACCAGAGCAGAGTAAAGGTGCAGTATCCCCTCCCTCACCCTGCTGGCCATGCTGCTTTTGATGTAGTCCAGGCTACAGCTGGCTTTCTGGGCTGCAAGCACACATTGCTGTCTCATGGCCCAGTTTTCATCCACCAATATCTCCAAGTCCTTCTCTGTAGTACTGCTTATAATCCATTTACCTCCCAGCCTCTATTAATATTGGGGATTGCCCCACTGAGGTGTAGATCTTTGAACTTGGTCTTGTTGAACTTCATGAGTTTCACATGGACCTTCTCCTCAAGCCTTTCAAGGTCTCTCTGGATGGCATCTCATCCTTCAAGTGTAACAACTACCCACGCAGCTTGGTGCTGTCTGCTAACTTGCTGAGGGTGCACTCAATCCCACTCTCTATGTCATTAATAAAGATACTGATCAACTTCAATCCCAATACTGCTCCCTGAGGGACACCACATCTTACTGATATCTGTTTGGACACATTGATTGAAACTCTTTGATGTGGTCATCCAGCCAGTTCCTTATTCTTAACCTCTATTACTGATAAAGACTTTGAGTGACTTACAGAACCTAGGTATGGAGAGAGGGAAATCCTTGTAATCAAGATTAATGAACCTTATACTTTGAATATTTGAGTTCAAAATGTAATTAGTGCTCAAATATTTGCATAAAGTTATCATGAAATTGAGATGCCACCATAGATGTGGCATTTTAAAAGAAAAGTGTCAGCATCATCATTCAAATGCATGTTTAAAATTTAATGGCTCTGTACATTTTTGTAATGCTTATACATATGTCTGAATTTTGTGGTTTCCATCTTTGTGTATATCCTGGTTTCAGCTCAGGTAGAGTTTATTTCTTCTCAGTATCTGTAATAATGCTGTATTTGGTATCAAGAATGAGAAGTATTGATAACACACTGATGTTTTGGTCTTTTGCTAAATTGTGTTTATAATAAGTCGAGGACTTTTTCTTTCTCATGCTCTGCCAGTGAGGAGGTAGCAAAAGAAATTGGGAGATACCACAGCTGGGACAGGTGGCTCAAACTAACCAAAGGGATATTCCACACCATAGAATGTCATGCTCAGTGTATAAACTGGGGGGAATTACTCAGAAGGGAGGCTGATCTGGGTTTGGGAAGGCAGGTCTATCATCAGTCAGCAGGTAATAAACAATTGCATTGTACATCACTTGGTTTTCCCCTTACTATTATCATTAATAATATTATTATAATAATTTACCATTATTACTGTATTTCTTTCTTTATTTTAGATTATTAAACTGCTCTTGTCTCAATCTACAAGTTTTACTTTGATTGTCCTCCCCATATCACTGGGTTGGGTGAGGGAGAGAGGGGATGAGCAAGTGGCTGTGTGGTGCTTAATTTCCAGGTGGGCTTAAACCACAACAATGTGCAATAATCAAGATTTCATCTAACAGGATCTTGAAGTTAAGATGTAAAATTGATGTTTAGGCTCTTAAGGATGAGACTTGGTGTTCAAGGAACATTCATTAAACACAAACCAGTAAGATATGCTGCCTCCTCAAACCAAAATATGTAGAAATCTAAGTAACATTTTATATAAAGTAAGTTTTAGAAAATTGTCTCTTAGAATTCCAAAATGAGTTGTGTACTGAAGTCAGCCTTTCATGCCTAAATTTTAGAACCACTGAGCTAAGAAAATCAAAGCTTTAGGTAATGCCTTTTTAAGGATGCTTGTGCACTGTGAAAAAAGTTGCAATAACAAGATCATATGGTATGTTTAGATCATATGGTATGTATTATCCCACCCTTTATAATCAGCATATGTTTCCATCCCTTATTTCTATGGTTCCTTAACCAAAATTTGCTTCTGGATTTTTCTTCAGCATTCATTGCTACTGGATTTGGGAATGCAAACCTTTTTTAAAGTATTACCCTAACTCTTCTGTCAAAGCAGTTCCATTTTGGACTGGAAGAGAAGAACAGGTAAGATAAATGTGAAAATGTTCAAGATCAGGTTCCTAATTTGACATTTCTAGCATCTGTTATTTTCAGAATGCTTATCACTGGATGGCACTTCTTATATCCAAAACTTAGCTCTTACTCATTGCTGTTTATTACTGTGACTGAGTAGCAGGTCCATCAATTAGATACCAGATCATCAAGCTGGGCATTCAGAAAATAAGAAACATATAATAGTGACCATCTGTGAAGAGGCAGATTAACTGACTTGACATAGAAATTTTCCATAGCATCATTTGTTTGCTTTGACTAATGAGACCTTTTCTCTCTGCTTGCAATCACATTAGTCACTCAGTATGCTCTTTCTAAATTCAGCAGCAAGAAAGAATCCTGCAATCAACAGCTTTCTTTACCATAAATGCTGACTTTCTGACACAGGAGATCTACTCTGCACATTCAAATAAGGAAAAAAAAAGAAAATCTAGAAGGCAGTAACATAAAGGGAGATCATGGGAAGGAAACCTCTCTTCTGTTATATTTTAAGAGAACATAATGTCTTCACAGATTTTAACAGGATGATGGCTGAAATCTCTGCTCTGATAGTCTTTGCATGGGTAAACATTTCTTTATATACCTAAAAAGCAAGCTGGAAAAACATAGACGTGATCAAATTGATACCCATTTTTAGGCACTGAACTTAGAAGGTATGAGTCACGTTTCACAGGTTTCTATAGTCTCATTTATTCATAGTGGAGAAGCTGGATTCTAGATTGAGTGCCTTTGTTAAGTCCTTGAGGAGGAACAAAAATAAAAATTGAAAAAAAAAATTAAATTTGATCCTATATTTTGATAATGTCATTGTTATAAAGCCATTATAATGATTATGTCTTGATTTTCCATTTATGCTATTTTTTCTCCTGTTCATTGGGCAAAATCATAAACTTCATTATACTGTTAATTGATAACAATTTGCTCATAAGAATAATTTTCTTATTGTCTTTCTTGTTTTCACTTCCTTACCTTGCATATTGCAAGAAGAGTCATAGACTTCCTTTGATACTTTTCATTTCTGAAAATCTGATACATTTCTACACTCTTCTGTTACAGAACTGATGAGACAGAACATATCTAAAAATGAGATATCTAAATAATACAGGACATTCTAGCACATACTTGTCTCCCACAGAGCCCCTCTAATCTCTCTAATCTTATTTGCCAAAAGCTTTCACACTCTTGTCCAAACAATGAGCACCATCTCAGAACTTGTTCTCACCAGGCAAAAATACAGTGCAGAAATGGAAAAGAAACAAGTCAGAAATGTAAGGATACTAGGGAGTAAGAGGGAAGATAGATAATGAGATCCTGGCAAACTATGGCAAATATCCCATGGGAAAAAAGAGTCTTACATTACAAGGAGACAATTCTTTTCTTACAACCATTTATCTTTGACAGGCTTTTGCAGGTGAAAAGGAGCCCATCCTACTAAAATCTTGAGCTAAGTGGAAGTGGTGTGGATGCATTGCTGCATAGCTGAGCCTAAGTAAACACAGTCTTTTCAGCAGGATTTAGCACTACACTAAACCAGGTGCTATGGTAACGGCATAGTGTAAGCACCCATCTGTCTGGACTAAGCAAGCATTTTGTAGAACAACCCAGGCACTGTTACTGCAAATTTGCATACAAAGCTCACATTAACTTCTCATAAATTTATTTGTATTGCTAATATTTTATCTACTGGTGGGAATTACATACACCAGTATAGTCAGTGACCTAAGGTTCATTGGTCTTGATTTCAATGCCTTCCTACACCACTGATTTTTCAAGTGGTCTTGGTCAAGTCACCATGTTTGTGTTCCTGTAGAAAATGGAGAAAATAATTTTATTTTCCAAGTCTAGCTAAGAAGAACATTGAGAACATTTGTGAAGTTTTCAGAAACTAAAAGGGGAATTCTTCTAATAATTTAATAGAATTTTTTACATTTTTTGTAGTGTCCTTCTGAAGAATATATATTTTAGGATGCCAAAAGTAATGGAAAGGAACAGACAACAAACTAATGTTAAATTAGAAGAAAGTGAATAGTCATGAAAGTAAAGTGTGTAATGGTGTCTCAGTGGTGGACTCCATCCCCATATACAGGGATGGCCAGCCAAGGCAGAATGACATGATACAAACATGTATGATGCATCAGACAGAGGGAAAGTGGTGGGTGGACAGAAGCTGAAATTCCTTGGCTCCTTTCAGTTAGTACTGTATATGCAAGCCTCCTCCTGGGGGGGTGAAGCCTAGAGAAAAATGCTCATCTGACAGAATTCTGTCAATTTTTTTGTATTATATTGGGTACTGCTTAATATCATTGTGCTGCACACATCACTGGCTTTTTGTTGTGGTTTTGGTTTTTTTAATTCAAGTCATTAATTTTGTTTTTCCATAGTGGTCGAGTGTATGATTCTCATTCTTTGTTAGTTTAAAAACATTCCCACTTAATCCATTCTCGATATCATTTGCAAATACACAAAAAATTCTCATGCATGGAAATTATTTCTTGAGGATAATGCTTTATTCCAGACACTCTTTGGAAGTACAGCCTTTTATAGTTGCAACATACTGTGGTTTTGATTTTTTTAGTTTTTGCTTCCAAGAAAAGAGTAGAATACAGGTTTTTTGTGAGTCATGTAGAAGTTAAATGCAGTATCATATTAAATTGAATATAATTGGTGCATATCTGTCCTTTTAAGACTCTCAAAAGAACATTGTGCCTGTCAGAGAGTCTGTGGTTTCTCAACTACACTAATCTTATTTCTCATTAATGGATTTTGTTCAGTTGTTGAGTTAAATTCCCTAATTGCTATCTTCATTGTTTTTTCTAGGGAAAAACTAATATTAAAATAATCTCAGCCATTTTCTTAGATTAGTTTTTTTTTATTTGCAAATAAAATGATACTTTTTCTCATGTACTCATTTAAACAATGCCTTTTTTTCTTCTACAGATCCATTTTCTTCCTTTTGTCACTTCCCCTTTTACCCTATGTTTTATTCTCTATACATGCACTCCTGCTAAGACTTCTTCGTCTTTGTTACTAGGTTATCCATCACAGCTGCCAGTGATTCCACCTTTTTTTGTCAGTTGGCTTCCATCCCTTCATTCTATTATTAGATACTTTTGCCTTCTCAAGTACTAGGCACTCTCCACATCTAATAGACACTATTATACTTAACAAAAAGAAAACATTATTATGGCTGAGATTATTTTCCTGCAAAACAAAATAATTTTCGTAAAATCCAGAAATTCCTGTTTATTCCCATGGCTGAATTTCTCCCATAATATGCTATATCTATGTGTGTGTGTATATATATGTAATAATTACAGTCTATTTTCTGAGAAAATTAAAAATATAAAAGCATAAGAACGAAGAAAACAGTAAAATCTCTAGCTATACAGGCATAGTTACCTTTGGACAAATTACCTGCAATCCCTCAGGAAGAATAGCCATTCTCTTTGTCATCCACTCAGATCTTGACATTAAATGCTGAACCCAAAATCAAACTCTTCAATGGGATTAATAGAATAAAGTTATTCTATAAAAAATTGGAAGAAATAGAGATTTTTTTTTTTTTTGACAGCCAGACACTCAAATCCAAAGCTCAAATTGTAAACTTTTGACAATGTAGCACCATTCAGAAGCTGTGATAACTCAGATTCTGCCTTGCTGGCAGAATTGTCTGTCTGTTTTTATATTGTATCACAGGTTAAAACTCTGCTCTCACCAACTCTGCCTCCCTTGGAAAAAGCCTCTAATATCAAGAACAGTTCCATTCACTTCAAATCCTTTTGTCTCTCAGCCTCAAGAAGCTGTCATCTCTAACAAAGAGTATCCTACCCAACAAATGAAATATGCACTTTATTGCCTGCCAGCAGACCTCAGGACATTTGCTACTTATCCATATGCATCAGGACAAAAAGGGGAACAAACCCAACTGTCTGGAGAAATCCATGTTGGGTGACCATTTTGTTCTCCAGATAAGGAGAGTTAAATAAAGGGATATGAACAGGTTCTTTAAGAGAATCATATTGTGAAGATCTGCTAATGTATAGGCTCTAGTTTGTCACTCAGATAATCTAAGAAAATGGGTGTCAAAGATCTTATTTCCATAATTTATGTATTTTCAACATTTTCCTTTAGCTTCCCATAACTCCTTATAATCAGTTTTAGTTGAAGTCTGGCATTTTTCAGGATACTGCTGCTTAAACAGAGATGAAAATTCCTTTTGTACTTCTACAAGTTTTTGTCCACTGCTAAAGCATCAGGGAAGATATAATTTCATTGCTATCATTTAGTGTTCTTCTTCTGATTTACTTAACTGCATCTATTTGTTCATAAACTTTATGAATATTTTTAAACAGAAAACAATAAAAAAAAAACTGCCAGGAGTGTGGCCAATATAGCTTACCTTTTTCATCAGAATAAAATTGTTTTCTTGAAAATGTAATTTGTCATTCTTTTATGAATTTAGGGACCCCAAGGAACATACTGTCAAACTTTGGGTACCAAGATTCTTTTCAGTGTAGCCTGACACAGATTTGTTTAAAAGAAGAAGTAAAAGACAGTGCATGTACTCTCAAAAATGTCTGCATAATCTTAAATATGAGGAATGTTCAAAATGGAAACAAACCCTCTAGTCATTCCTGGGGATCTCTACTCCTTCCTATCTTCTAACCCCAGTAATACATATGGACTGCTTCATCATTTTATTTATTTTATTATCTCATGTATTTACAAGAATTCAGGCTAAAACAGTTTCAAGTTCATCCAGGATTACAGAAGGATTCCTCAATATGTTGTTATTGAGATATGATCAATATTTCTTAGTTCAGACATGGTTAAGCATTTAAACAATCTATTGAATTAACATACTACTTGTCTACTCCCTTCCCACATATTATGATTTGTATCAAGAAATATTTCCTGGTTTCATAACAATTCACAAACTACATCTCATAAAAAATCAATGAGATAAAATAGCTGATAATATTACAATTTATATAATTGTAGATAAAGTTGTAAAACATTGATAATATTACAATATTAAAGTAACTTGACGAGATTAGTTTAAAGACTGCTTTCCATTGTTGATTGATTAAGGATTTGGAGCATCCATTTTGCTTCTCATCTCTTTCAGGTTTACAAGGTCAGTCTGCCACAGAATGCTGTAAGAGCAATTCAGAGCCTGTCATTTCCAAAAGGAGTTTTCATCACTGGCTTGCAGTATGTGGGTGTCTGTGAAAGTTTAGCCTGATAAGACCTAAAAGTTAGCCTTATTTCACTCTTTTCTGTTAAAATAGCCTTTGGGGTGCTGAGAAGTTGGCCCTCTCTTTACAGTAAAACTGCTGTCATTATAGCTATTAGAATATATTTCAATGGTATTTAATTGTCAAGGAAAAGTTGATTTTTATGAACAGGAATAGAAAATATTTGCAAGGCATCCCATCAGAGTAGTCAAAATTAAACGTGCGTGAAGCATTCCTCCAGATTCCATGTGTTCCTTGTATATACAAACATTATTATCAAGGTTTCCCTGATGCAATGAAAGGAAATTAACAATTCATTAAACTTGTATGCTGGTATTTGGAATGATGAGCAACACTTCTCTCACATTTCTTTGAGGAGACAAAAAAATGCTGGTTCAGGCACTGTAACGCCTTTGTACTGCATCAACACAGAGCACTAGTGCATGAGTTGAAGAAGTTCTGATGAGAAGGACGTGTGTGTGTGTGCATATTGTATGTGTAAATGAAGGTTCATTCTCTTCATTTGTGGCACTTGGTTGTGTAACAGATTTTTTGGAATGCTTTCACAGAAGTCCATAAATGTTTTTGGGTTTCGTTGGATGTAGTATCCATACGGACAACATCATTTAAATTCTGACAGTTCATTAACTTTCATTAAGACTCTTGTAAAAGGGTTGTCCCCCCTCTCTGCCTCCCTTACGTTTGGCATGCCAAAATAATGTATCGCTTAGTTATTTAAGATTTTACTACAGCAGTTTAATTCTCCTTGTTAACAAATACATGCAACTGCTCAATTGTCTCGTTCAAGAATTCTTTAAGCAACAACTTTAAGTTAAACCAGGAGCTAAATTCTGAAAATAACTTCTAAAATTCTGTGGCACAGATAAATTAGCATTGCTGTTCCTTGGTAATTTTCTGAGATCTCTCACTGTGCCATTTTTATAGAGCTCTAAATTGCTCATATATTCTTCTTTCTATTGTATGTTTTTAAAGTAGGTTTCACTCTCCATTAAAGCAGATGGATTGGAACAGGTGGACATTTTTATTTTAATCTAGTAAGTAATAAAAGGAAAGTAAATTCTTGCATGTGACCTACTGCCATGATTTGCCCTGATGATGAGACCTTTTGATGGATGAAAGCAAATTGTTCTTTAGTCCCATTCTGTCTTATTTTCTTTTTGTACTGAGAAAGCTAACCAAATTGTTAAGAAATGCAAACTGCTACAGTATTTTCTTTTATTTTTTACTCATTTTCTGATGTGGAAAATTGGGCCATTAGAAAGCAGATTGAGATCAATGCATTTCAACATGATGCATGAAACAACCTTCTGAAAGTAATATCTCTTATTTAATAGCTTGAGTTCAATAGTGGAAAGTGGATGTCTACTTTTAGAAATCTGACTGCTACCCCTGAAGCAGTCATGCTATCTCTGATTTAAAACATAAAAACATTCCAGACATAAAGATTACTGAGAAGTAGTCTAACCCTATGTGAGACAGCCTTTGAACACTGATGCTGTGTCTCTGACCACCATTTAGAATAGTTACATTTTAAAGTGTCACTACTTCTTAAAAGAGGCAGTTAGTGAAAGGACATTTTTTTCCCAACTGGTAAGATTTATTTTTGTCCTTCACTGAAAAATTAGATAAGAATTAATTAAATACTATTAAATACTATCCCACTTCCAGATAGCTGTTGCCAGTTGCTTATCCATTCTCCAGATGTGAGGCAGAAAGCAAACATTACTTCCAGATCACACTGACAAAGCCTACAAGGATTGATTTAAAAACAAAAACAAAAAAAAAGCCTGTCTTTTTTTGCAGTGATAAATTTCCTAGAGTAATCTGAAGACCTGGATGTGAAGCAGATGGTATTTTCTTTCCAGGGCACATTTTGGCCTTTGGGATAGCAGATTTAAGAAGGGAAAAGCAGTTAGTGTGGCAAAGCAAGTGCAACAAAAGAAGAAAAGAGTGAGAATTTGTGAGAGAAACAGCCCAGCAGACAGCAAGGTCAGTGAAGGAGGAGGAGGAGAAGGTGCTCCAGATGCAAGCGCAGAGATTCTCCTGCAGCCCATGCAGAAGACCATGATGAAGACTTTGGTGAGGCAGCTGTGCTCCTGCATCCTAGGGAGGTCCATGGCAGGACAGAGATCCACCTGCAGCTGGAGGACCTCAGGGTGGAGCAGGTGGATGCCTGAAGTAGATTGTCATCATGATACCACGGAGGACCATGATAGAGCAGGCTCCTGGCAGGACCTGTGGCCCCATGGAGAGAGGAGACCATGTTGGAGCAGGTTTGCTGACAGGACTTGTGACCCATGCTGGAACAGTTTGTTCCTGAAGGACTGTACACCATGGAAAGGACCCATGTTGGGGCAATTTGGAAGAACTGCAGTCTGTGGGAAGGACCCGTGTTGGAGTGCATGTCTCCCGTGGGAGGAACCCCACACTGGAGGAGGGTAAGACTGTGAGGAGTCCCCCCACTGAGGTGGAATGAGCAACAGAAAGGTGTGATGAACAGACAGCAGCCCCCCACCCCTCGGCTCCTTGAGCTTATGAGGGGAGGAGGTAGAAAAAACTGGGAGTAAAGTTAAAACCAGAAAAAAGGGAAGGTGAAGGGTGGTGAAAAGAAGAAGGGAGGTGAAAACACATTTTTCTGTTTGGTTTTATTTCTCATTATCCTGCTCTGATTTCATTGGTAATAAATTAAAATAATTTCTTTATGTCAAGTCTGTTTTACCAATGCCACACGAACCCAGTACATGTATATGCTATTATCTATATGTTAAATTGACTTGAATGTCTTCTTAGAGCTGATACCACTTAGAAGCAAATAATTCACATTGGTAAATAATTTTGCACAGGATTTTACAGTTCGTAGTTTGGTCATTAGAAAAGAACACAGGACTAAAACCCATTGCTACTGGAAAAAGAGAATTATATCAACCTTATCTTGTAAATCACTTCACGACATGAATGCATATAATTTCTAGCTAACCACATGCTATTTATATTTAAATACAGTTTTCTTTCTTTTAATCTTTCTAAGCACTAGAAATACCCGTTAGGTACCCTAAAGTGTAGATAAGGCTGTACCTGTTCAGAACCTCATGCATGATCAAATCATATGTTTTATCCTTTTATGGGAAAAGAGTAAAAGTAGATGTAAATAGAAATTACATATTCAAGCATATTTTCTGTTGCATGGTGAAATGAACTCCAGAACTGAGATCGTTTCCCTCTTACAAACAAAATATCCAATTTCTGTTATTAAAGGAAAAAGATAAGATTTAATATTTTTCATCTTGCTATCCTCAGGGTAGTAGATATGAAAGGTTAACAGTGAAACTACTTTCTAATAAAAAGACGGTAAAATAGTCAGTAAAAATGGAAATCAATAAAGGCCAGAGCACTTTTTCCTACCCACTGGTTTCTCTGAGCACATAACACTCTAGCACCTACACAAAGTTTTCAAATCTTCACAGAGTCCTGCATTGGCCAGAGGTGGGTCTGTGTTGAAGCCAGCTGACCTTAGCCCTGTTGGACATGGGGGAAACTTCTGGCAGCTTCGCACAGAAGCCCCTATAGCCTGCCCCTCAGGCTCCCTCCCGCCCCCCAAAAAACCCCAACCTTGCCATGTAAATCCAATATGTTACAACAGAAATGCTAAATAATAAAATGAAAGAAGCACCTGTTATAATGAGAAACACTCATTGCAAGCAGGCAGCATTTGGCTGTTTTGCTCCTGTGGTCTTTAAGGCTGGTTGTAGGACACTGGCTCATCTGCCGACACTGCAGCTCTGGAAGATCTCATCTTAATCATCAGCTTTGCTCTCCAGAAGTACGGACCTACCAGGACTTGTGCAGAGCAACTTGCACACTTGATCACTTGTTTTCCACCCCATTTCATCTTCTTGTGTGATGCCTGAAGTCACCACCTAAAAACAGAGACTAGACAAGAATAAGGGAATAAAGGTAGGTATTTATTTGAACGACCTTCAAGGTACCCCCTGGGGAGCCAGAGGCTACTGCCAAAATGGACCCCATGATGGACAACAGGTCACAAGTTCTTCACACTTTTTAGGTTTGGTTCATTTGCATATCAGGATTAATTCTCCAATTAAAGCTTCAGTTAATGATGTAATTTCCCCTCCACTTGCCCCCCTTAGAGGCTTTTGGTTTATACTTTTTGGGCCTAGGACGGTCTGAGTGTCCTTGGAGAGCAGGCCTGGAGAGGCTTTGTTATGTCTACCTAGCATGGGAGAGCACAAGTTAACAGGCTACAAGAAAATTCAGAGTTACACACTAAGCAGTACAGGATTTGAAAAATATAAAAGTTAAAACCTAAGGCATCGTGTGTTCCAAGTGTGCTTTTCAAGGTGTCTTAGAGCTACATCTCTACCCTGTTCATGGTGTCTCACTAAGTCCCTTCATGCCATGTGCAAGCAGAGGGATTTGGACAGGTAATTTCAATGCTATAACAGCTATGGCTACATAGAAAACCTTTCAGGCAATCCAGCTTTAGCTCTTGAATTTCCACCCAAATTCTTTAGCCATGAATTTCCACCCAAATTGTATATGTCACTGTGTTAGGAGTACCAAGGCAGCAAGTGAAAAATCTAGCACTGATAACTTCTTCCCTCTCTCCCTTAAATATCCACAGAAAAATTGAGTGGCTGTGATTTTCAGGCCTCTTTTTGGTTTGCCTTTAGGATAAAAAGTGTAGGGGTTTAAAGATGATAAGCATTTAGAAAGCATTACAGTCTACAACAGCCTTAAAGATCATACACCAAACTACTGTAAAGTGTTTCAAGCTCCCCTTCCTGCTTGTGCCTTAAAGGATCAGCTAAGAGAAAAGTGGAGGGCAGACGGAGTGGAATTTCAATCAAAGATGACATTAGATTACATTCATGAGAGGAGTGTGAGCTGTTGTATCAACAAAAGCACAAAGATTTTAAAGTATTAGCAATGTCTGGGCTGCAAAATGCACTTTCCTTTATGGCCACTGCTTAATGGCATGTTTGCACAGAGGGGTTTTACTTCTACACAGCAGCCCACCTGAGAAATCAAAGTAGTGAAGAGAGAAAAACACAGAAATAAACTGACCTGCAATAGTGTTATGGTAAATAATTGGTTTTTTTCAAGACCATGCTCTTGAATGGTTAAAAGAAAAAAATTTCTGTTAGTCATAAATCCAACAGTGTTATTAGAGGGTCATAGTTCAAGTTATAGACCAGCTGTTGAACACCACTACCTTTAAATTTTTCCCTTCTTCTCACTTGCACAAATCCATTGAATAAAATAGGGTCATGTGGGCATATTTTACACTCTATGAGTGTAATACAGTCCTTATCATCCTGAAATCTTGAGATTTTTTTCTGTTTAAGAACACTTACTTCATTTTATTTCATTTATCCACCAAATCTTTTCATGATTGCATGATAACATCCAAAGATAAAAAGTCGGAAGGCTAAAGCTATACTAAATCCATGGAATAAATAGAAAAAAAAAAAATAAAGGTGTTATTTAACGTTTTAAAGGAAAAAAGAACACATAGTTGGCAGTGACATCTCAGTACAAAAGATCATTTTAGTGGTAGACACGATCACAATATTGGAGATATTCTATATTTGCATTGATCTTTAAACAGCTCTGCTTTAAAAGTAAAAAAGATAAATTTAACATCTACTGTATCTGTAGATTTTTATGTACTACTTTCTTTTTGTCTGATAAAATGTTGCAATCTTGTTCCAGTCATGTGAAAGCACTTTTTACTACAGTCTCTGAATTTTCTGGTTTATACCATGCTGCTCACTAACACTTCAAAACTGCTAAACTATAATATACAGACTTTTTATTACTTATTCTGTTGACAAAAATGTACTACAGACACCTGCTATTTTAATGGCATTTTAATGTGGTATCATGCCATGAATTTATATTCAATGCAGGTTGCTTCACCATATAATTAATAAGCACACATATTCACTTTGGTGAAGTGACTTTCAGACCCCCATGGGAATGGCCACTTTCAGATTGCAGCCTGATAAGCAAGAGCTTCCTTGTTTCTGCTCGTCATACATGAAATAGTTTTCATAATAAACTTCAAGCAATTTTCAATTCCAGTTCAATTTCTCCCTATATTACATTTACTAAACTTCCTTAGCATGCTCCTCACCAGAGAGTCAATTTTCAATGTACAAAAGCAGAACTCTGCTGTCTCAATGACACTTTTCAAATGACTGGCATATAAGACTCCTACAAGTCCAGTGTATCTGAGCCCTGTTTCCTCCACAGACTACACAGAGAAAACAGCTTTGGACCTGCATTGAGAGATTGGATTTCCTGACCTCCTGCACCATTCTCTGAGTCTGTGAAATACCAAAACACTAATGGTAAGTGCTGTTATGCGTGTGAAAAAGAATTAAACTGAAATTCCTACATATCTTTTAATAGGGTCATGATGTTCAATTAAAGCTTTCCTATAGCTGGGGTATCTGTAGGATCTTCTCTCCATGTGAGTTCACTGAGCTGTTCAACATCATGAGAGTTTCCATTGTAATGTCTCCCACTGAGCAAGCAGAGAGGTGCTTTCCTCAGTGTGGCTGTGTTTTACCAGTTGTTTCTCAGTGTAACTTGCAATGTGAAGCTTCAGTTGAGTTTATTTGGATACTGCCAGGTTCAACAGTTGGCCTACCCAAAGGTGCTTCAGTTTCCTCGCACTTCCCCTAAAATGCCAACCTCTCCCAATCACATAAAACTCATTCTCCTGGGAAGACTGGATAAAGGGAAATAAGTGAACCTGTTTGAAAGTATCTTTAATAAATTAGCCTGAAGATAGATAATGGTACTGTCTAAATTGCTTTCTGTTGCCTACTGTACCACATGCCTAGGAATGGAAACATGAAAACTTAAAATTACTAAAGATTGCATTATTAAGTGGCAAGCAGGTGGCAATGGAGTAGAATCTAGTCAATGATTAATTTCAGTGACTTCAGGGCCAGGAAGCAAGACCCATTTATTTTGTTTAGCATTTGATTAACTGTTTTTGCTTGGTTTTAATTTTGTGTTTTAATTTTCCTTAATCAGCACTTATCTGTCAGGATAACAGGTGGGTTTAGAAACTATAAAATTAAATTAATAAACCAGTTACTCAGGATCACTGTTTACCTCTGGGGTATCTGCCCTCAGAAAGTACTGTCTTCTCCGGTACAAAGAAACTGGAAAGATGAAAAGGTCTGGAAATAGCAGTGTCCACTGTTCCATACTGCCTGAAAATTCTGCTTTTTTCTTATCCAAAGTTTAAGGCTTTTCTTTAAAAAAGCAAATGGCCAAGTAATTTAAGAATAGAATGAAAATGAAAGACAGAATTCTCACCTAGTCCAGGTTTTTGACTTGTAGTTTTTCTTCATTTTCTTCAAAATAGGGTTTTCCAACCTCACAAAGTCAAGGTCTTTTATTATAAAGAAAGGGAGACAAGGACTTTTCTTTCTCAATGGCTGAAAAATCTATGTCAACAGCTCTTTAGAGTTTATTGAATTTGAATAGTCTCAGTGAAATGTTTTCAATTTGATGAATGATAAAGATGCTTGCTTAGAATTGGTTTTGGGACGTTCTGCTGGGACTGACTGTTCTTATCAGATGGATGTTCATTTATTCCAAGTTTTTGAAGGACAGGTAAAATTTTACTTCTAGGTACACACAGGGATATGTTAGTATAATTGTTGACTAAGTAGACTATATTGAAAAAAACCTATTTTCTCTGCCCATATGCTTCTCCCATATGCATTCATATTTCATCAAAATTTGATGAGATTGGGACCCTATTGTGTTACATAGCACAAGTCCACATATTTAGAAAGATTCTATAAGACAAGAAACCATTTACAGTAGTATTAATAGACTATTACAGGAAATTACTTCTTTTCCTTCTGAGATGGTTCTCTCAGCACAAATTTGTCAGAAAGGTCAGATATGAACAGGTTCACAACCTGTGCAGTGTCTGATTGAGCCTGAGCATAAATCAACATTTCTCTGCAGACTGAACTCTTTGTTACCTTTCTGCTCCCATAGCATGGTACCTGCTGTTGAAACGCACTTCAGCCTGATTGAGTTCCTTTCCATCTATCATCTTTTCTGATTTCCCTATAAGGAGACTTGCCACACTTTACTATTGCTGTCTATGGTAAAGACACATCTGCAGAACAGTCGGGGTACGCTGTTGGGAATTACACAGAAAAGTCATCCTGGGCTGCATTTTGGTTTGTTAAGCTTTTACATGAAATCTAGGGAATTGTTTCAATGGCAGTTCTTTTCCTGGATACCATTTACTTTATTTAGACCCTCTAAAAAGAGATCCTTGAGGGTCTTGAATGTCTCATTGCTAAAAGAATACATTTGGTTTTGATAAAATTTAATGGAAATAATCTCAGATGATATTTAACATTCATTAGAAAGCAGCTGTCTGTGCCCAAGGCTTTTGTTAAGGGTGACTTCAAACGTTTTGGTTTCCTAAAAGAATATGGCCAACATCACAAGGCACCTGTGCTTGTGATAATGCAGCAGAAGGAAATGCTAACAGAAATTCAGGTTCAATATTGTTTCTGTTGCTACGGTAGCTGTTTGACAGATGGCTATTTCTGAACATCCGTGTTATGATTCTGAGGTTTGGGTTTTTTATGCACCTTTTACAAGAACTGTATGAATAAATTTTATCTGTGCTTCTATTGAAACAGTTTTTCAGGGGAGGATGTAGGGTCTTCTCAGACAACCTCCTCTTCAGATAGACTGGGCAGAACTAGAGCCCTCTGAAGCTGCTCTAAACCCACTTTTGGAAACATCTGAAATTGAAGACTCCACTTTAAATTGAGGGATGATGAAAAAGAGCTGACTGAGGCTTTGTCTGCCCTGCCTTTTGTACACTGGCTCAAACTCAGGCTTAATTTTGAAGGAAGGCTCCATCAGGCTCTGCCAACAGAGGCACTGGCTGTGCACGAATCTTTGCTCTAAGCCATCCACAGTGCTCCCCTGCCTGATTCACCTCTGGGCAACCTGTTCTTCTGCTCCACACTTGGTCCAGGTTTGGAGGTAGAAATGCAGTGCAGGTTGTCAGTAGACTGGGCTTCAGCACACAGCAGTGTGCTGCAGCCAGCTCCAAGCTTGTGTGGTGGCTGAGACATAACCTTGCAGCCTGTGCAGTGCAAAAGAGGGAAATATTAATTGTTTCATGAGCTACATAGGTCAAGTACTGTGTTAATAATGGATTTTAAAACTAACCAATGAGGTATAGGGATGAGTTAAGAAAAATCATTGAATGACTCTGACTGAGGAATCTGAAGGCTGTTTGATACAGTGAGCAAAAGATCAACAGAACTTTAGAGCCATGACAGAAGGATACATCTTCATTTTGTCTCCAGGTTTCCAGGTACAGGATATTTACCGAATTTAAAATCTTATTTTTTGCCCTTTGAAGTAGGCTGAACTGAATTTTACTTCAGAGATTATTTCAAAATGAAAAAGGAAATGGAAAGCAATTAATAAAAAAAGTTTTCCAGATATTATGGGAAGAAAAAGACAGTAAGCCAAAGACAAATGCAACAGAAAATTCCACATAATATGTTTCTACTGTAGCTTTCAGGTAAAGGTGAAACCAGCAGAATGCAAAATGGATTTATATATTATAATGTCAACTTGCAGGTGAACCACAGATAAAATCCCATTAGTATAAACAGAGAGGATACATGAACTCCTAGGTTTTTAATGATAGGGTTTCTGCTCTTGGACAATGAGCAAATGACAATCTAAAGCAGATTTATAAAATAGATTTATATGAAATGGATTTAGTCAGAAGGATTCTTCTACCAGTAAAATAAATAATTCCATTAGCAAATGCTCACTCATCTGCACTCTGCACTAAGCATTCATCTGCATTGTCTTGCTAATAAAAATACTTCACCACAGGTACAGTGCTACAGATTGCAAAGAACATCAGTCAGTAGTAGTGGCTTACAAATCAAACCTAGTGGGGCAAAGCAGTTTATTAGTGTGCACCTCATTCCGTGGCGTGTAGGATTACCTGCATGCAACACTTGAGCTGTAAAAATTTCCATTTGCAAAGGGTGATGAAAATAACTTCAGTAATGTATACTACACATGCTTACACAACAGTAAGACTCAGCACCCTCATGTTTAACCTCATAGCAGTTGATAGGGCATAACAGTGAAGAAGTGAGATGACATCACTGAAGCACAAATAGCTGGAACAGCTTCCTGCCTGTGTTCTGGCAGGTTGTGGAATATTTTCCAACACAGAAAATAGCCTCATTAATGCGTTTAAAGGTAGGCTAACCAAAGCCCTGGTTAATGTACAATTGAGAAAACTTAGGAATTAACTTAATTAGATTATATAGTTCTTTTCTATTTCAAACTTCCTCAGCTTTAGGGCATGGGGTAAAATTACTGATATTTTAGTAAATTATTTCAAACATGCCTAGCTGCAGTTTTCATTACACAAAATATATCTCAGGTACCGGTGCATTCTATTTCAGCTCATTAATTTACCATCACTTTAATATTAGGAAGGATTTTACTCCCCATCAGTGAAAGGGAAATCCTGTCCACTTTTCCCAGTAGTAGGCAAAGAAATGTATTGCCAGTTCATTTTTTTCCCTTGTGCAATTCCATAAATACTCATATATTCTTTCTGCTATGATTCCAGGGAGTTTCTAACATGTAGGGGAACATCCTCAATTAATAATAGAACATGGTTTCCAATGACAAGGCAATAAAACAAATTTGGGATTGTAATTTTTACTTATTACTGGTTTCAATTCACAATGTGGAAACAGTTACATTGTTTTGCTACGTTTCTCTTTTGTAGTAATAGCTGTGCATAATGATCGGTGGCCTCTTACAAGCAAATAATTTGAAAGAATATTACTCTGCTATAAAAAAGGATTTTTAGATGTTAGTGTATGATGATTTCCTTTGTTATATTCTCTTCTGAGTTCTCCTTGTTAGACAATGACAAAGACTACTTACAAATGGAGTATACACTGGGTATATACACTGGGTATACACTGGGTGTTTGGGTCTTATTTTTTTTCTACTGACAATTTATATTAATATTTGAGACTCTTTCTCTGCTTTGGATGTTTCACCAAATTTGACTGTGGGAGCAGTAGATACCCTTAGAATTTGGTTCAGTACAGGTTTTGACCTAATCCAATAGGTATTAAGCCTAAATAGCACGTGTTTTAGTAAGATCGTGTAGGGTATTCCACCTGGCCTGTAGATACCAGAACAGAAAGCCTAAGTCTCCTATAGGTCCTGTGCTGCATGTGCCAGACTGTACAGACTTCTTGGCTGGTACTAGACCCATGTGTTCCAGTCTAGATGTCCATAGGTGAGCTAGAAGTTCCAATCATACCCACCACAGATCTGGTAAATACAGTCATTGGATTATAGAAAGTTGTTTTACTCATTCTTCTGTAGATGCTTATATTTTACTGCGTAGCTGTCTTGAGTTCATTAGACTCAGTTGAACACAGATGATACCAGAGTGTAGTATTATTTTGCTTTATGTTATACTGGAACAGCTGATTTGCAACACCTGCTTGTCTTTGTATTTTCAAAAGAGAAATTTTCATCCGATGTACCCGACCTCTTAACTTGATGTTGGGGTTCTGCAGAACTAGAACATAATTAAGCGGAATTATGAATCTTCAGCAGCCTTGTTTTTCTAGTTCTATTTGAATCCAGCCAAGATGATGTTTTCTTTTATATGTCTCTTGGAAATATCCTGTCCCTACTTGATTAGCCCTAATAGATGGATTTGCATGTTTTTACCATCTTTGTGTTCTCTGTAAATTTTCCATATTAAATCAATGCTGGCTCTTCCATCTACTGATCTGAGTTTGTTTTTCTGGGACATTATTTTGTAGTTTCAAAATGTGTGGTGGTAAGCAATGTGCTTTAATATCCTGCAGATGTTTCTGGTTAAAGTTGGAATATTTCCTCTTTAATTTATGGCAGGTTTAATTAAAGTACTTTCCTTTGGTCTAATCATTATAATGTTAGTAATTCTAAGTTATTGCTTGAGCTCCTGTGTCATATTCCAGGGACTACTTAAAAAAAATATATCTTTCCATTTTAAAGCTACTTGCCACTTATGATTTTAGAACTGGTGGCTTCTATTAACTCCAGCTTCTGTGTACCATCCTCTAATTTCTTTTCTTAGTTTGAGTTTTTGCAGCTAGAGCATTTATTTATGTTTCAGGTGTTTTTCTTCTGACCTTGAAGAGTCAATAAACACTGTTTTCAGTTAAAGTATGGAAACATTGCTTCCGGCTTCTCTTCCAATATTTTTTCTCTCTTTTCTTTTTATATTCCTGCTTTTAGAGATTACATATTTGACCATATGTTGCTACTTAATTGCTTTTTTTACTTTTATATTTGCATTCTTTTTGCTTGTTAGCAATAGCTAGTGATTTAAGATGATGTACAAGCATTCATAAAGAAAACCAGCCAGCCATTCACTTCCCCACACATTCTCCATGCCCTTTTTAATACATGCAAGCATATCCAGTGTAATGAAAAATAAACTGTTTGTTTGAAATGGGGACAGGGCTTGGGTATGTTAGCTTTTCTGCTCCATTACTCAGCTGGAAAAAGGAACAAACAGGTGTTTATTTACTTCCTGAGTTGTTCTTTGATTGCACTTCATATTTAGATTTACTCAAGCCTTCCAACACGATGGAACCAAATACATTTCCATGCTGTAGTGTCCATTTTACAGTGATAACCTTGGGTTGCCTGGAAGAGATTTGTTAACCTCTAAAGTTCATATTTCAGTTGACAACAGTAGCATCAGTCAATCTGCTGAAGTAAAATACTGTCTTGGTTTTGGCTGGGATAGAGTTCATTTTTTCTTAGTAGCTGACAAAAAAAAAAAAAGGGAGGGGATAAGTGAAAGAGTTTTTAAAGAGAAAGTGAAGATAGTACAAAATGATCATGGAGAAAACAGCCTTTCCTTGCCCTCACATTTTTCCAGGCTATATTTGGAAATTTTATGTAGTAATCCTACTTGTAGAAGGTTAGAGAGAACCTGCCTTATGGGATCATAAAGTTCAGGAGTTTAGGTGATTGACTGAATAAAGTAGGGATGCTAATTCCTGAGACGTGCATTGTGGCATAACTCCAGAAGAGCAGGCTGAGGGGCGGGATGCAATACTGTGGCTGGGCAATAAGCCAATGAACTGCATCATTGTAACTGCAGATGAAATAATAATTATTTGTGATAGCTTGCTGATCAGTGGAAGCATGGAAAAGGCTGCTGACAAGCACCATCAAGGTAATTAAGGTGAAGCATTGAATTTGCATAAATTTACACTTTGATAATTGTTCACAAGATACTGTCTCTTGAAATAGACTTGGCTGGTTTCAAGATGAGCACTAAATCAAAGCAAAGGAGTGCAATAACTGCACAGTATCAATAGTGCTTACAAAATACAGATGCAACTTACATAGGCAATTATCTAAAAAATCTATTGTCCTTAATCAAAGGATGATACTCAAGTTACTTTTTCAAATGACTATATAGTCCTGGTTAGCATATGCCATTCTGGTTGTAGCTCTTTGATGAACACAGAAAAATCATGAAGGTGAGATCTTTGGAAAAGACAACATTTGATTATTTGCTTAAAACAACCCCAGCCTCTTAAATGAGGACAGCTGAAGGAATCATTCCTCATATTGTTTTGATACATATGCAAGCTGTGTCAGAAATATGTATTTAATAGATTTCTTTAGGAGCTGCAAAAGTGATACTCTCATGATCTCAGGCTCTAAGTCACCACCTCTGAAGGAAGGTTAAGCTCTAGTCCTTCAGTCTTCTATGCAGGTTTCCTCAGTATCAGCTGCCAGAGTAATTCTGGTGCTTAGGCCTGCAGCCAGAGCCCTGTGGTCTGCCTTAGCTCCAGTTCTGTGAATCTTTTCCCTCTGGGAAACAGCAATGGGTCTCTTGACTGTTATTTTCCTAAAGGAAATAACAGTTTATGTAAAACAAAGGACTTTGAACTCTCAAAGCATGCATGCAAACAGCAAAAATCTAGAGTGTACACATCTATTCACTCTTCCTTAAAGTTTATTACTTACTGGAAAAACCCTACTGAGACTTCTGGAGTCCTTCTTTCTATCAACCTTTCTCTACAGATCTTTCTGACAACTCATTTTCCACTTTCTTTCTAACTATGATTTTTTTAAAGCTTTTTTTCTTCCGGATTTAGGGGGCTCATCTTACTAAAAATAGCTATAGGTTTATACTAATTATATGGTCAGTCACAATTTCTGACTATTCTGATTTCTATTATATGGCTGTTTGTTTGCTCTGATTTTGACTAACATCATCCTACAGGAAACTTCTTTTCTTCCCTTGTTGAGCATGTAGTATTGATGCTCCTAACTATTCCAGAATAGATATATCATAATGCAAATATTCTATATGTCTCATTTGGGTAACCACATATACACATGAAATAATAATTTAGATGCTAAATAATTTTAGCCACCAATTCTAGAACATTTTTCTATTGCCTACTTGTGTTCTTACCTCATCTTCCACCTACAGTAATGCTGCATAAAATTAAGAGGCTACTAAAATTGTAGTCTGCTGTAAAAATTTTGCGACTTATTTATTTATTGCCTTTTATTTTATTTCTGACTTATATATGGTTATTCACTAACAAAGTTGTAAACCATGCTGTCATGTTTGAGTGGTTTTTTTTTTTTTTTAATTTTAGCCATGCAAATTATTTTTTGCCTAGATACAAAATTTTAGTAGAAATACAATGTATTTGTCTAGTACAGCATGTGCTGGGCATGTTTTTATATTGTACTTATTTAGAAAGATGATCTCTTAAAGCTATTGTTCTCACACAGTCATGAAACACATAGGGTTTGTTTTTGCAGTGCAGCAATAAACACATACATTTAGGTACCAGAGATTTTATGCTAAGACAGATCTCTTGGTATGCTGCATTTGTATTCCAGGCAACCTCCACACGCCAATGTAATTATTTGATTAAGAGTGAGCCTCATTATTTTATATGTGAGCATTCCGTGCACAGCTCTCCTGGTGATGTACACACTGTACATGTCTTAAAAGTGTCACCTGTTCTGTCATTGTTTTTCACCTGTTTATTAATAAATGAATCAATCTACTTTACAGAATACTAGAGAATTAGGACACGAGATACATAACAAATGGTGAAGCTGTCTTCCCTACTATAAATCTGATGATCTTATCATATAAATACAACTCAGAAGTTATATCTCAGATGAATGAAAAAAGTTTTTTAGAAAGATAACACTAGAACTATTTTGGAAGTTCTGGATTGAATGCCTGGCCCCAGTAAATCTGTAGCAAATACATACTGATTTCAGCATGGCCAAGGTTTCATCGATGGTATTCTGAACTATTTCCTTCAAATTCATTCATTTAGCTTTTTGAACTCGGGATATATTTGTCTTTCTTCTTTTTTTTATGCCACTGGAATGACATGTGGCAAGGAAAAGAAGAGAAGCTCGAATAAAATATACATAACAAAAGTGTGCGTATTTTTCATAGGGATTTTTTTAATGAGGGATTAGTTACATAGGAGCTTTAGGGATTAATTAACCAATACCTAATTAAAGCAGGATTCTAAAGTGGATTCACTGTAAATCTGAAAGTCATGTTGAAGGAGAAAAAGTAGAAAAATGAAGTGATGCAAAGTTATGGGTCGTTTCTAAACTGAGGCAACATACTACCTCAAAAAGAATGGGGAAAAAACAGGAAAATAATCTAGAAAAGTGGGAACAGGAGGTTGTTGCTGTCTCTCTATTGCTTTTGATTTTAATAGATAAAATATCTTATTTGTCTAGCCTATACATTGACCTCTGTTTACAAACTACACTTTGAAAAGTCATCTATTTGAAGAGTAAGGCTTCCTGCAATGCAGGCCTGAGTGTCTTGTTGTGTTTCTGCTTGACTCACTGAGGATGGGGGAAAAGACACAGATGAAGCACTGATACTGAAGTCTATACTCGTTATTGCCCTTGATTATATGTTCATTCTCTTCTGTGTATTATCCCCATTCTTGCATCAGTTTCTCTGACCTGATATTTCACTGCATCTTCATTCTATACTCTCTGTGCTCTGGTGCCTTTATTTAGAGTACTTTTGGGCACAGTCACTTAGAGTTTTGCCATAGTGAAAACAAGATGTTTTCCTAGAGGAGTAACATGAAAAACACAATGACTCTGTAAAATAACATCCACTTGTATTTTGACTTTTTGACTATTTTCCCAAGTAGCATGTAAAAAAGAGACAGTATTTTGGGGGACAAGGGAGGAACCCTGTGTGGTCTTAAGCTTTTCATTTGAAAAGTAGCTTCAACAAAAATTATAAATCCAGATTATAATGTGGGTCTCTTTTTTTCCTCCTTCCGCCAATTTTAAGGTTAAAATGAGCCTTAATGCATTTTTATTTGAAGCTCCTATATAATATTGACTATAAAAATTCACCTTGCAATACCTTCATTGAATCTAATAATTTTTGGATGAATAAGTACAGATTTTACATAGTCTTAGCTCAAAAACTTTTATGAAGGTGCCTCCATCATTTCTCCAGGGAAGTTTCTCAAAAGGTTAATCACTGCTAAAATACGTCCTTCTTCCCTTTTGAATTTGTCTACCTCCAATTTTTTAATGGTTTTGGAAATTCATGGTCAGGTGGTTTTGCAGCATGGTCAAACACTAAATCTTTGTCAAGGTCATTGCTTCTTCCCAGGATGTTCGATAATATTTTGTACCTCCATATTTATGTCTTTTCATCTGACTCTAGGAAAAATGGCAGCAGACAGAGCCCATTATTCCTCTTTGATGGTGATCCTCTTAAAAAAGGTTTGCCTCAATTCAAAAATGCCCCCTGCTTTTATCTATCACTTCACCAGTCCTTGGTAGACTATAAACCTTGATGGAGAAGGGCTTATACTTTCTTCACATCTCTGATGGAGACATTGAGTTGCATTGGATTGAGGCTCTGTGTTCATTCTGTGATTTCCTATTAGTGATTACATTTTCTTATCCACCAGTTATCACTTTGTCATCTATTGACTAAGTGCTACATTGATCTCAAATAGTGCTAATTCCTTTAATCAGAATGTTTTGTGGTAAAACTCAGTTTTGCTGACCACAGCAAAACCCCACAAAACCTGTCTCTTTTCATCAGAATAGACTAAAGCAAAAATACATATAATCAAAGGAAAAATCTGTTGTTTACTGTAGTATTTCCCTGATTGTATGGAACAGTCACAGGCTCAGGAGAACTGTTTGCACTGAAAAGACAACCAATACCAAAAAATCTACCATGATAGTGCCACTGTCTTATGTAATGTGTTATATCAGTCTGGGATCAGCACAGCACAGCTTTGCCTGACTAAATACAAGAGGAACATATTCAACTGTGAGAATATGTTCCCTAGAATTAAAAATAGAGAATGTACACTATCTGTAGTTCATAAGTATTGCCAGGTTGTGTTCTGCATATCTTGTGTTAAATTTCACAAACAGAAATGCAGTGCCAGTCACTCGAGGACTCTTGGTGACCCTTTATTACTGGTACTTCAGAAAATGGGATTTTAAAAAGTTTTCTTTGCAGCAGTACCTTCTAGTGGTGATATATATGTTTCAAAGACACAGCTATCTTAGTTGAATCAGAAACCTCAAGATATGGCACTTTTCTTTATTATATTTTATTATATTTTTCTCCATAGCCAATGTTCAAATTCATAGTCATAGTCAAAAGTTCATGTTTAGCACATATCAGTGATAACTGTAATTGTTACCTATGTGGCTCAGAAGTCTCTCTTTCCTTTTACACAGTGCAATGTCAAGATTGCTGGTACAGTCCAACCATGAATAAACTAAACATATGATCTTGTTTCACATGCCTTAGAGGTGAACTGTAGAATTATACTGAAGTTCATTTCAAAGGCAATGTCAGCATTTGTCTTTACAGAATTCCTTAAATCTACATATACATGACAACATAAGCAGTAAAACTGATTGAAATAACTAAGACTGGTTGAAAATTTCCAGGAAATGTGTTTTTCAGTGATACACAGCAACTAAAGGAATTGGAATACTCCATGAGTATGTATAGATAATATTTCTTTTGATCCAGAATTATTTTTTTAAATCATATCGATAATAATAAAATATATTATTTTTATTTTTTTTTAATTTTTGCTTTCATAAATTTCAGGTTAAGGTGTATAAGGAAAGATGGCTGGGGGTAAAATTAGAGGAAACTGAGAAGTTATATTTGCATCCTAAGAGAAATTGTAACAGCACAGAGATTACAGGAAAAATGCAGTTCCTGCTCCCCGAATGGAATGTGACTGGCATGCTCAAAATCTGTTCCACGATGATCCCTCACACCTGCAATCTGCGTCCATAGCACCTGCTAAGGGGGATGGAACAGAGAGAGGAGCAGAGTGGAGACACCATGGCCAGGCTCTGTTGAAATCCTTGCAGGGAGGGAATTTGATGGTACTTTGCAGCTGAGAAGCAGCCCAGCATCTGTCAGCCAGGGCAGAGAGGGGGAGATGTCCTGCTGGTGAGCTGCAGCTGTGGTGGAATCGCTCTCCTCTGATGAGCTTGGTTCATTATAACTTAATTATAATATCAAGGCACACCTCCATCCCAAAGTTACCCACCTTCAGGGTATGACCACCTCTCACTGGGCATGTGCTCGATATTTTATTGATTGTATCTTTAAGAGAAAAGTGAGAGAATTTTGCACCAATCAGTAACAAAGATATGTATGACTAGAGTCAATCAAGCTCCACCTAAACACAAAGAAATAGTATAAAAGTAAGTTGAGAATAGGGAAAAGTTAGGGAAAAGTCCATTTTACCTGTTGGGATCAGCTGATGGGCTGAACCTGTCTTGTCACCCATAGGGACACCTACTGGGTAAAAAAACATACTCTTTATGTTCTGAATATTTTTGGGGGGTTAGAGCTTGTCTGTGTATTGCTTTAAACACTTTTTTGCAGTCAGATACTATCACCAGCAATCCTCAAACCTTAACCTGTCACAATCTTCTATTAATAGAGTTCAGTTTCACAAACTGTTGGTGTGAGTCCTTCAGAGCACTGGCAGTTGCTGGTAGTGGGTAGCATACTTGAAAAAAGTGGAAGGCCCACTAAGGGACCATAAAGTGGAAAGACCTGCTGAGAGGTCTCGCTTATGCTGTTGATATGTCCCTGAATAAGTCAATCAAGCCACCCTCCAATCCTGTAGTACTGCTCAGTGAAAGGTCCCCATCATGGGATGCTGACAGACTGCTCAGGCACAGGTATCTCTGCTTTCCTGGGGCACTGACAAATCAAACATGAAGCGTTGAGCAAATCTCCCTACACTTAGGGTTGAGGAAATCTCCCTTTTTCATGTGACAGAGAATAAGTGAAACAATTAAGTATTTAAGGTCAATTGGGACAAATGGAGAGAAAATTCAAACCTGAGCAATTGTGTCAAAATACATAATTAAATAGACTAGGAAAACATGGCTTTAATAAAGAGTCGAGGGAAAACGAGTGATTTGTTATACACATATCTGGACATATAAGGGGTTAAACAAGTAACTGTGGTAATGCTTCAATCAACAGGAAAAATATCTTTTTTCTAGAATAGTACTTCAAGCAACTGTAAAGCTATTTCTAGTTTTAAAATTTATGTCAGTCAAACATACCTAAAAATAACTGTTATCCCCATAAAACTTGCAATTTATAAGAAGAAAGAAGCATTGTTGACATGTGAAACACTTACTTCCATTCACCTTCTGTGGATTTCTCTAGAGAGTTCTGTCACATCTAGTCTTCAGCTAGTATGAGCTGGGGATGTGTTCTGTTCTAGAAGAAAATACCATCTCTAACATGCTCAGCGAACCAGATTTTTGTTTAAGTACAAAACATGCATGGTCTATAAACTAGCAAAGTGCCTTTAAATTACCAACTTGAATAAGTACTTTGCAGAAGCAGAGTTCTACCATTAGCAGTTGTTAGCACAATGGGGATGAACAGCTAGTAAAAGATTAGACCTACTTACCGGTATTGTTTCCTGTTTAGAGTATCATTGCTGTTGGTAATTTGAAGGAGCTTAGGGGAAGTGAGAGAGAGAAATAAAATACAAGGATAGAATGAAATGATAATAAAATAATGTACAGAAAATACTCACCAGGACAGAAAGCTGTGGTGATGGCTTTGAATATTTTTTTATTGCTTGGAGGGTTTTTTTTGTCCAGGTAGGACATCCAGCGTCCATGCTAACAGAGAAACTAGTTTTGCTATGAGTCAAAAAAACCCTAAAAACAAACCAAACCAAAAACATTAAAAGGGTTAGATATAAATGCTACAAAGAGAAAATACTGTAAAAGATTTATTGATATATGAACAGTAAATGTCAGAAGAATATGACTGAAATTACAATAGTACAGAAGATATAAACTAGACATATTTATAGAGTTATGAGATACCATATTTCTAGTTCATAAGAGGGGGCTAATCTGCAAATAGATAAAGGTTTTTGGAATGTTATGAGGAAGACTGGAAGGCCACAGATGTGCTTTGCATTTCTCCACCAGCCAGGTGGAAAGAGTGGGTGAAACTAAGGTATACAGAACATTAATTTCCAAGTTGTTAATTTTAGAATAGGTGCTTTGTAGCCTTTGCAAAGAAGGCATCATTAAAAAGCGATTCATGTTAACACAGTATTTTGTTTACAGTAATAAGATTACTATCTGCTGAACAACAATTGGATAATTATACCAGTTGTGATTATTGGTTGCACAGATGGGAGGGTTTAAAAGCAAATTACTTGACCAAATTCTGTTATTAAATTTTAATTCACTTTTGGATATTTTTCTTTGCTGTCTGAAACACATAATCCTTGTTACTCAGTTTACTTTAAAAAGGTAGGAGCTTGTATAAATGTTGAACATTTTGGAGGAAGAGTGGGGCTGTCAGTCTGAAACTTATTTGCGTTTCATATTACTCAGCCTAATATGCACAACTGATAATGAGGATAGACATTTTTTCTATGTCAAACATATCAGTGACTAAAGTAAAAAAAATCAAAAAAAATCACAGACTTACACAGAATCTCAAAATGGTTGAGGCTGGAAGGGACTTTTGGAGGTCATCTGGTCCAATCCTGTTGCTCAAACAGGGCCACTTGAAGCATATGGCCCATGACCATGTCCACACAGCTTTTGAATATTTTTGAGGAGGGAGACTTGACCACCTCTCTGGGTGAACTGTGCCAGTGCTCGGTCATCGTCTCAGTAAAAAAAAAAAAAAATATTTCCTGATGTTCAGAGGGAACCTTCTGTGGTTAAGGTTGTGTCCATTGCCAGTGCCTGTCTCCATCTCCTTTGCACCCTCCCTTCAAGTATTTATATATATGGCTAAGATCCCCCATCTCTGTTCTTGTCTCCAGGCTGAAGAGCCCCAGCTCTCTCAACCTTTCTTCACATGTGAGGTACTCCAGTACCTTAATCATGCTTGTGGCTGTGCCATTTGCCTTCTTTGCATCAAGAGCCCATTACTGATTCATATCCAACCTGTTGTCCACCAGGACCCCCAGGTCATTTTCTGCTGAGCTGCTTTGCATCTGGGCTACCCCCAGAATGTATTGTTGCCTGGGATTGTTTCTCTTCAGATTGAGAATTTCTGGAGTTTCTTGAAGCCCCTTTCTCCAGCTGTTGAGGTCCCTCTGGATGGCAGCATGGCCCTCTGGGCATGGTATCAGCCACTGCTTCCAATTTGGTGTCACTTGCAAATTTGCTGAGGGTACAGTGGTCTGTCACCTTTATTGTTATGAAGATGCTGAACAGGATGGGATGCAGTACTGACCACTAGGGTACGTTGCTGGTCACTGGCATGCAACCAGACTTGTGTTGTCCATCACCATTATCTGACCTCAATGAATCCAGCCAATTTTCAGTCTTATTCACTGTCTGCTCATCCATCAACAGCTCCTCTACGAAACTGTTATAGGGGAGAGTGTCATAGGCACTACTGCAGTTCAGGCAGACAACAGCCTCTGCTCTCACCTTGTCCACCAGGCCAATCACTTCATCAAAGAAGTTTACCAAGTTGTTCAAACAAGACTTCTCATTAGAGAAGCAATGCTGAATGCTCCTCTTGATTTGCTTGTCTTTAATGAGCCTGGAAATTATTTTCAAGATTAACTGCTCCAACATCTTTGTAGAGATCAAAGTCAGGGTGACCAGCCTGTTATTCCCTGGGTCCTTCTTCTTGCCCTTGAAGATAGCAGTGACATTTGCTTTTCTCAAGTCTTCTGGTGCTTCTCCAAGTCTCCCTGATGGATGAAAGATTATGGAGAATGGCCTTAAAATTTCTGCTATCTCCCTCAGTGCTCATGGATCCATTCCATCAGGGCCCATGAATTTATCTTCCACCAAAAGTGTGTGAAAACAAAACTTCCTGGAATAATAAGTTTCCTGGCTTATACATTTTCTGGATTGTGTATCTTTTAATGTCTGTGAAGATGTCTATTAGGTCATTTGACCCAGTGTGCCTAACATTTAGAAGAATACTAATTAAATACCTGCATCTTCCAAACCAGGAGATCTCACCGTATCTAATGTATATTATTCTAAAAGTACTAAATGGTTATGAGTATTGCTTATTCCCCTTTAACTTTTCATTTTTGTATTGTTTCAGTACTGTAAAATAACATAACATTCTCAAGATAATTGTCATACCAAAATAGAAAATTGCTCAGAGTTTGTCCTGGTTTTTGTCTTTATTCTGACTTTCTGAAATGAAAGGATTGTGAAATAGGACAATTAGATAATAAATTAGATAAAAGAATGCTTATTGTCATTACTACTAGACCAATATATTTTAGACATAAAACAAAACTGGTGACTAAGGTAGAATAAACACTTAATTAATTAATATAATTAATAATATAGATATAGCTAGCAAAAACAAATGCACATGTTTATGGGTTTATGTACAATACTAATTGCTTAGTATTTCATAAGTTTATTGGGCTGCCAAGCTGGAAGACCCTCTCAGTGTCCCAAATATGTCCAGCATTGCTCAGACAATTAAAGTAACATATGTTTTAGTAACTGAGCCTCCTCTATGGGGTTTTAGCTACATTCATGAATAAGGAAGATTTAAATATGTTTTTTTATTTTTATTTAAATATGTTATTTTAACACCATGAATTGTCCATTCATATTTTCAGTAGCAGATAAATGGCTTAGAATGAGTGATACCAGCATAAATCTTAGGGGTCCAACAGGGAAGAAACCAAACCAAACCAACCAAAGAAAACCAATCAAAAAATTCACTACAAAACAGAAAGCCAAAAAATCCTAAAAGCAACATAAGATTTTAGAGGTCTGAAGTGTCAGCCTTTGGACAAACCTTCCATACTCCCATATAACAATTGTTTTTCTAAAATGCAGCATCTAATTTAGGTTTTTGTCATCTCTTGTTTCTACAGAATAGTCTTCTGAACAAAATACTATAAGCAGGATCAAAATGCCTAAAAGTCATGTCTTTCCCTACATGAAATATTTTCAAAATAATTTGGTGTTACTAGGAAGTGCTCACATTCAAAAAAAGAACAAAATTATCTCAGATATTATTCTAGCTGCCTATTGAGGAGTGTCTCATCTGCATTATTACATCATAGGTGTTTCCTGTAGAAAGCCACCAAAACCCAGGTTTCATGGATCACAAGCTTTACAAAACAGTATTTGCTATGGCCATATCAGGAGCCCCAAATGGAGAGTCAAAATGATTAAAAGTGAAAGAACTAGAGCATTTGTTCAATGCAACATAGTCAGCTATATGCAGATCTGTCATTGTGCAACTATCCTGTCTCAGATTCAAATGGTTAGGTAAACAAAAACAGCCCAAAAGACACAGGAGGTCTTTGTTCAATAAACGTGAGATGAATAACAGTGATAAAGGCAAAAATTAGAAACACTTTTTGTGCAGTGTGCAGAGCGCAGGGAAAGCAAAGAGACACTAGTTGAGCCAGGTTCTGTGTTTGGAGAGACATGACCCAGAGTTTATCCTTCATCTATGGCTCACTATTTGGTTTCCCACATTGGCAGTGAATAGAACTGGATTTCAGTGTCCTACATCTGAATACTGGGCTACTGAATATAAAAGTCAGCTAAGTATCCTCCAACCTTACTTTGTTCAAAGCACTGCCTAGCAGAGATCTTCTCACAACTGTGAGATCCTTGTGCTTCTACAGAAGCAGTGTGGATGAGAACAGACAACCACCCTCTAGACTCTGGATCACATTAGCTGTCTGAGTGCAACTATTTTCAGAAGAAACCATTCAAACAACATCGAAAATAACCCTGGGTGCTTTCATTGATGAAGGTTCATATGCCTGAAGATTTGACACTCTTACAGGGATAAGAAGCACTTAAACAAAGTAGTTGTGGACTTTTTCTGTGAGGTTGCAGGGACATAAAAACCTAAGACTTAGGCAAACTTTACCATTCTTACATGCTAAATCAAGATCTGAAAAGCCGAATGTGATCCACTACTCTGAAGACACCTCTCCATAAAAATGTTTCTCTTCAGATGAAAATTCCTTTGAAACCTGATGATTAGCCTCTGCACAGTTCCTTCTACAGTTCCTGTCTGTCCAAGTGCACTGAAATGTGAAGAGGTGACACTTCACCTGATGTACTGTTTTCCATACTGGCATCCAGGCATGATCGTGGTAATACTGTGGTTTCTTCTGACTTTAAAATGCTAATCCCAGAACTGAAGACTGAGATCAGCTCACTCTCACATGGACTAGAGGTTAGAGCAATAGCTCAAGGCTCCTTAAAACATGATGTTGCCATACAGTCATTGAAATAAATGTTTCTGGCACTGAACAGTGCCTTAAGAACAGTAGCTAATACATTGTCATTTAAATTTCATAACATCCCCTAGAAACAGATGAATCATTTTGCATTGATTTTTCCAGGATGCAAGCCTATATGTAACTCTCAACTAGCCTACAGAAGAATGGGAGGCAAAGTGGCTGCTCTTCAGGTTGACTTATTCCTGACAGACAAGAAGAAGAACAGGAAACCTCTGTCAAACCTCTATTGGTTTAAAATCAAGATATATTTGAATAACACCATAATGAATCCCCAGAATACAAAATGGTGCAATTATTAGCATAGGCCATATAACAGCCATTGGTAGTAATAAAAAAATAAAATTAATTTCTTCATTTGATTTCCAAATTTTTCACTTTCAGGTAAAAGGAAAAGAAGCATGTGATGGTGCACTATAAAATTTAAGGCAGCTCAAGAGCTAGCAGGTAGCCAGACACATTGAAACAGAGAAAAGTAACAGACATTTATATTTAATCGATTCTATTGAGCCAAGAACAATATTTTAGAGAATACCTCTAGTGTTCTGTGACAGGGGTGTTAACCGGGTGAATGGGATCGATCAGTGATGAGATTAAATGTAAATTGCTATTAAAGCTCTGCTTCCAGCTGAGCAACTAAAAGAGAGAACTGTGATTAAGGGGGTATGGTTACCCAGCTGAGAAAAGATTTGGGTCCTGCTGCTGAAGGCTACTTATATATTTTCCCCATTTTGCCAGGCATATAAAAATTACTGAAAAAATGGCCATGCTACTGTTCCCTCATGGACCTGGAAAACGAGAACTTTCATTTCCTGTTGTGAGGAGTAGTGAGTGAATGTGGAGTCCTATAATTCACCATTTCAAAATCTATGATGCAAGCATAGAAATCAGCAGCTAGAGGGAGAGCCCAGAGGTCTCCTTTTACATAGATTCCAAGTAAAAATTTCCTGTCAAGGAAGATAACAAAAATCTTGGTTCATCTAACCACACAAACACGACTTCCTCAAGTTCTGGTGTGTCCCTGAAGAGGTATCAGTCTGAGTTTCCATCATCCTGCCATATCCCACCAATTGCCATGTCTTGACAGTCTGCTAGTTGATCTGCTCCATAAACTTTCAATCGAATGTTTAAACTAACTTGGCTTATTTTCCCTGAAGTAGACCAGGGAGCCATCAAATTATTACATCAGCTGGCAAATCTGAGACAATGGTCATCCTCAACCATTCGCTGTCAGAGACAGTCAAACAAGTGATGGCCTGGAGCTGATAAACTTCTGCCATGGAGTAGCTGGAGCCAAAACAGGATATGTAGTTTCATCTTACTTATAAGTCTATCAAATTAAAAAAAACAACTCAAACCTTTATTTGGACAATTTTTCTTGTGTGTTCACTTATAAATTAGCTACAACAGAAGAAATATTGAAAACAGGCAAAATGTTATGTCTGAAATCATAATCTGATATTTACTGGGAACTGCAAAGAGGTCTTCAACCTCAAATCCACCATCTATGATTCACTTTCATTTTGGTCAATACAAACAGCTTTTCTGCAGAAATGATGCTGAACTGGATGGACAGCAGATCTTTCTTAGGACATTTACAGCATTCTTTTATCAGTAAATGTATTAATCATGAGGACCATTAGGAGAAAGCTGTGTCACATCCAAGATAAGCCAAGGGATAACACTTGAGGCATCCAGAGAAAAATCAGACAATCAGTCCTCCAGAATGGCAACAATAATTGGGTGTTATAAGATAAATCTCTAGTAAAGCAAGAACTAAGAAGAGTAGAAAATAATAACTTTTTAGAGACTCATAAATTTAATTTTGGTTTAAGAAGGACAAAGTTTCAATTTTTTAACTATTTGTCAAGAATAACTTTTTCTTCAGCACAGGTAGACCTATTCCAGTGATCAACTATTATGATAACTGAAAGTTCAACAACTCCCATAACTGAATCAAAGTAGACAATTACATGGATTTCTTTAATTCCTAAATATTTAGAACCTGTAGCATCTTAAATCATAAAGAACTGGGTTCTTGTCTGCTTTGTCTCAAATACAAACGGTAATATATGACTCTAAACAGAGGGAAAATGGGGACAGGCATGGACATCACTTCAGAAAATGGTCAGCAAGAGATGCAATTGTTATCATGAGGAAGGGGGTGTTAAACTCCAAATTTGAATGTCATCATATTTAGGCTTAAAAAAGGAACACAGATAGAGCTGATCTATTGTCCATCCAGTGTAATGTGTCTGCAACTCTCATTTTGTATCCTGGATTATAACTGTTTCACACACCTGAGGATATGTGCAGCACTGCAGAAGGCAGCATACATGACAACACATGAAGAAACCAACCTGGAAGTAGCTTCATAATATCTATTCACAGCCATTTACAGTTTTCTAAAAGTAAACTGCATGTTGCACAGTATCTTTGTGGATCAGTATCATCCAGGTTTGCTGAGCACACAAAATTTTTCTTCTAAGAATTTGTTATATAGTAATAAGCAGTCTTCTAAAATTAATTTTACCAAGGATTGTATAAAAATCAAGAAAAAGAAAATCCCACAGAAAACTTGCAATTTGAGATTAGATATTCTGTCCATATCCATCAGAATTATTTTTCTAATGTTATACAAGAGCAAAAGTTGACAGGATACCACCATGCAATTTATACTGTGGAAGGCACAGAATATAACATACATATTCCTCCATAGACCACACTTTCAAAGTAATATCTGCTATAAAGAATTAGATAAATAGTTCTCTATCTATAGCTCATTTTAGATTTATATAAATAATGTATAAATATATATGTAGATACATACACACATTACCTATGCATGTGCTAGACAATAGGTTAAACATTACAAGCATACTCTGTTGTTGTGGGGTCCTGAATATCTCTGGTTTTTCTCCCTCCTTTCTCCAGGAAGAACTTAGTTACAACAGACTACCAATGCACTAGATTAATAACAAATATCTCTTATCTCATTATCTGAAAATCTTTTCTCCAAAGAGAAACTAGAATGCAATTAAACAAAAAGTATGCAAGGCACTGAAGGAAGTTCTGTGGCTAAACCAGTTTATCAGAGTAAGATGTTGTTTTCACAGTGATTTATGCCTCAGAGCAAACACTGAGATTGCTTGCTGTGCTCACAGCCCTTTAAGGAGACAAAAGAGAAAATCTGCCAATCTAATAGTTCTATGACTATCATGCATGGAGAGTTGTTGCATTAGATACAATTTCACAGCAGCTTCCAATTTCTGTTTTATATGACTGCTGAATGGTTTGTTGGTGTTTTTTAGTTTTTGGGTTTTTTTCATCCTGGTTTATTATTGAATACAATTCAGAAGCTATATTTTGAAATAGAATACTTTAAAGGAAATGTTTAATACAATTCCCTTTTGCTTTGGAAAATAGTCAAACAGCAATAAATGTATATTCTATTGAAAATAAAGCCAGTTTTATGAAGGGAGAACAGAATAGAAGCCTGAGAGTATTAATCTTTTGCTGTATTGACATACTTTGGCACTGTACTAACAGGATGATGTTTAACATTTTGCTAATAAGAATAGATAAGATTTGATTTTTCTCATTTGGGCTGGGACTTAGTGGGAAGGGGCTGTTTAAAGAAAGTGCATCTTACCCCGCAGTACTCCAACCAATTAGCATGACTAGCAAACTGGGAATGATGGATGAGGAGAAGGCTGAGGTACTCAAAAGTTTTCCTGAAGTCTTCAATGACAGCATTTCTTTCACACTTCTCAAGTGGTTGAACTGCAAGACAGGGAATAGGGGAGTAGAGTTACTCCTTATACAAGAGAAGATTGAGTTCATGACCACCTGAGGAACCTGAACACACATAAGTCTATGGGACCCAATAAGATGTATCCCAGAGTCCTGAGGGAATTAACTGATGTAGTTACCAAGCCACTCTCCTTGCTATTTAATATAAGCTGTTCAGCATGGAGAACAGAAAACACCAGAGAAACCTTGTTGGAGCCTTTCAATATTTAAAGGAGGCTATTGAAAGATGGAGACAGATTTTTAGCAGAGCCTGTTGTGATAGGTCAAGAAGCAATGGTTTTAAGTTGAAAGGTTGTATATTTAGACTAGATGTAGGGAAGAAATTTTTTATGATGAAGGTGGTAAAACACTGGAATAGGTAGCCCCATCCCTGGCAACTTAAGTCAGGTTGAACACGGGGGTTGAACAACCTGATCTGGTTGAACATGTCCCTTCTCATTACAGGGGGGATTGGACTATGTGACCATTTAAGGACCCTTCCAACCCAAACTCATCTGTTTCTATGATTAAAACCTTTTGTGGGTTAGGAAAGGTTTGTACACCAAAGCAGAAAAGCAACTATTACTAGGTGGTCTGGCTGACTCTAAATTTTGTGCATATATGATCACCACCAATATATTTTATCTATTTTCCTTAAGAAATGCTGTCATAAAATCACCTGTTACTTGAAACTTCCAAGTTAATCTTTTGAGATCAAAGTTTTCTTACACCTTTTCTGGTCCACTAGCTTGACATAAAAAAATTACATCTCTTTCCACAGTGAGTTTTGAAATGAGAAAACAATATTTCACATTATATCTGGCTACTTCCAGTGCTCCAACCAAAATGACCATTGATAACAAGATGAATGACAAGCTTTTGGAGTCAATCCAGCATGAGATGTGAATACAGGTCACCAGAGCTATTGCTATTTATTGCGCCTCCATTTCACTCTACGGAGCATGCTGACACAGCATTAATTAATAATCTATTCTGAATACAAAACCTCTGATACCACTTACATTATAATATTTTTATATCATGTTGTATGTCATTAGCATCGACATAATGATAATATCTACTTTGTAATGGAAATCGTTTTAATAGAAAGAGCATTAAAACAACATGGTACATGAAGAAAGTGTTATTTGGTATACATTCATTGAAGTATTGCTGAAAGGCAGAACATAGCAGGATGAGTAGAAGGCTGCAATTATCACTCTGCAATTATTACTCTGATTCTCTTAATAAAAACAGGATATCTATTTTGATTAATGTCTGTCTTACTGTCTTAAATCTTAGCTTTTTCCTTAATCTTCTTCTCTGCAAGTTGTTGGGTTTTTTTAACATAGGTTCATGTTCTTATGATGCTGCATAAAATACATAGAAATTTATAGTGAATTCTAGTATTTGAACTAAATTTGTGAATGAAGAAGGATGATGGGACCTTCTCACTGCAGGGGAGACTGTGTCAGGAGTGTGTGATATAGGTGATAAATTTGCAGGGATTTTCACAAGGAAAAGACTGTTCCATGTGATAAAACATACAAGCCAGGAGTGGACTATATCCTTTCTATTACATTAAGTCTGAATCCTAGAATCCATTTGCCATTTTCTAAGCTGTGCAGGCAGTTTTGCAAAACTGAATGTCAAACTCTTCTCAAGAAAAGAGAAAGAAGTTGTTCTTCTATTTCAGCCGGTTTTTTTACATGTCTGTGGTATTACATAGGCTTTATTGTAGATCTTTAATATACAGATATGGTTCCTGTGTAGCTAGGTGGCTGCTGACTAAAGGGGGTTAGGGCTTATTATAGGATGCACAGGGAAGAGCTTAGCCTTGAAGTCCAATAAAACTTGTGCTATGGCTGGTTGTGGTAGATAAGCATAAATCATCAACCAATATGTGTCAGATCTCTGTAGATGCAGAAAATTATACAAATTATGCTGACAGTTTGCTGCTGTTTGATAATTTCAGCCCTGCCAGATCTAGCAGTCAGATAACAAGGATTACTCAGGGTACCAGAGTCACACTTTGCTGTAACTTCTGTCAAGCTGCCTCTAAATACAGCATTAGGTGAAACAGTAATTTATCTCAGTCTTTTGTGGGGCAATGAGCAATAAACATCTGACTGCTTAAGTGTTTTTATGTTGTTCTCAGTGTGTGAGTGTGTGCACTTATGCCTTTAGAAGATTATTCTGAGCTTGGTGCTATAAAGCACAGAGCAAATGCTGCATTAGGTGGCCATCAACACCTCGGGCTGAGCACATCCACGTGTCATTTCTCTCTTCTGCCCTCAATAACAGAGGCCTCCAAAGCAGATACACCTAAATGACAAATGGGTTTGTTAGTACTTCTGACAGCACATATCCACCTGCATCCCTTCCTAGTGGAAAGAAAAATGTTTACAATTTAGATTTATTAGACAATTCTCACGGGTTTTGTAACAAAGCCTATACAAATATACACTAATCTGTATAAATAAATTATCCTGACAAATAAAATATTTTGAATTATTATTATATTAAATATCATATTTTAAGTCAATTGAAAATACTCTGTTTGCTGAGCTGCTTTGTACTCATTTCCAAGGCATAAATACAGAACTGAAACTGCTATTTTTGGCTTTGGAAATGTAAATAATGGTTAAAAATAAACTGTACTCCCACTCTAATGCAGAGTACTGGGAGTATGGGGATGGAGGAGCTAAGCTTGGAAATCTGGATGCAGTTTCTCATTCTTAGCACAGATGCATCATGACCTTTACACATTGGCACAACAATATAGGATTGTTGCTACACATTTTCTGAGAGACACTCATCTCTATTTCTGTTTACTAAAGAACAAAACAAATTTGAAGTAAATTAAAAAAAAATTAACTGTACTTGAATACAGATGTAACTTTTTTTCATTTTAAGCTATGTCATTACACTAGTCTGTCTTATAGCAACAACTGGGAGCTACACCCAAGATCAGAAAGATGGGTGATTGTTTTACACTGATTTTTAATTATCATTCATTGCAACAGTAATTTAAGTTCATTAGAGCATCAATTTCTTAATGAATAGACATATTTGAAATACAAAACTGTTGGTATGAAAGATAAAAGAAAGAACAAAAGTGAAAAGACTGTTTTTCCTCCTGGGTAAAATAAAACCTACTTTAATAATACTTTGTACAGGTGCAAAGGAGTTAAAATTATAATTTTATCTATTATACATATACTTACGTTACATTACCTGACTTCAGCTAGTTCAAATTTGTTAGGAGTAACAGATAGAAATCACCCTGAGGTTAATATCTCTTCCCTTCTGAACTGCCAGCTTCCAGCAGGCTTTTTATATCCTTAATTTTGGTATGCTACTGCTTGCAAATTCACACTGTAAGCATTTTTCTTCCTTTTTTTTTCCTTACTTGTGTGTGTGTGTTTATATTCTTCATTATACATCCAGGGCATTTTATGCATTTTTATTCATTATATTCACCATAACTGTGGTCCTATTCTTGTTCTCATGAGTCTGCTGTTTAATCACCCTTAGAAGCATTTGCTATCAGCTTTACATTTCTCACAGCAAGTACTCTGAACATATCTGTTCTTTACAGTTCATCCTTCAACACTATTTTGATTTTTTCTAAAACCTTGCCAGAAATCACATGATATTTATTTTTATGTGAAATGCTGAATGTTTAACCTCCTATGTGAGATATTAAATGTATGCTTAAGGCATAAAATGTGTGTTCTTATACTGTGCAAGTATGAAAAACTTCAAGTAGCTGATAATGTTGTACATCAGGGAAGTGAAATGTTCCTACAGTTGAAACAATCTGCCAAAAAGCAGGAAGGGATACACTGGAAAATCCCATGCCTGTTTCATAGTAGGGAGGCTGTAAGATAGTCAAGACTCCATTTTACCACTATCTAAACAAATACGTAATATATGTTGAAGTCAAAGACATTTTTAGATACATGAATTTGTACCAATAAGTACTTAAATAAAACATGCTGCACAAATTCACCGATTATCACAAAAGCAAAAATTGAACAAAATCTAGTTCATTGTATACATCCTCAGACTCTCTCTTCCTATTACGAAAAATCTTTTAGACAACTCTTTATAGCCCATGGAAAAAATCCTGAGGTGTAAAACCTAGTTCAAAGCTACTCAATATCTCATCAAAACAGGATATTTTGTGTGTGTGTGTGTGTGCGCGCGTCTGTGAAAAATGAGTGTACTTGAGAAGTATCAGAACTACTCTCTCTATGTTCCATGGGAAACACAGAGAAAACTGCATGTCTCTGATAAGCTTAATCTTCAATATTCTTCTCAAAAGAATTTAGCACTCTTGATATTGCATATACCGCCAAGTTACTTAAAACTACTCATTAAAAGTATATTCTTTGAGTTGCAGAGTTAAGTGCTCAAAAAACCCCCATGGAAGGTCCAGATTATGCATGTTAGTGTAAAACTCCTCCTGTGCATGGACATTTTAATGTAGTCATTAATTATCCAGGCAACATTGAAGTCCTTTTAACACCAAGAATTAGGTGGTTTACATTGTAAAATTTCCTTGGTTGAATCAGACATAAAACCACACACTTGATATCAAATCTTTTATAATATAAGGTTCACTAAACACATCCTTAGCACTTGAATTACTGGAATAAAAGGTTTATGTTGTGCTTATCTGTGCAGACTAGGATTAAAGAAAGAACCCTTGACCTTAGCATTTCATGAACACATGTTGAGAGGAGATACATGATGGGAAAGAAAAACTTTAGGTAATATTTCAGGTTCTGATGAGAACTGCATGCTGATGTAGCTTCTTGAAGCATTTCATTAAAACTTTAGCCCCACACCTCCTTTCTTCTCAAATCTTCTATCCAGTCTCTTCCTTCCTCAGTTTTTGGTTTAGTCATTCCTAGCCCAGGTTTTTAGGTTTTTTTTTTTTACTTAAGTTTCTACTCATTTTTTTTTCCATTCTATTTTTATTTGTTTGGGGGGGAAAAAAAAAAAAACACACGCAACAAACCAGGTGAAATCATGATGTCCAAATATGTGGTCTGCACAATCAGCACAGGCACTTTGTAGGGCCCATGGGAACTCAGCTGTAGATCCAAGGAATCTCTGTTGCCAGATTGAAACATGACCAGTAGGACTGAAATCTTTGAAGATTTAAGATTTTTAAAGTAAACATGTCTTCCAAGGGCATGTGTGTACTGAAATATTAAAAAAGAATAAAAAGTCTTTACATTTGACCTACTTTTGCAGATTTTTTGGGACATAGAAAAAAAAAAGTCACATTTCCTACATGGCCCTTTCTTTACTGCTTTTCAAGACTTTTTACCACAGGAGAAAAAGAACCAGAATTATCAGAGAAAATTATAGCATTTGTTTTCTTTTACAATGGAGAAAAATAGTATTTTCCTATATTACAATCCCTAAAAATGCCTGGATAGCTTTATTCATTTTTTTTTTTTTTTCTTTTCTGTTTCTTTTAGTCAGCCTAGAGGCTGGGAAATTTCAGTCCAGATGGTTGAAGTTTGGCAAACTTATAAACAAACGAAATCAGGGTCTTAAAATGGAAGTGATGGGCAACATTACTAATTAGGCATTCTATATTTATTTTGCCCAGCTGCCTCCTCTTTTTCATCCCCAAATAAAAATAACCAAGGAAACAGAAAATTGAATTTGTTAAAAGATTGCAGGTTTGGAGCTTTGTTTTGGGGGAGTGATTAATGAAATTCTGTGCATTAATATCTAAACATACTTTTAGGTAACTATCTTCCCTGGAAATTTCCATTTTTTTCCAAAACCCCTCTAAAATATAATTGTTTGAGTTATTCAAATTATGCTAATGTTCTCTCTGTAGGTGTAAATGTTTGACAGCTATGTGCATTCTAAAAACTGAGCTTGTCCATTCACTGTTACATCTCAACTCCAACTTTATAGGTTTACCACTTGTGTCCAAAGTCAATGTCAAAATGCAGGAAAAAGCAATGTTGATGTCACTCTAAACTTTCTGATCCTGGTTTCAGGTAACTTATTTTACCATCTTCCTGTATTTCGGCTTTACATTTAGCACTTGGAACCTAACCTGCACCCACCCTGTAAGCAGTCCATCAAGCACCCACCACACACTGACAGTCCAGCGTGTTTTTTCCTCAGGCCTGAGTGCCTTGCTGTCGGTTGGCTCCATGCTAGAGGTGCTTTTGATATTATGGTCTTTATTTGAACTTTTGAGATCTGTGTTTGCTGGAGAAGATTTATACTCTGCATGTCAGATGTGGTAATATGGAAAAGCTGGAAAAAGACAGCCATGGAACCACAGCACCATCAAGTGACAATTGCCTCTGTCCCTGTAAACTGTTTCATGAGCGCTCACAGGTCATTTCACTTTTTGCTCTCACCCTCTTTCGGCCACAGGTAATGAAGAAATACACTTCTAAGTGAATTATAGCTGTCAAATAATTAAATTGAACCTATTTTTAATTATATAAAGTGAAACTTTCTTCTCTTAATGCTTTTGTACTCTGTTTTTTTGAAATACTGTAACATACTTGGCTCAGGATGTGTACCAAAGACTGCAATGAGATGACTGGGCTTCCTTTCCAGCCACTTTTCATACACAAGGTAATACTGGGAACATAATTTAGTATTTCTATGCATTAGTTCTCCTGCAGGGAGTGAGAAAATTGTAGCTATCCCTACTTTAAATGCAGTTATTGTACAAATTAAACACATTATATCAAGGCACTATATAAGTCTAATTAGTTTATCATATTTTTTATTTCTCTTCTGTTTCTCTGAGGAATTCATGGGGGTTTAAACTGACAGCATTACCTGTGTGATCTTGCATCTACAAACAAGGGTATTCACAGGAGTTTTCTGAAGCCCACACCAGCATTTCTGGTGGTTCAAATGTTTCATCAAATCTGCAAAGCAGAGAATAGACCACACCAGGAAACCATCACAGGAATCACAAGATGGACATCAGTATACTTCTTTTATCAGACCCCAAAGAGGGCTAGAGGACACCAAAGGACCTCAGTTAGGCTTCATGCTGAGTGAATTTTTTCCACTTCTCCCACAGTCTGGAGCTTTCTAGCATCTCTCCTTTGATTCCACATGCAAAGAGACCCTTAAGCTGTGCTATCTCAGGCCTTCAGAGGCCTTTGGGACTATGCCTTTTTCACATGTAGTCTTTCTGTTCAGAGCAAAGGACAGGAAAATCACACTGAGATTCTTATAGGTGTAATGTGAGCCTAAATTGACACTATCTTTTCCAGTAGCATATCTCCACCACAAATATTCTATCACGTAAATGGAGAGACATGACAGAATGTAACATATGAGTTTTTACTGCCCAAAATGAGTATACCACAATATAACATAGAAGGAAGTTTTATTGGCCATTAATACAACCTATACATGTTGATATACAGAGAGATACCTAAATATGTATACATGTTATATATATATATATATATGTATATTGTAACAATGTACCAGAGTATTTTTCACTTTTATTTCTCTTGTGAGGTTTATTCTGAAACATGACTACTTAATACTGGAACAATAAGCAAGGACATCATAAAGATTTCACTCAACCACTAGAAGTAGATTCAGGATATATGTCACTATTTATGCTCATCCTTCACTCTGGAGGAGTCAAAGTAAGGGGGAAAGTACTCTGGACTAATGGCTCTTAGACTACCAGTAAGAAAATAATGTCAGACATTAGCCATGGTCCTGAGGCCAAAATCTGCAATTCTGTTAATGTCCCAGGCAATCTGACTGAATAAGAAACAAATGAAGCCTTTCACTTTCTTGTAGGTCCTGCACTCTTGCTAGGTAACTGGGGCTTGGATTTTTCTGGGGGAACATACACAGCTTCATCTAGATGAAATGTGGATATTTGGATGACATAAACCTCTCTGACTGTGAATGGAAATAGGTCTTGCTTAAGCAACAGCATTTTACAGAAGATTTTGGAAATGGAGACATGTATTCCTAAAATATAGTGAAAAAAACCTTCTGTATCCCTTAGGAAAAATATCGATGTGATGGTAATAAAAGTAGCAATATAATATAGAAGTACCTAGCTTCCAAAAACTCTTTGTGCAGATTTCTGAAATACATGAATCCCCGCTATGTTCAATCTGCCTCTACATCTGGTCCCAAAACATGATTTGTGATTTTAATATGGTTGGTAAGACATAAGTTAATGTGTTTTTCTCTGCTAGAATGAAAGCATTTAATTAAAAAAAAATTAGAGAGGGAATCTCTAAAAATTTTGTAAAATGAGAGAAAGGGAATTTCCTGTGACAATAGCCCACAGTAATACAATGGTTCTTACTCTTGCTGCCTACAGGTCACCCCAACATCTCTCTGGTCTTCATATTTAACAGATGGGTCAAATGGGGGGGACCTTACTGTTACAACCATTCCCCTCCTGAAATCTCATTTTAACTTTTATCAAAATTATCAGTTGAGCTTTTGTATTAAACTTTGGAACAACAACTACAATAAAAGTAATAAAAAACCATGAAACACATAAGGGGAAAATTTTTGTTTTGTTTTTCTTTTTTGTTTGTTTTTCTATTTGCTTGCTTGTTTTTCTAAAAATGTCAAAATTGTTCTGGGAGTCCAGTAATCACCAGATTTTTGCAAGGCAGCTTAGCTGTCTGTGTCACAGCACTCACAACACATTAATTTTCCATTAAGAGAGATAATATTACATGTATTATGTGTTAAATAGCAGCCAAAAGTTTGCAGTACTGAGCAGTCTCTAGCAGTTGTCACTGTTTATTCCTCTAGCATTTGCATCACTGGTATTGTGTATAGGATGAAAGCTGGAATCATAGGATCTCCCAAGTTGGAGGGGACCCACAAGGATCATGGAGTCCAACTCCTGGCCCTGCACAGGACATCCCAAGAATCACACCATTTGCCCAAGGGCATTTTCCAAATGCTTCTTAAACTCTGTCAGGCTTGGTGCTATGACCACATCCTTAGGGAACCTGTTCTACTGCCCAACCACCCTCTCTGTGTAAAAATATTTTTTGAAGTATCCAACCTAAATCTCCCCCGACAAAGCTTCATGCTGATTCTATGATTCTATGGGTTAAAAATTCTATTTAATCCTTGGTGAATGAGACCCATAAGAGTATTTATATTGTAGTGTGATGTATTGCCACTTTCTTCAGCTCTTACAAATCTGTCTCTAGAGGTGTGATATTTGATAGGTACTTATTTTTAGAAGCCAGAGCTCTGAAAGAGCCCACAGATATCTAGGCATATATTTCTCAATGAATTTTTGTTTGGCAGGATGACAACTTCTTTTGTACAGCACATTGAAGTTCTAGCCCTAGTATTCCTCATAGGGCTAACTCCAATGATGTGGGTACTGTGGTAGTGGGTTTTGCACCTTATCTTTGAAATAATAGCTCAGAAAAGATTGCTCAGAATTAAGGGTGCTACACTCAAGTTTAGGCCAAATAGCTTTAGGGTAGTTCTGATGTGTTGAGACAGTAGAGCGTGCCATGGACTGGAAGAAAGCTTGAAGCCACAGGCCACTCACTCTTCCATGCTCTCAGGAGAGGTGCAGGGTGGTTACTCCATGGATTGGAGTGCTCTTATGAAAGTAAGCATGGGTGAATCAGTACAGGATCATTCCCTTGTGCAGTGGGAATGAAAAACATGATGTACTCCTTTTATCTGCTTCCCTGCAAAACTCAGGACACCCTGGTTTCTATTTTTAGGTTTGCTTATTCATTTTATACCCAGCCTTCTGTATCCAAAATGCACAAGGAACATAGGATCAGGGACTGGACATCAGACATCCTTTTATTCTCTTCCTCCCTCCTGGCAACACACTCCCATTCTCTTTCAAATTAAATTATTCTTTTCCTGTGTTTTGGTAAAGCTGTAGCGTCAGTTACTGGGTATATCCTCTTCCCCACAATAGCCAGTCTTCTGTGCTTAAAGGTGTGAGAACTACTGACTTCAAACTACTCTGCCTCCAACTGTAGGGAGATCTGAAGCTCCCTTTCTGTGTTGTGAAGGCATGTTTAGATTAAACACAAGTTTTCTAAGCCTCTTGCTTCCCTGCATTAACTGTATCTTGGTTTGTGTTGCTCAGTAAAGCACACAAGCTAGATGCCTGTTGGATCAAAGGCTCTTCCAAAAGAAAGCTCTCTGGAATTCTCCAGTGGAGTGACTGAATATTGTTTGTTCCGTATTACTGCTCTGTGCTAGTGGTTAGTGCCAGCTGAGCACGAACCACTCAGGGTTCTCAGGGCAAACCAGGGGGGCAGATGGTCATACTGACCAAGGCAGCAGCACCACCACCTTTATGAGCTCTTCTCCACTGCTGCTTTTTGTGGAGCCTGACTGAACAGTCTTACATTCAACATGCTCTGCAATCAACCTCCTTGAATGCCTTCAGTAGAGGAATAATCTTTTGGTTCTAAACGCTGCTCATAACTTAATTTAGAGATGGAATTTTCCATTTTCTGACCTTTAAAAACAGAGTATTTTTCCCAGAGCAGCAACTGACTTTTGAATTATACAGTAAAACCAAAAATAATTCATCTCAGGAAAATCAACATTGTGTTTATAAGTTTTTAGCAAATGAATTATAATCATTTAGATATATGTATAATTATATTTATATTTTTCTTAGGCAAAAATGCAGAGCTCAATTTTATTGTGAGGGGATCTTCTATTACATTTGGAGTCTAAAGAAGCTAATGAATTGATTACAGTAATAATGGGAATAAATGAAATAAATCATCCTGCAGAAATAGAAGTCTGAATTTAGTATTCCCACAGAATAATTTTTCCAGCTAATGCCTATGGCTATAACACATACTTGAGGGGCAAATCCTACAAACTTAATCAGCATTGTTTGACAGGTTCCAACCAGTGTAATGGTGCATTCCCTCAGGCTAATATTATACAAAACAGACAGACGAAGAGTCTGAGATTCCTGTGGCAGATGATTATTCACAAAGTTTCTAAGTCAATGGAACACTTAAAAATCCAAAGAACTATTATTAATTATTAACATGAATGAATTAATTAATTAAAATACTAAAGTAGGTGAAAAGTGCTAATCCAATTCTACTGTCCTGAGCTCTGTGAGAAGGTTTTAATCATTTAGGAACTGTTTCAGATTTTTCATTTTCTTCCAACACAAGATTCTTGTATTGGTGCTACCGGGAAATCAGATATGTAATTGTAAGGTAAGGAGCTTGGGAAACAGAAAGATTGAAAGAGATTGCACAGCTAAGATTTTAGAAGGAGAGATTATTAGATTTGTTCATTAAATAAAAAGGACATCTTTGTAGTACCGTGGAATCCTGGCAGTAGAAAGAATCATGCTTCTCAAAAAGAGCATATTCTACCATTAAACCCACTTAAAACCAAGCAGTTGGAAAAGATATCTTTTAAAACAATGAGTAGTTTTATATATATTAATAACTAATAATATCTCCTGATTTCTTGTAAATCAACATTTTTCTTTGAATGTGTCAGATGTACTTTCTTTACAAAGTTCAACTCCATAGGGAGTAGAGTCTTTGAACTTAATCACACAGCTGAAATTTTATGAAATTTTAAAATTAAATCTGATTCTTATTTTGAAGTTTATTTGTTCATGGCTTATGCAATCTGCTCAATATTTTCCTAATTGAAGAATATAGATTTCAAGGATAAATCTGTTATCAATTGTCAGAAATAACTTCACTTTCAAAACACTATAAAATTATAACGACTTGTCAGCCTTTTTCAGGTGTTTTTCAACCTCCAGATTTTTTGTACAAAAAGCTCTGATGACACCCTTATCCAACTCCTTCTATGTCTGTTGGTCAAATGAAAATATCAAAATGTGGAGCAGAAAGAATTCCCTGGAGAATATCTCGATCTCGTTCTACTTGTTCTAACATAAAAGTCTGGTGAAATTATGAAGGGAGACCTGCTGTAATACATGTCATTAATTGGAGGGTTATACATCTACAGCTTAGACTGCTTGTAAATAAGATGGATGCCATAAAGCTCTCTGGAATGTATCTATCAAAGATTCACTTCATGCAAATCAGTAAGTAGAAAGGTGACCATTTTATACAAACCCTGCAGTTTTGAAATCTTCTATAAGAATGTCTTCAGCACAAGGATCTCAATACTCAGCAATTTCAGAATGCTTGAATGTGCTTATTTCCTGTGTTTTCCTTCTAAAGTGATCCAGTGGAAATGGTGCATAAGAGAAAAAATATTTTTTAAAAAAGTAAACCAGAAATTATTACTCCTCCATAGTTCTGAAGCTAAATGTGTGAAAGCATTTGTGTCTTGCTGCTAGGGTGAGTCACTTTTGGATAATACTCAATCTGGGGTAAGCTGGTAAAACCTGGTCCTCAAAGAGAGGAGCAAACCATATTGGGCATTTTTAAAGCGTCATTTTGATGCCAGGTGACAGTGGCTCCTTTCAAAATGAGAAATGGAGTGCCACTGTATTGATCTTTCAAGAGCCATCAGTCCTCCTACAGTTGCAGAGCCTACAGCAATAGCTTCTGTCTTACTGTATACTTCTCTTCTGCAAAGTACTGGAAAGAACTAAATGTGTTTCTGCCTCTTCTTTTATTTTTAACAATGTTCTTAAGTTAAGGACAAAAAATAGTCCTTAGAGATGTTGTAAATAGCCCCATATACCAAATTTTATAAAGGCTTGGAAATCTCTCTACTAAAAATATATATTTTTTTCAAAATCATGTAATGGATTAAATCAGTTAATCACAAACACCAGAGAAAGTAATTAGAGCTATTAATAGCAGATGGGAGCATTGTAAATGCTACTGAGATCCAGAGATGTTTAAAGAGAATAATATATTCTTATGAGAACTTGAATTTCAGAAGAAAGCACTATTATTTAGAGAAATATTTCATACATTTTTTAATAGCCAGTCTATGCTGCAAGTTCTTTAAAGAAAAACTGTCACAATTCTGCAAATATTATTTACTTTTTTGTAACATTGGATCTCAAATAAGTACCTTAATATATAAAGTAGAGTTTTAGGTTATTAAGATGACTACATGAGCAATGTCAAATCAAGGGCTGCCTTGGATGTGATTTTTATGAAACATGTTTATGACCAACCTCATAGTTTGCCAGTTCAGTCATCCATACATATTACAAAAAAGGCAATACTTGAGCAGGCTTTAAGGTAATCATTTACTATTCCAGACCTCCTTTCTCCTAGTGTTCTTTTGAAGAGTGAATACTATTACAAACACAGGTGAAACAACATTTCAGGAATCAGGAAAATAGCAAATGTTTGTGTGTCCCCTTCTATAATTCTATGAGAGATAGGAGTAAAATAGAGGGCAATTAGAAAATCAACTTGTAACAATAAAAATAAAAGCCTAGAGAGGAATGGAGAAAATTAGAATTCTGTTTGCAATATCACTGATCACTCAGAATTTTCTGAATTTGTTAGAAAGGTTTCTAATACCTGATTATTTAGCAAAAAGGACATACCCATCCATTCTAGTCACTAAAGAATTCCAAGGGTGTTATTATAAATTGCATGTCTCAGTAAAGGAAATAAACTGAAACTACAGCTAATATGGTCCTGACTTACCAAAACTATTTTTTTTCTTTTAATTTATCCCAGAAGTTTGAAAATAACTGCCTAGATGATCCCTATTTCAGGTTGTCTACTAATTATTTTCTTCTTAAGGAAAATAGTTGTCAGGGATGTGTTGGAGCAATTCTTGACCTTTGAAGTCGAAAGACACAGTTGATTACTGTAAAGTCTAATTATCCCTTACAGGGATAGTCACGATTGCTAACTGTGCTTTGAAGAAATTAGGATCCTTGGTGCATACTTAACGAAGAAGAAAGATTACTCCAGGGGCTGAATTAGACCAGGTGACTAACTTCTGTTTTTCTACAACCTTGATAGGTTTTAGCAACACACTTGAGCAACCCAAATTTCTAGAAGAATGAGGCCCACAGACTCAGATGTATTGCTGATTTTTAACATACAGAGACAGGACAAAAATCTTTATTTATGTCCATCTTTCTGCAGTGGTTTGTCTAATGCAGACCAGAATATGTTTCATCTCCATTGCAGCAAGAGCACATTTCTGACTCATATCCAACGTGGTGTCCACTGGGATCCCCAGGACTTTTTCTGACAACCTGCTTTCCAGCTGTATAACCCCCAGTGTGTTTTGCCACCTGAAGTTGTTCCTCCTCCAGTGCAGAATTTTTCACTTCCCCTTGTTGAACCTCATGAGACTCCTGGCAGTCCACTTCTCCAGCTGTTCAGATCCTTCTGGATGGCAGCACAACCAACTGACCCTGACATCAGCCACTCCTCCCAGTTTAATGTCATTTACAAACTTGCTGAGGGTACACTCTGCCACATCATTCAGATCATTAATAAAGATGTTAAACAGGAGTGGAGCCAGTATTGGGTTCATTAGCATATCTGTTCTAATTTATCAGTGATATACCAGCAGTGGTATTATGAAAAAAGTACTGAGTGTACTTTGACCTGAAAACATCTCACCTTCTAGATTCTTACAATAATAGTCTGCAGTAGTACTCAAAATTTCTCCAAGCTGAGAAATTCAAATGAATGAACTTCAGTAGTAAAAAAAAACATATTAGAAAAAAAAAAAAAAAAGTAAAACGGAAAAGAAAAAGGTAAAAAAAAAAGTAGTGAAGAAAATAGTCTAATAGTCTGCAGGCTTATTCAGTAACCTAAACCATGCATCAAGGTAAGTCATTTATTTCAAGTGACACATGTAGAACCCTGAGGCTTTGAGGCCACAGCTCATTTGTGTTGTTAGACACTGACACACACAGACGAATAAAAGATAGGGAAAATGTGAGAAAAGTGAAGAAATCATGAGAGCAAAGACAAGATTGCTGTCAGGAAATCATGCAGGGACATAAGCAGCTTACAAAGCCTATGAGCAAGTATAATGTCTCTAAGGAATATGACCTTAATAAATGCAGTCCATCACACCTTTACAGTCAGTATAGCTTCAAAGCTATTTGCATGTAAATGATCGCATTTTCTGTCACCCAGTATTATCTGATGATTATAAGCATAGCATTTTTTGTTGTTGGTCATATGATGTATGCTCCAGTTCTGCTTTAAAGCTACAAAGAGCTACTGGTATAAGCAGAACTTGGTACTCTACGAAAGTTGAAAATAAACAGATTCAACAAACCTACACTTTTAGGGTTTTTTTCTCCATATTCTCAGTATAAAACCATGTTGACTTTAAGTATTGCCTTACTTGATTTTTTGCTAGAAGAATGTAGTAAATTCCACAGTTATCAAGCACAGTGAGACTGACTAGGGTGACAATTGATTTAGAACAATCCAATGATATGACACTGAGATGAGAAAAATGAAATTATGGAGAGACTACATCATTAGCTACACAGAGATACACAGATTTTCCCCAACTTTTTCCCGCAGACAGATGCCGATAAAATAAGAAACACAAACTATAGTTGGCATTGAAAACTAATCGGCTACATTTGGAATGTCTGCAGATGATTAATGGCAAATACTGTGATCCACATGCAAAATTTAAAAAATTATCAGCATATGGATAATTAAATTAACAGACAGCAAAACAGAGGCAGATAGCATTGATGAGAAACATGAAAAAGTAGAAAAAACCACACTCTTTCCACACTCACAATCTCAGAACAGTTATCATAGAGTCATAGAATGATAGAATATACTTAGTTGGAAGGGATTCTTCAGGATGATGAAGTCCAACTCCTGCCCTGTACAGGACACTCCAAGAATCACACCATGTGCCTGAGAGTGTTGTCCAAACCCTTCTGGGACTCTGTCAGGCTTGGTGTGTGACCACTTCCTTGGAGAGTCTGTTACAGCGCCTTAAGTTTCTTTGGGTGAAAAACCTTTTCCTGATATCCAACCCAAACCTCCCTCTACTCAGCTTCATGTCATTTCCTCAGGTCCTGTCAATGGTCACCAGAGTGATGAGATTGGTACCTGCCCCTCTGCTTCCCCTCGTGAGGATGTCAAAGACCACAATGAGGTTTCCCCTCAGTCTCCTCTTCTCCAGGCTGAATAGGCTAAGTGACCTCAGATGCTCCTCATAAGGCTTCCTCTCCAGGTCCCTCATCATCCTCATGGCCCTGTGTGACCTAGTTCACTCTGTATTACCAATAAGACATAATCAGGCTACATTTGGGCACAATTTAATATGAAAGTTGTGCAACTGTTCTCAAGTCTGAAGATGTGGCCTACATCAGGTCAGTAACAGTTACATCAGAGACTAAAGTCTTCTTAACCAAGGTATTAAATTTGAGCTCCATGGTTTTGTCCCTGTGCAACACTTACATTTAAATTATTTGAACTGGCATACTTACCTGAGAAAGGGATGATTTAATCTTTTTTACTTATATGGATTGTTGCGCATTTTCTCCTTTCTAGCTCTGCTGTCTTTTCTATTACGATACAAAGTAGATTACAAACAATAAGCATCATTGTATTCAATGAAATCTGGTTTGAATTGGCTTTCTGTAGAGCATATGAACCTAACACATTAGATTGCATTTTAAGCTGTTATTCTTATTTGACCTAAGCACTTGAATCAAAATTTGGAATCTTGTAAAAGTTTCCTCCAAAAGAGAAGCTGCTGAATAACAGCCGAACTCTCTGCTTTCTAGACAAGAGAAAAAGCTCCCTTGCTTGTGGTGCCAAACTCCTTTCAGCTTACATTTAACCTGAAAGATCCCACTGCTGTGCCACCAGAGCTCTTATGATTGAAACTAGAGGCTCCCATCTGGCTCACTGGTGTTCTCTTCTTCCATGACTTCCATCCTCCACAGGGCTGTGCCTCACAGACTCTGTTGGATTTAGCTGCAGTGTCTGCAAAGCATTTCGGCTCTAGCTGTTAGTTCTACTCTCTCATCAGGCAGCATGTTTTCCCCTCAACTAGTGAAGTTGAGGCCTGCAAATAATAATGCAAATGAAAGATGATGGCTGACTTAAGTTAATATGCCAAATTATGAAATAATACAGTTTCTGCAATAAGACTGTCCAGAAGAAGCCAAAATGAAAAGCTCAAAGAAATAAGCTTTTCAGCCACCCTGACTCTGTGATTACATGATTACAGGTGAATACATGATTAAAGGCCTCCCACATCTCTTCTACAAAAACAAGGTAAGAAGCTGCCTTTGACCATGTAATTACCACAGTGTAAGTCTCAGAAGGGTGTCTCTGTTTTACCAGGATGTACACTTACCCCAAAGTTAGAGGCAATTATTGTTTCAGCTATACCTAGTCCTATGGAGAAATTTAAAGTCATTTTAAAAAACGAAGTGAATATGTTAGCCAGTATCAGCTGAGTATAACTCAACCCACAGCATTAATATTCTTTAAACATCAACATGTGGAGAGTAGTAATTTAGGAGGAAAACATTTTGTGAAGACCAGTGTAATATAATTTTTCCCATCAGTAAGCAATATAGCACAACCATGAAGATTATTTACATACTGACAGCTGGTCTGATAATGCCCTTGCCTCCCTGCCTATCACCTAAGCTGTGCCAACACAGCAAAAGACTTAGTGCATAAATCTTAGCATTTAGTAATTTCAGCAGTTTTGTATGGTCAGAGGTGGCTTGTATAGTCTCCATAAAATTTGCACAGCCAAAATTTTATTTGTGTCATGATGCTGGCTTCTTGCAGCACAATGGTGTTGTAACTCCATCTCCCCTGTAGCCATACACGTATTTTCTTCTAGCATAATCTTCTACTTCAAATGGTTTTACACCCTCTGCCTTATGTAAGAATATATCTGGTATTAAAGCAGCTTTTGTAGCAGTGGCCTCTTTTCAAATTCTTAATCTACTCAATAAATTGTTGCTTCACTTTACAACTCAAGTAGTTATGGCAGCATAGTATTGCATTTCATTTTATTCAGTGGGCTGTGACAGCCCATAACTGTGACCTTTTTTTGTGGACATGCTTATGGTTGTCAGGAATTATGACTTGTAGTGATCCACAAAAATGCTATTGCATTATCTCCTGATAATGTAAAGTAGTGTATAATATATCATTGCTGTAATAACAGCCTTTCACTTGTTCTGTTCTCTTCCTCTGTTTCCAAATGGCGAAATAGCAAAACAGAATACAAATATATCAATTTTTACCATTTTTTTTCTCTGTTTTTGAATTGAACTGATGTCATTGATGCAAGGTGTTGGCTTCTCTAGATACCCTATTACTTGAATGTACGTTTAAATTACTATTTTTCTCTAGGTGTAAGAACACCCATAGAAACTCTTCCTTTCCAGGCTACTCTGCACTCTTTCCATCAAATCTGGCATAATAAATGTTTGAACATAAAAATCAATTGCATGATATGTCTAGTGCTTTTCTTAGCCCACAGAGCTACTATAATTCATAGCTATAAGTCAAGCCATGTAAAACTATTTAAAATGACTGAAGATATAGTCTCCTATAAAACTGCCATAATCCTTCCCTGCAGGTTATTTCAGTGTAAATTTTCTGTAACATATGGATGATCATCTGATGTTCATATTTCTGAATATTTTGGAAATGAGGATGACTGTATACATCGGAGCTGATCTTCAGATATTGTATTGACTTTTTATTTAAATACATTTTTAAAATAAGTCAGGCAATTTTATCTAACCCTCTATAAAATTCTTGTGCATTTTCCAAAACAATTAAATCACAGAGTGAATTATTTGTAAAACCATTCAGTAAATTACTTAATGCATTACTTAAGGTTACTCAGAAAACAAAATATGTGATAAACAAAATTTAAAGTGTCAGAACTGAAATTAAACACTTTTAATAAAAGGTTATAAATAAACCAAATTTTTTTATCTCACTCTTTTTTTTTGTCTCCATTGTCATATTTGCATGTAGAGTTCCAGAATTTTGCCTGTCTGCTCCCAACTTGTTTTTCTAGATCTGTGTGGGCATATTTTTCATTAACAGCTCTGCAGAACAGCAGCTTCAATTTTGACAAAAGCTTCAAACAAGGGCAGCCTTCCTGGATAAATTTATTCCTTCTACTGCTCAGACATCTGTAGTTATCAACCTTATAGTTGAATATATCAAATACCTATATTTTAGGATTGTCTTTGGGGGTGAGAGTGAAAGATCACAGCTCATTTGCCAGGTGCCATCACTTAGGAGTCTTTCTCTTTCTCCTTCAAAGCACATGTCACATGGGGCAAAAAAGATTAAAATCTCTAATGCTCTTCTTTACACATGTAAAATGATGCTGCCTATCTTCAGCTATTTTTTGTCTTTTGTTTCCTTAATTATCATCTTCCTGTGGGAAACCAAAGTAATTTTCTTTAAAATAAATAGAGTACAACATTAAACTTCATTTTTTCCCTTTCTTTTTTTTTTTCCTCTTTAAGAGACTGTTTAATGAGATCTGTGGAAGTGGTGGGGGAGTATGCTAGTCTCTAACCTTGCAATTATTTTAAGATTTTTGAGCCTATACACAGCTATTCTCTGTATTCCTCAGCGCCCTTTACAATAAGACTATTATGGCAAAGAACTTGACTGCATAGTAGCTACTCCTAATGTTTATTCATAAGGTTTTGCCTTTGAAATTAATTTGTAAGGTCAGTCTGGGAACACTTATATGTACAGTTATGTTTCCATTGGCTTCCTCACAATAACAATCTGCCACCATGCAACTCAGCACACCTTGGGGCAAGGCCAGTGGGACCTGCAGGAAAGGGCTGACAGGAACCCCATGAAAGTCAGCAAGTGCAAGTGCCAAGCAGTGCCCCAGGGAGGGCAGGGTCCCTGTGATGGGACAGGCTGAGGAAAGAGGGGCCTTGAGGTGGTAATGAGCAGTGAGCTGGACATGAGCCTGTGGCATGTCCTGGAGCAAAGGCAGCCAGCAGCATCCTGGCTTCATGAATGGGGACATGGGCCACAGACGGAGGGAAAGGATTGTCCCCCTGCACATCATGCTCCTCAGAGCACAACTAGAGATGGTGTCCAGTCTTGGCCCCAACACAGCAAAAGCCTGGAGGGACTGGGGGGAGCTTGAGGGGGCCCTCTCTGGTGGTTGGTCTGGAGCACTTGTGCCCTGAGGAGAGGCTGAGGGAGCAGGGCTGGTTCAGCCTAGAGACAGGACAGATTTGGGGGCATCTAACTCACCCACATAGCCTAGGAGGAGAGGTCATTGATGTTGCTCCAAGTTGTGACATTTCTGTGCTTGGAAGGATTTCAAGCCCTGGAACAAGCCTGGTATGACCCCAAAACTGGCCCTGCTTTGGGTAAGAGGCTAGTCTATAGATGTTCTGAGGTCCCTTCTTGCCTGAAATAAGCTGCTACTCTGTCCTTCCACTTCTGATATAAATAGTACATCAGAGATAACAGTGCAGAAAGTTCCATCTTTAAGGAGTAAAAATAACGTCAGAATGGCACAGCACTGGAAGGGTTATTAAAGGCATTCATTCCATTTGGAAGTGGTGGTATCAGGACCTACACATCTGAAGAAGCAGAAATGTTATATGGTAAATAGTGAATTTGTTGGAAACAGGGAAATCCAGTGAGTATTTTATTTCAACCAGTAAATGCTGGAGGTCAGGAGTGCACAAGGCCTCTTCCGTTTCATAAAAGTGCATGGCTAGAGCATATAATAAAATGTCTTTTCCATGAGAATTTTCAGACATACGTCATAGTGGCAAACACCAAAAGATGTTAAGGAATATCACTGCTTGCTGTAACTGCAGGCTGTACACACCTTCTGAACCAGACTGGTTGCTTGACTCTAGCTGGATGATGGTGACAACACCATCTCCAGTAAAAAATCCTTGTTCTGTTTTCTTTGGTTTGACATTTTTGAAAGTGTAGGGAAAGTGAAAAAATTGCTTAGCTGGAGAGTTTCCTTTTGTAGTGAATATGATGCAAAATCTTGATAAATGAGAGATTTTTGTCAAAGATGTGATCGTTCATATACATTTAATTTCTGCATAGTTTCATATTTTTCCCTTTTTTGTTTCATGCATGATATTTTTCTTCAGCATAAATATGACTTCTGTTTGGTTATACTGAGTGGTGTGTGTAGAGCTGAAAGCAAAGACTATTGCCTAAGGGTGAATTTGCTTGAAACCATGTTATATTGATGCAAACTCATGAGGAAAAAAATTATTTGTATATTATGTAGACCTTTTTCAGAGTTTTGCATTGATGCAAAACAAATAATTTTTTTACTTTTCCTTTTCTAATTCTATTGCCCTGCCCATCTTATCTTTGTCTTTTTATCATGTTTTTTTTTCCCACAAGATATTTCCTAAGCACTCCATTATGGTTCATTTCAGATGCTGTAAATCAATGCACAGTAGACAAGAAGCCAGTGCTTATACAATATATCTGGAGTGTACGAATCTTTATATTTAATCAGAAGAACTTTAGTGCAAAAGTGTTATCATGTATCATTACTATATGTATTTTTAATTGCACTTTTCTGTAGTGGATATCTGAAATACTTTAAAAAGGAGGTTTGTATCATTCTTTTATGTATGGGAAAATAAAAGGGGTGTCTACAAGGAAAAATATATGCCACAAACTTAGAATTAAACAATGAAAAAACCCTCAAGCCTAATACTGAAAATCAGTTGCCCACTTTTTAGCACTGTCTATTCTGTAGGTTCCTGAATTTGTTAAATATCTCCCTGATTGTTCTGCAAGGTGCCAAGACACCTGGTAATGTTTTGAAGTACCTGCTATTGCCATAAAATCCAAGGATAGATTTCCTACCCAACACTCCACCCAAGTGCCTGATATAAAGCTGTGGAAGAAAGCTGACTAGCTGGAGCCCCTAGCACCAGCACAGGTGGTCATCAATAGGGGTTGGAAAACAATTAAAAGGATTATTTCCTTTGATAGTACTCTGCTACTACTAAAAGTAATCATGAGAAAGTTGAAAGTTACTCTGAGAGATGCAGTTGAGTGAGCATCCCTCCACTCACTTTCAAATAAACGTCACCTTGTGCTCTGATGATGTGGAGTGCACTGCAGCAGACAAGAACTCCTGAGAAGTTGAGGCATTATTCATGTCACAGCAATATACTTTTTCTTCCTAAAAGACATTTTCAGATTCTGCCACTTCTGCACTAGCATTACTTCTTACCATTTTGCATTACCATGCTCTTCCCTGTTTTCATTTGCAAGTGGTTGTGAGCCCACCCTGAAAGCTTGAAAAATCATGACAGTTTTAGTAATCTGGTTTACAGGGCGTGCTAACAAGCTGCCTGATTTAGGCAGAGACTTGCAAGTGTTGAATGGATGCAAGAGGAGGCAGAAGGAAAGAGAAACTTAAGTAACTGGCTTTACCTCCTTCCAAAGAAAGCGTGGTGAAATGATGTCAGAAATTTACCCACGGCAGCACTGAACTCAGAGCACTGAATGATTAATCCTCTTCTCAGAATACTTAAGGTGTCATGTATGTCTTGTAAAACATTTCAAACATATTAGTATTTGCTAGAAGCAGCACTCCCTTGGGCAGATTTGTCAGTCTTGTTAGCAACATTTCACATTGGTTTTTCCTATCACCAAAAATAACCCCACAAAAATTAGTTAACAAAAGTTTAATCAATCATTTCACTATTGCTATTAAGGGATTAGTATATGTAGTCTACAAGGGATTAGAAGATGTAGCCTACAGCTCCTCTTCAGAAGTGCAGCAAGACATAGAAGCCCTGTTCTATCACAGCTGCCTTTTGTATCAACTTAATATGGGCTCATTATTTCAGTTCATTCTTTTTTCTCCATACCTGAGTGTTTCTCAAGCAGCTATCACTATTTTATTTCTTGATGTTCATCTAGTCAGTATAGTGCCTGACCCTTCACTGTCTACAGGCATAGCCTCTATCTCTCAGCCTTGCAGACTCCCTCAGTGCAGTCAGTTCTTATTATTGCACCTTCCTATTTGCTGGAAAGGAATGCATGTAAACAAATAAATGAATAACTGATTTTTAGCTGTGCTTTCATCTTCATCAAGAACAAGCTTACCTGGTTCATCATCAGTGGTAAGCAATCTATAATGGTTGTGTACTAAAACATTTTTATCCATTCAGGAAATCTTCCTGTAAGAAGCACAAACACAAGTATTGCTTAGAAGAAGGTATCATTATTTAACAGATAAGGTTGTCTCATTATTCACAATGAGGTTGTCTTTCCTCTTACTGAGTGCCACCAAAAATGTATGGTTCTGATTGCATTTTACTGTTGATAGTGTAGCAGAAATTATCACTGGTGAATATGCAGGATAGTGTCAGAAAGCTATCCCTGCAGTTATTTATCAAAAAAAATTTATAAATAAGGTGAAAAACAAGGGTAAAAACAATGACAAAAATTAGCTATTAATATCAGCAAAGTTTTTCATTATTACAGATGCAAAGTAGTTCTCAGTATCTACTTTAGTTCAGCATTCTAATAGATCTTTTTATATGATATATGAAACTATATAAAAATTTGTGATATATCCAAATACCACGGTGCATTACCACCCTGCACAGTAATGCAGAGTGATAAAAGAGGCAGAAACTGAGAAGGTCTTTAGGAAGGAAAGGTATATAGCCGTGTCTGTGCCCTTAGCACACTATTTGTACATGGTATAATTGACTTTGAAACTTTCACATTTGCAAAACCCCATTACCTTAATCAAAATAAAATCCATAGCAGAAGGCACAGAAGTGCTTTCTGTAACATTATTCACAGATACTAATTTCTCATAGCAAGGCATTTCACATTTCTTGCTTAAGATGTCTGGGTCATCTGTGTTGAGTGACTGGTTTGATGGCAAGTGATTATGATGTTTTTTAGTGTTACTTCTTCCAGGGAGTGTTGGTCTAAGATGTCAAAAATGAATGAAGGTAAGGTGGAAATACACCTGAAAAACAAACTGTGACAAACTCACATTTTAGTGTTTTATTTTACTCTAGGAAATATACTCTTTGAATAAAATGTGACTTGACCTTCTTTTAAAGCTATAACTTCAGACATACTCTGATTTTACAACAAAGAGAAGTGATGTAATCTGGATTAGTGGTAAATCTAATAGTCCAGCCTGAACATAGGTCTTAATTCATCAGATGAATGGAGTCATATTAACAATTAGTAAAAAAATAGATGCATGCCTCTGATTTTTCTTGTTGTTACAAGTATTTCTGTACAATCAGAAGTAATTTGGATATTACTCTTCTTCCCTCGAGACAAAACTGTTAGTAATAAATTTAAATCCCTTCAAGCATTCACAACCCACAGCATATGCAGTCTCATAGAGTTTTTCAAATGTATTTTGAGAAAAAAAGTTATTTTTTAAAAATTAACAGACTGGTTGGTTGTTATCAGGAGCCAAAAACTGGCCAATACCTAAATATAAATTTCAGAGGCTGATTGCAGGCTGCTCTTTGACATTTAGCCTAAGAAAATTAATCATCAGATTATTTCTATGAGGTAGATGACAGATATCTTACTATAACTGTAGCCTGAAGAAACTGAAAACAAATGTGGACAGTAAACACAGTTTTTTGAGTACGGGGTTTCTAGCAACACTGTTAAATTACAAGTGACATTAGACATGATATTTGTTCTCAGAATGTAAATAGAATAATATAAATATTAAATATGTCATAGCTATGTCTATTGATCTATCTTCCTATATACATATGTTCCAAAAACAAGTGTGTAAAGCAAAATATTATTTAAATATTGTTATATAGCATTATGAGCCTGGATTCATTTGACAGATTTCTGTTGAATGACCTATTATACACAACATTCAACACACAGCAGAGTATCTATGGCTAAGGAAACTGAAGGAATCTGTAACTAGAAAATGCGGCAATGTAATTTTTACAATGTTTAATTCGAATTGCTGCTTTTGTTGCTGTTGTTGTTAGTGCCTCCTGCTAGCATAAATGAGAGACCTCACTGCCAAGAAAAGGAAGCACCCCTTCCTCTTCTGCTTTCCTGCTCTTCCCTCTGTCAACCGACATGTCCTGATTTTGCCTAATGCTAGGTAATAATGATTTATCTAGTTAACAGATCCCTGAGTTTCAGTGGATGTGCCTGCTACTATTTATAATGAGTCCTCTTCCCAGACTGGAGATGCTCCAGGAACTACCAAAATTTTCAGTGTCATCTTCTCGTTTTCATTCCATCTGACATCCCAGAAATCTGATCATATTGAGAAACTGCAGTACTTGACATACCTAACTTTTCTCTCTGTTTTTTTTTAATTACAGGTGTGAATATATCACATTACTGCCAGATAAAAAAGTGAAGTTCCCTCACTGAAGTCATGGTAGAGTTTGTGCATCTTCATGGCTCCATCCACAGGATGTCACCTTTTTCACTCAGGGCACTCTTGAGGGTCTCAGGGTGCTCTGCAGAAGTGTTAGATGTGAAGTGACTTGTGTTCTGGGAGTTTTAAATATAATTGTTCTCTCCTGGCACTCTATCACACCTAAACACACAAGTTCCTTTAAAAAAACTGCTGGGAGGTGCTCGCCTCATAGACTTGTGGCATCTGTCAGGCACTGCTGGCTTATCTTCTGCCTGTTGAAAATCCTAGAGTCCTGCAAGTAGTGAAACACATCCAATGAACAAGGAAAACTGCTAGGCACTGACTGTTTTTCCCAAATTTTACCCTTAGGAAGTCTTTTCAAGACAGAGAGGACAACAAATTTAGACATTCTTTGTGCATTTTGGTATCACAGCAGAGATCTGAGCTGCTGCTGACTAAACCTGGCAGAGAGTCAGAAACAGCACAGGCCCCTGGTGCAGTGCTGAGCCCAGTATGACAAGCCCAGCTGACAGGCTCATGCAGCTGAGCTGCTGCCAGCATCTTTGCATGGTTCCATCCTGGCCTACACAGACCTATCTGTTGGAGCTGGCACTTTCCTGAACAGTTCTTCCTCCCACCCTTGTCCATTTTTCTGTGACTTGATCGCTATAATGCTGTGGTAAAAATGTTCTACAGCTACAGCGAATTACAGAATTTAGGCAAGTAGGTAGACAAGGGGATCAGGCCCTTAGCTGTCTGCTGGCATTGCTATGGACTGTTGACCTCATGGCCCCATAAAGGGATTACACCATATGAACCAGTTGTCTAAACAAATCTGATCATTGTTTGCGCTGCTTCAGCTACATCAAGTAGGAATATCAATCTCAATCGTGCATCTAGAAGTGAAAAGGAGTAAAATGCGCTAGTTTCTCAAGTATCTGTCTTCTTGCGGTTTAGCAGGTCCTGATTTTAGTGCTGAGATTACACTATTAGGCATTCAGGGTATAAAGCTTTTCAGAAATGTCTAGCAACACTGGCATTGTCCATACAGATATAGCAATGGCAGCAGTTAACTTCTATAAAGTTTCTCAGCTAATTTGATTTTCAGCATATACTTTTAGGAAAGCTGAAGGCCAGGCAAAGATCCAAAGACAGGTTTATTGCTTTTTGCCTGAGCCATTACACAGACAGTAATTTTCACCCAATAAAATAAAGCAGTCCTTGAAACTGCTCTCTGCAATCTCTCAGGTAAGATCTTCAGGTGATATTTACACCATGATAAGATGGAAGGATTGGTAAAACATTTTTTTTTTCTTAACTTACAGAATGTGCAATTTAAAATTTTCCTGATTATTTACAGGATGGTGGTACTAAGCCCAAGATTTCTACTCCAGATAGCAAGACTTCTGCAGCTCTAAGGAACTGGAGTCAGGTTTACAACATCAGCACAGTGGGCTTATTATTGGATGGCACAGTGCCAGCTCTGTACTGTAATGGTCTGTGAGACACCTGCAGAAGACAACAGATTACTGCACGTACCTGGAGGGACAGAGGTCAGTGCACTAACATATGCCCAAGCAATTTCTAATATTTGCACCTGATGTACAATTTGTAGGAATACTATACCTCCCCTACAGTCACTGACATAGCATTTTCCTAGACACCACAAAATGTCTTCTGCATCTGGACACATCAGGTGTGCTGTAGAAAGAACTAAATCTTGTGATTTCAGATCCTTCAGTGTTTCCATAACTGCAAGGACTGATCATAAGTTCCACCTCCGATTCATTTGCCCTATCCTTTTAAAATTTCTATAATTTAATTATGAATATCTTAGAAAATAAGGCTTTTCCTTCATTTCATTCCTTTTGCAGACTCTTTATTCCTACTTTTGCTAACGCCAGTATGATCAGACTTTTTATTAGTAATAAAACAGTATTTATGTAGTGTCTACTGGATCTGTTCATATTAGGCACCTGCTTTCTTCTTCTTTTCAGCCAGGAAGTGATTGCTTTTCCTTCTTCCAGTTCATAAAGCAAAGTGAGATTTTAAAAGACAAACACACACACACACACACAAAAGCTCTTTTGGCAGCATATTTCATTGCCCAGTCACAAAATAAATAAAAAGTCGATGCCTAAATACGAGCTTGTGGTTATCTTATTCAGTGATAAAATATGGACTTCAGTGATCCTCTGTGGATGTTCCCTGATTAGATCTCAGGGCTGCTCTATAAAAATTTAAATTTGAGATTCTTAGATCGCAATGACATTCCAAGGTGTGATCTCAAAATACATCAGGGCATGTTATCCCTCTAAAATGCTCTGGTGAGATCCCACCTGGAGTACTGCATTCAGCACTGGGGTCCTCAGCACAGGAAAAGCATGGACCTGTTTGAGTGGGTCCACAGAAATGATCAAAGGGATGGAACACCTCGCCTGTGAAGAAAGGCTGAGAGCTGGGGTTGTTCAGCCTGGGGAAGAAAAGGTTCTGGGAGATCAAATTGCAGCATTTCAGTACTTACAGGGAGCTTATAAAAAAGAGAGAAACAAACCTCTTATTAGGGTCTATTGTGATAAGACAAAGGGGTAAAGGTTTTAAACTAAAAGAGGTTAGATTTAGACTAGATATAAGGAAGAAATATTTTACTATGAGGGTGATGAAACACTGGCTCAGGTTGCCCATAGAGGTGGTGGGTGCCCAATCCCTGGAATCATTCAAGGTCAGGTTGGACAGGGCTCTGGGTAACCTGATCGAGTTGAAAATGACCCTGCTCATTGTGCAGTTGGGGTTGAGCTGGACAACATTTAAACTTTCCTCCCAGCCCAAACTGTTCCATGGCTCTGTGATTCTATGTTGCAATGAAAAGGATCTGGTCATCTCTTTTTACTGAATAAGCTGAGGATGACCAGTGTACGTTTAGATTTGGTAAAGATGAAACTAAATATATGCTTGAAAAAGTACACATCAAAATCAGTGTATTCGTTTTCACATGTTCAGGATATCTATATCAGAATAACAATATCATTGCTTCTCAAGCAATTCTGTGTCAAAAAACATTGAAAATCATTAAGACTTATTTGTTTTTATCATTATTTACTAAGGATGAAAACAAAAATATCAAATTTTAAAGGTTTGTAACAATTGTCCCTTAACTGATACTTTAATTTTTTGTTCTTCAGATACTTACTCCAGATATTTTTTTCTGTGTCTCTCCCCTTATCACATACTAAATATTTATCAAAGGAATAAGAAAAGGATAGAGCAAGATCATGGGTTTGTCTTCTAAGCCACAGAGGGATCTCAGGGGCATCTGAGAAGAAAAGAAAACTACAGGAAACTGAAATCTTTCCAGTAGATCAATACACAATTGATGCCAGCACGGCAACTTGGAATTAATGGGCAGAAGAATTTTATAACTATTCCTCCCATTTAAAACAAAGTAGATCCATTTTTAAACAATAATCAAACCCAGGAATTTCAGCCTTGAAACCAAAAAATCTTCAGCTGAACATTTTTCTAAAAAAAAGCCACTCAAGTGAAATTAATTATTTCCACACAGCCAAGGGGAACTGGATAATGGAGCACTTGGGATAGGTTCCACTCCTGGAGGAAAAAAAGCCCTACAGATTTGTTCAGGTAGCCTGAGCAGCATTTTTCACATGGACTACTCTAGCAGCTCTGCAACCTAATGAGGCACTGTGTGAAATGCACTGTGATGGGGAGTTCAGAAGGTAAAAAGGAGACTTTGTACACCTGGAATTTAATCTTGAAGCAGTCTTTTACGTCAGCAGATGCAAGTGGCCAGCTGTTGGCAGATTCATTTATTCCTCTCAATTCTTTGTTATAGTCTCTGGAAAGTGCTACAAATGGTACATGCTTTAGTTTATTTGGGAGCCCGCTTTAAAATCCCAGACAAGAGAAACAGCTAGAGGGACAGTATTGTGAGGTACTGAGACAGGAAATGCCTCAGACTGGTTTTCATTCAGGATCAGGGCTGACATTCTCATAGTGGTTACCTCAATTCATAACCAATGCGGTTTTATAAAACCCATCATTTTTTTTACATCTTCTTTGCATCCCTCCTCCCTGCGGCTCTGAAATGGCCAAGTTTCACATGTACCTTTTGGTCAGATGCAACATGGTCTGTGTAGGCAAGACTGAGCCTGGTTTCCAGGTCAAAGCTGTCCAGAGAAGGCAGCATTGCCAAGCAGTCTCCTGTATCTGAGGGAGGAGATGCACCCACAGCTCTGCTGCTCTTGCAAGGCTCCCTGTGCATGCAAGCACTGTCCTTCCAGCTGTCACTGAGCTCCATCTGTGGTTCCAGGCACATAACCTGCTGCTGCCTCCTCAGCACACTGCCACAGAGCTGCCCTAACTGCAGGATCAGGGAATCACTCCCTGACTTCAGCAGGGACTTTCATCCCCTCTAACACACTGAGAAAAGGTCAATGAGCATCCGGTTCATAATCTGTAACCACTAGAACTCTGTCAATTCTCTTTTTATACGTCCTCAAGATTCCTTTCTTCAGGTAAAATAGGACAAACCTTACTTCTTCATAATAGTGCCAGGAAGTTTACTCAAATATTACACATGCCTTGTGGACTGTGGTATATAGGAAAGAATTTCAGTCCTTTCAATCTGTGATCTTGCACACCTCTACCTTACTGAGTATTACTTTAAAGAGTATCATAAAATTGCAGAAACACCTGGAACTGCGTTATGATGATAGAAACACCAGTAATGCAATAAAGAGTAGTTTGAAGAGCAATGATCTATATTTTGGAAGAAATAAAAATACAGATTTTGATGCTTGTTATAAGTGAGAAACTGCTGGAGTTCAAATCAGAGTTGAGGAGAAAAAGGATAAAAAAATAATTTTCAAGGTTAATCTTTGAGGATGTTTGTTCTAAAACAACTTAGATAATGCCTAATACTGTTATAATACTTAAAAGTTTAGCTAATATTATTTGTAAAGTGTGTAATTTCCTGATTATAAATCTCTATTAAAATAATATCAGTTACTATTTCTTTGGTTTTCTGTGTCATTAAGATTGAGTGATGAGGCATTAATGGATTTGGGTGGGTTCGAAAAAGCTGTAGGCCCATATTGTCACCCTTTTCTCATGAGCTCTAAAATAAGTATACAGTATATTTTATAAGAAAGAGTCTGAAATTTCTTCCTCTAATTGCACAATATTGAGAAGATAGTGAGCCAAATCTGCGCCCGTCATAATACAGATCTGAGAACTATGAGAACAGAAAGACCTACAATGAAAACTTAAACCCAGGAATAATTTCCCTGTTAACAGGACTTCAAGGAAAGAAATTCTTTTACAGAAAAATACCAGGAAATAACCAGAAAGGAAAAAAGTCTTCCAAATATTATTTTTTTATTTGAAAAAACATTTCTGACTTGATCACTGTTCAGTTGGAAGTTTTGTTCCATGATCTCAAAATATTGATGTGAGTAGAATGTATTGAAAACTTTCAAGGAAGAAAAAAAAAACCAAAGCCCAAAATAAAAACAAAACAAAAAAAACCCCAAAACAGCAACAATAACCATAACAAAAACCACAAACAAACAAACGAGATAAAACAAAACAAAACAAAACAGAAGTTATCTTCTTTTGTCAATTATCTTTCAATGTCTTTTGATACTCTCTCGAAGAATTTATGTTTCATACCTAGTTTTGTTAATTTTATTTTTTAATGAATAAAATGTCTGACTGTATTCCATTGGAAATATTGCAGTCATAATGAAACACAGTGAAAATCACATCTTTGTAGTTGTCTTTATTCTTCTCTACTATGGTGACATACTGTCTTTCAGCGTGTTCAACCAGAGCCAGACCTCTAATTTACTAGTAAGGTCTCTTTGAACATAATTCAGAAATATGATCTTTAATGTAGAGATATATTTAGTCACACAGTGAAGATGTAATAGTTATCTTTTTACATTAAAAATCTGAATATATAAAAAATTATCTAGACTTTCTTATTGTCATTAAAACAGTGGTGATTATTGGCATGCATTTGTAGCTTTCAAGTTAGAGTTGAACAAAATAAGGTTTTCCCTGCTGAAAAACTGTGAGAGTATTAAACTTTTCTTAGTCTAAGACTGCACAAAAAAGACAAGTTTCAGTGTTTGAAATAGGTTTTTTCTTCATATCCATTTCTTTCCAATTTTTTAGTGAAACAACAAATCCTACTTTCAGACTCTTTTTTTTATTTTTATTTTCTTATATATCAGCCAATGAGACAAGTTAATAGTTATCAATTCATCTAAAATCTATTCTTAAGAGCCCAAATAAATCAAGAAACAAACTGAACATATTATTGGAATGAAATAAAAGGTCTTACAGAGCCAAATTTTCATAGAAGTTTAGTAATTCTTTTCCTTTTGTATTTAAAATTACTATCATTTTGCAGAAAGATACCCCAATAGTCATCAAAGACAAGAACTTGGTAAAAATTAGGAAGAAGCCTTCCTCATATTGTACTAGGGGTTAAATCAATTGTAAAATAAATTGTTTTATGTGTTCCAAAAAGGATTTGTTTCACCATGTGGTGGACATTATTTCTTTATACAAAATTTCTGTGTTTACACCATCTTTCACGTTCCATTGTCATTGAAAATATCAAATTACTTATTCATGTGTCCTTGACAAAGTCTTTTGTATGAAAAAAGACAGAACAATATTTTTTTTTACTGTTTTGAGAAAAGAACGGTAAACTCTTACAAAAGAAAAAGATGAAAAAAATAGAGAAGGAAAAATTAATCTTGATCTTTTTTACCTGATATTTTAAGTGAGAAAGCTGTCTCTTCCTGAAATGAGCTAGTTTCTCTGACAGTCTTCTGACTGAGAATTCCTCCCCCAGGTTACATTATGTCTCAAGCTGCACTTATTGGAAAATGCCCTTTCTTGGTGGAGTATGTTAATTTTATAGCTGTTTTCCATAGCTGAACTTTCCAGGAAGCCTAAGTATATTTAAACTTTCTTATACTTCCTTTCATAATTATTTCTTCCTTATTCAAAAGCATGCTTGGAATATTTCTCACTAGTTGAAGGACTGTTTCACCTCTCCACAGATATATAAATACCACTTATTTAGTCCAGGTCCTTCTCATGTACCAGACTCATTAATTAACAATTCCTTTACACAACAATAGTAAAATCCTTCTTTTCCCTTTCTCTTAGCGATTCAAGTACACATTTATTTGTGAAGTGTGTCCATGTCCTGAACCTTTGCATCACTATGAAATTTCACAGCATCTTTGCGTGCTGGTTTTGTGCTGGGATAGAGTTACTTTTCTTCACAGTACCTATGGAAGGTTATGTTTTGGATTTGTGCTGGAAAGAGTGCTGGTAACACAGCGATGTTTGAGCTATTGTTGAGGAGCACATGAACAGAGTCACGTGCCCCTCAACACTTTTCTGTCTCTCATCACATCCCATCAGGAGGGGGTTGGGGGTGCACAAGGAGGTGGGAGGGGCACAGCTGACCCCAAATGAGCCAAGGGTTAACCCATATCATATGGCATCACACTCAGCATATAAAGCTGGGGGAAGAAGAAAGAAGGGGGACATTCAGAGTGACAGAGTCCTGGCTGAAGACCTGCCTGCCCAAGGGAAGTGATGAGTGAATTCCTTGTTTTATTTTGCTGGCATGTGTGGCCTCTGCTTTACCTATTACATTGACTTTATCTCAACCCATGCGTTTTCCCATTTTTGCTCTTCTGATTCTCTCCCCCATCCTGACTGAGGGGAATGAGCGAGTTGCTGTGTGGGGCTTAAGTTAATGGCTGGGGTTAAACCATGGTTCTTTGTATTAACAGCCAAATGGGATATAATCAAATAGTTCATTACTGTTTGGTTTTCTGGTTTTTTTCCAGATCGAATATGATTGTAACTAGCTTACAAATATAATTGTGAAAAGGCTGACCTTTCCTCCGGCAAAACGATTGTAATATTTTCATAGAGTCTGCAGTTATACTAATTAAATTGTTTCTCTTGCACTCAAGATGCTATTGTAGCTATTTCTTAAATGTTTTCATAATCTGTACAAGCTATTCATAAAAGTTTCATGCCATATGTGTACTTTTGTTCTTTTTGGATAGTTGTAATATTGGTCTACATTTTTTGCATGATTTTCTGTTCCAATACAGCAGTTTTGCTGAGCAGCTGACCAATATTTATTTAAGTGATTTTTTCCCCAGCCCAATCAGTCACTCATATTGTTTCTCTTGAACACAGATATCTCCTTCTAAACGGTTTTATTCTTTCATGTGCTTCTGTTGCTGCAATCCATATTTCTCATTTAATCCCCTCCATTACAACACTGTCTTGTTTTTCTTCCAGCATCTTGCTTCATTCTTTTCTGCATTCTGGGAAAGTCTTAAATTTCTATCAAGTCCAAACAGGAGCTGATCTGAATCAGAATCATCTTTTTCCAGCTTGTAGCTAGGATTACCACAGTACTTTTTTACTGGTTTAGGGATTTCAAAAACCATCCAACATTACAAGGGTGAATTTAAACTTGTTCCAGTCATGTATCACATTCCTCAGGGTACCACCTTCAAGGCAGCCACTGTTAACATTGACCTACAATGCTCATATTCTTCCTGTCCCTCTGTTTTTACTTAGACACTTTTGTTTGTCACTCATCTGCTCTACTGCCAGCATAATGTGCTGTTCCAAATGGATGGTTATGGAAAACTGCAAGCTTACAGTAAACAGTAGCACTGCAGCATTTATTAGAGCAAACAAGAAGCAAATGAACAATGAAAAAACTTGCCAAAGAAGAAGCAAAGGGATCTTTTCTTACATCTGTACACCTAAATGAAACAGAAAAGGGACATGAATCATGTTTAAACTCATGTCCACACTACTTATAGCTAGCAGCATTTGAGGCAGACTGGCCACATCCACATCACCTTCCACCCCTTTCACAACTCTCTATGATGCACGTGTGATGTGGAGACAGAATAATTGTTTCCTGCTTTCCAGCTTGAAATATACTATCAGATTTAAGGTGCAGCACACAAGAGAAATTACTTTAAGACATGAACCAGTGTATTTGGGGTTATGGATGGAAATGGGATGGCAACAAATGCAAGGATTTCTGGGATAGAACTGGATGACTACAGAGGGAACCAAATCTAGCACAGGAGTTGAATCTGGCATGTTTTCATCCCTCATCAGGAGTCTGAACTGGAAATGTGCTGGCACAGCCAAATGGAAAGCACCCAAGTGGGGAGAGAGATGTTCAGGACTTAGCCTAGGCAGTGAGAGATTGAGCCCCTGAGCTCCCTTCTTGGACTGCTTTTGTTTTGCTCTGTAATCAGGACTCTTGGCAGGCTGCTCATTCTGCCTCTTGGTTCAAAGCAGAAAATTACTGTCTCTTAAAGGCATCACTCATTAGTAGATGAGCTACAAGTACATCCTCCCTCTCTGTGCTTTCTTTCTCCCTGGACCCATTCATCTTCCACTCTGCTCTATGAAGTGACCCAGCATCTTCCCAGCTCAATGATTATCCAGATTATTTCTTAGCCTGATGTTTTTTGGTAGCATTAAAAATGTAAACTATGGTTTATGAACATCTCTGGCCATCTCCAAAATGAACCCTACAACTGCTATGAATATGTTAGAAACAATAAAATCCACCCTTTTTTTCCCAAATGCTTACCTTTAGAGTTCAGAATAATAACATGTTCTGGAAGAGACACAAGTAGTTTTTTTATATTTCATACTGTTTTGGCTTCTTTATTTAGTATACAGAATAATTCTGGGGCATTCTGCAGCACAAAATTCTCACTATTTGAGATCGACACTTTCAGAACCATTTACATTCAGCTTTCAGCATCTTTTTACATCAGCATGAAAAGTGTTGGATCTTCTTGTGAGTTTAGGCCTCCTGGTTTTACTAGAGTTACTGGATAGGGTATTAGCTATAAGGTATTTTTGCAGGGTCATCACGTGAAAATGACTGTGTTGAATATTTTTATTCTTGAAATTTAGAAAATTGAAACAATTTTATAGATTCTTGTTAGTTTCCAGTTTTCCCTTTCTTGACCTTAAGTAAGGTCGAGAAATTGGTTTATTGCAGCCACAGCAATGCAGTTGTCTTTGTTGTGTTTTTCATAATCAGGCCTTTAACTTGGGAAATGTATGATCAAAACAGAATGTAGGAAATTAATTATTGCTGATAACCCCAAATGTTCAATATGCCCACTGATGAAGAGCTTCAATGTTTATTTACATGCCCATTTTTTCTTCATGTTTCTATTTAGTCCAGGGTCATGTTTCAATCCCCAATGTTAGCTTAAACAAAATCAACTCCATTGCTCAGAAGCTTAATTACCCATAAATTGTTTCCTGTGTATTTTTTATTATGATATTAAAAAATAAATCTTTTTATCCCAAGCATAAACACCTCTTGTATGTGCTTCTCTAAGAAAAAGCAAGGACAGATGATGGAAGCTATCTGTTCTTTAAGTGTGAAAACTTTTTTTTTAATCTGAGAAACATCAACAAGATAAAGAAAATATTTTCAAAGCATATTTAACTTTATTTTCAACATGGTTTGAAAGTCATTTCTCAAAGACTCACCAATGTCCTCCATTCACTCCTGCTACCATGTTGAAGCCTGAGTTCCTGCAGTGAAACACAAAGCATCACCTGAACTGCTCTTCAAAATGTCTCTCAGTGTTTTTCAGGGTTTACCTGAAACCCTGCTCCTTGTGTTGTAGGTGTCCTCCTTGAAATTCAGGTATATGTCGCTAGTATGAATTAGTGCGTGGAAGTGGTTCAGGATCAGAAATAAAATGCTGTTAAATTAAATGATGCCTGCATATTAGCCTGTGAGTAATTTATTTTATTGAAGCTGATTTTTTTTCAATAGTAAATTTTTTGAGCCAGGCTCTGTTACAGATGTCCCCAATTGCAAATTGTCTCTTGGCTAAAAGACAGCAGTATCCATGAAGCTTGACCACATTCTGACAGCCATATCACAAAAATCACCATGAATAAATAAAGAAGCTGTAGTTGTCCCTTCAAGAAAATCTCCTTTTCCTTTCATGAGGTGAGTGAGGTCTAATGCACTCAATTAATACTGGCCAACTTTTTCTCTTGATTGCTGCTTAAGTCCTTTCTTTGTTACTAGATCTAATCAGTCAAGATAGAAAATGTGCAGAAGATAATACTTGGCAAAGTGAATGTTTAGAGACTTGGAGTGTGAATTCTCTCGATAGAGTACTTCAGTGTCTGGAAAAAGAACTTTCTGATTTTAAGAATGAAAATAAAGCCCAGCAACTATAAACAGTGCCAGCATTGTCTTTATGGCAGTAATTTTATATATCTTGCATAGTTTACAGCCACAGAATTTCACAGATTTCATAGAGTTTGTGGTCTTATAGTGTGGAATCATCAGTTTGCACTGCTTTTGTCAAATTCTTCTGAAGAACAAAGGTCTAACTGCATAGAGCTGATAGGGGGTTACAACTATTATGGATATAATTTATCTATTTTATATTTAATACACTTTTCTTTTTCAGCAAGATTTTTATTTAATGTTCTGATCACAGTGATCTCTGTCTCCAAGGACATGTTGGTGGAGGGTTCATTGCTTACAGAGAGCTGTGCTTGTGGGAGGTTCCTCCAGTAAGTCGTCTATGTACTACTGTTTTTCTTCTGTTTTTTTGTTTTTGTTTTCCTTCTATTCCCCAGATTATTTCTATATCAAAGTGTCATGATAGCTAGGTCTGTCTAGACTCCCTTAGCAACCTTCTTCCCACCATCAATCTTCATCTCTCTACTGGGATAAGGTAAATGCCATTTCAGAAAGACAAAGTCAAGGACACAGAGCATAGTTTTTCTCCACATAAAAATGCCATTTTAATGAGACCTAAATTTGAAATCCAGACAGTAATTAAAAAACAATGATAACATGCTAAGCAAATTTGTGCATACACAAAACTAGTCAGAGGTATGAACACTTGACATTTAAGGCTGATTTTACTCCATACATCATTTATCATGTTCTCATATTTAATTGTTACACATTTTACTTAAGAATGGAGCATTTCAGTAGACAGCCAGCCCAGGAATTATCACATATTATGCAGCTTCCATTGAAAGGAAGATCAGTGAAGGCCCCAAGATATGGAGCCTTCTGCATAACAGGACCAGCCAGTGAGAAAATCATTGTTAATTGGTCATTACGGATCATGGGAATAGTCCTACAAGAATTTGGGAATAATTAGTGCCATCTACAGTACAGTGTAAGAACATTGTCATTTCCTGGACAATGGATTTTGTGTCACGCCAGTCACATTTTTTTTACAAACCACTAAGTCTGTAGATTGATGAGACAATTTTCATTGGTGTTGAAAACTGATCAGCACTAAATGGAAGTAATTGATTGGAAAGATTTTAGGGGAAAGTCTATAAGCTTTGAAACACTTTTTTTTTGTTTAATTGTCTCTGTTGTCAGTATGGCTTAAGATTACTAATCTTTAAAGCAAGCTACAGTGCTACTGTCATATGTTATTGAAAATGGTTTTTCTTTAGACCAAACCTTGTAACACCAGAGTTCACAATCATTGTTTTTTGTAACAATGGGGGAAAAGAGAATTCGGGAAATATTTCTGGTTTACTGACAAGGTTTCTTATTTGCAATAAGTTGATATTTAAGGAAGCAGATACAGAAATAGTGCTAACATTTTCTGATTTCCAGTGAGATTTCCAATTTCAATCAAAATTACATTGATAACTTCTTTGCTTTACGCTTATTAAATTCTATGATACTCATTCAGATTTTTGTTCCTATGGGCTCAAGAGAACCAGCATCTTATCTCATTCATTCAAGGATTATAAGATTCAAATTTAGAAGGCTGAATGCATTTTAATAATAATGGAATGTCACAAAAGAATTTATTTTGATGGGTTTTCACAGCTTTTTCTTTAATTAAAAAAAATCCTCTTAATGCTTTTCACTTTGAGTTTAGCTGCAATAAAAAATCCTTTTATTACTTTTTTATATTCAGAAAAATTATTTATGAAGTATTTCTTAAGTTTTCCTTAGCAAAACATTTTTTTTTGTTTTAGGAAATGGACTTAGACTTGTATCTGTGTAACAAAATGTGGGGATTTGGAGTTGCCTTTTAATTTTCTTCAGAAATATTTTCATTATTACTGTAACTTATTTTTATACATTAAAAAAAAAAAAAAAACCAAAAAAAAAAACCAAACAAATAAACAGCCCAGGCATCAAACAGGACAGGACACACTATTTTTTTGGTTTTTTGGTACAAGGAAAGAACAAACACACTGTTCCTTGCCTGAAAATTGCTTACAAACCTTCCAAAGAAGAACCTCATTGGATTCTGAACTATACAGAAGCCAGGGCTGATAGAGGAAACAGTGTCATGCCAGCACACATGTTCTGGGCAGCTGTCTGAAGTCAGGCAAAATCTCTGGAGATCTTTGAATGTTTAGGAGTTAATGTTCTACAAATCGAAGAATTTTTAAGAATTTCTGATTTTAAAATCGCATGGTCTGTCATTACTTCTGGAAAAGGGAAAAAGGCTGTTTGGATGAGTCATGCACTTTTAGCAACAATCCTGGGAAAATGCCAGGAAAGGCTAAAGGCTGGAATGGATAAGAAGTGTTAATGGAATTTTAATGATTATGCAGCTATATATAGATGAATATGTATGTGTACAGTATAAAATATCTGATTTAAAATAAATCTGGAGAAGTTCATTTTTTTTTATTTTTTTCCTCACAGAAAGAGGATTTGTTAAAAGAAAATATTTTTGATAACTTGGAATAGCAGAGGGACCATACTGGAAATCAAATCTCTTGAACAAGATTGTCTCTTGATGGTCTGTTCCTGCCTGGGTGGTGTCCTAGCTTTGGCCGGGACCTGGAGGTTATTCTACACCACCTCACATCATTGCTGGGAGCAGGGGGAAGGGGCTCTGGCTTCTGAGAAGGGCGTGGCTTCCAGTCAAAAAATGTGGCAGCTTTGTCTCGGGGTTCATATGAGTATTGTTGCATGTGCATCACACTCTCTTTTGTACACTTTTGTTATTAATGTTCTAGCTGTTACTTTTCATTTTCTTGTTCCATGATTTCACACTTTATGCCTCCAATTCTTATCTCCAGCCTAATGGAGAGCGAAATGGGAGAGGAAGAGGGGAGCAAGCTAGCAGCAGTGTGGTTTGGAGTCTCTGGGAGAACTAAATGGGAGAGCTCCATTTCTAAACCATGACAATGGTGACAAGAGTTCCTCTGAGGATCCTTACAACAGTACCTTCAAGTGGAATAGGTGAGATTAACCCGGACTTCTGCTCACTCTTTAAAATCTAGCTCGACTGTAGTTCTACTACTCAAGAATAAGCATGGATCATCACTGCTGAATATCTTAATCTATGTTCAAAAAGTCTCTTAATTATCTTAGCAAAGCACAAGAGGTTATCCTTGTGACAATTTCTACATCTTCAGGAATAGTTTCTACAGACCATTTACAAATGTTTTTTCTCTGCACAATCTGATATTTTTGCAGCAGAAAGCACTTGAGAGAATAATGGTCAGATTCCCCACCAGGATATTAATCAATGCTTTTAAGGATATCAGTTGGTTTAAGCACAGCAGGGGCTGCCTGAGAAGAATTTACAGGACACTCTGAAAGTTCCAGAAGGAGTGCTCCTGCACTGATAACTCAAATACTTTGTTGTGAAGGTGGCTGGGGTTTCAGTTACTGCAATCACCTGGTTTCAAGTCAATGCATTGTCTCATCTATGATAATGACTATCAGAGGATTCCCTGACAACCCAGGGAATTCACATCTTAAAGGCAGACACACACAGACACAGCCCTCATACTGAGCTGCATCACAGCTGTGCATAAAGAACAAACTTGAATTTTGTATTTATAAGTGAAGTTCCAGAGTCCTTGCCACAGCACAGTCAGCGGTATTGCTGCAATACCTTAAATTTCATTTTCAAAACTCATATTACTGAGTCCTGAAAATTCTGATAACAAGAACACTACTACAAAAAAATCAATGAGCCTAGAATAAATTTAAAACAAACAAACTGTTCTAATGATAGATCAAAATCTTTCATTTAGAAATTATTGTGTTTTGAGAAATCTATTATGATTATGCTCTGATTCCTTTTTATATTGCAAACTAACTGGGTCAATATTTTTATCAATAATTTTGAATTGAATAATAAAATATTTGCTGGCAAATTTTATATAAATTTTTGAGGATAAGAATATAAAGAAGAGAATAGATTAGTTATACAAGCATTTTTAATCATGTAGTGACAAGCTCAACTGAACAAATTGTATTTTAAATAGAGCTTTGACGTGATTAGCAACTTCATGTTTGTAAGGACTAAAATTTCAATCTTCATAATATAATTTTATTCTAGTTCAGAACAAAGTTAAGATATTTCAAAGCTTCCAGCTAAAGTTAATTGCTGCTGCCTTCTCCGTTCTAAGAAACTATTGACTGCCTCAGAACCAGCAAGTCAAATAGAAGCTGTATCTGTGCTGGAAATGAAGTTAAGTATTGGAAATTTCAAGGCTTCTAACATCCTCCCCTTCTGATATCTTTCAAAGAGACGTACTGGGAGCCTGAGCTCTTCAATGGCCTGCCAAATGGAGGAGCCAGGCAGAGGTGGTAAGAATTCCCAAAATATATCAGGTGTTTTGTCGACGCCATAGCCTTGCAGAATATTTCGCTATTGATCACATGACAATATCCAAAGAAAGATTCTTTTTTGAAACATTCATGATGATTGACACAAGGCCAGACATCAAGGGAGGGATTCATCTGACAAATTTAGACATTCACAGTGTAGGTATCTTTCTGTCTATGTGGGTAGATGTCTAGATTCAGTTTGTGGTGAATGGGACCAGATGGATAGAGTTGTAATCAGAAATTTCTATAGTGTGATTTAGATGCTTAAAGCAAACATCATGGACAAAAGTTCTTATTTTAAAAATCACTGGTAGATGATAAAATTAAAATGTTTAAGATTTTTAATCAATGATTGATAGAATACAAGATATATATGAGGTGCTCCAACATAGAGAAATGAGAACTCTGGAGTGCACTAAGGGGGAATTTCTTGGAAGAAAAATTAAATTACTTTGATTGGCATAAGGGAAATCAAAATCTGGGTACTGTGGTCTCTTCTATTCTGGAGCTCTTTTCTGAAAAAAATATTGAAAAATAAGAAAATAAGAACTCAGAAAAGAAATGCATCAATATTTTATGGTTTGCTCTGTTAAGGAAGATTCCTGTCACGTGATGGAATATTGGATCTTAAGGTGAAGTCCTATGTAAAAGAGGTCCAAGGAGAGTTCACTGGAGATTTCTGTGCCTGTTTCTCAATTACAGAAGATTCAGTGTGTTTATACCAGATATAAAACTTTTTATTGCACACATCCCTATTAGGGAATAAATACGGTAGCATTTGCCTACTAATATTGATTTTTGTCTACATTGTCTGTTATCAATCTCAGACCATAGTTAATATGTGTGATTTTATCAGCATTGAGCCTATAGCTACTAACACATAAACAAAAAGGTCTTGTATAAAGCTTGTGAGGTTTTTCTTGTCAATGTATCTGAGTGCCTATAACAATAAAATGCTGTTAAATATTTATATTAAATGACTAGAAATTACTTGGTAGACCATCATAGATCAAACCAAATAATGCAATCAAGCAAACAAACAATGCAAAGAAAACAAGGAAAACACAAATTTATCTTATCTAATCTGATTTAGCAAGATTTAATTGAAGGAGGTAATTTTTTGAATATTTATATTATATTATATTATATTAAACATTAATTAAATACTTCCGTGATATCTTTTTCCATCAAGCAGCTAAATAGCTGCCTTTTTTTGGACACATGTTCCCTTTTTTTCTCACTGTCAGCTGATCTAAGACACAGTCTTCAATGTCAAACACAGCAACTTTTTCCCTTTCTCATTGGCCTTGGGTTTTCGAGTGTTTTTGATGGGTTTATTAAACAGGAGGTCATTAAGCCTGAAACCATGAAGATGGTAGTTACAATCAGTGGTGTAATATATAATAAATTCACCTGGATAATTTTTTCCTGCAAGCTATGCCTTCTACACAAGCTCTGGAAATGTTTTTAGATTTTCAGAATCTGCCACTCTATTCTGCATCTTTTCTTCCTCTTTGTCAGCCTGGATGTGAAAAGAACTGGAACCTACCAGCTATATTATTTACTCTTTTTAAAAGCATTAGGCTGGATCTCTAAAGCAACAGGATTCATGTGTTTTTGCTGAGCTTCACTTTCACAGCTTTCACAGCTTTCTTTTTCAGTGTAAAATTTAGACAAGAGACTAAAATCATAATGAAAAAGTCACCTTGGCTTCTCTTTTTCCATAGAATGACCAGGTTTTATGTTAATAAAAATGTACGCATTTGTCATGAATGATTGGATGCATCAGTTTATCCTCTTTGTAAAGAGATTTACTTGGTAACTCTAAGGAGAAAGACACTGAAGTTAATTGCATGAAAATATAGCTACCTGGGAATTAGAGAAATGTTATAATCCTTTCACTGGAGCAAATTAAATATCACCCTTCAGAAACTGCAGGACTCCATGCTGTTAGATTAAGAATTCTGTAGTTGTAATTTATTAGCATTTAGGAAAACTACTAATCAGAATATGATGGATTGTAACTTAAGTGTATGTGATGACATTAATGCATGAGTTGATTATTTTTGGTAGTAATCCCTTCTTTTTTATTATAAGTGGATTTCATATTTGAATAAGTGTTTCAATTTTCAAAAAATAGTCCAAATGCCTGATCCTTTTCTGTTCTACCTATAACAATACTTTCATTATATTTTTTTGCTACAGTTGGTATTTATCACATAAGGCAGTATTGTACACTGATACCCAGTAAAACCCCTCATCCACAGCGCTCTGTTTTACATTGCTCTGAAGAGCTTACAAGTGAAGGCAAGAGACAACCACAGTCACCCAACGTGGTCTAGCAGTGGAAGGCAATAGCAGTAAGATGTTGTTCTATATGACAAAGCACCATAGGGTTCTATGCAGTGGAGACATCTCTGTCTGAGCTGGTCACCCAAGATCATTTTAAAGTAAAACAAGAGAAAAAGGATAGTTAGAACAGGACTCATACTAAGGCACACATCATAAACAGATCAAATTAATTACACAGTAATTTTTTTCATTGGTTCTAAAAAAATTTTGAGTAACTACATGAGATAAAAACATCAACAGTTGACTGAAATTAAATCCTATCATTTCTGTTCAATCACTGACAAGTCTATTTAAAACTGTTTTAAATAAGACACTGAATAGAAAATAATCTGGCTTTGTGGAATGTTACAGATCTTCCAATTGCCAAATTAGATACCAAATATCTAATTGATGCCTGGCAGACAACACTTGTGTTTTGGGCTTAAAAATTGATTCTTTCTTGAGAGGTAGTTAGAAATCATCATAATCAAGGAAAATTGAGTGGCTGAGAGGAATTTTCAGGCTAAAAAAAGTCTCTGAATAGAGAAAACAGGTTTGAAAAGGAAAGAAGGCATGAAACTTCTGCAGCAGTTCTCAGAGACTGGAATTTATCTCCTCTAGTTTTACACCTGAGCTAATCAAATTAGAAACCTCACATAAGAGTTCAAGGGAAATAAACTGGCACTTTTATTTGTCTGATTTACTTAAGACGTCTGGCATATGTTACGTGATACTTGTGACATTTTTTTCCTAAAGACTAACAGTCTAGAAAACCACAGCATAGATATCAGGAGTTAAACTACTTGTAAACAGTTTATTGAGGAAGAGACATGAAAGAAAATTATAGAAGTGTAACACAAGTGCCTTGTAAGACCAGTAAAATGTTTTCAAATTTCTCTCCATGGGAAGCAGTTTGATGGTTCAACACCACTCTTTGTAAATCTAACAGAATCATAAATGTTTAAGATCAAAACTGAAGCATCTTTTTGATGAAATACTATCCCTCTTCTTTGATACTACCTTCTGATAAATATAAATGGAAAAAAAAAAACCCCAAACAAATAAAAAGCTTTCAGCAGGAAGGTTCAGTCTGATTGCAGGTTTTTTTCTTCTTCCATTTTCTAAATCAAGATTGCTATTTTCTCTGCTCTTTCTTTTGGGGATTTTGTCTTTCCTGCTACTGATTGTAAGGGGACTCTGTGGTATATATATCAACTACTTTTCCTGTAATATTTAAGAAAAATAGCAACCCTCTAGAGCTTTGGTAGGAAATCGCTATGAAGCATTTGAAGAAAGGAAAAAGGCTTTGAATAAGGCAAAACATGTGTTAAAACTTCAGGATTTGGTAGATTGTAAAAGAAAAGCATATTCAGGCTCAAGGGGTTATTAGAAGATCTAAGAAATATTGCTGGCAAAACTTCTGTAGCTGTATAAACACCATATTTCAGCAGAAAAGACATGAAATAAGATAAAAGGAATAAATGAGAAAAGGGCCAAGTCTTTTGCAATACCTACTTTAATTAAGGGTGAAACCGCTGTTGATTCCCACGTACAGAAAGTTAACATGCCAGGTGGGAGCTCTGCTAATACTCATGATAGCTATAGATTGATTTTATCTACACTAGAAGAGCTTTTATTATGTAGTTATTTTTTTGTTCAATTTTTTTTTTCCTTTTGAAGCATGTAATTACATTCTGAAGGGCTTACACAAGAGTGTTAGTGCTATTGTGTAGGTTTTCTCGTTAATTTATTTGGGTTATTTATCTCCTGTAATATTTTTCATGAAATATAAAAACTGTAGAAGGTAAGAGTTGGAATAGTTTCCTGAATTTACCTATCATTGTTTGATGATATAAATGCAAGAATTTTTATCTTCTTTGGTCATTTTCAGAACTGAAGAACTGTTGAATTGTTTACTTGGTTTTTTTTTTCTTTAAGAAAATGTTACTTGTATAAACATCAATATTTTTTCTAAAAGGAAATCAGATTTTATCTCTAATGACATAAATTCTTTGTTAAACCATATAGTTCAGTTAAAAGCAGAATACTATTTTTTGGAGTTTTCTAAGTTCCTTTTAAATTCCCTACATTTCCTCAAGAAAAATTTTTCTGATTTGGTTGGATTCATCTATCTTTTTTTAGAAATGCACCCCTGTATATGTGTTTATCATGCTGTCATTATGATATAAACAAATTAGTTAGAAACCAGGATCATGACTTTTCAAGCTACTTGAATATTCTGCAGCATTAGGTTTGTATTTCGTAGGAAAAAAGGAAGATCTTTCCTCCTACTAGTCAGAATGCCTTTGTTTCTTTCATTTTTTGGATAACCTTGTTGTTCACTGAGGCCCCAGGGAACGTTGAAGCTAATCCCTGTGAGAGGAAGAAAACTGGTCTGACTGCTGCTGATTACAAAGCTTTGATGATAGCAATTCAGACAGTTTTTAATCCACCTCACCATCTCTTTTTCTAACCTGTACTTTTTCAGTTTGTCTATGACGATTGTTACTGAAGATGGTGTCAAAACCCTTGCTAGTCAAGATAAACAATATTCACTGTTCCCTTCTCATGCACCAAGACAGTCTCATCACAGAAAACTATCAGGCTGATTTGGCCAGATATCCCCTTTGTACCTTTCTTTCCTTTATGGGTCTGGAAATTATTTCCAGGAGGTTTTGCTCCATCACATTCCCAAGGATGAGGTGAGGCTGCCAGATCTGCATTTCCACGAATCTGCATTCTTTGCCTTCTTGAGGTAGGGACATTTTCTTTCTTCCAGTCCTCAGCAGTCTTTCCAATTCACAGTGACCTTTCATAGGTGACAATGGTGTCTCAGTGCCAGCTGTCTCCCTCAGCACTTGTGTGTGCATCCTGTCAGGTCATTTGGACTCATGTCTGTCCAGTGTGTTAAAATGTTCCCTAGTCAGATACCTCTCCATGAGGGTGCCTTCCTTCACTTCCTTAGAATTTCTCCCTTGTCTCAGAGATGTCATACTCATGAGAACCAATCTTACAAGTAAAGACTAAATCAAGGAAGGCATTCAGTATTTTGGCCTCAGACAATGCTTTTCTGTTCCCTCCAGGTCATCTGTCCCATCTTTTACACTTCATTTTTATGTCTGAATTTTGCCATGAATCCTTTATTCAACTATCCAAGTGTCATGACAAATTTACTTGGCTTCCTGTTCATCAGTACAGGTCATTCTTGAGTTGGACCAGGTGATGTTGAATATCAGCTCTTTCGGTCTCTTCTCTCCAGGGCTATCTCTCATGGGATCCTTCCAAGAAAATACAGGAACAGTACAAAATCTGTTTTTCTAAAATCATGGCTTGGGATCCTGCTTCTTGCCTATTCATCAGGGAAAAGGTTCTTCAGGAAGAACCTTGTCTTCCTCACCAGGTTATCTACAGCAGACACCCATAATATCACTGATCTTACTCTGCCTGAGTAATCCTGACCCTCAAGCTCAGCTGACTCATCATCTATGCCAAGACAAAGCTCAATACAACCACACTTCTCTCTCATTTAAAGGGTGACTCCTTCTCCTTTCAGTCCCAGCCCATCCTCCCCAAAAATTCTGTATCCATCCAGAATAATTTAGTCTGGGTGAAACCTCATAAGGTCTCTTGTTCAACCTCCTGATCAAAGCAAAGCCAGCTCTGGGGTCAGAACTGGCTGCTCAGGTTTTTCTCCACTCCAATAATGAAAACATCTGTAGGAGGAGCCTACACAAATTCCTGGACTACCTGTTCTGCTGCTCACCTGTTGTCATGGTGAAACATAATAATTTCAAATTTAAAAAATAAAGTATATAGCTTTAGTAACACTTAAAACTTTAATATGATAAACATTACAATCATGTTTAAATGTTTAAATATAAATATTTTAAATATAAAAAGTTTAAATATAAACTATATAATCAAAGCATTAATGGACCATATTAAAATTATTCTAGTATGTCATTTCAAATAAATAAATTTCCACAAAAATATTTTAAATTAAATTAATTAATTTTCTTCAAGTTTGTCACAGTGAAATTCTTTCCTATCTATTAAAGTGATTCCACCAATAAGATCTGTGGAATATGGTATTTTCTCAATATATTTTGTTTTCATATTGCTAAACATTGTATGTTCTTACCTCGTCCATCCTCCTTTTAGAGAAAAAGTTAATGCTATTTAAAAGAAGAGGATTTTATAACTCCATGTGGTAGTTAATACATTATTTATATGTTCTTTCTCATTTTGTTTGCTGCTTTCCTTCAAGATTTACAATAGGTGCAGATGTGTCCTCCTGAAAGGAGGTGACCAGACTAAGTGAAATTACCCTCTCTTGAGAGGAGAAAGGTGCACCTTAAGGTTTCACAGATTACATGGAGACGGATGCAATCCAATCCCTTCAACAGAGAGTTTCTTTGCACAGCCTGGATCTGACAAAGAGAAACTTCCTGGGGACTAGGATATGCAGAGATCTGATGAGCTCTGTTTTAAACAAATTACTTTTGAGCCCTCTGATGAACAGCTGAAATAGAATCAATGACTTTCTTATCAATATACCTTTCTTAAATCCTCTGCCTTTCCATCTATAAATATATACTATAATCAAGAGGTAATTAATCCAATATACCCGTGAAGATGTTCTTGCAGCTCTGTAAAGATAAATCACCGTTATCCAGAAACAACCGTAAGTAAATTAATATTTTATAGCAAGTAGGTCAAATTTGAAATTATAATTACGCATAAAAAACATACAGACAGACACTGCCTGTGAGGAAGTTTTTCATCATTCTTGAAAATACATCTGGATGCCCAGCTAAATCTCATGTCTACATCTGCATCCTTGGAAAGCCTGGGTCCCATGATCTGGACAAGTCTCTGAGCGGTTACCTCTCTAAGGGGTCTAAGCATGGTCATCCTGTGCAATGCATAGACAAACATAAGCTCAGCAAAAGGGTAATTAAGCTCATCAAACACTTGAATTTCCCTTTCAATTGCCCCTTCAGCCTAAAGAAATCTAAGAACAACCATGACAGGTGCTGAGAACATTTGTGCTATCCAGGCTCTCAACACCTGTGAGAGGCAGGTTCAACTTTACTCATAGAGTTAAGACATTTACTGCCTGGACAAAGAAGCAGATTATCAGGGAGGGCAATTAAACCATTGCACTTTACTCTTGCCATCTGTTCAGGCTAGTGAAACACAGCACAGGAATACCTAATCTGTCCAAACAATTGAATTAATCTAGCCAGGGAGGCAAAATCTCCAGAGTAGCTCATTTGCCACACTAGAGATTAGAAATTTTTCACCCCTTGAGAAAGTTGTTTGGCACCTAGGCTTCAACCTCTTTGCAAAACAGCCATGTTGCTTTACAATCTACCAAAATCAACCTGTAAGACAGTTAATAAAAAATGAGTTCTTTGATAGATGCAAATTTTGCTTTCAACTGGAATTGGGCTACCTGCAATATTAAAGAAGTGTCATTAAAATCGACCTGTTTCCTGTATGACAGTTAGTACATGCTGCATAAAATCCCATTTCTCCTTCCTTTCATGTGAAGTAATTGAAGCCCAAACAGAGAAGTAAATAGGCTTCTTGGTGTCAGTTAAACATATCTCACCAAAACTGCTTTATGTTTTTGAACACTGAAATTGCTGGTCTGCTGAATTTTATGTGTCGAGGACTCTAGAGCAGGATTTTGTCCTTTAATGAATATAGTCCTTTTTATAAAAATTATATTTATTTCTTGCTCTTAAAAGCCTGACAGTCTATTTCAATAAGAAATCCATCAAGTGTATCTCAGTTTTGCACAGCCTCTTTTTGTTCTGGAATATAGACCTTGACACATGTAAGCAGATAGGGTTTTGAATATTTTCCAGCCCTCATATCATAACACTTACATTTCCTTTGTAGAAGGAATTGGTTTATACAAAATGACAGTTGTGAAGTTTTCAGGTTACTAACAGCTTGCTAAATCTGACTGAAAGGATGTCTTTAGTCTAGCAGTAGTAAGCCTCAGCAGTCCCCCAGGAGAAGGCTTATCTGTGCCAGCTTTAGAAACAGGGAAGGTGCTCTATTTCACCTAAGGTTAAGCATTTTAAGGATATATAATCCTAACATTTTGCTCTACCTCCCATCCAAATACATCAGTGCATTCACTGCATCCTACTTTCGCCTTCAACTCTACCATCTCTGCACTGCACTGTGGGACACAATGCTGGTTGTCTTGGAAGCCAGAAGACTGTGAAAGGACACACAGTGAAGGCTGTAAAAGGAGTTTGTCTAATTGTGCATTGATGTGGAATGAAGGGGCACAGAACAGAAATCTGTGTGCATCTGAAACAAACTACTTCTTTAAATTATTAAATTCAGTTAATTCACCTTACACAGACTACAGCTAGACCTCAACATCTTATTTAAATTTTCACTCCATTGCTTCTGATTGTGTCATGTAATTTGTCATTGGAATTTGACAGTAACCAGGTAGAAATACAGGCATGCCTAGGTATATGTTTGGCTGATACTATCTGAAACAAAAATTCCCCAGAACAGCAGTATGTTTTCTGAATGGAATTTTCTTAGGTGATTCAAACTATCTGTATTGGCTTCTCCCCAAATTAAAGGAGCTTTCTCTGGGTTTTTGTTCAAGTGAGTACATTGGCATAGCTCTGTGTACTCTGGAAAAGTTGCCCGTTTGACCAAAAATCAAAGTACCAAAAAACAAGTAGTTCTGCAGGGTGACTATAGGGCTACTGAACTGAGCTGCATTTATGCAAATTCAAGTAATACAACTTAATGTGCAATGAAACACATGAGCAGTAATGGCACAGGAACAGTGTTGCAGCCTTGTTCAAAATTCCTTGCCCCACATGATCGGTTCTAAATGAAGGCAGAGTTTTCTGTTACAATGGTCTGGTTTTACCCACTGGGAGATGAGGAATTAAGAAAAAATGACAACATAAAAATAAAGGACAATGTCATTAGTTGTTGATACTATTTGTAGTTTTTAACTGCAGACTGAATCTCTCACATATGACTCATAACACTGGGAATATATAACAAAGGTTCTTTTAATTATTTGCCAGCAAAAGTGCATTCACTGATTTTAATTTCATAAAAGTCATTAGGTAAAAATAAACAAAAGAAAAATCCACAGAAGGAGCATTTATAAAGACTTAAACTGTGGGCATGGATGAATTTTTTTCACTCACTAAAAAAGGCCAACTGAACCTCAAAGTCATTTCAGTCAGCACCAAAACTACTTGCTGATTCATCTCCTATCAATTCAGAGGGCAACTTGAACGGAGGATGACAAAGGGACTAGTGACACCAGGTTGGATGGAGCATTGAGCAACCTGATCTAGTGGGAGATGTCCCTGTTCATGACAGGGGTGTTGGATGTAGAGGATCTTAAATGTCCCTTCCAACCTAAACCATTCCATGATTCTATGATTCTATGAGTATTTGAAATATTTTTTAAAATATTTTTCCTCAAGAAAAAGTAATGCTTTGTTTTTATACAATGTCAAAATATTAATTTGCTTGATGAGGAAATAATTCCAAATTAAATAAGCATTTTAGAAGATGGAGGTGGGAATTTTTCTGCTTCACTAAGAAGTAAAACCAGAGTTTGAATCAAGGTGAAGCAGAACAAAAGCCTCTGAAAGGGCAAGCTATAAACAGAGGGGATGATAGGTTTCAAAGGGTTTTTTGAACAAATAATAGTCAAAGGGTAAAATGCGTAAATATGTGCTAGTCCCAGTGGAGTCAATGTGTTGTGGCTGATGCTCATATACCACTGAGAGCCTCAGACACACAACAGCTCAAGCCAGTCCTCTAATTTAAATGAGATGGTGCAGAGGAGAAGGGCTCCGAATGAATGATTGTGAAGGGAAGAAGAATACAAGTTCTGGGATCACAGATGCTCAGCACTTCATCTTTTAAATCATATTAAATATTTCAGTCACACACATGGCAGAGATACTCTCTGTTCATTGGGAATTCTGCTAATATTTTTAATTATCATTGAACTTCAACTACTAATAACTATTTGTCTTGCCCATTCCTTGCCCCCCTTGTGTGCTTGCACTGCATGCTCTGCAGTCACCATGGACCTGAACAGGAAAACTGTCTCTGGAAAGGTGCTCCCCTACCTTCTTATGGCCCCCCTTTTCAGGCACATCCTGTTCCAAGTTGCCCACTTGAAAGGCCATCAGAGTTTGAGACATAGCAATGCATTAACTCCTTGCTGACCAGGCTTCTACAGTGATTATACAGGACTGCAGGAAAAAGTGAAAATGAGTAAGTTGGAAAATTCGTAACTTCTTCAGTTCAATGATTAAATAACAATCTTTTGTATGTTTCTCTTGCTAGTTTTAAATATGGCATAGCCTAGAAAGGAAATAACCTTACAAGTAGAGTCTTATGTTTAATTTTGATTTACACTAAGATTTTCAAGAAACCGAGATCGAGTTGTAAATGAGTAGAGATGAGCGAATAGCCTAGATATTGCTAGGGGAAAAAAAAAAGAAAAGATAAAATTAAATGAATAATTCTATGTTTCTGGATAAAATGTGGAATAAAAGGTAGAGAATAACGACAGTAAAATTTTTGCCTTAATTCTAGACAGGGAATTAAACAAGGCTCTCCTGGATATGATTATCTAAATTTAAGAGGGCCTTTGGAAAAAGGAACTACAGATTAATATCCAAATACTTGCTCTGACCAATCAAATAAAACGAATGCAGTTAATTTTATTGTGTTCAGTACCTTTAAATCACTCAGTCACAGGCTTGACTTGTGATATGTGCAAAATTCAATTAACTAATGCCGGTAAATTGATAAAGTTTCCCTAGAATAAAAATTATGTAAGCAACAAAAAATAATCTTAGCGTACTACATTCAATGTCATACTAAAGGCAGAGAAAGACAGCAGAGAAGAAGGTGAGTACTAAAGGACTCTCATGCGAATCTTCATTTTGTGATTAAATAAGGCAAAGCTATTTAAAAACAAAAGGTAAAGAGCTTCATAAAATATTCATAATTTTCATTTCTGCTCCAGGAGAAAATTCCTTTTTTTTTCCAAAAACCTAAATTCTCCTCAACTAGTGACTGTTTTATTGTAGTTCTTGGCTATCCTATCTCAGAAAAAAAGAAAAAAAAAGATTTAGAGAGTAGCTAAAAAAGTGTCAAAAATTGAATTACTCTAGTATTATGATACAGACTATTTTACATACAAAGATCAAGTACATGTCATTTTTCTATAACCTGAAATGATTAAAAAAATATATTAAATGGAACGATCTCATTTTGTAGCCAGTAAAACTTAATGAATAGGAAAAAAATGAAATGGATGTAAGCTTTTACTTATTCAGATGCTCTCAAACTTTGTTCTGGCATGACCAGAGATAAAGAACAAGGCTGATGTTTTTGTAGTCATTCTCTCTGAAAATAGAACATGTTTACTATGAACAGAATGACATTGTTTGCTGACTTCTGTAATGCTGCTCTTGCTTGAGAAAGGAGCAAACATAAAAGGAAAGTGGAATTGTGTTTTGGTCCAGAGAAGTGGACTAGCAAACTGTGTAAATATGATGCACTGTTTGTTTAAAGAATTTCTGATCTATAAACACACAAGGCTAAACCCTCGTATTATTGAAGGCAAAGCCATAATTCTCCCTTGACTTTAGTAGAACCAAAGACTGGCTCAGCACATTTTAATACCATAAAATTTCTCACTTCATGAGAAAACTTGAATGGATTTTCTGTTTTCACAATTTGACTCTTCTATTTCCCAAAATCATTGATGGGAAGTGTGGGTGTGAGCTCCGCATGAAAACACTCTATAGACCTTTCCTCAGAGGAAACAAAGAAGTCTGAGCCTGAATCCGTAGTATTTCTCCCCAGTATTTACTGAGTAGATTATTATCAGCCTATCAAAAACAGATGCACAGATTTCTGATGCCTTTTTTCTAAATAGGTTCAGCTAGTGACATATGTCACTAAAGATCAACCAGGAAAATTAAATTTCCAGTGAAACACATATTTCCTGATATTTGCTTATTTTCTTATTTAATTTTATATTCAGTAGAGAAATAAAGGGATAAACAAGAGGATAAAAAAGGAAAAATACAAAAAGGGCACATTTTATTATCTGAGAGGCCCATTTGAGCACCTTCTTTAACTATATATAACACAAAATGATTCTCTGTCCTTGGCAAATTTGTTCCCCACAGAATTCGTAGAACATTTCAGTCTTCCTAATGCCCTTTTATTCCTATTCAGTGAGGCTTTTTTAATTAACCAACCCCACTATATCAATTGTGACTCTACTTTGTATCTGGCTGTCTGCTAATATTCCTTTTCAGTCTTCTGTGATGGACTTTCTCAAGAGGTTTTTTCAAGCCCAGATAAATGTCACCTTGTTCTCCTTTATCGCTGTTATCTGCGAACCTGTTCTCACACGCAGCAGTACAGTCCACAGTCATGTCACTCACAGTGTTTTATAACATTGGCTTGCCATCCCTTAACATATGTTTAGACACACCATATCCTGTGAGGAAACTGAAGTTTGTACACTTTATGGAGCTACAGAAGTATATCAGTCCAGAGTCATTATGCTAATATATGTAAATAGTCTTTATTTATATAGGTTGGTGACTATTTAGATTTTCTGACTATTGGTGAAATCAAGTCTTTAATCAAAACTACAATCTACAACTATTGGAGAATTAAATACAATTTTAGGAACATGAAGTATAGTGTATTTAGTTACTCAAAATCCTGACTCAATGTAATTAGACATAGACATTCAGAAAGTTACCACCTATTCTCACAAGGTAAACTATGCAAATGGTTGGAGATCTCAGCATTAATATGTAGCAAAAAGTCAGATGCATCAAAAATTTCTATTTTTTACTTGTCATAGGCCTCTAAATTAAAATTACAATAGTTTACATACCCAAAAATATAACAAACTGACACATACTACAAACCCAGCTGCAGTTCCAAACATACATTGCAAACAGTCAGAGAGGCATGATCACAGTTGTCATCCTGGAGTTTGCTGAAGGCCTCAAGACCTTCCTGAGGGTCACCTTCCATATCTTGAATTCACAAATGCTACATCAAGAAAGCATATAAAACTACAGTATATCTCACATAGTTAACCTTGAAAAACAAAAAGGTGTGGGTTTTTTAGGGTAATATCATGGAGTTATGACACAAAATGAAATTTCAATCTATAGTTTGGCAATTAAATACCTCAGTTATATCATTAGTTGTATGAAATTCTCGTTAGTTACATCATGAGTTGTGTGAAATCAATCCATATTGTGTAAGGAACAAATCCATCCCAAAATTACTGTACCAGCAAGGTCCAAGTAGGTAATAGAATTCTGACATTCACACACTAGCATCTCAGGACCTTTTTCGGACCAAGGCTGCCTGGAACCTTAGAGAAAATGTCTGTAGCAGACATTTCCATGCATAGATTTAGGGACAGTGATTTATCCTTCCCGTGTGTGTGCGTGTGTGCGTGTATCACCTGGTCTTAGATAAGTTCAGGCATGTAGACTTTGGAAGTATTTGGAACCAAACCAGACATATATTATGAAGCACCAGACATATATTACAAGGACAGTTAACTTGAGAAGAGGTGGGAGAATGGAAAAGGAAAGAAGTATAGCATTATAGACACAAGAACTCTTTCAGAGGGGATGCTGATTACAGAGAGCATATTTTAGGCCCATTGACCTTACAGAGAACACAGAAGAAGGAGTTAGTTGCAAATAAAAAAAGGGATATAAAAATCAAGTGCCTCAAATGAGTACCCAAGGTACGCAAATGAACTTAGGAGGACAAGGAATAGAAGGATAAGACTTGAGGCAAATTTGAGATATAAGAATCCTCATTCACTTAAATGTACTCAGAAGCAGAAAACAAAGGTTGTTCCAATAACACCAGTACATAAATACCCGTGGGAGGATGTTGGGGTCCCTCCCCCTGCCATGTAGCCCTGGGAGAGGGGCCCTGGGGGGGAGACACGGGGTTTCCCTGCCCCTGGTCAGCCTCGTTCCCCGTTGGTTGTTTTGTGTTCCCCTGCGCAGCCAAGGACCCTCGGGTCCCGTGATTGCCGCAGTTCCTCGGCAGAGCCCCGGCCATGCGGCTGGGGAAATAAACATCTCTGAAACATCTAGCAAGAATCCGTCCATAGATATTTCTTTTCCACAGGCCTCGTCTGATACGCGTGTTGCAGTATCCGCACTGTAACAGAAGGAGAAGGGAGCCGTGCCAGCAGAGCAGGTCGTGGCAAAAAAAAAGCACTTCTTAGGACTTTATTACCAAACCAACAGCAGCACCTTGTGTAGCTGAACCCCAGCAGCAATTGCCTTAAACTTTCTTGACCCAGGTCTGTTTTTCAGGGTCAACACCTTGGTACAGTACAGGTCATGATTAATGCTACTGAGCAGAGATACTTGGCATTCACTGCTCATGTGGGATCCACAGAGGTCAGTGCTCAGTCTGACATGCAGTTTCACTGTGGATGTGTGGGACATGCTTCTGCCCTGTGGGCCCTGGAGAACATGGGGGTCACCATACCTCCCTGAAGGCGCAGTCTGGCTCAGGGTACATCAGGTGCTGAGGCTTCAACTTCACACCGTCCCTTCTCAGATCCAGATAATAAAAAGACAAGAATCTAGGTACACCCTAGAGATGGGAATTACCTTCTCATCTGGATTCACTGTGGCCACACAATAGTAAAATGGCTTTTTCTCCATATGTTTAACAAACCAAAACAACCACTACCAACATCAATGATTTCTTTGAGCCTTCAGCAGACCTGAGTAGAACTGACTCCACCCAGTTGGAACTAAATAATCAGTAAATGGGAACAAGGAGCACAACCAAGAGACAATTTTAAGTCTGTAGGTCATCTTGCTGCAAAGATCAGTTCACTCTCCTAGCTCACCATACTTTCTAAAGAACTGGGAACCATGACAGTTAGTGGTGAGAGCACAGATGAAACTTGGTGGAGAGATTTTCAAAGTTACAAAGGATACTTTTTTGCCCATTTTCTAAAGGCAGGAACAATTTCTATGTCTTTCAAAATCTTCCTGAGTCTGACATAAACCTGTGTTTAGCGAGTCACCCTTTTTGATCATATTTCTTCTGTTGTATGCACAGGGCTAAAAATAAAAAAGCACTTCATGAAAATTTTATGACAGAGATATAGGATATTGTAACAACAGTTTCATAAGATTTGGGTTTAGTTTGATTTTTTTTTAGCACTGACTCTTCCACGGCTGTTGCAGGAGGCTTTAACCTGAAAACAGAAACAACTTTAATTAGGCTTTTGCACAGAAAAGGCCATCGTTGCATTAGCAAAATGGTGCAGGAAGATTCGGGTGTGAAGGATGCAAGTTACACAGTTATTTACATTCTGAAGGAATATCTAAGTGACATTTTAGTCATAAGAACACTTAGGTAAGAATAGAAAATAGGAGTTTCTAGACTCCACCAAGTTATAAACCTAAAGAAAGAAATTGGAAAAATCCAAGTGTGCTGTCACATCTCTTAGCAAAAAATGAACAAAGCGTATTTTTAAATATTTCTATTTTTCAAAGAGTAAAAAAGAATGGGAATTCGCTTCAAAAACAAGGTAAAGATTTGGTTTGTGAAAGCATTACTATATAAAAGTCTGTGCTTTTGGTGCTTCCGACAAAAAGACCTTGCTGGATATCTTTAGTTTGATAAGATAAATTGTGCGTGTTAGCATGAGGGATTGGTTTGTGTTAAAGATGAAAGATCTGTTCACAAAAAATTGCAAGAGCTAAAACCCTCTTTTACTATAAATAGTTTAATGCTGAAGAATTTTCTTGCCATCAAAAAAAGATTTGCAAAGCTAAGTGTGACAACAGAGCTTAAATTCACACCGATGAAATCAAACAGAGTTAGAAAATGGCTGAGCATGGTGATGAAGTGACTGTAAGGAAGGCTGGCAGAAAAGCACTTTTCTAATAATGTGGAAGATGCCTAAGGTGCAAGCACACTAGGCAGATTATTGGCAACAATACACTCCAGGCATATAAATAAAATTTCTCTGTCATACTTTTTGCTGCCAAATTAGTACAGCAACTATACAGTCACTGACCCTTTTGGAAACCCTAACTTATTGCCATCACTGGTGGTAAGAAAAGAAAAAGAAAGTCAAGCTATGCCTTTTTGACTCTTTGTGTTAAACAAAAATTAACTGACATATTTCCCACATGAGATTAACTGTACGCCTCTGTCATACCCATGCACAGCAAGCTACTAACAGTCAGATTGCAGTCCTCAGAAGTATAGGAATATTATGACTTGCTGCTTGGTTCCAGCTGTGTGTCAGATCATGCTTTTAACTTACTTTCTATGGATTCCAGGGAGAGAAGGATTGAATACAGCTTTGTGTGTGGAAGTCTTCTATTATAAATCAGCCATGATATCTCAGCCCCTGAGTCCATTCTAACATTTTTGTTAGCAGAGCATGTCTCTTGACTTGCAGCTTATAAGGCACTTTTTTATTCCAGAGCCAAAACCAATTTAGTGTTATTGTAGTTTACTACTGCTGCTTAATTGTTGAGGATGGTGTGATGCATTTGACTTATTAAAGAGAAGAACCAAGATATTTATTGATATAAACAGCAATTTGACAAAGTTGGATAGGAAAAGCTACAGTGATTTAGCAAGGTTTGATGGCATGGTGCAGTGATTATTTACTGCACAGAGGGGAGGGTCAGACACAGCTGTTAGGGACACTCTCCTATTGAGGCATGAGATTCAAAAAGGACCCCCTTGGACTCTAAATTCCTTCTGGAAGGGGAGTTTAGGTGCAGCTGGATCCAGACTTAGTCCCAGATTTGGTCAATTATTTATGTTTAAAGGACTATGTGTGTACAGTCAACCCTTTGTATCACTTAAGTAAGATGTTGAAGTTTAGCATGCTCATGATCACTTACCAAGAATCTGTTGTGGCAAGGAATCTCTCAGCCTCACAGAGTAACCCTGAGAGTTGCCCCTGCTCAAGGGAAGATCCCAGCCTGCCAACCATGGCCATGCAGGGCAGATAATGAGCCCTGGGCTGTCCGCCATTTATGTGGCAAGATGATTGATTTATAGTCATATTTGCGTACCAACCATGTTTTGGATGACACATGCTCAACTAGCCCTCATCTGTTGGTCAAGACTGAAAACTCTTAGCTGTTATGGTGTTATATGGCTTCCCCAAGTTCAACTTCGGCCAGCTGCAGCCATCATGTCCACCACTGGCTGCTATTGCTTAAGCAGAAAGGAGCAGAGCTGAGCACACTGCCACACTAATACACCACGACACTGACCTCAGTGGGGTCATGCTAATATGGAGCTGCTGCATCCAGAATTGTTACGTGATCTTTTCAATGTGCATTGCACCAACATGTAGTCCAAGTACATGTTATTTTTCTCAGACAGAGAAAACCATGCTGCAATAAAGTATAGCAATAATGTCTTAAAATAGACCTCTTTTGATGTTGTTCCCAACAAAACAGCAACCGTGTAAACAGAGAGAAAGCCTTACCAAAAGTTACCATTAAGAAAACAAAGGGCACCTTAGAGTGAATTCCACCCCCACTGACTTGCTTTTTATGAGGAATATTGTGCATGTCCCCACATTTTATGCAGATTGTTAAACACTTTTACTCAGTAATTCTGGTTTTATATGACTACATAAATAAGAGCTGTTTACTAATTGCTTAATTAATTATTTAATTATTATACTTGCAGGTTAGTTTAAGAGATATTACTATCACAGTATGACAGACAGATTTCTTACAGTCTCAGAGAGGATGGCAGAGAAGATCCAGTTACCCAGGTCCCATAGTACAGAACTTCCTGCATTCAGTTATTTTACCCTAATATACCCTTTTTCTTCCACCACAAAACCTGACCACAGCCATACCACTGTACTTTCTATAACGCTTCCAAAACTGTAGCCAGTAAGAACCAAAATACCTCCTAAATGTCACCACTTTCATATCACCAAAGTCAAGCAGAGGTCGTGCCCTGAATGATGTTTCTCTGCAAGTGGTTTGTCTTCTACTTCTGTCATCCTTAGATTTCCTGTTCATCCTTGCAAATTGTTTTATCCTTCTATACATTTCCTGTGTTCAAATTTCAACAGTCTTGCAGCGATTTGTGGTGCTGTGTGTCCACCTTACCCAATAGTCTTCAGACATTACAGCTGCACAGCTGAAACTCAGCTGCTTGTTTCTTCCCCATGGACAAATACAAACCACAAAATACTTTTGGTGGCAATCACTCACCTCCTTATGAAAAGCTGCATTATTTCTAAAGTCAAAGGATTAATATGCTACAGTAAATCAATGCAGGAGAAGTCAAATCACATGGACAAAAAGGAAAAATCATTTCTTCTTTCCTTAGCAAGAGCAGGAGGACTGAGTTTGGGTAGCATGCTTGGAGAGTGCAGAATTTACCTGAAATGACAAATGGTTACTTCAGCCTTGGCACCCACACAGTGACACTGATCTACAAAATCACAAATACATCTCATAGTGTGAAGCTTCTTTACATTCCCAGCTGAGCTCCTGCGTAAAATCCATTGAAAGGCTGCTGCCTGCACTTAAGTCAGATATAGCAAATATGAAATTTTATCTGCTCAGGAACTCTGAGTTAAAAAGCTGAAGTATAGTAACAGCAAGGTTTAAAAATGAAGTAGCGGGGTAAATTAGCACTCCTCATCAACAGAGAATTAATAAAACAGAAAATAATTCTACCAAAAAAAAGTTGTAATAATATTTTAGAGATGGAAGAGAAGGTGTGGTGGGCAGCACCTAAAACAGATTTAATGAAGAAACTCTTCATTTGTCAGTGTTCCTCGTGTATCCTAAACTACAAAGTGCAACACAGGAGCCACGCACTCTGACAAAGAATTAATCCACTGTAAATTTTATCTGAATTTAAACTGTTTGAGGTCTACCACTTTGGAAGGGTATGGCAATGGATGCTTCAACTGAGCTGACCAAAGATATTCTTGTACTTCCACGGCAAGTGTCATGTACAAACATGGCCATAAAGGTACAAAGTGCACTCAGTACTTTAGGATGAAATATGCGACCATGCAAGAACATAAGTAGGCATGGTACTTCCTTGTTTTCATGCTGAGCCATAGAAAGTTGTTCAGAAGAAGAATAGGCTTTTGGACCTTCATTGACTTTAGATCCTTCCAAGATTGCTTATATCACAGATGTAAAGATTATTGAAGTTATTATTCTTCTGTCTTAACCATATATATTCAGTATGCCACAATTTGCCTCCACAAAAAAAGTCTAAGTGCAAGATTCAGCAGTTTCATGTAGTGACCTTGCATTTTGATGCCACTTGAGGTCTGATATCATCAGCTGAAGGAGTGATTGTGACCTGTAGGGCTTCTGAACTCAGGAGTGCTGCTACCTGTGGTTTGGTGCTGGATTTTTTCATGAAAGGGAGCAGGCTTTTGTTCACAGGAAAACACTCCTGTCACGTACACTATGACTGTCGCAGTGGTAGCAATCTTCCTGTGGGCAGGCAGATTGCACAGGTCAGCAGGGTGTACTTACAAACTGCATCTTTTGACTGCAATGCAGAGGAGAGAGCAGATACTGTTAGAATGCTTATTTCTGTTTCTAAGTAAGAAAGGGGCCTTAAGCATTATTTATGATTTTCATCTAGTTGCTGTTCAAAATAAAATGCATTAATACAACTTCTATTTTTCCCTGTATCCAGGTTCTCCAACTTCAAACTAGATAATATGACCAATAGGCTACAGAAGCATTCTCAACTCTCTATGAGCTTAATACTCCCAGCAGCATAAGAGCTCAGCTGTAACAGCAGCCATGGAGAGCATTTATCCCTCCTTAACAGCTGTAAATCATACATCAAGGATACTCCAGTGAGGCAGGAAAAGTGTAGTTGAATTCTCTCACATAGAACTGGGGACAGAACAAAGGATTGACCCTGGTCAGTGGGCTTGAAAGACACATAATACTACATTTACTATAATATTTTTAAAGAAAATAATAAAATAGCTTTATTCATGACATTCAAAGCAGATTTGCAAATTATGGTCTTCAAGCAAGTTTCTGAACTATAATTCCCAGTCCTATGAAGGCAACTCCCCTGCAGTCCTGAGTCAGTCAAAAAAGACAAGGAGATACCAGTACAGCCTGAACTAAACCTGTGCAGCTCCAACTTAATTAGTATACAAGACTAGGCAAATTATTCTCCTGAGAAACAGAATTTTCATGACAGGACATGTACCATGTCCTTGTGTTTGAGACTGGGTGCTGAATTCCAGCCCAGGCCCTTTTCACTTGAGCTTTACAGGTAAGTTGTGTATCATCTCACGGTGAGAGTCCATGAAATGTCTTGTTTCCAATCCCCAAGTGCCTACAAAGCATTTCCTTGCTTTGTAACACACTGTTTTTCTAAGCTAATGTCAGAATATCCAAATATTTTTATTGTGAAACTTTTGCACTCGGTTTCTTTTTCTGGGAAAATTAATACAGAAGACTAGTTCCCTGGGCGGAAAAAAACCCAAAAAAGTCATAAAGAGCATGACCTCTTGGAGGCAGTTTCATTTATGACAACTACCAGACCTCTGTAAAATTTCATCTATCTCTATACTCTCCAGGTATTGTAAATGTGATGACATCTCCTCAGCACATTACATCTTCAACTTCTTAATTCAAAGCTTCTGGTTATGCTATAAAAAGCAATGATTTATATCTAAATTTTTGTTCTGCTTAAACAGAACTTCTGTATGTATGTCTTTCTGCATATTTCACTGTGAAATAAAGAAGTCTAGGAAGGAGGTCCATAGTCCTACCATACACATTTGTTGATGAGTAATTATATGAGCTGGAATCCTCTACTAGCTACATGTTTTCAGACATGAACTTTTTACAGTGGGTACTTACTGCTCTCTTTCAGTATCTATGCTCTCTCTGATTCTCAGACAGAGCTTAAGCACCACATAGAGTAAGGAGCTGGCCTCTCGTTCTTTACCTTGCTACTTGACATACAAGGTCTCCTTACTTTGTCAGCCAAAAAGCAAGCTTGTCTTTATTTCCCATTTCCCTCAAATATACACAAAATGGCATTTTATAGCATTGTGTATTTGTAGGTATTGAATACAGCTTGAGGCTGAATAGTTAGTCGATCTTACTGCTGTACATACAAATTAACACATCCCTACATTTCCCCACTGATAAAAAAGAGGAATTAAATTATGGAACCATCTAGACTGAACTTTGAATTATCCTATCTATATGCTTGTTTGCAGTCAATCACCAGAAGCTTGCCCTGGTTACTGATGTTGCAGCTGTGCTCCCAGAAAGATCAAAGATCATTACAGTACCCGTGCCCCTCTCAGGCAGGCAGGATGCTGATCAGCAGCAAACACACCCAGCACAGCGTGTGTGCCCAAGCCTGCCCATCCTCAGCAGCTTCCACTGATTCACAGTGACTCTAAAGAAACCGTATTCTGTAAGACAGAATATTTATTATCCTTTTTCCTTGTTATTTTCTTTCAATGACAATTTTCTTATTATTTTCTTATTATTTGTCAAATGCTAAGTGAAAGCATATCTTAGACAGTAGATGATCTGGGGTTATTGTTTGAATAGTAGGAGGTTGTGATTGATATTCACACTGTGTAATTAATCTCCTAAATTGTGTGTTTCTTTTCACCATCAGACAATTATTAAACCTATATAGAGCTTTCAAAATGGCTTTGCAACATCTCCCTTTGTGAATGCATGTCTGAGTGAATATTTGTATGTAGCTTAATCACAACACACATATTCACATCTGTTTTCTTAAACAGAAGGAACATCTCAGAGTTTTTGAATTAATATTTTGGAATAAATTTTTTCAGTGTTTTCCCACCTTCTGTTGAGATGCACACTGGGACTGGTGAGATGACTAACACAAGACAACTGTTTCTATATTTTCCTCCTGCAAAGATCTTCATGGTCAAACACATACAAATATACACATAACTACTCTGAGTAATTTATTGCAAAATCTTCCTTGACATCCTGTTCCTCTTCTTCCTTATCTCCTTACAAGCCTGTCATATTATATCTGCTGTTTTATTAAAGCAATTTTAATATTGATTGAAAGAGAACTTTACCAGTGAACAGGAAACTATAAACATATTGGTGTAAAATAAGAATTGTCCATTGATAAATTAAAAGCATCATGCATCTGACCATGCACTAAGAGAACCACTGAAGCAAACTGTCTCAGCTAATTCAGTGAATTAGAGGTGTTCACTGGTTTGCAAAAACCAGAACACACAGAACTTTTTTGTTGTTGGTCGGTTGGTTTTTTCTGTTTTTGTAGCTTTTTTGGTTGTTTGGTTTGGTTTTGGGGGGTTTTCTTTGTGTGTGTGTTTTTTTTTTGTTTGGTTTTGTTTACCCTTCCCTGGTTCACCACCTTTAAAATGGAATACAGAGAAAATTCCTTCTTATACTTCATATTCTATTCCTCTCTTTTGTTGCTTTATTTGTACTACCAGAGATATAAGTTATACGTTAGTAGAGGTTCTATCTGGAAATTCCCTTTTTAGGATCAAATACATCCTGCCTCATTTTCCCAGTTCCCAAGCGTAGATGTTCAGTCCCAGTTAAAATGAAGCCTCTGAGACTCCAATTTTTACTTTAATTAGGTACCTTTTAAGGCCAATAGAGGGCGATACAGCTCTCTTAATTAAGTCCTATTTCAGCGGTTTCCAGGAAAATTTATTTCCCCCCGTTCCTCTCAAGGATACCTTTCAGTGCTTCTGAGCTTCAAACGAGAATAAAAAATCCAGTATTGCTCACTTGGCTCTTGCCCAGTTGGCTCTGAGCTTTGTGTGGGCAGAATAGGACACTCTCCCACAACCTAGAAGAGGACCTTGACTTGCAGCCAGCAGCTGAAGCCATAAATTTAACACAGTCATGATTGCTGCTTCCCCTGAGGACTTTCCTTTTTGCCTTCCAGCACAAGTACTGAGTATTGACAGGCAAGAAAGGTGGTCAGGGTGATGTGAGATTAAAGAGGAAGGTACTTAGCAACGTCAGGATTCTATAGGGTTAGCGAGCCAAAGAACTATTCTGGGATCTACATTGCAGTGTAGAGCCTGTTTGATCTTGTCTCATTAAGCAGGGGGAAAAATACCAACAAAACAACCTTTTAATGTTAACTCCTATTATTGTGTGATTCTTAATTCTCTCAAACACTTCAATCCCACACAGGATCATACTACCATAAGGTCCCCTATGAAAATATTATGGGATGTAATAAAAAAATTTTAAATGCATGTCTATGGAAGAGTAACTAAAATAACTAAACACGTGACAATTAACTTGGTACCTCCTCCTGGCTCACCTGGCCATGCTACCTTCAGCAGCACTCCTGTCCTGCAGGGGATGTAAAAAAATGTTGGTCACTCAGCATTTCTCTCTTTGCATACTACTTCTTCTGGAAACTGCTGGTAGTGGCAATAAGGTTCATATTTATATAACAGCTTTATCATGGTTGCTACCTGTTTTGCAAGTTAAAAACATTTCTTACTTTGTTTGCACAGAGCTCATTGGGCTTTGTGCCTGTCAGTGTACTTCTGCTGCTATTATAAGAAGCCTTATTTAAGCTGGGCTGTGAGCAGAGCTTAATAAAGAGGAACAAGAGAGTATGATTTCATCATAAACATTTAAGAAGATGCTCTTTAGATGGAATGCTCTTTAGATGGGATGAGAGCCTTTATCTGGGGTCCAAGGGAGTAAACCCTCAAAGCTGGTAGGGCAGCTCATGAAGCAGCACATTGGGTCCTCTAAGCAGCATGGTTGAAAGACTGAGTGACACCTACAGCCACAGGCCCTGGCATACAGTAAAGCCATGGAGCAGACTGAAGGCTGCCCAAGAGTTACATGTCCCAGGCCTAATTTCTCTATGAAACTTTTCCTTCTCGTTCTCTCTCTCTCTCTTCCTCTCTTCTCTTGCCCTCCCTAACTGCTATTATCCTTGTTTGAAGTGCTTAGCTCATTGCATTGGCTACAAACTTTGTCACACATTCAGCACTTCAAAATGCTTCTGCAGTAGCAACAAAAATGCTCAATTAAGTTCAGATGGGAAGAAGAGGAAGAGAAGGAAGAGGAGTTTATAAAGAATTGATTATATTTAATGTTATATAGGCATCTAATGCTGGACAGAGGAAGGGTTGTGCTCTATGAAGGTAGTACAAAGAAAATAAACAGACCAATTTTAGTCAGGAATTACTACATCAGGACTAGCTCTCAGACATGATCAAGATTCCTATTTCTTCTCTTTCTCTCATGGACACTGCTTCCAAAATGAGCATAAAAGGCCCATTATTGCCCACTGGTGGTAGTATTCAGACATGCCAGCCAACAGTAGAAAATAGCTTATATTTCAATGAAAACTATTTTCTAGGTTGCTGTTATTGAAATATCTGGGTGAAATAAAGAAAGAATGCTGCTGCTAAGTCACTTGTGCTCAGGCTAATGTCGCAGAATTTATGGCTATAATTTTTTAATAATGAATCAGTTGCCTTAATGTGTTTGCAGAGCCATGCATGGCAGGAATATTATCTTCACAGACCACAACGTCTATTAATCTAATAGAAACAAGCAGTAAACAATACAGATATTAAATCAAGATATATAACATCTGGAAAAAAAAACAAAACAAAAGAAAACAAAAGCAACTACATTTGACTAATCTTCAGCTCTTGAAACAGCAGTTATTAATATTATATTACGAAAAAATACACCTCTATGTAGATTTTCCCTTCTGCAAATACTGGAGAAGTTACAGTGATCTATCATCTTCACAGTCATCATATTTTTCAGCATATGTGTATATATATGTATATAAAATAATCTGCTTATAGCATATGTAGTTATGACAAATTCCTGGAAGTTACCTATATTTTTAAAGCTTCATAAACTTTATATACAGAGCTACAGATCATATTCAAGTACAGATTAAATCTTTGCAGCACTCCATTAACAACAGCTATGTCCAGAAACTAATTTCTCTTCTGTAACTACCGTCTTACCAAAAAGAAATGAAGATTATGAAGAGATTAGAGATCCAACAGTCACAAACACCAAGCTATCTTAAATTTACTTCTTATAGTATTTAGATATTGTAATACAAAATTAGTTTTGTTGTTTTACCTGTCAGCATTTTAATATGATCACTTATCAGAGGTTATTACAAATCTTGTTTAGTTGACTTTCAGTAAGGTTCAACCTACTATGTGATTTAGGAGTTTTTAAAAACATGAAATTATGTTTACCACTGAAACCCTGGTAGGTAGATACTGAAATGGTATGTAGGTACTGAAATGCTTGAAATGTGGACTTTCTGGCTGAAGTAGTTGTTTGCTGAAAAGCTGCTGCAGGAAAGGGACCTGGGGGTCCTGGTGGATGGAAAGTTGAACATGAGTCAGCAGTGCCCGGGCAGCCAGGAGGGCCAAGCGTGTGCTGGGGGGCATCAGGCACAGCAGCACCAGCCGGGCAGGGGAGGGGATTGTCCTGCTCTGCTCTGCACTGAGGCGGCCTCACCTCGGGTGCTGGGGGCAGTTTTGGGTAGCACAATATGAGAAAGATATAAAGCTCTTAGCATCCGAAGGAGGGCAACAAAGATGATGAGGGGCCTTGGGGAGAAGCTGTATGAGGAGTGGCTGAGGTCACTTGTTGTGTTCATCCTGCAGAAGGGGGAGACCTCATTGCAGCTACAACTTCCTCACAAGGGGAAGCAGAGGGGCAGACACTGATCGCTGCTCTGTGATGATCAGTGACAGGACCCAAGGGAATGGCCTGAAGTTGTATCAGGGGATGTTTAGGTTGGACATTAGAAAAATGTTCTTCACCCAGAGGGTGGTTGGGCACTGGAACAGGCTCCCCAGGGAAGTGGTTACAGCCCTAAGCCTGGGAAAGTTCAAGAAGGTTTGGACAATGCTCTTGGGCAAATGGTGTGTCTTTTAGGGGATGTCCTGTGCAGGGCCAGGAGCTGGACTCATTGGTCCTTGTGGGTTCCTTCCAAGTCAGCTGATTATGTCATTCTGTGATTCTATGATATGCAAACAAAAATGTACATATAGAAGATGAAGTTCTAGATAATTATTAAATCTAAATTAATTAATTAATATATTAATCTTCTCTTTCAGAAAACACCCATTTTTTGTTTTAAAAAGTCTGTAGCTAGAAAATAAAAATCATCCTCTTTAGTAAGCACCTTATTGAATTCTTATCAGGTTTTAGGATTAGTTTTTACTTTGAGCATTTAATGTTTTCAGTTTCTGAGAGAAAATCATGAACTGTGGTTTATCACCCCTTCACATTCCCAGGGAAGGGTTCTGGGACACCGCAGTATGGACTCCATTTAATTTTTAACATATTTCTAAAATCAAGTACTTTAATCTGAAAATGTAATCTTCCCATTTAATATATTGGATCTGTCCAAGTTTTTAATCATTACAAATACATTATCTGAAAAATCCTGTTAGGAATTATAAAGCGTAATTTCCGTAGACTGGAATTACAAGGCTCATGAGAAAAGTTTTGCTCAGGAAGGACTTTCAGAAACAGCCCTGAAGGAGAGGCATTTCAGCACTGAGTAGCAATACTCAGAAGAGCCCTTTGCGACCAACCAAAATTGCAATTCTTTTCTTGTAAGATTTAACAACAGTATTATGTTCCAAGAGCCAATCATTCAAGTACAGACAATTTAAAAAGAGAGCTTTAAAGTGAAAAGGCTATAGCAGAATATGGTCTATAAAATGAAGGTGAAACAGCTAAGTAGGGAACTTGATACTTCCAGGACCAACAATAAAGTATCTTATTTTCCTTTTGGCCCTGGTCCACCTCATATTTGTGACCAAGAAGTGTTGCCATCACACAGCCCTTTGCTTTTATTCTCTTGGAGTCAGCCAGAGAGGTATACCGGGAAAAGTGTATCCATGTCAGAAAATAATCCCAAACATTATTTTTGTCAGTCTCAGCAGAAGAAAGCAAAATAGAACAGCTCAAATGAAAGCTAAAGCTGAGCAGAACATTTTGCATGAGTTCATCTATCCAGCCAAAGAGCTGGGTTAAGAAATTGCTACATTGGGGTACCCATGATTAACTATTTTTCCAGTAGTGAATAAAGGGGCTTGGGGAGTCAGGCAAAATAAATGGCAGTTCAGAGAAACCTAAATTAATAAGTGCTTTTTGAATTACCTTCCCCGAGATACCAGTCAAAGTCCAATGGTCTTCCCAACACTATCACAAGCTAGCTCCTTAATTCCCCCTCTTACTCCACTGTCACTGCCATGGTGTCTCCATTCAAATCCTTGTCATTACAATGATCCTGCTCTGCTCATCTTCTCCAGTCATTCTTTAAAGATTTTCTAAGAAGAAACAGTAGTAAAGAAGATCTTTCCCCTAAACCTCTATAGTAATAGGAAACTGCTGCTGGTCAGTCTCCCTCTCTGCTTCCTCTTCCTATGCCGCCTGCAACATCCCCTCTTCCCGTTGCTGCTGGGTCAGCCTGGCCAAGGAGAATGACAGAGGACATCAACAGAGCCCACCAAGCGTGAGCAGGAGCACTGTTTTACATTTAGGAAGACCAAAATAGCATATTAAATAAGTGACCTGGACTGTCACAAAGATGATCTATGAACTGAATCCTGCAAACTGATTACAACTAACTCATAAAACTTTTCAGCAAAAGGATTTTTTCCAGACTTCCACAAAAACTTTGCACACCTGCAGTTTTCTAAAAGTCTGGGCTTTTATTTACTCAGCAAGAAGTGTGAGTAGTGAACCTCCCAGATATAAAATGACTTAACAGTTCTCTAATTATCAGCTTTCTTTGAATTCCACATGATTAGAAAGAATGTAGCACCATCTCAATACCATTAACCTTAGTGACACTCCGTGAATGTACAACAATAAGAAATCTTCTCTGACAAAGAAAGAAATTTTCAGCATTTGATACTAGTGTTCACCATATATAATCTACCCTAGGGCTCTACACTCACTACTTGCCTTCTGAGATTCTGTACCACAGGTTGCTCTGTTTGTGTGCGATTTATAATACAAGTATTATCCATAATTAGAACTGATAAACAAGAATTGGCAATTAGAGGAACCATAAGCAGTTTTTCACCCTATCTGAATAAAATGACTAAACTACAAGTGACAAGCTTGTAAATTAAAAATCGGAATAAAAAAACTTTATTACAAGTGTGTCATATGTGAGTCAAGTGGCATATAATTAGATATGCAGTCATTTTATTACGGTTTATTCATTGCTGGCTCATAAAGACTTTTTATCTGGGAAAGCACTCTGACTGTGACATTTTCTGTAGAGTGGCCATGAAAGGAAGTGTTGAAACTTTGTCACTAAAGACATGTAAAACTGCTTGAGAAAAATTACATAAACAAACTACCCTAGAAGATACTTGCAGGAGTTATATTTGGAAGTGGTACAAAAAATTAATTTCTGAAAACAAGCTCACTTTCATAGGACAAGAAGTTTTGCTTTAATTCTTTTTGTTTCAGTTTATTGCACAAGTCATTTACCTTTTCCTTGGAAATGAAAGAGAACTCAGCTTAGGTAGTGCACTAATGATAAATTTTATTGGGTTTACATGGCAAGGTTTTCATAGAGGGGGAGCTGTAGTGGTGGCCCCTGCAAGAAGAGACCAGGACGTTCCCTGTGTTGGATGCAACCATTCCAAAATGGACCTGCCTCTGGCCAAAGCTGAGTCCATCAGTAGTGCTGGTGAGAACTCTGTGATAACATACTTTAGAAAGGCTAAAAACACCACATAGCAGCTTTGAGGGAGAAGAAGGAAAAAAAGTGAAAAAAATAAGCCTGCAGAAACCCAGGTCTGTGAAGGAGTGGGAGTAGGTGCTTCAGGTGCCAGAGCAGAGATTCCCCCGCAACCCAGGACAAAAATCATTGTGAAAAAATTCATTCACCTGCAGCTCATAGAGGACCATGATGGAGCAGACATCCACACTGTAGCCCACAGAGAATCACATGCCTGAGCAGCTGGATGTGCCTTGAAGGAAGAGGCAGCCTATGGAGAGGAGCCCACACTGGAGCAGGTTCCTGACAGGACCTGCTGACCAAGAGGAACCTCACATGCTGTAGCAGTATTCCCAAAGAACTATATCCCATAGGAGGAACCCCATGCTAGAGCAGGGGAAGAGTGTGAGGAGGAAGGAGATGCAGTGGCAAAGTGTTATGAGCTGACTACAATCCTCATTCCCCATTCCCTATGCACTGCTTTGAGGGTAAGAAGTAGAAGAGTTAGGAATGAAGGAAGTCGAGCACAGGAAGGTGTGATGAAACTGTTTTTATTTATTGTTATCCTACCCTCTTTTTAATTGTCAATAAAAGAAATTAGTCTTCCCCAAGTCTAGTGTTTTTCCCATGATGGTAATTTGTGAGTGATCTCCCTGTTGTTACCTTGATTCACAAGCTTTTTCACTGTATTTTCTCCCTGCCCTGCTGAGGAGGAGTGAGCAACCAGCTTGGTAGGTACCTGGCAGCCAGCCAAGGCCAGGCCATTACAACAATGTAAAGTTTAGCCATTTTAATCTCTAGTTTGAGACTTGAGGATGAGCTCACTGATCTCTTCTGTTTTTCCTCAGTTCAGTATGGTTCAATATACAGAATGAAATTGGCACTGCCTAAGACAAACAGCATTTCTCTTCAGCAGACAGAAGAAATCCAGGCAGAAGAGTAGGTGTAGAAAATATGCACATTCTAGTTTTAGCAGTTCTTTCCAACTTTCCTCCTTTCCTCTTCATCTGTCCTCTCTGACACATTTCTCTAAATTTTCCTGTCTTCCAGCCCATCTCCAGAATAGAAGCATTCCTTTGTCCCTTCTCTGTCCCTGCCACCTCGTTTGTCCCTCCAAGTGCAGAAGGAGCTCTTGGTCATTCAAGCACAAGAAGGACAACATAGCAGGACAAAACTCCTAAGGGCCAAGCTTAAAATAAACCTCGGTAAATTACTCTTCTTCAGCTTTCCTTCAGATATGTTTGTGATGAGCAAATACAGAAGCCCTGAAGAAATCACAGTAGGTTGCCCATACCGTGCAGATATACTGCACTACAACCTCAAGATAATAGAAAGTTATTGTTAAAGACATTCACATAAAACAACGTAATAGAAAATACCACCTCAGGTTAGATCAGCACTATCTCACAGACACAGACCTGCACGCAATCTGCCCCAAAACTTTTCTTGAGCAAGAGAGGTGACCTTTAATGACTCAATGTGAAACGTCATGCCCAAGTTTTTCTTTCTATCTAACTAGTGCAATTGACTCACTCTGAATGCTGAAGAAATAAGTTTAAATTGCATTTATCATTCTTCTCAAAGCAACTATGCATTTAAATACATACCAATTTTCTATGTAAACCAGTCCTAGATTTTATAGTTTTGTTTCACAGGAAAATGTTTACCAACTTCTGGTTTTCTTAATCCCCTTTGCAGTCTTCTTGTAGCTTAGGAACCACATGATGATCCCACCAAGCTCTGCTTCCAGCATTGGCTACTGACACTGCTGTAAAGAACTGTACATTACAGTAGTCGTTGGTGTGCTCTAAGTTAAACCAGTTTTCACACTGAATAGAACATAATGTTGTGCTCGGTCATCTTTGATCACTACAGCCTGTTCAGACTCCTCTGCACCTATAGGTGTACAGTGAAATCCTGCTTTAGTCATCATTCTCATCCAGTAAATCCATACTGCATGGCCCACACTCCACGTGAGTGTTTGTGTATTTCATAACAGTCCTGATGAAGCTTAACATCTAAATTTCACCATTTAGTAGAGGAAACTGCTGGAAAGCACTAATTAGTGATGGTGTAAGTTGTCAATATCGGCAATGCCATCAATCTGACCAGTAAAATTGGGAATGCTTTCCTCAGTCTTGCTGTACTTGTGATTAGGTGGCAAAGGCTCTCAGAGGTATAAAATGAAAGCAAAGCACACTGTAATATAAAACATACATGACATAGAAAATAGTGAAGAATTGTATTAGCTACTGACAGAAATAAATGTATTCAGAAACACTGTACTTATTTTCATCTTCTCAAAAATGTAGTTGCTGTGCTAATGGGCATGTGAGTCATGCTATGAACTCAAGGAAATGATGGGGCAAAAAAGTGACACATACACTGATTCCTGCCACTGAAGAAAAAACAAATTTAGGTTATCAAAATTCTTATGATGCCTCTCACAGAAACTTCAGCCTTGAGTGATCAAAACCATTAGGGCTATTCTTTCACAAAACACACACACAGAAAAAGCAAACCTTTCCAACTAATTTCACTACCTACATGTCTCTCCTAGTGTCTACATTTTTATGGCATTATTTCAAATATGTATTCAGCTATAGCAATTTTCTTTTTCATAGATGATATGCTTTCAGTTTTCTCCAGCAGTTTCTTGGGGTGTTTTGGCTCTTGGGGATTTTTTTTTTTCCTGGGATTTAGGGTTGGGGGTTTTTTTGGGTGCTTTGAAACAGCAAAATGGTATGTATGTGGTTTTTTGAAGTATACAGCAACATTATCCTCTATGGTTGTCTGGTTTTTTGCTTCGTTATAAACTTTATATAACTGCAGTGTTCTATCATTATTTATGATTTATTTCAGATTAGTATAAGTTACTATACTAAAGCATAAGTTTGGTTCCATTTATGTGACCAGAATGAAAAATAAAATTGAATAGAAATCTGATCCCAGATTCTTTATATTGCCTCAACCCTGAATAATTTTGGTGTGTTTTTGTGATATTCTTCATCTAATTTTAGTCTCACTGAAACCCTCAGTTAATTTTCAAAGAGAGATATTAAATGTAGTACATTAACAGTGCCACCAAAGTCTTACAGTGCTGAAAACAAATGGAGGGTTTGTAACAGTTTTAAAAATTAAAAAAAGAAGTAAGAAGCAGAGAGTGCAGAACTGAAAATTGATGTGATTGATCCTCAGCCCAGAATCCTGTCTGTGGGACTTAAATTAGTCCTTGTAGAAATGAAAAACAGGTCAATTTTTCTTTTCCTTTAGTACTATGATGGGGGTTTCCTGCATGCTAATGTATAAAAACACAATTACTTTAAAAGAGTGACATTTGGGATCTATTCACTACTCAAATTTGTGGGTTTTGAACTGACTTCTTCCAACTCCCAGAAAATATCATATCCAATAAGATGTGGGTGCATATGACCCTCTTGTTCTTCAAGGGAAGAGAGGTAGTGTTAGTTTAAGGTCAATGCTTACAGTGAATCCAATGTTCTGCTCCCACTACCCTTGGTACATTTCATTCAAATTATTTCCAGTAGCACACAAGAGAAAGACTCTTAAAAAGTATTAAAAAAAGAAAAAAAGAAAAATCTACAGAAAGCATGTCAGTTATAATGGCAGTGCAAGCTAGACCCAACTTCTAAGACTGGCTACTTCTGAGAGCAAAAGCTCTAACCTCTTCTATCCTCCAACTGGGAGTCCAGATAAAGAGGATTGTAGACACTGTGTTCACTTAAACTCTCTTCTAAAAGTCTGTGTTAAGTATACTTATCAAGGGAAGAGGAGAAAATGAAGGGTGCCACAGTTCTTCCAGCCAAAGGTACTTCTGGGCTTGTGCTCATGATTTTCAGGCACTTAAGAGCTGACCATGCAGACTTGGCATCCACATACAGCTGAGGATTTGCACAGGGGATTGGGAGGAAGCAGCCTGAGGTGAGAAATGTTTCCACTGTAATCCCTAGCCATTTTTTAGGGAACTTAATGAACCCATTCTTGTTTAGAAACCTCAGGAGCCAAAACAGTCATGGTAAACATTGCCTTACGAAAATAAAAAAAATAGTTCCAAATTTTAGGGAGTGCTTTGTTTGTTTTAAATATTATTTATTTATTTATATTATTTTAAACTGAACTGCTGTGAGCAAGAAAAATTGTTTTCCCACAACCAAAGATTAGCAGAAAGATTCTTTTTCTTCTGTCCTTTGGAGCCTTCAAGAATCAGATAAGTTTAAATCTTCTAGCTGGTTAACTCTATTTCCTCTAAGTTTCTTCCTCCTGTGTTGTGAAATTTGCTGTACAAGCACTTTCTCATAAAGTTCAACTGCTGTATCAGGAAAAAAAAAAAGAAAGAGAAAAATAAAAAGTTATATTTTCTGCAATACCTTAAGATTCTAGGTCTGCATATCCACACTGTGTCTTTACAAGTAATGAAGCTCACACTGGTTGTTGGCTGAACATCACTGATTCAGAGATAGCTAAAAGCTGAGAGACCTCTCATCACCACTGTCAGATGATGCCCTGATATGCATCTTAAGGCTTGTTGCAAGGCATATTCTCATAAAAAAAAGCCTCTGTTCTACATTAAAACCCACTTACAGTCCAATACTCAGACAGAAAAGCAGTTTTTAATCCATATTTTCTAGTCTCTGTATATACATACATTGGAAAGTTGTCCGGCACTGGGGTAATTAGGAAAATAACATATTCTGTGTTTTATTCTGTGACTTGCAATAAGGACAGAAGAATGTTGCAAAGCATATAGTCCTCCCCCCCCCCCCAATATTCTCAATGTAAAAGATCTTTGTAGAGCTTCTCCATGTGCAAATGGAAGTCTTCAAGGTCTGCGTTACCCTCTTTCTAAAGAAAGAGTAATTGCAGAGAGCAACTTGATCAGTCACAGTAGGATACAATCTCAGTCCATAAGCATTCATGCATTGTTTCATACAAATTGCTTTTATTACCTTGTTCTGTCCTTTTTGTTTCATCTACACCTTCTCTGCTATGAAAGGAAGACATGAATAATTTCTATGGTAAACATTGTACATGTCTTCCATATGTTCCTCTCCCTCTCTTTCTAACACATATTTACTTCTCATTTCTTTCAAGAGGAGTGTATTATTCAACTTAAGGTTGTTTCAGAACGACATAATGCAACAGTATATGCACTTCTTGCATGAATTATTATAAACAAACAAAGAAGCAAACCTGGGCTATATTCTGTTGACAGTTTTAACTTTTAAGCCACACTCAAGTAATGAAGAAGATATTAAAAAAAAAAAAAGATGTTGCATTATGGATATTTTTTCCTGTACTCTACTCCTCATCATTCATAGCAGGAAGATATTTTATATATGTAAAAATAACATTTAATTGTTTGGTTTAATATCTATAAAGATTAATTTGTATTTAAATAAAATATCCATATCTATGTCACATAGCTGCATTTACAGTAATTTTAATTCATTTTGTTTCCTTTGAGTGTCATTGTATCATCTAGTCACAAAAGACATAAAGAAATTTTACAAGCACCATTAGCTTTTTAATTTTTTTAAAGTTATTGCTTGCACTATCATTCAGGTAGACATAAACCAGAACATAAATAAAGCATTTCTTGTATCTCAAGCTTCTAACCATTTGTCAGAAATTAGTGGTTTAGGGCACTTAAAGAATCACTGTCAAATGTGTTAACAAAACCAGTTTTCATAAAAATTTGTGAAGGTGTGACAATAAAGTTCAATGTCAAAGTTCACTCTATTACTTACACATAGATGAAACACATAAAGGAAAATTGAGTTTGAATCAAGGTAGAATGAGTTGCAGAGAGGTCACAGATGCAAAAAGGTGAGGGAGAGCCACCCATTGGAGTCACGAGTTTCAGAACAGAAACCCTTGTTTTCTAAGCTCCTGATGGAGCTTAGGTACAGCCAATCTTACAAACCCAATCTTAGTCTCAGACTTTTTCAATAGTTTATATCTAAAGGATTTAGAAGCTCTTAATCATTGACTAATCTAACATTTACAGAGATAGTCAATGGGTCTCACTACAATTATAGATCCAAGATGGCAATATTTATACCATACTTGATATAGGGTATTTCAATCAATTCACATGTACACACACATAAACAGAGAGATATATATTTATATATATGGATAATACAAAGGTACCTGTTAAAAAATTCCCCTTGAGTTCCATGAAATACTAATTTCAAATTTCTTGGCATTTCTCAACAAGTGAGTTTTGACCTTTGAGGAGTGGAGTTATCAGCCCAGCCCGCATTGATGGTTTTCTGTGGTGGTCCTCTGAGTATTGTGAACCTGGCCGTTCCTGAGCTCTGACAGGTGTCCCACTCTGAGGGAGATGCTGGCATAGCCCACTGTGGCCAAGGAAAGCTCAAAGGGCCTCACTTGAGGCCATTGTTTATGGGGTTGCAAAGTGCTTGACTTCAGTCACAGAATAAACTGAGTGGGAAAGGACCCAGGAGGATCATGGAGTCTAGCTCCAGCCCTGAACATCACCATCCATCAGTCAGCTTCTGTCCTGACTGCAACCCAGGTTGGTAACTAGTAGAAGTTTTAAGAGATCCAGTAACAATGGCATCAGTCCACTCAGAATACAAGTAAGCTAAGTGAAGTTCCAAGGTGGATGGGGATGACAGATTACCACTTGTTCCCCACCTTGGTCAGGCACCAGAAGCCCCTGCTGTAGGCAGTACTGCCCCCACCACAGCCATGAAAGAGTTCCTGGTATAGTCAAGGGACACTTTACTGCCCAAATCATTATGCAAAGGCTGAGGCCGAATGGGAATTCCTGAGATCATAGAAGGTCCCAAGGAAGTAGGGGGAGAATAGTCCCTTCTAAGCTTACAGAAAATACTTTGCATTTCAGATGAAAATCTCTATTGACTTCTTATATCACCAAGTATAACTTACTCTTCAATCAATTACTAATAAAGAGACACAGCTTCCAGCTTCCTAGGCAAAAGTCTTGTTTCAGACTTTTGACCAAAAAAAATTACTACATTATTAACATTATTGGAAGCAATTATTTATTGGAAGTAGTTGAATTAACAATTATAACTTCCTGTATGTCAGAATTTCCAGGATTGTCCCGGGATTAAAGTATGCATGAGATGTCACTGCGATGATTTATTGCTGAATCAGTCTCATGTTTATTGAAGGCTGAGACAGAAGAGTAATTATGAACAGCATCTCTAATATCAAAGCAGTAGTTACAGTAACAATAGCAGAAGTGGTAGGCTTAGCAGCTGCAGCAGGTACAGATGCCAGGTAGCAGCAATTCAGTGAGGTAGCAACAGCTTGCTGAAGAAGCAGCATCCTGCCTCACTATATCTCTACAAGGATTTTTATCATTTTTTTAGCCAATAAGCAAATGCCACAAAGCTTGCTACACATTTGTGCCAATCAACACTGTATAATTTTGCCGCAATGTGTACTTTCTTATCCAATAAACATTGGATTATTGCTATTATAGCCTATTGCACAAGCTTACACTAATACATCTTAACTTTCTAAGAAACTTTACTATAAAAGTTATTATTAGACTCAAAACTCTTTACTCTTTTATTTGTCACTATTATTTCTTGTATAAAGTATATTTTTACTACATTTCTATTCTTATAAGGCATATTTATTTCAAAACTACAAAACTGCATTTGCTTTAATTTGCAAAAGCTTATTGCTCTAAGTCAGGCAGTTTTCGCCAAGGCCGCAAATCAAAACATGTATCCATTTCTATCTGCTCAAGCACAATGCCATTTAAGTATTCTGTCAGCACCTGTGGGCACTCTGTGAGAAAGCTCCCTGCAACTTCTTTTCCCACACCTGTACACATTATTTTTATGATGATGATTTTCCTTTGCATAGATAATAATTAAAGAGACCCAAACTGTGAGTCAGACTAGCTGACTTTTAAAGGTTCCTTCAAACTATTCTGTGATTCTATGAAATCTGTTATCTGATATATGCAATGGATCAGCCCCTACACAGTGGAATGACTGTATCAAGATTTTTATTAATAATTTTAACCTTCATTTTGCAAAGAAAAATACTAGCTTTATCCCTATTGAGAGATAAATCACTTCCAACAAATGACAGAATCTCAGTGATGGTATTCAAAGCACTTACATGTAAAGACAAATTTCAAAGCTATAATTATTTTCATATTTTGTGATCTCCATATATAGTTACACTGTGATGCACACAGTCACACTTGGTTTCTCCTCTTCATCAGATTCTGTCTTCATTTTCTTTAACAAGGACAGTAATCAACTGACGTGATAATTTTTTTTCATTAAAACTAAGCAGCTTTTTTAACCACTTTATTTTCAATTGTTCATATGAATTAGGAATCTCTTTGTCATTTTTTAATTTATATTACAAGGAGATTGAATATCCAAATTATGTTGCTCGGTTCAAATTTTGGATAACATATTATTTGTCCTAGCCTAGATAAAAACCTGGTAAATAACTTTAAAAATAATGTGTTTAAATCAGTTTGATGTTTCTGGCTACCACACATTTTATTATATTTCAGTGTTATACCCAGTCCACCTATGCATAATATGCCTTATAATTTGGTTAAGGAAAGTAGTACTTAACAATAAACTATATTTTGATAAACATACTGTAGTTGATTTTTTGCTAATTTCACAGACCATAATGCATTACAGCATATGGAAATGAATATTGCCCGTTATACTTTTGATCTGAACTATCAATTTTATTCTTTCATGCCTAGTGAAACTTATGGGTCAGTAATAACAGCACAAATATTTTTTTCCATATCTAATAAATATTTATTAAATACTAATAAAATTAACAAATAATTACTACAGAGAAAAAAAATAAGATTTTTTTGGCTGATTTTATTGTTATTTCACTGGTGAATTAAATCTTTTTGATTATTTTTGTGTGACATATTTTATAATCTTTTCAGTAAAATAAACTGGAGAAAAACTTTAAGTGTTGTGTGGTATCCAGTTTTCCATTCCAGAAGAGCACATGCACCCCTATAAACTTCATCTGTCAGCCTCCTAAAACAGCTCAGATTCCTTCACAGAATCACAGAATGGTTGAGGTTGGAAGGGACTTCCATAGCTCATTTGTTCTAAACAGCCTGCAAGGCCATCTAGAGTCTATTGTCTATCTCTGGGAACCACTGAGAAGAGCCTGGCTCTGTGCTCATTGAACCTTTCCTTCAGGTACTTGTACACAGATCCTTGTGAGTCTTCTTTTCTCGAGGTTAAGCAGTCACAGATCTCTTCTTATAGGAGAGGTGCTCCAGTCCCTTCATCCCTTTACTAACCCTTTGCTGGAGTTCCTCCAGTAGCTCCATATTCCTCTTGTCCTGTGGCACCAAGAACTTGACACAAGTACTTAATACTGGCCTCACCACCACTGAGTAGAAGGGAAGAATACCTCCCTTGTTCGTCTGGTAAAATATCTCCTAATGCAGCCCAGGATAACACTGGCCTTTGCTATTGCCTCACATTCAACTTGGTGTCCACGAGGACCCTCAGATCCTTTTCTGCAAAGCTGCTTTCCATCTGGTTGCTTTCCCTTGTTCTTGTGCCTGGAGTTTTTCCTTTCCAAGTGTAGAACACTGCACTCCTTGTTGAATACCATCAGGTTCCTGTCAGCCCCTTTCCCCAGCTTGTTGAGGTTCTGGACAGCTGTTAAACAATATGGCATATCAGCCACTACTCTCAATTTAGTGTCATGTGCAGACTTGCTGAGGGCACAACTCTGCCCCATCATTTAGATCACTGGACCCAGTATTGATCCCTGGTGTATAATGCCAGTTCAGGTACCAACAACATTTTGCACTGCCAATCACCCCACTCTGTGTCCATCCAGTCAGTCAGGTTTCAGTCCACCTCACTGTCTGCTCATTCAGCTCATATCTCATTAGATTCCTCATAAAGAACTTATGGAAGACAGCACTGAAAGCCTTACTGAAGTCTAGGTAGACAATATCTTCTGCTTACCCCTCATCTATCAAGACAGACATTTCTTCGTAGATGACCTGACTGCTCAAGCATGGCTTCCCCTTTGTTGACCTTTGTGAACGATTCCTTACCACTTCATGTCTTTCATTTGCTTGGAAATGGTTTCCAAGATTAGTTGTTCCATCATTTTCATGCAGGGAATGTAAACAAGAGCATTAAGAGCACTAGCTAAGGAACAGCATAACTGTAACGCAGTAACTTGCAGTTCTGAGAAAATGTTACACTGACTTAATTGGATCTACAGTAATATTTACCAGTTCAAAGGTTTCAAATCTGAGATTACTATTGAGTGAACCCAGTAGTTCCTTTTCTGCCCATATATTAAAAAAGATTATTTCACATTCTCATGAAGATAAAAGTATTTTCAGATGTTCTGATAAGGAAGCCTCTAACTATCACATACTAATAGAAGTAAAGAGTAGTACCAAGCACCATAAAAATAAACCAAAATCCATTTAAATCCATTTAAATTGAATTCTACTAGAGTGTTTACTTTATTGATATACAGAGAAATACATGCTAAGGCATTTACGTTCCTGCATTACCCATCTTGTTTCACAAAATATTCTAGAAGATTCTAATTGAAAACTCCTTAAAATTTAAACTTGCAGGATTTCATTTAAATTGTATCTCATTTTTTCCCCCGGTACACTTTTTTTAATATTTAATATTTAACATTTAGTAGTACTTAGGAATATTTTGGCTATAAAAAATGAATAATAAGAAAACTTGTGTTGCAGGATCACATGATGTTGAACAAAACACAAAGAAAACACTTCAAAGTTACTTGTTTATAAAAATCACATATATATTTCCACCATTTTTCAGAAATTACACATTTTTTTCACCTTGGAATGTTTTTCAGCTCAAACTGGAATGATACACAAAGTGAAGCCATTTGGCTTATATTTGGCTAAGTTGTTTGTACAAAGATTAATGATAACCTCATACACATCAGAGGCTTGTGAATGCATTTCTTACCAGACTAGTATTGCTACACTAGAAATTAATGAGATTCCCTCCTGCACAGAGTCCACTTAAGCACTGACAAGATACTACTAAAAAATTGAACTAGAAAAAAGCAAGGCTTGTATCTGGCAAGGAGTACCATTATTCTAGTCTTGAGGCTATTAAAAGAATCAGGTACCTGCACATGCTTTGTTTTAAAATGCAATGTCCAAACTAAACCACTACACCATGATTTAGGGAATTCCCAAAGATATCTTCTAAAAAACAGCATTTTTAAAATTAATAATGTATAGTCATAAAACTGTGAAATAAATCCTTCATGGTGCAATTTGTCAGTTCAGAAAATATTCAGATCTCAAGGAAGTTACATTACCTTGATCTAGCTTCAGCTTCTAATAAAGAGCTACCTTCCAGATGATTGCATTTTTGCTCTACAATATTTTTTCATTTAAATGGCAGTTGCACCTGCAAAGTGCTATATAATTTTTTTTTGTTTGTTTGTAAAGTTAGAAAAAATCAGTTTACCGGGAGAAAAAAATTCAAGACAAACAGGAATCTTTTGCTGGAAAAGAGCACTTCAGCGTTTAAGAGCAAGTTTCATAAATTGGATGAGTCTCTTATCACTGCATTCCAGCTTGGCCTCGTCTACTTCCCTGGCTTTCTTAACAGTACAAAAATCAGTCTTAAATCACAACTACCCAGTAGAGATTCAGATTTCAAGGGTATAAAACAAGCAGATGAATATCATTCAGCAAATAGCTCTGCTGGAGATCAATAGAAAAGCCATTGCTTTAGGTGTTACTGCCGGAGTGGTCCACAGCATTAATGGCAGTACTTCAAATCTCAAATACAATATTAGAACTAGCTTATATCAAGTCATTATCATTTAATTCATGTCAATCCAGCTGCACTATAACCCCATATTTTGGAAAAACAAGTGATTTCTTTCTCAAGTAATGTACAATAGATTTTCTTACATACACACCACGTCTTTTTTTCATCTTCTCAATTAGAGAAGATGAAAATTTCATCTTACTAACTAGAATTGGATCATGGTATTCAGCACATTTTCAGCAGCTAATATTTTGGGACTAATTTGTTTCTTACTTTTATATTCACTGCTATGGACATATATTGTAGATATATTTGTAACAACTTCACAAACATTGCAGCCATTTCATCTCCTTTGTGGTTGTGTGCCCTATCAGCCAGAAAAACTGATACTGTAATTTAACCTCCTGAAGTATAAATTTCTAGTGCTCAGTGATCCATAGCAGTGTAACTATCAGAACAGGAGATTTAACACAATGTGTCTCATGCAGCTCACCAATAAATGTGCAACTGCTGGTGGTATTCCTATCCTGACCACCTGTTTAAGAGAAGGTGGAAGCATTACGTGGTTCTCATTTCATTTGTAACCACTCCCTGGGGTGAGTAAGAGACATTAGCAATAGTCACACTATTGATAATGTAAAATCAACCTTCAAGCTTTGAAAAGTTTTCAGGTTTTCGCAGGGAGAGTGAAAATGTTAGTAAAAAAAATCTGCAGCTGAGTGCTACATTTACCATTTGCTTTGGGAATTTGGACAAACAGAAGTAAGTATTCAAAAAAAAGATGTTCCATAACCTTTGATCAGGGACATTGAATGAACCTTTATTAATTTATTTTAATAATTAGACACAAGACTGCCTGATCTTTGTCAGTCTGGCAAGGGATTATAAAAACTAGATTGTTTTCAACATATTCTGATAATTCGGACCATTTCTTTCCCAGGTTTTTGACATGTCCCTTATAAGGTTTCCTTTACCTCTTTCTGCATTACCCAGGCTACTTCCCATAAGTTTCTAAGAAAGCACAGTTAACAATGAAGCCAGGCAAATTCTTAGAATCCCCTTTCTTGATTAGAGTTTGTTTTCTCCATTTTTGTGAAGGCTGCAGTGAGATTTTCCACCAGGAAGCATGTTCATGCAAGCTCCTTATGTAAGCATGTAAGCAGAACCAAGAGAAAATGGACCATTAGCTTTGAGGGGTGCAAAATTAATTGATATAGAATAGAAGAATTTCAAGAAACAAATCATACCTCGTTGAGTTCAGCTTGGGTAGTTGTATTTCCTGATCTCTAGAAGACTCTAAATCTTTATATGAACCACATGACCTTTTTTCTGACTACTTCCTTTCCCAGAGTGCAATTAATTGTTTATTAAGATTTTTTTGATATTTATTCTTGTTTTAAATTTCTTTACATTTCTCAAATTTGAGGTTTTTAGATAGTACCTATCTAGCTTATGTTGCTATATAGGGCCCTGCATATTGCACTTTGCAGCAGTATGAATCACGAAATGAAATATAATTTTGCAACATGTTCTCATTTTGTACAGTTACCTGGCTTCTACCAGTGAACCTGGATAGATTTAGGTATTGTAACCCCTTGGATTCAGATATGATCTGAGTCAAATTCTTCAAAGGCCATCGGTACTTTTGAATTTTCTGTTTTACATTTGACTGGTCTGGTGGAAATGTGGAGAATATAAAATTAATTATGTATCTAGATAAAGAATTATGTCTTTTTGATTGACTTCAGATTTCAAAAATTATTACATTCCCCAACTTTGAATCAGGTTCTTTATATTTTATTATACATTTAGAATATTAATATAATATCGTTTAATACATTTAAATTATCTGTGTAGGCTAAATTATATAGGAATTCTGGGCTAGCTCAAAATTACAGTAATCAAGTCTGAATATATGTATTTAAGACTGAAGCAAAAATGTTCTGTGGTATGAAAAGGCATCCATACATCCCTAACTCTGACCTGAATCAACACTTTGAAAGAACATAACCATCATTATACATGACTTACTGCTATCACTAAAAATTATATCAGAATATTAATTAAATAATTCATAACTGCCTTTTGAATATACCAAAGATTGCTCATTTTTCCCTTTTTTTCCCCATCCCCTATTGTTCATTATTTATAGGAAAAATATATATGTAATTTCCTTTTTTGGTTTTGTTTTAATGAATACATGTTACTTGAAAGTGAGCAATGATTCTATTTAATACTTAACTAAATACAAATGCATTTCCAAAACAATTATTGTACTTTCAGTATGACTCAGTAAGAAACTACTTCTCTGTCATTTAAACATTCATCTACCACAACAACTACATCTATTGTAATGAATAATTCACTACAAAATATGTTACTGGTATAGACTATTCTAAGACCATTTAGGTTTCCCGCTTTTCTGAGCTGTTTGCCTGGCAATGGAATAGTTTGAAGCACTCTCTGCCTGCCAAGGCTGCTTCTCATCTGGAAGTCTGGGATTCCTCTGAGCATGCCCTCCATCCCTCACTCCATCCAGGCTTCGTAGCCATGGAAGGAAAGGCATCTCATGCTGGAAAAAAAAAAGCACAAGTGTAACAAACCTTCAAAGCAACACAGTCAAAAAATAATCAAAGAAAAAATTATGTTAATGATTTCCAAAAGTAGTAGACTATTGTAATCCTAAAAGAGATACATAATTTTTTACAGGGAATGCAGAATAAAAAGAGCTGTTCAGATAATAACAGATGACTTTACCACTACTTTACCCCAAAAATTATCATGCACATTAAACTGCATATTCATTTTAAGCACAATAAGGTTTTAGAAATCGTTTTTCAGTCTGATGTGGAACATAACTAATACTAGACTATGCCAGCAGAATGATCACTAATAGTATGAAGGCTTTATGCAAAGATACAGGTTGTACAAAGTAAACTTACACTTAATGGCACTATGTTTTTTGAGAAGTTTCAAGAAAAGAAGTTTAGTACACAGGTTCTGGTGATAATGAGACTATTTCACCACTAAAAAGCCTTGCTGTCCTTTGTGTGTGAAATGTTTCCCTTTTTTTTACAATAAAAGTAATATCTAAAATTTGTTACTTGTGCATTTCTAAGCTTGGATATTTATATATGAAATATTCAAGGACAGGTTGGATGGGGCTCTGAGCAACCTGGTTTAGTGGCAGGTGTCCCTGCCCATGTCAGGCAGGTTAGAACTAGATGATCTTAAAGGTCCCTTCCAACCCAAGTTTTATGGTTCTGTAGTATCTACTGTAACTATTCTATTCTATAATATCTCTCTTACATAAAATTTATGAAAATGTAGATATTTCACTATCCAAATTTTTTCACGTGATCAGAATGCCAAATTAAAAATATCAAGTACATAAATTAACATAGAGCTAAATTTTCATCTTATTGATGGCAAATTATTTCGTTTTAAAATGGAAAATAGTTTTTTTAAGAGTGAGAATGTAAATCTAAAAATTACCTTTAACAAAAAGTAATTCTTCCAATCCAGGTAACATCTTTATTCCATTGCTGTCAATGACAAAAAGAAATTGTCCTTAACTTTGAAAATGAAGCAGCCCCATTCTATTGTATACAGTTCTTTTATTAAATTTATATGGGACAGTAGTGGTTGAGAAACTTTGCTTCACTTCTGGTGTCTCTCTATTCCTTTTTCTTTTTTTTTTTTTTAATTTAGAAGTGCCTTTATTTGCTTATAAAGCAAATATTCCCTACAGAGCAGCAGGGCAAATGAAGCATTGAACATATTGCAATTTGTTATTACCCAGAAAAAATATGGTAATTGATAGATATGTACTTTTTTCCTGTACACAAAAACATTAACAGATGCAGTCATTATGTCCAGTGTTCTTAGCATCTGCATGTGTCTGTTTGGGAAGCTAAACACAGCTTAAAAGGTACAATACCTTTGCAGCTGTGGCATAGTGAGAGAAGAAACAAAAAAGCATGAATGTAAGGCAAACAAGGGCTAAGAATAACTTGGGAAAAAATACAGCACCAATCATTTATCAAAATATTTATACTACAAAAAAATAGATACTAGGCTCCAGTTTCCCGCTAAATTCTACTCCCCTCAATAAAATGTTCAGTTTCATTGTCTTGAGTGAAACATAGACAAAACAACTATTTAATGACCACAAGGGATGTAAGAAGTAAAGAGAATGAAATTGAAATCAAGGTTATTTGTCCATCGCTTTTGACAGACAATATTAACAACTAAAAACTTTAAAATGTGTTTTTAGAAACTCTCCTTTGTTTTGTAATGACATGTCAATGTGTCAGTTTTGACTCAAATACTCTCTCAGTTGTAAAATCACTCTGATTTTTTTCCCTCAGCCAGAATGCCATTGGCATTCACCAAGCAGAGACCAGAAAAACAAATCTTTTGTTCAAGATCATTCAGTTTGAGTGTTTAAATGGAGACCAATGACCTTGAGATACAAGCCTGTGTGCAAGAACCTTGTATCATTCAGAGCTCAGAAGTGATCTCCTCTCCCTGCAGTAATTTTGAAACAAGTGTGCTTGAGCTTAAATGCTGATGCCCTCCAGCCAGCCTTGGGCAAAACCTACAATGAAAGTTTCACTTGAAGCAAAAGGACGAAATCTGAGTGCTAGAATACATAAATGTGGTTACTATAATTTTTCATTGGCTACTTTGTAGGAAATACTCTGGGATGGCAACATTTTCACTTTGCCTCTGCTAGAGAAAAAAGAGTAAAATATTGCCCTGATCATTTTCTCTGGGCAACCTACAATACTTTGACAGATTTCTTAGATCATCATGTTGTGGCAGGTTGTATGTGTCGGCTTTCAGAGATACTGAATTAGTTTGCACGTGAATATGAATCTACTTCTGAAGTGGATTTTTTTTAGTCATTGCTCATGTGTACAGACATACCAGCTTCGTGATATCACCTATGCTGACTAGAACAACTACATTTTTCATTTCATCCTTTTCTTGCACAAAACCCATGAGATACCTGCCCCATGAAAGGGAGGTCTACAGAGATTGTTTTTGGGGCACAGAAGTGCTGAGGAAGTGGAGTTGTGCACCACATCAAGGAGTGTAACTTTAATAGGATTGACCTGATTTCAGACCTGATTTCACCAAAGCAGAGGACATGGTCATCTTCAGAGTTTAATTCTATTCTCATTTATACTTTTATAACTCAAAGGAAATAAGTTAAAATGGAATTCAAATAGAATTATCTTACATAGGATCCTTTCTACAATTAATATATGTATCACTCAAGATTATATATGGTTATCCTTATTCTGAACACATTCAGTTAAAAAATATTCTGAGATCTGAACATTTTATCATTGTAATAAGTCTTAAATGTTGGCCAAGGACTTAGAGGAATAAGTCCATATATTAAAGACAAACCATTAGTAAAATCTGAAGAATAATTAATGTTCTTGGAGTTGAATTGTTCTTTTAAGTATCTGATCACCAAAGCAAACACCAAGGTAATCTGAAGATATAGAGTCAGATACTTCACTCATGATATTGCATTTGAATGCCCATGTTTTATTAGTTGCAGTGGGTTGATTTTAACCCAAACACTGCAGATAGGTTATATGCAACACATGCCATTTTGCACTCAATTTTCTTCTACTGACTAAAACTCAAGTCTGGGGATTGTTCTATTACTTGTATTGCTGTGAAGAAGTTATAACTTTGGTAAAGTCCAAAGTCACACTTCACAAAGGAAAGAAAATTAAATTTGGCCTTTGGTGAAGCTGCAAAGCAGTAACACAAGGAAAAGAAACTAATACAAGTTTTTGTTTTGCTCTTCCCTGTAGTAACCTATAGTTATTTTTTTTTTTCAAAGCAATTTCTGTATGCTGGAGTTCAAACCTAAGTTCAGTTTCAAGCTGCTCATTCTAGAGCAATTCCAATACTGCTGGCACTTCTGGAAAGCAGCCCTGGTGGGTTTAAGAATAGTATACTGTAAAAAAAGTAATCTTCCTGGCACGCTGTAAGAGATCATGTATTGCTGCTCTTTACAAAAGAAATTGATATTTATACAATAGAATTTATTTATCTTTCTGATTTTTATTATGTAGAGATACAGAGGTACAAATCCTTCACTAAGACAGAACTTACCTTCTGATGCACAGATAAAAGCATATATTTGTAGACACATAAATTAAATTATTCCCTTTCCACTGTAAGAGATGGAGCTCCTCTCCATTTGAATGCATATGTTCTGTTATATACTCCATAGCTTTGAAACACAGTTCTTTTATAAGCACACTCATTCGTGCCCAGTGGTTCAGGGAGTCATGTTATTCCCCGGTTTCTGTGAGATGATGCTTTCCAATTCAACAACTACAAACCCAAGACAAGCTATTATTGTCTGTCTACATCAGCCTGTCTTTTCTGCTTGCATCATACTTAACTACAGGCTGTATAGCATATGGTTTAAAATGAAAAAATATTCTAGTCTAACACTTCAGATGCTCTATTTTAATGAGACAATCAGATTGTCATCCTATGATGGCATAGCATCCTTAAGTGTCACTAGTAATCTGTATGCATTTTGCAATGACAATATGTAAATATGTATTTCAGTGGATTTCCTACCCAAAGCATTTCTGCATATCAAGAAAGTATATTTTTTCCTAAAGAAAAGAACTCAATAGAAGGCATAAAATTACCAGATTTCCTTTGTTCTTTGGTGCATCTCAATAACTGAATCTATACCTTTCAGTCAAAGCAATGCTCTACAAAGCCAAAGTGTGTGAAATATGAATATTTTCCACTCTTTTTCCACTTCCACAGGTTGGAAGCTATCTCAAGCCTGGTTTAGTTTATGAGCATTGATAACCATTCCTTAGGAAAACCAATTCTGAGTAGGCTGCAGACTGCAGGAAACAATGCACTGGAAGGATTTGGGGTCTTTAAACACACAGTTGTGAAAATAGCCTACTTGCTGCTCCTAGTACTCAAAATCAATGCACTAGAAAAAAAGGCAAACCTAACTTGAGGTGGAGGCAGGAAGCTGGAAAGGGATTATGCAGGTTGGTTGAAGTGGGTTTGAAATACCTGCTGGCATATTTATGAATGGATGAGTGTTAGTAGAAGAGGTTCTGGAGAAACAAGAATGGTATGCTAATTCCTTCTTTAAGGGTGAGTAAGGGAAAGATACTACTGACAGGTAAATAGGAGACAGAGGCCAGGGTTCAATTCCCTAAGTATAGGTAACAAGTCCCAATTAATTTTTCCAGAGTTTCCCTATTATAGAATTCCATACACTTCCCTGTCAAGAAGCATTAGATTGTCAACTTGTGTGAAACAGAAAAATAATAATTACTGTAATTTTTTAAATATAATTATTTTGTGTTCCAGGACCCCCTCCCTGACCCCAAAACTTCTGCTTGTCTTTGTTTCTTACCAATGCAAAGATCCTGTCATTACTCCTAGGGAGGTTTCTATGATCTTATGATAAAACCAACCATTGTGCATAAGTGTAAATACTGAAAGTACTGCAAACTATGCACAGCTGAAAACTGATTCAGAAAGGGTTGTTTTGCATACGATTTTAAATATGGTTTAAAAAGAGAAAATATTCCAGTCTAACACTTCAGATGCTCTATTTTAATGAGATAATCAGATTATCATCCTATGATGACATAGCATCCTTAAGTGTCACTAGTAATCTGTGTGCATTTTGTGATGACAATATGTAAATATGATTATTTTTCAGTTTTTGCATTTGTTACTGTTGCAGTGAAAAGTGTGTAAGAAAACTTACAATGTGATTAAAACTGACAAATCTGTTACAGATACAACCATATGAGATGACTGACAACACACACAATGAAGCACAAACATATCTCATTTCTATCTGACAGAAAATAGACTAAAATTTAAGATAACATGATATTAGCAATACCAGGCAATACAAGCAGAAGACAACAAACCAATATACTCAATTTAAAATGAGTTTGTGAGAAATCAAATATTGCTGTCTCTTAATTAGCACAAACCTTTTAATATCCTTATGAAAGAGACAGGAAAGATGACTGCTTAACTCAAATAAAAGGTATTTATAGATACTCTATGCTATGAATAAGCCTCAGCCTGAGACATTTTCTTACTCTACATTCACGTCTGTAGATTTATCACTGTATTCTGAAACAAATTTTAAGAGGAACAATATTAAAATGCATGTATAGGAGTTATCTTGACAAAAATAAAGGATAATTTTTATGAGTAAATTAGATTCTTTATGAAATGCAAACACACCTTCTACAACCAGTGCAGCAGAAGTGTGCCTTTTGATACAATTTTTTAGTAAATTATTAATTTTTTAAAATGTGTTACAAATCAATTTACCTGTACTTGATATTTTGGATTGCAATGCATTTTAGATTATATTCTGCTTAATGATCCTCTGTGCTTAGTCGGTTCAGGATTGAAAGTGCACATTAGTGATGATGAGGAAGAAAAGAGCAACCAGGTAAACTCAGCTGAGATTGCCATACACACATCAGTCAGTGTTTATCAGGCAATTCAGTCTCAGTGGTCTCAGTCTCTGAGATGTTCTGCTGGGATTGCTCACACTTGTGCTATTTTTGTTCCTTCTGCTTAGGGAATATGGTCTGAAATATACATTTTCTAAAGAGGCTGTATGATAAGATCCACACCAGGTTTTTCCATTACTATGGAAAATGAGACAGATGTGTATGAAAAGTGGATTGCAAGCAGATAAAATAATTTTAGCACCCTGCAGTTGATCTTGAAAGCTGTTATAGTGCTTTTCTACATGGCAGTTTACTTTTAGGAACTCTACCTCTGAGTAGTCACAACAACGTGGACAGTTTTGACTGATTGACTAAAAAACATTGCATGTTGCGTTGACATTGGCACTTGAGTTGTTGGTAACTAAACGGGACAAAGCAATTGTAGAAGTTCAGCAATAGCAGAGTCTAGCAGAGCGATGACTGCTGCATGAGTGGCATCGGAGAAATTGTTCCATAAAGCTGGTCAGGCTGTGAATGTTTGTGCCCGTAAACCACAGCACTTTGTCAGGGAGGGTCAGTTTACAATTTTATAAGTCAGCATTATACTTCTGAATGCCTTTAAAAGTGGGAACGGCAACAGCAAGAATATTGCAACCTTGAACAATATGGACATAAAAAGTCAGGTTTACAATTTTGGTTTTGTCTTTTTTTTTTTCCAATTGTATCCACTGTCCCGCTTTGCAAATCAGCATGTTTCATTTAATTAAACAAACACTGTAAGTAGCAGATTTGACAGAGGAATCTCTGAAGAATATGAAGAATATGTCTATGTCTGCAAGAAGAATAGAAACAAAGCATAAAGCACATCCCCAGTAAAAACAGCATAATTGCAAAATATTGGAACAAAGAGGGGAGGTTCTGCCTGTAGTGAGAAACTTGATGATACAAGAGAGAGAACAACCAATGAATATGTTTATAGCATGTTAATTGCCAGTTCTGGGACCAATACATGTTAAGCACACTTAGCAAGTCTTCTGATAACCCTCTGTGCCTAAAGCTGTTTCTAGCACATGCCATGCTTACAATTCATCTGCTTCTCATAAAACCACTGTTGCCAAGTAAGATGAAAAATGTATCAAGTGGTAGTAAAAGCTAATACCCTCTTAGGGGTGCCTTATTCTGTGAATTTATAGATGCTATAAACCCTCACTGCAGATAAACTCACAATGACTATGTTTTCCAAAGTTCAAAGGTCTTCAAACATGGGTAGGCTGGGACCTCCTTACACCAAGAGACATCATCTGTGAATTGTGTATGAAATCTTTAGTGTGGATAGCACAACGTAACCATCACAACTGTCATAAATGCCACAGTTTCCGCACAACCAAGAGTCACAAACGCCTTCGGCTGGGCCCTGAGCTCTCACAGCATCAAAATAAATTGCTCGTCCAGCTGGCTGAGTACTTGGAGACTTCAAGGGGTAGCCTAACAACAGCATTTTGCATAATCTGTGTACAAACAATAATGATTCATTTCACCTGGTCTGGAGTCAGGACCATGCCTTCCTGTATTGTTCTGATTCATTGGGCAATGAAAGCAACACAGCCTGGCTCAAGATGCACACAGAACTCCAGCTTACAGCCACTCCATCAGCTGCAGTATCAACTCTGCCTCATAAACAAGGTTTATTTCTCCACGGCTAGAAAATTGGTTATTCCAGCCATTAGCTATTCAAGACAGATTTCACAGACAGCAGTACATGAGCCTGCTATTCACACAGCACAAAAAGACACTTCCGTTTATTGCAATGTCCTCTGTCATTCCCCTTGGAAATGTTATTTTCTTAAAATGTATAGAGGTGAGGAGGTTGGAAATTAAGTAAAAACATTTTTTCCCAATTTTTTTTGATCAATCATTTTCCTAGCCAAGGACTGGGGGTGGAGTGGGAAGGAAAGATATTTTTCTTTTCTCCAAATCCAAAAACCTTCAAGAAAAGACATTGGTTATCATACATTTTTGTCATCATCTGTTCCCTTCTATTTTAACTCAGTAAGTTGTCTCCCACTCTCAGAAAGTTATCTGCAGAGAACAAGGGGTGGGCATATGCCAAAAGATGCCTCTATTAAACCTAACAGACAAACGTGTAAAAAGAGGCCAGTGGTTTTCTTCATATGTTTTGCACTCTGGCATGAATGATTCTTATTTTTCTATGCCCCTTTTCTTCCAAGAGGTAGCCCATCTGCCCCCACAACTATAGCTTGTGCAGGAATAACACTTTGAATAATCCCCTTTGTTCACACCAAGGAAAAATGTAAGCTCTTACACACCATCTAAGAGCTGACAGAGCACAGCAAGGAAAGAGGTACACACCACAAAGTAATACACAGGTTAAAGATAGTGAACAAACCAACCATATAACTGTAAATAAACTCATATGACTATGACAAACCAAACAAAAAAAACCAAACATTTAGCCACACTGGATTTCCCACCACTCTTTCAAAAAGTGAACTAATACTCAGCTAAAACTATGTAAACTCAAGAAAAAACACATGACAAATCAGTTCAGAAACAGAGAAAAATATGATGGGTGGGGCCAAAAGAAAACCCAGAAAAATACATGAGGTCTCTACATGAGAAATCATGTGGCCATGATTATGCTGAGGCCTGCAAAAGCTCTGCTCATCCTCTTTCTCTTTCCTGCATTGTCACACCATCTGTTCTTACTTACATTCTCTGCGCTACTTTTATAATTCCTCCAGGAACTGAGGGTATGTATCTTAATTCTGTGGTGTGTTTAAGAAAGAGAGGCTTGGAATGTCTCACCTCAAAACCATGGTCATCCCAAAGTGGTTAATTTCATTCACATTTGACCTTAGTCAAGACCCAATGTTCAGCAATATGCAGTTCAGAAGCTTGTTCAAGATACACATTTAATGGTCAGATGGATGTAGCCCTTAAAAGCAGTATTTACACTTTCCTTGCATTGTGATTGTGAAGCACCTGTTTTAATAACCTCGGGCTTTGTACTGCTCGTCTTAAAGGTGCACTTTGTGGCAAAAGATTTACAAATGCCATGACAGAAATTTTAAGAAAAAAAGAAAAAAGGCCACATGAAATGAGCACCAAAAGTAAATATGTACACCACAAAGCTCATTAAACTAACTTTTGTTTTATCTGCATGCTTTTCTTCACTGCTAAAAATCAAAAAACCTCTGAATGAACAGGATGCACTGGGGCCCTGAAAAAAAGAAAAGGGGGAATGGCCTTGAGCTGAAAGAGGGTGAGGACTCCCCGTAAAGGATATGGACTCCCCATCCCTGGAGGTATCCAAGACAAGGCTGGATGGGGCTCCGAGTAACCTGGTCTGGTGGAATCTAGTGGATACTCCAGACTTCTCAGGTTTTCAGATAAAATATTTCTGCAAATAATTAAAGTCAAAGAGTAAAGGTTGTTTTTAGCTATATATCATCACTGAGTTTTTTGTGTGCATATAAAATGGAATTGAGTACTATGTTTGGGCATGTGCTCAGGACTAAGTTATGTTTCAATAGGCCAGCACAGAGTAGTCACAATCATTTAGGATTATATGTTTACAAACACAATTTATGCAGACAAGAAGCAGACCAGTGAACGTAAAAGAACCCCTGCAAACAAAAACTTGTAAATATGACAATGTGAGAAATTATGAATTATTGTAATTTGCAAATTGCACACAGAAACCGTATTCTTTTTACTAAATTGATACCCATAATTTTGCATGCAATTGTGTATATGAAATGAGAGTTGAACATGCTTTTGTGTAAAAATCTTAATATGAAGATAGATTCTGTAGAAATACCATATGGCACTGAGAGGGAATGATGGATCGTAGGCAGCAAATTATAAGACAATGATAAAATGGATACAGTTATGTGAAATATGTTTTGAAAACTTTCAGTGAGTACCACTCAAAATAGAAATGTCATAGACACTATGCAAATGGTAAATGTATGTGTTAAAATGGCAAAAACTGAGGATGGCCATTAACTTTTCAGAGTGATTTTTAAGTTCTTATTCTGGCAGGTAGGTGGTGTCAATGCTGATGACTGTGTGACCACATCCTGTAAGTACCAGTGCATATCAGGCTAGCATAGTACTCTGATGGCAGCTGGAAACTATTACATATATTGCATATACCACTTTTATTCTAATTTCTATCTTATAATTTAAGAGGGTTGTTTCAGGTTGGGATGTTTTTTAATGTCTGAGGAATTCCTCTGTATTCTTATTTTCACGAGGGGGGAATAAAAGGCACAGTTTTAAACAAGAGTTGAACCGCAGATATTGAAGCATATATGTACTAAAAACTAAAAGTTTGTTATTGGCAAAAAAACCCGTCTTTCATTAGATCCTAACTAAACTAGCAAATCCAAGTCACCTAGCACCCCTGGGTTAAGCCAAAATAGGCAAGAACATGGAAATATGCAGACAAAATTTAGTGAGACATATTTTACTCTCCTGATTCAGCACAAGAATGGCTTTTTACTGTCTATTTTCTGCTCTGCAGAGGATAAAGAGGACAAAAACTTGCTGGTCATTTCTGAATTACAACACGTTTCTTTGCTTTTATCTTCTACTGAAGTGTATAAAGTCAGATTTTAATTTTCTTAATTTATTTTTTATTAAATATTAAATGTTAATTTTTAATAAACTACCAAAAAATAAAAAAAAATACTTCAATAATTTTCAGTAGTAGCTGAGTGCACAGTTGCTAATTATTATATACAGCTTCAAGAACTTGGATGAATTTCTAATGCAAGATTATGGCACTTTATTAATATTTATGTTTCTCATAATTTTGTGAGCATGTTTTCTCTTCTGAAGAGAATGAAACCTTAAATTTGAAAACAATTGCAGTACTGTCACAAATATTCAGGCTCATTAAGATCACAATAGAAACAAAAACTATCACTGTATTAACAACTAAATTGCCTCAGAACTACTAGATAAGATGAACCATAAATTTCTTGTCTTTGGTGTTTTCTACTAATTAAGTAATTATATATTCATTATTATGAGAATGCTATTCATCTCTTCTTTGAAAAGAAATATCTCCTCACTTGTTTTCACAGGACATCTGTAATGAGCTTTTCTACTATTTTTTTAAGTCAAACTACCCATCCAAAGGCAGATATCTATCCCAGTGCCTGTTCACTCCCACTGTTCTTTCTCTGGAAAGGAAGAACTCTTTCCTAACTGACTCTGTTTAATCTTGGATTTGTGTTTCACAGTAATACTTTTTAGCTTTTATACCTCTGATGGAAAGGGAAGTGAAATTGAAAGAGATTGATCTTCTAGAAAAAGGCTACACCTGTTTATCAGATTTCTGCCTCACATTACCTCTCATTTACTCATTTTGCACTCTACAGATTCAGTGGAAAAACAAAACAAAAAAAAACCAACCTCACTTCCCCCTGCCAATACCTCAACACCTTATTTGTTTTTCACTTTCTGTGTTTCTTCTGTGCCTTGAGCACAAATATTTGTAAATCCATCCCTGGCAGAGCTGGACAAATTGAAAAGCAACACAATGCACTAGCAGTGGTCCTTCAGTGCACCAGGACCTACGTGTCCCCCTTGCAACAAAATTTTTAACCACCACAGCTCTTGTTGGAAATAATTTTTCAAAAATGACACTCGAAGTAACAGTTGAGATGTATTTAATATATAAACCAAACAGAATAGATAATTTGATGGTATTTTCTGCCTGGAACATCATTATCCAATGCTAAACAGTCTCCAAAGCAGAATATTAGTGAATCATCATCTGGGAAAACCTTGCTGCTGTGACTTATAGGTATGAAGAATTCAGTAAAACAGAAAGAAGCATTTTAATTCCCTTTGAAGTTATACAAAAGAACTGGAAATGCTCATTGCGATGCTTTGTACATCTAGACAATACTTACCTCTCTGTAGATGGTGGTAAGGGGAAAAGCAACCTGGAAGTGTCCTTAGATTTCTCCCTGTGCAATGAGTCTTTAAAGAACATGGTCTATTTTAGAAGATAAACTGATAGAAGACTTGTCACGAGAAATTCAGCTTCCAAAATGCTTTAAGCTTTTGTTGGGACACCTTGGTGATGGCTTATCCTGACAGCCAGGGCCCATGTTCTCCCAGCCAGGAGCAGGGCAGCCGGGAGGCACAGGGGTAACCCCACATTGGCCATTGGGCACCTCCCTAGGGAAGGGGATGGGACGTGCCGCAGGGGTGCGCCTGGCAGGGCCGGGCAGGGCTGTGGGGAGCTGGGGACCTGTTGGGGTGGCTCACTCAGGAGCCGAGATCATTACATGCCACTCAAGTCAGGGCCATTGGGTGGATTTCCCTGCCCATGACAGTGGGTCAGAGGGCGGCTCGTGGGACGGCTTGGAGGTCTAAGCCGCATCCCCCTGGGTGGTTCTCAGGCCCAAGTTACCTTCCCCTGTTCTAGAAAGTTCTCTTTTTCTCAGTTTTTCATAGGTTCCCTGCTGTGACTCCCGCCTCCCTGTCTCCCTTATTGGTTCCTGTTTAATTGTATCCTCCCCCTTGGTTGTACCCCATTGGTTGTTTCCCTTTTCCCCGCCTTGTTCCACCCCCTATAAAAGGCACGAACACGCTTCCTTGGATCCCTTCTGGTCCCTGGACCTTCGTGCTAATAAGCTTGCTTGAATCCACACCAGAGGCCTCTCTCTGTTCCTTTACCTCCGGGCTGACGTGAGCCCGGCTGCCTGTCGTGCCTCCTCTGAGGAGGAAGCGGCACGCGCCTCCAGCTTGCACCCTGCTTTTCCACCGAAGGCGTTCCTTAGGACATCGTGGAAGTGATGCTGCGTTCCCTCTGACCGAGAGCACGCCAGAGCTTGACTTACCGAGCCAGCCTGTGTCAGGGACCGGCCCTGCTGCGGCACAGCCGGGCTGCGGCTGACGGGCGGGCCTGGGCCTGGGCAGGGCAGAGAGAGCCTTGGAGGGCCGGTGGTGCCCTCAGGGAATGGAAGTTTTAAAAGTTCTGTCAGCTGTACTATAAGAAGTATTGGAATAAAAATGAAAGGAAAACAATTCCATTCACCTTGTTCTTTGGTATGACATCGTTTTGGGGAAGTCATTTTGCATAAGTCAGTCTGTGAAATACTGATACATATAGTAATAGTAATAGCTTTTAAATTCTGTATTACTCTCAGGCACCTGGCATGGTTCTTGGGCTTGTCTTGTGCAGGGCCAGGAGCTGGAATTCAATGATCTTTGTGGGTCCCTGCCAACTCAGGGTATTCGATGATGGCTGCAAGGGCCAAGTAGAAGTAAATTAGATGCTGCTGTGTTTCAGTTTCATCAGCAGGGCAATCAGTAACTTCTAAGCTTCAAAAACTGTTTATTTTTTTTTAGTCTCTGACTGACAGATATTTCAATGACAAATGACCATGGATGAGAGAAATAATACATGAGGGAAAGAAATGGTGAGTAGTCCCTACACCTCACGTACAAGTATGTAGTACCTAGTGCTTCTGTACTCCTACATTCCAAAAAGAGCTGTCAAGTTGAAGGCAGCTTTCAGAAGACAGGGAAGAGCAAGAAGTTGTGGTTGTGTTTGGACAGCTGGCTAACACAATGGCTGGCTGTGCACTTTCTGTCTCCAGACTGTTAGTATCCAAACAGGTCTCAACCTGTTTCTTCAACAAATGTTTTTCCCAATAGGAGAGCATATTGGCACAGCTTCTTTGCATGCCCCACTAGCTATCTAATGATTTCAAAGGTAGGAAAAACAGATTAATGGCAGCTTCTGAATTGTCAGTGCAGTCTGGGTCCTAAAAGACCAGAAAGAGAGAATGTTCTGAGACTAGAAAGTTCTCTGAGACACCTGTGAGTTTTGGTGGGAAAATTAAGTCCAGTTCTACTTCATTTTCCAGAAAGTCTTCTGGGTAGATTGCCTCAGGAAACAATTCTGTCTATGGACGGACAAGCAACTCTGAGAAGGGTGATCACAAAGAACTACTATTTTCAGTGCAGAATCATAAGTTTCCATATTGGCCAGATGGTTCTAAACACATCATTTCCAGTCTGCTGCTTTCTAGGACAATTTCCCCCTTACTATGTAGAGAGAAATTGACTATTTATTTTATGCAATGTACATCACTGGTCAAATATCAAATCAGTATTTAAATATGGTATCATACAAGCAACAGCATAGCATATATATCCTATCTTACTTCCTCTTAGAGAGTTATACATTCTTTAATGCTTTTTATCCATTGACAGTGTTGCCCAGCACACTGAACAACAGCTGGGAATTGCTGAGATACAGAATGCTCCTTGTCCCTCACCTGTTTCCTGGACTCCTTTCCCAAAACATGATGTAAGACAGGCTCTTTATCAAAATATTTCCTGTAAGGTAATGCTGAAGATACTTCAGATCTTTGTGGTTGGCAAAGGGGGAAGAAACAAACCCACAACAGTGCAAACTCAGGAATTTCCAGTTTGACTTATTTAAGTGGAAAAGTTTTTTAAATATTAAGAGCCACAGTTGTTTTCCAAACTAATTTCCTGCTGGTCAGATTTCTTCTGTCAAAAAAAGTATTTCCTCTGTACTCTCAGGAATTCAGAGTACTTACATACTGTGTGTTTGTGAACTGAATTGCTTTTTCCTGATAGAAATTCTTTTCTTTGGCAGGCAAGAGGAAATCTAGTCAAATGCTTTTGAAGTCAAATGGCTACTGCAGTGAAATGAAAAAGAGGAATTGACTAATTGTGGATCTGCTGATTTATCACTTTAATTTTTGTTTGCTAAACCAATTATTTCATAATATTCAAAAGAATAAGTCTCTTCAGAACATACAGAATATCACTTTCTTATACTTGATGGGATTAATGTTTTATATTTGCATAGAATTATACTGAATTACCTATCCCCATGTAAAATAAAAGGTATATTGGCTCCATTATCTAAGGTTTAATTTTTATTTTCATCTTGTTGTTTCTGTATATAAATTCCAGAATGTAGTTCAAAATGGAAGATGATTCATGTCATTTCTATGCATTTGACATGCTTATTCCTGCCTGTAGAAGTGCAAGAGAAAATTAATCTACCAGTTATATTGCAGAAAAATTATATATATATATAAATATATATATATATATAATAGCAAAATAGTGAAATCAAGGGTAAGAATATGTTTGAAAAAGACAAAGATAGAATGACACTATATTCAGGCAAAAGAAGTGGCTGGGCAGAAAAAGACTTTTGACATATGTTACATAATTAGCAGAGCATCTCTAAGGGTGATACAGGAAATATATTTAGTAACTATAGTCTGGTCTACTTTTTCCAATGAAACTTTCATTAAGCGGGTCCTTGGAAGATATGGCTGAGACCAGAGAGTTCACGAAAATGTAAAATTGGAAATTTCAAAAATAGCAGCCTATTGTACTTTGGATATTTGTACCAAAGTGAAGGTTCAGTCTTTTCACATAACAGATACACTGGGGTGGATTTTGTGACCTCCACAGGAACAAGGAAAGTTTTGAAAACCTACTGCATTTCATAACCTGCCTTTCACTTGATAAAGAATGAATGTGTAAAGGAACTTTTTATATTTACCTGTTAATTTCCTTTGTCTTTTCCAGTTTCAAGCCCAAACTGGTGTGGTTCTTCCAGTATTTTTTCATGTTCTGCACAAAGTACAGTACAAAAGTAGTCTCAATTTTAAGATTAACATAAGGAGACTTATTTATTGCAACTGTTCATATTTCTCCAGCTTTTACAATCAGAAATAATAATGTTGCTTCTCATGTTCCCATATCACAGGGGGTCCGATGCTGGTCAACACCGGTGTTCCGCGACCTTCCTAGAGAGAGCGTCCTGCAAGGAACAGCTCTTCCAGGGGTGGTGGCCGGCCTCCCTGGGCAGCAGGTGATTCCAGCAAGTGTAGCAACTTCTCAGCTACAAGTGATAGCAGCTCTTGTGATTCAGCCCTTTGTGAAATCACCCAAGGCAAACTCGGGGACAGAGAGACAGGAGCCTCATTTGGCAATTCCACAGAAGCAGCTTTTATTGTCCAGCAGCCCCTGTGAAGAGAAGACCAGCAACAAAAACTCCCTGGTCAGGGGCAGAAACAGGGACTTTTTATGGGAAAGGCAGGGGGGTGGGGTAGAAACCAATTAGCCAACTGGGTACAGGCTATTACCATACAGAAACAAGGCATGCTGGGGGTGGTTCACTTTGTCACCAGGACCCCGAAGAAGGTTGCTTATCCCTGGGGAAAGTCTTTTTGGCCTCAGGCCTCTCTCCTCCGAGGGAGTGCAGAGGGCTCTTGTGCCAAGGGCTCACAGACCTCCACATTCCCATACTTACTAGTCCAGGTAGCTCTACAGCATAACTCTCCTTTTAGGAGATCACATCTGACTGGGTTCTAATCTAATGCACAACAACTTTCTGCATCATATTAAAAGCTTTGATCTCAGCTCACTGCAAAATTTCAACAACGAAATTCAAACAGACTGCTACTGTAATAGTAGTTGCAATGTATTTTACATGGTACTACTTAAGCTGTTTTTGCTAAATTTAAAAGATTTTGCACCAGCTGAAGTAAACCAGGATTTAAACTTATTTTTTCTGGTCCATGTCTTACCCATCTTTCACATTGATAATAAAATACTGGTATCCTTCTTCCCTCTACACCATGGAAATGTAGGCACCACTATAAATTAAACCTGTCAGGAGGAAAAGATAGGCAAACACCTTGAAATTCACAGGTCCATGAGTGCATGGCTTGTCAAATCTTAATTTAAAAAAATCCAAAAATCAAAACCCCAAACTACAAAAAAACCTCTGCAGTGTATTTTTTTTTTTTTTTAACCTTGGAACTCCTGTTTTTATATTGAGCAAAAAAAACTCCAAAGGGGATCGTTCACTTAAAAAAAATCTTTCCCATATCTGTGCTATAAAGGAACGAGTACTTCCTTTTGACACAAAGGACTCTCTTCTGGTCTCATTTCCATATTAACATCTGAATCTGTGAGAATTGCTTCCTGGTAAGTCAGCAATATTTGTGTCATAAACTGATATTCTGAATAAGTATAAAATAATTGTTATTTACTGGTTTCACTAGATGCAAGTGTGAGAATGTGAACAGGAAGATCTGTGGGTGTGGCAGTAAAAGATAACACAGCTGATGTGAAGCATGTCTTATCTTTTGATGTGCCATTTTCGGAGCTCAATGTCCTGCAACCCCCCTGCAAACACTCATGGTGTCTTTATCATCCTTGGGTCTAAGGTGTGTTCACTACAACTAGTGAAGAAAAAATTTGATTAACACATTTGTTTTAAAAGGTGATAATTCCTAGTGGTATTTTCAGCTAAGACAGAATTCAGTTCAGTGCATAAGTCACAGCACTTCCTAGAGCTTTCTTTGGTAGGCAGATCTCCTTTTAAGTCGCTCAGTTTTCTCCTCTGCTTATCAGCATAATGATCTCATCAGATAAACATACACTTACACACAGACACAGACACAGAATAAAGTGTCAATGGACACAGAGGAAATACTAATAGAACTCTACATATATAATAGAAAAACTACATTAATTATTATATTAATTTGATATTTTTTATTTTCTAAACAATTTAGAGTATACAATGTAATACAGAGAAATTCTTGACTGCATGGTTTCAGTTGCAAGGCATATTATTTTACTCAAAATGGAGGTAATGGACAGAGAAGGGAAAATTACATATCCAAATTTCTCTTAATAGATAAAAATTAATGTAAACCTTTGATAACTTTGAGAAAAGACAAAGAACTACTTCCTGTTATATCTGTATATTGTATCCTACTAAGGAGTAAAGTTTGTGTTTCCTAAAATATTTCTGTCTTCAAATAGTTTTGTTTTCTTTTATTTGTATTTTTTGTTGTTGTTGCTGCTTTTAGTCCCATGCTACTTTTCTTTTTTTCCTTATATTTTACATTCCAGCTATCAAATTCAGAACACAGCTTTTAACTCCAACATGTTTGAAAATAACAAAAAGCTTAAATGCAGGGTGATAGAAAAGTGCAGAAAGACCTCACATTTGCTGAACTTACTTCAGTTTGTGAACTAAAGAGGCCTATAAGATATAACTGCTGATTCTCAGCAGTTACTCATCTAGCACATAGAGAAACTGAAGTGCTAATGTTTTAAAATTCAAAAAAAACCCCACCAAAACAATATACAAAAAGAGAGAGAATACAAAGCTTCAGAAGACTTAGTTTTTAGACTAACTTATGGATTTTTTTAGATTGATTTTAAAAAGGTCTCAACCATTTCCTAAATAGTACAAATTTATACATATAAATACTGGCTGGAAATTAAGGCTTAATTCCTTGTCTTGTTGAAAGCAGAGGAAATAATTCTACTGACTAAGGGAGAAACCTGAGAGTTTTCTTAAATTTTTCTGTCAAAAGTGTCCTTCCATACCAGGAAAAATTCTCAGTAAGTGAACTGAGAAAATTTGCATTCAGTACATACCTAGTAACAGAAAATAAAATATCCTGTGCCTCTGACTAGGAAGGTGTTTCTGTTCAGGTTTTGTACATGTCTAAGAAATAAGAATAATTGTACTTTTCTTTGTGTCACTTGAAAAATAGAAGTCTGTTCAACAAGCATGCTGCATGGTTGTATTTCTTTTATGAAGCTGAGATAAGGATGAAACTGTAATTGTAGGAGATTTGTATTTGAATTTAAGACATTGTGTGGCTGAGAATGACTGAGACAAAACAATGAAGTGATGCATTTTCTATATTCATTTACCCACTGAAGTCTTAAAATTGAGACATATTTTGTAAGGCAAATTGAAAAACGTGGGAAAAAATATCTTTCAGGGACTAAAATGGGATTGCCCAGGGATTTAAGAATTGTGTGAAGTTGGATCTAGTTTTCCAATAAAAAGTTAGCAAATATTTCATTGTTCTTTTTTTTCAGTGGTGTTAGAGTTTGGTTAGTGAAGGATTTAGCTCTGCTAACTGGCACTGGATAAGGACCACTTCAAACTAAAAGCTATGAAAAGAGGATGAAATTTACAAAATTATTTATGAGATCTCTGTTGGTACATTAAGACAGCAAGGACTGATGTTATTAGATAAATTTTCTGTTCTTCCACCCAATAGAAAGATCTATTCCAGTAAAGTGTTTTCAAAAAAGACCACTCAGTAGTCTTGCTTAGGAGGATAATCAGCCCAAGAGAACAAGTCTGGAGGGAGTTCTCACTGAAGCTACTCCAAAGCCCACTGCTTGTTTTCCATTCTTTTTCCATTCATTGGTTTTCCTCACAGGCTGGAGTCCTGGACAGGGATGTCAGTGCCACCCAAAAATCTCAGCCTTTGCAACCAGAGCAGAAGCAGTGAGACCAAGCTGAGCAGGTTGTAATCAGAACTGGTGACTGTGAAATAATTTTGTGTACAAAAGCTCTCCATCCCCTTCCCATTGGAAAACTGCTCATTTTTTCTTTTCTTTGTCTCCTCCTCTTTCCCTATCTCTTTCTCCCTCTGCAGCCTCTGATCTTTATTCATACACTCTAGCAAATACACAGTTCTATTGTAATATGTTTGATATGACACAGTTTTAGGCAGTTGAGAATTTTCTGCTTTCAAGATTACAGTACAGTAGTTTCTAAAATACACAAAGGAGACAAAGAGTGGTTGGTTCTTTATTGCTACTAATGAGCAATCTACTGGTTTGTTATGCCAGTGGCAAGCTTTTCACAATGAAGATATTCTGATTCGCTTTAAATTGACCTTAGAGATTGCTTTTATTGCATATGCTGGGGTTTTTTTTGTTTTGCTTTGTTTGTTTGCCTGTTTGTTTGCTTTTCTTCACAGATCTGACTTAGACCAGGACATCATCTCTCATGAATATTTCTCCATAACATCAGATAGCATAGGTAATACACGGGAGTGGAAAGGAGGGAGACAGAGAAGTGGGGAGGTTTTCAAGAATATCTTTTTCTTCACTGAGGCATGATATCTATTTCCTCTTTGCACTTACTGATTGCTACCAAACTTCTAATGCTACATCTTTGTTCCTTACCTATAGAATATTCAGTGGTGTAATATTAAGATTTCACTCCATTAGACTTTGGGATAGTGATTTTAATCCTTAGTGAAAGCAAAGTACCCTGAGGAAACCAGGTGAAAATTTCACACATTTCCTTATCACGTTCTGTAGGAACACATATATCACAGAAAGGCTATTTTAGGTACAGACTGTTCCATATGTTCCATATTTTGGGTTGTGTATTCCTATCCATTATTTCAAGGTAAAATTGGGAAGGATAACATGGACTTGTAATATTTCTGAGTGGTCTTCATTGTCAGGTATTTGGTGGTTTTTTTAGAGAAATAAAAAATCCTGTTTGGTTTTAGTCTGCTTGGTGTCTGCCCCCCAAAATGAATCATTACCAAAACATATGGCGATTTGATGACCGATAACGTATTCAAGGGTAATTCCCACTGGAATCAACACCTTTAAAACTGACTGCTTCACATTACATCTCTGTAGTGTGACAGTATTTAAATAGTGACAAAAATATATACAGTAAATATATACATATATATACTTATATGCTTAAAAATATAGGAAGGTTTTATTTTTAAGTGTTATTTTTACATGGTTTTAAAATCCATTCTATTAATTGAATTTTTGAGTACAAAAACAGTTTTGGGCTCAAATGGGGAATATTTCTTCCTGAAAATTTGATACAACAATAAGAAATAAGATTCTAAAAATTTTATTTAGAAATTCCTTGTGGCTAGTTCTCATTTCTAAAGAAATTATCTAATTCAGGGACGAGAAACATAAAAGTCCTAGCTTATCCAAATCCTTCCACATTACAAGACTTGAAAATTATAACTCATCTATTTTCAGAAGATATTTCTTATCCACATTTCAAACAAAATGCAAATTTTATTTAAAGATTTAAAGAATTTTGCATTTCTGAGGGTTTCTCTCCTAATTTATTATGACCATATCTCCTAGTGAAAGTGGTCACTTTTTTATGTACAGCCAGGAAGAACTTAGAATAAATTTTCTGCCTTCATGGACAGAGTTCTCTGTGTGCTTCACATAATAAATAACAAGCAAATCATCTTTGGATAAAGGCATATCTTTAACTGAGATTTAAACATTCTCAAGGAAAAGAGAAAGCAAAGCAATGACATGTCATTGTTTTCCTCCGTGTTTCAATAAACAAGGCCAGTCAGTCCAGGTAATTGATACTAAATTCCATTAATTAAAATGTTAATTAATTCCTAGTGATTTAAGTTGAATCTCTATGGACATACTATGAGCTGTTATATGTCATGCAAACTCCATGCACCTACATTTGGTTCAGCTTCAGAAGAAGTAGATTGCATAAAATGCAAAACTTGTGCAAGCAAAAATAAATATTTATGAGGTTCTCAGAAATTAATGTTAAGAAAATGGTATAAATTTTATAGCATCAAAATGAACTTAAATAGTCAGAGAACAATTTAGGCTGCCTGCTTCCTCTGCTTAAAAAGATTTTATGACTTCATGCATCATTGTCCTTTGTTGCTACAAGAAGTTGCATATAATGTCACTGCCTTCACACACAACACAGTACAGGGAATATTAGCACTGGTGGGAAAGAAATACAGATATGTGTGAGACGTGAAACTATCATTGTTCAGACACGTGGAAAAACATCCATGTTGCTCTTAGACAGGAAAGAGATCATCATTATTGTAGAGTAATCAAAATGGGGGATTTGAAAACTGATTATTAAAGCTCCTTTCACAATTATATATGAAGAGGAGTAAGTTCTCTAGGAATATTGAATACTAATGAAATATTAATCTTATTGAATATTAAGACTAAATGGTGCATTTAGAAGTTGAAAATGATCATTCTTCAATTATACTGTTGAAGCCATGAAACAGTACATTAGGAAACACAGAAAACTAATTTTTTGTTAGAGTCTGTCTAGGTGAAAAACAAAACAACAATAAACAAACCTGCAACAACATTATCATGTAGTAATTAAATGATGACAGTATTCCCAAGGGTACACAATTCTTCAGGATACAGGACTTCTGCCAAGAATGTCTTTATAGGCTTATATAGCTTGATAGGTATTGTTTGCCAAGCTGATGTGGTCTTTCTCTCACTGAACTTGTTTCATTAATTTGATGAGTGAGAAATAAATATTTGCTGTGCAATTAACTGGAGATTATTATGGTCTAATGGAACTTTCCTATGGAAACAGATGCTCAGCCCTTTAGATGCATAAAAAGCACATCAGCACCTGTAAACAGAATTAAGCTGTGGGGAAAATATTGTTAAAGACATTTAATTAGGGAACAAAATTGATGCACATGTAATAGTTTGGAATTTGCATAACTGAAGCAGCAATGACAAAAATAACAGTTACCTTGTGTGCAGATATGATATTTATCAAAGCCATACTGGTACCGCCAGTAAAATTAACAAGCTTTTTTATAGAAAAATACATGTCCGAAGCCTCATATATTTATCTTTTATATACACTATTTTATAAAACTAATTACATCACTATATATTATGATAAATGAAAAGAAAGACACAACTGAAAATTATGAGCTGAAAATCATAGTACTTAATAACTAAGATATTTTTCATGTATGACATAGCAAAATAAATATATATATTCACTGTATTACCTGGACTGCAAGCCACTGGAAAAGAAAATTTGACTCTTGCTCCTATACATTTAGCCACTTGTCAGCTGATGGTTTGGCACTTTTGGTGATAGTACAATATAAAGTCCATCATTTAAAGGCTATGAAGTTTTAAACTAAAATAAGTAAACTAAGTAAATAAATAAAAAAGTTAGCTAGCTAGTAAGTAATTAAGGGGAAACCCTGGATGGTAGCTTCTCCTAACACTGCATTTGTAAGACTAATGCAACTTACTCAAAGTGAAAATGCACAAATATAACTGACCAAGAAAATATTGAGCAGATAAATTATAATTAATTCTACCTCTAATATACATGGAAATGCTCAGTCTACATCAAGGTATTTTAGGCATTCTGTTAGGACCTATGGTTCACCTTTTAAATTCTCCACACAGTTTTGTATTCTACATTCATTTGGGTAGTTATGCTCAGTGTGGATAAACAAGGAAGAACTGTACATCCAATTCAAGCAAAATAAAGCTAGAACAAATATACCATTGAATCTTCATAAATATGTTCCTGCAATAGTATGAAACACGAATATTTAAACCATAAATCTAAATATATGCATCTAAATCCAAATCTATATCTACATATATAAATAGACATAGATAATAAATATGTCAAAATGAAAATGTTTTGGAATATCTAATTTCTGAAACTTTTCCAAATGTTCCTATTTTTTTTCAGGCCAGGCACCATCACAGAAAGTTCCTTGAGAGTCTCTAGATCCAACAACATATCATCTTTACCATAGAAAGAAAGTTCAAACATTGTAGTATAATGCAGCCAGAAAAGAGATACAAAAGTACCTACTCCATAATTCTTAAGAATTACTTTTGTCTGAAGACTCCCTTGTTGGTGCTGTAGGGAAAGTTAAAATGCCAAGCTATGTTAAAATATAAAACTTAGGTCTAGATCTGAACATCAGAGGTCACATAATTCATAAGGCAATTTAGAGGTGTCAGTTTTCCTCCCTCTGTTTAAAACTTCTGGTAATCTTGCAACAAGATTTAGTTTCCAGTTCTAAGTGCTTATAATCCTTTGTTCTTGGTTCTTTTTCAGTGAGACCCTGCTGCTAACCTGCTCTGGCATTGAAGCAACATGCATGCCTCAGGGTGCATATCCAGAGCTTCCTGAGGAGCAGCTCCTTTCCTGGCATTAGCCTATTTTAATCTCAGTCCTGAACTGAGGTCAGCTGCAGGACCAAGGCTGGCTTTCAGCTACAAAGAAAGTGAGAGGTGACAAAACAATGAAATTTTTCCACAAAACCAAATATTGAGGTAAGAGATCCTCCAGACCTAGAAGTGGGTAACAACAACCCTGCCAGGGTTTTATTGTCCCTGGGAGAGTCCATTCATTTTTGTTGATGTTTCTTAAACAAATAAGGATTACAGCACTAAACCTGGGCACAGGGTAAGGTCACAAACAGTCGCCTCACAGGAAAGCTCCATTATGCAAATGATGCAGCAGAGGTAAAAGGATGTGCAGATCTTAGAGGGCACCTGTGTCAGAAACTGTTCTTGCTAAAAAGGAGAAACAGGAGGTTAATTTGCTATGGTATTTGCCACAAAATATTACCGTTTATAACTGATAACTGAACATCCTCACTGATAAAAGAGCTATTAGATAAAGTAGAGCAGATGTTATATAGATGTTAAGAAACAAAACATGATTCCCCTTATGATAGTATTCTGCCACATGACACAGTGAAAGCCTTTTGTGATGTTACTCATTATGATGAAGTAGCCACAAAACCAATGCTGCCAGAAATTCTTCTCCCTGGCTTTTTAAAAGACCCTGTCCTGCCAACCATGAAAACAATTAGCTTAGTGAAATGATCAAAGGAAGGCTGCCTCATTTAAGGCCCCATGAACATTGTGGTTTCTTTGGTTAACTGTGTGTTACTTTTGAGGGTTGCCCAGATGGGTCTATTTGCTTTCTGTTTACATTTGTTGCCACTGGGAACTATGTACCTCTCATATCACAACTGCCACCAGTAATAAAACAACAAAGCTGGGGGCAGGCTCTCAACTAAATAAGGCAGTAACAGGTCTCATTAGAAAACTCTGGGGCAGTTGTAATGATCAAGAAGACAAGAACTATTAATATAAAATTAGCAAGTTATTTATAGCTAATGACAATAACATTGCATCACAAAAGGTGATGGGCAGAGGGTAAAGGGGTGAACTGAAATTATAGGAAGTGCACATTTCTTCAAAAGGCACCTTTCTGGAAATTTTTTGCCACCTTCTGAGTAGCTCTGGCAAGTCACCTTCATAAGACTCCTTGCACTGAAAAGCAGCTTGTCTGAAGATATGCCACATTTTGACCAATTGGCCCTGCCTTTCTAGCTCTGAAAGCCAAATCACAGATCTCTAATGAAAAATAAGACTGCATACCTAACTATATTTGAAAAATTTGTTAACACTTTTCTAGTTCTATCACTGCAGAGAAAGATGGAAAACATAAAAAGACACTTTAAAACATTAAGCTTACCCTTATTACACTGCACAGACACATGACACAGACATATAAAACTCAATTTGCTACTTCTTTCTTCAGCAGTAGGCTCTGGTAATTTCAAAATTTCCCATCACCCTCCATCATGCGTAGCACATTTTACAATCTCCTCACTTCACTTTTCTTCTACTTCTCCTTTTCTAACTTATTTCTTCCCTTTCCCTCTTCTCTCTACCTCTGCCTCTGTCCCCTCTTCCTCTCTCTCTCCCTCATCATCTCCTACTTCCTTTACCTTTATCTCCATAGATAAACAGAATTTCTAAAGACGAGATCAGAAAAACAAAGGAGTTTATCACATAGAAATAACTTTTTGCACTTTAATTAAGCTTTCATTTTTTCAGTGTACGTGTATCCACAATGAACTCTAAAATTAAAGAATCCTGGTCAACAAACACCTTTTAACATTAAGGAATACAATCATGTGGCAGGACAAATGTTCAAGATTTTGTCATTCAGAAGTCACTAAATCCATCTGTATTTACTATGTCTCTAAACTACATTTTTTAATATGAACATCATAGTGCCTCCTTGACACTTCAACATACTTCCCATCAAATGATGCTGTCTTATACTATTTGACTAGAAATCAATAGTCTCATCCTGAGACTAGCTGTAGTGGTTATCATTCTGCTGATAAAGATTTTTAGACATAAAGAAAACAATTATGAACAGTATCTGCAAATTGACTTCTAAATGCATAAACCAAACAGAAAGATAGTTTGGTGAATCACTTGTTATTTATCTTATATTTTCATTAAAAGACCCTTCCACATTGAGCTAACAACAGAACTTAGATTGGCTTTGTTTTATGTCAACAAGCTTGTACTAATGCTGACAGATGCTGATCTGACCTCTACTTATTAGGATCTGACAACTGGTGCCACCCTTTAGGGATGTCACTTGAGAGTGACATTACTCATCATGATGGTCAATCACTGCCATTTAAACAATACTTATGGTTCAGCAAATGGAGGCAGAACATGAATTAACAAATCCTTCAGCTTCTACACCTGCTGCAGAAAACTTGGCTCCTGACCTAACTGGCTATATAAAGTAAAAGTTCCTAAAATTCCTCACATTTCTCATGTGGGAATATTTAATTCAAGTTTCAAATACAAAAATTAAACTGTTTCATTTATCACTACAGCAACAAATTAAAGTACTATGACTATAAAGTAACAGCTTTTAAGAATTTCCTGTAACTCCTGTAAGTAACTTCCTAAAAGAACCAACCTTTTCCCTTACCTTCAGTGCTCTGTCTTACAACATGGACATCTACTTTTTTACTGTTTCCTCTTTACTGATATAAGTAAATGGGCATTTCTTAAGTAGAGTCCCTGCAGCACTCAGCAATGTTCTTTGGGGAGTTTAAACATCCCAGTTTAACTGTAATGTTAACAGATTTAAACTTCCCAGTGTTATAATTGCTAATTTAACATTCTACCACCAGACTACAAAAGTAGAACCAACACAAAAATAAAACCAATGAAAGACAAACAAAACAGTACAATAATCCAAAACAAAAAACCTACATAAACCCAACCAACAACAAAAAAAAAAACCAGAGGAATTTTAGGAATTTTACATAGCTAAAAGACTCTGACAGTGTTGGGGCTGCTGGAGCACTGGCCTTTGTGAAAAGCCAGACTTAGCCTACTTCTACCTGACCACCTTTACAGCTTCATTCAAGTAGAGGCTATCCATAATCTTCAGATCTCTTTGTAACACTAAGATGACAACACACCAAGATGAAAATGTTTCTCTCTGACATTGTATAAGTAAATGAGAGGATGCAGTTGCTGGTCTGACACCCCTAGAAATCTACAGAATGAAAATAGGAAACAAAATTATCACTCCTCCAACTTTAAAAAAGGTAAATTGAGACTCAAAAGTTTAAATGGTTCAGTAAAGATTATGTACTGATTTGTGCCTTAGTTATTTGCTTATGATGAAATGTTTCTATATATGCTCCACAGCTAATTATCCACATTTCTACAATACAAATCTGATTAAATGAACAAGGATAAAATTAGCTATTTCAATAAGTATAAGCCTCTAGATCTAGTTCAACATATGTTGTAAATAAAAACAAATTAAACAATGTGATGTGCTTATCATAATCTTGTCTTGGGGTGACTTTATGGTGCTGTATCCCCTATCACCTGCTCTGTGTCACACATGAATCCTGTGCCTTTGAGCTGGGTCCAAGTGAGGGCGGAGAGAAGCCAGGTGAATTCTTCAGCACGGTTTGTGTTCGAGGACTGACACACACTCCTCTGTGTCCTCACCGCTGCAGAGCTGAGGAAGCACCTCCCTGCGCTTCCCCAGCTCTCGGCTCTGTTTGTCAGAAGAGAGATGGACAGCTGCATTCTCTTGGTTTTCAGCTAGTTTCCTGTTTGTTAGCTGAAGCAAGAGTTTTCCTGGGACTGTGGCTTCTTCTTCTTTTTTCTGGAACTGTTTAGCCTTTCTCTGGTCCGGAACACCATCACTGGGAGGCCCCACACTGTGGCCCAGAGGGGCCCACGCCACACCCCAGCTCCAGAAAGAGCAGAGCCACACCTACAGAAAGGACTCTGAGTCTACCTGGTCTTCTCCACAGCGAGAGGTTTTATTATTTGACATTATTCATTCTCTCGTGCCTGTGTGCACCCTGCTTGTTAAATAAACAGCTTTTTTTTCACTTTCCTCCGAGAAAATTCTTTCCGAACCTGGGTGGGGAGAGGCTGCTGAAACCTGCCTTCTATCAGAGGATGTTAATTTCGGGACATTTTCTCCTAATTTGTCTCAAATCCAGACAAATCTAAATATGGTATAGGTGACAGAACTGGCTGAAAATGTGAATTGAAGTTGCATGTCATTAAGACTTGGTTTGTTTATGTTTTCAAGAATCAGTATAATTAAAAAGCTAATGATGTAAGAGACCTGAATAAGAGAACTACATGCAATTCCATTATTTTTCCCACATTTGATTGCTCAACAGGACATAATGATCATATACAAAGTACAAAATGGAATTGAAATAGAGGGGAAAGATGAGGGAAACAGAAATGATAGGCTGTCTACATTCATCTTCCCCAACCTTCTCAAACATCCTTCACATGATTACCTTACTTTCTATTATATAGATTACTCTATTACTAAATGTTATTGAAGAGAATTTGAATAATGCTCAAACTTCCTTTTCAAAAGCAGGATTTGAAAACATCAGAAGAATATTTGCCTTATCGTCTGAAGCTTAAAGAAAAAAAACAGATGCTGACAGTGATTTTCTACTTGTGGAAAATGTATGTGTGCTCATCACAGACAGAACAGAGAGGTATCACAACAGACATGTAAAACTTCATTACTTCTTCCTTCCAGATTCACCCAGTGTGGCTTCCCTCAAAGGCTCAAAAATTGTATAAACTCTGATTTTGAAACTGCCTACACTAAAACTAGCCAATATCACATAACAGAGTCTTGTATATTCAGATTTCTGGTGGATGAAAACCCCACTAGATTAGCAGTAGAAAGCATCTGTTTTCCTATGGGTTTTTCCCTAGCCTTTAAGAAAAAAAAAAACTATGCCAAGAGAGTAAATTAAAAAGAGGAAGTTTTATCTCTCCAGTCACTATCAGTGGTTTAACATGAATAGCATTTTCACTGTTTCAGTTTGGCACTAACACATAAAACAATTGCTGTGTAACGTAACAACCAACTATTTTGCAGTTCAATCTCATGTATGTATAAGAATCTGAATTGCCACTCTTACTATCCCATCTGTTTCTCTGATTGCTGATAGCTTCTCCACAGGGACAGAAAACAGTCATATAGTTGCCTCATTGTTAACACCTGTGATTGTTGTTGGCTGGGTACAAATATGCTGGGCTGCTGAAAAAGCCATACTGTCCTTAAGGTCCTTACTCTTAGATAGTCATTAATTTCTGGATGAAAGTAAAAGGTGGCCAGCACTGTGAACTCTAGATAAATTTATTAAAGTAAGAAACAAAGATGGGCTAGGGATTGGAACTAGATGATGACTCTAAGGTTCCTTCCAAACATTCTACAGTTCTGTAATATAAGCCTGTGTATATCACCCTGCCAATGCTAAAAATATTGTTAGGAATCAGAGCCTTTATTCTCATACAGTAAAGCAATCCTCATCGGGAATTTAATTTGTGGATCTGCGAAGAACAATAATGTTTTTTACAGGAAACATTCTGTCTGGGAGATGTAGACTGGGGATCACTGATCTAAAGATACATAATATGTTTGTGTTTTTACATTTATCTTTAGGATGACCTCTTCCTCTTTTTCAACCTTTAAAATTTCCTTCCTCTATCTCCCCTCTTTGAGTTCTCTATTTCCATGCATGAAATATACTTTCTGTAGAGACAGAAGTTCATGGCTTGATATAAAAGTGATAGAATGTCTTAATACTGTGATAATGTGAGTGGGCTTTGAAAGGCACTAACACAGTGCTTTCTAAGTGGTTGTCTTGTTCTATACTCATCCATCAACACTGACATAAGCACTAGAGAAATTATCAATACTTCAAGGAACAGAGTCATATTTCAGACTTATATCCTGCACCTCGAGTATTTTTTTAAGTTAATGACAATTAAAAGTTATTAAGACTTTTAGGGAATCCTAGGTAATGAAATTAATGCCTTCTTGAAAGGGGAAAATGATCAGATTCTGTCAAAGGGATTGCTCCAAAGCGAGTGAATATGTCTCAAGGTGAAACTGACGGACAGAAAGATCTCATAGTATTTTTATTCTTCCTGCCAACAGTTGAAGAACATGTACATTAGGCTTGATAAATGAGTTGCTTACTTTTGATATGAGAAAGCACCTGTTGACTTGTCAGTGAACAGACCTACTTCTGAGAAGGCTTCATCTTTTCTGTTTGAAGTTTGAAAGGATAGTTCTGATAAAAATGTCTTTTGTATCTCATGTAAGGTTTGACTTATACCTGGTTTAGTCTTTTCTCTGGCCAGTGAAATGTAAGACTATCTGCTCCAGAGTTTTCACTGTGGTGTCAGCATTCATGAGACTGAGAGACTCTTACAAGGACTATCACACACTTATCCAAGGAAAAGGTAACAGCTGGGCAGATGAAGCTCAGTCCACATAACTTCACAATGCAATTGATAGGGTTGATGCTTCAAAACATAATGCAAGGTGAGGATTTCTCTGGGAATGTGTGGTTGCCAGTAACATCAGTTTACATGACAATTATATCATCATTGTGCAAGCAGGTTGTGCAAGAAGATATTTCTTCTTTTCTGTGTGAGTGTCCTGCCATATGAACATGATAACTTGTCTCAAGAGGAATTCTCATTGGTTTTCTGGGACTCTTGTGTTTAGAGTTTTGAGACTATTTTATCACAGGGCACCCTAAATGTAGTTACATCTCAAGCAAGCTTAGAAATCAAAGCTAATATAAAAATCTATGGCTTCTTTACTGAATTGATTTCTCAGTGGAAATACATAACAGGACAATGTTGTGCTTTGCACTAGTTGCCTGGAGATTTCTGCATGGATTTTAAAGGTTTGATATTGATCTTCAAAAAACAAAATAATTTGGTTTTTGGCTATTTGATAAACTGATTGCCTTCTCTGATGCATCAGCAGACAGTGAAAAGCACTGCAGTAAACTTTCTGCAATTTAACAGGGTAAACTATACTTCCAGATCAGGGGATCTCCACTTTAAATGCAGATGAGACCAGAGGGAATGAAGATGGAGAAAAAAACAGCAAAGGGAGGGTGTTTCACCTCTATAATAGCTTGACAATTACTGTATTCTGATGCTTTGTGAAATGTAAAATTTCATCTTCATAGGCTGAGGAAACATAGTAGCTTTCATTTCTTAAGAAAGTGCTGTAAAACATCAGGAAAAGTCGTTCATTACAGATTTTTTGAGACAGTTCAGAGCTGACCACACACATTAAGAATCCTCTGAACACATATGAAGGATTGGGCCTATACATGCAGTCTCAGCAGATCACATATGATTAGTGAAACTATGGAATTATCACTTTCAGGTATCTCCAGGATCAGAATGTTGAACCACTGTGTCAGTTTTGGTAGAAATACTTTGATTCATGCAGCCTGATAGAATTTAGTGCCACTAGCCAGCTTGAGTGGTTTGTTAAAGATTTAACGACTGTTTTGGATCTCTCTGTGCTGGATTAAGAAAAGAACCCCCAGGAAGACTAAGTCATCTCAATATATTGTAGACTCCTATGACCTGGTCAGCTGAAGTGTCTCATAAACTCCTCTACATAAAATGACAGCATCTCCCCTGACTATGGCGACTGCTCAAATACCACTTACACATACACAGAGCTAAATGCAGGTCTTTTAGTCTAAGCTTATTCCATGCCTACTGAGAGAATATGGAAGCCTCCAGAATGTGCAAGCATGCTTCCTGTAGAGGGAAAAGCATGTAGATGTGTCCAGAGAGAGAAGTGAACTGGTGACAGGTTCTACATTGCTCTGTGTGGAAAGTATCACCTTCTTTACCTCCAACTTTTCTGATTAAAGCAGCGCTAAGAGTCCACCCAGTAATGCTCATTAACAGTCAGTTTTCTTACTTGCATAACATTTATTTTTAAAATTCAATCAAGCTATTTTCTTCTAAAGATCTTTGTTTAAACAGTAACTAGTTTTCAATTTAGTAGTAATATGTAACAATCCTGGGGTAGATGACTTCAGAAACAACTTACTCTAATTTCCAAGCTGCAGATCCACTACTGACATGCACTGTTGGCATCTCTATCCATACCTGCTTCTCATAGAATGGTCTGGGCTGGAAGGGACCTTAGAGATCACCTAGTTCCAGCCCCCCTGCCATAGACAAGGAGATCTTTCACAAGACCAGGCTGCTCAGAGCTCTATACGACCCAGCCCAAAACACTTCCAGGGATGGAACAACTTATTCAAGGAAAACTGCATAAATTTGGTTTCCAGATTTCAAATGATTAATGGCATTTTTAATTCATAGTGGCTAGTAAAGAGATGTATACACATGGTAAATATTCTGGTGTTGATGGCATACCCTCTCTTGGCTGTAAAAATTAGGAACTGCTAAATAATTAAAATAAGCTTGTAAATTTGGTCAAATGAGACTACATGCTCTTCCATATTTCATCTGTGTTTTCATCTATTTTCTCTCCCAGTTGGGAATGTAGGGTACCATTAGAGTATTTGCTTTTCCCTTCTGAATTTAACTTATACTCTTTATGTTTCTGTTTCTCATTAAAAAGGATTGTGCAGTGACTCAACTTCGTACTAGGGCAGACATTGTTATAGAGACACAGCAGGAGCTTACATCCTCGGCTTTAACTGGAGAGCCTGCAGGTTTTGTCTGAAGTTTTCAGGAATAGTCACTGGTCATGAAGCAACTTTGGAGTTGGGTAGGTTCTCTCAGTCTGTGCTCTTGCTGCAACTGTCTCTCACCTTGTACACCTGAGTAAAAAGCACAGAGAAATCCTGAGGCCATACACACTCAGCAACAACAAATCACATCCTCCATCGTCAGCCAGTGCTGGATCCACGACATCTGTGTCATTCTTGCCTCATCTTTCTCAAAGGTCTCTAACCTTACCAGAGCTGCTATTCCAGAGGTCTGCTGTTTTTCACCATTAAGAAGATTTTATTGTGACTGACTGCTTTGTTGGACTCTAATGAATAAACTTAAACAATAAACTGAATGCAAGTTATGCTACTTGTTTAAGTAGGCTAAGGAGATGCCTATTTTAAGTTGTTCTGTATAGTAAAGTAGGTGTTTTGGGGTAGTTGTCAAACTACAAGGCACTGTTTTATTTCATACAGCCACATCCATCTCCACTTTTAAAGAGTTCATAAAATGCTTGATTGCTTCTCACAGACAAATACCTCCAAATGAGGACTGGTAAAAGTTATTACTGTCTGAGACTGATTAATCCCTCATGTCTTGTTATCCTTTTTTACTTCTCCAGCTGGAAATTAGCACAACATTTATTTTATTATCTCTTGGTATACTGTTATCAAAACAAATTATATACTTGTTTTTCATTTAGCCACTACATAACCATGCCACTCCTCCAGACTGCAACCACAGAGCAGTGAGGCAGCCACTCAGTTACATTCTCAACTGTCACATAAGTGATAGTGTAAAATAATAATGGAGGAGCTACAGTCTACTCATTACATACATCCATGTTTTTCTTCAGTCCTGTGGGAGGACAATAACCAGGTGGAATTAAGGCCTTTTTAGTATATATTGAAATTTTTTATAAGCCTAAATCTAGTCCTTATTTCATCAGAAAATTAAATATATACTTTTCAGGTAATCAGATTCAATTTTCTAAATTCCCTGGAATTACAGTTGAAGCTGGAATAAGAAACCACACAGGACTGACATGACAGAAAATCTAAATGTGATTGTATTTATATGGTGGTATCTCTATAATATCATCATAGACCCAATTCTTATTTTCATCATTATGAGATGGTCCTGAAATAGATCTACACACTGATCCCTTGATCCTTAGGTGTCTGAAAGCTATGCATTTCTTTTTAAGATTTATAATGTCATTGCCCATTTCCTAACTTGTCGGAAGTTTCAAACCTTAAAATCTTCTCTGTCAGCCATTCAATGCACAGGGAAAATATAAAATATTTAAAGATTAATATCTCTCCCGTGCTAGAGAGTAAATCAAGGGCATTTTAATAGTTCCTACTCTATGCCATAAAAGAGCATTTTTATATTTCATCTTATTTAAACTCTTCATTATTTCAAATCTGTCATCATGTTTTCTCCGCCACAAGTTTCACTTGCATAGTTAAGTACAAAAGTCACCTGATTTCTCTTCCTGAAAGTGCTTATGCCACATGCTTATCCCTCCTATGGGACACAGCTTCTTCTCAAACATGTTTAATGAATAGAAAAAGAATTAAGCACAAGCTTGTCTGTAAGTATGAACAGAGATCTTGGTGAGCCGAACCTTGAGGCTATGGCAGGATTTCAGCTCATTAGTAATTTTCTCTAGTATTTTAGAAAGATAATGCCTACTTTCTGCCTTGTATACCAGTAACACCGAAACTTCAAGCAATTAAAATAGAAATTTTTAATGGTTGAGTTACTCACAACTGTAGGCAAGCCTTTCTGTTTTCTGAATATTCATCCAATAACCCAACTCTTAATTTTTAGCCTGCAATTCTAATCAGTAGTATAGTTCGGCACTATTGCAATTACATATTATTAGGACCATGTTAAACTTTACCAGGACCAAATTCATTGAATCAAAATACTAAGATAAACACTGAGTTAAAGTATAAAATAACTTTGTTGCTATATCATTAATTAAATTAATTTTCAGGATAAACAAACAAACAAAAAAACCCACCCTGTTTGTTCAGATACTGAATAGCTGCTTAAATGCACATGTGAATCCTAGACTAGCTTCATTAATTTATTTATGCTTGTCTTTGATCCATTTTCTCTTTTTTTTCTATTCAATTCAGTATCCTAAAGGGCTTTTTATCTCTCAAAATGTTATAGATAAAAGTAGACTGTTATCTGAGGAGTTACTATCTAATAACAGGAAATTTGCTGGTTTGCACTTCCTTTTTGTTTCTCTATTTAACCTGGTTAGTTTCAGATATGACAAATAAGAAGCCTATCCAATTAGATATTCTTATATTCAAATGTTGGTAAAAATAATGAAATACATGTGAATATCTGCTGATAACAAAATGAGGTAACACAATTAGTTTGGTTTTTTTTTCCCTGGGATGTACCTTTGAATGAATGTAAATTAAAAGAATGGAATTCTTTAATACATAAGTGCAAGTTATTACTAGAGTATAAAATCAGTGATTGAAGATCAGTTTAACAAAACACCCCCGAAAGTTACCACACAGTTAAATAGCATCTACTGGAAAGCTGGAGGGTTTGATAATAGCCTTAATTTTGTTTAAGGAATGTGTGATATTCCTGTACCACATAAGAAAGCAGGGGCTGTGAAAAGATGCATTTCAAATAGAAAATCAGTTGACAGGGAATTCCCAGTAGGACTGTGGAGGAATATTCTTGTATCTATAAACAAGATGGAGGGACAAAAGAAAAGAAATTAGATTTTTAACCCTGAATAAAGGGGTTTCAAATGAGTCCAGCTTTAAATCATAACAGTTGCAAGAAATTTTGGAATTTTTGTTTGGAAAAATAATATCAGAAAATGATCCTATATAATGTATAAGTATCACCTTAAAAAAGAAAAAAGGGAGGGTACTAAAGGGCTATAGAGGAGATGCAAAGCTGTTTCAGTGATGAGAAGCTGAAGGCAGAGCTCTCTGTCTCTCAAAGCCTTCAGATCAAAACTAGATATTCCTATGGAATTTATCTCTTAGCCAAACCCAAACGTTTAATCTGTAGCAGTGAGGCTGGGTAACAAGCTTTAACTACGCCAAGGAGTAACTTTTTGGATGAAATTTAAGTCTATAGAAGACGCTACAAGGATGTCAGCTATCCTAGTGGGCTTCTGTAAATTCTGAAGGTGTATATTAGGAGGTTAAATACATTGCCCTCTTTGCCATCTTACAGTTTTCAGCAGCTAATGTTCACATGTCCTGGATTGCAGGATGATAATTAGATATCAGTATCATTTCAGCAAAGAGAAATAATCCTCTGAATCATTCCTGTAGTACATTTGACTTCTCTAATTGGATTAATACTAGATAAAGCAAAGTCATCTTCATCCATATGGTGTTTAAGGTGCAAATGGAACTTTGAGGAAAAGCATCAGAATTAGGTGTCTACCGCAAACTTTGTTATATTACATCATAGGCACTGCTCCCAATCTTGGACCGTTTTAGCTTTTTTTTCTTTGAGATGGGCAGCTTCGAGAAAATCTGCTATACAAAACTAATCCTACTCCTAGTCATCTGAAGAAAATTCTCAGAATGTAAAAATAATCCCAATGGAGTTAAATTAGAAACTATATTAGAAGCTAATATGTTGCGATGTCCAAGATGTCTGATGGTACAAAGGGAAATAGTTACAGTGAATGAAACCACAAGAACCTCCCCTTAAAAACAAGATTAAAAACATGTTTTTAGCAGAGCTTGAATTTGCTTTTCAACTACTTGCTGAAAGCTGTGTTATGAGTAGTCTCGGACAAGGTTTTAAAATCTCTGCATTAGCAATCCCAAGAAAATGATGCAATTTGGTATATTAATTATGACAACTTACTTCACTCACTTTGGTAAGTAGGGATTTTTTTGTTTATTTATTTTAGCCCAGAATTCACCAAGCCCTAACTGACTGAGGAAGGGAATGCTAATTTAGTAATAAAGGATGAAAGTATCATTTGCTCAAGTTTACTCCTTGAACTCTTCAAACTGCTGTTTTATGGAGGAAAGCAAAAGTTAGGGGGGAAAAAAAGTATAAAAATACTTAAAAGAGTAGATAGAAATTAAAAGTGCATCTGACACAAAATTTAAGTTGTAGCTGAAGGAAAAACTAAAAACCATGGGTCCATATCTATGTTGGTATTTTTATAATTAGTTGAACTGGACAATATATTGTTCCAGGACTTTTATAAAACTATGTCTTGGAGAACTTTTAAAAGTGTCACACTAAAGAACTTAAAAAAAAAGTTATTTGGGACTATTTTTTTTATAGCCTGATAAAAATGCAAAGGATATTTCAGATATGAATCATCTCTTTCCCTTCACAAAGTTATCTACCCTGCCTTCATTCAACTGACGTGAGACTGTTTTTCCATGGGTAGTGAAATATTGCTATTGATGTGCTATACTGATGTTTTAATATATTTATTTTTCACCCAAATTAAAAGTGAGGCCTGGAAACTCTTCTGGATTATTATCATTTTAAAAGGTGTTTCATATTAGCTTTTAGAAATCTCTTTCAATAAAGACCAGTAATTTCTGAAAATTCATTTCTTAGTATTTGTGTTCAAACTATATGCCTTTTAAAGGGCATGTAGTGATAGGACAAGGAGTGACAGTTTTAAACTGAAAGAGGTAAGGTGTAGACGGGATATTAAAAAGAAATATTTTACTGTGATGGCAGTGGAGCACTGGAACAGGTTGCCCAGCAAACCTGTGGCTCCCTCATCCCTGGAAGCATTCAAGGCCAGGTTGGATGGGGCTTTGAGCAACCTGATCTAGTGGAAGGTATCCCTGCCCATGGCAGGAGGTTGGAACTAGAGAAATCTTAAGGTGCCTTCCAACCCAAACCGTTCTATGATACTAAGAAATGACAAAAAGTCTGAAAAGAATGCCTATACAAAAACAGGAATAACCAGATATTTAAAAAATCTTATTATTTTGTTCTTATATATTTAAACAAAGTTTTATCTGCTCTTACTCATGACTTCCCAATTTCTTATACTCCATATAAAAATGAATATGCAGCCCTTAACAGGAAAACCTATTTCATTTGAAAGTAATTTTACAAATACAAGGACATTTACAATGGAAACCTGGTTTTATGGTTTCTTGTAAGGCTGTAGCAAAACTATTGTTTGCTTTACTGGAGTGCACCTTTCACTGTACGCGCCTGTAGCTGTGGCTGTCTGTACATCCGTGTATCAGCCACACCCTTGCACTCCACTGGCCAAGACCACCCTTCTGACGAGAGCATTCCTTTATTTACTTGTATGTGCTTTATTTACACCCCACAGCCAGCAGCAGGCCAGAGCTGTCAGTCATGCAATACCCTGCAGAAGCCAGCGTGCTCCTCAACTCCACAGTGTGGATGCTGTGTGTGTTTGAGTACCCCAGTGACGAGAACGAAGAACCAGTCGTGTACTGGAGGAAAGGTCCTGACTGCCGCAACCAGCAGAGTCTACAGTCGAGCCTCAGCACGGGAGGACCACAGGTGCACATTACAAAAAACATCCTCAGGGGATTCTCCATCTTAAAACTGAGCAACGTTGACCAGAACACCAGTAACTCCTATTTCTGTGATGTGATGCTAACAGAGAAAATCCAGGGCAAGTGTGGAAATGGCACCAAACTGACAGTGCATGGTAAGGAGCGTTTGAGAGTGACAGAAAAGGGAGTGACAGAAAAGAGACTTGATGTGTGCAAGGTGAAATACATTTTCTTTCAGCCTTTCTGCCTTCTCTCCCACTGCTTGTGTCTGCCAGAAGAAAGGTGTGAAGGAGCAGTGTACAATCATATGAGTAAGGTGGGGTAGGCACAACTTTTGTTTGGTGTTACATATTTATACAGCTGGACACACTTCTCAGTGACTGTGAGTTTCTGTGCATCTAAACCAGTTCAGTTCATTGTGCTGTGTAACAGTGACTATATATTTTATAAAATTCTGAATATTTATATATCAAAATATATGGCATCTGAATTTATATATTTATTTTAATGCTTTTTCTTAATCTCCTCCGCAAATATTTGCTGAGTCTTTATGCCAAACTTAAAAACACCCAAACCAAGCCCCTGATAACCATTTTTATAATTTTCTTCAGTCTTTATAAACAAATGGTCTCTTGAAAAATGAAGTTTTTGCTTTCTCTTCCAGTTTGCCAAAATACGTACAGTAAATTCACACAGCAGTGTGAGTTTTTTAGAGAGCATACACAGGAGTAGGGATGTGTGGAAGCAGAGTTTTCTTTCCATTTTCTGGTAAAATGTTTTCCAATAATTTATAAACTTTCCCCATCTTCGAATTATGAATTGAATTTCCACAACGCTGCTGAGCATATGGCCTCAGTGACTGAGATACACTATTTCACATGAGCCAAATTTTCTTCATGTGAACTTTCCAGAAAACCAGGTTAGCAAGTGCTAAAATGCCACAAAGCAATTCTCTTATTCCAGATTTCACATTGTATTTAACAATTGTCCAGAAACTTTTCAGAGTCCCTAAAAAAACCACAGAGATCAAGGAAATTCTATTGACAATTACACCATAAGTGTATGTTTGTTTTAGCCTGAAAAAAAAAAAAGGAAGAAAAAGTTGAGACTTGGTAAGATAATTATCATTTACATTGCTTTTTTTACATAACAGCTGTTTTCAGATATCCCACTTCTACTATACAGAGAATCTTATTTACTTTCCATTGCGTAAGTAACTTACAACAGGTTCAAAAATCTCATGTCTGGAGTAAAAAAAGATGAGATCTCTCTTGAGAAGCTTTACTCCCAAAAAAACAGTAAAAGAAAATGTGATTAAAACAAAGACAGCTGTGCTTTTTGGTCAGTTCTCACTAATTCTTCAAATGAAATCTTATCAGAAAAGCTGATTTTTTCTATTTCAAATACTTACTCAATTTCTACTCAAATACCTTATTTTCCTTCTCTTTGTTCCAGATTTGAAATGCAAAGACTGTACAACATCAGATGAGCTCTGGTGGGGTTGGTTTCTTCTTCTTGGATACACCATCTTTATCACCACAGTTATCACAGCTTTTGCTGTAAGTAATAACTTCAAAAAGAAATATTACAAACCTGAAGATGGGTAGTGTCCTCTGATGGAAAGAAACAATAAGCAAATTAGCCTGAATATTTACCTGTGATTAAGTAAAATCACAGTAAATTTTCTGTTAACTAAAGAGTTAGAGGTGTAGCCCCCACTCTGTTTTGAGGATATGGCTGTGAAAAAAATGGGAAGCCGTGATGTACAGACTAATTACAAGGGGGCTTTTTCTGAGCTTGCTGAAAACAGGGGAGCTATTTTCTATGTTGCTGGCTGATCTTGTTACTTTTACCTGGAAACAAAAAAGAAAACAAATGCCTAAAGTGATCAGTAGTTTTAAACACATCCTGCTTGTTTCATGCTTCTGGGCACCAGCTCCTAATTTCATGAGCTCCTCTGGATACACATCACTCTCTGTTCATCTTTTTTCTTACTCATGTTCTCTCCAACTAACCAGTCGTACCAGGGCTTTTTGCCCACCTCCACCCACTAGCTGGTTTGGGCCACTGCTGGACATTTACCTGGCCAGCAGTGCAGCACCTTGAGAGCTGAAATACTTGGAAAGACTTTTGCAAGAGAACAAAAAACATTTGTTTGTATACAAAAATGTCTAAAACTAGGGTGAGTTTGTATGCTTCCCATTGTATTTTAAAATCCTTCACTCTTTTCTAGTTGTAGTTCTGCTCCCCACTTCAGGAAAAGCTTCATAATCATTTTAATCGAGTACTTTTTACAGAACCAATTCCTAAAAAGCCAGTAAATTAATAGCTCTACTTTGATCCTACTTGGTAATATCCTTCATGTAAATGAAACCCTTTGGAAGCAAACAAACCTGTGCTGAAGCCAGCTAAGCTATGCCATAACTTGAGCCAAATGAGCATCACAAGTCCTTGAAAGCACGGATGACACTACATTCCTGCCTAACCCTAAACAGTAAAACATGCTCTACTTGTGTTTACCAGGTCTGTACCTGGAAGTGTAATTCCAAATTATAATTTATTTGAGACCTCAAAAACTCCTTCTGCCTCACTAGTATCTCTCCTCAAAGTTACTATTGTAGAGTCCCTTAAAAGTTAAAAAACCTGTGCTAAATTGCATCAAGAGGGAATAGGTACCAAACTTACACAGGCTTAGGGGAACAAAGTTCAGCTCTGGAGGAATCAATAAAGTTTTAAACCAGTAAGCTCTTCTAACTCTAGAGAGATGGATCTTTCAGAGAGCAAAATCCTGACTGAAAGGCAGAATTTCCTTCACTGTTCTCTCTTTCTCAGCTTGTGCTGCTTAAAGGTACTGCTACTTCAGTGTTACTGACTCTGGTATTATGGCAACCATTCTCTCTCTGCTGATACTGCCAGACTGCCAGACAGCAGAACTTCATTATCACAAGACTCCGCACCAGTGACATAAGTTACAAGAATTACAAAGATATTTACAGTATCTGATTGCCCTTTTAGGTCAAGGTTTGGGTTTTGTTTTCTTTAACAACCAGTTGTTAAGTACTGTTACCTCAAAGCCACAACAAAACAAGAAATTTCACAGAATTCAGGCAGTAGGAGACAAGATATGAGTATTGAGTGGCACAGTGAACTCATGCCAGAGAGAGATGTGGTAAAGAGTCAAACCGTGCTAAAATACAACAGCAGCACAAGCCTGACAGAGGACATATTGAATCTGAATATACAAGGTGAGCCAACCAAGTCTCTCCTAAAATTAATCGTTGTGAGCACTATTAGCAAGCAGCAGCAGTAAACTCGGATGAAGTTTACTTTCTTCATAGCAGCCCAAATGGTGCTGGTTTGGATTTGTGGTTAAAACAGTGTTGATATCACAGCAGTGATTTGGCTGAACAGTGTTTGAATGGCATCAAGGCTTTCCTTGTTTCTCATTCTGCTGCTCCAAAGAGAAGGCTGGGAGCAGGCAAGAGATGCTCAGCAATAAAAGCTAGGGTAGGGGAGTTGCTTTTGAGCTACCTGTTGCTCAGAGACTGGCTGGGCATTGCTTTGCTGGATGGAGGTGGTGAGTGATTGCCCCTGCATCACTTGTGGGGGATTTTTGTTGTTTTGTTTGTTAGGTTTTCGGCTTTCTTTTTTGTTTTTTCTTTTTTCCTCTCTCCTTCACCTGTTAAATTTTCTTTATATTGACTCATGAGTTTTTTTGGTTTTATTCTTCATATTCTCTCCCCAGTCCCATGGGGATGGAGAAGTGAGCAAGCAAGCGGCTCTGCAGATGCTTGGCTGCTGGCCGGACTCAACCTACCACATAGAACACTGAAATTTATAAAGTTAGGAACTTTTAAAGGTAATTTCTTTACTAAATGACAAATGTTTCCTGCCATGAAAATGCACATTGTGTCAAAACCAGAGTGTAAACTAATGAAAGTGCGACTGCATGACTCAAAGGTCCTTTGGCCCTTACAGTCCACTGCTTAAATCCAGTGTGTAATGACTGGTTAAAGGCAGCTTCTGCACACACTTCAAAAAGAAGTCTGACCTGCCTCTTCTGAGTCTAAAATCCACTCAGCTGTTGCCTTGCTTCTTACTTCTGCCAAACACTCTCAGGACTTCCAAGTCTACAGTAGGACACAGCAAGGCACTATCCCAACGACACCTGTGCCTGACAACTGTGTCATTACAAGTGCTCACTTGGGGATCCTCCCCAAAAGAAGACATCTATCTCCAGAAAACCCTGTCTATACCACCTAAGAATCAAGAATCAATGAAAATGTCTCTCCCACCACTCCCACGCCCTATTTTTTTCAAAAGTAACATCACACAAACATTTTGAAGGATAATATTGGGAACTGCAGAAGCATTACATGAAACTACTGGTACACCGTCAGACACATTTTCAGCCCATTTCTTGAGTACAACATGAATCACCCTTATTCTGCTACCTAAAAAGGCTTAGAATTCGTCATATAAGATGCTACTTAACTGAAGTGAATTAATCTAACACTGTAAGATATCCATTCTAAATAATTTTAAACCAAAAGGGACCGTAATTATTCTGCTGTATCATAATGGCCCACATCTGGCTATATTCCACTTGTTTATTAAGTTAGAACTAAATAAGCTGTAAAACAATAACTACATAAGTATTAGTAGCTTACCTATTACTAACATTTTTAATACTAAAAATAGTAGTAATTTATATTCTCTGACAATTCATTAAGGTGCAGTTAAAATCAGTATTTTCACTTTTCATTTTGACTGTGATATGTGTAACAACTTTTAAACCAATTCAGAATAAACAATGGACTGATATCCCAGTAAAGTCAGCCATCTGTTCTCTAAACAGATGAGGTATCTGATGGAAACATTTTTACTGCCTAACAATATATGTTGTTGTGCCTATTGCAACAGATTCACCAGTGCCATACAAAATGCAAGAATAAGAGAAATACAGATAGCAGCGCTACCATGCAAAGTGAATGGATTTATGACCAGCCATCAAGACCAGTTAATAATGGGTTTAATCAAGAATATGAAGATATGTCAGTAATAAGGACTCTAAGTGACATTGGAAGGGAGATGATATGAAAAAGAAGGTGCGTGCAGTTGTAACAGAGCATCTGTGATGCTACTTCTATCAAGGTAGAAAAGAAACACATAAAATCTCTCCATTAACCTGGAATGTTTTTTGTTCATGTATTTATTTCAAGTTAAAGAACTTTGCACTCGACACAGCTACAAATGAAATGAGCATTAATGTATGTAACTATCACCAAAATACTGTGAAAGCTAAAGGTATTCAAAACTCTTTTCAATGCCAACATATCTGACCACGTGAATTGGGGTTTTTTCTAATTAAAACAAAAGCACACAGTTACAATTTTGTTTTCACCCAGGTTAAGGCAGCTTCTTTGCTTTAAAAATGCAGTTCTGTAAAACATTATCTGCCCACTGTAATGACAGATTGTCAGAGAGGATTTCCTCACATGTTCTCAGGGCATTGTCTGACATTATTTCTAACTCCTTACATATCCCCCACATTTACAAATCCCTGCAACTCCTTCCACTCTTAGCTATTTAGCCAGCTATGCCATCTTGTAATGCACATTTTCATTCCAACATTATGAAAATACCTAAGGTGGTTTTAAAAGTGCTAGCTTCTATGTTTTTAAAGAAATATTAATTACCAAAATAATATTGGCAAATAGATAAGCTACACAGTTTGCTGCTGTAGGGCTTATGTGCCATATCTGGGACTGTAACAGAAATTATTTGGATTAAAAATGTGTGTTTTAAACTGTCTTAAAGTGCTTAGAATAGTTGTGGAATCTAAGGAAATAACCACAATATAACTAAGATGCATAGAAAGAGATTATCATAATTTGCACAGTACTTGAGGAAATGCAACCTTAGCATAGTTATGTATGTGTGACTTGAAGGAAATGAATTTTTTTCACATTGAAATGCTGCAGCTGAATACTGTGTTTCAAAGTTGCTTACAATTGTAAATACGTGAAACAGTTCATAGAACGAGTGATTACACCCTTATACTTTAATTGTGCTCTAAGAACTGATACACGCTGCTCACTGGATTCAGCTTCATCACTAGCCTTTTTTTCTGAAATTCTTCCTTTCTGTAACAGTAAAGATGCCACATAATTTTAAGAAATTGATCTGAACATTTGTCTCCTTTTGGTGAAAGTGCTGGCTAACACATTTGGACAAAGTGAAATGTGACTTTCATAGGGAAAGATTGACTGCGAGTATTCAGGTAGAGAAGAACAGTTATGAAGTATCTTTTTAAAAATTATTAATGTTATTATCTGGACATTGGGAAGTAAACAATGGTCTTCCCTCCTTCTCTACCTAAACTGGGAACTGATTCCATTTTCAGTCATACATATTTAGGTTTCCAGAGTCAGTAAATAAAATTTTAATTGTGGATGTAAGTATGTAGCTAATTTCTTTTCCAGCAAAACTATCTCTTCAGAAGCACTTCAAATTTCCTATTTTGAAACTCTTTTAAGAATAAAATCCTTATTGCATATAATTTATATCCAAACTCGTCATTTTAAAGGTAAAATTATAAATGGGGTTAAATATTAAGGGGTTAAATACATGGAATGTTTATATATTTAATATAGAGCTTTAAGGGCAGAGATGTAGCAATTCCATAATTTTAGATGTGAGGTGTGAAGTCCGTCTGAGCCACAGATGCAGTTCTTCGAAGAAAAGAACTGAAGGCAGCAGCCACTGAACCAAAGTTGCCTCCAAGTACACAAAGCACAAAGAGGTCAATGTCTTCAGGAAAGCCTTTCAGCTCTGACATTTTGTCAAAAACTAACAAGGGTTCATACCTAATCCAGCAGACTCAACTAGAAGGTGTGTTTAAAAAGCACCCAATTCAGATAACTCATATACTTAAATTGGGCTCTTTTCTTTCCGCTTGATAACACTGCCTCCACTTCAGATCAATGGCCCTTCAAATGAAGGTCAGTGTGATTTCTGCAGTTTTTCACATGCTTCTCAGAAACAGCTGAAAGTTGCTTCCAAAGAATTGGACATAAACTTCCACTCTGAAAGGTTAAGAATTCAGTACGTTCTGAGGAACTGAAAAAACATAATATGTAATATATTCTATTATCTAACACTAACAGCAAAGAAATTACTTGTTAGGTTCCAGTCTGCAATGTCATGGATTTTTATGGAAGCCTACCACAGAATGAAACATCAGGACTGCATTCAGAATGAGTTTAGAACACAAAAAATTCTTAATATTAGATGGGTGAAATACCCTTTTTTTAAATTTATATTTTGTTTTTTAAATGTGTATTGTAGTGTTAAGAACATTAATATTTATATGAAATATACATTGACTGCAGTAAGTCAAAGAATCACAGAACCACTGGTTAGAGGGGACCTCTGCAGATCATGTATTCCAATGCCCTTACTCAAGATAGAGAAGGCTGGCCAAGATCTTGTCTAGATGGCTTTTGAATATCTCCAAGGAAGGAAACTTTCCTCATGTTCTGATGGACCCTCTTGTGTTTCATATTGTGCCTATTGCCTCTGATCCTGTCCTCTGATCCTGAACAGAGCCTGGCTCTGTCGTCCGCAGGTATTTATACAAATTGGTAAGATCTCCCTGATCCTTCTCTTCTCCAGGATACACAATCACAGCTCTCCCAGGCTCTCTAGTCCTTAATCATCTTCATGGGCTTGCAGGTGACTCACTCCAGAAAGTCCATAATGTTTCTATCCTGTGGAACCCAGAACTGGAGAATGCATTCCAGATCTGGCCCAGGATCTTCTGAGTACAGAAGAAGGACCTTCATCCTTGAACTGCTGGCAACGCTCTGCCTAATGCAGGGCAGGATGCTGTTGGATGCCTTTGCCATGAAAGCATAGCACTGGCTCATGGTCTCAGTACCCCCTTAGGCTCTTCTGGGCAAAGCAGATGCAGGAACTTGCCTGTTTCTTTGATGAATCTGAGAGATACTCTTCAGTCCAATTCTGCAGCCTGCCCAGGTCCCTCTGGACCATGAGCATGTCTTCAGTTACAAATGATTTAAAACAGGAACCCCAAGTCCATGACCCAGTATCTGAACAATGGAGTCTCAGTCCTCCAGGGATTGGAGGCAGAACTCCAGATAATTTTAGTAGGGGTCAAGTTTACCTTCAAATCACTTAAATATATTCTCTGATAGGAAATATGCAGACAAGCTAAAGGAAAATAGTAATTGAAACAGTAACTTCCAATTACTTCATCTGGTATTAAGGATTATTTAACACACGCTCAGCTAGACTTTAACAGTAATTACAGATTTCAAGATGCGTTCTGTGGAAAGCTGGATGGAAACACTTCAGTGGACCCCAGAAAAATAGATATAATAATAGCATTCATGACATATAGTTTCCCCAGATAAATGAAAGAACATAGGAAAAAGGATTGAAATTAATGTTCATATGAAGAGTCAGATAGGAGAAATGATGGGTATTGGAAGTTCATATGAAGAACTGCTCTTGGAGAAATAAAATACTTGTCCAGGCATCAGATATTCATGGAAGTACCTACATCTGGATGATGAGCATTACTGCTTAACCTAGTACTCCCAGCCAATTACTATTTTTATTAGCCAACAAAGTAGCTGTTGAGTATTTATAGGGATCTTCATTTCCAATCTCTACACACAAAGATGACCAAAGTTTTCAAGGTCAGGGCAGAGTTCAGTGTCCACAGTCTTTTAGGAAAACAGAGGTCTTAGAAAATACAGAATTACTCCTGAATATCCTAGACATGGCATTGCTATGTTCAGATAAAAATTTATTGCATTTCTGAAATATGGAAAATTAAGAAATCCAAGAATAAAATAGTTTCTTAGGATTTGTATGTCCTACCTATTTAAACATACATCTGTACAGAATATATAAATAAGAAAACATACCTTAGCATGTCCTTAGCATAATCTGAAGAAACATCAGCACAGATATTAACAGGTGCTTTGTAATAAAAAAAAATGTTCATTCTCATGAGAAAGTATTACTTTAGCCTGTCTCATCTTCCAGATTTGACTGTGTTTGTACTAACGATTTTCAAAAGAATTCATGAAATCTGAATCAAAAAACCAAACAAATCAAAACAATGGTTTCCCAGACAACACAGCCCACAGAACTAGTAAGGTTTCAGCAGAAATGGAACCTTCTATTTAAATTATAAGTACTGTTTGCAATCATCTTCATTGCAACACTTATCAACAGCATCATGGTACAAAGTAGGTATGAATTTTTGCAAGTTTCATCTGCTTCAGCTTTTTAAGATATTTGTAACATTTTTTTGAAAAATAGTTGTGCAGCCTATTTGCGTAGTAAGTCCATCAGAAGACAAAATTCTGATGATTGCAGGTTTTGCCTTCAGCCACACAAGGACTACACGTAAAACACATCTAAAAGAAGAGAAGCAACAGAATCTATCTAAGAAGTATTCTTGAAATTAAAAATTCATTTATTTCATTGGGGTTTATTTTGACGAAGAGATCGCTAACTGATTTTCAACTCCACTTATATAGGACCTGTTAAAGAAGGCTTTCTAATACCTTAGAATTTTGTGACAAAATAAGGTGGCAAGGATCCTTCTTCAGCACATCTGATTTACAACATTCTAACAAAAAATTCCAGCTATTAGCCAGGATAATTAGCTAGGAAAGATCCATATCAACTGAAGAATTTGTGAAGTGGTAAAAAAACCCTGGTCTTCCTCCATTCAAAAAGGGTCATATTCACTCCCTGAAGAATACAACTACTGTAAATAGAAAACAAAGTCTAAGAGGATCTATCTTGTTAGATTTCTCAGTTTCTCTAAGTGAAAAGGAGCTGTTTCAAGACTTCACCAGAATTCCAGGAGAGATGCTACCATTGAATCAGAGACTTTGACCATTGCAGATCAGCATCAAAGAAGAGATTATTTTTAATAGTATTATCTACTACTGCAATTCATGCTGGAAACTATCCTCTGTACAAATGAGAATGCAAGTGAGCGAGGCACAGGTTACAAAGGTAACTTGTTTTAGTTTTACATGCAAAAATGCTATCCTAAGATCTGGAAGTCATGCAAGCTATCCTGTATATAACTATCACTGTATATAGAACTTCATGCATTTAGAAATGGTTGATGTTCTAAAATGAACTTAAGGTGCTTTACATCAGTCTTTTCTTTTTATTTAATTTCTTTCATTATCAAAAACAGTAATAAAAGAATTCAATCCCTGCACATGATTCCTAATATGATGCAATCTACATATTAATATAAATCTGGTGGTTACTTGCTGAAGAGGCTTTCAAACAGCTATAAAAGATTTATTTCTTAACGTTTTTCAGTTGTTTGTAGGAATTCTAAAATTTCATACATGCTTGATTCAACCTCCAATTTTAACTTTTTTTTTTTTTTACTAATTCATAAATCAACTTAAACCCCAGACTTATAAACCAAGCACTCGTTGCTTTTAAATAAACAATTGTGGATTTTAGCATTTAGGCAGCTGTTGCAGTGGTTGAATCCACTGCAGGAATGACCAAGAAGCCAGAGAGCCCCAAAACAGTGGAGGTCTGCTGGTGGGCAGACTCAGAGGTCTAAGACCCTTTTACCCTTTTTAAGTTCATGTTCTAGATAGTTCTTTCCTTGATACCCCACTGGTTCCCGGCTCCCTTGTTCCACCCCTCGCCTTTCCCACTGGTCACTGTCCTGTCACCCCATGCCCTCTCCATCCCCTGGCCCCCAAAGGAGAGGCTCTGATGTTCTGCCCCTCCCCTGGTGCTGATCCGGATAAAACCCCGGGCCATTCAGTGTTCTGTGCTCTTAGTCCCTGGATCCCTTCGGGCGGGGACCTCAATAAACCCCTCGGAACTCCATACACAGGACCCCTCCCATCTCTCTGTCCCCAGCAATGCTGCAGGAGCTGTAGGGCTCTGTGTGTGTGAGTGGCTGTGAGTATCCCCCAGCTCTGGTGTGCCAGGGTGTGTCTGAGCGCGTTCGCACAGCACCTGCGGGGCAGCTCCGGCAGGGACGCGGTCGGGACGAAGGCGACGCTCTTTCCACACCCCCACACCCAGCGCGTCAGGCAGTGAGACTGGAAACCCTGAACTTAAGGCAGTCAATGCAAGGTGAATGTTACAGTAACAAGATACATGAATCTGAGTTCATTACCTGCTGAGTCTCATCAACTACTCTCCAGCAGACTGACAGTAGATAATCAGGTTGTTATAGCATTCCAAGGAACGTGTAAATGAACTCTTGACAAAAGCTTCAGGAAAATATATTTATTCAATTTTGGCAGAAGAAGAAAATGTAATAAATATAACAATTTTTTACACCCTTCTTTACAGTTATTTTTACATCACATTTCTTCTAAAAAATTCAGGTAGTATTTAAAATTTTAAAAGAAAACATTCACCAAAAAAAGAACTTTTAATGTGAAAAAATACATAGGAGTGCAAATGTTTTATTTTATTGTGGCTAGTACTTAACTTTCAAGTCCTTTAGAACAGTACAAGTTACATTTTAGATCAGTAACACTATGAGCATCCAAGTAATACACAGAACAAATACGCAGAATTATGTTGAGTCAATAATACAGATTTTAATTTTTCATGATAAAACACCAATTCTCCTCTAAAATAACACTGAAAAAGACTTTTCCAAATTTCTGTAATTATGACAACACAAGCTTTTTACAAATCCCACACTCAAGTCCCCAGCTGAAGCAAACTGAATCCAAGCGGAACCTCCTCAAAACAAGACATCCACCCCGCACGTCCAGCTCCCGTTCTGACATGTTTATACAGCTCTGTGAAGTGCAACTGATACTTTCTCAGCAGCAGCAGATGCAAGTCCATTGGGACTTTACTTTCATGAAAATGAACTGGGGTAGCAATCCCTGAGATTCTCTAGGATGCCTGTAGCTGTGTTTTGGCAGCCATCATGTTTTGCTACTTTTTCTCTGAGCTGTCTACTCAAACCAGTTTTCTTTCAATAAAAAGCGTACAGCATCGTCAAAGCCATTTTGGTACAATGATTCCATTTTCTCGTGGTCTGGTGGGAACAAAGCTTGATTAAGTCTTACTAGGTTGGCCAGAGACAGCTGCAACAGAGCAAGAAGCTATAAATTAGTTTGTTAATGCAACTTACCTAGATGTGACTGTTCTGTCATCTGTTTCATGGAGCATATGTAAAATGAAAAGACCAGCATGGCTTTGGCTACACCAGGAATTAACCAAGTCCAGGGTCACTGCTGAGCGCCAGGACAAACTGGCACAAACAGTCCACACACACAGATTAAACTCACAGCATCCAAGACAGACTGTCTGCCTGTAAAACTGCCCAAAGTTTCTGAAACACTTTAACTTTGGAAACACTCCCAAAACTGTCTGGCAGAGTGGTAGCTGGCACATGTTAAACTTGTGCAAGGAAATATTTTGACAACTTACTAGTGCAAACAACCATGTTCTTGGGAACATTCCCAGGCAATGTTTAGCATATGAGTATAAATGTAGCTTGTACTACCAACAATTGAAGAACTACTCAGCATCTTAATTGGTCACTCTGATCATGTAAAAAGCTTTTGGAGCTTTATTCTTGAATACAGACTTTATTAAATTGTTTACAACAGATTAAAAATATATTTAATAATGTTCTGAACAATTTGTTTATATAAATAATGTAATACTTAGCGACATTATTATAAACAAATTTGCAAAACAATATCAAAATCATCTTCATTATTTGAAGCAATTATTCAAATTCTGACACTAGGAGATGGAGAGACAGAAAACTATTCATTCCAAAATAGATAAATGAAGATGTACAACTCTTCAACTTACGCAACCACAATTTGCCGAAATGAAATTATTCTTAGTGATCATTTTTACAGCCCTAAAAGCAGAGGTGCTTCAAATTGAATAGTTTAAAATGTTGCCTGGGATTCTGCATGAGTTTGCACATGACCCCAGAAGCAATGTAACTGTGCAATTAATTTTCTGTCTCTAAACTAAACTAATCATCAGCTCATTTCTCATCCTCTAGATACAAAACACAACCAAGAAATATACAGTGATTGCCTAAATTTCCAAGATATATGAAATCAATAATCTCATACTTTATGACCTTTACGAAGTACTACCATGCTTAATACCTCTCTGTGAAACATCATAAAGATTCAAAAATTGGTCCAATTGAGAAAGGCACTACATAACACTAATTTTGCTAAAATTAAAAAAAAACATTAAAAACTGCTTACAAAGAAAGTTTTAAAAAGTATTAATTAGTGTTAATCTTTCTTTCTAATGGAATATTATTGACCACTAGTCTATCACTATTCAAGATTTTCTTTCAGCACATTGAAGAAAGCAAAACTGTGGTTAAAGTTTTGTGAGACAAAGGTTGCAAAGACAGAATGTCAACAATGAAAAGGAGGCAATAAAAATCAGTCTCATATTTCAATATACAGAAATGTTTCTGCAACATCTTACAGAACTTCTGAAAAAGCATTGTAGTCACAAATATTCACAAGCTCTCTTGAGCAATGCAGTGACAAGTCACTGTATACACCATTTCAAGAAATGTACAACTTAAACTTGCATTTTAAATTCAGTTAGAGCAATTGATTTCAGTATGTATAAAGTAATGTTGCGCAGTTTTCGTCTCCTCTGGTATTCGACTTTATTTTTTTCTAGAAACATTTTTCCTAGTCAAAGACAGCTGATATGTAAAGCAAACCACTACACAAACGTAGTATTATTTACACTGAACAGCCTGTTATAATTTGCTCAATTTTGTACTAGATCAATGCTTTTCAAACTTTCTTCTTTATTCTACATTTTCCTTTCCTTGTATTTAAGAAAAGGTTTAACCTCCATTTGCAAAACAGAAAATGCCAAAACTTTACATAAGCTAATATATAAGCACAAAATAGACACTTCAATATGAACATAACTGCAAAAGTACTATTTAGTGTTTTTAAGTTAAGAAACAAGCAACTTACCATCATATCTTGTTTTGCTAACTTAACATACAGGTCCACACGCCCTTTATCTTGTGGACAGATATCTAATCGACCGCTGAAAGGAGATATTGTCACAGTTCTTCCAACAGGCAAGATAGGAAGGCCATTGGTAAGGCCACCATCAACCCACTTCTATGGGAAAACAGAAATATTTTCAAAGTAACACCAGCACAGTATGATCATAATGCAATACCTTACCCTTGCTGACCCTGCCTCCTCCACTCTCAAGAAAACTTAGAAGTTTCCCTCTAAGAATACAATGAATAAGCTTCAGTATGTGTCAAATATCAAGGAACTGACAATATAGACACAGAGATTTGAATCAATGAGCATTTGACATAATGTGCAGATTTGTATGTAAGGTATTTATCAAGCCACTTATAAGACTTCTTAGTTAATTAAAAAATAATATGCCCCATATGGAATTTTTCTCAACACATACAGGAAAAGACAAGACTGTTAATATTACACATAAACCATATCCAATAATGTATATTTCTCTAGAACATTATTCTGACTGACAACAGAAGCTGTACAATCTGTATGTGCAGGTAAACTGACTGCAGAAGCTAAACCACACATGATTCCTCTCCTCTTCTATGATTTTTCTTCCAGAGCCTCATGTCTTCTTACATCCACTACAGAAGACAGCAGCAGCAGTGGAGAGTAAAGATGGGAAGGAGCCAAACAACTATCACATAAGTGGGAGCAGACCTAAGTCTGCTGCAGGAGTTGAGTACAGTGAAGAATGAGATCTAGGGGCCAAATTCCACTCCAATATAAACAGGAGAGCTGTGACATCTCATGTTAATGTATTTATATCTTCCTATTTCTTACTGTGCTTACATGCATAGCCCAAAATTTGACACCAGTCTGCTGGTTAGATGGATTCACTGACATCATACGTGAGGTCTGATGACCAGACACATCTCACTGAACTTTACACATCTAAAGGCAATTAGTAATTCTACACTTCCTTTATCATCAAGGGAGAGAAAACACTTCTAGCATGTGATTCACCTTATCCTAAAGTAGGTGTTTGTATCTCATGTTAATTGTGCTGAAAAAGTGCTTTCGTCTTCACTAATTATAAAGGAAACAAACATTAACTATGTAAAATGTAGACTACTGCAGACACGCAAAGGCAGGCAAGTTGAGATGCTGTAAGAAATAGTAAGATTCACCTCAGTGCTTCTTAAGAGTTTCACCTCCCGAATATCATCCTCAAGTTACATTAACACAGACCACTAAAAAGAAATGGAAAATTGTACCAGTATTCTTCAGCACCAATCAAGCAAAAGACTGCTTTCCTGACATAAGTGATGCTCTATGTGACCATCGTAAAATGGCAAAGTAATACCAATTTTGCATCAAAAATCCTGAAAACACCACAGGAACTTAGTCAAGTTTAAAAACAAACATACATCAACAACAACAAAACCAAAAAAACCCAAGACAAAAAACCCTTTCACAAAAAGTAAATTATTGGCTGCTGGCAAGACACTAGCTCTCAGTGTAGGTACTGCTGTACAGAAAGCACTAACTCCAGTTACAGTGTTTGTTCTTCAGAAGCCCCTGAGATTCTCTGAGATCCATCACTTATATAGATCCCTCTCAGCTGTGTCCTTTACTCTCACTCTAAAGCAAACCTTATTTTAATCTTACACAGATTTCTCCCAGGGCCACATTTGACTTCCCCTGCAAACTCCTGTATCTGGTGATAGGCTGAGTCACTCTTTAACACACAGATACATAGCAAAGGGGTAGTAGTGGTATCTATCTATTTATTTCTCTCTCTCTCCCCATCCATCCATCCATCCATCCATCCATCCATCCATCCATCCATCCATCCATGTGTTTGTCTGCACAGTCCACCCACACCACTCTTTTCTTCACTCTCTCAGATCAGTTTTATGTTCCTGATCTCAAAATCTAAGCTACAAATATTAACATTTAGTAGTTTCTATGGCCCTCTTCATCCTATTACTTCATTATATGTTATAGCACCTGACTCTTGACATTAGCTGATATCAATACCCATAATATATCACTGAATTCCTTCACTTTGCACAAACATCAAATTTCTCAATGAGGAGTCAGAGAATAAAATTCCAGGATCATTTACAGCTATCTTTCAGATTTGTCAAACTCCCATTACAGCATTGTTGCAACAGCTGTGAGTAAAGCTGCAACATACCAGAACACTTCTAGCACCAAGGCTTTTTTGTGTCTGTTTTTAAATAGTAAATTATTATTATTTATGTGCAATGTTTCTTGGTGTCCTAAGTGGCTTTTTGTTGCGTTTCCTACAGTGAAAAGTACAGTGGAATCCCTGTCTAAGCCATGTCAAAGACACCATAACAAAAGACATTATTGATGTTTTTCACAAGTATAACTTAATACTTTTAAAACTTAAAAGTTCTCACATTTTTAAAAAATCTGACTATTTACGTTTTCTCCTTCTCCCCTTATGTAACTTCAATACTTATTTGAAAATCAAAACATTTACTAAGGCATGAACAATGCTGTTAATTCAGCACTATTTTCTGTAGATTCTGTTACTTTCTTTTGAGCATTTGAGAGCAACCATTTTTCACTCAAAAATATTCTAGCACTATAGCCACTCATGTTTCCTAGTTACAAAAATTTATAAAACATTTATTTGCTGTAAAAAGACAAGTGAAGCACCAGCTTCCCTTAACTTCACTAATCAATTCTTGAAAAACGCTTCTTAGCTGATGAGGCAAATTCCTGGTAGCTTCTGAATGAGTTTCACTAATACTCTAGTACAATGCAAAAACAGAGAAAACTGTGAAATAACTTGCAATGAAACCCAAACCAGACAATGACATTAAGGCTCAACTAAAGAACCTACCCATTTACCAGCAGATGGCTTTTACAAAGCTATTCTGAGAACTACAGTCACACAAACTACAGACTCATCAGCAGACACAGCTAACTTTGTCATCTGCGGATCTTTATCTTTTTTGAAAATTAACCTTGTCAGAGACTCAAAGGACACAAAACCAAGTCAGAGAAAGATCATTTCACATGGAGCAAGTTTGCACAAGTGTTACTGGAAGCTTAGTCCCAGAGTAGCTAAAATCCCCAGCCCTGGTAATAAACTAGTCCAATCTGGTTAAGGCTATAAATTCTCATATGTCATCTTAGACTTTCTCTTTTGTAAAATTATTTTTCGGCTCATTAATCAGAAGAAAACGTACTATGAGCAGACTAATGTTCTCTCCCTACTAACATGAAATTTAGCTTATTCATCCCAAGTGTCTAGTCTGCAGGCATGCACACTTACAGGTAAACTAGCTAATCTCCTGTGAAGCCAAATGCTTCCCAAAAAACACTCTTCCTAAAAATAAAACTAAAGTGCAATGTTTACCCTGGGGTTCAGTCTCTGTAGGTGTATGGGCAGGCTAGCAACAGGTTTGACTATTTTCTGATACCACTTCACAAAAGTGCAACACACTCCCTTACTTGCCATGCACAATCGTAGCTGGTAACACAGCAGAGATAACAGTGAAATACATTTTAGAAACACTCCTGCATGACCTGGTGATGTGTGTGCAGATGACACATATAGCCCAGAGAAGATCCAGATCAACTGTTCTAAACTGCAGATAAGGCCAGTAGACACAAGCAGCTAGCAGACAGCAGTCTTGATTCCGTGCTGCCATGAACCCATGGCCTAAGGAATTTACCTTAGACAGACAGACAGAATCTGGTCTGTTATAGTAAAAGTTTTGGTAAAGTTGGAATATGGTGCTATATGACAGGTGACCTTGCAGACCCAAATCCATATCCAATCCACCTTACTGACTTGGTGCTTACATGTCTGGGCCATGACAGTACATCCCATGTATCCAGCCCTACAATGTGTGCTTTGGGGCCCCTGCTAACACACCCACACATCCTTATTACCCACTATTCCAAACCAAAGAAATGCTACTGCAAGTGAGAGCTCTCACCCAGATCTAAACATTTGGGACTAAAGAAAACAAATCAGAAGCATTTACAGGCAACAGTTTTCTCGAGAAAAAAAAAAAAAAAAAAAAAAACCACAAAAAACCAACCCACAAAAAACTCTCCAATCCACAAATGCACTGCTTTACAGAGTATGAGAAAAGTCAGGGCAGACATGCAGAACTAATTATTCCAACAAGTAACCATAAATGCAAGCAACCTCATCCCAGACACTGCCTTTTCTGAATCTCACTAAAGGAGAGCAGTAAGCTTTGGGAATGACAAGAAGCTTTCAAGTAACAGAAGAACCAGTTTCCACGAAACTTTCATTGATTTAACTTTTGAATGCAAAAAGAAAAAAGGCTGCAGTAAAATATTAGAAGGCTAAAAAAATATTTACAAAGGCTTCATTAAATATTACAATGGCTATGCAAATCATAATAGTTCATTCAGTAAAATGGGTTTTAAATAACTTTTGGACAAAACTGTGCGCCAACTTTTCAATTTCATAATTGAAAGAATACCACAAGAAATTTAACAATGACACTTTCTTCCCTTTAACTAATGACAGCCATATATTCCCTTTGAAATTGCACAAGCAACATATAGACTCCAATCAACAAAACTCCAGATCCTGGGAAGCTGCAAGCAGTCTCCATTTAACTCAAACAGTCAAACAATACTGATTTAAACCCTTCCAATATTTCAGTTGATATGTATTGCTGTATCTATAATTCTAAAGCTGCCAGGCTTTCTGATATAATGACTACCTAGCTAGCAGCAAATACATATGTGGTTTTGTGCGGCTTTTTGGCAGGGGGGCTGTGAGGGTTATAAAGTTTCTAGAGGCATCATTTGTATGAATGGGGAAATGAAGTATCATGTATTACTCAGAAAGAAGAAATAGCCATTTCCATGCTTTTAAAATTATTCTCAAAGTGTTCATATATTTATGTAAGGAAGAAAAAAGACTTCTTGGAGCTAGAAGGAGTAAAGACAACTGTGAAAATGTTTTCTTATAAGAAATACAAAATATGGTATTGAAGTTGCTTTCCCTTAAGATGAAATTGTTACACCATAAATGAAGAACATATAAAAAGAAAGCTGGTAGCTAATGAAAAATTACCTGTCCTTTAAATTCCACTGGCTTAATTCCTGCATACACTGGTATAAAACTACTTGCTAGCAGGACCTAGACAGAAGAAAGCAGAAAGAATAGAGAAAAAAAAAATAAAAAAAAGGAAACAAAGGAATTTAGAACCAATACATATTTCCATACATATTTACCAGTCAATATATTAGTTTTACATAAATCCACTGTCATTTCAAAATGTCTTCTTGTTGTGGTATGTCAAAATGTGATTAAAATTATTCAATAGGGTTTGGTTTTTTATGACTTCACAGTGACAATTCTCAAAACAAAGTATCAAAAATTAACTCAATGATTAATGTGATTCAAGAGTATGAACTTAGTTTTGCAGAATGTGAAGTAAATCTATAGTTTTCAAGAAATTAAATGTGCATATGCTGAAAAAAGCAGTATATTGTCAAAGAAGAAGCTGACTGAGTCATTCTGTTAGCATATTAATATAGTGTTTATTTTCCTAATAAATCAGATTTTCAACGTTTCAAAAATACCATAAACATCCTGAAAATTCACATATGCATACCTTTATCAATGTTTTTATTTAATACATTCAAGTATTAATGAACTATTTCCCCTGTTGTAAGGCTTCATTGCTCTCTACAGCTGTTCTTGATTTTTAAGTTTTTTTTAGACCAGGACACCTCTTCTGTCATGTACAGCTTTGCACACACATATACTGTCCTATCCATTCACAGCAATACCTATGAGAGAGTGTGGGTATCTCTATACCTATGTATCCACTCACATACACATAAGCAATCAGGGTACAGAATTTCCAGGAGAAGAGGCAAATGCATGGACAAAGTACAGTATGTCAGAATTTTTCATACAGCTAAATACGGTGAATATGCACACGCTTGTGTGGTGGCATGAAAGACCAATCTGGGAAACAGAAGCAGGTCACAAACTGGTGTATACCCTGTGTGAAAGATGATCAGCTGTAGAAAAATGTCACAATCCATGGAGATTATGGAAGAAAGTGCTTGAGCTTTTTTGGGTGGAATTACATTTACTTTTACAAAATTTAAGCTACTTTCAGTATTAAGCACTTCTGTTCCCCTAATAAGTTTTAATTAACACTGTATATGTATATGAAGTCTTCAACTTTCACTTTGAGAACTGCTTTCCTGCCTGTTTCTTTTCCTAGTGATGTGGAGCTTTGTCTGAGCTCAGATAAAAAGGCTCTCTCAGTTCCCTTATGCAAAACTGTAGCTATCTCTCTACCAAACAGGCCTTTCACTCATAAAAGCATAAGACAAGGTTCCCAAAGTTCCCAACATCAGCTTCTTCCCCAGCCCAACACCCTTTCTCCTCTTTTCAACTCCATCTCAGTAACTTTGGCCCTTCTAAACTAAGAGAAATGGGGAAAAAAAGATTTATTGAAGGAATAGAGTCAAAACCAGGTGACCCCTGCAAAGTCTGAATTCATTTCAAGAAGACTGAAGAAAGCAGTTGTTCTTCTTATAAAGTCACTCCAGAGATCTCCAGAGTGAGGAGAGGCAGGACAAGTTTGAAGAACAAATGCTTTCAGTATTTCCCTAGCACTAACAGACCAGTGTGGACTTCTAGGCACTGCCTTACATTCTCAAGCTAAATTTATCAGTATTTTGTGCCTTGCTCCCTCACAAACACACAAATCGGGCCTCTCTTCCCCCTCACCTCCATTTCTAGAACTACAAATCTACTAATGCTGATGCAAGATGATTGTCTTCACATATGGAAAGACTATTTCAAAAGTGGGAGATTATTACCTGCCTTTCCAAGTCCACAAGGAATAGTAAAACAGATAAAATCTTAATATTGTAGAAACATACATTCAGTTTAGCCATTACGAAAAACTTTGGAACCATAAGTCTTGTTTGTTAAGCATTGAAACCAAATCCATATGACGTTGAAAGATTTCTGGCAGAAGGTACAGAAGTTTTGCTGTTTATAAAACAGTCTGCCCAGCAGTACCTTTATCCATGCCTTGGATGTAGGTCACGTCTAGGCATGATACAATAAAATAACCTAACAAGCTCTACCCTCCCTGCTCCTGTGGCAGCCACCAACATTCAGACAGCTGTACTCATGATACAGGCAGAGCTGAAGGCATGCACAAAAACAGGTATTGTGAGCTTCTGTGAAAGATCAGACAATATGAATGCATTCCAATGAGCAGTTATGTGTAATTTTATTACTATTATTCCAACCCATCTACTGTTACTATAGAGAACAAAAGAGTAGAACAGAAATGGCTAAATCAATGAAAAAACTATTGAAATACTAGTAAAAATGTACATATTTCCAAGGTCAACCTGATGCTTCTAACTGTCTCAAGGTTAGAAGATTTCACTGCAAAAACACATAAGTGAAAAGAATAATAATCTCCATGATTGTTACCAGTGGATACTATAGCTAGAAATAACAGTGCATAACTTCAGATAAACTTTTTGCATAATTATATTTGCATGATGAAGTCCTATAAATTTTGAGAACTGACTGTCCATGTAGAATATAACAGGGTCAAGATGTTAAAGGTTATTCTTCAAAAGGCAAACTCCTAATGCACACTTTGAGGTTTTGTAAAAAAAAGATGATACTTGTTAAAAGTGGTAACAGTGAAGAATCTCTTATTTGCTCTAAGCATCTACGAGGATAGGGAAAGAAGGAATTCCTTCTTATTCTATTTCCTCCTTTATCCTGCTATATCTTGGTATGTCTTCCACTAAGATACAATCACTTACTAGCAAGAACACTTGCTTTACATGCATCTGAATTGCTTCTACCATCTCACATCAGCTTATGCATACAATCCTGATGCAAATTTAAAATGTGGCAGTCAGATAAAGAGAAGGGCAGTAAAAGATTTTCCCAGTTACAGTTAAAATGCAGCTTATATACAGTACTTAGCATTACATTACAGCCATTATCCACAAGCACCTGTAGGAATTGTTCAATTTTTCCTAAACTTCCTTTATTTTCTTTTGTGATGAAACATAATGGTATCAGTGAAGTAAGAGATGCAAATTTTTTACAACATTTTGAGATTCTCTATTGTGTTCTTATACACTGCACAATTAGTTACCTGTTACTTTTAGAAACACTTTGCCTACAAGGTAGAACTTGAATAACCAATGAAGGAAACACATACAAACACCAAATAAATTTTAGCAAAATTTGTGAAGCTATAGGATCAAATCCTGCTTTAAACATTGTTTATATTATGGTTGCAGCAAGTGGTTACCTGAGTAAACCAGTGATTTTACCATACAATTAATAATATACTCTTAAGCCTTGAAGAAACTCCAGCATTTTTATTCACAACTGCCACATTCAACTTTATTACCTGAATGAGGTCGTCCCTGGATGCAAAATTTGAAACCAAGTGATTTTCCCCACTCTTTGAGTTAGTGAGCGACACATAGAGGCGGTTCTCAGCTATCTCATGAACATTAGAAGGAAGAATAGACTCTATGCCCTCCCTAGAGGAAAGAAAATGCTCAGCATTACTCACATCATTATTTAAAAACCTTGCAAATACATTAGGGCTGAGTACCCCACAGCGAAGAAGAAATATGCACCCTCTCCATTTGCATTCAGAGAGCTCAACACAAAAATGACCTTACAGAAGCATTTAGATAGGTACCTAAGTGTTTTCATAAAATCATAACCAGGTGTTACAGCACCAAAGTTCAATCTTCTGACTTCCTCTGCAAATCCATAGGCAAAGTGCTTACATTTCTGGAAATGGAAAATAATAACCATGAAGATGTTTTAGTGATCGGAAGCATGTTCAACTGCAGTACCCAAAATACACTAGAGGCTAAAGCTTTAATAAAACAGTCATTAGATCAAACTGAAATATTTTCCCTTGTGTGCTTGGTTTGCAACAAGACATGCATAACGAAACGTTGATCCTTTTATAAGGATTAATTTATAAGAAAAAAAAATCCCTAATGAAAAAAAATTATAAGCTTTCACAAGGATACCACTTTAACAACCAAAGAAAGTTAAAGGCTACTTTTCTATATATGACCACTGCTAAATAATCAGTTCCCTAGACCATGCAATTACAAGAACAATCATTTAGTTCAAAGTCTAAAGCCACCTTTTATTTTAAAGTCTATTTCAGAACTTAAACCAGACACAAGTACCTTAAGATGCTTATAAGCAATAAAAAAAAAAAATTACAATAATTTCTTCTCACTAATACAAAAAACAAGCTACTAACAAATATACATATTTAATTAATAAAATACTATAGAAGTATTTAATGAATGGAAAACTATGATGGATGACATAGGAAGAAATGACATTGCAGAAAACCAGGCAACAGATTCCTGCACAAGGAACCTTTTACACAAGCTGAAATGCCCAGCATTAATGACTGCAGGAAAATAGCTTGAAGTGTGAGTCATAACAACTCCAAAGGGACAGTAAAGGAATAGGTATAATTTATTTTTCAGCCGTAACATGCTGAAACAATGAATTAAGATCCTGAGTGCTTAAGACTCACTATTCAATATTTGTAATCCTTTTTTTATCCTTTCATGCAGACTTCTCTAATGATTTTAGAGACTTTGAAAAAACTAAACTCAATCTTATGCAACCTTCTGAAATTGGTACTCTATAAACATATTATACCCACATTCACCTACATAACCACATGAGAAAAAGATAGTTTGGGTTTCCTGGATTATTAGGTCCCTGAATAAAGAACAAATATGTTGATAGTAAAAAAATAAATTATTCAGTGGTTAAGGAAAGAAAAGGAAAAAAAAATAGAGACATGAATGTATTCTACTGAGGAGGAGGATACAGGAGCCAATGAAAGAAAAACCAGGAAGGAGTTGGGGTGAGGATTAACATGAGATCAGAGCCAGCTGACTGAAGCAGTTAAACTTCCTCACATCACTTGTATGACAGAGCACTCATCTAAGTGAAAGACAGAAATACAGTTCTTGCAATCACTTTCTTTATATGGCCTTTGAATAAATGTATCAAAAAAGTTCACTAAGACGTTCATACCTCTTAAAGAAACAATCACTGTAAATATTTGTGCTACTTAATTTCACATTGGTTAGATTTGCACCTTTACCCTATAACGTACTTGTCATTGCCAGCTCAAAGATAAAAGTAGTTACATGCACTAAGTCTTGAATTTATTCTACATCAGGCAGTTAGGCTTCTTCTGTAGTCAATGTGCTACAAAGAGGCACATTCTGACACCTCTCTCTTTAAATGCAGAAGAAACCCATAAAACCCTACATAGAAGCACCTCAGACCTACTGTCTCAATATTTAAGATGCTTAAATAAAGTTACGAGGAGCTAAGAGTACCAGGGATGAATCCAAACCTAGGGGAATGACAGAGAACTACTTTCCATACTACAAGTGCTAGGAATGGACTGTATCTAGACTCTCAATTACTGCTCTCAAAAGAGACAACTTCTTACAGCTATGAATTGGTTTAGAATTTGAGTGCTAGAAGCTTTCAACAATACATCTGCATTTTAAATTTTGACTGAGGCCATGCTTAGAAATTGTAACTGCTTGTACTGAGATATGCAAACTTGATATCAAACATGACCAAGGTAATTTTAAAATAAACAGTCATTTATCCATAACTGAATAAGTCTCCTTAGAATTCTCAAGTCCCATGCCTTTTCAAACAGCGACAAAAATCCAATATATGACAGAAAAACATCTGGAAACTGCCTTAGAACAGCAACAGTCAAAACAATAAATCTTCAATGTTACATTCTCTCCAAGTAAAGACAGGCTGCATTACAGCTTTGAGATTAGGAGACAAAGAAAGTCCTAATTATGGCTTGTCTAACATTGCCATCTCTCGGGAAAGGGGGGAAAAAAAGGAAAAAAATAATTAACTGATTAAGAGCTACATTTGTGGACATAAAATATTTCAAGCTAGAAATGTAGTAACGATAATGATATAATTATCCTGATATGAAAAGTTAGTTCTATCCAGTACAGAACACTGCCTTTACTTAAATTCCATGAGAATTAGAAAGTAATATTCCCACTGACAAAAGAACTCCCAATTTTCCATTTAAACAATATAACAGAATAACTAAAAAGTACATAAAAATGGAAAGGAATAGATAGTTCATGAAGCTTTCTTTAGTTTTCAATAAAATGACAAACTTTCAAGGAAAAATACATCAGACTCAATGTAATATAGACTTAGTTTCCACAAACAAAAACTAAAAACTGTTCTAATATTTTTACGTAGAAAGATCTTTGTAAGTTGGACCAGGCTGAGAACAAGTGCTCATACCCAGAGTCTGCAATAAGCAGAAAAATTTCCTTGGGCTAAAAAAGAGCTGCCATGCTCACCACAGAGGAAATTAAAGTCAGAGGTACACATTATATCAGGCAAACTTGAAACTGAACTACCAGTCAGAGGTGACAGAAGGGGAGTAATGCCTGCACAGAATACAAAGAGGTTCCACACAACAGAGTGGAACTTCCCTAATACCAAGTCATATAATGAATGCTCCCAGGGGAGTGGGGTGGAGGAAAGAAGCCAGGGACAAACCTATTGCTGAAAGTAACAGAAGTACAGTTAATGCTGCAAGCTGAGTTCATATCCCAGCAGAAACAACCAACAAACAAACAGAAAGATCAGTGGCAAAGCAGGGTTTGGCTGGGACTATTTTTGAATCAAATGAAGTGAAATAATCAAGGCCTAGAGAAAGTTATCAAATGCTCACTGGACTGAAACATAAGTGTAACTTAGACCAAAAATCTAACAGCCTGTTTTCCCCACAATAATTAAAACTATTCAAGAAATATTAACATTTTGGCAATGCCTGGTCCTCTACATTTATTAAGGCAAAGTCACTACAGACACTTCAGGAGAGCAAAGCAGCCTTAACCTGTGGGGAAAATCAAGCAAAGAGACACCAGAAGAAACCCTAATGCTCTCCACAGAATCTTTAACATTGTAGTCACTGAATATAACCTTGGTGTCTCTGCATGACACTATATCCATGGTGAGAAAGGAGTGGCATCTCTGGAGATGAAACAACCCAGACACATGTCAGAACAGAATGCTGTGCAGGGTAATCCTACTGGGTGCTGTTAAGGCATGGGCTGCACTGAGTCTAAAGGAGATGCAAAAGCATTTAACACTGTTAAATGGAATAGAGGCAGCAAGAAAAAATTCTGAGCAGGTAGGACCTGTTTATGAAGACACACTCCATCTACCATTTTCGTCTCCTTTCAGAAAAGGTTGAAAGAATGCTGCTATGCACTTGCTTAACAAAGCACATCTCTAGCCAAGAGAACAATGATTCACTGTGTAATGTACCATCATTCAGTAAATATACATTTTGGTATACTGAAGTATACCTGTTGCCTACAAATCAACATCCACACACATGAGATTTGTATTTACACAGCTTAAAATATAAATTTCATATGAAATATTTTTGTCATAAACCTTTTTGCTCATGAGTCACAGATGTGGTCAATGAAAACATGATACAAGAGTCCTGTTCCTAGCAAGTAAAAAGAAGAAAAAACAAGAAACAAAACATTTTAATAAACTTAATGGAAGATCATTATATTAAAAAAATTCCTTTAAAAATTATCATGGCCTATACCTACGAGTTTATTAATTTACCTCTATATTTTCTGGCACTGCTAACAAGACAGCGGCAGCCAGAGATCCCGCAGAAGCTCCTGCAAAAGCTTTCACATCTCTCAGTAACTTCTTACCATGCCTGTGAAAAGCAGCTGCTGCCCCCAAGTGGTAAATGCCCAGAAAGCCACAAGCCGCAAAGGACAGGTTGATATGTTTCATTTGGGCTGTGGACATAAAGTGTCACAGTCAGAAAAATTTTGTGTTGCAACATACATTTATTCTTTTGGCTAACTTACCCTACCTATATAACAAAAAGCAGGTTATTTTAGAACATTAAAAGCTTTTGATTACTAAATACATCAAACAATCAGCAGTTGAGTATCTCCAAACCTGAAAACAACTCTAAAATAATCCTTAGCACAAATCTCTTTTTAAAGCAATTAAAAATATATACCTTTATATACAATGTAACTACACGTTTTCACCTGATTTGCCAAAGAAATGCAAACTAAGAGTAGCTACACAACAGTGATTACAGAACACCTTTGGAGAACAAACATTGTTAGCCACCTTTATTAAAAAATCCAATTAATTATAAAACTGCTGGCTACTGTGTCATCATGTAGTGACAGGACTAGGAGAGTGGATTCAAACTGAGAGAAAATTTAGATTGGATATTAGGAAAAATTCTTTAATGTGAGGGTGGTGAGACACTGGAACAGGTTGCCCAGGGAAGCTGTGGATGCCCCATCTCTGGCAGTGTTCAAGGCCGGGTTGGATGGAGCTCAGAGCAACCTGGTCTAGTGGGAGGTGTCCCTGCCCATGGCTGGGGGGTTGGAACTAGGTGATCTTTAAGGTGCCTCGCAGCCCAGGGCATTCTATGATTCTATGATCATACTCGCCTTACACAAGCAGAGCCTTGAATCCATTATAATTCTCTAAGAGACGAATTTTTTCTGTCATCTTTGAAACTCATTTGCTTACTAGAATTATTATTAGGCAAATTTTTAAAGTAATTACTAGTTGAAAAAAGAAAACTACAAAACATATTGTTGCTACTATTAAAATTAGAAGGAATAAAAAAACCCCAAAGTAAAATACAAAGCACTAAATGTATGAAAACACACACACACTCTGAAGGTGTCAAGGGCAGATTTTAAAATTAACAAAAAAACACCACAAATGGTAAGCATAAGTTCAGATTATTAGGAATAGTTAATTAAATAAACAAAATAGGATGCCTTACATTATATTAGCTCTTTTGCTTCTGCAAATAACTACATTATGAAAGCAAGGTATTCCACAGATTATATTTTACAGATGTAAGAGATACTGCACACATTGAATTGAAACTAACCCCCTACTATACTTGGGTACATCTCAATATCAATGGGAATAAAAGACAGAAACTGTTGTATCAGTCCTGATGAAGAGAGGCAAACATATACAGCACCATATTTTTGTTATAGATATCTCTTCATCTCTGAAATGGGAAGAACAGGAAAGATGGGGATAAGAAACAGCTTTCAAAACCACTAGATAAGACATGCTAAACCCAATTGCTTTACCACAGCGTGATTAAAATCAGACCTAATGATCTAACCAGGTTTGCTATTTTACTGAGCGAGAGAGAGAGATGGAGAGTATATCATAGTGCCAGGAAATATTTGCTGCATCAGTCAGTCTGCTAAAACACGTAGTTTATCATCTCCACTGGAAACACTTCCATATCCACTTTTAAGTAGGAATACTTGTAACAAATCTAACGCATGGTACTCATAAAAAGAACCAGAAGTTGGCTCCTGCTGTGACAATAGGAGAGAAAGGTATTTAGAACGAAGCACACTGATTTACTATTTTTAAAAAGAAGGATCTTTTAATTTAAAGAAAAGTCACTGTGCTGAATAGAAGGTAAAAAAAGTTTACTCAGGATGTTACTGGAAAACAACAAACACAACTCTACTTTGATTTTTTAATTTTTTTTTAATAGAGTAGAAGAAAACTATAACAGTCTTTGAAGTTTGATGTCTCAATGGGCTTTCTTTCAGGATAGTTAAACTCTTGGGAGTTTAACCAGCTGCTGCAGCTGTCTCCATGCCTTCTACAAATTAGGAGCAAGGATGCATTTGCATCACGGGCCACTCTGACTAAAAGATGAAACTGGTTAAAACAACTGGATTCTTACAGAAAAATGGAAGAATCAACTCCCATTTCTGCCCAAAATAGACCTCAAGATCAAGACACTACTACTGTGAAGCATTACTTGAAATAAGAACTATGTTTACACAGCTGATTGGTCAAAAAATATGCAAAGTATGAGTTCACAAATCCAAAGAATTACATCTAAGGGACCTATGAAATGTAACTAAGAAACACAACTGTAAGATAATAAGGTTATGTAAATAAAAATAAGTGTATGGATGCTTATGTACATGTATATGCATATTTAAACCTTCTACAAGGCTCATACTCCAAAAAGTATTTCTCTCTGCTGGAAAATAATTAAATGATCACAAATCAAAAAAAAAAGATAAGAACTACAAAGAGTATCTAAAGTGTGGTTAGAGTAAAAAATTTTAGATTAAAAGGTTTTTTTAAAAAGAAAAATTCCCAACAAATGTGGAAGAAAAATCACACTTCATTGTATAAAGAAGTGGCTGGTACATTTTCTCTACAGTGAGAAAAGGAGGTTATGTGAACTGAGGAAACTATTTGAATCTCAGATCAAAAACTACCAAACGTATCTGACTAAAGTCAGATATCCATGCCTCCTCTTACACACCTTCATAAGGAAACTGTAGTTTCTTATATGAGCTTTAGTCCAATTTAATTATCAGTTACTGGGAGTAACTACTATTCTCTTTGAGTGTCTGGATACATGGCACTCACTCTTTCATGTGAGCTAATTTCTTAACACTTAGATCTCACGCTTCTCTGCCTCCTTCATTTCCCTACCCAAGAGACAGAAAGAGAGATTATTGACTGAGTATTCACATCAGTCACTTGACTGACAAAAGGATTCAGTGAGAGGCAAACACACAAGAACAAACAGCACTAAGATTTCAAGTCAAGGAATACTGTTCAAGAATGCTGCTAGTCTCATACTCTGTGAAGAGCAGACTAATTTCAAATCCAAAAAGATTAAATCAATACAATGTAAAAATAAGGTAGTTTTTTTTTTTACTTTTAGTAAACAGAAGTACTTGATCGACTGGATTTGTATGGCATGCAATACAACACTGTTTTACAGATTCCCCAAGAGAACCTCAAATTTAGAGTAGCAATAGCATGGCTGTGTTATCCAGACACTACATTCCTATTAATTAGGATCAATTCTCAGGTATACTTTAAGTATTTGTCATATACACAAAAAATTTTGAAATTCCTCAGTACAAATGTTAATTGGCAGATGGCATTCATGCTCAAATGACAGATCCAGTGGTTACATCTAGCTGAATGACTGAGAAATGGGGTATGCACGTACATCTATCAACTCTGTAAGTGGTAAAAAATGAGAAGGAGAAATCATTGAATCATATTATCATTCAAGTGGCCTCTTTCCCAACCTTCTTATGCTCAAAACAGGGTCAGCTATCAGATCAAATTTTGTTGTTCAGGGCTTTACCCAGTTGTTAACTTGAAAATCTTGTAATGTTTAGCTCCTAAGTGATAGCTAGGATTTGTCTGTTGCTTGGTGAAACAATCAGGTCTTCTTTCATTTGCTTAGAATATGAAAATCAGTAAAGTATCGCAAATACTCAGCATTACAGAGAAGAAACAGACATTAATATATTCAATCAGTACTATGCATCCACCTGCAAGAAAGTGGGTGGAATGAGGCCTCTTCAACAAATCTGTACAAAAGCACTTAACCCACAAAGGATGCAGATGACAAAGATGATACAGATAAATAAGAATCATGGTTCTGAAAGGAACTACCTGCTTCACAGATGCAGTTAAGCAATGTTGTTTTGATGCCTTTTCCTGGTCTTAAAATCAAGAGTCACACACAGTTTTAAGGGGAAAAGGGATTTTACCTTGGTATTTATTTTAAGGATCCTTAGGTGCACATGTGCAGGTCGAATGCACCTCAATGCACACTCCAATGCCCCCCCCAAAAGATCGGGCATAACATTATAGGTTTTACTAATTAGCAGATCTATCAAAGATTCCCCAATGAGAGGCTCAAGTGAGCCCCCCTCCCCAAGGAACCTTCCCCTGGATGGTTCTATCTTGGTTTACAGAATGTGTTCTGGAGAGGACCTTGGGCTCTGGGGCACACTGATCCCTAGCTACGAAGCTTCTAAAATGTTTAATCTCTTAGATTGACAAACAAGTCCAAGAATGTAGGCAAAAGGCACTAGGAATACAGAAGTTGTAAAAAGGTATAACAGGGGTATAAAAGAAAAGGCAAAAATCTTCATGGCATCAGTTTCACCTCACAAAGAAATTTCAGAATAATTGGAAAGAAATCATTTGTTGGATGAATGTCCTGTAAAATCAGAAAGGCAAGTATAGGAAACCAAGACACATTTAAAAGAATATAAATTTTCCCATTTCTTTTGATGCTTGCAAATATGTCGTGGCATCACTTGATTTGCAAGTTATAACTGTGTATTTCAGAGAAAGTATGATTCAAAAATGTCTTTTGTTTTGATGATCTGGTAGATCACTACCCTTTTGATCAAAAAAAAGAATTGTATGATTATAAAAACTCCAAAGAGGAAACAGAGAAATTTAATTAAGTTTACATTATGACTATTCCCTGACAATTTTTAATAGAGTAACAGGAATAGGGCACAGTCACCTGTGGACACAAACCACTTCTTTCAGCTGCAGAGAGCAGAAATCTTGCTATCTTAGAAATAGTATGAAACACCTGTTTCACAACACTTCAAAACAAATATTCTTAAGAGAGTTTAGCATAAATTGTGATTATTAAGGATATTAATACCTATTAACACAAAGCTGTCATATTGGCATGTCTTAAGAAAACGTTTCAATGAACCTTAAAAGATTCACAAGTACATTTCAGCTGGACAGTGCACATACTGTAGAGGTACGATATAAAGAGGACATAGCAAACACTTCTGCCACTGCTTTTCAAAAAATGTTATCATCTTACATGATTGGCAAAATTCAAAATATAAAGATTTCAACTGGTTAAGAGGATAGAAATGCTTCTGTTGTTTACAAGAGAAAAAAACAGAAGCATAAGAAAAGATATGTACAAGAAGAACACTGGGGCTGTTCAATTTCATTGTTTTGCATGTAATGCAGGAATAAACACTGGGGCTGTTCAATTTCATTATTTTGCATATAACGCAGGAATAAACATAAACCTAAGAGTTCTCTTTAAAAGATTACCCATCTGCAGGAAAAAAACAACCCACTGGTGATTAAAAATCTACTGGAGGTGGGGGCATTCCTGTTTACTCAGCAGTATCTCCATTTTGTAATGCAAACCTTCAAGAGAATGTATGTAAGGAGACAAGGCTGTACAGAAGAGTTATGATACAGTACCACACAGCTTTCTCAGGACAGGTACTGTTTTCCTGATTGTAATGCACAAGAAATAGCACAACAGTTTCTCACAGGGCTGTTTCCTGAGCAATGTAATTACATAAACATTGTACCATCCCAGTGTCTTAACCTGTCGTAACTACCTCCTGTCATCCCACTTGTAAACAAAAGCTGAAAATGCCCAAAGCAACTGAGTACACACACCTTCACAAACAAAATTTAAATATACATAGAATGCAAATGACCAAGCACCCTGAAGCACAGGAACTAAAATGTATGAGGCATAACAGCACATCGGAGGGTTAGTTATTAGCAAAGAACGACAGAACAAGCAAAGTCACAGAAAGAACTGTTTAGCTCAGCAGCACTGCTAAAATAAAGTTCATTAAGTGTAACTACTAATTTACCTGAATCAAAAATCACCACTGACACAGAAATGTTTGTTTTTTCACATTCCTGACAGGAAAAAAAAGCGCACTAGCATAACAATTCACAGCCTTCACTGAATATAAGAATTTGACAAAATTGAAGGAAAAAACATAGTAAGTACATAATCTAACCAGCCATTAAGAACCTTAACAAAATCACTAGTCTTTGCAAACTGTAACAATTGCATATAATCCCCTTAAAATTAAAAACAGAAACACATCACATGATACTAAACTTTCAAATTAAAATTCTAGACCTTGATCCTTAAGATAAGGTGTCAACAGAGGGTAGGGAAGGCTGACTTCTTCAGAAGAAGGTGGCAAGAGGTTCAATACCTTCTAATGAATGCTGTCTTCCATCACATACTCCACTGGGACTTTTTCCAACAGCTATTTTGGTTTCCTCAGCACTAGTAGCCATTCTTCTATCAACTTCTGATTGTTTATCATTTATCTTGGAAACCTACAATCCAAGAGTCAGACATATTACTATTAAAAAGAAAAACAACAACAAATATGACATCGTTTAACAATAATTGTAAAGTCATCTAGATGAATTTCTCAGCTGCTTAGCTGCCATTAAACTAGTTCAAACCTCAATGTTCCACAACTTATGCATGCAGCAATTTATATTTAAGATTAATTTAACTAGATATTGAAAATCCCTGCCGTCAGGATATGCCAGTGTCCAAAATGACATTTAGTTTGTGTCCTTTCCCACTATTTTTATTTATATAAACAGATTTTTTATAATCAAACTCTTAAGTTTTTATCCTCCCTTACCAATCCATTTTCTCCCCCACCCTCTGTTGCATAACATTGCATCTGTAAGTCATTTTCCAGAGAATTCTGGTCCTATTCTTCACTAAACAACTGTCACTCTAACTAATCACCCTGTCATTTATCATGCACTACTGTCTGAAGTATAGTTTGAAGAAAATGTTTCTCCCCAACTTAGAACTATCAGACTCAAAACTTCATTCTAAATATTCGTACTCTGGCACCTATTGCTGCCTGCCCCTTTACCTTGATAAATTGAAGGCATCTTCAATTCATAATTAATGCTGCCAAATCAAAAGCTTAGCTCTGCAGAGCATAAAATAAATTATTTTATCACTGTATTTATGCACATCACTTATATCTTTAGAGCATCACAGAAATACTTACCTGGAATTTAACTCTGTTATGTGGCACTCTTATAGTGCAACAGTTTGTAATTCCAATCCAGAACTGCTGAGTTTTGGGAAACATGCAACTACACAACTGGCCTTTTTTTAACTGGAGCAACAGTATTTGAGCACTACACAGTCTTTTGGCAGTCCACATTTTCTTAAAAGTGATCCAAGTGATGTGGTAACCAAACTGATACTCTCAGAAGCTGTTTTACCGTGAAGTTACAAAGGAAGCATCAATAGGTGAGCTTGGACACCACAGAAGTACAGGCAGAAACTTTCTTCTAAGCATTCCCTGTTTAAAGACATTAGGGAAAAAAAAGAGTAGTTGAAAGGTTAGTTGCACATCAAGGCCCTGATACTGTAACAAGGCTCTCCTCACACCCATCCAGCCCTAACACACAGAGGCATTGACAGCTGATTCGCTTGACAATGAAACAGTTTTGTTCAGTAGCTCCTCCCTCCCTCTCACCAGCCCCCCATCTGGTACCGTGCTGTTCACAACTGACCATAAAGTCAATTGCTCATTTCAGAGACAGGAGGAACTAAAATTGTTAATAACGAAGAGCCCCGAGCAAACAAACTGTCCCTTAACAACGTGAATACACTGCTCCTTCTACCTCAGCTGAAAACTGTGGATGCAGTGATCCAGCAACTTCAGAGAACTTGTTCACTAAACAAAGTGCCGGTGTCAAGATCCCAGTTAAGAGACAGCATGCTGGCTGGTACAAAGCAAGCCTCGTCATCTTCTCTGTTCCTAAGATAGCACAGGGGTTACTCACACACCCAGTGTAAGCCTGGTTTACACCTTGACCATAAAGAAGAATGCATGGAACTGTACTCGTTCCGATGAAAAGCAAGTTCCTGCCTGACCATCACTGCAAACAACCCCAGTGTGACTCTCTGCCGCGAGGTCTCAGCGGAACACCGCCAACTTCTAATTTAATCCCAACCAAGTAAGTGAGTTACAGGTTTTCTGTTTCATCTCGTGCACCATGAGATCAGGTCTATGGTGCAACTGGATTTTTTCCTACCTCCACTTTTGTTCAGCAAACAACCAAAACAAACAAGCAAAGCAGAGCCGAAACAGCGAGACAAGTTTTTTAAAGGTAATAAACACAGAACGTGAAGTGACGACCGCAGGGCGCACAATGCCGAAGTGCAGCCACTGCGCCTTCTAACCTTGGACATTTAGAGCAGGCGGGCGATTCCTACGCGGGACACGGCCCTTCAGATGTCAGTCACCTCAACCCGTCCCGATCATCCGCCGCCTCCCCGGGGCCTAGCGCGGCCTACACGAGGCAGCGGCGGCACTGTGCTCGCCTCGGCCCCACCTCCCCGGCTGCGGTCCCCGCGGCAGCCCCCGCAGCGGCGGATCGCGCTCGGCACCGGCAGGTCGCGGCGGGTCCCGCCCGGCCCCGGCCCGGCCCCCGCCCCCGCGCGCCTGCGCAGCGCGGGCCCGGCAGCGGCCACCGCCCGCGGCCGCTGAGGCGGGATCGGCCCGGCTTCGGCAGCGGGCCGGCGGCGCTGGCTCTGCGGGCGGGACCGTCCCGGCCCTTCCGGGGGCTGTCGCTGCTGTCGTGTGGGCGGGTGTCCGCACCCCCAGCACCGCCTTTGTGCCGGGCCGCCCACCTGTTGGTGACAAGGTGGCCTCAGGGCAATAAAGATTATAAAGACTACATTTTTTTTCTCCTTTTTTTTTTTTTTAATTTTCTTTTTTTTTATTTTCTTTTGTGTCAGTGTTTCCGTTTTACTAAGGTGAGTCCACTCACCCCTCTGTCAAGCGAGAGCCAGAGCAAACACGGCACTCAGATTCAAAATGCAGATGGATCCTGCAGCCAGTAGTGGAGGAAGAGGACATGCTGAGGGAGGGCAAAGATGCCTGTGGGACAGAAGTGTAGATGTGTGAACTCCCCGTGGAGTCTGACTGGGGTTCGAACTAAACTTGTGAAAAAACACTATGTTAGATTTCACACAGATTAGTCTCCTTCACCTGCGGCATCCATTATCCTTGCTTTTTTCTAGTACCAGAGGTACTAGGATTTGGGATAGAAGGAGGTGCAGCTGTGTTGATGGAATCTTGGCACCTTCTGTTGTCTACAGGGTCTCTTCAGCTTAGCCAGCCTTTCAACTGCTAAAGAGCAATAGTTACAAAACAGAGCCCTGCCTGTCTTACAGCAATGACACTGTCTTGAGGAGTTACTGCCTGCTCATTTCATCATCCTGCACTCTTTTCACATGTTTACAGCATGAGCTTTTAGATGGGAATGCCAGATGAGCCCTAGTGGTGAAAAAAAATCTTGCTTTAATTATAGCCAGAGTTCTAATTTTTAGTGGTCAGTACTATTATTAAGACCACACTTGCATCTAAATTCATGCTTGGTTGACAGCTGTGGCAAGTCACAAACATGTCAGGAGGACTCTTCTTATTCTTTTAGATGTGGACTCAAGTACATTAGTTAGCCTCTTGTTCTTTCTGTACTGTGTCTGATCTATTAATCAATTGGAAAATGTGTCATGTAGATAAAGGTTTCTGAGTTGGTGAGAATGAAACCTTTAATCCAGGATAGTAACAAGTATAAACACAGCAAGTCACTGCAAAGGACAGCAAATGAGATGGTGTCTCAAATTATAGCAGCTGGCACTCAAAGTCACAGAATTGTTGGGCTTGGAAGGAACTTCTGGAAGCCATCTAGTCCAACCCCCTTGCCGAGGCAGATTTTCCTGAAACAGGTGACCCAGGAACACATCCAGATGGGTTTTTCAGAGAGGGAGACTCCAGAACCATCCTGGGCAGCCTGCTCCAGTGCTCTGTCACCCTCGACATAAAATTCTTTTTCAAGCTGAGGTTGAACTTCTTGTATGTTAGTTTCTGTCCATAAAAGAGAAACACTCATGTCTCCTTTGGCTTTTAGACTTCTTAAGGGCATTGAGGTGCTGGAGCATGTCCAGAGAAGGGCAACAAAGCTGGTGAAGGGCCTGGAGCACAAGTCCTGTGAGGAGTGGCTGAGAGAGCTGAGGTTGTTTAACTTGAGGAAAAGGAGGCTCAAGAGGAGACCTTATCACTCTCTACAACTGTCTGAAATGAGGTTGTTTCCAGGTGGGGGTCGGCCTCTTCTCCCAGACAGCCAGTGACAGGATGAGAGGAAATGGCCTCAATCTGTGCCAGGGAAGGTTCAGGTTGGAAATCAGGAAGAATTTCTCCATGGAAGGAGTTAAGTGTTTGAATAGGTGGCCCAGGGAAGTGGTGGAGTCAGTGTCCCCAGGGGTGTTTAAGGAAATTCTGGATGTGGCATTCAGTACCATGGTCTAGTTGACACATGGTGATGTTCGGTCAGAGGTTGGGCTCTATGATCTCAGAGGACTTTTCCAGCCTAATTGATTCTGTGATTGTTTGGCCTCCTATCTCAACTCAATCCATTCTCTTTCCCATAGCTAGACGTGATCAGATCATTGTCCTCCAAGTTTCAAAGCTTATTTCATCTGCTGCATTTAGATAAATCTATCCATATTCAACCTTTTTATAGCATGACATACACTTTTCATTCTTTGTTCCTTTAGTTGTTCTTTGTAATACCCTGAAATTTTCTTAAGAATAAAATGCACCAAGGAAAGCTTACATGAGTTACATAAATGTTAAATGGCTTTACAACATGGTGTTTGTCAGAACAGGTATTTTGGAGCACCCATATAGTTAAGGAAGAAGGCATTTAAAAGTGTGTGTAAAATCATTTCCCAAAACACACTAAGCTACAAGAGCAAAAGGGGCTTTCAGTAGCAGCACTTTAACTTAGTTATGTATTTGGTCAGCACAATTAAGCTGGTTAGTGGTGTGACTACTGTACCTGGTCTCTGTCAGTAAGACTGAATTCTTACTTCAGAAATTTGAGGCCCACATGGAAAATAAGAAGATATATAAAGACAAAAACTGAGGGTCAAACTTAACTTAAAAGTCTTTTATTACTGACAAAGATGTGTGTGTAATTCAGAGGTAGACATGTAAAAAATATGTCTCTTTTCAATAATCTCTGCATAAAAAATTTTAATGGGGAGGATGCAAGATTCTAGTTATGGATAGATGTCATTAAAGGATTTAATGCAGTTTTTTGTGATGTTAATTCAAATTGGCCTTTATCCAAATCGTGATCAGTGGATTGAAATGTTCAAGAAAATGTAATGATTTATGGCCTTATATTAAGATTTATGGCAGAAATTTATAATGGTGCATCACAAGGAAAAGGATAAGCTTTTTTTAATAGGGTAAGCTTATGAATAGTGATGAGCAACTGGTACTCAAAGCTATGGGTTTGACTGGTGACCACTGAAAACTTATTCCTTTCCTTATCTCCCCTGTCACCTTCATCTCAGTGCTAAAATAGAGTGGGACTCCCTCTGTCTAGACGTCCATGCAAGTGTCTGTGCCTGAGGATACCAGGTCCATGGCTCAGTAATCTGAGGAAAATGCTAAGTTGAAGGGGGAAAAAAAAAGCTGTCAGAAAGTCTGAAGAGGAGATTCATGTGAGATGAAAAAGCTGAAATTGCAGACAGGATAAGACAAGAGAAAGCACCGACATGGACAAGTATAAAATCGTCAAGAAAAAACAGGGTGTCTGAGGGAGGCATGACTGTGGCTGTGCTCCAGGGAGTGTAGGACCTGCCCTTTCTCCTTCCTGACTTTTGCCTGCCTGGCTAGCAGAGACTCTGCTTATGGCTTATAAAAGGTGGTAAGCACATTAATGCCTAACCTAGTAATGATCATTTGGGCGTGATAAAAAATAAATAGTTTTTATACTTCTGAGTATGTCCTGCTCGCAGAATCACTTTGTGCTTGGCTAAGGTGTCCGAAAAGGGACACAAAGAGGAATGATTACAGGACACAAAAATTGACAGATAAAGCATATGTGGGAATTGTACCTCAAAAAAGTCAGCTCAAAAGAAAATGTGTGCTCCCAGATAAAACAAAAGATGGGTTTGGAGGGAGACTGGTGACCCTTGATCTGGCCAAGGAGCCAAGCAGAAATATAAAGGAAAATATTTTTAATAAGGAAAACCACAAAACAAAACAAAGGTTCAATATTGCCAAGGGATTCATTCAGGAAAAATAATCAATGAAAAAACTCCAAGGAATCATTATAAATCTGCAAATATAAAGCAGATTTTTGTCATATGTTGAAAATTGTCTTTAGAAATTTCCTAGTAATCTTATGACCTATTGAACACAACATGGGAATATTTAATGAAATTGTGAACAATAACAGCAGGGGTAGTGGGTTTGCATTTTGTTCTTTTTTTTTTTTTTTTTCTGTTTTTACTTGACTTTATCACAGCTGAAACCACAGACAATGAGTATTTTTTTCAGGCAATCTAGAATTGCTCTTGTTTCTTTAATAGCCCCCAAATAAAGGGGGTTTTTGCATCCCAAAGGTATGTATGTTATTTGATATTAAGAGTTATTTTCCATAAATGTCCATATGGCTCATAAAAGGCCCAGCATTTTTTTTCCTTGTTTCTTCTCATATAACCAGACAGTTTGATATTTTCATTCTCAGTTTTGGACATCTTGGGTGGGATTTGTCAAAGGAATGCAGGCGTGGGATACAGTCTAGACATGGGTATTTGAACTAGTCATTCTAAGCTGCTTCAATGGTCAATGAAGAGAAAAAGACACTTTTGGAAAGGAATTATTTTCAACATAAAGTACACTTTTGAAATATGTTAGATGCATCATTCTCTAAAACTGCTTATTTTTCTTTAGTGACATTGAGGAAGGTCTGAGAAGACCACCTCAGAGGTAAATGATTGAAGTCTTGCAAAAGGAGCCTCTGTCCTGGCAACAGTGTAGACTCTCTTGGCTGCCAAATGCTGAGTCTGCCATCACTTGAAATTCTGAGGTGAGATGAATTACTGTCTGGAATCCAGAGAGCAAAACCTGAAACCATCCATTAAACAGAAAACTCAGTCAGAAAATGGACACTATAGAAGGGGAATGGCTCGGTGCTTTTAAATCACTCCATCTGCTCACAATTTGTCTCATTTCATTTCCTAACACATCATTTAAAGTGTCTTCTTTTGCATTTCATCTTTTTCCTCTTGTCACAGCCTTTGTGGATGCTTGTGTTCAGGTTCACAGCTGCCATGCCCATGAAGAGATTGCCCAAAAAAATGTGGATGCTCCATCCCTGGAACTGTTCAAGGCCAGTTTGGATGGGGCCCTGAACAACCTAGTCTAGTGGAAGCTGTTCCTGCCTAGGGCAGGGGGGTGGAACTAGATGGTCTTTAAGGTCTCTTGCAACCCAAATCATTCTATGATTCTGTGATTTTGTTCCTCTGAAAATTCTTTGGAGATGTTGGTTTGTTGTTTCTTCTGTTAAATACAAGCTACTGAGGTTCAGCACAGGAATGAGGTGTATTTCTAAACAGTGAGAGGACCTAATCATCAGTATTGATGTGTAGGCTACCATTTCTTTCCAAATTCTAGTTTGATATGCAAAATGGTAAGTTTTTTTGCATCTTTCACAGTCCCTAATACTCCAGCTTTAGGAGATTGATAAGTTACTACATTTTTGCCTGATTTCCTGTGAAATTATCTTTATTTTTTTTCCCACAGTCCTGTACCAACTTTGCAGAAGTAATTTTTATGTGGCTTGGTAAAGATTTCAAAATCTTTATACTATTGATAAGTTCCCTGTATTGCACAAAGTGTTGTATATTCAGTTAGCAGGAGTTAATATTTCTCATGTAGATTTTTTTAGTCTTCTTGCCATCTCTCCTCTTTTGAGCTATTATCTCACCTTTCCATTGTTTTATCTTGCCTTCATTATATTTTAGATGTTAAAATTATTGAAAGTATGTTCAATGTCAATGATAATAACTGTGCTTACATCATATCTGTATATAAGTATTTCCCACACATCCACTACATTTAGCATGAGACGTTTCTAAAAATAGTGCTGTTTGTAACAACATTTGTCTTTTGGTGACTCATTAAGCAAATCATCACTCGGTTTATTTTTTGTAATATGCCTTCTATCAATTTATTAGTCTTTGTTAAGCTTTTGTCCACATAGGAACTGTAAAGAAAATTAATCTAAATAAACTAATGGTGTGAGTATAGAGTGAATTATTTAGGCCCCATTAATTCTTTGTAGCTACTGATTCAGAATCAAAAAGGTCATAGCTGAGTTTGTAGACATAAAAAATGTTTGGATATTAAAATAGTGCTGTCAAGATGTATTAAAGCATTTTCATCTTTGTTTTTTGTTTCTATGCATAAAAAGGTAAAAAGAACAGGTAAGACTTTGATTCCAGTACTTAGATGGGAATTTGATCTTTGAAAAAAATGCAAAAAAAAGTATTTGAGGTAAAAGACAGACTCTTGAGTAAGGACATAAATGATTGCTTCAGCTTTTTTGGGAGAGATTTTTAATCTTCCTATGACCTGTTGTCTCCCCTCCATGTAGGGGAAGCTCCCCTTCAGCTTTGTATTTCCATTTGGCAGTATGTGATGAGTCCACACAGCCTCAAAGGGCTCACAAATTGTATTCATCAGCTGATGGGACGTGTCCACTCTTCACCACGTAACACACCTCAAAGGCACATAATCTCTTTCTACTCTCTACAGATACTAATAATTACACTATCCTTGACATTTAACTGAAATGTCTTCTTTTCTGTCTGAAACAGCACAAGACTGCAAGAAAGGTATTTGTTGATTTACCATGATAAAATGCTCTTTTTCAAATATAAATATATTATATTATAGATTATAAATATATATTTTAAAAAAATAACCTGTTCACAGGAAATTATGGCAAGTTCAGTGCAAGATGAGAAAAATGACTGAGCAGGACAATAGAAAACAGCTTTGAGCAACTGAATAAGAATTTCTATAGACAAAAGGCAAGAGAAGACAAAATTATCTCATTACCAATTCATATTTTGATCTGTTTTGGCATATATAGTGTTGGGTAATTTTTTAAAATATCAGATTTGTCTGTTCTGAGTTCTGCTGTGGCTCCACTGCTGCTTCAACTCTATATTTCACTTCATATTTTATGCTTTTCTATTTTAACTTTACTAGCTAATATCATCTCCATCACTGTAAAATGTGTAAAGGACATTATTGATAATTGGCAGTATCATTAAAAGCTATTGAACAACATTTGCATGAGGCAAAAACTTGTTAATTGAAGCTTTTTTTACATTACTGTAGTACATAAAGATCAGATTTGCTTTGAAGTCTATCATAGCGTGAAGCCATAAATATGATGAGTTTGCATTACCTTTTCTTTCTTAGGAATCTACCACCAGTCTCTTAGAATGACACTATACACTTTTATAGTAATTACCTGGTTAAATTACTTCTAGTTCTAGTAATCGACACATGTACATAAATACAATATAGTCATATAAAAAATAGTTTAAAAAAGGGGGCAAAGTAGATGTGACATTTCAGTCCTTCAAAGCAACCTGCCTGAAGTTCATGTGCTGAATGATTTGTGTATGTCCTCCACTTCCCAACCATGACTCCAAGATAATAACCATTACCAGACTCAAAGAAATTTAGTGAGGTACTGAAGCCAGACCAAAAAAAAAAAAAAGAATTGTGAAATATCAACAGTTTAGTAATGTTTACTTTAAACTACCTTATGTCTCAAAAAATGGAAAATTGATTCTGCCACTCTGAAGCATCTTTGCTAATTAAGACTGCTGTAGTAATATTTTCTGACAGATTTCACTGAATTTTCATGAGAGGTAAAGGTGAACTAAGTGATTATTTTGATAATTCTGTCTACCAGGGGATCAAGATTTATAGACAGGGATTTTGAGAAAATATTATCCAGTTTTCTGCCTGACTTAGTATATCCTGAAACAAGTGGGAAGCTTCCTGCTGGGGAATATAGGGATGATGAAGGTATGACAGTTTAAATCAGAATTGTATGAAAAGGATAAAAGAACATTCTGCTTCCATGAATTAACTTATGTTGTTTTGATATGGTTTTATAAATATTTCTAGGATGTGAATTTTAGACATAAAAATTCACGTTTAGTCGTATAATTTTTCATCTCCTTTATGTGAGTTTGATATGCAAATTCAATTTAGTAGACATTTAAATAGCTTAGCTCCAACAGAAACTGTGGAAATACACCTATCCTGAAATAGCTAAGTGATGAAAAGCTCATCTGAGTTGAAATCTGTTCCAGATGGGGCAGAGCTGCATATCGAATGAAGACCATTATATAAATATGAAGTTACTTGGTGGGAGGCCACTCTATACTACCAGAAATGCCATCCTGAGGATTTTTTCTATGAACTCTTCATTTGAATGGTTTTGCTCCTGTAGGTAGAAAAAGAATTGTTTGAGGAGTTCTGGTGTCTTTGCATGTCAATGCTATCTGACTGTAATTTCTTGCTGTGTATCCTCAGGAGCCTTTGCACCAGCTGCATAGATAATGCATAAGGAATATCACAGAATTTTCCACTGTAGTGTGGGGAAAGGGTCAAGACTTCCTGAATCCAGGTTACATGTAGCAGCAAGCAGCAGGAGCTGCCATTGAATGTCTCTGACTCTGCTTGTTTGGAATCCCAAGCAGGAGCAATGAGGTCTGCCCATGAGCTAGGACTTTGCACTTCTCAGCCCAGACCCTTCTCATACGAGGCCAGGCTTGTCACTTCTGTAAAGCCTGGGGGACACTGGAGACCTTTGGGAACAATAAAATAATTTCAGAGTGCAGGAATTCTTACAGGTGAAATGAAACTAAAAATATTTCTTTCCTTAAAAGCACACTTTAAAATATCATAGTACTTTCAGTACAATTTAGCGTAACAGCTTTTAAATGCTATAGATACTTCCTGGTGACTTTTGGCATCAATGCGTTCTATGTGCATGATTTCTGAATATGGCTAAATATTGGGATATTTTGCTCTGAGTAACTGGCATTCATCCTTTTTTAATATGTTTTCACATTTGATAGTAATCCAATTTCCAACTTTTTGCCTGAAATGTTGTAACCTGGACGTGACCTTCACGGACAGAGGGAGTGATACCTCTCTGTTTAAGTCAGTGTATACCCTGACTGATGTTTTGATAGGAGTTAGACCTTCTTAAAGGAATGGCATTTTCCAGTTGGTGTTTGTTTGCAATTCATAGTTGTCTTCATCTGTATGCAGACACACTTACTGGTTTGAGTGGCTTTGTTTATGACAATCCCATGTTCAGATTATATGTGTGCAACTGGAAGTTTCCTAAGTGCAAGTTGTCAGATACTGAAACGCTGTAAATTCATCATGTGGCCATACAGGCTTTGCACTACAAAAAGGTTAAATTTGTTCAGCAAAAATCTGTGCCATTCTTGCAACTACCTGGGGAAAAATCTTCTTTTTTTTGCATTACCTTTTTTACTAAAAGTAATCTTAGTACTTTTGTCTTTGGGCTTTTTTTGCTACAAAAGGATTTTGCTTATCATCCTTTAGAGTCTGATTTAATACATTTTAAATTAAGATTAACAGACTGTATTTTGACCGTTTCTGGATATTTATGCTTTCCAATCTGGTGAATCCAGGAGGAAATAATTTTTATCTTATAATCTTGAATTGTACAAAATGAAGAAATTTGCATATTTTTGACTCACTCAGTGAGTTACAAAAATCCTCACATGGGTTAACCGTCTATAATTTTATCCTGCTTCTGGAATAGCTCAAACTGTGTGGTAATGTTCTTGGGGTAAATTTGATTGCAGGTTTGCATATCTCCATTGTATTTTCCTTTTCTGTACAATTAATTTCTGCCTGCCTATTTGCTAATGTGTAGAATGGAAAAACTTTTATGACACTATGAATTTTAAAGACAAAAGAGAACCAAACTTTGAAGAAAAACAGAACTGAGATTAAGTTCTGATTAAGTCTGATTAAGATAAAAAAATTCTCCCTTAATACGAAAGTCAGCTAAGAGCAGAAATAACAGCATTTATTTAATTTTGGGTGACAGAAGGTGATCTGGGTATGACACGGTGTAAGACTGTAGTAGAAGGAAGGAAAGCTGATTTACTTGAACATATGACCTCAGGGCTACATCACTGGATGTTCCAAAAGGGTGTAACTGTGCATAACCCTTACTGAAGTTTCACTTTTCTCTGTTTTTATATTTTGAATTAAAATTGTGCATAATTATAAATTAATCCAAGGAAATGTTAATATGGAACTAGATTTCTAATTTTTAAGAAACTAACAAACTCCAAAAGGCCAATGCTCTTTCATCATACTAGAGCAAGAGTTGTCCTTATGCCAGTTATTATCTTGTAGCTGCTCAGTCTCAATATCCTGTATTTATAAAGCTGGAGGGAAACATATTCTTAAGTGTTCGATTAATTTTTAGCATTTTCAGTCAGAAAGAATGGATGGATGCCTTTAGTCTAATTTCACTCAGATGTGCTGCATTTTTTTGCTGTTTTTTTAAGAAATGTAGTTAAGCGTCTTTCCTCTTTCAGCTACTGGAATGAAACAGCTCTTGAGCTGTTTGTAAGCAACAAATCAACACATATGACTTTTTCAGCTGTGCCCTATCTGTTGTCAGTATGTTGTAATTACTTCATGGAGCTTCTATTTAACATACTTGCAGAGTTTAACAAGGTAGGAAGCATGACACTTAACTAATACAATCAAATATTACCAGCCAACAACTGTGAAATCTCCTTGCTTTTCTTTTTATGACATGCTTCCTTAGTTAAGCATGTCTGTGAGCAATTTCCTCAAATCCATCAGATTACCTAGTTTTAACAGTGCACTTGGGATAGACCAGCCGTCACTTTAATCACACCACCATAGCTGCTGCTGAGGGCCACCAGGTCCACCCCTGGGCATCAGATTCATGTTGTCTCCTCAGTCTTTCCAATTGTCTGCTACATACTCCCTGTCTGAAACCTGTCAAAGAGGGATGAGCATCCATTATTTGTCAAAATATCTTCTGCAGGATAATGGTAATCACATAGCCAGTGGGTTTTCCTTTTGTCTCCTGTTTTCTACATTATGAGTTGTTTTTTGTTGGTTTGGGTTTTTTTTTTGGTTTGGGTTTTTCTTCTGTGATTCAAACAATGTTTTGCAATTAGCAAGGGTTTTGGAAATCATGAGTTTGTCAGATGAGATGCTTCCTCAAAGGGCTAAAGAAAATGCCGTGGAGAAACAGAGGATCTGTTATACCTGCAGGGGGCATTGCAATACAAAGAAAGGAGCAATGAAAGCTTCCAACCACCTTGTCCGATAACATTTTATGACACTCGACTGCCAGGTTTGGAATCTTTTTTGTCTTCTCTTTCAAAAAGTGTCAAGTTGTTTTGAAGATATTAATGAAATTTTTTCCTAGTGGTTTTAAGAAAGTTTTAAATTACATTTGGAAGGTTATTTTTCCATGTTTTTTTGCACTTACTGATACTGATGAGGAGCATTGGGATAATGGTATTAAAATAGGACATAAAATGCCAGTAATTTTTTCAGTAGTATAGAAAAAGAGTTTGCAAATGATCCATTAATAACATTTAAACTTTTTCACTAGTTTAATGAGTCGAATTAATCTGTAAATATTATTAATCGCTCTCCATTTTTTTTGTACCAGTAATTTTATATATTAAAGGCAATGAGTCATGGCATCAAAGCTGGCCAGCAATTCCAATATAAAATCTTATCTGTTATGTTATGCACGTATATGAGAGTATATCTTGGATATCTTGTTGTTCCTCATAAAATTCATTGAATATATCTTTCTTGAAGTCTTCTCTGTAGTAGATTTTTATGGTTTTATAATCTATGTTGAGTGCAAACAAACTGATATGTAACTTCTTCTTCACAAATGATAGAGGGACACTTATAGACATTAACAGTGGGAAGTATGGAATCACTCCTAAGGGAAAATATGTACATATATTTCTGTGTACAGAAGAATATGATTTTCTTTGTCAACAATACCTCAACCTTTCTCATCTTCTCAGTTATGGAGAAGCAGGCAAAAAAGCTGTATCTGTCAGCAAAAAAGGAAGGTGACCAGACTTGAGAGCTGTCACTTGGAGGAGAAAGATGATTAGATGGAGTTACTAACCATTCATAAGGAAAAGACTAGCCAAACCCTCAAGTACATTAGAATGGCTGTTTTTATAACTGCAGGATTGACAGTAGTTCTATGCAATTTCTGCTTATTTTACTCCCTTTCACTCCTAAAGTGACATTTTTTGTGTTTCTTGCCTTCTCCCACTAGCAGTCATGTTGTAATGAACTACAAGGTTTAGTTGCAATGTGATTTATGATAGCAAACTGTTATTTTTTCAAAATGAATTCAGTCATCTTTTCAAATTTCTATGGGTTCCATTATACCAGGGGGAAATGGAAGACCATTTTTTTGGCAAAGTATTCATAGATTAGAGGCTTAGCTGAGAAGACATCATTTTATTTCCAGGATTTATCATCGAAGTGCTTGTGAAAGCTACTGATCTGTTGGCTGCTTCTTTGTAGTCTTAAAGATTTGACACCATGTTCCTGATATTCTGCATTTTCTGATAGGTTCCCTGCATTGCAATAAGCATTGTGTTCTTGCAGCAGATCCTTATCTCTAGCTTTGTCAAAATTGAGTTCAAGGCCATTAACATCCACTTACTATATTTTTTCCTGCATTAGTGTTTCAGTACTTTTGTTGCACTTTCTGTCACATTGTAAAAAAGAAAACAGTGATCTGTTTTTTACCATTTTCTTCTCGCTTTGACATTGTTCTAGGGAAAAAAAAAACCCCAGCGTTGGAGTTGAATTACTCTTAGGCCTGGTAAACTGCTCTAGTTTCATATAATCACCTCAAAAAGGAAAATACTTTATCCACACTAATAAGGTGACATTATCTATTTCAGATGTGCATTTAATTTATACAAATTTCTTAACTGACATAACTTCCACATTTTTTAAGCCAGTTGTGGAATTTTCTTACATATTGCCTCACAAGTTTATTCAAGCAAGGCTGTATTCTATGTGTAAGTACTTTACTTAGTCATCTGTATTACATTAATAGCACTCTAGAATGAAAGCAGATGTATTTTCTTAATGGAGCAACTGATAATTCTCATAGTTGTAAATGCGATGATGATCAAAAGTAGGTTTTTATGACTATTTTTGAGGTATCAGTTCCAAAATGAGAAAAATAAGGAAGGATCTCAATAGCATTCACCAAATAAAAGCTAATCAAATAGTGAACAATATGAAACAGTTTAATTCTTAATTAGTTAAAGATTTGCTTGCTTGATCTGGACATCACTTCTTATTGATGCAATAATGTTTGTGCTTGGAAGGGCACACATACTGCTAAGTTCCTTAAGATGACAGAGAGAAGAGTCATCACCTCTTGACACATATTTGTTATAGTTTCCCTTTTGGCCTGGGAAGTGTTAAAGGTCAGGACTCTGGCATCCAGACTGAATCCCAAGAATTCATACTTGAAATTTTGACTTAAAATACATCTTCCACATTTACCACAATTTGAAAACCTTTGCAAGGGTTATGTGAATAAGATAATTAGTTCTTTTTTCTTAGAGAAATTACAAAATCCAAAAGCATAGAAATTTATGGACTAGAAGACTGTACCTATACATTTGCTTATTTCCAGTTTGTACAGTTTTGAAGGGTTTTAGCTACTCTTTTCTCCTTCCATAACAAAAGGCTGACAAAGACATATCAAAAAGTGGTACAATAAAAGTGAAGACAGAAAATTAGTATCTTGATATCAACAGTGTTTACTCGTAAGTTACATAACAAATTCTTCAATATTCAAATTCTTTCACTAGGAAAACGTGTATTTCAAAGGTACACAGATCAGGAAAGATGATTGGCTTGGGACAGTAAAAAAGTAATTCCTTTATTACTGAATGCAAAAGGAATCTGAAACCTTATGTTATAAAATCATCATGTCCTTGGTTAGCCATAAAATATTTGATCACTTGATGAGGAGCCAGATATGTGCCTTCCTTGCCCCAGTCACAGGTGGTAAATACACAAAGGCAGTTGTGGATTTAATTTTCTAGTGACAAGTGGTTTGTTACTCCTAGATATTGCTCTCATATCATGTATAAATAGAATAACAATGTCAGACAGAAACTTTGGAAAAGTTGGCTACATTTATAAACCTCGAGTTGACCAGATTAAACTGGTTTAGTTTAAATAACTAAAATTCCGCCATCTTAATACTGCCAGGACTTTGGGACAGGTTCTTTAGTACCATCACACAGAAAGATCTCTTGCATTCAAAAATTGTCTTTGTTCTGTCTCAGATGAGACTGAGCTATGAATCTTATTGCCGTTATTTCAAACACCTTATTTAACAATTTCCATACCATTTCTATTGCCAAGGACCCAAGAATTTGCCACAGTGGAGAAAACTGATTTTCTGTGGTGTTTGTTACAAGCAGCACCTTGAAATAACTACTCTGTCTTGGTAATCACAAGGCGGTCAGATCCTTAGTTCTGCCAGTTTTCCAGATGCTGTGGAAGGTAGCTTTCATTCCCAAGGTAGGGACTTAGCAACTCCTGTTTCTTTTCTTCATCTTTTGTGAGAATTCAAGACAGACTTAATGCTGGAAAAGGGACTCTTTGTGCCTTCAGCCAGACTCAGCACACTGAGTTTATTACTTCCTTGCTACGCTGCATTGCACTAGGTGGTGGTGGAAGCCAAAAGAATATCTCTATTTGTTATTATAAAATAGCCTAGTAACTTGGCTGAAGAGAAAGAACATATATAAAAAGAGCATTTTACACCCACAAACTTTCTACTGAAATATTTCCTGTTGTTTTTGTATCCTGTCAATAGAAGAAGTCTTCAGGATGTGATAAAGTTCAGAGGACTGTACATGTGACTGAGCACTGGAACACACTGCCCAAAGAGGTGGAGTCTTCCTCTCTGTAGATATCCAGAAACTGTCTGGATTAAATTCTGTTCAATGTTCAGGGATGACCCTGCTTGAGCAGGGAGGTTGGACCAGATCATCCACTGTGGTGCCTTCCAACCTTACAAATTCTGTGATTCTGTGACCTGGCATGAGGAGAGGTGAGAACTACCAAAGGCTTGACAGGGTTAGGACATGTCAGATCATAAGAAATAGAGAAATTCTTTCTTCATCCTAGTCTCTAAGGCAGGCATGGAATCAAGGAAATTAATCATTCAAAAGATTATCAGGCACATAATTGTTACCACTCTCTTGGTGAAAGATATTAATTTGTAGTTTGGTACTGATGACAGAGACAAGTATAGATGTTCCTGGCAGGCCAGCACCTTGTATCTTAGACCACAACAGAAGGTAACCCCAGACTGCACAGTTTTGACTAATAATTTCTAGGCAACTAAGCCCTGCAGTCCATCAAATTCTCCCTCATTCAAGGAGAGAATAATAGTGTATCCATTTTTTTATTATATATATTTTAAAAGAATCTTCATTAGTTTCTCTGCTCTTCTTTTCAGTTTTCATTTAATCCATTCCTTAGTGTACATAAAGCAGGATCCTTTCTCCCAGATGGAGTATTCCCTGCTGAAAGAGCCTACTGCCATGGTGCATAGTAGTGGAAACGCTTCATTGGATCAGGTACAGGTCCAAGAGCCTACCAAGTACTTCCAGGACATCTGAGAGGTTGTGTTTGGTCAATCACTTTTCAAGGTAGTAGTGATTCCTCCATTCCACCAGGAAAAGAAAGAGTAATTCGTAACCAGAAAGTTGAAATGTATATTGCAAAGGGATTTCATACTTTGATATGAGACATGTAGTCCTCCCTCTTAAAAATATAGCTAGATACTTCATAAGATAAAAAAGAGATTTCTCTTGTTTCTGGAATATGTAGTCTCTTATTGCCTTAAGAGCCTACTCTAGAAGGAGAATTAATTATGATCACATTTCCAAAACACATTATTTAAACTTATAAAACTGTAATAGCTTTGTAGTATTTGTCTTGCATGCTAAGAATTTATGTACTATCAACTGGTGACAATTTTCATAAAAAAAGAGCTGGCTTATGACAGGCATATTATGGATAAGTTTGCCTGTCTGTGACTTGATCTTATATTTTAAAACTGCAGCTATTTCCTCAGACCATGAGGGACAGACACAGAAGAATACAGTCAGTTTGTGACTATTGAGTAGGAATAGGGTATTCAGAAAAACAGGATGATCAACATGCACATATTTACATGAATGGTGTCACCTTTCCAATCTAATTTCAAGAAGACTTTCTCTTCAGAAAGGAGTTAAAGCTTACTGATTACTAGAGACAGACATTTTGGCAGTCCCAACTCATCAAAAGCATTTCTTAAGGATAAAATCATAGAAATAGCAGAATTAGTTGCATTACTTTTGGTTGAAATGATGAAAAAGTCCTTATTTTTGAATCACACAATTCATGTTATAAAAATATTTTACACACCACAATTAATTTAGAGAAGTGTTAGTTTCTTTGCATTGTCTAACTTTCTAAAAGACTTCTCAGGATAATGGTCTTTATTAATGTTGATCACATATCATACATACATGAAAGAAGAGAAAGAAATTTCCAGTTAGGATACGACTGATTACATTTGAAGGTGTATGAACTGTAATGATTTCTTCTCTGAGATTATTTTCACAAAATAAAAGATGTCATGCTGTCCCAGAGTTCTAAAGTTCTTATGGACATTTAGGCCTTTATAGGCTTTGCTATTGAACCAAATGAAACTGTGGAAGTTTTGAAATATATTAAGGACTTAAAACTTCTGTATTCAAGTAACACTGACCTTTCAATTGGCTGCCACATGACAACAATTTTTTGTCATTTTAAACTTGTGGTCATATCCTTACCACTATTTCAGCTCAACATAAACAATATTGATAAATAAAAGCTGCATCTGGCAGCTGTTATTTAACATGAATGATGTTGAGAACCCCTATATCCACCTCGAGTCTTTTTCACAAGTGCTGTCTTAGATTCTCAAGGCAATATCATGTGCACTCACTTTTGTCCTTGAGAAAGAAGGAAGTCATCTGGCTGTTGTCAGGGAACCCCGCAGAGATCAAGGCAACTGTTCTCTCTTATCCATGTTTAGTTACCTGAAACACCCCAAATAGTCAATTCCTGTTGTCAGAAGACATACTCCCTCAGTTTCTTTTCCTAACAGGTTTTATGGTTAGGGGGCAGCCAAGGGAAGTAACCGGGAACTGAGGGTGGAAACAGCAAGTCTGGGCCCTCCGTTATGAGAGCTCCATCCCCCAGCACCCAGTGGGGAAGCAGAGCTGGGGGTGCTATGGTGACCACAACCAGCCCAGAGCTGTGCGTCCGTCCAGCACATCCAGGTTGGTTGAGACTTTGTTGACATCCTGATGTTGCTGAAGAGCTAATCCATTTGAAATATGTGAATGTGTAATACATGAGCCCTAGTTAAAGTGAAGTTGGTGGACTCTAAGGGTGGACTTCACTGTGCAGGAACCCCCAATTTCTCATGCCCTCATGACCTCAGCCACTCATGCACCGCGGCTGTTCTTGGGAACATTTCACAGATTTAGCAGCTGTACTCTTCAGGTTGGTAACTCTTTTTTCTCATGACCCATCGACCTTTGGGTCTTCATGCGTTATGAGTATCCATGGGAACTTGATAGGCTGTTATCCTCACACACTTGGCCTAGAAGATTTCTCTGAGTACTGTTGAGCAGTACAATGTGTCCAGCACTGAAGATTGACTTACCTTCCAAAATAGAATTATGTGACAATGATAGGATTAATTTTATCTTTTCTAATAAATGGATGATATAAGATGAACTTAAGGGAATCCATATCCTAGAAGTCTGGTGTTCTCTTAAGCAATGCTAAATATTCCTGTTTATCTCCCAAGAAGGGAAAAAAATAAATTAGCTTTCACTTTGGAAGAAAGAAGACTCCTCAGCATATTATCAAAAGATGAAAAGAAGAAAATAATTTGCTTCCTTTCCAGTTTTTCAACGATCTTAGTGAATACTATGACATGGGGAATGAGCTGTACTACACTTTCAATTAACTTTTGTGGAGAGATATTACTGTCTTGGGGATGTTTAAGAGTTTTAAAGAAATAATAAAACATTTTTTACACAAATTCTGAGAGAAATACCATTTCTACTTCTATAGTAAAGCCATTTTAAGAGCTGCTTTTCATTAAGCATTTATGCTATCTGCAGATTGCTGTAGGTTTTGTTAATCATCTCCATTTCATTGCTTATTTTTGCTCCTGCAGCATTAATTGTAGACCAAAATATCCATATAATGTAATTATAGTAAGGCAAAAATTACTTGTTTGGGGTTATTGACCATGATATGCAGATGCAAGCTTTACTGTTTCTTCACTTCCACTTGTAGAAAAGCTTTGGAATGTTAGCAGTGCCGTTTCTTTACCCTGGTTATTATGGAACGTATAAATTTAAGCTCCCCTTTATGGCCCACGTGCTGTTGCATGTAATCTAATGCTATTACCAGCAGATATATTTTCACACATTCTCTTGCTTCAGCAGACAAAATATTAGATTTATGTTTACAAGACAAAAGTTCTGCGTGTTTGATTAGGCAAGAGAATTAAAAATAAGATTGTATTCTTCACTGCTATATCCTGTAATGTTGCAACATCTGTTGCAACTGGCTTCTCAGTATAAGAAAATACATGTGGTTTTGTGAAACTTTTTTCAGAGAGAAAGTCTGAAAATGAAGAACACCTTCTATTTGAGAATACTGATTTATATAGTTTTATAATTTTTTTATAGTTTATATAGATTTATAATGTTTTAATTGCCTTTATTAAAAAGAACTCTGAAGCTCTGAATCTGAAGAAAAAGCATTGTGTGAAATACTAATTGTAGAAAAATCTTATACATTGTTTTTAATTTTGAAGTTGTTTGTTTTCCTACCACTTCAGTGTTGCATATGGAATCTTTCATCTAGCTTCTATCTTATGTTCATTGTGTTAAGACAGGCAGTAGATGTCCTTTAAGTTTGTCAGTGTCCACAGAACAATGAGGTCCAGTCTCTTCGGGAAAATAAAGGGGATGGAAAACACAGATACTTGAAAATGTTTTTCCAGATTATGCTGTCCTGATTCTGTATTCAGTTTCTCTGAGCAGCAAAAATTATCTAGGTGCTAGTGTCTGTGGAATCTGGTCCATCAAGTACAGTGAAAATTTTCAATCACTTTTCATTGTAAGCAGGAATGTGTAAGAGGAAGAGTTGGGAGGATTGGTGTGAGCATGAAGACAAATGGAACAAGAGCTATACAGTAGAGATCCAAAGCCTAAAGCCAGTGGGTATAAATCCACCATCTGCAGTGCAATTACAATGAATGACACCAATGCAAGTTTTCTGGTTTCACTTTAAGCTATACAAGGTGAAAGTGGTTGATAAAATTCAGGTCCTGCAAATTTTTGTGGTTATCATTTAATTTTCTTTTCTTCTTGGATTTTCTTTAATATTGAACTTATTTTCGTCATATAAATGACAATTTTTTCAATGTTCAGGACAGTAAAGTTGCCTAACAAGCTTTAAAAGATGGTTTTAATAAATATTTAATGTTTCTGTCAGCCATCCTAATATATTGCTAATAGGAGGCCATTACATGGCTGAGATGTTCCATTTTAAATGCTTGTTTGTTACTCTCTGATAGACCCAAATCAGCCTTTGGTTATTCAAATAATTTCTCTTATTTGTGATTTAAATACTTTAAAAAAATTAGGTGTTGTTGCTTGAACTGATTACTGAGGAATAATTCATCAAATGGAGCAAAAATATTCAGTAAAAATAGTTGAGCTCCTTTAATCTATAATCATACTCTAACTCCTGGTGTGTTGAAAACGGTTTAAACCAATAAAATACAAGTTTCTTAAGTAACTGTTTCAATTAAGTGTTAACAGTCAATGACTGCCAAGTGGGAAAACTGTGAAAGTGATCGGACACTGTCTCAGGCCTAGTAAAGCTTCAAAGGCTAGACACATTATTGAAGTGATGAGGTGTTTAGACTTTAAAGCCTCACTCACAGCCTTCACCATCAGTCTCTGTATTAGATTTCTAATAGACCTTTCTGTACAGAAGGACTGAGGAAACCAGGTCTAAAAAAAAGATTAGTAAGAAGTAGGTAAGGGAGAGATCAAAATATAAGTGGTTTAATCAGAATTATGTGGACTATAGATTAATTTAGATATGAAATATGATTATTTATACCAAAGAAAAGAAGAAGAAAATTATAGGAACATTTGAAAATAAGGCATTGTTTTTTAAGTTCTAAGGAAATCAATCATTTCATTAATGGTTGCTACTCTGGCAGCTCTTAACATAAAACAAGCTCATCAGGAGTTTTGTCAGATAACCTCTGGCTCTTCTCAGGGATTTTTTAAAAACATGTATAAATTACACTTCGTGTGCAACTCTGACAGTCAAACACAAACAGTACAAATCTATAGCTACTGCTTACTAATTTGGTAGGCTTTTTCACTGACAATTTGGTAAATAATGAAATTGCAGTGAAAGTTAGTTCCATGTTGAAGTTGTTCAAAGTTCCCTTTAACTACTTCTCACAGAAGATTTTGCATGAAAGGAAACTTCAAACAAGATTTTAAAGAAGAGGCTGTTACTATGTTAGACAATTCAGGAATATTATGTATCCAGTTCTAAATTTTTTTTCTCAGCTACCATTCCACACATAGTTTGGTTTAAAAGTAATTTACTGAGTAATCACTACTGTGTTAAAAGGGTGGGGATCACATACCTGAGATAATTTTATACTACTCCTCCTTTATTATTAATCATAACAAACCAAGCAAATAGTTCAGGATAGGCTAAAAGCTCATCAGATTCAATTTAGCTTCACTCAGTGTTTCAACCATTTTAATAGTTGAAAAAGCAGAGTGAAATAGCAAATACTGGTCTGCAGGATCAGTTGACATCTGAGGTGTAATTCTGCTTGCCATTCGGTGGAAGTCAATAAAGCTCTTTGCTGCCAGGATTGTTAAGAGGCAGAGAGCCTGGAATAAAAATAAAAGGAGTTACTAAGTCTCTTTGAAAAGTCATATGAGTGGTTTATTGAGTACGAGGACTGAAAGGTTCTTCTGAGTAGAGGTTCTTGCTCAGAGAATGTGGTGGAGAAGGGCCTGACCCTGAGAAGTCATTCTGGCAAAGAGGGACATGGTGTGGGCCAGCATCTGCTTGCAGGTTCTGAACTTAGAAAATGGAAGACGAACAGGCAAGAGACAGAAAAAATATGCATACTGTAGAATATGCTATAGGCCTGCTAATGCAAGAAAATCTGTCTATTCAAAGCTGTCATCACACATTTTCTTTGACAAATTTGACCCACTTGGCTACTTTCCCAGGTGACCTCAGCAATTTTGTTGTAAATCTGGTTTTACTGTAGCATCTGACCATATCCTCCATTTCAGTTCTTCACAATGATTGTCTCTTATATTGATTATCTTACAATCAGGTTAGCCACACATTTCTTGACTGATATGATAGCAGGAATATACTCACTCCCACTCAAGAGAATAAGGTGTTTATATATATAGTATAAAATACAAATCAAGAGCCATAAGCAGGAAACAGTCTGTTTGGCACTTCACTCATTTTCCACACTTTTCCCCTCAGAACTCCAGTTATAAGCCAACTCCTAAACTGTAGAAATTGTACTTACAATTTGAAACTGTGTCCTCACTATTCTAAAGATGGGTCTGGATGCTAGAACCTGGACTTACAGTGGAGCCAGGAACCTTGAAGTCTTCAAACACACTGTAATGTGTAACTCTCCAGCTTATAGACACTTCCCCTCCTGCCCCCAGTTGGTCATCACTTACTGTAGTAAAACTTGATATGGTTAAGATGTAACACATGGATATGTTATAGAAAGATGCCTTGCTCTACTTCACTGGTTTCTTGATTGTCTCTCTTCTGAAACCTGCTTGTGGCTGCACCAAACCACTGAACACCTCTCAGGAGTTCTGCACTAAGTATGTTTTCTTTATTATTTATGTTAAGTATCATAGATAAACATGTACACATATGAAGGGAAATATTTATTCCAACCTTAATAAACTCTCCTGAACTCTGTTCTGGCTCTCTAAGGAACTTGTTAAGTTACAGTTTTCCTCAGCAAAGAAATAAAGCACAACAAAGGCTGTTTAACACAGGTAGATCACTCCATCCGGTTTAAAATGTTAAGTGTCAATCATTAATCAGCCAGTTAAGGCATGACATATTATTCTTTTCAATGTTAAATGTTGTTAGGAAGTTAGCCAAGACTTATTAAATTATTTATTTTTACTTACTCACTTTAGGTCTTGCACGTGTTATTTCAAAATCTCTCGGGTGTGAGAGGAATTTAAAACTAATTGTGGCTTATTTAGTTTGTTTATAGAGCTAACAGTTTTCACTTCTGTGTCTTTGCATTACCTGTGTGAGAAATTACTCTTCTGTGAAATTAAAATTGTAAAAATAACCAAGTTTAAAACAAATAGAAGAATTATTGCTTGCAGTATGTTACAACCTAAATGCCTAGTGAAAACCATGCTCTCTCAGGTACATTTTTGTAGAAATAAATTTATTTATTTTTCAAAGCCAAATTTTGCTCTCATCCATGCAACCTGTAAGATTCATATGGGTAATATACATATAGTAAGTGTCAGGATATTTTTATTTGGACTTTTTCTCTCAAATGTGTATACAAGGAGGGACATGGAAATAAGCTTGCAAGGGTGTAGTTAAACTACATGATGAAGATGCTGGTCAATTCTTTGGACAAGTAATATACAATTCCTACTTTTTGTTATCTTTATTAATCACTCTCTACAACTGTCTGAAAGGAGATTGTAGCCAGGTGGGGGTCGGTCTCTTCTCCCAGGCAACCAGCAACAGAACAAGAGGACAGAGTCTTAAGCTGCACCAGGGGAGGTTTTGGTTGGACATTAGGAAGAAATTCTTCACAGAGAATGTGATTAGGCACTGGAATAGATTGCCAAGGGAGATGGTGGAGTCACCATCCCTGGAGGTGTTTAAGGAAATTCAGGATGTGGCACTCAGTGCCGTGGTCTAATTGACACATGGTGGTGTTTGGTCATAGGTTGGACTCAATGATCTCAGAGGTCTTTTCCAACTTAATGGATTCTGTGATTCTGTCTTATAATTTCAAAATGAGCTTGCATGACCCACAGTGCTAAGCTCCACCCCACTCTGCAACCAGGACACACTGTAAACAACACAAGCAAGTGGAACTTTTTTGCTTTTGGAAGACTTCTGTTAATTCACCCATTGGGGTTAAAAATTAAGAGTTTATTAAAATGTTACAGCTTTGAACTACACAGACATCTCTTTTTTTACAGCTTTTCGGATTTCCTTGTTTATTTAAAAGACTTTTCCTTAAGGCAAACAGTTGAGATACCTTAACTTCAGCAAGAGTTTTTTTTGTAAGGGTTTGACAAGATTCAGTCTGTCACCAATCCACTGAAAAAAAAAGTGGGTTTTGAATAAATGCATTCTTATGTGTCCTTTTTTATCTTCAGCCAGGAAAGTTTTAACTCACATGACAGTATTAATCTTTTCACCAATGTAGCCTCACAAGTGTGCTAGTCTAACCAATAAACTAAACAGGCTGAAACCTAGTTTCTGGCAGCAAGGCCAGCTGGCGTGCAATGGTCTGTAGCAATACAATTAAACTTTGCTAGCTTCCAGAAGAGAGTGGTGGCAGGCAAAATAATTATTTGGAACGATCTCTTGCATGTGCTTATTCCTGAACCTGGCACAGAAGTTCTTTGGGAGTGTAATATTTGTTTAATTTAAAAGCCTGGCAGGTCTCTTCTATCAATAGATGGTCAAGTCAGAGGATTCAAATCTGAGCTCTTGCTTTAATTACTTTGCTAGTACAGACATAACTGCAAGGACAGAACATAATATTTCCTTTAAAGCTGACTTACGAAATAATGAGTTCCACAAAGGTTGTAGAGGTTGTAGAGTCAGTAAAAAGCAGAGACTGGTGATAGAATTGGGAGGAGGCAAACTGCTGTGTTGGTTTTGGCTGGGGGGAGTTGTGTATGTGTGTGTTTCAACACTTACCTCTTTGAATAACAGACTTTACATTTTTCCTCTGAAACAGTGGGCTGTTAGTATGTATCAGGTATTTTTAGCCAAGCACTATGAAAACTTGCAAATGATACCCATAATTATTTTTAAATAATCCATATTTGGATCCCATTTTGCAGTGTCTTGGTTCTCTAATAATCTTCCACTCTATTTTGGTAAACTATCTATTTGAAAAATCTTATAAAAGTCTGCACTACATAACAAAATTAACCTAACAAATATATTTGTAATCCGTGTAATGGCCATTTAAATATTTTTTCCCCAAAAAAAGCTGGGAGCTGGGTGGATTCTACCTTAATTAAATCAACTGCATAACTGCTTGGAACATCTGAAATTGTTCCCAAAGTATGAATTTCAGAGAAAATGTCATGCCTTAAAGAAGTACGTTATCAGCCTACTTTTTTTGTGGGTTGTTTTGGTTTTTTTTTTAATATTTAGAATATCAGAGTTATCTGAAAACTTTTCAATCCCTGATTGAACTGTTAAAAAGAAGACCTCTTGCTGGCCTTTATAAGGAGCCATTTTTATCTAAGAGGTCAGTTTAAATTTTTCAAGTGCTGCTAATGAAGCAGAACTGCTAATGATTACACTTCGTTTTTTCTTTCAACTTCAAGAATGAGAACAGAATACAGATGAGTGAAAATCCCAGTGTGCCAGACACAATAAGCCTGCAGTGGCAAGGAAAGTTTATCTTCACTTTCATAGAGGTGACCCAAATCACCTTAATACTTCTGATTTGCAGAGAACAGGAGAGGGGAGAATTTCCTGGGTAGCATTTCTCTGAGGAAGAGTCACACTTTGATAGAAGATCCCACCAGCTCTGACTACCTCTTCCATTCAAAATCTTTCCATCCTGTTGGAGTGCTCAAGTTTTTTAGGGGCAATTATGTAGATAGAAAGAGATTATTTTTAGTTTTGTTTTCCAGTGATAGCTTAGGTTTTGGTTTTTAGAGGCAAAACAGCTTCTTAAGTAAAACCATGGACCTGATTTCCAGCAATCTCTCCAAACAAGCTAAATATTAAAATCAAAGTTGTTCTGCAGTTGGTGCCCATTGGGCTGGTTTTGTGTGGGATCCTCATCTAGCTGATTCCTATTTGGTGACAAGTTTTCTCAGTTTGGGAGTACCTTTTCCTACATTTTCTTTTGCACAATGACCATCAAGCTTGATTGCTAAGTTTAAGTATAGATTATAGGACATAAGATGCAATTGTCACCATAAAGATTAGAGTTATCTTTATAGATTTAGATATATATATATATATATATATATATATATATATATATATATCTTCAGGGGTATAGTAGTTTTAATACTTTTAATTTTTTTTTTTACCAGTCCAATGTTTGATTTGTTGGATAGAATTTTAATTTTGTTTCTTTGGTTTGGAAATAAGCACAGTACTTTTTTTTTCAAATATGAAATTATAAGATTTTTTTGTTTTCTCTTCTGGGAGATAGATTTTTTAGCTCTCTTCTTTTTGATATCCTGTAACAATGTAATAGACATTTTGTATCACAGCAGCAACAACAAAAATTATGACTACAGCTTTCATGCATCATATATCAACCTGTAAATTTCTGTGAACTTAAACTGAATATTAATTTCGCCTCTTAAATAGAAACGTTTACAGACATACAAATTTTAATTAATATTTTTTCATTTGGGAGATAGAACTTATAAATCTTTGATTGATTTCTTTTTGAAATCCTATACCTAGTATTTGGCAAGAGCCTGTATGATAGCCTGTAATTTGGATTCCTGCAAATTTTAATGCCTATTTCTGTAACTGTGTGCAAAAGCCTAAAGTGATGGAAGCTGTAACTTGTATGGCCTATTAATTATAAGCATTGTAAATCATGACACTTAATAATGTGTTGCATGGCAATCTATAGTGAGTGTTTGTACTTTACCCTGTGTTTTGTTTTTCCTGCCACCCTGTTACCATTTGCCTCCAGATTTCATACCTCTTGTCTTACAGCTCCGCTGTAAATATTTGACCTCTCATTTGTCTGTTTTCTCCTGCTGAGCCTTTTCCTCTTCTCATAAAAGTTAGCTGGGGAGACAACAGGCCATTGAGATATGGCCTGCCACCAGCAGCTGCACAGCACTGCCCCTCTGCAGGTCACATCCCAACAGAGGATGTTGTCAGTGTGGCAAGCTCCAGACAGAGGGAGGTTTCTTCAGCATTACTAAAAAAGACAAGGGTTGTTCTGCAGCCAGCTTGTATTGGGGAAGGACTAATGAAATGAGGCAGAGGGTGTAGCACATTGCCTGCCTGGCCTTAAAGGCTCAGTGTAAAATCTGCTTGTGACATTAGCTTTCAAAATTTGTTCTCCCCAGATGAAAAATGTACAATACTTCCAGCCTTTTAGTTATATCAAGAATCTTTCATTTCCCCCACATTCACCTCTGTTGCATTGCAGGATGTTTTGACCTTTAAAAATAAGATTATTAAAACAATAGGCCAATAGCCTAGAGGACTTCTGCAATCCATATGTGTATTTATTCTGCCTTGGTTAATGAAACAGTTGGAAAAAGAATGAAAGTGAAGGTTCAGATCGTTTCTTACCAGCTTGAGACATCACATCAATTTCAGGAAGAATATAAACTGAAGTAAATGACTCAAAGAAAAATACACTACTGTACAGCCTTTGGCAGGGGTATTTTCATTATTACAGCATATAGGTTAGATCACAGATCTGGTAGCTCTTACATAATAAAAAAATTTCAAAGTATTACACATAGGGAAAAAGCACCAGAAAAAAAGCAAAAAAAAGTCCCCTCCAGAAAAAACAAAAATTAAATAATTTTTTTCTATATAGCATTTAACAACATAACTGTCTCTAAACTAGTCTTTAAGTGGCAAAGATTGATAAAGCCCTACAATGGTTCTTTCTGACCTTTGCACTGTCTGGGTAGAACAAAACACATGTGCTAGGTGCCAGCAAGAGCTGTGCTCTTACAAATCCTTAAAGGACATCCTGCCAAAGATGGTCCCCTAATTTAGCTAAACTGTATGACCGAGGTATTACAGGTCTGTTCCAGAGCCAACTTCTGGCACATTTTTGTGTATAATATTCTCATTTTCTCCTTCCAGACTGTATTTGATTCCCAAAACCAGCAAACACTTCTTATCTTTCACATTACAATGACTTCTCAACTATGTCCTTACCATGCTTTCTTTGCAGTCCTCAGTAAATTAATGAGGATCTATATTTTCTTTTGTTTCTCTGGCTCCTTCTCTTCAGGAATCCTTGCTTTTTCCCGACTACACACAGGCTTGGAAAACATGACAAAATGATTGCCCTCACTGGTCATTGGATGTCTGGCCTGATATCATAAATTATAATTAGCTGCCTGGGCCAGCCACTGGTTACTTCCAGAAGAAGCCATTTGGGCTTTTTGCTCTTAGTTTTTACCAAACAGTTATTCTTTACCACTGCCATGGAGGAAACACTTCTGGCATGCCTGAATGAGATGGAAAATATCACCAGCTAAAACATTCTTCTGAGTGAAGTGAACCTCTCTTCACTTACCTGGAGAGAGCAAGATAATTGCTGATATATCAGACATACAGTGATTTATTGTAACTTCATCAAAGTGAGCTGCCAGGCACTCTAATACAGGTACATACTAGTACTGTTTTCGTGATCTCCAAAGACTTTATAAAAATATTTCTACGTAGCCTTTTGTAGAATATTTAGTTGATAATTGGCTGCAAGCAGGCATATACTTTCTTCACCAAATAAAAGAGAGACATTAAAAACTGTAAATAGAAAGTTATCTTGAAGACAAATGCTCTGTTACAGCATTTGGCAGAAAATTGGTAAGAAAAATTCTTACAGCTCATGCCAACATCACCATGCAATAAAGCTTCAGAAAAATTGGTTAAATAAAGAGTTATTATGTTATAATCATTTATCAAAAAATTGTTCAGTGTTTCTGCTAAATGCAAAGTTGCTTTCCAATTGATTTTTATGTAGCTAGGGGAAATAATTAAGATTAGACCTATGGAAGATTAGAAATCCATGGCAAATCCTAAAACTAAATGAATGCATTTTAGTACATGGCTCTCAGTGCTTTATGACTGTGGCAACAGAAATTTGCATTGTAAAGAAGGCTATAAGCAAATCATATATTTCTATATTTATCCTTATTCATACTACAAGTTTCACTTGATTATTGAAGCAGGAATCAACAATAAAAATCATGGGGTTTAGTAAATCCACTTCTCTGATTAGAATCTGTCAAAAAACTTAGGAAGTAAAATCAATTTTGTCAGTTGCATTTTGTTGCAACATATTTGATAAGTTTTAATAAAAGTAAACAAGAATTGTTCTTACAATAAATGTGTTTTCCAGTGTTTTGAACTCACTTAGAAGCCATTAGCTTCAGCTAATAGACAAAAGTTGCTGAGGACACTTTGAAAGCAGATAATCATCCTCTGTCTCAGCTTCCGTCTGCTATTAGATTATAGTTAGCACGAAAAAGAAAAAACATGAGGAAGAGGCATTTGACCGTGAGACCTGAATGGTCATTGTTTTCATACCAGCTATGGAAATTCTGGGTGTCAGTAACCTGGAGGTACTTCTGGAGTTGTATTTGATCATATTTCCTCCATCAGTATAGGCTTTTTAAATAGTTGTTTCTAACCTTGTGGCTGCTTGCATCTCAGTTAGTCAGAAGAGATGATTAAATGAATATGCATCTACATACACAAATATTTTTTGATTTTTTCTTCATCTGGAAACTTGCTCCAGGACTGAACTAGAACCAGGGATCAGGAAAGATAGAAAAATTAGTTTGTTCAGTTTTGCAGAAAATAACTATTTCACAGTCATTCTTCAAACTTCACAGAAAAGAGAGAAGAAAATTCCATATGTGGGAGGATAATTTTGCTGAAAGCACTGTTCGGTACTAAAATGTCAAAACGCCTTTAAAGACACATCCACTGTTCCACCATGGAAGAGAAAAACAACTAAAATCTTCACGGAACATCTGTGGCCAGAGTGGAAAACATAAATGGGGGACTGAATTTATGAGCACATAGATTACTGCTTGGACAGAATCACAAGGTACAGGTATTCTTATCACAATGTCAGCAGTTCCCATGAAAGTTTTAACATTTTCCCCAAAGAGAGTTCTTCTTGGACATCCTGAAAGGGTCAAACTAAAACTAAAAATTAAAAAAACAAAGGCCTCTAAAAGTTCAGAGAAGTCTTCAGAAAAACTCCCTATGAGTGCCCTCTGCCCTAGTGTTAGGACAAAAGTGGAGTTTAACCATCCAGGTCTGCTGCCACAGGGCTGAACCCTGGGTGCAGCGAAATCCTTGGCTGCACTCTCTGCCCATACTGGCCGTATTGGCTGGACAGGAGGAGCAGGTCTGGGACTGAGCACCAGCCCTCAGTCTGAGTTGGAACAACCTGATGGTATATGTTAAACAAGCCTAAAGCTTATTATTTACGTGGTGTACCAATTATTTTAAAGACTCAAAGATCACCTGGAGAACATTTGAGTTCATAACCCAGGCTCCCTCAGCACATGTTACAGCTGGGAGAACTGACTGCAATTTTTTCCCAGCAGATTTTTCCCAGATCCGTTACATAAGTCTGATACTTCCATTGCCAAGTGTGTGAAGTAACATTTTGCCTTAGACTATCAGAGCTGCAGAAAATTAGCTGGAACACAGATAAGAACTGCAACAAACTGATTTTTCACTTTGGCTTTTGAGGTGCCAACCACAGCAGATGGAAAAAGGGGTAGCTCACAAGTTTCATGTCTAAAACACAACTTGCTCAGCCCACTGGTTGGTGGCCAACCTACTAAAATTGCTTCTGGTCAGTATAAACTGAAAAACAAAGTGATGCAGAACATAAAGTTTGCTGCAGTGGGTCACTTACTGTGCAAAGTTGTCCTCCCAAGGTTGGTGGCCTTGGTTCCAGGATGGAGCACCTGTTAACATTATCTCTCAAGACAAAATGTGCACAGACTTCCTGCAGAATAAGCAGCCTATTCAGGCTGCCAGCTTACTGCACTGTGTGTGCTTCATTATTATTATTCATGTTTTAATTGTTATTATTTTACAGTGCCCAAGAGGAATGTAAGGGTTTTTTCATCTCTTAAAGACACAATTAGAAGAGCTAGGCTCAAAGGAGCAGCAGAGGCAGATGGTATATTGGCAGTTAAATTTATAAAACTCTTCTCTCAAGTCTTGCCAGCAAGAGAAATAGCTTTTCTGCTTTTTCTATTTTTTCTTCCTTTTTTTTTTGCTTTAAGGCAAACAGTTTATTTCAAGAGGAGTATGCTGTAGTTGAGCGGGTAGAGAGTGACATGATTTTGTCTCTCAAGTTTTGACATTGAGAAAAAAAAGAAACTAAAATTATTTTGACTGAGTCACAAATCATTTATTCATATGTTCTTGCCACAGAGAAAGCTCTGCAAGTTTCTAAGCCAAATAATCTGTGCCATGTGTCCAGCTTCTCTCTTCTGTCTGTCACGTTTCTAGTTAACCTTGTTAACTGGCTTAGTGGAAAAACACTGGTGTAATGTAACAGAGGCAGTGACCTCCCAGATGACCTATGCAGATCAGATGAAGAATATCAATTTCAGGGTTGATTGGGGGTGTGAATAGGACCACTACTGCTAATAAAAACTAGGAGTTTTGACAATCACACCCTCACAGCAAAGCAGTAGCCTTCTGAGGAACTGGCACCTGAACTGAACTGCAGATGAGAGTGCAAGTGATCACATACCAGAAAGAAAAAAAGTTTACTGAAAGGGCAAATAGTAAGGCTGTTAGAAAGCTAGGATTACTTGTTTAAATGACATTCTGGGTTAGGAAGCAGCTGGTCTTAAATAAGCAAATAATGCTTAGAAATGAGTATTGTGCTCTGTAAATATGGTGATACACAGGAGTTAAAGGATTTAACAACCAAATAGATATTGAAGTGTTCTCATTTTCTGCTGGTAAAACATGCAACCTGTGAACATTTAGGTAACACTACATTATGGTTCACAAGTATTATGTGAATGAAAACTATCCCCAAAAATATCTTTTTGACATTGGATAGTTTGAATACACTTTTACTCCTGGCAGTGGACCAAATTCTGCCATTTTAAGTGTTAGAAGGTTTTGGAACACCCCTGTTTTCTAGGTGGAGTATTTAGTATTTGAAGGCTCTGCTAAGCTGCATACGGAGGTACCTTTTTTTAAGGACACATGACTTGGCTACACTAGTTTGGTGTCCTCTTTTCTCTAGTGTCTCTACAGGACAGTTTATCCTGCACAATTTTACTCAAGCACTGCATGGATGGGTGAAAGCAGAGCCTCTCTCTCTCTCTCCTCATGCTGCCTGTGCACTGTGGAGCAGGGCCAGGCATGCTTGTGAGAATCTTTTCTTACTAGGCTCCAATGAGTTCTGTAGACCTGGTGGAAACACATGTGGTTTAGATATTTTGGAAGCAAGGAAAAGGGAAAAAAGAAAAGATTTATTAGTTCTGCCATACTTTTCAGCCACTTTATAGAACAACTGGAAGTTTGCATTTATTCCAAAATGTAAAACGGCATAGCTTGTTTCAGAGAAGTAATTCTGTTTTGTTTTTCCCAACCAACTCGTTGCTCCAGGCAATGGGAAGTATATGTGCTATACCACACAGGAGGAACTGGTACCAGTGAAGTGATTAGTTTGTAAATCCCCACAAAAGAGCCCCCGATTTTATCACTACATTACTCTGCTTTCTTTCTTCAAAGGGGTCAAAAGCACAATTAACTATGCAGAAGTATAACTAAACAGTGGACTCATCTAGAAACATGATTAGGAGTCTGGGTCATTGCCGGGCCATAGCTTTTATTGTCCCTTTAAAAAATTCTTTGTCATCATCTGAAATACATTGTTGGTGTACATTTTCTCCCTATCATATCTGTGCAAAAGCCCCCACCCAGATGCCTCTCAGTTAGTTGTACCCTTGTTACAATTTAGCTTAAATATCTCATGTCCTGCCCTGCTGTTTATATCTCTGCCAAGTTATTCTCAGTCCTCTCTTTGCTGAAGGGCCTTTTCTTTTTTTCAATCTCTTAAATATAATAAAAGGAATTATTTAGGTATTGTGTTATTATTAAGAAGAATGAAAAAAACCCAAAACCAAAACCCAAAACCAACTAAAACCAAAAGAAGAGAAAAAAACACCCACAAATTCTATTGACATTGGTATGCACAGTTTGATTCCAGCTTGTGCCAGGCAGAGAGCTCCATGAGAACTGCCTCCCTGACTGGATGCTCTCCAGACAGTTCTTTTAGCATTACTTTTTATGGGACCCCATATGTAAATCTCTGGAGCCTGAGCATAGTGCTAGCACTGCTTCTAGCTGTGCACTCTGAAACGTGCTCTCCCCAAGTGCACAGCTCACATTTGACACCCTTCTGGGAAGTCAGGACCCTACACCTCAGTACCAAGGCACAAAAATCCGTGTGGACTGCCCTGATGTGGAATGGAAAAGTATGTAGCCCAGCATCAAAAGTCACATCCAAACACTGTAATTTCATAAAATGTCAATTTAATAGCATGATATCAGCTGGAGACCACAAATGGTGCATAGAAAGATTTCCCAAATTACCACAGCTTGTAGGAAAACATTTTACATCTTGATTACAATAAATTATTGTAGGCTAGATCAAGCATCAAGATTTAGAACTCTGCCCTAAATATTAAAAAAAAAAAAAAAAAAAAAAAAAAAAAAAAAAAAAAAAAAAAAAAAAGGAAACAAACTCCCAAACCCCCAAACAACCCCATAACACCATAACACTTTAGAATTTTAGAAAACTTAATTTAAGGTGTGAGATCTGTTGCACAGATATGAATTTTCCCAATGAATAGAATCAGAGCATGAATGGAATAACATTTACCCCAGTTTGGTACCAGCTACTTTCCCTATGTTGCCAGTAAAGAAAAGAACACTGAAGAGCTAAATATGTTTGCTCCTGAAAAGGATCATTAGAGATCTGCCAGCCTCCATAGGCTTGAAGCTTTTGCTCAGAGGCACTGTAGCCAAGAGCTTCCCTTATTGTACAGAAAATAGAAGAAAACAGAGGTTTTGTTCTTCCCAGAAGAAAGAGAAGTCTCTGTTCACTGTAATATGAGGAAACACAAAGGTCCAGCTGGGAATAGTCTGGGTACATAATGTAAGATCAGTGAGGAAAGGTGTGTGTGCCTCCCCCAGGTTTGAACCATCTTGTTGGAAGGAAACCTAAAGCAAGAGTTGCTGTGGGAGGGTTTAGAAGCCACTGGAGTGGAAGGAGGAATAATGACAAGACATCCAGTCTTGGCCCTGATGCATGGCTTCCCTACGCAACAGACCTTTGCTCCCTGTGCACTGTGGAGGAGTTTGTAGATATCTTCATCCTTACCAGTGTTATCAGGCACATTTCCAGTGCCCACATCTATGCTGAGAAACAAATTAGCACGGAGAAAAGACCCCTAGCTCAGAGGCTGGGAGGTGCAGACAAGCTTGTGTGCACTTTGCTGACAGCTAGCCTCCTCTGTGCTCAGTTATCTTGCAATTAATTTTGAATTTCCTTCTGGGATTTCCCTCTGGTCAGACTATTTTTTGCAGTTGTGTTGTTTTATTTTGTTTCATTTTGTTTTTCCTAAGTTCAAAGTTTTTGATGCAATATAAGGATACATAGCTGTGATACACCTAAAGCATGACTTTGAGGGATGGTATCATGTAAGATCCTGTGCAACATAGGTGCATCTCTGGGAAAACCCTGCTCCTCCATACAGAGTCAAACTCTGTTTCTTTATTTTGCTTCTTCCCTGATGGCTTTTGGGATCAGTCCCCTGCTGAAGGATTTCCAGAATAAATAGCAGTGTTTTTGAGCCGACTAACCAGAGCAGCCCATAGGAAGAAGGGGTCTAAGGACCAGCAGGGTGGATGATCAGAGCTCCTGTGTCCTGGGTCAGTACCTGGTGTCCATTGGAATTGTTGGCCTGCATAACACAGAGAGACACGAAATAAAGCAAAGGTTTTCTGAGTTTATCCTCAGTTTCACAATTGATACTAAAATGCTCATGTGACTTTGGACTAGAATAAGAGCTTCTTCAGAGATTACCTTTATGTTAAATGATTGTTTTTAAGACTCTGAGACTCCTCTCATCTAATTTTAGAGGTATCTATTTAACCTGTTCTTCTATATTTATATATAATCAATGAGGAAAATATAGTCTTGTCATTCCTGAATTCTATGAAGCAAAAGGCTTTTATGATATAACACAATTAAAATACTGTAGTTTAAGTGAGTGTTAATTTAAAATTAAAAAGTGGTTTAATTCCTTTCAGAATTTGCAATATCCCTCCAGAGATATTTCTGATAATGTTGTTGATGTCTACACAATATTTAAATGCAAACCACACACTAATTATTTACAAGGATCACTACACATACAAAGATAAAGTAAAAAAAAAAACCTGAAAGACATGCTGTCTTGATTAAAGATAAATGCTTTTTTTTCAATAAAATATAATTCATTACTGTGATTTATATTGTGCTTGCAGCTAGTTCAAAGAATCGTATACTTTTTTTAGCACTTTCATGTAAACAACTTAAATTCTTGCTCTTAGTGAATTGTATTCGTTTTGTGGTGATGCATCAGGAATTTCATGAGACATTGAAATGTCATTATTTTTGGGGTATTTATATATGTAAGTGTATCCACACAAAGAACATCCCAAAGCTGTTTGATCAAATCAGCAAAAAGATGTGACAATCTTCAACATGTCAAAGATATGAATAATGGAAAAAGATTCTGGAGGAGGAAAGGAAGACTTTACTGGTGCCACATCTGGAGGAGAGTATCTAATCTGATACCTGGGGCCCATGTGTGAGGGAGGGATTGGGAAGACCTTGATTGGCACTTGAAACATACGAGACACCAGAGAATCCAGATGAAAGCTCCAAAGCCACGTGACGCCAGACTTCCTTAATTCTCATGAGGTTTATAAAGGCCATGGATTTACAGCAAGGAGGCAGATTTTGACCTGGTTAATAGCAAATAAACACTGAACTGCTGTGAGTGTCAGCTCTGTGCCTGAGTGGTCCAATAAATGTTTGACCTCTGTACAACTAGAGAGATGAGGAGTTCCCAGGTGTGAGGTGATTACCAATGTTACTTTAGAACAGACCTCAGTCTTTGCTGTGATGGTTTTCACCCCTTTCTGGTCAAAATAATCTGAGTTACCCAGGATTTACTTTTTAACCCATCTAAATTAAACCATCTTATTTTCCCCGACCCTGGGGATCCCTAATGCATTTCACTAAAACTAGGATTAGACATTTTAAATAGCTCATCCCAGAAATCCAAGTTGGTTCATCTGAACTGTGAAAAGGAGGATTATAAGCAAATTGGCGACTGAGTGTGTCCAACAGCTGGGGAAGAGCTGGCAACTGGTGACCCTTGCAATGGGAACAGCTGTTTGCAGAACACACCTGGTGACACACCTGTTTCACCTGCCCTTCCATCCTCAGAGAGCAGTGTGGGGATGTTCACACTGAAATGTAGCTGCCTCAGGACTGGGCAACTCCTCATCTCCTTTGGGCAAGTCCTCATCTCCTTTGGGCTCCTTGAGGAGCGAAGCTTCTAGGAGATAGTGGTAATAGAAGATGATGGTGTGAATAAATAAGTTGCGGCTAGGCCTGCCTTTTGGGTGGTATACCCTAACCAGTCAATTTAGATGAGGTAGCTAACATTTAGAATACTAAATTAGGAAAGATAAATATCACTCTTCAGATACATTTGTTCTGTTATTTTTAACAGTATATATGTGAAAATACCCATAAGTACATAATTATGGAAGACATTTTCTCTGGACAACTTTCACTTTCAAAACTCCCAAAGATTTCAAAAAGAAAGGCTTCATTTACATTGTCTCTCAGATAATCCTGGCAGAATGAAGGAGGTAGTGGATTTAAGGGTAATCTCTTGCTATTCTCCAGCCTGGACAGATAGTGGAATCATAACACGTTGTAGTCTTTGAAACAAAAATATTTTTTCCAGAGAGTCTTCATATTGATAAGAACATGTTCTATTTCTTTAATCTCCATATCTTACAATGACACTTTAAAATATAAATGAAGACATGTACAGTATGGCATTCCTATATTGCTGGTTTTATTTCAGTGTATGTACATACATTTCCTATAGTTGGATCATATATTGTAATTTTTAGAATAAAGTAACAAAAAGTCAATATGGACAGGGTTGCAAAAGGACTATTTATGGCTGAAAATTCATCATTGTGCTTGATAGGGAAATAAATAACAAAAAAATAAATGTTTCACACAATAACAACAAAAGATGTTATTAAGGGAGTAATTTTGTAGTATTTTCTGAATTTAAAAAATTAATTATGAAACAGAGATTAATTTGTCTTTTAGAACTGAGTAAAATGAAGGACTTTGAGAAAATATTTTTGTAATATTGACAGCAAGAAAATGTATTCAAACTTGGGATTAAATTAAGTATAAATTTGAATATGAGAAGGGAAATGATCTTGCCTTTCTATGCAACATTATGCCCAGGTTTAATGTTCAGTACTGAAGAACATTAAAATACAATGAGTATTCAAACAATGCTCATAACATTATTTAAATTTTGATTAGCGTAGGTTTTCCATTCATAGCAAAGGAGGATGAAAGATTACCTATTTGCTGTTGGAGGACTTTTCTAGTCTGGTGATAATGATATGACAAAATACTGCTGCTGCAAATCAAAGTTACATCATGACATGTCTTAGCAGCACAGGAGTAGCAATGCAGCTAAACACCAAACATCAAGAGTGATGGCACTTGCCATTAGGGACTTTAGAATCAGATTTCATATCATTTGAAAGGAATTTATTTAAAAGCAATTTTTTATGTTTTGTGTGGTTGCGTTTGAATGATTATATCTATGGCAAAAAGGGGAGGGAGGAAAGGGAGAGTTGTTGGGATAGTTCCTTTGCTTTTAAAATCTGTGAGTTTCATCCCCTCCCTTCGTGGGCACTTGTATAGGACTCATGCCAGCCCTCAACTTTATTTAAAATTAGCAATTAAAAATAAACCATTCTCTAAAGCTTAACAATGATTTGTTTCTCCACCTTTAGCTCCAGAGAAGCCTGCATGTATCTGCTGAAAATTTGAGGGCTTTTTTTCCTTCTGCAGAATGAAATATTAGCTATCTTCAAAGACGAGACAATTAACATCGTAGTCCCATGTGTTGACAGGTTACACAGAATTTTAATTTTCAGATGGCTGACTAGTGTTAAATGATTATTGATCACTGAATTTAGGGTTATGGAGGCTTTGTTCATATCACAGATCTTGGTGAAGACATCTGGGTGCACGTCATTATACCTCACATGTCCACTGCCTGCCTCTTAGAACTTTGGTCCAACACTGATCTCATCTCTGCTGTTGATGTGAAGCGAGTCCATCAATTAAAAAAATGACTTTGAATTCCTTTGGATGTAATACAAGTTTTTGGGGTGAAATTGAATGATTTGTGATGTTCAGTAGGTCTGACTATAACAATTAAATCCCAGGCAAATTAAAAACAGGCATAAGAAAATAGACAACAACAGCTGGCTACTCAAATTCTTGTTCAAGAAGAAAGTTTTAAAACTCAAAATCTTCTCTTGTTATTTCAAGTAATATTTCCTTACCACTTACTGCACCTTGTTATTTCTGTGCAAGGCTGGTGCAGATCTCCTGGAAAATAATGATGATAATTTCACTTCTGCCACATTTCTTTTGGAAGATTCTGTTTCTGGAAATAAATGAATTTTAAGGGAAGAAAGTTCTTATGAATATTCTATTTTAAAATTACCATCATTACAGGGGTTTTGCCTCTGAATATCTGGGAAGTACAGTAGATGGGTCATTAACTGTATCCGGGAGGGCACTATGTACAGTCCTCTCTAATCCCTCTGCCTTGATTCTCTAAATAAAGTGATAGTAACTCTGACTCTTCAGCTGTGATTTCTGAAGAGGTTAATCTCTTCCCTGAAGAGATTTGACAAGAATTTAATGGGCTGACTGAATGGGTTCATCTAGATCTGTAGCATTCATCATCCCTTTTCTTCAGTGTTTTTTCTTTTCTTCTCTTAAAAGTCTCTGTTGATGTGCTGCCTGACACAGTAGACAGGTCTATTTTCAGGCAGTTGTTAGATCATATGATGAATGTTGGAAAGGAAAGTGATGGACTGTGTGAAAGAGGCAAGCTACCCTCTTGAAAAACAGTATTTATCCTTTTCCAGTACCAGAGATCAGTATTAGAGGAAGGTGGGGAGCTGCAAATTGGCAGTACAATCTGCTGTATGCAATTACATGTAGAGGAAAAAGATCTCTGGAGATGAGGAAACCAGCACCAGCTCCTCTACTGAACCCAGTGCCTATTATTGGTTTGTTTTTGAAAGCATTCCTTCTGCACTTACTGCGTTTAAGATTTCACCATAACACTCAAGGCCAAGCTGGCTGACCTGGTGCTGTTCTAGGAAGTATTATATTCTTACTGCATTTCTCTCCTGAGATGGATAATAAGTTCACATCCTGAAGGTGCACCTAAATCTTTGTGCTTCTAACCTTCTGTCAGAGCTACCTATGTGAGGGGTTTAGCCTACTAAAGCACCGTCCACAGGCCCCCAGCATTGTGTGTCTGTTTAATCCATCACAGTGAGACAAATGCATCAGCCATTTAGCACAGACTGACTCTTCAAGGCTGGAAAAATGAGAGACTTAACCACACCATGGCTGTTCCTGTGTGGCCTCAGATGGCTACTTAAGCACAAAGTCCATGCATTTTAAAGAAATGAATGCTGCAGCACTTCTATATTTATATGCTGAATGACCTCTGATCAATAAATTCATGTATAAATAAGACAGGGTTTACCAATGACCTAGTCCCTCTTGCCTAGTAAATCTGTATGAATGTCAGTTACAAAATACATCAGCCACAACATACAACCATATATGTCTCAACAGAAAAAAAATTGAGGTGGGAAAGAGTGATTTTTTTTTTCCTTTTTTTTTTTTTTTGGTGTTTTTTGTTTGGTTGGTTGGTTTTTTTTGGTGAGGTATATAGCAAAACCTTCTGTCTGGTGAAAATAATGCATTTAAAGGAGTGCAAAAAATATTTACAGCTTAAACTTTTGTTTGAATGCCAAACCATTGAGAAATGAAATACATACCCACATTCACTGAAAAAGAAATGTGAAGATATACAAGTTTTTACTGTTAGTGACTTCAGTAATGAGTCCATTTTTTAACACAGAAATGTCCTTTGATAGAGAGAATAGTTGATGAGAAATTATTGCTCAGTGCAGGTGAATTTTAACAAAGATTTGGCAACAAAATAGAAAATTTATTTATTTAGATATTTATTTCATTGCTAAACACATCAAGTAGTATTCTTTAATCTTAACCATACCTACATCAGGATGAGTTATGACATCATTTTAAAGGTCTGAAATTTCGTTCTGTGCAATTAATTAGCAATATATTTTACTAGCAGTACTTTAACTAATATTATTAGCTAGCAATAGGTACTTTAGCTTCTAGAAAATAATATATTTGCCAATTTTGGTTTGACTAGTAACTCTCAGTTCACTACATGATGCCTCCAATCTTTGTTATTAATTTTCCATGAACATTCATGTGAACATATTTTTTTCATTCGATAGTACTTAAACATGTTCTTTATCTATGATGCATACTATTCCTGCAGCTCCACTGAGATGAATTTGTCCTTAGCTAGAATTATATTGGCCCACTCTGCCAGTTCTGGAAATGCCCAGGTTAAGGCCAAAGGATGATCAATGTGATGTCTTTATAAAGTCAAACCTTGTGAAGCAACCAAAGAGATTTACAGCTGTATGAGTATGTGACAGACTGCACCTGTAACTTGTCCCTAACCTACTCCAAGCCTTTTTTGCCATCTCCTTTTGCAAGTAAATGAATGATGCTGTCACTTCTTTGGTAAAAAAAAAAAAAAAACTGGTTATTTCCCAAGCATGTGGCCTATAACCATCTTTAGTAACATGTGAAGCTTAACACTTTAATGATTTCATTGTTCCCTGTTTATTTCAGAACTGATCCTGTGTGTTCTAAAAAAGCAATACCATGTCACCAGGAATTCATCTCAGAAATGGCTGTCTGCCAATGCTTAAATAGGCTGAATATTTTTGAACACAGATTAATCTCAATCTGTCCCATATTGAAAGATGAGAATTAATAGCAGACTTCCTCTCAAAAGTCATATCTTCACAATAATAGAATACAGAGAAGTATAAGTATCTTTCACACAGATACTTTTCATGCAGAGGTTATTTCTCTATCAACCTAATTAAGCATTGCAAAGTAAATAAAACATGACAAACACACTCACTTAAATTTAATTAATCCCAGAGTTTGTCATAAAAAAAATAGTAAGACATACAGAAATTTTCAGAAATTGTAAAGTCCAATTAATTGAACTGTATATAGACATGAACAAGGTCAGTCATAAAAATTGAGCAGCTGATGTGGTTATATTCTTATAAAAAGAGGTCAGAAGGCAGCATTTACTTTTCCATGGTAACTGATTATCACTGCTCTCCCCCACTTCCTGACCAACTTAGAAATATCTTGTAATCAGAATCTCACCAGATCTTAGCACTCAAGGACAGAAAGACTCCTTAATTCTAATGCATTGTATTATACAAAATATTTCCATACCAGAAATATGAAAGGCAAACTACTGGGGGGCAAAGAACCCAACAAACAAAAAACAGCATAAAAGCAAACTCCAAAAACAAACAATCCAGTACAGTTTTTTAAATACATCACTGGGACAGAAAGATAAACACATATATCTGTAAATGCATACATTATAAACAATGAAACCACTTAAATTGTCAAATTAAATGAGAAAAATGAGTCAATTGGATTCCCTTCAACAGTTCAGAGCTCCCACTGTTGGCTTTATGGAACCTCAGGCAGGGGAGGGAGCAAAAAAATAAATACTGGGCAATTCCCATTAACTCTTTAAACAGGAGCTGATGTGAGAGTGTTCTTCATTGCACAGAACTATACATTTCATCCACCTTTCTTCCCTTTTATGCCCTTGTTTCCTTACCTGCCTTATGAAGCGGAGCTATGCCCCCACGTGTGGAAGAGCTCTCATCTGCAGTGCCAAGAGCAGTGGAACCCTGGTCTGTAACTGCTCCTGCAGGAGAAATCACGGGTGGTGGTGATGGCCCTCGGCTCTCTGTGCTGCAGACCCACTGATTTACACCTGCTGCATTTTCCTTTCCCTGGGAGCCATGCCTGATTAAAAAGGTGTGATGTGCAGGGTCTGGAGACAGTAAGGGTGGGCTGCTTCTCACTGCACTAAGAAGGTCCTAATGGCCCTCGCTGGCTTCCGCAGGGACCTCCTCATTACCCTGCCTATGGCCCAGGAGTTCTATTTCAGCTCAGAACCATGTGTCCATGATCTCAAGTGTAAATCTAAAGAGCAGCATGACATCCCACCCAATTAAGAAATAATCATGTAGAGAAGGGCCAGAAAAAAATGGATTTCCTTCATTACTACAGGGCCATGGAAATTCTATCTACTTCTTGGTGGTTCTACAGAATTTCTCTGAGACACTTCGGCATGAAAAACACTACATAAATTTAAAATATAGATACTATAAAGGATCCTAATTATACTTTTATTCTTGGCTATAACATTAAACTCCTAAAACTCCATCTCAATTTCTATGTTGTTTTCCAGTTTAATATGATCTTGACTTTCCTCACAAAGATGGCAAAAATAAATTCATTTTCAGCTATATGTATATTATTTTATGCAGTCTTTTAAGAAGAACTATGATTGGAACAAGATTATTGTAAATTTTATCTGCATTATTCCTTTGCCTTATATTAAAACATAATTTCAAATAATACAATTTAATGTGTTTGGAAGAAATAAATGGAAAACAACTGCCCATTCTCAGTCAGTTTAAACTGAATGAGGTTTTTATTTCAGCCACTAGGAATCACACATAATTTTGAGCAATATTCTTGGTTCTCCAAGTCAGAAACAAAACATCAGAAGACAATATTCTCAAGAGTCCCATTGTCAGGCAAGTGGTTGCTTCATGTAGTCAGAACAAAGGAAACTTGGATATTCCCAACTAATATTAAGATTCCACTGTCAATTTTCTTAAATTTTAGCCTATGACAAACAAAATCCCCGATTTGAATGTACTTTTAAAGGTCTGGGGTTACTCATTTGGTTTTCTGTTTGTTTCTTTCACACAATGCTGAAATTACAGAAAGAACATCAGCCAGAGAGGGAGATGGCAGGAATCCAAACCTAAGTTCTTGCTATGAGAAGAATTCATTGTGGCCCCATCCTCCAACTGCAGCTCTGTTTCATTTCCACTCTAAACTCTGAACAACCCTCACTTAAGAACCAGTTAAATCTGATTTAGAATGCTACTTCTTTTTCTCAAATAGAATTTGAAATCATGGCATTTACTGAAGACAACTTTCTCCCAGACTTCTTCAGAAATGTTTTTAAAATCTCCCTAAAATAAAGTATTTTTGCACTTGTTTATCTATTAAAAAAAAATGCTTCTCTCCTATGTGGTTATATGGTTTGCACAATCTGTGTATAATTAATCATCTACCAGATACTGTGTGCACTTCGTTTATAAAGCACTGCCCAATATGGCTTTGAAAATGCATGGCTAGAAAAGAACTTAATAAGAAAACTGCCAAAGGCACTTACACAAGAGAAGCACAAAGCTCTTGTGTGATTTCGGTTTGGTTTGGGTTGGTTTTCTCCACAAGGACTGAATATCAGTATCAAGTGGCTTGTCCATCCATTCCTAGATGGACACACAGCAAACTATATCTCACAGACTTCTAGAGGTGGTGGGAATTTGATGCTGTTACCACAGGTATCTAAGCCACTTCAGATACTGCAGGTCTCTTACCTGGCTCCCATCTGTAGAACAGTAAGGGTGTCTTTTGGGCCTATCACAACTGCTGGTCCCAGGTGAATATCTGACACACCAAAGATTTGAAATAACACTGTAGGTTTACATGCTTAGACAACGGCTCCTGGAGTGTGATGAGTGGAGCAGGACAATCCACTGATTTTACTGAAGTCTGGGTCAAGTGCCTTGGTTAATTAAAATGCTTTTTAATTTTTTAATGAAGCGTTCATTAAAAATGAACAGACCCCTGAAGGACATAATTCATAACCAGCATCCACCTGGCCATAAGGCTGTTGATGCAGCCTCGTCCTTCAGGCCTCTGTCTTGGGACAAGTGCTCTTGAATATCTTCATCAATGACATAGACAGTAAGATCAAGTGTCCCCCCCATTAAACTGGCAGATGACACAACACTGAGGGGTGCAATTGACACACCAGAGAAACGGGAAGCTACACAAGCTTGAGAAGTGTGCCATGAGAACTTCATGAAGTTCCACAAGGACAAGTACAAGGTGCTGCATCTGGGTCAGGACAACCTCTAGTATCAATACAGCCTGGGGGATGAACAGACCTGTTGCATCAATCTAAAAGACAGAATTGTTTTGTCTTTGTAAAATGGTTCCTAATCCTGTTTAAATTTGTCCTGGAAAAGCTGTAAGTCTGATTTTTTTTCCATTGTCTGCCTTTGCCTCCATCAACCAACCTCTTCTGGAAGAATCACCCTGTCAGAAGGTTAAAAAGGGAGAAAAGACAAAGCAGCTGCTCTCTAACTGAAGATATGCAAGATTTTGTTAAAGTTCTTACTAGCAGTACAAGGTAATAGTTTGTTTAGTTCATTCGAATGTAAAAGTGTCAAATTTAATATCATAAGGAATTTCCTACTAAAGAAAAAAAAAAAACAACCCTAAAACACTGTAAATTGCATCCTTTCCTCTTCCACCAGAATTAATGAAATATGAATATTTTTGTTTATATGAATATTGGAGTGAAAATTAATAACTTCGTAATTTAAAATTATTTTCAGGACAATTTTATTTGTATTCACAATGGAATGTCAGCCCAGAACCTGTACTGTTATAGAGCAATACTGAAAATATAATGTAGTTTCAAGAGTTTTCGTGGAGGGAATATCCTAGATTTACCATAGCTGACAACCCAATTTGCCACATAGTTTGCAGAATTAATTTTCTTTTCCAGCTATAAAGAATTCTGCTGATCAAGAATGTCTGTGTGGTTTATAGCTAACAACTTATAATAAATGTTTCCATGTTTCAGTATATGATATGTAATAAAGGCCCAAGATCACTCACTAGTGCACATAATTTTCATCTTTTAATCCCATTCATCTTTTACTAGTCTCTCTTGAGCAAGAGAGATATTTTGGCACTCAAACCTTCTGACTTTTATTTCACTAAGAATTTAAGGGATATTTTTTCAAACAGAAATAACAAACAATATGGTTTTTTATATTATTGCTTTAAACTTCTTTAGCTTCATAAAATCTGATGTCATAGAATTAGTGCCCCTTTAGAAACAATATTAAATTAGACTTCCCACCTCAGTAGATAATAACACTGATCCCAAATGGTAGGAAAGCAATGCAGGGAAATTCTCCCTTTTCAAGATGAGATGGGTTAGTGTTTGCTTTGCTGCAACACTGAAAGGTCCATATCTGCAGAAATACGAGGTTGCACCCTGAACATGAGGTAGCATCTGAGCACCTCTGGCAATTTATACCGGATATGATCTCCTATCTAAATATTATATTCTATACATAAAATGGTCACTTCACAGCAGATGTGAAACTATGCATCTTTAAGTGCTGTTTTTCAAATGTTCTTATTCTCCTACATTATTAATAATAATCTTTAGAAACAAAAAATGGCACAGGATAAGCCTTATTACGCAGTCTCCCTTCCACCAAGTATTTTTTTCTTTCCCTATGCCAGACATCTGCAGCAAGCATTACTTGGTATAGTCTTAAAAGAGCAGTATAATGTTTTCATTCTTTCATACAGCTTAAGGGGTTAGTTCAGGCAGACATGAGAACCTGAATCCTGATTCACTCCAACACATTGCATTATCTGTAGAATTCCTGGGCTCCTCCTGGGCTCTGTATATTGATTTTGTTTGCCAGCCTCCTCTCCATGACCAACTACAATTGTGTATGCCACCTCTACACAAGCCTCCCACTCATCTGAAAGCACACATGTATTCATATCTCATGTCATCATTTCACATTTTTTTCTGAGGAGATGCAGATGTTTCTCCATAAAGAATTTCTGGAGATGGTTCTGCAGTCCTGACGTACTCTTGTAGAAATCACAGTCTCTTAATCTTTCTGTTTAAATTTTTAATTGCACTTCAGTTTGTCTCAGGATCACGGGTCTTTCCACCCTGGGGAATGATCGGTCTCTCTGTGAGTGTGGAAAGCTGGGCTTCCCAGTTTCCCCAAACTTTCCTTAACTTGTGGCTATAGTAAGCAAGCATCTACAAATCATTTAAAGTGAAGCATTTCAGTGAACCTGCCTTGATTTTAGTCTTACAATTAAAGCATAGGCTAAGGGAGACTTACAGAGAACTCCTTTGTTCTGAATGAAGATTTAATGTAGGATTTTTTTTTTTTTTTGGTCACATACCTTTTGGGGCACTGCAGTTACCAGAAAATAGACAGTTTATGCTTATAACTTATGTGTACAGAAGCCTTTTTTCAACATTCTATGTTCTTGTATGTGTTATAGCATTATTATAAAAACATCCTTCATATCAATCAAGGCTTTTATAGGTGGTAAAATGAATACAAAATCCCATGGGTTTTGTCTTGATGAGAATCCTGTTAATAAAATAACAAACACAGAAAGAGATAATAAGGAAAATGTTTCTGTAAAAGTATAATGCAAAGAACTTTGTATTTCAGACCTGTGGAATAACATTTTACCTAAAACCTTTTATTTCCCACACTTGCCAGATTTCACCCCAAATGCATGTTGAGCTATAGTCACAATGAAATACCTATTTTTTTAGTAGCTGAAATTAAGCTTTAAAAAATATAACAAATGCTTAAGGAGAATTTCCTTGGAATCTTAGGTATGGAGAGTGCCAAGACTGTTTTCTTTTCAGTCTACTAGTTTATTCAAGAAATAAGCAGAATGCTTAGCATTTGTGAAGCAAAGACTAACTTACAAAGACTTACAAAAGTCTTACTTTGGATGACTAAACTCACATTGATGTGTGAACACAGAGAATTTGATCCATAGGTAGGCAGATGAATATTCCTTCTAAATGAAAAAGAATGGCTGCTCTGAAAGATACCACTTAACCATAATATTCTTTCTGTTTCATTTCACTCTTTAGAAAAAGTACAAACTGGGACCCTTCACTTTTAATAAGGACACAATTGAGAAGATGAATTAAGTCTCAGACAGAAGAGGTAGGTGAACTTGTCCTAACTGTGGGTGGTGCAGTAATTAAAAGTCAGGGGAACTGCACTTTCTGACAGTTCATTAGACAAAACAGTATGTGGAAAATGTTTTGTCATGTCTAATTGCTACAGCTGCTTGGATTTCTCTGTTATACTGAGACATCAGCTATTCATAAACCAGCAGGAGGAATTAATCTGCAGAAAAAGGTACTTTTTATGTTACATCTGTCCTTCTATGGAATCAATGCCTCCAGTCTTTAACTAAAAACTTAACTGTGAGACAGAGCAAAAAAAGCAGTGGAAAATCTATATCTAGCAATAGTTTTAGAATTATTGAGTTGAACCAGTAACATTAGTTAGGGGCGTAATGCTGTCTGAGTGGGATTATATTGTGTTGTCTATCAAAATAATTTTTACATATACATTACTAAACAGTTCCAGATGTGGAATTTCAGCTAAGCTACTGGTGCTGGAGCCTTCTTGTTTCATCTCACATTATGTAGAGAAACTATCTTCAGTACATAGGTGAATGATCTTACACTATAGCAGCAGAAATATATCATACTGATTTTCTGTATTTTCATTCATGTTTTTCAATTTATGGAATGTTAGGATGCAATTCAGTTTTTCCATAATAAAATAAGAGGCAATTTGCAGGAGAGCAGCTTTTGGGCTTAAGTTGATTATAGTTCAGTCATTTTCATCATGTCACACTTTGTCCTAGCTGAAGACTTCATGGGTATTTTCAGACAGCTTTGGGATTTCAACAGAAGCCACTGGATTCACATGAGACCAACTGAAATCAAAGTCTAATTCATGTCTGCAAAAGTGATTTCTGATTTCCAATAGAGGCTGCATGTTTTTATATACCACAGACCTGCAAATATTTGTCATGTATTTATCATTATCAGGATTAATAGATTCATATGTTTTGGTGGAACATCATATAAATCAGGTAATTAATAAATTCCTATTAAACATTGAATTCTCTACATTGATCAGTAGTTAAGGTCTACTGGGACTTCCATACAGTGTCTTATCTACCCCAGTCTTTAGATTTCCTCTTATCCTAAGCTATTACTTCAGGGACTACTGAAGTGCATACACATACTGTTTCATGCTCTGAGTCCTCTTCTTCAGCAGGATTGAATTTGTATGACAATGACACTACCCATGGGAAAGAATTTTTCAGAAGGGACTTGTAAACATGGTTCTGGAAATTTATGGAATATGGTGGAAGACTCCTACATGTTGCATTTTACTGAGGGTGTTGTGAAAACTCAAAAATAATGATGATTTTAAGAATAATAAATAACAATAAATTAGATTCATAAAACTTCACTAACACTCTTGAAATTGATTCTTATCTATAAAACTTAACATGAGATAGTTGACATAGTTGATGGCTTCAGTGTTTGCTAGTAGTTTTACATAAAACTCATGTAAGTTTTCCAACTTTTACACTCAGAGTCAGCAGTGCTGTATGTAAAAAGGATAGGACTGATCTGTAGGAGGCATTTGCACTCTGACACAGCGGATTAGTTGTGGTCTGAGGCCATTCCATGCAATTACTGAAAGAGGACTGGACTGCCCAGGGAAAGGGTGGAGTCACCATCCCTGGAAGTGTTCAAGAAATGACTGTGGCACTTGGTGCTGTAGTTTAGGTGATGGTGGTGGTCTGTCAAAGGTTGGATTTGATGATCCTGGAGGTCTTTCCAACCTTAATGATTCTATTCTTCTATGGATTAAAATCTTGCAGTATATTGCTTCAAAAGCAGAAATATTAGGAAAATAAAGAGGATATGATGTTATTTCAAGAGATCCTGTGAATGCATGCAAAAGAAATAGCTTTGATGCAAAAAGTATGATTTTCAAAAGTATTCAGCACTGGTGAAAAAGTTCCATTCATTTTAATAGCAGTAATACTAGGGGTGGAGCCTTGGAAAGACTGATTTGAAAGAGAAGACATTTAATCTATTGCCAGTGGTGAATAAAAACCTCCACAAAAGAATGGTTCAGAGCAGAAGACCAGCCTGGGGTACTCTGATTTATTCTCTTGAGAAGTTTTCTTTCTCTTTCAACTTTAGAAAAAAAAGAGAAAAGTATTCAGAGAATAATTTTTTTTTTAAAAAAAGCAAGGGTTAGTGGTGTAAATCACTTCAGTCCTTTTTGAAAACAATGCTTAAAAGGCTTTATTCAATATTGTATTAATCAATATTTATGTCAGAAAAACTCCACCGAGTTTAATTAAACTCTACCAACATATGACAGGGATGTATTTATGAATTAAATTTAAATTATTAAAAAAATTTTAAAGTCTGCCTTGTTCCTACACAAGTATACAAAACAAGGATGAAAAAACTCAACTGCCTGTTTTCTCAGCTATGTGGTAGAGAGAAAAAAAATGAAGTGGAAATGAATAGATGTGAATTATTGCATTAATTAGGAGTATGCTGAGTTTGGGATTTTGAAGCCAGTGAGTTTAAATGCTGTTTAAATCCTGTCTCACACCAAAGATCCTCCTGTAGAGGTCATCTCCATCTAGTCCAGCAGTGCATGATGAACCTTGTGGCAGAAGAGATGACTTGCTACTATGTAGGACTTATAAACAAATCAAAAACCACATTATACTTATTTTAGGAACTAATAACCTATACTTGGCACTTAGCAGCAATGATTAGGAACTGAAAATGTGGCTTACCTTTCCTTCCCTGTTATTGGCTACTTGCTATTTTTGGCAGTTCTATGTTGCTATTCTACCTTGACTTTGACTTTAGTACCTCCATTTCGACTATTGCACCCTAACACACAGAAATCCTCCATCTCCTTGGATGTCAGAGAATATTGCACAGGGGTACAGCTTATTAGTTTCAGCGATTCTTCATCTTCTGAGTTTTTTTTTAAAGTTTTGTCTGTATCCTATCAGCACTCAGAAGAGAAACCACATTTTTTTAGTATTATTGATTCTTAATAAAACCCAATAGATTGTGTTAGTCTCTGTCACAAAGCTTAGATGGAGGGTTGCAACTTGTGAATTCTAGGTATGAATTTGAATTTCTCACCAAGGTGGCATTTTAACCTTTTTTGTTTGTTCCTAAATTTACTGCAGGTCACCCTCTCCCTGCCCAAGGATTATTTACCTTCAAGACAGGTAAAGGTTTTGAACATATCAACAGGAGGAATTAAACAACCATGTGCTAAAGGAGCAGGAAGAAGAATTCTGAAAGGGTTTGAGGTTTAGGGTGAGAGCCAGCCTACCGTGTCCAGCTGTCACTCAAACGCTCATCACAGTCCCCAGGTCCATCACTCTGACCAGGATAATGTGGTGCACAACTGCACTTTACTTTTAAAACTGCTGGAGGTGAACATCTTTAATCTTTGCAATTTTTCCTTAAAAGCACCAGTGCTTTCAATGTACCTCTTAGTGGTGAAATTTATTGAGATTTACACTGACATTCTTTTTTTTTTTTTTTTTTTCAGGACTGAGAACAACACATGATTGATGGGCTGAAGGATTTAAATCCTTATATTATTTAGGTTCTGGGTACCACCAGTCAATGTCTACTGTAGGTTTCAAAGACAGTGATACATTTAGAATCTAAAAAATAAGAAGGAAAAAGCATTGTTAGCAGCAAAAGCAATTGCTGATAGAAAATTAGTATGTTGATAAATACCCCACAAGAAATGGAAATGTACCCATATTGTGAAACTGGATCTGCACAGACTTTTTCAAAAAAGTGTCAAGTACATGGGTCTGACTATAGAACCACAACTGGAGTGGAAAAATACAGTATACAAGTATAAATGCATGAATCCCATTTACATCAGCTTCTGTTACATTTAGCTGTAGATGTTCTAGACAAAAACTGTGCTATGTTTTGTAGATGTAAAATATTCAGCCTTTACAGACACACTCAGCTGTGACACTACTGTAATAATAAATACATAAGAGTTACAGAATATAATGCTGAAAATAATATATGTACATTGTATAATGTCTTACAAACTTCCTTGCCTTCTTATGTTGCTTTTGAAGAATCAGAGAGTTGTTTGGAAGGGGGTTGGAAGGGACCTTAAGGATCATCTAGTTCCAACACCCTTGTCATGTGCAGGGACACCTTTCACAAGATCAGGTTGCTCAGGGCTCCATTCAAGCTGGCCCTGAGCACTTACAGGAATGAGGCATCCACAATTCCTTTTGGCAGCCTCTTCCAGTGCCTTACCATCCTCACAATAAAGAGTTTCTCCCAATTAGGAAGATTTTTTCCTAATAACTAATCTAAACCTCTCCTATTTCAGTTTAAAGCTATTGTCCCTTGTTCTATCACTACATGACCTTGTAAAAATTCCCTCTCTGACTGTCTTGTAGGCCTCCTTCAGATACTGAAAGGCCACAATAAGATCTCCCTGTAGTCTTCTCCAGGCTGAACAACACCAACTTTCTCAGCCTGTGAGAGGTGTTCCATCCCTTTAATCAACTTCATGGCCCTCCAGACTCACTCCATCATGTCCATGTCTTTCTTGTCTTGACAAATTCAGAGCTGGATGCAGTTATTAAAATTGGGAAAATAATAAGTTATTTGTTATTATTATTACATTAATTACTAAATTGTTCTCTTTTTGAAAAGTCTACCATGACTGTCAATTTCTTTTCTAAAAAGAATAAAAATGGAACAAAACTGAAGTGCCTGGAGCATTTAAGCCTGAGCAGGGACAACCCGTGAAACAGTGTGGCATAACCCTGTGAAAATCTAATCTAGTGGATGTCCTTACACTATACAAGTAATCAATTATCTCATATCTGTGTAGATAGAAAGAAACTGCTATAGAAATGTATGTTTTATGTTAGGTTGTAGATAAATGTATTAAATGTAAAGACAAGACTTAACTTTAAAAGACCAAAAGACTCAGCAGATACCCTGAAGTAGTTTCCTCCTTATATTTAGAGACAAGTGTGTTCTCCATTTTATCTTTCTGATGAAAATAATGAGATTTTTTTTTTAAAACCTGGCCATGTAATTCTGAAATCTGTAGAAAAAATACAGCAAGTTTATAGTATGAAATAAATAATGTTAATGGAAGACCACTGAGAAAATTGCTTCTCTGAAATTTTTATAGCAGTTTAATTTCCTCTTTTATATGCTTTATTTTCCTCGTGTTCACTGTAGATGAGATATTTCACCACACAGAACTTTTAAAATAACTTTTATTGTTTTAAACTTCGTTTTTAATTTGTTTGGGAAAACTTCCTTGGCTGCTCATGATTTTCATTCCTCTCCATTTTTTTGGATGTTTGAGCTGTGTTTTTCTAGCAACTAGAGATTTGAACATTTTTAAGCGTTTTTAAGCCTATCTCAAGAACATTCAATTTCCTAAGCAGGGTGATCAGTAACATTTCAAAGAGTGAATAACTAGAAGAGTAGCTGGAATTACAGGTCATTTGTGAGAATAAAATCTTATGGATAAAATCTTTTGTGAATGGACCACTCTGACCAGCATCACTTTTGTGTAGGAGCTGTGAATTTAAAGTAAGTGTTGTCTTGTCAAAGGGTTCAAAAAAGAAACTCCTGTGTCAAATGAGTTGAACCAAAGCTTTCTCTTCAGAGAGTGTTATGTCCAGGTCTGAATATCACTGTTTGGAGCTCTCTCTCTGTTCCTTTTTTAAATGTTACATTTTCTTAACCCAGTAATACCCGAGCAATAGTTTTTGGTAGGTTTTTTTTGAGGTTTATTTTTTTGTAGGTTTTGATTGTGGCATTTTTGTGTCCATGCCTTGTTTTACCTCTAAATTGATAAAACTGATTGTTTGGAACCCATATCTAGTACAGCGTGTTGACTGTTCAGCTGAAGGCAAATCTTACCATATTACTACACACATGCACAGAGATTGATTTAACAAGCACAAATTAGAAAATAAACACATTCATAATGACACAGAATTTAGCTTTTCTGTACAAATATTTTGGCAATTGTTACAGGGTTTCTAGAAGACAAGCAATTCTACTTAACACTCACCCAACAGATTACCATTCATTGTGATTATAAGCATTATAAGGCCAGAGCTCTAACAGCCAAAAAAGGTATGTGTCCCATGTTTTCCAATCCATTTATTTCCATTTCTGCTATTTAAACAGTAATTTATCAGATTATTGACATATTTAGCCAGCTCAAATTCTGACCGAAAAAGAAGTATACAAATGTCTCTTGAAAGATTTCCATTTAAAATTCATTCCAAATTTTTTAGTTCACCTTTTCTATTGGAGGAATCATTCTGCATAAAATTTTAGGTGAACTGTGCATGTTCCAGATATACCTGCATCTCACTCCTATTGGCTTCATTGTGGTTCAATTGGCCCACATTAAAAAAAAAAAAGGTGACCATTTGTGCTTCAAGTACAAATAAAAACAAAGAATAACATGAGCATTTCTTTTGAACATAAATGTATTTGATTTTTCTTCTATTTTTTTGACATGTTATATCCTACTTTAATATATACTTGCTTTTTGACCTGATCAGGTTTGACCCTCCCAAAATCACTGTTTTATTATACTATCCCATATGATTTTCCAGCCAGTCAAGTACTTTGTTTCTTGAGTGGGCTATATTCTACTTGGTAGAATGTCAGACTCATGAGAACCAAAAATTTCGAACTGTGGAAGCAGATGACTGTTAGTGAACAGTATATCACAAACATGAAATTGGTTTAGGCAAAAATTTTAAAAACAGTTTCCTAAAATTTTGTCTGAAGTCCATATGCAGTTACCGAAGTAAAGAAATAGAAAGCCTAAAGCAATACTGGCTCTCATTAGCTAGTCTGTTTTGGTGCTAGATTGTAACTGTTTTTCCATTATTCTGTTGGTGACTCACGTTCCAGTCTCATCATATGTCAGATAGACTTCAGATTCTAATAATTATTATCCCTTCAAAAATGTATTAAATTTTTATAATGGTTTTGTAGAGTTCACCATTTTCCTTTTTCCTCCTGGGTGGCATCATATAGAATGTGACTTATATGCAAGTGGAGAGCACTTTCAATTGAAGAAAGGATGGAGGGCAGTGTTAAACAAAAGAGTGGGGAAGTACTTTTTTATTCTTGTTGACTGCACTGGTTGACAAGGTCAGGGAAAGGCAATTTCATCAGTAAGTCAGTAAGTTGTTAAAAGAATGGAGAGTTGGAGATTTGGTATGCACAGGTATGCAAATGGAATTGCACTGTCAATTGGAAGGTATTTATTTTATCCTTGGCTTCATACAGAGAAGAATTAGAAGGTGAAATGACATTAAAAATTGCCAAGTCTAGAGATAAAGCTTTGCATGTTATTTGACTCATTAGAGAAAATTAGTAAGGTAATGAGGCAGGCACCACTAAAGAAACAGTTATAAGACTGCATTCATCTGATGGTGGACAATTTTATGTAATTTCTCAAGGCTTTAATCAGAATTGTGTTTTAATACACAAAATTGGTAAAGCAACTCTGAGGTTGGAAAGAAAAGACAATATATGAAGCAGAAAAAGTATATAATCATTAGACATGGTGAAGAGTTGGCGGAATTCTGTTAATTAAGCACAATCAAAACCAGCAGTAATATGTAATTGATTATAGAAAAAAATCGAGTCACTCGAATACAAAAAATTCTTTGATCTATCTTTTTAAAAGTTTCAGTTTTCTAAAACCATTATTTTGATCTCTAACAAATAGAATTTTCTCTTTAGAGAAATATCAGTATACCATTTGCTGTTGAAGTAGTAGCAATAATAATTTTTAATAATAAAAATAATAATAACTCAGAAAATAATGACCTGATTAATTTTATTCTTGGCATTATACAGCAGACTGCTTGCACTGGTATCAGTATATAGCAATAATAATAATAACATAATAGCAATCTAGCAATGTCCTTCAACTAAAATAATCCCCTAGTTAGTCTTTTTGTTATGCATGATAAAGTAATACCCTTGTAAACCAGGTTTGTTTGGATTTTGAAAAATGATTGTAGATACTTTTGCGGATGCCTATTTTCCTAAAGTTTTAGGATTTATTTCCTCCCAATTATCTTGTATTAGTAATTTTTCTGCAAATTCTTTTTCTCCTGCTGAGTGAAAACATTACAGAATCTGCGTAGCATTATAATTCACCACATTTCTGAACGCTTTTTCTAAACTATACTTAAACGTAAATCAAATTTGGAAGTGGGATTTATATACAAATTATAAATTTTAATGGAATTTGCTTGTTCTGACTCTAAGCTTCTGAATAGTCCACATGGACTTAATCAGTGTTCAGTTATTTCTGTATCTATGTCTAGTATTTAGTCTCTAGATACTCTTGAACAGTTTAACATTGTTGGGAAAATATTTAATTTTCCTTTCTTAACTTGGCTTTCCTTTCATAATCAAATTCTTAGCCAAGAATGATACAAAGAACCTCCAACTGTTTCTGTCCAATTTGTCATTATTTATTTCATTGCATTTTAAGAACACTGATTAGCGGTCCTTTGTTTTTCATCAACCCCCAACCTAGACGGTTCAAACACAAGTGTACTGATGCAAAACAATGACACATCCCTGCAGTGGGAGAGTGGAAAACCAATTTCCTACTCCAGCCCAGCAGGGGGGCTTCAGCAGTGGACACTCTGCATGTTGCAATGACATCCTCCTATAAACAAGTCCAGTTTTCAGAGCTCACCCACATGCTTGGCTCTTCAGCTGCCTGGATGATTCAAAATCGTTCTTTTCTTTGCCTTTGGTCAAACTGATCAGTGTTCTTACTCCTATACAATGAAGCAGGATGTGAAGGCACGACTTGTTTATTTTTCCACTGGGAATGATCTGGATCCCTCTTCTCCTTCTGCTGTCTTTCTGATAAAAGATGCAACATGTTAAAACCACCACTACCACATCAGATTAAAGGTCCATCTAGTTTAGTCTCTGATGATACCTCACATCAAATGCCTGGGGAAGAGTGAATGTGTTCAAGAAGAAAATAGGAATAATTTCTCAAGTCTAATAATTTCAGTCTACAGCAATTTGACAGTCATAATTTTTTTCTGAGAGAGAAATTGTATCTTTACATTTAATGGCCTTGATAGAGATTTCTTTCTTATTTTGTTACAATCATTTTTTTTTAACTTTTTTGGCAGACTTAATATCCACAAAATGATGTAATAAATTTTATGACATCACCTTTATGACTTTATGACTTTTTGCTATTAATACTGCTGTGGTTATTGTGATTTTAGTAAATTATTATTCTAATTTTAAAACTTATTGTTCCTCCATTATTGGAAGAGGCAGAGTGAAAGGGAGTAGCTGTCTGGAGTTTAGTTCCCGGAGGTTGTTAAAACCAGCACAGTACCTCCAGTCGTTTCAGGTCTATGAAACCCTGAAGTCATGTTTTTATAACACAGTTTTTAAAACTGGGTGTATATGTATGGCATGAAAAACTGAGTTTCAAAGAGTCTAGAACTTCTCTGTTACATGAGTCAAATTAAAAGTTTTGCTAGTGGATGGAGACGAACAAAACAATTTTCTTTCAGATGTGTATGAACCAAGCTAACATGAAGTACTTTACCCTTAATGCACATGAATGCATCAATTTTTTCACATAAATTTCTGTTTAGGCAATATTTTAGGGATTTAGAATATGTACTGTGAGTAATAATATTGTTGATAAGCATATTTCATCAAAACTATAAAAGCTTGCTTCAGCTTTGTTTGTTAATTGTCAATACTTATTTCTAGCTAAGTTATATCTCTTATGAAAAACTGCTTGTTTCTCAGTCCTTGCGTAGGAATAATTTGAACTTCTGTAATTGTCTCAAAGATCTTAGACAAAAATTTTAGAAAATAAATCAACAGATTTAATTCTTTAATTTTCTTGTGATACAATTCAATCTCACCATACCAGCATATGCACTTTTGTAAAAATCAAGTGTTGATATAAATGGGAATGGACACCCTTACAGTCCTACTGTTTTGTGGATTATCAGTCCAGGAGGCATGTACTTTTAGGCTATAATCATTCCCCTTTTTAGTGTTGACACATATGCAGTCAGTGTTACTTTTCTAAAAGTAAGAATTCTGTCAGCCAGGTTTTTTCATGATAACCAGACTACTGTTCCTGGACCCTAAGGAAGCCAGGAGAAATTCTTGCCTGGGGGCTTCCTTTTCATGTATGCACTTTTGTGTTGTTCAATCTGTATTTTAATTTTGCAAAATTTTGGAACTGAATTCACCTGGGTTAGGAGAGTCCAAGTTTACAATAATATAGTAACTTGGGAGAGTGGGATTCTGCAAACCCCCTTGCTCTTCCCAGTGGTTTTACAGAGACTGTTAATTCAGATTCAGGGTCTATCACACGGGTCTTCAAATGTTTTTACGTAATTTACTTCAAAAAGAGTGTAAAACAGATGCTCAAACTGTACTTACAAATTCTAACACATTTTTTTATTTCAGCTACTTATTATTTTCAATGTGTCCATAGTTTTGACAATGCTTGTCTTAACATTTACTCGGAAGATGACTGTGTTCACTGTGCTGGAACAACTGCACTTGTCTAACATACTAAAATTTTCTGTTGTAAAAGCAATGCTTACCTGCACATTAAAAAATTACTACTGATTTTTTGATTTGTTCTCAAAGGAATGAGAAGGAATGTAAGAGGAACATATTAAATATTAAATTTGACTATGTCCAGTCTTCACTTTCTTCTGTCCAGAAGTTTAAAAGTTTATCTTTGAAAGGCTCTGAGAATTGGGATTATTCATCCTAGAAAAGATGCTTCAGCACGATCTAACTGCAGCCTTTCAGTACTGGAAGGTAATTTCCTACAGAAGAGATGGAAAAATATTATTTGGAAAGTCATGTAGTGACAGGACGATGGGGAATGGCTTCAAACTGAAAGAGGGCAGATTTAGCTTGGCTATTAGAAAGAAATCATTTGCTGTGAGGGTGGTGAGGCACTGAAACAGGTTGTCTGTGAATAATCCACTCCTGGAAATGTATAAGGCCGTGTTGGAAGGGGCTCTGAGCAACCTGGTCTAGTGAAAGGTGTCCCTGCCCATGGCAGGGGTTGGAACAAGATGATCCTTAAGGTCCCTTCCAACCCAAACAATTCTATGATTTTGTGATTCTGAGAAAACAAAATCTTTACTCTTTGCAGAACAGGAGACAAAAGGGGGGCAAGAACAAAACTATATGGCAGGTGTCAATAATTTTACTTCATTTTCCAAAGTTAGAAGCTTAGATTGATGATTGTGAAAAGGAGGTAATTGCTATGCCTAAGATTAGTTATTATTTGGTACAGAATGCCACAAAACTCCATCAACAAGTTTTTGATATTTCCACACTTTAGTGCACATTTGTAACCACATCTAATTGTCTAATTGAAAATTGTCAAATAAATTGAAACCAAATACACCATGTAGGCCAATTTTCTCTTCTTTTTCTGACAGAATATAGGAATCTTAGAATATTAATAACTTAATATTTTAACTTTGAGTATTCCATTTTTTTACTTAGTTAATAAAAAGAATCATTTGATATATTTGCAATTCAGTTAACAAATTGGTGCATACCCTCGTTGTTTTTAAATTGATTTTATTGCAAGTTCTGAGTTTAATCAAAAAAAGACTGTATTTCTAAAAACAAAATTGTACTTTATTCCTAACCCATTTTAGTGCACTCCAATCTATTAGAACAGGCAGCGAATTCTCAGTATTAACTGATGATTAAACAGCAGTGCCTCCAGAATGTAGAGCATAATAACCCGGAATCCCAGGCCTATTGAAGGGTATATGTTTTCTTTAAAAATTTTCAGGTAACAGTTGCAAAGCCATAGATTTTCAGGAAATATCAATAGCACCTGAGACAATTTAGCACTCTCTGACATTTGTGCAAACACATAAGACATTGACTGGCAGGTGTTTAAAATCATCGATCAGGTAGTCTGCTCATAAACTCATTTGTGGTCAGGCTCTGGTGATGAGTCTCAGAATTCATTAAAAACTATCAAAATTCACTCCTTGGAACAAAGAACTTTTCCTTGACTTTAGGCTTGCAATAAACCAGAGGAACCTTCTATTTCCTGTAGGGTCAAAAGCTTTTCAAGCATACTGGCAGGTTAAAAAGAAATTGATTTATTCAAAACCAGAATGTGCTATTTCTTCTAGGGAATAACTTTAAAAATAGTCTTAGTAAATTTTAATGTTTGATAAATAAAAGTAGAACTATCAAATAACCCATCAGAGATATAAAGCTATTGAGGACAGTCAAGTACTGCATTTTCATTCTCTCTCTGTTATGTAAACACATTTTCTACAAGGTAACTTCTATGGTGCTTAATTATATATTAAAAATGTTTTCTGGGAGAATATATTGTGACTTGACATACTTATTTGTGACCTAAATCTGTGCATGCTTTATTTTTGGTTAATAAATAATAACTCAGAAAATCTTACAAGGGAAGGTTGTAAATTAAGATAAACAAAATCTTATATTTTTTCCTCATTGATAATTCACGTTTCCTTTTTTTCACTTGGGAATAAGACCTGAAATTTTGAAATGCAAAACACACCACATAATTTTTTCAAAGGATTTAACTTTATAAATAATTGTCTGCTTCTTTTCTACTACTGTATGCAATAAATTTCAATTTCCTTCAGTATCCTGGATATGTGTTTTTATAATATGGATATTTTATGAGGAATATTTTTGCCTGAGATTGACTAGACAGTTTAGGACAGAGAGGAGTTCTGGGCTAACAGTAATTTTATTTCTGCCAGTACAAATCTCTGTTCTCTTTGTTGAAAATTAACTATCCCTTCAAAGACATAACAATGTATTCAGTGAGATAATTCTTAATTTCTTTATTTCTTTTGTTAGTGCTATTGCTCAGCTTGTGGCCCTTCAGAGACCCATAGAGATCTAAGAGAAGAGGAGCAGAGAATACATTAATTTTAGCTGTCCAAGTGACAGCAAGGAAACAAGAGGGAAAGACAGCCAGCCTGGGGCCACCAAGTATCCAAAACCCATTTTATTTAACATAAAACCTGGAAATCAATCACGTCAGCCCAGCAGGACAGTTTTGCCACCAGGAAGAAGGGAAATACACTACTGAGTAAGTTTCTGAAATATTCAGCCAGATTTTATTGACTATTTGCCAGGTAACAGGGGATAAATAACTGTGTTAGTCAGATATCCATTAAGTAACAGTAGGAGTTAACTAGAGCTCTTAAATAACCAGTATTAATAGAATATTTTTAATATTGGTTAGAAACAGGTCATGGTTCTTATCCAAAGTTTATGGTGTTTATTTTTTTTCTCCCATTGCCTCCAAGAAATTTTCTGACTCTCCTTTTTTAGCATTTTTAATGGCTTGCAACAAAATTTCAAAACAGAAATCTTTCTCTTAGTCTGCCTTGAATTTCTTGCTTGCACATATGGTTCTAAAGAGCAATGAACTGCAATTTGCAGTTGCCCTTTTAATCTCCTTCTCAAGAAATATTTCCAAGAGGATGAAAAATTTCAAGAGCTGCTACTGCAGTACGCTGTACTGGAAGACAAAATGAGTGGCAAGCAACATGTCTGGGCCCTGGAAAGGAAAATGGAAGACTCATTAAAAGAAAATCACCAGTAGCGATTTGAATTGTGAATTATGCTGTTAATAGAGCTCCCAAGATATGAGTACTAAATGCATTCTTCATTGCTCTCTATTTCACTGTTTCTTAGCTTCAGAAAAAAACCTATAAAAGCTTACAGACATCTGAAAAATCCAATTTAATTGCAGCACTTGATCACAAGAAGGAAAAACATTACACTGAAGTTAGCCAAAATCTGTGCATTTTCCTCTGACAAAGTAAAAAAAGAGAGGAGACACTTCGGAGCAGGAGATCTTGAGGCACTTATGTAATATTTTACTCTGAGAAAGGATAATGTGAATCACAAGTGTCATCTAAATTCCCTGACTCATCAACATTCACAGTACATCTCAGACAAATTCATAGTCTTAGCTGATTGTTTACTTTCATTCATGTGATGAACACTCAGGCATTCAGGACTGGATGATTTAAAAAGACACCCTGTAACTAATTCTTTCTTTGGAACAGGAGCAGTATATCGAAAATCTATTCTCGTATTCATGTAGTTAAACAGAGAGGTGTGAGAACTAGAATCTCTCTCTTTCACAAGACACCTAGGGCAATGACAAAAAGAAGTAAACCTGGTCAAACCTTGTTATTTTCATATTGGAAAGACCTACTGGTCACTGAAATGCATGTTGTTGACATCAGTTTAAAAAGAAACAATAACTTGCATCAAAATCCACCGTGCTGTATGACGCCTTGAAGTGGCTACCTGAAAACAGAGGCTAGACAAGATTAGGAGAATAAAAGCAGGTATTTATTTGAAGGGCCTTCAGAGGTACACCTTGAGCAGTCAGAAGCCTCCGAGGGGCCCCACCCAAGATGGAGCCTGGGTCACAGGTTTTTCACACTTTTACAAGTTTGGTCCATTTGCATATTAGGGGTAATTCTCCAATTATAATTTCAAGTAATGATGTAATTACCCCAAGTTTGCTCCCCCTGTCCAGAGGCTCAGTTTACATATTTCAAGGCCTGGGATAACAAGGTGCCCTTGAGTTCAGGCCCAGAGAGGGTTTTTTATGTCTCACCAAAATGTGAGAACAGTAGCTAACAGGCTGTATGAAGTTTCAGAGTTACATAATAGGCAGTACAGACCCTGAAAAATATAAAAGCTAAAACCTAAGGCATCATGTACCATTACAGGTCTAAACCTAAAGAAAAAGTCATGGGGATTTCTTTGACATAAACCAACCATGCTGCTGACAACTGCTTTTAGACTTTTATTTCAAAAAACCCAAAACAGTTATCGCTCACAGCTATCAAAGTCTTTACACATAAAATACAAAGCTGTCTCAAACTGTCATTTACAGCGCATTCTGCTGCCTATTTTATATACCTATGTTCCAGAAATTAAAAAATGTGTCAGGTTCACAATGAAATAAAGCTCACATTCCTTAGTGACTAATGTATTTAATTGCCTTCCAGAACAAACATGATGAATGTTTAAAAACATCCTCTCATTTTAGATTAAGAAGTGGATTAAGGCTAATTGGAGTCTTATCAACCAAGTGTTATGTACTCATGAGGGACTGACTCTCTGTCTTCTTTCAACAGTTCTTGCTTTAAGTTAGATAATCTCTAACACTAGTCTTCCTTTCACCACATCTCAAATCCCTCTGCCCTATTTTTTCAGCCATTTCCAAAGACTTTAACCCCATTTTTCTGAGCCCAAATTTGACAATTAAAGAACACTGGTAAACGTAATATGTGGCACTACAAAGTTTTATCAAAGCCATTTGACAAATACATATTAAATGTGTACTTTCACTATAAAACTTTCACTATAATTTCTGCTAATTCAAGATTTTGTATCTCAGAAAACAATTATAATTTATTAGAAACAATTCTTGTATAATAAATAGATAAACTTCTACAGATAAAAAATTTAAAATCTTAATTGATTATTTTTTTAATTGTAGTTCTCTTATAATTTTAATTTAAATTTTTTTGCATATCGGGATGTATCTTCCTGTATTCTTCATTTTGAAAATTTTCTGACATCTTTGAATTTTTTTCATATCTGTCTTATTTACATTATGCAATAGGGCAAGTCTGACCATTTCATACAACTCTTTCAAGATCATTGATTAACCATTTTCCAAGTAGAAACATTTTGTCAAAAGATCTTATTGAGGTGCATTAATGACTATGAACAAATCTTTACCTTCATCTTGTAGTCCTAAGAACTTTAAAAACAATTTATATCCCAGTCAGACTTTTAAAATGCTTTTTTTTTTATCAGCTCCTAATGGGTTTTTTTTTAATGGGAGATGTTCTTTTCCTTCTTGTTCACCTCTCTCATATTTCTTTTTATTTATTTGAAGTGGATGCTACCAGAAATAAGAAAAAGTGAACATTTTATCTCTAAAGTGTACACTAAAGTGTAGTCCCAAGTCACAGCATTGTTTCCAAGTCTTGCAGAACCCTTCAGATATTTTAGATACAGATGAAACAATGCATTAATATTTCTGATCATTTTTCAGTGGTTTAGACCCCAGCCTTTGGGGTCATCAGGTTTTTAACACTTTGAAGTATCCTGCAGAAATAACTTCTGCTGTTAATGCTCTGTGCTTCAGCTACCAGGGTAACACCAGTCTCCAAACTGTTGCTGCAACTACAGAGAAATGATTGAGCAAATGTATTGTGCCTGGACAAAAGTGCTGCTTAATGTTGCCTGAGAAGCTGACATTATAGAGAAAACTTTAATACAGTCAGAAATAATGTGACCTTTACTACTTTTCTTCCTCACTTCAACCAATGCACTATAGTTGAAGAAGTATATACAAGTGAAGAAGAATACCATGTTTGCTAAAAAATACCCAATTGCTCATTTCTTTAGAATTCAAGTTGTCACCTCAAAGGTGATTCTTTGGTCAGGAAGTACCACAGTTAAAGGTTCTGAAGTATGCACTCAATCATTATCAGAAAGAACAGACAGAACATCTAAATTTTTCAAACTGGAAATAATCTGCGCAAAATTCTTCTTTTCTAGCTTAGGTTTCTAGGCTGTGTCCTCCTGAGTGCCTGCAAGACATCTTCCAGAACTGTCAAAGTGTTCTTTCAAATGCTTTTGCTGTTCTCACCAGTTACTTAGGATTTAGGTAAAAAAGGGATACAAAGAATGGAATAATTTTAGTCTGCTTTAGCTGCCTCCAGATGACATAAGAGAGAAAAGAAAAATATGGGAACATTAAAGTTGAAAGTGAGGAAAGACTGGGAGTCTTTGAGGCTGGTCCAGGGAGAAGTGCAGTGGCCAGAAAGCCACTTTCCTTGGAACAATTTTGGCTGAGCAGATCTGAAGGCAGAGCTTTCTGTGTAATTTCTCTACTGCATTTTGAAGATTGCCTTTTGGAACACATTGTAAATCACTCATGAACAATCCTAAGGCCAAAACAGAGTTTCCTGTGGAGAAAAAAAATAGGCAACCTTAGCTATCACTCATCTAAAAAGTTATCTCCATTTAAATTATAAATCCTCCACTGGAAGTGATCACTCTTTCAACTTTGTTAGTGTTTTACTCTGAGAAACACATAACCTAGGAGAGGAGCTTATAGGGTTTATTTTTACCCCAATTCACAACTTCCAGGTTTTGCATTCCTGTTCTAACATCTAGTTTCTTAAGGAAAAAGACCAATTTCAAGAGGTTCAGTGGGAAAATACAGAGGAGTTATATAGTTTATTCCCTGCACTTTTTTTCTATGCTTAACGTTGGTTTGCAGGTTCCAAAAGTAAATTAATATCAATGCAGTCTTCACTGTTCTGTCCATAAAGCCGTTCTGACCATAAAGCTGTTGAATACCTTTCTGTATGAAACAGTGGTTTTATTAGTTTTCAATTCAAAATATAAATACTTTTTGTCTTCTTGGAACAAATTTTAAATTACAAATATATACTAGAATTCCCTACCAGAAAGAGATTAGAGCCTCTTACTTCCCTACAGCTGTTTGGTTTAAAGTTCAAGCTGTTTACCTGCAAATCTCGGCATCCCTTTATCTCTCACCTTCTACCTGGCATTAATAGGGAGTGATTTCATGGTCTGAAGGTTACATTTTTCTGTAGCAATACAAGCACAGGGACTTAAATAAGAAACTAAACTAGGGAGACTGTAGTAAGAAATATCTTTTTCCTGTGGATGAGATCTGGTCCTATAGAAGCAAATGCCAGAATTTCATCTGGCTTCAGTGGTACTTAAATTTTATGCTGGAGGTGTATAATGAAAAGTGGAACTTTCTAGGTGACTCCGGAAAATCTCCTGAACTGTCCATGGCATTTTTCCAAAATCCAAAGCTGAAAATCCAGTCTAAAATTGTTAAAAATTTATATCTACTTTTTAAGAAAAATGTACATGAATGTGAGGGGTTATTTTACATGACAAGCTTGAGTGGCAATTGTAGAGCTACCTTCATCCAGCCTTTATGAGTTAGTACTGCACTGTTCTTAAATCTTGCTGCTCTGTTGCTGCCCTCTGTAACAATGCTCCAAAGACTGCAAAGCAAACAACTCAACTGAGTGAAGAGCTTCTCTGTGTTTCTTCTAACTCTCTTACCCACTTTAAGTTAGGAATAGTGTAGGTTTGCCTATTTGTAATTCCTGTATCATACCTTGAAAAAATGACTCCTTGTGCTCAGCTCATTTCCTCGTAGACATAGTTTATGTGCCAAATCCACCACCCCAAAAGCCAGTAATTGTTCCTCTAAATGAAATTGGCAATCTTATATAGAGAAGCCAATTACTAAATTGACTAAACAATTTTCATTCTCATGCCATCTTTGCAGGTGGTCCTTCCAGGTCTTGCTTGAGAGACACTAGAAAGGCAGCCAGAACTGTTACTCCTCGTCATGTCCCTTTAGATAAATCAAGGTGAAATGTCCTTGTTTGGCGGTCTTGCCCTTTATCCACTAAACATAAAGCTAAATGGTGTACAGGCAAGGCTTGTGCACATACTAGTAAACAAATCTTTTAATTTCAGCATTTTCATTTCTTTTGGCATGCCTTTTTGTTTGAATGCTTCTTTCTCAAGGACAGAAAATTGAGAAAATCTCACTAAGTAAAGAAAAGTGAATTAGAAATAATTAAGAGAAAGTAGGACACAGTAGTAAAATAAGTATAAAAATAAAGTCTGAACTTGAAACTTTACCCAAATTTAGACCTATGTGGAAATTGAAAAAAAATTTAAAGCATTGAAACTCTCATCATGTGACAGTGCAGAAATACTTGTAACAAATAGTGGGGTTTTTGTTTCTTAGCTTTTTAAGAAAGTATTTTCACTAAAACTGGCCAGAAATCTTTGAATACTGAAAAGAGTTTTCCTATGTTGTAGAGTAATAAAAGCAAACTTTTGAAAGTTTCCCAGACAGTTGTGGCAGAATATCCATTCTGAAAGGCTGGACATTTTACTTAACATTTTTATTTCTTCCTTAATGTTAATTGTTTTCATCAAAATTTGTATTTAATGTGATAGATTTCAGATTTTACAAAGAATGAATTTTGACCATCAAGAAGACTCCATGCAAATTGTTGAAAGTGTTGTCACCAATTTTGCTGTGGCGTACACTGTAAAAAATTACTGTAATTCAGTGTTCCAGTCAAGTATTCTAGCTAATATATTCCAAATTAACTACTTTTATTCCATGAAAATAATATTTCAAAAATGAAAAAGTTCCCATGGAAAATTTTCAGACACTACTCACTTCAGAGTTAAAAAAATTAAAGCATAGACAAATGTCACATTGTTTTACTCCTTTTTTTCTATCATAGGAAAATCACATCTAGATAATGGCAAAATGAAACAAAAAATTTTAATAAGTAAATCTTTAATAAAAATGGTGTCACAGTAATTATAAATGGTTATTGTCTGCATTGCCTGTTTGTATTTCTTTTTAAGTGATGGAATATGTGGAAGGAAAACTGGATTTCTGAGAATTGAAGAAGTTGAGGTTATCATTTAAAATCAACAGAGATGCTATGAAGCATCATTGCTTCCCAGACTGAGGTGTAGCCAAAAAAAAGAAGCGGCCTGGATTGCCCACTTAAATACAGTAAAAATGTTGGATTTTGCTGTTTTGGTCTCTTGATTAAGCCAATGAATCCATAACAGTAGAATAACACTGACTTGCTGATATTCCCTGAACTAAGGGACTGACAAGGAAATACTTAATACATGTATTTTGATTATTTTTCTGTTAGTAGGAGTAGCTAATTTAAAAAGACAGAAATTTTATGACCTTCTATAAGACTGACATTTAAACTTTTTTGTTTGTTGTATGTCTCAGTTGATTTTGTGCATACTATTTTCTCATATTGTGTGGAGTTGGGGGCCTTTTTGCTGTTGGGTTTTTTTCTTCAATAAAGAGCTTTTGCACACCAGACTGCATTTTTCCACCCTGCTGCAGCTGTAATTCATGTTCATTAAAAAAAAAAAGAAAAAAGAAAAGAAAAAAAATTTAGAAGAGAACAAGAGAAAGAGAGCTTAAAGAAATGACACTTTCACTTCTTTGGAGAATTTAATACTTTCTGATATAACTACCTTGGTTAATAAAACATTTATGTAGAAAATGAAATCCAGGACAATTTTCCTGGAAACAGTTATAAATGAACATGTTATGCAGCAATCGCACCAATTATGCATGAGCTACAGAAACAAACACACATGACAGAACAAGCAACAGCTAATAAATGCTTTCGAAATACAAAGGTGAGGTACATCATGAATACCATTTTTCTACTTCAGGCAAAAACAAATGGTATCTAATTTCTTTTAGTATCTTATGCAACACCTGAAGATGCTAACTGGATTTTTTACTGAACACAGCAAACAAATCACTGTTTGTGTTTCACATGCCTTTTTAAAAATAGATTTCATGTGTATGAGAGTATAAAATTCTAGAACCTATTTGCTCTTTAAAACTCTCTGTTAATCATAGAAACATTTGCTCTTTTTTAAAAACAAGTCATATGATGCTGACATTACATATTGATTAGGACAATGTTTGCAGTTCCAGTTTAGTAAGTCACCTAATGGTAAGGGCTTACATACAGAAGTTCTCATAAAATTTTAATCCTAAATGGGAAAAAATAGGACGCAATCAGTTCATGTGATGAAAATTTTACAAATTCAGTTCTTCTATTGAGGCTAGCATTGGTGTGAAGTGCATGAAAAATTATCTCTTTTGGTTTTGCATTTTACTCAGAATAAACTTAAGGTCTGGAACACAAGCTTCCTGATGAACCATTTCTGAAATGCAGACGGGATGAGGCATGAGGTTTCAGACAACAACTATAGCTCATTTCTTTGAGTTGGTTTCCTCAACTAATGTCTAGACACATAAAAGGAGACAGCTATTGAAATGCTGAGCACTGCACTGATTAACTTTTAAATGACTTGCTGCCTAGCTTGAGATGGATAAACAGGCTACAATGAATGGAGAGAATAATGACCAAAACTGGAATCCATGGGAGCCAGATTGTTGTGCAGGGAGTTGTTTAAAAATACCTAGAAGCAAATGGTGAGGATCAGTGATTGACTAAAGTCCCATTCAGGCAGTGACATCAGGATCTGCAATTAAGAGTTATGCTTCAAGGGTTTCAGTGTCACTACATGTAAGAAGGCAACAGTTGCCAGATAGAGCAGGATCCTCAGAGCTACAGGGGCTGTGATTGAACTCTTGTAGAGAAGGTGCTTTTACAGGTCAGTCTTCTTGAAGTATTAGTGTGACTATGGATAACAGAGTACTTTGAGGGGTATGTAGGTCCTTTGAGAATTACACGGTGGTTGTTGGGTACCTGCAGGTTACCTGAGTTCCTTTGTGTATACTCCTGTCTGTGGGAAAGGTGGATACATCCTTCTCCAGTTTAATATTCACAGCTCCACATTTGATCCTGGACTTAACATGGCTGCATCAGACTTTAAGTAAATATCCCTGTCCCAGTGTTTACTCATGTGGCTGAAGTACAGGAGACCTGTGGTCTATTTGTCACTGTCTCCGACATGGTTTTAAACTCACAGATTTCACATGTCAAAAATTTCAGCCTGACAACTAATTAAAATGGGTTTTCCAAAAAAATCTCATTCTTGATCTTCTACACTTACAGCTGACGGGGCAAATATACCTACTGGGCTCACTGGGCTTCACAAAACTTTTGGGAAAGTTTACTTTAGAATTTCAAATGCAATTCCTTCTAACCTAGAGGGCAGGGCCTCTGCTGAAAAAGTTCCATGAAGCTCTAGAGAGTTTCTTCTAAATTTATTATCTAAAAAACTTTGGTCTTCCATCTCAGAATAATGAATAAGGATATTACTGAAAAGTTTCACAGGCAAAATAATGTCAATGCTTCATAATGCTTAACTGACAAAAATCATTATCTTGTCGTTGTTAGCAGATTAATTTTCACAGCATCCTTGGAGCATGACAAGAATCATTATCTACATTTTACTGATTGAGAATGATTACAGCCTACATATTCCAGTATGATCCCTTATTTGCATGATTCATTTTCTGAGGTAGCAGATCCTGGTCCCTTTTAGAAGAGTTTATTTTCTACAACAGTTAAAGTATTAAGAAGTTTTTTGCTGGATATCCAAAAATTTATGAAAATTAAATTAGTTAACATATTTAAGAAATTTATTTAACATATCTTTTGGAATTATAGTTAAAGAATTAGCAGCAAAAAGATGCTAGAATTCAATATGGTGTGAATTTGAGGCCCAGCTGCTACAAACTGACCTTATATTTTAAGTCTTTTGTAATGCAAAACATGAAGAAAGCAAGCAGATTAGGTTATTGGAAGAAAAAAAAAAAACCTTAGAATTTTCTCATTTAAAAGCAGAAGAGGTGGTGACACATTGTAAGTCTTCTTGAATTATGTCATAGAGCAGAGTCTACAATATAAAAATTGCTGATGTCATAGAGCAAAGTCTCCAATCTTAAAGCTGTTGCTGTGGCCAGGTTGTAGAAGTGCAAATATCACATGTTGTATACACTACTTGTAAGAATGAAGAGGAAAATAGTGACCACCACAGTGCAAACAAAAAAGAAAAATATAAAAGTAATACTTCAGATATTTAGAATTCACATTCAAATTATTCCTGCATTTTCTGAAGTTTGATAACATCAAAATTTATATTTCTAATAAGGATTCTTGTATCTTGTCATATCAAAAGATGTGATATTCCCTTGCAACTGACAAAGAAAATTGCTATTCCTTAGTTACCCCATGTCTTCACAGACTCCAAACTTTTACTAATAAGAAAATAAATGTTATCATATGACTCACTGATGAAGCCACAATATGCACTTTCTAAATTTGGTTTGGCTGGAGGATCCAGCTGGGAGCAGTGATAAACACACAGTTCTGTACATGTTGCTCTCATGCTTTGTTAGTGCTTTGAATAAACTCCCTGAATACAGTATATAAGTCATTGCACAGAAGCCTGTGCAACCTACTTGAAAGATTTTGCCTTTTTTGGCTCTCCTTCACAGTATCTCATTAAAAAAACTGATTTTTCTTCTTTTTAACCTTTAGCATTTGTACCTTATGCTTAAAAAAGCAGTGCCTATAAGAAATTTTGGGGGAGTTTTGGACAATGAGAAAAAGGAATCCTAAGGAAAAAAAGAAGGGAAAATTAATGATGACATTGCATTTTTCTGCTCCTTCAGATGAATAAAATAAAATTATGAGAATGTGCATTAAAATGAATAATAACTATTATTTATTAAGCTGAATTTATTTATATTTAAGTAGACAATTTAAATTGACAATAATATTTGTTATAGCAATAATAATAATAAATATCCAATAATATATATGCACATGGTTTCCTATGAAATCAATATATTTTATTTTAATTTTAATACTTTATCATAATTGTAGGCATCTTAAAAAGTAAATAATAGTCTGCTAATAAGTGCCATAACTCTGAGAGATGAGGATTTCTCCCCTCCTAGGGTGAAAGTCCTCCTGGCCAGTTGCAGAGCATTTTCTCAGGACACATCAGCATGGCACTATAACTAAATTAATGTATGGCATGACTGGAAGGGCCATAGAGAGAGACAAAGGTAAGTGTAGGTGACAGCTGTAGCAGCAGTAGGTTTCACAAATCCCTTATGCGGTTTGGGAAGGAAATAAGGGCTCTTTCATAGTCTACTCATTCCTAGTGTTGGGGCTTGGGGGTGTGATCTTTTTTTTACTTTCTTTTTTCTTTCAGGAAAGCTGTGTACAGTGTCTCACCAGCCCCCCATGAAGAGACAGCTGCTGATGCTGTTACAATTACATTTTGTTGTTGTCATTGTTGGTGTTCTTCATTTGATTCTTATCGAACAGAACTGACAGTTTGATTTCACTTGCTTTTTAAATGAAAAGATTGTCCAATGTATCCTGCTGGTGATAGTTTAATGAATCTGAAGAACTAAAATTCCCCAGTCTTTACTGTCATGAATATTTCACATCCAATCTGTGGAGGCAGCTGTAAAGAAAGGAGAATAAACAAAGAGGATGGTGTATGAATCCAGAGACTCATCTTATTCATTTTTACTCTGTGGCAGACTGAGGCCATGGAGAGCTGCTCTCAGTACAGAATAGGCAATCACAATAATGAAAACAAGCAAAAGGGAGATATCACGTTCTAATTGGAGACAATCAAAAAATTTTCACTGATTTGTGTTGCAGCATGATTTTTCTTTGTTATTTTTTCCAAGGGTACTTTTTGGGATGCAGGAATAAACCAACAAGGGTTCCAAACAGGATAGAAAGACAAGCTATTTCCCCATGAGAACAGTGAAGCAGCATGGCAGATCACCCTGAGGGTCTGTACCACCTCTGTACCTGAAGAGTTTCAAGCTCCAACTTGTCCAAGGCAGGAGCAGTCTGGACTGATCCCAGAGCTGGCCCTGCTTTGGGCAGGAGGTTTGATTAGAGACCTCCTGAGACGCCCCTTCACAGCTTTAATGGTTCTGTGATTTCTCAATAGAAATCATACCAAAGTTTTTCAGCAGCCATCATTAGTAATGAGTTTACATATGTGCATAAATACACAGAAATCATCTCACTAGATCAGTTTCTCAACATGAATTGGAAATCTTAATATTACTTCTCTTTCACCAATTTGAATAATTAACAGTCATTTTGATTCTTTTAACTTGTAATCTAATGGAACTTTCAATAAATCCTGCTAGTCTATCATAGGGCTTCAGATTGTACCTTAGCAAGGTACATGATTGAGAACATTCTAGGTGCTGTTTTGGTGGCAATTTGGCAGTGAAGAGGAATTGTATGAAATAGTTAAAAATTGACAAAGCAGAGAATAGTATTGAAGTTATCCAAGTTAATTTGGTAAGATAGAGTCAGTCTGAAAAAGGACTTTGAGATACAGGTACAAATTAGTTAAGAGGAAAAGTATTATAATAAAATATTAAAAAGTTTTACTGGCTAATATTAGTTTGTTCATTATACTTCAACCACGCACAAGCTGCGATTGGTTCCTCCATACCTACTCATCTTTTCCTTAAGTCATTTTTTATTTTGCTTTTATTGTATTTAGGATGACACCTACATTGTGCACTGGGGATTGGTGGCACGGAACAGTGACAGCAGAGTACCACTCTTTGCCATTGATACTAAAACTTAGCAGGGTCAGTAACAGGCTCTGCCTGTAAACAGGTCTTCATTCCCTCTTAGGAATTAGCAGACCTGCTTTCTGTTGTGGGTCTCCCATCTGCCATCCTTACCTTCCCATGTGTAGTAACCACAGCAATCCCCTCTGTGCTCCTCAACCATGAAGTTTTGCTGTTCCTTGAGAAATGCCTTAGCACATTATTATCTTGGCTGAACCTTGCACTAACATTTCCACATGACATTGTTTAGTTCTTACTGGTCTTCTTCACATGGCCTATTCAACATGATATTGGCTTACAGGTATCATTAGGAGCATTGCTTTTATGAACGCTGAGGTAGAAAATAGAGTCATTTTCATTTGCATCTTACTGTTTTGCTGTCCTGGAAAGCCCTATTTACAACTGTATCATTCAGAAAATAAGTATTTTATGAGACAAAATTCATTAAAAATTTACTTCATTATTTCTAGATCAACGAGAAGGCCTGTAAGAAGACAAAATATTAGTTCAGCTCATGACAGAAATTACATACTAGCTGTGTTTCAGGAGATCACACGGTGACTGATGCTTCTCAGAAGTCAAAAGTAATAAATATGTGGTTTCATGGTATGCAAGTTAGAACCAGATAATGCTTTCCAGATTTGCATCTTCTAGCCAATTTTATTAGAGTCAGCTGCTCTTGGCTTTTGCTTTGCTCTCAGCTGGAGTCAGATATCCCATATCTCCTGATAAACCATAACTCATTAAAATCCTTTTTGTCCTTAATATAGGCTCCATTTTGGTCTTGTACAGTTTGGGTTGTTGGGTGTGTTTTTGAGGAATGGGGTGGTTGAGGGGAAGGACTGTGGGGTTTTGTTGGGTTTTGGGTTGTTGAGGAGGTTTTCCCCCCCTGAAGCTGACGTAATGACATACAACAATCCAAACTGTTTCATTTTCTGGAAAACAGAAGGAATATCCACTATCTGTCCTTTTCATACCAATCTAGCACATCTTGTGCTCCAAAATTTTTTTGCAGACAGTTTCTTCAATAATCACAGTTTATATCGATTTACATTTATGATTCTTGCCATTGATGAAAATGTTATTATTTCTCCCTCTCAAGGGATAGAGCTTTGTGTGTTGAACTTGTTATGCCATTCAGCTCCAAAGAACATATCTATGGTGTCATTAGTACGGCGGGGGAAAAAAGAGGAGAAACACTCAAAAACCCAGGCAAAACCAAGAAAAGAATAGCAATGTGATGAGGAAATCCAGAACACAGACAGGCCTTGAGTCAATATGGCCACTGGGTGTCATTGTTTACTCCACCATGTAACACTCATCCCTCTAAACATGAAATGCAGCTGGATGTATACAAGTCTATTCGGTCATTGTCTGAAACTGGTGAACTATTTATTAACTAGCAAAGGGTAAATACTTTTTTTCTTTAAATGGAATAACCACATATATATTAAAAAGTCATCTATCTTATCTTGTCTAATGTTTCTTAGACATTGAAGTTTGTTTTTATAAACATGTACATTAGTCCCTTTTCTTTTAAACAAGCAGCTCTTTTTACAAATACATTTAATTTATTGTGGAAAACAATGAAATTAGATCAATGATATTGCAAATTATAGTTCAGAGATCAGACAGACTAAGATGCTGTAGTAGAAACATTTATTCTCTTCATGACATTTATCCTTCATTTGGAAAAACCAGCCTAGAAAGGTTTGTTTCTATTACAGGATATTTCAGGTTATTTTGAAATAAGATGATTTGCTATTGAATAGTCCAACTAGATTTCTAGGTCAGCACAATGAACTGAATTGTGTTTATTTTCACATCAGTGAATCATGAATAAAATAAAACATGGTTAGACTTTCAACTGCTAGCTTCTTTATGTAATGTCAAACATTATTTTACTGAGTCTATGCTGAGCTAGAAGTCCTGGGGAGCAACATGTCAATTAAATCAGTTCCTTTCCAGAGTGCTCAACAGCTTTAATAGCAGATGGATAGGAAGACCAGCTCATAAGTAGAAAGGATAATTCAGTCTCCAGAGCCATTCAGTCTCTGCTCAGACAGCAGTAGACTGTTTAGTAGATCAAGTGTGAGTACATTGGAGTACCTAGATTCTTCTGGCTGCTGCATGATATACTTGTAGCATGAGTCGTGTTCTGCATTAAATAGTCAACATTTGCCAAAATTCAGTGCTTCCTGACATGTGAAATGCACCTTATACTTGCACAAATAAATAACTTCAGCACTTCAGGTAGTTTGCTCACTTTAAATGGCAACTGTTGATTTTTGTATAGCTGTGTGAATATTTCATAGGGTTTTATGTTGTCATAAGATAAATTTTCACAAAACACAGACAAAGGCTTGAAATAGTTATGCTTAAAGAGAGAAAAGGAGAAATTGAAAACAGCAAGAAAAGTATAAATTAAATAGAATTAATAAGAAGAATATTGCTTCCATCTTTACTTGCTAAGCTTATCAGTGCTAAAGTATTTTCTCATAATAAGTAAATGCCAGTCCTTTACTATACCTGAAGAAAAAAGTATCTGATAGACTGAATTGCCTTAAGAAATAAAGGACACAATGCAGCCCTCTTCTCCTGTCTGCCACCTTCATGCTCCATCTCCAGCACTGTGGTGTCTCTGTTTGAAGGCCAATGGCAAGATGACTCACATGATACAAACACTGTGAAAGACTCTGTAGCCAGAGAGTGAGATGAAATCTAAGAGATTGCTAAGGGAACGCTAAGGGAAAGACCAAGGCAAGAAGCAATACAAGCCAAGGTCAGACCAAGGCATTAATTTAGCAAAGGTTGTGTGTCTGAGACAGTATTTTTGTCTACTCATTTTCCCATGAAAATATAGGTCAATCTGCATACACAGCAAGCTACATTTTTAATCTATTTCGAATTATTCCCTCTGCAGAGGTTTCCTTTTAATTTGAAGACACTCCCACCATTAAACATTCCCATTTTTTTCTTTCTCACTTGAACTGAGAGGAGATTTTTTTAAATCAAACGTATGGTTTATCTATACTTTTTTGTTTTAATTTTTATTTGCCTAATTAAATATGTATAATTAAATACAAAGATTGAAAAGAGGTTTGTATATATTTTTTTCATTTCTTTTAGCGATAATCTACATTAAAACATTTATGTTTTCCCTCGCTGTAGCTGGTTCATGATAATGTTCTTGAATTTTTGACCATTCTTCTGAAAGCAGTCTTCAAGAATGGCAGCTCCATAAAGCTTAGAAGCATTTAGTATGGACCATTTAGCATTATTATAATTTCATTGTCACTACATATTAGAAGCCCTTTCAGGTTTCTCTGGGTCTGTTTTTCTCAGTTTCATACCCTTGGGAATACACTTGAGAATAAGGCGCACAGTAAAACCAGATTCTATCCTAAATAAAGAAAAAAGGCTTCCAGTCCTTCATTACATTGAATCAGACTCCCTATTAGAAACAAGGAGAATTGAAAAATACTTGTGACATTATGAACACTATGTCAATTTTATAATAAAGTTCTATATATTTATGAGAGAAGCTTAAGAAAGCAGCCCTCATCTCTTCAGCTCCATGTGGATCTTGTTTCTGCTGCACAGAGGGTGGTTTGGACACTCTTAGCTCTCTCCTCTAGACCCTCTGTAGAGCCCAGACAGATTATTGACACTCCTATCATTTATTCTCTTGAAGAACCACTAACTAGAAGACAGCAAATTGCTGTCAGAAGAGAATTTGTGACACAAAATTAAGATGTGGAGTGAACATGTGCTTTGTATGTACTGTGTGTACATACTTTGGTGAGCTAATCTAGGATTCAACAGTACACTTTCACATTTAGTAAAAGTATCAAATGAACAGCAAGAAGGAAGTCAGTACTATGAATTATCTCATCTTAATGGCATCTTGAATACATATTTTTTTAAAGGAAGATATTTGGAAGGTCTAAGTCAGAAATTCACAGGCATACATAGCTCATAAAAAAAAAATAATAAAACCAGAAGAATAGCTGCTGCTAGAGTAATGCTGAAGACCAAGATCACGGACTAGAGAAAAATATTATTTGGTGTAATTATTGTACTCTTCAGTCAGAAGGATTATCTCAGAGATAAGCAGAATATTTGACCTGTCCTTGTGAGATAGACATGTTCAGTCATCTCTGAATTATTGTTTTATCAAATGAAAATATACCAAGTGTTTTCAACAGCATCTGACCTGGAAACACTAGGCTGACAGTGCTGCACTTCACCTATTAGACTGAGCTTCCAAAGAGTTGTTTAGTGTCAGTATGGGTTAAGGATCCACACAAGCATCTCTGTCAATTCCCCGGTGGAATTTTCATTTTAGTCCCAGACATTAAAACAACTGATGGTGGACAAAGAGCAATGGCCATTAGTGTTGTGTGTCATCAGTGCATTACCTAACAAATAAAGGTACAATATACCTGTGTCCTTTGAACAGAAGCAAAAGCTTTTGTAGGGTCTTGTACCATCCTCACACTCTGCTGCTCCCTGGGCAAAGCACATGCAAATAGTTAAATGCTGTTTTCTTTAATTTTTTACTCATTGGTTCATTTGAAGGCACACAGCAGCCTTGTAATTTAGAGGCTCAGCAAATGAGGAATACATTTACTTTCCATGAAAGCTCTAAGTGCTTGTTATGGATAATGATTGAAACACCGGGGCCTTGGAAAGTCTTTTTTTTTATATAAATGCACCCTTTAAAAACTGAACTTCTGCTTGACATTTCTGAGGGCATGTGTGTATCTGAGCATGTGTACATTTCTTAATGAAAATATAATTTCAAAGCCTGGCTAACTATTTTCCATACACATGTATGTATAAAGATATATTACAGTAATTTCTTAGTTTTACTGTCCCACCAAAATGCTGCTAGCTTGTATTTCCCTGACAAACAGGAAAAATTAAAGATCTTAAAAGAATATGAGCAATTTTCTCTTTCCCTCTCTCCTTCTCTCCTTCCCTTCCTTCCTTTCTTACTTGTAATAATCTTCTATTCTTTTATACCATCTGTGCTATTGTCTCCAATGGTAGCAAGATTAGGTACTGCACACTTGCTAGCATGATAATCAATAATTCAACTGCTATAGTTCTTGTAGCCATAACCCTTATTTCCATGCAAAAGGGCAGCTCTGAGAAACCCCCAGTAAAAGGGACTAAATCTTATTTTACCTTTTAAAACAGAAATACAGGACTTCAAAAATTAGGGATTTTATGCAAGGTCATACAGCCTACTTCTTCAACTTTCTGTCCTGCAACAAGCTAAGGCTGCAGTAATTGCATTACAGCTTTCTTTGTACAGTGCAAAAGACATTCCATAGATACCAGAACTGGGGAAATATAAGAAAAAATTATAGTGACTATTTATGGTGAGGAAAACTGATTGAACCATTTGTACTGAAGTGATCCAGAGTAACATAACTACTGTTAATGATTCTCCCACTCTAATCTTGGAAAAATATGCTTTGTGAATATTTTGGTTCTCTGAGTTTCTTAATGCAAATAGATACTCTCAAGCAATGAGCAAACAGAGGATCTGACAGATCATCAAAATAATAATCAGTGAGCTATGAAATTAATTTGCTATTAAAAAAAGATTTAAAAAAAATCACAAAGTTGCAGACTGATGGCCTAACTTATCTGTAAACTCTTAAGCTTAATGGAAACCCTAGGTCTTAACTTTAAAAAAATTTGCACTGATGACCACCAAAATGCTCGCATAATCTTCTCTATAAACCCAACATATTTGAGGTTTATTCATGTTTACATCACAGACCTCCTGATTATATGCTGATTTCCTTCTAAGATCCATAATGTTCTTATAAAATAAATCAGTAAAAGCCAACATTTATAATTCACATCATCTGCTGAAAACAGATGCAAATGAAAAGCAAATTCTATTAGACTACTATAAGTGCTTTTTAAACGGTAGAAGTGCTTAGAGGTAGAACAGCAAAAGCATTTGGTGAGCATTAAAGGGTGGCTAGATTACAAAATGCTGCTTGATCCCCATACAGAGTACAATAGGAACCTATGCTCTTAATTGCATTCTATTTTTATTCAAATACACGTGTTCATTTTATCTAAATGGATGTGTTGCAGGCAGTAGCAATACTGCTTCAATCAAAGATTTCAAACTACAGAGCTTTATTTGATTGTGTAGTAGTTGAAGATTAGAAAGGATAAAAGGATGATCTTTCATATCAAGCTTTATGGCATCAAATCACATGGATTTAACCCATATTTTTACTTGCACAGGAACTACAGTGGAAGAAGACAGTAAACTAAAAATTTGTTGTCTTGTTTCATGTGACAGGAAAAGGAATGCACCACTTTTGCTAGCAAGCATTTCACTCACTGGATAGCTTAATTTTGAAAAGGTCTATATAGTTTTATGACCATGGATAACATTTGTAATAACAAGTGTTGAGAATGTAGTCTCATGCTTTGTCATACATGATGGTCACTTCCTGGGGTCAGAGAAGAAATCTTCCTCTGTGCAAAGTAAAATAGTTGCCATACCTTGTCTTAAAGCTTGTCTTTTGTATCACCAGGAACATTTTCATCTTTCTAAAGCAGTAGGTGTGAGGCACTGCCATCAGTGAGTAATGACTCAGACATTATATGAGATCCATTGGAAATGATGGAACAGTGAACAGTATATTACAAATTTTTTTAATTCTTTTGGTCTGCTTTAATTTAACATGATTTTGCAGCTTTTAAAATAGGGTGATTTTTCCCCTTAGTTATAGAACATTAATTTTCCCCTCTTCTAGCATCACTCCCAATGGCCCCTTTAAGTCCTTGGGTAAGTGGAAATGAAAGGAGTGTGTCAGTGGCAGCATAAAGAGGGGTAGATGGTAGTAAGACAAAGGATTTCCAGCCTTCAGCACATGACTCATGTCCTCATGGAGATCTACTCCACTTGACAAGTGACTTGAGAAAAAAATGAAAATTAGTCATTTCAGTATTCTGGTATTTCCTATAGCAGAGCTTGGAGAAAGTATGGAACTGGAAACCTGAAGCAGAGCTATGTGGCTCAACTCTGAATTTTGAAACCCTTGCTTTTTTAAATGTTAGAAAATGGCACTTGTATTAGAATATGGTGCACTGTTTAAAAGCAATTCCACTGTCAGAGAACAGTATGTTCTCTTTAAACTATTCCATGGAGAACATCTACTTCATTGAACCTTGAATTGGAGCAGCAAGTCACATACAGTTTGGCCTAGATAGAGTTTCTATAAGAAATCATTCAGTATAAAAGGTTAAAATTAATTTATCTCAAATTAAATACATGAACAAAGCTATTACTTATAGCAGAATTCTAATACTGCGTCAATACCCTGTTTGTTGTTCTGGCCCTGGGTTGGCTCTATTCAAAAGAAAAGCTGTTAGTTATGGGGGGTTTCAACATCCTATGGGTGTGATTTTTGGACAGCCTTAATTTACACCACAGCCCTGAAAATTCAGGACGTATAGCAGTCGCTTTTAGCTCTTCTATCCTCTTGCTAGGAAAACCAGTGACAGACTGATTCTCTCAAACAGTCTCAGGCCTCACCCTTTATCACCAGTGCAGAAAAATGCAGAGTTGGAAGTGTGAACAAGCTTTGAGTAAGTTTTTCTTCCATGTTGATTATATGTATGCTAAAGAAAAATGAGCTGCACGGGTGCCATGAATAAACAGTGTCTCCCTGCAGTGTCAGGGAGATTCCTGTCTGTCCATGAAGTAAGCTTCAGAAGAAATCTGCCCTGCTGATGAAAGGAACCAGGACAATGGGCTGTATGTATCCCACCTTTACACCCAGGACTCGGGAGTCATCTATCCATCATCACCAAGAAATATTTGTCATCACCTAGAGTCTCTGAGACACTGCCAAGGGGCTGACAGAGGAGACACGAGGGGTAGGGGTTTTGTAGTACAAGCAGGAGACTGGGAGATAAGCTGGATCTTGACAAACAGCTCTATCTGTCTGTGTTCCAGCAACTGAATCTCAAACACAAATAAGATACCCATTGATTTCATTTGTAGCTTGTCACTGTCACTTGCATCATGTCTAAACAGAACTTAAGCTGTCTGAGGCAAATATTTTAACATACAGAATTCTCCAGGAATATTCAGCCCAATAATATAATAATGTTTTGGTATTTCATCTCGCAGGAGGAAGTTTGCTTCACATTAAGACAATCATTCAGACAGTTTAAAAGTAGGTATTCCTTCTCACATTTTCCTTGTTGCCAGGATAATAGACAAAAAAAGAGACTGCTCTCGTTTCATGTCAGTCTTTGGCTGTGCCTTCATCTTTTCACAGACAGAGTGTAATTCAAAGCAACTCCTACTGTGTTCTAACAGTGTCAAGGCCACTGTAAACTGAGCAACCACAGGCAACAGAATTAGCAGAATAATTTATGAGGTTTAAACAGTTTTATGAAGTATGCATTGAACCCAACTTATATGTACTTTTCCTATGAAATCCAGTGTGGTTGCTTGCTGCAATTTATATTAAAAAAAATTGCCAGTCATTTGCAATTGTAAAAATATTCTGTCCTTTACTGTTTAATTCTGACAGGAAACTCAATCAACAAAGATGTTGCACTAAAGCACACAGAATAAGGAAAAGAAACAAGCCCAGATCTGAACCAGAAACCTCTGTTCTGATGCATTACTTCGACATCACTGAATCCTACAGCACCCTCACTTTATGCTCTTGTACCTGAAAAGTGTAGCTGCTTATCTTTCAACTTTTCTTTAGAAGGTGCTCAAGCATTTTAGAGAATTGCAAATTTGCATTATTTTCTTTGCTCTGTTTTCTCCTAAGTCAGGGATGAAAGCAGCTGACTTCCTAAAGTCAGTTGAGACATTTATATTTGCCTCAGTTCCAGACCTAACAGTTGAGAAGCTGATATATCAGTAAATTCAAATAATAAATCCCTTAGACAGAGTAAACTTTAAGACCATGGTCTGGTCTTTTAACTGCAAAGCAATTCCTGTAACATCAAAGAGACTGCTGATATGAATAAAGAATACTGAAATTGAATGAGTATCAGAATTTTTTCAAAAAAATTAAGAAATTATTCCTATGGAGGATACTAGGTTTCATTTACATAAAATGAAGTTTATAAATCTGCATATGAATGCAATTAATTAGTTATATATAGATATAATGCTCTATATATATACACAGAAGATAGAGGGGTTTTTGTTGTGTTCTGTCTTGTCTATAATAATTATACATGCACCTTTTTCATCTCTAATTGACAACTGTTCTATACCTCTGAAACAGCTAGATTCCTATGTAATATTATATTCTAATACCTTATTATTAGGGGTTTTTTTGTTTTTCTCTTCCTCCCTCTGGATAGCTAGATATAATAACTTTCATATTTCTTTTAATTCAGCATTTAACAGCTTTACTTTGCTAGTTAACTTGAGTCTTCCTTACCACAGTTTGTATCTGAATATAAGTATCCCCGAAAAATTAGGAATTAAGATTACAGGTGCCTAAAGGGCATGATAAGATTCATAGTTAAACAATTTAGACTAAGGAGGTGAGAGGATTTATTTTGAAGCTTTTTTAGCAGCTTTTCTGTTATGAAATTGTTATGTTTGGGGAGAAAGTAGAGGGCTACAATCCATTTGATGAAAATCATGCCCTGTTCTTGGCAATTATATCCCAATTTCTGTTTCCTGCCACACCTCTCCCTGTTTTAATTCCCAAAAGTCTCTATTTGATATAAACAGAGACACTGGAATAATGTGTCCAAGGAGGTTTTGAGGCATCTATTCATGGAGATATTCAGAACCCAACCAGACACAGCCCTGAGGCTGAACCTTGTTTGAGTAGAGGGCTTGGACTGCATGACATGCAGAGAGGACTTGCAGCTTCAGCTAGTCTATGATTCTGTGATTTGTTAGCTGTGTCAGAGCTTACAGTAGTTACTGATCTCTTATGATTTCACAAAGTTTCTTTCCTGAAGAATTCAAAGGATTTTTTTGCCTCTGCACTCGTGACCTGTCACACAGGTTGAATAGATGAAAACAAAGTTGAATTCTGCAACTGGAAATCAATATACAAACAATGACTATGCCTGATGGATGTAACTATGAGTTACTCATTCTTTCAGCTGTCTGGACTTGGAAAGCAAAAAAAGGCCCACAACCAACCAACAACCAACTAAATTTACAGCGTGAAAAACATGATTCATAAGAAATATGTTCTAAAACATGGCCAGCGAAAAAAAGGATATTTTTTTCCTACAAATATTTTCTTTCTGCTAAAAGAGAAAAGTGAGACTGAGTTTTTCAAGATGAACTCTGAGACAGTGGAAAGGATCCACTGAAGGAACCATGTTTGTGAGGAGCATGGGTCACACAACCTTATAGGAATGTTTTAGGGAGCTGGACTAGTAAGGAATTCTAAAGCATAAAAAGGAGTATGCCTGAGGTTGGTTGAGGTTATGAAGGCATAAAGAAAACTCATTTTGTTTATGGGAAACAGTAAAAGGAAGTGTAATGGCCACATATGTCACTCAGAAAGTTCAGGCTAGGAATAAAAAGATGTTTGATAGGAGAGTAGTGAACACTGGATCAGATTTCTAGAGCAGATCTGGGCTCCCCACATTGGAGATTTTTTAGGCTCATCTTGACATAATCATGGATGGCTTAATAAGCCTACACTTGGTCAGATGTATACAGCTAATAACCATTGTTTCTTCACGTGACTTGAAAAAGCTTGTGACAATGGGATTTGTAAAGCAGACACTTAAGCAACCAGGTCCCATCCAATGCAGGTGTTAGTTTATCTTAAGGAGTGACCACCGATAAGATTTTTTGAAAGAAAACATTACGTGACATAGCCCAGACTGGCTGACAGTGCCTAAAACTAAACAGATTTATCTAAAAGACATATTTTTTTTCTTTAAATATTGTTCTATCAAAGGGCTGTACTCAGCATAAGAAATCAGGCTGACAAGAAACAGATTTTCTGACCACTGAAAATGAAAAAATTGCAATACTAGAGCAGTTGGAGTCTTTCTTCTAATCTAGTTTCCTCATAGCTCTCAAAGAACTTTGCAAAAAAAAAGAACAATTGCCAGGAAGGAAAAAAAAAGTTATACTGGAGAAACAAATGCAACTCAAATTAAGGGGTTTAAATAATTTTATTTATTGATTCAGCTATTTACTGGTGTTTGAATGCTATTTTAATAATATCCTTTTGTTAGGGCCCTCCTCCCCTGCCATGCAGCCCTGGGAGAGGGGCCCTGGGGGGGAAACACGGGGTTTCCCTGCCCCTGGTCAGCCTCGTTCCCCATGGGTTGGTTTGTGTTCCCTGCGTGGCCAAGGACCCTCGGGTCCCGTGATTGCCTCAGTTCCTCAGCAGAGCCCCGGCCATGCGGCTGGAGAAATAAACATCTCTCTGAAACATCTAGCAAGAATTGGTCCATATATATTTCTTTTCCACGGGCCTTGTTTATTGATACATCGTGTTACAGTATCCACACTGTAACATCCTTTTAAGAGTCTGAAAGACTAATGTGCATTTACCAAAAAGGCATTTCTGACATGCACAACCATTTAAGTTATCCATAGAATTTAATTTTAAGCACCTGATTTCCAGTCCTTAATAAAGAGACAGTCTTTTTGTTCTACCCTTTCTCAATTCTAGAAGGAAATCCCTCTCAAAGGCAATTCAGAATGCCTACAGTGGAAGGATCTCCATCTCCATAATGAAGAAAGACTAAAAGTAGTCTCGTATGGCCCTGTGCCAAGCAGACATTTAAAATTCACCTGCTTTCAAATGGCACTTGCATTTTCAAGTACTTATTTAACATCTGTACATAAGTGCATTAGTATTTTGTGTCACTAAGAGCTCTTAAACATATCTCTCCATTGTGTCCGCAAATCTCGTATTTTATTTGTATAAACTGTAGCATAAAGACATATGACACATTTAAATGTATCCAGATTGGAAAACGTAACTGGTAGTGTACTTTAGTAGTCTCTCCACATGTCTACATGCATCTGAAGCCAATAATAAAAAGCTTTCCAGCTGTGACCATTTGCTTTCCATAATTTCTCATGAAATTCTACCAAAATAATATTTATTACACTGAAAATTCATATTAATTTGTTGTCATATATGCTTATTGCATAGTCTTCAAACAATTTGATCTTGGATTAGCCTTGAAGTTTACAATCTAATAAGAACATTTCTGTAAGTGAAAACACAAACACAGAAAAGCAAGCCAGCAAAATTTCCTGGAACACCTAAAGGCTAACTAATCAACCAAAGTGAAAACTTTTAATTTCCTGAAATATTTTTCCTCCTAAAACAGTTCTGTAAAGCAGTTTTTGAGGATTAGGTGTTTTTAACATAAGGTATAAAAAATATTTTGCCTCATTAAAATAGCAGAACTATATACTCTGTCAGATTATTCTTTTGAAATATATAAGGAAAATATTTGGTAAATTAAGATGGACAGCTGAACTTGGTTTTGAGTACTTTGCTGGACAAGAGACCACCAAATATATTCTTACATAGAAAATAAGACTAAATAATGTAAATTCCTCTTTCCCTTTGCATCTGTCTCTCACCTTCTTTTTAATCTTTTCCTCCCCAAGATTTTTCTATAGTAACTGGAAGCTATCCCACTATGTCTCCTTTAAGTCACTCTCAGAGTGTCTTCAGGTAAGATTAATCCAAGTATAGAAGTTCATTTCTGAGTTACTGATCTAGAGTGCTTTTAGATTCAAAGTGAACATAATCACTTCTAGCTTGAAATCATAGAATGGAAGTCTAAAACAAGCCGAGTGGATAAAAGAAAATTTGCTCATTGAATCTGTCAGGGAAGAGCTCAGCTTTGCTACTGTTGCTGAAACTGAAGATACTGGGGCAGAGGGAAGAGAGTGAAGGAAAAGGCTGGACTTATGATATAACTGCTGTTATATGGCATAAAATGAAAGTGGGAAAACTTTAGCTTATTAAATAGCATAGACTGATCAAGCAATGACATGGTTAGTGTCACTGAAAGGTAAGCATGAATTGGTCTATATTGGAAGGAAGAAAACACAATTTATTTGCCAGGTGCGGCCAGCTGCTCCTCTTCCAAAGAACAGTATTCCTGCCATGAATGAAAGCTGAATGGGGATAATGGATGTATAGTTTATTTTTATCAGGTAAGTAGTACCACATACAGAAATTTCTCATAAGGGGTGTGTGTTGTATGCAATATATTTGAGTATAGATTATCAATCTCTCAGGTCACAAATAAACTTTGAAAAATTATCCTGAATAGAGGCTAAAAAGACAAATTCACACTCTGTTAAATTGTACAACAGAACTGATGAAGTGCTTTGTGAAAAACTGAAATTAGCAATTAAGGTAGAATGAAGAGCTTGGTGCACTTTATGGAATGAGAAATTATCATTCTTTAACAAAAGTGATACTATACCCACCCACATTATTTGAGACTATTAGGTTTACATGCAATTTTGCTGTGGTTACATGAGGTTTTCTTCTCAGCTGAGAAGATGAATTGACAATAACTTATGAAAATCTCAGGACTGGCCTGCTTTTGCCCTTATGAAAGTTTCAGAGAGCCAGTAACAAAAGCAAGCTGAGACAATTCAGTACCAAAGTGATGCAAGGACAATCACTCCAATTAGTCAGAAAAAAAAGTGAATGGGTGTTACAGTGGGGAAACTGCAACACGTGTATCAGACAACGAGGCCGGTGGAAAAGAAATATCTATGGACGGATTCTTGCTAGATGTTTCAGAGATGTTTATTTCTCCAGCTGCATGGCCGGGGCTCTGCCAAGGAACTGAGGCAATCCCGGGACCCGAGGGTCCTTGCCCGTGCAGGGGAACACAAAACAACCCATGGGGAACGAGGCTGAGCAGGGGCAGGGAAACCCTGTGTCTCCCTCCAGGGCCCCTCTCCCAGGGCTGCATGGCAGGGGGGGAGGGCCCCAAAAAATGTGGGTTAAAAAACCCACAACTAAATCTATAAGATCTTTATATTTCTCTCTGTTTCCCTCTTTAGAATTAAGGAGACAAAGTAAGCATGATTTTTTTCCTTGATAGTAGGTGATTTAAGGTACAGTTTGAATCCTTATTGTACATTACTGAGTATGAAATCAGGACAGAATTTGAATTATATTATTTTTCCCCCATGTAAAGGTTGACTTGTAGCAAAATGATTTCTTTCAGGTTGAAACAAAGGACAATATAAAAGCTATCCATCACTCAGAAAGACAGCTGTTGCTACAGATTGCATAAGGTACCGAGAAGGAGAAGTTCAAGGTTTTCTGGAGGTTGATGAATGACTGAATATCCTTTGCTTCCATGTTTTCTATGCAATTTTTTCACTTAAAAAAGTGAAACAACCCCAAACTGCAGCGGTTAACATGGCAAGCCACGTGGTGCAACACCTGACAGAATGCTTCAAGGGGTTTTTTTTTGTGTGTGGAGTAGGATTTACACTTGATTTGAAAAGATTACACCACTGCATAAAAAAGGACCGTATGCACAGTATGCTATGCAATATATACATGAAAATTGTACTGAATTGTTCTGAGTCAATGTTTTGCAATAATACATACTTGATGTCCTTTATTATTTTGATATGTTTCATGATTTATATATATAAGAAATATCAATGAAAATGCTCTGTAACTTGCTACATTAAAAGATTTTAATAATGACCTAGGCCTATGACAAATACACACCTGCCCCTGGTTCATTTGAAATACAGAAAGTAAAAAAGGAGAATGAAAAATGTTAAAAAACATAATATAGAGCAAATTAGAAAAAATAAATATATGCAATTTGGTCTTCATACTTTTGAAAATACAGTGTATAATAGATGTTCATAAAAGAAAAAATAGGATGTATTACCACAAGTTTAGATTTTTCATGGTGTGAGTACCAAATGCAAAGATATTTACCTTGCATTTTGATCTGTAGATGTCATTACAGATTTATGCCAAAATTAGAATTTTTTAGAATCATCAAAAGGATTACTGAATAATTAAAAAATACTAGTATATACTCGTGAAAAAAATTCCTTAAATGATTTTGTCAAAGAGTTGTGATTGATAAGCATCTGGAAATTAGTCACATTTTCATGTAGTTTGGTGCTATCATCCTTGGATTTTTTTTTTTTCATAGAAATTAAGATCATTTTCCCATCTCACATAGTGTTAAGATCCCTGACATTACACTAGGACAGAGGCTTTTATATACCTCACAGCATAATTCAAGGTCAGGGATATATTCTGTCTGTACTCCATTGCCTAGACCATTTCTGCTGTAGCAGAGACAACAGAAATCAAACAGATGTGACAAGAAGAGAAAGGAAAAATACCTTAGACATAACGATGAGGGAGAGGAATTAGTCAAATTAGTATCAAAAATATACTAGTGTTATAAATGTCAGAAATTGTGTTTTAAAAAGTAGATACAGTCCCAGATTCTAAACTAAAACAAGTTGGTATCTATGTCAATATAGATATATGGCACTTCTAATTAATTAGATTTTAAAATTAATGATCTAAAATTTACAAAGTACTCCATGTTGAGAAAATGTAGTCCATTTTATATTATTAACACCAGCTTTCAGGAATTAGAAAACTGGTCAAAGGTGTTTTTCTGTGGCTTCCAGCTAAATTAAACCTCTTGCATAATTAATTTGTATCTTTGGTTCTTTCAGGACCTTGATTCAGCTGAGAAGTTGATCATTATATTTTTGGCTATTTATGGACAGTTGGAGTCTGGGGGCTTTTCATCAACAACAAAGCACTAGATTAATATTAAAATAATTTTTTTAAATGTCTGAGGCCCATAAATCTGGTTCCATAATGTTACAATATCTTTGTCATAATATCTATGCAGGTTATGCTGTAGTTGCACCTGGGTGGTGAGAATGTAACTTATATATGTGTCATAAAAAAACCCTGCTGAAGAGGTATTCAATGAAATTATAACACATTCAAAATCTTCTCTTTCCTCTGTAACATTACTAAGACATCAATAGAAAAAGAAAGCACTTATTTTCCCACTTTTTATATGATTAGGATTTAATCTGAGAAGACTATTTCAGAACAACTTATTTTGGATTTCTTGCACCAGTTGAATTTTGGAGTAGTTCATATTACTGAGCAGCTGTTCTGCTGCTCTGGTTTTGAAATGGAGTAATAGAGTTGGCTTCAAAATCAAGAAAACTCTTGAGTTCTCATGAGTTTCCTTCAACTGTAGAAACCAATGACTTGTTTCTTATTACTGCTTAGAATTTTGAACTCAGTTATGACAGGCTCATATCTATCTTAGAAGTTGATTGTATATCACAGTAGTTCACAGAAAAGATTTTAAAAATAAATCCTTCTTTAAATAATTACTCTCTCATCAAAACCAGTATTAAATTTTCTATGACTTAAATAGAAAGGAAACCAGACTGATAAAAAATGAGCATTTGATAATAATATTTCAGTTAATTGATTCTCAGTTTGTACAGATTTAACTGTGAGGAGAAAGAGACACTGTATTTATCCGTGATCACTTCTAGAAAAAAAAATCCAAGAGTATTGTATTAAGAGGATATAGTCAACACTCTTTGAAATCAACGTGGATTTTAAAATTTAATACAGACTGGGAGTGTGGACCTTGAAGCAAAAGAGGCAGCAATTTAAAGCTGAGGATTGAAAAACAGATAGGAAAATTATGAGAGTTTTCCAGCTCCTATGGTCTACCATTCTAATGTACTAGTACTCCAGATGTAACAATGAACTCTAATGAAAACTTACCTTGCCGTCTATTTTCGACTTTTTTTTTTTTCTGTCCTATTTTTTTTCCATCTTGTATACTTTGGACATGAACTAAAGGGCAAATTTCTTCACTCTTTATTTTGTCTTTCTTTTTAAATTTGGAGTAAAATTTTCAGAGATAATAAACTGCTTGAGTCCATGGAATTCTAACTACGTATCAAAAAACTACATTATGTTAATTTCTGGACCTGAAAGAGATCCCAAACTACTGGTGCAAGAACCTTCATTTCTCAGATACTTGCATCATATTTTTTTTTTCCATGTCCTTTCCATGACCTGATAAGGAGCTATATCTACTCCATACAAAAACATTTTGATAACCTTTTTGAGCTAGGAAGTTTATTCAAATAACTAGTTTTCATTTATTCATATACATATTCATATGTTGTATGTACTAGCTTTTGTTTCAACCTTCCCTATATCTGAAGTTGTTTTGATCTGTTTTCTTTAACTTCTCTAATCCTTCAGTCATTAAGAAATTACAAAAGTTACTCATATCCCTTTTGTCTTTGTATTTGTAGACTGAAGAAACAACGTACTTTTAATTCCGTGTTCTAAATTAGTTTTCATCCCCTTTATCATTCAAGTAATCCTCCCTTTTGTATTCTCACATTCCCATCCATTTGTTTTCTTAAATATTAATTGAATTGTATGTGTGCTCTTTCTGATATCTTGTCAGTTGTATGTATGCTTCCCTTTTATTACTGGATGTCTCTGTCAGCTCTTCAGCACTGCCTTTTTTTGCAGACTTGTATTGTCATGGGAATACATATTCCTCTATTGACCAACTACTACAACTGTTTCGTTTTTCATTCAATTGCTCCCAGCAAGAAAGAAAATCCTACTTGCCATTTTTCATTTTGTGTTACTGATTTTCAGCTTGTATGTTTGTCTGCTCATAAATGGTTTGGATTGGAAGGAACCATAAAGGTGATCTAGTTCCAACCCTCTGCCATGGACTGGGACACATTCCACTAGACCAGGCTGCTCAAAGTCCCATCCAAACCAGCTTTGAACATTCCCAGGGATAGGGCATCCACAACTTCTCTGGGCAACCTGTTCCAGGGTCTCACCATCCTCAGGAAAGAATTTCTTCCTAATGTGTAATCTAAACTTGCCGTCTTTCAGTTTAAAGCCATTATCCCTTGTCCTATCACTACATGACATTGTAAATATTCCTACTTCAGCTCTCTTGTAAGCTTCCTTAGGTTCTGGAAGATTCCTTAGAACCTTATCCAGGTTGAACAATCCCAGCTTTCCTGGCCTATCTTCATAGGAGAGGTGCTCCAGCCCTCTGATCATCAAAATCATTCAGTTTTTCCTCTTTTATGCACTCTTTTTTTTTTTCTATAGAAGTCATCCTTTCTGAGTTGTTGCTGACAAAATGCATTAGTATATCTCAATTTTGGAAAGGGTTTTTCATTTGTGGTTTGTTGTTTGGTGTTTTTATAGAATTATTTAATGTAAGGGTTGCTGAGTAGAACTATTAGTGTGTTTTTTAATTTCCAAGAAATCCTATTACCAGTCCAATGGTCCTGTACTAATTTATACATCTAATTAACTGTAATGAATGCAAGACCCTTGCATTTGTAAATACTTCAGTTCTTTATGGTCTGTGCATTTGGCAGTGCATTAGCTTCTTGGTGCCAATCTTAATTAATGACTGTAGTGTAGATATTCATAATAATTTACTATAACTTTGACCTGGGGAATTGTTCAGGACTTTCTGCATTTGATTTTCAGTTATGCAATGTATTTATTCAGACTGTGTAGTGAAAGACAGAAATTTTAGGGCAACAACCCATAAAAGTACACATCTGTCTGACTGAAAAAAAAACTAACATTGATCTGTGGAGCAGAATTTTGGTTTAGCTGTACCCATTAATTCTTGAATTTCTTGGAAATACACTCCAAAGACTGTCATTTTAGCATTCTTACCTAACAGTTAATATTGCACAGTGAATGGTTTGTTAGAACATATCTGTTTACTCTTTGGAGTAGCTTTTTAGTCTCTGTTCCAGTTTTGACTTCATTTCTGATATATTCTCTGTCCTCTGCTATAACACAGTGAGGCATAATAAACCTAAATTCTTAGCACTTTCTAAGGTGAATATTACTGTCAGGATATTGTTATACATTTTCCTTATAGCTGGGGGCCTTTATTCCAATTCTCACTACACTCAAGAGATCTCGTTTGTATCTAATTTTGACTTAGGTTGGGTATATTTTCAGCAAAGCCCAATGAATATACTTGTAATGAAAGAACACACTGTGCTGGGTGGGAAATGACATAATGCAAACAAATCTGTTGTCTTCAAAATAGCTGTAATATCTACAAATCAGCCTGAAAGTCACTGTGGTTTAGATTTTCTTACTGTTGATGCTAAGGGAGTTTTATTTTCTGAAGCTTAGTGAATATAATAAATGCTGCCAGAAAAGATTTCAAGAAATGGTTTTCATTACAAAAAGTTTGAATAGCAATAGTAATGCAAAAAAGATTATGCCCTCTGGTAGCCAAATATTTATTTCTGATCTTCTTTTCATTGAAAGAAAATGACTTGCCCTATATTATGAAATTTGACAAAGGTGTAAATCCAATATGAGGTACATAAACCTGAAAGCTGAGTAAAATATAGCCCCTTTTCTTGTATATATTGCTGTACATAGAATTATATCACAGGATATAATTCAGGCTGTGAGGGACTTCAGGAGGTCTCCAGTCCAATCCCCTGCCCAAAACAAGGCCAGCTCTTGTATCCTCATGTCTTGATGTAGCCAGGCCTTGAATTCCACCAAGGACAGAGATGACACAGCCTCTCAGGAAAATCTGCTGTACTGTGTCTTTGTTCCTATGTGGAAACAGAATCTTTCAATACTTAGCCTGAACCTTTCCTTCACCCAGTGTCTTTCATTGTTCTTCCCTGCCCCACTGTGACACAACCACCTCAATCTCCTTGGTGACCTCTCGTACGTGCTGTGAGTCTGTGTGGTGCATCGGAAGGCATCCATTCTCCAGCCTAACCCAGCCCTGCTCTGACAGTACCTCCCCATGGGGCAAGTGCTCCCCCACTTGAGGCCCTCCACTGAGCTCCCCACCATTTGCCTACTTCTCTGCTGTGCTGGGGGCCAAAATTTGATGCAGCCTTGAAATATGGCCTGAAAAATACCACATATTTTTAGGGTTCACAATCCTGTCCTTCAATTTACAGACCATGCCTCTGTTCATGTAGCTCCGGAGCTGTTCACCACCTTTACTCTTAGGGCACACTGCACATCACCTTCCACTAAAACCAGGTTGTTCAAGGCTCCATCCAACCTGGCCTTGAACAATTCCAGACAGGGCAACATACTGAAGGGAACTGCATGAATTTGGTCTCCAGATTTCAAATGGGCAAGGGCATTTTTAATTCAGAGTGGTTACTAAAGAGATGTATACACATGGTCAATGTTCTCATGTTGACAGGACAAGAGATAAAAACTCAAGCTGAAATACAGAAATTTTCATTTCTTTACACTCACATGGTGTGGGACATCCAATTAAGGACATTCCGCAAAATATTCTGCCCTGGTCTATACTGCTGAGGTTTCTGTAGCTGGCTGTTGACAAAGGCTGCCAATCAGATCAGTCCAGAACACTGTGATAGACCTTTTCAGCAGTTTCAGTTCTGGTTTTCATGTCAGCTGCTGATCCAAGATCCATGTGTCTTGGGGTGACTTTGTGATATGTATCCCATATCGCTGCCCCATGCCCAGAAATTAATTTTGTGCCTTTCTATGCCTTCTCTCAGAGGATGTTATTTCTAAACTTGGCCAAACCGGCACACATGTCAAGATTCAGTTATTCTCAGTTCTTCCTTCTGTTGTTCTTTTCACCATGACTCATCACAGTTGTGCCCTCTTTGCATTTGACTCTGCTCCAGGACATAGCAAACTCCTGATATTTCTGCATCACCAGAAGAGCAGGATTTGTCTGAACAGTGAAGGAGAATGATGAGTGGTCTTTCCTACAAAAGGACCGTAAGGGTGAGAATAAAGGCAGACCACTAGAGAAGGACAAGTGTATTTTGCTTAGTTTTCAGTCTCTGACAATGTAAACTAAATCATTTTCCCCAGATATAATTCAAAATATCTTCTGAAATATGAAAACATAATTTTTTCTTTTGTGCACAGTGATAGCTTCATTTTGACTGCCTTCTCTGCACTTTGCTAACCTTTTCAGAAAACAAAAGAACAAATAAATGATCCAAAGATTTTACTGCATGAAAATTTAGTGGGCTGGTTATGTGCAAACTGCTTCCCATCTTGGGTGACTTGGGAGAACTAACAAGGTTTCAATTGTCAATCTGACAGATGTAGTAAATTAAAAATAAAAGTTACAATCCTGCCATGTATCACATGTTTGCCTCAAACATGTAAAAGGAAAACTTCTTACAATGGTTTTTAACAAAGAAATATGAACACATTAGGAAAAATATGAGAAAAGCTTTCATTTTCTGTGATCCAAAGGTAGTCTTTTCTCTTTAGTAGACAAGTCTTTTATCTAGCTGGATCTTGTATCTATCTGGATGTATTAATCTATCTATACTTGTACCTATTTGGATGTATTCCAAAATTCCAGCCTTTCATACCTTCTCCATAAAAATAAAAGATTAAAAAATGTTTGATCATCATAGTCTTATTAAGAAACGAGTTTGATAACAGACAGCTCAAATCATACCCTCAGTGTAGGAAATTAATTCCATCTGTAGAAACCAATATACATTTGCAAGCCTATATAAACTTTTTATTAAGATAGGTTTTTGAAAATATCATAATGATTTCAATGTTGTCTCAAAGGCAGTTCTTAGGTTTCATCAAAAGAACAATTTTTCTCCCACAGTTTATAAAGTTTTTGGACTCACTTAGAACATTTCCCAGGTGTTCTTTTGTCTGGCTGTAGAAGACAAAGAAAACCTAGATCTGACCTTCTTGGCTGGTATGTCATTACATTTAATTAATCAATCAGTAGGAAAGCTAGACAGAAAACTGCCAGAGAAAGATGGTATTAGCTCAGTTGGTTAGAGTGTGGTGCTAATATGCCAGGGTTGTGTGTTTGATCCCTTTATGGGCCATTCTCCTAAGAGCTGGCCTTGATGATCCTTGTGGGTCCCTTCCAACTCAGAATATTCTGTGATTCTGTGAAAATTCTAATTCAAGTTTCATTTAGGTGGACAACTACAGCCTTAAGATAAATATTTAGGACAAAAAGCTACAGACACTAAGCTCTATCTGTTGTGTCTTTTAAATCACAGAACCAAGAGTCAATGAGCATGGTTGACTCTAGAATTACTTGTCCAGAATTGGATGGCTTACTTCTGGCACTGGCAATTGTCACAGTCCTAAAGCCCTGAATTTTTTGTTAAACACCTGATGTGCTTCCAGGAAAGTCATACCAGGAAATTTTGTTTATGCAGCAATTAAATTTGGAATCTTCTACAGTGCCAATATCTTCTGACCAAAAAACCACCAAATCTAAACCCCCAAATTATCATCTTAAGTTTACCTTTCTGTTGCATGTTACTTTAAATGCTGTGCAATTCCTGTCTCAAAGATAATTTGCTCCACCACTATAGCATCAAACCTGTCCAAGGAGTCTGATGCTGTAACTAGAGATACTTCAAAAGGGTCTTTTTTCCAGCTTTTTAGAAAATGATATCAAATAGAAAATGAAAAGACATTTGGAAGACAAACTAACCTCCTAATTATTGTCCGATCTCATTATCTGTCTCACTGTCAAAGGAAAACAGTTACTAGCAAGTCCAGACACACTGCCTGAGACTTTATCATGCACAGTAATATGATTGCAGGAAAACTATGGAAATGACCTTTTCAACATTTTTCTTGAAGTATTCCCTTGAACAGCTACAGTGATAGAGCACTGGCAATCAACCCTAAAATCAAATGAAATCCATTGAGTGTGGGAACTGAAATAAGATCAGAGAACCAGGCAAAATTATTCAATAGACCATTTTAGTCCCAAGCTTGTAGACAGTGACTTGAGATGGCAGGTGAATTGGTGTGAAAAAAACACAAACTCATCCTTAAGCTTTCTTCCAAAGCTTAAAGCAAAATACTATTAAAACTCCGAACCACCACTTCGTGAAATACCTAAAAGAAAACACCTTTTACCTCACTCATTGATTTTGGTTGTGTGTAAATGCATACATACTCACAAAGCTTTTATTTTCATAATAGCAATGCACATTTATCTGCATTTTACTAACACAGTTCCGGTTTTAATCTTCAGGAGTTGTAATCTACATTACTGACATTATTGAAAAGAGGTTTATTCTGACATGTGCAAATATTTGTATATTATCTGAATAATTACACTGACCTGACTAGATGTATTTTTCTTCCAAACTCGGAAAATTATTCTCTCTCTAGGAATAAACTATAGCCATTGTCACAATTATTTTTGTGCTGATGGCATAGTACTAACTATAACAGAAAATATGGAAAAACCCAAATTAGTATAAAATAGATTTTCATTTAAAGTCGAGATCAATGAGTGTATTTGGTGTAGGTGTTGATGTGTTGGCAGCAGGGCGGACCTGCAGGCTTCTTCTGTGAGAAGAAACCAGGGATTTCCCCATGCTGGACCTAGCTGTTTCCAGATGGCTTTAAACCAGACCCACTGTAGGACACCTCTGGGTCTGGAGCGAATGAGTGAGTTGGAGTCTGGCTAGGGGGAAGGAAAGCTGATGTTTTAATGTTTGTTTCTTACTAGATGAATCTATTTCCCCCAGACAAATCTGCTTTGACCTTGATGGTATTGCAAGCAATATCCCTCAACCCATTAAATTTCTCATTTTTGTTTTTATCCCATTTCTCTTCCCCCATCCTGCTGAGGAGACGGAGTAAGAGAGCAGTTGGGTGGGCATTTAACAGTAAACCACATTAGCACAATAAGAAAATGTGTTACCACAATGAGAAAATTATTAACAACTTTGATGAGTATTCATAACAAAGAGTGCAACTGGCTTTCAGTTGTATCAATAAGTGTTTGTGGATTCCTTTAAATAACATGAACAACATGCTTATTCCTAGTCTCTCCTGATCTCCTGGCATACATCCATCTTTTGGGGATAGCTGAAAGATATATATAGTAGGAGCTTATGGGTTTTTTATCTCCAACTTTTACTATGTCTTCTCTGTTAATTGTCTACTTGATTTTTCCTATTCAGTCTACAACCAGCCCCAGAAGATGTTTGCTTAGCGCATCCTAACTCGATAAAATGTAGCAGTACTTGACAGAGTTTTGCTGTGGTTTGACAATGGAAAGATTTGTTGCATTTAATCATGTGAAAATTTCATGGAAATCATCTTCCTTGAAGTACATGAGAAACACAAGCAGATGCACACCAATATGAAAGCCACAGAGTTATAAGAGGACGTTAGCAAAACTTTCAACAATATTCTAATGCAATGTCTAAGTTCAGCTGATTCTCAGGACCCCTAACAAAATAAAAGTATATATTAATTGTTCAGAAAACTAACACATAAAGGTAGTTTCTTTATTTTGGGAAGTTAGAGGGTGGGTTTTGTTGTTATTATGTTGAGACCTCTTTAAGTATAATATTTGGTATGTTGCAAATTGATCTTTCAGACTCCTTTGTATTGTTAACAGTTAACTGAACCAAATTCAAATATTTTACTTAATTCATCTGTTAATTTGACTTAAACTTGTGCAAAGACTTTTAAATTCTACAGTTGCATCACTTTTTTCCTCTGGTCTTATGTCTTAAGCAAGAAATTTTTCAACATATCGAACCAGACAAACTAAACAAAGAATGAAAGCTTTATTACAGACAATGGTAACCATAAAAAAAGGAGAAAATTTTGCAATATTTTAATATTTAGTCTTCTTCTTCTTCACTTTCTTATCTGGATATCTTGCATCAAGAGTTTAAGTCCACCAAAGTAGTACTTGCTTCAAAAGGGAGAGAAAGTACAAGAAAAACAAAACATCACATGTCTAAAATCTGATCACTTTTAGTATCCTTGGGTTTACTTTCAGGTTAAGACCCCTGGAACATACAAAGAAATGCTGTTTTCTCAGTTCCCTTCACAAGGACATTTGTTCCATGAGTTAGGAATAAGTGTGTGGGAAGTAAACATTTTAGTTTTATAACTTTTTCAATTTTTTTTTTTTGTATTCCTGATGGTAATACTGCAAGTGAAGTTTTCAGTTTTCCTTAGTTGTAAGCATGGGAAATTTCTATTAGCAATGTAAATACCAAACAAAATAGAAAACATCATAAATAACATATATGCATTGAATCACTCATGAATGTATGTTATACAACTTAATTATGTTTTATATAACATACCAGGGAGAACAATCTATGGACCAAATATAAAAATTCATCTTAGGGGACAAGATTGCATTACTGTGATTTTTTTTTATGACATAATATGTCATTTTGAATTCAAGTGAAATGAAAAGCTCCAAGAACATCAGTTCAGGTTATCAAACCCGAAACTGCATATCACAATAAATTTAAAAAAAAACAAAAATCTTGATTTTACACAACAATAAGCTCCTTCTATTTTATTGAAAAGACGTGTGGTAGTCTGTCAAGCTTTCATATTTTAAACTTAAAAGAAAATTTATGGCATTATTCCCTTTACAGGAATGGAAATTTAAAAAGCAGAAGCCTTAAACAATGGCATATGCTTATTAAATCTTATCACTTTGTTTCCTCAGAATAGCTTTTTTACCCCAGCAACTTCTTATTTTGAATAGAATAAAATAATCCTTAAGTGTAATAGCAAGGTCTATATCAAATTCCAGGGCTGACCTGGCTCACAATATGGTTTCACTGGGATATACTTGCATTTTTAATCTAGTGCAAGATTAGGCCATAAATACAAATCTGATGAAGCACGGAAGATTTTGATTGCATGTATACGTAGACACACCTAAACCATTCTTTTCGTAATCGGTGGTAAGTCACGTTGTTGTAACTGTTGTTAATCAACTATTTGCACAAAATATAACTTTTAATAATACATATTGTAGTAGAGTGCTTGAATTCAGTCATGAAGAATGATACAATATCTTTTAAACAATAAAATTTAAATAATTTAAATTTTATAGGGAAACTTTCTAAAGGCTTTCTGTTGCTTACTAATCTTGGACCACTACTGAGCTGGAGCTATGCTTTGATTGTTATGATTGTTGTGGATGAGTGGCTTGGCCACTTAAAGCAACACTATCAAAGGTCTTGGCAAAAGTAAGGTTTGATATGAATTTGGGAAAGTGCAGCTTTACAGAGTTCAATGGCAAGCTTCACTGTGTTACTACACAGCTTGAGGCACACAAGAAGATCAAAAGAGAAACAATTTGGAAATATTTATACTGAAGCTGAGAATGCAGAAGAGAGGAAAGATGCAAAAGATATGGATGCAAAGATAAGGATGCAAAAGGGTTCAGCAGCACTTAATCACTAAATAACATTTGGAAAGTGATTCAATAGAGTTCACTACAATTATAACATCGACTTAACTATAGATTTGAGATACTAACATTCATATCATAATCAATTCACATGCCCACAGGAAAAACAATGTGTACACCTATTTCTATGTCTTTAAAGGTACCTATTAAAAGTTTCCCTGAGGTTTACTGAAAAATTCACATCATATCCTACTGTATTTCCCAACAGACAAGGGCTGCCCCTTGAGAAGTGTGGAGATTTGTGTGTGGGGTCATCCATCTAGGCCTTGGCTTCCAGAATGGTTCCTCAAGTACTGCAAGCCTGAGGGTTTGTGAACTCTGAGAGATGCTACTGCAGCTTGCTGTGGTCCAAAAGAGCTCAAAGGGCCTCACATTGGAATGCTGTCTATAGAGTCACAAGATAATTGACTTTGGTCACCAGTTAGTTTCCATCCTGGCCATAACCCCAGCCCATAACTGCTGAGGTATTTTGTTACAGTGCGGATACTGCAACACACGTATCAGACAACGAGGCCCGTGGAAAAGAAATATCTATGGACTGATTCTTGATCGATGTTTCAGAGATGTTTATTTCTCCAGCCGCATGGCCGGGATCTGCCGAGGAACTGCGGCAATCACGGGACCCGAGGGTCCTTCCCCGCACAGGGGAACACAAAACAACCAATGGGGAACGAGGCTGACCAGGGGCAGGGAAACCCCGTGCTTCCCCCCCAGGACCACATGGCAGGGGGGAGGGCCCCAACAGTATTTTCCCAAAGTGCAGTAACAACAGTACTGTTCCACTAAGGCTACGATTCACAATGGCACTGCCCCACTTGGGCTATGATTCAGGTACATAGTTTACTAAGTCTACAAAGGATAATTGCTCATCCTTTGTTTCCCATCTTGTTTGGGCATATAAGATGTTTCTGGTAGTTGGTTGTTTCCACATCTACCATCTAAGAGCTCCTGGTATGACCAGAGCTCAACTCGTACAGTCAAGGGATATTTCCCCACTCAGCTAGTTCAGTCAGGGCTTATCAGGAGCTTTCTGAGATCATGGAGCACACCTCAGGATGGGAGCCAGGGGCTGGACCACCACAGTGATACTGGTAGGGACAATTCTGGGCCCAATGACCTTGGAGTCTTTTCCAAACATAATGATTCTATCATTCTATGATTCTATGACTCTATGATTTAATGAATCAGATTTACCAAGCCTGCCAGACACACTTCCTAGACCTCAGACTGAACAGGAGTGAAATTCTGTGTCAATATTATTTTTGAACACTCAGAGGAATGTCCTTTATAATTCTCCAACATATACTCAAATGTTTAAAAAAAAAAATTGTTTCATGTACTTTATATATATATTACCAGATTGAGAATATTGGGAATAAAAAACCTTATGTGTAAAAGCCTTTGACAAAGCAGCATACTGTTTGGTGAGAGCCAGAAGTTGTTATCTGAGAGGAAAAAGGGTCCTTCAATTAGTGAAATAAGATCAGATGTGTGAATCACAGCTCTGCAGATGCCAGATTTACTCCCTAGATCAACATTGTAGTAATTACTAGCAGATAACTCGTAAAGGAAATGTTTCAGATAACTCATTATTTTTCAAGAAGAAATGCCATATGGCAGCCACTAAATACATTTTCTTTCATCAACTGTACATATAGCTAATATACAATGATCCTTGTTTAACAAAAATAACGTATCTTTTAGATGTAGAGCTCTGAAATTGGTTTTCTCACCAATACTTTCAACACCAAAAAACCCCAAAGTAGTGTAATTTTTTAAATAGTAAAAGAAAAAAAGAAGTGTTCTTGGTACAAACAATTATTTTATCTTTTTGTTAATGTTTAGATCTGACATATGTACTTCTTCTTGTTAATCAGTACTAATAGATTTAAGTGTTGCCCCACAGAACTGGCACCAAAGCATGTCATTTCCTAAATAATCAGATACTGGGTAGCTATTAGTATTTTTTTTTTTTCTTCAAAGACTGGAGGCAGCTGGGTAAAACCTTGAAAAATTAAATATTTATTTCTAAAGGCCTCAACAGCTTTGAAAAATCTTGTCCAGGTGTAATCTTGAGATCTTTTCAAACAGGTGACAGCGGTTCTATAAGTTGCTAAAATAGTCACTTCTATGAAATATAGTTCAGTCTAAAATGAAAAAAAGACAATAAAAACAATCAAAAAACTCAAACCAAACATAAAAACCCAACCCAAACAAAACCAAAAACAAAGCCAAAATAACTCACGACCTTATTAGGCCAGCAATCTCTTCTGCACATTGCACTGAGATAGGAAGAGATTTAGACCTCAGCACACTGGAGACTTTGCTTTTCCCAAGTCTACAAAATAGACACATGGGGCTAGGCTTAGAGACACTTGTTAATGAGTTGCAAAGCCACACACAGTTCCCTATATAAGCTATCAGTTGCAAGAAAACTAGAAAAACTGACTTGGAATATTTATTAATGTTTTATTCAAGTGTCTCCTCTGAAAAATTTCCTGGTTTGTGGCCATGATTCCACAGAAAGACAGCTTTGCTAACTCCCTTTTGCTTCCCTGGGACCAAGAACAAAGCCATCAGTCCTTTGAAACAGCAGGCTGAAATGATGTAAGGGGAGAAGTTGCATGATGCAGAAGGAGAAGCTGCAAGAAGTCTCAAGGAGGCGCAGGGGGAATCCAGTTGCTGTCTTCAATAACTCAGTGGATTGCTACAGGAAAGACAGAGAGAGATAAGCATCTGGAGGTGCACAAGCAAAAGTACAGGAGTCAATGAACACAAGCTGCAGTTTGGTGAACTGCGATTCAATACAAGAAAAAGTGCTTATAGTGAGGGTTGTCAGACCCTCCCTCCATATGGTTGTGGGACCTCTGTCCTTAGAAACATTCAAAACTTGTCCTGACAGTGCCCTGAGCAACTTGATCTGCTTGTTATCTCTTGAGTATCATGTTGACCCCAATAACATTAAAGGAAACCTGAATTATTTTATGATTCTATTATTATATGCACTGATAAAACACATTTAAATCCTTACTATGAAAATAGAACTGCAGTTTTTAAGTTTATTTAAGTAATTTTTTATTTATTCTGCGCTTCCATGGCCCTACAACAATTCTGGTTAATGAAAATTTTAAACTAAATAATGGTTTTCAAAATTACTATCTTTTAAGCTTGCATGGAAACTAGATACCTTTAAGGGTCCTTCCAAGCTAAACGTTTCTATGATTCTATGGATGTCAATTATTTTTGTTGTCGTTCTTGAGAAAAAGGGAAATTATATTTGTTTCCCCTTGTGTAAAGCAACTTTTAAAAAGAAAGAGATTTTTTCTGTGGTGTTTTCAATTAAATATCGTAACGTAGATAACAAAGCCCTGGTTTTAAATTACTTGAAAGTTGTATACTAAATGTTATTAAAATTATCAATTACTTGACACAGTTTAGTCAATAGCCTAGTGACACCTAGATTCCTAGTAGAAACTATCTGGGGGACTGAATGGAAGAAAAGGAAGGGCTGAACCCATCAGATTTATTCTACCACAGTACAAGAAACCTTGTGAAAGAGGAAAAAGCATGTTCAGAGGACATGTTTTCACTGGCATATCGAAGGGCATACAAACCTGGTTTCTTCAGAATTTATCCTGGTCCATCTCTACTTAATAAATATATTAATATCTGGCTGATAAAGAATGTTATTATTAAATCTGGAGATCATACCAAGGTTGGGAGGACTGCCAGGAATATGTACACAGAGTTTAACATCATTTTGGAAATCAGTGTGAAAAAGATGTAATTCCCTACAGAGAATATATTGCTCTGTAGTCAAGCATATTACACTGGGGAGAAAAATCAGGTCTAAAAATTGAACAATACTGATGTCAGTCCTTTAGAAAAAGACCTACAGGTTACAGTGGAACACAAGAACATGAGTCATCAATGTCACCCTCCTGTGAAAAGTGCAGATATTATGCAGACAAATGATCTTTCTGCTCTGCTCTGCACTGACAAGACCTCAGCTGAGTATTTCTCTGGTTTTTGGCAGCCCTTCAAGAACCTTCTGAAATTATTGGAGAGACTCCAGAAAGGTTTATAAAAAATTATTACAGGAAAGATTGAACAAAATGGGAATGTTTAAATTAAAGATGAAAAGACCAATGTGTTTTGTGACAGCAGTGTTCAGGTACAAGATGTGCTGAACAACTGGACAGGTTTTGTCTATATCAGTGTGGATAAGACAACGAGTAATGGGCTTCAAAACCACTTGAAGAACACCAGTGAAATATTAGAATAGATTGCCTGGGGCACACGGTGGAGCCTCATTTAAAAGGGGTTTTCAAGAAAGGTTTAGCAACTCTATGTCCTGCCTGATGGGGCAAAGACAGTTAGCTGAAAATTTGGATTTGGCCTCTCCTGTCTCAGGAAGGTGCAAATCAGCCAGTCTTTCACTCTGGGTAAAGGCTTCTGGGGGGAAGGTGAAGGATATTCCAGAGGATGTGAGCCCTCAAATTAACAATAAAACCTGTTTTAGAATTCACACTCCTTCTCATCCTTAGTTCTTAAGGGAAAACCAGTTTGTTTACCTCTAATGTGAATAACAGACCTAACTTTTCACTGTTTTTTAACATCAGTTTGCCTATGTTATTAATGAGGGTTGAAATGCTATGTTATCTAAGATTAGAGAAGTTGTTAATGGAAAGAGAACAGTAGAAATATCTCCTTCCCTCCCCCACATTTATCACATGTGTAGCAAAGACTCTAAACCAGGAAATTTAGTTTGGTTTGACTATCAAACCCCAATGCTCAGAATAAAAAACTAAACTGGCAAAGGACCTGATTTTTTCATGCTTTTGCACAGCCATGGGGAATGTCATAAATGTAATGAATAATAATCTGGCCCGTGCCAGAGGGGTGTCAAATGTTCCTGAAGAAGAGCAGTATTGTCTTGGGATAGGACAAAAAAGTTATGCATGTCATATATCTCGTACTGCATGTTATTTCAAATAATCCTCTTGATTATCAATTTTACGCAATTGTGTTAAAACCCATGAAGAGATATATCTTCAATAAATACAGGACACAGCAGGCACTATGGACACATTTTTTATAAGAGATCACCAGTGAATGAAGATTATTGTTTGATTAAATTGACTACCTGATGGTAAGGCTTCCAACAGATAAACACAGCCAAGAATTTAATCAACAAACTGCATCATATTTGCATCTATTCCACATTCTGTCTACTTAGAGTAGGAACAGATGCAGACTCAGTAGGAGTCAGAAGGCAAGGAATCAATAGGGAAATACTCTATTAAGAAGAAGTTTCTGAATTTATAATCCAACCTTGACCTAAATATGTTTAGATTCTCAGTCTGATAGTTCTCTCAAACTGATGGTCTCCAAAATCCATATTCTCTCTTTTTAACAATGTCCGTTTTCCGGCATCATTAGTCTAAGTGAAATGCTGAAATAAATTCTCTTTTTAAGCCCTTCTGACATATGCTAGTGCAGATGTTACTCTAAACAGCTACCTCTGCCTGTGGTTTATTTTAGTGGTTAGCCTACATCTGCTTTATAAGGATTTGCTGCCCAAAGTAAATAAATAAACAGGTCTGTTTCAATCCATCTAGGGCACAAAATTATAACTGCCAGACTCCTTTGTGAGGGAGTCACCAGACTGCAGGATCTTTGGACGCATGTAGGGAAGAGCATTATCCTTTACTTTGACATTCAAAGTTGTACATAGGCTTGGGCTGGAGGTGGCTTATCCCATGTTCACAGAAACAACTGTGCAAAAGACAGATAAATCACAGACTGGCTGTGTCAAAATGCCTCCAGCAGCTGCCCCAATGTTTTGCCACAACCTGCTTTTCTGGAAGCTGCATCACAAAGGCAAGGTATAGCAAATGGCTCCTCTTCTCTGTACCAAAATAGATGGGATCCATCATTGGCCTCCCACTTTCCCTCCACTTTTATACAGCCCAACTTGTCTGGTGTTAGTTTGACAGCTTATTCCTAAGTAGTTGCAAATAAAAAGTTATGGGCATGAACAAGGTTTGGTAGTTACAGGATGATCCTCCCACTCAGTTCTTTTCAGTGAAATGAGTCAACAAAAAAAAAAGCATCACTTTATATATTGTTTTCCTATTTAACAATTTCTTAACACTGTTGTTACATAAAATCAAGAGCAATTCAAGAAGATATTTACAGAAAACTGCAAGGAACAGGCAGCCATTTATTATTTAAAATTTAGACAGAATAAGAAAAAAATTGTCAATATATTCTTTTGGTAAAGAAGGATCTGCACAAAGTGTTTAGTTGCATGGATATGTTCAGAGTATAGAGATTTATGTAGGAAAATATATATAAAGTATGCACCTGTAAATACACCACACTGTAAATATGCATGTGTGTATATATCTGTGAAAGTGTATATATATAAAAGTATATATGGCTCCATATGCATATGTAAATGATATATTTTAATTGAGAAAATACTTGGTTTTATATGCACAGTTTCATTTTGAGAATTGAAGAGTAAAGGCTGTATTTGGAATAATTAAACATGTAGTTGCAGACTTCATAAATTAAACCATGATGGATAATCAAGCCATAGCAGCCTAAGTATATTTTATGCTACATTGTTTTGACCCTAACACAGTAAGATCTTGCTAAGTATCTTGCAGTACTCACAGACATTTTTTTTCTGTGGGTGTAGGATTTATACTTTCACAAGTTGATCACATGGTGAATGGATTGCTTGATTTTTTTTTCCGGTGTCAGGACTGGAAAATTTAAACCTTTGCAATCTGACAGATGTTTAAAGAGAGTCAAGGCTGTTGATTAATTGGATTGGAATTCAATTTGAGGGAGTGCCTTCCATAAGGATGGTTCATCTTTTTCAAGAAAAATTCAGCTACTATAGGGGCAAATTATTCACATGGAATTTGTAATGTTATAAGTAGGATCCCACAATAGTTAATAGAGATACACCCAGGCATGATGGGGTCAACTGGAGTCAGCCCATCTTAAAACAGGTGAGAAGAACCATCCTCAGAAGATGATTCTCTCCTTGTATGGCCTCTAGCTGGGCAAACCAATAATGATGTGTGTATTAGAGACAGAATATTTTTAGATATCTAAAGGTGTTTGAGATGAATTCTTCCTTCAGTTGCCTAAACTGCCTTACATCCCCCGTGCTTGAATTTGCAGGGAAGGGGTAGCCCACCAAGTTCTTATTCTTTTGTGAAGGTGGAATACATACAAATGATTTTACTGTTTGTGGGGAAATAAAGGAAATGTGGTCTTTTTTGGTTGGTTATAAGGAAATATATGGCATAAAATTTTCAGGAGTCTGTTATCAATATTAATACAAAAATAGAAAGGTTTGGGTTGGAAGGGACCTTAACGGTCATCTAGTTCCAACTCCCCCACTATGGGCAAGGTCACTTTCCACTAGTCCAGGAAGCTCAAACATGCGAAAGCATACAAACGCATATTATATACAAAAAATATACAAATGCATAATGCAGAAGTAAAAATAAATTGCGTACTCTAAAATATTTCATCTAACCAAACAGCTAAAAATCCTATCAATAATATCATCAAAAAGGAGTACAGCAAATCTAATAGTACGGTCATGACATGCATGATGAATTATATCTTTTCTAAAGTGAACACAGTAGGTACATTATTCCAGTATTTAGAAACAAAATTGGCCACAGCAAAGTTTTTGTCCTTTCAGAACAAAATACTGTATTATTTAGATAGCTCCTGTTTCAGGGATCCAAGACTAATTTATTTTTTTCCAGTTAAGCTTCTCTTGACAGAAGTGACAGTGGATTTAGATAAATCTCATTTCAATTTGTTTTCTCTCGTTTTTATTTTAAGCTCTCCCACATCGCTCCAGAGGAGAGGTGCTATAGCTTAACACAATTTCAGTCTGCTATTCAGTGCTTACACAAAATTCCCTTTCTCTTTAAAAGTGATCTCAGGAGAAAAATAATTTGAAGTACTCAGGGTGTACTAACTTGCTGACTCAAGATTCAAATATTATTGGGTTGTTCTCATAAGGTACTTGACCTATTGATGAACCAAAGTACATGTTCAGATTAAAGTGAATGTCTGAATCTAATCAATAGTTTGAAATTTTCTGCTACATCAGGTTTGATGATGACTTTTCAAGCTGTACTATATCCTTTTGACAGACTAAATAAGTATATTCATAGAATTTGTGGCTTTGACAAACTAATCACTGGAAGGTGAGATATATACCTTATGCACCCAGAAGATCTTTGCCACATTGATTAGTTACCTCCAGGCACTGCAGCAAGAAAGCTTCACATTTAATGCCTCACTACTTCTGTCATAGGTGCCAAAAAGATTGTGATAAAATGGTTTAGTGGGTAACGTTCAAACTTGTAATAAATAATTCTGATCACTGATGCCAAAAAGGAAATGGTTTGAGGATCTTGATTACTTTTAACAGTACTTTTTTATTTGACAGGTATTAAATTCAGTCAATGTATTGTTTACAGAAGGATGTGAGTATAAGAAAGAGTTGGACCCATCACTTTCAAAGTCTAGTCAATGTGAAACAGATTTTGGTGGGTTATAAGACTGTTCTACTCATGGAGCCTGTCACTGCTTCAGTAAAGATGGGGAGGAATATGTAAGGTTGATAAAAGAGAGCAAACACAGTTGAAAAGACCAAGTGTGCAGACAATATACCTGCTAAATATTGCAAAGTCGGTTGCAATACCCCAGGTGAAAGATTATGCTGTTTTTTCTTTCTCTCTCTCTCTCTTATTCAGACCAAAAAGAAAATTTCACAAATCTAAACAAATTTAAAATCTTTAGTAAATACCAAAGTCCTTGTAATAGCCTACAGTAGTAAATAGCTGAATGGCAATTGGTTTAGTGCTGTAATTAAAACATTTTCTGGTATTCTCCTTGTCTGTTGATATAGCAAGAGATGTCTCAAGTCAACAACTAGTTTAGGCCTTCCAGGATATTCTCTGAGTTCAAAAGAAGTATTGAGAGAGCTACCCAGCCTTCAGCAATGCAATTAAATTTTCAAAACTGCAAGGGTATTGGGGCTTGATGTCCTTATAGGAAGAATTCTACTGTTTGACTTTTATAGATGAGAATTTGTGATAAACTCAAAAGAATTTCTTCTCTGTCGTTCCCTGTTTTGAACAGGATTCAAATATAGAGACATCTAAAGTAGTAGGGCTGGCAGAGCATTAGTATTAGTAACACAACTCATGTGGTTAAACTCTGAACATTTCTGCAAAGGAATGCTATAATCTTTCTATATTGCACATCACCTCTAACATTTTCAGACCAAGTACAAAGGAACACTTGTATGCCAGTAACTTGCACTGAGAGCAACTTCTTAGAAAGACTTTTAGCTCTAAGTAGATCAATTTTCTGCTGCTACAACAATTTCTGGATTAATATAATCTTAAAGAAAATTAAGAGAAGGTGTCCAACAGGCCCTGCAAAAAGACAGATTTAATTTATGACAATTTCAGGGTGCATTTACCTTGGCTATGTGATTTCTCCAATACCAATAAAAAAGTAATTCCTAGCATTTCAAATAGCTTTACCAGGATTTTGAAGGTGGACTAGAGGCTGGATACTCAGACCCTCCAGCACAGATATACCTATAGTTCTTGTGCTTGCTACTTTGCCGTGGGAGATAAGGACTGGATGCTGTAACAAATGTATAAACCCTGGTCCAGCAAGAGGCAACATAAATTCTTGCTTGAATGAAGCAGCACATTGAAATGAAGAATGAAGGTCTTTTGTACTGCTACTGACTGGAAATACAAAATAGTGTAACCATGACCCTTTCTTTGAATCTTACAATTTTACATTGTTTGCTAAACTTATAATGGGAAGGCAACTTTTGCAAATGTCCTTTTAGATTATTCTTCCTTGACTGCAAGCCATTCTAGACATCTGATTATTTTTTTCCATTGTTGTTTGTGAGAAAAATAAAAATGAACTGTCTCATGCACATTCAACAAATAGGAACAAATCCTACTCAGTAGCATGCATGTGTTCCATTATATTATCTCTGCAGCCTTTTGAGATGCATAAGTCTAGCCACAGAGAAGTCCTTTCATGAAGATCTAAGTCTGGAGGCAAGACATATTAGGCAACTATCTGACACAATTCTCTACCTGTCTGCACAACACAAAAAATACAACAGGTCAGGTTCTGGATTATGTCTGCACATACAGAGTCAGTGCCTTGCTAATTCCAGAATGATTCCACATAGCTTGCATTTGAACCTCCACTTGAGGAACTCAAAGCAGAAATCAACCATGAAGAATAAGCCCATAGTGGCTTAAATCCCTTCATGGAATAGAGTAATTATCTCTGAAGCACATCTTACACCTATTTCTATTTGCCTTAAAAGGAACCAGCAACATCTCTATGATCCCATTGAGATATTTTATAGCAGTTCCTCTGCTTCTATGACTTTTCACAGGTGGACACAAGTATGTAGAGAACTACAAAATAGACAATCAGAGCATACATAATTTCCAGTTTATGCACTGGTTCACAGTAAGTATGTGGAGATGGACTTATAGTGAATATCAGCAGGGCTGGTCAGAGCCAATCTACTAAAGCAGAAACCTGTGCCATCCTTGCCTTCCAAATATATGACTTACAGACAAGAAAAAAAAAGTTAAAAAAGAAGTTATGACTTAAAAATTTTCCAGATGTGACAAGAACAATCCCAATATAAATTGAAAGTAAATAAAAACAGGAAACAATAAGAGGAAACCAAACCTTGATATACAAAGATAAGATATACTTGTGTCCTTTTTCTCTCTATGCAGTAGAGGTTTCTACTCCAAGCTCAAACATGATCTAATTATAATCTAAGTTATTATCTAATTGATTCCTTTCAGGATTTTTTAATATGTTTTTGCTTTCTTGTTTACCCTGAAAATTAGGTCCTGATTGTATCTTTCCAATTGATAATAACATTTCTTTTGAGAATTGCTGCAAATTGTCTGTCACATTACTGTGTGTGGCTGCATGCAGAAGTAGGACATTTCATCCTGATAAAGATAAAATGTTGATGTCAGAAAAGCTAAGAGATGTGTTTAAGATTTAATTCCAAAAGACAACTTATACTTTGACCTATATTTTTTTCTTTATGCGCAACAGCAAAGACTCGTGCTATCTGTTGGGGTGAATCAAAATGCAAATCAGGCCTGCAACTCATGACACCATGTCAAGATATAACTGTAATTTGTCTTGTTCATGGAATAAATCTCTCGCATGATAAAAATATGAACTGTTTGGAATGTAACATTTTGACGAACTAGATTTCAAGGAGAAGCCTTTGGTTTTTCTCTTCTGTACTTGTACGAGACTATGATGTCTAAAGTTACCACCATAAAGAAATTTGCTTATAGCAAATAAGGCTACTAGAGTAGGCAAACCTATTCTTAGAGCCTTGAAGTTGTCCAGAAACTCAGATCAAATTATAAAAATGGATAGTGAAAAGAAAACCTGCCAGATTATATCGAGAATGTACTGCTGGGAGGTTAATTCCTAGCTAGTGAGTTTAGTGAAAAATACTTTAATATGTATAGTTTCCAGCTTTATTGAGGGTTCTTAACTTTATTTGTTGAGTGGTAGGTTTGGTTTCAATTAAGTGGTAATTTGCTTTACATGCTCTTCCTAGGTGGTCTTGGAAAACCAGTTGTTTTACTAAATACAAACACTCTGAAACAGACCAGGCTTGAAAAAAATTTTAAAATTTCAATTAAAAAAGACAGTGTATGATTTTACAAGTTACACACTTTTTATTGAGAAAATTACAGCCCTCTATGGGTGATTTACTTAGAATAGTCCATGAATGTAAGGACACATCCTAACGATATGTCACCAGCACATAGGAATTCATTCATGCTTCTCACTTTGCCCACTCCTTGAGATGAGAAAGACCCATGTAGCACTGTAGAATTGTACTGACAGTGAGATAATTAATCCAACTGGAATTCAGATTTATTAGTGGGAACCCAGTGCAAGCTCCATACACTGGCAGAAGGACCCTCGATTTACCACTAAATTTGAATGTAAATGTATTCCACTGATGTAAGAGGAAGATTTGTGAGGGGTCTATTGGACTGGTGTTGAAACCCACAGTAAGTCATCCTGTACTGAGAGCACAGCAGGTCTCCTGGCTGAGAGGTGCTTATCAGCTTGTTCACACAGTACGTGGCTGCTGATGCCACAGCTGGGTTTCACTATGTCAGGATACTGTTGGTTCATTGCAAATCTGGGCTGAAGTGCAATGATGTTTCTCTTGCATAAACATTCTGGAGAGTAGGGCTTATGGCAAACCAGGAAGCAAAGTGAGCCACTAATAACAACATGAAAAAATATTTTTTCCATGATTGAGAATCAGCTATTGTCACCTGAAAAGCCAACAAAGTCCCACTCTTGATCATGCCATGGGCAAAAATTACTCTGGCCACTTGAATCCTTAACTGCAATTATAGTTATCGTCAATATGGTTTGGAGGACTGCTTTCCTTCCATTTCCTGTTGAAAAGAACATACAAATTCAATGTTCATAATGCCTTCTGTACAAGGAAAAATATTTAATGGATCAATATAAGCTGTGTCTATTTCCTATAGTAGAATTGAAGGAAAGAAGAATACCTTCTGTTCAAACATATTCTAGGTCTCTGTTTTAATTCCCTCCATGCCTTTAAAGAAGGCAGTTGGTCTTTCTCTGCATAATTTTCCCTCCTGGAAAGTGAAGATAAGGAGTCTTTTCTTTTTTCTCTCACGCTCTAATGTACTAAATTTTTAAAATATTAACTTAACATAGCATTAATAAACCTGCCACTCTATAGTTAGATATACAGCAACTTACCATTTTGTGTCACAGAGAAAACCCTCACATTCTTCAAAGGTTTTATTATGACTAATTTCAAATGCTTTAGTTATTTTTTAGCTGCAAAACTATGCATAAAACAAAACTTGATTTTATTTCACTTTTTTTTGCTGTCTAGATATTTTATTTAATTTTCTTACTCTTTTACAGATGATAGTTACAGTCACAGATAAAAGAGTCTGTAAGCTTATATAATGGTGGTCCTGAGGAGGAAGCCAAAACAACACGTCATTCATGTATCCAGAAGTATTGGAAAGAACGTATGATTGGTTTTTTCATTATGATATCAGTTTGTACTATCGCTTTTCATATATTATTCACATACTTCATAACTTTAATAAATAATATGCCTTATTCAGGAGTATTTTTTAATTTTAATATCTATCTTAGAAATATTTAATATATTTATTTAACTCTCCTCTAAAAGACTGGAAGCTGTCTGCAGTTAGAGATATCCTTGCTCTTCTGAGGTGTTAGCTTTGGAGCCTGGATTTTTTTCTCCTTTTTACCCTAATGTATAGTAATGTATAGTCCACACCTTCACATCATCCAGAATTTTCACATAAATCCCCTGTTATTGTTGGAACATCCTTGTTCTTGTCTTTCCTCTTTATCTGGCACATTACAACAAATTTTTTAGTTTGTGGTTGTGGCCTGTAGTTAGCAGTACTCAGGGCAGCAGCAGCACACAGACCAGAGGCTCTGAGGACCCTTACAGATTAAATTCTTCATTCTGTGATGACAGAAAAAAGAACTCAGTTGCTGAGGCATTTCTTTCAGTCTCATGGTTTTGGATGATATGATACTGTCAACACTAGGAACTGAGAAACCATCTCTAGTACTTTCAGCTTTTTCATGTACCTTTTTTTTTTTTCTGTCCTCAAAATAAGAATCATAACAATAAAAATATTCAATAAAAAAAGGAAAAGCCAGCAACAAATACAGAATCATACAAATAAGATCAATAACTCTTCAACAGCCTGTGGTCTGCAAATGACAATTCCCTGTCTTTTCCATCATGCTTTCTTTGTGACTGGAAAGATGACAGTGAAAAATATTTTTTAGTTCTGTTTTTAATATGAATTGGACTAAAAATGACATATTTCCATTAAAGTTTCACTATTGACAGTGCAAAACAAATATATAACATATTTAAAGCCATAATATAAGTAATAATGGAAGATGTAACATAACTAATCAACTACTGGTTTAGTCTCACCACTTATTAAAACTTTTTCCCATTGTCTTTCTTGTTGCCATTCTCTGACCTGCTTCCTATTAAGTTGTTAAAAATAATGTGGCATTTAATTCTATATAAAGACGAGATTGTAAAAAACCCAAGAGTGTCCAGGCCCCACAGGAAGCAGCAGCTCCAAGGAAAGCAACTGGGAGATGAGAACAGCCCTAGGACATAGGTACAGCAGGACCACATCCTTCCCATGCAAACCTTGCCAGGCAACACGCAGCACAGGAGCAGGGCTGGGATGGGGACAGTGACCTGGGCCAGCCCAGACACCTGCAAAAAAAAAAAAAAAAAAAAAAATCTTTGGAAAAACCTCAGCAGTGGTGTGGACCAAGGTGTGGCCAGGACCCAGCCCACAGATTAGGGTGAGGATGAAGATGCGTGAAATGAGTGGCCAGGGACCACGACACCTACAAAATGTCTGGGTTGGAGCCACAGCTCCTCACATCTTTCTGTTTAAGGGTGTATTGTATTATAACATATTTTACCATAGCACTACCTGAAGTCCTGATTGCAGTACTGATACTTGAGCACCCTGGCCACAAGTGTCTTATAGACTGAAAAAAAGCCTGTGAGCAGAAAGACTAAAGTCACACCAAAGAATGCAACAGCTTGATCAGCATAACCCACCAATCTAAAGGCAAAGTCAAAGGCAAAATGAATTTAGAGTTTGGACCCCCTAAACATCTGCATCTATTCTGTACACTGCAGAAAATCAAGGTGATTTCCAGATCAAGCTTGTTGAATTTTCAAATGACTAGGTCACTGTTTTCCAACTTTCTGAGCAGTATTTAATCTCAAGTCTGGTTGTTTTGTTATTTTTGCAATGTCTGTTTGGGGGATGACTACCTCTCTCTGGATGTATCAAATACTTAGGAAAATTTCAGGTCTGTTTGGAAAATTTATGAATGTGGATTAATTTTCAAAATACATTTCCATGCAGCAAAAAACATACTCTAGACAATTTTCTTTCGAAAAACCTAGCTAAAATTATTTCAATAGAATAGAAAATACTAACTACATAAAAGTAATATTTTTTTCCAAAATGGTCTAAAGGAAAGCAGATGTGATCTTTAGATAAGATTGTATTTTAAAATCATCGTATCATAATATTTTCTTTGATTTTTTTACACAATGACCAGTATCCAATGGTATTGATACTTATAATGTAGTGAGAATAATTTACAGGAGGTTAAAGATACACAGAAAGAATGTAGTCAGTACTACCACAAAAAAAATAGGTGGTAATTGCAATAATAATGATGTGTCATGTTGCTCAAGTTTATAGTATGGAAAAAAAAGAAAAAAGAAAGGTTTAAAATGAAAAATAAATATTTTAGAGCTCTAGAGAATATATTTAAAGGTACACTGTCTTCTTCACTGTTCTTTACCAAGATGTATTGTTCTGAGAGGAAGAAGAAAACAGTAATTTCTTCCATTTCTCTATCTTCCTTCTAAAATTACTCTGCACATGGACTTTCACATGGAACAGTAAATGGGAATTCCACATTCTTTAAAGCAATAATCTATCAATGACCTTCATGTGTCCTTTCCAACTCGACATATTGCACAAGTCTATGATTAAAAAATGACCCAACAACTTTTGTCTAATCAGGAAACTTCAAAATAAAAGAAAGGCAGAAGAAAGTTCAGTTTTTCCAGTCCCAGATGACAACTGAAGCTTAAATCACAAAATTTAATGTCACATGAAATCTCACTTTCAGAAAATAGTTACTGAAAACAAAATGAAATAAATTTTAAAAAGAGCTTTAAATCATGTCCTGTGAGCTGTGAGAAGAGTAGCAACAGCATTATTTATTAAATATGATCATGGGCATGTATTACCTATGACACTGGGACTGCACAAAAAGTAGCCAAAACATAATTTTTGCAATATTAAGTTGTTAATTTTCCTAATTTTTCATAAGAAATTATATAATAACCAAAGATTTTTTCATAAATGTGTAAAAACCAGGGAAGGTAATATAGAAATAGATGATAAATTTATAAGACCAAATGTTTTATTGTTGTAGCAATATGTCAGTAAAATATGGCACAATGAAGGTCTCTAAAATGTGAGACCCTTTTGATGTTAGCTATGATAACAGAGCCTAGTGAGGAATTCACTTCTATGACTTTTTCTATTTCCACATGCTCAGCAAAGGCATCATGAGCTATGACATGTACTGATTTAATGACAGCACTAAGGAGATTAGAGTGACTCTATTAGCAATGTGTTCCTCTTTTAATACGCCCCAGGTCATATTCTAGCACTCCATGGCACAAATCTATCATACACTTGGACTGATGTGGGGTCTGGGCTGCAGAATACATAGCAAACTCACTAGCTTTAATTTGGCTTGCTAGATAACAGTGAAACTTGCAACCATGGATATCTGAGCAAATACACTCCAAACAGTCATAACCAGGGTTATGCAGACAAGGCTCATGTTTTGCTAATTGAGGAATTATGGTATAGGTAAGTGCAATTGTAAGCGCACTTTTAGTCTGGAAACAACCTATGGAGCTCTAAATCCACTCCCAGCTTCATCTGCCATGTAATTGCTAAGGCACTGACCTGCTTTAAAATCATATCTAGTTTAGCTATAAATACATAGTAAGCTTCAGCTCCTAATTGAGCCAAATGATATTTGGGTATGTAAAATATAAATATCTATTACATGAACCAGCCATAGGAACTCAGCTGCCCTTCTGTGGGTATCACCCACTGTATCAGCTACTTTCATAACTGGAACAAGGAATGGGGATAACCAATACCTTATAACTGAACACTTGCTGATTTTGTGCTGAATGTGATTATTACATTGACTATGTACAGAGCTTAGGGTGACTATACCTAGATGTGTCTGACAGATTTTAATGGTAGCTAAATCTCACTGTCTGTATGAGAAATCATGTTAATTTTAGATCATACTACACAAATAAAAAGACTGAAATGAGACCCTAATATAGGCAAAGTCAGGATCTGACTGCCTTTCTTTTAGTAAAAAACCACTGTATCAGATGACAGAATAACTTTCAGCTATTTCTATATTATGGGGACTTTCTCTAATTCACATTTTCTTTGCAACAAAGAAAGTTATGTGTTTGCTTATAAAACTGCTAACAGGATTCAGAGAGATTCAGAAGTCAACTCAAATATATTTTTTTACATCAAAAAATAAAAATCAGGGACTTTCTAAAACTCAGAAAGAATTCTGTGATTCTGTAGTTACAGAATATGCCCTGCATCAGGCTGAAGTCCATCTTCAAGACTGATTGCTCAAGAGGGGGAGCAGTACTCTTAACTTTCTCACAGGCAGGGCAGGTGGAGGTCAGTTGGCTGTTCTGCACAGCATGGAGCATCCATGGTGTGAACTCTCCCTGGATCTATAATGAGCTACTTGGAAGTCTGCAGTGGCTCAGTGCAATGAAGAAAGGATCATGTGCCTGAGTGCTGTGCAGCCCACCTAAGGTCTGACCTTACTTTTGTGAAGTAAGGGAGGCTTTTTGTCATTAGCTTAAACGACAGAAGGAGTACTGTAATGAACTGGGCATTTGGCTCAGGATTAGCCTCAACTAAAATAGTGCAGTGTATGCAAAGATCTAAAATGAGCATTTTATAAAAAACAAGCAGTTCATCCTCCTACAAAGTATTCCATTTATATAAATTTAAGAGATATGCACTTCATAATAAATGCCTTCACCATAACAGGAAATATGTTCATCAACAAAGGCTCATCAGCTGGTGGCTTAACAGTGCAAAGCATGAAAAGTTCTGCCTCCATCTGGCTTTTAACTATTGGTGTCATTATATTTACAATATAATTACAAACTGGAGAAACTGGAGATTCAAGTAGGATAAATTTTGTCCTCTGAACAGAGAAGTAGACCTCCTTCTTCTACTCCCATGAAAACCATGGATTTTTCAAAATTTATTAACTTGTCAGGGAACTGCTAAACCATGCTTTTAGGGCACGAGTCAATTCTTAGTGCTCAATATACATATCTCATTTTGTCTTTAAATTATTGACACACAGAATAAAAAAAAGCAGGTTTTTATGTTTTTTCAGGATAAGGATCTTACCTCCTTATCCTGTATGCTTGTTTATGTAACATCTGACATGGATTTTAAGCACTGTAAAAAATCATACAAAGCGTGTAACTTATAAACCCTTGCACACAAAAGATTTATAACACAGAAGATTTAACCAGGAAACAAACCTTCTGCAAGAAATGTTTACCTTTTTGCACTAGCTGTTATCAATAAATTGTGATTTTTCATTGACATCAGGATATTAAATTGTCTCAAATTTATTCACACCACAAAGCAAAGGTGTTTTCTGGCATTGGCTCTATTTTGATGAATGCATGAATGCACAATACTTTTTTTTTCTGAGAGCAAAATGAGAAGTGGATTATGAATTGAAAGGGGGGAAAATGTTAAACTTCTCAAATAAAGATTTATTGCTGCATTTTTATGTTCAGTTTTGCTGCAAACTTTATGATATTTATATGATTTGGTTTGTTTACAGGCAGAGTCTCTAGCACTGGCACCCTGACATTTGTGTTTAATATGAGCACTCTTTCCTGACACCTTCTGGAGAAAACACTGAAAATAAATAAAGACAGAAGATGCATATTTTTAAAAAGCCACTGTTGAATACGTGCAAATGGGATTTCATAATGGCCATTTCAACAAAAGACAAAACATGTTTTTTTTAATCCATGAAGCATTTTTCCTTCCCTCCCTTTAAGACACAACCTATTTCATGTAGTTCAGCTGAATAAATTTTATAGTGGTATGAAATTGAGAAACACCAGCATCAAAACTTTAATAAACACAGTGTTGAATCTTTGAAAATGAATCTGTCAACCATGGTTTAGCAAGCATGGCACATTTTGAAAAGAAAAATACCAGAGTAACACAGAAAAAATTTAAAGCCTAATTTTTCTTGCAAAGGAGGTTTTTATTTAATGCTTTTTTTCCTATTTACTTCTAACTTCGTTTGCTTCCTACCCTAGATGATGGTCCTGAAGTGCATAGTTTTCTACAGTATGGTATGTGATTGATTAGAACTGAAGTCTGACCTGCTGTGTGCCATTTCACAGTGGCTTCTCTTCTCCATTGCAGTCTGATAATACCAGCCTGACAAAGCTTTGCCACGACTGGTCTGGACTTATTGTTCCTTCTAAAAAGAAAAATTTTTGAGGAGTCAGAAAGCCTGTCTCAGATTTGGAATTCTTATTTTGAGAGTAACTTTTATCTTTAATGGTGTTTCGATAGGTTTCATAACCTTTTGGGAATTTAGTTTCCTATTTCTGAACAGAAGTTTGGATGAGAGTTTCCCTCTTCATTGGCAAAGAGAAGTAATGGGGGAAAAACAGGCATTTTGTTATTTTGAAATAATTTTCTCCTTTCTTATAAATACTGTGTGAGAAAAAGTGCCCTTCATAATGGTTATTTTTTCTTAATAAATAATAAGGTATTGCATAGAGAAAATGTTGCAATATACATTATAAAATGCGAATCATTAGAACTATACCCCCCCCATGTCTAAGGAAGAATTTGAGGGGTTTTATTGTTGAAGTCTGAGGGTACCAATACTGCAATGCACAAAAATAAGTAGAAAATATTATTTTATCATTGACCTGAAGAGACTTCATGGTAAATGAAAAAGGAAAAGGGAAAAGAAAATTATAACCAACTATCTGTTAAAGTGCTAAGAAAGCAAAACCAAAAAAAAATTTCTCTCCTCAGTTTTCACTATAGCCTACTGACTGTCTCATAAACTGCTACTTCACACGTGGCTTCCCAGCCTCATGGTAAAGACCACCACCACCAGCTGCCTTTAAATCCAATTTTTCTGCTACATTTTGGTCTTCTACTTGGCTTCCCTTCCAAATAACAGTCAATTGATTATGTCACTGCTAAAGTATAGCTTAAATTTCACAGATCTGTAAACAGTTTAATTCTTAAAGTTTATAAAGCAGGAGCTATTATAAGAAACAATAGATCAGTTTGTTGGAGTGTTTAAGTCAGATCCCCCCAGCTCATTAAAAATTAGAGCCTCTTTTTGCCACAATTTTGGAAGTCATAAGTGATTTAAAGTGTTCTTAAATATTAATTTTGGTAAGGTCTACTCTCACATGAGGTAAGTAGACTTTTCCTGTATGAATAAGAGCTTAGAAAATGAGAATATTTATTCTAATGCAAACAATTAATGTAATCACAACTTAGAAGTGAACACTTGTATAAACAGAAGGTGATTGGGTAATATCTGGTGGGTATTCATGATTATGAGAAGATCTGGGCAAGTAGAGAAGTATTAACCAGAGTGGAAGGCAGTACATAAATATGCATTAATATGCTGGGGAATAAAAGAGTTGAGATGCAATCCAGTACCTTGGATTCTCATTTTAGCTCTGCAACTGTAGTTTTCACATGTGCACCTCAGTACTTCAGTGTCATCTTAGATTTTAAGTGGAGTGTAAGTCTCTTCTAAGCCCAAAGCAAAAAAACACAAGCAGACAAAAATCACAGCAGACAGGACATGCAATGTGATACAAAGCAAAGCTCTCTTGAGACTTAAAGCCTAAATCCCATTCAATTATTCATTCCAGAGCTGAATTAGTCCCTTAGAGAAGAACACAAGGTTAGTGTTAGGTCCATGAGGTCATGTAGATGTCCTCTGAAATGATTATTAACTTAAGGTGTGCAGTGACACATTTCCATCCACCCTTCCTTCAGTTTAGGCACAGAACTTCATAGAGATTGTCTGTAAATGAATCAGAAGTACAAACTGAAGAAACAGCAGCATTTATCTTTCAGCTGGAGAAAAGATGGGGTTTCAGATTCATTATCTGAATGCCAGCAAACCAGAGAGCAGCCTCTGAAAGGCAGCTGCCTTCAGAGATCTGGGTGCTCATGTCAAGGAGCCCCCTTTGCCACTTCATTAGCAAAAAGAGGTAGGTGAGTTTTCAAGTGTATAGTAAGAGGCACATAGAGTTTTGGCTCATAATTTTTTTCTGAGGAAGCAGGAAAGGAACAGTGTCTAAGCCAGCCTCATTTCAAAAATGCAATGGATGGCAGGTAACGTTCATAGGCAAGATGCAGTGCTAAAAAAGGTCTTGTGAAATGGTGCAGCCTCTCCTATAGACAGTGACACTGTGCACACAAGGCACAGCAGGCAGGCAGTGGTCTGCAACCAGCTGCTTCTTCCTCTCCCCGCGTCTGCAAATCCTGCCCTAGTTTCTCATCTAGCATGAGGCTTGTAGAACAGGCTGCTGCATTCTCACTCATCACCAGAACCTGAAATTATTTAATATGGGGTTTACTGGGGAGGAATCTCTAGTAATTTGGATTTGAAACGGTAATTCTGTAAGTGATGATGATAAGCTCAGACAATAACGTTGTAGTCAGTAGACATAGAAGAATCAAAATGGTCCTTGCACAGCAGTATTGCTACATGCAGAAATTGAAGCTAATGAAACAGCATTCTGGGACTGTGAACTCTATCAACAATTTACAGGCAAATGTTCATAGTAAAAAGGCCTAAACATGGTCTTTATTACAGTTTCAGGTTGCTTCCCTTCATCTGTTACAGCCACCTGCCTGCAATGCAGAAAGTATTCCCTCTCCTTTAAGTTATCTCCAGGAGATCAAAATGAACAATGTGGAGAAGAGTTGCAACCATTTCCAATGAGATTTTCACAACAGCAAATGACGTTATCATACTGATTGCACTGAAGGTGCTGATTGCACTATAAACCAGCACAGACATTTTGTCTAAGAACAGGTGTTTTTTTACCAATATCATATGGAAGTTGCAACCAGCCTGAAAAGGACAACTGAAATAGTGTTCTCTCAAATATTTTTTGTAATCTCAGACAAATATAGTAGATTAGGTGATGAATCACAGAACCATGTATATGTTAATTTTCCTCATATTGCGTCATATACGATGGCATGAACTAGAAGCTTCTAATGCTGGAGTGGTGACTGATGACTCTTGATCATCCTTGAAGTCAGCTCTCCCCAAAGACCGTTGCTAGGTAGCAGAATTGGATGTCCAAAGAATGTGCTGTAACCTCACATAGTCTGAAAATCTACTATCACCTCAGTGATCAAAGCTCATCTAAACTGCAACAGAAAGAACTTAAAGATAGTGCAGTATTTTCACACTACAGCTGGACACCCAATTTACTCTGTGTCTTTCAAGACACCTCTAGAACAAACTAGACAACATAGCTTTCCATTTCATTGCTCTTGCTTCCTTTTAATCACTTCTTTCTCTTTTTTCCTAACCTTGGTTTACTGTCCTAATTTCTTTAACACTTCCCTTGGCTTCTATTAAGTTCTCCAAAAGGTTTATGTGCTTTCTTGCTAGACAATTTCTTCCCAGGTCCCATGGCTCTACTTTTAATAACACTGATACATTTCTCTGTGTATTTCTTGGTCTACATTTCTTCTGGGTCTTTGATTTTTCACAGTAAATGGTGACTTTTATGAAGCCTTGTTATCACTGCCACAAATTCAATGCAGAAAGCAATCAGCCCAGCTGCTAAATATGATCCCAGAGTATTACAAGGTCTCCAGTGCCTTTATTAATACTAGTATATATCATTAAGTCCTTTTGTACATTTTTACAATACCTGCTGAAGGTGCAAAGGACATTAAATATCAAATCTTTTTCCTAGCATCACATAATCTGATTTTTTTTCTGTAGACTTAAAATAAGATTTGCCCTACTACTTTTGCCATTAATTTGCCGTGTGGCGCTGTCTGATGTCTATTCCTTTCCTCACAGCTCAGTTTAACTCCTGATAAAAAGGCAGGGAAAATATGGGCTATGGTTTATTAAAATGTCATATTAGTATTCTCATAACATTCTCTCCTAAAAATATGCCATGTGACCAATCAATTTGGAATAGAAGAATAAACTGAACAAGACAGGAAAGACTGATATGATGGATTGTATTGATCCAATAGTGCAATGTACCATAGTTCTGATAGATTGGAAAAGTTCATATTCAGTCACTCCCATTAGATACCATAACCACTGTCAAATTCTTTCTAGAATGGAAATCAAAGAAAACAATACATACATAGCCCACATGATAAAATTACCAAATTATTCTGTCTCCATTTTGATACAGTGTATGACAATAGGCCACTTGTGCTGTAAAACCAATTTATTTTTGAAATAGCATCAGAACATCATGCTAAGGCAGGCAATAGAAAGATGGTTCCTGTCCAAAAGAGCATTCATCCTAGCACAAACAGCACAAACAGAGGATTGTTAAAGGAAATAATGATTAAACACATTTTAGCAATCAGTGACTACAGGTACTCTATAGCCACCATGTACTCATCACTGAGTGGTTTGTACCCATCATAATGTAGCTGTGTTTTGAAAAGAGATTACAAGAAGATTAATAGTATGTTGTTCTAATTTCTTACAGAGAGTACTTTCTGTGCATAAAGATTGTGCTGGAAGAAAGTATAATAATGTTTATGAGAAAATTTGACAAATGGGCAATCTAGGTGAACAGAGTTGGCAAGGTGGCACTTGATAAGATTTAAATCTGTTGTGCTAAGGAAGCATCTGCTATGGAATGGCTCCCTCACAAAGAGCTCTATTAATAACTTAGATTTGCCAGTGGCATATGGTGTAACAAAAATATATTTGAATGTTCACTTAGTTGCATGCCAAACTGCCACAGAAATTAGACTTGATTAATGTTGCCAGTGGGACTACTACAAATTTTTCAAGTTGCCTCTAGTTATTCATCAGGTGCCCCATATTAGTCTTGCTTTTCTATGAAAGCAAGACACTTACAATATGCTCACAGCCTTAGCATCCAAATCAGTGCTTCTGTAGCTTAATAAGTTTTGGTGGCATTTTATTTTGTTTTCTTTCCTTTCTGGTTTGGGGTGTTTTTAGGGCTGAGGGCAGGGGGCTTTTTTTGTTTTGTGGGATAGTATATTCCAAAAGTCATCATCAAAAGCCTCATCATCAGGAATAAATCCAAATACTTCAAACATTGTTCTGCTCAGGTTTGGGCTGTCAGTTTATTAAGACAAGAGGCAACAGGCGGAAACTGATGCACAGGAAGTTCCACCTGAATATGAGGAAGAGCTTCTTTACTGTGCCTGTCACTGAGCACTGGAAAAGGTTGCCCAGAGAGAATGTGAAGCCTCCCTCACTGGAGATATTCAAGAACCATCTGGACACAATCCTGTGCCATGTGCTCTGGGATGACCCTACTTGAGCAGGAGGTTGGACCAGATGACCCACTGTGGTCCCTTTCAATTTTACACATTCTGCAGTTCTGTAATATCACAGTGAATCAGGCAAGTATCAAAAAACGATCACAACCATTTTCCTGCCCTATTATCAGGTGACTGAGGAGACCAGATCACTACTGAGATGTTGCTGAACCACTGGAGAGCAGATCTCAAAGCTGATCAGCTCCACGTATCAGATTTTGAAATGCAGTATGACTCAGATGATAGATTTCAGGTTTCCTGTCTGTTGCAGTGGAGCACATTACTGAAAGCAGCTTGCAGAAGGCAGAGAGCTTAAGACATGCTGAAATACATGGGCCACACTTTATCAGACCACTTCTACCAACCTCATAAATTATCTCAAATACAAAACTAGAAGGACAGTCCTACCAGTTTCAGGCAATCCGCATTGTTACTAAAGTAAAAGCCTCATATTTATGCCGGTTGACAGCAACAGACATAGAATGAAATTGCTGAGCAGAATGCTGAATTGGAGTAGATGACACACTATTCTGCATTGTGTCCTGGAGACCTTTTCATGATTAAAGATAATCATGGCAATCCCATAATAGAATATCACGCCCTGTGGTCTTTTTATTACTTTTAAAAAAAGGTTTACAAGTGTCAGAGACTAAAATATTATGGTCTATGACTTAAACATTTTCTTAAAGGACTTTTAAAACTGTATTACAAAAGCTGCAGAGAAAACTACCACACCCTGGATGAGGCCCTGAATGAGGCCTTACACCACCGGCTGATGAAGGTAAGTAACGACTCAGGGCTGGGGACATTCACGGAGCACAAACTTAACACCTCCAAGAGGAGGACCACAGCCCCAGGGCTATCAGCTGCCAGGCTCACACAGACCTTCTCACCAAAGGGTAGGGGAAGAGGCTTTGGGTATCTTGGAAAAAGCTCTGGTCAGAGGTGCAGAGACTGCCCATCCTCCTCTGTGCAGAGGAGCCCAGCTGAGAGGTCCTCACCAGGGGGAGGAAGCTTATCCACAGCAGAAGGGGGTGACATGGCCCATCACAGGGGTCCCCCTCAAAGAGGTCCCCAGACCCTGCACCAGAGCACCAGAGATGATGCAACAGACCCTCAGTGTTGCAAGGGACAGTGTCAAGCCAGCCCCTGCAGGGGAGACATGTGGGCGTTCCCACCTGGCCCGCAGCGCATATTAATCCACGGAATTCTGTACTCCTTGGTGTGTGGTGGTATGAAGCAGCGTGGCATGCGGCAGCGTGGCGTGGCGTGTGACAGCGTGGCGTGGCATGTGGCAGCATGGCCACAGGGCGACAGGGGACCCTCACCACCAGAAGACCAGATGGAGGGGAACAACGAGACGTCATTTGGACCCTCAGATGGGTGATATGCTTCCACCTAGCCCCTGTCACCTCTCCCTGTCCCCCCAGCCTCCCCACGCACACTTCTTTATTTCTTTTTTTCTTTCTTTTCTCTTTCCTTCTCTTTGCCTCTCTACTATTAAATAAAATACATCCATTTTTTGGCATCAACATTTAATCTCTTAATATGCACAGAGACTTAGTTTTTCTTTGCTTTTCTGGGTTTAAACCAGATCATAACAAGCTATTCAGAAATTGATGGGGTTTTAACAGATTATCTTTAATTAGGATTTAATTACTGTTTATAGAATCACACTGCCAAAAGAAAATCTTTAGGGTTGGTGTATATATATATGTTGCAGTACACATCTCAGAGATGTCTCTTTCTTAGACTTGCCTATAAAAGGGGCCTTTTTAAAGAGTAGGTTCATTTCAGTTGACTTCATTTATGAACACAATATTACGCAATATCGTGAAGTATCCGGTGTAGGCTACTATACAAACCTAACTGAAAAATTCAGGGCTTACCTAAAGCTAGAAAAGAATGGTTTATGACTGCTTGATTCAGCTCTTGGCAGTGAAATCTCTGTACTGATCCTTCACAGATCACTGGTAATAATTACTCCACCTGGGGTTTGCTGACATTGAGGCACAAGTTCATGAGGACTGACTTCACATAGAATATTTTGTTTTTCTGGCAATTAACCACCCTGGCTTTAAAATTTTCGACTACTGCCTTCAAACTGCCTTCTGGCATCGTATATGTTTAAGGGTAAAACACAGAAGAGTCATTTGACACTTAGAGTCAAATTTAGCTTTTTTTTCTCCTTCAGTGCAGGAATGCTAAAGGCAAAAACAATTTCCAGATCTGTGCTAACTTTTAATAATTTATTTAGAAAAGAAAATATTCCCTTACATGTCTTTTAAACAAATACTTTTTTTGTTGCTGTTATTTAATTTTTCTGTAATTATTTACAATAAAGAAGAGCATACAGCAGTCACAGCACCACAGGACACTATGTGGGAAATCTCTGACACTCCGTTGGGTAGTTTAGATGTGGTTGACTGTAATTCAGGACTATTAGATAGTCCTGTGAGTACTGGTACAGTTTCTGTGAAATCAAGAGTAGCCTCCATATTCAGAAACTGCAGTGATATTTCATGGCATTGAGTCACATGGCAAGACTGTACAGCACGTGCAAATATGCATAAACAGAGATTCTGGATTCAAGGTGACCAGATCATGATTCTTCACAGCAGTATGCAACATTTCTCTCAACTACAGTTCCTTAGATTCCAAGGACCAAGGAGGGAGGCTCAGAAAGCAACAGCTTTCAAAGACCATTTCTGTTATGGAATTAGCTCTCCAATTACATTGGTACAGCTTAAGTATGTAAATTCATTTCATTGTCCTACTTGAAACTAGCAATGTCCAGCATTTAATGATGTTGTTTCTTCTCTTGCACTAGTAGCAAATGATCTGGTGGTATGCAAGAAACGTGAATGTGTCTGTTGATATCCCCTTGATTTGGACACTGAGTTTCTTTCTTGTTTTTATCCTGTCTGCAAGATAGCTGCTTTCTTTTGTGTATAAAAAGAAACAGCCACGCTGCCACACGCCACGCTGTCACACACCACGCCACGCTGCCGCATGCCACGCCTGTAAAAAGTCAACTTATATGTTCACAATAAATATTGTCCAAGATGTTGGTTGTATGCATGTTCTGCTAAGCCCATGATTACTCCTTTTATTATATTACCTGACACTATATTAGCATAATGCCTCCCCACACACTTTTAATTCCTAGAAAGGTCAGTAACAAACATATCCAGTGGAAGTTTGTCACAGACACCAGGTCAGAGTAAGGAGCGGGATGAACTCTACTATTAACAACCTGAGGATATCCCTCTATCACAGAATCACAGATTGGTTGAGACTGGAAAGCATTTCTGGAGATCATATAGTCCAACTCTCCTGCCCAAGCAGGGTCAGGTAGAGCAGTTTGCTGAGGTCTGTGTCCAGTCAGGTATTAAATTATCTCCAAACATGGAGACTCCACAGCCTATCAGGGCAGCCTGTTGCACTATTTGATTGCCAATAAGTAAAGTATTTTTATCTTTCATTCTTGTATTTCCACATACACCCTTTGCCTTTTGTCCTGTCACTGAACACCACAGAAGAGAGACTGACTTCAGCTTCTTTACTCCTTTCATGAGGTATTTATACACACGGCTAAGAACCTCATGAGCCTTCTCTTCTCCAGGCTGGATAGTCCCATGTCTCTTATTCCTTCCTTGTATGGCAGGTGTTTCCTTTTCCTTGGTCATCTTGTGGCCCTGCCCTGGACTCTACTCCAGTAAGATCCCATTTTTCTTGTGCTGGAGCCCAGCACCAGACCAAAAGTTCCAGATGTATTTCACCATGGTTGACTATAGAGGAAGGATCAACTCTCTCATTTACCCTCTTCCTAATGCAGCCCAGGGTGCTGATGGCAGCTTTTGCAGCAAGGACAAATCTCTGGCTTGTGCTCAACTTGGTATCCATGAGGACCCCAAGATCATTACTGCCCAACTGCTTGTCAGCCCATTGGCCCACAGCCTGCCGTGGTACCAGGGCTTATTACTCCCTGTCTAGAAAACCTGACATTTCTCATTGTTCAACAGATTCCCATCTTACTTATTTTCAGCTGTTCTTGGAGGGTTTCAAGTTCTGACCAATCCCTGAGCAGCCTAGTCTGACCCCAGATCTTCTTTGGGCAATGGGTTGGACTACTGATCCTGAGATCCCTTCCTACCTGAGTGATCGTGTGGTTCAGTGACACATTTTCTAACTCAGGGTTACAGTCATTCATGACATAGCATAGTTTTCTGAGTAAAGTGTTGACTTGAAAACAGAGGATATGTATGAGGGACATCTACAGAAAAAGAACAAATTGTTCTAAAAGTATGTCCTTTCCATTTCCAGCAGAATTCACCAGTGACTTAACTAAATAATAATTTCAGAAAGGGAACTTTGAGTACAGTGTGCCTACTCACTTTTTCACTCTGTTGTTTTTCTTAATTTAGTCTGTTGCAAATATAATTTCCTATGGCTTAAAGAATGGCACCAACAAGGATATCTAAAACCATATTTCACCAGTTTCACACATCATGTCTTACTACAATGGATTAATAATTCTGCATAACTCTTCCTAAAATATGGGATTTGTATTGAATTTTTTCTGGCCTTGGGGACTTTCCCCCTCTGTTTGCTCCATCTCTCTAGAGAGGTATTCATTATGCTGAGAAGAACTGATGTAAACCATAATTCTTCACCTCAGAAAATAGACTGAACAGTGTTACAATACTACTATAAGATTTAAAAGCCTTCAACTCACTTCACTGCTACACCTGAAACTTAAATAAGTGACTTGTCTCTTCTTTTGCTTGGTTTCCCATCTGTAGTACTGACATAATCTCATTTTTGTGTCTTTCAGGACTGATGGGAACAGAAAGATGTAACAGTAAAGAAAACAATTTAAGTACATAAGGAGGAAAGATGCAAAAACTGAAATTTGGTAATCATCATTAAGTGAAATCTGGTGTCAGCTAAAATGCCAACAGCAAATAATATGTGTTTTTATAATATTTGCAGCTAGTGTATATGTAATTAAGGGAGTTTTCTACAGCACCTACAATTTACTGGGCTAAGTGAGTATGATGGTAGGATATAAAAGTATTAATACCACCTCCTTCATGAGGTCACATGAAAGATTACTGTATGAAACTCTGACACTTTTCCAGACACATGGAAAACAGAGTTCATAAAAAAAGCACTGCTGTTCCAAAAGCAAGTTATCAGCAAAGACTATTTTGTTCTGTAAAGTCTTGTTTGTGTTCTGTTATGAATCATTATTTCAGAAATGCATGTCTCTAGTTTAAAATGCTCATTTGACTGGTTTGAATGATATAAAGATTACCATAAGCATGAAATTCCTTTTGATTGATTGAAAAGACTGAAGAAGTGCAACTAAATCTTTTCAGCTGAGACCAGTGTAACATCTGCTTTGTCTGCAAATTGTTTCCTTTAACAGTTTGTTTTAACGAGTTGGAGCTTCTTACTTCAACTACTGGGGTTTTATTGTTGTTTTAGCTGGAGGGGAGGGGTGGGCTGGGATACTTTCTCACTTGATGGTATGTTTTATGAAAATTAACCTGTGTATGTACAGGCAGTACTTATATAGGTATTTCTCCTTTCATCTACACAGTTATTAAGCCAAGAAAGTTTAAAAACAGCACAAATACTTTAATAGGTTTAGCAAGATTTTTTTTACCCATAGTAACATGTAACCCCCCCGTTGAGCCTTAAATAAAAGTATGGAACAATTAACAACCAAATAGGTGTCAGAATGAACTCCCTTTTCAGTACTTTGCTTGCTTGATATATTTTGGTTTTATACCGACAGAAAAATGACATAGGGAACGAAAAATGGTTTTTCTCACTCTAACCTGCTTGTGAGTAGCTACAGTAACGTTACCAAAGACCAGGGAAAGTACAAATTATGGATACTTCTAAGTTAAGGACTGCTGTGGGTCACCAAGAAAGTAAAACTCTAGTGAATGCCCACAGGAAGAAAAAGTAATCATAGCTGTCTTCAGTAGAGTCAAGGGAATCAATCACTGCAGAGGATATACTCACCAAAATCACGGAGAGGAATTTAGTCTTGGAGTAGTTCTAAATCTGGTCCCAAGTTCTCAGTGACCACTAGCAGTTGGATTGCATTAAGAAGGAGCCTTCTGCTCTTGTTTCTGAGAGCAAACTTATTCAGACACTTAGAAATTACGTGTGATATCAAGGAAAATAGTGCAAATCAAAGGCCAGCTGGGAGAATCACTTGAAAACTACACTTGTGACCCTAACCAGAGATGATGAATAGACCGACATAATGTCTTTCTAATACTTTTAGTCCCAGAATGATGCTTGAAAGGATTATTTCTAATAAACTAATCATCAATTCTAGAAGTTTCTCCCCTGAAATATTTTGATGTCAGTCTGCTTTTTAGATAGTCTCCAAGAAACAAACTGTAATGTGTTTATTTGAATTTTGAGAATATTGTCTTTGATGCAGGTTGATAGGCTATACAAGCTTTCAAATACTATAATTCAAGATGAATATTTTCAAAAAAAGAATATTTCAGAGATGAGCTTAAAGATGCCCAAGTATCTTGTGGCAGAAAAAAGAATTTGCATTGTGGTTCTGTGTCAATAAGGACAGTATGAATCTGTTTTCTTCTCCAGTGCAGCTTCCTGGTTTTTTTTTCCCCTAAAATGTTTAAACTTAGGGAAGGAGTCAAGTAGGGGAAAATGTAGGGAATTTTTTCTTTGGTTTGTGATTGTTTTTGTATGTTTGATTAGTTGGCTAGTTTCTGTGATTTTTTTTGTTTGTTTATTTGACATACTAATTTCTGAGAAATTATAAGATATATAAAAGAAATCATAGAATGGTTTGAGTTGGAAGGCACCTTAAAGATCATCTAGTTCCAAGCCCCCTGCCATGGGAAGTGATGCCTTCCATTTGAACAATTTCCATGAAGGGGCACCCAAAGCTTGTCTGGGCAACCTGTGCCAGTGCCTCAGCATCCTCAGAGTAAGGAATTTCTCTTGATATCTAATCTAAACCTACACTTTTTAAAGTTTTCATATATGACTCCTCATCCTATCACTGTATGCCCTTGTAAAAAGTCCCTTTCCAGCTCTCTTTCCAAACCCGTTCAGATACTGGAAGACTGATATAAGGATCTACCTGAAGCCTTCTGTTCTCCAGACTGAGCAGCCCAAGCTCTCTCTTCATGGCAGAGGAGCTCCTTCCGTCTGATCATCTCCATGACCACTCTGGAACTCACTCCGACAGGTCCATGTCCTTCTCATGTGGAGGCCCCAGAGATGGATGCAGCACTCCTGGTGGGGTCTCACAAGAGCAGAGGGGCAGAATTTTCCTTTTCCCCGCTGGCCACACTGCTTTTGATGCAGCCCAGGACATATCTGACTCTCTGGGCTGCAAGTGCACATTGCTGGGTCATATTGAACTTCTCATCCACCAACACCACCGAGTCCTACTCCTTAGGGTTACTCCCATTCTCAGCCCAGCCCACACTTGTCATTGTATTTGTATGCTGCCTTTAGTGGTATGTTTTCCAGTCCTTGGCTAAGAAGGTGGTTGTCAATTACAACTGCTGTAAAATTTAAGCAAAACTACTTGTCTACAACAGGCCATAAAATAAGAAAAGGAAGCCTAATTTCTTACTTTAAGGCTTCTCTCTAACTCACTATATTAATTGCACTTCTAGTCAAGGGTAGTTCTTTATTTCACTAGCAACATTACAGTGCAAACAAAATGAAGGCAACGTGTTAATCGTTAGGTTATTTGAGTGAGTTAAATTGCCTACTAAGAATAAGCTAGAAAATGTTATTTTTTTCTCAATTGTTAATACATTCAATCTGACTGAGTTTGCACATAAACAAACACAACAGGATTGGGGGCTTTAGTGGACTAGGAAAATCTCATTCTGACTCCAGTGTTTGTGACATGGACCCACTTTTACTTGCACCTTTCTGAGGTAATGAATCTTGTTAATGATTTTCATCAAACTGGTGGAAAGAAACTAAAAAGCTATTTCCATCTCAACTTTTTCAATAAATTTGTTTATTTTAAGATCAAGTTATCATTTTTCTTCCCTCTGGCTTCTTTATGTGGTAAAGCTATTTTAGTGCTGCTGACAAATGCAGAATATATCATAGGGTTCACAGGAACAGTTCTGCCAGACATGAAACTGGAATTTACTCCAAATCAGCTTATACCTAATGCAGTGGCATCATATTTAGAAATCAGGTATCAGTTTCAGTTTAAAGAAAAAAATTGGACTACAAATTTTCCCATGATGTTCAGTTCAGTGAAGTGTATAATTTGATTTTTTACATTCATTATAGCATATGGTTGGAAGTGTCAGCCAAAAGTCAAATGGCCATTCTTCCCTCACCTCATATCCCAGTTGTCCTGATATTTTAATCATTTTCTAGTCTCCCACTGTGATGTTGGAATACTTCTGCTTGGATTTTCATATGCATATATACATATTTATGTGGAAAGTATAACTTAATAAACTGTTAACATGCAGATTCAAAAACTGGCTTTGAAGTAACGAAAAAACCTGTATTTTTCATATCTGCATCAGGAGTTGCCAGTGTTTATTTTAGTCTAATTTATTCTGTAAATGATGGCTTACAAATACTTTAAACATTGAACAGATGAAGCCTTAAAAATAGTTATATGGAATGATTAAAAATAAGCCTTATACATTGTCACTGTCCTGAATATTATTACAGACTCAGATCCTGCAGGTATTTTCTTCATTATATGTGTGTTATTCTGCCTGAGGTGTTATGTATCATCTATGAAATACAGTCCTTAGTGGAAAAGAGACAATCAGTCAACACTGTTACTAGTTAGAGTTAATATTTTCAGTATTTTTTAGGGTGATCTGTTGTCTAATTGCTATTAGAATGTTTGCAAATTGTTTACAACTCTATCCACAACATCTTTGAAAATTTCATCTACAACTCCCTGAAAACAAGTCAGGCTGTACTTTGTATATTGAATAAAAGAGGAATTTGCCATAATATTTTCAGAACTCTACATCAATCTGGATCAACTTTTTGGCTGCATGCAAAGTAAGACTCTAAATGAGCTGTTACATTTGGCTGTTAAAATTGCTGTGAAAGCCTTCTTTTAAACTTAGTTGTTTATGAACATGACAAGAAATGGAGTCTTATACATTACTTTCTTCTTCCGTTCTCTCAGGCAAGATTGTCAGATGATGAATAAAGAAAATAGACTATTTGCTTAGAGAAAGGAGGAGTGACAAAGACTTGAAAAATGTGAAAATATAACTAAATATAGCATATGATATTTTCCCATCTTCTCTATGAAAACATTGCCATCTTTTACTTCTATATGACAGCATGTTTAGAAAAGTGTTAACTTAATTTTCAAGTTGTCCAATTCTATCCTGTGCACTAGTTCACATAAGGGAAAAACTGATTTATTTTTGTCCTGGGGTGTTTCACTTACTTTTTCTTTTTTTTTTTTTTAACTGTATGTGTTGAAATGTCATGGTGTTTTCTTAATAGGGAGTTCATTATTACTGGACTCAGGACAGAAGCTATAGATAGAAAAGAAAACTTTCATAATTACTATTGAATTCTAATAGATTATTTACATTGGCTTTCTCTTTTGCATAACTTGCTATTAACTGTTGGTTTTTTCTAGAAAAATTTCTACCTAAGCTGATTTAATCTTGGATAGCCTCAGCTGATTCTGGATTCAAGCTTTTTATGAAAAATATTCATTATGAAATTTGCTACAATCTCAATTTGGTACTATTGGCTTGTTTTTTGAATGAGCCAAGAGCAGGCCAAATGAAATATAAAATTCAGTGTAAAATGATAAAATATACATATATATATATGTACATATACAATGTATTTAAATTTTTTCTTTTGTACTCGTCTACATTATTAGATTTCTAACCCATGAGCAGGAAGAGCTTATTCCTGGTGTAATGGGGACTGAGAGTTGTGATTCTGCTCTCTCCAGCTCTCCTTCCCTCTCTGGAGAAGCATTCCTCAGTGTGAAAAGTGGTGTGGTTATTGTTTCTTCAACTAAGTCTGAATATCACCTCAGCCTCATCCTCTTACATAGCACGTCCACAGTGTAGTTTCTTTAAATTTATCTTTCTACCCAGTGTACTGAGTCCTTCCGAACCTTCCAGCTCCTGTGTCTTCATCAGCACAATCCCAACACATGAGCTGATTGAATACTGTGATCATCACTCCCTAGCTTCCCTCACAAGGAGTGACAAGTCAGACCTCTCAGTTGTCATGTTGCTTAGATACAGCAGAGACCATCTGAAGAGTATTCTTTTTTAAGCAATACTCAGGTGACGAGCTGTATTTTTAGCTGTTGACCTTTTGTCAACAGATCAAAGTGTCTCTGGAAAGTCTTCCAGCTACAGCTGTGGGAAGAAAAAAAGAGATGGAGATGATTTCCAGGGGAAGAAAGAGAGTGGTAATCTATCAGCCTCATCAGCAGAGAACTTACTACAACATGGCCCAAAGACAGAACTATTTCCTGTTGACAACCGAGGTGCATAGCCTGTGTGGATACAGGATCAAAAGTCTTTCTCACAGAGGTACCTACATGTTATAGACATAATTTCTTCAGGAAAAGATGCAGGCATCAGATTTAGACATCAGGGAGTGAGTGATAGGACAAGAGGTAGTGGTTTTAAACTGAAAGAAGGTAGGTTTAGATGCAATATTAGGAAGAAATTCTTCCTGACATAGGTGGTGAGGCACTGGCTCAGGTTGCCCAGAGAAGTGGAGGCCACATTCCTGGTTGGAGGGGGCTTTGAGGAACCTGATGTAGTGGAAGGTCTCCCTGTCCATGGCAGAGAGGATGGAACTAGATGGGTCTTCCAACCCATCATTCCATGTTTCTGTGATCAGATATGAGATGTATAACAGGCAGAGTTGCTCACTTCTGAGCTCCCCAAAGAGGTATGGCAGACCTGACCCATGCAACCAACACACCCAGAGACCTGCTCAGCTGCTCTTGCAGAGGCCAGTCACGGGCCACATGGGAGGCCCTGTGCGATCCTGCGTGTTCCCCAGGGGCTGCTTTCGGTCTTGCAGAACTTGCTTTATGCTTGCCAGCCTTGGGTGGCTGCCTTGGTTCTCACAGGAAACAGAATTGGACCATTTCTAAATACCAAAGTAATTCCCCTAAATAAGCAGGATCCCACTCTTCAATTTTTTTAACACAATCAGCTAATTATTTGGATGACATATTTCAGATGATATATTTCAGAAAAATACTAATTCTTCTCAGGAGATTTCCTTTTGGAGGTAGATAATATTACCAATTTTTTTGTTCAACACAGAATTATGCTTGGTTTTTAAATAAATTTCTGTTCCCAAAAAGTTTACGAAGCAGTCAACTGTTTTGGGTTTTTTTATGAGGAATCTGATTTTTTCTAGCTTATGTCAGATTTTTATTGTGCTTAATTCACTCTGAACTCTACATGCATTTTTACAAGCCTTTCAGATTATTATATACAAGTAGTTGTTCTGGAATTTCTGGACAGATTTTAAGTGCACAAAAATTTTTGATGTGTTTCCCTAGTGAGATACCAAGTTCATATGAAATGCCCAATGATAGGGAATTCTCCCACAAAGTACTCAGGCATGATAGCACCAAAAATTTGATTTTATCTTGGGCAGAATTATGAATTATGTTTCTTTAATATTGCTTCTAGTTATAGTTTTTTATTTCCTGTGGCCTTCCATTCTACCTATGCAAGCATTTACTTTGGTACAAAACTAATAAGGAAAGTGCAGTTTTAGGGTTTTGTTTTTTTTTTTTACAAATTCTTCATTATTGTTTTACAGTCCTGTACAAAAGTCTGCAACAAAGAAAGGCCAGAGTGGGGGATATTTCTTTGAGAAGCCTGGAGGAGGTACTAAGAAAAAAGAGGTTTTTCGCTGTCAAATTGCACAGGAAGTATCCATATATTACAGGTAAAAGTAAGAGCTTTCCTACTCTCACAACAAAAAGGAAGCCACAAGGTGACATTAGCACAGCACTAAGCTGATGGGTTTGGCTGCTCCAGAGGCTTTCCTGTCTTCTATTGTTCAGTATCTTTTCAACTAAAAGCACAGGTAAAATGTCAGACAGAAGTGCATGCAATGAATATACAAAACCTGAATTTGAATGTCCTTTAATGTACCTAGTCTGCTTACAGATCCTTGTATTCATTGCAATGGACTTTTACATATAAGATAAATTAGGAAAGGAGGCCATTGCCTCATTGCAATGAAAACTTGTTTTTATTGCGACACAATATCTGATTTGAGGATAAGAAATGTGGTACTTGTAGATAGAACAATTGAAACAAAAAAATAAAAATGTGTAAAACTTAAAAATTACAAAAATATATTAAAGATGCACTCCTCGATTTATGTAGAACCATAGACACCCTCACTGCTGAGGGCTTTCTGAAGGGACATGAAGTCTGCCACCACTGCAGCCCCTGTGGGCTCTGTGCCTGGCTCTCCTGTCTGCCTGAACCCACAGCCTCCACCTCTGTCGCACCTTGTGCGTCTTAGGCAGCTCCTAGGGAGGAACAGCAGCCTCCCCCCAGTATCAGCAGGGGGATGTCTAATCCAAAAAAGACAATACTGAAAGCAATTACAAAGACTTAAATAAAGGCTTATTGGGTGAAAAAAGTGTCCTAGAAAAGGGTGAGATCATAAATTTTTCTTGTCAGCAATTTTATCTTTTCGTTTAAGCACACACGAGAGCATGTAGATGCCACCAGGATATCCAGTAATGAGTAAGATCACTGGCAAATCCAATGTGGCCTTACTGAATTTTGATAGGAATCTTGTATATATCAAGACAGCTGTCTTTTGTCATGTGACCAATTATGCATTTTTCTTATGCCAAGTCTCTTTTATGTTGTCAATAAACCAGATCATAGTTTCAAGTATTTCTATTTGTGAAATTTCAGCATTTCTCTCCTGCAACATGCTTTGTTATTTGTTCTCCCATATTGCTAACAAAAAAAATCTTGGTGAAAGCCTTGAAGTCTCTCATTTGGCTTGAGAACTTTGCAAGTAATTTTCCTTTTCTATTAGAAAGGATACCTATATATTGTTGCTTTTCCATAAAGGCTATTATTTTTCATCTTTTTTCTTATGCCTATTTTATTTTTACAATGTCATTTTTATTGTGACAAAGCAGATTGTGTTTGGAAAAAAAAAAACAAAACCACCACCAACAAAAACCCCAACCCTTCTTGCTTTTAACAGCCATAAAGCTACTTCATGGTGCATGAGGGAAAGCAAATATTGAATGGAGAACTTCATAGATTAAATAATGTGTTTGTCCACTTCACCTTTATTAGAATGGAAAAACTCCAAAAGAAATACATGGGGTTTCAGTTTATTGCTCCCTGTTTGATTTTGTCTCTAAGTTCTTAATAATTAATTCTACCTCATTGCTTTAATGTAAGTAATTCTTCAGAAATTATGCAAATGAAATCTTATGTTGAAAACCTAAATAGCTCCTTCAAATAAATGGGGATGTCAATAAAACTTTACTAAAAATAAATTAGCAATTAAAAATCCCATTCAGCAAAACATCTAATTACACATGCACCTTAAGCATGTGTTTAATCTATAAATCCCAGTAGAACTCAAGTAAAAGTTTTGAAGTTAAGAAATTGTGGGCCTAAACAAATAATTTCTTAATTGCTATAAAATCATAAAATAATAATATGCTTTCAAGGAAGCTAAAACAGAAAACAAGGGAAACAAACCAGATACTTCCTCAATTGGTCTTTCTCGCTCAAGATACAAATAAAAAACCCTAAACAGGTAAGTTTACATGGCTATGTTTTGTGGGTGGGAGTGTTTTTTCACTTTCACTACAGTACGTTTTAGGGATATGATAAAGGAGCCGAAAAAAGGTAGAAAAATTATTTCAGTCTAAGTTGACTTAACTTTAAGCAAAAAGATCCACTGGCAACTTAAATTTTACTGCAGTATAATCTCAGATATATTCAAAGGCAGATTTTTTTTAATCAGGCCAGGATCCACTTATTGTTATAAATTATTTTTGCTAACCTGATATGCTGATTTTGGACAGAAGCAATGTGTTTGTGGAGCATCAGATGGTCAGAAATTAAGCCTCAACCAGATTTTTTGATGAAGGGTTCCCATGGAGTCACAAGACATAGTCATAATACTAAATATTGTTTTCTTCCAGGGGAAAACCCCACAAATATTTGTATCTTTATATTTTCAATTGCACATCAGCTCACAGGAAAATGCAGATAATAGCAGTGTTTTTTAATTATCACAGTGCCTGGAAGGTCACAGCATGATTACTAGGCTAACTTACTAAGGCTGAAAACTTGTAATGTGGCACCATAAGATTTGCCCTCTTTTTTGAACTTGTCTTAGGGAAGTAAAATAGTCACACCAGTCCTACTGTGTATTAGTAATTTTATTTACCTACATGTTGAGATGTGAACTGACATAGCTGCATGTTTGAAGACTTGGCTGTCAGGCAGGAGATCAGATCAAGATCTGATCAGCTTCAAAGATAAGGACGAACTTCCAGATCTTTTGTCTGGATAAATGTCAATTATTCAAGCAGAACCCATAGAAACTCTCGAAGTCAGTATCACAGGGTGACTGGGCACCTAGCTGAAGCTCCTTTCATGTCAGATATTTGATGCCTCTCATTATATAATCCATACCTGCTGCAACAGCAAGTTTGTCCATATGTCCTATTTTATAACCCATTTTACTTTTATTGCCTCCTGGGACTACTAAGCAAACAGAGAGAACAGGGAAAACTTTCTGGCTGGTACATGTGAAGTCTTCAGACACTTCAGAAGTTCCTTCACAGCCTGTCTCACTTTACAGCAGCTTTGGATGGAAAACAGCAACCCCTCTATAAACTCAACTGTAAGTAATGACCTTCATATGCTTAAATAGCTTGAGGAATATTAGCTCATTAGTGAAGATACTTAAATAGTGTGGTATGTGCAATACTTATATTCAAGTGAATTCTTACCAGAAAGCTATGCCATGCTTCAAGTAACATAGTTATATTCTCTACCATTAATAGAACAAAGAGCCTTGTAAACTATGATGTACATTCAAGCTTTTGCTTGATTAGTTAAGGGAAATATTTGTTCCTGGCCCATTGTCAGCTCTGTGATTGTGTATCAATGGTGATAAGAAACTTTCACTGAAGTAACACTTTTGCCTGCCTAAAGATGACCTCATTTTGTGATACAATAAGTACCAGTAGCTCCTCTTGCAAACACCATGTATTCCTTTGTTTTCAGTAAGCATTAGTGAAGTATATGCCCCATCAGAAATCAGAATTTATTAAAAAGAAGACATAATTTATTAAAAAGTTAACAAATAAAATGTCAATTCTGAGTGCTTAGTTATTTAATGTAGATGTTCTTTGCTTAGTTTGTTCAGATGATCAAGGGAACAAGAAGGAATCAGTCCTACAGGGACCATAATAATTTTAATATTCATCTTGAAAATGTAAGAGCTTGAGCTAGTCCAGACTCTGCAGTTCAGTAAAAATCTAAAAACTAAGTCTATTTTTGCAGGTTTGGTTCTAGAGTATGAATCAAGCTGAGAGGGGTGTTCTGTTGCTTGGTTTTGTTTTGATGTTTCATTTAAACAGAATCAGATGAGAGATATTTTGTTGATATCCAGATGACGCAGTCTCAGATGATTTTCTTAAGATGGGCCCCAGGAAAAAAACATTCAGTGATGCTGAATGTAATTTTGAGGACTGATTAAAAAAAGACTACTTTTGCATTTAAAATTGTTTTTATTTAATCTTGAAAAACATTTTTGAGCATCTTAATTTTGCGGATCTTGATTTTTGCACCTTGATCTGCCCTATGTGCCTGTCACAGACACCCTTTGATTATCTGAGTTATCACTTCAGAGCCAAGGAATCTATCAAAGGCCCACATGTATTCACCAACCTCTAAGCACTATGAATATAATTTCAGTATGAAATAAGGAATACCTGGATTAAAACCAGAATTATATATTTGCACAATGTATGAACATCTAGCCAACTATCAAGCTTATAATTAGAATTACTATTCTTTAATCCCCCTCCACTCTCAGTCTTCTCCCCTTCCTCTTTTAGTCACATTATCTGATCCTCAACTTAGAATTTTCTGTTCCTTCATGTCTTCAAATAATCAGAGAAGTTCAGCTGAAGGCTGGGGTTGGCACATCAGTACAATTTAGCCATGTGTTCCCCCAGCCAAATGTGAATTATTTTTTCCCTTGTATTTGAGCTTATTCTCCATTCTCTCAATGTAATTATCCATTAAATACATCCATAATGGGATTTTTTTGATTCTAAAAAAGTCACTAGTATTATTTACTTTATTCAAAAGTGCATTTTGGACTCTGATTTCCAAAATAATGTTAAGATATAAGATTGGTTAATATTAAAAAGCAAATAAACAAGCAAAAAACCCTGCGCATTGAACATCAGGCTCTGTCACACACTCAGCTCTTTAATACCATAAGAGATTTTTATGCCAAATGATGTCTCCAATTATAATTTCTTGTATTTTCCACTTTTAAAAATAACTTTTCCCATTCTTAGAGTGTGATGAAGTTAAGTGTATGCTTCTCTAATCAGTATAAGATAGGAACAGAAGACTAATTACATGGCAGAATGAAATAGTCCAGAACCAGCAGAGGGTTTCTGTATGTAGTAGTAGTCTAATGAAACTTTTGGAATAAATAATGATATTTCACAGTGTGATGATTAAGTATAGCTTCATAATCAGTTAGAAAGAGAGAAAGGAGGTATCTGTCCACTGAAATAATATCATTAAAATCAGTCCTTAATTTCTTTGGGGAGAAGGTAGACAAAGTTTTTCAAATTAACATATAGAAGGGTAGGCCCAACAAGGTTCTCATTCAGTTATTATTTGCAAAATTTTGTCATGTGTTTTTCTAGACAAATTATCAGTGAAGCCAGCATGAAGCCAGGAAACATTACAAATGCCTTTAACGCAGCACTAGCCAGTTAGCTCAGTGATACGAGCTCCTCAATGGCAGTTCTCTCATTGCTTTCACATAAGATGTGTGATAAGTTATCTGCTACATAAACCATCTACACTATATGTCTCATGTAGGTTTCTTAGCTCAGAGAGAGCCTAATACAAGTAATGATTACAAATGCTTATATCAGCCTTACCTTCTCTTTATTACCCTAGGAGGATTTTCGCCAGTCAGGCTGATGACTGAAAAGTAATTCAAATGTGCTTTGTAAAGAGCAGATATCTAACTTAAAGGTGAACTCTAATCTGACTAGAATCCTTGCACGGGAGCAAAACTCCTGATGGACAAAATGCAAGCTAATTGAAAACTTCACTGTTATGTCACATATGAGTGAGTAGTATTAGAACCGCAGTTACTACCATGTAACAATTACTAAATATATTAGTCCATCACAGATTCACAGTTTTCTTCCTAGAAGCTAGAATAATCACAAATAAAGTGTTGTATTCTGTTTCTTTTGAAGGGCTTCTGTTTCAGGCGAGGCCATGCATATCAGAGTGGATGTTCAGGCCTTCAGTCTGAGAAATAAAGACAGAATAGTGGACATTTAAATTAATAAAGGAATCCAAATTTCCTTCTTCAACAAAGAGAAAACACTACAACATTAGATGACAGTGTGCTTTTATAAAAGTATGTACAAATATATGACACACAGAAGACACGCACAAGAATAATCAATATATGCTAATAAACTCAAATTCATTATTTTTGGGGTAGTCCTAGTAGAAAATATTGAATAACATCATCCTCTCTCAGATGTCCTTGCCTTCTCTCAAAGCTGCAATGCACAATGAATCAGGCAAGTGTTTGAGAACTTTTATAATGAACAGAACTGTAGTTTCTCACCGGAGTATGCAAGTTGGGTTTCAAGTTAACATTAGGCTGATCTCCTCTGTCTCCTGGCAGAAATGGTGTCTCTGACAGAGACCATCTCCTCTTAGAATACAGTCATTTGTAAACATAGAAGAGGATGTTATGTTCTAGGTAATTTTGGAACACTTAATTGACTTTAACCTCTGACATGTAACTCTCGCACCTTGAATTCTTCTCAGTACTAAAAATACAATATAGAGCTCTAAATACGTGATCTTCACCATTTGGAACTAATTTTCGTTTTTTTTAATATGTGATAGCTCATTATTTTTATCAAATTCTTCACTATTTACATGGACCTTTATTGCAACCCATTTTACTTTGATTAGGTTTTATATAGTATATTCAGATAGAGAAGAGAGTGGAAACAAGTCAGATCAGAATCATTATGCTTCAACATCTCATCTGGAATTCTATAATGAGCAAACTGCTACTGGCAATCTGTTCTTGCTGCACTGCTCCATTATATCTTGTCAGCCACATAGTTCACTTACCATAATCTTCCATACAAGTTCAAATTCCGTTCACATCTAGCTGAAATAACATACATAGCATTTCTGAGAAATTATATATTTCAAGCTGTCTGATACACTATTACTGGAAACAAACCTTTTTATTTATTTATTTTTTAACTATAAAATCACCTATAGGGCTCTCTCATTCAAAACAATTTCAAAAGTTCCTGAATCCCAGCATAAAAACTTTAGATAAAAAGTGCCTAATGTTACTAGAGATGTAACACTAACACTGACAAAGAATGTAAGCCATTGTCATTGCAAGTTGTCTTATAAAGGTGAAACTTATTATTAAATATATATTTCAAGAGAGATAAATTGTTTATACTTTTAGGGTATGCCAAATATCTGCATAAATTTTGAAAAACTAAAGGAAGTATTTTATTTCTATTAAAATATTTGAAGGACAAAATTAATAATGCTGATGAACTGGAGAGGCAGAAATATGCTGTGCACTTGTTAAGGAATTTCTGGTTTTAGACAAGCATATCCATGTAAGAAGCCCTTTTGCACGAAACTTCAGCCAGAACCTTCTGAATGGGTGCTTGGAGTTGTGAGAAACTGGCACCTGGGCAGACTGTATTAGAAATGCGAATTCATAGCTTTTTTCCCCTTTTATCTTTCACCCTTTCTGTGCTTATACCTCTCCTTGGGCTGAGCCTCTGGTCACTGCTGTTGTTACTTGATTTAATTTGTTGAAGACCAGAAGAGGTTGCCAGGATTGTTTGCTCTTTCCTCTGGTACAGCAGAGGACATCAGACTTCTTGAGGTTATTATATATCCTCATACCTAACCACGTATTTTGTAGTTCACAAAACAATCTTGAATAAATTTCTATGACAGTCTGCATGACTGTGAAAGACTGCCCCACCATGGTCTTTGCACAACATCTTCTGCCTCCAAAAGAAAGGCATGGTGGACCTATTTCACCTCTCACAGCCAGTTCCACCATGAGCAAACATTCTGATGCAGGTGAGCTTCTGCAGTAAGGGCAAAATACCTTTTCCTACATTCCCAGTACACTTCATGGGATGAAAATTGTCTTCAAGAGGTGCCATTCTCCTCCAGTTTTATTGTTGTCATTTTTAAATCATGATTTTGACTAGTCCTTTTGCATTTAAAATCAAAGTTCATTACTGAAGAGTATCATGTATGTTTGTGACAATTTAACAAACTTAAAGTCCTTCCATTAAGTAAAAGAAAGAATGGAGTGCACTTCTATTTGTCTTTTTCCATTCTTGTTTAAAATCTTTCTTAGGTATCCTGTTGGCTTACATTAAAAAAAGAGGAGGGATAAAGATTAATTTAATATTTAATTAAAAGTAGCTTAATATATATCCATTCTAACATAAAGGTGGCTATTATCATCCTGCTTGAGATGCATCTTAGTCATTATAGTTTCCATTTTTATTGTTGTCTTATTTGTTTGCTTAGGGTTTTACTATTTTACCTTTGAACTTGTTTTATTTTGTTTCTAAATGATGTATTATACACCATGACAGGACCCAATTGAATGATAGGAAGCTGAGTCAGGGGACATTTAGGTTGGATATAAGGAAAAGGTTCTTCACCCAGAGGGTGGTTGGGCACTGGAACAGGCTCCCCAGGGAAGTGGTCACAGCACGAAGCCTGACAGAGTTCGAGGAGCATTTGGACAATGCTTTTGGGCACATGGTGTGACTCTTGGGGCTGTCCTTTGCAGGGCCAGCTTTTGGACTTCAGTGATCCTTGTGGGTCCCTTCCAAGTCAGGATAATCTGGATATGGTTCTATGATTCTGTGCTATAGGGAAAAAAAAAAAGGTCATTTTTTTTTGCTTAAGAGTCATGACAAACTTAAGTAGAAAGATGCATAGAACATCTGAAACTTTCTGAAAATTACCTCCTGCTAAGACACTGAAATACATACTGCCAGTAGCAACCTTTAAAAATTATAGTAGCCACTGAGGGTAATCATTCAAAGTTTGGATGGCATATTCTTCTTTACGTGTATGAATATGTAGTGATCACTTAAATTCTGAGGTATGAAAATGTCCAATAGCTAAAGCTAATAATTTTTAAATCTCATAAAAGTTTTGCTATCATGTATGAATGAATTGAAAACATACCCTTCACTTATAGTTAGGGACAAATGGGTGTCTCACTGTAAATCTAAGAATCATTTTATTCTTGCGTGTTCCAATCAATTTTGACATGGTTATTTGTATTTTCTGTAAAGAATCAGGTACGGTCTGTCTAAATCATCCTAATGAATATAAATGTTGATCTTCTTTACATATTTTTATATACATGCATAAAGTTAGTCTTTGAAAACAGATGATTGAAACTCTGCAAAACCTGATTTCTCACTCTGTAATGCATTGCAATTAATCAAACAGTGCATTTTTTCAGGCCTAGAGAATAGATAGCAAGCGAAATACACACTTCAATATTCCTCTTTCTCTGATCATTCAAATATTAAATATTGCCTATTTCTACTTACAAAAAATGGCAAAGTTTCAAATTTTAGTAGAGGGCTACTCATTCCATTATACAATTTCCTTTCTAATAAACAAACTACCACATAATTCAAAAGAGCCAGGAAAATGTGACTCTATTATTGTCAAACAATTTCAGAAAACACTATCCATAACCATAGTTTGTAGATGCAAAAAGTGGAAAATATGGTAATTTTCTGACAAAGATAATTTTGAGACTGGATCCTCTTTTTTTTCACCCCTAATCTAGAAATAATAGGGACAATTTAGACCAAGCTTTGATGTTCAGAAGAGTCAGTATCTTAGCTGTTAAGACAGCTGATAGCTTAATGCCTTTGGCTTATTATCTTTAATTTCAGAAATACTCATCTTCTCACTGTATAATGAGATTTCCCCCTCCATTAAAAACAGTCCAAACTAGCCTGTCTGTTAATCTAAAGATAAAGCCTTAGGTGAATAAGACATGACATAGAAAGTGCTATAAAGTGATGGGTATCAAAAATCACTTCAGGAAATTTTCACACAGAAAATGAGAGCTCATGAACTACTCTACAGAATGAAAGCTATTACTTAAAATGTGTTATCTTTGTCCCCCTCCCTTCATAAACTTAAAATTGCTTCATACTGTGAAAAGTGTTATGGCAATTAATCAAAAAAGAATTAATACCATGTCAGATAATTGCCAGCAAGTAGGGGATTGTAAGTGCTACCACCTGCAAGACACATGGAAAGATTGGAGTATGGGAGGGAGGTAGGCTTGTTTGGTTCCAGTCTACTACATTCTCCTTTTAGAAAAAAACTAATCAGAAAAAAATATGTTGTATTTAATTCTTAAATGCATTTTTAAAATTAAATGTATATCTATTTAATATGGCTATATAACATATAAATTAAGCTTGCTTAATGTAATTCCTTGTAACTGTTAGACTCAGAACACACCTTTTTATTTTGTGTTGTCTTCAGTACCTGCTGTACCATCACAATTAACTAGTAAAAATTTTGTCCTTTTAATAAAGAAACTTTTAAAAAATAAAAGTAGGTAAGAAATTGGTTTTTTTGAGATGCCTATCTCAGTTTGAGAGCGGAAGAGTTAATGCTGAAAATGAAAAAGATGCCTAACAAGATCAGAGTAGCCATTTGTTTCCTTCTGTTTTCAATTGTGTGTGAAGTCGTCTCTGCATGGTACAAGACCCATAAGGCATTTCATGCAATACTAGAAAAACAGAACAACTTAGAATAAATAATGATAGAAAATGTTTACCCACAAAGCAACTGTGGTTCTGAACACAAATAGGTTTTCATTCATTTAACTATTTTAACTATTTTAGACTTTATGGTCTTAAATTCACTCTTACCTTGAACTAGTAACTTCTGTATGTTACATAGCTATTGCCAATTTTTTTTTTTCCGAAAGAACTGAACATAACAACTTTGGCAATTTTTAAATAATGAAAAAACTCCTATGAACCTTATATTTATGATTTTACTTTTATAGTCATGACTCTTTAGCAGCAGTCTATTATTTGGATTGTTTCAGTTCTAATTTTTAAAATCTGGACAGCTTCATATCTATTTTAATTAAAAACATATACTGAACGGCAATATAATTTCTCTAACTGATGGTATAATTGAATATTATTCTGTTCTTATGCATACAAAATTTTTAAAATTTTTTTATAGTCCGCAGTCACATATAATTCCTGTTTTAAAAGAACCAAATGTTCTAACCATATGGGACACTTCAGCAATTTAATCCAGCTCTGTAAGAAAACCTACTCTAAGCCTAACCCAGTTGAAAATTTCTGACTAAAGTAAAGAACAGTTGCCTAGAAAAGAGGCTAAGTAATAAGGCTGAATCATTTCCAAAATAACTAACAGTACTTCTTTTAGAAGGGAGCCTGAGGGCTTTTCACCAAAATCTTCTAAATGAGATAAAAAAGTGCGTAGTTAAATGTCTTAATAAGTGTTCTGATTCCCAGGTTTTCTATGAAGTGCTGAATAGAGAATAGCTTCTACTGGAGTAAAACAGGATTGAGTACCTCTCATATCTAGTGAGAAAGGAATAATTTCTACAATTTCTTAATGGCATAGTAATTTTGACTTTTTTTTTCTACATATGCCTCGTTATAATACCGTTTTACGTATTCATTATAGTGATTAAGTGATGCACCATATATGTGACCTCCATAATAGATTCCTTATTTAAGAGGGTGGAAATTCATAATTTCTACCAAAATATCCCAAAATGAAAAGGAAAGGGCTTTTTTTAAACATTGTTCAGGGTTTAGTTTTGTTCCTTTGTTTTTCTTCTCAAATCTTCAAGTTATGATGTTTTCATAAACTGAAAAGTGGCCTATCTTAAAGGGCAAGGAATCATCCTGGAACTAGCAAAAGCTCCCTCATCTTTTGGAAGGCTCCGTCAGTCTACATACAAAGGAAGGAGGCAAATTTCTAAAAGTTTTAGTATTTAAGGCAGGAAAATATTTCATCTTGATCATCACTGCTGAAAATGAAGGAAATCAATATATCCTTTTAGTGCAGTTCAAGTGTACTTCTATGTTGTAGTGTCACTTCTGCAAAAGAAGTTAACATGTTAAATGAGAGGATAAATGGGTTCTGACTCTTTTTAAGGAGCTCTTACTTCTGAGGGTTAGTCCTTTAAAAAGCTTTTATAACTCTTCATATTTTTCCCCTAGCATGCAAGAAGTATCTCCAGAATTCTTTTTCTATCCATGATATTCAATATGGTTTATTCATTTAGCATTTGAAACAAATGCACAATAGTATCAGATTCACAGTGTTTTTAGCAATGACTGTGCACTAATCTACACACAAGAATATTGGTGTATACCCATCCTGTACAAGAACATTTTTGTTTTTTCTTAAAAATAATTTTGTATAAATGGACATGAAACTTTGATTCACATCTGACTTTACTATTTACCACACACCAGCCAGATGAACCACTTGGTGGGTGTGTTGTGTATATGTATGTATGTGTGTACATCGAAGTGATTTTTATTGTAGGAATGGATACAACACACACTCCTCATGTTCTGCTATAACAACTATGGGAGAAATGACATGATTCTTTTACCACACGTTTCATGTAATAAACTTTACTTCAAGCAAATGCAAGCTATAAAATTCTATTGATGGACTTCCCAGATGTTGCCAGTTGTACTGTTTTAATAGATACCTTTCTTCTTCCAAGACACTTTCTTTTTACTCTCTGATATATATCTTAAACAGAAATGCCTGTCAAGTGACCAGCAGGGTGCAGATGATAAACCCCGATGTATCCTTTTACTACACCTTAGATGCCATAAACTATACACTGAGATCAACTGATACATACAGCACTTACTATATACAACATTGTAGCAGGGTACTGGTGATAGGCTTTTATAAATAAAGAGCACGAGATATTTTCCAAGTGCAAAGGCCAACAGATTAATCTAGTCTAGGTTTGTATTCTGTAGCTGGCATCTGTTTGCAACTTGCCTATTACTCTTCTTTAAAGATGTCAAATGATGCCACGAGGTTCACAATAAAATACAAGAATATGAGAAACTGAGTCTTCTGGGAAAGGGGTTTTCATTTTGACTAATTATTTTTTGTTTTAATAGAAAGAAAAAATGTATTAAAAGAAGTCAAAAGCAGAACAATTTATATCATATAGTGACCTCACACACAAATTTGGAGGTCTTTTGAATAACTTTATTTTGTTTAAATCACACACTAACTGCTAACAAAGGAAATGAAAACCATACACATTGCTATATTTCTTTCATAGTAAGGCAGAAATCTTTGGCCATGTTTGATGAAGCAAGGCATTTAGAAAGTGTCATAAATAGAGAATGTCAACTCTGTATACATGGTCTTACTTAGAAGTGGGAGTCGTACATTACAAATGAACTTTGTTTCATTTTCTTAACAAACCCCATATGCAGGTGAGTTTCCCACAAAAAGAATAGAGCTAAACCTAGTCCTAAACACAATCAACATCTTCATACATTATTTTAGACATCTTCATAAATGTTCTGGTCCTGGGTTTGAAGAACCCTCATCAAGTTTGCTGATGACACTAAGCTGGGCCATGATGGCATGCCAGAAGGGTGAGCCATCTTACAGAAAGGCCTGGACAAGGTGGAAGAGTGGACAAACCAAGAGCTCTATGAAGCTTAAGAAGGATTCCCTGATCTGGTAACAAGACTTTATTAGGAGACCTACGGGAACTGTGTTTGGTTCACATCCAACACTACTGTAAATCCACAATACTAACATTCTCAAATGTCAGTGACTTGTAGTTCCTGTGAACTAATTGCAGCTACAGCACTATTGTCATAGCTGTGCTATAGCTACATCACAAAACTCTCTTCTGCCCCGCCCTCTGCCCTCCCCATTTGTAACATTTCTTTTATGTTATTCTTGTGACTTAAATAAGGTCTTTGGGTGATCGATATTGTTTCTCACTTTTTCCCCATAAAAGTCATTTTAAAATCTCCTGATCCCATTTTTGGCTTCTCTTTGTCCTCTTGCAGCTATCTGTATTGGAACAATCATCTTCGGATCTCAGGGTCTTCAGATCTCACAAATTGAATGTATATGAGGAAGACACTTAGAAAAACACTCATCATCATCAACCAGATGGCAAGTACCTACAAGTGGAAGGACCAAAAAAAAAAAAAAAGCTAATTTAAACATTACAAATAAACAAGACCAAAAAAACTTGTATCTCAGAACAACGATCTGGGAAAATGCTCACTTGAGGACTGAACAAATGATCACAGCTGTAAAAGGAACACCTTTCTATATCAAATCAAAATTCTCCATTTATGGCTTGTTACCAATATGATTTTACAACAAAAATCACAAATGAGACCCTTTTGTTGGACAGCAATAAAAATTATCTGATTTTTGAATGTTATTTAGTTTTTGCCTTTTTTTACTAGAGTTTGTTAGGGCACTGAGTGTGGTGCCACTGTAAGTAGTAACTTTCTTATAGGTTAAATAAAAATGCTACAATATGAGCTACAATTCCATCTTTCCTATTTTTTTCTATTCTGTTTAGGAAAAAAAATTATACATAAAAATGTAAGACACATCACACCAGATGTAGTGTTTTCCCTTCTATTATTTGTATATATGTTATACATACCCCTGTATAGAAGGGAATTCCAGACAAAGCTTACTGTCTGACCAATAGCTTTTAAAGTTTGGGAGGGCTTTAAATATTACATTGCATAGCTTATAATAGTATTTAAAGTGTAATAATTTATGATTATGTGCATATTTTTTTACAGGAATGCATGTTTCACATTATATAATGAAAACGTACTTACTATAGTAGTGACCAAATTTTTTTATGTAAATTTATATCATCTACTGGAAGAGTATTAGCTAGTTGGAAATCACTTACTAAGTAGTCTAACAAGAATGACACTGCATGTTTCTCTAACTCATGGCTCTCACAAAGCACTCATTGCTGTGCTGAAGAATCCTAAAACTTATATTTAGAAAAAAATGTGAGACTTGCGCTGGACTTTATTTTGAAAGAGATCTTTGATAAAGTAATTTGCTTCCTCAAAATCCCAAAGGAAGTATTTTAAAAACCAAAACCTAAATCTAGCTCTCTTAACCCCAAGTGTCTTGACTTAGCCCCAACATCTGTTATATTCAAATCATTAAGTTTCCATGAATTATTTCTTTTGGGTTTGTAGCCGTATATTACTTTTAAATTGGACATTTAGACTCTTACCAAGCATCCCAGAGGTGTTGCTAATGCATCTGACATTTGTCCTTATTACTATCAGTTCAACACTGGAGCTTTCTGACTTTCAAGACTTGACTGTACCTTGCACCAGTGCCAGCTTAGTGTACTTGTACAACACTCCATCACATTTAGCTATGTGCATATATGTTATAGCTTTATCTGCAGCTCTACTACACCATATGTGGCTTACACACAACATACTATAATCATTGTGGTGGTTTAATTTTATTTTCTACAGTAGTTTAAATTTTAGCAGAAGAATAGAGTCTCAAATATCAAAAAAAACTCCAAAAATTTGAAATAAGAAAAGAAACACCACCTTGCATGTATTCTACAGATTTTATATCTGACTTTTAAGTTATTTATTCCATGCTGCATAGATACCCATTCCTTCCTCATACTCATTTCTACTTTGTGGCATTATAGAGATATTGAAATAAACATAGTTAAAATATGTAAATATAATAAAATATAATAAATAAAATATAATAAATAAAATAAAAATAATATATATATAATATAATATATATAATATAATATAATATAATATAATATAATAATATAATATAATATAATATAATATAATATAATATAATATAATATAATGTAATATAATATAATATGTATAGTAAGAAACTGGATTAATGATTAAGTGAATCAAACACAATTTTAGGGCAGCAAGCCACTTAAGGAAAAAAATTATATTTGATAGGACAAAGAACCATGACCGAGTCACATATAGGGTAAAAAAAGGTCACTTTCTTGCCAAGTTTGAAACTAATTTGTCTGATTTGAAGGCATGATGGTAGTCCTTTTACTCAGTTTGCTGTGATTCAGGAAAGAAAGCTCCTTCTCGTCCTCCCTCTCCACCCCTCCCAGCAGCAGCTGTGGAAGATCATTGCTACATCAGTCAGACTTTGTTGTAATCTTTGAGGGAAAACTACCATGAATGAAAATGAAGATTACTTATTCCCATATATTACCACACTAAATGGCAGGGATTGGAAGTGACAAAAGGAGCTTTTAACAATATATAGACAATTAATCAATGTGATCACTTGCCCAGTTCTAAACTTGCCCAAATTAAAAGCAAATAACAAATACACCTTCTGTTGTAGTCTGTAGCTTTGATTAAGCACACAGCTCAGTCTGGAAGTTTGTCATTGCTCAAAGTCCCTGAGCGCACTCATATTCCTGGAGAAATCCACCTGGAAGTTTTGCTTACTGACATAATAGATGGCATACGGCATTTTCCATGGACTATGGCCAATGCAGGCTCTCCCTCTGAAACTGCTCTTAGTTTCTCTTGACCTTCCACTGGAGGCTGGACATTTCATCCTGTAATTATCCCTACCAACATTTTCAAATGTAAGAGACCAAAAGATATCTAGGGCATGCTTCACTGAACATATGGGTCATCTAATTTTACCATCGAGCATTTCAAAGTAGAATAGGTAAGAATTTTATGCACAGAGCCCTTCAAGGAGAACTGAAATCAGTCCGTGGGTTTACAGAAAAAGAGAAGCCACTGGCAAGAACTGCGTTTAGATTTCCAGCTCCTTTGATTTCAGTGGGATTTAGGATTCTAAAAAGCTTTGTACGTCTGAGTCAAAATTCTCCTGAGCCCATCTAATGGAGAATACAGAGCTTTTCAATTACATTGAATCAGATAAAGATTCCTTTGTCCTTTCAAAAAATCTCACTGTATTTTCCCTGAAATGTAGAGTACACGGCATGATGGTTGGGTTTATCACTTTCTCTGATGCTGTGGACTTTATCACACACGAGGTAATGTTTTTGGCACAAGAAGGAACCAAACTGTTTAAGCAGTAAAAATTGAATCAACAGGACACATATTAATGACACAGTCAGGAGTTATTTCTTCATTTACAATTCATGATCATTAATGTATTTTATAACACTTGTAATCTGAACTACAACTGCATGATACTGATCTGTATTCACCAAACATTTTTAAACAAACCTATATACATAGAGAGCAATATCTCTACCTTTGTCAGCATTATGGCTTCGTAGCCTAGGACAGAAACCTGGGGTTATTTGCAACTCTTCCAACAACATTTTTATTCTGCTCTTTCGACACTTTTATCTCTCCACAGCACAGTCTAGTTTTAAGTTGTACTTACTAAACTTAGAATTGGAAACTCAAATATGTAGCAAAGTCATGGGATGACGATCTGGTACCTACAATTGCAACATACATTTGTTTTCATATGCTACGTATACGTCATACTGTAATATTAGATCTTATTGTCTGAACTGCTATTTCATATGTAGTTGTAAACAAAAATAGAATGGCAAAAAACCCAGACTACTTTCTTAGTGTCAGCCTCGGAGTCTGTCCCATCCTGTAGTTTTTTGAACTATGGTGACCTGACAGATAATAATCTCACACTTGAATTTTAAGAGACTCTTATTTATCCTCCATTGTTGTTTTGCTTTTAAAGGGTGAGACCATGGCAAATTCTGCAACTCTGTGTGAAACACATGGCTGTAGAGGCATACAGATTTCAGCTGGGATAGCTGTCATGAAGTTATGCCTTGGAGAATTCAGGGATGTTTTAGTTATTGCTGAGTAGTTCTTATACAATATTGGCCTTCTCTCTTTCTCACATTGTCCCACCAAGCAGGCTGGGGATGCACAAGCAATTGGGAGAGAACAGAATCTGGACAGCTGACCCCAACTGACCTAAGGGATATCCCACACCATATGGTGTCGTGCTCAGCATATAAAGCAGGGGGAGGAGGAGGAAGAGGGGACTTTGGAGTTACGATGTTTGTCCTCACAACTAACCATTACAGCCTGCTAATGGGAATTAGCTAATGAACTCCTGATTTTGCTTTGATGGTACCTGCAGCTTTTTGCTTTATCTCAACCCATGAGAAGGTTAAAACTCTCTTCTACCCTTCTGATTTTCTCCCTCATGCCCCTGTGGGGATGGGAGCAAGCACCTGGGTGGGCCTGAGATGCCCACTGGGTTTAAAATACAAGAGAGTACCTTGAAAGCCTTGTGTTGAACAAAAGGGAATAAAAGTAAATTTTAAACTGAGAGAAGGAAAAAAAAAAAATACTTCCAAAAAAGTATGACATTAAAAATGCAGAATACTTCTACATGCTTAACTGGTTTTCATGCTTTTATTTTTCCAGCTTCATGAGAATTAGCTCCATGAAACTTGAATACAGCCTTTGAACTAAGTTTATAATTAAATTTCCAGAAATCCTATTTATTCAAATGATTTTACAAGCATAAACGCCTTCAAGTATTTGAACCTACCCTCACTATGCACATGGGCATTTGAGAACTCAGCTTTTAAAGCTTCACATGGAAAGACATCGACACAGCCAACATTATTTTCTCCCATCACAAGAGAGATGTAATGGCATTTTTGCCTCTAAGTAAGTCTCATGAGCAACAATGCAATCAAAATATTTGATTTAAACAGCAAACACTGTGTCTCTGATTAATACGTACATTATTGCTCTGACAAGGTCAAAACAAAATAAAACCTACATAATTTGTTGAAACTATACTGGTAGATACTACAGCCTGAAATTTTGTGAGATGCTACATAACTTTCAGTTTCATTGCTCGAGTGGACCCGATCCAAGCCAGCAGGGGAGAAATTCATCTCACCTAACCACAGGCATCTTGCCTCTGGATGTTGAATATAACTGAGTTAGTCTCCTTAGACTGCCATTCTGCTCACCAGAAAGATACAGGCACCACAGCCTCTGGTTCACCTACTTTGGGTGTCTTTTTCAGAATGAGATTAAATCCTCAATTTTTTTCATAGTACATAAAGGAAATATAGACAGCTATCAAAGATATATGTTTAAGCAGCAGACAAGTTTTACTCACATAATTCCTAAATATTTGCACTGCACACAGTTTTAGCTTTGGTACTATTAAACTCCCTTTTAGTTAACTTTTAGACATGGCCATAACAGATATGATTATATGACATAAGTACCTCTCGACAAAGCAGTTCACCAAAGAATGGGCATAAGGAAAATGGAAACATTTTAGGAGATGCAGCTATAACACATCCTTGTTGGCAAGGGACTCTGCAGCAGCAGGAGCCGTGAATGTCAGGATTTTGAACAGTAGGGGAGAAAACTGTTAAAAGGAAAGAGGTAGAACCAAGAAAAGAGATGTCTATGTCTTTACAGACATCTCTCCCCATAGAAAGGGATATGGTTTTCTTACATGCTAGTTAATTTCTGTTTGGATTGGTATCTAGCAAATGGAGTAACAATTTGTCATGATTTTTATAAATAGGTGGAATACAAATAAACAGTTTAATTTAAGTGCAGAAATTTTCTCTCACTTCCTCTCATTAGAGTGTGAAAATTACTGACAAAATAGTGACTAAATATATGTGCACAATCTAGTTGGGGTGAAGACCTGTGTTAGGCATCCTTTTCTCCTGCACAGTGAAATTTGCTTCCTTTCTAAGAAAGATTCACTTAACTCATTAGTATAAATGCACAGGATAGTGCCAGACATAATTCTGTGTCACTGCAAAGCTGTTCCAGAGAGTCTAGGAATGCAAGTTTCAAGAGAGTCATTAAGCTCCCTCTACTCAAAAGAGAGGGTGGCCTTATGAATAGCAAACTGAAAATCTTTTATTTCTAATGTCAACTTAATGACTTAAATGTTTCATTTTATTGCAAAATATACAACTCAGTGTAGTTCTATGACATGCTATGAAACAAAATCTAATCTTTTTTAAAGATGTAAGCATTTTCGGTGACAACTGGGGACTTGAAGAAGGTTAAATATGAAAAATGACCTGACATCAGCAAGTGCTTTTATTCATTTGAAATTAATGTAAAGCTTCACTTAATCATCATATTAAAAGAGTTCATGTCATAGTAGGACACTTTAACTTTTTGTGAACATAATGAAGTGTTCGTATCTTTGAAGTACATCAAAGTTTTCTGATTGAGAATAGAAGTTTTTTCAGCACTTTCCTCTACTGTGGTGACATAAAAATTTAAGGCAGAATATAACATTATCCTGTGTGGATGTTCAAGCTGAATTGACAGACTGATAATTGGTGAAGATGGGACAAACCTTCATGTTCAAAACCCCATATCAATAAGCAAAAATGTTTGATATGTCATGTAGTTACCTTATGAGCTAAAGAATGGTTTCAATTTAAGTGGCTCCCCTGAATGCTCAGTCAGTTTGCACTTAAGATACATGAGGGAATTTTCTCAGAACTGATGAATGTGAAATATTCATAGTGGGGCAAAAGCGAAACCATAATAGCCCTTGTCCTCATTTGGATTGCTTTCTGCTTCTTTGCCCAGTGATGTCTGCAATCATAAAAGGGACAGTTATTTCTCTCCCTGGATCTAGTTCCTGAAAACAGGGTTCCAGCTCTCTACCAGTATAATTTTCATTATATTGTCACCTTTGACCCTGATGACACCAACAGGTCTTTTGATCAGCCTCTCCTGGGATCTTCACCTCAGCTGATGGGCCCAGACACCTTCCCAGCCTGACCCATCCCATCACATTCACTTCTGGAGACAGGGGGAGCAGCCAGGATATCACCATGCAATTGTTCCTGCTGGGCAAACCCCAGCACTGAGGCACCCCTCCTTACACTCACTTGCTCCTTTGCCCTTGTCCTGGGCCGCCCTGGCTGGGGAGGTACACTCTCCTTCTTCACTGCCAAGTGGGATCCTTGTGCTCCCTGTGGAAAGCGGTTACACAAAGATATTAGGATCCTTGTGTTCCCTGTGGAAAGGGGTTACACAGAGACCAAGGATGACCTTAGGATCCTCTTGGGGCAGTTTTCCCCACCACAGTCCTCCAGTGTCAGTGCTGCCTTGTAGGAGCAGTGGGCTGGATGTGCCACCACCCTAGCCATGCCTGCTGCCAAGCGACCTCCTGAACGTGGTAGCACTCCTCCACCTGACATTGTAACCCAGGAATGTAATTACACAATGGACACAGCAAATGTGATGATCCTCAGTTGTACCATGTCCTCACCCAACCATCACAGCCCTGGGATCCTTCAGCTGAGTCCAGCCCCATAGGATGCAGCCCTGACCTGCCCAGGCCCCACAGCCGTGCCCGTGCCCTTGCCTCTGCCCCAGCAAAACAAGCCTTGCCTTAACCAGTGCACCTACAGGAGCTCAGCAACATGGCTGATGGATTTAGGCAAGGGGAAGAAACCCTCCTGCCCTCTACCTGCATAACTGCCCACTGCCCTGACCCCAGCAGATAAGGTTTCCTTCAGGCACATCTCTGTGCCTTGACACATCCTAAATCAGTGTTCTTAAGTACCTCAACAGCATTCAAGCACTGAGGCTGATCTCTCCCTTTACCTCTCCTGCTGGATTCCACATATTTTATCAAAAAGAACTGTGGGGATCTTAGCCTAGGACAAGATTACAGAAATGTCAGTGAGGAACCAGTATCCCTTGCCTCTACTCTCAGAACTCTCTGAATGTCCTCAGGGGGTTGGCCAAATTAACTGAGCTGAAGCTGTGAAGACATTACAATTTGCTTCAAATCTGGCAAGGGAATGAGCAAAAACCTGCTTTCCGATCCAGATATGGACACCACATGAATCCTGGTGCGCTACTTGGTCTCCATCCACCTTCTAGCACGTACTGATTTCACCACTGAGGAGACAGCCTTGAAGGGAAATAAAATGACCTAGTGACTGTGGACCTGTTTTCCAAGAAAGATCATCCCTCTCAGGAAGTACTCATGGCTCCACACACTCCTTACCTTGTCCTGCCCCATGACTCCTGCTGCTAGGGCCTCACAGACAGCAGCATCTTGCTCATAGGCAGAAACTGGAAGGTGCTTATGGGGAGTAACATCCAAATCCAGCACCTGTGAGCTGTGAGGACACACCTTGCTGGCAGCAGGGTTTGTTGGTAGGGCCTTGAGGGTAGCACCAAGGTTAACTGCCCCTGCCAAGTCTGCCAGGGCTCCCCTACCTTACCCACAGCACCAGACCTCAGCTCAGGGCAGGATTGTTCTGTTTTAACAGTTCTAATTAGCTGATATTGTCAGTAGACAGAATAAACACATAGGATAAGCAGAAATGCCTGGATTTTTAATGTTAATTTCCAAGATTTTATTTAATACATATTTTCTTTCAAGCTCATATTATGCTAGAAAATACTATTCACTGCTATACTACTACACCGCAAACAATAATATTAAAGCCTTTGTAAACAAGTGTTACCTGCAATATACTCAGTACTAGGTAATAGCCAATAAAAAAAATAATTCTCAATTTTCCATTACAGAAAATACTGTCAATAAAATAGAAACAACAGAAAATGTTAGTCTTATATTGAATTTCCCCCTTCAATACAAATTTTAAACAGTTTTTGCAAGATTGAATATCTTTATGTCCTCCATCTATAGCACTTCTAATTGTTTGCAGTTGAGACTGTCTTAAAGTGGTTAGGAGTAAAGTGCCTACTTCATCACTACTAAACTCAGTGCACAAGCTGCTCTCAACTTTATGAGATCCTTTTATTCCCTGAAATATTTGGAGTGGAGGAAGGAGAGGGAGGAAGCTAGAGGGATGCTCAACAGAGGCCTTTGGTAGTTGGCAAAGAAATGTGTAATGATCGAGACTGTGCCTTCTCAGTATTTTCATCCTAGGCCAGTTCAGAGCATCACTGTTTCCTACAGAAAAAGCTACAGGGAAAGGCTGTAAAAATTGCCTGCCGGCTTTTTCAGGAGTCATGGTCTCTTATACAGGACATAACTCCTATTTTGCTGAACAAGAAGTGGGGTGAATCCTGTCCTTGTCCATTCAAGTGGATTCAGTTCTTCATAGTGCCCTCTCTACAGGGTATTGCCTAATTATAGTTCCCAAAGACAAAATAGTGTTGTGCAAGTCACAACACCAGAACAACTGAAATAGGATTATAAAAATTGGAAAGGGGTGTAATGCAGTTTAGCCAAGTGCAAAGCTTGAACCTCACTTTGTGCTCTGCAGAAACAGTGTAATAACTTAGGGAAAGGAAAGACTAAGTAGGATGAAAACTGGCTTAGTGGTTTCAGCAGGTTGTACCAAATTCTCATCAAATTTCGATGATTTCATCTAATTCAAAGGCATCTCTGCTGTGTATTGTCGTGGTTTAAGCACATGTTTTCCTGACAGGGCTGAGCAACCCAGCAGGCAGATCTGCTGCAGTGAACAGGACCACAAAGGGAGGTGTATGCTACCTGAGACACATACTTTTTTGTGAGATGAAGAGGCAGTATTTTTAAAAAGACCACTCTTCAGTCTTCCTGCTGCCTGACACAGTTTTTAACTACCAGCTGGGCAGCCCTTTTAAGGTAACTGCTATTAGGTACTCAGTCTTACTTCTCATGTTACCATAAATCACACCAAATTCCTTCCTTTTAAATTAGTTATTTTGTGAACTACTATGATATTATTACAGATTGAAGTCTTTCTATTGTGGCAAAGCTTCCTCTAAAAATTATCTCATCTTCTAAACAACAAATGTAATGCAACAAGTTTCATTGCCTGCACTAAAAGTTAAAAATACAGTAACAAGCTGTATGCCATCACTCAGGGCAACTATAAACTGAGGTTCAGCATATGCAGGTTTCTTTAACATTCAAAAGTAGGGAAATATTCCACTTTATTTTTTATGCAGGAACTTATAGTTAAGTGAGCCACCTCAAAGATCTCCAAAACAAAAGAATCCAGGGATTTGTACTTTCTGCATCTGTTTTGGTTAAAACACATATAGTGTTTTGCTGCCATGACAACAAACATGTCCATCCTGATTTCACTCTTGAGAGCATGGAGGATGAAAAAGCATTAAGTTACTATAGCTATAGGATGACAAGTGTCACAGAGAGGGTGAAAAATTTATCCATTGTTTAGAATTATAGATCTATTCTCAAGAAGAATGTACATTTATTTCATAAATTGTTCACAACCAGTTGCAGTTAGTGCCTTAGGAGTATATAAAATTCCAAGCAATCTGAGGAAAAAATTAGAACTATCTTCTCAATTGTTTGTTTTGATATATTTTAACTTGCAAGAGTGATTTGGGGGATTTTGATAGGAACAAATGAAAGACTGGCAAAATTCCTCTTCGCTTTTCATAGAAAAACACAAATTCAGCTGGAAAACATTAATACAAATTGGAAACAATAGTTTAAAGTGTTCCATTTGTAGATTTACATATATGTGCTTCACTGTTCATGTCAGCTGCTAATTCTGTAAATGGAAGTCAAAGTACAGGAGGGAATAGAAAATGGAGGTGAGAAAGAAATTTGCTTTTATGCGAAAGAAATAGTTTTTGTCTTTTTTGTCTTACTGAAAGATTCTTTTAAGATCTTTATTATTATTTGATATATTTTCTTTCTGAAAGTCTAATTTTTGATAGTTAGAGTACTGGATATACAATTAGTTTTGTTGGAAGGGTTTTCTCTCTGGTATGGAATTTCATTCATCCAATCAACTTTTCAAATGCTACTTTTTGCAGAAGATGTAGAAACCCCACAGGGGGATGTTGGCTCAGTTGTAACCTAGGGAAAAAATACAGCCTGCTGGATAACCACATGAGGTTTTCAAAACACCTTGATAGCACATCAAGAATTCCTAAGAACTCCTAGGAATTCTAAGCCAGATAAGCACTGTGTTGGCCTAGATAGACACTACGTGGCTTGAGAAACCCACTGGGAGGCAGACAATTAAATATAATTAGAATTGTGTATTACTCATATATAGTATGTTAGGACTTACACATTGAAGAAGTAAAATATTTCCCAAATGTAGCACAACTTCCTACTAGCAAGACTGCCTGAAACTTCAGCCACTGAGAAGCAAGACAGTGCTACTCTTTGACAGGTAAACAGAGATTTAAGGAGATAACTCACAACTTTTTTTCTGTTGTGCACTGTTGGTTGATCCTTTCTCACTGCCATGTTTCTTGTATGCTTGGCAAAGCAGAGACTCCTAGCTGAGATTTTATGTTGTGCAGTGTCACAGAGTGACAAATTACTTGACTTGTCCTTAAAAATAGTTCCTCTTCAGTGCTTACTCTTGAAGAATATAATTGTGGTCCTCTGCAAAGAAAGCTGGGATTTCAGCAGAAAATTTGGCAGCTACTAACAGTCCATTGAAAGCCAGGAGTATCTGTGGTGGCAGATTTTATTGTTTTTCCTCTCTTGTGACATTCATTCCCTGCTGTCAACTAGTCCAGATCTCCCTCTAGATTAGCCTAGTCCCCACCCAGCAACTCTCTCCCTCCCCAGCAATGCTATGGTGGACAGAATCTGAAGGGCTAAAGTGACAGACCCATTACTAATCAAAATAAAGGCAATTTAACAGGAAAATCTAAAACATCTCATCACATGAAAAAAATTAACTCCATCCCAAGCAGACTCCATGCAGTTGGTTTCAATGTTTCGGAAAGCTACTTTGAGCTTTAGGGGTAAAGTCCGGACTGGGTAGATTCCCCAAGACTATAGAAAATGGAAACCTTTTCTTAGAAGCACAATGTAGGTGGGAAGGGAGATGAGAAGGTCACCTGGCCCAAGGTGCTGGCGCCAGCCAGGGCTTCTCTGTTCTGTTTATTCCCCAGTGCCTGCTCCTAATCAGATCCTATTTAGCCATGAACTAGTAAATATAAAAGATAAAAAATGTCCATGTGGTTACCAGAAGAGATACTTGCCGTCAATATTGTGTAGATACAAAACAATTGCTTTGTTTTGTTTTGTTTTGGTCTTCCCAGCATAAAGGTAGAATTATAAATGAGCCAGGAACCTCATAGTCAAAGCTAGAATCTTCTTTCCAGATTTCACACTTGAGCATACACAGAGCCATAATAACTTCAGGATAAGACTGCTTGTCATTAAGTGATGTTGAGAAAGATTTGTAACAAAATGTCTTCTATCCAAAATATGGTAAATGGCTGCTTTGCTAATCCCTGCACTGTTCAAAAGAATTTATTTTGAGGGAAATGGCTGATCATCCAAAAACAAGTTTATTACATAGCATAAGTTTAATGTAGGGTGGAGGAAAGTAGAAAATTGTTACAAATTGCTTTAAATAAATTGAAAAAATATGTGAACAATAGAAAAAATATCAGAATAGCTCTGGTCTTGTTTGGTCTTAGGGAAATTAGAGTTTACAGACTGTGAGCAGCATTTGACCTTGTGTTTGTAATGTGTCATGGATAATAATCTTCTGTTCCATAGGTAAAATGTGTGACATCGTTTTATTAATTAAGCTAAGCATTCTTAACATAGTGCAAAAATTAATAATATTGTCAGTGATACCTTACATAGATCTGTATTTCACTTAGTATGCACTTGATTTTTATGTGTTTCTCCCCCAAAAGTCCTGTTCCAAAATGCAACTACAGCAACTTAAAAAAAAAAAAAAAAGAGTTTAAACAAATTATGATAAAGTTTTTCTGCTAGGAAGAAATGGGTTTGAATGATAGGTCACTTGCTACTATCTTTACATTACGTTGAGAAAATAATAAATGACAAAAAACAATTCTCAAAAAGAGATGTGATTTTTCCAACAGTGCTGAGAAACAAGGACAGCTTCTTTTCAGGAGCATCTGTAGATATTCCTATAGTTTTCTGAGAAGATAAAAAAGCATGAAAATTATTTGCAATATCACAGGTAGAAAGAACAGTTTGAATCCAAAGCCCAGAAACTGCTGGTTCTTTCAGCATCTATGCAATCACACTACTAAAATAAAATTGTATTGTATCTCAGAACTTCTTGATAAAGCTTTCTTAAAATTCCCCTCTCCTTGCTGCTTTAAAGGATTTGAATCCTTCTTCTCCTCATAAGTGACAGCTAATCCAAATTGTCCTGGGATTGGTCTGAGAATTAAATGAGGCAGAATTACTAAGAATTTTCATTTCTAATTCTCATGGCCTAGTTTTCTTTCACAAATCCACTTTCTGTTTAATACCACATAATTTTCATTTTCTCGTTGTTATATAACTTCACAAACCAAAATATACCATGTCAGTTTGTTTCTTAATTTAAGCTGGTAGAGAAAACTCTTAATTGTACTTTTCTACACCTTTAAGTTCAGCATGAGTTCTCCTAAGGTCATATTTCTTTGATCAGCTACAAATCATGAAGAAAGTACTGATATGGCTGCTGAACAACTAAAAACCATCTTTCTTTACCATTACGTATTTTGAAGTCTCCAATATGTCTCCTAGCCAATGAACCAATAGATTACAGCATTTCTAGAGTGATAAAAATACCTGAAAAATACCTAACAGAAGAAAAATAAATCTACAGAATGAAGTTGTATTTTAATTCATGCATAAATTAATGAAATCATAGATCTTTTCTACTGCTGCTCAATGTGACACATGCATAGGATCATACCTGGTCAAAATCATAAATCCCTATGATTTCATTACTAACAAAATGACCACAAAATCATTTTCATTTCAGATTATATTGACAGGAATATAAGTATATTTGGGGTATTTAGGTTTACCTGTACTTTTAAACAGCTGTCAGTTACTGATAACTTTATGCTGTAGTAGGAATTCAGAACTTACTCTGAGCTAAAGAGGTCCTGGACCATCTAACGCCTCTTGTAGTTGGAATATTTAAATATGAGGATACAGTGTACCATTTCTTGATTAATAGTGCTGCTTAACATGTTTGTTGTTTCACTCATTCAGAAACAGTTTAGTGAAGCCCCCAGGATAAAAATGTCAAACCGGACATGAATTGTATGGGAGAATGGTTTATCCATATAACCTTCCAATGCTCATGACTGTGTGTCTCTGTAGACCTGGTGGAGTAATATGTTTTTATCTACCTACAAAGAGATTTCTTTTTTATATGTTTAATAATAATAGGAACCTAGAGAGAACTTGGGAATTTCTAAATTTCAGTAATGCTTCAAGTCATATTATTTACTTAGGTTTTGTTTGCTAAAGATTGGGAGATTTGTTTCAAAATGTTAAAACAAAGTCTGTAAAATTTTGTCCTTTCATATGTAGAGTCCAGGAGACATTTGCAGTGGAGTCTGAATGTATTTTGATGGGGTCCTATAGCAGCTTCAGTACTTTCAAACCTCCACACTTAATATTCTTTACACAATTCAAAGTTCAGACTAAGACTTGAGATAATACAATTTAGTTTCTAGAATTTTACTATCTGTATAAGGATTTCGTTTTCTCCATGGCAAATAGAAAAGCAGATCCCAACACATTTTTTCCCCTGGTTTTTGATATTCTCACATTTCAAGAAAAAAAAAGATGCTTTAAATCTTGGCAAAATATGAATTTATCTTTCAAAAAAAATATGCACATATTAACCTATGGAAAAGGCAGTGGCATTCCCCTCAAAGCCACCATACAACACTTATCTGTCCAGAAGGAATGAAATAAATTAATAAAATGCATTTATTAACACTGAAAGAAGTTATGTTTGAGGTGATAGGGAAATTTGTTGCAGATGCAGGCCTGATGCTAACGAATCCATTTGTAAATGTGCAGTTCAAAGTAATGCAGAAATAAAACTAAATGTTACAGACCCATTACCTTTACAACAATAGACATGGGTGTAGAAAAGATGGAAAAGAGCTGCAGCTGGAGATAATAAAATACTAGACCCTTGTGTGGTTGAAACTTCTTTGAGCTTTCAAAGGACTCAACAATAAAGGCTCCCCACTGGGATCCCTGATGCAATACACACAATTGATATTTCCAAGAGAATGCAGCACTACATACTTTGTACAGATCCTAAGTGTCTGTGCCCGTGTTGACATAAAGTTGTCTAGACTAAGCCTGCTTCATCACTTACTGGAGAAGGTTTAAATTCTGAATTCAGCTGTGAAATTAAAATTATTTTGTCTATGACACAGTATTTCACATCTCTTTCACTCTTTTTACCCTTTTTGCATGTTCTTCCAGTTTCTTTTGAAACCTCCATAATTCTGTGGTGGAAGACATTAGATTAGTTATACATTAGTTTTGTCTGCGTGTATCTAAAATCCTCTAATGGAACTACTTCATTTGTAACAGTTGTAAAGAAAAATGATCATTGGGTTTCAACCCAAGTGACACATTAAACATACCATCTCTGCTTTACCATTTCACAGCTTTACCAAGCACTGTTCATGCACAGTTACTATGTTTGTGCTCCTCAGATAACCATGATACTGACACTGCAAAGAAGGGAAGAGTAAGGAGTGTGTATATATATATATATATATATATATATGGATGACTTTTTTTTCTATTTAAAGGATAAAGAGGCAAAGACAAGGACTTGGAAAAGAAAAAGGTTATGGACTAGAAATAACAGAAAGAAGCAGAAGAAAAGAAGAGAAAAAGCAATGGAGAGAAAAGAAGAAAAACAGTCTTTCTGTCTTCTCATCACACATGAGGCATAATAAGTTACAGATGAGAGGAGTGGAAATGATTGTTCTAAGAAAACATTTAAAATCACTGTGGAAAAATAAAACCTGCTAAAAATCTTACCTTTCTCTATTAGGATATCTCAGACTTATGACCCTGTGACAAGCCGAAGTTGGCTTCATCTGGTTATAAATGAAACAAAAGTCCAGTGGGGCCTTTTTGTATTCAGGGAGGATATAATACACTTTGCTTTCTATTAGTTTGTACTGCTATGCTGGCTGTGCATTTCAAAATTAGATTTACTTAAAGAAAACATGATAGTCATTTCAAGAACGCAATCTAAAGTGAAAAGACCACAGAACAATAGCTAAATTTAGTTTTATATTGTTTACTTGAAATGTCTTTGAGTCTCTTAAGTGTCCTCTTGTACATAGTATGGAAAACTTTTCTTATTATTTTCTGCATCACATGGTTACTTCTACTATTTTCAGTTGATTCTACAGAGATGTAGATAAACCTCTGCTCTGACTCAATGGTGCCAGATCATGGATAGAGATCTAGCAGATGCCAAAGGCAGGTAAAAAATATCAGCTGGTCAAAATAATGCAGGTTAGTGCCTCTTTCACTACAGAAGATAATATCTGAGGCTGGAAGGGACCTCAAAATATTTTTAGTCTGACCCCTTGCTGAAAGCAGGGGCAGTTCTGGGGTCAGACCAGGCTGCTCAGAGCTTAGTCTATTTGAACCTTTCTGCTCAACCCCAATGGATCTTCAGCTTTCCTGACACCACTTCTAGATGCCTAGGAAATATTTATAGATCCCGTCTGTGCAGCCTGTTCCTGCTTCCAGCCCATGTGCTGCTTTTTTTCATGAAGGCTCTAGCTACCCCAGTCAAGCTAGTCTGATATGGGTTGAGAAGAGATGATTAATTTCCTTATAGTATTTATAAGGAATAGGTTTTTCACAGCAGAGAAAAGAAAAAAAAATACAAGAAAACACACACCCACAAAACCAGAACAAAATATCAGCAAAAAATAACACAGGAGAATAAATGTCCTTACTGACTGAAATTATCTTGTTTCCTATTTAATGCCGATACAAACTACTTTTCTGGTCACAGAATTCCCTGCTTTCATGAGATTCAGATCCGATAAAGTAACCTATGCTTCTGCATGGTTTAATTTTAGATCTTCAGTGAGATCCTTGGTCATCTCAGTAAAATATTACCTACGTCCACATTGCTATAAATAAAATTAGGTCCATGTTGCCCCAAATTAACATATCTGAAGCACAAATGAGGATGCTCTGTCAATAAAGAGCACGAAGTAGGACAGATAACTAGGGCAAGCTATAAATATCACACTTTTCTTCCCAAGCACAAAGATAGACCATCTTTGCAGTAAGACAATGCTGTCCTTAAAGACCTTCCATCTTTCTCAAGCTCCTTAGCCTTTGAGAGATGATGTCTATCTGAATGCCACCTATAAGTTTTGTGAAAATGCCAAAATCTGTTTTTGGAAAATGCAGAGTCTGTGCCCTGTTACTCTCCTTCCTCACATACCTCAGGACAATCAGCTTTGTTTAACAACAAACCAAGGCTACTGGACACAGTACTCCAGATATGGCCTCACTAGGGCTTAGTAGAGGGGAAGGATCACCTCAAGTTTATTAAAATTAATTATTTGAACCAATTTATTAAAATTAGTTTGCTGTGATTTTAAACCAGAATGAGTTGTCCATTACACAGCTTCAAATGGGTTATTTATCAACCCTCACTCTAAAGAAAGTTATTAAATATTCTGCAGTTCAGAGAAAAAGGGAAAAAGCGAAATCTTGAATTTTAGACAACTGATTGTGCCTATATGCCCTTCAGGCTGCTCAAAAATCATCAAACTAAACAAAAATTAGATCTTATATTTTAATTATAGATAAGTTAGATGACCACTGCAGGCTATCTAGTCAGATCTAGTCAGATAAAAGAAGGAATACAGTTTGCACAGGGCCTTCTCTTGTCCAGGCTGAACAATCCCAAAGGCTTTCAATCTCTCCTCATATGACAAAACAAAAATTAGAAACTACAGACTAAGGTAAACTATGTGTTTAATTGCCTCACTGCATACTGTGACATGGATGGTTGGACTTCTTGCCATTCTGGAGTTATAACTGTAGTTGTAATTAATTCACCTTTGATCCTGGAAGCACCTGTTGAAAAGTTTAATATTTTTTAAGTTAGATATCTCGATTCTATGTATTTTATAGACTCACCTTTCACCAATTACATGAAGTTAAACAAAGGAAAGTGCCAGATTCTGCATCTAGGATGGGGCAACCCTGGGTGTACAGACTGGGGAATGAGAGGTTGGAAAGCAGTGCCAGGAAAGGGACCTGGGGGTCCTGGTCAATGGAAAGTTGAACCTGAGTCAGCAGTGCCCGGGCAGCCAGGAGGGCCAAGCGTGTGCTGAGGGGCATCAGGCACAGCAGCACCAGCCGGGCAGGGGAGGGGACTGTCCTGCTCTGCTCTGCACTGAGGCGGCCTCACCTCGAGTGCTGGGGGCAGTTTTGGACACTGCAATGTAAGACATAAAACTGTTAGAGAGCATCCAAAGGAGGACCATGAAGGTGTGAAGGGTCTTGAGAGAAAACTGTGTGAGGAGTGGCTGAGGGCACTTGTTCTGTTCAGCCTGGAGAAGAGGAGACAGAGGGGAGGCCTCATCGCAGTCTACAGCTTCATCATGAGGGGAAGAGGAGGGGCAGGCATTGATCTCTTCTTTGTGATGATCAGTGACAGGGCCCAAGGGAATGGCCTGAAGTTGTATCAGGGGAGGTTTAGGTTGGATATTAGGAAAAGGTTCTTCACCTAGAGGGTTTGGACACTGGAACAGGCTCCCCAGGGAAGTGGTCACAGCACGAAGCCTGACAGAGTTCAAGAAGTATTTGGACAATGCTCTTGGGCACATGGTGTGACTCTTGGGGATGGTTCTGTGCAAGGCCAAGAACTGGACTTCAACGATCCTTGTGGCTTCCTTCCAACTCTGTGTTTCTGTGATTCCTGCCTTATGGTAGAAATGAATTTTGTGTTACAGTCAATATAGAATATCCAATATTTTTAGCTGTAATTTCTGAAGTTTAAGATATTTTAATACTGCCTTTAATTTCAACTAACGAGAATTAGCACTTAAGTCATCATATATATTTATTTTTCCTACATAAAAACTTCTCACGTTTTCTGTTGCATACACTTTTACTTACTTTTTTGCTACATTAAACTAACATTATTTCACATTGTTTTACAAAACATTATTCTTGACTATATCTGCAGAATTCTTAACATGACCAAGGATTACTACTTCTGCCTCTGGAAGACTCTGTTCTGTTTGTACCTAAAATACTCCAGAAAGGTGTTCATGTCTGACACTTTTGGGGGGTCTGGGTGATAAATAAATATATCATATTTGATAAACAAATATACATATATTAACTATATAATGAGTTATCTTTAAAAAAACTGTCTAAGTTTTCTTGGTTGGCACTGTATTTTCCTTATACTGTTTTGTTTCCAGTCTACTTGCACTTATGGTGAGATATTAATCTGACCACGCAGATGCAGACAGCTTCTGTGTAAGAAGAATGATTGTCCAGAAAGAATAACTAGCAAAGTTTCCTGAGATATATGGCTTGTTCCTGCAGACAGAGAGTAAAGTTTTTCAACAAAATGGATAAAGATTACTACCAAGAGAAAAATAAAAAGGGAAAACAAAACCCCTCATATTCTCTTTATTTTAGAGGGAAAAAAAAATAAGAAGAAAGTTATAATTTATCCACCTGGAAAGAAGCTAGTGCTGTGTAGAAAAATAATATTCTAATTCAGCTTCTTTATTTTCTGTTTTTTATTGTTTCTGCTTGCACTATAATGTTCAGATCCAACAGGTCAGCATGTTCATAAGGATTCAATCTAGTTCTGTATGCGTCAGGGAATTTACTTGCATGTTCTTTGAACTGAGATTAATAGCTTGGCTAACCCTTTCTGATCCTGCCATTTTGAAATGCTTTTAGGAATATCCAGTCAAACACGTTTCCCTATAGAGGCCTCCTTCACCTTCTACTTCTTAATAACTTTCACTGTTATTTTTTCATGAGTGAAAGGGTATGGATCCTAATCAGTTCAGATTCTGCTGCAGTTGACCTCCATTGATAATAGGAGAAAATGTGTGATTCTTTATTTCTAGATAAGACGAAATTGCTTCCTGGGTGAATTAACTTTTAATGGGAAAAAATTTCTAAAGTCTAAAGAAATACAGATATATCTATGGGAATACAATATGTATTTAAGCTATCTTGTGTTGACATTAGGTTTCTTGCACAATACAGCTACCCTAGAAGGAAATATTCCCTTGTAGAGCTCACCACTTTATCAGAAGGCTGCTGTAATGCCACTCCAGGCACCTGAGTGCTGAGTGAGCCTTGAGTGGACATGCATATTACAGGGGTAGGATGGGAGGAGCCAGTTACTTGAAGTGCAGCAATTCCCTGCTTGGTGTAAGAAGCCTTCACACCAGCATTAGGACTTAGGCTTTTTGCTTCTAGATGAAGAAATATGTAATTATGATGTCTTGTGTGGCTGCTTGGAAGAAATATCTTCTGCTCTTTTAAACTGGGAGATGAATTCATGTGTTCTCTCTGGCACATGAGCATAAAAAGAGAATCTTCAGAAAATCACAGCCTGCACATAACTCTGCATCAGTAGAAGACAAAGGCAGTTTTACAGTTGATCTCAGTAGGAAGAGAGAGAATGAAATGTCAAAAGCAGTTTTGAAGCACCACTCCTTCCTTTCATATGGGTAGATCAAAATAAGAACAGAAATTTGCACAATTCCAAGCATAGACACATTATATAGGAATTCCATTTCATCCTGCTGCAAACCCAGTTGCAAGATATGATATTTCCCCAAGCATCAGCTGTTTCCCAAAGCAGCAAGTCTGGCATATCTCTAAGTGTGATCCACAGGCTCCAAATGTCAGCTACTGTGCATGTCATCTTACAATGTACTGTTGAATATTTTGAGCTAAATACAAAGCTTGGACTTTTGGGTGTTTAATACTGGAAGAAACAGCTACATTTTGATAGCACATCTGCAATCAGATGTCATTAAGTAGAGATAAAGCAGCATCCTAGGGGAACAGTGAGGCACAGCACAGAACAGCCGTGGAAATGCCAGTGCCTTACTCAGTGTATTTCCACATAATATAATTCATGCAGGGACAACTTCCAAGGCTTAGTGCTTCGAGATGAAAATTAAATTAAATTAGGTAGGCTTCTTATGCTTGCTGCCAGATACAAAGAGGGGAGACAAGATTTCTCTCACTGCCAGTATGGGTCACTGAAGTGAGCAGTAACATTCACTACTGAGGTAAATGAGTGATAGTTATGATTAACACTTCGTAGATTTTTTTTAATGAGGTCATGTTATTTTGCATTTCACGTTTTGCCATAGGCACATTTTTTACATATTATAGGAACAAATAAGTTTTTTGTTTTTTTTTTTTTTAAAGTGTCACCTCTTACAGTTTTTTTTGCTCAGGTCCAGAAAATATCAGGCTTCTGCTGCGCTACCATAACCTGTTATAGTTTTCAATTTGTGCTTCGTAATAACAGCTGCCAATCTGAAGGCTGCTTCTTCAGCTGAAAGAAACTGGTATGGCCTTTTCATTACAATAGAGAAATGGGAAAATACACAAAAGAAAGTTCTCTTCACATTTGCTCTTGAACGTGTAGCAAATATAGTTTATCAAGTAATTACAGATTTGCTCCCCAAACTGTTAAGAAACACTCCTGGACCTGCGAAAGCAATGGAGTGAGTCAAGAATGCTCACAGTTATGGAGAAAGGCTAGTGTGAGCTAATGCAAGAAAGAGGCACCCAGGGATATCAAATCAGTCAGATTGGTACAAAACATCACCTTGAAGAAGTTAGTGTGCAATGGGGATAGCAGTTACCTTTGTTGTTTGCACACAGTATCTTTGGAGCAGCTTTTCCTTTTCTGGGATGAAAATGTCTTTTGGCCAGAATGTTTCACTGATTGAAATCAAACAATACCATATTTCAATGCTCAGAAAATTCTATCTTCAGGAAATTACTCTGGTATAAGAGGGTTAGAGATTCTGAGATAGCCCTGAGCAACTCTGCTGAAATCTCAAGATAGTCACTGAACTGATGAAGAAGCCCATATCCAAGTGTGGAGAACAGGACAGACATAAGTAACTAATCAAGAAAAATACCCAAATCCAAATAAAGTCAGAGCATTGTTATAGAGCTGGGGAGACAAACTAAATGCAGAATGGAATTATATTAGTCAGACTATACACAGGACCCTTGGTAATTGCCAGAAAAATATGACCATCCCTTCCTCAGTCCACCCATCCTCAACCTCCCCAAAAGGAAACATACCTGATTCCTGTGTCAATTTTATCAGATAAGTTCAGAGATCACTGACTGCAAAGCCCTGGGTAAAAAGCCCTTGCTTTCCAGATATCTGGAAATTAATGTAATAGAGGGAGAGGGAAAGTGTGTCTATGACACAAGGCCTGCAACATACACATTTATTATGTGTTTCAAGGATACAATGTGTCTGGCTACAACATCCTGAGATACTATGGGGGAGCAGAGGTCAATCATTCAGCAGAATAGTGTTTGAGACTAATTCCTGCCAAAGACAATACAGCTAGCTAATGTCCAGATCACTATTGCCAGTGGAATAACATACTGCTGCAGTTGAACAATATTTTGCAGCAGAACTTGAGAAGTTATGTGCAAAAAGTCCATCTGGTATGCTTGAGGGAGAGAAAGAAATCCTTCAAACACAATGTGACCATAGGCCACAAGAGAGAGATTTTTGAGACCTGCTGCTTCTTGCCCCCAAATGGCTTCAGCATATGCTTTGCAGCTCCACTGCTATCGATTCACTGTGTGTCAGAAAAATGAGTCTAGAATTCACAACACTGACTTTTTACTCAGAGTTGCCTTAGAGCGTGGAAATACAACATCTGAATGAGAGCTGGATAGACAAAGAGCAGAGAAAGACATAGGAAGCATAAACCAGAGCCATTATATGTGGCTGCAGGCTTCCATTTGGACTTTCAAAACTGTGCTGCTGCATCATCACAAAGTCAGCAAACAAATCAAATTCCACAGTATGCTGTATATTAGTTGCATTTCTATTCTGCTTGGAAAATATTGATAGTTTCATTTTACAGGAATGGGAGGCTTTTCTATCACTTCTGAATGATAATACAGTACAACAGAACACTTCAGCACACCAAGCAAAATTCTACAAATGCTATCCTGTCTTTTTACATGGTCTGCTATTGCCAAACAATGACAGTGCTTCCAACTGTGATGAGAAATTTCAATATGGGATAAGTATACGGGAAACTTAAGGCAATGGTAAAGTCACTGTCTTTGTGGAAAAAATACAAAGTGGAATGAAGCAATTTATGCTATTTCATGCAGTAGGGTGGTTACTTGCTGGCTTGTTTTCCTTTACTTTCTCTTCATGGATATTTATTCCTACTTACATTTAAACTTAGTTTTTTTGAACATGTAAATAGGAAAAGGATTATACTGAAATAATGATATTCATTCTATCCTCTCCTCTGTCCTCTACAAATTGGACTTACACAGCCTGCACTTGTAAGTTAATTTTAGGCAGGAACAAAGAATTCTTGAAACCTTAACTCAAGAACAGAATTCTTTGTTTCTGGCTGAGATATGATGATTCAGGGAATTTTCATGTGCTGTGCCCATTGAACATTGCCCTTGCATGTAAACACAACCCTAAGCTTAGAACATCTGTCCCCTCAGGAAGTTAATATCAACACTAGGGAATATTTAATCCCAAAGATGCATGTCTAGTGCATGACTGAGGAAAGAATACAAAAACTTGCTCACTAGATTGCTCTCTGCTCTGGCAGTGAATCAGGTATCTACCTACTGAGAACATTGTGAACATCTATCAAATGGACAAATGCATGTAATCTGACTGAAAGTCACTTCTGCACTATCAGTATAAATTATTTATATTCAATATTCCTTACAGCTGAGGAATGTGCTGATATTGCATGCAAGTTTCTTCAAAATCCTTTCAGCAGGATGAAATTATGTCAAGATTTACCACAGGGCACTTCATACTAAATGAAACGTAAATGTGCTCTGTAATGTGCTTCATCACCAGCATTTTCAGAGGACACTGCATCTGTGTAGCCTCCAGAGAACAGGGCTCTCTGTTACAGGTAAAGGGGCTGGATTGATGAGCCCAGCAGGTAACCCCAAGGCTGAGCTGTTCTTGGCCTTGAGCCCCAGCAGTCTGTGGAATCTCCTTCCTGTGAGGTTTTCAAAGATAAGCTATACAGACAAAACACCATCTGCCCTAGTACAGTTGTCCCAATTTCCATCAGAGGCTGGAGCAGAACAACCCCCAGAGGTCCTCTTCCCTCCCCATTTCTATAATTAATTTTGCAGTAGAGATTGCTGTTCCTCTCTGTATGGTGAGGAAGAAAGAGGGCACCAGAACATCTATATATACTAAAGGGCAATGCTAGTCTCCAAGAAAAATATTCTGGCTCACTTTAAATGAATATAGGCTGAAAGTTAGAACAATGTTTTTAAGAATGAAAATTGTGGGATTCTGGTATAGTTCTTCAGTGGAAGTAAATGAAGGCAAAACAGTAACTAACTACTGTTAAGATGAGGCTTAAGAAGTTTGTGAAGCTTGTCTCATATGGCATCCTTGATGTAAAGTACTGCATTTGGTGATCTTTCATATGGATAGTATATGTACTGCTGGGGAACTCATGTCTGTGTGTTCCAGTGCATGTGTGCTGTGGGGATTAGTTACACGAGAGTGTTTAGAAATTTGGTAAGACCCCAATACCATGATTTATCTGTTCAATTCCTAATATTGATCCTGAACATATAGTTTTGTATTTGCAGGTTAATTACATGATGTTAATAATTCATAAACATCTTTGATACTGATTTGATCTAAATTGTGTGAGTTGAGCAATTTTCTCTTGCAGCAGTGGTCACCTGTCAATTTTCTTTATATAAAATTGCCAATACTATATCTCCAAGATCTGATTTCAGTCAAAAGATTCTTATTGCTTCTGACAGACTTTAGATCAGAGTCAAAATCATGACAAGTGAATAAAAATATATTAATAGTGACCATATGGCAAGGGAAGAAAATCTTATTTAAAGGGAAGCCTACATAGAGTGGAAGCCCAGGGATTCACCATCAAAATAATACAGTGATGCAGCTTTTACATTCATGCTGGCTCATGTTTGTCTACAGCATAAAGCACAGCTATTAGGTGTTTTCTCAATATCACGTGCCTTTTGCCTTCAGATTTTCATGAAAAACTTGGAAACTGATCCATGAAAGCAAAGACATAATTTTAAAAAATCTGAAAACATGGTATCATGGATTTTCATTTTGTTTTTAAAATATGTATTATATAGATATCTATTTTTGACTTTTCTTTGCTTTTTTGAAGAAGCCAAACCTCTGATATACAACACACAAACTAGAAAGCAATTGCTAATTTAAATAATGATTTTACAATGCAGTGATGCCTCTTTTTTGGCATGGCTAACAGTTCTGAAGTTTCCACATGCTTAGTACACTTCAACTGAAGTGAAAGGAGTGGCTCATTGTCAGTTTTCTGGTTCTTACATGTTTACTGAACTATGAATTTGCCTGCTTTTGCCGTAGTCAGTCACTCACTTCCCAGAATTTGTCCAATACCACTTTCTTAGGAAATTTGTCTTGCTTTTATGTGGTGAAGGAAGAGTATTCAGCCACACTCACCGCACTGTGCCAAAAGTCTGAGAAGAAACAATGCTGCTTTTCATTCTCAGAGACTACGCCTATAGTAGCAGGGATAGAGGCGCTTCTGAATTCCTGGCTCTGAGCTGGAATATTACCCAATTACCTCCTGTTTCCATATGGGGTATGAACCAGCCTTCCCTCTTCATGTCCAGTTTTACACTGAAAAGAAATGTGACTTCTGCAGCCAAAGGGAAACCAAAGAAGTCATCATCTGTGGGATCAGGTTCCCAGACTACTTAGAGAAGGATGCGGGCAAAAGGACGGTAGTCACGTCTTTTTTTCTGTTTAGAAATCTGAGTGCCTAAACCCACATATTCCTTGTGAATTCAATACTAAATGACATCCTTTCATATCTAAGGTTAAAATGAACACTTTGAAGCAAAACATACAAATGCTTTTACCTGTGAGGTATTAATTACCGCTCTAAGGACACGGTCATGCTGTCTAAAGAAACCAAGTCACTGAAATGTGGCAAGTGACTGCTTCTCAACTGAGCCATTGTATCAGACAATGTGTGTGCATTCAGCTTTTCCTCTCAACTGTGAACTGAGACACATTCACTGAAGCTACAAAATCCAATGAGATATAGCTATTACAGCCACTGGGAAAATATGTGTGCACTGCAAATCACCCCACACCTTTTTCATTGAAATGTCAAGATTTAGGAATATTACAAGAATTGGACCAGCCATAGGTCTTCTCCAGGGTGGCCTTCTCCAGTTCTCTTTCCCTTTTGTCTAACAGAGAGCTGGAAACTATTTCAAATATAAGCCCTTAAAAACCATATCCCAATCCTTTCATTTGCTCTTGGATGACTGCCATAATTACATTGTTTCTATTCAGCAAGCATTGATCCCCCATATCTATTAACAGAGTGCTTAGCTGTATGGTGACATACAGCTCTCTCAGAATGTTTCAACCTACTAATTATATCTAATATTGCCTTTCCACATAACGTTAGAGCAAATAATCACACTGTTTCCAAAGCAGCATAATAAAATGAAAAGTTCCACCACTATAAATGACTTACAAACTTTTCCTGCTTGTGAGATTAACTCTTTGGTGACCTTCTTCTCTTTTCTGCTTATGACTCTTTTCTGCTTCTCTCATTTTCTTCCTGTGTGCACTCTTTGGAAGACGCCTGGTTAAGTAGGAGTCCAGTAGGACTTGACCTGCCGGTCCCCCAAGGCCCCTGAATTAATCTCTCCTCTCTAGGTAACCTAACTCGAAGTTTATTCCCAACAGTTGAAGAGGTTTTTTGGGTTTTTTGTTTGGTTGTTTGTTGGTTGGTTGGTTTAGTTCGGCTTTTTTTTCCTTTTTTTTTCATTTGAATCTGACAGGAAAAGCAAAGTTTTAACAGAAAGCCTGGGAGGTACTGACAGGAGCTTGATTCAGCAACTTCCAGCAATTTCCTTTCTTGATCTGGTGGAGATCTTAAAAAAGGAATTGTTCTTTATCCTCACAGGTTACATATTTATTGATAATTATTTTCTATAAAGGTGACTTTTTAGTATTTGAATGCTTTTCAGTTTAAAATTAATTATGCTGTTCTCTTTTTTTCTGATGGTTTACCTTTAATATTATTTATCTTCCTTTTTCAAGGGTCTTGGAAAGGTAGGATTTATTCACATATTCTGCTCTTTAGTAATACCAAGCCTGAGAAGCTTTATTTTTCTGATTTTGGTGAACAACTGTAAACAGGTCTGATGTCTGAGGCTACTCCCTGTTATAGTCCATGTGATACTGGAGTTGCTGTCAGAGATATTCTTTTGCTCACTTTGTTAACAAACACTGGAGTTACAGATGAGGGTAAAAAGAGTAACCTTAACCAATTACAATATAAGAATTACTAGTGTTCTGCCTAAGCACATTTTTAATCAACTGCTGTAAAGAAATTTTGACACTGTCATTTTTATTGATTTGAAAATCAGCATATATATTTTTAAGTGCTGGGCACAATTCCAGAATCTGTGATAAACTTTAGAATTATGAAAAACTCTGCTTGCAGTCCATTACTTAATCTGTTTTCCCTTGTGTCTTGTGATAACTGCAACTTAGGTTTGCTTTCCTCAAATCACCACACTTTACAGCTTAGATTTGTCCTGGGATACAAATTTAATAAATGGTATGTTGGAACAGAAAACCCCTGTGGTGAGGGAGGTGTGAAAAAAGATTTCAGGCTTGTCAAGGGATTTTTTCCTCTTTGCAGGTCCTGTCTGAGTAGTCATTTTTCTCACTTCTTACAATATAGTACAGCTGGACAGTCATATCCTTATAGCAGATGGCTGTGGAAATAGCATATTCTGTGATTTGTCTGCATATGACTCTTTGTTTACTTTTCCAAAACTTTTCATAACAGAAAGCTAATGTGTAATTGTCATCCATTTTCTATCCATTTTCTATCTATGAGGTTTTGACAGCCTCATATTTATTTTTTCCTGATTTAATTTTCTGATCTTTGTTTCCTGAGGATCTACAGATGTCACTTGGTAACTGGTCTTCAGCCAGGAGAAGAGGAGACTGAGGGGAGACCTCATTATAGTTTCAACATCTTCAAGGGGAAGCAGAAGGGCAGGTACTAATCTCATCATTCTAGTGACCAGTGACAGAACTTGAGGAAGTGGCACGAAGCTGAGTCAGGGGAGGTTTAGGTTGAATATCAAGAAAAAGTTTTTAACACGGCATGTGGTTGAGCACTGGAACAGGTTCCCCAGGGAAATGGTCACAGAAGCAATCCTGAGAGAGTTCAATAAGTGTTTATACAATGCTCTCAGGTACATTATGTGACTCTTGTCATGGGCAAGAGCCACATGTTCTTGTCATGTGCAAGGCCAGGAGCTGGACCCAGCAGTCCTGATGAGTCCCTTTAAATCTTCTTAAGGAAGCTTATTACCCCAGAAAGCCAAATTACATTTAAATGTTTCTAACATTTACTCATTTTAACATCCTATTTAGGAAATTTAGCTTAGCACATTTTTATATCTACACCTATTGCTTAATACATCTGTTGGTCTCAGGCAAAATAGACTGTGGAAAGATGATTAATTGTGCTATGTATTTGTTAACTTTGTCTGTAAAACTCTCTCTAGCCATTGGCTGATGTCTCCTAGAAAAAATACTAATGTCCTAGTGTAATGTACTCATCTATGTGCTTCTTCTTCACTATCAGCTTCACTTAAGCTCATATTTCTATGTGGTCATATTGTAGATTCTTAAAGTTGAAATGCGAAAGACTTTTCCTCCATCAGCCCTACCAGTATCCCTAAAAGAAAAGCTGGATTGTAATTAAAGGTCACCATCAAAAATGACTTTTGAATACATCACCCCGACCCTTCACTGCAGTTGTTTCTCTCCCTCCCTAAATCCTCAGACTGCTGGAGCATCCTTGAGACATCTTCAGGCCAGGACTGGAGATATTTTAATGTAGATTCTGTTGCAGAAGGAGATGGATGACAAAGAAAAGCAATAGGACAAAATCTTAAAAGAGAGGTCAAGTGCCGTGTTTGTAACTCTTCCAAGGAGTTGCTGATTTTTATGTTCTTCACCTTAGTGACCTCACCTTTGAAAGACAGAAAAGGAAGCCTTGAAAGAACACATTTAGTTCCCTTCCTCTTTTCCCAAAAGATAAATTTAGAAGGCTAAAGTATCACCTGGATGTATCATCACTTTAGCAGAAGCGAACCAGTAATGCAGAACAAAATATCATTACCAGGTTGTGAGTGGGGAGAGGGGTTTGTATTTTAATTCCAGATTACTTCTGGATAAGTAATAATGTGTTTTTACATTTGTAGTAATTTTTCAAGCTGTTGATGTTTCAAAACAGTTATACTTGAGAGAAATAGATTGGAATGTATTCAAACCCTTTAAAAATTTTTGGAAAGAAAGTACTTATTCACTTCAAAGTGTTAACCCACACCTGAAATCACATCCTTATACTTTTCCCCATGTTTTAAACACATGAGTCTAGACTGCCAAAGGGACTCTAATGGTTCAGCAAGACCCGATTCAACACTGCAGTTTCCCTCAGATTATGCCCATTCCAATTGTTTGTCACAATCAACATTTGAATTATTTTGATGAACCAGAAACTGCACACTGGAAGTTTTTTGTTCTCTTCATGTAGTCTTGCTAAGTATTGATGTCCTTCTGGTTGTTCAGTCTCCTGCATCATTAGGAATACTGTAGGTATATCTTGTATCACAGATCCATTGCCATGGCTTCTCAGTCCTTTGAAAGACTGTAAGTCTAGCAAATCAATTCAGTTATAAAACAGGAGAGCATTTGGTGTTTAGTTTTTTTATTTGGGTTGGAGTTTGGGGTGGCTTTGCTTTTTTTAGAATGGCAGGTGCATTTTTGATGAAATAACAGTTAGTGACAGGTATCTCAAAGTAATTCCTATATTATTTTTTTCCTATAGTGCTCCTGAGTTACACAGATTAATAGATGTCTGCCAAGATCAATTTAAAGCCATATATGCTCAAGGCAAATTTAAAAATGTTACATATATAAAATGCTTTTAAAAGTGACATGATGAAATCCACAGTCTTTTATCCCATTGTCAGTCAAAATTACAGTTCACAGCTATATCCTTACGAGACTAATTTCTTTTCAATTAATTTTTAAACTGAGCGTGACCTGAAATATAATTTCAAATAACTGATGGGCTGGGGGCTGTGTGGAATATGGGCATTTCATTAAGAAGCAAAGCAGACTTTCTATTCTAATATCCATAACAAACAAATTTTAAAAGAGTGAATACCAATATTCTCAAGAATTATTCTCCAGCAGCTATTCAAAAGGAAAATGTGTAGTAAACTTGCAAAGAAATAAAGAGACATAATCTCTCTTGCTATGTGAAGACTAGGTGAGGCACATTAATGTGCAAATAGAGCTTTTCCCTTTATTTTATGCAGGAAGAAACATGTGCCAAACAAAGAATTGCCAACTCTAAACAGAGTACACATGAACTTTTCATTTGCCTTTTCTAAATTAAAAGATTTCACATCTATCATGAATTTAGCAACACAGGAAAACTAGAGCTGTATGACTGATTTATCTGGTGAATTCCTATTCCTGACTGACAAATGAAGCCTCAGGCTTGGGAGGGGTCTGGATGACAGCACTGCCAGCAGCCTGCAGAGAGAGGGTGTCCTTGTTGGCTGTAGAGGAGATGAGCTGTAGGAAGGAATCTAATTTCCAAATAGGAGTCATATGTGAAAGACTCTTTTCCTCTGAGAAAGGAAAGTGGTCAGCCAAGTCGGAGCATCTAAGGATGCGAGGTTTTAATTTGAACACTCAGAGCCGCTTCCTTCTCTTTCACTGTGCTGTTGTTTTCCCCCCTGCTAAGAGGGCAATATTCAACTCGCCTTTGTGATTTGAGGGAGCAAAAGTTAATTGTAGCAACTGAATGAGAATGATTATCTGAATCTGTTAATATGTTTATTGTTTTTATGCTCATCTGCCTTTCTTTTTTACAACTCAGGAAATAAAATTAAAATTTCACTTTCAGGTTTTTCGGCTTCTCTGTTTCATCCATTTCTCTATGGTTTTCAGTGGCATTCCATTTAAAAAACCACAAAAAAGCAACCCCACAAAAAACTAGACTATCTGGGGATACCAGGAATGATACACTGTAACATTGAAAGTTAAAAAAAAATACTTTTTGTTTACTAGGAAAATGTAAGTGATCTTTAACATCATTTTAAAAATGTAAAAGATCTTTAAGATCTTTTCTTTAATTACATATGGTACATCAAGGCCAGGTTCAGCGTCTGTCTTCATTTATTGGATCACTCACTGTGCCAAAGCAGTAGGATATGACTTTGGAGCTACTCCTTCACAAATAACAGTTATTTGGCAAATAGCATATCCAGACATTTTCCCACTGCAATGGTGCCATAGACACTTAACAGCTGGTTCTGCTCTCCAGAACATTAAGTTTTGCTATCTCTCCTGAATATCAGTTTCCATTTGAGGAATGCAGGTCCCTAGTATGTGCCTTTTCATGCAAAGTAAAATTATTTCCCTGTCATGTTCCTTTTAGTTGAGAATATGGATATTGATGGTTATTCTTTGCCCTACTACATATAATCCTTGTACTGAAATAGTACAAAAAATCTAGGAAAAGTATGGAAAATCCTGTATTTTATTTCTGTGTCTTTATATTTCTCCTTAGAGATGTCCTAGTTTTGTAGCTATTGATAGAAATCCATGTTTGTAAAGAAATAACTTGAAGAGGCTTCCTACTCATAAGCCAAAAATCATTCCAAAGACTAATAAAGTAACATGCCAAATGACTGTTTTTATGAGTCCAATAAATGGTTTTCACTTCATAATAGCCAATTCTGTTATTATGCTAAGATGTGACATTTTACAGAGATACGAAATAAAAACAGTATCCACTTTTGTAAACTGCTAGGTGAGGTTGAATATCCTGAAATAAATAATGAATTGATACAGCATAGCCATTATCGTAGTTTAGAAAAAAATCTTATCCCTCTCTAAAATCCAGAATGGTCTGTCTATGTCCCAGTGCCACTGTAGTTCTGTTTCTAGCTGTGGTATAAATGGTGCTTTCCAAAGTCCCAGTTCCCAGATGCTCAGTCTGGCACCAGCTAACTTCACACCAAGCCCAGGCCTGACTCCTGCCTATCAATATAGGTGATGGCCTGAATGCACGCATGGAGGGACTAACAGCTTCTTGGATGGGATGTATTTGGGCAATAAGAGCCTGAGGCACTCTCATCCAGCAGTTCAGACACAGCCCTAGAGCCCAAAACATGAAATACATTGGAGCAGATGTTTGAGGTGGTCCCCGCATAGCTCTCCCATGTTCACCATCATAAAACTACAACATAAGGCCCAAAAAGTTGTTCTTTATCTAAAACAAAGCCAAGTAGCACAACTGTATTTTTATTTTCTTGTGGTTTTCTCCCTCTTTGTCTGTTGTTCTTGCAAAGAGTGCAGTAACTGCAAATGATAGTCCTGTTTTAACCTCCAGTATTTAACTTATAGATCACAAATAGACCAATATTTCATCTGAGACAGAAAAAAATCCCAGATGGTATGATGGAAAGAGCAGTTTCAAATTAATGTTACAATAATCAATAAAATAAAGGAGAACCAGTATATGACTAGTGTCATGGATGTGAGAAAGTAGAGTCACCTACAGTCTGGCCTTAGTAGTGATAACATTTTGCAAATTAATCTATTTAGGGGGAGACATGTCTATAATTCTTCATGCTTCATTATACTGGCAAGCACATGACCTACCACTGTAATTTGCAAATGAGCATTATGTCATTTTAATGAAACATCAAGCAGGGCAATTCAGAAGGAAATGCCTAGTATAAATGAGCTATTAAATAATACTTAGCAATTATAGAGTGATTTTCTACTTCAAAGCCCTTCACAAACAGTCACTAATGAATTTGCATAACCTTTTTGTGAAGAGGAGGAGGAGGAGGAGAAGAAGAAGGAGGAATATCATTGTTCACTTCTGCAAGCACAGAGTACAGAAACAACTTGCCCAAGACTGCAGAGGCCATGAGCATCAAAGCCCAGATCACAACCTGGAACCTGATGGCAGACGGATATATGGCTACATCATTACATCAGGCTCCCAGCCTAGTAGGGGCCTTTAAAAAGTCCTTAACTCCTTTAAATAAAGGTCAGTATTGATAACTCAGCCTCAACGACACAAAGTCAGCTCCTAGTCACTTTTTTTTTTATCTTGGCACAAGGCTGCTCAGATTAGGATCTAACACAGTGCCACCCCATAACCCACAAGCCTTCACTCTCAGATCTTCTTACAAAAGAGTAGCAAGGGAAGTGAGACACACCATGGCCTCATCCTGGTAGACAGCCAAAATGCAAACTTATATGTCCATTGAGACCTAGAACTCTGGAAACACTCCTATTTACCCCAGTTTTGAAATCCTCCTCATAACATCCCCCACCCTGTCCCACCTGTCTGCACAGCAAAGAATGAATGTTGTAGCTGCTTGAATCTCCTGGGGTCTCACAGAATCACAGAACAGGTCATGTTGGAAAGGGACCACAGAGGGTCATCTGGTCCAACCTCTCTGATCAAGTAGGGTCATCCCAGACTACATGGCATGGGATTGCACCCAGGTGGTTCTTCAACATCTCCAGTGAGGGAGAATCCACACCCTTTCTGGGCAACCTTGTTCCAGTGCTCAGCTGCCCACACAAGAAAGAAGTTTTTCCTTGTGTTCAGGTGCTTCAGTTTCTGCCCATTGCCTCTTGTCCTATTGCTTGGACAAGACTGGCACCACCAATATTGGCATGACCAAGCAGAGCTTGGCTCTGTCCTCTTGACACCCTTCCTTCAGATATTTATAGACATTGTTAAGGTTCCATCTCAGTCATCTGTTCTCAAGGCCGAAGAGGCCCAGCTCCCTCAGGTTTTCCTCATAAGACAGATGCTCCTGTCCCTTAATCATTTTTGTTGCCCTCTGCTGGACCCGCTCCAGGAACTCTGTGTCTCCCTTGTCCTGGGGAGCCCAGAACTGGACAGAACACTCCCAGCGTGGCCTCACCAGGGCTGAGCAGAGGGACCTCACTGCTGGCAATGCTCTTCCTGATGCCCCCCCAGGATCCCATTGGCCTTCTTGGCCACAGGGACACACTGCTGGCTCATAGACAGCTTATTGTCTATCAGGACCTCCAGGTCTTTCTCCACAGAGCTGCTTTCCAGCAGATCAGCCCCCACCCTGTACTGGTGCAGAGGGTTGTTCTTCCCCTCTGCAGTACCCTGCATTTGCCTTTGCTGAATTTCAGGCAGTTCTTCTCTGCCCATCTCTCCAGCCTGTCGAGGTCCTTCTGAAGGGCTGCACAGCACTTGGGGATATCAGCCTCTCCTCACAGCTTTGTGTTGTCACTGAACTTGCTGAGGAGGCATCTGCCCTTCATTCAAGTCACCAGTGAATAAGTCAAACCATAATGGGCCCAGTATTGAGCCCTGGGGGACACCACAAGTGACAGGCCCCAACCAGACCCTGTGCCACTGATTACAACCCTCTGGGATCTGCCACTCAGTCAATTCTCAATCCACCTCATTATCCACTCATCCAGCCCGTACTTTCTGAGTTTGCTTATGAGGACGTTGTGAGAGACAATGACAAAAGCCTTGCTGAAATCTCAGAAGATGTCTTTTTAAGTTACTAGTTCACAACAATGCATTCCACCATCTCTGTACAATTTTCCCTCTTTAGCTTAATACCAAAACATTGGTGTTTGGCAAACCTCACTGCCATGTAAGACCAGATGCCATTTGACATGCATGTAGTGATTGGCCAACATTCCCTACCCTAATGGTAGTGGCTGCTCTTAAAATTTCAAATCATCACTACTTGCAATAATTGCATTAGGTTTCTTTGCCTACAATAGAAGAAAACATATTTATTTTGCAAAAGAACAAGTTTTCCCACTGCATTAAATATCAGGAATTGTACTTTTTTTTTTCCAAACGTAGAGTAGCAACACCTATGAGTATGGATAGACATTCTGATTCAGGTTAATCTATCTATGCATTTCAGTCTTAAAAATCCAAGACAACATGTCATCCTTGATAATACTTTTAATAATTCACAACCCTATGTTTGGGAATATATTTTACAAAAAGCGTTTGAAGGCAGTTGTTACATTAAACAAATAGCAAAGGCTTTCTGATGAAGCTTCTGAAGTTCTTTGGGTTAGCCAAATAACAAGATAATCAGTCTTTCTTAGCCTGTCTTTCCAGTGCTTTCTAAAAACCTTGAGATCTGCTTCTACATGAAAAAAAGCTCTCTTTATTTGGACAGTTCACTGTGGGAAAGAAACAAGCCCAGAATTATTAACTGCAATTCAGTCCAAACACTTTTGAGGACCCATAAGTTTGGGTCTCACTGAAAACCTGCATAGTATAATTATAATATGTAGTATTAGTCATCACATTGGTTTTGTGCATATTCCTTGCACAGTGGTGAAAGGAGTATGTTCAGGACATAATTTCCAGTAACAGCAAACCTTGCTCTGCATGGCCACCCAAAACAGCAACTGGGATAGATGTTGTAGAAATACTTAATACAAGACTATTTCTGAGATTTATTTATAAACAAATATATAAACATATCAATTAAAAACAACATAGTAAATTTGAGATCCTTTCATTTCTCCTCCCTACTAAGAGTTTAGATATGTTTGCAAGCATTGTTTTATTACAAGTTTGTGAACTGAGTAGAATTTTAGACAGAATGTATTTCCACTGGAAAGATTTTAATCTTACTTCCATATGATCCTCATAAGGGAATTGCAGGAGGACTGTGTGAAATAAGGTGTGCTTATTTATTTGAAGGATATGCTGCACTGGTTTAATGACTAGTCCTCCCTGGGAAAGATCTGTCACTCTTTGGATCAGATATGATAAAAGTACAGATGGAATGTATTTTAACACACATTTTTGTGTTATTGTGTGGGGTATTTGGACCATATATATACCAGAGAATTAAGTATTTAATAACTCACCCATTAGTCATCTCCTTACAAGAATAATGTAATTTAAATGGACGGGAGTAATGTATTTTAAATGCTTTTGGAAATATATTCAGTGTGAATGTATCCTTAAGTATTATTAGCTTTCCCTAAAACTTGTATTAGTTTCAGTGAAATCTAAGCTGGAAAGTCCTGGAGCAGCTTCTCCAGCCTCTTCCAGGCTGCTGGAACTCATCTTTCCTCCTGGAGCCTTGAATAAACAAGCCAGAGAGGACTCACAACATGACTCCACAATAAAATATTTGACTAAGGTTAGGACATCTGGGAAGAGTTTGGGGACAGCTTCAGGTCTGGAACTATGTATTTGAAACAAAATAATTTTTTTTACCACTTTTGGTCTTGATTTGAACTTTGCTTTCTGCCAGCTGGGTAAATTCATTCATGGCTGGGTTGTACTGTGGCGTCTGTGGTTTGCAGATGTATGTTCTTCTCCATCCCTCTTCATTGACACACCCTGTATTGTCTTCTTTTCTTGGAAGATGTCTGTATAGCTAAAGGTTTTTTAGTCTTGAAAAAATTCTGAAATACAGCCTTATTTTCATAATGTAACATTTACATGCAGTACTTAGTATTAATTGTTGTTTATTCTAAACTATTTCAGATTCTGAACCATCCATGCAACTGCCAAATTTTACCAGTTTCCTACTATTATTAGATTTTCTAAAATTTCTTAAAACCAAGACAGAATTTTTCTGATTCTCTTGATTGGACTGTTTCTATTTTCTCAAAATCCTATTTCCTAAAAGTGAATGATAAATAGAGAGGTTTTGGTTTATGCTCCATTTTAACTATATTTTTAATGTGGTTGTAAACAATCAAACCAGAGGCAATAAGTTGGGAGGAATGTAGAAAAGGAAACAAGCTGGTTCTAATTTTCCTTTCCCTTAATTGGATTTTATAATACTAGAATGCAGCTCCCTTTGTTTTTGATGTGTCTGAGAAAAGGAGAAATTTGCATATATGTATAAACAAAATATGCACATGGTGACTTACCTATTAATTGACTAGTGAATTTGATGGTTGAAGGAAATTATGGTCAAAATTAAATATATCCATCAAATTCTAGACCGTCAAAGGCATTAAGAACAATAGGAATTAGGCTCTAAATCCTTTGAAGACCTGGGGAAAAATGGTATAATTAATGTAACTTTAAATTAGACTAATATGTATAACAAAAATTCAAAATTCCCTTATACAGTAAATGTATACAACTGTAGTAATAGTTTGCCAAAAGCAGAATATTTGAGAAATCATAGATTTTTGGCACCATAGAATTAATGTCAGCAGTTTCCCTCTATTGACCTTTGCAAGACCACTCCCACTTTACACTAGTAAGAAAAAAAAACAGAGAATTTGCCCCTACAAGAAGGTTATCATTCTGATGAGACCATTCCATTCTGTCTGGTCATAGTTTATAGGACACCCACATCAAACTAACTTCCATTGCATTTGATATTTTCCATTGCTTTGCAGAAAACAAACATGGGGATATTTGTAGAAGACATTTGTCCCTGCTAAAAATTTTCTGAACCCAGTAGTAATGAAAAGTAAACATTCATCACTGAACCAATTTATATTAGACAGCCTTTATAGTCAATAGAATGAAAGAAGCATTTTCAGGGTGGGATTTACCTCATTGCAATGACTCATATGAATCTCACTGCAGGCATCTGGAATTAGACCAGACGTATCCCGATCTCAGAGTCACAGGCTATGGTCTTTGGATCTGGACCATCTGCAGAAGCAGGAAACTCTCTCTTATGACTGTAAAACTGTGTGAGACTTCACAACTGTGAACATTTAAGAACAGCTGCAAGGAATGAGAGCACAGTGTTGCAGATAACTCATGTATACCACTGGCAATTTTTTTTTATTCAACATCTATATTAGTCATGAGTGCCCAGTGCAGCCTTGCTCATTGAAACACCTCAGGTGCTAGGCTAAAATCCAGTGAGGCAAACACTAACCATGCTCAACTTGTGATATAAAGCCATAATTTGAATATATCTCCCTGAAAGCACTTTCCTTGCTCTCACATATTTCAAGTTACAGGAACACTTCCATAATTTATCAAGCATATATTTTTGCACACTGTTCAGCTGAACTGTCTTTACTCAAAAAGTTAGGCAAAACTTTCTGTTTCCCAGAACCCAGTTCTAGAAAATTTCAGATCCAAATACTTTCAGACATATAAAATATTGTTGTAGGAATTGTTATTCTGTCTTAGGTGTAGAGGACATGGGGAATGGCAGCCAGCACACTGAGAGCCTACCTGAGAGAGGATTTAGAAGCTGAAGAACATTCTGAAATTTAGACAGTGGTCCATCGCATCTGTTTTCCCACACTAACCATATAAATAAGTCTTATAATTTTTAAAGCCTGATAAACACTGTGTTGTGGCTCTGCTCAGAGAAGGCTGAAAAGCAAGGTGTGGCACCAGTGGTTTTCCAGTAAGAGTCCAATGACCAAAATAGTCCCTCAGGAGATGGGAGAGGCATAGCTCTAGATACTGTCCCACTCAGGAGGGTTAGATTTCTGTCTCTTCCAAGGACCACAAAACCACATGGTCTCCCAAGCAAGAGTCTTTTTTTTCATCTTTTCCCTCCAATGGAGAGATATTCAATCAGTGTTAGAGTGGGTGCCGGACAGAAAGCAAACAGAAGTAAACTTGTTCGGGTGGAGTGGATGGGATTAGGAACTCAAGTAGGAGCTCCAGAAACATCTTTTTGAATTCTTCCCTGTGCCAAGTACCCCCCAAATGCAATATCCTTATTTTCCTTTATTCTTAGTGATTTTATGTAGCTTCACATACATGTATCCATTCCAGATGACAGAAACCACCCATAACAAAAGGCATATAGATACTGAAGGCTTCTCCAACATTTATATATTATCATTATTGTCCCAAAATTAAATCATTTCAAAAACTTTGAGATAATTTCAGTTTAGTACATAGGGACTTACTGCTAATGAAGCAGTGATACCAGAAGTAAGTTGAAAACTTGGGTTTTTTTTCTTCTAAGGGAACAAAAGGGTCAGCAGCAAAAGAAGCTGTGTTTCAAACTCAGCTCCTTTTATCCAAGGCTGTGTGGTCCTTTTCAAACAAAAATACTTCAAAAACTTTTTTGTTGTACTTTGGAAAAAAAGGTATGAATACTATAATTTAATAATAATTAAAAATACAATTAAAGATTTCTTTTAATCCATTTTATAGTTTTATCCTTAGATATTTCCCCCAGACCAGTTTATCCCCATGTAAGAACCAGTCACTCAAGTATGCATGTTTTTCCCAGATTAATTATGCTGGCATTTGATACATACATGGATCTTTCTCTCTTTAGGGATTTTAAGTAATTTCTAAGGATACTGCCAAGTATATCTACAAGGAACTCCAAGGCCTAACTACCCAGAACATTTCTTTGGACCTGGAAAAAAAAAATAGCTTTACTTAAATGGATGTTAGTTTATGCCTGAAGAAAGATGAGGGTTTTTTTAATATTAATTTTCAGGGTTACAACTGGTGTCCTAATCACCCCCAGTTAGCAGGGGAGTTAATAGGAGCAAATTCAGTCCAAAATTCCTGACTGACACAGCCATAAATTAGAGGAAAGTATAGAATTCAACTCAAAAATTTCTTGTTTGCTAAGAAATTTCTGATATATTCAGAATAATTAATGTTTGGATTACATTAATGTAATTATGTTAGATGTCTCTTTGGCAATTTTAAGTTTCTTACCTTTTTGAGAGAGATCAGATGGATCATGGTGATTTCTTGAATTCTCTATTCACATGGTAGTTTGGATTTATAGTTGCAGATCTGGGCACTGCTGAGTGAAATGCCCTTCAAAATTTTTAAAGGAACTTGTTGCAAGATATTATGCTGACCACTATGGATTCTCTGCAAGATTTTTGAAAACCAGCTCATTAATTACGATTGCTTATGTAGCTTAGAAAATATGGTCAAAGTGAAGTATAGTATCTCCACAAGTTTACAAAACATAAGTAACCTTTTACTTTCAGTAAGTGCCATCTCCATACTCATACATGCAGGGACTCGTGATCAGCCACAGAGGCATCAGATGTAAATCCTCACAACGCAATTCTGGAAAAGAAAATTCAGTTAATATTTGATTATTACATCAACTTTAACCTCCTCCTGCCACATACTAACCTGTTGCAGTGATTGACATATTTTATTTCATCAGTTAATCCCATTTCTCAAGAGTGAATTCCTGAATTTTTTTTTTTTCAAGTGAGCATATACAAGAGCTGTATAGCTAAACTACACCACCATATGAAATCAAAAGACAGCTGATGCATTACTGATTCCTTCACCCTTAATGAGGAATAAATATATACCGGGTTGAAGTTCAGTTTTCAAAATGTGTAATGATTTCTGTGAGTCCTCAGTGAGTTCAACACAAAGAATGAAAGATAAAATGAAACATAAAATGGCTGAAAGAAATGGTGTCATGGTGTAATATATAAGCAGAAATAATTTACTTAGACATAAAACTTCTTTTCCAACTAACTCTCAATTCTAAATTGATGCTCCCATTGCCTTTTTTAATGAAAAAATCTATTTTAAAATATACTAATATATTCAAATATTTTTTCTTTGCATTAAGACATCCTTTCTGTTTTACAAGCCAGCTTAGCATTTAGTCTTCAAGCTAATAGCAAATGAGTGCATTCATTATGCTATTTTTTAAACTTGTTTTATTTTCCTAGAAATATATTCTTTCCATGTGGGCAAGATGACAGTTATAATAGTTACTAATATTTTTTACTGGTTTTGACCTTTCCTGGAGTATTTTTTTAAACTTTATTATGTCAGTAGGAAAATTTTAAATTAATGTGTGTACTTAAGTATATATATTTTGAATTTATAGAATATCCTTATCAGACAAACACCCTTAGTGCAGTCAGAAGGAATGTGTTATAAATGATGCTTGAAACTGTCAAGGGAACAAGTTTTTATTTTAAGAATATATGGTACTACTGAAACGTTTCTCTTTTTTTTTTTTTCACCAGCAGCCAAGAAGCAGGGGAGCATATTTTTCATTTTAAGCTTCAACCAGCCTTCTAAGAATTGCTGCCTTTGAAGCACTCCCCCCACATCCTCCCCCATACTGGTCTGCAATCCAGAATGAAAAAATGTTCCTCGCCTGCTGTTGGACCACTTTCTTCTAGGACTTTCATAATGTTCCTGTCAACAAATTACATAAAGTACCAGACAAATCCCTTGTAGATGGTTTCCATGAATCCATGACACTAATTTTCACTGCATCTTAAAACTTATCTACAAAGCTCTGATCATACCTACTACTTCACAAAACAACAAACAAGAGGAGACTTTTAAGAGGGAGAGAAAATTTTTTTTCTAGCTACTTTTTAAGACTGATGATATATTTTTCCCATTTATTGACACTAAAAGAGTTAAAACTAATCGAGATTCCTCTGTCTGGAAACATTTGTTCCCAACTTTCTGATTGATTTATTCAACTATTTTTGGTTCTAAAATTTTGGTAAGTAGCCATGAATCTGGTTTCAATTGTGTGTCCCAAAGTGGCAGCAGTTGGGAAGTCAGTCATTTTTGTGATGTGTCTGTGCCCCATGAGAGAGTCATGACCTTACTGTGTCTATTTGCATGGGCCTCTTTCATACTTTATGGCAGCTTGGATCACTCGGATGTCCTGAGTTGTAGTCCCAACTCCCAAGGCCAAAGTAGGAAGATAAAAAGATTGAACAGTACTTTGAGTTTGGTTTCTCATCAGAGATGGTTTATGAGAAAAGAGACTGTCTTCGACACCAAACAAAATGGTGTTGATTTTGTGATTTATCCTTTTGTCTAACATATTCTAAGTTATGCCTCTTTTTAGCAATTACAACAAACACTTTAGTTTAAGGAGACTGTGATTGTCTTCTAGAAAACCAAGATTTCCATCAGTTTTTATATAATAAAATCAGTTTTCCATAATTTTTCAAAATTTATTTTGAATGAAAATGTGCCAACTTTATGAATTTTTTAGGAGCAACAAAGAACAGATTTGTCCTGAGAGCATTTGCTTGCCTTCTTTCCATTCACCCCCAAAGCATTTTAAAAGTAAAACAAACCTGTTTTGAAATCTGTACAAAATCAGCCAGTGACCTCATTGAAGATGTTGCCACTGTGCATGCTGATGAAAAGTTTCACTGATATTTCAAATATTGTGAAGAACAAACCAGTTTTAGTGAAAAAATATTTCCATGTCTTATCTTACAGATCTTAGCTTTTAGGGGGCACTTTTTATCCACAGACCATTAATGGGATCTACAGATGAGATACCATTATATAACGAAGTTCCTGCAAACATTTGGAATTACAGACAAAATCACAGAATTATCATTATGTTTTTGGAGAAGCCATATGCACAGACATTTTGCATTTTGAACAGTTAAATCCTTTCTAGTGATGTTCAGCATTGTGGTAGGAAGCCATATCATCAGCCAGAAGGAAAATAACTTCTAGCTATAGGCTAACACAGTTTTTACCATTTCTAAATTAGCGACAGTCACATCAACAAAAAATAAAAAGCAAGAAAATCTTGAGTCAATAACAGGAGAAACTAATGAATAAGATTTCATGGAAAACTAATTTGGAAAAATCCTCTCGCAGACTAAGAGAACACAGCCATGATATTTAACAGATGTATTGTCATATTAGCTTAAATTTAAATAGTAAGTTTTATCATCCTTACTACATACACAAGTATTTATTTTCATTTTTATTATGAATTTTCACAATTTAAGACAATTTATTAGAAAAATCTTGATTTACTGAAGCAAGTTTACTTCCAGGGCTTGTTTCAGAACTATTTCAACACCACTAGATACTTATTTATATCTAGAGTTGTCTTCATTAAATCAGTTGTGGAGGTGGAGCTACACCACTAAATCTGGCTTTGCAGTTAATCTCAGCAACCTCCCCACGATCTCAGAAGCCACTTAAAGCCTTAATCTGTGATTTTTCCAGGTTTAGATGTGCAAAATCCCCAGGTGTCTGAGTGGTTTACTTTATACTCACACACCAGCTCCCATGACCACTTCAGACAAAAAACTTTGTAAACCCTGTCCAAATCCTGTTGACATTTTTCTCTGCCATCATTTTAGCTCTGCCTAAATGTCTGTAACATTTGTCCAAGCCTTGAAGGTAAAGGACAGCGCAAACAAACACACAAGAATGATGGAGATAAGGCAAGTCTGGAGTTTTTTAATTAATATTTAATAAATTAAATTAAAGCGTTTATGAAAGTAGATAGGGAGAGAGAGGCTAAACAGGGAGCAAACAAGATTGGTTGCTAAAAACAAGGTAGACTGTAGCGGAGGAGGGTCCCGGGAGCAGGAGAATCGAGCCAGAGTCACGATACGAACACCGATACGATTTGAGCATCGTGCTCCCCTTTTATTGTTCGATTACACCAAGATAGACTTTTTCCAAAGTTCACGCCCCTTTCCCATGAGAAAGCCTCTAAGCAGCGGGGGAGCTGACCAGTGTATACCTTTTCCCAAGGCTGTTCAAGGCTGCCAGCTAGCAGGTGCCTTGCAAGCCTATCTTCAGCCTGAGGCCCCATCAAGGATATTTCTGCAACAGCCCTGGGATGCCCAAGCTCTCCTGGGGTATCCTATATTCCACAAGGAACCCCTCTACAGTAGACATCCTGCTTCAGTAAAGTCAGGTTGTTAGCAAAGGGGAACTGAAGGGCTGAGGGAGCCCATGGGGGAAGTCAGGAGAGAGCTTTTGTTATTAAGCTTTTATATATAGACCAACCAATTCCTGGCAAGTATGAGGCCAAAAAGGCCATAAGATATCAAGTATTTTAACTTGTGAGTCAGTTTTCTAGCACTTACCATGAAGATTTACAAACTTTTTTGGAAGAACTTGATCCCAAAAGATATTCCCAGTGTAAATAGCTTCCCTGGGGCATCTGTGAATGTCCTCGTCAAAATGGCCTGAAACTTCACTAAATTCCTTCTGCCTGCATTCCTCATCACATTTAGCTATTTAGCAAGCTTTGAATTCCAAAGAAATGCACAAATGCTTTACGAGAATATGGAAAATTGTTTACAAGCGTCCTCATGAACCTGAGAATCTGTATGGTTTTCCCTTGGTAAGCAGGACTTCAAGCTACATGTGGTTGATAGTACCTAAAGGTAAACGTACATCTGGCACTCACCACAGGCTACTAGGAATTTCTAATTGCTGTCTGTCCTCAGTGTTTCCCAGAACAATGTCTTGTGGGCATCATGCTACACAGAAGTTGTTGGAAGCAGAGAGCAGCTGTACACTCAGAGCACTTCTGCAAGATTGAGTTTTGAGAATTTCAATATAAACACAATATTTTGCTCAGGAGCAAGAGTAAAAGGTGTTCATGGGTGAACACAGGGGAGACCTGCAGCAAGCAAGCATTAATGAGCATCTTGCATGCCTAAGGCCACCCAGCTGTCCATGGAAAGCCAAACAGATATTGTGCATGACTGTCTGCCCTGGGAATATTGTTCTTTAGATAAGAGGAACGGGATGAAAACAGAGAGTTGATTAAATGAACTTTAGCTGTCTAATTTGGAAAACTCACAATGAAGACATTTTTGAGTTCTCATATATCCAATTTTTAGCTCTTCTCAGGTAATCTAATATACAGTATGCAAGACAAATGCTAGTTGTGTTAGTCTCTCTGCTTTATATTTCTTTTCTGTGAAGAAATCTATAGACATTACTAATTCCCCTAACCCTCCAAGTAAGCAATATCTTTTGTTTACCACCACATCCCCTTCTCTTCAAGGGGTTAGGTGTATTCATCTATAGACTGCAAAATAATTAAATGTAGTCAGTGTACCAAAAGCACCAAAGCAAGGCACCATATTGGTTTCCACCATCAGTATAAGAGCTTGAGAACTTCCTCTCTCTTCCTTCTTTATCTTCTCAGCAAACTTAATAGCCTCTTCCGTCCTACACTAGGTAGGAGAAACAGGGCTTGATAGTAAGGCTGTCCATCCCATCCACACTTATGTGACAATCAGAAACAAACCATCAGGTAGAAGGCAGCTGATAAGCCACCCCAAATTTGTCATGAGTGGCATGCGCAGTCAAATCAACCCTGGCTGCCCTTAAAGCAGAGTTCTGTGACAACTCAAGCTCTGTTTCTGCTGCTGTACAGGATGTGCACCTTAATATGTCTCATTTCTTGCCTTTTGTGTATTTAAGGCACTGAACTACATGCATTAAAATGTCTGTGGAGTTGCATAATATTCTAATGTCAGGAGTGAGGAAAGATTTCAATCACTGCTCTTAAGCCTTGCCTAAAGGGTGGGGATTTGTCATTGCTTCTAAAGAGCCACCAAATGCTTTACATCCAGCAGACAATTGTATTCTTTTTCCTTGGAATTCTTTTCAGATGGCATGAAATACTGCTTTAAAAGATTCTGTTGTTGTGCTTATTATATTTCAAGATTTCTTTTAAGATATTCAGAAGAAAAACTCTGTACAACAGCCCAGAAGCTGAAAAAATATAGAGCTAAATCTGAAAAATCAGATTTAATCAACAACCAGGTTTTTCTTCAAAATAATTAATAAATTATAGCCATCAGGCAACTAGTGAATATTTCTATTGAAAAAGGTGCATTGAACAAAATGTTCATCCTGAAATCTGGAAACAAAATTTCATGTCCTTTCATTTCAAGATGACTGGGATAATGAATATACCTGAAATTAAACTGGCTATAAATAACCCCTTTTTAGTCCATCTTTATAGCTTTTTGTAGCCATGGGCAGATTTCACTGGAATTTAACATTAAGTTGATATTAAGCATAATGAAATTCCTAAAGACTAAGGGAATGAACAGCTTGATTGAGGTGTGAAAGGTAACGTGATCAATTGTGTTGTGACTGAAGGAGAAGCAAGGGAGAAGTGGGTTGAGTTCAGCCACCTTCAGATGAGCAACCAGTACTGATTTACCTGCCAATTAACTCTGTGTATTCTGAGCTCTTCACTGATCAGATGCACCACCACAGCTGATTCTTGCTCAGAGGAAGTGTTGTGGAGACTTGAGAAGGGACAGGGTGTATTTCAAAGCAGAAGAGACTTTGAGCCCAACCCCACTGCAAACTCAGTTTTCTTAGTATAATGCTCATAAGTATATTGTTCTTAAGACTGCTGTCAAAGAGCAAAGTGAACAAAAAATTAAAACAACAGCAGAAAAAAAATCTTAAAAAAATCATTGGATGCTAGTTTGATATAAATTAAAATATTTGCATTCTTTCAGTTCAGAAGAAATAAGGAGGTTCATTCATTTTAGTATGACCCAAACCAAATATTTCTTCCAATTTTTCCCTTTGTCTTCAGAATGAGTTATTCCCTGGGAGCTAAGTGCATTATGTGGCTGTCAGCTACGCATAAATAGCCATGTCAGACGCTCTGCCATAAAGTCCCAGGCTGCAGTGCACACAAAATGCTTGCAAGGGGCACTGCACACAGCAGTGGGACACCAGCCAAGCCACACGGACAGAACCCTGTGCCACTGTACCTGAAATAGTATTTCACTGCTGAAATATAATTTTTTATCAAAGAGATGTGGTATCAATAGCAACAGTTAGTATGAAGCAATTCAGGAATCCAGATATTATCTTTATAGAACAAAAATTTTTCATTTTCTTCCTGGGTTTTTCTCTTTCTTCCCATTTGCAGGTTAGGAAGCAGCTCACAGAACAACAAGTTTACAGAAAATTCAATGACCATAAGGATGTCAAGTTGACATAAGTATTATAAGCAAGAATAATGATTTTTTTTCCACCCAAATTAGCTTATATTGACATTTTCATTTACTGTGGATATAAAATCAGCTCTACATTCATGCTACTTAAGGCACAATGCTGGATGTAGTCCAGAAATGGCATTAAGTTATTCTGTGTTCAAAGAGATTTTGAAACATATAGATAATTTCAGATTCACATGAAAACAGTGTGGCAATTGGACAAAATATTGTACAGGCCACATGGAATTAGAGATAGAAATGACAGGTTGTGTTAGATATTTTTGCAAATGTGCATGCTTGATAGTCAAATTTTTAACTTTAGGTTGAGTATTATGAGGCTGAGAATGGAAATGCTATTTGGTTTTTGGACTTTTGATAAGACACATATGTCAAGTGATCCTTAAAATGCAAATTTTTACATTTTCCTACCAGTTACTCATTACACATAGCTTTCTAAGAAGGAATGCCTTCATTCAGTTGTACTTCAAACACATTGCAGCAGGGAAGATTTCATCTTACATATAATAAAATAAAATTTCCTGATACATATTTGTTATATGTACTGTACAACTTTATATTGAAACACTCTCAGCTTCCTTTGTAGCATGTTAAAAACCATCAGTACAATTCTATTTCAACTTTTTTCTTGTAGCCACCAGAGCCTTTGCCCCAGATTGTATCCCATATCAAGATGTTAATTTCAGAGCTGTTATCATTAATTTTAGTTTAAAAGTCAATCAAGTTTTGTTCCATTTTATAATCTTCTCTTTGGCTATGTACAATAAATTACTCTAAAGACTGAGATGTTAAAACAATGCCCGACTTAGCTAAGTTGATTTCTTCAGAAATCTGTCTCTCTGTTTGCCTAGCTAAAGAGCTTTGTCATTTTATGCATATGTTGACAGAAGTCATAGGAGTTTTAAAATCTTTAAAGATTGAAGCACTGTTTCTGAACATCTGTGATCTCCAAGGAATTCTCTCTAAATAGAAGTGTTTTTCAAAAGAAATAGCTGCTGTAAAGTTCTCTGACATAGCAGAAGCAGATTGACTAGCTGTTCAAATTCTGGACTCCACTTAACGAAAAACATTCATGTCACAATATTCAGCTAAGCCAAAAGCCTAAAACCAGCAATATACATCCTCTTTTTGAAGTATAAATTTTGAGTATGTAATTAATGTGATCTTGGCTAACAATACAGTTTTAGATTCACTCAGACACAATAAAGACACATTGAAGATCATTAAAGTATTTCTGAATAAGAGTTCTAGGTGACACCTATTGGGTTGAAAATATCAAAAGCAACATGCCAGTGAAAGTATCATGTTCTTACTTAAAGCCAGGTAAAATAATATTTTTAGAAAAAAACCTGTTATTTCCTTCAATATAATTTTAATAGTAAAATTGAACAAAAATAATCTTCCCTCACCAGTCAGCAATTGATGCTGCATTGAAATTACTAATTCATAATTTTATAGTGTTGCCACACATCTGACAATTATATATCATGATTTTATGGTAAAAAATCCACACAGAATGCCAATATAATCCTGTCTCATTAGAATAAATGCAATCAAATAGGAACAAAATACATGTTGGAATGGTTAATTGCTGTTATTTGTGTATTTGTCTTTAGTCCTAGTTGTCCAGCTGTTTTCTCTAGATCAATGGGCTGTATTAATCTAGTGAGAATGACTAATAATTTAGCTAAAACAGTTTGGTTTTTACGTTGCTCTTCTTCAGAGTTATTCTAAGAAAAAGGACATGTAAAATTTTATATCAATTTTTTATTATTATCACACTTTCCAGAACTGCATTTGGACAGAGTTATGCTGTTTGGCCCCAGTTCAAACACAGGAATATCCTTCTTTCTGTGTAAATAGGGATAATCTTGGAAGGCTTTATTGATGACAACATATCACCTTTCTATGTTTCTCCTGCAGGAAAAAATTATGCATCAGGGCAATGTCGAAGGAACTGTAAAAGTTCCCATATGGTTTTAACTATACAGAGTTCTTAAAATACAATGATATATTTTCTTGAATATAAGCCATTTAAATGGATTCTATTTAGAATGTCTTATTAATTTTTCATTCTGGTTATAGTCTCCTTGGTCTTGTTTTAAGAACTTTTCTCCAAAATAATAAAAATCCCAGCCTGCCCTTAATTTGCTGCTTGGTTTTTTTTTCTCTTTTACCTCACACAGGAGAAAGCCTCAAGCTTCCATTAACGTTGATTTGACAGGGAAGTGAATAATGTTTTTTATCTCCATCTTTAGAAATACGGTGATAAATTTATGGTAAATGTCAGTCTGTTCTGAAATGCAATCATGGTGCACCAAGATAAAAAATCTGCTTGCTCGGGAAATATTATTAACAGACCATGAGAGAACAGCATATAACAAAAAAAAAGATTAAAAATAGAGTTAGGATCTCATTTCACATCTCATCACAGTTCAATTTTAAACATATTAAATAAGTTCTGGTACATAACTATGAAACCCCCCAAACTTTCTAATTCTTAACTCTTAATGGACAGTAATTATGGCAAAAACTTCATGTCGTTTATGCCATATATAATGTATGCATATAACAGGGATAAAACTGTATCTTGTATGTGTAGGCATGTATAATTCTTTTCTTTATGTATCTATGTATAATTAGATTATTTCATTTAGTATCTCACATTAAAATTGTGCCCTTTACGTGATCTATCACAAATTTGCTAATGTCTCATAACCATTCAACAGCAAAAGCTCAACAGTTAAAGCAAACAGCTGGGAGTTCATCAGTCTGTTTTGAAATAAAATCCTCTAAAAATTTATGTAGTTGTTTAACAATATCAAATTTTGATCGATCAGAAAGTACTTATTAAAGTTTGACACAATAAAAACAGTTTTTCCATAATTATTTCATTGAAATTCGGAAAGCCCAATAAAATTTAACATGGTATATTCATAGAAACATAGAATCATAGAATACCAAGTTGAAAGACACCTCAAGGATCATCTAATTCAATCTTTTCTGTCAAAAACTTGGTCTAGACTAGATGGTTTAGCATCCTGAATAGCCATATCTTAGAAGAGTCTAATTTTGGGTAATCCACGACTTCCCTGGGGAGGTTATTCCAATCTCTGATTGTGAAAAATTCTCCTCTTGTCTTCAATCAGAATCTCCCCAGGAGTAATTGATAATTAATCAGAGGGGGTTTTAAGGGATTTTGTTACAACCCTGTTCTTAAAAATTTTACCTTTGGCTCCAGACATTCTGCCAATTCTAGTTTTGTTAAAGCAGGCCTGCATGGAGGAGAGATTGATACTTGTAGCTGAAAACAGTGCTGTAATTTCCTCGACAGAAGGATCTTTCTCTCCCAAAAATGTCAGTGTCCAGAGTCAACAGTGAGATTTTCTGAACTTCGTGTAGAAATTAGAGAACTTTGCAGGCCCAAATTGAGCTGGGACTGTCATAAGCACATGTTGAAAAGAAATAAAATGCTTCCCAGTTTATGGATCTATACCAGCAGCCTCTGCAACATCTACCAGAGGAAGCAAAAAGATCTTTTAACTGTAGCTAAGGAATAATATGAAGAATGTTTTAGCCTCAAGGATGGTATGAAGCTCTCAGCTTGGAGCCCTGTCCTAAGGACATATTCCATCACTTATAGGACATATTCTTACTCCTCTGTACTGGTTTGTGATTCACAGAGGATAATTTTATCCTTTAAGAGCATTTGTTCATATTACGTATAAGTAATAAAGTGCAAGAAATTACTTGTTCTGTTATTTCCAAAGTCAAGGATTGTTGGATGGCTTTAATCCATGCTACAAGTGACCTGATTGCAGTCAGTAGAGAGGAGCAGATACATCTCTGTTGGGCCTCATTTTATCTATTTCGGAAGTTTATTCTAGAATAAGAAGAAAAGCAGTCTCACAGCTGCTGTTTTAAAGACCTCTGTGATGATCCAGGGAAAAACTCCAGGCAGACATGACAAAAGTCAGAGGTGCCCCTTGGTCTGCTGCTGATGTGACAGGGTGAACACCATATTTTACAGGGCAAATAATATGGGATTCACCCTGTGCTATTCAGGATGAAAATGCAAGTCAACAGCTTGTTTGTGTTGCCTCTGCCTGATCTACTGACATACTGTCACAGTTTCTCTTTTCTGCTATTGAGTTAAATATGTAATATCTATGTTCAAAGCTGTCAACATCTATAGAAAAGGAAGGTTGGTTCCTTTTGTGTGTGTGTGTGTGTGCACATGTGTGTGAGTGGAGATCTGTCTTCTAACATTTATCCATAATTCTTATGAGTGCTTTTTTCATCAGTCATCAATCAATCTGACAATCAGTAAATTCATCTGTTGTTCTTCCTTGCACTTCCAGAATTAAAGAATTAATATATTCACTGGAGGAAGAGAAAAATTGTGAAATTCACTTTACTCCACTAATTTATGAATGATATAAATAAAGAAATGTATTCAAAATTATTTATTTATTTATTTGCTACTGTGTTTCCCTTGTAATCACTTCATTGCTATCTATGTCTGGGTGGATCAGCAACAGAATATTTCCCTAAATTAAATAAAACTACTCTGAGGTTATATATTCTCCTTGCTGTCCCTTTGAACATACCTGCTCACCAGATTACCTTTCCTACTTTGATGGTTCTCTCCTAGTCAAACTGATTAGGCAGTGTGACTGCTAATCTCTAGAGGCACAAGATGTGAATAATTCTTTCAACAGTGCAGTGGTAAGTACTGCAATTGGAAATTTGATGTTTACAATGCATACAACACTCTCAGAAAGATAAGTTTATATTAAACTCATAAAATCCCATCTTCTCCCATTTTGTAGTACAGATGAGGAGAGAAAATACTTCAGCCAAATATTTCAAGCTTGTCTCTGAAGTATTAAATCCACAAGTTAGCAAAAATCTGCTGATACACAGAGCTCATAGTGACTTCAATAATATTCCTGGAACTTCTTAAGATTTATTTGCAATTCAAAACTTAATTTCAGACAACTATATTTTTTTTAAAGTCTGTTTTCACAGAGAAGAGTCTGCCAGACTGGCTTGTGACTAAGGTATTTCCCAAAAGGCTGCTTAGCATTTGTGCACTAAAAAAGCTACAAAGCACTTAGGAAAACATGAATCACTGTATTTTCACTCTCTGTTTTATTAAATCCCATTTCAAAGTTACTGTAAGTCAAACATTTTCCCCCTCATTCTTGACATCTTCCCCTTTCCACTCATAAAAATATTTCCTGTTAACATTCATGGTTTTTTCCTTCTGTCCATATACACTCTTATTTTTGAGATTCTACTTTTCATTCAGTTTTCAGTTCTCCATGCAAAACTTTCTATGGCAAGAGAAAAGTACAGTTTAATATTTATTGAATGATTCAGGTGGTCAACAGGTTTTTGTTCAGTTGTTTGCAGTTGTCACATTCTCTATTACTTTATTAGACTTTTATATAAGATTCTCCAAGCTAGTTCAGCTTTTTTTTTTTTTTCAAAATAGTTCCCACTTACATTGCTGCTGGCTTGATAAATCATCATTCCTATTTTTATAAAATTCCTTAGGTAAGTAGATTATGAGTTACTGCTGATATTTGTAATATGTAAGGTTGAAAATTGGACCCTGACTCATTGGGATACCCCAGGACATCTAGTCATTTATATTACCAAAAATTAATGCAGGCTTGATACACTTTCATAGCATAAGAAAAAAATAAATGGTGATATCATTTTGTCTTCATCTTGTACAGCTAAAAGTGGCTATAAAGAAAAAATCATCATAGATTAGATAAATATCTAGTGAATGATTTTATTACTAACACTACTACTACTACTAGTAGTAATAATAATCTCATAGATAAACATCTCCAGAATCTCCACCCAAATTCAAGCGATCAAGTTGTGCTCTTATTTGAAGTTCTCTCATTATCATATTGCTTAGTTGTTATCATAGAGTTTGGTTTACATTACAATAAATTAAATTAAAATACTATTGATATTTCATACAAACCTTTAAATAGAAATTTGAAATTAGAATGAGGCATGGTATGCTCATCAGCACAACAATAACAATGACATTTGCTTTTACCACATAATACACTGCACGTGGATAATAAATGATATTACTAGTGAAAAAAAATCAAATCACACTTTATTTTATACAATTCTTCTATTGCAGATTTGCTTATGATTGCAGTGGAGAAATAGGATGTCTAAGAATAACCATACTAGGGACCAATATAAGCTGAACCACTTGGGATGGCTGTTCTTCAAAAAAATCTGTTCTCACGAGGAGTTCTGTAGACAGCATTAGAAACGTGAAATAGCTAAAATGTCAATTTCTAAGTTTTTAATTGAAGCTTCTTCTGATCAATCATTAAAAGCAGAAATCTTGTGACAACAGCACCTACAGACAGTTTGTCTGTAATATCTTAATTGTTCTAAAATAATTTATCTTTTTTTCTTTTTTGAGCACCATATAATTTTTAGTCAGTATCAAGTACTTTCTGTCATTTTAGATTAAATACTTCACTAATCTGACTGATGTATCTCAGGATATTCAAAGCTTCTTAAAATCAAGTTGTGGTTTATCCCAAGATTCCATTTGAAATGTCCAGCGTACTTTTTCCGTAAGACCTGAATCCAGACATAAAAGTACAGAAGGATTATAGGTGACACTGAATCGGGAAAAGTATTTTGGGTTTAATATGATTGCATATTTAATATCCATGAGTTTAATTCCAAGTTATATTAACATGTAACTTTACTTTCCATAGTGATGTTACATGTTAAAAAATAGTTACTAAATGACATTATGTAGGTAATGTTTTTCCTTCTTTGTATCTGCTGGGTTTATGTAAAAATCTGTAGTAGAAGATTAATTTTAGTTCACATTTTCTGATTTAAAATTGATTCTTTACTTAATGGTGAATTTATAGATTTCCCAGTTGTATCATTTTCTGTATACATCAATCTGTAGCCTCAGATTGCTTATTTTTTATTACCTCCTAGTTTTGTAAATGAAGTCATGCTGAACCTGATCTGAAGACAATTGAAATCAATGTGAAATATTTCATTTATTTTGATGAATTTATTTATCTTAACACTTAGAAAGAAAAATAAACAAAGCAAAACTTTTCAATTAAACAAACCCTTCTATAATTCTATTTTTAGGGTTGTGTTTTGGGTTTTTTTCTTAAAGAAAGAACTAAAATTATCCAGTTTTTCTAATTATCTGAGAATCACTAGACTGAATTACTTTAAGGTTATTTAAATGTTATGACTATAAAGCAAAATCTTTGAAGTAGGGATACAGTGCAAATGAGCCATCCCAGTGAATCAACATAATTATTCTAAACCCTATTTTGCCTATATATATTATTTTTCTACACTGCATATGAGTATTAAAATTTGTTTTAGGGAATCACATTAACATATCAGCCCAACTCAACTGTATGCCACAATACCGAATAAAAGCCCACTTTATCAACAAACAACACATTATCTGTAGTGCATTAATGTGATATGTATTTATGTCTCCAAGGTCAAATAAAGTCAATTTAATACCTTTTGCTTTCTATTTCTTCCTGCAGTTTGAACTTGCCAGATGGTTTAAACCGGAATAAGATCTACTTTAGATCTTATCTACTTTAGATCCCAAATCAAACTTTTACTTCTGATTCCATCTTTTCAAATATGAAATAAAATGGACCATTTAATAATTTACCTGTTTATACCTGTTAGACTGAAGATGTTTCTTTGTCCTTCAGATTTTCTTTATATTAATAGATGAAATTTAGATCTTGTCACTACATGAGTACTGATAGAGAAATGTCATGCACTAGAAAAAACTAATTTAAAAAAATTCTAGCACATGAATGGAGTAACTAAATGTTCAGTATGTCACACAAATGGAGCAGTGATTTTTCAGACGAAGTGTATATGCATAACTTATACGTGTTTGCATCAAATACTGGACAAACTCTAATTGTTATAGTTATATCCAATGAATTTGATTATATCAAAGATCCCACAGATTGTGTAACAATGAATAACCTCTGTGTCATTGCCATGCCCCTCCCAGCTACTGCAAAAATTAACCCTTTTCTGGCTGGAACCAGAACACCTGCATGTTGTCTTTTTTGTAGTTTTCTTTACATAAGTAAGAGAAAGGTTTGGAGATAACAGGGCTAAGAACCAATCCACCAGAATATTCTATCACAAATAAGGGAGAATAATTTACCTTTGCCACGAAGAATACTTAGTTTTTTATTAATGTAGGGTACTATAATTACGGATTATTTGAGTATAGATTGGAATATGTTAGCTTGGAAGCTGGAAGATACTTAATGGAAGATATATGTCAAATATATATAAACTATTAAATCAATGGAATATGGTGCCTCAGTTTACTCTAGGGTTATGCATAACATATATAGTTTATGCTTTAAATAGTAGATTGTCTAATTGAAAGATGAAATTTTATTGAAGCATACCTTTTCAGAGCTGTCTTCCAAGATGACAGTGAAATACTTGATTCACCCTGTAGGACACTATTTATTTTCTGTTAAATTAACTGATTAATCAGCATGTGCTTTGTCATATTGGCTCTGTTCAAACACAGCTCACTGCTAGAACTTAGTGAGTGTTTTTAATGAGAAAGTTCCATTTCTGAAATGCTTGCAATTTGACAGGTAAATTAGAAGCTTAGCAAGTCATAACTCAAGGCTAAGTTGTCATGGGCTAGATCTTGAATATGTGATCCAGCTATGTCAATAAGAGGATAAAAAAACACATTTTCAGTAAATTAGTAAGCTCCTACACTGAAAAAGATCTTTCAGGATGATCCCAGTTGTCACTGATAACACAGTGTAGATATTTTCAGACAACGTGGAGATTTAAACTCCCTTCTTAAATGTTTGCTTTATTGGAGATCTGACTGCTTTACATCTTGTTACATTTTAATTAGTGTTGACTATTTACTTTTTCACTGTCTTCTAAGGCTGGAGCTACTTTGGCTGCAACTGGGACTGGTCTTACTGCTGCTGCTGAAAGTGGCTTTGGGTTCTCTTCTAAGCTTCAAAGGCTCAGGCACGGCAGAAAATTTAGAATTAGTTCTCCTCAGTGCAATTACACAGCATTTCAGTAAACATTGCATTTTTTCATTCTATATTCTATATTAAATAATAAGAAAAGCACAGGAATTATTCCCTTGAACAAGAATAAAATTTCATACTCTAGTGAGGTTTTTATATTTTCATTTAGGTTTTTATCATTCTTTATGCTGGTACTTTTTTTCACTCGATTTCAACCATAGTTCTTTTCTTAATTGATTTTGAAGGCTATATGGTATTTTTATTCTTGCTATATTATGGACAGATGTCTCAATGTGTCAATAAATATCTAATGTAGCAGCATCAACAGTGAGTATGAATCAGTATCTGAATCTGAATGCCATAGTTGTATAATCTAACACTTTGATTATACTATAGTAGCAAAAAAGTATGCAAATGATGAAGTTGACATTAGTAATAGCTTTAGCAATGAGGGGAAAAGAGAGGGGAAATCTCGACAATCTGAGACAGCTGTATAGAGAAAGATTAGTACAGGACAAAAAGTAAAATATCCCATAAGTGAGCACAATTGTTACTGAGCAAAACAAAACATCATCAAATAAGAACTTTTCCTAAAAAGGCTCTTGTTGTTTCTGAAACACAATGACACTAGGAATCAAATACATGTCAACTTACATCTATTTTCTCTTAAATTTATTTTCCAATTTACATAATATCATTAAAAATATATTTTCAAACTTCTTCTACGGGCAAGGTTAATATCATGGTTTATAGATGGAGTGGATCATTGTAATAATCCTTATTTGACCTCCTATAGCACAGGTAAAAGGGCTTTCATTTTAAAGTTCTGATATTTAAATCAAGTTTCCATGGACTTACCTTAATCAGAGAATGGAAGTAGATATGAGGTGTAATCTGTGTATACTTCTTGGTCTGCAGTTTTTCCTCAGTGTGAAAGTCCTTGACTTTTGCTCATTTGTCTTATCCTTCTTTTATTAGTTGATCCAAAGATTAATGAATGGGTTTGAGCACAGGTGTATAGCTCCATGAGCATGCACACACTTCTGCCTTGCTAGCACAGGCTAACTCAGTGGTACTGGAATATGTAATAGTTGGTATATTTGTTCACCTCTGTGAGTAAACATCCTGACACTGGAGTTTATAAATCAAATTGTTGCTCTTTCCTTTTGTTTTATAAAGATCTGTGAAATGCTGTTTGAACCTCTTACCTTGCGAATATCTCCCACTTGAAGATGTAATGTGATCCTCTAGCAAGTATTAGCAACATTTCTGATCTTGCTTTAATATGTGGGTATTTTCTTATCATGGTATAACCAATGTACAGCTGTGGATATCTCACAGTCTCTGTCTGACACCATCTCCCATGATACTTCATCCATGAAATCTCATCCCAAATCTTTGGCAAATGGATCACTTATCTTGTATGATAAGAGGCTGCTGTTCCTAACTCTTGGAGAGCTTTGAATCAGTAATGAGTGTAACTCCAATATAAATACGAGTGGCCATAAACAGTTTACCTTGCCATGATAAAATATGTCCCAGCAAAATTACAGAATATCACAAGTCAGAACATGATTAGATTTCCATTTTTTATGTTACCATCTGCAAGTACTACAGAGTTTTGAAGTGGGGAAAAAAAAGCAAATTTATTTCCTTCCTGAAAGTGACTGGTTTTTCAAATGCTACAAAACCTGCATGTTACAGGATCGTACAGTTTAGGTTTCTGCTGTGTTCTTGTAGGTATTTCATCTTCTAAGCCCTTATTTACCTCTTTACCCTTGATTCAGAGAACCCTCATGACTTACAACAACTGGAACTAAGCACATACCATTACTTTGTCTATGATAAAAACTCATATTTCTCTGTTTTATTTCTAGAAATGAACACCTTAATACAGTGAAAAACACGAGCATTTTAAAAGGAGGTATTACTGCTGCATGAATTAAGCTGAAATATGTGTGTTTCTCATGCATAATTAAAAGACAGCATCTTGCCCAGACATATCCAAACACTGTAGCTTTTTCACACAAGATCAGACATGCTTTTTAAATCACAGTTTATTTTTTTATTAATCTATCCCATCCCTTGGGCTATTCAGGCTACAGTAAGTTTATTTTCACCTTTGAAGACTAAACCTTATGTTTCTAGGATGTAATAAAAAGGTTAAGGAAACTGATGATATTCTGCTGTTTTGCTGGAAAGAGGGTATTGAACTTTAAAATGTCTCTCAAAAATAAACACACAACTCTTCATGTGGCTATCTACACAGAATATTAGACACTCTATTTATCTCATGTTGGAATTGGAAATTGGAATTGGAAGCCAAGAATTCTTGAATCATATGTATTGATCAAGTAAAACTTACTCCACCCCTGAGAAAGTCACTTAACTGTTGAACATTTTTTTAATGTACTCCTCCTGAAGTGTGGGCAATGGTAATTATTTTCTTCACAAAGTACTGATAGCAAAAGAGTGTGCTCATTACTTTGTTTGCTAACCTCTTTGTTTTTGCAAGAGACCTGTCTATAAATCTACAGGTTTTTGTGAGTGTGATGTCAGTAAGCTAAAATAAGTTATGCCTCACTGATAGAATTGATGCACGAATGGGATTTTCTGGCAGAAGAGATGCGGGAAAAAGTCCCATAGGAATCAACACAACAAACCTGTTTAATCCATATTTGAATAAAGATGAGGCAAGCTGTGAACTTCAGGTTTCTTAACAATGTGGAAATTGCACATTTTTTTGTTGTTTCTGTATAATCCTTCCATCTTCTGCATCTTGGTTATTTGAAGAAGAGACTGTTACCCACTTGCTACAAGCTCAAAGTATTTTGAGTCAATACTCTCTCTTTGCCACAGGGAGGACAGTTTAAATACGAGAATTAATTACAAATCTTGTGTGCAGGGTGGATCATGGTAATCAAGACTTTTTCACTCCCCTTCTTCATCTTTTAATATGTCTGTATCTTCAGTTCACACACCTGGATGCTTTCATAACAATAGTAGGCCAGGATGTCTCATTTTCCTCTGTACAAGTATTCAATACAACTCCTGTGGGTTTTATTGTTATTTTCTGTTTACTTTCTGCATTTCTCCCTTCATTTTTATTACACTTTTATTGTTATCTCCCTTTACTCTTACCTTCTTTTAAATCCCTTTTTTTTTAATATGCTTTCTTCCTTCACATTCACAGCTGCTGCTACAGAAGTTATGAACCAAACCAGTGAATATTACATTCATTTTGAGGTTGCAGATTCTGAAAATATCCAGATATTTTTCCTCTTGTAATGCTTCAGAGTCCAGGATTTGTTTTTCAGGTAGCCCTGTCCCACAAAGCTATGATTTCACCTTTAAAGCATATGACTTTATAAAGTTCACCTGGCTCCTGTGGAGCACAAGTTTAAGAAAAACTGCTTGCATTGCAAAACTCAGCAAATCTTCTTCATGAGAGAGACATTCTGTGGAAGGTCCAAAGATGAATGGAAGGATTTGAGAATAGGTAGATTACTACATGAAAAACAAGGGAATGTAATGATAGGACCAGGTGGAATGACTTTCAACTGAAAGAGGGCAGATTTAGGTTAGATACTATGAAGAAAATCATTACTGTGAGGGTGATGAGGCACTGGAACACATTGCCAAGAGAAATCATGTGTGTCCCATCCCTGGAAGTGTTCAAGGCCAGGTTGGATGGGGCTTTGAGCAACCTGATCTAGTGAAAGGTGTCCCTGACCATGGCAGGGGGGCTGGAATGAGATGATCTTTAAGGTCCCTTCCAATCCAAACCATTCTGTGATTCTATAATTCTATGAAAACAACACTACTGCTGGTTTCCATACTTAGGGAAATATTTGCAAGGATTGTGAGCTCAGACACAAGTTATAAGGAATTACAGAAGTCCAGACAGGAATTTGACTGACTGGATCACCACAGCCAAAAAACCATCTGGCTTATGTGGTTTGGCTCTTTAATTAATCTCATTCTCTAGATGAGAAATTCTGGGGGAGTAAAAAGTTCAAAGAATCACTCAGACTGTGAACAGACTTGACCATATAGGTACATATTTGGTTTTTCAGGTGATGTAATGTTATTTGCTAAGCTCTTTTTATAATCTTTGCCAGTTCTCTAAGACTACACAAAAAACAGCTAGGGGTTTTTTTAATCGATTTCTTCCTAATATCTACCTTTTAAAGAGAAAAGTTGGAAAACAAAATATTCGTGGTATAAAATATTGTCTTTTCTTTGGTCAGGAGAAAGTTTTTTTTCAGCATCTCCATTGCTGTCCATAGTTTGGACTATGAGCGTTCTAGACATTTGGACCTGGAGATTATTAGCATTAGGAGGTAATTTGAAAGTAGTTTCTTGTAAAATAGCCAGATTCTGATTTGTTTTAAGATGGACTAAAGATTTTCTGCAACAGTTGAGTAGGAACTATTCCTGCTGTGAACCATAAGCACATTACTCCAACAAATTTTATTAAGTAATCTATAAAGGTCATAAATATACACACACACTTCACTGAAGAATTTATATGACCAATCTTTTGACTGACAGATTGCTGTAGGATCCTTTCTGTTCCTGTCAGGAAATATTTGTGGTTTCAGGAATTGACACAGAGCAAGAAAACAGACAGTTTTATACACCCCAAGCATAATTTTCAGTCTTAAATTATATAGCTCTGCAGAAATATCTAAACCCCACTTGTTTGTTTTACAAACAAGCAGACAAAAAAACAGCTACAGATAAAACAATCAGTCCATCTATTATGTCTGAGACTCTTCAAAGCTGAATTGTAATGTGAGTCTCCTGTCCCACCACAAACCCTAAATGTCTGTTATACGAATAAGAACCAGTTATTAAACAAAATAAATAAACTAAAAAGTGCCAAAAACCCCAAACCAAGCCAAACTCAAACTGCAGTAATATTTTGTTCCTCTAAACTCAACATAAGAACTCAACACGAGCCCTATGAAAGCCAGGTTCACAGTCCATCAAAATGTGAACAAGGCTACCCTAAATTAACATATGGACTTGTATAGATAACAAAGCCTATAGAACTAGTTAATGTAAACCTACCTAAAATGTACAAAAACTGTCACAAAGTTTAGAGGCATCTGTTAGAGGATGCAATGGACAGAGAATGTTGAGTCCTGAATAGCAGAACATTTAAATATGATTGAACATACATTTCCATTCTTACACAGATTGCGTATGCTCATAGATAGTTAGTGTGTCAGGCAAAGTGCACTCAGAAGCACCTCCACACAGACTATCTGCTGCAGGACCCTCTCATTCCAGTGATTTCCCTCCTGAAACACTTGTGTGCAAGAAGGAAGGCATTACCTGACATTCACTGAAGGCTTCCTGCTGAACTCATGAAGACACCTGAGAGCAATTTTGTCTTCTGCACCACAAGCAAAAGGAAATCAATGTCCTGGGAGGTGGAACTGCAGTCTCTTGCAGGTGGGACTACAGTCAAATGCCACAGTAAGGAAGAGACCATGGTTTGTAAATTCAACAGATGTCCATGCAGAGCAGTTCAATTAGTTAACATTTTTGACTGGTTTTACCTTCTTAAAATAAATAATGCTGTAAAATCAACCAATCATGCATTTGAAAAAATGAAAGTTTTGTAACGCATATACAATTACATATATATTATGACACAAAAGTTAATTTAAATTGTATTAATAACGGTAGTGATTTTAAGTAGCTTGTTGCTGAAACATCTCTGAAACTAATCAAAAATACCAGAATATGTCCTTTTTTTTTTTTTTTTTTTTTTTTGTGGTTTAGTATGTACTGTGAAAGACTGTATTAACAGTATGACTTCCAAGATTGCATAGAGTACAATAATATTTAGCTAACATTGCATTAATTAACAGTGAACAAAAAATTGACAAATTCTGGACATACTATGTGAATGACAATTAGGGATCTGCCAAAAATTACAAGCAGAGGCAGCAGAAAATGCTGAGGATTTTTTTGTATTTCTCTTAAATCCTCTGTGTGGGAGGAGAAAAGCACAGAGGGACTTTCCAAACTGTGGAATTTCTATGGGGGAGTTTGTTTTGATTACACATTCTATTTAATCTCAAACTTTTACAGGAGATACTTCTGAAAGACATTCAGAAACATGTATCTTAATGAGCTAGAATCTGTGCTAATGAACATGGTTTTATGCAAAAAAAAATTAAAAATACAAATCCCTCAAGCTGTGCAATGAGCATCCAGTATTTTACAGCTCAGGAGTGTTGTGGTGGCTAAGTCCACTTTACACCCCTCAAGTTGCCTTAAAAGTGGTCTCTCCCTACAACGCTGTGCTAGAAAGTTCTCTCTTTGTCTAGATTCTGCTGGCCACTGTAGGAACCCAGAATGCCGAGAATATTTCTTCGCCTGTTCTTAAGGTTTTTTACCCCCCTGGACAACACTGGTATAGCTTTAAACCTTGGAAAAAATTACCAACAGTCAGACAACAGCTAGAAAATACAATGATGTGAATTAGGTTATAGACTACTATGTAAGATTGTCATAGGGTGAAAATTTAGAGGTTTTAGGCTTCTCTTTATAGTATATAGATAAAAGTAAAAAATACCAAAATGAAGGATTGTTGTTGTTCTCTAAACCTTCTTCTTCTTCTTTTACCACTCCATATTCTGCAGTAAAAGTAGTTTGGATTCATTGGATAAAAAATTCCGCAGTTCCTAGTTGTGTTACTGAATAATTGGTAAGAAAGTAAAAATAATGTACGTTTTTAGTAACTATTAGTTAAAATGTCTTTAAAAGGCTGTGTAAATCTTGATAATTAGGCTTTCTCGCTCTCACTCCTTCTTTTCCTCCTTCCATGCTGTACCTGGGTCACGCTAGTGGCTCAGTTTTTTTGATAAGACTTAATAAACAACTATCTAGAAGCATTGAAACTACAGAAGACGTCTCGCCTTATCTTTTAAGCGCCTTGCAAGGACCCTCAGCAAATCCTCTCCCATCAGGAGAGGCTCGATTTATGGCACGTTAAAGTGTCAAATGGTGCCCCATGAGAGGATCGAACTCATGACCTTCAGATTATGAGACTTGGAAACCATACTTTTCCCCAGGTTATTAGTTGAAATGAACCCTTGATCTTTCCTGTCTCTAAATCTTTGATCAAGACGGGGGGGCCCGGCCACCTCCCTAAAAATGGAGCCTGCCTCGGAGGGCGTGGTTTCCATCTCGCCCGATCCACCCGTTACGGAGGAAGCCAGAAGCAGGTCCCTACCTCCCGAGCCTGGGGTCCTCCCATCAGATGAACCATGCACGCGGCCAGGGGCGGTCCCGGAGCTTCTATCTGTCCCTCCCGCTACCCTCGCGTGGCCCCGATTTGCGGCCGCTTCCTCATTTGAACGGCCCGCAATGTGCAGCTGGGGGGTAGGGGATTTATTGGCGCATAGTGAAACCCACGAGGAAAGACCCAGCCACATGCCTGGCAGGATGGTTTTGTGCCCTGACGAGCAGGCATGGAAAACACAGAGTAACCAATGATACATCAGCCAGGGAGTGTTACCGGGGCGGGGAGAAGAGATTACAACCAGTGGGAGAAGGGGTAGGCGGGGAGGATTAACAGAGACCAATCAGCTGCCGAAGAACCTAGAGAAGACCCTAGGTTGCTCTGGGGAAGCAGCTGGGTATGAGAAATATGAAGAAAGGCAGATCTGCGGCTAAAAGGTACGGCACAATTTATGTGTTTTTCACAGCCTTATGAATGCTCTGTTCAGGCTTTTGGGCTGTAGAAGCATCAAACCACTGGACAGTTTGGTCTCTGTGATTCAGCTGATCATAGCTCATTCAACAAACATTCAACCTACATGCCATGAAATCAAGTTCTGCTTTATTTGAAGCTGGAATATGTTTGAATACTAGATCAGCTGCATCTCACTTGGTCTAGTTTTCTGCACACTAGAAACACACATACTTGAATTTCAATTTTTTTTGTTTTAAGAAAATGAGAAACAACAATGCAGCACAAAATAAAATTAAGGTCCCTAAATAAGACATTATCAACTAAAGCTACATTATTAATGGAAAAGAGGACACACAAGGCAGGAATACACCATGAAAGAATCCCCATAACTGACTGATTGTTTTTAGCTCTTAAGTATAACTTTCTCAGACTTTATGGCATGTATGTATGTTCCCCAAATCTGTTCTCTGTAAACTGTTAAGTAAACTAATATAAAATGAGCAACCTTAAACAACTGCTGATGTCAGCTTGCTTTGTTTTTCAGATTGAGTTGTGACAGCAATGTCTATTTTCTTAGTGATTTTGATCTTCATATGTTAAAGTTAACAATTGTTGGGGTAGAGATATTTGACTGTAAATTATCATATTTCCATTTAAGTCAGTAGGGCTAGGACAACTTAATTTATTTGAGGATTCCCAAAAGTCCATAAGGAGCTATTACAGAAATCTGGGGACTGAATTAAGTCCCTGAAGTGTGTAATGAATAGATATAATCAACTCTAAATATAAATCTCCAGTCAAATTAGTTATAAACAGTTTCATATTGATAAAAAGATAAATTAATAGTCAAACACTGCAGGAACAAAATGAACACAAAGAACTCTAATAAACAGTAGAATAAATGTAGAATTACTCGCTGGTTTCCTATCAAACATCCAGTTGGTAATGGCACCAGAGGGGACAGAATTTTTTCCTTTGGTTTTCAGTATCAAATAGCAGCTACTTTACTCTAAACTTGCCTGTTTTGCTTTGCAAAAGTGTAAAACTTCTGCTGTCAAAATTAGCATAAAAGTCGCAGCAATGAAGCAGTTAAAGCACTGCTGGGAATATACCAATCAGGTGGAGCATTTAGAAAAACATTAAAATTTTATTTTTTATATTCTCTTCAGGATATATTTTACAAGAAACTCTGTGTGCTGATAAAACCACTCCATCCAAGGGATAAATTGAAGCCATATTTCTCTCAGAATGTAGTTTTGATCTCTGGAAATGGAGTTTTATAAATAAAGAATAATTGAGAAGTTGTCATTCTTCAATGATAGAAGTTAAACAGTTGAGTGTTCCCTGAAAGTGAAAACAAATATTAAAGTCGTCTGAGCCTAGCACAGCATCTTTGAGTATGTACTCATAAAAACCTCAAAACAAGGTATTTCCTATTTTGTAATAATGCCACATGAAAAAGCTGTTGCTAGTTCAGCACTAAGACCAGAAGTGTCACTGCCCTCTTCTAAGTCGTGTTCCAAGAAGCCCAGAGACTTTATTTATCCATCGATGAAAACTGATTATGCTCTGGATTAAAAAATGTGAAATGTGAATCTGGTTATCCTGCAACACAAGTCACCTACCACATTCCCTCATGAGCAATGACAATTACTTGTCATTCTACTGAGAAATCTTACCCTACTTGCGTTGGACTCTCTGATCTTGGGTTGGACATGATGATCTTAGAGGTCTTTCCCAACCTGGTGATTCTGTGATTCTGTGAAAGAAGATGAATGGAAGCTAAGTAAGGGGGTGATGCTGACACAAACAAAGCTCCAGAAGTCATGGTTGCACACCTTTTTTTTCAGTCACAAAGTTCCCTGGTCAAGAAACTTGAATATTTGGGTAGCTTTTTTGTACTTTTCTCTTTTTTAAGTACAATGCAGATTTTCTGGAATTCTATCAACAGAGAATAGAGATGTTTAAACGTCTTTCAGAACTAATATTCCTTTATGAAGCTGGGTACTTCATCCAAACCCAACGAATTATAAATCAAAATATGTGTCTCAATTTAAACAGATATGTCAGCTTTGGGCCTTCAGAATTCATATGTGCATGCTTAAAATTACACTAACAGTTAAAATCAGTAGTATGATCCAGAGTTTAAATTTTGGGTGTGAGTTCTTCCTTTTCACTAAAGAATGTTTTTCAGGTGCGCATCAATATTTGTACCACTGAAAAGCAAAGTAGACTATCCAAGTGAAAAACAAACCACTTTGTTTTCACAAAGCTCTCTTTTCTGTTTAAATATGTGGTCCTCCGAAGAGAAGTTAAGCAATACTAAAAAATCCAAACCTAGGAGGCAAATATTTTCCATTTATTCTTTCAAAAGTGCCAGGAAAATGAAATTCCTTGTCTTAATGTATTAGGTTTGTGTGGCAAGGTTTTTGCAGTGAGGGGCTGGAGGAGTTACTTGTGTGAGAAGCTGCCAGAAGCTTCCCCCATGTCTGACAGAGCCAATTCCAGCCAGCTCCATGACAGAGGAGCCCATCAGTGGTGGTGTCTCTGAGATAACGCATTTAAGAAGGGGAAAGAAGTTACTGCAGAGAAACAACTGGAGACAGAGGAGACAGAAGTGAGAATATATGAGTGAAAGAGTGCTGCAGACACCAAGGTGAAGAAGGCAGAGGAGATGCTCCAGATGTTAGAACAGAAATTCCTCTGCAGCCTGTGGTGCAGACAGCCCATGGTGAGACAGCTGTGCCACTGCAGCCCACACTGGAGCAGAGATCCACCTGCAGCCCATGGAGAACCCTATGCCTTAACCATGCTAGGTTAATGGCTGGACTCAAAAAACAATTCTATGATTCTGTGGTACATACTCAGTTGTGTAGTAGGTGTGATTTAGAAATCATAGCAATCAGGAGCACTTGAGCAATAGTAATACATTTATCAGATTAAACACTGAGTATAAAACTAAGCATTCCAAACACTGTGCTATGTGGCTTGAGATATCTGCAGATGTAGTAGGGAGGATATCCCTTCATTTCAACAAGAAAAACTTCCAAGTTCCAGTCAGCAAGAAAAAGACAGGGAATTTACCTTTCCCACCTTACATTGCAGTACTCCACTTGTTAAGACAAATGGGCTAAAGGCAAATTATCTAGCTGGAATAACTAAATACCAGTAAATGAGAAACTAGAGAAAGCACATTTTTTTTTTTTTAATTTTTTTTTTTTTTTTTTTTTTTTCAAAATAATAGACCATATATACACATTGATATATTGATATTTTGGTACCCAAAATGTGTCAACCTTTCACTTGAATGCTAAAAAATGCATGGAGAAGAGGAATCAGTGTGGTGACATTTAATGGACTTCTCAGCCATAAAACCTGAGTCTGGCCACATTACAAAGTAAGATATTAATCCACAGTTGTCAGTCACAAATCCAGTGTAATTGTTCAGACAGTATAAAGGGGATTTATACATCAGTAACCCTGAGGTCTCGATTGCACTATACAGTGACAGTTCATTAAAGAATCATTTTGTATACCTACCTATCTGTCATTTGTTTTAGGTTATTACAATAAGATGTTAACCCAAATGAAATAAAACTCACGTAAGAAGATTTTTCTTTTTTGTGGGGTTCATCTACCCAAAGAGTGTGTCCTTCAGAAAGACATTACTCTGGGATGTTAAGAGAAGGAATACAAACACAGTTGCATGGATTCATCTTGCAAAAGAGACCTTTGCAGCCATAAGGTCATTTCTGGGTTTGGTAAAAATTTGTGTCAAATTTAGGATGATGATAACTCTGTAGGAATCTGGCACCTGTCACTCAAACTGCCTTAAAATAGCTGAGTATTACCTTCTATTTAACACTACATCCCCAGCAATGTCATTGATTCCTCACGGTTCTAACATCAAAGAAAACAATGAAGTTTGTATTTTCTTTATGACATGTAAGGTCATGAAAACTCAGTAATAAGATTCTGAGGAGGAATTCTTTCCCAACATCATATTTTAGTGTTTTTGAAAGTGTCTCTTTGTACAAAACAATGTTCTTTTTTCTTATTACAGGAAATCAAAAGCTGTAACTACTAAGCTGTGGTCCAATAACAACACCTACTATTTTCAGAAATGTATGCTACAGTACAAGTAATAAACACAAAGAATTGAGAAACTTTAGGTGCTCTGAGCTTTGAAAGGATTCAGTGAGTTATTCTCTGGCAATGGTACAGGATACTTGTTTTTTCTTGGAGCCTTTGAAGTATGCAGACTCTAAGCAGGTTAATGTTAAGTCAGAATACAACCTGAATCCTGTCTAAAACACTTTTATGTTTTGCCCACATTCTACCAGCCAGAATAACATCAGTTTAAAAAAATCTGTAGTCACAGCTAGTAAAGAAAAGCAAGTCTATTTCACTTACCAACGACAGTGTGATTTTTCTTAGATTTATTTTTCTCTTTTCCTAATGTTTTAATAAATCAAGTTGAAATTTATTTTTTTAATATATTCCTAAAAATACATGCACAAAAATCACTTGAACACCTCCTTCTTTGCCAGTAGAGAGTCAAGTTTTTAGGGGGAGATTTTAAATCTGCTTTGAGATTTTAGGGTGTCATCAGTAATTTCAGATGTACGTGATCTTCAGAGCACATTAAAGTGGTTTCGTCAGCAATCCACTCTCACAGAAATTTTTCAGGTGAGAAGGGGAAAATAAAAAGTAAGTGACAGACACTGTAAATCAGACTGATTTAATTTGCAGTACAAGTCTGGGGCAAGAAGCTGAGAAGCAGGAAAACATGACATATTTCATTGGTGGAATCAATTTACGTGATCTAAAGTTTCAGCAGAGTGAAAAAGGACCAAGCAAGGAAGACGGTCAGAAAGCCAGCTGAAAAGAAATCATAGTCAGTGCTGAAAGAGATAAGGAGTTAAGAAGAAGTTTTCACAGGAGTATACTATACTGCTATACTATACTATACTACTATACCAGCAACTCCCTGGTAAAGAAGTTCAAAGAGGTCTTCCAGCCTTCCTGCTGGCCTTCCTCCCATGATGGCTCATTGTGTGGGCTGCAGCAGGAGCATAAAATGTTCTGTGAGTATGAGTGTTATCACATATTCTCTCTGGCAACAGGAACAAGCATAAAGCTTGACTTAAATTATCACTGTCATCTTAAACTGGTTCCTGGCTAAATGATGCATTGCGTTGAACTTTGCTGAGAAGTATTGCAGAAGGCAAGAAACAACTGGAAAAAAGTGGGGAAAAGGAAAAGAGTGAAAACAGGTGTAGAAAGGAGAAAATCATAGTTCTGCTGCCTAGAGAGATGAAACTAGACAAAGACATTAGAAAAGACTTTCCTGTAATGTGCAGTGTACATTTCTCCATATCATGGAGAAAGTTTTTTCTTACTTGTTAAGGTCACCACAACTTTCTAGGGAAAAGTGCTCCAAAAATCATAAATTCTTATATGGTTTCCTGCCTCACAAAAGATTCCATTGAGCAATAATCATAAAGCTGGTGTAAAACCAGAAATTATACCTTTGTCCACAGAAGCAACATAGATAAAAGAGAAAGAGAAGCCTAAAAGATGTTTTACTGGAGGTAATATCTGGAGAGAAAAATAATCTGCAAGAAAGGTATGGCAGAAAATAAATAACAGTTGTTGTCATGGTGAAAAAGAAAGAGCTAAACACAAGTCCATGTTTTTCAATATGGACTATGAATGATGGCAATAAAAATTTGGCTGAGCCCATGACACTTTGTCATTTCCCTATCATATATCTCAAATCTTCTTATTCCTTTCCTTTAATTTTTCAGCAGAACTTTTAGTATGTGTCTTGGGAGGCAAACGCATAAGATTATCAGTAATAGGCAGGATTTTCTTCATAAGGAAATTCATTCTATATAACCTGTATAATATTTTCTGAATCCTCATTTTCCTCCATTATATTTGCCTAGTCCCTCTTTGTACCACTCAGTGTCTTTGTGCTCCCTCATTACTGTTAAAACCATTATTTAAGTGCCTTCATACATAAATCCTTTCTGCCCTTCATCCTTCAGGTGCACTCATCAAATGACTCCTAAAAAATTTGTATTTTCTCATGCTATGCTATATAAGTTCAATGTGATGTCATCAGCTGGGAAAAAGAGATGGTTTCTACCTGTTCTGAAAAGCACATATTCTGAGTATGCCAGGATAAATGTAGCACATTATCATTAGGTAAACAGAGAAGAGAAATCTTAAATTTTCATTGCTATGTTTTTAAGATAGTCCAGCATAATCCAAAGAAGTGCAAAGTCACATCTAAGATCAACAGTCATATTCTTCTATCCTTAGGATAGCTCCTGTTACAGGTTAAGAACACCAAAACATCTTTTGTGAAATGTATAAATACATCTCCTTACTCTTGAGGAAGAGGATAGGACAGGTTGCACTGTAGCAACTTTTTGAATGTATTAATAGTGTGAGAAGAGAGGAAACATTAATGTTAAACAGTGGTTTGGGGCAAGATTTTTTTATTTTTAAGAGGTGAATATATCAAGGGAGCTGGTTTTTTGGTTTTTTTGGTTTTTTTAATTCCCATATTTAGATTATGTTCAAGTCATAACCTTGACTCCTAAGATACTGGTCTCAGGTGCAAAGGAAATCAGTGCAAGAAAAGATATCACTAGATGTCTGGTATGAATTCATCTCTTATCTCAGATTTTCTGAGCAGGTCTGGGCACCTAGTGTTGCACCTAGAAGAAGGAAGCTCAGATTTCATTATGCTGTGAGTTGTAGAAACAGAGATCCATTGTCCCAGTCTGGACAAGTAGAGGTGTCATGGAAAATGTCTTCAGGACACTTTTTTTTAAAGATTTTCTTGCAGAGCATTAGGTTTTCTCTGTGTCTGTCTCACAATCTGTGGGCCTAGCATTTAGTTTTCCCAGCTTTGGGTAAGAAGACACCCAGTTTGGGGGTATGCATTTTCAGGCTTGTATCCTACACATACAGGGCCCAAACAAAAAAAAAGAGCATCATCTTATTCAAAACATCTCTCTGTTGCTCTTCTATTTTCAACCTCAAGCAGCTGACAAGCTGTCATTACCTAGCACAATTCACTCTAAAATAAGAGTGATGGATGCTGCAAGTAATACAGCTATGACAGAACATAGCTCATTGTGCAGCCAAATCTGGCTGAAAAACTAGGTAAGAGCTCTGGCAGCAAGTCTGAACTGAGCTTCAAGCCATCCCAGCAAGGTCTGGGGACTGTGACATGGCGTTACTTTATCTACCACAGCCCCAGGGCTGTACAATAGTTCCCAACCCTGTTCAAAATCCCAGCTGTCCTGTGTGTTGTAAGCTGCTGCTGCCTCACTGAATTCCTGCCTCACCTGAGTGGTTCTCTTGCTCCAGCCAGGCACATGACATTTAGAGATTGTGGGAATTCATGTCTCAGAGTGGAAAATTTAAGTGGCTCTCAAGCACACTCAGATATCACAAGCAGACATTAGAGTACATGAGCAGAACAATGAGTAAAATTGCAGTGGGCCGTGGAAACTTACAATCACATTTAATGCCTGGGGTTTTTTATGTTGTGACAGCATATAAGCTATGTTGGCATCCTTTTTTTCTTTTCCTAAGCTAGATGTTAGAAAGACACTAAGCACAAAGAAACAAAGACTAGTGCAGAGACAAAAAAAAGAGTTCTGTATATCTGAAATACAGCCAATTTTCAGTCCAATCTCTGTTTTCATGTACTTTGTATTCATCAGCTTTCCTTCCTTTTACCGTGTCCTTCTGAAAGCATAATTTCCTAAAGAATTTGTTCCTCTTTAAAGGTCAGACAGCTGGGTTGCTATCACACTAAGAACATTTGCAGAATAAGCTCTCACATGAATACATTCGAATGCCTTGTACATGTGTAGTCAGTTCTTTCTCACAAGAGAGGTCAAAGTAAAGCAAGATTTCATGAAAAGATAGAAACATTTTATGGAAATACCATTTCTTTTACATTCTCTATAATTATAATTTATGTAATACTCCCACCTGTAATACTGCTTCCCACCTGGAGCACTGCATCCAGCTGTGGGGTCACCCACGACAGGAAGGACATGGACCTGTTGGGGTGGGTCCCCCAGAGGAAGGCCACCAAGATGATTAGAGAGAGGGAGCACCTCTCCCATGAGAAAACGCTTTGGGAATTGGGATTGTTCAGCCCAGAGAAGAGAAGGCTCTGTGGAGACCCTTTAGAAGCTTTCCCATACCTAAAGGCAGCCTAAAAAGAGGCTGGAGAGGGACATTTTACAAAATCATGTAAGGACAAGAGATAAGGGCTATAAACTCAAAATACATAAGAAGAAATTCCTTACTGTGAGGGTGGTGAGACACTGGAACAGGTTGGCAGAGAAGTTGTGGATGCCCCATCTCTGGCAGGGTTCAAGGCCGGGTTGGATGCAGCTTTGAGCAACCTGGTCTAGCGGAAGGTGTCCCTGCCCATGGCAGGGGGCTTGGAACTAGATGATTTTTAAGGTCCCATCCAACTCATGCCATTCTGTGATTCTATGACAATTATATATAAACACTGCCATTAAAAGTAGAAACCAGAAACAAGATACAGGTTTTGAATGAACACTACCAAAGCTGATAGGTATACTTAGAAAATGTTAGGAAGAGAGACAGGAGACTACATATTCCACTACTGATTTCATATGAGTAGCTGTGATGAGCATTAGTGGGGAAAGAGCTAGCAGCAAACTGATTTACAAGAGGAGGAGAAGTAATTATTAAGAAGTAGAGAGACCAAGTTATAAAATAGAAATGAGCTGGCCAACTAGGAGTGGACTGCTAGAAACCTCAAGAAAAAGCTGACTAAAGAGAGAGAAAGATGATACACGTCAGTGGGGTGTAAATGTTCATACCTGAACATGTGAGCTGTTCATGCACACTTCTATTTAGTAGCTTTTTGTCTTAATCAAATATGTCTCTAAAATTGGATAAATTCTTTAAGAAATGTATCTGTCCACTTAAAAACAGAAGTAGCAACAAGAATAATATAACTTCCACTGTCTCTTGGAAACACATACCTAGGAATTTCTCTTGCACCCATCCAATAAACTAGTCTAGAAAAACAAAAATGTTTATCACAGTGTAGTTATTATTAGCTTTGAAACAATGAGAAATAAAGCTGATAGCAAACCAATATGCATTCTTAGGAGAATTCATAATAAAAAGGAGTAAGACATGAAAAAAGCATGAAAAAGTGTGGATTTATTTCCTGCTTCAGGGAAAATTTTTCCTACTAAACAATAAAAACCTCATTCACAGAGAAAATACTGCTTCCAATATGCTTTATTGGAGCATAATCTCGTTACACAGTAAATGAATAATGTAAAGTATGAATAGGAGTATTCCTATTGGTCACTGAAGCTGATTTTTTATTTTTTTACCTTTTGCAGACATTGAGACCATTAGTCTGCACAACTTCATCTCCTCTCAAAACTTGGGGGGTGGGGGTGGAGTCCCATACATGTAGTGCTGAGTTCCAGGTAAATTAAACCCTTTCTAGCACTATCAAAAAAATATTTTATGCTTTGTACATTTCCAGTCCTGAAAAACTGTAGTTCCTGACTACAAAATTTGACTAAAGCCAAATCAGAACTATATTTTTTAACAGCTAGATACCCTTGTGACTAACGACTCAGGAGTGCTGTTACTGTGTTCAGTGCCAAACTCCTACAACATGCAGATAGAAGTGGTTTTATTTCCTTCAGTTTTTGCTAAACTGACACATATTCCACTCTCCTGGCTGAGGCCTTTTCAAGTGGTAATTTCTTTAACAGCAAAGCAAAATCAATTCAAATTAAGACAGGAGTGTGAGATCAAACTTTCTCATCATGTATTGCAAGCAATAAATCATTAAAAAGTTAATAACCCTAAAAGGCATGGTATTTAGTGATCACCACAGTGGCATTATGTTTAAAAATGTAATAGCATAATCTGTACTAATAGTGCAGGCTTTCATATTCTGTCTTTTACTGCTTAGCCTAACCTTGAAACACCTGAGATGTCAGGCACCTGCCTGACTGCCTACCTGTCTTCCTGGGCTTTGGGCAGACCTCACTGTTGGGGCAGGCTTAATCCTCTGCTCCAGAAAATCCTCAAATCTCCCCTCCACGCAGATCACAGGTAGCATAGATACAGGATGTGAAGTCTGTCATACAATTTAAACATCTTGTTTTACTGCTACTTCATGCCTACTTCAACTATGCTACAGCAGATACAGTGAGGAAAGAAATGGATAGCAATCAGCAATGTGAAATTATTTGCAGTGCTGAATATAAGTTTTGAATGAATCATCAGAGAAACTAAATTTAAAGGACATGAATTCCAAAGATTTAAAATAACATTCTGTGATATCCAAATAAATGTGGGATTCACTGGAACATAGGCCAGGAAAGGTCTCCAAGTGCAGCTATCAGGCACAAACATGAACTTCCTCCTAACCAGCACACACAAAGGTCACAGTGAAAGGTGAGCAAGGATGGGCCACAACTTTTTGAGAAAAAGTTCCTGTGTCTTTTTGAAGTGGGAGAATTTGCATCAGCAAAGTGAAAAAGACAAGCTGTACAGCATATAGACAGTTTGAACACTGTTATGCCTCTGTTACAAGGTCCTATGTGACCTGGAGATTTCTCTGAAATAAACCAAGCAGTATGTTTATGTATACAAATTTTCCATGTGGTCAAAAATGTGTCTTTAGGTTTAGAAGTGAAAGAAATATTTCTGGAGAAAGAATTAGTATGCAGTTGTGTTCACTACAGAAAGACTTCTTTGCTTATCAAAGGTATGAACTATGACTAAAATAGCAAGCTTGGGTGTTGTTTGGGTTGACCCTGGCTGGAATCCAGGTGCCCACTAAAGGCTGCTCTGTCACTCCCCATGTCTACTGCATAGGGGAGAGAAAACATAGCAAAAAGCTCATGGTTATGATAAGGTCAGGGAGCTTACCCTCACTCACCAATTACCATCATGGGCAAAACAGACTCAGCTTGGGAAAGTTGGTTTAATTTACTACCACCAAATCAGAGTAGGGTGATGATAAATAAAACCAAATCTTAAAACACCTTCCAACCACCTCTCCCTTCTTTCCAGGCTCAACTTTATTTCCTACTATTCCACCTTTTCTCCAACATCTTCACAGGGGAATGGGGGCTGTGGTCAGTTCATCACACATTGCTTCTGGTGCTCCTTCCTCCTCAGCAGGAGGACTCCTCACACTCTTCCCCTACTCCAGCATGGGATCTCTCCCACTGGAAACAGTACGCCATGAATTTCTCCAATGTAAGCCATTCGCACAGGCTGCAGTTCTTCACCCACCGCTCCAGCATTAGTCCCTTCCACAGGGTGCAGTGCTTTAGGAACTGGGTGCTCTAGCTTGGGTCCTCACAGGGTCACGAGTTCTGCCAGCAAACTTGATTCAGCATGGGCTTCTCTCTCCACAGATCCACAGGTCCTGCCAGAAGCCTTCTCTCTAGCACATGCTTTCCATGAGATCACAGGCTCCTCTGGGCATCCATCTGCTCCAGCATGGGGTTGTCCATGGGCTGCAGGTGGATCTCTGCTCCAATGTCAGCTTCCTCTGGGCATCCATCTGCTCTGGCATGGGGTTGTCCATGGGCCGCAGGTGGATCTCTGCTCTGATGTCAGCTTCCACGGGCTGCAGGAGCCCAGCCTCCTCATGGGCTGCAGGGAAATCTCTGTTCCAACATCTGGAGAACTCCTCCTCCCTCCTTCTTCATTCTCTCCTCTCCTCTCCTCTCCTCTCCTCTCCTCTCCTCTCCTCTCCTCTCCTCTCCTCTCCTCTCCTCTCCTCTCCTCTCCTCTCCTCTCCTCTCCTCTCCTCTCCTCTCCTCTCCTCTCCTCTCCTCTCCTCTCCTCTCCTCTCCTCTCCTCTCCTCTCCTCTCCTCTCCTCTCCTCTCCTCTCCTCTCCTCTCCTCTCCTCTCCTCTTACAGAGCAGATAGCCACATGATATACTTCAAAGCAAATATTTCTTATAAGCCTCTTGTACGGTATAACTTCATAATACAGACTTCACCAACCTTTCACATGAGTTTATAGTGTTCAAATTCATCAATGTTTGAAAAATAATATTTTTATTTTTATTTAGTTTAAAAACACTACAGATAAACAGAATGAGGCATGTACCTTTTTTTTAGTAAAATTTTAAAGGTTTTGTTTTGAGAAATTCAGGGTTGTTATTAATCTGTATTGCTACCAAGAATGATTGGTACATGATCAAAATTACTGACATGCTGTTTCATATTTTTGAAGGGAAAAAAAAAGAGGATTTTCCTAGAATTTCAGTGGGGACATGAATTCTTTAAGTATCTCATAAAAGGCAATACTCAAGCATGTGAATTTGATGGGACTTCAGGTGAGCTCATTGGCAGGCCCAAAGGAAAATTATTCATGAAAGTAGAGCTTTCTAGGTAATTTGGGAGCTTTCAAGGCCATATTTGTCACTGTGCATGAATTTAAAATCTCCAAAGTTTTAAGAGCAGATTTATTCTGCTGAGAAATTAATAGACTTCTAATATGAAGAAAGATTATGTATTTCATAGCCTTTTCAAAGTTATTGGAGCTATTTGGAGTCACTTAGAATTTTGTACATTAGAATAATCTCCTTGGAGAAAGATTAGTAAATGGCATGCCAGAGATATACTCAAGGGCTCCACTCCAGATCAAGTGATTCTAATGATTATCACCCAGATGTAAAAAAAAAATCATGGATATTACCATCATGGAACTATGTACTAATCTCAAGATATTCAAGAAACTAGAAAGTTTAGATTATTTTGCTATAGAAACATTTCACCAAAGAGTCATGTGATTCAAAGACTGCATCTTTTACTTTCTTTAATCTGCATGAGCTTGCACTAGCTGAAGATTAGATCCATCAAATTTGATTTCCTGTGCATTCTTGGCCTTGGTTTTAATTTAATTGCTCAACCATAACATTACAGTAAAATATCTGATTTATAGCAAGCCCATTTCTTTTAGATGTGCAGTTTAAATTTTGTTCCCTCTAAATAGAGGAAGCCGCTTCATATAATGAATTCTCGTTTACCTCCAATAACAACTAAAATCCATTAACTTCATTGAAACTAGTGATGTGTAGAACATTAAGTATGTGCATATGATTTTTGCAGAATGGATCTAATTTTATTCTCATTAAACTATGAATGCATTTTTGAGAAAATGGGAAATTGGGATAAGTTTTTAAAACTCCTCATTTTCAGCTGGGGTAGAGTTAACTTTCCTCACAGTGGCTGGTACAGGGCTATGTTTTCGATTCATGCTGAACAGGGTTGATAATACAGAGATGTTTTTGTTATTACTGAGCAGGGCTTACACAGAGCCAAGGCCTTTTCTGTTTTTCCTACTGCCATGCTGGTGAGGAAGTTGGGGGTGCAAGGAAGGTTGGGAGGAGACACAGCCAGGACAGGTGACCTCAACTGACCAAAGGGATATTCCAGACCATCTGATATCATGCTCAGTATATAAAGTGGGAGGAAGAAGGAGGAAAGGAGGGGACATTTGGAATGGTGGCATTTGTCTTCCCAAGTCACAGCTATGCATGATGGGTGTCTGCTCTCCCAGAGCTGGCTGAACACCTGCCTGCCTGTGGGAGGGAGTGAATTCTGTGGTTTTTCTTTGCTTGTGTGTGTGGCTTGTGTGCATGGCTTGTGTGTATGGCTTCTGCTTTCCCTATCAAACTGTCTTTATCTCAACCCACGAGTTTTCCTGTTTTTACCCTTCCAGTTCTCTCCCCAATCTCTCTGGTGGGGAAGTGAATGAGTGGCTGCATGGAGCTCAGCTGCTGGCTTGAGGTTAAGCCACCACAGTCCTTTTTGGCACCCAACATGATGCTCAGAGAGTTCAAGATAATGACAGATTCGATTGGGATACGCTAGTTTGAATTTATAGCTGTTAGTGCTGTTTAACTAGTAATGAGCAGGCTCCTGCGCTGGCCATGGGGCTCGCTTTCCTTCATGTATATAAGAGTCTAGTGCTTGTTGGCGGTAACTTTTTGCTTTTGCTGCTTGCTGTGGTGCTGTACTGCTGATCACTTACTGAATTGTGCCTGGGAACATTTTGATAACAGCCATGGCAATGTTCCTGGGCTGGCGGGTGGCCAGGATGTTGCTGCTGTTTTCTCTGCTGCTTTGCCAGGCAGGCTGGAACTCCAGCGTGAACTTGAGTTGAAGGGACTGTGACATGTGAAGGGGTCCACGTTGGACCAGAGAGCCACCTGAAGCCCATGGAGGGGCCTACATCAGAGCAGGTGGATGCCTGAAGGAGGATGAGACTTGTGATCCTGTGAGAAGCCTGGGCTGGAGCAGGTTTGCTGGCAGGACTTGTGATGCCACAGGGAACAGTTTGTGAAGAACTGAACCCCATAGGAAGAACCCACGTTGGAGAAGTTCAAGGAGGACTGTCCCCTGTGGGTGGGAGCCCACGTGGGAGCAGGGGAAGCAAAGATTCCCTTGAAGCCCGTGGTGCAGACCATGGTGAAGCAGCTATCCCTCTGCAGCCCAGGGAGGACTAGGACGTGGACTATATCAATGGTGGGTTCTAGCAGGAACCCCTCGTTGTTAGTTGTTAGTTGTTAGTCAGGCTGGGAACCAAGGGAGGAGTTAATTCCAATGTTAAACCAGATAATCTGGCCCAAAAGGACTGGGGTGGAGACTGCAGTGGAGAGGCCTTTAAATTGTTATAAGCCATGTTTTGAGTTGTGTGTTACAGGAATTACTACAGCATGTGTACTCCAGTGCACTTAGATATCCAGCTTATAAAGCACTTGTAGTTTTTAATTTCAAAATATTTGAACTGTCCTGGGAGACAGGATCAGGAGTCAGGACTATCGTACATGAACTGAATTACCACTGTACTGTGAAGGCAGCTATGCTGTTCAAGACCAAAAGACCTGCACTATTTTAACATTTAGTGTGCTGACAAAGTGCTGTCTTGCTCTCAGTAAGCAAGATAACTTGCATTCCAGAGATGCTCGTGGGTGCCTTAGCCAGAAGTTCTCCTGAAACAACAGAAAGGAAACCATAGAAACTATCTAAATTAGATGTGAATTCTCAAATGCATTTCTGAGCTGTGTAAGGATTATTGGTGTGGGCGAACAGGAGAAAAAAAGAAAAAATAATATTTTGTGACTTGATCCAGATCTGTTTCCAATGCTTTGGATGTTACTATTCCATAACAAAGTCTTTTAATCTCTCTGTGAAACTGCAAAATTTTAAAGCAGTTTTTTTGACTCTTCACTGAGTAAAACTGTTTTACCAGTGGGTCAACAATCCAAAGCTTTTTTCTAACTCAGAGATTCAGACAGAAGTTGAAAAAAAGCATTTTTACCATGCAATGATAATGAAAGAAAATGTATTCCAGAACACAGGTTTAAATTACAGAAATACCAATTTGCTGCAGTAAAAATATGTAGTAGCTCAGGAAAGAGAGGAGGGAGGAAATTTTCAGTTACTGATTTGTGCATTACACAAAGGTATGAATATATATTAATTCTGTGTAATTTTGTATTAAGGGCAGGGATTTAAAATCTCCTTTTATCCAAAGTAATATTATACTGTGTATGAAAATACAGCCTGAAGGTCAGATAATGCTAAATGAGGATCAGTCTTCTCCTGCAGCTTCAGCACAGAAAGGTAGTTAGCTTTGATCTTCCAATTATTTACTCAAACTGCCAAGTTTTTTTTAGCTCCTTGAAGACAGAGCAGATTTCAGTTACATTCATGTCAGGGGCCAAGGCTGAGCCTGGACCCCAGATGGGGATTGAACTCCCAACCTTCCAGTGCAAGGATACCTTTGACTCCAGGTCACTTGCTCAAACTTTGTGTCATGTACAAAGTTCCATGCACCAGACTAAATTTATCTACTCATCTAGTTTATGCTCCTCAGTCAAGCCCACACAAACTGTAAGATCCAACCCATTTGAAGCTGTTTCCACTTTTACAAGACACTTTCTTCCTCAACAGGTATATTGACTGCTGTATTTTTAAATAAGCCATTTTTTTGTAAAAGTTCTTTATTATATTTGACAGTACCCATCAGATGCTCTACATAGGAGAAAGTAATCTGTTTGGGTTTAAACATTTAAAAAAGAGTTCTCCATTTAATTCCCTGTTCATCATTCTGAATTCCCTGAATAGTCCACCTTAAAAATTAGTTATGCAAATCACTTGCTCACTTGTGTACCTCCTGCTACAATGGTCAAATGCCATTTCTAAGGCTGGGCCCGTCTGTATCCCAGCTATCTCATATTATTCTGGTCTTGCTTGCACTTCCCATACCAGCATATCTTCTGTAATATACAGCCTTCCAGTTTACTCTACGTCTTCAAGCTTCACAGAAAACTCTCCATGAGGTCCTGCTGTGTTTTTAAACAATCCAAGTGTCAGCGTCACAAGCTCATGTCAGTGAATGAAGTCTCGCATTTGCCAGAATCCAGAAGAGGAGAGTTTGGCCCTTGAGGGCATTCCAACAAGATCAGCAAGAGTTCAGGCTGACTCAGGAAGGGATATGTGCATAGCTGAAATGTGTATTGCACTGCCACAGTCAGCAGAGAGGTGGGCTTTGCTCAGTTCTGTTCAAGAATAGAGGGAATTAAGTCTGGGGGCAAAATAAAGTGAAGATATTTTAAGAATTGTGATTGAGTTGATAAATTATATCTGCAAGTGGAGCTATTTAGACAAAATGATTGTCACTTAGCCATTATATTTTTCTATAAATTACTCTTGAAATCACTATTTTGCATTTTTATAAACTATGAGCTACATTCTCCTATCTAGCTAATTCTTTAATTCATGTAATGTAAATTAAGGTTTTTCATGATGACAGGAGAAAATATAGCCTTATATAGCCTTAACTTTCCCATCAACAAGTTGCATTTTTAAGAAAAAATAAACAGAAAAAGATCCTTTGATCAGTGAAGGGATTTCCTATGCTCAGAAACAGCATTAAGTTACAGTTCAAACTCTTACTTTCATGTGGGTGATATGAATATGAAGAAAAATTGTACTGATCCTTTTTATTAAAAGGAACTATTCATCTAAGGACTGTGTTGCAGTGTCTGAGGCCTGCAGAGTAACATTCTTCCCTCTTCAGCTGTAAGTCACAAGCAATGAGGAAAACTTCCAAAGATACACAAAAGATGTTGGTCAGACTGAGTAGGATCATTATACCAACTCATACTTGGTTCAACTGGCAAAACAAAATACTGGCCAAGTCCCACAGATGCCAAGAACTGAGAAAGAAGACTTTGATGCACACTGTACTCTTATGATTTTAATTTGTATTTATTTAGGAAATGTATTACAGTCAGCTATGTAGAACACTTTCACAATACTCCATTTCATTAGAGCTATGTTCTGAAGCTGATGCAATCTGGGCATGAGCTAAAAAGACCACGAAAAAAATAATTCAATCAGTAGAGCAAAATGCAAAATATGCTTATTCAGTGGTTTCTTAAAAGGACAAACAAACCATATTTTGGTTAGAAGTAGTGTGTAAATTTCACTTATAATTAAAAGAATATTTTTGGTCTTTTTAATCTTTAAGAAACAGTAGAATGGAATACTTTTATAGTTGCATCCATGTGGAAAAATACAAATTCATATTTAAAGCAGACAATTCTCAGGATGTTGCAGGAAATGCTTGGCACGTATTCACACAATCAGAATAGATATTTGAATACTTCAATATCAAAACAGGTGAGCAATTTTCAAGCTATTTAAATGTAGCTGGCAGCCACTAAAGAGAAGACAGCAAGGTTTTGTTTGTACATGCTGTGGGAATGACACAATGGCACAATTACTGGCACATGATGTAAAACCTTCTCTGCATTTGAGAGCAGACTCCAAATGGCAGGTATATGCAACTGTACCATTAGTATCATTCTGCATCATTCCACAGCACCCAGGAATTTCCTACAGTGTTTTCAGACCTTAACAAATTCATCACAGAAGGTCAGAACTCAGTGCTTCAGAGCTTCAGACAAAACATAAAACATATCTGATAAACATCCTTTTGAAAATATCTGTGAATGTGCTGTTTCCCCCTAAAGGATAGTGCTGATGGAACTCATCTAAACATCTGAGCTAGGCCCTTCACAAGATTAGACTTCTTCACAACTCATGGGGAAAAACAATTCACCTAAGATGTGCCCCTTTAAAATTAAAGAAAAAAAAAGAAAGAAAATAAATAACTTTCAAAAAAACATTGAGTCAAATACATTCTCTCCTGAGAGCTTTCTTCAGTTGAAGGTTTCTTTGATGACTGATTCAAATTTAGAGTCAGGTTTAGGTGAGATAAATGCTGCCCTTTATGTGCAAACCATCAGATGCAAGCTCACTGATCAAGAGTTATGGTTGTAATGTAAGCCTATTCTTCTGCAGAAATTTTCTGAGAAGGATCGATCAAACTTTTCATGAAATCAGAACTGATCCCAAAAATATAAATCAGCTGGGTCTTTAGTTGTTATGAAAAACTGACTTTTAAAAACACCATTCCTCTGTCTGTGTTTCTGATAGTCTAAATCATCTTTTTCTTTGAAGAAAATCTTTATTCCAATTGTTCTCAGTCTGGGACTATTTTGGATAGTTTTAAATTTTTCCGGTCCTCTGAATCTCTCACTGGCAGTGCTAGAAGCAGTGCTGTGGACAGAAAGCCTGAAGCTCTTACAGAAGACAACTGATTTTTATTTTTTGTTTCAGTCACCAGCAAGAAAAGCATATACAGAGGCATTTCTGTTACACTTTGATGGTTCAGTAATTATGTCTTCCCGCCGGTCATGTTAGCAGAATGACAAACAGCTATGGCAGAAAAGTTTCTAGATGATATCAACTAAAATGAGTAATTTATTTATTTGTATTGCCCATGGGAGTTTCACCCCTCTTTCTAAAAAGATAAATTAAGTAATGGTTACTTTGCAATGCTGGCTATGCAAAACAGTAAGGACACTTTCTCTCTTCTTGGGAGGCTGGAAAGACACAGTCATTAGTGGTTATGGTTACCTCATTAGATTTCACACGCAAGGGCGTATTAAAATGTGTAGGTAGCACCAGATCTAGTTCTACAGAAGAGTATGAAGACCTCAACTTTGGTCAGAGTTCAAGTTCACGTAAAAAGCTGTCCCTGAGCAACAAGTCATAGGCCAGTCAGGACAGATTTCTTAAGGGAAGTGGTTTACCATAATAACTTGATAGCAGTGTCAGATCAGAAATATTTGAAAAATGTAATATTAACCAAGAACATAATTCTGAGATGTCAAAAAATGTTTTGTTTAAGGATGATTGAAACATCACAGTTGAAACAAGAAAAGTAAAAGAAAAAATGTAGCCAGACTGCTGTCTCTTATGAGAGTATGTTGGGGTTTTCCCATTAGTTCTAGCATAAATGAGATGAGGAATAGATCTCGTTTATGCTGAACTTGATCCAAAGTCCACTGAAATCAGAGGGAAGATTGCTGTTATTTTCATGGATGTGACCCTGAGATAAGGGATCGGGACTTATAGATCACTGCCTGTGTTTGGGAAATCTCCCCCTTCCCATTGCCTTCCCATTGTCCCTGAAGAAAAAAAGGGAAGAGAAAAAAATTTGAAGAGCTGGCTGTCATGGCATGCTACAAGGATTGACAGTGATCTGGTATTTTTCCTAGTGTCAGATAGCAGATCTCAAATCCTGGAAGAATTCAAGTACTCTGTTCTTTGTTTGCTTTTCCTGATAAACACTCTAACAGTGACTAGATGGTCTCATCAAATGATAACAAGTTCAGCTCTCTAGAGTAACTGGGACCCAGTGTGTATTACATTACTTATGTATTTTTTATATTGGGTATTTTTTCCCTGACCACAGAAATTATAAAGCATTATTTCTATTAAACAAATAACCAGGGAAAAGTAATATAACTTGAGAGAAAGAAATATCCCCATTAAGTTCTGATTCTCATTTCAGTGGCCTATAGCTGGGCCACACAGTCTTGTATAATGCAATTCTAAAACTACAGCCCTGGGGACAGACCTGGCTGCTGGGGTCTTGCACCAGTCCCAGGTTGAAACCCTCCAAGGACAGAGACAGTGCAGCCTCTACGGGTGACTTGTTCCACTGCCTCACTCTCCATGGGAACACCGAGGAAAAACTTCTCTTTATTCCCAGCATAAACCTGTTACAGTCTGCATTTTCTTCTCTCACCCTCCCGCCTACCCCGCTGTGAGGCAGCCGGCTCCATGTCCTCCATGACCCCTTGTAGATATGCAGGGGCTGTTAGTTACCCCTGAAGCCATCCCTTTTCGTGGATGACCCACCCAAGCTCCCCCAGCCTCTTCTCACAGGGAGAGTGCTCCAGTCCCACTGCCTTGGGGACGTTCCTCTGGACCACAGAATTTACTCTGATTAAAAACATTCTTTTAAGGATATTGAATCTCTCCTTTCCCTAGAAGTTGCAATAAAATTTAGAAAAATCCTTTCATAAATTGTCTAGATTTCTGTGAGTGCTGTTTCATTCAATTAGGTCACTCAAACTCAACACTGTATTTGTGCAAAGAATATCTAAATATCAAACTACAATACACACAATTTTTAAGATATAATTTGAACTTATAAACAATTATAAAATTCAAAACTACATCCATCCCATTCCAGGCCCAAAACTACATCGAAAAATGGCTGCAACTGCAAATTACACACATATGCCTACACTGTACATTCCCTCAAAACATTTTAAGCTGCTACATTATTTCACTGGCACTTCTCACAGTAAACCTTACCCTAAAGCTCTTCTATTCAGTTCCAAACCTTCTGAGAAATTTTGCCACTCAGCTATAAATAGCTGGTGATTGAGCTAACTGTGAAAATGCTGACATAATGTCAATGTTTGTGGGATACAGTTAAAATGAGAAAGACCTTGGGTAGCACAATCAGTGCCACTTGAGTAAATGAATTCAGTCCCTGAAGAGCTATATGGTAGCACATAACTGTGGAATATATTTAAGGACCCAGAACAGAAATCTCACTTGAGAAAAATGGAAAATTCATGTAACTATAAAAACAGTTAAATAAAGTGAATTATTACTACAATTAATAGAGAAAAAAAATCCCTTCTTGTAACTGAAGGTAATTTTTCAATTATTGTTCATTATGGAAACCGAGCACTTATTAAATGAGAACCAAATTTATGCATTTATTTATAAATGGTTGTAGTGGAGAAAAATTACCATCAAGGTTGTGTAACCTTGCACCTATTCTGGGATACCTACTACTCTGTTCTGAATAAATTTGAAATGTAACTGTGGCAGGTTGTGCTTCCTAGAAAAAGCATGTTCAAAACTGTAAGGAATGAGTATATAAGCACAGAGTAGTAACAATATATACCTTCTTTGAAGAAGGTTAGTATACACTAATATTTGACCTAACCCATCTTTTTTATTTTTTAATCAGATGAGTTTCTAAACTGCCATTGTTATTCACAATGTTTGTCTTGGAATTAATGGAAAATAAACCTCCAGGATTACAAAAAGCGTCGCTGGAGGAATGAACTCATAGTGATCTCCTGTAAGTGTCACAGTTACTGAACTGTTGAGGGTCTGGGCATTTATGATAACAAACTCTCTCTGTTACCACATTGAAATTATATTCAAACTTCTTTTACTGTGACCTTCCATGTCCTTTTATTTTACTTCTTTTTTTTTTTTTTTAATATCTCAATTTCTCAGTGACCTATTACTCTCCCACTTCTCACCAAATATTCCTGTCTATTCTACAGAGGACCAAATTTTATTTTTTTTTTTCAGTATTTCTTTGCCTGAAAAATAACCCAAATCCCAGATTAAGAAGTACATGTATTGTAGAAACACATGCCAAAAAACTCTAATAGCTCCTCAATTTCCTGTCAATTCTGAACGCCTGGCAGTGTGTAGGTACAAAATGAGAATAGCAGAGCTAGTAAAAAGAGTAATTATAAGTGTTGTAGCTAGCCACTATTAAGGTCATAGTTCCAAGAACATCAGCAGTGGACAACAATTTATAGATTTTTTCTTGCAGTCTTCATTTCTCTGTTTTACTTAAGCTTTATGAGAAAACACAATACAAATAAGAAGTACCAGTAATCCACCTGGGTCTGGAAAAGTAATAAGTTCTAGCAACATATTAATCTCAAAGAAGAAAAAAAACCTACTAATAGGAAAAAAAAAGAGTATCTGTGAAGTTGAATCACTTACCCTGACATTTTGGGTTTATAATATACATTCTTTAGCAACATTCTTTCAGTGGACTTTGTCATGCTTATGAGGTATCTTGCTGCCTCAATTTATAATCTTAAAAAAAGGTCTAACTTTACAGCTCTGATGGAGTTGTCACTGTTGCCTACAAAATCTGCCATGATTTATAAACTAGCTTTACAAACTGACTTCCCATGGATTGAATCTCTGTGTTGTATCTCTTCGTGTTATGCGGCATCTTAGTATATGTAGAAAAAGGTGACTTTCAAGACAAAAAAGATGATGCTTCAGAGGCAGTAATTCAGAAATTGTGGAATTATTTACTTGTTTAATTTTCTAATACTATTTTAACTATTAACTATTAACCATTATTTTAATTTTTAACTATCACAGTTGTGTAAGCTTCTCAGCAGCTTTTATTTTTGAGTAAATACTATGCCTAGTTTCTCAGACAGAGCCTGATACTATCAGTAGCCATCTCATCATCAACTCCTTGGTCCAGAAATTCCACATGAGATTGCCTTTCCTTCAGGATACGTTGGACTTAAATAATGTTTCACAAAAAAGCTGGACTTCAATTTCCAGTGAGTTCTTTGTCTTCCAACCTATTTCACTCTTGATTTGTTCTGCCAGGTTGGGTACCATGTCTGTGCTCTGGAAAGTTGCTTTACTACTCTTCAGTGTGGCAAGACCTAAGCATTTCGTCCACATTTGGTGCTACTTGCCATTCCTACCCAGAGCACTCCTAGGCTGCTTCTGCTGCTCATCTTGGAATAATGCTGCATTGGTACCTGTGGTATTGCTCTTCCCTCTCACCTGCAACAGAAGCCAAGCACTGCTCTGGCTGAACTGTCTAAGTTATGCTGCAACATCTGAAGGAATTAGTCATCTGAATTCTCAGTCAGGTCATTTGGGTACCTACCATCAAGCCAGCTGTATTCAGCAAAATTTAATTTAAGACTAATCAGATGCTTAAATTTTGATCTTTAAATGAGGTCATATTCTTATCTGTAATTGGACCCTAAAAACTACTTTTGTGTGCCAGTCAGCACTTTTAAATACTTAGGAAATTCAGAAGACTTAAGTCAGCGTTTATCTAAATTGAGGAAAATTGAGACAGAATTACACAATTGTGATACACTTTTATCATCCCAAATTACCCTGCCAGGTGGTTGCAAGTACAAATATACTCAAACTAGTTTGTTTAAAGCGTCATATTAGGGGACAGTCAACAGGTGCTCAACCTAAACTGAAAAATCCACTTCAGCAGGATGATTTATTCTCCTCTGAGCTCTGGTCTGCTGTGAAAGGAGAAGTTCATAACCAAGGAGACAAGTTAGACTAAGAGGCAGATGCTGCAGAGGGGTACAGAAAAATGCTAGGGAGGGGGTTGCATTTGAAATCTTGCAGAAACCCTTACTCTGCATTGTTCTTGATCTTTACATGCACAGGCTATACATGCCCCTGACTTCCAGCTGTACAACTCAGGGTTTTTCCATCCTACACCTCAGAAAAACCTGAAAGGGATGTTTGTTGCACATACATCAGCTTCTGTTCCCAGTTTACCAGTAGTTTAGATGCAGCCTCTTGCAGTCTGTGGGTGAGGCTGGATGAGCAGCAAAGAGCCTTGCTGGTCAAGTGGAATGACCTTTGTCATTTGCACTGGGCTGTGTGGGGCTGCTGTGCCCCTGGGACTGCCCCCAGGGGCACAGGAGGTGGCTAGTGCTCTCCAGACTCTTGATGTGATACCTCCTCTCACGGCAATTTCTCTGGACAGGAATCACTTCTGCTTTCACCTTTCTACACACTTTCCCACACACCTTCCCAGCTAGACCCACCTGTTGCTGAGATACTGACTGAGCAACTTTCACAGCAGTTCCCGAAGTGGGTAACTGCCCAACTTTTTCAAAGTTTTCTTCCCTCACACTCCCTCAATACTAAGTTTAAACATTCATGTATTTTCTCCGTTGTCTTTGATCTATCAGTAGCAAATGCTTATTTCCTTCTAACATGCATAGTTGAATTAGGTGGTAAGTGGAAAAAAAAGAAAAAAGAAAAAAGAAAAAAGAAAAAAGAAAAAAGAAAAAAGAAAAAAGAAAAAAGAAAAAAGAAAAAAGAAAAAAGAAAAAAGAAAAAAGAAAAAAGAAAAAAAAAAAAAACACCACAGGATATTTTATTTCCCTTCTAAACCACACTAAAAAATCTTCTCTATATGAACAATTGGGGGACTTTGTGAACCAGTTTCAGAGCTGATTTAGAACTGCACAATATTTTATCTGTCTTTGAACTCAAAAATTATTCTGACCTGGGTTTTTTTCTCCGATGTTAGATGAGCTTCTCCGATAGTAATGTTTGCAGGAAGCAAACTTGAAGTTCCCCTAATAGTTCCTGATGACTTGGAACGTTAAACTACTGACTGCAAAGATTTGCACAAAGATGCTACATATTAAATCAAACGGGTTGTTAACCACTGCACCCAAAGTACTTTCTTAGTGCAGTGCCTCACAGACAATTTCAAACTCCAAAAGGAGATCTGACTTATTTCACAGACACAGCTGCAAATGAATGCTTTCTTACCTTGTGCGAATGTGCCAGAGAATATTAGCATTAACTTTGCACTTAACTGATAAAGATGATGAAATAGAACCTATATTAATTATTCCCCTTCTAGGATGTTAATTATGACCCAGTTGTCATAGGATATGTTTTAAACATGCTATAATACTCTTTTCTATCTTTCTTGAAATTTCAAGTTTACCACAAGAAGTTTGTTTAAGACACTATAATAAATAGCAAGAATGGTGACATGTAATGTTTTCTATCATTTATTTCAAGGTCAGGACAAACCCTTATTATATGTTTTCATACTTCTCCATACAAACAAGGCCTGATTTCAATTACAGTTACTAGTCACTACTCTAATTACTTAAATGGAATCAGGTAAAACATGCTTTTTGGAGTTTCTATAGGTTTCATTACTGGCATATTAAATATTTATATTAACTCCTTTCCCTATCCACATAGGTAACAACACCATAAATTAGTAGTATATGACTCACCAAATCTTTTCACTGATTGCTGTAGTACAATATTCCAAATGCTGCCTGTTTCCAGGTGAATCTTTGTGCTGGAACACACTTGTCATTCTCAAGCACGTGGAAGTCTTGGGTGTCTCTGATGTGGGACAGAAATCCCTTCTGTCTGCAGGGATGCATCTGAACCGATGCATATTTAGGAAGTTACATTGTACTTATTTTTAACTGGACCAGGGATCTTCAATCTTTAGCCCTCAGAAGTAGTTGAGGCCTTGATGGAAATTAATCAAGTGTAATTGAGCTCCTAGACATGTGAGAAGCTGTACCCAAGTGTTTAAGCTACTCCTGGGGACAGATGTTTAAGGGATTGCAAAACTGAATAAATAAAATAAAACCATATTGATTATTGTCTCCTTCACTCAAAATGCTATATACTAGTTTGAACCTTTTGTCCAGAAAGTAAATAATCTGGGTTTAGTTTCTGTTTCAGTCTAAGGATATTCAGATCTCCCACCTACCCATTCCATTTTTGTCCAGAATTAGACATTGTATTAATTTAAAAAGACAACCAATAGAAAAAAAAAAAAAAAAAAAAAAAAAAAAAAAAACAAGAAACCACCAAAACCTACAACCAAACAAATAGAACCCAATGCCACACAAACCCTCCATTAACCCAAGCCCCACAGTCTTGGTGGCAAAAACCATATTCATGCAGCCTTGTACCTGAGATGAACACTACCGCAAAACTGTGGCTTCTGGATGCCCCACCTCTGGTGAGAGTGCCCTAACTGGATGGGGCATCATATCCCATCCTGCAGGCTGATCCTCTAGCAGCAGCTCTCTAGTACAGACTGCAATGACAAATATTTCCCTCTCTTTTGTAATTTGCCAAGAGAACCCTTTTTTTCTCTGAACTATTAATTGCAGCACATAGTGTCACATATACTGACAATGTTATTTCAAGTGACCAAATTGAGTTGGATTTAGAGGTTTTAATTTAGGTCTAGCCAGATTTAGGTGAGTGCTAGGAAACCAGCTTTTGAGGCCAAGCAGCCCTGCTAATGTGTACAGAGAGCTGCAGGCACACGGGAACTCAGTTGCCAGAGGGCCTCCTGTGCCAGGGAGTTACTGAGGTAAGTTTCTCAAATACTTTTCAATGAAAAAGCCTAAAACTGTCTTTCATTTGACCACAAGTCACTAAGATATTATTACAGAGTTAACTGTATCACTCAGAGGTGCTCTCCGAGTGAAAAAATAGTGCTTTTATTTCTCCTCTGGAATGCACATGATTGCCTTTATTCAGTCTGATGTCTTTATGCTAGCACAGCATCTTTTTCACTCCTATTTACTCCCATATGGTTTGTTAATTAACTTTTCTTTGGAACTTACGAAAAACATTCTCCATATTTGCTGAGTCTTTTAGTAGGAGTGTGCTCTCTTCCTTTGCCAAAGTATACATAGTTTAACAGGTTTGAAATAACCAAGTCATAGTGTTAGCATATGGTGGAGTATTTGATATGCTTGGTACACAATGCAAATAACAATAAAAAACTATAGTTTGAAAGCTGACAGCAAATAAATAGCTTGCTTTGCTAGAAATTCTCAGTCTTAATAAAAACAATAATCTGCTTAAGACACCAAGAAATCGTTAACTTTTTAATCTCATCTGTCTGAATGTTTTTATTTCATATTTTGATGTTTGTTTTCTGTGGACTTGCTAGAAAACATATTTAAAGTCAAATATAACATAAATATAGCTGAAAGTCTTTTTAAATGTATGAAACCACTTGAGGCTATACTGTGAACAGCTCTGTTTTTCTGGATTTTGAAGTCAGTCTGACTTTTAGATGCATAATATGAATGGAAGTGTATACTAATTTACATGTAATTAGCATTGACATTTTATAAAGCTGATACAGTTTTATGCCTCTTTTGGTTGTCTGTTGTAAACAATCCTATAAAGAGAGCATTCTGACACAGCGCAGAACATACTGTGCTCCTGGTTTTCACAAAACACATATCTATTTTTTGCGATGAATCTACTGCCATCAAAGAAGCACGAACAGAAACAGCCACTGCTTTGCTTTAGTTCTACTGGGGCTTTGTACTTCTATCATATGTTGCCCTCTATCCTTTTTGTCATTTAGACTTGGATGAAATGAATACCAAATGCCACTAAATATGAGTGGAAACCTTTCACATTTATTCTGAAGTGGCTACAAAGGGTACTGAACAGTAGAGAATCAGACCGAGATTAAGCTTCTGTTTAAATTGCTATATAAATTCAAATGAAGTATAACTTTTTGAATTGAGAGTGAAAAGGACATTAAAATAGACTTCAAAGAGGGAAAAAGTGAAGAAAAGTTAACTCTCAACTGGAATTTCTGTTACCGCAATCGGTCTTTCTCGCTGTGAATCACACCATGAGCATATGTCTCTCAGAAGAGCCCTGCTGATTGCTGTGGAGCTGTAAGATTTGCATCAGCTTAGGTTGTAACCCAGTATTTCAGTGTAGTATCTGCTAACAATTAGCCATGAATTATTTTACACAAACAAAGCCAAAGACATATTATTTCCTCCACAAAGCTCCTTTTGCTCGCCTAATAACATATGCCATGTATTTCCTCTGCCAAAACTGATGTTATATTGGCAACAGAGCAGGGAATCACACGTTCAAATTTTATGTAAAAACACTACTTTAATTAACATCTGGCCACTCCCAGAGACAAAATACTAGACAATATGGATCTCAAGCCAGACTTAATATGGCAAGCCCTACATTTCTAAATACTTCTCTTCATTTTTTTTATTTCACAAGTATACTGAGGACTGTTGTCAATTAATTTTTGTGAACCACAAAACTACAACTTGTCCAGTATAGCTAATGTTCAGCTAAAAGTCTTTTAGCTTTCTTCTAGCTTTTAATGGCCACCAGAATAACACGCAAAGAACACAGTTTTGTGGAGAGAGATTAAATACCCAACACATGCAAGAGAGGAAAAAAAGAGGATACACAATTGTATCCACTACTGAGATCAAATAACAAACACCTGGTTAAGACAGGGAAAAAGAGTAAAAGTGTGTCTCATATGATTTCTTTCTTTACACCAGAAAAATGCTGAGGCCGGTCTCAAGCACACTGACACTAGCCAATCTGGCTATTAGCAAAACTGTTGCAGTGAAATCATAAGTCTCTTGTGTTTCCTTCTTTTCCAGCCATAAAAAGGTGAGGCTTGGCTCACACTTATATCAAACACTACATTTAAATACTGTAGTTTACTTTCTCTTTAGGGAAATCACCCAGCAGGGTCACCAGGCTAATCAAAGCCCACTTTAAACCATTGGAAATGGGAAGAAAGTAGGAGTGAGAGAGGGAAAACAGACAGATATATTGTTAGTGACATTTCTCAGCTTTGTAACTTATGTTCCGTTGAGACCTCTGTGAGCTTCCCAGCATCTTAGAAAGGATGATTCCCTGTCCCCTGAGCTCCCATTTCCAAAACATTGAGCCAAAATTTTCTGAAGAAGTTTAGCAAATTCTCAGTCCCTTTATGCCTGCAGTTCGTTTATTCTGCCTTTCTTTTCTTTCTTTTCTTCCAAGTGATGTCTCACTGTCTGATCCTTGAAAGCCTCCCCTCCCACCTTTTGGCATTGGGAGCACAGTAACTGAGTGACACTCTATCAATTCTAATCATTCTGGCTGCTAGACGAAGATTTTGCTTGTTTCTTCCCAGCTGGCAAGAGTAGGAATGTACCAAAACAGTTTACATTTGACTTCAAGTTTGTATGAGGTACTGCAAGAAACTAAACTAATCTAAGATAAATAAAAGCATTGTTCAACTGAGACATTTCCCTCCAGCATCTGCTATTTTTACTGATCCCAGGTACTAAAACAGCATTGCTCCAAACTCATCTGAATTGCTAAATGGCCTGGATGAAAATAAACTTCCTGAAAACACACATTGATTTCCATCATAACAATTGCAATCAGAGTTTTGACTTTTTCTTATAGACAGTTACTAATTATTGTCTTGGTCTGAAAACACAAATGACTCTTGAGTTCAGTCTCTTTCAGTCACCCATAAATTTATCCACCTTAAGCTGTATCGTAGTCCTTGTCTTCGGTCCCACCCTCAATCGTTCTGCTGCTGGGAGAACTAACCAACAGCTACTCCTCCTTTGTAGGGTACAGCATCACAGTCTGTCTTGAGGCTGGGAATCAACATCTCTTTGTCAAGACAGACAAGACACCAGCCCACAAACCAAAGCAGAAGATTATGCTGTTATTTTGAATGATGAGCTTCCCAGTAACTGCAGATGGATTTAAACATCTGATCCATTAAATACACATTCTTTAACGTAGAGTACCCTTTGATGTTTAACTGGAAGGGATTTTTATGACTGAAATATGACATAATGCATAAGAGTAATCTACAAAAATGAAAAATAGCATAAACTTAACAAAGAAAGGAATGTAGGAAATCTGAACCCACTGTGAGTCTGGATTCACTTCTGTTGTCACTATGCTGTTTGCACGATCAGGCTAAGATAAAAGCAAAGTTGAATGTTCTTCAGACTTAAAAGATTTGTTCCTCATTTAAAGAAGGAAAGATGCAAAGTGAGAGATTTTTCTCATGAGTAATCTCAATAGAAGTTGTATTTCTTTGAGGCCAGACGGCAACAAACTTCATGCTATCAGCTTTCTCTAGAAGTGTGGGAATACACACTACACCCTGCCTTTGAATTTGCCCTCTGGTACATTTCTGACCTGTCTGGCAACTAAATGTGTCCCAGAAAATGCCTGTGTATTTGTGATTTGTTTTAGATAGGCGATTTCAGTGTTTCTACAATGTTTTGGAAGATCTAGGTGTGTGGTTGTAAATCATGGTTTGCCACTTAGACTCATATTCAGAGAATGGTTAATGGCTTCTCTCATTTTGCAGAAAAGGTGCAGCCTTTTGTCTTCAAGATCTGAAAAAAATCCAATTAATTTGTTTTCTTTTTCTTGGTCATGTGACTTTTATATTTTGGGAAATTCCAACCCCAGGTCTTTTTCCCCAAGGCAACTTGATCTAGAAAGTTTATTCCAGACACCTGCCACACTTCAACGAGCTTAAAATCCCTTTACTGGTCTGTTATACCACCTGACTCCAAACCAGTTCTCTTCGTATTTGCTGTTTATAGGTAAGTCAGAGAAGTTCTGGTTCCTTCTTCTTTGCATCTGCAAGTGCCACGTGCCATCTCACTGCTACAGTCAGCTCAAGGGTAATTATTTGCAGACTGTTTTACCCATCTAGACCATGTCTTGATGACACAGCAGAGAGCTTCTTTCTCCTCAAAGGAGTGGTAGTCAGCTCCCACCTCCGAAGTCACCAGAAGCTGTGTGACCCCATTTTCTTGAATGCAAATTAGAATCTAATACAATAAATGGCAGCATTTTAAATAAAATGGCACCTTACAGGAAAAAACGCCTCCCCTTAGTATATTTCAAACTTGTATATCGTAAGGGTCCGTTTTTACTTCCAATAACCCTATACTTCAATTTTCATAGCCTTCAGCTTCATTTTGAAAATGATACTAAAGTTAATATACTTCAGTACATTTTATCATTAATTCATAAAACTCATTACATGTATAGTTGCTACAAATAACTTCCCTGAATTATGAATACTATAAAGAAAAGGCAATTATTTTTTTCACTCCAGCACATTTTGTTAGCTGCAAGTAAGTAAGCAAGCAAAATGATGGCAATAGAAAGAAAAAAAAATAAATTGATTTGATTTTGAAGCTAAATCTTAGTGGAATTTATATTTAACAAGTTTCTGTAATCTGACCAAGAGTGTTTATACAACACTCTTTCAAATATTGTATTTAAAGTAATAATAATAAATTCTATAGATAAATTCTGTAAATTCAATGGTATTTAGAGAAGTTGTATTAGGACATAGTCTTGAACTCTATTTCCTGTGCATATTTCTGAACCACACAAACATGTGAGTGCATGTATACATATGTGCACACACATGAAAAACCTCAGTGTATGACATTCCTCATATAAATCATTCATACCCAGCCTTTTGTCCAGACTCAACCCTTCAGTAGTGCTTATGATCTCTTGTAAAGCTAGCATTTTATTCAGAGATACAGCTTAATCTGGTTACACTAATTTTGCCTGCTGAAATCCCTGAATATGAGAATGAATACCAGGTATATCTTTTCATATATATTGCTTTCTTTGCCTTGATAGTTTTAGTAAGATTTACATTCACTACCTTTCAATTATTTTCTTTGTTACTTTTCACCCTTACACATTCTGTGATAAACATTGACATGTATGAGATCAAGTAATTCAAATTTTTTGCCTGCATCATGGAAAAAAATACAACCCACCTTTGTTCTAACACTGTTCTGAGAGAAATTCAAGCATTCACTGAAGAATAACTTCCGAGTAATGAAAATTTTCATTCAGCATCTCCTATCAGTTTTATCATTAAAAAATCTTAGAAAACACCTGTTATTTTCCTGTGTGGATGTTTCTCTGTATAAACAGAAAATGGAGTGAAGGTTTCTATTTTTTCTTCTTGAAAGTTAAATTCTACTTTCAGTCATGATTTTTTCCATTAGCATGCTCTTTTACATTTTTCAGTCTTCTTAGTATGGCTGTCCTTATGGCCGATCAGTGCAAGTCAACCATATGCATCCTGAAAAACTTTTTATTATGTTTTAATCAGTTCTGAATTGCTGCTGAAGTGTGACCATTGCATTCACTGCCATGAAGGACCCAATCCATGCAGGGATACACTCTGCCTACATAAAAACATATTTTTGCTCTTTCTCATGACTACCTTGTCAGCTCTGTACCTGTTACACCTGTTATATCATGACTACTTTGTCAGCTCTCACCTGTTACACCGATTATATTTTAAGTAATAAAAACCAAATAATGTCCTTGTAGAAAAAGCTGATGGAGAAGATCATCCTAAGTGCCATGACATACCTTTGCAGGACAACCAGGGAATCAGGTCCAGACAACATGGGGTTACAAAAAGCAGGTACTGCTTGACCAACCTCATCTCTTTCCTGTGACAAAGTGACCCACTCAGTGGATGAGAAAAAACCTGTGGCTGTTGTCTACTTAGAATTCAGTAAATTGAATTTGACGCCATCTCCCACAACATTGTCCTGGAGAAAATGGCTGCTCATGGCTTGGACAGGTGTGCTCTTCAGTGGGTGAAAAAACTGGCTGGGTGGCTGGGCCAAGAGCATGGTGGCAGATGGAAGTAAATCCAGCTCAAGGCCAGTCACTGCCATACCCCAGGGCTCAGTACTGGGGTCAGTCCTGTTTAATACCTTTATCAATGATTTGGACAAGGGGATTGAGTGCATCCTCAATAAGTCTGCAGATGACACCAAGTTAGGTGGACGTTGATCTGCTGGAGGGCAGGAAGGGTCTGGCAGAGGGACCTGGACAGGCTGGATCAATAGGATGAGTACAACAGCATAAGGATCAACAAAACAAAGTAATGGGTCCTTCCTCTGAGTTACAACAACCCCATGCAACACTCCAGGCTTGGAGAACAGTGGCTTGAGAGCTGCTCAGCTGAAAGGGACTTGGGTGTACTGTTTAAAAGCTAGCAGGATATGAGCCAGCATGTGCCCAGGTGGCCAAGAAGGCCAATGGCATCTTGGCCTGTGTCAAGAATACTGTAGCCAGCAAGATTAGAGAAGTGATTTTCTCACTGTACTCAGCATTGGTGAGGCCATACCTTGAGAGTTGTGTCCGTTTCTGGGCCCCTCACTTCAAAAAAGTACATTGAGGTGCCGGAGCATGTTCAGAGAAGGGCAATGAAGCTGGTAAAGGGTCTAGAAAACATGTCCCATGAGGATCAGCTGAGGGAACTGGGGTAATTTGTTCTGGAGAGGGGAGATGTCATTGCTCTCTACAGTTACCTGAAAGGAGGTTGTGGTGAGGTGGGGGTTGGTCTCTTCAGCTATGTCTCAAAGGAGAGAACGAGAGGAAATGGCCTTAAGGTGTGCCATGGAAGGCTGAGATTGGGTATTAGAAAAACAACTTTCACTGAAAGAGTGGTTAGGTACTGGAATAATTTGCACAGGGAGGTGGTGGAATGACCTTCTCTGGAAGTGCTTAAGAGGTGTCTGGATGTGGCACTTGGGGATATGGTTTAGGGGTGATTATGGTGGTGTTGGGTTGATAGTTGAACTAGATCATCTTGAAGGTATCTTCTTGTCGCTGTTGAGACAGTCACAACACACACTCTCTGCCCCGAGCAATGGCAAAAAGCACTTACATTATTTACACAACTTCTTTTATATGCTTTCTTAGCTACGTGTTCATTGGCTATTATTTTGCTACAATACAATACTACTGGTTGTCTATAGTGTGCACACATTCCTTGCTAAACATCAGCTAGTATCCTCCTTTTTGCAGCTGTTACAACTTCTTTCTGTTGTTTATCTTCTTGCTTCTGCAATTCTCACGGGTACAAACTGATTGTATCAAGGGAAATGTCTGCAAGGCCTTCAGACCAGCTGTCGGGTCCCACATCTTCCAACCTTGATCATTATGTGACTCTGCATTTCTGTAATTCTGTGGAAGTGTTAAGACTGCAGTAAATATACGGGATAAAGTCATTACACCTGGATAAAACTGACTATGTAGGTAATATTTGCAGTATTTCATTTAGAGAGATTAAACTGAAAACACATTCCAATTTATTTCAATTTTTTTTATGGTTGAAGTCTTTGTATAATTTGTTCAGAAGTTTCAGCTTTTTACTTTACAAGTCCTCTATAAATGCAAACTGTGTTTTTGTGAAGAACTGAGCAAAGACAACTTTGTTGAAATGAATGAAAAGATCTTTCAGTGACTCACTGTGCCTTCCAGATTTTTACTTAGTTCTGGCCAGGTTTTCTGAAGAAATTTCTATCCCTATTTATCTGCAAGAGTGTACCGCATAGCTTCAGATGAGAAAGTACTAGTGAACTTTAATGGGAGTTCATATCTTTTCCAGTTATTCAGCACTGTCTCTGAAACCATCTTGCTAGATCTTTCTCCAGTTTCTTAGGATTCACAAGCAATGCCAGACTCAGAATGCATTCTGAGGGCTGGACTTCTACCCCAAATGTAGGTTGATGTAGATAGGAAAATCCATCAAAAGTTTCCAGAGGTAGCTACAGGGTAAAGAAATTGAGCTTGTTATCCTTTAGGATCTTCAGTCAAGAATTAGAAAACTGACTGTGTCTTTCAGAATGGGAAAAATAATCACAATGAAAATTAACATTCATAGTGCTTCTACTAGTGTAATTCAGTTTCTCACTGGAAATAACCATAAACTCATAAAATAGTTTGAGTTGGGAGGGATCTTAAAGGTCATCTAGTCCAGCCCCCCTGTAATGAGTGGGAACACCTTCAACTAAATCACATTGCCCAGAGCCTCATCCAATCTGACCTCGAATACTTCCAGGGATGAAGTATCTACAGTGTTCCACTACCCTCATGGCAAAAATTTCTTCCTTATCAAAGAATTTATTTTTAATATCTAGTCTGAATGGAATTCTGGAATCTTCCGTAGCATTCTATCTCAATAAATAAATATATAACAGCAATTTTCTTAAGCCTTTGAGCTCTGATGAAAAATGTATAGGTAAAGAGAAGATACATGGATCCCAGCAGTGATCGAAAATAATCTGAGATAGTGATTATTTTTGTATGTTTGTAAGGTTTCTGATCCAGAGGTGTTACCCCCTTTTGTAATAAGAAACACATCTCTTTAAGGATGGTTCCAGTATCATCCAGTGATTTCAAAGGGATTAGTAGATGTCCACATCATTTGGCTTATTAATAATGACACCTTAGTGTATTCCTGCTACAATATGCCACTTCAGTTCCAAAGAATTCTAGGAATGTTATCTTCTTCATTTGAATTTTCCTGTCTTTCTCATATACAGTTCCAAAAATTACTTCCAATTGTTTGACCTCAGAAAGCAAGATCATTTCAGAAGAATGTCATGCACAGTTTACTGCTCTGTTTTGTCTTTACATTCATTTTTTCCACACATCTGTGTTGTTTCCCAAGGTGTCCAGAGCCAGCTGGATATACACTTGTTAAAATATATTCATCATTCTGTAAGTATTAACAATCATCAAGATCCCAAGACAAAGCAGTATTTCTTCTGTAATGGCTAACAGTTAAAATGGCAAAGACCCAGGCTGTAAGGAATGAGACATGAGGATAGAATTTACAGAAAAATTCTCATCTGAGTCCAGATTTAAAAATTTTAGAGGGTACCAATAGGTGCACATCAGTGGAACAGAAACAAGGTGCAATCAACCAAGCACATATATATTTATCCCATGCCTAAATCCAAAACACATTACTGTATACCAGTGACATCCTCAGTAGGTCCCCAAGCCCCAAAGCAACTGTGCACTTGAGTAGAAAGCCAGTCCTTAGTGGAAAGGAGTATTTAAATCACCTACAATTTTGAAACTGATTAAAAGGTCTCAGTTAGGAGGATAGTCTTGCCAGTATCCATACAGAGACACTGAAGAGAGGTAGACTGTTCCAAATCTGTTCCTGCCCTGAATCACCATATCTAGAGGAAAGAAGGAGCGGAACAAAGTTAGGTGCCTGTAATTAGGCTGTGGAGATTCCTCATAGCAATCAAAAGGAACTTAGCCTGAATATGCAAATAAGCATGGTGAAATTTCCAATTTAAGAAATGTTAGATTGGGTGAAACAAAAGAACAAACAATCTGGAATAATTTTATGATTGAATATTATCCTCTGCTCTTAAAATCAGCTGCTGTACCTTCTGATGAGGAAAATGAAAACAAACCTTCTATACATGACTCTGTAGTCCCTGCATTTTCTGTAAATTTTGCCTTTAAAATTAAAATGACAGGTTACAATGCAAAATATGGTAAAAGGCAGAGGAGGGTTAATTGACTGCAGAAGAACAGAATTTCTAATAACTGCTCCTTAAAGCTCCCCCAGCTCTCCTTTCAATCTCCTTAATGAAATAATAAGTGTATTTTTACAGGTGTGCAATAGCACAAAATGTAGAAATTAAAATATCCTCTAAAGCACCATGTCTTATTCGCAAGGAGACTCTTGGTGAAAAAAATCTCTGGATTGTAGGAGGGGAAGCAAGAAGAGTCAATAGGGTTTACAAATCCCCAGTGTATGGGATGATTCAGCATGGGTAATGAGTAAAATCTCTACCTCATTAAATGAAAAACTTCAATGTGTAGTCTTTTATAGTGTCTCTTCAAGAAAGAATAAGCCTGTTGGACACATGTTTTCTTTGTGTTTTTCTCATAGGCTCGTGTGTTGCTGTATTTCTAACTACAGATGGATGTTTTAAGGATTTTCCTTGCTCCTGACAAGGGTTACATAGCAGGTCAAATTATCCCTTAAAAACACAAATGCGTCCTTCACTCAAGGAGATATATAGGTCATGGCAATCCCAGGCACACCTACAGGCTGAGTGGAGAACTGATTGAGAGCAGCCCTGTGGAGAAGAACTTGGGGAGGTTGGTTGATGCAGAGCTCAACGTGAGCTGGCAGTGCGTACTCACAGCCCGGAGAGCCTGAGCAGCATCCAAAGCAGTGTGGCCAGCAGGTCAAAGGAGGTGATTCTCCTCCTCTACTCTGCTCTGATGAGAGCACACCTGGAGTTCTGCATCCAGCTCTGGTTTCCCCAGCATAAAAAGGACATGGAAGTGTTGGAGTAAGTCCAGAGGAGGGCCATGAAGTTGCTAAGAGGACTGGAGCACCTGCTCTACAAAGACAGGCTGAGAAAATTGAGGCTGTTCATCCTGGATAAGAGAAGGTTGTGTGGAGACCTCATAGCACTTTCTAGTATCTGGAGGGGGCCAACAGGGAAGCCAACAAGGATCTCTCCCTCAGGAACTGTAGTGATAGGACAAGGAGTAATTGGTACAAACTGAAAGAGGGGAAATTTAGGATAGATATTAGGAAGAAATTCTTTACTGTGAGGATGATAAGACCCTGGAACAGGTTGCCCAGGGAGGTTGTGGATGCCCCAACTCTGGCAGTGTTCAAGGCCAGGTTGCATAAGGCCTTGAGCAACCTTGTCTAGTGGGAGATGTCCCTGCCCTTGGCAGGGAGGGTTGGGACCAGACAGTCTTTACGATTCCTTTCAACCCTTAACATTCTATGATTCTATGATTATGCACCATTATCCTGGCACAGAATTAGCAGAAAGAGACCTTCTGGATACCTGTTGGATGAAGTAATTCCAAAATTACCTCTTAACTTGCCTTACAGGCTCCTAAGCAAGTTCTTTCATAGGGATACAGGAAAGAAAGGTGTTTAATCCACTGTTTGGTTGAGAGCTGGGTTGATTTAAGGAGTTCCAAATCTGTGGACTGTGGAGCTTTTATAGATGGGATCAAAAGTACTTGATGTGCTTGTTAACATATATTTACAGATTGGGGAGGGGGTTGAAAAGTAATATAACTTCCTGTAAATAATTCTCAGCACTGTGTATGGATGATTTTAGATGTTGTAGCTCTGGGTATTAGAAACATGTTGCTGGTACTAGTTAAAATGCTGCTAGGGTGACCATCATCACCTCTACAGATTCCAATTTCTGTACTGTATTAAATCGAAACTGGTCACTTTCATTATTCTACCCCTTAGGTGCATCAGATTTAATGTATGCTTATGACATAGGATTCCCACCTTAGTTTTACAGGCGTTTTAAATTTTCCTAGCCCATTAGAAAGCAATTAAATAAAAAAAAAAAGGAGAGAAGCAAAAGAAGGCTTTTTAGTTCTTAGTCCCTTCCCAGAATTTCTGTGGACACTGTTTATCCTGCACGTGTCAGGCAGATCCCAGAGATTTGTGTGGTACAGCAGATCCTCCCATCCTTCCTCCATCTCCATTTTTCCAGAGACATTTAAAAATATTAAGACCAAAGGATATCAGGCTTTAGCTTCCAGAAATACAGTCTCCCAGATTTTCCTGTGGCTGAGAGTTCTGTGTGCTTCCAATGCCCTCCTTACTTCTCTCTGAGCCAAACCCAAGCTATTCTTTTTCTTTGCACTTCCACTTTTAGATTTGTTTGCAGAGGGAAAGATACCATCATTTAAACTGTCTTTATGCCTGCATTAAGTTCTCTGTCAGCTACCAGTGGTTTTAGAGCAGTTTTGAAAACATTGCTGTCTGTATTTGGGATGCTTTACCACCATAATGCATGAAGGCAGCTAGAGCTCTCTGACATGATGGATAGTAGGATGAAATTGAGAAGTGAAAGGATTAATTATCATTCCTGAAAATAAAAGAAAAACAGATCTCCAAATGAAATTACAGGTTTAAAATGGAATATAGTTGCTGAATTCAGTGTCACAAAATACTATGCGCCTGATATAGTGAATAGTTTCAAAAAGTAAAATCCAAAGATAAACTTCATCAGAGGCATCGCAATAGAGTAAGCAGAATGGCACCTCCACTTCAGAAGTTCTTTAACTTGTAATAGCCAGAAGCTGGGTTGTATGATTTTTTGAGCAAAGTCAGCAATTCAGGGTACTGAGCTAATGGAGCTTCAGCCTGAACCAGAAAGACACACTTCGTCTTCTTACTTGCAGCTGTAATGTAAGCAAGTAGTGTATTCTTCTTTTAATAGAGCCAGTGTGATAGGCACTGATCTTAAGCTAAACAAGTCTGCTTTTACCCTGAAAAATGCTTAATGCCTGTATCAAATTGAGAATGTGCCATGCAGAAGTACAGTTTGTGGCTAGCACTGGATACCCATATCTGTGCGGTACTATCAGCAGCCAACTCACATCTTTGGACTGCCTTCAGAGTCTCCTGTTTGCAAGCTGTGAACACTTTGCACTTTGCATAGCCATCAGAAGACAATTCTGTAGGCTTCTACATTTATTTAAAGCAATTTAGGTTTACCAATTTTTTTAAGTACCCTCACCTTATTTCCATATTTATTGCAAAACTTCTCTGCAGCTGACTGAAGTTTCTGAATCCTCTTCTTTATCTGCCATTATATCTTCAGTGATTTCTTTTAAGGTTTTTTGGTCTGCTCTCTCACACATTTTTAAGTAAGCATATGTTGTTCTGAGTAGGACATAAAATGTTTCTGCACTATGACCTCTTCTGTCAATCCACAGCTATGTTAAGAGCAATCTCTTATTTTCTAATCTAAAAATCAAGGGTCCCTTTTTTTGTTCACAGTATAGCAAGAAAAAAACCAAAATGGAATATATTTCAAGTGTTTCACTGAATAAGCCATTACCTTGAATAAGGCTTTTGTGATGCCAATGCACTGTGACTCATGTAATTCAGATGCGAAGCTAATATGCTGTTTGAAAATGTACCCGCTGCTGAGATGATTCCTAAACAGGGAGGCAAAGAAGTGATTATTAGATAGGACAAGACATGAGCTGAATTACTGAAATGTGCAATAAAGAAATCTCAGCCTCTACAATTTGCCTGTCAAAAATGAAGCTTTTAATCAATTTAATCAGTGTAACAATATATTAGCTCAGCAGCCTGCCATCTCAGCGTGTAATTTTAACTATAAAGAACATTCTACAAACACTATAAAGCTCCAAAGTGCTCTTTAAAAAGTCTCTAAAACATAAACAAGGTTTTTAATAGCCTGTGTCAGCAGGACTAGAACAAATCACAGGAATGTAATGAAAAAGATCTTTTTATTTCTCTTAAAAAAGGATTCTACAGCCCTTGTTAGATAATTTGACTTCACCCTCATTCTTCTGCGGAGGCAAAATTTAACCTTGATTTGCCATCTTCTCTCCAAAATCTCACTATTTTCGTGCCTCATGGAACTGCTTATACTAATCTTCATTAGTTCTCTCAGGGTGCTGAAATCACCCATTCTTAATTCCAACAGTATCCTGGCATACATACTAAAACACAAACAAATGTTATAAAACACTATTAAGGCCAGTAAAAAATTCACCTTCAAATTGCACTGTCAGAATAAATTTTCATAGGAAAGTATTACTGTGTATTATCAGTCAGCTGAAAGAACATGAAATCACCATTTATATTATTTTGTTGTTTTAAAACATTTCAGTGAAGGAATTACTGTAATTAACTTTCCTTCATGTTTCCAGTTTGCCAGTGTCTCACTGTGAAAATTGCCTCCCCAAACCTCCCACACACACACAAGTCACCATGTATTTGAAAGTGAAGAAAGCTAAAGGATCAGACATGTATACAAGATGGCTTGAAACAAAAAACGGCATATATAAACACATTTTTCTGTGTGACCATGAAAGCTTGCAGTAGTATTTGAATGCACTGTGGTCTGCAAAATGAGCTTTAGATTCATTTGTGTATCATAAATACACAGTTTTCTGTGTCCAGGAGACTGTGAAAACTATTTTCTGTTCTTCCACCTTCCAATGCGCTTTGCTTACCCACAGTTATAGGAAAGGATGTCTTCGCCTTTAAACTCACGTGGTGACTTCTCTCTTTTGGAAGTTAAACAAGGGAGCAGTGATGGAACCTTCCACGGGAATGGAAAAGTGTTCTGAAAATTGCCCTTCTATCGAGCTGAGTGTGAGAAGAGCCTAATAAAAACTAGCCCCCAAAAATTATTTGTATCTTTGTTCTGTAAAAGGAGAAAATTAGTTCTCAGTTCCCAAAGAAGGAACTGCAAAAGGGCAGCAGCTGCACCATCACATTTAAGCCTTAGAAGTCTATCCAACTGGAGAAACAGATGTGAATTTGTAATAAATGTAAGAACACTTCCCCCTCAGTGCACTAGTAATAGGGACAAAAGGAAGCAGCAGATTAAATCCCAGAACTGCCATTTATGCCTAGGCAAAGCATATATGTGAACTACCACATTAAAGAAGAGGCACTGTACAGCTCTGTGAATCAGTCTGATCAGCAGCAGGTTTCCTTCCAAACGAGTAGTTTTCAGGTTTAATAGAAATGTTCACAAAATAAAAATAAGTTCATGGAGGTAAAGCACACAGGACTGTATATCATAGTCAGTGCACAGGTTACACTGAAAAAGTACTCTTATATCAAGATGTAGCAACTGCTCTACCTGTAAAGTGCAGTGGGATCCTGGCATGTTTACGGCTTCATATTTATTGTGCAAGTCAGTAAGTTGTTTTGAGAAATCTCTGATCTTGTCATCAGTTTTATAAAATGGGTTTCTTTGGGGTTCCACGAATCCCTGAAGTTTGCTGCTCACTTGCAAGCAGCTACTAAGAAGTATGGGTTTCACTTTGTTCATTCTTTCTTATGTAGCTCTTATTTTACTTATATGAGTGCATATGAGAACATCTGTTGACATCGGTGAAAACAGCCAGAGTGCATTTAATTCCAGTATATATATAACCTTTTTAGAGGAACTCACATGTGGATATTTCATAAATTGTAACAAGATTGTTTAACCTTGAGCAAATCATTCACTTCAAGGAATTTGCATGGTCTACTCCTGTTTCAGAGCTTTGCATTGTAAAGTAATAAATACACAAATAAAGTTCTGCTAATAGCCATTATTATACAACTGAAACCAGTAATCAAACCCAACAAGATATTTCCTATTTACATGTTGTATTAATTTGATTGACCATAAACAATGTGTTAGTCCTGTCAAAATAGATCCCAAAGCATCAAAAACCACATCTGGTAGGGAATTCTAACATTCTAGTCACTATATCTCTTGTAAAATAATCCTTCCATGTATCTATCAACAGCTGATTATTTTAGACAGCTAATCAATTCAATTATTAGCCAAATATTTCAAATCCTTGGCTTGGTAAATCTTCATTTACTCTAACAAAGGATGCAGTTACACAATGTGTTCTCTCTCTAGAGGAGTTAGCTAAAGAAGTCCATTTCCCCTCCCTATTTTAGCATTCATTCTCATGCTAATGCTATATTTTTCATCCTTAATACAATCGCTTATGAGGCCACAATGTAAACCAGGTCACTTAGATTATTTTGATGTCAAAAAGAAACACCGAAAAACATTATTGCACTTCTGCTTACAGTGCAGAACAAGTGAGAATACAAAATATTTTGGTGGAGGAAAGGAAAGCATTCAGGAAAAAAAAGCACATCTAGATCCTGGACTGCAAACAGCCTAAGGATTTTGAAATACATGTGGCTCATTTCCCAGGAGACTGCCTCTATAACCTGCGTACAAAATATCTGGAAGGAGCCAGAAGTCAACCTGGTACAATAGCACAGGGCCAACAGGAGTGGCAGTGTCAGGTTAATTCTCTCGTAGGAAGTCTCTGTCCTAAACTGACAAAGATTTTTCCACTTTTTCATTCCAGTCACAAAATATAAACAAGACCAAACTTGGCAACACAGAACTGAAAACACAAATCTTCTTGTTTAACTCAATGTGTAGTCATGAAAGAGTGGGTTTGCAATTATTTTGTCCTTTAGAGATCTTTTCTTTCTTCTGGTGCCTCAGAGATGGCCAGAACAACAACCACACATTTGGGTTTAATGTTCCCTATTAATAGTAATGTTTCCCTGCTCATGATCTAGCTTCTTAGAAACTGCCTGTCTGAGGAAAAATTCTCTCTTTATCTGTGGTGATTAGGCCTTAGACTAAGTTTCCATTAGACACTTTGCTAGGGGCAGGTGAGTAACTTCTAGATATTTTCTGTTCAAGCATCTGAGTTGCCTCCCTGGATCTTGCTCAAATCTTGTAATATTCTTTGAAAAGCTCAAATGGAATGAGTTCTTAAAAAGAAAGGCCTGCCAGACTAAGAGACCTGTTGTCCCCTGGATCCTCCTGGCCAATCTTGTAGATGGGCATCACATTTACTAACCTCCAGTCAGCTGGAACCTTACCAGCTTGCCAGGACTGATGATAAATGATGGAAAGCAGCTCTGTGAGAACTTCCGTCAGCTCCTTCAGTATACTTGGGTGAATTACATCTGGCCTCATAGACTTGCATGCATCTAAACATACTATTTGCTTCTTTTTACTGACTGTGGAGACATTCTAGCCAGCAAGCTCAGATGTGGAGGTAAACTAGACTTTTACCTGGTCAAATGAAACCTACTGTCATGATACGGCCTCTATGCCATGTATACTCCTTGTTTTCTTGGGTGTGCCTTACTATTTTTAAGCAACTATTGAGCAGCTACATGACAATTAACCTTGTAAAATTTGTTTGACAGGAACAAAGAAAAGAAAGTCAACAAACCTATTTTTCACTTTACATTTGACTGGATTCTTCATTCTGGACTCGTGAAGAGTTCAACATTCTAGGCCAATTGTTAGATTGTTAACATATATGCATTTGAAAAATTCTATGTCTTTATATGGAGAGGATTAGAGAGATTAGATAAGTATTTATATTATATGGCCTTAAAATACTATGTCTTTAAATGCACAAAATCCTATGTGTAATAAATTGAGGTCTTTAAGAATTTTCAAATTACAGTACACTGTAGCAAAAAAAAAATAAACCTGTATTAGGCTGATTTGTTTGCTTGCTTTTAAAGAAGGGCCTAAATTCCAATATAGTTGCAGGAAAGATTGTAATCAATATTCTTTAGCCATTCAGCATTTCAACATTTATATATTCTAAACATCTTTCTAGCTTTTTTCCTGTAGGTATTCAGGGGAAGACTAATCCAAAAGATAATACAAGCTAAACAGGAGGCTGGTAATTACTGGGCAAATGCTAGAATTACTGGAATTAAATTCTCTAGAAATTACAGCTACAGACAAATTTGATGCGACATGTCAGGGACATCATGATATAAACAAAGACAAATCTTCAAATTAAGAATCAGAACAGTAGTATTCTAAAAGCTAGTAGTTTTTCATAGGTACTTATTAATAATCCCTTTAAAATATATCTAGTGGCTTTGGTTTCAATTAATCACATGCACAGTAAAGTCAGATTCCTAGTGTTATTCATGTAAAAGGCAAAAGTAAGGGAAGAAATATTACTTTTGTCTTAAAAATTGCTATTTATCACAGCTTCTGAAGCCCTGACATTTAATGCTATTTCTACAACTTCTGTCAATTTTATGACATGATCCATTTCTTCCATCTTCCATTCTATTGAGGCATTTGAGCAGAGATCCCTCCTCCTCACAGGAATGTGGAGACATCTGTTTTCTAGGGTCCTGCAAAACATTACACAGAGCTCTCCATGGATCTCTGACTCTATCAAAGTGGCCTGACATTCACTCTCTGACCATGAGTCTTCAGGTCATTTAATTTATAACTGTTCTTTCAGTTCAGGGCTTCCTTCTCATGTCAAATCTTTCCTTAGTATAATCTGTCAAAGATGACTCTTGGTTAACAGTTTTGATGAATGTGCCAACTGTGTATTTTTTAATGTAATAACAAAAATTGAAGGTTTTCTGTTAGGGGGTAAGAAAAACCTAAAAGCACAAAAAACACCATGTCTAGACATTCCTGTATATTTTTCTTGCAGAAACTGCAAATAATGCTGGCTGAACAGCACCTCAGTTAGGGTCCTGCTTCAGAATCAGCAATGCAGAGAAAATGCCATTCTCATTTTACAACAGATACATTAAATTTAGCTTCATGTTCATTCATACAGTAAGAGATACAAAGCATGTCCATAAGTACACTGATTATTAATGAAGTCCTATTTCTACTGACATAGTCACTAATTTTTTCATTGACTGAATTAGGAGAAGGGGTAGGAATGCTTCAGCCAAAAAAGAAGCAAAATGATGCAACACATGGAACATTCCAGTCCCTGGCTGCACTGCTCCTGTCTGGGCTGGGATGAGTCCTGGCTGACAGGTCCTGCCCTGATGCCCTCCATGGATGTTTCCATGAGCACTGAGGTGTTCTGGCAAATTAAATTAATGTGCAAAGAAATTTATCGTGCTTCTTAAATTTAAATTTTTCTAGTAAATCTTCTTAATATAAGAGATTAAATCTCAATATATTTGTTCTGTGGGGGTTTTTTTGTTTATTTTTGTTTTATATAGCAATAAAGCAGAGGAGGTTGTATTGAGGGTTAGTTTTTTTCCCAGTCTAGAAATATTTGAGTCTTTACTTAACAAACCACTGCTACATGTTTCTTTGTATACTTATGGACATAATGGACTAAGTAATGCATCCATAAATTGAAAAGGATATATTTAAAAAACTCAAATAGCATTTGTTACAAATTTCCATTAAACTGTAAAGCACATTGAAAATAATGGTTTAAGGATTTCTACTGGAATGAAAACATGCAAACTACAGAATGAATAAAGTATTCTTGCGGGAATAATAATCAAAAAAGTAAAAGAGCAAGTTTACCATCACATATAAATTGAGCTAAGGATAATGAAAAAGCCTGTGACAGAACTATAATGAAAGCAGCCAAAATGATAAATAAAATTATGCTAATATGAATTTTTAATAGACCAATGGAAAGGCAATGAAGATATACAATCCAATCTGCAACTTGGTGTTTCAGTAGGGAGAAAAATATCCTCTACATGCAGGTGTCCATGTGGTGATTCCCAGCTTGCAATATAACAAATGTAGTTAGCTTATATATGGATATAAATATATTCAAAGAAAATATGAGTATGTTGCACTATTTTAGACTTTCTCTTAATGTTTGTTGATTGGAATATCACATTTTATTTGAGAAAGGAGAAACTCATTCAGAAAACCATAAGCTCACTCAAAATCCCAGTTATTTCCTTTCTAACAGGACTGCAGCCTAACCACATCATGTTTAGTAGAAGCATATATTAATCATATTTTCTTTAATTATTATAAAAAAATATTCCCAAATAGTCATTCATCACCATCATAAACCACAGACATACATTCTCATCTTCATTATACATGTAGTCTAAATGTTTTGAGAGGACTCAGAACAAGGACTCCTGTAGCTCTAGGAGAAACTGGCACGACTGTTCAAAACTGAGTCTCTTCTAAAACAACAGTGGGCCCAGGTATTACCCAGGAAACCTCTGGAGAGCAGTAACAGTTCTAAACACATTACATGCAGAGAGCAAAGTGTAAAGAGTGGCCCTTTTTTTCACCCCAGCACACCAGTTTATACATTAATGACACAATAAACCATGTAAAGCTTCCACACTCTCTTGTCCTTTCTGACTTCTTTTGCCCAGGCAGACTCATCTCTTCCTTGAAGACATCCACATAGTTTTAGTGCAAAGCCTAGGTTGATATTCATATTCCACCCAGTTTACAGAATCTACATCCTAGGCAAAAATAGCCATTTTCTTACTTTTTCATTATAACATACAGAAATTTACATTCCATATTGGATTATACAAATCCATATGAGAAATCAGTTAATATGGTTCATAATATGCTAGCAGGAGTCTAGTCAATACATCATGTAATAACTGAGGCATTTACTTTCCTTATCTTTCAGTTATTGTAAGCTGATTCTGCCGGCAAAATAATAATAAATTTTAAAAAAACACTTTTGTTAGGTTTGTTTCAGCATAGATCAAAAGAAACCTGATGAAATGAAATTAGTTTTGCTGATGTGAGATGGGTGTGAGATGACACAGAGAAATGAAAATCGAAGGTCTAACTTAAGTAGCAAAAGCTTTTCTTTGGTGCACATATGTGTCTCCAAACATGTATGCATCTTATTTGGAGATAGATAGATAGATAGATAGATAGATAGATAGATAGATAGATAGACAGAAAAATAGATACAAATATATGCATATATATGGGATTTTTTACAGATAGATATATATATATATCTCTATATATACACACACACATGTATACACACACACATGTACATATGGATGAAATTTTTGGTCCAGACTTCTGGCTGGACAACTGCTTCACATTCCATTTGAGGAAGCTAAACAGCTGAGGATCAATGGTGCTTTTAAGAAAATAAAACCTACAGGTCAAATGGGCACACTTGGAGAACAAAGAATGTTAACGAAAAGAGTTCCTCATGTGTGAGGAACTGCTTGTTTTCAGTCTAATGTCTGATGAACCCAACAGCTTACCAACGCCGACAAACAGTGGTTATTGGGAGTAATATTGATATATATATTTATTGTTTTATTTTCCCATATGTATATAGAGCATGTAAAGATGTAATGTTCATTATGGGTTAAAATTATTACCAATTGGCACACTAAATTGTATTTGCCAGACTTTGAAAAAGGGAGAATACTCTAGAAGTGGAACCAACATTTTAAGCATGCTTACTGTACATATTGCAGCAATTATTATTAATGCACCAGTACAGTATTAAAATACATTCCATCAGGCTGGACTAAAGAAATCCCATTGTAACAAAATAGTCATTAAGTTTCAAAGGTTTACACACACTGAGTGTACAGCCCTCAGACTTGAAGCCAATCGTTGAGCAGAAAGGCAATAGAGAGTGTCTGCAACAGATAGATCTGGAAAAGCTTGATACATGTTCAAATGGCATAGAATTTTCCTTAGAGACATGCATGGATAACACATGGAACAATGTAATAAAAAATTAAAACTTAAGTGCTATGGATAATGAAGCATAACATGTTTTGAACTATTCAGATAGATGTACACTGTAGGTTGTTCTCACCTACTAATGGGGCCTTAAGGGAAAATTATTGAGAGAGGAAACCTGAAAATGTCTCTTTGAGGTAGACAGAATTGACATCTATTCTGAGATAGGAGCTCTGCTTCAAGTATGTGTCTCACAAAACTGCTAAGGAAAGCACTAGTTGGTATTTTTCTCATTAACATAAACTTAATAGGAAACAGATAGTTTTCCTTAGCTCATTTCAGTAACAACAATCACTGAAAAGCTACAGATTGAAATTGCTTTGAACCACCTATGCATTTTAGTTGAGACCTGAACAACTGACTAGACCGCTAAGAAATTAAAATTGCAATGTACATCTAAGTCACTCATTTTTCATGATGATTCGTCTGACTTTGGAACCAGGATTCAGCTAAAATTGGCGTATTTCTCACTAAGGGAAAGTATGTTGCATCATTTAAGCTGATTTCTGAAAAAGAAACAATTCATGTCTGGTTGATTGGCCCACTCTAAGCTACTAATGTTTGGCAACACTCAAAGAGTTACATTAAAATAAACATTTTGATAAGTGTAAGAGGCAGTCATGAAGTTTCTTCCAAAGCCGTTATCTGGTGCACACATCTGGTCATGAAAAGAGCATTGTGCAGGGATAGTTTTGTAAACATTTTACATCCACATCTAACAGTGTCTGACAGATGATATAGGTAAAGCTGTGCAAACACTTAAAACATAGCCCAGCTGCAGCAACTGTCTCTGTGAAACCTGAAAAAACCTGATCAAAATACAGGGGCAAGTCAGCAGCAGCTGCGAAGAAAGAGCTTGAAAGACAGCAGCAATGTACTCACAGCCCAAAAAGCCAATCATATCCCAGACTGCATCAAAAGAAACCTGGATAACAGGTTGAGAGAGGTGATGTTCCTCTTCTGCTTCATTCCCATGAGACCCCACCTGGAGTCCTGCATCCAGCTCGGTAGCTCCCAACACAGGAAGGTCATGGGCCTGGTGGAGTGACTTCAGAGGAGGGACACAGAAATGATCAAAGGACTGGAGCCCCCCTCCTGTGAGGAAAGGCTGAGTGGCAGTTCTTCAGACTGGAGAAGAGAAGGCTCTGGGGGGACCTTATTGTGGCTTTTCAGTACTTAAACAGGGCTTATTGGAAAGATGGGGATAAAATTGCCCCCATCTTTGGTTTAAAGCCATTACCCCTTGTCCTATTGCAAGGTCTGTTGCAATAGGACAAGGGGTAATGGCTTTAAATCAAAAAGGAGGGTTGATTTAGATAAGAAATCTGACAGAATTTTTTTACAATGAGAGAAGTGGAGAAAGTTGCCAAGGAACGTGGTAGATACCCCATTCCTGGAAACATTCAGGGTCAAGTTGGATGAGGCTTTGAGATACCTGATCTAGTGGAAAATGTCTTCGCTCATTGCAGTGATTCAACTAGATGACCTTTAAAGGTCTCTCCCAGCTCAAATTATTCTATGATTCTTTGATAATTCTGTGATGAAAATGGATAAGCTTACCCTACAGATTGAGAGTGTCCTCAGTGAAAACCCAGTCTCCAAGCCTGACAAACTGTAATATGTTGCGCCAAGAGGTACTGATGATGTGACACTGAAAATGAAGATTGGATCAAGGGAAAAGCTACTTAAATTTCAGCAGTGCTAGTTCCAGGCTCTGGAACTTGATCTGTACTGTTAAACAAGAAGAATCCATGGTATGTCCTGCGTATATTTTTGGCCTTCACATTTTACTCCCAAACCATTCCAAGGACTAGACAAGAGCTGACATGGGCTAGGAGCCATCAACAACAAAGTTTGGGTGCAACCTCCTACTTTTGTAGGACAAGGTTTTTTAATGTAACAAATTTGGCCTGTTCCACATCAGCTGTACCCATCTGTCCTCAGCACACAAGCACCATCCCCGACACATTTAGTGTTTGAGAGAAACAGACTTTGCAACAGACACATCTTGCTGCAGAGAGATTCTGATTAGAGAAAAGGAAGGCTTTTTACTGTGACAATGGTCAAATATACTTAGAGAAGCTATGGGATCTACCTCCTTGGAGGCCTTCAAGATTTGAGAAAGCCCTCATCAACCTGATCTGTTTCAAGACGGGAGTAGAATTAAATTATGCCAAGATGTCTCTGACAACATAAATTATTCTGTGATTTTGTGATTCATGTCCTGTTTCAAAATCCACATTAGTCTGTGCAGACAGGTAAGGATAATTTCATCCAACAAAACCCATGATTTCTTAAACTGGCACTATATATCAGATGGATAAATTTTAAATTCATTTTATGAGAGTAATTCACATAATTAGAGTCCCATACAAGACCATTACTGAAAGATGAAATGTGCATTATTATGTTACATAAGATAAACAATAAAAGTTTGTGTATTAACTTAACAGACACATCCAATCAGTACACAAATTACATCTGGCAAATGTGGGTGGAAAACTATGAAAATACATTAAGTTCAAAATGCAGCTAAAAAGGATCTGAATAACCCTCCATAATGACCAATTCACAACATCTCTAACATGAGAAAACAAGGCTGCACAGAGAAGATCTTGGTCATGCATGAAATTTGATATGCACAATTCTATTCTTTTAAAATTGTGATTTCACTTAGATTGGTATCTTAGGGACCTCTTTTTACTGAGCAGAGTTTTCAAAAGTCCTGAAATACCTCAGTAAAATATGACCAATTTTCAAATGTAGCTCACTTAAGAAGTATTTCCCACTAGAAGTCAAAATGGCCATTAATTTCTACATTTTATGTAACACAGTTATATGTGTGTGTGTGTGTCCATGTGTATTTTTCTCCTATCAGATTCTTCACCATGAAGTTGTACAAAAACATTATGTATGTACTACCTTTGATAATGATTTAGATTGTAGTCATAAAACCAAACATTCATTGCCAAATTCTTGCAAGATTTAAACAAATGAAAAAGACAATATCTTGAAACTGTGTCTTGAAGTAAACATTCTTTCCTGCAGATTTTATTGTTATTTTTCCCTAACATGACATAATTAAAAACACAGAAACATTTAAGTGAAATTTATATTTCTTATATTAAATGTATTGCCATCACTTTCTAGACTCCGACCAAATCATAATACAAGATAAATTGTCCTTACTCAGGGATCATTTGCAAAGTGTACAAAAGTTATTAATGATCATATCACTTCATGCTTAGAGAGAAGTTACTCACATGCATCACTGGGAAAATAAACTACAACAGGAACTGTGTCAATGCATTATGTGACATCCTTAATTGGCAACTCTGCAAATGAACCAAGTCCACATACTGGTTACAAACGTTTTTCAACACTGGCATTGTTGGTGACTTAAAAAAAAATAAGTTAATTAATATTAAGGAGTATTAACCTCAATGATTTCCCCTCTAATATAAAGATCGTTGCAAACAAGATTTCACACAGAGGAGATTCTAAAGCTGAATAGTTAAAGAAGTATTTCTTTACCAATTTAATCTAGGAGAAGGATCATGCAATCAGCTAAAAGAAAGACCTAAATGCTGGGGTCTGGTAGGAACTGCTCTGCTCTGTCCTGAAGCACTCAAGTCCTGTTCCCCCTGGTCTCTCTTCTCAGAGTACCTTTGGTTTGACTTCACTCCAGCAGTCCAGCAGTCTCTACCTGACCTATTTTTCCCCTACAACTTTCTTCATTAATTTGCATACCCTTCTTCTCCTTTTACTTTACTTAAGCACTTAGACAATCACATCCTACAATTTCCCTTCCTGAAACTATACCTTTAGAATTGTGTTGTCTGCCACAAAAATAAGCTTGCAGAGTGCTTTACTTCTTTTTTTTTTTGCTCTTTCTTTCAGTATTTATTTGGACTGCAATAAGGAGAGGCATTGTAGTGCCTAATGCAATGTGTCCCCATTCCTAATACTCTATAAGTCACCAGAAGTTAATAATAAAAACTGTGATCATTAATTAAAGTTTATCAAATGTATTATTTTCAAGACTAGGAAATAAAATCATGGTTTTGAAAGGGCTAGCTTTGCAGTACATGCCTGCAGTCAGCTCGACACAGAAGTATAAAATATAGCTTTTCAGGGGAAACACTGGAAAAATTGTTTTAACAGGAGGAGAAAGCTGGTAAAAAAAGTTTATTTGTGGAGAAATAACACAAATATAGAAGAAGAAAGAAAAATTACTGAATCACCAAAGTCTAAAAGAAATAGTGTATTTTTTTATATATAAGAATATGTGTAAGAAAAATGCATCTGCTAAATTATATATGAAACACATAGGTTTCATAGAGGTCCAAATTCTAGTCTGTATGTTAAACCTGATCATTTTTTCCCTACGCTTTGATTATCTGGCTTTAGAAATGTATTATGCTGCCAAAGAGGATTAAACTGGATTTGAGATCCACGATGGTCCTGTTATTTCAAACATTTAGAAACAGCCTTTTGTTTTCGTTCAGCATTAAGCAGACTGACAACCTTCAACTTACCCTTCCTGCTGTGGTACACTGTGTAATGTCCGTGGTCTACTTAGCTGTGACTGATTTTCATTTTCAACATTACAGAGAAAGTCTCTGGATGTTCAGTTAAAGCTTATGTAAAATATAGCTTAGTCTATTTAGCAATGTTAATCTTGGCCCAAATCCAGCAAAGCTCTTAATATTTCTTAATATTCTCATTAAATTCAGCAGAAGAATTCAAATTCAAATATATAGCTAAGCATGGAGCCAGTTCAAGATTTTCAACATAATCTTTGTTATAACATTGAAAACGGCCAGAACAAAATAAAACAGAACATTGTAAATCAGGAAGGACATAAGAAACATTTCTGATAATAGGTTAAAGAAAAGAATACATGAGTTTAATTTTTATTCTAATTGATGTAACTTGGATATAGACCCTCAAACTAGAACTAGCTATACCCTATTGATACTGATGTCTGTCTGAAATGTCCCTCTCTCGTCTGGAGAATCAGATGGCTTCCAGTGGATAATGCCAGGCTAAAGTTCTCTCTGGATACCTCTGTACTGTATTTTAAAAAGGGCCAAAGACTGAGGTCAGAACTGGACCATATGATCCTTAATGCCTAATTGTTAACAGCACTTCCTGGCTCTTTTTTTTTTTTTTTTTTTTTTTTTTTTTTTGGAATACTCCAGCTTGCTCTCTCCAAGACAAATTTCTTACAGAGGTGGCTAGCCCTAAGTATTGTGGACCACAGCCAGCTGGCAGGAGTCAGCCTTTCAGCAACTTTTATTTAGCAATATAGATGGAACTTCAGCTTCCATGGTTGGGAAATAGCTCAGTAAATTAAGGTCCCTTTGCAAGGTGCCTTGCTAAAGATCACTCCTTCCCCTACTTCTTTTCTTCATTATCTCTCTTCTCTTGTAAAGGTTAGGAAATCTTTTTAGCTCTATACATGGAATTCTCAGTCTCTCTGTCTTTCTACAGCTAAAATAGACTATCATTCCTCTGCCTCTGGTTTGATAGAACTCCTGAAAACCTTGAAGAAAAAAATTATTTTGAAAAGGGCCAGTTTAGGTTTTAAGTAGCCCTTTTTCTAATTTAAAGGATGAGATAACCAGAACATAAAATTAGAATCTTTATGGTATCACCAAGTTCAGAAGTTGTTTTCATTCCTTCTTTTTCTTGACTGACTCCCAAAAGTAGAAATCAGACAAATGTTTCAGTTTGTTGAAAATTGTGTGTGTTGCATTCAACAGTACCAATTAAGTCTCATCTAATGGCTAATGACCAACACAATGACAATAAATTTTCATATTCTTGATTTGAAACACTTGAAACATAGCTAAACATTAAGAAGGAAAAGAAATCCAAAATAAGAAGAGAAACTTCCTTGGATGTCCTGATGAGATGCAACATAATTTCCTTAAAGATATGTCCAACAATCATATATTAGCTACCTCAGACTGTTGGGAATTCCCATTTACATTCAGTTTTTCTTGTGTCTTGTGCAAAAAATAAAGCCACTCTCCACATCCAATTGTACTCTAAGCTGTGTAGTTATTAAATTTGTGAATAGGTTTTGCTGCAGTTTTGGATACAAATTATTTTTGACTGTGCACAGGGAGCAAATATCCTTTTAGACTCATTATAATTCGAAAAATTGTTTTAAGAGCAGTGAGCTTACTGAGGAATAGCTGACACGTCCAAAAAAAAAAAAGAGATAACCCAAAACTATTGTTCTTGCAAAAGAAAAAAAAATAAAGCAAGACAACAAGGACTTTTAGTACCTATCACCTTACTAAAAAGGACTTGAACTGCAAGATGGTGTCTTAAATAAATGGAAAATATCTCAGTAAAAGGAGAACTCAGCTATTACTTAATTTAGCTGATTGTTTTGTAGGCAGAATAACTTTTATCTTTCACTCACATCAAACTGAGTGAAAGAAGGCCAAAATAAATTCTTGCCATTCAAAATGACATAATGGTAACAGTGGCTCTGAAAAATTATTAGAGATTATTCTTGAGCAATTGATGGAAAGTGATACATGAAATTATGGTAGGTTAAATAAAACAGGTTAACACAAGGAGAGGAGTTATATAGGTATTATATGTGGGTGATGATGTTATTTTTCCTTAATTTATTGACTTTTATAAGATAACTTGTACTTTATCAAAAGTACACCAGTCATGAAAGATGTAATATTGACTTTAAATATGTCTATGAACAATTGTCAAGAAAACTATTATATAGTACAACTAATGGTAATAGTCTTGGTAGACAAGTATAATCCAAAAAAATGTAGTTAAAGGAGTCAAAAGCTAAATATTCTCATTACTATGAATTTTGCATGCCAGGAATCTAGAAAAATAGTATTGTGTATACAAGCTTCAGGAACTGTTCATGAAGTATCCAAATTAAAGTTTATATGTCAGAACATAAAATGTGAAATGTTAGTCACATGACTGGATGTGTGGTTTTTTCTTGCTTAACTGAACAGACAAGCGGCAGCACTGATTTCAGTTTCTGAGAATATCTGGCATTAGGTAAAATTTGGTATGCTGCTAAGGATCTTAGAATATGATATGCAATGTTCTAGACAGTAACTTTCACATAAATGTTTTATTTTTCCAAGGCACTAAGTCAAAAAGGACATAAACACAGCTTATCTACTCTACTGTCTCAAACGGAAAAGGCACAGCAATTTAATTCAGTCTAGCTGATCAGATAGGAACTACAATTCCTTCTAGAAGGAGGATCATCAGAGAAGTTTAAGGTCAAATATAGTAAGAAAACCAAACTTCCCAAAGAAAACAAAAGATTCTAAGCAACAAAAAGGGATATTGATGAATCAAGCTACCTAAACTCATCATACAAGAAGTGATCATACCACCAAAAATATACTACCTCAAAGTAATAGATCATGAAATGTCTGGTATTCAGTCAAGATCAAACCATATACTTATTACTATTCTTGGAACTTTACCAAAGCAGCAAATATAAGAGATAAGCAAGTTCAAAATGTTCCTTAGGTAGCTGTTTCTACTCTCAATCAAGATGAAATGAAATGATGACTCCATTTCAGCTCTGCAAGACAAATGTCACCTTGCAGAAAGAACATTGAAATTTGTTCAGGAGTGCCTCTGTTGAGCCAAATGTTTTTTCAAAGCAATCAAGATGACAAAGAAAGATTCTGATGACAGCAGAAAGCAAGGCTATTGCTGTGGTTACTTTAACTCCTTCTGTGATATGCTGTAACAGACAGAACAGCACATATGCACATGGTGTGGGGCCAATGACATGTCCTTCTATGTGTCAGAAAATATGCCCAAAAATCGAGAGCTCAGATTACTGAAATAAAATATTTGCATATTTGTAAATTGTTCTTTTTACATATGAATTTTTAAGAAGTATTTTTCATCCATAGTAGCACACAACCACTATAATAAAGGTAAACTGAGCAAGTTTCTCAATTCCTTTTATATATTACTATGATTGCTGTTGGGGAGGGGGGAAGGTCAAAGTTTCCTTATCCATTCCCCTCTAGCTGTCTTTTACCTTGCTGATCTGGTTGTCAAGCCACCACAAAACAAGTATAAACAGAGGATGAGGATAGAATGAGAATGGAGCAGATGAAAATGTTTTACTTTATGAAGAAAAGTTGATAACCTAGGAAAACAGATTATGATTTCCCAAGCTTATTTTAGCAAAGCTGATACATAATATAAATGTAGCAATGCATTTAAATATAAATGCATTTGCCACATGTACAGATTTTTAGGGTTACTGCAGTTTCATGTTTCAGAGTTACTGAAGTTACGTATTTTACTCGTGAACAGAAATACCAGAATGGCTCTGTGTAGCTCATACAGACAGGGGCTTTCCGTGGCCCTAAGCATGCAAGCAAAACTTCTTTACCCCCTTTAAGAGGTCTTTTTTCCTTTGGTTAGCTTTTTGCACATTTGACCTCTAACCTAAAGCTTGCTGCAGAAAGACCCCATCAAACCTTTCTTGAGTTATGAAACAAACATGGAAAAAATGTCTTTCTTTAGATTCTGTTATACTTCATTCATCTTATCATTGTTTTCAGTCTGCAAAGATATGTTAAGCTTTTTCCAAGGCCCCCAGGCAGCACAACAGTCTTACAATAACATTTGCTGAAAGGTCCCAGAAAGACCTCCTACACTGCAATTCCCAGTAGGTTGGCACATCCATGAGTCGTTCTTTTAAATCATGTGACTCGGCAAGTTTTACACACACACTCATTCATAACCAGTGAGCTTGTTGGGTTTGGGGGAATCACTTTCTTTTATCACAGGGTGACATGTTGGAATTAATCACAAGTTGTTTTGCCTAATGACTTCTGCAGGGAAGTTGGTTATGTTGGAAATCCTATTGTGATTTGGTGTAAAATATTAATGTCAGTAGCAGTTGCTTTGTCTTATAATGCTGAGTAGAGGTAAATAATAAGGCATTAATTACATCAGGAGGTTACCTGGCAAATTACCATACGATTTGTTATATTGTGATACATTGTATGGATGAGCCTTGATTACGATTATTTTTATCTTTCAAATGCAGGTTTTATTTCCATATGCTTTTTTTCTTTTTTAGAACAAGCAACTATCTATGGCTCAAAATTTCTTTAAGGTCCTGTGTCCATCTTTATCACCTTTATAGAATCTCATACTAATAAATCAAATCCAGGCTGTTCTGAATTGCATTCAGAGCAAGCACATTTACACTTCAGGACAGATCATTGGACTTTTATGTGAAGCGAACTAATAGATTCTAATGTATGAAACCTGAATTCTGTCCTTCACCTGCAGAAACACAACAGCATAGAGCTTCAAGCAGAAATCGTCTGGTGGTGTTTGTGTTCATTTGTTTCAGTCCAGATGACTTGCTCATAGTTGGTGAAAGCTATCTAATGTTGACAGAGTCTAAGAGGAGTGTTTAGGAAGAAACCTAAAATTTTTGTGTCTTTAGAATGTTGTTCTCATCAATAGCTTCCCCAGGCTACCTTTGGTTTAAAGGGAAAATAGATCATGCTCCAAGTGAATTAGGGATTCATTTGTTGCCTGGAGGCTTGGCCTGGCATAATGGTCAGACAATGAATATCATAACTAATGATCATTCAAAAACTGGTAGGGACCAAGCTAAAGAGAGGAAAATAAGTGTTATTACACAGACAAGGAGATGGAAAGTGAGCTGCTAACTTAGAAGGTGAAATTCATCTAAATGGGGCTTTGCACACATCAGAATTAATCTGCAGAACAGGGTGCTCTGTATACATCTTGCTGTTATTTGCAACATTGAGAAAGAACAGTTTTTCATAGATCTCAAGCAATTTATAAAGAAGCAGTTCTGCCCTGAGAAAAAAAACTGAAAAATATCAATCACACTGTCATTTTCATACATTTTCATAACAAGGACCAGATTCACCTGACAACATGTAAGAAGTGATTTATGCTGTATAAAGTGATTATACTTAAAATATTTTCCTCATTGAAAATTCCCTTTTTTATGGTTAAGTTTAGGGGGGGCTTGGGGGAGGGGGGGCAGGGGCTGATTTTTGTTTGGGTTTTTTTGTTTGTTTGGGTGGGTTTTGTTTGGTTGGGTTGGTTTGTTTGCTTGCTAGCTTGGCTGGCTTTTGGGGGGGTTATTCATTTATTTAGCAGGAAAAAAAGCCTTATTTTAGCATCTCATCAGTTGGAGAATCTTATCTTGCTGAGAAGTGAAGATTTCTGTAATCTACCTGCAGAATTAGTAAAATATAATAACACAGGGAATATTTTTTATTGTTGCATTGTAAAACTGCATTTTCTCCTAAACAGGAAGAAACAGCATGGTATTAATGTAATGTACTAAAATCCCCAAATGATGCTTCTATACACTGGGAAATTAGAAAAGCAGAAAGCTTCTTAATGCTTGAAATGCTGCATGTTCCAGTTCAAATTAAAGCAGTTGGGACATTAAAAAAAAAAATCTTTAAAACATTCAGATCCATACTGCAAGTGATGACAGGTTTATACTTGGGCTTCTATATGTGTGTTCTAATATAAGACTCAAATGATTTAGCAATCTGAGCAAAGTACACAAGATGGGCAACACATAAAGATGTTCCCTAAAACAGACTTTATATGATCCACAGTAAAACATAAGCTGAAGAAGAAGAAGAAGAAGAAGAAGAAGAAGAAGAAGAAGAAGAAGAAGAAGAAGCAGAGCCTAGCAAGCTAGCTGTAGAATGTATGCTTGCAAATGTGTCCTACATGTCTAATTTTTAAATTGTGCACACAATTTTCCTGCTTTGCCTTTTAACAGGATGAGTTAATCCTGTTAAAAGTTGTTCTTTAACGCAAGGAATGCAAATGTGGTCTAAGTGTGTGTTAGCTGTCTCACCTTAGTGGCATAACACTCCATTTTGTCTCTGTCTTGTCCTGTTTATCCATTCTGACTGTTTTCAGATTATAAATCTAAAAAACTGATTTTCTACTCTGCACATATTCCATGTCAGGCTTATATGTAATGGAGGATTTGAGGAAACAGGTGGCTGTAATTGCTTTGATAAAGCAGAGTTTCAACAGAAAAAGTGGCTTGTCAGATCTGAAACTGGGTACATTCACCACTGTTAACACAGTGGAGAGATATTCACCAGAGGAAAAATATAACACTGACTAAACCTGCTATCACTCACAGCCACTGAAATTACTCAAATCTATAAAGCAACTTATTTTAAAACGTAACACAAATGAGAATGATAGTGAAAAATGCAGGAGTGATTTTTTTCAGATAGAAAAGGTACTAAAATTGAGTTTCCCAAATCCTATATGAGTGCTACAAATATAAATACAATAAAAAAAACTAAACTCCTCTTCTCTATTCTTGTCTTAAAGTTTAAAAAAATACTATTTATAAAAGCCCCCAATACTGCTAAATTTTTAAAAGCCATCCCAGTGTGGGAGAAGGTTCATTGTTATAAACTCAAAAGAGAAGTTACGAAAAAAAATAGGGTTGAAAAACATCTCCTATTCTTAATGTTTGCTGCTGGCTTAGTTTAGATGGCTCTTCAGCCACCATGCTGCCAGTTCTGAATCAGTTCTGCACCACATTGCCCTTATACTTTACTTAGAGATAATATTTGTGCAGGATTTTTTTCCTCCATCAGAGACTTTGCAGATAATGTCGAGCCTCGTAGGGATCCTTGTTGTCCTTTGGTAAATATGACTGAAGAGGTCTTGATAACCTTCAACAGTACACTGTCTGATGGGTATAAAAATATTTCCTAAAGAGCTGGATGAAATGCTGTTCAGTATTGTTTCTCCATCAGGGCTTTGTGGTTGGCAGTAAGTCATAATTTGTGAGAACAGAATGAAGCTGCAGCAAATATTACGTGTTCTGAAAAACATCATTCCAGTTATATAAACTCTTTGTTGTTGTTTTTCTTGCCAAATTTACCAGCCAGAATCATTGGCCCTATTAATTGCCACTGAAAATAGATACCTCATTACTAGTACTTAAAATGGATTTCTGGATATGACCATGTATGTTCACTGGAAGACCTGTAATGTCCCTTCCAACACAAATTATTCTATTATTCTAGTGCTTCTACCTGACTAACGTAATATGAACTGACCAAAACTTGTTGTTTGCTGGAGGCTCTTTCTAGCAAGAACAAAACATTTTTTTACCCTGTAAACCTACCATGGCCTTCTTGGGCTGAAGATTCCCTAATATGGGTGGTCCATTTTACAGGATTTCCAGCATCTAGAAGAATCTATCTTTGTTCTTTCCATTTGGAAAGTTACAAAGTCAACATACAGGTGGCCAGGAAAGACTGGACTAACCTTTTCTAATTATGAACTAGCTGGGTCATTGGGAATGCCTGCTGGCATACATTATATTATGCAAGGCAACTGTGGGATGGTAATACAACACTGGCCACAGTCAATTTTTAAACATGTGGATTTGCATGAATCCCTAAGCATATGACAAAAACATACACTTAGTACCAGAACTGTGTACTATTGGAATCATGAATCATTCAGGTATCTCTGGTCTAATACTGATCATTTGGAGTTATTGCATATTCTCAACAGGAACTACAGAGTAGCATTTTATATTTCTTCCAACAGCCACCATGTGTTTCCAATAAGAGCAGCAGTCTGCAGGTGCAGTTATCTTTTGCAGTACATAAATTTTAAGGAGACTGAATTCTTTTTCTCCCTTAACAAACACCTCTGAGACTTGCCATGCAGTTGATACCTTGCCATTGAGGTGTCACCTCTGACCCACAGTGCAACACACTGCAGAAGAAAGCAAACTCCCTGGTCTGCACAGAACACCTGCCTGAAACATCTGCAAGCAGCCGAGTCAGCAATTTAATGAACTGGCCTCCTCACAGCCCTGTGATTGCAATCACTCTGCAAGGATTCTTAAGGAAGCCAAAACTAAAAGCACTAAGGATAGTATGATTTATAACACGAAAATGTTGACCTTTGGCAAACTCAGTATGATCAAGCCTTATATTTCAGTTGGATGTAGCCTGTTAAAAACACCAGTCCACTTGCCCGTTACATGCTAATGCTCTATGTGCTTAGTGGCTTAATTCTCCTTTTTACTTACAACTTGCACCCATTTGGAATACCCAGTGGAGGAAAAGCCTACTGTGAGATCTTGGAAAGAAAGCCTCTGTTTTCCTATTTCTTCATTTGTGACAGTAATACTTCCATCTGTTTATGCAGTGATTTGAGATCCCAGGATAAAACTGTTTTTTCTTAGAGTTTGCACAATCCAGGCCACTGTAAAGATGTCATATGTAAGCCCCCATAAAATCCCACAGATCTGTGTTGCCTATCAAGCTTGCTAGGAACTCCATTGTGAACAGCATCTTTGGGTTTTTTTGGTAGGGGAAGAGTGTTGGTGTGTTGGGGAGGGGGATGATTCCTGAAAGGTAAACAGTATGCAGTGACACCTGCATTGATATTTTAGAAACATAGTCTGCTTGGGAAAGTGTTCTGCTGTGGGAGGACACGAAGCTCCTTTGACATGCTTGTGGGTCACCTCTCCCTATGTACCAGGGACAATGTGTGTGCATGATGAAATAAATGGCACCTGTTCCACAGCTCTTTACTTTGTGCTTTGTAAAGTGCTTTGTGACAATCTAGGCAGAGATGAGCTTAGTAAGTACAGAAATCATGCCATATTCTGAGCAGCACATCTCCTTCTGGAGTTAATAGTTCTCACTTGCTAAGGACCTGAAGTCACACTGAAATCAAGGAACAATTCTGGTAAGCAAAAAAGACTACCCAGGATAAGGTCTAACATGCCCTTGCTATAAACACAGCATAATTATTCTTCCACTGCAAAACTTAAAAAACAGTTTTCTGCTGAGCCTTTGCCAAATACAAATCTTAGTCATCTAGAGCATCCTAACTGAGTCATTAGCTCTTCCCATTTATCTGATCATTGCTAGGCTTATCTTTCCTATTTAGGCACAACTTTTTCATTGCTTCTTTCTATTGCAAAACTGCATGACATAGTCCATCCCTTTCAACATGCTAAGACTGATAAACGTCTAAGGTCCCTAGGATTTTAAATGCGACAATCTTGACCTTTGTAAGCCTTAGTGTTTGCAGGTCAGGTTCTTATGTACTGAAAACTTCAGTGTTGCAGGGCATAAATTGAATGCCCAGCCTTATTTCCTCAGATAAATTATTTTATCTGAATCTCTTACAAACTGGGATTTATCCAGTCATCCTCTATGATAACACCTGTAATGCTGATAACCTGACCATTCCAAACAGGCCAACCTGATGAAGAAACTGAAGTTCCCTCTCTGTTAACCCTTGAATCTCATTCCAAATAATCTAAGGCACAGGGGTAGCATAGAGCAGGTAGGAGGCTCAAGAGACAAGTTCATTTTAACACATTGCAATGTCATGGTATGACAACAGATCACTATTTGTGCTTGCAGGATCTAAAGATACCCCATTAAATACAATTGAAAATTAAATAAGTTTGCATATTGAAAAACTCTTTAATATGATGGAAGGAGAAAAATCGATTTAAAAAATTTTGTTATTTACGTAAACTGCAAAAGCTGCTTTCCAGCTCAGTTTTTAATGTGCCGAGAAGTCATGGTTTCTTGTAAGTGCCCCTAAATTTTTCTTCCTATTTTTATGTGTAAGACTGATTCTAACTTAAGTAGGAACTCCCTTACCCTGATAGAAAAGATATGAGCATCTAGGGACAGAAATGTCTGAGAATGAACAGATTTACAGGTTCCCAGTTAATTCCATTTCAGAACAGTTCTCTGTTAATGCCTCTCTTTCCCATCTCAGAACTGGGTCTGGTGAAAATTATAACTGATAAGAATCCCTAAGAAAAATAACAGAAAGACTGTGTTTCTCGAGTGAATCTCTAGACTTACAGGTATCTACAAGAGTAAATAATTAAGATGGTCTGCAGTACATGTATGCACTACAAATTATCTAAATAAACATCAAGTACTTCAAAAGAGTATGACTGACTTTATCCATATGCATGTCAGATCCCAAAAAGGATTTTTTTTTCTTCTTTTGAGTGAAAGAGTTATCCATTTTTTAGGACTGAAAAATCCTAATCCTGTCATTAGGACTCCACCACAGGGATCACTGCTGGCTCCTGTAGTGTTCAGCATCTCTATTAATGATCTGAATGACGGGACAGTGTTCACCCTCAGCAAGTTTGCAGGTGATTCAAAACTAGAAGGAATGCTTCATACACCAGATGGCTGTGCCACCATTCAGAGGAACCTCACAGGGATGGAGAAAGGAACAGAGAAGTATGCATGAAGTTCAGCAAAGTCCTGCACCTGAGGAGGCCACCTGAGGGGGAAAAAGCCCTGTACCTGTACAGGCTGATTGCTAAGTGGATGGAAAGAAGTCTGACAAAGGAAGATCTTTCATTCCAGGTGGACAACATGTTGACCATGAGCCTGTAGTGTGCCCTTGTGGCAGTGAAAGACAGTAACAGCCTAGACTGCATTAGGCAAAACACTGCCAGTAGGTCTAAGAAAGTGATCCTTCCTCTTTGCTCAACACTGGTGAGACTTATCTGGAGGGCTGGGATCAGTTCTGGGCTTCCCATGACAAAATAGACAGAGTGGAATGAGTGCAGCAAAGGACCACAAAGGGGATTAAATGAATGGAATGTCTTATACACAAGGAGAGGCTGAGGGAGCCTGGAGAAGAGAAGGTCCAGGGAGGGTCTTATCCATGAGCATAAATTAGTTTCCCCATTGCACAATGGGGAAAATAGAGACAGACACTTCTCAGTAGTATTCACTGAGAGGACAAGGGCATGAACATGAATCTGTGAACATCAGGAAACTTTTTTACTGTGAGGGTGACTCAGCACTGTAACAGGCTTCTCAGGGAGTCTCCATCTTTGGAGATACTCAAAACCCAACTGGACACAGCACAGAGCAACCTGCTGTAATTGACTCTGCTTGAGCAGGAAAATGGACTAGATAATCCTGAGACTAGATAATCCAAACTCATCTATTTAGTGTAATTCTGAGTAATCCAGCCTTTCTATGTTAAAATTAAATGTCAGTTCTGGGATCCATTTTCAGATTACATGGGACAAATGGCCAAGATGTCTGATCTCAGTAGGCTCTGACCTCAGTATTGAAAGCACTGACTCAGAAGTGTTAATAGCAATGTAATTTCTCTCTCTGTGCAATAAATTATCTGACTACATGAAGCATAGCAAGCCAGATGGAGAAAACCTCTCTGTCAGGTTGCCACTTATCCACTCTGCTTCAGGTTGTACTGTAGGGGAACGGGGAAAGCAGAACCTATTTTTCGGTTAGTCAAGGCTGATATGGAACCAAAGAAAAGTTTTTAAGGGGGATTTAATCTAATAATTTTAAATACTGGGCAAAAGTAGTCTAGCTTCTAGGACTCCTATGACCAGAGACACCAGAACTTTTTGAGCAAGCACTGACATGATAAGGTAGTAAAGCTCTTCTTCCTCTCCAGGCAGCCAGGAGACTAATTGTCTCCTTGAACATAAACTAAGGTGGAATAACTACGTTGGCTGTCCAAGGTGGTTCTGGATGTACATGCAAGTTTCACATAAGCTACCTGATCCTCAGCTATTAAAAAAGTAACCCTTCTACCCCCACCACCCCAATAAATGAAGTGATGCTTCCTTTTGATTTTATTTAAAATATATATATCTGTTTATAAAAGTTCAACACATTTAGATTCTCTTTTTACTCCTTTAGAAAATTTACATGGTAAGAGAGACATTTACTGATTGCAAGGGCTGTGTTCATTAACCATTATTGTCATGGTAAAATGAAACAAAACCATTTCTTAGGCTTCATTTCCACCAGTTTACCTTTCTCAGCTTGCAAGTTCTTCAGTTCTTTTAAAATTTCACTACATAAAGCAGAAAGAAATAGTCATTGCAAACTAAAATGATAGGATTTCACTGTAAAAAAATACAGACATGAAAGACCATACTGTGAAATGTGTATGAAGTAATTAGCACATTGAGCTGTTCTGAAAGCTGCTGGTACTGTTTAGAGATTAAGTCAGTCTGGCATTGCTGATCATTATTATTTCAGTGTTGCACTTTTAAAGGAGGATTTTAATGAAAGGCTATGGGATTAATAGTTGGGAAAGAAAAACTTTATGTTATGAAGCAGGTTTATAATGAAAGTCCATGTTGTTTGCAATGGCAACAAAAGCAACATAACTCTGGTAATGCAAATTGCTAGCTATGCTTTATTCTGAGCTTTTACCTGAAAGTTTGAACAACAGCCAATTCACCTGTGAATTGAGAAAAAAAATGAATCTTTTTCTTTGCAAAAGCACAGAACAAAATAATCCCAAAGCAGATTCGAGATGTAGCTCTGAGAAATTTGGCAATCTTCTCTTGAAAAGGAGTTTCAAGAGAATGTGTTGGTTCCTGGAGACATGTCTCAATCCATTTCCTGATTCTCCAGTATTTTGTTTTCTCTTTGGAATTTGAATGAACTGTTGACTTTCTTCTCACTGAAAATGGAATTTTTAGTTTTGTCACTTCTTTGCTTAGATATATATGAAATATTTGGCAATCAGCAAGCCTGTTAAGGGTTAAGGTCTGAGTTACCAGGTACAGATTTTATCAGGACAATAACCATTAATATTTGTAAAGCAGTTCATGAGAACAATGTAAGCAAATCACACCCAGAATCAGCAAATTTTTCCTTCGGTTTTCTGTTTTCTTAGTCTAACATTTTATGCAGCTGTCTAAACAGAAAAACATATTGAAAAAATAGATATTAAAAATGAATTAAACTTGCATAAACCAGTTTCTGAATTTGGGATGCACACAAGAGATACATTTCTGTATATTCTCTGTACATCTAGGAAATACTAGGGAATCCCTAACTTAAGGGTAATGAGAAATTCCAGATCATCAGAAACTAGGGAATAAACATTAGAAAAAGATGTTTGTCATTGCCTCATTCCATCTGGCATGTTAAAGCAAAAAGTTAGCTTTTGGAACATTCGTATTTTCTTTTACAGGAAAGCATACAGCTTCCTATCAACACAAAAAATCTATTTCTATGTGGACAGAGTTAAATGCTGCTCAACTCCTGCTGCTGAAAGAATTCTCTTTTTGGTTTATTCTTTAGATTGCAATAGAGACCATTATAATAACTTGAAATAATGACAGATCTCAACGTCACCCAATCAGATATTGCAAATGCAGTGAAAAGCAGTTTCCTTCGGGACAAGAAACATTCATTCTGGAGGCATCTTGTAAAGAAATTATTTCCAGGATACAAAATTAAAGATGAAAACAAAGGCTATGTTTTTTCTCTATTTGATATGTTGCCCTAGGCAATCCTGTGAATCTTGATAATTTTGTAATATTTCTGTCACTTTGTTCTTATTCCTTTTATAAACTGGTGGGAAGCAAAGCAATTTGGAGTAATCAGATGCTTTCTGTTAGCTTCTTTATGCCATCAGCACCAAAAAAACCACATTCATTAGAGAGCTTTAATTTTTATTCAGATGAATTCTGAGATTTACCATTTGACAAAAAATATCCTGTATTCTCTTCCAGAATGAGGCAACAATTTTATCTCTGAACATAAGGTGAACAGTTCTTTAAAATGCAAATATATGTAAAGAAACAGTTCATACAGATTTAAGCCATAAACAAAATTATTCTATTCATGACTTTATATTAAATCCTTATTAATATGGTAATGTCTTATTAGGTACAAATGCAGTGCTTAGAATCAAAGTAAAGATTAAATAAAAGTAAATGACTGTGTCACAGCCTCAATATTTTATAGATACTTTCCAGGTGACTAGTATGCCTGAATGTTAAACAAGGCAAATTTGGACCATTTGGAACTACTCAGAAATCCTTTCATCATTTTCTTAGAAGAAATGTGTCCCAAATAGTTCAGCACATCATTCTCTGGAAACCATTTAACTAATTTATAGAAACAAGACCACTGTTGAGAGTGTGGCCTGCAACTACCAGACATAATGATGCTGCCTTATGTTTTGTTCATTCTGGAAACAATCAGTAACACACGTGCCAGGAATAATATTTACTACATGTTCAGAAAGTACCCAAACACCGGAGACACATGCATCTCATTGACTAGGTGGGGAGTATAGATGTAAATCTACAACAACAAGAGAGAATCACATCCTGATATACATAAGATATTTTATTTCAGTGGCTGGCAGTTGGAGATCATTTTTATATCTAATACATCATGGTTCAAAAATACCATGAGATAAAACGTGAGAAAAAGAGAGGGCTGTGGTGAACTGAGAAGAGAAAGCTACAGAGAAAACAAAAAAAAAAAAAAAGTCAAATAGAAGACAAATGAATAGTTTGCTGTGACAAATTTTCAGAGCTACTAGAGATATCAAGCAGATACCAGTAAGAAAATATCCCATTTCTACAAATTCAATGTAATATGCAGCCCAATTTTACCTGTTAGAAATTAAAACCAGGATATGTGAGAAGCACAATCTACTATCCCAGGACTACTCATGGGATTAAGTGTTGTGCAATTTTGGGAAATTCTACAAAATCAATTCCTTTACAATTTTTTTCATAAATATTATTGACAGGAACTTGCTTCCCTAAAATCTCCAATAAGCATTTTAGAAAACCGGCCACCTTTTCTACCTACTTCTAAAGCTTTTTCACATACATTAACAGAGGGAACTGGGGAACATTGCTGTATGCAAAAGAAAAAGAATACTGAAGGCTATATCAGTTGTACCTGGCTAGAAATATTTTGTTAGTGCCTTGTCAATAGTTATATGTTCCTGTGGACTACAAAATGTCTTTTGTTCTTTAATTTATTCTGTCTGTGAAGGATCTCAGCTCTTGTTGGAACTGAAGATACTTTTCCTTTGTCGGTGATGGACAGGCACAACATCCTATGTTATCGACACCAGTCTCTTGTTCTCCTGTCTAGTTCGCAAAGTATTTATGGGGATACATCCTCTAGTGACAGGATTGGCAGCACAGTCTTCCTTTTAGACCTTTGATGTAAGAAAGTATATCCCTCTAGTAATGTGATTTACTTTAGTATACATTCAGAATAACTATGCACAGGCCAATAGGTTGAAACAGATGTGAAACAGCATTTTGAGTCAGATTTAGTAGGTGAATTAATCAGTAAAATGTACTTTTACATTGAGAAAATAGACAGAAACCACAACTGACCAACTACAGGCAGAGAGCAGAAGTTACTGTCTAAGGGGTCCATGGGTTGCCTTAGCATAAAATCAATGAGGGTTCAGATTTGATCTCACCACATGAAAGGATTAGTGCATCTGAGAAATGTCAGAGAAAACAAGATTACAGTGCATGTGATACATAAAGAACTGAGGGTTAAGTATGCAGAGGGCAACTGGCAGGTCAGTTCTCTGGATCTGCTCCTTTTCTCTGAAGGCAGAGTAACCTATCAGCAAATCTTCACTGAAAATGCACTACTAACTGCTTCCATTATGGTTCATCTTAGAAGTATTATAAATGTTATATTCACAGCTGCAGCTTTAAAGTGTGATTAACACAGCATTAAATGTAGGTAAGCTAATGGAGGACAGGATGGCTGTGATAAGATATACAGCCCCACATGGACTAGGAGTGGTTGATCCATTGGGATGATTGTAACTGGCTGCTACTGGGACTGGAGGATACCACCAGCTCACCTGGGCTCCCCCCACCTTGCCCAGGGCCCAGGCCCCCAGAGCAGACCACAGGGAGGCTGACTCAGCCATGCTGTTGAGGGTCCATCAGAGCACTTGTTCTCCCTACTTCCTGCATCGTGATTACTATCGTGTGGTTTTTGTCCTAAGATCTCTGGAATAATGACAGGATTGTGTTGCGTCCCACTAGAGTGGTTTTACCATAAAACGAGAATGGGGGATAAGTGACACTGCCTGAGCTGCCTTGTGGAGGGGTGCAAGGGTGAGCCGGCAGGGGGCCCTAAACTGTGTGGTTTAACAGAACACCCTCATTCCATCTTTTCTCCACTGCCTCTGGAGAGTAGTGTCAAGAGAAACTTATACAAACTCTGGGCTTTGTCGCAGGCCTTGCTAGTTGGAGTGATCCTGTCTAGGGTAAGAAATAAACCAACAGTTAAGCAATGTGGCTGGTCAAGAACCTGGTCCTGAAGCTTCCTGCCTGGATGTCTTTCATACTCATGGACGCAGCATATACAGCTTAATTACAAAGCAACTGAGCATACCTGCGGAGAACTTATGACGCTTTTCTTAACTTTCCTTTACTTATCACAGAATGGTTGGGGTTGGAAGGGACCTCTGGAGGTCATCTGGTCCAGGTCCCCAAGTCCAAGTCTAGATGGTAGGACCATCTAGAGCTCTTCAAGCAGACTGTGTGCAGACAGCTTTTAAAGATCTCCAAGGATGGAGATTCCACAATGTCCCCAGGGAACCTGTGCCAGTGCTTGGTCACCCTCACAGTGGAAAAGCATTTTCTGGTGTTTAGAAGGAAATACAGTTTAATAAGTCTGGGAGACATACTGCAATACATATTTCCCTCCAGTTACAGCACAGCATAAAATTCAACCAGTATCTCAATCTTGCACCCTTCTAACAGGTTCATCAGTCACTAAGAACTATGTTTAACATTAAAGAGGACTTAGTTTATATAATACTAAATATATATTAGCATTTAAAAATCTTATGTCAGACAAATTCTTTTCACAGAACTATTTGTGATAACATAAGCAACAATTAATTTGCTCTAGTTTCACCAGGAAAATCTGCTTAGGTATCATATTTTAGCTACATACAAGACATGAAGACAGTCTTCACTTTTCAATTTACATAATTCCTATATTACTTAAAAAGAAAAATAAAATATAAAATTCAATGGCACAAATATTCAATATTTATATTTAGCTATTATTGTGCATATATATATATATCTATATATCTATATATATATATAGATATATATATATCCCCCCTTATGGTATGCACGGGTACACACACACATATACATCTACACCTGCTGTTTTAGATAAAGTAAGGCTCTCTTGATAAGCAAAAGTCGTCAGGGAGAATCTCTGACCCGGGCCAAGCTGACAAGGCAAAACTGACAGGTCATGAATGTCAAGACCTCTTTCAATTAACCCCACACCATGTGAATGGTATTAGGTAATTACTGGTTCAGATGTGTCAGGGTGGATTAATCGTGTCTCTATTAGCATTTAGACAATGAAGTAGTTGTGAGTGAAACTTACAGTACACTACTACACTCTATTACCTGTAACATGGTAAATACTGATACTTGAAATATTTTTAACTATATAAGTGTCAGCTTTCAGGCAATAAATTAGCATGATGGCTGAAATACTGTCATTAGTCATATGAACCTCCCTTCAAGGCTTCAGAGTTACAGGTAAGCACACCAGCATTTCATTAAAAGACTACCTAAAGACCCTTCTCAAGAGAGCATGGAAGTCAATGATTGAGAAGAATGTTAACTGATGAAAAAAATACATGCAGACTTTAAAATTATTTACAGACAATAAACTTTAAAGAAATGCATATTATTGATGTACAAATTATAAATTTACTCAATCTAACACCATAAAAAGTTTTTTGTGACTAATTTGTCTATCTTTCCAACATCCATCAACATCTTGATTTTACTTAAGAGAGAACACTTAAGTTCATAATTCCAACATTTATGAGATTTTTGAGCAAGACTACAAAGATAATTTCACTGAATTAGGGCTCAATTTTTTTACTCCTTTCTCTACCAGTATTCATTAGTCAAAAAGTTTTAATTTCCTAATTTCCATCCTATGTAAAAAGTGGGGGCGGGGGGGCATAGGGAAGAGACATAAGAACTGGAAAAATGGGAATGTTTTGAAAGTTTTGCCTCTTCTTGGTTCTCGTAAAATTTGGAGGCACCATAGCTGGGTAAACACAGAAGTGCACTTGCCAAGCAGTCAAGGGCATGACTTTTACTACTGGCCTGGCTTGGTCAGAAAATTGTGCTTCTGTTAGCAACTACAGTTCAGGCCAAAAGGTTACTTTTGTTATCCTGTTTTCAATACTAAGTTAAAAAATGTCAAAACTACGTAATTACTGCTACAAATTTCAACAGTCTGTATGCTCTTATGTACAGATTGCTGTCCTGGTTTTGTCTGGGATAGAGTTCATTTTCTTCCTAGTAGCTGGTACAGTGCTGTGTTTTGGATTCAGTATGAGAGTAATGTTGATAACACAGAGATGTTTTAGCTGTTGGTGAGCAGTGCTTACACTGAGTCAAGGACTTTTCAGTTTCCTGTGCTCTGCCAGTGAGCAGGTGCACAAGAGGCCAGGAGGAAGCATGGCCAGGACAGCTGACCCAAACTGGCCAAAGGGATTTTCCGTACCATAGAACGTCATGCTCAGGCTATAAACTAGGAGAGTTGGATGGGAGCTGCCAATCACTGCTTGGGGATGGGCTGTAACTTGGTCACTGTGTGGTTTAGCAATTACATTGTGCTATACTTGTCTGTCTTGAGAGTTATCTCCCTCTCTTTTTTATTACAGTTGTTCTAAGTAGTAGTAGGAGTAGCAGAAGAATTAGTATTATCATTATTATTATCTCCTTTTATTTTGTTTCAATTATTAACCTGCTTTTATTTTGACCCACAAGTTCTATTTTCTTTTCTTCTGTGATTTGCCTACTTATTCCTTCAGTGGTGGGATGGTAAAATGAGTCCACGTTAATGTGGCACTTAGCTGCCAGCTGGGGTTAAGCCACTGCATTGCTATAAGTAGATCCCTTTTGTATGATGGCTTTCTCCCAGTTAAGACCCATGTCTTCAGTCTCTGCAGCTGTCCCTGCCTCTGCTCAGGATAAGGTAGTCTGGAGCTCATTTTTCACAGTGAGTAGGTTCCTGATCCAGGGCCTGTCTGCTGGAAGCAAGACCAGTTGTGGTGCGAGAGATCAGTCAGGAATATTCTTTCTTTCACAGAAGATACATGAAGGAGAGCCCTGGTTGCCAGGGGTAGCAAAAGTTAAGTGCTTTGATAACAGCAAAGGATTTATAGCCTAAGACCTGGAAAATGAAAGGTGGGAAGAGAAAATTCAGAACAGGTGAATAGATGGTACCTCTTGAAGAGTAGTGGTTCTGTGTAGGTACCTGCAAGAAATCTGAAATTCAAAGCTCCATTAAGTTTTGGAGCAGGTCTGCTCCTTTGAGCAGCATAGGGCAGTGCCCGCAGTAAGAGCTCACATGTAAACTACCACTTCTTTGAAAAAACAGAATGTAGTTTTTCATTGTTTTACTAAAGTTACTGAAGTTACACCCATGACATTAGCATCCCTTAATAGACATGTCCGCAAGAAAGAGTATAGCAATGTTTGCAGGAAGAAAAGAGTGTACTTCAACTACAGCAGACTTTATGCTTTGCATTTTTATAATACAATAAATTAAATTGAAAGACTCAATTTTTCAGAGCACAACAAACAGCTTCTGCTTGGATTAGCTCCCATTCAGTTTCTCATCTATATGCAAACACCTAGTGCAGAAAAAAACTAAAGTAGAACCATGAAAAATCCTCACAAAACACCTCAATGTCCATCCCATTCTGATTTTTCTGGTTTTTTTTTCCTGTACCTCAGGAGGTCACTCTCAATGGAAATTTAGGGAATATATTTTGCCTAAAAAGGGCTCTCCATCTAACATTTCTGCACCTGAAAATACCAGTTAATGTAAATGAAAATCTTTGCCTCAAGAAGTTTGAATTTCTATGTATCTATAATAAAAATGTTTATCAAAACCAGAGTAAAATTGCCAGCAAGAGGAGCAAGACAAAGGACTATATCACGTAGCAGACTTACAGCTGCGTCTCCACCATTGCAAGGAGGTATTTAAACAGTAAAGTTTTACTTTTTATGGGCTGGATGTCTGCTTTTCTATGGCCAGGCTTATTCCCATGTAGAATAAAGTATGGAAGTTCTCCAAATAATCCTTACTTTTCCTGGGTAGAGGTTTTGATGGAGTGAGAGAGAAATTGCGTTCTCAGTTTGAATTGTGCTTTACTAGCCACACTGAAGTAAAAAATAATCTTCCCCATAACATGTGAAGAGAAACAAAGTGGCTTATAACAATCCTTGCCAATGTTTTATTGCAAATACTAATGCAGTAGGATTATTGACCTCTTTTGACCTTTTGACCTTGGTTAACTACATCTTTAAAAAATGCCATTTGCTCCATGCATTTTTCTCCATTAATGGCAGTAATTTTTAACCTTGTGGTATTTGTTCAGCATAGTTCAATCGGGAGTAAGGAGAAAATAAATGTTGTAAGCATAGCTGGTGGCATTATGAATTCTGAGCTTCATCATTGAAAAAGATGCTTACTGATAGCATTTTTTTTAACTTTATATGATTTTAAAAAAAAATTCCTATCAGTTTGAGAAGAGAACAAAATATTGTCATTTCTATTTTGAAATCTTCATGATTTTCACACAAATTGTAACCAGAAATATCATTAAAGTATATGAGCAATTTGCCTAAATTTTTTGTTAATCACTTAAAATAAAAGTTGCCTTGCTGACCTTTAGAAACACAATCTCTTCTTTTACTTAATGTCTCAGCTTCTTGCTTAGGTGTTGGCTTTAGTGACAGAAAGCACAAATTTGATGACAGAACGAAAGGCTGAAAGTACCTAATTAATTATAATCATTAAAAAGTTTCATATTTGTCTTTGCACATGGTGCATATACTATATTTTAACTGAGACAGGATCAGCACTTCCATGTACTTCTAAACACCAGAATTACTTTAGGAAGCAAATTTCCTTTTCAAAGTTTTTCCTTTTTTCTTCTAGGAGCGTGTCACAAGGATACATTTCTCCCTGACCAGTACTGTACACAAACACTAACTTTATCAACATTCAGTCACACGAGGGCTTCCCCTTTTTCAAAGCCAGAGAAACAGTAGTGCTTCAGTTGTACTGCTCCTCACAGAAATTCCTTTTCATAATACCACAGTATAATATTCCATTCATCTTGGTCTTAATTTTTGCATGTAGATATGTTGCCTTTGCAGCCCCAGAGCTAGAATATACTGAAACTCAAAAGTGATAGAATATGGGCAGTGCTGTAGGAGCATCTTCATTCCAGTCCCATTGATTCACTGAGCTGTCAGCAGTACTAAGTCTTCCAGCTACGAGATAAGTTACAGAAGATATTAAGGATATAGTCCACCAGTGGTTTGTTCTAAGAGCAGTACCAATACAAGACTCAGCTGCATTTGTGATGTCAGAAACCACAAATTTTCTGCTTTCATTACAGTACTGATAACATCAGAGCTACCAGGGCCTGTGAAGAGTAATACAGTTAATAGTTACAGATTTTTTATTTGTAGTAAATGATGTGCATGGCCCTAATAAAATTTACTGCTTTTTACAAATGGGGAATAAAAATCCATCACATATTTCAGTGTGAAACACACAAAGTCTCAGGTAATTTGAGATTTTATGTCAATCTAATGGCACTTTTGAGCTAAACAGCAATTTAACAGGGGAAGGAGTAGAAGAAAGGATAACACACCCACCTTGGCAGGTTTTTCAGTCGAAAAAAAGTGAAAAAAATGTCTTTAAGATGTAAAGCAAGATAGAAGATACTGCATACTGTGGTACTGTAACAACTGATGGACCAAAACATTCTTCAAACCAAATATTTATCTACCTGATAAGACTGAGTTTTGGAAAAATATTTAACTCTTCTCTAGACTAAATTGTTTGCTGTATCATGAATTAATATTAATTAAATCACTCAGTATGTCCTTAATCTTGGTTGCCTTTTCAAAAAAGGAAAAAAAAAACCAAACATTGTTTTCTATTAACTATAAAGTAATAGGATTTGGCTGATCTTAATGAATTTTACTGGAATGTGATCAATCCATTTCTTCCAGAAGTATTCCAAAACACTATATGTCTATTCCTTGGGTTAATAAGTAATTATGTAGGAAAAAAGAGGGCAAAAAGATAGGCATTTGAGAAACTAAGCAAAATGGTTTCTTTTAAAATCAACTTGATTTTTCTATACCAGACCAAAATAACTCCCAGATACCAAGTGTGCTCGTTTAATGCTGTTTAGCTTTTTTACTGAAATACCAACAATCAAGACATGCAACCTTAGTAATTACAAAGTACAGTGCAGCAATTTCTTGTGCTGATTAATGCTGATATATTGGTATGTTGCTCCTTGAATCCAGAGGTCATGCCTCTCCGTGAAATTCAGATGGATTTCTTAACTTTTTTTTCTGAAATACTGCAGTGCAGAAATACTGAGGTTTTATTAAAAAATCTTAAGCTCCTTCAATGCCATTCAAAGCATTAAATCCTAACCTCTATATGGCCCTATTTTACCAGTTTGTGAAGTGGAACTAGACACCTTCATTAGCCTTTCAGCTAAGTATTCAAAACCTGAGTGTTAGCCAGTCCTCCCAGGATAGAGCACTCTTTATGAATAACCTGGGAAATATTCAGAGAGAAAATATGCATTGCTCTCAAATCACTCCAAAAATCTTCTCTTGCATCGTAAAACCCCTGGATTCCACCTCAGGCTGATGCAATTTAGAGGCTGCTTCAAGGATTCAAGGGAGAACAATAATTGATTACTGCTTTCTTCTTTTGTTTTATTTTCCTTTTGTCCCTCCCTTGGGTTATGCAAAGCAACAATTTATAACAGAATCTGGATTAAACTGCTCTGGAAAATATCCAGCTCACAAAGTGTAATAGCTATGAAATACCATCATTTTGTTAATGGCCAGAAATAGCTATGTTATACAGTTCTTTTGAAATAGCAGCAGCAAGTTACATAAATGTTTCCTTATATGATTAACACATTAATCCATTATGTAATGAATGTCAGTGCTCACACTCCATTAGTAAATGTCCTTACAGTAACCTGTAAAAGTGATTATAATGTATAGTAATATCTTTTAAGCATGCTTAACTAGTTATGGTATGGAAATATCCTGAAATGCTACTACACTCAATACTGTATTTGTAATTCTAGAACGATTTTTTTATAGTTAAAATACTGTTTTTTATTTGGTCAGTGTCATGAACATGAGTCATGATACTGCTCAAAGATAGCACCTGCAGTTCTGCAAACATCTGTGTGATTTTTGCAACCACCTGAATACCATTTTCATGATAGCAAAACTGACTTCCAGTCTCACCAATCACATTGATTGACTTAATCAATGAGCACACCTTGAGCATTTAGCACACATCTTTTGCTTAGATTTTGCTGAATAAACACTTGAAAACAACTTTAACTACAAGGGATCGTTTCTCACTTCTACCGTTAATTTGCCTACTGAAGGCAAGTTTCTCATTAGTAGTGAGGAACACAGATTTAATATTCAGTGATGTGTATTTTTAAGCAAATTCAGTCAGTGTCTAGTCCACCAAAATCTTACAGAATGCATGCTTAGAAACTTTTAAGGGGAGTAGTGTCATGTGCCTGGAAGCTTACTTTAGACAGGAGTAGTTCAAAGCATTTACATCAAAGCCCTAATTTCTTTGCCATTAAAGATTGTGGAGGTGAGTTTGGCAGACACAACGTCTTCAATTCAAAGCCAAAGGCAAATGAATATATTTCTAGGCTTGTTCTGTTCATCTTTTCATTAATTCAAAAAAATGTATTGCTTTATGCTTACTTTATACTATAGATAATAGAATCACTTCAGCCAAAGTAAGAATCCTTTAAATCATCCACAGAATTTAGATAAGACATTGAATAATTTTGTGGTCCCTATTTTTCTATTAAAAAGCCCTTCTGATTTCCCCTTCTTTTTTACAAGGAGAGCCATGCCCTCACTGGTAGAAGATAGTTTGCTATTATGTTCAGCAATGCTGATGGTACCAATTCTCCAAATTGTTCTAAGATGGGTGAAGGAGTTATGGAAATGGAAGAAGAAAACTGAGTGGGGATCAAGTGAGTTAAAAAGAAAAATATTTTAGCATTTCCATGGCTCTAGATTATAGTGACTTTGTGGATAACTATAAAACTTCTATTTTTGAACCTAACACACCTACAGTGACCTATATTGTGCCCATTAACAGTAGTGGATTGTCAGTGTCTCTGTTGGCTCCTCAGCTGTGTGTGAGAAAGGACAGCGACAAGAAGGGCACATTTGTTGATGGGGTTTGTTATCTGTGGGACTTGCAGTGACAAATATAAAGGAATTAAGAAAATAAGACAAAGGAGCGGTGAAAAATAAGCTATATATAGACAGCTATTAGAACATTTGGAGTAACAATCTTCATTTCTTCAGGAGGAAAGGAAAATCATAGATTTAGACAATCTTATTTTCATATGTTTCTTATACACCATTCATAGTCACAGCTAGAATACATCTTAACCATACCAAACTATGGTTCTGGTAGGGAGGTGACTGTTAAAGACCAAAAAGTAAGGAAAAAGGCAATATTCTCCTGGGTTGAGCATAGAAACCTTTGCTTTTCGTGTCCCAGATGATGTGGGTGTCATCTATGGAGAATCAGGCAACATGAAACCAACTTTTCAGAAAAAACCCTCTTCCAAAACCTCACCAGAGTTGGGAAATCTCCTTATCCAGCATGTAGACAGAGTTGCTGTGCAATATTTGTAGGGGTAGCAGTCCCTCCAGAAGGAATGAGATCAACATGCAGTCACTTCAAAAGGCCTGGAATACTGATGTGGTAATTACTATTAATGCTAATACTACAATTTGTAAGTGAAGTCTGAGGTACCTGGAGTCATCTGTGGTTGTAGAAGTTTTGTTCGCTGGGTTTTCCCAAAGCTTGGTGTGTGCATGTGTAATGAATCAATGAGTTTAACCAAATCAATTATTTATATCCCTACAAAAGGTAGACACTCAGATACTTCCCCCTTCCCCTCCCCCCCCCCCCCCCCCCACTTGAATGGAAAGATCACAGGGGAGCCAAATCTTTTGGTCTTTCCATACACATTAAATTATCAGTGGGGTTTCTCAAATTCCAAGGCCCTGTTTGCCCTTACTAAAGACTGCTCTATTTTACACATACAAGAATCCTCAAAGGATGAAAGCTCTGCCCGTGCTTAGGGCAAAAAGGAAAATCTTGTTCATTTGTGGTGATATAAAAGCTTAGGCCAGAGTTTTTAAGCACACAGGACAATACTCTCAGTAGTACTGTTAACCACAGAAAGTTACAACAGGAAAGAAGAAGCAGCTCCATGGGATTATGTAAACACATGCTGGGGAAGTAAGGGATGCTTCTAAGAAATGAAGGAAGTTAATGTTTTGGGTTAATGATAATTTTCTGAAAATTCTTGGGAAGTATAACTGTAGTCTGAGAGATCTTTGGTTTCTCATGATTGCAAAGCTTCTGAATTCCTCCTCACACACACACACACACACACACACACACAAAAAAAAAAAAAAAAAGCCAGTGCTATGCACTATATGATTGTGCGAAGTGAAGCTCTCTGTATGAATAGCTCACAATTTTCTCTGCATTCCAGAGAAGCCAGTGTTGGAATGCCACTGAGGTCCTGGCATCTGTGTTTTTAGTATGTGGTTGGATGGTAAAAAAGCCTTTTGGGAGGTTCTACCCAAAAGACAGCTGTAGCAATACAGGGATTATCACTGTCAGAGTTGTGCATTTGCCTCACCCCACCCATGCTTGTGTGTTTGCTAATGGAGTAATTTCATTATTTTTTAAAAGGTGTACTCACTGCTTGGTTTGTTTAATAATCAAGAATCTGAAAAGCAGAGTTTTTATATGATGGGGTTTAGATTATCTGCCTTTATGCTTTTGTTTCTTTTAGTGCTCTCCCTTCTCATTATCCTATTAATCCACTGATGTTTGAAACCCTTGCCTCCTCTGCTCTGCTTTTGGAGCTGTTCTCCTCCCATCTTTCACCATCCTTTGTTTGTTACAAATAAAATGTGATCGCAGTTACACACCTGCTGTTCTCATTTCATGATAACATCGGAATACTACTTTCCCAGCAATGTGAAATCAACAGTAGTCAGAGATTCTTGTTGGATTTTTCTTCTTTTTTTTTTTTGTGCATATTTTTGAATATTTGACATTAAGAAAAAAGCAGACTTTTACATTACTGCTGTTTTGAACAAGCAAGGTTTTCATTTCTTTGAATATAAGAACAAAAAATCTATTCTTTGGGCATACCTTTGCTATTTTGCTCTATAATGACAGTATTGACTCTTTTCATCATCTACCTTGAGGCCAAGGCAATAAAGATGCTTAATTTCCCTCTCACCTAACCTTGAAATTTATTTTAAAATATGTGATGTGTTATGGGAGCAGCACATATATCATAATCACTTCCCTTCATTTCCGTTTATCTAAAATGCATATCCCTGCTCATGCTACCTTTACCCCTCTTTTCAGTAAGTTATTTCAGAGTTGCTTCCTCTATTAATTCTTAACTGCTGGAAGTTGATACTTTTTTTGCTTTTCGTTTTGTTTGCTCGGCTCTACCCTAATTCCTTGAATATACCCCATGACCTTCACCTTATTTGCACTGTTAAAAGTGCCAGCTCTCTATTTATTGCCCTTTCTACAACCCATTTTTCCTATCACTGCCATGTGTTTGCTGTTGCCATCTGCTTCTGCACAATTACATCTCACTTAAAAACCTGTCTGTGCTCACATGAGTTGCAGATGGAGAGTTCTTTTTGTTGGTTTGTTCACAAGTTTATTTACTGTCAAAGAAAAAGGAAAAATTACCTGAAGTGATTACTTCCTCTTAGTCTCCATTTTGTGAGGTGGGAAAGGTAAATTAGTCTTGTGTAGAAATATGGAATCAAGTATGTTGCTGGTGCTAAACAATTTTGCATATGTATTTATTAACTTACACAGAGATATATATTTAGGTGTAACAACCATAGAAGATTTTCTCGGTTCCTTACTTTGCTTTGAATTAGACTTTCATGTTATCAGCTGCAGCATCTAGTCAGAAGTTAATCTGTTGCAGCTTTGGGATAACTGTATAATGCCAAGATTACAGGGAATGCTGTTACCATTTGCATGCTCCTCAATTAAATAAATGAAGCCAATGAAACTACAAGCTAAGTAAAACATTATCATCACAGCAGATTTTAGTCATGATTATGTGCATAGAAATCTGAAATACCAGTGCTTAGACTCTGATTTTATCTAATTGCCTTTGAATTTGTATTGGCAAAATTCAAGTTGGAAATTAATTAATTCTACTTGCAAGGAGAATTATATAGAATCTGGGCAAACATGAGTGCTGTTTATAATCCTTTTATGAATTAATGAAATTAATTCTATTGTGTGTTTGGCAGATGTATTAGAATATTAGATAGCTTAGGTTATATGATAACTACAATGCCACATACTAGAATTATTAGATGACAAAATATTTTAGAATATGCAGTCTTCAATACTGAGAGTATTTTCTATTATTGACATTGTAATGCTAAATATGCACAAATTTTATTTGCAAAATTCAAACTCTATATGATCACACTTTTACAATATGTATATTATAAATGAATATACATATCTTCAAGTCCAATATTGTATGTCTTCCATAATTTCACCTTTCCTGAAAAGTTCATTTTTTTTTTTAATGAAAATTCTGGTGTAACCTACTTCAGTCCTACCCAGGGAACAGTTTGTGTCAAGTATCTGTAATGCAGAAAAAATTCAGGCTTCTAAAAAGATAGACAAGAAGTCTTTTGCATCATGTGTACAATTGACTAGAAAGAAAAATTGCGAAATTCTGAATTATTATTTTTGTTCTAACCACCTGTCAGCAAATTTCACTCTTTTTTTTTTCCTGTGACCTAAGTTTTCTGTTTTCTCTAATGAATCTGAGCCATCCTGGGACACAGAGAGAACTGAAATGAAAGAACATGAGGTAGCCAAAGGCTCTTGTTTAATAAACCTTTATTAAACTCCTTCATGTTCCTTCTCATTATGTTGATTTCAGTCTTAGGAAAGATTTAAAAAATATATTCAGAGGAAATGCCTGCTGTGGAGAAGTTTGATTTGTGAGGAATGTGGTGGTATGCCAACCCTTTTAGCACAGAAAGAGAAAAACTAAGAATACTTACCAATTAAGGTAATGTAATTCAGCAAGCCAGAGCCAACTGCAAAACAGTCCTGCTAAGACTGAAATAATGTAACAGCAGCATAGCAGTGCAATCTTAGCGAGGATTTGTGAGAATCAGTTCCTATAAAACAACTTTACAATAAAATTGAGTCTGAAGATCTTCACCAAGGAAAGTGCTACCTGAGAGGAAAAGAACTGCCTCACTCTTTATGGTGTGACTAGATAGCATAAACCAGTAGAGACTAAATAAACCATTATTAAAGTTGCTATTGAGCAAGAGGATAATGGAGTCTTGCAAAAATACACTTTAATTGGTAGCAATTTAGAGTCAAAATAGCTATTTTGATTTACAGTAGCTGAGAAGGTAGTCTTTTCTTCAAAGAAGTCCAGCTCAAGGAGCTTTGAATTATATAGGACTGAAGTAATTTTATTTCCCTCAAGACAGTTTCTTAGTATAGGGATGCTGCTACAGGGTGAATTTATTGATTGCATCTTTGATGCTATTGGCTAAAAGGAAATGGCACTGTATTTTCTCAGATTGCAAGCTCAATTTTAAGGATTTCAACATTAGTGCTCTTGCCTTGTGGAATGACAGATGAACTTGTTAATTTGCTTTTGACCTTGAGGGATAACTGTCATAAAAAACATTGTTCCCCATATGTAGATTAATATTTCTCTTGCCTTTCTGATTTCTAATGAGAATACAAACTGTTTCCTGATCAGGTAATTGCAGGAAGGATGTTTCCTTTTCTACATTTAGCATTCAGTTTAGCTACAGTTTTAGATGTTTAACCCAGGTATGCTTGCATTTCTTTGTGGCTGGACAGAAACAAACCAGTCTGTGAGAAACTCTGATATAAAATACATTTCTATCTTAATAACATTACTGTATCTGACAGTGAATACTATGAGCATTATTAAAGGAAAGAATATGTCTACACATACTCTGAGATGCTGTACTAGCTGTGAGGAGATTAATAAAACCTTTGGCATCCCAAACATTGGGCTTCTACATCAAGCAGCAGAACTGAAAGAGTTGAAAATACCTGTGACATTATGCAGAAATTAAATCAGGACTCAGAGCAAAATTTTGCAGACATGTCTATTAAATTTCTGAATAAACAATGCTGCTCTTGTTTTTACTTTCTTGTTTCAAACACAACTCTACCACATAAAAAGCTAATCAACCCAAGATCCTCAAACATGCCATGTTCTCTCTGTATTGATTTTCTAGCTATTGCCCATACAGAGAAAGCAGCTGATTGTACATTTGCTTCATACACATATAATTTTGTGAGAAGATCTACTTCTTTCTCCTCCTGAAGGTATGCACCAGGGCAGGACACCAGCTGTACTGTACCCATAATAGTAGGATTGGTGAAGAAAGTTGGAAGGGGAATCAAGCAAGTAGAAGAGAGAGAAAAGATAACCAGAAGGGAATAATTTATCTTGTAATATAGATTTCTTGTCCTAGCAGCAGGCTTTCATTACCTTATTAAACTAATTTGGATTTTTTTAAAAGAATATCCAATAAAGTCAAAAATTCTAGAGCGCAGAGTGAATATTTCTATTTTGAAATTCCCTGTCTTTACTTATTTCCTACCAAAGAAACTCCTAGGAGCTTGAGAAAATATTTATTGAAGCATTATAGGATTTTAGGTAAAAATAAATCTCTATTCAGGAAAATTTATTACCTAAATAATAAGAAAGAAATTGCTGTTATCTATATTTCAGTAGGGCGAAATCAGGAAACATCAAAATTCAGTGATTTATTTGCCAAAGTTTATACGCGACTTTGATGCTTTGAATGAAGGCCAAATTCCTCTGTCTCTAGCCCTCAGAAAGAGGTCAGCTTTGCCTGCTGACAGGGCAGGTGTCCAGCAGCATTTCTGTTTAATCCTCTGCAGCAGGACTGTACTGGACTCCAACCCTTCAACTCCATCTATCTCTGTCAGTGCACCCTAAAAGACACAGCAGTGCACAGCCAGGTGCTCACTGCTTTCTCCATACAATACACAGCATTAAGGCAACTGTCATATACAGACCTGACAGAAACAAATTGCACAAAGGTGATGAAGCATGGAGATCTTTTTAGTAATAGTGGCAACTTCTAGTCAATACTGACCTTTAGTCAAGTGGCAATATTTCTAGGTGATGAAAAACTGCAAACATACAGTGCATATACACCTGTCCGAATCTTTGACTTTCTACATGGCTTTTGTCTATTTAACCAATACTTTTTCTTCTTCCAATGTATTTGTCTATTAAAAGATACAAAATAAAAGCAGTCTAACTTTTTTCCAAAGCTTTACTTAATTTACAAGAAATATTAAAACATTGTTTACCTAGAGCAAATAATAATGTATTAGCTCCCGCAACATCAGCTTTACATTCTGAGGTGATAAACAGTTTTTAAAGTACATCTGGTATCTTTCATCTCTCAGTCATAACTTTGCTTCTAAACAAGTCAAAATATACCACGGCCGGTTTAGATAACATTCCTGTAAAATTACAGTAAACCTCAGAGTTGACTAAGGCTAGGATTTATTAATTTATTAATAGGATTACTCATGGACATAAGAAATATGCCTAGCTGTTTATATATGTAAACATTATCTTTGGATCTAATGAAAAACACCAAACAAATTTCTAAGTCCTGTACTCTTGCACTTGGGTTACACCAGTGCAATAATGATGCAGAAAAAATTCAATTTAAAAAAGCTACCATACATATGACAGGTTCTTCTTGAGATCTCCATTTCACACTTTGAAGCAGTTTTACATAAGTACTCTATATTCAGTGAAGTGAAAGGAACTGCTCTTAAAAGTAATGTGATCCTATTAGCCCTATCAACAGCAGTCCTCTTAAAAACAAAACCCTTTATAAAAGCAATCAGAAGCAATTTTGCATTAGTAACAGTATTGTTAGAGTTATATACACTGCTTCACCTATTTTCTGAGAAGTATAATGCTGTATCTAGAGCTAGGAATTCAAGTTATAAATAGAAAAAAAATATATAATCAACTCATATTGGAAGTCAGTAATTTTTGATTTAGCAGTAAGGACTTCTTTGTTTCAAATAGTAATAAATACTGGAAAATTGAAGAGAATCATTGATTTTAATCCTTAAAGAAGGGCTAATTCTGCAGTTACCCTCATCCAGTTTAGAAATATATAAGAGCTATATTTTTTCCATCTCCATATGATATTCATATTAAAAATTCCAATTTTCAGAATTTGTTTTACATTGCATTCCAGACCTGTGCATGTTAAATTCAATATAAAGTTATCGATCATCATTTTCCATAACATAATTGTTATCACTTCAAATTTGGCAAACTACTTTCCATCCTGCCATTTCCCCTTCAAGTCCCTTGGGAATGAGAATAATGAGAATAACTTTGCAGTTTCTTGAAGGAGGCACTAAAACATTGCAGAAAATACATACTAACATTTATGAGAAGAAGAACTGGGACAGTCCTTTCAGGCAGAGTGTTAAGCTGGTTTCACTTTTTTTCTAAGTGAAGTAGACAGGGATTTTCTTGAATACTGAACTGAGAAATGGTGCTCCTCTGCCTGGGAATACCAGTTGCAATAGGTAATGGTGACACTCAGGCTTCAGCAGGGAACTGGAACGGTTCTAGGAATGCTCCTCAAGGACACTAAGTTTGAACAGTGAGAGAGATTCTTAAACTTTGAAACATGCAGCACAATGATTGAATGAAGAACAATGTGTCATGGATAGGACACAGAAAGTACACGTGTAACAATGACCCGAAGTGTGTGCAACTGATAGCTTTGCTGCTTTACAGAGAAAACCAAAACTGATTGTAAAATGAAAGTCACTGCTATAAGGTTAAATAAAAGTTAGAGATGATTAATGCAATAAAAGAGCATTTTCATCTTTTTGGAATGACAACACATAGCAACCACTACATGAATATTAGGGAAACAGTAACAGACTGGCAAATGCAATGACCTTGAAGTATCTGGTGGCACTTCTTGGGGACTTTCTCACTGTCCATTTCACTTGTGCTGCATCTACACAGACATCCACCTCTCCTGAAAACAAGTCTTTCTCTATCAGGAATGAAGTAGGAGCCTGGTCCTCATATACTTAATGTTGGCTGAGATTTTCTAACATTCGTTTTAACACTCACATTCCTGAAAACAAAAAGAATAGTGCTTAGGACTGAAGTTTATCTCAGAGCCTCTTAAGCCCTGGAAACCACATAGAATCTCTTCAGGCTAGGTTCCCTAGTGCTTTATTTTCTTCACTAATACAAAATACTTTCAAGTACTTAAATTTGAATCCATTAGATATTCATCATCCTGCTTCTCCATTAGTCTTCTGCTGACCTTTTCTGAGCAAACGATACCCTTCAATTATTAATGCTGTGATATGTCAATCATCCAAGTTTTTAATCAACCAAATATCATTTACAGCAAAATGTTGCCCATGTAATAAAGGCTTTGTTTTCTCCTTGTTAATCCCTACATTATCAAATATATTTGTCAACCAACCCACCATTCTCCTTTTTGTCCCTTCTCTGACCTTATGGCAAATACTTCTTTTTTTTGCCAATATTTAGACTTTTTTTTAAGGGCAGAACAGTTCATACCAATCTGGTGGGTTTTGTGAACCTGTCTCAATAAATCAGTAAACTAGTGTGAGAGAGGTGCAGTTCTTCTTTGTGCCATAGGGTTTATGGAACATTATTCCATGGTCAAGGCAGCTGACATTCTGCTGGCAGCACCATCTGTTCATGGACATATTTATCTCCATGTCACATCTGTCCCTAAGACTTGACCTTTGATCAGCAGAATTAACAAAAAAGCCACCTGAGCTCCTGACCCCTTCACCTCCCCATTCCAGATCCTTACAGTAGCTTTTAATCTGTGTAAACCCATTCCCAGTAGTGTTATTAACACCCACATGGAACATAAGCACGGAGGAGTGTCCAGAGCATTGGAGGAGTCTTGGCAATATATCAGTATCAGCAAGGATTTGGGTTCCTCAGAGTGAACATGCCCCCAACAATGTCAAGTCATGTCAACAGATGGGTCCCATTGTTAGTCTCATCACCACTGCCATTGACAAATCTTATAATCTCATCACAAAAGTGGTGTTACTTGGTGTTCTTCATTCAACCTAATCCTTTAAATTCTTAACTTCATGAGAATTTCACATTCTTCTCTTCCAATCTCTCTCCCTCCATTCCTATCACTCTTTTAAAATTATAACTTTTCTATTTACAGGGAAAAAAAGCTCAAAAACGTAAATACTGATTGTCAAGAAACCAGAAGGTAAATTAAATTTTTTAAAAATCCCAAACAAAATGAAATCACATTTTTTCTCTTTAGAAAAGTCTAGGACTTTTTAATGCATATATGAGTTTGGTAATTCCAGTGATTACTTTACCAATGACAATTAAAAGTACTGTAGAATAAAAGGATGTAAACTCATCTATCCTTAGGGGTAAGAGGTTGAAGAGAAGATAAATGTCTTTAGTTATAATCTTTTGCTGTAGCAAAATCTCTGGTTGAATTCCTGAAATACTTCCTGAAATAGACTCTTGTAAAAAGTCCAAGTTTACAGTGAAATGAACCTATACACATGGAGTGCAGTGCCATAGACAACATCATCCTTCAGAAACATTTTAAGGGAAACCTAGTGTAATAGCAAATCAATCTTTTTGTGACATACTGATTAGCTACTGTGAAGATGTTTCCTTCCTTAATTCTAGCACAAAAAAATTGTTGTGTTGATGTATAAACAAGAAATTGAAAATTTTGAGACTGCGGTATACACAACACCATATTTCATAATTGGAATTTTAAAAAGCATCTTGTAGCTACTAATTGTATTTTGCCTTAAAGGAGTAATGGAGAAGCATCACTGTCCAACTCAGGCAAAATTCAAGATATCCAAAGAAAAAATAGGGGAACAGCAGTCAAAAAAAGAAGAAGCACCCTAAAGAAACAAGGAACCCATAAAAATGCTTTTTAGAAGAGTGGACTTCCCATGGCAGAATTATGGCTCTTAGGGGCAAGGCAGAAGACAGCAGAGAGGAGAGAGGCTCAGACAACAGAAATTGTCAACATCCAGGATGTGTAAAGGAAAAGTCAGGACTGTCTCTCAAAAAGAAAGAATTGGAAAAATTACCAAATAAAGGGTAAATGCTTCACAGAACCAAGGATCTGTTTTCAAAGTCAACAATGATAAGCAGGTTTGGTTTGTTGGTTTCAAATCTGGCAGTGCTACTATTCAATTTAAAATGGATTTAAGGGCAGAGGTGACTGTGATTTGTAAAGAGACTTTACAAGAGATGATCCTTGGAAGCAGATGGAGTGGTTACGGAGAGTGCTCTGTAGCCCTGGGGACATATGAGTTGCCTTGTTTAGTGCAAAGTTTACCTCAGTGACACAGGGAAGGCATGTGCCTCCAACAAACTCAGCACTAATAGGATTCCAAACACTGAATCACAGTCTTTGAGAAGGTGATTAAAAGAAATTGGGAGAAGCTTGGCCTGAATCTGGCAATAATGGCCTAAAAACATGAAACAAGAGACCTTATTTCATACTTTTTGCTTATGCATTTTTGCCATTCTTTCTGCTCATCTGGCTAAAGAACATGGAAGCACCAAAGCAGCAGTCCTTACTGAACTGTCAGTGTAGTGGGCCTTTCAGAGTTGATGTTAGTCATTGCTTAGCTAAGCCATATATATATTTCTTAACAGCATTAAAATGTGTTAGCAGTAATACATTGTTAATAAACAACTGCAGTATCCCAAAATGTCCAGACTTACTGAAATGCTGCAGCTAAAGGCTTCCAAGCATTGCACAGGTGGGTTTTTTTGATTCCCATGACACCTTAGACACATATTTCACAGACTGGCACTGTGGAATTTGCAGAAATGTTCTCTCCAAGTTTCTGACTGATTTTGTCACTTCATTCTTTATATATTTCTGTAATTTCCTGATGTCTCGGTAATATGTAAAATGAAAATAAAGTTCTTTCAATCTTTTTTTTTTTTCACTCTTTACCTCATTAAAATATTTCTTGTTCCCCTTTAAGTAATTTTTAGTATAGGTTTTTTCCCACAGTGACTTAAGAAATTATCTTTTTGCAAGCTATGGATATTTTCATTTAAGGGAGAGCTAAGTATTCCATGGGAGTATATATTTATTCCATAAGTATACCATGGGAGAGTTTACTAGGATAGTGATAGCAGCTTGATGGATACCAGAAACAGCTTTCTTTGTTGTTCTTTACAGAGTGTTGTCCCATGTCAGTGGCACAATTACTGTTATTTGTGGGCAGCCTGACTATACCTCGAGCAGTCCGGATGCACAGCAAAGAGATGTGCACGGAGACCAAAATTCACACCTGTGTTCCTTTTATTTTAGTCCTAGTTAGTACCCCAGCCATGGTGATATTCTGCACTGAGGTCCCAGAGTTGCAGCTGCGCATCTGCAGATGTCTGGGCTTATGGTAAACAGAGGCATTTCAATGAATCTTCCACAAACCAAAGCTCAATGGCAGGTCTGCACGGATTCAAACGTGATGGGGTTTGTGCCAGTCTTCTTTGCATCATGCCCACCCTCCCTCTCATTGAGTCTCCTCAGACAGTGTACAGGGGGTGAGAGGGGCCTCTTCCCATGCTGTGGTCACATTCTGCTTCAACAGCAGGGGCATCTCCCTCTGACCAGCATGGCCTCTACAACCTGTTTGCTCCTTTTGTCAAGGCTATGCTCATGCAGTCATTACACCTCTCCCAGCTTGGGTTAGTGAGCACCACTGTGCTGATTTCTTCCCTTCTCACCCTATAGCCTGCAGCAGGACAAGTGGCCTTTCCACAGCATTTTCACTGAAGGCACTCCTTTCCTTCTGCTCTCAGACAGCCACCCCCTGTCTCCCTGACATTCCCAGGCTTGGGGACACCTGTGGCACAAGCAGAGGCAGCACACTCTGCCACAGCCACAGCAACTTGACCCACTCACCAGAGTCCTTGGTGGTCTCCTCAGAAGCTCATACTCTGCTAAGAGTAATGTGCTACCTGACCAAGGAGTACAAACAATTTTGGTAGCTGCAGTTCCTCAAACCAACAACGTAAGCATATAAAAGAGGCAACACAAATGGGCCAATTGCCTTTGTCAATTAAATACTGAACAATTCATTGCTCAAATACCTAATTCATTCAGTTTTGCAAGTTAAGCAACCAGTGCAAATTCTCTAGAAATATGGCTGATCAAGTTCTCATTTCTCAAGACTTGAGAACTAATGTCTGACAAAATAAAAATATATTGAGAAGCTGCAGGTTTCATTTTCTGTTACCTTTTCATTTCCAGGGGCAGTGTACAAAGGGTTTAATCATAAACCTACAGAGAATAAGAGAACATATAAGCTTTTGCTTCAAAAGAATATTTTTCAATTTCTTTGTAATTTGACAGGCCCATAACAAAACTGAAGCTGTTCGTGTCATGTGTTTATTTCCCCATACAATATCCTTGATATTTAAGATGTCGCTGTTTGCCTTACAGTTGTTTCACATGTAATTAATAAGAGAGGATGCGGAATCCCCATTCTTCATTATCTCTAAAACATGAAAGGACAGGGCTCTGAGCAACCCATCATCTGTGACAGAGATGTTCTAGAGATTTTGAGGTTAGCTGAGATAAGGGAACAAGTCTCCTAGATAAAGTCTGGAGCTAATGAAAACACTGATTATATTGTTTGACTCATAGTTTCCCAACAACTACATATAAAATTTTGAAATAAAAATTGTTACTGGTTACACATATTTTACAAAGTTACTAACAAATGCGACAAAATCACCTACAAAATAAATAAGGGATCACCTTATGATTTTATCAAAGTTTTACAGATTAATTGGGATCAGTTTTACTCAGTGTGACATATTTAGTTAACCTGAACATAAATTATTGTCACAGTGGCATTTATCAATGCAAATATGAGTGATATCTACCAATTTAATATTTAATTTTGTGTGCTCACCACAATTTCTTGTGGCCAGCATGGCCAGGTTTTCTATTTTCCAAAACTATATTGTGTACATAATAATTAAAATGAGATACAGCTGCAAATATTCTTTATATCGAAAAACGATTATTACTTTGCTGACAAGGAACCTTTTACTGAAATCTGCTCTAAATACATTAATATATATTATCTTAATGGATTTCTTTTCTATTGAAAAGGTATCATAAACCTAAATCTTTACAGCAATAAGCAGTGAAGAGAAACATGCTTTCAGTGTGTCATGTACCACTAAGAATAGTAACTGAGACAAGTCCTTCACAACAAAAGTAATGCACAGAGATCCACTACAATGCAAAACTAAAATCTCCTTCAAGTTCAGGTTAAAAGACAAGAGAAATTAACACAATCTTCAGACAAATGAAGAAATACAGGGTTCATTCACTAGAGTAAATCTACTGTAAACCTCTGGCGATTCAGCCATTCATGAAGCACTTTCACCAATTAAATGCTATCCTTCACAAGAGGTATTTCCCTCAAAGCACGGGTATGGTTCTTAGTCTACAGTATGATTCAATAATCACCAAGCAAAAATAATAGATGTCCCTAACTGCTCTGAGAGAACAATTAGCACTCACCAGATTATTTTTTTCTGGTAAATTCCTGTTCTATGGTTACAATCTAACAAATCTTGGCTTGCAGAAACGTTCACTGAAAGTCTGAAATATTTCTATTTCAAGCAAGTACTGCAGCACGTCTCAGAAAAGAAATTTAAAATATCAATTTGAATGTTTGCAGATAACTAAAAATACTGGAATTAATACTAGAAATTGGATGTTGGCAAAGAAATGAATACATCAGATGAACAGATTCTTTTCATGCAACCTATGCTCTTCTGTCCCCAGTGCCTCCTCTACCTTTCACTTACATAAAATGACAGCATGGAAATTCCAGCTTATCACTCTGAATCTACTAAGACCTGTGCAGTCTGAACCATTTAAATCTACTAAGACCTGTGCAGTCTGAACCATTTAAATCAGGCAACATTTTCTAAATAAAATATAAAAATATGATAAAAATGTTGATGAATCATTACTAATTGGCAAACCCAGAGCTACTTTTAAACATTGAAAATTTTGAACCTATTGCACACATAATGATACTGAACAGCTTGTGCAAAAGACAAGCAAGCTCTATTTGCTGTACAAATATATTTGCACATAAATATAAAGGGATATTTGTGTGCAGCATATTTGCCTAACTCTCCTGAAAAATGACAGTCCACTGTTTCCAAAGTTGATCTTCCATTGAGAAGAAACAGACCTGCTGAATGCAGCTTATTATTAAGTAACATGAATAAATCACCAGCACAGGTAAGGAACTGGGTACAGATAGCAATCATAAATTCTTTAGTTTCTGTGCCACACAGCACTCTCAGGAAATGCTCGTAGCAAGGCATGTGTTAAATATTCATCTGTGCTCCTGCCAGCACCTTGAGCAGAAGCAAGGATATGAAGCACAACGCAAAGAGGACACAGCAATTTGCTCCCTGCACATTGGCTCTGTTTCAAAGCTTGCATTCTCACTGTTCTCCCTGCTGCTTGCTTTACCCTCCCAGGTGCTGCACTGCCACCGAGGGGCTGACAACCACTGTTTTGGCCCAAGGCCTTCCTCAAGGAGGCTGGCACAGAGTCAGACAATGACAATACAACACCTGTAATCAGAAAACAGAAGTATAGAGGGTGGGTTTGGTTGGTTGGTTGGTTTTGTACTGGAACAAGCTTTCATTGTACTAATTTTTTTTTTAATTAAATGGAATCTTTTGAGTGTATTCTGGTTTTAGGTGCACAAAAGCTAGGTTGTACAGAAGCACAAGCTGCAAAACCCAACCCCAAAATGATGAATACTGTTCAAGATGTAGCAAATTTGCTTTATTTCATATGCTTTATTTAATCCAGTCACTGTGTCCCTTAATCCAATGTTGAATAAAGCATTTCTTTGAAGATATGGAAAGTAAAAATGAATGGCTATTCTGAATTACAGTGTATAGAACACTTCAACCATTTATTTTGACAACTTCCCCATTCACCTATTCAGGTGATACCATTCTTATCTGGGATTACTGAACCACAACGGCAAATACTATAGAAATACTCCAACATGCAGAGAAATTTAACAATAGGGGTGTTTCTAAATATTCAACTCATTTATGTAAAAAGAAAACCAAAACCAGAAACATAAGCAGTTATTCTAATGAGATAGAAATACCAGGAAATTTTGGAGTTTTTGATCAAGTTAACAAAAAATAAATGTTTATTAGGTAAGTCAAGAGTTACCCAAAGGTGCATCTCCAAACTAAGGATATTACACCTGAGAATATTAGTGCATCTATGACAATTTGAAACAGTTAAATATTTGTACTAAGACAGATTTTTATATTTGTTAAAAATACAGAATTTAAACCATGAAATACTGCACTTTAAACCAGAAATTACTCCAAATCTGATGCATACATAGATTCACCATGAGTTTCAGTCATGAAAATCTTGGCTTGCAGGATCAGGCCACTGGCAAAGAACCAGCAACTTAATTATTTAAGTTAGCATAACAAAAGGATGAGCAAATCTTCACTGTGAACTAGAGTTAGAATAGAGAAAGGGCAAGGTTTTATGCCTGACTTTTTACTTGCAGTATTGGTTTACAATGTAAATGACTCAAATGATATTTAAATTTATTTTCAGATTATTTTGATGACTATTTAAAAAAAACAAAGTGCTGTAGTAAAGAGAGGTTAAAATGGTATGGCTTCATATATAATGAAATTTAGATGAAGCAAAGGTACTTGGTGTGACTGATTTTTCTTGGATGGCTCTATCTCTTCAACTCAAGAAAAACAAAATTCTAAACTCTGTATGGAGGAGATAATGTAGCAATATTTCAATGTAGGATACTTTATTACATAAACAGTATGTACAAATTCTAAACATGAAAATAGTGAGTAAAAGAAATCAGACTCTATTTACATTTAAATTTTTTTACAAAATGTTTTTACAAGAAGTGTATTTTTTTCTCTAAATAACAGGACAAACACATAAGACCAATCCTTTTGTATTACATACATAAATAAATATTGACTTTAAATGACTGTTATAGGAACATAATTTCTACAGCCAATTTGGGTAACAGAGAAGCACTTCTGTTACCTCTACTACAATATAATTAAGTAAAAAGGAAAAATTTTACATATAGAGCTCTGTTAATTACTTTGTAAATTGTACCTTGCTAATATATCAGTAGAGGTAATACAGTCGTTACATTTCATGCCCACAACTGAACAATGAGTTTTGGCATGCAAACCCATATATAATCATCAACATCTGCAGGCATCCATTTACATTTTTTTAAATAAAGGGTTTTCTTAATCATTGAAAACTACATGCAACAGCTTATTAGTATCATATTCCTGGTTAAAATGCACAAGTTTGCATAACATTATTTTAGTAATTGATGTTCACAGGTACTGATCAAAAGGGTAGGAACATACTTGGCACATAGTATAAGAAAATGAATTAATAAATAAGTCAATATCACTATGACATTTACATATACACAAACAAAAATAAAAATTTTTATGGTGTTGTACACAGAATTTAGAACTGTCTGGTTCCCCCACTTTGCTTTACAAGGCCCTAATTTAATACAAATCTTTGACATCCATCTTTAAAACAAACTTTGACATCCATGCTTGGCTTGAAGCATCACTAAAGCTCATTCTTGACTGCACAGGTTTACTTCTATCCCACTGACTTCCTTTGTGTCAGCCTTCCTGAATCAGGACCTGCTTATTAGAAAACTCTCCCTGACTCCAGCTGGGAGCATGGAGATGAAAGTATTGTGAAATAAATTGTCTCAGTATTAAGGTTTCTATATAGCTCTGCTAATACCAATGGTAAAATTCCCATTCACATTAGCAATGGCTTTGTGTGTGACCATGCCAAATAACAATGTCAATGTCAACATTGCTACACCATGTCCTCAGCTCTTTCTGAAGCCACTAAGTTGAGGATGATCAGTGTTTAAAAAGTCAGATTTCTTATTTATTGTCTGAGTGCTATATTCTTAATGAATATTCAAGTTGGTACACATGGATGATACAGCACAAGTTCTGTCTTATTTTCTTCTGCTCCATAAACAACTCAAAAACGGTCAAAAAAAAGATAGCACAAGAACAAACCATTTTCTTCTTAAACAAAAATCACCAATGAACAAAAAAATCCATTTCACATAGCAGTTAGCAAAAATAGCATAATCTTATAATTCTCCTTTAAGAAATAAAGATAAACAAAATGCATCCTGAATTCAACTGACAAATTCATCAGAATCGTACACAGTAAATAATACATTAGTGTAAAGGTGCAGAATATCTTAAAACATCCCAATATCTCTAATATCATCCCGATATTAACTCTGAATTACACAACGTCATTAGAGAAAATAAATCTTTAGCTAGTGAATTAAGTAGCAAATTGCAATTCTATTGCTGAATTTAATGTTTAATGTGGCTTAGTCTAGTAAATTAGGACAACACCCTGTATGATTCAGCAAACAAAGCTTTAGAATTAGGCACTAAAAACTTCAAATCAGTACTGCTAAATTTTAAAAAAAAATCAGGAAATCACTCACAGCTGGAAATTTAACATCCAAGCATGAGCTTTGTTGACTTTGTATTTTTCATTTTTGATTTGGAGGGTGACTTGAAAGGTGAGTTGATAAGATCATTTGTAGAAGGAAAAAAAATAATTTACATCTTAGTGGACTCTATATAATACACTTGATCAATACATTTCTACTTTATCAACTTTTGGTTTAGATCAATCTTTCAGAAGGGAAAACATCTCAATGTTCTTCCACAGTACCTTGTTACTTGGAACAGACAAATTCTTCAGAGAGAATGGGATCAGCAAACAGTGACCATTTTGATTCATCTCCAAAGGATGAGAGTATGATGACTCAGGGCTCCTAACTTCCTGCTTATCTCCAATGAATTGCATCATTGTGACAAAGACCAACATCTGTGTTCCATGCTTTACAGTGTCACTATGAATGAAATGTAATTTCATTACCATTAATCAAGTCACTGTAGATTTGATCCAGCACAACTAGAACAGACTGTGATTGAAAGGTTTGGACACAATTCATCAGAGAAGACTGAGGTAATCACTTTCCCTGATCCTGCTGATCCAGCAAACACCACAAAGATCACTTCTAGACTCATCTACGCCCTGTGCAATCCAAATATGAAAGCAGTGCTGCACACCACTCCAATGCAAATTGGAGTAAAACATACACATAAAACATTTCCATCCTGAAAAAAATATCTCAGACTTTGGCCTTCTGAAAATAAGCCTTTATACTACAGATTTTTTGAAGAAAAGTTCCTTTGCTAACTTGCTAACGTATCTTGGAAAATAGAGGAAGGAATTAAAAGCACCTTTAATATATTTTAAGCTATTGTTAAAGGCCCAAACCATGTAGCAATAGAAAATGTCTGGGAAAATTCTTGGTCACTAAGTGAATATCAAAAAAGACAACAAGCAAAATAGAAAAAGAATGGAAAAAAGCCCTTTAAAAATGAAGGTAAAAATGTAGAAAAATTGTAATGAGCAAGTGATCAGAAATTAATGCAGTCCCCTTCTCCCCCTGTGGTATTAATGCTGTAATCTTCAGTATAGACAAACTGAGTATTTCGTGGACATTCTACTATGCTAAATGTAGCTCCGATCCTCGGTTTCAAATAGGTATCTCTTCATATTTGCTTTTTCACAAAACAGTTTGTCACCAAGACAAGGGAAATACATTTACCACTAATGTCTGAGCTCCTCTTACTGAATATCTCAGAAAAATATGAAGCACAGGTGAGTCTGTAGCATCTGCTAAGTAGAAAAAGTGGCCACTTTGTCAAGTTGGACTCAAGTTTCGAGGTATATTAGCCTGATGGGATTCAAGGAGCAATGGAAACAGTGCCAAAGAATTCAGGAGCACTTTGAACATCCTGAACATTAAGAGCTGATTATGGGTATTTGTATGGATGTTTATTGGCAGATACTTTCCACCCTATCAATAATAAATCCAAGCAGTTTCTGTTTACTATTGAGACATGGGGTCTCTGTGTGACAAATTCTTCTAGACAGTTTATATTGCACTATGAAGGCAATATGAATTCCCTTATGGTTAAAAAGGGCACCCTTTTGTCTAAATTTGAAAAATGAATTCAAATAAACTATAAGCCAATGTTTGCCAGATGCCAGAATATTGTCACATAATTCTTTCTGTAAGCAGAACAGCAAAGTAGAGCCAATACATCCATCCTTCTATTCTAAAGATCCACAGGGAAAAGAAATATGTGCATCAAAATTCAAAGCCAAAAAGTAGCTCTACAGCTACTTGAATAATAAATGTGCTTCAGAATTTCAGTTTCTAAAACTTTAATGTTAACTATTCAGATTTTTAACTAGAAAATTGGTGTTTCTATTCAAGGTAATATTACACCTTGAAATATTATATATAAAAAAATTTTAAGACTTTAAGAGATAGTCTTCCAGGACCTATCAATTAATTGCATTCATTGCCACCAATTTTAAACAACATTATTAACTGCCATTTGTTTCTCTACAATGGTATTTCTGCTCTGAATATTCTTTAACTATTAACTATATTAATAGAAGATCTACATGATAGAGCATCACCACTTTAGACCAGATGGGTAATACATATGTATCATCATCCTGCTCCATGGTGACACTACAGTTATTAAAAACTGGGTATTTTAGGGTTTCTGTTACTGGTATTTATTTTACTTATGTCCTTATTTCAGACATATGGAGGTATTCTTTAATAGCAAAATACACTAGGGCTTAAATTGGTGACAGGCAGGGCTTTAAGTAAAATAGGCAATTTAAATCCACTGATGAGAACATGGCCTCTTTCAAAAGTATGGATACATCACAGGACCTTGCAAATAGTAACACTGAATTCAGTAATGGAAAAAGCTGTATACACTGGACCATTTCAACCTACTTTAAACACAGAATATGAAAACATTATAGTGAACACACTTCTAAGTTTCTCACAGGTGTTGAGTTGGATGTGATCTTCAGTTTGTTGAATAGTTCTGGTACTGAAATGATAACCTGCAGTATGATTCATCCTGGTCATGGTGCAAATATAATTCTTCATGGCTAAACTACAGAGAAGTAGATACAGATAGTACAGGATGGTAACTTCCATTGGAAAACTGGGTTCACTGCTCCAACAGATGTGCCGTTACCTAGCCCTCATTTGGGAGCTCAGTTTTTTTCCCTTAGTTATTTGTATAATCTTCTGAAACAGTCTAGTATTTCTCCGGGGGTGGCTTGTAGTGATGTGGATGATGTTGCTTCAGATGAGGTCCTAAACAAAGAACAGGAAATTATGCACATATCAAATCCTGGATATGTAAAGCCAACATTTACCTGTACTGAAAAGGCTCTGTGAGACCTTCAACTTTCAATCCTTCAGCTTGTAAGTGTGATGCCTGTGCTGACAACTATGTGCATGTTCAGTCCAAGCAACTTTAGTGGGCCCACAAAAGGACAAAAAGATTCAAGCAGACAAATTGTGAATGAATTAACTGTATTTTTTACTTGGCTTTGCAACACTGAGCTGTATTTTTCAGAAACACATGAAGTGCTGGAAATAGCCATCAAGAGGTTTGCACTGCTTTAGAAATGTGATCAAGCTCTAGCCGTGCTTGACCGAGTGAACCCAGAAAAATCTAACCTTGAAAGCTATGTGGTCCTCCAGGCAGCAGCTGGAGGACAAACCAACTCTGAATCCCATGTGTTATAGGCATAAGCCAAAGAGCTGTGGCTGCAACGAATGGCAAATGTTAGACCACAGAAACTGAGTGAGAGAAAGACTGGATTAGCTTCCATTGTTGCTGATGGACAATTACAGGGGACAAAATGCCAGTATTTTCACACATCTTAAGTTTATGGCATGCAACTGGAATCAGTAAAAATTCTAAGGCTTGAAAAAACTCTTTACATGTGGAGGTTTGAAATTTTGTAACACGTCACCACTGCATGTCAGAACAGTGCAGTGCTTACTGTGGGGTGCAAATGGAGGAAGGTCAGGCGTTCGGAAGGATTTAATTGTAGCTGGCCCTTCCCCACCAGTCGTCAGCACTTGAACTTCCAAGCGGTACAGCATCGATGGCCTCAGGTTGGGCACGGTGAGTACATAATGATCCTAAAAAAAATAAATCACTTTTAATTCTCAGACCACCCAAAAATAAAACACAGTTGCTCTACTCACACACATCAGTGGTTTAAACAGGTTTTATCACTGTCAGCACCCACAAATTATTCTCATAGAATTCCGTTAAAAGGATTTAGCGTATGCATCACTTTGTTGAGAGAGTTTGTTTTGAATTTTTTGCTTGCCATTCCCTTTGAACAGACACATTTTTAACCATAATAGTATGGTTTAATGTGTAAAAGGTCCAAGTTGTTACAGAGTGTTATGGAAAGTGTGCTCATCACTTTAGGGCTGTACTCGTCACTAAAAAATGAATAAAAATGTAACTTCCTAACCATTCTTTTTAACAAACATGTTCATTACATAAACTTGCTTTTATTTTGGATTTGCATGTGAATTCTACTAATTGGCAATTTAAGTAGTGGCTGGCCTGGGGCCACTTCCGCAGTTAGTGAAAAAAAAAGGGTGATCACACTAATTTCAGATTTGTCCCAGTTGCACCATAAGAATTTGTCGTCTGCTCTTAAGGTCATTTATGGCATGATGGACTCACTTTTCACTGCTCTATACCTTTTGTGGTCACTTAGACATGTAGCAAATAATTTCAAAGTAATTTTATAGAAACTTTCAAATGGGAATACCTCTGGCTAAAGACTGACAGATATTAAGGAATTGGAAGTCATTAATCCAGATCAAAATCAAAACTATAAATCAAAGCATCATCTGCATTAAGCTGTAACAAATCATTCATCTTATTCCAAGCTGAAAAGGCCCAGGAAGGGGACAGTTGGAGCAGTGATGCCAGACAGTGTGGGCACAGGGTGTTCCTGCCACCAGCCAGGCTGGTCTGGCCAGGAAACTGCAGGACAAGTTATTCTGGTTGGCACTGTACCCGCCCCATGCAGGGAAGCCAAAGTGAGCTGTGGGAATAACTTTGGTTATTCCTGTGGGATAATTTGCTGCTACTGCCAGAGCAGACAGTAAAGGGGAAAGGAGAGAGAGAAAAAGTGGGGGGAAATATCTTGTTTTCCTGGCAAATTATCACATAATTTGCCTTTAACAGACCTGGCTGAAGCTGTTCCATCTCATATAAAATACTGCATGTGTAGGGGAGAGAGAGGAGTGCAAATATTGCACTTGTACACTCACTCTGCTCCTTCAGGTGCTCCTCCAGCACTCGGGCCCTGTGCATTTCAGCCCTGGTTGTGTAAATACTACATTTTTAGTCAGAGTGAATGGTCCTCAGCATAAAATACCCTAAATTTTCATGGTTTCTGAGAGACAGAAGATACTGTTTCAACTCAAATCAGAGCCTTCTGCAAGTTAACCAGGTGCCATAAATAGACAGATACATACAGTGATAGATAATTAAAGGAATCTCCAGGAATCTACAGTAGTGAACTAAAAAATAGATAAAAAAACTAAAGCATAACACAACGAAAAGGAGTGTTTTAAATAAAACTTTATATGTATTTCAGATCTAACTGGACCAAAAGCTTACAAAAAAGAACAGAAATTCTAAATAAAATATATCCTGCTCCTGAAAATAGAAGATGGCAACCAGAGTGAACATCAGTATCTCATGGTCTGTTGACACTGGCAGCAGAATTTGAATGAAGGTTTCTTCACCTGCCTCTGCCAGAAGAGGAACTGAAATAGCAAAGGCCATCTTAGAGAAAATAAGGGGAAGAATTAAAATTGGTAATTTTCGCACAGTCAATAAACAGTGAAACCTACTTCTCCTTAAAATTATTTGTCCATCAGACTATGGTGCATATTGATAGAGGGGAAAGTGATTTTTTTTTTTTTTCAGAGCAATAAGTGACTGAAAGGAAGAGAAAATTCTCTTAAATTCCTCAATTTGGACACCAAATAATTAATAAAACTAGAGTACTGGTTAAGTTGAACAGCCTGATCATCAAAAGAAAATAAGAACTATCTTTTGCTGTACAGATGATCTTGTCTTCCCTTCAGGCATTTCTCAGACAAAGATTGCTAATTTGAAAACTGTGCACATTAAAATGTTTGATGCATCATCAAGAATAGTGGCTATGCTTTGTATCTCCAGCAAGGAGGAAAAAATTAAGCACTTCCTGCTCCAACTTACCTGCAGAGCCAGAGAGTTTGACATCTACATCACCACTAAACATTAGAAATGAGCCACAAACACACAAACTTAGGCAAAAGAAAGTAACAAACAACTTACTGCTGGCAGTATCTGTGACTGCGAGATGATGCTGTTGGGCAAACTGTTCTGCCGGCTCTCTGTGGTCACTTCTGCCCAAGTGACTTGAAACCCTGTCATGGGCTGGTGCAGGTCTGCCTTAGATATCTTCCAGGAAAAATGACCAGTGATGTTACCTTCCTGAACAATGAAAGACGCAGACAGATTCTCGGGTTTGGCCAACACTTTGGGTACAACTGGCACTATAAATTTGGAAAGCAAAAAAAGACAAGCTGAACTTTTAGAGATAATCTTCAATAATATTCATTTAATTTCACAAATCAAGGTCAGGCAGAGGTCTGTTTCTGGTGTTGCACAGGATCCAGTCAGCTTTCTACCACCATGTTTTCAGTGTTAACCAAAGCCTATCTTTGATATATTCCATTGACATTTTGGGCCAAACTCAAACTTCAGATAAAATGCTCTCAGCTGCAGATACAGGAAGGAAAACTATGGCATGTAAAGACCTAAGTGCCTCATTCATGGGGAGCCATTCTCCTGCTCCTCATATTTCAGAAAACCTGAGCTCTGACTTGGAGTTTTGGGGCCACAAGAAAATGCACAGGGTAGCACAGAACTCCATAATTCAGGCAAAAAGTAAAATTCATGCTCTAAAACTGTAGTACAAGTTAATTGGGGCACTCTGATAAGGGGGAAGTTATACCCGAGTTGCAATTGCCCAGGAAGGCTGTAATGCTGGGAACTGTCAGGACAGGCATTAAGGAAAGGGCAGTGATGGCCAGCAGAGTTCTGGGTGACTTATGGAGCATGGGGGTACTCTTGGGAACAGGAGGGACTCAGCGTGAGAGGGCTACCCTCCAACAAGAGAGGTATCCACACTTGGCAGTGCAAAGCCATGGCTGACCTGAACCAGGACTAGCTGACCCCAGAGGTCCTCTCAAACCAGTATCTCCATAATTCTGCAACTTCCATAACCCTCTAGCTACACATTGTGACAATGCCTTAAAAGATATGAAGGCCTGTATTTCTTATTTGAGAGCAGAATTAACCTAAACAAAATCAAACTGAAAAAGCAGCCTGCATCTGCAGCAAAACATTGGAAAGATGGGCCATGCCACTACAATCATGCTTACAGTTATCATCCATCATTATAATACAATTGGGAAACTGTTCTTCCTTACAAAAAAAAAAAACCAACTATGTCATAACAAATGTTATTGTATATATCCACATTATATAAATCCACAAATGTTATTGTATATACCCAAATATCCCCTAAAATTACACTTAATTGAAAAAAAAGTAATAATATACTAGCCAAAATGGATACTGCTCTGTATTTCTGTTGATTTTCACGTAAGCTTTAGTAATATTTTTATTTGTTTTGAGTCTTTCATTTCCTGCTCTAGAACTGCTTTTAAAGACTCTCTTTTGGTGATTATAAATGCATTTGGAACTATTTGGTAGTTCTCCAGATCATGCCTTACCTCCTTCAGCAGGACAATTAACGTGCTTGTGTTTTTTTTCTTTAAATGCAGAGCAAGGTGGGGTAACAAAGAAAGTACTCTCAGCCTTAAAACGACCTTTAGATTTTGCAGGCAGAACAGTTACTTTGTATTTGCATGAAAATGACAGGTCCTTCAGAATAATGTAGTTTTCCTACAATAAGAAAAACAAAAAGATCACATGCTACAAATAGAGCCCAAGGAAAAAAAGAAAAAAAAAAAAAAGAACAAATTGAAAAATAACTTTGGCAAAAGATGAAAAGTTTTCTCTAAGAGAAAATTTTCCTGGATGCTTAAGACATACCAATGTGGTTTTAACTCAGAGAAGAAAGCAAGTGTTGTCAATGTTACAATTATTTTCAGTAGTAAAATATCTTAGCATTGTATTTTAATATGCCCTTGAGTTCTACACAGTTCCTTCGACGTGCTGTATCAAAGCAACTGACTTCTAATATTTAGAACAGTCTCCCTCAATGATGGCAGTGGGGGTAGCAATGTGAGGATATAAATGCTAATCGAATCAAATAAATGTAAGAAAGCTGAGTTAAGGTGCTGTAAATGACAGGCTTCATCTATGTTTAACTTTTTAAAAGCACATTTAAAGGTCAGCATGGCATTATGGATGCATATTTTTCCACTTCAGTACATTAAGTACTTCTATATTCTTATCAGGAAAAAAAACTCCACAGCTAAATAATACAAAGCACAAGTCTCTGTTTAAGGACAATGAGTGGAGAAGAAAACTTTACACCAAGTGTAAGAGTCCTGCTAAATTCTTAGTGTTGTCTGAAGTACTTTTGAAAATTACAGTCTGAAAGCTTTAGCACAAATCATATGTGGAAAAAAATGTTTGGTTAGTTGGTTTTTATCCTGGAAAAATCTCTAATAAAACCTTAGTGGCTAAGGTCAAAAGTCTTTCACTACCTTTTGGATCTCTAATTCCCTTCAGAATCACTAATTTCCCATGTTCTTCTGCATAACTCCCTCTTTTTCCTAATTGCAAATTAGTCTAACCTTCACTTGGAAGGTCATTTTCGATGGGACATACAGATTGGGCTGAGACTGGACTTGAGTCCCTGCCTTCCACCTGTCGGGAGAGTGGTCCAACAGATTTGATGTCTCCTTAAAATTGTGACAGGACTATTTTTATTCATCGTGACAGGGCCTAAATGCTCAACACTGAAAGCATAAGGCCTTTGTACTCCTTGACCTACACATATCCAGCACTAAACGTTTTGTTCATCGGCCTTCGTCTGTTTGCTTGTAGTTAGCTTCTTCCTCAGAAGAAACACAGAGAAGTAGATTGGATGAACTACCAAAAAATGATTGAAAGCAAATAAAGTCACTAATCCCACAATGCATTTGGACAGGTGTCCAAACAGTCTTTCCTGACCTCTAGTGGAAATAAACTTCTTAAATGTTAAGTTTCTCCTATGTCCAGTGTTCATATCTTGAAATATTGAAAATGATCATAACATTGTATCAAAATAATTTTTTAAATCCACCTCTAATATTGCTTTGCTGACCCCATGAAGCAGTAAATCTTACAATCTAACACCATTCTGTGTGACAAATTATGCCTTTTGATTTACTCTTTTACATGCCATTAACTCCCCTGAATTGATGGGGTAGTACAGATCAGAGTAAGAAGGAAAGGTGAATTGTGATTTTGTCCATTCTCCATAACACACTAAATCAATCATGATGCACCAATCACATTACTCTGTTGTTCAAATAATGTGTTACAGAGACAGATGACACTTGATAGCAAACAAATTAAGTACGACATACTGCCACTGCAATATATATTTGGGCTGACGTACTTATATGGGGCTTTTCTTCCCATCTGATATCTGTTCAACTTCCAGATTTAATATCTAGTATTTGTCACCTACAGTCCTTCTTTTCTGATCTATTATTCTCCTCAGGGTTGTGAAACTCACCTGCATGTCTAAAAGAAAACATGGCTCATTAATTACTATTATTACTGTTCAGTATTTGCACTGTGCTATAGTCCTACGTTATTAATTGCAGATAAAGCTCCATGTTCTATATGCTGTAGAAGTATATAAGTACTTAGTTAAGAAGTTTGTCTGATCTCATTTTCTGAGTAACAACAAAAACAAATAAAAGATTTCAGCCTAGTATGGATTTAGGAAATCCAAGCAACCCCAAAGCAGTCCAGATGCATAATTTTTATTTTTTGCCAAAGAGGAACATAAAAGAGAAAGCATCCTTACTGATCCATGAAACAGGGTATAACACATATTGTGTTATGTTACAGAACCATCCTTTCTCTTGCTGCCTAGGAACTACTCAGAGTCGAGCAGAAGGCTGAATGGAGACTTACATAAGTCAGCTCTGTTACTTTCCTAAGTCCTTTGGTGTCATTGTGTGCACAGGACTCCAGTAGCCAGTGGACTTGGAATTGATTCATGCTGCTATCTAAATGATATAAAAAGAGAGGAAAAGACATATATTATACATATATTTTCACCATTGCAACTCTTCTGGCTTCTCTGAATAAAAACAGAAGGACTTTTAAGTATTGTAGAGTTGGTAATTCCTCCACCTAAGCAATCTTTACTATAATGGAGAAAATATTATACACCAATGTAATTCAAACCTTGTATCAGCTAATGGATATAAATTTTAAAATAGTGAAATTGCATTTTCAGATATGTCACCATATACTGCTTACATTAAAAAAAAAAGAATTTAAATTGAGCATAAAAAAAAAAATCTCAGTGCAGCTATTTCCAATGATCCTGCAAATAATGGGACTGATTTTCTGTCAACTGCCTGACTGTTTATATTGTTAGAGCACTGCAATACTGCTGCCTGGCAGTGCCTGAGAAATCTGTGCCTGCAGATATGTGAAAATGCCTGTAAATCCCTGAGCTTTCTTCTTTCAGGATATGCTATAAAACCTGTTCCATATCTGTCCAAATAAAATTCTAGTCTTGATTCTTATGAGTAATACTGAAGGCTTAAGTTTACTCCCATTTAAATCAATGACAAAACTTGCTGCAGTACCAACAGTATAAGCTTTCATCTTATTTCCAGCTCTTCTAGCTTTTTGTCTAATAATGCTTGAATAAGGAAGCAAAACAAACAGCAATAAAGAATTGACAAAAGTAGTAAAACTCATTAGGTAGTGCAAGTAGTTCCTGACATTTTTCTGGATTTCATTCTTTATACAGGGAATGCAAAATTATGTCTGTTATTATTAATTAGCTTGGTATGACACAGCCACTAATGTGCCTGACTGTGGGTTTCAGGATGGAAAACAAATATCTCTGATGCCTTAAGGGCTGATCTGGCATTAGACTGCTGTGAGCAGTTTGGATGAAGAAGAAAAGAATTGTAAACTAAAGAGAAAATAACTAGTGTAGGAAACTAGCTGAAATGGCCCCTTGAAATAGATTTTTGCACTAGCTGATCTTCATAACAACATGTATGCTAATTATTTTTGCAATTTCTTTGGAAAAAATATTTCTTTCAAAAAGAAATCTATAATAAAAATACATTTCCTGCTTTGTGATTGTTCCCTCTCATTTAAAATAAATAAAGACATGGGTGTGTTTTTCCTTGTCCCTTCAAACTTTCCCACTTGATGTGCCTATTGGATGAAGACAAAAACGACTCACAGTGCATTTGTAAGCAGGTTTCATCTGATTTCATCTCTTCCAGTTCACTCCATTATTGGATCTCACCTGCTAGATGATCCTTAAGGGCTCTTCTGACCCAAACCATTCTATCATTCTATGATTACTTTGAACTATCTTCATGGGTGGACTGCTCTTTGCAGAGATACAAAATGTGTATTTTCACTTGTAATATTTTTCACTTGCAATCTATAAATAAACCACTCTCCTTTGGCTAAACATTTATCCAAGCCAATTAAACCTTCTAATTATCCAGCAGTGAGAGACTGGATAAAACACATTCCTAAGGTGGGTCACAAAATACCACTCCACAGGCAACTGGGAAAAGACAAATCCCAATCATCAAGACCTTAGAACAGCTCCAGCATTCAGACATATTGCTGTAGAGGTTTACTAGGCCTCCGTTCAGAAATGTAATTCAAGGTAGAATCATAGAATCATCAAAGGGTTTGGGTTGAAGACACTTTAAGGGTCCCTCAGTTCCAACCCCTCTACCATGGGCAAGGGAGACCTTCCACTAGACCAGGCTGCCCAATGCCCCATCCAACCTGGCTTTGTACACTGCCAGGGGTGGGAAAAAAATATTTATTTGCAGCTACAGGCACATTGGAACCCTCTGTATTTTCAGGCAGGTCCACCTCCATTCAGTATGTGAGCTCTACTCCCAGACAGTTCCTTCCTTCCTTCCTACTTCTTTTCTGCATTAGCAAACCCTTAGTAACACATTTGTAAACACCTGTGGTTTCTGATAACTTATCTACTTGAAGAAAATAGAAATGGGTTAAAGAAGAATATAGAAAATTAGAAATATGTTAAAAAAATCTATCAGCTTGTACCATAAATGTAGGGTGAAGGTTTTAAAAAAAAATAATTTCTTTATTTTATTTGAGCTAATGAATCTTAAATGGATAGTATTCTGGTATTCTGGTAACAACCTATACTGAAAAGAGAGGATTTTTTTTCTTTTCAGCGAGTATGTAATTAAAGGTTATCTGAAAAAGGTTTTTGCATCATATCTACATCAACTGTTATAAACTAGAAGTCATCATGACAGCCAGCAAGACTAAAACTTCTTCAGTTGTCACCTCCATATTTATGATTGTTGTTATCTAAAAAACTTGAAGATACACAGGTTAAATGCCACGTGTTACAAAAGAGAAATTAAAAACAATTCACAACAAACCCACACATAATTTACTCCTTTTAAAAAATCTACCCTGTCAGTGCCTAAAGTCTGACTAATACAATGCAACACAACACAATAAAGTATAAATACAATAAGGAAGTAGCTCCTACTTGAGACAGAATCTTTTTTTAAAGTAGGAAAAGTTGGGGCATTTTGTGATTAAATAAAGCTAGAAGCCTGAAAAACTGTGTGCATGCATGAAGTATGCACATGAAATGACAAGATTGTTTTAGAAATTACCTTTAATATTTTTAAAAGCAAAAGGAGACAAAATGCATGAAATTATCTAAAAAGCCCAATAAGAAATTGAGAAAAATTATAAAAATATGCCTTGTCTTATAAAGTTGCTCATAAAGATCATGGCTCTAGAGTTTTATGAAACATTATACTGCTGAATTGTGTTTACAACACATGCAAAAGAAAAGCTTCTCCCAGCCCTCCTTTCAGCAATGCACACTATCCTAGTGAGATCACTACCATAAATTTTATTTAGATTGTTGGGTTTAGCTGTCCAATACAAACTGAGGGGTAGGCACTGGAGGAGCTACTCAAGCTGATCCAGCTGAATGTCAGCCACTGCCACCAGAGCCAAGGGTTCTGGATTAACCTCAGCTAAGATTAATACACTGAGCCCACAGCCACACCTGTTTCCAAAAAGTCATTTGAGTAGTTAATATGAACAGAATATTCATTACCTAATGGGACTGATTTTGGACAGCTTTATCAGAAAACTCTGCTATCCCTTCTAAAATAAGTACAAAACACTGTCAAGAAATTGCCAGACTGCTTCAGACAGCTTCCCTGATACTTCAGATGTCACAGCATCAATCCCCTTTTGAATATCTGGAGTTCTCTTGATTCTAAATTTTCAATTAGGAGTCTTTATAAAGCTTTTTAACTTCACTGTTCTCATAGTTAGAATGTCTATCATTTGACACTAGAAACAGTGATGTGTGCACAAGCAGGAAGCATTTGTTATTTCCCAGAACTCAAAATATTTGTATAGAAACACTGAACCTGAAGGACATAATAAGTACTAGCAGTCATTTGAGCAGCTCTAAGCTTGTGAAATTAGTCAACAAAATAGCCACATAAGTAAGAACAGCAGACATCTTATTCAAATAATTGCTTTAATTTTAAATTTATGTAAAGAAAAAAAAAAAAAGGCAATCCAGGACAATTACTTTAAAAATCTCTTCATGATACTGACAATGAAATTATCTCCAGATACCCAAGCTAAAGACTTTTAGATCTGTAAGAAAAGTGCACATATCTAATCTTTTCAAATAAACTAATAGCTGACATTAATTATTTTGACTATGGTTTTTAAAGTAGATTTTCTGAAGCATAAATTGTTTCTGGACTGTAGTAGGTTCAACCTGAGTTGATGGACTTAATAAAAAATGTCTATACAGATACCACATGACCATGTTCTTAAAATCCCACATACACTTAGCTCTTTTTCTCAACAAGGGTATGCAGCTAACTTTGTTGGACAGAAATCTTACATCTCTAATTAGAAATGTATGGATCAGGTGATGCCCCAGAGCATGCTTTTTAAATTTACCCCAAACTGCCTTTCACATGATCATCTCCACAAAGTTGTCAATAGTGTTTAGAAATATGTTCTTCACCAGATTTTTGTGCTTTCTTCCCCTCCCCAACGTAAACTCTTTAGATCCATTTTAATAAAAAACAAATAAATATATTTCAGATTTTTCTGGACAGAAAATGTGCATTTATTCTATATCATCAAACTTTAAAAACAGCTCAAAATTCTACTAATGCCAATGCCGACTACATCTGTTTGCCACTTGGAAAACTTCAGGTTCATATGCACAATTTAAGCATCTTAAATTTATATACTGCAACATAGCCTAAGCTATGGCTGCACAATGGTTACTAGGAATGCCCTCGGCTGAATCTCATCATCTCCCCACAGAATTTAAAGCTCTTGAGTGCCATTGAGAAAAATAATCCAGCAGAATGCCAGGTAACTCTGCAACTTCTCCTAGAGGGAATTTCTGGTTTAAATGGTTCTACAGTTTATTTAAAATAAACTAAATTGTAAAGGTGATTTTTTTCTCATCTTTGTCAAACTCTTCCATGTTTCCGTTTTGTACAAATGTGTTACTGCCAGCCATAGGAATAATTTCATCTAATGTGGTTTCTTTTTTTTACCATGCTATTGCAGACAGCCACTTTTTCTGCCTCAAATACTTTTTTCTCCTTTATATTGCAGTTACTGTTCCAGGAGGGTGCCAAATTGACTATCATAAGGAACTGAAGCTTTGTAGCTGAAAAATTGGCATAGCATGGGCATAAAAGCAGTGAAATTTGTTCATGGCAGCCCAACACCACCAATATGGAGCTACTCCAGGAAACCAGGTAAAGAGAGGTATTTATTTCTTTGTATCCTGAGATCCACAGCAAGAAAACTGCACCAGACTGCCAATATGGGCTACTTCTGCACTGGTTTGCTCAAGGTCTTTAGGTAAAGCACTTCATGGCTTCTTATCTCTATTCCACCCCTGTCAAGTAGTGCAAATGATAACAGCGTGTGTTGTAGAAGTATTTCAGCTCTTGTATGTTATTCTGATGTGGGTTTCTACTATTTGGTACAAAAATGCCAATTAATACCAGCTGTGACAGCACTATTATGCAGGCAACCAAATTACAAAAACTTATTAGAAAGGAACATCAAATGGGATTTGCTGGAAGACAAGGTTTCACAGCAGACGTGTTCAACGGCAGCAGCTCAAATTAAGGTTTAATTACTATAAAAATGTGTGGCATCAATAAACACGGTAACATCAAGTTGATTTCTGCATCATGACAGGATTGAAAGTAATTAACATTCAGTGTCTGACAGATTTTCCCATTAGAATAAAAGACAGTATAAAAGTAAATATTATAAAATAAGACATATGAAAACCTTTACTGCTAGCATAAAATTATTAATTTAATGCAAATACCTAGCAGCTGTGAAATCAGTATTTCAGTAAAAAAAGAAACTACGTTCTCTATTTTTTGTCAATATATCTCAACAAACTGACTCCCTCCAAAATATATACATATAATTAATATGCTAACTGTATATCAAAAGGAGTTGCTATAAAAGCTTGGAAGATAATGAGCCTGCTGTCTTCATTCAGAGCTAACCTTTCCTCAAACAGAATGCCGTAAGGAAGATGAAATATCTGTGAAACTATTCAGTAAGAAAATTATTGAAATAATTTGTTCTGTGTGCAGGTACACCTTTAAATTTATTGTATTTTGTTAGATTTGATATTTCACATAGCAAACCACAATGAGTTTTTGTGACTGGTCACATGTTTTTTGTTTTTCTTTGCATACTGGGGAGGTTGTTCTTACAAGCTTCTGAGCACACTGGCCATTAATCAACAAAGCACTTAGGCATATGAACAGTTGCGTTAACTTCAATAGTTAAGGGTAGCTAAAGGGTCAGGCCAGAAAGTTTAGAACCTAGAAAGATCAAGACACTAATGACCATCAAAACTATAGTTAAAAGATGGTCTTGAACATGTCTTTGATGGTCTTAGACTAATAGGAAGAAGGAAATATAAAAAAATTAAGTAATTTCCTTTCTGGATCACATGTCTTGCAGCATTATTGCTCTAAAAGTAGGCTACAGTAAGGGGAAAATATTTTATATTTAATATCACAACACAGAGCAGAATCTGCTCAGGGCACATGAAATACATTAATTGTTTCTCCTGTGAAGTCATAGTATGATTTTTCAGAGCTCTGTATAAATCCTGTGTCAATATACCATCCAGGAAAAAAATATTTACCTCACGGTATTGAATGGTGAAGCTGTAGCAATGGTAAATGGTAAAATTAATGATGCCTTGCACGTAGTAAAACATTATCAACTCTGAAGTGCTCAGATGTGTACAAGTCAAAAGCTTCCTGAAAATATGTTCCTGCTCTTTCTCCTCCCAGTATGCAGCCCCTGATACACCTTTACAGCTGGGGACCTACTACAATCCAGGACTGATTCCAAACCACCACTCCAGCAGAAGGATGAGCAGCAGCATCTGCTCTGCAGCATCACCTGCCTGCATTTCCACACCACGAACTATAAAGCAAATATTTGAGATAGAACGTTATGAAGTGTCCACTGCTCTCTCAGGCTCGTGTTCCTCTGTTTATTGGACCAACATAGTTTTCCACATCTACACAGACATCTACAATATGCAATTTTCCTTTAATGCTTTTTCTGATAAAATTCAGTTACTGGAGAGGTCCTGAAAAATATGCAGGGAAGGCTGAAATATGGGCAAAATCCAAGTGAACAAATGAAGCAGTGTTATTTACTACTAGTTTCTTCAGTTTTGAAGACATGATCAGTGTGAAGTGATTCACATGGTATTTATTGCATTGTAATAACAGCATGACAGAAGACCAGTTTGGGAAGGGATACTTGAGTGTACTGCAGAGAAGCAAAATATGATCTCAGTCAGGACTAGATCATAACATTTATTTATTTCTTCATACATTGGTTCATGAGCCATTATATTACTCTGATTCATGGTGTCCAACATTTGCAATCTGATTCTAATGACAGGACAAAAGTAATGTTATAATAACAAGTGCTATTTTACTCATGGCTGTTTAGCAAACGCAAAATGAGGTAAACACAATTTACCTTCAACTAATGCTAAAATGCTGCATTGATGTGATAATGCATTGCAAGTCTCTCTGCATTCCCCTTTTCCCTGTAAAAACTACTTGTTCTGTCTCAGGCATTTTAGGTGACTTCTCTTGAAAAAAATTAAATGATAACAGCTCTTTCTCTTTTGCTTCCTCTGCACTGATTCACCCTATGGTGTAAAAAAAAAATCCTAAGTTTTGTTTGGTTATGAAATTCATTGTACTCGTGATACCTCTTGAGAAAAAAAGCTTTTTGATAATCACCTATTCAAGCAGTATGATTAACAAAACCACCAAAACCTTCAGCTGACATTTAAACTTCACTCAACAAACAATTCTTAGCAAGACAAACTATACTGTTTCCTGCTCTTACATGGAATATAAGCAGCTTCAGTTAAATCACAAAGATTTTGTTTCTCATATTATGCCATTTAAAACAAACTTTCTTTCTATAGAACACATTCTTAGTATAATAGAACAGAAAGCCTTTCCAAAAATGATATTAACAATTACTATGTAATTTAAAGACAGGCCTGAGACACAGTATTTTTGTCCATATCTAGACCTAGGAAGCCTCAAGGTCTGAAGCTGTTTATATTGAAGGATTTAAGTCTGGGATCATCTCTAAGCCGGATTACCTCTACCCTTACTTATTTTCCCACACACAACATCCTATACAAAGTGAGTTCAACAGTATCTCATTCTGGTTTTCCATTACACGGAAATTTGCCTCTTGTAAGCTCCAAGTCTCACAATAGCTGCTTGTAGCCTGAATAGAGGCTTTCTACATTACTCCCTCATAGCCAGATTTCAAAGCTATCTAAGCACCTGAATTTAATGAAAAAGAAAAAAACCCAAACAAACAAGTTCAAGGCTTGCCAAGGTTATACATATATTGAAAATGTCACCAGGTGCTTTACCATTAACTTTAGCCTTCTGTGTAACATTAAAAAATGCAGACAATAATTTAGATGAGCAGATTATAATGAAGGTAAGCTGGCTATACTGAGGGTAAGTAATCTTGGAATCTCTCCCAGTTCCAGAGTCAAAGTACAGACTCATCTTGCCCCTAATTCCACAGCGGGAGGAGATGCAGGGATGCACCAGCTACTCCCTTCTCTCCCAGACCTCATGCAAAAGCCATATATGGGTGGGTTTGCATGCATGTACAGTGATCCACGGAGTTCCAAAGCTGGAGTTTCCTGACATGCATTATGGAATGCCACACCAGGATGTTGCCTTGCTGAACTGGTATTCAAAAAGTTTATGGCATTAACATGCAGTTCCTAAATCTGCAGTTTAAGTTTGATGAGTCTATGAGAAAAAGAACAAGCAAAACCAGACTAAGTATCTATAAAAATCATGTGCACACAGACAAGGTAAACAGAGCAAGAATTAGGATTCATATAAATGTAGAAGAATTGGCTTTAAAAAAAAAAAAAAAAAAAAGTGGTTCTACATAGAAAAAGCACTTAAAACTTTGAAACTCCATCCCTCAGGATGTTTCAGATGCCCTGAAACTTAGTGACCCTCATAGGACACTGGATATTATTGTGAAGATAAATGCATCAGAACTGAATAAATACAGTGAAATCACATTGGGCTCAGGAATTTTCATTAACTAGAAGGTAGTTGAAGCGGGAACAATAACACGCAGAAATACTGTAACACTCTTGCCCTATTCTTATGTTCCTTTGGATTTGCTTTTGGCCACTGCCAAAAACAGAACACTTCTTGGGTAGGATCTTTGGTCTAGACTACTATGGATATTTTTGTACCCAGTTTATGATCACAGGAGCAAAATTAACTGATATTAACAACTCATTATACATCATGGGACACCTTAGATTATAATTTCAGTTTCAGATACCCTTATTTTGGTTTCTTTCCCTCCAACTCTACTTATTCAAATAGTGCTTTTTCCTCCCCCTATTTGTAGTGTTTATGCAACTGGTTTTATGGCCACCTACTAAACTAGCTAATTAAAAAATACAGGTTAAAAAGAGGCATGTGGAGGAAAATTGACCCAGTTTACAAGAGGACACTCATTAGTTTAAACCACCTTCACCATAAGCATGATGACTCCCTGCTGATAGGTTAACCTCCCCTGGATCATAAGATCAATGCTTTATCCAGAACTTAGACAGGCTAAGAGAGCACTCATGAGTACTTATTAGCCCATAGCTAATGAGAAGTATCTTCTAAACTGCTGAACCTCAGTACCTTTTACTCGCAGTAGGAACGGTAGGATAGTGATAGTGTATGCACGTGAGACAGGGCTTTGACTTAATATGACCCAGTGATACAGTTTGGGGAAAGGAGAGGAGGAGCTCAGTTGGTCAGAGCACAGTGCTAATAATGCCAAGGTTGTGGGTTTCATCCCCATATGGGCCATTCACCTAAGAGTTGGACTCGATCCTTCTGGGTCCCTTCCAACTCAGAATATTCTGTGATTCTGTACTTGGATGGTAGAAAACTTGCCATTTTATCCCTCTGTTATTGAGACTGCCTTACATCAGACATTGCCATTGACAAGTCTAGTGACACTACATATGTCTGCATATATGTATAGAAAATACTGTGTTTATTGTTAAAATAATTCACTTTACAGGTTGTGGTAATAGGAAGGAATTAGAAATCCAGAAAAAGTGTTCTGGTCAGACAGTATTATTGAAGATACATAAAGATGCTGGTTTTGAAAATCTATATTTTCCTGAAGAATTAAAAATCAGGCAAAAGATTATTTATTAGTTGGCCGGTTAATTTTTTCAGTGCCTCCAAGTGGGTTAAGTCTTGATAAGTGATTTTGCAATGGAATATTGAATGTGTACCTGCAGTCTGACTGTAGGTATGCATTCCACCTAATGATGGTCTATCTTTGGATTGAACTCATGGACCAGGTAATTTGCAATTATATTTCTATTTGATCTTTTAATGTAAGTTCAAAAGAAATCAAGCTTACATTTTTATCAGTTACTAAATTTAAGAATAAAAAGAAGACTTCTTTTAAATGCATAAATTAAGTCAAATTTAAAACTTTTTCACAATGACTAAAGATGTTCTGGAGTATGATTCAGGTCACACTGAGGACTCGTGCACAGCCCACACTACATACATTTTAAAATGAAGCAATAAATGGTTTAAATGTACAAAGTGTACAAAGGTACAAACCAGTCCAGTACAGCCTTCAGCAGACATCAGAGGGTGCCTGTTAAGTAAAATCAGTGTTCTGTGCTGTCTGTGCTCTGGGAACACAGTGGGTCGTGCTGATTTGACTTGTGATTAGTTGATTTCCTGGCAGACTTTAAATCAATTCCAATTACATTCCTGAGACTAACAGCTGGACAAACTTGCCTCTAAATCTCTCATACCAAGAGCTTTAACCACCTACCCTGAAAGGTATGGAGGTTTGGAAGCTAGTGCAAGGCAACAAGCAATGGTTTTCTGTTCTGCCTGTGAAATCATGAAGAAATGCAGTAAACTGTGCCTTTGAAAAGACTTTCCAATATTGTCCCATTTGCAAGAGAAGTGCCACTGAGGCTGCCACCATTGTAAATGTAATTTTAAAACTTTATAACTGGCCCCACTAATCAATTGCAGGCTATTTGAGAATTTGAAAACCATCTGCTCCACCAAATTCTATTATTTGTGGTTGATGTTTTTCATGACTCCCACCAGTAACAAGTGTTATAAGTATTTCACATTTGGAAAGAAAGCAGAGTCCTATAGGCACTTCAAAAAGTAAAGCAAGCAGAACTGGAGACAGTCAGATGCTCCCCTTTTCGTCCTCTTCAAAAGGGCAAAGAGATCTTTCCTGAAACTACATTAAGACAAAGTAAAGGAGTAAGACAAAGGGAGGAGTAGGAACCACAAAGACACTTCTGACAGGATATTCTGTTAACTCCAGAATAATTTCCCATGATAATTAAAGCTGACAGCACTATCTATCTCCCAGGCACGATGCTGTGGAAGCCCATAGGATACAGGCATCTGAGTCAGATGTAGCACATGTGGAAAAGCAGATTCTGTAATATCTACTAGTCCGTTTCTAAAGAAGTGATCTAGTTGAAGGGTCCTGTGCTTAGAGCCAGCTTTACTAATTAAATCCCTAAATACTAATGCACATTATGCCCACACAGTCAACTACTGCTGAGACAAAGTCTCTGTATTCCCATGGAAGTCTGGGGGCAATATATTAGCATATACTTCACTACAATTAACAGTCAGGTCATTTTGTTGAAAGAACCGTCTGGACCACAGTGTTTCTTGAAGTACAAGTATTTTACTGCTTGAATATCAGTAATTAGAATATGGCTAGCTGCTCAAACACTAATCTGCCCAGTGCAACAGCTAGTACCAAACTAAATAATGCTTTGGCGTTAAGCAAGTACTGAGGAATTCTTTACAGTAAAAGCTGGAAACTGACTGCCACTGAAGGATATCTTCACCTTCAATGGCTCTACTTCCATGAGAAAGGACCATTTGGTATGTGTTATCAATGGGAAAGCTTTCATTTTAAAACCTGCCATATGAAATACCTTATTACAAAAAAAGAGTCAGCACACAGAGTCACTTCATTTATGTCCCTGAACTAAGTGAAAGTTAATTTTGTTTTCCTAAGATCTGGGTTTAAAAGCATCTGTGTTAGCTCTCTATTTGCTTTGCCTTGCCTTGCATTTTTATTCTGCTCTGTAATTTAATTCATTATTCTTGTTTGGTTGATTTATCAGACAATGGAGGATTCTCTGCCTCTCCCTGCCTTAAGTGTTCTTTTTTTTCTTCTGCTTTAGCATTTACAGAAACACAAAGAAAGAAGCCTGAAGCCAAGTCTTAATGCATTTTAAATATTTGTCTTTTTAAGAAAAACCAAGGGGCAGATATATTGATTTTAAATATCTAGAAGTACTTAAAATGTTTAATTTAAAAAGGGGAAGTAAATGCACATAGACAATTCAAAGAAAAGGAAACTAAAGCTTTACCCGAGCAAGGAGAGTTGTATTATACTCAAATAACAGGCACTAAGAAAATGGTAGTGCAAGCAGAGTAATGACTTAGAAAATATTGTTGTGACAAATGCTTTGGAAAGAAATTACATTCTGATATTTTAGTGTATTATAATTATTGCAGCAAGTGATGAGAATTAATGCGGAGAATTCATAAAGGTGGGATTTTTTTTGCTTCTGTCTGTGGGCAAAATTTTATTTTCATACACAGATTTGCAGCAACTTGGAGGCTTTTTAGCCAGGTCAAACACTCCGCTCTAGTTGCCCAACCACAGAAAAACAGAGAAAACTTAAGCATATTTTTATTCTCACTCTTTCAGTCTTGATTACTGCACAAGTTACTGAGGTTCTTAATCATCCTAAGTATCTAATCCTTTTAAATAGGGGTTTCAGAGTGCATCCATTCTTGGTAATGGATGGTACTCTGTGACCTCAACACCAAGGAGTTAAAAGTGATTTGTTTAATTTGATTCCACTTCTTGACAATTTCTAATTTCACACATCAAGATGGCCAAAAAATCTGGCCATGAACACATTCTACTTTTCATTTACAAAAGGGGGATTCATGCTGTTTAAGGAATGTACTGTTTCTCTAATCCCAGGCCTAAATGAGAGGCAGCAAGGGAAAGACATTTTTTCCTTCAGAAAGAAGCTATTGTATTCATATGCAACATGCTTTTGGATTATTCTGTCTAACAATATCATGTGCATTTGCTAAGTACCTTGTACTGCTTGAAGTGTGGAGATATTTTTGCTAGCATACATCCTGAAGTGATTATTGTCATCATACCAAAGTATTCAAATGGAAAGATTATTTCAGAAAGAGCTTTATTTTAATGCAAGGTCCAAATTCTACGTTCCATTCATGCCTTATGCTTACTGAAGTTAATGGGACTTAAGAAATGACACTTGAAGAACAGGCCCAGATAAGACTTTCCTGCTTACCAAATTGTGGCACATTGTGATGCTTATATATGGAAATCCCTCCCCTTACTCAGACTTTTATTCAAACACTGTGTTCACTTTCTGAGTACTGATATGCAGTCACTCCTTTACTGTATAACAAAGTCAGTTTGGTAATAATTTGCAACACCCCCTCTGGTGCAGTTGTTGCACAGGACAGAGGTCTGATGAATTCTGTTCAGAAGGATGATATAAAACCAAGAGCTTCAGCCCTGATGTCATCACTGTGTTCTTTTCACTGCCTTCCTAGAGGCAAAGTTCACATCTGCAAAGTTCACTGAGGAATACATCGTCACAGCCATGGAAGAACTATCTTTGAATAGTCAAGAGACATCACCATACCTTCTGGAAATCCTAAGGCACATTGCAATAAACTTAGATGGCCTCTGCAGGCTGGTATTGATGGAGGATAAATTCCCTGTCATTGAAAAAACAATGACAATATCTGTTACAGGGCCTTACAGACAGAACTGAATAACTTGATTTAACTTCACAGTTTGACTTTGAGCAGATGGTTGGACCAGCTGACCTCCAGAAGTCCCTTCCAGCCCATTTAAAATTCTTCTATGACTCTGACCTATTTTTAGCTCTTTAGACTGAGTAAAATGATTCAAATTCAAAAGTAAAATAGTTTTTCAGCTAAAATGGGACGAATGAAAATAAAGAAATAATCTAAAACAACCTTAGGAGCATGTTTGTGTTTCTTAAGTGATATAAGCAATCCACACACATCTTTCATACTGTTTCTGTAATCTGTGGTATGCTGTGAAGCTACAGTGTTGGGAGACAGTAAAAAACTCTTCTAGAGAGCCATCTCTAGAAGATGCAGCAGTTTAAGAGGAAATTTAAAAAAATTTTAAATCTTTGGTCTGCATAGAATGGTACGACCACTGAATTAGGAATACAACAAAAAATTCTGAGCAGTTATTAATATAGAAAATGAATAACTCTGTTTTTACTAAAAGAAAGACTGCTGTTACAGCAGCTCTTAAACTTTTCATTGCAGTTAAAAGAAACTATTTCAACATAACAAGGGCAACTGTATGGTTGAAAAAAATTCAGTAAATTTCAGCAAAGGCAGGGTCCTATACCTGGGGAAGAACAACCCCTCTGCACCAGTATAGGGTGGGGGCTGATCTGCTGGAAAGCAGCTCTGTGGAGAAGGACCTGGAGGTCCTGGTGGACAATAAGCTGCCATGACCAGCAGTGCGTCCCTGTGGCCCGGAAGGCCGATGGGATCCTGGGGGGCATTGGGAAGAGCACTGCCAGTAGGTTGAGGGAGGTGACCCTGCCCCTCTGCTCAGCCCTGGTGAGGCCACATCAGGAGTGCTGTGTCCAGTTCTGGGATCGTCAGGACAAGAGAGATGTGGAGCCCCTGGAGCAGGTCCAATGGAGGGCAACAGAGATGATTAAGGGACTGGAGCATCTCTCTTATGAGGAAAACCTGAGAGAGTTGGGCCTGTTCTCTGACCTCCCCTCAGAGAAGAGAGACTGAGAGGGGATCTTATCAATGCTTACAAATATCTTAAGGATGGGTATCAAGAAGATGGGGCCACAGTCTTTTCAGCTGTGTCCAGTGACAGGACAAGGGACTATGGGCAGAAACTGAAACAGAGAAAGTTCCATCTAAATGAGAAAAAAATTCTTTACTTTGAGGGTGATGGAACAGTGGAATAGGATGTCTGGAAGGGTTGTGGAGTCTTTTTCTCTGGAGATATTTGAAACCTGCCTGGACAGGACCCAGTGCAATCTACGCCAAGTGAACCTGCTTTAGCAGGGAGATTGGACTAGATCATCTCCAGAGGTCCATTCCAAACCCAGCCATTCTGTGATTCTGTGCAACATACTGGTTTAAATCTTCACCTAAAAAAAAGCCCATCCAAAATCTAAATAACATTTTTATTTCATCATCTCTGCAACCATCTCTTGTTCGTGTCATGAAGTCTAACACAGAAAGTCCAAAAATACTTGAAAACCAATCCAGATAAAGCAAAGACTACTATAACCAACTGAAATTTGATCAATTTACAAATGTCCAACATGTTTAAGCTTGAGACGTTTATTTCTTGAATTATTATTTTTTATCATAGTAATTCTTACGCTTATCAACCTACTTATTTCACATGGTTTCATGCTGGCCTCTTAATTTTTCTGTTTTAAAGTTATACATACTAATTTAGGACTGTAGAATGGCTGTGTTTCTCCACCAAAAAAAGCATTGATTTTTAATAGCAAACTACACAAAAAAGAACACTAGTGCAATCAACAGGGACTTCTGTGTTCACCTACCATATAGGAGACAAACAGGACAATTTTTTGTCAGGAACAATTTGAACTCTGATTGCCTACCTACAATAAAAATAGATGCCATGCCACTGAGCAGGCTCAGGTAAGGTCTCTCTCAGAATTTCAGTATTATACTTGCTGCATTCTAATACCTCCTACAAATCCCTAAACACGACCTAAGACAGTGCAGTTCATAAAGGAGAAAGATGTGTGGGTACAGTTCCCAACACAGCTGGCTCAGCAACTGCTGTTTGTCATGAAGATGGGACACAGCCGATGTGATTTTCCTGCTGTGTTCCTTGCACAGTCTCACAGACCTGCTCTGCAGTAAATTGTCACTAGCAAATTTACAGTACCTCATCCACACACTACATAATCTCCAAACTCTTTCAAGGGCTTATAGAAGCTGCTGGCTTCTCAGGAGCAGGTAATTGGCTATATTTTAGTTTCACACAAGGCAATGGCTCCTGCTGAGTTACTGCATGTGCTGTCACTCAGAACACTGATATTTTCTTTTTAAAAAGGAAAAAAAAGGTAAATATGATGAACCACCATATTCTGCCCCTCTTCACACACCTTTGCTATCACTGCTTGTTCTGCAAGACAAATGAAGGCATCTTCCACTGCATGGCTGGGGCACGTACCTGAACATCCCAGCATCCCTCACACAACTTGCCACCAGCCCAGGACCAAAATGGGCTTCTGGGTGTCCCCTTACGTGACTGGCTGCACACAGCTTCACACAAGATGAATCAGCTGTACAGTCAGCTACTCAGCAACTCAGCTAGTAAAACCCTGGCACAAGGTGACAGCATGTAAATCCATGTCATTTTTGACAGGTGACAAATCTGTCTATGGCATTTTCCAGTTCTGGAAATTATACCACCTTGAAATCCTCTTATTTCCAAACTATGAGTCTCTATAAGGATGCTGACTGCCTTATTTCTTTTTATAGATATTTATAGCCTTTAATACAAATATTACCTCCAGGTATGTAGCAGACAGTGAGATTCAGCTCCAGATTTATATGAAACATTTAGGTTTCTATGGTGTAATGCCTCTAAGCTCAATAGCTGTGTTATAATACCATTATAAATAGTGGACACCTAGTTCAAGATATCTGCGTTGGAATAAGAATACTGCTGTTCTGCTCAGGATTTTCCCTCCATTAAGTATAACTAACTTTGGAAAAGTATTCACAAGGTGAATTTCAGTAGGGGTGCTGGCATTTTGGTCACAGGACACATGATCTTTCTTCTGGCAGCAGGCTGGCAGGAAAACAGCTGCAGCTGGATTGATTGTTCCACTGGGCTGAATCTTGCCTGTAGACTGTGAGTTGCACAACCCCGTCTGACGCCTGTGGGAGACATCATTGTCTCCTCCTCTTTGAATCCTGTCCCTCATTTTTTTCAACACAGACTGCCAAGAATAGAACCTCAGCTACAGAGAGACATTAGGCATCTCTAAGCTTTCTACAAATGAGCTGCCTAGGCTCCCCTCTGTTCTCAGTAAAGAAGAGAGACATCTCCAGAGAGCAATCCTGCTGCTGTGGGGGATGAAATGTTTCAGAAGTCACCTGTTTTTCTTCTCTAACAATAAAAGGAACTTGGACAATGAGTTGACATCTCACTTGCAGAGGCTAAAGTTTAAGGTGATCCATCCCAAACAAGCTCAGAATATATAAATCCCAGTTTGGATAATAAAAACCACATTTTTTGGTAAACTGAATATTCCCGATTAAAATTGCCTCAACTTTTATTTAAACTTTAAATTGTTCCAGCTTTCCATTAAACTACCCAAAAATGAAACATAATAGGGAAAGCAAGAAAAAAAAAATCTATCATAGCCAAGACACAGACAAATATTCAAAATGTATATGTAGTCAACTGAACCAAAGCTTGCAGGTTTTAGGGAAGAGTAAGGATAGGTTTGAAAGTAATTCACATAGGAGGGCCTGGAAGGTAACCATTCAAAAAGGCAGGCAAAGGATAGGAAGAAAAGGATACCTCTGACAAGCCACAATATCCAGTGTGACATATTCCTATGTTACATAGCATAATTTAACATTTATATAGCCTGTCCTTATTCAGGATGTTGCCACACACATCTAAACCCAAAAGCACTTCTGAAATTCTTTGAAAAATTCAAGAAGAAAACATGATTATCCACTTTGTAGGCCTTTACTTCAAGCACAAAAATTGAATGGATTTAATTTAGTGGTATTGATACACACGTAGATTGCTCTAAGTTAATAAATGAACAGCGTGAGCACATTTTGAAATAACAGCATATGAACCTGTTATGGCTAAGCTGGAGCAACCTTAGAGGACAAGAAAGGAAAATCCCTTTATTGATTTCTTAACATGAATAGACAGTTTAAATTAATGTCATTTTCTTTTTAATTGGAAGGCTAAACCATAAAATTAGATAGATTTTTCTGAGAATCAGATGGATGCAGCCTAGCAGAAAAGTAACTTCAAGATGTTTTCTGGTTGTGACCTACTATCCATTCTGTTCTCAATCAAGGTGACTGATAAAGTTTGGCATAAAGCTAAACATTCATATGTTCCTCAGAGCTTTTGTGGGTAAGGCCGAATTCTGCTATTTAAAACTTTACAGAGGTAATTCCTACCAAAATAAAAATTGTCCCAGTTCTGTGAAGATTCAGTGTCCCAACCTGACTGATTATAATTTTTGGATAGCTGATTCATGTAATTTCCTTCTGTAAGACATATACACAGACATAACACAAAGAGGAGAGGCAATGTTTCCCTTTAATGTGAAGATGAAAGGATGGAAGGATGGGAGTAGGATTCAACTATTAATTACCTATTGTATTAATGTTCTACAACTCTGAGATGGATGATAAGAGTCCTCCTTAAAAAAAACAGTAAAGCAAAATTTGACAAACCTGTTTTCTTCCAATAGACTTTGACCTGAAGTTGATTGTCCTGATAGAAAGGAGTTCCAATTTTAAGAAAACGAGTGGTTTTCCTTCTTTGAAAGGCTGGGTAAGGATCTACCAGTCCTTTCTGTGGTTTCCCAGCAGATGTCCGTTCCTCTGCAATACACAGAATGATCAGGAAACTATTCAGTTAACTACAGTGCTTTATAATGACTATGCTAAATTTGCTGAAATTCAGAAAATAATAGTATCTTTAATCCAAATGATCATATTTCAGTTTCTTACCTAAATGAAATAAAGAATTAACTGTCCATAGTGGTTGAAAAATCACTCGTTTGAAATTCAGTCAAAGAATTTAGACAGTGACCAAAAAAGAGAAATAAGATTTTACAGGGAAATGCTCTGTAAATTTTCTGAAGAGTAATAAGGAAATGGACCGTATTTATCCCCAAGAACAAAAAATGTTAACACAATGATCTTTTAAACAGGCACAGTATCTACCAGTAGTTCTCTATAATACTTCACAGTCTTTATATTCATGCAGTGTTTGAATATGCACAAAATCCAAGGACAGCACTGAATGTAACCCACAGAGTGCCCCATGTGGTTACTACATCAAAGTAAATATAGTCCTCTGGTATGCTATATAAGAACACTGTGGTCAGATTAAAGATCTGTCTTGCCCACTTCCCTGTTTCCAACAGTGAATGGTGAATGCTTAGGAAAATATTGCAAGAGAGGAATTTTCTTTCAGCAATTCCCTTGGTGCTATGTGCCTTGCTTCCAACAAGCAATTGCAGTTGGCAATTTCATTGAGCATCTTGTTTGGCAACAATTTATCAACATTTAGCAGGGTTGACAGTACTTACAGATATTTCAGTTGAAAAGAAAGAAATGTTCATTCAAACTGCACTTTTCATTGCACACTTGCAAGTGTATCTGATCCAGTTAGGAGGATCAGATTATAAACAAAACAAAAAGCTGTATTTCATTCAATATTAAACACCTAAAATAAAACCAAAGACTCTAATAATAAGGAAGTGGCAAATTATTAATTACATACTTGAGAGAAAGAGGGAAAAATTAAGATTTCAATAGTTGTCACAAGTAACATATAAACTTGAACATTTTGCCTTATATGCAGCTTCAATTGAAACTCGCTTTATGGCCAAATTTTACGTTCTCAGCCCTTTGAATCTGATATGATTTTTCATTTTGTTTATTTTAAATTGAACTATCAAACTTAAGGAAATTCTTTCTTAAGGTAACCATAATGTTACTATTACCTAAATGGAAATCAAAAAGTTATATAGAGAAGAATAAACTATAATCTATCAGGTATTCCGCAATTTAAATTATTTCAGTTTCATTAAATCTCTACTCTGTCTGCTCCACTTCCACAAAAACCAGGACACCAATTTAGAATATTTCTATATAAAGATCGAGCGAGAATCTTGCTACATTTCCCAGAAGTGAAGCACACAAATATAGTGAGGCAATGCATTTTTGAGTGTGGGGAAATGTAACGCCAGAGGGCTGAGGTCAAAGCTCAAAGAGGTCTGTAGGACTAAATTACTTCAGCAGGCTATGGGCTACCTCTATTCTGACAATAGGACTGGACACCTAAAAACCAGAGCTTAATTCCACACAGAGCAGAGCATATGACAGTGGGACTTCAGCAAAATTGGCATGCTGCTTCTGGAACTACTTCCCAAAGGCCATGGAAGTCCCAAAATAAAGACAAGCCATAAATGTCATGTCCTAGATAATATTTAAGGCATTTTTTTTGTTTCTTTTTCGTATTTCTCCATCTGCTTCTGAGTATTCTCAAAAGTACGTCAAGCAGGACTGGCTCTGTACCTACCTAACCTGAGTGAGATATAGAAGATGAATTTGCATCTCCTCCAGGAGTAGTTTTTACTTGCTTTTCTATGTAAGTTATAATCCAGCCATTTAAAAAAAAATATCCAAAAGGGCCTAAATACACCTCTCAGCAGAGTGCTCTATCGATTAAAATGTGTGGTATCAGTAGTTTAGGTTTGAAGAATCTTGAATCCGTTACCTCATGGCTTTAAGAGAAGGGATGTTCAGATTTTTCTATAAACTTAATACTAAAACAAATATGTGTTTTAGTTGGTACAGGCACTGATTTGCAGTTAAAAAGAAAATACTGCTCATGAAATAAATCGATGTTCAGAATCTGAACAGTCAAAATACTTGAAGTATATGAGATTACAAAAATACCGTTCTCAGTATAGTTTTACTCTAGTTTAAAAAGCAACACAACAACTAATGAACCTTTTCATACAGAAAGGTCACCCCAGTAAAGCAAAATAAAGCAGAAGGCATTAGAAAGTCTGTACTAATTAGACATAAGTAGATAGCAGACTTTCACAAAAACTACTGATGGTCTGTTTTCTGAAGCAAAGCAACCAAGAAGAAGGAAGGATATCCAAGTAAAACTGTGGAAGGAATTTAAATCTAGCTATGACAATGATAGGAAAGAGATGCCACTGGAGTGGACAGAAAATGATGAAACAGCTAAAGTCACATATGAGGTATAGCATAAATGAACTCCATTTGGTAGAGGACTTGTAAGTAATAACTCAGATGTGACCTTCATCAGATTCTGAAAACCCAATGTTTTGAAGAGGGAAAACTGAAACAAAGGTCTTCTCCCATCATAAAGCCAGGTGTGATATAGACCAAGAGAGTCAGAACATTAGTGAGGCCATAGAGAGCTAATACAGCACTACCAGTGAAAGGGGTTTTCACAGTAAGAATGAAATGGTACCAAAAATGACATGCTTGTATCTCAGTTACTCAGCTTCAATTTAGAAGGCTTTTGGTATATGGAAGGTCTTTATTTACTATTATGTTTAAAGATATAATGGTCTGACCTAATGTCAGGAGTACCGATAAAGTATGACAAAGGTCAGTTGTTTAATTATCCCTACTCCCAAGATGGGAACACTTATAAAACTGTACTAATAATAAAATGAGAGAAAGAACTTCAAAAGCTTGCCCATTTTCTCTTTGGCTAGTTGTATATAATGGCATCTAGAACATTCTCCTACTTAGCAGGACACAGACCAACCTCAGATAGCTAAAATCCCAGCACCAGGATTCTTTGATGCAATGTAAACTCAGCTACATGTTCTTCCTTAAAGCTGTGATGTCATGTGGTGACACGACAGTCAAGATGACTGGACTGAAAACTAAATACGTTAAAGTCTAGCACTGAGAGCCAGAACTTCACAGAAACTTTACCAAAAGGAGCAGAAAATTGTGTAGGGGGAGGGCGTGGAAAAAAATTTTTGCTTGTTTATCAAGTGAACTTCGCAGGGGGGAAAAAAAAGAGAAAGAAAAAGTAGCAAACCCCACAAAAAATTGTTAGGAAAACAATCCACAAAATGTGAAATCTCTCATAAACACCAATGATACACTTCTAGTGGAGCTCAATGGCTCAGTGTATGGAATTAAACACCCAGTTCCCACTGTAATTTTTTCCTCTATTACATTTCCTGTGTTCATGTAGAAAAGGAGGGAGAACTTAATAAGGTAACTGTAAGAAGATTTTGATATCATGCACAGTCCTGCAAACTAGGTTACCTTTCTAGGGGATGACAAAAAGCACAGGTACAATGTAGGAGGGCCAACAAGGAAAGGGCAGAACTCTTATATCGACTTACACTGGGCTTCACTGAGGATTTAACCCAAACCTGCCTAACATAAAGACTCTGGAGATTCAAGCTGATATTCCGGTATGGATTTGAAGCAAAGACTCAGTGTGTGGAAGAGATGAAAATTTGACCTTCTGCTGTCTCTTCAGATGGCCCAAAAAAGTAGTAAAGAGTAGATTAATATGGGAAAAAGAAGGATACTTAGGCTTATTTTTTCTTCTTGGTACATTAATATGTGAAGCAACCACAGACAAGAAGATCTGTTATAGCTAACAGCTACATTACAATATTTTATGTATACTGAAACAGAATATGGCAACAACAGCAATTGATTAGTGAGGTTAAAAGTAATTACAGTTCTGTTATGAAAATGGCTACAAGTTTAAACTTTGAGTGTACTTTAGAGAAAGAATGCAAATGAAAGGAAAATGAAATGGAGTCAGGGCAGAATAATTAAAATCACATTCTTTAACATCACATTATCAGAATTCTGTTGTATTAGTTAATCAGAGACCCATCAGCAATTGGGCAGTAACTCAGTATTGCATTGCAATTGTAAAAATAGCATTTAACCAAGATTAAGAATCATGGTTTGCTGCCAGATTCAGATACAATTTTCAAGTATATTACTTAGCATGTGAGGTTCTAAAGACCTTAACAATATATAACCTAACATCTAAACATCTTGAGATTTTAATTTGAATGTGGGTCCTATGTGTGCAATATTTTGAGAATGCATGGTTGTCAGACACGGAACATTTTAGATTCCCTAATAGAAGAGTCAATGTTTTATATATCAATTCAAGCTTTTGTGGTCCAAGAATCTGAATTAGTGGGCTACTAAAAATAGCCAGTATTTTGAAAAATATTGCTAGTTAATACTGTCCAGCTAAGGAACAAAGAAATGCTTTTAATTGCATCCATTTAGAAAAAAATGAGTAGTCACACCTGTATTGCATCTAAAAAATATTAACACTACAGTTATGCAAAAGCTTCCATTTTCTTTGCAAGTCTTTACTTTAGTTGAGTAGAGGCTAAGTCAAAGAATTAGGCAAAAACTGTCACCAATTTTAATATAAGAAATTTAACATGAAAAGGTTACTCAAGTTGACCAAGGGATGATCATTGTGCTATGGAACAGCCCGCTTTAAGATGATTTTTTAAAATTTGAGAAATGATTATATAAAAAATTCAAATTCCTGATAAAGAAGAGAGAAAGCATTCAGGTCTTTGAGTATGGTTACTCACTATTATTCCTGATGTCCTGAGTCGTGCTAAAATGGAGAGAAACCTTAGCACTTTTGAGGCGTATCTGACCCCAACGTGTTACTGCCTGCAGCTCTACGTTGTAGTTGCTGTTGGGTTGGAGCCCCTCCAGGACCACATAATTTTGGGCCTATAATAGAATAAATACACAAAGCAGTTAAAATATTGCTGAAACACAGGCCTTTATTAAAAGCAGGCTTGTCATCTTAGGCACACTATTTTTCTGAAGTTAGAACACTCAAATATAAATTTCAGAGAAAAATTTACTTTCTGTAAAAGATTTCTTTAATTGGACTCTGTTTTTCTGTGTCATTTTAAAAATGCTAACCTACTCAATGTTTGCATAATTTTGGCAGTTCCTTGGCAATTCCAAACCCATTATTTAGGCAAAACCTAAGGGGTATTCTTCTATATAACAAGGTTTTTCTCTTATGCCAAAATCATTTTAGGAAAGGAATTTAAGCACTTTATTCCCCAATTTCTGTGTCAGTAAAGCAATTGAAAACTTTTTGCTAGAGACAGCCAGTCTGAAGATAGCTAAAATCCAACATTTAATACATTTGTCAATACATTCTATTTGTTTCAACTCTCAAAAATAAAAATTTAAAAAGCAAGCACCGACCAAAAACACCCTCTCATTGGAAATAACAGTCTTCCTGTATAGAATGGAAAACAGAATAGAAAAAATACAGTTTCCAATGTCATGGAAGTGTCTAAAATAGGGAAACAAGAGATTAGGTTTATCATTCTCCAGTCAAAAACCAATACATCAAGACAAGGCACATGATATTGTAGAGTCCAGCCTTCTCAGTAGTGTAATATTTTATTTTGCCTAGATTTAATTATAAAAATATCCTTCTAGTCCATATGCCATGTGGAAGATATTACTCCATGTTTTCCTTAGAATTCCTTGTGTCTTTTGACAGTCAGTACAGAGTAAAAAAGATAACCATGTACCAAGGTAACCATCCCACATTTAACACTTGGCATGTTAAGAAGGGATTGTCAAAAAGCATTAAATAGTAATTATCTTTATTTGTTTAGTGCTGACCTATTGACTGTAAGTCTTGACTAACAGTGGCAATATTGTAGTCAAACTAATTCAATGTCTACCTGGAATGAATTCATACGGAAAACAGTATGACATTATTTGGGTTGGGCTACATCTAAAGGTAAAAACTGGACAAAAAATAATCTTCAGTGATCTTTAACAATTTAGATTTTTCCATCTTTCTTTTTTTTTTTTTAGTGCTCCTGCCTCTTCCATTTTTAGCCTAAGAGTTGCTACAATATTCAAATGACCATTGATTAGCAATAGCATCTGAGTATCCTGAATCTCACTGGCCTTGCTGTGCAGTTTCATGACATGCTGCAGAAGAAAAAGTACAAGTCAGGAATAATATGAAAGATATTGTAAGAGCCTGCCTTTTCTATAAAATACACCCTGTATTTCCCTACATTCAAGGTCAGAACTTGGTCTCAATTACTGTAATGTTCTATAATGGATCTTTTTTAACATTATTTGTATGTAGGCAGTATCCTATGCAAAGGTATTAAAGACCCAGACCAATTTTAAATTTCTCTGACGTTTCTGATTTAAGGACCAGCTTGTAGAGAGAAGGCTCCCTGATATCTTTAGGCTGAAGCCTCTTTCCTGAAGGTCTTTACCCAATGCCAGGTTTCTTGAAGAACACAAACTTTTCTATGCAGCACAGTCCAAACTTACGCCTATCTTGCAACAATTATTTTTTTAAAAGACAATAAAGAACTAACCTTCCCTTCTGTGCAAATTGACTTGCATAATTTCATCACACAGCCTTCATTGCCTTTATTTCTGTCAGGGTTTGGTGACTGAGGGGCAGAGAGGGAATTGTGACCCTTTGACTGTCATTCATCACAGTGCAATGGGCAGCCAGAGCCAAAACACAGTGTTAACATTCTCACTATCAAAAGCACTGAGAATCAAGTTATGTCTAACTAATTTCTATTATTTCTATCTAATTATTTCTATTAACTGCTTTAAAATAATATGCAATTTGCTTATGGATATCATAACAAAAAGCTTTCCAGTAAAGCAATATTTAATACATTATTCAAGAAACTCATAGGAAGTTGCTGCTAAGGAAATATTGCCAGATCTTTGGAACAGCAGTTTATTTAAAGAGTTTTGGGTATGTTTTTCCCTTGGACCTATACTGACTATTTAACGATCACTCTCTATGACAGTGTCACAAGATTTATTTGCAGAGTGAAAGAACAATGTGACAGATGATGTCAGGCTTTTTAAATAAAATAATCGTTAAGAAGCACTAACTGAATAAGGCTAAATTTAAATGATTAACAGATTAACTTTTCATTCATCTTTCCTGAAAAATCTTATACTATTTACCTGTATTCTAAGGCAGAAGTTTACTTCTCTCCCAGCGTTCAGTGTAAGAAAAGGATTGAGAGGTCAAAAGTGTCTATGGGCTTCATGATATTAAAAATTAGGACCACTACTTTACCAGTGGCTGAAATCATTGCAACTTATCACACATTTGATACTTACACTCTGTTTTGTGTCAGAAATAAACTGTATTTCTGTCCCATTTACTGATTTCTTTCTTACCCCATCAGTAATCTTCCTTCTCTTTTTTTTTGCTGGGATTACATATTTGCTGTATGTCCAGCTCCAGAAGACTTTGTAGTGGTGCACTGGGATATCAGGCTCTTCTGGAAGATCCCAAGTAATCATTGCATTTACACTCCCATCATTGTTTGCACTGATATTGGCAATCCTGATATTAGATGGAGCTGGTGGAGCAGATGGATCTGGAATTTAAAAAAAAAAAAAAAATATTCTAAGGTCAAAATTATCTTCAGTGAGGTAAAGATTATCTTCATCTCATGTATTTATGAAGCATTCAGGAGCTGGATTAAACATTCTAAATACCTTGAGGAAATTTCAGGCAAAGACTTCCCATAACTGATATGGCTTGTTGTAAATTCTAGAAATTCAAATTCTACTGAAATAAAAATTATGAGTTAACATCTAGTTTGCCATTATTCTGTGTTAAAAATGTATCTATCAGTTACCCTTCTGTCATTCACTAATTTAAATACATAGTGAGTGTAAAACACTCAGGTTCGACAAGTGACCTTGTAGAGTCAGCACAGAACTGTATGGCTGAAACATTGAATATTTTTTCATTGCCAGATAATTCTCAGATGATAAAATTATGTTTTGACACCTTGAATGTTCCTTCAAAATTCTAATATTGATATCTACCACCATGGGACATAAACATTTCCTTAGAATAAATATAATTAAAGCACAATGATATATTATGCCATGGTAGAAATCGATAGGATTTTTTTTTAGAATGTCAAAAAGCAATTAGCTACCTCTTTGATTTATTTCACTATTCTGGTTCAATTCCTGGTCAATATCAACTGAGATAGTATTCCTTCAGTTGTCTTTGTGCTGACTCTAGAGTCAGAAAAGAGACATGAGAGTCAGAGGTTGAATATTCAGAAAAGATTCAATATTGAATCTTTTCCAGCATTGAATGTAGGTCCTCCCTGTGGACTCACTATAAAATATACTGCCCCCAAATAATGTGAATCAATGGAAATTTTGCAACCAAGCTTCTGAAAGTCCAATTTGCTGTTTACCAGCTCCTACTTTTTAATCCCACTTTTTCATTTCTACCTTTTTTTAAATGTCTGTGGTAGCCAAAAATTGGTGACAAAATACAAGGAAACTGCAAAAACAAAATTTATGTAGAAGTAAGCAGTGAGACACAAAACAAAAAAAATTAAAAGTATATCAGAAGAGTACTTCTAGCCATATGAGCCATCACTTATTTGCCAGAAATAAAACTGGAGGTGTGAGGAGGGAACATCACACATTCATTTACTGTATGGTTTACCTTATATTATTTTATGTTAAATGAGCTGTTAAATAAACATTCCAAGCATACTAAATCAATCAGATAATCCCTACGACAAATGGTCTCACCGAAAAATTCCATCATTTGGTTTATAAAAAAAGACACATTCAGAGTTAATAAAGACAGCATTTCTCTTTTAAAGATCAGCAGATGTGAAATAATGACTTCTTCGTGTTATTGAACAGGACTCTTGCTACAATAACAATGGATGCTCCTGTTTCCTCACACATGCCATTTTAGTTAAATAGTAATGGATGTCCCTGTTTCCTCACACATATAATTCAACCTAACATTTGGCCATAAAATTTACAAAGCATACTTAAGAATTCTGGAAATTTAACATAGTTTCCAAATAGTAAGAATGCCTTACTTCTCACTTGTTTTTTTTAATCCACTAGCAAGTCAGTTGCTTTTATTTTTCTGGCTTTGGAGAAGCACTGCTGTTACACTTATTTCCTTACCTGTGAAGTTGCCAACCACTCCATCTCAAAGTATGCCAAACTATTAATTCCAGAATTAAAGAAAATTTAGCTAAATGGTTCGTACTATTCTCTCATACAATTTTTCATTTACTTCTATTATTTAATAAGTAGGTATAAAATGTAATTTAGGGACAATAAATATAAACAGAATCGTCGTTTATGTATCTAAGACCTTTATTAAGCATTCATCTTCACCGATTTAAAATGTCAGGGGCTTTTTTATGTTATATGGCATTATATTAGGGAAATAAAACATTTATAACCTGAAGTGCAACATGATCATATTACTGTAGGTGAATTATTCAGGTTATCTCCCAGAAGTACTATGCATCATGTATTATGTATACAAAACATATGGGATAAAATTAAAGTGTTTCAGAGAATATATCTTCCCAAGTGATCAGATAAAAGCAAAAATAATTCAAACTGTAAAATATGTTTGTCTTCATTCTTCCTCTACAAGAAATAGAGAGTCATTTAAAAAAAGATCTAAAAGTTAAATGAAACAGCTCTTCTGGACAAAGTGTATTACAGGATTAAAAACATTTTGAAGTTCTCGTCACCAATTTTTTGTAGGTCTAAAAGCAAATGACCAAATTTAGATTCTTTCTTTCAAATGTTTGTATCTCCATTCCAGCAAAAGAAACCAGTAAGGAAGAACTATGTGTGCACTGAAACCAACAGATTGTTTCTTCTGAATTCTACAGCAACAGCATATCACCCTGTAATTTTTATACCTGCATAGTTTAGTGAAAACATTACTTTATCAGTAACATGTCTTCTGTGCTCACTAGACACAGTCCAGTCAGCAGACAAAATGCTGATTCACATTTGAAAGAAAACATATTAGCATTTCTTCTTTTCTGTGTGAGAATACAAACATTGCATTAAAAGCTACTGGGTAATTATAGTTAAGGATAGAAAGAATGTCCTATTAGAAGGAATATACATGTGAAACAATACAGCAGTAGCAGATATTTTCCCGAGTGCCCTCTTTCTTCAAAGACTCTTTTGCAAGCCTCTCAAATGTCATCCACAAAAATGCCTTTGAACAAGAATGGTGGTGGTGGTAGAAGACAGAAAGGAGGAGATCTGCAGCTAATGGACATGAAAAGGTGAGACATTGAAAGTAAGACATTTTCTCTAAGAGCTTTATTAAAAAGAGTAGACTAAGCTTAAGAAAATAAAAAGCTATAAAGATATAAAATATCAAAGACAAACAAAACTTTACAGTTTTGCATTTAATCAACTGAAAAAAATCCTGTCTGTACGTATGAATGTATCAGTAAAATATTTCATGCATTGGGGGTGTATTACCTGAAATATTAAGACACTCAGTGAACATTTTATATCAGATTAGGATCCATTCCATATTAAGTGTTTCAATACCACTATATAATTTATTCATCCATTTCAATATATTTCTGTGACACTCATCACTATTACAAGTGACAGAATGATCATTTTGTAAGTTAAGAATCCAAGAATATTAATTGTTACTTCATTTGAAAGGATTTCATTCCACCAGCAAAGCAGACAAGTGAGAAGGAATAGCAGGGTAAGACAATGTGACCTCTGTTAATAGGAAGAGAAACCACAAAACCCCAACCCCACCTTCAAAGAGAACACCCAAAAAAACCCAGCATCCCTTAGGCCTCTCAAATAAACAAGAATCCAGAAAAATCAAAAAACCTGTGATGTGTTTACAAGCATGCTCCTCTATAATGCATGCCAGCCAGTTACCAGATAACAGATTAGTTGGTTTTTTCTGCATTATTGAATGGAAAAGTAATGTTTCTACACGGTGGTCTGTTATGTTATGTCCATGTAGATATTAAAAGCACTATACAACTTGTGCTAAAATACTTCAAGGTCTAATAACTTGTACTGAATCATAAAGCTTACACACATAAGGTGTTTGTTAACCTGACTATAAAGCTGAAGTGATGTTCTGCTGACTATAAAGCTAACAGCCATTCTACTGTTAGTCTTCATATACCTGCGATCCCCTTGACTGACTACCCACATGTATAATTCAGATACACGGACGTAAAATTACTGCAATGGAAACCGCTGCCAGTTCTTCAAGTGTGAAGTACTGAAACTTTATATACATGAATTTATCTGAGTGCTAAATCAAATTCTTTGGTTTGCAGAAAGAGTGATGCTAGTTGCAGCTTTTCCTTTGCAGTTTATATGACAATGCAAATGAAATAGAAGTCATTCTATATATCCTAGAATTTGGCACAGACAGCTGTCCTCAACTCCAAAAAAATTCTGGTCTCAGCAGCCTGACAAGTAAATCGCTTCTCACTGCTAGAAATGATAGCTTCATTAGGTCAAGGCTGAAGCTGCTGTTCCAGCACATGGGGTAAGTACTGCATTTGTCTGGATTGTGTTTGGCTTGAGTATACCCAAAGGACTTAAATTCCTGTCTTGCTGGCTACTCAGCCATCACAAGCAAAATTCTGTCTCCAGTCCCCAAAAGGGAGGATTTCTTGCTGCAAATAAAGGAAAGAAAGAAAACTCTCACATAATCACCATTTCGAAATGCACATCTTCCCACACTCACATTTGTGAACATAGTAACAGTTTATATTTTCCAAAATTCTTTAAATCAATAGGACCTGGAAACACTTTTGCAACCTTAAAAAACAGTGTGGGCAAGCTATACACAAGTCACGTCATACACTGCTGCAGTGCATCCACTTTGTCTTTCAATGTGGCAACTGTAGTGAAAACAGTAAATGATTTGGAATAGGTATGAGAGAGGGGAAAAATGACATCGGAACCAGAATTCTCATTCAAGCTGTAAAGGTGAGGGCAAGTGTGACAATAATTTAAACCTTTTTTATGGAGCTTTTTCCCTGCCTTAAAATAGATCTCCCATTGCTATCTTTCAAACATGAGACCTTCCAACTCTAAAAGTCTGCTCAAGCTGCTCAACAGACAAGTTTCCAACCATTAAACAGTTCCACGGTGTAAGCAGGAGGACTGGCTCTGCCTGATGGAAATGGCACACATAAACCAGCTGTGCAAGAGCATAAAAAAATCATTGGTCTCAAAGGAGCAACAGAAGGAATTTTATTGCCATGAGTGGGTGTCTGTTCTGGTTTTTCTAACACTCAGTAACGTATGCATGAAATCACATCCAGCATGGTACTTATGGGCTGTGAAAATAATGTTGTCTGCTCTCTTTTGCTTGACAATCTATCCAGTGTATGCTGGCAAGTGCCTTCATGGTGAAGATAAAAACCTTTAGCAGAGGAGGAAGGGTCAGATGGTTTGGGCTCATTGTGTTGATCTTCCTGTCTCTGGAAATGACACAGTACCTACCTACAGACCAGTGAGGTAATATATGATATAGAAATGCCTAACACTGAGTCCTAGAGTTAACTGAAGTCCCTGTTACCGAGAGTTCATTCTCATCACAAATCATAAAAAGCTAGGAAAAAAATAGCCTAAGAACGCTGAACCAAATGCAACAAATTAAAAATTGTATTACTAGTGCCAAGCAGCTTCTTACCAGTTAGGTTAGGCAATGCCTGCTTATTGGATGAAAAACACAGGTAGTTTTCATCCAAGGAGACTAATTTATGGATTGTAGGAACAGTTCTCTCCTGCTTTCAGAAGAAAGGAAACAGCTTGGAGAGAGCCAGTCTAAACATGAAGAGAAGGATATTTGTATCTTTATGGATCAAAAATCTCAGGTATTCAGTTACCTTTATTTATTGCTGTTATTGCAAATTGTTGCCACTCAAAGATAAAAAGGAAAGCACACAAAATTTAAAAACCCTGAAAAGAGAAGTGTAAATCTATCAAAATAGCAGAAAATTTTGATCAATTTTAGCTGACAAAATCAATGTAGAAGTCCATGTGCACAGTCCCACTTATATGAAAGAATCCACTTTCTAGGTGCAGTATTCACTTAATTTTCCAGCCACTCCACCAAAGACAGACATAATCCCACCCGTGTTTCTCATAATTTTGGAATCTCATTTTGGCAAAACAAAGCATCACTTTATTCCCTGTGAAGGGTCATGTCAGACAAGCACATGCAAACCCTTCGTTTCCTTTATAAAAAATAAATAAACAGCATTAAAAAAAAGATCTATGACTAAACTTTGAATATTTCAAAAATTCTCAGCTGTGTCACTTTATTTATTATTTACAAATTAATGCCATAGATGAACACATGAGGCAGTGTAAAACAGCTAATAAACCTTCACCTCAAATGTTCACAGTATAAGAGCATCAAAACCTGCAGTAGATCAGACCACAAAACACAACTAGATGAAGAATGGCAAGTTGAAATGCTTGATGAAATACTCTTGTTTTCCTGTTTTTGTCTTTTTCATGACTGGGAAATTAAATTATTTTGGAAAATATGGAGCTTTATTTAGTGATAGAGAAGTTAATGGAAATTACCTCAGAAGACTTAACATCATTTTGAATAAAACAAAACTTTATTTTGCTGTGTCTACTTAGAGATCATGTTTTTTGCACTTTCAAAAACACAAAACAGTATAAAACAGTATTGTGGTAACCAGACAAGAATTCTCTCTCTGAGTAATTACAGCAGGTTTTTGAATGTTCCTCTTAAGAGCTTAAAATATTTAGTGACAGAGACTTTGTGGTGCCATACTTCTCCCTAGATTCAGATTAAATATCATATTTATCCTCCTTTAAAGAAAAAAACAAACCCAAATAATTTGCTATTCATTATAACTTATGAGCAATTGGTAAAAGTTCAGTATCTTGCGTGAGAAACTGCCTTAGGAATTCCTGTCATGTTTCCTGATCAAAGGGTTTATTTTTGAAGAAACCTTCTGCTAAGCCTGACCAAGATAATAATCTTCTCTTGGTCTTGGCACAACAGGGTGAAGTCAAACACTGATGTGAATTTCTGTCCACACTTCACACAAACATAGCACAGAAAGGCAGCAAGTTTCCAAAGGTGACGTGCCAAAATCCCCTTTTCTTTTCCAAACTGGAGGTTAAATGCGCCTGTAGGAGCTCAGCAGGAGCCAGTAGATGCTGGCACTCAGAAAACTAGGCACATCTGAGCAGCAGTTTCTTGCCTCTCTACCAGGCAGGGCCTGCCACTTCCCACTGAGCTCCAAAGTAATAATTAAATGTTAGTGTGAGACTGTAACTGTTACCACTCTGACTGCCTACCTGGGGACGTGGAGGCTAAAAGCTACCGATCGAAGCATCCCAGTATCATTCCCCGCAGTCAGCACCCAGCAGCACCTTCACGTGAGTCACCTAGAGTGACTACACACTTCATCTGGAAAATATGACATCTTTGTAACAACCACTGACAGTTCCACAGCCCCTAGAATGGCCAAATGAGCTGCCAGCCTAGGCTGACTGGGGCTATGAAGCTGATAGCTAACTGAACTCCCTGCTGCTTGTCTGTCAATTCACAATCCTCTGCCAAGGGCTGGAGTTCAGATTTGAAAATAGTTATTTTGAGAGTTATAGAAGCCTTCTGAAGAATGCTGACTACATACTTTCTGCCATTATCAAAATTTTGGTTTATTAGGTAAGAGCATGCAGAGGTACTACTGACTCCCACTGCCCTTGTCACAAAGTCCTAAAAGTGCTCTCCACCTCCACTAGACAGCTGTGAGCAGTTTTCAAGGAGAGCAAGTGCTTCAGGGGTAGCTGCAGAGGCCACAAGAGCACTCTGGTACTCATGTAAGGATTTCAAAGCCACAAGTTCCTGAAACACAAATTACTGCCAGCTGGAGGCTATTCTGAAGAAATACCCCTATGTGCTTATCCTGCTCTTACACTTTTATCCAGAAACCCACATCTGGCTGGGGTCAGGTTCTGGGCTGAAGAGACCTTCAGGATGACTTACCATGGACATTCTTACATTCATTAGCAAGGATGGTATTTTAAGAATGGCTAGCACACTCAGCAGGGGATGAACTTTTTTGAAAGTAATACAAGTCCTGCCTGAAAATGTCATGTTCAAGCCAAAACCTCAGTGCTACCATGATATACCTTTATGTAACTACAGTAATAGTGGTTTCAAGCAGAATACTTGGAAAATATTCACAAACTCAGTAAAACAACCGCCAGTGATCTCAATTTAAAAGAAAGTTGGTGCCAGATTCAGCAACTGCTGTAGCTGCTGAAGTGCTGTTCAAGAAGTAAAGAGAAAAGTACTGCTGCTGAAGAGTCCTTACAGTAAGCTCAACACAGCTCGAAGGAACTGTACTATTTTATGTGACTGAAATGGTATGCTACTTAAGTATAATAAATTCTTAAAATAATACTTCTTTTATACATGAAAAGGTTTGTGGTCACAGAAGTAATGGGACAGCTATGCCAGCCAACCTTCCTACCACAAATATGGTTAGAGCACCAAAAAAATTATTAAGGCTAATAATAATAATATACTTATTCAGTAAGTGATTAAACCTTCCATACCAGCAAAAGTACTTGCATCCCTTTATAAATACACCTCCAAAACGATTTTTTTCTAGGACTGACTATGGCCAAACAGCAAGCTAAAAGCCAGCACAGGAACCCAAAGATGGCAACTGCCTGTACTGCAAAAGAATGCTGTCAGAAGAAAGAGGAGGAAATACATTCCTCAAAGTATGCAAAGTTACATCAGTGTAAAGATTGTGTCACTACTAAAATAACAAGTCTTTCTATTAGAAACTATTTCTATTAGTAGAGTGAAGAGTGCTGGAGCTCATTCTTCAGCACTAAAGTCAACTGCCATGGCCTGGCTATGCCCACATTATCGCCTTTAAGAGAGGGTGACCACATCCAGATCACCTGTCTAATGGAAATAGTTTCTGTCCTGTGGTAACCCCTATACTACGCCTACAAGTCATCTGGGAAAATTTTTTCTTCATGTTGGTCAAAAGCCCACCAGGGAGAGTGCCAGGAACTCCACAGGATGGGAGAACCGTTTCTATCCATCCCCCAACTACCATGTACTGGTACAGAAATAATTTTCAAAGTTATTTCATTACCCAAACAGTTGCAAAACCAGAACTACCAACAAAAATTCCTACAATACTTTGTGGATCATCAGGCATGCCTTTATAATGAACAGAAACATGCTGCTTTGTATTTATGCCCTTTTTTATTAAGTACTTAAAATTAGTGCTAGCAAGGGGAAAGTTATATTAAGAGGGTCCAAAGTTCCATCAAAACAATGCTGCTACAATTGTTTAGATACAGGCAACAAAATATTCCAGTACTCTACTAAACATATGATAATAACCTATTTCTCATAACTAAAAAGAAAAAAAGATAAACCTCTTGGATTAACACAGTGAAACCCAAGTTCCTTCATATTTCATGGTCAGGGTCATGTAGTTTGATACTAATCACGTGGAAAACATTTCAAAGGAGTTTTATTCAAGGATACCCTTACTGATAAAAGAATAACAACACTTCAATTTTCAATTTGTTTGCTGACTTCAAACAAATCTCACACCGTTTCTAAAGTCAATGGCAAAACTACTCAAGAACCCACCTGTTAAAAACCTTCTGCCACAAAAGCAGGCAGATCAGGCTGCGCTCCAGTTGTGAGTGAGAGGAAGGTGAGTACCAGAACACTTGAGGGAAAGCTCACCTTTGGAGGAACGGAAGTGCTTGCTGGGTGCTGTGAAGCCCCTGGTCCCGTGCACGTTCACAGCAGCCACGCGGAACTGGTACCACCTGCTCGCTCGGATGTCCGGCAGCCGAACCCGCTCGTCCGTAGTCTGGTGGGGAAAATGTCACACTTACATTGGCTGTTCTGGTTACCTATCATCTGCTGTGCCACACCAGTCAGTCTGGCTGAGGACACACTGGCATCACAGGCTGTATGCAACCACCCCACCTGACTCCAGCCATCACTCTGCACTGCAAAGCATTTACAGCTGTGAACAAAATCCAATTTTACAGTGCATTGCAGGTCTCTTCTGGAAAACGTAGCCTTTAGAAAACGGGTGAAGTTTTAAATTCACAAAATTAGTTTTGCAGTTATCACAACCTTCACCAGTGTTTAGGGTCTAACTGTGTCAGGTGTTGATGTTTCAGGGAACTCATTGCCCCAGGTCACAGGACTGATTTCTTCAATTCTCAGTCCTCAGAGAATTAGGGGTCCAAAATATCTTAATGAAATCCACTGCTGTGAGAATCCATTTTTTCTAGGTCACAGGAAACACAAAATTCTCAGGTAATGAATGTAAGCCTTCATCACATCTTTGGCACTTATGTCAAAAAGACACTTACAGCCTTAACTCTTCCCTGAAGACCTTTCTCAGGTCATAGGAGCTGACCTTTTCTCCAACAACACCTACTGAGATTGCCAGTGTCATGAGTTCAATTTCCAAATTCTATGGGGAGAACCACTGAAATATGGGATAAGCATAGATACACTCTGAACCTTTTCAGTAGGAAGTGCTTTACACATTCTTACTCTGAGCCCTGCCTTCCTCTGTTTTTTTACCCCATTAAACTTTTGAAGAGCTATGTTTTGCATTTTTTTCTTTTTTTTTTTTCCCTAAGGTACAAACACCAGAACTGAACACAGCCTCCTGGTAACCACTGAATCACTTCCAAGTACAGAAGATGTAGCATTTTTGTAGAACTCATCAAAAACACATCCACTCGGAAATTTTACTTTTACAATTACCTCTCAATTACTCAGTTTTCGATTTACTTTAGGATGTCATGTTTACTACATTTTGATTTAATTTTTTAATCAAAGTAATGCACAAACCTGAACCAGATGTCATGTGTATGTCCAAATATATTATACAATCACTACTCATTCCCTTTACTGACCAAACATGCAAGCTTATTAAAAATGCCATTATATCAATTTGTTTTTACAAGCTCTGTTCTATACAACTTCAAGAAGCCACCTTCCCTGTATAAGATTCAACATTACTTGTAGTGATACTGAGTAGTTCCCAAAAAGAGGCACAACATAACTTCTGTTTTTTGCTTCCTTTCAAACCTGTGTAAGAAACTAGCAGCTGCTGACATAATTCAGATAGCCAGAAACTGAGGAATTTGCTTCAGCTCTCCAGCAATGGCATTTTTAGAGCCCTTACAAATAAAATTTGTAGGTGCTAACCTGCACTTAGTCTCTTCATCTCGTAACAAACAAAATGTAAGGAAACAGGTATCTCCTTTGTGTGTGAATGTAAGGAAAAGAGAGCCTTTCTAAACCATATTATTGACTGTTCTCAGACTGCTAAGTGTTGTAGACTCTGAGCCCATCATATATTGCTGCTACTCAGAGTCCTTCTCCATTCAGACTACCATATTTGTATTCTCAACTTAAGCAGGGATAACAGTCCTGACATTGCCTGCCTCATCTCCTTTCCTTTTTCAACTTTTATGTTACCTGTAGAGTGAGGTTTCCCCCAGGGAAGAAAGAGCCTACCTGAATCAACTTTTGTTATTATTTTCATTTTATGGAGCACTCAAATGTCATTTTTTTCCAAGAGCCAGGTCCACATACTCAAGAACTTACAAATAAGACACAACCGTGAACTGAATATAAACTATCGCTATTAACAGAAAAAACCCCAAGGATATATTCAGGCTACTGCTGCAACTGAAAACAGGACCTGGACCAATATCTAATAATAAATAACTAGTTACAGTTTTGTGGGCTTTTAAAAACACATTTGCTGAACTTTGCTACAAGGCAAGCCTAATCTGAATAGACTTGATCCCAAATTCCCCAGCTAAGGAATCTTGTTTGTCACTGGCATCAGCTCAGCTATTCTGTTGATTAAAATAAAGTATTTCAGTTGTGTCAGTTTCCTGTGGCAACCATGAAATACTGAAAAATCAAATAAATTGTCCATCCATAATGCCAAAATTATTTTAAGTTATGAACATGCTTTGCATCTATTACTTCCATCATTCATTTTGTTGGCCAAGCTCCTGCTAAGCTCAATGGCATGCAGGAGGTCTACCTCCAACTCACTCCCATGACATAAACTACTTTGGCACCTCTAAGTATCCTTTATATAGAATTAATAAATTTCAAGAAAGAACTAAGTACTACTGAGATATCTTACACTACCTTAATGCTATATCTAGTTTTTTTGATGTTGTTTAATTGCTTTAGTTTATTTATTTCTCACTACTTAAGCATGTTTGGGGTTGCAATCATAATATTCAGAGTCCTTTCAACATCTTTCACATTAAAACCCACTAAAAGCCATGCGGAGTGGTACTAAATAACTAATGGTCAAATTTCATCACACACCTAAAATTCTGTCTGAATATAAGACCAGCCTGTAATCTTAATGTCATAACCTGGACAATATACATAATAGCTTGACATTCCTTCTCAGGAGCTCATTTTAGGTCCAAGGGACAACAGGACACCTCCAGTGGCCAGAAAGAAGAAAGAGGTTGTGAGAATTCTGGCTGAGACTTGCCTAGAGCTGCTCCATTTAGGAAGCACTGACAATTCTACTCCTCTTCCAGCAGCTCTTAACTGTTTAAATCCTGAGCCCTTTCCTGTAAGTAGTCCCCTCATCCTTGTCCTTCAAAAGGGTATTATCTGTTATTGTCTTCAACATACCTGCAGTAATCTCCCTCTGCTGCTCCTACAACTGAATAATGATTAAAGTATTTGCCCATCTTGACCTATCTTCAATCCCATCCTTTGTATGAGAGGCAGGGGAAGATATTCCCTAGAACCTTGGTTGGTTCATGCTATTTAGAACCAGAACATGTTATATATTTACACGCAAAACTGTTCCTTGGAGACAGAAAGGCTGAAAGTTAAAAATTATTTTAAGAGAAAGGTGGGATTGACTAGGACTGGGAGGGAGAAGAAAGAGAATATATGACAGCAGCACAGCAGTCTGACCATTCAGGTGGGATTCTTGTGTCAACACTACAAAGGGGTCAATATATGTAAAAAATTGGTGCACGAAAGTCTTTGCAGCAAAGCCTTCTACAGAGGACTCTCCTCTATCCAAGGGTTACAGTAATCAATGGACTGCTTCACTGCACTCATTCTCTATTTTTCCCCACTGTGAACCCTGGACTCCTTTCTGTAGTGCAAAGGTTTAATAGAAATAGGAGAGTTCAGCCTTACCCTGCTGAGTTCACAGCTCTACACCTTTGGAAACAACACAGTGATATAAGAATTTGCATTTCAGAGAATGAAGGGATACTATCCAGGGTATCACAAAAGCTGAGTTTATGTTTCCTCTGACACAAAAGAAATCTGACAGTGCTGTATCCACTGCTCTATCAAAGGAGAGCAGACCTGCCCTATTTCATGTGAATGCAATCCCACACAAGGTGGGCACTCTCTAAGACTGCTTACCAAAGCCCCTCCTGGGACATGGATAAAGAAACCTTTAGTGTACAGGACTGGTGGTTAGCTCCAGCAGGTATTTCTCACTGTCACGGGCTGAGAACTTTCTTGTGATCCTCAGAAACAGAACTTCAGGTGTTTCAGAAGCTTTAAGCTTTGAAAAAGATTAGCTGCCCACAGAGTTTAGACAATTGCAAGGTGGAGCACTAAGGACTGTCACAATCACGATATCAGTAAATACTCTCCCTTATTTGTTTCAGTAATTAACTGTACTAATAAATGTACTCACAACTCTGTGCCCGTATGTATATAGATATATGTCTGTCTGTGTATACATGACATCCATTCACACAATGGAATGTGTTCTGTCTGAAAAGAACTGATCTGCCATATTTTAATTAACTTAATGATATTATATTAATATGATTAAATACCTGAATTTCCAATGTAAGCAGTAATACTACTATTTTTAGAGAGAATTAGTACCAAACGGAATGGTAAGTTTGTTCACAAGACATACAGTATTCCTACAGGATAATGCAGCAGTTCCTGCTCAGCTGAAGCCTAAGTTATAGTAGTGTAGGAAACTTCACAAACACTTAGGACACCCTACATCATAGCCAACTTGGCCAGCTAGCATCTTAGATACCATAGCTTTTATATTAACCAATGGAAATTAGTCAAATAGTTAATTATATCAAGTTTTCCCCAAAATGTGCATTAAAAATACTAAAGTAAAAAAATCCCTTCCTCCTGAAGTGAAAAATGACTAAAATTGTTTTCAATGTGTTTTCTATCCTTGTGTAATTGGAGAGCAAAATAGACTGACCCTTCTTCCTTAAAAAGAATACATAAAAATGACACAACAAACACAGCACAATATAACAAAAAAACTTTTTCAAAATTATTGTTTCAATACAAAGTAAAAATTTCTGTGAAACATGAGAAATTACTTACAAATTAGATCCTGTAAAGGCAATAGAGAACAGCAAGGTTTTTTTGAAATTTAAACACCTAAATTGAAAATTATAGCCCCATTTCTTCTCGGACAGACAACAAAAATAAAATACTGGATGAGGAACTCTGATAAAATATCATTATATTTCTTTTAAGAGGACGCAGACAATAACTTTGCATAATTATGCTACATATGGGGACAGGCATAGAGAAATTCAGATCCTCATCTACAGCCTGCTTGATCTTTGATTGCTTTTTACACGGTCTCTGGCTTAAGTTGCAGAGTAACACAAGAGCCAGAATCATCTCCCCTGGACTGAGATGCTCTAGGATTTCTCAGCTGAATGGCTGAGCTCTTCTCAGCCTTTGCCTATAATTAAGGTCTCATACCCCAATGTTTTGGAATAATACAAGAAAAAAATCTCAGTTATACAGACAAGAAAAGCCTGGAGGCTGTGCACACAGTCACTTTAGTTAGACTGGATATCCATCCTTGTTGCTGATACTGCAAAATAAATTCTATCGCATTTATTCTATCAAACAAATTTGATTGCCTGGTGGGATGTCTAAAACTACAAACACCATGGAGGTACACCACTCTACAGAGACAGAAATTCTGATTACTAGCATCCTTCAAGGGTGCCCAGCCTCCATGTCCCATAAGGTACACACAGTTCACAATGACAGTCAGGCATCCTGAAGTGTGCTTTGAACTGACATCCCCAGTGGGGTCCATCACACAATCAAATTTGTGTCTCTTGTGATGCAGAAGGGACAGGGAAGTTGTCAGAAAGATGTCAGTCAGAGGAGGCTTCTCCTGCCACAGTGATTAACTCAGACCCTTCTGCCTGCATTCACCAGACGCCAGGAAAGGCAGCTGTCAGGGTTCTTATTGCTCTTGCACAGGAACATGTTTCTGAAACACTCTCTCCTGTAGATCCACTGCAAGGCAGGGGTTCATGTATGTTCGGCTACTGTGGAGTATATACAGCTCATGTTTCCAAAAATGTGCATGGGGTCTGCTCCTGGGATGAGAAATAGCACAGCACTGTGCTCCCTTTGCAGCCTGGATTCACCAGCCATAACAGCTGAGCTTCTACAGTCTGGCACACACACGGTACGGTAACAGTGAGGAGTAAGTCGGATCTGGCACATTTTTGCTACTTGGTATTTTCCTTGTAACAAAGGCAGGAGGTTGTTTCCTGGAATGGAGAATGCAGGTTCAAGACCTGCACCTTCAGCTGAGAGATAATGAGTCACTGTGACTTGATCAGTTTTGGAGATGCTCCCTTGGGCTTGCACAAGCAAAGTTTCCTGCCAGGGTCTGCTCCAGGGGGCTTTTTCTGACCAAGACACCAACATAGTGACAGCTCCCTCTAGCACCACACTGAAGGTAAGAAATTCACTTCTGAGTGTTCAGTGTCACAAGCTTGATGTTATTGTAAGACAGCATTTCCCTACACAATGTGAATTGCGAATGAACACAAATTGTCACGGAATTTAAATCCCTTACTTTATTTTGCGGATGGTTCTACTTATTCTCCCTTTCCTTTTTTTCCCTAGCTATAATGACATTTTGCAGATCTTTTCAAAATCAACATTTTACTTTTCCTGTCAGCGGGGATGAGGGTGAAGCAGTAAGATAAACGATTGGAACTCTGCCATACAGGTGGACTGTCAGCATGGCAAAAAACAGATTGAAACTGGGAAGGAACTAAGTGAAAATTCATGCTCTGTTGGCTGCTTCTCATTTAGAAACATTTGCTCATGAATCTTGCATTTTCAGTCCGGATTGCACTGAGTGATAAGAGCGTGACATCATAGACTTTACTGAATTGGAGAGGGTCACACCTGAAAAAAATAACTTTACAAACAATAAAAGTTTTAGTCTTTTTTTTCACTCTTTTTTTCAGTTTGGTTTGGTTTTTTTCAAAGATAAATACCCTTTTTACCAGCTGCATTTCTTAACTTTTGACAAGACCCACGCCATGCCACGGACACTGTGCAATGAGTCCCACTGGCCTCAAAAGGACTATGTCTCTTATGTGCTTCCTTGAATGGATTTTGGTCTCTAATCCTTTTTCAAGAGATTTGTGACTTTCTGATCCATGTCACTTACAAAGAACTGACCTGTGCCACAGTTTGCCAGTTCGTGGCATCATCCTCACTTGGATGGATTCCTTGATTCCACCTTCTCTGAACAACATAGATCACAGGCTCAATGGAAATATTGAATTTTGAAGACCACTTCACCTCCAGGTCTCCAGAGTGATGTTCTACGAATTTTAACTCTTTCCGGGGTTTCAGTGGAACACCTGTAGTAGGATTGTACAGACAAAAATATATGAGTAATTTACAAGATACAATTAAGCCACTTGTAGATGAAGCTGTATAAAAAAGTAATTTTAAAAAAGACTGTTTGTCAGAGAGAAGGCCAAAAGAGAGGAATGATAAGCATGGAAGTTTCAGAAGTGTTCACAGCTAACCCATCTCTGCTAACATTAACATTTGTTTTTAAAAAAATCTTCAAAGTTATTTCTTTATTTCATTAAAAAACTAAAGGATGTAAAAGTCATAAGCTAAAACTGACTACAGAAAACACTTCCCAAATATAGCTGGGACAAAGATCCCTTTTATCGCCAGCAGAATCATCTATACCTGTTGTTCAGTTTTTCACCCAATTTATCCTTAAATACATCTAATAACAAAATTTCCACAGCATCACCTAGTAGTCTGTTTCACTGCTTATCCATCCTTGCTACAAAAAGCTTTCTCACTACCTTGTTTAGTCTCCTCAGCTGCATCATAAACTCAATACCAGTCCAAGATGTTCATGGATCATGGGGAACAGATTCTTCCTTTTATCTATGAAGAAGCTTTTCATGTACTGCAAGACTGTTATTATGCTTCTGAATGTTTTCTTCTTCAGTCTAATAACCACAGTGCACTCTATTTCCCTTTAAAATCAGTGTTCCCAGACCCCTGTTCACTCTTGCAGCTGTCTCTGGAGACTCTCCAGTTGCCCAACAGCCCTTCTCCAGAGTCAAGCCTAAAACTGGATGCAGACTGTGTCCAAGCTCTTAGCAGCGCAGACCAGTGAAGCGTGATTATTTCATACATCTTACATTAGTCTGATGTACTTAAGAAAGCTGTTTGCTTCTCTGTGGCTGCATGATCTTATTGACTCACGTGCTGCAGCTGTACTGCCTAATGTGTCACTCTCCACTCTCCTCTGAAGAGCTAGGAAAGGTAATTCCAAGACATCTTGGAATAGATAGATCTAACGTATATTGTCGAACTGCTGCATTTCAGAGAAAAATATATCTTCTAAAAATAGCACTGTAATTTCTCATTACACAGTGACACCAAAGGACAGTTATTTCTGTTCTTTATACTGCCAGTAATACCACCTTTTTGAAAACATCTGCAGTAGCTTGAAGGAAAAAACAACCCTTCAAATTTGGCATCTTTTGATTAAATCAACAAATCAAGTGTCAAGATACATTTCTCTAGACAGATGTTAGGAACACTTATATTTGAGTGTGCAGCATTTTTTCACTTGAGGATATGTCACAAATAAGATTCTATGTTGACATATAAACCTTCTTAGCAAGTTATCATATGCACTTTAGTTATTTGGTTATTTCAGTGGCTGTGCACATAAGGCCAGCTGTATACATTGGTTAGATAAATTGTTTCCTACTCAGTCTGCCACAGATGACTGAGTACCAAAATTTCCTCAGGTGAACAACTTTTATATTTTAAGAGATCTTCTTATAAATCTGAGTATACAAGTAGCTCCAAGTAAATGAAAATGATCTTGTAGATCTTCAAGAAACCTAAGATCCACCTGAAAAAAGTACAGTATCTGAATTTGGTTATCACAGCAGTTTAGACCCTGGATATCCTTCAACAGCCTGAAGTCTTAGTCTAACATAACGAACATGACTTTGGATTTCCACAATTGCAAATCCTTCTTTAGTTATGATACACAATAATCCTACAATTTGCATGTTAAGAAAACTTCCATCTGCTTTGCATTAGGGGCAGTTGGATTCACTTGATTGCAAGTATCTCGGCCTCTCCGGTGTTACGTAATCGCGTGCAGATGGAGCGCGGAAGCGCAAACAATGAGAGCACAGTACAAGTGCATTTTAAAATACTTTTGTAGAACCAGCACCATCAGTTTAATATCCAGATGTGAAGATCCAATTACTCTTCAATGTGCCTTTTATTATTTTAAATGGTCAGCTCCTTTTTTCGTGCTGGAACAAATTAGTCCTCAGTCAGCAGTGCTCCAAAGTCTGCATTAGTCCAAAGTCTGCAGTGCTTAACCAAAGAATTCAAATCACTGATCACTGTATGTGTGCAATAGCAAAGTCCAGGAAAAGTGTTTCTAAAGGTGTCTTTCAAACAGCACATCCATCTCTGTGCCATGAAAAATAAGTGCACATTGGTCTGTCATGAAAACCTGTATCTTAAACATTGGTTCCCCAGAATTCCATGGAGGGCTTTATAAAGGGTATGTCCATGGCATCACTACAATTGTAAACACAATTGTGCAAGGACTCAGAGATGGACACTTTCAAAACTGTACACTATGTTTATAATACAAAACTATTTTTCTTTAAGTATGAAAACAGTCATTGTTTATGGGTGACCATCCGACCCCAGTTACCCTATCACAATCTTGCCACATCATCAGATCCTTTGAATGTCCCAATCTTCTCTTCACAATTTACCTTTTTTAACACAGATCTGCAGAGACACTTTCTCAAGTCATTCACTAGTTCAGACAGTGTAAAGAAGGGGGATGAGGCCAATGACAGAAGACTAGGAGAGAACATTTAATATCTTCACTAAAGGGACATAAATATGTGAAGACTACATAACCAATTAGTAATATTCCCAACAGAGATGAAAAAATGCTTGTTACATTAATCCAAAAACATTTGTAATATGTCCTTGGTGGTAGTGTACTTACATGAATTTTTTTTTAGGATTGGACTTTAGCACTCAGTAGCAAATTCAGTTTGGAAATCCAGCAAATCAGACAGGAATTTTCTATCTGCTGTTGTAACTAATCACCAGAGCCTGATCAACAGTAAAACTATAGAAACTTCTGTAGACTCTTAGATTCAATCTGAGTTCATTTTCAAGCTGTGAGTGCTGTCAAAATGATAAGAATAAGTACTGAACTTATTCACTAGATCTTAGTCATGCTTGCAGAGTTTGCTCTTCCTTAGTGACAGGAAGGTCATTTACCCCTGGAAGAAATGAATAGCAAGCCTGCTCCACTTCTATTTGTCTTTTGTTGCAGAAAGACAGGTTGAAGAGGCTAATTAGCTGAATTCATCAGCCGAGAAGGCAGTAGGGTATTGAGCTTGCCCTTCCTCTGCAAGACATATATGCTCTTACAAGCCAGCACCTTCTGCAGATCGGTGATAAGATGTTAGGGAAGGTTACTTCTGCTCCCATTTAATCAGGCCAAACAGAGGAGACCTTCCAGTGTGCAGTTACAGAATGTATCGTACCCTGTCACGTGCTGTGTCAGCTCCAGCAGAATTTAATCTTGTTCTATTTGTTTGTTTGTTTTTACCTTTTCCAGTTGTTACATTTACCGGAATGCTTTGTAGTTGTGGCATGGAGCTTGATCATGTAATCATTGCATGATGTAATGTAAATCATTACATACACAACATGAATGCCTGTTTACCACTCAGGTCATTTGTCTCAATAAGACAAAATAAATAAATAAGTGATTCATTTTAATAACTTTCATTTTGAAAGGTGCTATCTACTGGTGTGTACTAATTCCTTATAGTTTTAAAGGGGCTGCTCTAAAGTGTCCTGCAAACAAGAGAGATTCCCTTCTGCACATACTGAAAAAGAATTATTAATATTTTAGTTAAAATAATGAACTTTAAAATAAATTCACCATCTTCTTTACCTGTTTTATCACATTTCCATCCACAGATGGAAACAAGCATGGATTTGGACCTAAGCCTGGAGCTTAGATCAGAGTTCTGCTGATTAGGCTCCCACAGAGAGTCCACGCTATCTGATTAATAAGTGCATTACTGAATAATATTTACTTTTTATCAATGACATAAGAAGAATTGATTTCTAACAAAAACACCAACTGTGTGGAATAAGAATACGCTGTTCACAAATGCTTATTTTTCTGCATTAGGAGAACATTTTTCAAATATTTCCAGGTATAAAGCTTTTTTAAATTCCAGTAAATTAAAATCTGGAATTTGTCTAAGCAAAAAATTTCTTAGCTTACATGTTCTTTTCAAAGGATGCCACAGAAGAGGTTTTTTCACCAAATCTCAGGACTCAAATAAATTAAAAATGTTTGAATAAGATTGCCTTAGATTTATATATATATATATATATATGGATACTATAATCTCTCACTATGTTGTTCTGTGTTGATTTGTTCTTTTACCAGATTATTTCACAGTTCCTACTTGGTAGTCCCATCTGCTTGCCTTATAGACATAAATGTTTTTTCTGATTAATAGGACCTGAACTATTAAATATTTTCCTGCTATATTCTCTCTCATCTGCATCAAAATAAGTGAGATTTTACCTAAATTGATAAAGTTTCTTCTGCTTAAGATGACTCATCATAGCCACACATTTACATTCCACAGATTTCCAGACATGGGCTTCACAAAGGGGAAAAAAATCAGAAATTTAAACAACATTTCTCTGTGGCTTTCCACCCTGTGACTGTGCAGCCACCTCTCTACAGGCACCTCTCCTTTTTCCTCCCATCCACACAAACTCCCAGCAAATGGAAGTCCTGGTTTGCTAGGAGACTTCATTATGGCCTGAAGTTATTAGCCCAGTATGAGTACATATTAATAATCCATACCTTTGTACAGATTTTTTGGAATTTGGCACGTATGACCACATCCATTGGAACAGCATTTCTTCACTCCAGAACATTCAATATCAGCTTCACAGCTTTCAACACAGGCAGCTGCAAAACCACTGGCTTTCTCAGGTGCTGGGCAGTCCCCTTGCTTCACAGACAGGATGTACTTAAGGAATTCACAGCTAGTTAAGCATTCATAATTCTTCTTGGGGAAAAGAGGCTAAAAGAAAAACAGACCAAGTGTATGTTTTCAACAGGAACAACCAAAAAAGAAACCCCTAAAAAACCCAACCAAACCCCACCAAAGAAAAAATGTCATAAATTTTTCCAAGACCTCCTAAAGGATTATTCAGATTTTCAGCTTTTGCAAGACTATCCCCGAAGATTTATATACTCAAGCCACTTCTAAAAAAGCATTGCAAGTAGAGAATGATGAATTCCCTCAAGTAAGACCACCATATTTAATGGAACAATGTTGTTTATATCTGCCAACTTTCCCTTGTTTTCGTCACATCGACTGGCTATAAAGTTGCTCAATGACAGATTAAAAACATTCCCAAAACAAAGAGGAAGCAACGGTCAGACAGTCTGCTTTTTTTGGACTACCCCACATTCCTTCTTTGTATTTTACAACATTTTCCCCACAATATCTGATGTAATGCCACTCTAGATAAATAAGAGAAATCTTGTTTCATTATACTGTTTGAACTAAATCGGCTAAGAGAAGATTTTGCAGCATCTTTATGTTCTTGCCAGCGTATTAGTAATTGTATAATTCTTCATGGAACTGGAACTGCATTTATGATAAAATTGCCAGCAGAAAATACAAATTAAAATAAGCTTTAAATATATGGATTAAAGATCAAAGCAAATGCTACTTCCTTGAGAAATCTAGTCCTAGATATTTAAGAAGACGTTTCAATGCATAGACATTTTACAGCATATGTAATACACAGAGGTTTGCAAGGTCCACTCAAAACAATATTTAAAATAGTATCTAGAACATGTGTGTGTGACATGGAAATTACATCTCCTCTTTGTTTACTTTGGTGCGGAGCCAGCTAAAGTGATTCCATCAGAATGATTGTAACATGTAATTGGCATTGTCTGTAGCTGGCCTTTCTATACCAGAGCAACCAAAAACCTTCCACCCTGACAGATGTGGTTTACAGGTTCCTAAGCCTACACAGGAGGTATAACCCACTCTCTATCCAACTACTCATGTAACTTCTGAAGCTCCTTCCATATTCAAATGTTTCACTTTCTTGTTTTTACTGTTCTCATATTTCCGGCAAAATGAGGAAGACTCGGCTATTACGGAGGCCTAGGTGTTTCACAGACTATTTATTCTCTAAAGTCAGTGTGGCCCAAGAATGTACCCCTACATTACTCCCCCATCTTTTCATACAGAACAGTCCAGAATCTTTGAATCAGGCTTTCAAGGATGGACTTGGGTGTTACAGGCTTAACCAGCCTAAATGCTGCAAAAACGAGCACTCTATGTCTCTTACTGACCCCAGTGATTCTTGGACATGCACTCCTGCTGTTTCCCGATAGGAATGCACCTGATGCAATGGTTATCCAGTTAAAAAGCTAAACGAGCAGCAAACTGAATTGATAGGGAAAAAAAAGGAATCAGATAAACTGTCCTTCACACATAAGGTTCCTTTAACATTCAGTAGTACACTCATTTGGTAGATAAGAAGTAACACATGAAGCAGGGACTTTGAGAAACACAAAGCTAAACTGTTGCTTCCAGATTTTTTACAAAATACAAAAAGATTGAAAACACTCTCACAGGAAAACAGCCTCGTTTAACTCAATGTCTATGGAGTATACATGAGTCTAAAAGAAAGGAAAGTGGTCCCAGGCTTTTGTGTTTGAAGCTAATTTCAAATCCTAAAACATCACAAATTTGCAGCTACTTAATTAAAAATGTTATAGCTCCCTGAGGCATAATACGTCCTCAAGGCTTCTCCTCCTCACCCTATTTCACAGCTCATTTTTCAGTTAGCTGCTAAATGTGCTGCTCCTCATTATGGGCCTTTGAAGTTCTAAATTTAGCTTTAACCACAAAACACTAATCAAAGAAGGATGCTCACTGTTTTAACTACAACAGAACAGTGTTCTACAAATGTTTTCCTTTTAAACCAATTTTATACATATTTTCACCCATATCTGGAAACATACAGTCTGAATGAAGAGCAGTATACAAGCACAACATAAATTAGATCCACTAAAACTGCTTTTTTACAGTACTCTAGAATTTTGTATATCAGAATGTAACAAATAATCTGGGTTAAAAAACTCTTACTAGGCTTGGTTTTCATGAGAAACTTTTACTTTTTCTTCTACTGTAACTACATAGATCAGTAATTCAGTAATCCCTATTAACACACTGTTGCAGCTAAAATTTTTTTAGTTGAAATTACAGCTTTTCCAAATCATCTTCATGATGTTTAAAATCATTTAAACATAGGACATTCTCTTATACCACAAAAAGAGTGTCCACAGTAAAGAGAGAGGAATTAAATCAGTGTACCAGTAAAACCAGTATATCGATTAAGGTCACTTCTATTTTTTTATAGGAAAAGATTAAAATCTTCCTAGGAATTCACTTTCATAGACTTGAACATATTTGAACCTTTTTTATAATAAGGCAACTTGCTATTGAGCTGATACTTCCATTTTGAACTAAAAAACACTTAAGAACTGCAACAGATCACTTCCACCAACTCAGGGCCATGTTTCAAATTCAATAAAAAATCTTCTTCTTTGTTCTAGTTTGACTGATTCAGGTTTGCTTCTTCACAGATTATTCTGATAGATGGCTCAAAAACAGTTTTCAAAATATTTGTTCCTGAATAATTACATATTTTGTTATTAGTCTTCTGAACTTCAATCCAGTTACTCCTGGGCAACTACTCTTTTAGAAATCAGACTGACCTTCTCATCAGGAAAGTCATCTGTTCTAGCTATCCTGCACCAGGATTTTTCACACAATGACATTTTTATCTTTTAAACAAAGATTGTCTTTCTTACACATGGCCAGAAAAGATAGAAGGGTAAGTGGTAGAAATAGCATCTTACAGGAGGGAGGTAACAGCACCTTCTGAGAGATGCTCTGTAAGTGTGACTGGGTCGAGTCTTTAAAGTACAAGTCGAGATAAATCATTTGGTCAGAAAAAAACCCCTTTTTTAACTCAAAATTAATATGGCTACATTGTTATATGTGTATCCTTTCAAATGAAGGCAAATGCTGTAAAAATACCATGGTTTTCAGCTGTCTCCTTGAAGCTAATAATTTAAATTAAAGAGACTGCTAGAACAAAGTGAGAGAGCGTGCCCTTGGGCTGACCTACCTCACAGAAGCTTTGGCAATGGTTTTTCTTCAGGTCCCAGGACTCTTTGCAGGGCTCCAGGCACTAGGAAGAAACAGGAGGCAGAAAAGCGTCAGAAAGAGAATGAAATAAACAACCACAAATAACCTTATTTCTTCTCCAGTTTTGTGGCCCACAGGAAGTTAATAATCCACTTCTCCTGGGGATAAGATTGTGTCATTGAGTCATGGTGTCAGAGTAAGGTCATGACAAGTCATGGTTAGATTACAAGAAATATTTTCGGTATTTCTTACAGTACAAAGCAATTGACTCACTTGTTTATTATGTCATCCTATTTTCCAACTTATTGGATGTAGTTCTTAACATCATTTAACACCACGTTCCTGGATCACAGAGACAATATCAAAAGCACTACTCTGAACTACAGAAAATTAAATCTCCTCACTGACCAGCCTAAAGATTAGACAGGCACATTGCCTTCCCAAGCGAGAAACTATTTCATCAAGCTATGGAGTAAACTCAGCAGAGGTTTAAAAACTATTTCTGTATAAACAGACAATGTTCACTGGTCTGTTAGCAAAACCACTTTATTTCAAGTACCATATTATCATTTCTTCAACTTCTACTGCAATGGTTATACAGAGAGCTGAGATTCAAACTCTGCCAAACACAGCTAAGCTTCACAGCACAGCATACAGAAAAATCCAACTGTTAAGAGCATTTACAACAGCTGAAACATAAATTCAGATCCATATCTAGAAACCTTTTCTCTTTCTTTGTTAGACATACAATATTGGAAAATACTGGCATTGTTGGGAGTTAATAACACCTACTCCTCCTGGTAAGAGTGGAGGATTATTGCACCAAAAAGAAAGGCCTTTGACATGTAATGCAGTATTTATATAATTTCCTCTTATGCATAGTATTCAATTGGATCAACACACATTTATGCTATTCAAAATCAAACATGAATACATACAGGCTGCACCTCAGTGGTACACCTGTATCATTAATGTAGTAAAAACAATAGTGTTTTAAAAATTAGTCGTTTTTCTTACTAGCAACAAAGCCTAAAAATGTAATAAAACCATTAGTCACGGAGATTACATATTTCAGGAACAAAAAATACCACTCTAGCATTTTCTTGATACATATTTTTGTATTTTAGACTCCGTTTCTAGCTCTTCAAAATTCACAATGTGTTGTACACAGAGTAATTAGAAGGATACATTACAAAATGTCAATGAACTAAGTGAATTCAATTAATTCCACAGTGTTGTTCCTCCTGTGGGACAGATACTGCACATTCAAGCCCAGTTCCACTGTCATGTCCTTTTACACCTCTCCTCCTCAACGGATTTAGTCCAAAAATTACTGAGGTATAAGTGGTTTAAAGACTAAATGAGAGACATTTTGACCACTCTGGGATTTTGCCAGTGGTGCCCAAGGCTGCCAGGTTTCTTGTTCAAGGTGTTTGCACCAGTCTTTACCTGCCATGCAAGGCTCCAGCACCTGGTGCCTCATCCGGCTGTTGCTCTGTTTCAATAATCACTCAGGACAGCCCAGGCTACTTTCACTGGGCCCCAGCACCTCCTGCCTCAGGGCAGGCAGAGACAATGGGCATCTTCGAAGGGAAGATGGACAAAATGAACCAGGGCTGAGCAGTACCCTGCAATCCAACTGCTCTCAGAATATGTCAAGGAAGACAGATGATGGAGCCTGTCAAAAGGCCTGCATAGGCTCTCACAGACTCTGATTAGGGTACACAATTACCTAAACACTTACATAAACAAAAAAAAATCTCCATACTCCTGCTGTGAGGAGTCCTCAGAGCACCAGGCTAGCCTGGCATCACAGGCAGCTGCAGAAGCAGACTGCCTGCCTTTAATGGAGCTGTACCATTGTACCACGTTGGGTGAAGAATAACGGCTAGCAGACAAAAATGTTGCCAATAGAAGATTTGGAGTTGTCTTGTCAAAAATGTAGTTATTAACCCTGCAATAGCAAAGATGAGAACACGTCACAAACACAGGTCTGTGCATTTATCCCCTTGGCTAATCTGTTATGAGCTTTCTGTGAGGTGGGAAGCTGGGAACACTGAAAGCTTGGATCCAGGTCTCACCTTTGAGTCCTTAATTTACAATGCAAATGAGCAGAGATCTTGAGATCCCTCCCATTGTCTGGTGATCTGATTCAGGATAAGGAGGAATCTAGGCAAAGCAGCACCTGGCAGCTGGTTTGGGCTCTACTTTATCTAATAAAAAAAATACCTTGCAGACATAGCCACCTGCTCCCAGAAGCTAAGCTTAGGCATGTAGATGGCAGACCTCCAGCCGGCAGCAGGGCAGTGGCACTGGGAGCATCCCAGCAGTGTGGTCAATAGGAGCCATCACTGACTCTGCCCTGGCACCACATGGGCTCTGCACTGCTGAGGCAGGATGTGAAACACAGCACTGAACATTGCAGGCCAGTGGCACTCATCAGAAGATGATGGGTGTCAATCACACCGACCTTGATAACTCAAATCCTCCTAAAGAGCTTGTTTCAACAACCCCAGTGCTTAAATCTGGAAGTTGGAGGCTTTTATTCTTCATCCAGACTGCTGCAGAGTTGTTATTCAGTACTAAAAGCCAAAACAACTGCTAATAGAAAGTACTCCAGGATTTGTCATGCTTCGAAATTGGGGGGGTTGTGTGTGTACATATGCACACTCTCATAGGTACAAATCCAAGCATAATATAATACTACAGACCTGCTGATATTTCCACTGCATAAAATTAGAAACAAAAGCAAAATATGGTTTCATTCAAAGAAAAAGGGTTGCGATTGCTTTAAAATATTTTGGGTTGTACTTTTTATTTCATCTTTTTAAAAAAATTTGCATTTAAGGGCCATGTTAGAAAATTCTTTTCTGTTCTAATTTTTAACCTATAAATAAAGCAACCAGGAGATTAGCATATGATGCATGCCATTTACATTAATTAGTAAAGGGATTTTCAAAATAAGTCTACCAACACTTTTACTTAGAAAATGATGCCTTTGACCTGAATGGGAGAGAATTACACCAGCACAGAACTTTTCAAAATCTAATTAATTGCAAAACATCATTTAAGTACTGAATACATATTTATTAAAATATTATATTTAAATTAAATGGCTGTATATGACATATTTTTAACTATTTAAACAGCAAAAAAATAATTTATTTCAGAGTAGAAGTGACTACCCACAATATTTTTGTCAAAAAAGGCTTTTTCCTTCATCAGAGTAGAAACCAAGTCATATGCAAATTGTTGTAAAAACGATGGAATCTAAGTGTTACAGGTGGAATATTATTATTCTTTTCATTATCATTCACCATTCCCACTGTTTCCAACATCAAGGTCAGAAATGAATGGCTTATGTTTACAATATATATACAATATAAGTGCTTTGCTGTCCTATGGAACCTAATCAAATGGAACTTAGATGGTTGGGAGAAAAAAAAAGGAACGAAACACCTTTCACTGTACAGTCTTCTAATAACTGGCCGTGTCATGAGGAAAAGTACTTGAAAAATGTACGTGCTCACTATCAGGCACTAAGCAGAGAACAGGGTTGGGAATTTACCCAAAGTCAAAGGAGAATATAGTGTTCATCAGTCCTAGAGAGAATGATTTTGTGATGGGTACATTTAAATATGCACCCAATGGAACGAGAAAAGTGATTTTGAATCTGTAAATCTCAGCACAGTGGCAGTAAATGTAAACAGAAACAGGCAGCAAGAGAGAAATAATTACTCTGATATTTGTTTTTTTTAATTGTCATCTTTCTCAAAAATCAGACTGTGAGATCTCTGAAGAACAGTAAATGCACAGCTGCACATTTACCTAGTTCAAACCAATTAATAGCATGCTAGCGTGGTGAAAAATATTAGGACTCTGGCTGCCCATTTCAGGAATGTACATCATTTTTGTCAATTCATTTTATAAAAGCCTATTTATACATTTGTCTCTCAACTTCCTGTGTTAATTCACGTCCTCCTAAACTTTTAGATGGTATAAGACTCAAGGCAAATTACTTGCATTCTGCATATTAAAATGGAAGAAGTGTTTGGTTCTGAAACTCAAGTTAGATACACTTTATTAAAGATCCCTTTCCTATTTTTTTTTAATCTCCAGTTTAAATCTCTTTCCAGCACGAAGGTATGGGCTGTCTACTTACCCAAAAAACACAGGTGTGACTGTATGTTATAAAATTAAAAGTTCAAGTAAACAGGACTATATGCAGTGAGAATTTCAAGAGTGAAGAATCCTACATAGGCAGGTAGGTGAATCTCATTTCCACAGCGGATCATTCTCGATGCTCTCCAAAACCCACACTGGATAGCTCCACTGATTCCAAGGCTGCACAAGAGCACTGCTCTATGTGAGTGGCTCATGGTGTCATATAGTATTGCACTCAGCTTGTGGGCACCCCTCCTAGTGACCAAGTGCCCTTAGGCACTGCAGCACTTCAGGTATAAGCAATTTCAGGTGCTCATACACCCTATCAGGTCAGGCACCCACTGTACACATCTATCTTGTTTAAAATAAACCATTAGAAGTAGAGCTAACCTAAAAAATCAGTCAGTTACTGAGGCTGAAAAAAATCCATGAACCCAAAGAGAAGGGTTCAACTGCAGAATCAGTAGCTGTCATATTAGCTTGTAGGTTGATATATGCTGTTCAAGATGCCTCTGAACATTTTGTGAGATCCATTTTACGCCGAGTCAGTCTCTTGCTTCTTTTCCCTCTCCTCCCTCATTAGCAGAATGAATCATCAGAGCACTAGCCATCAACTTTCTAGAATTCAGTGTGACATTTTTGCTCTGTGCTACTATAAGCTGGGATAGAGTTAATTTTCTTCACAGTAGCTAGTATGAGATGTGCTTTGGATTTGTCCTGGAAGCAGTGCTGATAACACAGGGATTTTCTTGTCACTGCTGAGCAGTGCTTGCAAGTGCTTACATACAAGGCCTTTTCTGCTCCTCACCCCATCCCACCAGCGAGGGCTGGGGGTGCAGATGGAGTTGGGAGGGGACACAGCAGGGACAGTTGATCCCAACTGACCCAAGGGATATATATCCTGTGGCATTGTGCTCAGCACATAATGATGGGGGAAGAAGGAAGGGGAGGGTATTCAAAGTGATGGATCTGTCCTCCCAAGTCACTGTTACATGTGATGGAGCCTGGCTTTCCTGAGGATGGCTGAACACCTGCCTGATAATAGGAAGCAGTGAATGATTTCATTATAAAACTGTCTTCATCTCAAACCATAAGTTTTATCACTTTTACTCTTCTGATTCTCTACCCCCATCATGGGGGGAGTTGACTGAGAGGCTGTGTGGGGCTTAGTTGTCAGCTCAGTTTAAACCACAACCAACTCCTACAATTCAGTTACATTTAATGTAGAGTAGGAGAGGTTTACATATCTTCAAAACTTTGAAAGCCTAATAGAAACATTATTTGTTGTGTAAAATAGCAGTTTCATGCAGCTACCTGGAATTACTCCTCTGTATACGTTAAAGAGGTTCTCATGAGAATTACACTAGTAATATATTTCCCTTGTAACTGAATAAACAAAAGGGTTAAATGACAGAGAATGGTTCCCTGTCTGTGTTGCCTGTTTTCTCTCCTGTAGGTCAGTGAGCATCATGATTTGGTGAAAAGGAGTGATTTTGTATTCGAGGATCAAGTCTTAATTAAATTAGTTACAGTTGGGGTTATTCTGTGACATTATCATGTACACTGGGAACCCAGCTGATACTGTCTGAAAGTATTGCTAATTGTGGAGCTGGTTTTGAATGAAAGCCAGGTCTTAGGTTTTAAATAGTTAGGGGGTTTTAGATTTCTTGAAATGTGCTTTTTGTTGTTCTACATCGATAACATCCTGACGTGGATTGTGGTGGGATAGATGATAAGGAACAGTTTGCTAATGTAGAATTTATCATCTGCAAGTACTACTTTATTCTAATTAATAAAGTGTATACATATATAAAGAAAAATCCTTCATTTGTAATCAACATTCAGACAGTGTAATCTTATGCTTTAGGACTAATGATTGCTTTGTATTTTTTATAAGTCTACTGCTCAGAACAAGGAAACAACAAAATGGCTGGCACAGAAATGAAGGGGTCAATTATGGCTCTCTTGGAGGTGCAGTTACAGCTACTTTAACTATTCTGAATCCCCAACAACTGTAAGGTAAAACAATGCAGCACAAACCTCCAGGGTCCTAGAGTAGCAATTAGGAGCTGGTAGGGACAAGGAACAGCAGACACATGGCCACCTTCACATTATATTGTAACGCACTGCACAAGGGCGTACCTGTAGGTTAGGATTAATCTGGGGTTAACACCCTAAGAGACTTTTCTGGTTAATTCACATGGAACCTCATGCAAAGTAACTTGCCATTAAAAGTACCAAGGGTTAGGTTGTGAGAATATAGCGTTTTGTGTTGAGTTTTAACATCAAAACCTAAGAGGGAGCATAAGCTATTCAGTTCTGATCTTAGTCAACAGGAATGAGAATTGTATTTCCTGGCAGATTTTGGCATATTCCTTATGAAAAGAATAACAAAACTGCATAACAGAAACACAAAAACCACTATGTATACAACTGGGATTTATTTTTATTAATTCTTATCTAAGTAGGATGACATATACAACCTGCAGGTGAAATATGGAACTTAAGACATATCACTTACTTTAGATAAGAAATACTTTTAAAAATTACATTTCTAAACCAGCATTAAAAAGTTTAACTTCTGTTTTCACATCCAAGAAGTGCACTCTCAATAAACAGAAAGTGTTTCTGCAGATGGGACTGTCAGTGTCTCATAGCAGACCACTGCAACATCCACTTCACCAAGCCCTGCAGAACATAGCTATAGTATTTTTCAATTATGAATTCTGGAGGACATAGAAAAAAAATATTCAAAATAACATCCAGAGAAGTAAGAGAAGGACAATACACTGACACATTTCTTTGAAGCTCTATTTTGCTACTTTATCAGAGATGTGGTCTAAACCTTGACTACAGCTCTGTTCACTCAGCCTCATACAAGGCTCAGAAACTCAGCTTGTGAAGCAAACTACAGTTCTAGGTGCAACTGTCTCCTATCTGTTATCAGCACTTTGGAGAGTGGTCTGGTCATTCAAACGGTTATTTCAGAGCAGAATGGAACATTTCTGAGAAATTCGACTGGATGCAAAGTTGAGCAGCATAGTTTAAACTGCTATAGCAAATAGCTGCATTTGATGTGTATTTATTTTACTTGGGTGTGGAGGCACTGAAAGCACACACATGGACAGGCATTACCACTCTCCATGGTTATGCAAACTTACTAGTATCAAATTAGGACTTAAAGTAAAGGAAATATTCAGAAGAGCCAATTGTTGGTTATCTAACAAAAACATGAGCTTGAAACATTTATTTTTCTTAATTGCCCAGCTCATTTCAGTACACAACATCAGGGTGCCAGTCCCACAATAGTAACTGTTAGCAATTTGAGTTACTGAATACCTTCAATACCCTAAGCAAATAAAGGAAGCCTTATGACCTGTAGGATCTGACTAGGAACAGTACCAGCATTTCCTGGAACAGAGATAGGGAAAGGGCTAGTCCCAGTATATCAGTTAGGTCTGTCAGACCCTTACATATACAAAGTAGCATTACAGGCTTTGTTCCTAAAATTACGGCACCAGAAAGACCAAGACCATTGCCAAGAACTTCAGGTCAAATATTCTGGAAGTCTATGCAGCCTTTGTTTTTAATTCCCAAAATTAAACAGAAAGTAAAAGCTGCCAGAAAAGTTGTACATGCATTGAAGGCAAGAATCACTGAAAGTGTTGAAAAAGGAACTGTTTTGACATAAAATATTTGGTAAGTAAATTACTCAAAAAAAAAAAAAAAAAAAGAGGGGAATTCATATCATCACATTGTAGCTGAAATGCAGCAGTTTCAACCATAATCCTTTTAGAATGAAAATAACTTTCAACACTGACAGCTTGGTATCTATCTGTATAGCTTAGTTCTCTGGCATGTTAAATTTTGCCAGCAGAAGTGTCTGTTTGAAAGGACAGAATAATCCTAGGACTCTTCATGTTTCTATTCTTTGTTACCAAGTCAAAATCATGGCCACCGATGTCAACAGAAAATTGGCTCCCAAACATTAGTTCATCCCTCACTTAGTTCTTGTGAAAATTTGTTGACAGGGTTTTGTACCAGCATATGAAACTGGGACACGTATTTTCTTCTCTTTTCCTGCCTCATAGCTTAAAGCTTAACAGTCACCAAAGAACAATACTGAGCTCTTACTTTGCCTGATTTTGAAACATGGAATTGAACTCAAATCTCCTACATTCAAGATGCGCCTCCTAAACATAGAGTATTTGATGGAACCCTCTCTCTGCTGCTGGAGCTGTTTCTTCTTGTATAAGCAATGAGTTCTTCTGTAGAAGAGAGCCTTAAATGTCAACCTTTCACCATGAAGCAGTATGTCCTAGCAGCACTTCTGATCCTTCTGGGGTTATTTTGAAATGCTTATAATAGGTACAAATATTTTGGCTCTTTCTTAGTGCAATAGCTATTCCACCACCACTGCTTTGCTACAGAGATGATACTCTTTTACACTCTCTTCTCTTTTCACATCTTTGATTCATCTACCAACCTACTCTGGACTTAAAATTGTTGTTCTAATTATCTCTATTCAAACTGTTGCCCCAAAGACCATTTCCCTATCCTCTGTTACCTTGCTTCTATGTGCTGCATCAAGTGCCAATTAATTTAGTTGTTACCAAACCTCTTCCTAGCCCTTATTCTAAATCTCCACATTCAGTTTTCACCTGTCAAGATACAAGGCACAGCATTGGCAAAATGATAGAAGCAGCAAGTCAAGCCTGGAGCACAAGTGCACACACAAAATATATACTGCACCAAAGTGCATAAATTATTTTAAATCCAATTAAGAGTGATACAGTTTAAAAACGTTAAGAAGCTCTCTGTAACAGACTCCTGATAGTGGTAATAGCTTTAATTGCTTACTGCCTGCCTGCTTCTTTCTGAGCTATTACTTACATACAGACGTCTTTGGCAGTGTAGCTACTGTATTAATGAACAATGAAATGAGCTCCCTGAATTAAACAATATTAGCAGTTTTGCTTCTCTGCCTGAACTTTCTTTCTTCAGGTTGCAGTCCTGCAGAGCAGTTTAGCAATAAACTGATTTTTCATGTTTGCATCTGTTACACCAATCAGATCATAGATCAGTCATGCTACCTTTTTCTTTCTGCTTTTAAATCTTCTCCAAGGTTGCATCTGGAACTTAGTACGCAATATAGTAAGACAATTTCCACCTGTATGTCCCTACTGTTTCTCAGCCACTGTTCCCTGCCACCATTTCCATGCAGATGGAGTAAAAATAACAGTAATATTTACTGCTAACAACATAAGGCTGCAAAATGTAACAGCTTTTCCCTTCCAGATATTAGAATTGTGGATGGACTTTCACCAGTTGTTTCCAGCAGTAGCAATAGTGCTCAGCTCATGGATAATTTTACAGTTGCATTTGAAGACCTTAAAGGTCTTTTCCAAAATACATGATTCTATGATTCTACAAAAAAGAAGCCCATCTTATGTTCTAAAAGATCTCTCTCATAAACTGCCTTTTCATTTTCTAATAGTTCACCATTTTCTTTAGTGATTACATAATAGCTTTAAAGTAAAAGTGAGCATAAATATTTTGACATTTTATATATGTAAAGAGTTTCCATTGAGAAAACATCATTCTTTTAATTTTAAACAGACAAGGGAAAGCCTCTTCAAGCTGGCACTTTCCCCTTCCAATCTGTTACAAGGCAGCTTCAGAAAACCACACACAGTCTTGTTATAAACACCATCTTGCTGTGCAACTTAAAGTGTCTGTCAGAGCAGCGCTGTTCTCTCCAAGCAAAGTCAAATTTTTTGTTGCCGTTTTATAAATGAGTTAAACTAGTGAACTCTTCTGATAACAGATGACTCGCCTTATACAGCACCCTGCAAATTCACACACACATTTCTGAATGAGAGAGCCGCAACTAAATGTTCCTTTTGCTTGTATCCACCACAGTTCTATGGTTTTATAGACCACCAAACAATCAGAGACGACAAAAAAAAAGGGGGGCCCTCTTTGTCTAAATCGTTACTTTGTTTCTCTCCCCTGGCTTTCCATTTCCCTCCCAGCACTACCATCACCATCAGAAACGACATATTCCGCATTACTAAACAGCAAGAGCCATAGGGCTTTTCACTTCTAATTTCACGCCACAATAAAATGCAGTGGTTGTTTCACTGGGGGACCTGAAAAGCCTTCCTTTGTGAGGCTGTTCTGACGGTCAGGTTAAGTATCACACACTGGCAGCAGGCATCTGTGCGTGCCTCTTCACGCAATTATGGCAAAAGGGGGAGGAAAAGGAACAGAAAAATAAAAAAGGAGGTTGTCTTGAAAAAAAAAATATTAATCCCCTACTCTGAAGCATGCAATTCACATTCTGTTGCCTGGCCTAAATAGTTTTAAATATATCTCTTTGATAGACCAATCAATCTAATAATAGTAACTCTAGAAAGTTTTCAGTGTACTCACAAGTAATGCTTGTTGCTTTAATGGAAAATCTATTGACCTAGAGTAGACTGATGATACAAATATCTGCGAGAGAGGAAAAAAAATATAAGGACAATAAATTTGGATTTTTTTAAATTTCGGAGTAAACCAGTGAAGATGATCAGCAATAACAAAGAAATAGGGTGTTCCTAAAAGTACCTTTAGAATTGCATTCTATTTATGTAATAGAAATATTGCTTAATTCTATAAAAGTAGAAGCTATAATTCCATTAATCCCAAGTACAACAGGAAGAAAAAGGCAAAAAGGAAATTCCGACAAGTTTTCTACATTTATCTTGTCTTTTTCAGATATATTCCCACTATACACTGAATGTTTTTCTGTCCCATGTTTGGAAACCCTATTGTATTCATTGAATCTTTTGTGAAGAGATAATGTGAATCCTTTCACAATAATCTCTTCATGTATCTTAACGCAGTCTAATGAAACATTAAAATCACTAAAATTCTTTCAGTTTACATGACAATTCATAAAATAAACACTGCTTGGAAATACTTTTAAAAGTTAGACAATTTCACATATTAGTTGAGGGAAAAAATGAAATCTGAACAAAGTAACCTAAAATAGATATTTGGTTTCAAATTTTTCTGAAGTTATTAAAAAAATTCCTTCTCTCCTATTATTTTTCCATGCATGCTACACATAAGCAACAAAGACTACACATCCATACTAAATTTCTTTATCTCCAATTGTTATGGGTTTTAAGGTCATGGTTACGTGATGAGCATAAGCAAATCTAAATCCATAATGCCACCAAAACAGGGGCAGTCCTGAACTGGGACTAGCTCCTACTAGTGTACTCCTTTTGATGTAAATGTGCTAAAAGAGGAATTCTAGATGAAAAATTGACAAGTTTTTAGATAAGCGAATTTTCCCATTCAGCTCACTCAGCAGCCTCATAAAAATTAGATGTCTGGGTTGGGGACTTGGGCTAAAAGGAAAGAGAGAGGAGTCTGTAAACACCTCTTTAACTGAGAGCCCGAACTTACAACAGCTTAAGCCAGCCATAAAACCACAGCCTAAAAACCAACTAATATCTGATTTTTCCTCCAAGGCTGAGTAATAAAGGTTAACATTATGGTGTTGAAAGGTAAGCAGGACAAACTGGCAGCTGAGTTAATAAATAAATAGTTCTGATTAAACTGTCATAGAACATAAACTGTTAAATCAAATCTCAGCCTTGTGCTGCAAGAATCAAGCTGGATACATTTTCCCTGCCAATAGTCTGGGACAGACTACTGGGCATTTCTACCTCCATTCCTACTTCCAAGGCAGAAGGGAAGACAATTTGGCTGTCCAGACTGACACAGACTGCACCACAGGAACACATTCTGTTTTCAGTGCACATGAATGCTGTAGTTCACCTCTGCAGCTCAAACAGGCATCGCTACATTTCATCACTGTATAAGCTTAGACTGATAATAGGGCAAGCAAAATTCTTCCAAAGCTTTTCTTAAATTTGAAATTTAGCTGACACATATTACATATCATTCCTAAAAGTACTCCAGAATTGTGGCTCAATAGGTATGGGGGTTTTAAAACTTTATCTTGGAAGCTGTGTATTTTAATTAATTATCCACTGATTTCAAATGTTATTCAAACATACTGATCTTTACTGTCACAAACTGCAATACATAAAGACAAAGACTGAGAGTAATACACTTCTAGACATCCTAAAGTGAGCTATCATAGTGTGCAGATGTAAAGATGATGAAATGATCTTTAACACTTGAACTCAACGATCTATCCAACCTAAATGATTCTACGACTCTTTGAAATGGAATATAATCATGACAAAGGCGATGCTGGAACACAGCAAAAAAATGCAAAGTGGGCATTTGGGATATGTAATGCTTCACCTAGTTTTCTGCAATTCATCTTAACAGGACTCGTGAGCAAGTTCTCAGAGGAATGAGAGAGTAAGATTATGGAAGCATGTTGGCATTAAGCCCCCAGAGAACAACTGTCTTGAAACCAGCTCATTGCATAGCACTCTATGCTGACAGATGAAATGGATAGCTTGCCTTTTTATGCAAATATATGCAAGGAAAGGCACACTAGTTAATGAAGTATAGCCAAAGGGTCTGAACTAGAAGTCATAATTCCAGATTAAATCAGCACAGATTGCAGGTGCTCACCAGTCTCGGGAACTGACTCCCTCTGATGGCTCAGAGGCATCCTAAATCTCATAGTAAGTCATGTCTAGATAAGAGTACCAGAATGCTCAATGCCGTATAGAAAGCATGTAGCTGTGAGTTGGTCTGTAGTTTACTGTCATTGTAAATTGAAAAACTTGACAGTTCTGAAAAATCTTCACTGAGAGCTCTGGAGTTGCAGCAGCTCTAACTGGACTTTTTACTACTCATCTCAATAAAAACAGAGTTAGGTTGGGCAGGAGTGATAAGATGGTAGGTGGGAGGACTCCCTGCAACTGGAAGAAAAAAACAGTGGCACTGGATGAGGGAAGTAGAAAAGGGGGGAGGGGAAGGGGAAAAAACAGTCCCGCAAACCTTTCTATGTGAAGTCATCTGTCAGGACTGCAGTACATCCTTGAGGGTATATTAATGTGTAGTCAAATACTGAAGCTTTTCATTCAGTCAGGATATTAACATGTTTTCTATTTTCTATACAGCTACCTCTTTTAATTAAATGTTCTAGGGATCTTCTTTTATTAGTTAAACTCTCCTTTTGAAACCAAACATCAGGAAATAAAGTACCAGAAACCAGCGCCCATTCACAGATACCTATATCCAATATAATGGCAACTAGCTTCCAGCTGCTACTCCTGAAAGACAAATGCTTTTTCTTAGATATCTTACACCTGCCAGCCCCACATGGATGCCTCCAGAACTCTAAAGAAGCTCCAATGGAACCAGGTGTTCATGTGTAAAAAACAGTGTGGCCTTTCTGCAGGATTCAGTCTCAGACATCTAAGCTGCATGGACAGGTGAGACAGGGACTTAACTTGTCATTAGCTGATGGAGATCTCATCAATACAGTCAATGGCAGGTGAAGAAACACTCAGTGGACCACATACAGGTGTTTCCTTACAGGGCAGGATAATTATCTCTCTGGAAGTTACTGACTGTTGACACAGTCTGGATATCTCCATCACATAGTAATTGTAGAGAATTCAAAATTCAGTGTCTGAATCTCAAGTTAAATCCTATCAGTGATCAAAGTACTGTTAATTTGATTGGAATGGCAGGATTATAGTGTTGAGTAACCACTTCTTACCCAGCAACTGTTATATTCTAGAATATTCCTGAAAATAGACTACTTCTGTGACAACTGCTTCAGGCAGCCACTTATAATCTTGTAGCTGTATTCTATTTCTTAAATATAAGAACACTCAGAAAAGAAGATAGAAGATTTCACAGGAATAGACTTCTGTCCAAGACATAAAATATAATGTTTCACCACCAGTCACACGATTTTACATTTTACATGATTTTACTCATATTTATTCCCTCAACCTAATTTGAATTTATATAATTTTATATTGCTGTAACATTTCAAATATGTTTAGTTCTATATATGGAACCACCAAGACTCTAGTTTTTGCTTATTCAAAAAAATTGTCCTTGTCTTTTTATATTTTCCACAGTACTTCTTTGGGCAAATTGCTAGAGGTTAATATATAAGCACCTTAGGGTAACCATCCCGTATTTGTCTGAATAAATGCATCAATTGATGATGTATAATAACAACCCTCTATTTTCCCTAACCTCCACAAGGCAGTTAAAGTTTCCTACCACCATGAAAAATTGTCACTGCCTAGAAACAAAACTACTAGTATACTGAAAATGTTTATAGAATTACTTGTAATATAATATAGATATATAGTCTTTATTGCAAATGCCAATTGTTACAAATCACACCAGAAAAAAAAAAAACCCTTCTTAGGGAAGAGTTCAAAAAGTTTTGACTAGAAGTTTTAGATACACGAGAATGAAGAATATTTCAGGATTTGACTACTAAAAACATGTTAATAATGCCCAACTGAAGAAATATAATCCCTCTCTTCTCTTCTGCATTTTACAAATGCCTAATGGAACACTATAAAGGTTTGCATGCATCTGACAAATGTGCTCGTCAAGTGTCCTAAAGTTGCTTACACATTCATACAGAAACAACCTCAGTATCAGAGGCCCAATTTTGTGCTTGAATTAAAACATGCAATCTTCATTAAAATTAGTAGAAGTCACCTAGCCAATCAAGGAGACAGAGTTTGGCTCAAAGTATTTCAAGAATAATTTATGTATTTGGCACAAATTCTGAAACAACATTTAGGCCAAGCCACTTACATAAACAATCTTTCTAGTCATATGCTTACAAAAGGCAAGAGCAGTAACAGCTGTCACAGCTCATCGTCCAAATATATCCTTCTCTTTTTAATTTTAACCTCTTAGATTAATTTATACCTGAATTTTTAAGACACGCACTTCAAATGATGTCTTTTTAGTTTTCTTCTATGAATATAAATTTCCTTCACACATTAAAAAGTCTGAAAAAAAGCTTAAAGGTTATATTCTTCTAAATTGTGGCCATTACAGTAGATTTACTTACTTCCTTCTCATTCCCTTCATGCATTTTCTTGCTCAGTGTAACTACTGCAATCCTTTCCAGGCCTGAAGATGACCAACAAAGATGAATAAATACATCCAGATATTTTCAACATAAGAGCTTTTCCAGAAAGGGAGCATTACTGTAGGCAAAGATGGACTCAATCTGTGTTAGCAAATCTAAACTTCTTGAGTATATCTCAGGCTTTGTTTTAGTTACTAAGACACATGGTACATAAAAAGCCATTCTAATCTAGATGAATCTTACAATACCATAAAACGTGCTCTTAAAGACAGAGCCTATTACAGTTAAGTTGAAATAGTCTGCATCTGTAAAAGCCCTTTTATGCCATTGTAATTACACCCCCATAAGTGTTTTGATAGAGGAGTATCAGAAAGCTCTATACTGCCAAACCAGCTGCTGAAGAATTTATATTTGTCTCCTCTCCTGGATCTGACAACAGTATAACAAAGGTATGGTGTTAAGGCCATTACAGTATTTTATAAAGTAGAAGAATACTTCTAGCCAAAAACCATTAAAGCTCAGTTCTTGAAAAATGTCACCATATCTCTTCAGGCACAAATCCAGTCCAAGAAGTTGAAGAGAAAAAACATACCAGCCTCATCTGTAACGCATTTTAAGCTAATTTATTACCACTAACTGTTCTCAAGTAACTGACTTGCCCTGCAAATACTATAAGCTAAGGCTTTCTTTTAAGAGCTTTATTTTATTTCCTTCATGGATAGTTTTGGCACATTTTGCCTTTTCCCACTGTAATAGTAGAACTAAATTTCATTTACTCTGCAAACTTCCATGTAATATCTCAGAAGAAAAAAATACCCTGAAGTTTGTTATTTGCCATATTAATAACTCAAACCGCTCCAGTTATTCCCAAGAAGGACAATCAATCAGGACATTTCCAAATGAGTTTCCAAAAGCTATTTTCCCCATCACAGCATTTTACTGTTTTTTTTCTAAATGACAACTACCTCGCAGAGAAATTTCTTTTAAAAAAATAAGTGGAAATGTAGCTTTAAAAGAATCACTTTGCCTAACATTACAGAATACATAGTAGAGAAGACAGGGACATTTCATGTTTGAAATGTGTCTTCAAAAACATACGAAAGTAGAAGCAGACTAAACAGTGGCATTTACTTTCCAAATCTACACAAGGAACACGTCATCAGTCCAGAATACTTACCATCCTCTCCCTACAAATGAATACACTTCAGAGTGTGTGTATGCTAAAGCTTTTCAATGTTTTTTGTTTAGTTCCACACACATCACCACCATCATCACCACCACCCCCTCCAAATTATGCTAATGCCTTACAAAGCTTTATTCAGTTTTATGCAGATCATGCACAGTACAAGACCTGTAGTGGGTTTTACCTTCCAGTGCATTGCTTCTTGTAGAGCCATTCCAACCAAGCACAAATCAAATGATACTAAAACAGAACAACAGTGTTTTCCAACTCATTTAATTCTAATTTAATAGTTTGGGAATTAGAGATGGTGTCTTTACAAAGCAATCAGTGAAGGTTAAGTGAGAGGCATACAAAAGTATTAGTCAAGATGAAGTCCAGAACGGGCATTCTTGCCCCCAGTTGTTAAGCACTGCAAGTGAGAGGAGACTCCAGTCCCATTGCTCTTTATCAGGAGAGTTATAAACAAGCACTTGGCAGAGATGAGCAGGTGAGGCTCCAAGAACAGCGTAAACCAAACTGACTGTGGGCAGAAGCTCTGCCTCTGTCCTCCCGCTCTGTCTGGGCTGCCCATTGTGTTTGCTCTCTTGTACTTCAGTTAAAAAAGTAGACACACTTTTAGGCTGGCAATGCTGACAAGCCTCCATCCGCTCATCTCCTCTACCCCGAGTAGTTTCCAGCCAGATGTGTGAGCTGACCACCTTGTTCACTGCCAAGTCAACATAAAGCAGAAGGATTGGACCAGGAGCTGAGGGAAGGGAAGACTTTCCCTTCGCACATCAACTGATACAGAAAAGAGTCTTATGGACAGCCAACCCCAAAGCGTACTGTGTCTTCAAAATTTTCTTATTTCCTCATCCTTTTACTAAACTGAAAAAAAATTGGGGATTTTAAAGTGACCATTAAATAAATAAAAAATAAAATGCTAATGGGTTTTTTCTGCATTTAGAAGATACGAACTGCTGCCATAATCCTCAAAGAATGGAGTATCACATTCTAAAATAATAAAGCACGATTTACCCTATTTTTGCTCAAGTTCTCAAATACAGAAACATAAATTTAAGCAATCTGAGAGTTAGAAAATGTACTCACAAAGAAGACACTAATGTCACCATGCTGCTTATGACTGGTCCAGTAAACAAACTTTGGAATTAAAATTTGTTCATTAAATCATTTTTGTACTGTTTAATTTGCTACTAATTCAGGCAAAAAGCTTATACACTTTAAGGTTGGAAACTACTGTTTGCAATAATATATCGCATATATCTCAACTTCTTACTTTATTTTCAAACTGACACATGTATTAAGGAGCAAATGAAAGCTTTTTATTCTAATCTCACATGTCCCCTCTGACAGCAGGAAGTTATGGGAGCTGGAGAATTTACCACGTTTCAGTTCTGGCCTCCATGGTCTGCAGCAAATATTTCCAAATCTCAGCAGAGCTGTGAACTGTCCTCGCCTTTTACCACTCTACAGTATCTCACCTTCTACGCCAACTACACATTCTTTGCTCTGTATCTTCACAAGAGTTTTGGGCATATGCAACTGTTTCAGAAATTTTCTTTAAGAAAAGTTCAGGAGTTTCTCAAGTGCTTCTCAGCAACATGAAGAATCCAGGCTGAAGGAGAGAGAAAAACATCTCTTATCTTTTCTGAAACTGATATTTTGGTAGATAGTAAAAACAGAAATGAACAGATTTTTATCAAACCTTGAAAAGCTTAAAATGGAAGAATTGAAAGGCTTAAAATGGAAGAAATGAAGATATACTACTGGCCAAATAAAAAACAATCAGAGGAAAAGCAAGGAATTGCATTCTGAAAACTCCATCATAAGAAATAAGATTTTTAAAACAAAAAAATAATCACAAGTAGCCAATAAGGGTTAGAATCAAAGTCAACTGACATCAATGATATCTGCATTTACTTCAGCAGGCTTTCAAAACAGCTATAATTGCTTTAATTGAGTCTTGAAAGATAACTCCTGATCATATCATGCACATTATAATAAAGATAGTTGAAAACTGAGACTGTTAATCACAAAAGGTCTTTTTCCCCACTCGTTTACCATCTCTGTTGTTTGAATGAATTCATTTTTTGTAAATACTTATCCAAGCTTGCATTTTTTCAGCAGCAGCTTCTAAAGTAAAAGTTTTCCATTGTTCAACTGTCTTTATGCATTTTTTTTCTCGAGGTGTGAAACAGCTTGCCCTTTAAAGAAAAGCTGCAATTCTGTCCTATCATTTTTTCCAATGCAATTAGTTTTATACGTTATCAATGAAGGATTAGTAGATCATTTTCTCCAAAGATAAGTACATTTTCAGCATAATGTCAAAATATGAAAAATTTAAAACTCTGTTTACTAAACTTCAGCAATTTTAAAGCAATAAACACTGTACACAAATGTTTATATTTTATTGTAAAAACGTCTATAAGGTGGTGATTTTATTAATCTCATGTCTTCATAGTTCTTGTCTATTCCTTTCAATGAGTACCTAAATTATTGCACAGCATTTAACAGCAAACTTTGTCTCCTGAAGCTTCTTAACAATACAGAATACACAAATTTCTACAACTTTGCAACTGTATCAGTTTCTAGATCTTTTTACCAGTTTCAAAAATATTGTGTTTAATTACTAACGTTGTCTGTTAAACTTGATAGTAACTTCATTAGCATAGCATATAGGTGTTGCATTCACACATTTATAATAAAGAACTGTTCACAGAAAATGTGTCCAGCTCAAACTACAGTTCTTAATTGCTAAAGTAGATCCAAATTAGCATTCACAGGCTGCATTTCCCTAACAACAGGCTTTCAAGCTGAAAATAATTTGTAATTCAAAAAGGATTTTGGTCAATAGATTCTGAGCATGCAAAACATGTTTGGCACTTAAAAATTCCAAGACCTGTTGAAAACTTAACTTATGAGTTTACATTTTCTTGTTTCCTGTTATTTTTCCCTGAAACATTATAAAATGGTTGTATGATTTGATAAAAGTTGGAATTATTCCCAGACATTCAATTTAGACTAGGTTTATTGCTAATATCTGATGAAATCTTAATCTATATTTACAACAGTTCCTTACTTTGAATCCAAATGATGTAACGTCATTACAGTTTAATAAACAGGAAAAGACGTTGACAAAAATAACCTTATGTAAATTTGAAACACACCAGCCTCCTCTTCAAAACGTTTGTCTGTACATATGTACAGATTATAAGTATAGCTTCTGCAATATGTTTAGTCCAACAATAGATGCAGAAAAAAAATCAGGTTGATACACTGATTAATTATATAGTTAAGTGGTGTCTAGTACTGAATGTGCATAAATTACATGCAATTACATTTTTATGAGGATTTATGGTACATAGCAAGCAATGAGATTTTTAAAAACTTAACAGTACTTTCCTATTACAAAAATAGAAAAGCACATACACAACAGTTTATATTTTCCCATGGTTGATAGTCTTTGAAAGTCTAAAATATGTAGACAGGATACGATGGAAGCAATATGTGGTACTAATACTTCTGCATTGCACCACACTTCTACAAAAGTGCTGAAGAAGCTCCTGAAATAGTTCTTAAAGAATTTAAAAGGTGATTTCCCCTAAAAAGTCTGTTTATGATTTGGGCAATAGATGACTTCCCTTTATTTGCACTGAAGAAGAAGAGTGAAAAAATAGACCTGTCAGGTTACTGTGACAGAAGACATGCCCACCAGTTTGGCCTTCCCCATAAGTCCTCTCTCCCTCCCGCTTTCCCCCTCAAGCCTGCCCCTCTAGCTTGATGCCCTCATCCAACATTCCCACACACCCATTAGCTTCTCCAACTGTATCTGGCCAGTTGGAAGAGCTTGGTAACAAGACTCGTGGGATGCAGGGAATCTGAAGTTACACGGCAGTAGAACCACGCCACAAGAAGGAAATGTATGCCTAGATACAGACCTGCTTGTGTGTGTCTACAGAGACTCTGCATCCTCAGGGAAGAGCGCTGACTCTACAAGGGCAACAATACTCCAGAAGACTTTGCTGTTCTGTGCCATTCCCAGCTAAAATATTTTGTCCTGAAGGGTAGAAGTGCTTCAAATAAGTTCCCAATCACGTTGAAAGAGATTCAAGTATGATCTCAGCCACGAGAACAAATTAATGCAATGTCCTAGTCTGGGACTTAGGACACAGCAAGAACTTCTCCCTGAAAGCTCGAAGCTGTGACTACACTTTGTCACAGCAACTGTGTTTTCTGTGCATCACAAGACACATAAGTTTCATCTGTATTTTTATTTCATATTTGTCATATTGCATATTTTTGTTAGGTAGGTAAACCACTGTTGTGTTAATTCTGTCTGTTGAGTGAAAAAACATAGAAAATCATGTAAAGAAAATTTTAAGTCAGTTTTAGTAAAAATACTCAGAGACTGAAACAACAATATATTAATTTCACTTCTTATTTTCTGAGTCATACAATATGTTTTGCATATTGTCATAATTTTAGGAGACATGCCAGCTAGGAAAAAGCAAGATCCACAGATCAAAGACTTGGCAGACAACTTTGTAGATTATTTCATTATGTAACCACCCTTCTATGCTAACTCCAAAAGAAAAAGAGTTGCTGCAGATGGTTTCTGATGTCAATTCTTTCCTCATCATAATTGTAAGACACATTGGAACAATTGACAGCTTAAATAATATCCAGCCAGGCCAGACCTGTATTGCTTTCAAATAAAATTAGAAGTATGATCATTACAGGCTTTTCCAAATGCTTCCTTCATCTCCACACCTTGCATATTCAAAAAAGTTAGCTATGATTGTTTACCATACTCAGCTGACATACAGGATGCTTCAGTATTAAATTATTCAATCAGAACTCAAAATTAAATTTGTCTCAGACTCCCTCTGTACCTCCTTAGTCTCTTACATATGATTTAAATATGAAAATGAAAGCCAGTTTTTACTAAAGCAAAAAAAAATACAGAAGAGCAACACAAAATCGAGTAAAAGCTTTAATTTCACAAAGAAGAGAAGTAAAGCATTTGATTTCCTATGAACCAGATTATTGTATCTTTTACATTCTGGGTCACAATATAGGAAATAAACACTACTTTCACAACATTTCACATCTCCGTCATCAAACTTCAACCATCATCTCTAGAAAGACTGAGATGATTTACACAGCAGCATGTAACTGCTTCAGTCAGGATAGCAAGGAGTTATACAAAGGTGCAAATAGGAAAAATACTATGTAGGCCACCAATCTACTAGTCATTTTCTTGCTCCATCATACCAACTCTTATCAAAAGACATTACACCTGTAAACTGCAAGAAGTTCACTGTCTATTGTTAACCATGTAGGAGTTTACTACAATCAACACAGTAAATGTTCATGAGAGACTAGTATATAGTTTAAATCAGAATTCTTATGAAGTATTATTATGAGGACATTAATTTAAAACAATCTATTAGAGCAGTTGCTGATATATAAGAAGAATCAAGCTCTTTATCTATTTAGCTGTAGTGCTGGAAATAAAAAAACTAAGTATGGCAGAATTATTTCACTCCTATCAGTTTATCATGGTGTCAGCTATCATCCAAAAGAAGTGGAAAAAATCCGGAATTAATCCAAAACGTAAATCTTGCCAAAAGGAATATATCTCACATTATGACACATTGTATAGTCCATAAACATACCAGTAAAGCTTCCACTTTGGGAGTCATTTATACTAATATAGTGTAATCCTTTTCCTACTTAGCACAATAAAATGTAAACACAGATACAATTAGAAGAAACTGTGAAAAGGGTTCATGATTTTCTTGGTAGAGAGTATAATGAGCCCTTTTCATTGTGTTGCTACTCTTTCTTTCCTTCTTGTACTAGAACCAGAATGCCATGAAAAATAATTATAGAATTCAGTGGTGTTATCAAAAAAGACACTAGTGACCAGCACCCTACATGCCTGCATGTATAGCCTAAAAATAACTTTCCTGTCTTATCCTTACTTGGGAAAAACCAAAAAGCAATATAAAACTAGGACGAACATTTGACAAGAAATCAAGCCTGCCTTCCACCAGAGTTGCCCGTGGCTGCTATTCTGTTAATGTGTTGTGTACTCATATGTCTTTCTTTCCTGTCTCTCACTGCTGATTTACATAAAATCCTAACAGACTTGAGCTGGTGCAGACTCCTAACAAAGGCACTGGACAGTAAAAGATTCCTATGTTCACTGAAATAGTTCATTCTACAAAGACAACTGCAGGATACTGGTATTAATTTAATTTCAAATACCACAGCTTTCTTCTCATGACAAATTTCAATTCTTAGATAAACCCAAGTATGCAATGTCAAATGCATGTAATGGAATTACATTTCAGTACAACAGCAGGCCTAATGATATCTATGTATTTGGTTAAACCTTGTGATGTCTATGTATTTCCAATGAAGTCCATGAGAGGTATATATTACTCCATTTTACAGATCCAGGGAAGTTATACAGTACAGAGAGCACAGAACTTGTCAAGACAACTTAAAGTTTATCAGCAATAAGAATGTGCAGGTAAATCAAAAGAATCTTACTCCTACCTGAGTTACAGTCACCTATAAGCAACTCACCATTTAAAATAATTTCCTATCCCTGGGTGACAGCAGAGATACCCCCAAGCCTTAAGTATTACATTCAGATTTTGCTGTGGCAATCCCCATATCCCACCTCTGTTTTCTGTTGTGCTCTCTGCAGAACAGAATACCCTGAGATGTCCCCAGGCAGGTGGGTCTTTTGACTTTTTCCAGTCAAAATTAGGCTGCTTATCAAAAACCGTAAATTTGTCTGGATTAACTTGTTTTGAGTGAAACAGGTTAGGATGTGCTCAGTGGAGCAACAGAGTGGAGAAGCAGTAATCACAGGGATAGTGCAGAGGGGAAAGAAATGATAAACAGCTGGGGGACAATAACCTCTTCAGTGGTACTGGAAGAATCCCAGAAAGCATAATGCACAAACCAGAATCTGTAGTCGAGCTTGAAGGAAAGGTATGTACTGTGCTAGAAGGAGAATTTACCTGGTTAGCACTGCACTAACCTGAACTCTGAACAATTCCTAAGTGAATGCTCACTGTGAGAAAGCCCAACCAGCTGAACTAGAAGAATGGTAAGAGGCTGAAGGTAAATTACAGGTTTCAGAGGAGAGGAGAAAAAGTGATTGATTTACTTCTCAACCATGGACTTAAGGCAGCCCCGCACAAGCAGTAAGAGTGAATGTAAATCAAAAAAAACAAGGATGCCATTTAGCAGGGTAGCTAGTGTGCAAATTGACACTGGCATAACTCTATGTAATAACAATACGGTCATATCACAACTCAGTTTAGAATAATGTATATTTTTTTCTGTATTTTTCTTACAACTGTGAATTACAGAAGTGCAAGTGGTGTCCCCTTGCGAATAAAGTCACCTGCAATTATAAAGTGACCAAATAACTATCAATGCTAGCTGCAATACTCCTCAGTGATGTACACTGCTAAAAATTAAACAATGATATTTTCTTACAGCTCAAAAAACAGCCTGTGCAAATCTAAAATTAGCACATCCTTCTCCTCTAAGGTGTTTTATCCATTCCTTTAAAATATTCACATCAACCTGAATATGAATTAAATGCTGCTTCTCTTCTTTTTCCTCTTTTAAACAAAATCTGCATTTCAAAGGAAATAGACATTTTTATGTTGGATAATGAAGAGAGTACCTGCCTACCCTTCCTTTTGTATTTCATGTTTCATATCTCCCCTTTTCAATTTTGCATCTTAAACCCCCTAATTTAGCTGGTAAGAAATGTGTTGCCAGAATAAGCACATATTATGAACAATCAGAGGGTCTGTTTTTTAATTTGTGTAGTACTTCAAGATGATACCTATAGCTATATCACAGAATAGTTAAAGATGGAAGGAAATGACCTCTGGAGAGCATCTAGTCCAACTCCCTCTGCTCAAAGCAGAATCCACTAAAGCAAGTTGTTCAGTATCTATATAGAAAAAGAGTGTTGCTATTGTATATGCTTTTATACTACAGAGCAGGCTCATTCTTTGAGTATATTAGGATCCTATATAGCTACATGCACAAAAGCTCCATAAGAAATAATTCCAATGTTTCCCATGCAAATAAACATTATTCAACAAAAGACTACAGCACTATACATAAAAAAGGCAACTACCATTACAGATATGCTCAGTTTTCACAGAGTGTCTACTCCACCACAGAACAAAAGCACCAGAACAAAAGTAACACTAGAGATAAATTAAATGATACTGTCATAAAAAGCCACCAAACTGCTTTTGTGTTTTAAGGGCTGGCCAAGGGCAACCCTCGGGGATGCTTCAGAGTGGGTATGCCTGGGCACAGGCACTCCTTGAGGATGCACTTTGATACATGAATTAGCTACTGGACAGAAAGATAAATATAGAAACATTAAGCATTTAGTAATTTTTTCTTGTAATTTCTGCCTAACTAGATATATCAGTCACTAACAGATATTTAACCTGTTTTATAAATAGCAACATGAAGTTTAGTGTCATCCTAGTATTTTAGACAGACATAATCCTTCAGTAAGAAAGAGTTTATAACGTATAGACTTTTTATCTAGACACTCTTGCAAATAGCACTCTATAGGTTCTAGGAGCTCAGGCTGTAATCCTCTCTTAAGTATTTCAGCATCAACAAGGAAAAGCAAATCCTGAAGTAGTAAGAACTACTCCAAATAGAGCACCACCATTTAGCTTCAGAATTACACTATCTGCAGAGATGGTACTGCAAGTTCAATGAATTTCAGTGTTGTTCCTTACCACACTGACACTTTCAGAGAAAATTACACTGACTTCCTTGGGGACTGGATTTTTACCTGAAAAACATAGTAGAGAAAGCATGTACAAGTTTCCCTAAATTGCAGCCCAAGTGGAGAAATCTACGATGGATTTAACAGATTTAACAGATTCCTAGCTTTTCACTGCAACCTCTCACTACAGTCTCTTTAAAAAAAGTTTTCTCTCAGAATATCCCAATGGTTGTCATTATTTTGGAAGCCTGGTTACATTCAAGAGCAAATATGGCCATTTTGAACATATGCTTAACTGGCTATGTTTTATAAAAACATATACCCTAAACCAAAAATGAAAATCAGGATGACTCTTCAATTGGATTGCAAGCAAAAAAATAGTTTTAAAGTATTATGTAATGTAAAGAAAAAAAACTCACAGGAACTAAAGTATTTACCAAAATGAGCCGTTTGTTTTCCTCATTTCAGAAGCTCAAAGAGAGGCAGAAGTCCCAAACAAATTTCAGTGACTGTTTAAAGCCACAATTTTCAAAAGTGTGCCATAGGCTATCTTCCCCACTAGTATAAAAATGACATTTTGTGAAGCACCAAAAATAAGCACAGATACAGAAAAAAAATTTAAATCTGCACTTAGAACCAACTAAAACTCACAGTTTTCAAACAAAAATTCTTCCCTTCTGGGGAGGAAAGGACGCCTCTACTTATCTGAATGAAATACCTGACTCAAGGAAAGGCAAGTAAATTTTTTCAGGGAAATGACATTACAGGATGGAAGCTAAAAGATGAGTTGAGATGATGTGTAGGACATCTGCAAGCTGAAAATGCCAAATGTTTGTGCTTCTTTTCTTCCTTTTCACAGCAACTCTCTCTAAGGATCAAAGGCACATGCTTGTAAATGCTAGCAAAGTCATGACAAAGGTTAAGACTAATCCACATACTTGAAGAATCAAAAGATTCTCCAAACACACAGCCCTTTAAAATTAGAATTTAAGCAAGTGGAATTAGAAAGCAGGAGAGATGAGCATCTTTGAGAATTGTGCATTTCTACTTAGGTAGATGCTTGTTTACATAGATAAAACAGCAGAAATACAAGGGAAAATGTTCTATCTCTCCCAGACACCAGTTTCAACTTTATGTTATTTTTTAAAAGCTCAGCTATGGGACAAGACAACCAGACTTGAAATATGAATTCTGTATAAAACCTGCTATTTAGTAGAAACATCCACCATAAACCAGTCACACAGAATAAATATGTATATATTATCCCAGCTGTAGCCTACAACTTCCAAATAGAAAATTACTGCAAATTTGAAGCCCACTTGCAAAATCTTCAATTTGAAGGACATAACTGCTGGAGGAAGACTTTGTATGACTGCAGTGTCTTGAGTTTCACCAAAATTTTACCTGGATACAAAGTAAGGAAAGATCCAGGAAATTGCTATGCTGAATTTGTTTGCTGGGAGGTGTGACCAAGTAAAGACTTCTGGATTCAGGTCTCAAGAAGCCTCCTGGGCCAGGTAATTGAATGTCACTGTCAACATGAGTTCACTTGCTTCAGTAAGAATAAAAATTTCTTATTTTCAAATAAATATATAGATACAGACATACTGCATTGACAATCTGCATACTGCATTACAAATCTCAGGCATACAAACTTGTGAAAAAAGGGAAAGTTTCACTGCTTTCAGTAAAAGTCAGGAACTATGGTATCAAAATAGATTTAGATAATTAACACCTTGAAAATGTATCACATTATGATTGTTTTCCTTATCATTAAATTATCAGATCTAGCTGAAAATTCTGATATTCCACATAAAGGCTGACTAAGGGGGTCAGGGTGGGTTATCTACACTTGGACCTCTCGTTTGTTTCACAATTTTCTTTCAAACAGATTTCCAACACATTTTTATTATTTCTGTCTCTATAAATCAAGTATCATTAATGCACTTGCCACATATTCTGCAGATAGACTATAACAGGAATAATATGTTTTAAAAAACAGCCTTTTTTGGGGAGAACCAATTTCATGTCCTAATGTTCTCTACTGAAGGGCCCAGGTAAAAAAAAGGAACCCGTTAAGATTCTCATCCTTTAAAAGAAATGAAAAGAAGAAATCCACTGAAGGTCGTCTCTTAATGCGTTTTTCCTTAAATTAGTGTTAGGGAATGTTGGAGGGAAGAAGTGTTGTGTCCCCATCACCCCTTGTTTTTCTTTGTGGGAGAATGCTATTGTACAATAAAAATGTCTTTTCAGTAATTTGTCATCTGCTTTGAAATCATTCCTTTCAATATAACCTTTTGTTAAGATCAGGCAATAGAACACATCTCCTTCTGCAGAAAGGCACAAATTAAATTTCTAGTACACACTAGGTGGATGAGTTCTACTGACAAATTGTACTTCATGAGCATTAACACAGTTGAAAGATGAAGATATTTGACACATTTAGATCATACCTTGTATAAAAATTTGAATTAGTACACATTATCACTTTTGTATTCTTAAGCTTAAATTCAGTATCACTAGCTCCTTCTAAAACTGGTATAATTTGACAAATTTTACAAAATTACTTCTGCTTATTCACTTTGTGTGGACATATGTATTGAAGAGGAGAAAGCAAAAAGAGCTTATTTTGACTTAGAACCTAAAATTGTGTCTTCTTTTCACCTACTCCAATGTCCCCTGTGAAGTGGCAGTGCTATCATAACCCTTATTTCCAAACAATTTCATATTATTGGAAGTCCTGCATAAACAGAGACTGCAAGCTTGGACTTTTACAACTGCCCTACTGCCCATATTTCACTAAGTCTGAAGAAAGTTTACAAACCTACTTCTTTACAGAAAAATGTCCCTCTGCTTTTAGTGGTCAGATATTTCAACTACTTCTCATGTCCTGATGTGCAGAGACCATGCTGCTAATGCCTACACTTGTGCATATAAATCTCTAATCTGTCAATCCAGTTGCCTGTGAATAGTCTATTTAGGTTGGGTTTAAAGCAGTGGGAAGTCGACCTACACGAGAGAGTTCCCTTGTAAAATGACCGGAGGTCAGTGTTATTATCTCTGTAGGCTACCAATGGTGCATTTGTTCCACCCTGTGTATGAGTCATTCATTTATAATAAGCTCCACTGCGCTTTGAAAGTGCTGGGAGGGATGGGTACAGAAGCTTATCTTCTGTCAATTGGCTGAAGCATAAGACGACTCCAAAAAGAGATGTCCTCAGTATTTAACTGCTCAACTAGAAGATGATTTAACTTTGTTATAAATAAATTAGAGACCTTACACCCAAATCCCAGCAGAAGTATGCTGTAATCCCACTTTCTATTCAGACTGCCACTTAGCTATATACTTCCTTCACTTTTGAAGTTCTCATTGTTTATAAATACCTGCTGAAGATGTGTATTGTCAATAGCAACTTCCCATTAAAAGCAAAAATAGTTACAAAAGCCAGTTTAAGCAATCAAAGTACAATTCCATTATCCAGATGCAATTTTAGATCCAATAATTTATCTTTCAAACATAGAATTTAAATAATGCAACTAAAACAAGATCAGTATTCAACTGAAAGTAAGTTATGTACAGATATAGGTTCAAATTTTCCAGATGCAAAACCCCCATATGGTTTCAACAGAGTGGAACATTTCTCTTTTATAGGTTTCTTGAGGGAGTGAGAGATGAAAGGAAAACACAATAAAACAAAACCATTTCAGCGTTCCTGCAATCACTGAAATTTGTAAATGGCTATGGGATTAATGCAAAAAACTATTCTCCTACTCAACATATTTGTAAAACATATTTACATAATAGCTTAATTCATAGCTATTTATAAATTTTAATACAGAAGTGTCATTTAAATGTTTCATGCACTCTTCTTATGAGGCACTCTTGTTAAGTCTTGGAATTCCTTCCACAATTTAGCTGCTGCTGTTTTTTCCTACCTTATTCCATCTCTCTGAGGTCTCTCCTTAAAAGCCTATCTACCTGTTCTCTTTATAAGATGTGGCATTTTTAGATGGTAGACTATAGAACCAAGGGGAAGTTAGTTAAAGCTGTCTTAATACAAGAGACAAAGGTGTCAAGACACATAAATTTATGTGGCTTTGTCTTGAAAAGATACAGAGCAATACAACTTGTCAGCTTGACAATTCTTCCAGGCTTTGTTTACTGTTCTTGCAACATTCACAGAAAATGAGATCACCAATCAGACAAGGTCAGAATATCAGGCTATCCAAATGCTGGATAAAATATAATACTGAGCACGGAAAGTGAATGTCATACATCATTACAGAGGAGCTCAGATTACTGCAGGCACACAGTACCATGCTTCAGTAGTAGTTGGATTCAATGCAACATCTACCACATTGACAGGCCACCCCAAAATAACTACACATATAATTTATTTAAATAAGAAAATATTTTTATTTCCTTTAATAATATTCTGGATCCACGAACAAAATTCATAATCATTTTCTGAGTATTCATCTTTCCCATTTTGCAATACATTTCTGAAACTTACTCAAGTCCTATCCTTGTTATGCAATGCCTACTTTCAATTCAACTACCAAATGTGGAGTCATTTGCAAAGCTGAAACAGTAGAATACAAACAAGGGGCGGAAAGGTCAAAACAGGCCTGACATCTTTACAGGCCTGTCTTCTCACTGACAGATTTCCCAAAACACACTGTGCTTCTTGTTAAGCAAGTGTCACCAGTTTCTTTATTGTCTTCTTCCAAGGTGTTAAACAGCTCTGTACTGTTTGATAACCTGTCATCACCCAACAAATGTTAGCAATAAAGAAAAAACGCACTAGTTTTCCATGACAGCATAATAAAGCATACTCAAGAGCTTTTCGCTAAATTTACTATTTGATAAAACTAAAATAAAAAGCACAACTATGTTGAGGTTTTCCAGCCTTCCCCCAGGAAAAAAAACCAAAACTGTAATGCACTTAAAATGCCACCCCAGCCTAACTGATCAATCAAATGAGCTTCTGTGTAAACATAAAACACACTTGCCACACACGCAATTGTTTGAATTGCACTGATCTACCCAGAAAACTGACAACAAGGGGGGTAAAAAACTTTCTAATTATTACAATATGGCACTTTCTTCTTTCAATTCCATGGTGAACAACTTCTTTCTTTTTTTTTTTTTTTTTTTTTTTTTTTTTTTTAATAAGAGCTAGACAATTAAAACCACAACTCAATTTTCTAAGAAGAGGAAGGTGTGATAGGCAGATGGCAAAGGTGCAAAAAGCCTTCACTAGGATCCTGCCAGCAGGGCAGGAATGATCCCCATTATTTGTTGGTAAAGATGCAAGTATGTGATCTGCCTACACTACTATGATGCCTGTTCATTGCTCTTTCACCACCCTGCTGTGCCCTTACTTTTTTTTTACAGAGTACCGAGAATGTCTTTTAATATTTTTATATAATCTGCCAAAAGTAGAAGTTTAAATAGCCATTAAGTGCACCAGACAATTCACAAACCCTTTTAAATCAGTATTACATCTGACAATCTTTCTACCATAGAACTAGTAAAAAAGGGGAAGAAAAGCTGAATTTCTAATTAATTCACTCTTCCCCTATTAGTGATTAAAAACATTCATGTATATGAATAGTGCTTGCAAATCTATCTTGCTGTTGATGTTGTCAGGATAAAAATCTTTAAAGTACTGCCTGTAGATACACCCACTTCCTTACAATAACTACTTTCAAGTGTATTATAAAGCAAATTTGCATAATCTTGGACCCAGGAATAATGAGGACAAATAAGTCTTTCCCTGAAGATGATGATGACCTACTTACTTGCCATTTAAGGAATTAAAGTCCTCAATCTGCAATACCTTCAAACGCTTATTAAACCTAGAAAACATGACAATCTATGACTTCCTCTACAGATGGGTATTACTTGGAATGAATTGCACGTTGTAGTTTTTGTACCACTATTAATATTTAACAAAAAATGCATTTCCACAATAAAGCCACACCAATTTAGTTCTCCTCGTTTCAGTTTATTTAATGGGAGCGGTAGAAATTAAAAGGAAAAAATAAGGAAAGAAAGCTACCAACTAAATACCTTTTTTTTTTTAAAACACTAATTTGTTATTCAAATGTATTATTTAACTATATATTAATTTTAAAATATTCAGTTATGAAACAGAAAGATTTAATTCATCTTTTGAAGAAAATAAATAATTAAAAGGGGATTATTTTCTATATTATGTCTCCACTAAAAACATAGGTTACAATTATCATAGGAGTTGTGTACGACACAAAGTGAAACATGACTTTGGAGGAGGAAATTGTGCAACAGGAACAGCTGAACTCCTAAGAAACACAATACCTCTGTAATGCAGACACCGTCAACAATAAATAGGAAAGGAAAATAGAACACTGAATAATATATGAGCAGAATAGATCACCAGTGAAATGATGTTGGAGCCTTTCTCTGAAAATTCAGTGTTTCTTTAAGAAATATTTGCTGAGCCAATGATCTTCTAAAGTGGCAAAGACAGGTTTGGTAGTGTCTTCATTGATTTAAACAGTCATCAAGTCTCATCGTCTCCATGCTTCTTTACAAGTATAAATCCCAGTATTTCAAAAATCTCACCCAAAAAACTGCAATTCCCCCCTTGCTCCTGGCCCTTTAGGAGCTTTAGAACTGCTACCTGGTGAGTGAATAATGATATCCTCAGACAGCACTCAACAACGTGGTCCAGAGCCAAACAAAAATTAACAAGTGCAGCCATACTGAGCTCTGCCTGCTGGGTCTGACCATACTTCCCATGAGCATTCCTGCAAGAAAGCTTGGTTAGTTCTCCTCCGAATAAACTGCATGGACCAGGCCACGGACACATCTGGGGCTCTGCATTGTATTCTCAGGCCAAACTGAAAGAATTCCAGATTTAGGAAAAGCAACACATGAGAACCCATGAAATGCTAAAGCCTGATTTAAGTGGACAAAAGTTGAAAACAATTATAAAGTGATAACTACTGTTTAACCAACATTTTGTTGTTTACTAGGGGTAACAGGATGGTCATATTTATGTAAAACAAAATTAAGTCTATTTCTCACCCAAAAGTGCTCAAAGTTCAGTGAGTAACAATACAGAAACATGTTTTACATAACCCATAAAAATGAGAATATTTCATTACTAATATGAAACTGCTTTAAAATTGTATTCTTCATTCCTAGCTCTGAAAAATTTCTGGGTTTGGATGGTGCAGTTCAAATCCCAAGCGCTGTAACTCAGTTTTCTTTTCCTGTTCATACCCTGATTTATTGTGGATATTGAAATTTAATATATTTTGGAGACAACAATATCACTTCTATGAGAAAAATAAACACAGTCAGCTGTATTCTTTATTCAAAGTCAGAGGCTGCAAACTCTGACATTTGTTGGAACCCATAGGTTTCACAACTTAAAGTAAACAGAATATTAGACATATTGGGGAAAAGATCCTTGTTCATAACTCAGTCTTCTGGTTCACACTCCAAAGGAAAAAAATTTCTTTGCAGATTTAGTTACAGAAATCCTTTCATCCTTATGTATTCTAAATGCATACGCTGAAAACACCTTCCTGAAACAAGAAATCCATTTTGTACACACATACACCAGCATCAAAACAGTACAAGGGTGAATAATTATCCATGTCTTCTTTCATTTCAGCGTAGTGGATCCTGCTGGCATTTCTGCATGGGCAGCTGCTTACATTGAACATGAACCCAAAATGCTGCTTCATATGGATTAAACGCATATGTCAACATTCAAGAAATATGGCTATGATTTTCCCTTTCACTTTACACCCCATGAACTTTTCACTTGTATAAAATGAGGATGCAAACCAATTTTAAATTAGACCGCAGGAAGTAGCCTTTAAAACCATTGCAAACTTCAGAAAGTTTATGGTATCAGAAAAAAGGAGTGAGTATTTTCCTGTCACTATTTCCATATTGGGAATTCTATCTGTACAGTTATATGCCTCCACTGTGTACTTAAATTCTTCAGGTCATTGAAATAGCTAAAAATGTTTGATATGACTAAGATCAGAATGTATGCTTGTAATCCATATAGTAGATGCGAATATTATGGAAGAACTGTCAGAACCAGTTGTCCTTCTGACCCGTTAACCTGAGACTATACCCCGAATTGACTTTAAGCAGAACTTTTTAAGTAAACTCAAAGAGGAGATCTACTTAAAATTCATAGCACAAAACTCGCTCTTTAACACTGCACCCTTTCAGAAGCATTTTTGTCTGTTGTGCATAGAGAGTTATTCTAATATACAGTGAGTGCTAAACAGCAAGTAACTCCTTTGTGTCTGATTCAATATCATAGTTAATGTTACAAAATAAAACCTGCAATTTCTGCTCTAGGATGGACCATGCTTCTGTGCTCAGACAGCTTTCCAATTCTTTGCAGGCACTCAAAAGTAGAAAACAGTCATAGCTCTCACTTCCAGCTTAATGCTTTCCTTACATTTCAATGAATGCGTGGAGAAAAGGGCACTTACATCCTTGACTGTGTGCCTCAAAGACAGTTGCATTCCTCTCAGCACAGTAACTCCATCTACCTAAGCACACTTTTGTATCTTCTTCAATATTACAGTAATGGAGAAACTCCAAGGGAGGCCACTTGAAAAAGCACAATCTTAACTTATAGATGGGTATAAAGGTTGTTGAAAATCAGTATTCCTTACTTCAGTGGGTTTTGAATAATGCCCTGGGTCTAGTCAAGCAAAACTCTTTTTAAAGTCAGGGTTAAGATACAGACATACATCCCTTTGCAGTGGCTTGAATGTATTTTATTACTACATTAAAGGTCAATGCAAGTACATTTTGTCTTTGTCACTTAACTAGAGCTGTATTTGACCTAACTCTGCAATTGTCTCCCACAAGAGGAGAAAAGGACCATAGATTTAAACAGACTATTACAGCCTATTTTGCACTACGAATTAATTAGGTTAATGAAATGTAATGTAATAAGATAAAATTAAGATTCTATCTCAACTGCAAATTTATACATTTTGTACAGATTTTCTGACTTATTTGAGCTATTAAAATTTCCTAATAGCAATTCAGGCAGCTGAGCTTTGGGAACTAAGATTGTATTTGGGAAATCAAAATCTCAAATACACTTTCATATCACATATTTCCCTCTGCTTACAGCATGCAAAGTTATTGAAAGATGAGAAAAAAATATGCACGAGCTTTGAGCAAACTGAGTGGTGAGAGACCTGATAAAACTGAAGATTTAGAAAGATAAATCTGTTGCCTGTTTTCAAGCAGGTTTACTGCTAATTCTCCTTAGCCTCAGTAGTAGTGTCTTTCTTTATTGTCTGACCAGTGTTGCTCCAATGATAATCATCCTTCTGCTAGATGTTACTTAATCAACTGCTTTTTAGATGACAAAAATTTACAGTTGATTAGACTGCATAGCTGCATTGGTATTTCAAAAGTTTCTATGAAGGGATTATTTTTGTGCTCAAATAACTCTAAATAAAGGGTTCTGCAGTCTGAATATCCTTGGATTCTGAAGAGTGTTCACTGAAGCAGATAAAGCTAAGTTAAAGAAGCATTTAGTGCATCAGCATGCCAGCTTCAATAAATATCTGTTCTGTTTATAAGTGAGCACCCCCATGCACACATTTCTCCCTTTAGCTGTAGTGTATGTCTCTATATACCACAGTGTATGCAGATTTAAAGTCTAAAGCCAGCACTTGCTCTTCTGAGAACAGAGTTGAGACTGCTATGCTATTACCCTCAAAGCCAGTGTTGGCACAATTCAGTCATTAATGACAGTTTTGTGTCCTTTCCCTGTGAAAGAGGGTTACTTAATCTTCAGCTGGTTATGCTCAGCATTGGCTCAGTTTGCTCAGTATTCAGGAGCTCAAATTTCAAACAGCACAGTGATCAGACTTGATTATCTCCTTAAAACAGATACAACTGGCCAAAAGAGCAAGCTCCAAAAGAACCAAACTTTTCTGTAAACCTATGCTGAAGATCAGTGAGAACCTCAGCAGAATTCCGCATTAAAAAAAACTTGAGCTACAGGGACATACAAACAATGTGATCCCTTCCTCCCTATCCCTCATAAGGGCTCTGGCAGTCATGATAACCTTTTAACAAGGGAAAACATGATTCTAACCATTTGTCCCAGAGACAAAGTTATCAGCAGCATCATTCAGAGAGAAGGGCAAGCAAAAGACCTTCCGTAAAGTCCTGAGGTCTGTTCTTCCAAGGCAAAAAGGTAAACAAGGTGAACAAAACAGAAAGCAGCAAGAGCTGAGAAGCCAAAACTTGTGTTCTGAAAAGGACTTATCCTTTATATTCTGAAAAGGACATATCCTTTACGTTGCACAGCATCACACAAAAATAAGTAATAGGGCTTAAGTAAGTTTTATTCCAGACCGACAGGTTTACTATCTATGGAGAATCTAGCTGGTAACACAAGTATTAGACTGGAAGGATGACTGACATGATACAGCAACTGTAAAGAATATGAACTTACTTCATGTTCCTTTCTTTCGTGTTCTAACACAACTGTTTTTTCAATACCCAAAAAAATAAAACTTGATATTTACAAATATAGAGCAATACATCAGAGTATTACAGAGTACTTCAAATATTGTTTGGATTTTAATTCTGTTTATTTGTCAGTTCTCAAGGCCCTTAAGAACAAAGGGATTCCTGTAATCACAGCACACTTATAGACTAATGCTTTTGTATAAACATAAACACTGAATCACAAAGCTCTTTCTTCTATTTCCCCAAACACAAATATCCAGAAACTTCAGTCACTCTATTTATTAGCTAGCACAGCTTTAATCATCTAACCACTATGGTTCTCTCAGTTCCCTCTACCTTTTTATAGATGAATAAAAAAAAAAAAAATCAAATAATCCATAAGAATACAAACAATAAGTATCACATATGTCTTATTTCTTATATGCTTATGACTTTTTTATCTATTTAGCAGAATAATCTGATCAAGTCTTATGAACTCTGATTCTACTAAATGGTTTTACCTTAGCTCTTACTAGATGAAAGAAAAACAATCTGTCGAGCAGATCAAGAAATTTTTATTCATTCCATCTTTTTAGATAAAAAAACCAAAACATTCATTATCTCACCCTTTTATGGGTGCCACTTAAATCATGGTACCACTACTCCTGCTAAAGTTTACAAAGCTATCCCTATCCTGCTCTAGCTTTATTGTGTAAATAACAGTGGCTCAACACACTTTCCAGCAGAGATGTGAGTTTCCTGGCTAAGAAACCTGGAATGTTCCAGCTACTTCAGGCTAATGATCTCTCAAATGCACACTAATATGTTTGATAGAAGTCTCTCAGCATGTGTGCACAGAATGCTTAACATAAGAATAACACTACTGTGGGCAGGGCAAATCGCTGACACCATTTCAGACTGAGTTAGATGCTGGAGGCACAAATTAAAACTGTGAGCTTTCATTTCAGTGGGCTTTGACAGATGGAAGACTGCATCAAATCTCTAATTGTTTAAACCATTAACTCATCTTTCCACCTGCATTATCTTTGGAAAGAGCTCAGCTGGAAGTCTGAAACAATTGCTCGCATACAGAATTCAGGAGTGTATATTATTCTAAAAAGAAAGTAAACTGTTTTTTTGAGACAGTCAGTCTGTTTATTTGGCTGAAGAATTTGTAAATTGTTTATCTTTATTTTCACATTTTCCTCTCAGTTCTGAAAATTCAAAAAATCACCTTTGAGCCTTCCCACAGAATCAATCAATCAGGGACCACTGCCTTGGCTACTGGGAACAAGAAAGTTGTATTGCAATTCACAGTGCATTATGATGATCCCCATTTATCTCCAGTCCTTGTAAATGCCACAGCACATGCAGCTCTAAATTATGCCTGCTGGTCTCTTGACTTTCAGTTGCCTACAAAAAAAAAACCTTGTGTAAGGAGCTGTAAAAAAAAATAAATTATGTCTACTTCACAAACTCTCTTGAAATGCCTTTCCCAGTCATTTCATCCCCCTTGCCCCCACCTTAGGGCTAAAATACATTTTTCACTAAGCCAGCATCAATGCAGGACTCTTTGCCCTTTCATGTTACTCTCAGCAGCAATCAACTCTTACTGTTGTTTTTATAGGGAAGCACCTGTTATATGCTCAGCACTTCCAAGTACTTGAGAAGAACAGTCTTGGAACTGTGGAGCTCACACTGTGAAAACAAACCAGAAAAATGGAGCAGCAACAGCAAAAGCTGTACATTTACATACAGTTTAGCAAGAACGGCTGCTAGTAAGACAGAAGAAGGCATTGGGATTTTAAGGACAGGAGCTTTGCAAATAGCAGTAGGCAGAAGTCATTTGGGGCTTAGAAAGCATAAGTAGAAAACAAGAAGACACTGGGCCAAGAATTCCATTAAGGAGCTGGAGCATCTGTCATAGGCAGAGAAGTTCGGATATCTGGGACAGACCAGCCTGCAGAAAAGGTTCTGAGGGATCTTACTTATGTTTCTAAATATCCATTGGGATGCAATGAAGAAGAGGCAGGCAGGCTCTTCTCAGTCATACCTATGGACTAAACAAGAGGCCATGGGTACAAATCAAAAAACAAGAAATACAGAAACTCTTTTACTGTGCAGGTAGTCAAACACTGAAACAGGCTGCTGAGAGAGGTTGTGGTCTTTACATGTGGAGATACTCAAACTCCAGCTGGATACGGTCCTGGACAACCTGCTCTAGCTGACCCTGCATTAGAAGATCTAAGAGGGTTTTCCTTCCAACCTCAACAATTCACTGATTTTTGAGAAACAGATAGATGGGCATACAGAATAGCCACACTAGTGGAGAGAAAGAGACAAAATACCACATAAAAATTTTCAGAGGGTAAGCTAAAGAGAGGCAAAAAACCCCAAGCCAGGAATTATGTAAAGATGTGAAAGTTAAATCCAACAGCAAATGTTAAGTCAGTGAAGGAATTCAAACCACAACATAAAACAGTTTATTGCCATTTACAAAAAGAGCAAACCTCCAGTGCAAAGTTGTTACCCTTGAAGTACTTGAGTCAGCCTTGCAGACTATTTTCTTAGGCCATGTTTTGATAGTATTTCACATACCAAGTAGTTCTTAAACCCACATATAGCGTTAGGGAAAGACTGACCAGCAAATTTAATGGTTATTGTAATGCTTTAATCCAAGTGAGTTAATCAGTGATATCAAGGTTGGAGGCAGCCTCGGATGCAATGTTCATGCACTAGTGAAGTTTGCAGTCCTAAGGAATATGCATCAGGTAAAGGATAAAGTCAGGACCCTAAATATTAGGAAAGTAATCTTCCAGCTCTTCAAGAAGTTAGTCAACAGGACCCCCTGGGAAACTGCTCTAAAGAACAAGGGACCAGAAAAGAGCTAGCAGGTCTTTAAGGACCTGTTCCTTAAAGCACAAGAACTCTCAATCCCAAGTGTAAGAAATCAAGAAAGGAAGGCAAGAGACCTGCAGAGATGAGTGGAGACGTGGTCAAGCTAAAGGGGAGGAAGGAAATACACAGGCAGTGGAAGTATGGACACATATCCTGGCAAGAGTGTAAGGATTTGGCCAAACAGGGTTAGGGAGAAGGCTGAGGTATTCAACTTTTTTCCTCTAAGATTCCAAAAGCAACCTTTTTTCCCCACACCTCCTGACTGGATGGGCTGCAAGAGAGGGGCTGGAGGAGCAAAGTCGCTCCAACTGTAACTAAAGATCAGGCTCATGACCACCTGAGGAACCTGAACATGCACAGTCTATGGGACCTGATGACATGTATCCCAGAGACCAGAGGGAGGTGGCTGATGTAGCTGCCATAATATTTGAAAAGTCATAGCATACAGGTGAAGACCCCGGTGACTGGAAAAAGGGAAACATTACATCCATTTTTGAAAAGGGTAGAAAGAAGGACTCTGGGAACTACTAACCTGTCAGCCTCATCTCTGTGCCTGGGCAATCATGGAACAGATCCTTCTAGAAGCTGTGGTAAGGTACATGGAGGACAAGGAGGTGATTTGAGACACATAGCATGGCTTGGCTTAACCAGGCCTTTAACAGAGTCTCTCACAACATCCCTCTCTCTAAATTGGAGAGATTGATTTGATAGGTATTCTCTTGTAGAAGAGAAACTGGTTGGCTGGTCTCATCCAGAGGGCGGTGCTTCCTAGAGGCCACCAGACCTCTGGGCATCAGTACTGATTATTATTGTCATCAGTGGCATAGCAGGACTGAGGGGGCCCTAAGGAAGACCCTCTGCAGATAACACCAAGCTGTGTGGTGTGACTGACATGCTTGAAGGACAGGATGCTATCCAAAGGGAATTGGACAAGCTCAAAAAGTGGGGCCATGGGAATTTTACGAGGATCAACAAGATCCAGTGCAAAGTGCTGCACCTAGGTGAGACAATCCTCTGTACCAATACAGGCTGGAGGATGAAGGGATTGAGAGCTTCCCTGTGGAGGAGGACTTAAGGGTACTGGTGGATGAAAAGCTGCATGAGCCCACAGTGTGCGCTCGCACTAACTGCATCCTGGGCTGCATCAAATGCAGCGTGATCAACAGATTGAGGGAGGTGATTCTATCCCTCTACTCTGCTCCAGTGAGACCCCACCTGGAGTGCTGCATCCAGCTCTGGAGTACTCAGCACAGGAAACATATGTTAGAGCTGCTCCAGAGGTGGGCCACAAAAATGATCAAATAGGAGAAGCACCTCTTCCATGAGGAAGAGCTCTGAGAGTTGAAGTTGTTCAGCCTTCAAGAGAAGAGAAGGCTCTGGTAAGACCTTATTGCAACCCTTCAGTACTTAAGAAGGGCTTATGAGAAAGATGGGAACTGAATTTTTAGCAGTGCCTGTTGCAATAGGACAAGGAGTAACAGTTTTAAATCAAAAGAGGGTAAATTTAGACTAGATATAAGGAAGATATCTTTTACAATGAAGGTAGTGAAACACTGGAACAGGTTGCCCAGGGTGTTGGGAGATGCCCCATCCCTGGAAACACTCAAGGCCAGGTTGGATAGGACTCCGAGAAACCTGATCCAGTTGAAGATGACCCTTCATTGGGTCACTGCAGGGGGATTAGACTAGATGACCTTTAAAGGTCCCTTCCAACCCAAACTATTCTGTGACTCTAAGTGGATTACATAAAGGGAAAGTTACCAGTCAAAGTAAACAACACACGAAACCAACTCCTCACCTGTCTGCAGTCAGAGATACATAAGAAAAAATATACAGTCATGAAAAAGTGTGAATGTCTTCTGTTTTTCTCCTGAATCCACAAAGTAAATCACATTTCATTTTAAGAAGCAACATAATGAAACTGCCAGATAACATCTATACATAGAATAAAAACCATAATAGCATTTTCTACCCTCATGAACATTGGGAATTACAAGTAAAAATGTATAAGCTTAGCTTCAGAAAACACAAACTTAATAACAACCACATCTGGGCAAAATTCTTCTTTCTCAACACTGAACACATAACTCTCAGAATTGCTCAGTAATGTCACTGAGAATTATGCTTGCAGAAAGAGCTAGAATCCATATAGATTTTATTATGTGACATTTAATTACAAAATCTCTCTTTAAAAAAAGAAAAAATGTTCTGAGATCTATCATTTTAACAAATTATAAACAAATCTCTATCAAAAAGTGTGAATGAGTATTTTTCAATATGTCTAGCAGCACTAGGCATTCTGGTTTAGATACCGCATGTTCAGCCAAAAACTGACCTATTCTACTCTTCACTCCCTAGCAGCTGCCATTTCATCCAAAAATAAAAAAGATTTATTTTTTTCTATATGTTTCCATTTAGAGAGAACTGATCCATCATTAATGAGTTATGTACATGTAATCATGTAGCAAGGCTGACTGACTACCTGTGTTGGAAACAAGTTGAATTATGTTTTAGATGAAATCTATACACTACAGACAATATTTCATCCTGTATATAACTTGTACCTCATAATGCTTTAAAATAATCACTTCAGTAACTCAGAGTTTGATATGTCATAACAAATATGATTAGTTGGGAGGGGAAAAGGAGAAATAAGCCCGAAGAAGGTTTTATTTGCCTACCTACAGGCATAACCCGTGCCAAAATATTATTTAAAGACAGTCTGAAGATGACAGGCATGAATATATTTTTTTGCAATATTTTGCCAAACACTTTGCTGCGATGGAAGACTTTAGGCCAGTTTGCATAAGAAAACTAGATCCATCAGTTTCCAGCTTTAACTGCCTTTCCGCAACCAGATAAAACACTCTGCAGAGGTTCTATTTTCAATTCCTCTGCTGAACCAGCTGTTGGCAACAGGAACTGGGGTTTTATGTAGTCATGTATGTGGAAAAAAAGAAGGGAGTTACTGTTTGTCTGGTTCTCTCCCCAAACAAGATTTTGACCCATGTGGTGTCTAGGAATGAGTAGAGCTGACTGAGAGGCAGGTGCTGGTCCAACAACTGTGCTAAGAAATACTGAGCCCAGCCCAATCCAGCTCAATTTCTTTTTCACAGTCTCTCCACGTTGCAGTTCTACTTCCTCATGCTGTTGTTTATGAGTCCACCTTTGCATTACTCAGGCAAGTCTGACAGGCTGCCAGAAATCTAGTGAAGTAAAAGAAAATAAATGGTATATTTTAACTTTCATTATCTAGACCAAATCTGAATGGAACTTCAGTACACAAACAATTCTACCCCATGTAGTACCAATCCTAATGAGGGTGTTAATGTGTGGCTCCTGGGAACATGGAGGGCTGAAGAGTATATGTGAAATGCTTCTACACAAACACAGTTTGAATCCATTCCCCTTGTCCTGAAATGGCAATAGGGTCATCACTTCCTAGCAGCGTAGTGGCTTCCAACTCCTCCTGTTTGCTGCCCACACTGCATGCACTGGTGTAAAGGCACCTCAGAGCTGGCCTGTCAGCCATGCTGCCTTCCTAAAGGAACAGCCCTTAGTTCCTTTGAGATAATTCTCTGGTGTTTCCCTGTTGGTTTCTGTTATATCAGAAGTCCCTGCCTTGTCTCCATAAGACTGCAAGTGTGCTCCAGTGTGGCCAGCACATTTCAGAGTCACTGGCAGAGGCTCCTCGCTGGCACACTGTCCCTCTAACCTTTGCTTCTCATCCCACAGCTTTCCAGGCACAAACCTAATATTGTCCCCCTCCCCTATCACAACTAGCATAAAGCCCTGTCAGTGGGCTCCTCTGACTCCCAAGCAGCGACTCTCTCCCTGACAAAGGCAAGTCCTTACTGGTACAGGCATGCCTGGTGCTGCATAGACCATTCCATTGACAAAAAAACATAATTTTGCTGGTGATACCAGCCCCAGAGCCATGTATTAATAGACTCAGCCCATCAGTTTCTTCCAGTGTTGCTGCCTTCAACTGGAAGTATAGAGGAAATCATAACTTGTGCCTCAGACTCCCTTACCAAACATCCCAAGGCCCTGAAGTCCTTTCTGATCATCCTCAAACAATGTGTTGCCACTCCATCATCCCCTAGGTGGAAGATCAGTAATGAGTAATAGTCTCAAGACCGCTCCAGATTCGGAAGTTTCTGTATGACATCCCTACCCAGGTCCCAGGAAGGTGGCAAACCCTCCTATGGGTTGGGCCCAACTGGCATATTGGGCCCTCTGTCCCCTTAGAAAGGAGTCATCTGCAACGCAATAAGCATAAGTTCAAACAAAACAATGGATCAATGGATGAAGTTAGACAAAGAAATTTTGATTTCAAATCTTTATCCAAGAAAGTTCACAAACTTCATCGACCACAATGCCAATTTTATCTCAACAGTGGAAGCCAACCAGGCAATTGACAAGAATCAAAAAAGAAAGCCTTCAGTCTGCTTTAATGTTGTGTCAGTAGACAAGGAGGAGTTCATGATGGCAGTGAATTAGAAACTATTGCAACCAAAAATGACAATTTATGTAATAATCCTATAGTTTTCCTAATTGTAAAGTATTTAAACATATTGAAATTACACATGTCAAAACAGGACAAGCATTCAAGAGCGCTCTTGTGCTTCATCTTGAAAAACAGACTTCTGCAGAGATCTTACTAAATTAAAGTAAAATCATCGGTGCCTATTTTGCTGCTCACAGCCATCTGAGAATCATAGAATGGATAAGGCCAGGACCACAGTGGGTCACCCAATCCAACCTACCTGCTCCAGCAGGGTCATCCTAGAGCACACTGCACAGGATTGAGTCCAGATGGTTATTAAATATCTTGAGTGAGGGAGACACCACCACCTCCCTGGGCAACCTGTTCCAGTGCTCAGTCATCCGCACAGGAAAGTAGTCCTTCCTCATGTCCATGTGGAACTTCCTGTGCATCAGTTTCTGCCCATTGCCTCTTGTCCTTGGCACCACTGAGGTCCACCTCTTGACACTCTTCCTTCAGATAGACAACTGATAGGGAACCTCATCTGCTTCTCAAGGCTGAACAATCCCAGCTTCCTCAGCCTTTCCCCATAGGAGAAATGCTCCTGTCCCTTAATCATCTTTGTTGCCCTCCATTGGACCCATTCCAGGAGCTCCATGTCTGTCCTGTCCTGAGAAGCCCAGAACTGGACACTGCATTCCTGATGTGGCCTCACCAGGGCTGAGCAGAGGGGCAGGGTCACCTCCCTCGACCTGCTGGCAGTGCTCTTCCTAATGCCCCCCAGGATCCCATCGGCCTTCCAGGCCACAGGGACACACTGCTGGTCATGGACAGCTTGTTATCTACCAGGACCTCCAGGTCCTTCTCCACAGAGCTGCTTTCCAGCACATCAGCCCCCCCCGTACTGGTGCAGAGGGGTGTTCTTCCCCAGGTGTAGGACCCTGCCTTTGCTGAATTTCAGGCAGTTCTTCTCTGCCCATCTCTCCAGCCTGTCGAGGTCCTTCTGAAGGGCTGCACAGCACTTGGGGGTATTGGCCACTCCTCACAGCTTTGTGTTGTCACTGAACTTGTTGAGGAGGTATTTGCCCACTCATCCAAGTCACTGATGAACAAGATGAACAATACTGGGCCCAGTATTGAACCCTGGGGGATACCACAAGTGACAGACCCCTGTGCCACTGATTACGTCCCTCTGCGATCTGCCAATCAGCCAATTCTCAATCCATCCAGTCCATTCTTCCTGAGTTTGTTTATGAGGATATTGTGAGAAAGTGTCAAAAGCCTTGCTGCAATTGAGGTAGACAATATCCACTGAATTCTCCCATCCCTCCAGGTAAGTTGTTTCCCTGTAGAAGGTAATCAGGTTGGTCAAGGACTATTCCTGATAATCTACTTGTCATCCATGTGGACAGAGATAGCGTCCAGATGGCCTCCACCACCTTTCCAGGGATTGAGGTGAGGCTGACTAGTTGGTAAGTTCCCTAGGTCCTCTTTTCTGAAGGCTGGGGTGACATTTGTTTTCTTCCAGTCCTCAGGCACCTCCCCTGATTGCCACAACCTTTCAAAGATGATCATGGTTGGCCTATATATGGTCTCTCAGCACTTGTGGCTGCATCCCATCAGAGCCCACGGACTCATGGATGTCAAGGTGTTCTCTAACCCAATCCTCCTTGACCAAGGGCAAGTCTTCCTTACAACACTCCTTCACCCGGGTCTCCTGGGTCAGAGGTTCCTGAAGGCTGGTCTTGTCAATGAAGACCAATGCAAGGAAGGCATTCAGTAACTCTGCCTTCTCCATGTCCTCTGTTACCACAGTCCCCATTCCAGTAATTCCAGATGTGTCTTGGCCTTCCTTGCCTCATTTCCACTCTGACAACCTCTCTATATTCATTCCAAGTGGCCTGACCCTGCTTCCATCTCCTGTGTATTCCCTACTTACACTCGAGTAATGACACAAGTTCTTTATTCATCCACACAGGTCTCTCACCTTGCCCAAGTTCTTGCTCACCAGGATATATCATTCTTGAGCTTTGCAGAAGTGACCCTTTAAGATCAACCAGCTCTCCTGGACCCCTCTTCCCCACAGGATCTGTTCCCACAGGATTCCTCCAAGAAAACCCCCTAAAGAGGCTAAAGCTTGCTCTCCTGAAGTCCATGCTTACTATCTTACTTGCCGCCCTGCTTCCTTCTTGCCCAATACTGCATTCCACAATCACATGGTCACTGCAGCCAAGGCTGCCCCCAACATTTCTATCTCCAACAAGGCCTTCCATGTTAGTTGTAGTAAGGTTGAGCAGCACACCATTCCTTGTGGAATCCTCCACTACCTGTCACACTCATATAAACCTCCTCCACCAAGGCGCTGAGAAGCAGTGAAAGGAATTTGCATTTTTAAAAGGTTAACTGAATTCCCTGCATCACTCTGAAAATTTCAGTTAGTTTAAGCAATTGTTTAACTTTGCATTGCAAAACACAGAAAATCAAAGCCATCCTGAAAAGACAACATTTTGCATAAGTTCAGCTCAGCTAACAATTTGACCAAGTTTATATTTATTTATTTTCTAAATATGGCAAAGCTGCTTTCTTAAGGCAAATTCCCAAGAAAGAATGAAAAACATAGGGCAACATGACTGTAAAGCACATGTGAAGTAATTTAAAACTTAAACTATCATTGAGTTTTGTAATACAATATAATACTAATTTGTAGCATTCTTACACTGGCTTCAAGATACTGATACAATTTTAAGACAAAATTCGTAACAGCTTATATACATCTTATGTGGATTCAATAAACTTGGAAGTGACTCAAAAAGATATTCCTAGAACCTCTGCCCTGCTTTAAAACCTGGACTACTTTTCTTGTATGATTCCTTCTTTGTTGGGCAGACTCAAACCATTGGAAAACCTTTCAGATTACTTACTGCAGTAGCCTTCATAATTAAATTTTTAAAAAATTGTATCAGGATCACTGTGGAACAAGGCCCTCATGCTTTCCTGTAAAGGCAATTCAGTTATCATGAAATACATCCTTTGCACATTTGCCTGGGGTGTTCAAAAAGAATTTTAAGAATGATAAGATTTCATTGCAGAAGTGAAATCCTTAGCAGTGTGGCACAGCTAATAGGAAATGTTCCATTCTTTTCTTATATTGACATTGTTATACCCTGGATTTTAATACTGATAAAAGCAATCAACTTTGTTTTATTTACTTGCAATGGAACAGTACAAAACTGGCCCATTTCCAATCCCATTTATGTCAACAGAAGCTAGATCAGTGAATCAGTAATCTCATTCTTTAAAGTACCCAAGAAATCAACATGTGTTAAAATCAAGGGTTAGCATCAGCATTTACCATAGATTGCATTATTGAAACAATACAGAACAATGCTACTTAGATTTAATCCCATTTTCAGTACAACCTTCATGAATAAAAAATAATTATTGAAGTTAAAAGGCCTAAATTATTGTAGAAATATGTTTTTAGGATGTTTAGACAAAAATTCTACCTTAAGTATTTTCAGGAAAATTTCCAATGAATGCATGATGTTTATGAACAGCAAAAAATGTGCAATTCCACTTGACCCACTAAAGCTCCCAAATCATTGCTGCTTCCATCCAGGCACCACAGAAAGACTCTTGCACAGGAGAATCAGCTGACAATTAGCTCACTTACCCTTTAGGTTTTCAGGGTTAAAGTGCTAGAAAGGGAAAGGGGCATCAGTAGAGCCACTGGGATTTGTATCAAGAATATTTTCAAAGAAATTCAGGTTCAACATAAAAATTAAATACCCAAACTGAATGAAATGTTGAATGCTGAAATACCCTGGTGCTGTTGGAGGAAGATTCTAGAGTTATTGACAGTTTTACTCTCCTCTGACCAAAAATACTGAAAAACCCACAAATGACACACCAGTTTCTAGCCAGTGTAAACTTTGTTATAACAACAGAATTATGTTGGTTTAACTACACTTGATATGTATCCTCAAACATGGTTCCTTTGTCCTGAAAGAGTAAATAACCCGGTTTCAGTTTCTGATATTTTATTACAGGTTGAGGTTTCCAAATAAAATATAAACAGATGCTTCTGAAAGCAGGCTAAGAAACGCACTTAATCTACAGAAAAGAGACTGAAAGCAGCTAGGTAACATAAATGAGGGGGCAAAAACAGGACTTACCTTTGAACACTGTTTATGATTCTGGCACCAAGCAAGTGACCCATTGTTCTGAAAGACAAAGGAATGTACATGAATATTAATATTTCTTTCAGGCTAGACATGTTCACCCTAACATATTTAAATGGAATACACCATCCAGTTCTGCTTAGAGAATGATGTTCTGCCGCAACATAAGAACCAACACTGACTCTTAGTCCCTTGTGTGGAGTTAAAGGCTCACACAAGTGTAAAGTGAACATAAAAATGTTAGGAAAGCATTTCACCAGGCAAGTCTGGAGGAAAACTGACCAAAGGCATCTTTTAGTCGATCTTTGCAAACACTTGCTGTCTAGAATTGCTAAGTAGTAGACAAAAGTTAACACTTGCATTTAAGCAATTTACATAGATTAGTAGTGATTCATGGAAAGAAAGTCCATTAGTTGCATTTCAATATTCCACAATACTTAAAATAAATTGTCAAGCAAAGATAATGAACAATCTTCAAGTAAATGGAAAATTCAAATAAATGCAACATGAGTTTCTCAGAAGTCATCTGTGCCAGTTTTATTTTATATTTTTGATAATAAAGTGCATTTCCCAGATAAGGAAACATTATAGCTCCCCTTTATCCTGACTGCAGTAGAACAGCCAATATAGTATAACATGCAAAATAATAATTTAAGCTAAAGGAAAAGAAAACATGATGAGAAGAGAAAGATAAGTATGAAACTGGCACAGGGACAATCGATAACTTGCTGTTCTTCTAGAGAAGTTCTGAAGGGTCAGTTTTGGAAACATTATTTCCTGATTAACCCACAGCTCAGAAAAGAGAAGTGTATATTTGTGGTGTTAAAAAATAAAACAAAATAATTATTTACTTTCTGTATAGTGGAAGACTGAAACAACATCAGGAAAACCTAAATGACTGAACATGAGAAATGGGGTACAAACTCTGCAACACATCCTAAACTGACATACTTTATAAGTCCATAATCTGGAAACAGACTGGACAAAGATTCTGGTAAATTTATTTTTCAAAACTGGAGTTCAGTTGTGAGTCTATGAGGGAGTAAATGGAAAGCCCTTCATAGGAATTAGGCAAGGTATTCCCACACAGAATGTGCCTGCAGTATACCCTCACTGTTGGCACTGACTATGGATCTGGACATCAGTTTCCAAGGAGGAGGAATTCAGATAGACCAGAATACAAAGTACTAATAAAGCAGCACTATACCTTTTTCTCTCTCTCCTTTTTAATTGTTTTTCTTTTTTTGTTAAAGAGTGATGCAAATAATGGAATAATATACATATGTTGATTTCATCTGGGATAATTTTCTTCACAGTAGTTAATATGGGCTATGCTTTGGATTTGTCCTGGAAGCAGTGTTGGTAACACAGGGATGTTCTTGTTGCTGATGAGCAGTGCTTACAAGTGCTTACATACAGCATCAAGGCCTTTTCTGCTCCTCACCCCATCCCACCAGTGAGAGCTAGGGGTGCACAAGGAGTTGGGAGGGGACACAGCTGTGACAGATGATCACAAGATCCCAAATGACCAAAGGGATATTCCATACAATATGGTGTCACACTCAACATATAATGCCAAGGGGCAGAGGAGGAAGGGATGGACATTTGGAGTGATGGCATTTGTCTTCCCAAGTCACCACTATGCATGATGAAAGGGATGGCTGAACATCTGCCTCCCCATGGGAAACAGTGAAATAATTCCTTGCTTTGCTTGTGTGTATAGCTTTTGCTTTATCTATTAAACTGTCTTTATCTCAACCCATGAGGTTTTTCTACCTTTACTGTTCTGATTCTCTCCCCAATCCCACGGATCAACTGAGTGATCCACATGTCAAGCTTAGTTGCCAGCTGGCTCTTAACCACAACAATACATAACTTTTTATGTATGAAACTCACACAGATAAAGTAAAAATTTTTCTGTCAATGTACAGTTCAGAAGGAGAAATAGATACATTAGAATCATTGTAATTGAGACAACCACAATAGTTTCTCAAAACTGCAGCATTGCATTCTGATCTCAGCAAAGTTTATAAGCTTGAATACAGTGATTTGCTACCACAGCTATGAAGCCCATGCTTTGATCTCTCTTTGTGAACGTTTAAAAAGATCATATTTGTGGCATGTGTTTATGCAAGTGTGTAGTCACATGTTCACAAAAACTTCCAAGATGTGTCCAGCAGGTCAAGGGAAAGGATCATCCTCCTTTAATCTGCTCTCAGGAGCCACACATGGAGAACTGCACGCAGTTCTGGGATCCTCAGGACAAGAAAGTCAAGGACCTGTTGGAGTGGGTCTAGAGGAGGGCCACGAAAATGATCTGAGGACCAGAGCACCTTTCAGTAAAGGCCGAGACACTTGGGGTTGTTCAGCCTGGTGAAGAGAATTTTCCAGAGAGACCTTATTTCAGCTTTTTGTTATATAAAGGGGGCTTACAAGAAAGACAGAGAGACCAAGGCCTGTAGTGACAGAACAAAGGGCGAAGATGAAAACTTAGAGAGGGTAGATTTAGATTGGATCTAGGGAAGAAAGTTTTTATGATAAAGGTGGTGAGATACTGAAACAGGTTGCCCAGAGAAGTGGTGGATGCCCCATTGCTGGAATTGTTCAATGACCAACATGATCTCTTGGAAGATCCCAGAGCAGGGAGGGGTGGACTAGATTACCTTTAAAGATCCCTTCCAACTTCTGCCATTTTCTAAGTATGTGACTTCAACCATCTCCATAGTCAGAATCACAGAATGGTTTGGCTTTCACCACAGCTCTTAATCTGAATTTCAGAAAATTTATATACGTCTTATTTTTCATACAAGCTGTAATGTTAAAAATTTCTACTCCTGTATTACCAAAGAAGCTATGGGGATAATAAGGACATATCCACTCTTTTTGACTCCTTTACACTTTTTTGCAGTTATTTAGGAGCATTTTAAAACAATCAGTTCATACAATTTAATTTCAATATTTTATGAAAATTTATTTTATCTTCCAGCAGATTACAATGCTATCACTACTTGATTTTATAATACCATTTTATCTGTCATTACTGTAAAATTTAGCTAAAACTGAGATTTGCTAGCATAAGATTAGCAAACTATGAGCACCATGTCAGGTCCAATCCCTTTGAAAAGAGACATAAATAAAAGAAATAAAACTTTAGAACTGCTGTAAATAACATAAGCTAGTGGGAATTCTTTAGTATTACTCTCAATGCTGTATGAGGATTTATTATTTACATTTACAAATCTAGCCAGCAGCAATGTTAAAACAATATTTTATGTGCTACTTTCAATTTATCTCCCTTTCGTCTTCGTATAAAATGTGACAGAAGCAGCTGATTGCAATAACAGATTAGTAGCAGCTCACCACTTTGTACACTGCTACTTTCCACTGAACTAGAAAAAGCACCTCTGCTTTTAAATTATATCTGTTACTTGAGAAAATAAAGCCATAAATGCCCAGATGTGTGGCTCCCCTACTTGATAATTTCAACATCTACAACTGTTTTCATTTCTCTACTGAAAACTATTAGCACTTGAGTTAAAAGTGAAGTCTATCAAAATGTAAAAACATTGTTTAGCAACTTCATACAAACTAACATGATGTGAATGATCTTTCATTGTATAAGGAAAAGCAAATTCTACAGGCTTCCTTGGAACAGCAAGGTATCAGAGCAAGCACAAATGCTAAATGAAGCTTCTCCTCCACTCTGCATCCTAACACATGGTTAGTCACAAACATTCAGCTGTGATTATTGCTCATGCCAGTGTACCTGGCTAAAACCATAATTTCAGTCAATCAGAAATTTATGCTTTATCTGCAGCATTTTACATGCTCCCACATTCCATTCACAGTTCCCTCCATGTCTGTTTTTCTTCAAACCCAATTCTCATTTGACCTATGCCCTGAGAGTTTTGCTTAGTCTTTAGTGGTGGCTTTAATCTGACATCCTCAAGGAAGAGTTAAATACCACTGTTCCCACCCATCTATAAGCCTTGCACAGCGGATCTTCAGGGCAACCTTGAAGGATCTTAACCTGCATACTGAAGAGAGCAAACTGCACTCAACAGGGCAAACTCCCAGTATCCCATCTTCCTGGGCCTGACACATCATATGAAAGATGTCAGGTGGAGGAGACTAAAGCAGTCTCCACCAGCATGTAGGAGATGTATTAAAGGAACTCAGGTCACCACCTGAGCCCCACACACTTTCGATCTGCCCGGAAGGAAACTGTAGACAAACTTTGAGGATCAGACCTTCAAAGACCAGGGTTGTTTGACATGTACAAGAAAAAGAGCTTACAAAAGCAAAAACAGGAGGGGCAAAAAAACTAAAACAAAACAATAGATAAATATTACAAGACTTATATGATTACAAGATCATATTACAAGCCTCATTTCAGCAAGTATATATATGTGCACACTTGCTTTCCTCTGGTAAACCACAAATGCCCTTGGTCCTAAACAGTTAAGACAAACATCTATATTCTGTGCCTTGAAAAAAGGAAATCTGTGCAGCGTATCTTGTAAGGAAAAAAATACATGGAGAGAAGCAAGAAAAATCAATCTTCTTCTATCTACAGTGGGCCCCATGGGGGGGAAAAAAGCTAATAACATTCACAAGCAAGTACAAACTGGTCTTTAATTGGAGCAATGGCAAAAAAAAACCAGTATAAAATTACTTAATTTTCATCTCTGTCCCTAATTACGTTAGGAGATACAACCCTTCTTTTGAAATGCCAGAGATGAGCCATGAAAATTAACCAGCCACTTAATCTCCGATGACAGTAGCTGTATACCTATTATCCGTTTTGGAAGTCTCTTCTCCCCTGCCCAATCTTCAAACCACATTTGTGTGAAACCACTGTCTCTCAGAAGTGGCCTCTCTTGACAACCTCCCTGATTCTTCAAAAATGACAAAAAAACCAGAGAAATAAACTTTTCAAATAACAGTACCCGCTGAAGTAAAACAGAAGATTTGAGTAGACAAATCAATAACTGCTGCAATGATGAATTTAAAAGGACAGGCTCCCAATATACATTTTTCTTAACCTTTCAAAACTCTCAGCAGCATGAAATTAAAAGTAACAGTAAAGTATAACTTGTGTTTGATATGCATTTCCTGACTGCATGTTCACTGTGACACAAATTAATACAGGGACTTATCTATGGCGGTGCTGTGTGTCCCCAGGCCCAACTCTGAAGTGCAGAACTAAGGTGCAAAATGGAATCAACAAATCCAAACTAGGCTCCCCAGCTCCCAGACACAAAGCATGCACTTAGGAATGAACTTCAGAAAAGTCTGTACACTTAGTGGGGAGACATATCAAACCCAACAGATAGGAAATGCCAAAGAAAACTTTATTTCTCAAAGCCCTTCTGTCAAGATTGAACACAAACTTGTAGTAAATGTATGGGCAGGGAACCACAGTACCACCTCTCCTGGGCTCTGATATTTAGTTAGTCTTTTGCATATAAATAACTGGAACACATTTTTCTTTGAAAATAAGGCAGGAAAACGAAAAGAGGATACCCTGTTGTACAACACCATGAACACCTGCTCCAGAAGTCTTTCACCAATTTAGAGCAAATTTAAGCCCTTATGCACTTTGAGATAACTTAGCAACAGGCTAGAGCAAAGACTAAAACCTGGCCAGTGAAACCAAACCACTCTGTAGAAATGCACAGGAGAAACATGGAGCTAGAGGTGGTGAAGGAGCAAGGTTATAAAGTTCAGTGGTGAGGTCCACCTCAGAAACAAGACTGGCTTTTTCAAGGACCACTTCTGCAAGCACATTTTTAGCATTGTTTCTACTACATGCTTGTCCAATGTATGTAAAGTCTGAAGACCATCCACTGGAGAAGCCATGGATAGAAGAAGAACAGTATGAGATGAAAACATGCATAAAATACAACAAAATAGCAGTAATATTCTGGTTCCTTGGCTTCCATTCAGGAAAGAAAGGAAGGAAATAAAAACAACTGAAATGAGTACATTTTGTTCTCTATATACATATATATGTTCTGATTTCATTGTACATTATATTTTACGGAAATAATTCCTTAGTAAGGGATTTCTGGTGCCTTATAATGGTTCTAATAAAGAATGAAACTGAAAAAAGTAAGCATCAAGAAATAATAAATTGAATGTTACTGTGTAGCTTTGAGCCATTCCCATCTGTTCTGTCAGTAGATCACAGGAAGAAGAAATCAGCACCTTCCTCTCCACATCTCCTTCTCAGGTAGAGAGCAATGAAGTCACCCCTCAGCTTCCTTCTCGCCAAACTAGACAAGCCCAAAGTCCTCAGCTGCCCCCCTCAGAACATGCCTTCCATCCCTGTCACCAGCTTTGTTGCCCTCCTCTGGATGCATCCAAGGACTTTCACGTTCTTATTAAATTGTGGGGCCCAGAACTGCACACAGCACTCCAGGTGAGGCTGCACCAACACTGAATACAGCAGAATAATCACTATTTTGAGCAGCTCCTCATTTCAGGTTGTGATTTGGCCTCTCAGCTGCTTTGGCACCCTGCTGATTCCTATTCAGCCTGATGCTGACCATCACCCCAGATCCTTTTCTGCAGGACTGCTCTCCAGCTGCTCCTCTGTCAGTTTATACTTGTGCACAGCACTATGCAGAATCCAACATCTTTTACTTGTTAAATTTCATCCCATTAAACATTGCCCAATGCTCTAACCTACCCAGATCCATGTGCAAGGTCTCTTACCACTCAAAAGAGTCACCAGCACCTCCTAGTTTAGTATCATCAGCAAACATGCACTAATGGTGCACCCAGAGCACTGATAAATGTATTAAACAGAGCTGGCTCTAAAACTAAACCCTCAGAACACCAGTGATGACCAGACACAAGCCACATGTAGCCCCATTCACTAAACCCTTTGAGCCCTGACCCTCAGCCAGTTCTCCCAGCACACCATGAACCCGCTCATCCCACTGCTGCTCCTGGCATTCCCTGACCCTGGCTCATCTTTTGCCATGCCTGGGGCTGTTAATTATCCTATTACCTGCACCCAGCTCTGCCCAACCCAAGCCAGCCCCTTTGGGGCTGCTCCCCTCAGAGAGGCCATAGCCTGCAATGAGGTCATCCCCAATCCCTGGCTTTCCATGCCCTGGGAGCCAGCCCATGCTGAGACTGACCGCACAAGACTGTGCTTTAAGGTCTATAATAACATCATTCCTGATGATTCCTGATGTATAAGTTATGTCCTTAGACTTTAGCCTAGCTAGCAAAAGCACAGAGCAAAATTTCAACACAAAAACCAAATAAAGATCACCCAAACCAGACAAAACAACAAAGTATATAAAACCTACCAGAACAAAACAAAAACAGCAACAGAAAAATACTGCATAGAACTCTAATGTGAGAAAAGGTAGGAGAACAAACAGCACTTAGCACATATTAGTAACACTGTTTAATATATTACCATCAGATAACTTTATGACTGTGTTATATAAACACATGTAGAAATTCAGCATTAAGCTTAACTATGTACATACATTTCCTCTGCCATCTTATAACTAAATACAACTCTTAAAAAAAAAAAAAAATAGAAAAACCACACACCAAGCAACAGTATCCTGAAAAAGAAGGTGAAGGCAAGAACACATTTTGGAACAAACACCTGAAGTTCTTCCGTTACTCTAAGTAGCCACTGTTATTCCTCACAACTAAATCAAATGTACAATCCCTTTAGAGGAAGCCATTTCTATACCACGGATGTTTAAACTGTAGAAAAGTCAATGCTGGTTACTGGTTAACCCAAAGTAATTAAGTTAAAGAGATGACTGAATGTAAGAAATACTTACAAAACTGATGAGCCTAAAAATTCATCCTCTGACATAACTGCAGGTTGAAAATATAAACCAAAATTAAATTATCATGGGTCACAGTGTGACTCACACTGCCATCTAATTTTAAACAACTGTGTTTAACACCAGAAAATGGATAGCAAAAAAATTTTTAGATACTCAGGTTCTCTTGTTGATTTATGCTGACATTGCCATCATCTGTAATGTGCTAGCTCCTATCACAGTGATACGGTGGGTCCTCTTGTAGATGAATGGCTACAAATAGAACTATATTGACCTAAACCTTGCATTGATATTTCCCAAACAGTTCATGCAATGTCGTCTTCAAACTTCATTGCTATTACAGCCAAAATATTAAAAGCTACAACTTCACATGCACCAAAAACAGGAAAAAAAATTTTAGACCAAAAAAATTAAAGAAGAAATAGAGCAAAATCAGCAACCATCACCTAAATTTTGAGACACAACAGTATTTGTTCTCTGGCTGTCATCATTAGTAGGTTCCTAGAAAGACAATCATCGAAACCCAAAGGCCATTACCAATGAAACAGCAAAGGCCAGTAGTTTTTAAAATAGACTATGTATTGCTTGGATTAAATTTGCATCTCTAAGTATGGGACACCTTTCCTCTTTTTAGAGCACTGTCTTCTCAAATGCACACAAAAACTACTAGATAAACACTAGCTGTAAAAACAAGTGAGCCACAGGAATCCTTGTGTCTCACCACGCTTGTGAGTTATGACTGCCTTCTTGTGGTTTCACAGACTTCACTCTTACCACTTCTAAGACTGATCTCAACTGAGGTCTTATTCTATTTAGCAGAAGTTTTTATCAATCTGTAAAAGAACCCAGATGAAATAACTTCTCCATGCAACAGGAGGAATTAAATACACTGACACTAACTTGAAGATATTAAAGTTATATATTGAATCTCAAAGTATATTTGGACCAAATTTTGAACACATTTTTAGGGATTAAGTAATCCAGTTGAAGTGAACAGAAACTAGTCTAATAGCATTAATATGGGAAGCAAAAGATATCTTGTCAACTACTTGTTTGTAAGCATTATTTCAAAATCCCCACCATTTCAAAATGCTAATGCACCTATTCTTTTGTGTCATAAAGTAGATTTGCTATACATATGAAATAATGAGATAATAAAAGTATATGCTGGCTCAAGGATGTGACAAGCCCTGGGAAATTAACACCAAAAAGAACAAAATGAATTCTAAAAATGTAATGCTTACCTATGCAAAATACAATATAAACACAGACATATACGACCTACTTTGTATTTGAAAAAAAATACAACCGGTTCACAATATACTGTAGGATTCAATGTTTCAGAAATGCTTGCAAGCTGATTTGATTTTATAACTGAAAAGTATAGCCCATATCACTGTTCCGTATAATTATAAGATTACTGGTTAGTTGGGTGACTCTCAACACCATGTGATGTGGTCTGTTTATCACAGGCTGCATTTGCCTCCACTGCCTACCAACAGATCATTCCAGAATCAGCTACAAAATCCCTAGGAAGTCATGTGGACCACAAAAACACATCTACTGAGTGAAAAAACGGGTTGTGATGGGCTTGATGCCTGCATTACACATATTCCAACTCTCCCTTTTCCTTCAGCCAATTCTAGTCTGGTTCCATAAACACAGTGCCCATTAGTTGCTAAAGAATATTAGATACCCCTGGATTATGTCTCCCAGTTATGTTAATCCAGAAGAAGTCCATTGCATGAACTCTCAGACTGGTCCATGATGTGAAAGAAAATGTGACCATGATACTTAAGAGACTCACTCCCAAAGCAAACTCTGATCCACATTAAAACACTAATGTGTAGATGCACCTCAGACATTTCTAACATCTCCCAGACACACAAGAGTAGTAATTCAGTGCTTCCTATTAGACTAAATTTTCCTCAAAAGCCACACTGTTTCAGGGCCAGTCAGGGCAGCGTTCCTTTCTGCACTTGCAAAATGCTTAAGGTTCTGCTGTTTCACATCCTTAAGAAACTAACCACACACACACACAAAGAATATCAATGACACATTTTATATCATCTAAAATGTTCATTATAAATAGTCTAACCATAAACTGCACAAACAGGGGATATTCCATGCTGCGTTGTCATGGAGTAATTTCTGATTACAAAATCTGCAAAGTGCACTGTATTGTACGACATACCAGCCATGTGATGGTTTACTGCATGTTCTCCTATTCTATTCTGGTATGTCTGAGAGGGACATCACTTTACACTACATGTGTAACTTTGGCAAGAGTATGGATACACACCTGTCCTTCAAACTTAGCAGCTCTTCAGTAGCCATGTTACTATGACTCAGAGTCAGGTACCATCAAATTATATGCTCACACTCTTGGGCTTAACATACTACTTATTTACAATATAATTGCACAAAATTCACATGACAAATTTCAGGAATGCACTTCCTTTCTCCTTGGCATGTGTTACTAGTTTACAAGATACTAAGTATTTCGAGCCACAGTAGCAGCCATATCCCCACGAGCTGATGGATACATATATTTTCATTTCCCCTTTAAAGAAAAGAAAAACAATGAAAATATAAATTCCACGCAGCACCTTTCTCAATAGAAAATATTTGCCACAAATATCTCCTTATTCCTATTGTCTTGATGTATTATCATAAAATTTTTCCTCTTTGAAGGCAATAAGCTCAATAAACATCATTGCCAACATGAATACTAAGTTTCTTTTAATATTTTATCTTTTAATATATTTTAAAATTTTTAAATATTAAAAATATTTAAATATTTTTAAAGCATGTAGTAAAGTATAATCTCAGCATTAAAACCTAGCACAAATAACAATCCTACAGATGAAATATGCAGTCAAAATTTGACCACAATTATTCCTTGGTAACTCCAGAGACCTATTGATATTTGTAACATTTTCTATACAAAAATAATGTTTTGGAGGAATTATTGAAGTGCATAGCAAAGCTCTCAAAAGTAAAAAGTGTAGAAATTAACACAGTCCTTGGAGTTCTAACAGTTATATAAACAGTCTTCGGGGATTTTTTTTTTCCACAGAAGACCTGTCTCAGTGAGTGAAGTGCACCTCACCAGACTTGGGATTTCCTAGAAACATTTGCAAAAAGGTTGTGGCCATTCAGAAATTAGGGATTTTTTCAAATAAAAATGATGCTTGGACTTAAACAGAACAGCCTATCTGCAATCTGAACCAAAACCAACACAATGTTGTTAGAAGCCACACACACACAAAAAGTCTTTCACTGCAACAGCTGAAGCAGCATTTCAGAAAGAAATCTTATTTCCCAGATATATTTTAATTATTAATCTCTCCATACATCTGCCTTCACTGTAGATGTTGCAGAGAGACAGAAAAGATGTAATGGGTGCAGTTTAATTGTTTCATCTCTAAAGCTCAACTCAACAAAAATTGTATCAGCCAGCTTAACACCCTTCTCTCCATTGCTCCTATTTTTTTAGTCCTTGGCCAGTCCCTTCCCAACCCAGCCCTCACTTCTGCAGAAAGCCAACACACAGGGCTGCCAAATTAAGCCTGTCACAAAAACTAGGAGGTGCCAGTTGCATCTGTTCAGATACCACACATCACATCACTTACTGAATGTCCTTCTCCCAATTGTGTCATGCAAGCAGAGGAAGCCATGATGCCCTTCTCCAGACCAGTCAGTGCTGTCGTCTTTCTCCAGCTCCCAGACCTGTAAACCCTGCTGGTGTTTGTGTGCAGACCACATTTTTATTCCTATGCTACTTTAAGGAATGGTAATAGCCCCCACAACAGCAGAAGCTGCAATGACATTGTGTCGACAATGGATGAAAAGCAGGCAGCAAGGGAAGGAGCACATTGAAGGGTGAGTGATTCTTTCCCTTTCCACTTGAAATTTAACACACCTGCCCTAGCTGGAACCCTTTGGCCCTGCAATGCTGACAATATATTCCTGAGAGAAGTAGCCTTTTAATGCAAGTTACAATGGATTCTTCCATTTTTCTTAGGGGCTTTTTCCAGTTTAAGAACTGTAGGCTTGAAGAAATGTATATTCCATGGGACAATTGCTGCGGTGTCCTAGACCACCTTGCAAGCAACCTAAGACGGTGAAAGGATAGATGAAAGAGAGAGAAGAAATCAATGTTAAATTCTATTGAGAACAATATACTAAAACTACTCATGCAATTCAAGATACAGGGGTACTAACTTGATCTTTCTACAGTGACAATCTTCAGTAGAAGATTTATGTTGCCTCATCACACTGGCATAAAATTTCCCACAAACATAAAAGCACTTCATATGCCAGGTTTTTAGAATACAGTCTTACAACTAACTTATGAAGACATACCATAAAAGGAAAATAAATCTCTCTTCAAGGCAGGACTGAAGCATTTGTCATTAAGACATCTGGTTACCAGAGATATAGCTGTTATGCAGAACAATCATTTGCTGACAGGTCCATCATGTTTCAGACCTTTCTGGCATCAGGTAAAAGAGTTAAAAATTAAATCAGGTTAATTTGCATTGAAGTTACTGAAAGACTTGCAACATGAGAGATGTCAAAGCACAGCCTAAGTCCCTACCCAACCCACAGAATTGTAAAGCCTCCAGTTAATGTAAACAACTGGATATGGAATTTCACAGAATTCCACTGCAAGGATCACACCGTTTCTGAAGCTTTTGTATCTTTAATCTAAGTCAACAGCCAAAAAAGAAAATCATTGTAATATATATCCTTAAGCTCATAAAATGTGGACAACTGCAGTTAATATCACTTGTCAATAACTTTTGCTATCAGCAGGCATTTTATATTAAGATTTTGTTTCTCTTTCCTGAATCATCTTTTTTTGCAGAACTGACAAATATTTCAGTTGTTTCCTCTTTGGAAAGTTTCTGATACTGGTGGTATGTTCCAGGAAGTCTATCCTAATTATAAAGTTTCCTTCCATTTTACTAGCTTTCTCACCTGTGCAAAGCAAGTAAGAAAGAAAGACGGTGAAGGGGGTTCTGGTACTACAAGTAGATAGGTAAGATTCAAGTTTCTTTTTCATTGGACTGAGGAGCTCTGCTCAATTTACTTTCTCAGTGGGAAGTTCATGGGTGAGAACAAGTTAACTGAGGCTCGATCTATACCAGATGGATCTACTAGGTATGACTAAGCATCTGAGGCATAAAAATTTGACATCTGCTCCTATTATTAAGAGAATAAGCCAAGCCTGTTGATGAAACTTACAGGGATACTTTGGAATCCCTGAGGGCACCTGGATACATGGAGTATAACAATCAGAAACTGGGCAATATCTCACAATTTAAAAAAATGTCTACTGTCTTTAGTGGTACTTAGCTCTGGTTACATTAAATTGCTTCTACCTTCCCATGTCATCTGAAATACTCTCTTCTAAAAATATTTAAAGATGCTTTACATCTAGCATATAACTGGCAATTCAGTTTTACTTTGTCCTAATGGCATAGTATAATTTACTACCACTCTGAATTGTAAAGAAAGATGTCATGATACAATAAGATGGTATCTAACAAATTCAAGTTAATCATCTTAAACAGCATACTGAGAACTTTCTTGTTTTTATCTATAAACTCTAAACAAATATTTCTAGTATATTTTCACTGCCTAAGCTTATTTCCACTGAAACCATTGGATACACTACTATCAAGTGTAGGGATATCAGAATGAAGCCAGAAACGAAAGCTCCAGAAATATCCTGTCTTAAACTATTAATTATATAAATGGAAGAATCAATGAGTATCAGTCAGAAGTCTGAAAGATCTCCAGCTAAAGAAAGCAACATGAGCTTACCCTACCTTATTTTGTGAAGCTCTTCAGTCTTTAAAACTAACTGAGTCATGTTTTCTATTCCAAAACAAAGGCAGCCAGCATATCCTTTAGGAAACTTAATGTTCACTCTTTTCTACAATATGGAAAACAGCTGAGGTTAAGTTTAACTTTCAAGTTTATTTCACACTGCTGCTCTTTTTTCTGCATAGGTAAAGAACAGTCTTGAATGCAGGGAGAAGACTTGAAATAATTATTGTTTGCTGTTGCACATTAATTGTCACTGAAAACTTCGGCTTCAGTGCTGTCCAGTGCTCAAACACGTGTGTGAATCTATGAGTAAACTAAATCTTTTACAAGATTAACTAATATGCCGCACGTGCAGCATGTGTGCATTCCTACTCCACTTGGTCATTGAGGATCCACTGGACAGAAACTTACCAAAAGCCTACTGTCTTTCACATCGTTTATTCAACTTTTTTAACTCAAAGAAAATATCCAACAATAAGCCCCTAGCTTCAAAAATCTATATCTTCTTTCCTTATTTATTCTGACAAACATGTCCCGTAGCTGCTACTAAGTACTATATGAAGTGACACACTCTTCATTAATTGGATTATTTTTACCTCTTTGTGTCAGTTTGTCTAATCCCAAATGTTTCTTCTAATACTGCATATCCAGACTGACCAATGTTTGGCTAATTCTTGATCTCAGTTCACAGTTGCATAGAAAGAAATCTCAAAACAGAAGAAAGCCTCAAGCTCTTTTAGTTCCAGTTCCCTTCCCAAAATTGTTAGGTACAAATTAAATGCCAACATACTATACACTCTTTGTAACTAATTAAAATGGATGCAGATAATGGTGTGATTCATTATTGTCTAGCTGTAGTTACACAGTAACATGATTTTACTGTTGTCAAAAGAGCTACAACCATCACTTAACCAAAAAAGAAAAAAAAAAAAAAAAAAAGCCATACTATTGAAATAATTTGTATATAGGGATACAAATTCTGGGGAAGAAAATGACAAATAGTCACTGTATTAGTGATCATCACAATAATACATTGTTATCACCCCTTCCTCACTATTTGCTGCTTCACATATCTGTTCAGCCATGTGCTAAATTCAAAGGAAACCCAAAGTCTCAGAGCACTGAGGTCAAAAAATGAATTTGTAGTGTCTAGGTCCAAACTTGTCCTGAGGCCTGACTGAAATGTTCCAGTCATTAGCAGTTAAAAAGCATGATCAGTTAAATACAAATGATGTATTGCCCTATGCTCATGGCCTAAATCACTAGCTGAGAAATCACATTCATGTACATGAACTGAGATTGCTTTTCTTTTTCTTCTAAATATAAATTACTGTAAAGATAACTTCCCTAAAGAGAAATCCATTAAAAAAATAAAAACAGAACTATGCTTCTAAATTCTCATAAGAATGGCAAGGAAGGTTGAACTATGTTTGCACTAGATTAAATGAGTACATTATTCTCATCCAATCTTCACCATCAGCCTCAATTTCTGGCTGTCTGAACAGAAGACATTTGCTCCGAAGCAATCCTACTTCCCTCACATTATCTTATTACAGGATCCATGACAGCTAGATTGCAGCCCTCACATGCAGAAAAACCAGGCTTCACTACCTTGGCCAGGTTTGCAGCTTCAGCTGTGACCACTTGAGGAATTACAGTGGCAGCAGTTTGTCCAAGTTCTGACGTGAATGACAATGTCAGCTAGAACTTTGGTGTGAATTTTCATAGAGGCTTTTCCTGTAACTGACCTCTTCAATGAAGGCAAAAGGGTTTTCAAAACATTTTTACTATGTTACAAACAAGAAAAATTAAAAATTTTAAACCAAGTAAAACTTCAAGCAGCTGAGAAAGAACAGAAAAAATATTCACAAGAAACAGTTACAAACAACTCTTCCTACAGATCCATTACATCTGTTCTCTGTTTCCATAACTCCTTAATTTCAATTAGTTGTGTCACAGGAAATTTTAAAGTGCCCTCTACTCCCACATAATTTCTCCTTCCAGCATTGTAAGCCTGCTAGAGTTCACCTATCTCCACCTTTCTCCATTCTGAGACTGTCTCTTTTCTTGCTTCTCCTACAAGTTCTGAAGACGTGCTCCTCAGGAATCTCAGCTGCTTGCCAGGGGAGTCATGTCCTTTTCGAGCTTGAGACAAGTCTCTTTTTCTTTAAAGGAATGTAATTACACATGTACATATTACATATGAACATAACTTTGATGTCATATCTCTTTGACAGTCTAGAGAGACACATTGGCGAAAGTGTTGTTCACAGAAGACAACAGAAATTCGATTAAAACTTCGGAATGGGGTTGTTCCCCAAATCTGGAAATATCTGATATTCTTTTCAGCGGATGGAAAGAATATGGGATTCTTTTTAATCAGAGATGAAAGGAACAGCACTCTACTTTCAAGTTTAAAGGGTCCACTTACCTTTCAACACCCCCAGTTCTCCATCTCTGTGTCCTGTGACCTCTTGGTCATTAAAAGACTGAAAAACGGATACAACTGGAGCTGGGACACCAAGTTCACAGCAGTCTGTTGATAAAGGCTGCATGGACCTAGTGTTCATACATGGACCTGATCCAGCTGAAATCAACAGAAGGCTTTTCACCGACTTCAAAGGTTTCTGAAATATAAGGCCTTATAAGGCTCAGCTGTGGGAAAGATCAAAAAATTAAGATTCTTGGTGTAAACTCCTAGGCAAGTGCTTTTTTAGTGCAAGGTTTACATTTGCTAGGCACCAACAATATTAATACAGATGTGTCTGTCTTCTGTAGGATGTTCCTGATACTCAGTCATTAATCCTATTTTCAATCTTTAAAACTATGGATGCTACATTACAGCACTTTCATTTTCTGTTTACAAAAGTTGGCTCTGTACTCAAATCCAGCTAGTCAGAGAGAGCAAAAATTCACATAGGATGGCTAGTGGAGATGCAGGCTGGCTTGTGAATAACAATCTCTATTTGTGAACACACGAATTCAGCACTCAATTTTAAGAAGTTGCCCTTTACAAAATGACAAATAATGAGCATCGGGAAAATCAGTCTGCTTTTCAAGATGTCTCAGAAATGTAATGTTTTGGAGTTTTTTTCCTCATACAACACTTACTAAATCAAATACATTTAAATAAAGTTCAGAGCACTAGTTAATCACAGAGACAACCCATATTCAGACAACAAATAATGCTTTAATACTAGTTTTAATATGAAAACTACCCATCTGAAAAACCTTTTGCTCTGTATTAAGTGGCTATATCTTCCAATGGAAAAAGACTTAAATTTTAGAACTGACAGCGTTTCTCTTTCAGAAGTTTTCTAATGCTTTACAAAAGCAGCACCTCCTCCTCCTCACCAACATGACTGTGGCATTAAAACTGTTCTTTGCCAACATTTTCTATACATAAAATGTCTGTCTCAAAACCTATTAGTAACATTCCTGTTGGGTTTATTGCACCTGATATCCAGCACGTTTACCAAATTAACAGTGATTTTAATTTGACAAACACAAGCATAAAGAAATTTTTTTATTAATATGTAAGAATACATAAGTAAATATGAGAAAAATATCTTGGCAACTCCTATTGCTCAGTACAATTGTTCACCATTCACTTACATTTTCATACAGTTCATTTGATTTGCATTTAAACTTATACTTGAGACGCAGACAAGTATTTTAATTTAGGGAAGCAATGGGCAAGTTTAAGGTCCCAAGTCTGAGTCATCAAAACTACTAGAAAACAATGACCAGGCTGTGTAAACCCCTGCACTCATATCAACTACACAAGCATTCACTGAGGCCAAAGAGATTTGAGCCTGGCTATGAAAAAGTTAATGTAACTCCCATTGCAATCAGGGAGGTTCATACCAGACCAGGTTACAACAGCAAGGACTAACTATGGCTCAATTACACAATATGGTGAACGATGCAGCTGTTTTCACTAGATGCAACCATTGCTATTCAAAACAAACCTTTCATTTTCACAGTTTTTACCTAAGATTCTATTAGATCTGTGCACCTTTTGTTCACGACTGCAGATCTCGATAATAAGACCACACCAAATGCCAGAATAATTATCCAGATGAAATGCCACAAGAACATTAAAAACAGGAGAATGATTGGGACTTTTAATGAGTTTTGAGAAAAACAAAGTAATGACAAATGCTACAATTTGTCTGTGGAAATAAATTAACAGCAGTGTGCTTTACAAGACAGAATATGAAAGCCAGAAGTATTTAACACAAGGGCTATTTTTGGAAAGGAGAGGAGTACTGAAATGACAACAAAAGCAGATAGCACATATCCTCACATTTAAAAAAGGTTGTGAATACGTCCCAAGAGATCTAAGCAAACTCAGTGCCTGGTCAGCCTGTCCCCTGGAACGGAAACATTCTGGGAATAACACACTACATATCTACTGCCCACATCTCATTACAAAAGTGCCACATACCTTTTCAAAAGATTTCATGAAAAACAATTTACAGTTTCAGAATTAATCGAGACAGTTACAATAAATAGTTTCTTCATTATTTTCAGCTTCTCTACAGCAGAGCACGTGCACCCTAGACTTTGGACCTGGCCACCACTTTCCCAGCTGGGACCCACTGCAGATTATTGCAGGTGCAGTCACTTTAGAGTTACAGGCAATTTGAAGGCAGATGTGCTGGCATTTAGACAACTAGCTTCCTGACTTGTAGGTGAAATCTGGTATTGCTTATCTAGAGGTAATCACTTGCACATTATTTGCTTGCAGATATAAAATCTGAGAACCTTTTATTACTTACTTAAAAGAATTGCCTGTTTTTCTTCAAAAGCTTCAGTTGTCCTGACAGGCAACAATCCTTCTACAACAGTAAAAACAACCTCCTACCACCATATAGTTATCAGTCATTCAATATAGCAAACTTTTAAGGCCTTGCTCTTCCCTTTTACAACTACTAAACATTATGCAACATATGGCTCTATTAGCTTAAAACAATATTTTTCCATACTTTCAAAAACAATTTTGAGTTAGCCTTGGCTCATTTAGCTTAGTACTAATTCCTAAGTACTAAATCATAGTATATTACTATTAGATTTACACTAAATCACATTTACAAGAGGAAATTTCTCTCTAATTTCCTTTCATATATCACAAAACTGGCTTAGCACTTGAGGGATGTCTATGTTGTACCAAAAATTTTAGCTACAACTCATCCAATTCTTAAATAAGTCAACATGACCACAGAACCCCTATGTGACCAAGGTCATCCACAGTGTTGCCTGTATGTTTCTAAACAGTGCCCATTTTAACAGGTTTAAACAATCTCCCATGAGCCTGCTTACACAGCAATCACAATTCTGGGTCACACAACATATATACATCTCCATGTGCCTGGACTTCTCCCTGAAGGATAAAGAAATGAATTTGCTAGGATTCAATTTACTTCTTAAGATTACCCCCTCAAAAAAATTAAAAACTACAGTGAGATGTACCGATATATAAAAGGATGGAAAAAAATGTGATTTGATTTAGCATTACCATTTGGGTTTTAATGCACTGACAATCATAAATGGACATATATGAACTCATGTAAGAAAATCTAAATCATGAAAATTAACTTAGAAGTGAATAACAATATTTAGCAGGCATTATATCTTTAAAATGTAGCCAATCCTGTTCTCTGTTCTAGGCACTCCTCCACCCCTGGAGCGCTAGGTCCAGGATTGGGCTCCCCATTACATGGAGAGACATGGACTTAGTGGAGGGAGTCCAGAAAAGGGATAGTAGTATCTCTGACATGAGAAGAGGCTGAGAGAACTGGGAATGTTTAGTCTGGAATAGAAAAGCCTCAAAGGGTTCTCATCAATGTTTTTAAGTACCTGATGGGAGTGAGTAAAGAAGATGAACCCAGACTCTTCTCAGTGAAGCCCAGCACAGGACAAGAGGCGATAGCCAAATATGAAACATGGGGAACTTCATGTGACCATGAGAAAACACCTTTTTTGTTACTGTGAGGGTGGTTAAACACTAGAACAAGTTGCCAGGAGGTGTTGTTCAGCCGCAGCTACTGTCACTCTGTGAGCATATGGCTGTGACCTCTCCAGTGACTCCACACAACAAACACAGGCAATTTTAGTGGCAACTACCCCAGATTTTTAGGGCACGTCCAACAAGCCTCTCAGCTTTTGACCCAGTAAATAAGACTGACCATTCCTCTGTCTTAAATAAATTATCAAGTTGCACATATTAAGCAGGAAGACACTTGAGAGGTCTGTAACAGATGCCACCTAAGACAAAGATCAACAAGTTCACAGGTCAAAGTAAACAGTTTGCTTTCCATAACATTTTTATGCTGTACCTTGAGCCTAAGTAGTTACACTGATGTTCAAGCTCTTACAAAGAAAATTTTAATCACGCCAATTTTAAAACATGGCTCAGATGGCTGGCAATAGAGATTAAAATCCAAACTTTTTTCACTCAACTTGAAAACAAAACAGTAAAGGTCACTGCTATGCCTGCTCCCCAAAAACAAAAGGAGTTCATCCACAACTAATATCACAGATGGGAAAGGCTACACCCCCAGATAGCAATGGAAAGAATTTAGTCTCATTCTACTAAAACAGGCAGGTTATGCAGAAAAGCCCTAGCAAAGCTAGATGAGCATTCAGGCCTCTCATCCAGCTAGATGTATGAAAACAAAAGCTTCTGCAGTAACTGATCTCATCTTCATGAGGGTTTTACCTACTGTACTAAATTACTATAAAACTAGCTTCACAAATAAACTTTGAATACATCAAATTAGAATTTGTACCTTTCTCCTGAAGATAAATTAAAACACTGAGGCAGAAACTGCCTTAATAAAAAAATGTTGATGGAAAGAATAAGTTGGAGTCCCTTCATTTAAGGAATAAGTATAATTCTCTACTGTGGATGAGAATGTAATTAATAAGTTGTTATACAAAAGAAGAATCCATTATGACCCTTTCTGCTTACATTCTTTTGTTTGATTGCTTAGGATGAAGGGACTTTGTGGTAGCATGCTCTCTGTGAAAGTTCATGGCCTGTAGATAGGCCACAGATATAAAACATATATATTTCATTGGGTGTAAGACCCAGTGGTGCATAACTCTCACATATCCTTTGGTGTAACCTCTATATGGAGCTTCCCAACACTACCAGAACTAGAAAACTGCCCCAGCCATGGGGATTTTATAGGAATAACCAGGCATCCATGCCCCTTCAACAAGCATTCTGAAGATCAAAGATTTTTGATTTAGGTGACCGATTCTTCTTCTAGCCCACATCAATAGTCTACATGGGTGAAAAAATGTTTATTATTTGACCTATGCTTCAGTTAAAATAATTTCCTGCTGACAATGTATCTTTAAAATAGGCTTAGAAATGCTTCCCAGTGTAAATTTACAAACAGGATTTTTAAAAATAATACCTCTCTTGAACCTTTCAAAAATAAGGACAGTAAAAAAAAGTGAAAATTCTTTGTGAGGGGGGAAAATGAATTAAAATCTCTTGTGAACATTTGGAAGTTGCAAAAGTATTAGTTGCCATTCAAACAAGAGCCAGAAGGTATAGAATTAACCCAGACTTCCTATTCATACTACCTCATTCTCTTTAAAAAGTTGCTAGTAATGTGATTTTAGTACCATAAACTATGTGAAATTAAGTTTCTCTGAAGTTTTGGGGATATCATCTCTTGCAAAGCATCCAGCTACTGTCTCCCTTATCCTCACCACTCAGGCGGTATCTAAAACAAGGCTGAGAAATGAGTGGGTCAGTCTTCTTTCAGTTCTTGCCTAACTGGGAGACACTAGAGTTCCTTCCTGCTCTGATTGGGAAGAGCTAGTGTTCAGTTTGCTTCAAAGGTTGAATCAGATTACAAGATAAGTGGGCATCTGAAATGAAAAGAACTCCAGAAATTGCTACCAGTTGAGATGAAAAGGGGAGGAGAATGGCTAAAAGGAGGGAGCAGATAAAGGAATGGAAGGAACATCATGCCCTTTAGCCCACATGGAAAAATCTGGCTCAAACCTGCACATCCTACACTCCACTGTGTCTTATTAGTCTCCTGTGAGAACACTGGATGTTTGATGTACTTTAAAACTCTCCTCCTTTTCCTCATTATAAGACAATGGAGAGCTTAACTTTTATAAACGAGAGCACTTTATCTTCCATTACAGTTGTTTCATGTCTAGCAGAAGTTTAATCCCTAGTAATTTAGATAAATTACCATGTGCCTTAGCAGGTTGGGGTTAAAACTCTGAGATTTTCAACTGATTACAAAAAAACAGCCAGTTATCAAGTTCTAACTGAGTAATTCCTTCCTTATTTCACTCTAGCTAATTAAAATGTAATCACGATTGTTTGGCAGTGTGCATTCTGCCAGCAGTTTTACATTGAAAAAGAAATCTTGCCAAGAAAACATACAAAAAAGAAAAAAAAAAAAGCCTTTCACTATTAATTGGCTTGATCTAAACTGCCTCTTTAGCCACTGAAACTGTAAAACAAGTAAGTTACAACCGCTTGACAACACAATAAAAAATACTAACCCCTCTCCGGGATAACGAACTATTTTAATGGGTATCCTCCTTTCAGGCCATCCCGTGATGCACGGACCACGCTGACAGCGAGCGCTCCACCGCCCCCGGCCGAGCCCGGCGGGGCAGCGGCCAGGACAGGGCAGGGCAGCCTCTTCTCCAGCTGCCTCGCGTCGCAAGCCCGGTCTCCCAAACCCAGTTGCGGGCACCCAACCAACTTCCTGCTGCCTTTACGACGCACACACTCAGCTCTCCTTTAACACTGACTTTTTTTATTTTCTTTTTTAATCGGGTTATCCTTAAATACCTCTGAAACCTGCCTTTTGTGCCAACACCTTTGCCCCGAACGCAACTCCACTCAAAGCACTTGCCCGGGCGTTCCCGGTTTCTCACCGACCGGCAAGCCCGGGGTGAGCAAGCGGCGCGTTCCCGGCGCGCCGCGGAGATGTGCCACTCTGAAGGGCCGAGGTGGCTCCCTTCACACCGAGCTGGCCAGCCCTTTCCCAGACGGGCTGGGGCTCTGGGGAGGGAGAACGGCTTGCAGTTCGGAACGGTTTCCATCATTCCGCTGAAGTCGCCTCCCTTTAATATTTGCGCAGAGAAGAACAGGTGGGGAAAGGAAAAGGTGCGGTGTAACTAGAAGAGGGAAAAGGACGCACTGCTCTTGCACTAGCTCCGCACTGCTTCCAGCTTTCATTTTAAGCCCCGCAGGTCTCCCGCCCCTTCAATTCCATTTCTCCCCACTTTATCCCTATTTGTCCACTCCCGTTAGCCAGAAATGTGCCTCTCTGTCCCAGGAAAAAAGTGTTACCCTCACCTTCCAGGAGGTCGGAACCAAGTATTATACGTTCATGATTATCGCTCTTAAAAAACAGGCTCAAACTTTCCCACCAGGCTGGGGAAGTGAACCACCTGCGGGGGGCCTGGCGCACCGGCGCGCAGGCAGGCGGAGCCCCGCGGGATCGCCGCCGCACCGCCCGTCGCTCGGCAGGACGAGCGCGCCGCCGGCCCGGGAGCACCGCGCCGCGCCCGCCCCGCCGCCCCGGACACCTACGGAGGCAGTGGCCGGGACCTGTCCCGCCGTGCCAGAGGCAGCGGCCGGGAGCGCCGGGCACCTGCGAGGAGCCAGGGCAGAGCGGTGCCCCCGCCTCGCCTCGCCTCGCCCCTCAGGGGCACGGCGTGCCAGGAGCCCCACGATGCGCCAGGCGGGGAGCCTGGCCGGCACCCACAGGCACCGGCGGGGCTCGGAACTGCCGCGGGGCCGTACCCACCTGTCCGGCGCCTCCAGGTGCCGGCCATCCCCTGGGAGTGCGGCCCCCAAGTTCGCCAAGAGGCGCCCCGGCCCCGGCCGTCCTTTCCGCCCGCACCCCGCGCCCCGGGGGACACCCGCCCTCCGGACGGCGGCAGCGGGGCTCCGTGCGCGGCGCCATGCCCCTACCTGGAAATGCTTGAAGAAGGCGGAGATGCGGGTAATCTGGAGGCTCAGGCACCTGGAGGTGCATCTGGCGGTGGCGAAAGCCTCGTCCTGCCTTCGGGCGGCGGCCCCTGGCCCGTCGGGGCTGCCGCAGGCGGCCGTCACCCAGAGCAGCAGGGCGAGGGACACGCCGGGCGCCCTCCGCACCATCGCTCTGCGGGAGAGGAGGGCAGAGGGGCGGCCGGGCGGCGCGTGGGGGCTGCAGGCGCCGGTGTAAGCTCGCTCCCGCTCGGCGGGCTGGTGCCGGGCTGCGCCGGGGACGGACACCTCCGCGCCGCAGAAACTACACAAGAAAGTTCAATCATTCAACTCCCCTCACCCCCGTCCTCCCGCCCCGGCCCACAGCCCTCCCCCGCCGGCAGCGGGCGGGCCGATGCTGGCAGCGGCCGCGCCATTGGCTGCGCCGAGCGCCGGCGGCGGCGGGCGGGCCCCGTGCCCGCGGGCAGGTCGGCGCGGCGGGGCCGGCGCGGGCAGTCGGACCCTTGCCCGCACGCCGCCACCTGCGGGGCACGGGGCGGCCGCCGAGCCGCACGCCCTGTCCCTACCCACAGGCGGCCTGCGTGCGGGTGGCTGGGCGCCGGGGTCGCTGGTAACCGGTCTTTGCACCCTGGTTAAGTCTCTTTTATTTCTTCTTTTAAAAATCAATTTTAAAAAAGGATGGGGAGGCAAGAACGGAGGGAAATCACTTTTTGAAACTCAGTGTTTCTTACACTGAGTAACACTGCGGAGATTACTTGTCCCAAGGTGAAACCCATACAGGCACCTCTGAAGAGTTACTTAAAAATTATAATCTACAAGTCATTAGTCCAAATACCTCTGTGTAATAGCTGCAAAGATTAAAACAGAACCTTTAGCTGTAAAATAAATATCAGCCTAACATCCTTTCCCTCTGTGCCGTCAGCTCCAGGGCCGGAGTGCATGCTGCAGTATGTAGCACAGAGGTTACCTACCACATTCCTCTCCCTGTGCACGCTGCATGGACTCCTCCCGTCGCAAGTATGTGCTGCTAGAAAAAGCAAGTGGATCATTCCTCCCCAGAGCCTGTGGACTAAGCCTCCTGAACTTGAAAATATCACGGTTGTATGAGCTGAAATAAGTAACTTTTCGGGCATTTCAGGAATTAATACTAGATCAGTTACTACTGTAAGTAGCAGTTTAGTGTGGTTATCAAACCCTGTATTAAAAAGACTTCAGCAGTCATCTTTACTGTAACAAGTTCTAGGGCAAGTGTTCACTAGGAAAGTCATTTAAAATCTCATAAAAGTCAACAAGACCTTCAACCATTCTGGCTGGTAGTAGTTTTGCAATACTATAGTTCTTCTATGAATGTTCTTATATATACAACTGTGAAATAAAAACATATTCCCCAAAGTTATTATTCTCACCAGACTATATGCATACACCTTCCTTGCACTTATATATCAGAAATTCAAAGTATAAAAAGGTCGCTACATCCCAACTAGGAAATCACTTCTTAAATTCTACCATTAGGTTCTAGCTATAGTTTTACTATCTTATCACAAAAGGCACAGATTAAGAAAAGAGTCCTTGTTACAAGTATTGCGAACATATAAATATAACAAAAAGCAAGGCACATTTTAGTTTAGATGTTACATTGCAGCTTATGGTCTCTCTTGTCAGCTGTCAGAAATCTTCACTTGAGAAAAGCCAGAGGGCCAGATTCAGTCCTGCCAGTGTTACCAACTGGAGATGACAGTTTGTGCCCTTGGATGCTTGAGGGAGCACGGCTGCCAAAAGGCGAGGCCGCCTGCCACATCCTAGCACAGGAGTTGCCCTGCTGTTCGCACTGTTTCCATACTCTGCCGGCGATTTTGGAAATGCCCTGGTTAATCAAGGGAGACCATCTCAGCTACACCTCCTGAAGTCTTCCTCATTTTTGCAGCTGGAATGATTACCTTTCCTCTCATAGAGAGCAGAGGTCGTAAGTGTTTCAGAAATGCTTTTCCCAATTCTGACTGATATCTCACCACTAGAGAACTGGTTACTTTGCTTGATCTAGCATCTCTATATTTACAAAGTAAAAACACCACATGACAGAAAAACACAGAAATAAATTCACAGTCTTAGCAATGTTATTACCAATAGTGGTAACCCCATATAAGCCTCAGTATTAAGTTCAGGACTTCCCAGTGTCTAGCTGACAAACTCTTAAATAGTTTTTCTTAAGCCTTGACTAAAAATTTTGCAACTTTTTGCCTTGAGTCATAAAAAGAAAATTGCTCTGCTGATTCACAGTGTTTGCAGGTACACTAAATGCATTGAACTTTTACCATAGATAATAAGAACTGCCTGAAAAAAAATATGTAACTTTTTGTAAATCAGATGCAAATCTAGAGAGGCCAGAAAACTCAGATGATATATCCCCTTCATGTTAGTGCTAATGCCTTTTATGTCATATATTATAAACCTCAGCTTTAAGTAAAAGGGTATGAATCCTGTTTATTTTGTTTTTTAAAGTCTAGAAAAGGGCATAGAGCCCTTAATAATTAAAAAGTTACTGAATACACAGTTTCCTTGGTTGCTTTTGTTTGAAAGTTCATGGTTACAGAGATCATCAGTGTAGTCACTGAATTCCTTCTCAGTATGGGCTGACTTGGTTAGCACACAAAAGACTGGCTGTTCACTTCCAGTAAAACTGTATTCACACAGGTCCTGTTCCCCTACGTGGAGATTATGAAACAGGCTGGGTAGCTGAAGAATTTAGTAGGTAATTAAAACCCACTATGAACTAAGTATCTGTTAGACCAAAAGAGAAGATATGCAAGTTTGTAAATACACTCATTTTAAAGATGTTAATAAATTGGCTACAGAATAAAGAAAATTTGAAATAAATTACGTATACAGTTCAACCAGCCTGTAAATATAATTATGGGGTTTAACCAGATAAATAGACATATGGATACACTCATATGTTTTGCTCACTCTCTTTTTGTCAATAAATTACATTAAACAATCTTTTTGTATTAGAAATAGTAGAATTAGTGCTTAAAAATTCTTGCGAGTGCAGGGTATTATTTTTATGCTAAAAATATCCGCATTGTTTTCCTGCCTGTGCTTCAGAGGAGTCAGACGATATACAAATGAGGTTTTTCGCAAACCAGGGGCTGTTTTTTCGCAGAAGACAGCGCCACATGCTGGCATTGCGAGGCGAGAGCCGCCGGGCATTGTGCCGTTTTAGTTCTGGTTAATGAGCTGAGTTTAATCGATTCTGAATTAAGATAGCTTCATCTTAAGGAATTGCTTCTTACTCTAAAGGGAATTGCCAACATCAGGTTGTAATTTCAGCCAAACAAATAAAGGAGATATTTTTAATGTTAAAAATATTTATTGTTTTCATATAAACCACTGTATTCTAGCTCACAGATTTAGTTTATTGTATTAAGTCATCTTAATGTGCCATTTATTACTCAATTCTCTTTAGCTTTAACTATGTTATGTCAAAAATGATTGTAACTCTGGGTGTAACATAATCCTCTAAACCCTCTTCAAGAAGTCAGGATGTAGGGGTGCCTCTCCAAAGTGCCCGTGCACTAATGGAGGCAGTATGGGGAATAAAAACAATGAGTCAGAGATCTGTCTGCAGCTGCAGGGCCATGATCTCGTCAGGATCATGGAGACATGGTGGGAGGGTTCCCATGACTGGAGAGTTGCAATGGAAGAATATATGTCTTTTAGGAAGGATGGGATGAGGAGGGGGTGTTGCCCATTATGTGAAGGCAGTTGGAGTGTGTGGAGCTCAGTCTGGGGATGGATGAGAAGGGAGATGAGCACATAAGGGTTAGGATTAAAGAGAGGACAGGTGAAGGTGATATTATAGGGGGTGTCTGCCATTGGCCACGTGAATGGGAAAAGCAAGTGGATGAGACCCTGTACAAACAGATGGAAGCAGCCCCAAGTTCTCAGGCCCTGGTCCTCATGAGGGGCTTCAACCGCCCCAACATTGGCTGGAGGGACAAGACAGCAAGGCATAAGCAATCCAGGTGCCTGGAGTGTGTTGTTGATAACTTCCTCCTCTGAGAGACAGAGGAGAAAACAAGGACATTGCTGGACTTCATACCAACATTGAGGGGCTCGTTGGGATGGGAAGGTCAGGACAGTCTTGGTGGCAGAGACCATGAGATGAGGAGTTCAAAATCCTGAGGGCAGGGAGGAGGGGAAAACTGAGTAAAAAACACAGGACTTCAGCAGAGCAGACTTTGCCCTCTTCAAAGATCTGTTTGGAAGAATCCTGTGAGGTATGGTCTTGGAGGCAAGAGGGACCCAAGAAAGTCATTTAATATTTAAGGATCACCTTCTCCAAGTTCAAAAGCAGTCCATCCCAATGAACAGAAAGGAAGGCAAAAATGCCAGGAGAACTCTGTGGATGAACAAGGATAGCAATATCAATAGCAATGCTAGCACTAGCAATACTAAGCAATCCTTAACATCTTTAATGACCTGGATGATGGAGCGGAGTGTACTCTCAACAAGTTTGCTGATGACACAAAAGAGGGAGGAGTGGCTGATACACCAGTAGATTGTCCTGCCATCCAGAGAGACTTCAACAGGTTGGAAAAATGGGCTGTCAGGAACCTCATGAAGTTCAACAAGGGGAAGTACAAAGTCTGGTACCTGGGGAGGAGCAGTTCCATGCACAGATATAAATGCTGGGAGCCATCTATCTGGAAAACAGCTTTATAGAAAAGGTCCTGGGGGCCCTGGTGGAGTTGAATATGAGGCAGCAATATGCCCTGACAGAAAAGAAGGTGAAAGACATTCTGGTCTGCGTAGGGCAAAGTACTGAAAGCAGATCCAGGGTGGTCATCATTTCCCTCTCCTCAGCACAAGAGAGAAAAGGATATACTGGAGAGCATCTGATAAGGGCCCTGAAGATGCTGAAGGAACTGGAGCATCTCTTCTATGAGGCACGGCAAAGACAGCTGAGATTCTTTGGGCTATAGAAGAGAAGGCTGGGGGAATCTCCTTAATTAATGTATATAAAATACAAAGGGAGGCTGCAAAGAAAATGGAGACTGGCTATTTTCAATGGTGTCCAGTGACAGGACTGGAGGCAATGGACACAAACTGAAACTGAGGAGGTTCCCTGTGAACATCAGGAAACACTCTTTTTTCTGTGAGGGTGGTCAAGCACTGACGCAGTTTGCCCAGAGAGGTTGTGGCATCTCCATCGTTGAAGATACTCCAAAGGTGTCTGGACCAGGTCCTGGTCAACTGGCTGTAAGTGTCCCTGCTTGGGCAGGGGAGTTGGACCAGATGACTTCCAGATGACCTTTCAACCTCAACCATTCTGTGCTTTGAACAGTATAATAACTGAACAAACAAATGTATTTTCAATTGCACTTCCCAAATGAAAAAGAAATTTAAATTAAAATGTTCACTTTAAATGTTTACCTTGAAAACAAATGGCTTGCCATAGTCTCCACTGACATCTGCAGGTACTTTTTTTACAAGTACTTATTTAATGGAGAAGCACAATTATGTTTGAACTCTATGGGTTTTTTGAATATCAGTGGTCTATTTGTTTTGTTAATGAATTCATGGCCAGAGATTAAAGACGATATTGTATGTCCCACCTACAGTGCAGGTTTAGTTTGCTAATTCAGGACTTACACAAGGGAATATATATATATATATATATATAAAAGATATACAATAATATAGATGTAATATTAGGTATATTTTTAACTGTATTAACTGCACTTACAGACTAAGTGAAATGTTGGAAGATGGCCAGGTCATGATTTCTTGATTGTGATTTCTTGCTAGCAACAGTTCACCAAAGCAAATGTAATAACTAGAACTTTGCTAGACACCAGTCCTTATTCTTCTTTCAGAGTTTTGAATTCAGCCTATGTCTCCTATAGTTTACTGCTGCTCAAGGGACAATTGGAAATTACCATGGAAAAATAAGGGAATTCGAAAGATGCTTCCACAAAACCATTTCTTTCTGCAAGTAAAACAATGGAAGCCAGAGCAGACATTGAAAGAATTAATTTGTGCCATTTCTACCATCTGAGGACAAACACTCATGCCTGTGAATGGGAGGATGAGATTTATTTTCTTATGGCTTTGAATATTTCTTCAAGGTTCAAATACAACTCGATTCCTTTGGTAAGGACTGCATAGAAACTTTTTTTCCCATGGGTCTTATGGGTGGTCTATATCATTCCTTCCTCATGTGATCCCTGAAGTTAATGACCTTCTCCAACTCCTTTTGAGAAGTAGAATTTTGCATAGTCCTAAGTCAAGCCTGTGAGTAAAATCCAGAAATGCATCTCTGTGTTTCATAAAGCTGATATTCTTCATTCATAGATTGAGTCCGTATAATAATACTTTCTCCCAGGAGCAATTCAATAGGAATTTTCTGCATCACCATTTCCTCTTGTACAAGGGAAATCAGTAACAGGTAGAAAGAATATTAGTAGTGCAGTTAATTAATAGTCACAGCAGAAGGCAGGATGAAGTAACGATTCGCTGTTCCAAAAATCTCATCATTTGTGTATAAAGCAAGAGTCAATAGATGTCTATCCAAAGATTTTTGAGGAAGCATAGGAAACCAATTAGGTAATTTTGAATATGTGTTAAGTCTCATATTGCGTGTCTGAGAAACACAAGAACAGTGAGATCTGTGGAGGTGTTTGAAGGAAAATGATGGGATAGTTTTAGGGAGATTCTTCCCAGGCATAAGAAACATAAAAGAAAGCATAAAGATGCTTATTTTAAAATTTAGGCAATGAAGAATAACTGCTGACATAGTCAGTTGTCTGTACGAAGGATTGAGCTTTCAGTGTTGAACTAAAACAATGTTCTGTGTCATAATGCAGTGCAGAAGAGAAGCAAATTCAGAAATACAAAGAGAGACAAGATGATTAAAACAGAAGGCTTGGAAAGCAGCTTTTCCTCTATTATTGGCAAATAAATATTTGCTACTATATCAAGAGCATAAAAAAGCAGTCACAATGTTTAGAATGGAAAATAATAGAAGTTTAGTTGCATGGATGAATAGAAAGGGCTGAATATTAGAGACATTATGCCAAAGAATGCAGATTTAGACAAACTTTACTTTTCAAGATGTGGGGACCAAACCCTTAGACTCAAAGATGGTGTTCAGGTGGTGATCCCGAATAAGGTTTCATCCACAACACTAAAGAAAGAAGACTAAATGAGATGAATTAGGAGAGTGCTGCACTTGAGACACACATAAAGGTCAGAGGCAAGCTATGCTTTTAGTTGAATGAACATACTTACTTCCTCCCAGAGACTCTTATTTTCTTCAGAGTCACACAAATAGGGCAAAGCCAAGGCTTCATTCATTCCAAATCTGTTTCTTCAACTAGTTTGCAAAAATAAATTTTCCAATAAAAATGTATCTTACTGGGGTGTTCCCAGCAGCTTCTTGTCACTTCAGTCATTTGATCTGATTTCAAGCAAACCATAATTTTTTGTCTTGCATTTTGTATATGCCTTACTTTCCTTCTGATGGAACTAAAGCATGTTTTTAAACAGGCACCACTCTTTATATCAGGAGAGAAAACAATGTAAAACGCAACACATCTTTAGGGAAATTTTTTTCTGTAGTTGTCTCAAATTAAGAATGCGTACCATATTTCTAGCCTAACTGCAGTGTTTATTAATATTTAGTCATTGAATTTTTTTCCACCTTTTGGATAGATGAAGACTTCCTTTCATGTTGAAATCTACCTAAAGATAGCTTAAGATGTATCTGAAGCTAAATCTGGGATATAAGGGAGGTTCCTTGCAGACCACAACTAACTTCTTTTATAAATGAACCAAACTGAAATTTCTTTGTGAAGTGTTGCTATATTGCAGATTCTGTAAATCTGTTTTTTTCCACAGACTCTCCAACCTTGGGGTGTATAGGATTGGACATGTGATTCTCGTAATGGAGGCAATAATGCCATACAGATGAAATATGATATCTATAATCTGTCTTATTTCTCTTCAACTTATATAATTAAGAGCTATATTGGTCCTAGTCACTGCATTTTGCTGGGAGCTCATGTTCAATTGGTTGCTCACCAGACCCGAAAGGCTTTCAGAGACAAAGGCTTTCCAAACATTTGTGTCTGTGAGTGTGACCTACTTTCTGTGTTCCTAGATGCACAGTCTTGCATATGGCAGCATTAAAATGCATGATGTTTAAAATGAATTCAGATTACTGAGTGATTCATAATTCCATATATATTATTTATCACTTGAGTCAATAATCATGTCATATGGAAACTTTATAAGAATTGATTTTATTATATGTTTCTAATCACCAATATACAAACTAAATAACACTGAATCCAGAACAGATAGCACTAAACTCATTAATTTGTTTATGATTTTTCATTTACAATTAGTTTTGGAGATAATATAAAGATTTTTTTTTCTAGTCTACATAACACGTTTTACACTGATTTTTGCTGAATGTCAAATTTTAGTTAGAAAGTCACATAAGTGACATGCTTTTGACATTGCCACTCAGAGTTGTAATTGCCTAAAAAAGAAAGATCAGATTTGCTTTTATATGTGTATGAAAATTATTTCCATGCATTCATTGATTTAATTTGCTACCATACTTGCCATTATTGCTTTTGCCAAGGAGAGGCAGAACTATCAAGGTGAAAATCGTCTGGAGCTTGAAAACTATCAATGGATGTGTGGAGTCTGAACAATTGTAATAATTCTTTTTAATTAGCCTCAGTCCTAAGCAACCACCCAGCCTATTACATGACATATCAGTTCTCAACTCACATCAATATATGATTTTAATATCATTCATGCTTTAAGATTTATTTGCAAATTATTAAATAAAACATCATTCCAGATACCAGAACTGCAACATAATTAATTGATCCTTTTAAAACATATCTAGCTAGTAATTATGAAGTCTTAATATTCCTGTTCAATGTCTGCAGTAACATTTTTGAACACAAAATAGTTAAAAGTAAGGCATGATGCATAAAAACATTCTGTGTTCTCTTGAATTAAGAGAAAACCTTTCGATGTGCTTGAGAGGTTGATGTTTGTGTACTGTGTCCTTCAACTTAAAGTAACACCAAAAGGGACAGAATGAAAAATGACAACAATTAAGAAGAAGCTAATCCTTCAAATTTATTTTTTATGGATTTTCCTGCTCTGTGTTGCAAGTTCTAAGATTTAAAATACAGAATAATTCAGACTATTGTTCACAGTTTTCTCTTCAAGGTTAATTAATTTTGAAATTAATAGAAGGAAAATCCATAGCAATTTATTTGCCTTTATACCCAACCTTTTATTAATTGTACTAAAAATGATTAAGTATGTAACTGTGCTTTCGCATGTGCAGACAGACACATATGTGAAAAACTCCTGACTGTAGTGAAGGGCCCCAGAAAAGTTGCTTTGTTTGCCTTTTTTTACTTCGTAATAATTTTCAGTGGTGTTATTCCTTGTGCTACTCAGAAGAATCTGGTGAAAGCTGTATTAATCCCTGTCATACCAAAGCTTAGGGGGATGTGACCAAACACAGTCTGAACAGAGATATCAGTACTAATATGCACCCTCCAATGTCTTCAATACGATGTCACTATAAGAAAACTTTTCAGTGATCTGTGCCAGTTCATCAGTTCTCTGCATGTGTTGGTGCCTGGGATTCTTCCTTTTCAGGTGCAATGCTTGCTTTATTTCTTGAGATTCTTGCTGGGCCCTTCCTCCATCCTGCCTGAATCCCTTTGGATGGTGGTGCTGCCCTTCATCACATTTACTGTTTTCCTAAATTTGAGGTTGAGGTCACTTGCAAACTTGATGGAAGTGCACTCCATTACTACCTGCAGGCCACTGATAAAGCTGTTAAACCTGACAGGTCCCAGTGCAGAGTCCCATGGTATCCTCTTGTCACAGGCAGCCATGTAGAGTGCTCCCCACTGCTGCCCCTCCCTGACCCTGCCCATCCAAAAAGATTTTTGCCATCTTCTTGTCCAGCCATCTGGGCTGTGATGGTCTAATTTGGCTAAAAGAAGTAATTAGTTATGGCTTAGCTAGACAAGAGAAATGAGCCTGTCAAATGTCAAAAATACATCCCCTATACTACCAAGCAGAATTCCTTCTGATTAGCTCCCAGGCTAATTTTGAACCATGTGTTTTAAGCAACATGATTGATTTGTCTGATTTATCTTTACAAATGTCACTGAGCAGATGAAGTTTGGCAGCTTGTCCAGTATCAGTGTGTGCATTTATGATATTGGGTACTCATCAGGCCTTCACTAGCAAGAACTATTAGTTATAGGAACTGCCCATTTTTTCTTGGCTAAGAGAAAAAAAATCCTTTTTTTTTTTTCCCACAAAAATTCTGAAAATTTAGTTCAGACTTTGAAGTAGTCATAGCTTAATAGTGAAATAGTGATACAGTGTAGTGGCTCTCCCACACATACATTCCAATGTATTTAACATTTTGTGCACATCTGATGCCACTGCATACACAAATTAAATAGGGAAACCAAAAAGTTATTTGCAGCCAGCCGAACTGATCAGAATTCTTTCAGCTAAATGTATATCACTGAAAATATGCTTTTAATATAGAATGGAAATGTTTTTAAAAGATTTAATTTTAACTAAAATTTTCTAGGTGAAGACTGCTTTGAAAAGAAAACATGAAGCAGTTTGATACTTACCTTAAATAATCTCCTGTTTGGGTTTGTAACGAAGTCTTTTACACAGGGGAAAAAAAGAGGACCAGCGTTTGAAAAGTGCTAAAATCAGGTTTGGGATTGATTTTAAGAATAATAAAATATTTCAATATTTTTTCTTACTGCCATGTGCCAGTAGGAGTGCTGTAGGTGAATATGCTGCTGATGATATGCCATAAGCTAATAACTATAAAAATAACACATAGGATAAATCTTGTAAATCTACCAAATTAACAAAAAAAAATTGTTACTACAGCTTGTTTTTTCATTTTAGCTAAGCAGAATTCACCTCAAGATTATATGTTTTGCACATTTCTGTTTCTATGAGATTTTTTTAAGGTTTAGTTTTACTTCCAAATCAGAATGAAACCCTTTTTTGAAGTACCACATTTTCAATTTGAATTAGAATGCCAAGAATTTAAAAGACCTGTCCTCAGTCTTACCAAAAGCTGTTTAATAGTGTTAATATCTAGGAAAAGATGTGTTGGTGTCTGATGTCTCTGCTGTCTTCATGATCATGGTGAAGCAAGGCAAGGATCCACAGAGAATCTTTGGGTTTTGTACTACTCTTAAACTTCTCTAATTTAATTGAGAATTTGGACTGATATTGCACTGGGCTTGATGCTGAGCTGGTTTTGGACATCTTTTCCCATTTGTATCAGGTCCATTCACCCTAGCTGAAAATATCCTTCCCTGCCCACTGCTCCCATAAAAGAAGGTAATCACAATTTTAAAGTTTGTTACTGCAATGACAAATTCTGTTGTTATTTTATGTCATGGTCTTGACAGGAAATACCATTTTTCCTGACCTGCTCAAGTTATTTGTGTAGTTTCCACACTTGTATAATGCTCAGCCTTGTTTAATAATGCCTGTCTGATCATCTATATTGCTATGAAGACTTTAAAAGCAGAAAGACAACGTGCTTGTCAAATGCTTTATCCCTACCAAAATTCTATGGTTGTCATGGCAACATAGAAAAGAAGAAAAAAAAGAAAAGCAGATTTTGATTTTCTTAAAAGATAGTATTTCATGGTTGTTAGAAATAAAATTAGGAGAAAATACAGCCGTTTCTTCATTGCTTTATAAGGCAGGATACAAAGAATTGTTCTTAATTTTTACAAATTAAAAAAAATCATGCTTTATGTTCATTAGAAATGACATCAAATCTTCTTTTTCATTTCAGTCCTTCTAGCCCAAGGCATTCCTGACAAAATAACAAAACTCAATTCAACCTGTGTGTTTTAACAGCAGAAAACCCTTTTAAGAAAACTATAGTTTTTGACAGCTCTTTCATTATGTTTTCCTACCTTCCTTATCACCTCACCATCAAAAAGGTGATAGTGTTCACCCTATTAAAATAAAATGTAATGACTTTGAGTAAGCTAGATCCCTTCCTAGTGAAAAATTACATTGTGTTAAAGGGCTGCATGACAATTTAGGAGCCTTAAACCATTCTAAAAACCTATGGATTTTACTGAAGATTTTTTTTTTCAGAATTCAGTAAATTAGCCCACATTTCCTAATTTACCTTGTTAGTTTAAAATAAACCTAGTCAATGTGAAAGTGAGTGGCAGAATCAGATTATAAAAGAAAAAGTTTGCTTCCCTTCAATCTGAGGGAAGCTTTTTATTTTAAAGAATTCAATTCGGAGTAGTCCATTTATTTTTCTTTTCAGACATACAGTTTCTTTCTATGTTGCCTAAGTCTTTCCATCTCAAAAATTATTGGAAATGGACAGATGAAAAATCTATGCAACTGCTAAATAAAAATACCATTTTGTCACTGTTGGAGAAAGGCTTCAAGAGTCACACTCAGAGTATTTGGAATATACTTTCATTTTGACATAAATGAAACTGTAGGGAAAGTGTCCTAAATACATAGAAAGGTGAGCTATAATGGTCTGTACGGCCCTTAGTTTCCAGGAGAAACATCTACCAGTGTAACATAAAACTGTTTGTGAGTTCTGAATGAGTCACATGTCTACTTTAACAGACATTGGGGCAGTGTTTTCACACTAATTTGCTGCATCAAACTGGAGATATTTAATTAGTTCTTCTTTACATGTTGCTCCCCACTGAACTCCAGAGGATTCAGTCCATATGTGACAATGGTATACACTGCCATTGTGTATCAATGTGAAGGATGGTATGTGTGTGTAGAGGAATCTGAGAAGTGAGCCAGTTGCCTGGAATACAGTATTTCTGCAATTCCTGTGATATATTTGTGTAAAGATTAGAATGAATGATTCAGCTCTTTCAAAATTGAGATATATGTATTTCCACTAGAAGATGACGCCTTCATCTTCATGTTTTTTATGCACCACCTTAGGGAGAAATCCTGTGGAAAATGTGAGTGAGATTTGATTGCACAGCTAAATACGTTAGTATGATGATCATGAGAATTGTCAGGATCATTTTGATTTTTTCAATTTTTATTTTTGTAATTCCTAGTTTGGAATGCTTGAATTTATGATTTCAATACCATTGGGTTTAGATGGAGATTTATGGCCCCATAATATATTAATATCTAAAATTTCTTTGCTTAGTAGTTGTCCTGTCTCTTCAATAAATACTTTTAAGTAGAAGTTATAAGACATGGATGTAAAATAAACTACATGACAACATAAGAGTCATGTTATAAAGGAGCCTTCTGCAGAAAACCTTGAATCTAATAATCCCCATCTGATCTGGTTTGAATGAAACAGTGGGATAAACAAAAGCATGTCTGTAAATAAGGATTTTGATTTTGAAAGACCAAACTTTGAGTAATTGTGAGAACTGATTAGAGACAATGGCTGGATTGAGATTTTAAGGACTTTAATATAGAAAAGCCATGCACATTAACTCAAAAGAGCAAACTGTATCTGGTATTTGCAGGCTTAGCAAAGAAGAAAAGGTTGGACACAAAATCCCAGGACTCATAGAGTTAAAATACCTTCAGACTTGTAGTGGATATAAAAATAGGAATTTGTAAAAAGAAAAAAAGGATTGTTTTTATTTGGTGATAGAAAGCGCAGGGGTAAAGATAAAGCCTTGCAAAAGATATTTAATACTTTAAACAGTATATTTAACCAGAAGTATAAAAAGAAAAGGCAAAGTAAACCCATGATAGAAAGCAGAGGTAGTACTGAAATGTAAGATTTTGTTAGTGTAGCTCTAGACTAACATGCCTGTTGTGCTTCAATTTTCAGTACCACTAATGAATCAGAACACCAGCTGCTGGGTCCCAGCCTTCCTGCAGGCCAGCCATGTGGCCATGAGTTACATGCTGCAGGGCCTCCTCTTGCCACATAATCTGGCATGAATAAAACATAGATAGGTAAGAATCCCTGTGCAGAAAACTCACTGAAAAATGATAGAGTAATCTGCAAATCTGTTTAAAACTTCTGTATCAAAGGAAGAATCTGCAGAAATTAAAGAAAAATATGATTTTCCACTGCTTTATTTCCTGTAATCTTTACATTTGTTGATATATATCTTTGAATCAGTACTTATTTTACCAGTTTAGACATATCATAGTATTTATCAACAAGAAGTGGATTTTAAGTAAAGCATAGGTATTTTAGAATTCCATCTTGCCGTACTTTAGAAAAAGCTTGCAAATTAAATTAGTTGGATTTTCAACCAGGTAATTTAAACCAGGCCTGTTCAAGAATGACTAATATTCTATACATTTATTCTTAAATTGTTATTTTGATGGAGGACAATATCCTGGTGCACAGTTTTTTCTGTACAGAGCAGAACAAGTTTCCTCCTCTGTGGAGGACTTCTGTGTGGAGCTTACTAGGCAAATATAGTTTGCCTTAGCTCACTGAGGATACATAAAAGATTCACATATCTTGTCTTAGAAGAAAAATTAGGGGCTGAAATCACTGTGTAACACATTTAAAGACCACATCACAGAGATACCATCTGCACTTCACTAAGGGCATGTTCCAGCTACAACCCAGATTTGTCCCCAGAACTACTAACATGAGGAAGCTTAATTCAGTTTTCCTTGGTCCTTTGTCTTTAGTTTTGCTGAAAAGATGAATTAATATTTGCATTAATATTCTCACAACCATGAGAAAACACCATTCTCACAAATGTTATTAGGTAAGTTCTTGTTGTCTGAATAAAATATTGCTGCTAATGGATGTATTGTTTCACATATAGCAATTAAAAAAATATATCCTGTGCTTTGTAGATGCTTCTTGTCATTGCCAGCATTACCCTTGATCTGATGGTTCATGTGCTGGGTAGATAAAACCAGCTATACCAACTCTAAATTTTTAAGAACCTTAGAAGTATCATTTTGCAGATTATTCAGAAGCATTCAGTAATATTTCTGATTTGTACTTCTTCACATTACAGGATCTTTCCACTTAGATCAAGGAACCTAGTAAACATTAGATGATCAGAATTACCAGGGGACTTACATCTAATGCTCTTTGAAGTCTCTGTGTATTGAGAAGCAGGGTATATTATCCCAGGTGAGATTTATCCCCAGTATAAGATAATGAATTTAATATAAGAGCTGACTGTATGCAGAAATAGTTTTGGAGAATATCATAGGAGCTGAAAAAGAAGCTAGGGCTTTAATGTGTGTCACAAAGTACTTCTGTGTGTCCTAGAGATTCTTTGTTGCATGTTTTTCCTACACTGTAGAAAAGCTATTTTCTCTCCTCTCTTATTTCTAGAACTCCAATCCCTGCATGAACCAAGAAGGAAATGTTTCTTTTGTTCACTCCAAGAGGCTGTAGTTATTCTTCTCAGATAGGACCAGGATTTTACCTCAAATATTTATGACAAACTGTGGACATCAAGGCCTATTGAATTTTATGAAAAGTTAGAAGCTAAAAAACTTTCTTAAAGATTATTTGCCTTGGGTGCCCTCTCTGGTAGGACCAGTACCATTTGTCACATAGCTAAAGATAAACCATTATTTTCCCCATACAAATATGCTTGGCAATTGTTCTTGATCAAAAAATACTTAAAGCACTAGGCATTTATCAACTCTAGTATTCCATACTTCTGTTTCCTTTTTACTAGGTATTCTGAAGAAAACAGTTGTGTCCTGAAGAAAACACTTGGATCCATCTTTGAATTAAACTAATGAAAACAAAAAATGCTTATGTATATATATATCATGTAAGTATGAATACACATTTAGTACTTGAATACAAATGTGTGTTTGTATATGCATTTTAGCCTGGAAGAGAATTTATTTATTTATTTCCAAACCAGAAAAAAAAAAAAAAAAAAAAAAAAGAATGTTTTACCATATGGATGTTTGTAAGATTATGCTCATTCTGAAGATATGTATTTGCAGAATTGCCATCCTTGCACCAGCAGTCAATTTTCTATTATGTAATCTTCAAATGTTTTGCAGCATCCTAATTAGAAAGTCTTCTCACTCCTTCTCTCACCCAGCAATTTTCTTTTTCCTGTTTTCTTTTTTTTTTCTTTTAATAATCTAGCTAAGAAAATTAGTGTCTATTTGGAGGGATAAATCAAGAACAGCAACAGATTTGTGATGATGACTGTCTTAGAAACACATGCCTCGTTAAAAAATTAATTTTTGTTACATTAAAAAAAAAAAGAAAAAAATCTGTGGAACAGTCAGAGACTACAAACTTAGAGTCAGGCTTCTCTCCCGCTGAATTTTGTGATGTGACCTTGGCCAATTCTTGTAACTGTCCTGTGCTTCGTTTCCACATCTTCACATTGAAGACAACAGTTCTTCCTATTCCACAGATGCTGTGTGAAGAGAAGTGATGATATACAATGTGAAAATCTATCCAAAGAAGAGTGATATTCATTTACTTACCTGTTTAATACATATGCCTAATTTTTCAGCTGTTCATTTCTGGTTTTCTTCATGGTCAGTGGAAATAAAGAAGTAATTGCAGGGCACAACTCATCCTAAAGGCAATGTTGAAAATAAATGAGCTGAACAATATGCCTGTTCCTCTCCACTGATTGCCAAGGAAGTCTCAGGTGTAGATGTTCAAATAACTGTATTTATTATTTATTTTATATTTTATATATATATAAAAATATATTTTTTTTATATTTTATATCTATTTTATATATAATAATTTATTATTCAAATAGATGTTCAAACTGCAGGTATTTGGTCAGATCACTCAGTGAAAGAACTCCAAGTTTCTTATAATTAGGAAGTTCTATTGAAGTCATGCATATACTTGTAGACTAAATCACTATCACAGAATGAGAGAAAAACAGTCTGAAAGAGACTTCAGAAGGTCATCAACTCTATGCTTTTGCCTGTGGGCAAAATCAGCTGTACCTGCCAGCTCTGATAGATGCTTACCTAACCTGTCCTTAGAGATTTCCATGCAGATAAATCATGGGCAGTTACTCAGGCAAAGATAGACCATCTTCTGAGTGTAAGTTAAGTGCCCATTACTAAAGTATTTATCTCTACAAGTCATATGTTGTAAACATACAGAAGATAGACATTTAAATGTTTCCGTATTTTGCTCTGCTTATAGTGGTGAGGGAGGCAGTGTGGCTTTCCATGCACACCTTGAAAATTCAAACCCAGCTGCCACCTGTAGTCTTGAGAAAATCTATTTAAGATGTTTTTTTTTTTTAATCAGAAAAAGAATTGTGGATTACTTTTTCCAGCCAGGAGTTCTATTCCTTTTATGCATACCTCCTTACTTTCTGAAAAACAGACATGTCTGCAAATGTCTTTCTGAGAAGTACTTTCTTTTATAAATACCCCTAGTGAAGTCATGCTTGTACTTGTAGACTAAATCACTGCCTATCACAGAATGAGAGAAAAACAGTCCGAAAGAGACCTCAGGAGGTCATCTACTCTATGCTTTTGCCTGTGGGCAAAATCAACTGTACCTGTCAACTCTGATAGATGCTTACCTAACCTGTCCTTAGAGATTTCCAATGACTGAAACTCTAAAAGCTCTTCAGACAATCTGTTTGAGTGTGTCATGATCCATGTCATTAGAAAGTTTTATATAATATCTATCTTAAATCTTCCAACCTGTAATTCAAACCCATTAATTTAGTTTCCATTCTCCCTAGGCATGGAGAACTGATTGTTTTGTTCTTCATTCCAGAAGCATTTTAGATTCTTGCAGATCATAACAATGCCATCCTCTTTTATCTTTTTTTTTTCCTGAAGCATTAATAGTAGTACACTTTTTTCAGTTCCTCCGTCCTGGTTTTTGGTTTTGTTTTTTTTTGAAAAAAACATTTGTACATGTTTTAAACAGAAGGTATAAGGGCATCCTTCCAATATTAGTGTGTATCAGGTGTAGGTCCCAAGGTTTTGGTAGCAGGAAGGGAGATGCAAGGGTGGCCTCTGTGAGGAGACCAGGGGCTGCCCCGTGCTGGACACAGGTGTTTCCAGCTGCATCTGTAACAGACCATCCAGAGGACAGTGCTGGACCCATCAGCCAAGCTGGTGGTGCCCCTTGGCAAAGCATATTTAATGAAGAACAAAACACCACTCAGTGGTGAAGAGTGAGAAAAAAAAAAAAAAAAGCATAATAAATAATCCTGCAAACACCAAGGTCAGAGAAAAAGGAGGGGAAACAGGTACTCCAGGTACTGGAGCACATTCCCTTGTGGCCTGTGTAACCATGTTGGGGCTTATATTCACACTGCACCCCATGGAAGACCCAATGTTGGAGCAGGTTTTATCCTGAAGGACTGCAGCCCATGGAGAGGAGCCATCCTGAACAAGGGAAAAGTGTGAAGAGGAAGAAGCAGCAGACAGGAACCATTATGTACTGATCACAGTCTCCATCTCCATTCCCCATATTCCCTACAAACTTGATGAGGGAGGAGGTCAAGGGGTTGGGAATGAGGGAACAAAGTTGAATCTGGGGAAAAAGAGCGACTAGGAGGAAGGTGTTTTACTTTTTGTATCTCAGCATCTGGTTAAACTTTTAATTGTCAAGGAATTAAATTAATTTTCCCCAAACGGAGTTTGTTTTGCTTGTGACACTAACTGGTAAGTGATCTCCTTGTCTTTATCTCCACCTATGAGTGTTTTTAGCTTATTTACCCCCCTGTGCCCTGCTCAATTAAGGAATGGGAGTGAGAGGACCTCAGGGTGGGTGTCTGGCAGCTACCCAAGGTTAACTCAACACATTCCCACTACAGGATAGTCTTTTACATTAAACATTTTTCCTGCTTTATATTTAATGTAAAAAATGGAAGTCAAATAATAAGTCCTTTCCTATCCTGTATTTCTATCTCAACTCCATATTGAAAAAAATATTACAAAATAGAAATCAACAATTGGACTTTCCTATGCAGAACTCAGAAATTTAAACCAACCATCTGAAACTCCAAAACTTCAGATCATCAATGATTTCACCTGCAAGAAGCTAACCAAAAAATGTTACTTATTTTACTCTAGAAAAATCAGTCATTTGTAAAGACTAGATTAAAAATCCAGCCCACTCTCCTGATGGTTAAATTGCTGCTTAATTATGCTAATTCAGAAATGTCAATTAACCAAGATGTCATTTCAGCCATCCATTTTGGAAGAAAATTAAAATGTTCAAAACAGTGGGAGTTATATTTTTTCTTTATTGCTTTAATTATCTTAGAAAGAAATTACAAAATTTTAAAGTCAGAAAGAATTTTGCTTATAATGATAATATTATATTTTTTTAAAAAGCAGTCAGCCTTCAGTCACATCTTTCAATATAACTTCAGAGTCTAAAATGATGCTTTAAATCTGAAGTTCATTTTAAGCATTTTATCTTCAAAGTATATTGAGATTCCATAAAAGAAATAGGGAATTGGGCTACAAATAAGGAAATTGCCTCATCATTCATCCTTCATAATTAGCATGGTTGGGTTTTATGAATTAATATGTGCATTCATGGGTTCCTGGCTCTCCTTACTTCCGTGTGATAGTATTGAGAAAGGTGGCAGATTTATAGAGGGAAAAAAAATTTGTAACACAGTTTCTTTCTTGTAAGTTATTTATGGCAAGATGGTTAATATGAAAAGCTATGAAGTGCAATTTATATGGGTTTATTGGTTAAAGTAAAATTATAGCACAAGGGACAGTAGAGTAAGACATTTTCTTGAGAAACAAACGATGAACAAGATCTGTGACATAATTTCTGTTTCAGTCTCATCATCAATCTATTGAAATATGTTCCAAAAATTCACAGAAGGGCCAGGCTTCTCTGTTAGTTTTCTGGTGGTGTTACGGTCACCACTTCATAGAACCATGGGATGGTTTGTTTGGAAGGGACCTTTAAAGGTCAGCCAGACTAACCCCCCACCATGGGCAGGGGCACCATCCACTACAGCAGTTTGCTCAAAGCCCCATTGACTCTGGCCTTGAACATTTCCAAGGATGGGGCACCCACGACTCCCCAGGAAACTCATTCTAATTTCTTACCACCAACTTTTTCCCTTGTGTCCAATCTAAACCTACCCTGTTTCAGTCTAAAACTGTTGCCCCATCTCATGTCTCCACAACTCTTCACTGACCTTGGTGCCTGCAGGGCTGCTTCTGTCACATGTTCCCACTCCCATCTCCTGGCTGCTGTTGCACAGCAGGCTTAGACAGCTTCTTAGATATGTTATCCCAGATATGCTTCCACTGTCAGTGATGGACTTGGCCTTAGGCAGTGGCAGGTCCATCTTGGAGATGGCTGGCTTTGTCTCTCTCAGACATGGGCAAAGCTTCTGGCATCTTCTCACAGAAGTCACCTCTGCTTCCCCATGCTACCAAATCTTGCCAAGCCAAACCAATACCCAGCTACTCTTCAATTTTTCATCCAACAGTATCCCCAAGTCCTCTGCAGGGATGCTCTCAATCCTATCATCACCCAGTATGCCCTAACCCAGGTGCAGGACCTTGCACTTGGCCTTGTTGAATTTCCTGAGGTTCATGCAGACCCACCTGTCAAGGTCCCTCTGGATGGCATCCCTTCCCTCCAGCATACCAACTACACAGCTTGGTGTCATCCACTACTTGATGGAAACATTTGGTACAGAATGATGGAGTCACAAAATGGGTCAGGTTGAAAGGGACTACTGTGAGTCATGTGGTCCAGCATCCCTGCTCCAGCAGGGTCATCCCAGAGCACATTGCACAGAATTCCATCCAGATTGTTCTGGAATATCTCCTGAAAAGGAGACTCCACATCCTCTCTGGGCAACCTGTTCCAGTGCTTGGTCACCCACACAGTAAAGATGTTCTTCCTCACATTCTGGTGGAACTTCCTGTGATTCAGTTTCTGCCCATTGCCTCTTGTCCTGTTGCTTGGTATCACCGAGAAGAGTCTGGCTCTAAGCTCTTGACACCCTCCCTTCAAATACTTCTGTATAGTGATGAGGTTCTTTTTCAGTTGTCTCCTCTTGAGGCTGAACAGGTCCAACTTTCTCAGCCTTTCCTCATAAGAGGCTCAAATCATCTTTGTTGCCCTCCATTGGACCCACTCCAGGAGCTCCATGTCTCTCTTGTCCTGAGAAGCCCAGAACTGGACACTGCACTCCAGATGTGACCTCACCAGGGCTGAGCGGAGGGGCAGGATCACCTCCCTCAACCTGCTGGCAGTGCTCTTCCTAATGCCCCCCAGGATCCCATTGTCCTTCTTGGCCACAGGGACACACTGATGGCTCATGGAAAGCTTGTTGTCCACCAGGACCTCCAGGTCCTTCTCCACAGAGCTGCTTTCCAGCAGATCAGCCCCCACCCTGTACTGGTGCAGAGGGTTGTTCTTCCCCTCTGCAGTACCCTGCATTTGCCTTTGCTGAATTTCAGACTGTTCTTTGCCTTGACTGAACCTGCTAGAACCTGGATTTTTTTCCATTAGACTGCAGGTGCAGTCTGAGAAGTTCTGTACACTGAAGTGGAGGTTTAGGCTTGAAATGAGTGCATATAAGGTTTTGGTATTGGTTTCAAGGCCTCTTTTGGTTTGCTGCAACACTGTGTAACTTTTGCCTGACAGAAGAGTATCAAAGAGCATGACATTAAAGTGCAATGTATGTTAAATTATATAACAAATAATAGTGAAATTCTTAATGAAAGCTTTATGGCTAGATTTTTGTTTTTATCACAGAATAAAAAGCTTTGCTGTTTTGGAATCATTCCAGTCAATCAAAATATTCTCTGAGAGAATTCATTCTGCAACAAATTATGCCTTCATCCTATATTACTTTAGAAAGCTGTTTTTTACCTCAAGCACATATGTCATGGTTCTCTGGTATGTTCTGATCTAACAGCACTTTCACAGGCTCCACTGGGACTCCACTAACTTCACTATTTCAAGTCCATAAAGAAGATTTAGACCAGATCCTATAAATTCGAGTGTTGTACAAATATAATGGTTGTCTGATGGCTACCATTCCAGTTCTCTTCATACAGTGTAACTTAGTAATATGATCTCAGCCAAGGGTAATGTTTTTATGCGGATAGAATCCCAGCCTAGGAGTTAGTAACCTCATGCTCTGTTCCCAGATATGTTTCAGATTTACTGTGCAGCCATAATTAGATGTGATGTTCTGTCTGTGCTTTGGATTGCTGTTTGCACAAGGACAATAATACTTCCTTACCCTGAACAACCCTTCTGAGAAATATGTGTAAAAACTATTAATCTGTTGATTACTTACCTTACTTACTACCTACGTGTAAAGGATAGCATCACCATTGCAGCCATCTATTACACTAAGACTCCATGAATTTTTATCTGGCTTCTGTAGTATTCAGGTCTGCTCATGGATTTTCCTTTTGGAAGAACTCAGTATCTTCCAATGGAAACAAAATTTTATGTTACAGCTCTCATAGCTGCAACATGAGATTGAAACCAATGTTGGAATTAAAGTTTTTGCTTTTTGTACCCCAGGTTTTCTGGTCTGATAATTCATATCCATCAGTGCTTTCTGCACATCAAGTGAAATTTCCAATCAAACTGAAAAGTTTTTGATGTTGTGTGTTCCTTTATTCTCTTGTTGTAGCCAACATCCGTAGTGCTGTATTTGCCCACTCCTTTACGTACCAAATGTCTGCCCTTCCCACATTGTCCTCCCTTCCCCGCCCCTAGTCCTGGCCGCTCCCTCAGGTTATTCCTATTGGTTCCAGTACCCCAACTCTGCCCATATACCACCCCTGCGCCCTGAGACCATTAGTCCATGTGCTCTCTCCGCCCCCTGTCCCCATATAAAACCCCAGGCTCCGAAACTGTATGGTCTCTCTGCTTCTGGGAAGAGGTGTGTTGTCATGTGAGTAAAGTTCCTCTGAGGTTCCCATGCAGGCACCCTTCTCACCTCCTTTATTGCCACCATGTTGTGGAGCAGACAGCTAGCAGGAGCACGGGGCTGTCCAGAAGGACTATGGAAAGCGGAACAGCCGCTCTCCCCAAAGCAGCCCCGCAGTGCTCCCCAGGAAGGTTTGCAGCTTGCTAAACCAACGCAGGAAACCATGCACCACAACAAACATCTAGCTTCCTACCTTTAAATACTTACACATAAAATAAGAGATGTAAGTATTGCCTAAAATAGTTGTGCTTCTGTTCTGTAGATTTTGTTGCGGGTACAGTGATAATTGGTCTCTTCATGTTTCCTTCAGAGCACTTCACCACATGCTATTTCCAGCTATTTCATGCTGTATTTTATATTCCTTTCCAGCCAGGTTAATAGATTTACTCATAATAATCTTTTAAACCTACTATAGACATAGTGTCTATATTTGGAATTTACATTATTCCTTTTGTCAATCTTTCCTCAAACATACATTGTGAAAAGAAGCTGCATATCAGAGTTAAAAACTCAAGCACTTTCTGACCTACCTTTGCATACATTAATGATGTTTTTCACTTCCTTCCTTTAGCATTAGTATCCCTACTGTTTTTCCTGTTGTGTACGTAAGTACCTGTTCTGTTGTTGAAATGCACATTAAAACTCAGCATTTGCAGTGGCATTTAAGATTTTGCGAAGTTTTCCTATTCTGCAAATACAGAATAACAGCATTGTTTCTGCCACAATGAGTTGGAGTAAAGCCAGTCTTTTGGATGGTGATCACTGACATTTTATTTTACAGTTCAGACAACTACAATTCCTACAGTAGCACACCAGAGCCCAGAAGTAAGTTATAAATATGGATTGATGCTACCCAGTATGGTTTTTTTTCATTAGTTTTGATATTTAAGAGGTATAATATGCACTTAATAGTTTAATTAAATTACATGGTTCACATTTTTGGGTACCTTTTGTCCTTTGTTCCAATAAGAAAAAATATTTAGATTCTCTGAGCTATTAAATGGATTTCATCCTTCATGTACAGAGAAGGAGCACTTCTAATGCACACATGTGCCACAAATCCTACCTCTCTTGCAGTTAGTGAGCTTTAGGAAGACACCAGAATGGGAGCAGAGGTGCCCAGAGGCAGACTTTCAGACAGTCTGTATATACCACATGTAGAAAAACAACCCTCAGTCTCTCCTTTGAGGGATGTGGCTGGCCTTGGACACTCATAGAGCCTGCAGGAAGGCCAGGAAGCTGTCTTACCTGGTGAATCTACACAGACTTTTGGGGCTACTATGGATATGTACAAGATAGGCCGAAACAACTTGAGGGAGATGGATTACCGAGGTAATGTCCCCTGTAAAGATTTTTTTCTCTTGCCTTTAACCCTCAAAGTTAAATGCCTCCAGCCTTCAACATTCAACCTTCAACTCATAATTCAGTCAGAGCCAGAAGCTGTGAACACCAAAGGATGAGATATATTTTTTTTAAGATTTTTTAACAGATACGAAATTATGTAAAGCACAATTGTCATGTACTTCATAGGATAAATGGGGCAAATGCTGCAACGGCATAGGCAATGCAGACTATTAGAAATGAAGTGCTGTTCCTGCATTGCTGTATATGGTTCTTTATGGTTCAAGTGGAGGAATAAGGGAAGCAGCAAGAGCTGGAAGTTTTTGCATTTAGTGGATCAGAGACATTCTGAACAAGGAAACAAATTCTATTAGTGGAGTGAGTACATTTTATTTGAGCAAAAGTTTGGTCATCCTACTCCAGTTGTTCTGAGTGATGGAAATATAACATATTTCATATGTTATATAACATATATGTTATATAACATATAACATGCGCTGATCAAGGTTTATCCAAAGGTCAGGCTGAATTCTTAAAAGAAATGCTGAATCTATTCGCTATCAAATTATCTGTTCAAAGGGCTTGGGACTGTATCTCATGCAGTTACTATTAAAATATGGCCTCAAAACTGAATGAAGTAATGTTCAATGTTGTGTCTGAAACTACTACAAAAAGAAAACCACTGTAATAATGGAGAAAAGAATAATCTATCATATGTTCTTTGATATGAATGTCATATATTCTCCTTTGCTGTAAAGTGGCTTCTGGGATACTGTATTGTCTTCTGCATTTCATTAGGGTACTTTTACAGCAGTCTCTGAAATTCACCTTGAGCTAGTCCTGACAGGGAGTTCTGACCTTTTGATGGATATAGTTTTGCCTATAAAATAAGCTGATGGTTAACCTTATTCCAAGTGGACAAGTGTCCATAGGGTAATGCCCAGCAGTGCTGAGCAAATCTGGGCCAAATCCTCAGCTGGTGCAAATTATCGTGGGTTCACCAAGTCACTATGCATCAGCTGAAATTTACCCTCAGTAAAGGCAATAATGAAATTCATATTGCTACCAGTGAAACCAGGATTTTATACTTCAGATTCAGCTAATATCTAGTCAAGATTGTAATACTTTTATAAAATAAATTTTGAATTTAAATATGGTAATAATATGCCACTTAGAGCAGATTAGGTGCTTCTATTTGGAATTCTCCTCTAGCTCTACTGTATAACAGGGCTTTTGTGCAGAGAGCTTTGCATTCTCCCATGAAGCAAATGCCGTGTATGGCTTAGGCTCAAACCTAATAAAATAGAAGGTCTTGAACCCTTCTCTCTTATAACAGTTAATGGTAGGGAGGCATGAATTTAGAGTGCCTGGTTGAAATCACAAAAAAAACACATCTTCCAGTGACTGTCTGGCATCACATCTCTCTGGTTCCTTGGCTGTGATGCCTTGGTTGAAAAATCAGAAAAAACCTTGGTGCTGCACTTCCTCCTGCGTTAGCCAGCTGCTAATGTCCTGGCAGGGGAACAGGACATGGGGCAAACTCTCGTCTCTCTCTTCTTCTCCCCTGTCAGTGGTAACATTGATTTTGGGGTTTAGGTCTTCTCATGTAATCAAAGTAAATGTAGTCTCTTCTCCAATATTTTTTTTAATTACACGTTATCTCTTTGTCTACTGTTGAGCCACTTCTCCAAACTGTGTAAAGAATTTGTATGTAAATAACATAAAAAACGTGAAAAGTGGCATGGTGTTGAAGTGCTTGACATTTAATGCTTTCTTCTGTATTCTTGTTTTTCTCTTTTTTGCTTTCCATAACAAGCAGTTCCTTCTCCCTCCAAATGTCATTCTAACAAATGTCTTGAGTCATGACCTTTCTGAGTTAGACAAACTGAGCAACCAGAAATACATATCCAACTTTCAGATGTATGTACATACAAAGCATGATGCAGCTGTAGACCACTTACAATGAAGTTCTATGATTTCTGTGTATTAACATAGATCATATCAGATCATATTTGGTGTGCATTAAGATAGCAGTTCTCACTTCTGTGAGATCACTGCCTAGATGAAGTAGTCTCAGAAGATGTAATTGCCAAAGAGGTGGTCCTTTTCTATCTTTTCAGGAAGGTTCAGTTGATAAGTGTACCTCTTGCCTGCCTTACCTTTATGTAACAAAGAAGCAGTCATACTTGAGGCAACCATTACAATAGCCAACTAATCCACACCTATGTGGGTATGAATAGTAAAATAGGTTTTTAAGTACAAAGTATCTCATGGGTTTTCAAAATAGGTCTATGGGTTCTTCAAGGATATCCCTAGTGAGGAATTAATACTCTTCCACAGAGTTCCAATTTGTAAAATGTTGAAGGCTCATCAAAATTATGTTCACTGTAGCCCACATATGTGCAGGTGATGCATTTTTCTACTTAGAAGTAAGGATGCCATAAAATGCTGGACAGTTTTGCATGAATACCTTAAAGTAGTAATGCATAGACTGAATTTTATCATCATAAGCATGTTTGAAAATATGTAAGTTACACTGAAAAAAAATTCAGCTTAATTAATATTTCTTTTCTGATTTGAATAGTTCCAGAGACTCAAGCCAGTTCCACAATAATTATGACCAGTTTTCAATTAAAGACAAAACCTGGAAGCTTTTGCAGGAAAAAAAATGAAACAAGCTAATGAAATTAATTTTATAAAATATTTCCATTTTCCTCCATACAATTTCTCTGAATGATTTGCAGTAGAACAGTTCCTAATTTCTTTCCATCACTGAGAAATATTTTTTTATCTTTATTGATTTTTCTTCTTTTGTTGTTGTTGCCACTGGATTTAATTTAAAATATTCTGTGGGATTAGGCATTTTTCTTGTTGAAAAATCAGTGAGGATAATTTACTCTTTATAAAATTTCTAATATTAAGGATATTTTGAAATATTATGGAGCAGGAAAAAGGAACAAAAAAATGAAAGAGATGAGTAATTAACATAGATGTCAATGAACTGACAGCAATAAAATGAAGATTGATGGCATAAATGTTCCAAAATTAGATTGCTTTGTTGTGACTAAGAAATAAAACATAAACTTTAGCTAAGACCAAAAAAACCAAGATTTGTTTAAAAGAATGGAATGGCAAATAAAAATAAAAATAGAAAAAGAAAATCACTTGTCTTTATGGTTTTTTTTTTCTTTCTAGCTATAAAATGGATCTAATAAAATCTATTTCCCTCTGTAAAATTTTTTACTTCAGTGAGATTAATGATCTCTTTCTGTGAGAAAAGAACAGAACTAACAAATTTTTTAAGGAAAACATATTTTCTTTAAAAATGTTTTTTAAAATATTCTACATCAAAGTTACAAAGGAAAACAATCTCTTACAATAAAATATAAAATCAGCTCACAACTAATTACAATTAAGAATTAAAAATAGTGTTCACAGGATTATTACATAGCACTGCAGATAACTTACATGTAAATACCTGGTATTCATGCAACTGCTGATGTAAGAAGTGCAGGAAGTTTGTGATGTCCATTCTTAGCAGTCAGTTTGTCAGATTTTCTTCTGAGGTACTGCATTGGAAAGTAAAGATTCCACTTTCATAATAATTTCTGATCATCAGCGCTTCAGATGTCATCTTCAGGAATCCTGCTGGGAATATCTCAAACCTTTAACACTACTCTAAACAGGATTTTTATGGTTTAAGGTATACTGCAGGCCTTTGTGCTCAAAAAAATCCCCTATCTGATGATCACCACATCACAGTTAAGATCTGATCACTGTCCCAAAATGTAATTTAATCCATATGTACAGAGCAGCTGGGCCTGCAGCACATAACCAATATCTGTAACTTAGAAAGCTTGAGTCACATATGCTGGAAATAAATGTCAGACAAGAGGAAAAGCACAACTTCATAATTTAATGGTAAAACACAAAACATTTAGATGCAGCAGTTGCATTTAGCAATCTATCAGTAATTCATTCCCCCCACAAAACTTGGTTAGTGTAAAAGGTCAGGATCATTCCCTCATGGATTTGTAGGTATATGCTTGTCCCTCCTAATCCCTCAGCAGATGATGGTGTTTTTATCATTGCCATTTAAAAGCAAAATTGCATTTTAAACGCATGCACCTAAAACTGTTACATTTTCTCCTTTTTGCCTTTAAGGTAACAACCTATGGTACTTTGCAGTCCTGTACTTCTGCAGAAATATAGAGGTAGATAAGTGTGCCTGCTATATGCTGTACCATATACATAATATATCATATAAGCCATATCAGAGGCTGTGTCATGGGCCTCAGCCTAACCTTCCTCTCATTGTTCAAATTTAGATGCACATGCCATCCTCAGCAATATGTAATAAAAGTGATGCTTGAGCTCACATTTTCACTTCCTATAACAGCTTTTATTTAGATTATGTTATACTTTTTAGATTGGAATTTTCCTAGAAGTATTTTTTCTGCATTACTTAAAACATGAGGCCAAACTGAATTATTACTTTTATGGTTATTGTTGTATTACCTCAAGGTTTCAACTGATCAAATTCATAAGTAAAATTTAAACTATATTTTATAATGTTTTCATGTCCTGAAACCCTCATTTCAAAGTGTTTCTACTTGCTATTTGTAGGTAGAATGAAAATAATTTGCATGTAATGAAACCCATTTTTTCACAGACATTTTAGCTATTCTTTCCTCTTAATTTGTACTATTTTCTTTTGTTTATTAATTGTTATTTTCTGGATTGAGGGAAATGTAAGTAAAAAATTATTCTTGTTTTAACATGTCTCAGATCCTACATGGTATTGTTTAGTTTGGCAAAAATAGTAGCAGAACAAAACTGATAGCTGAAAAAAGATTAGATAATAAATAAAATTGCAGAGCAAGCTGACCTAAAGGAGCCTTGAGATTGATTCAGCAATGCTGAAGCCAAACTGGCTGTTCTTTTTCCACAATCTCTACTCCTAAAGACTTCCTGGCAGTTAAATTTGGAAAAAAAATCTCTGAAGATGTGAATTTTTGAGAATGTTCTGTCTTCTGTAAAAAATAGATTAGAAGCAGTAGAGTGAAGTGCAAGTGATAACACAAAATTATTAGACACTGAATCTGCTTAAATGAGAAATATTGATGAACATCATGAAGGAAATGCTAATCAAGGTATCTGTCTGTGGAAAAATAGGCTTTAAAAGTAATTACATAACAAAGCAATCCACACCCTTCCTTCATGAACATCTGTGGGAAAGAATTTACTCTGAACTTGAACTTTAATTATAAATTATAAATTTTAATTATAAAGTTTATCCAGTGAATGGATGCTGTCACACTGAAGACTGAGGAATTCACCTATTATCAGAGGGGTTATATTTACAGACATACTTAGCAAAAGGAATGCTCTCAGGTTGTTGATAATCATGAACTTCCCAACAGCCTTAGGAATTCAAGCTGTGGAACAAAATCTCTTATTGACATTAATGGAAAAAAAATGAGCCTGTGCATTGGCATCTTCAGAGAATTTTAGTCTTTCTTAAAATTCCAGGAGTTAACAAGCCTTCATTAGAATCCAAGACCTGTGAAAACTACACAAAGAAAATGTTCCTAATACTCCTTTAAATAGCGCCTTACAAGTATCCCTAATGGTAGAAGCTGTTACTGCCAAGAATATTAGAGAGGTATGAACCTAATATAGAAATATCTTCATATCTATAATCTCCTTACTAGATTTAACTGCCCATCATTTTTGTGAAAAGAAAGAATTCCCCTCAGTCAGAGGAAAAATGGAGTTTACTAATACATAAACTGCATTGACATTCTCAGCACCAATCCTTCTCCCAGATGAGAAAAAAAAAAAGTATTAATTACACATGAACTCCAATAATTTTCTTTAGTTATTTTATTCTGAAATTATTTCTGCATTCCCAAAATGCCTAAAGCTATTAAATAAGTTTTGCCTTGAACTGCATTAATATTCTCTAGTGAAAATGAGGAAGAACTACTGTTAATAGTTAGCTACATTAACAGAACATAAATACCTCTACTAAGGTAACAGGAATTAAAGCAGTAGTTATAAAAGAATAGGTGGCACTGGGTGCAATAATCTGTCAGGGCAAAATCTTTCATAACAGATGAATAATGTACAAATATGTTAAACTCTGGCTTACTACTACAAGTAGGGGGAAAAAAAGAAAATTCAGAATCCTGTAGATATTTATGGCATCAGGAAATACATCTCAGTCTCTATGAAGGGTGCTGGTTTGTATGTGCAGCAAGGTCTGCAGTGGCACCTAATTCATACAGTCTTCCAGCTACTCAAATCAGTGTTGCAAACTTACCAATTCCATTATTATCTGCCCAAATCTTGCAGAATTTAAGCAGTTTAAATTTCAGAAGAGTCCATACCTGACTTTCAAAGCTTTTTTTACTCCATATGTGGTATTAGACATATCCAAGAACATACTTTGTGGTTTTGTAATCTTCAGTATGAGGAAAAAAAAATTGAAGCAAATCTCCTAAAATATCTGCAGGATATAGACATTAGAATCTAGTTAATAGGGAAGGCATGTCTAAAATGCACTTTAGTTGATAAGGCATATTTGAATTTAATCGAAATGGGAGCAAGTGCACATTAAGTAAAACCTTTTATGCCTTAGTGAAATATTTAGCAGTTCTTGTCTGAAGTTGATTGGAAAGCAGTAATACTCAATGTATAAGAATAATTGATATCTACTAACTGCATAATCTGTAGCATTAGCCCCATCATTACAGGGATTTTTCCTGTTTTGTTGGGTTTTTGCTTTAATGCCCTACAGTTGTGAACTGTGGGCCCTGATACTGATAGTCTGATACTCCAGACAAGCTGCATAGAAGGAATGATTGGTTTGGTATATCCTCTACTGTCACACCAGAGTTTCTCAAATTCCTCTTTTTTAAGACACTATGCTTAGTCTCCATTTTCTATTCCTTTTTTTTTTTTTCCATCTAAGTATTACTTACAAGAAGACAAAAGAACTTTGTTGTCATCATGTCCCTTAGAGCTAATGTACAACTAAGCAGTTTGCAGAGTTTTCCACTAATCTGAAACTGCCAGGACATCAAGATTAGGGAAAGGCAGCTGTTGTGTTTCTTTTCTCTTATGAAATTCAAATAAGATGGGAGAAAGATGGTAGTAGAACAAAATACTGAAAATGGATTGCATTACACAGTTATTTTCTCTCTGGGTTTTTTTTTTTTTCTTTTTCCATCATAGGGCAGATAAAGAGACATTCATATTATTCCTCAGAAACAGCTCATTATAACATGATGAATGAATGAGTGAATGAAAGAGTGAATAGGAAACAACAACGTTGATGGAAGCATGATGCCAAAGGTGAAATTAAATTTTATGTTGTTTTATGTTAGGAACTTCTGTGTTTATGAAGTTTTTTTCAACTGAAGAGTTAGACTACAAGACATCTTGTCTCCAAAACCCTCAGGTCTCAATTCACACAGATTGTGTATATAGAGTTTTTGTGGGAAACATCTTTAAATGAGTCTCTTCTTTTATTAGAACCAGAATCTTTGGAGTCCTGTGGATGCACTCAGAGTCAGCTTCTGCAACAAGTTGAAAACTGTTGTCAATTATAGTTTAGTATTTTCTATATTTTCAAAAATTTTGTGTGAGAAGAATTCTTTTTTGGTTGAAATTTCTTTGTTTCTGTAACTTTTTATTTTCAACCTCGCTGCGTTTCATGTTAAACCTGAAATATTGTACATTTCTTAACTGTTGTTTCCCTAGTGAATCCCTTTTCTTTTGTTCATTGATCACCATCACATGAGCTCTTTTAATAATGGAATTTACTAATATGAAAATTTAATTCATTTAATAATGAAAACAAAATTATATGGGTTAAAAGAATTTTAATACCTTTATATTACTTTCTATTTTAAAGTATTTTAATATATTTAAAATGTAGCCAAAGCTTATTCCAAGTAAGTGTTTAGAAATTCAACACCAATGCCACTTGCATGCTTTCCTTAGTTTATCCATCAAGTATTTTTTCATGGTGTGCATTAAAAGCATATACATAGTTTGTCATTGCCATGAATTTCCTCGCACATTTCAAGCAATAATTATTCTTCACAACTCCCTAATAAAGAAGAAAACTTTTCTCTTGTCCTCTACTAAAAAAAATCAACATTTTATTACTTCCATTTACAGCAGCAAGTCAGTAACTACATTTCACTATCACCCCTCAGCACATTAGTGGCATACTGACAACCTGGACAGTAAGCCCTGACTCTATTTCAGCTTTTCTAACCCATGAATTTCCAATCATGAAGATTATTCTTATTATAGGTGTTGAAAGCAGAAACTATTTCATTTTAGACCCCTTGAAAATCCTTTGCTTTTTTTCTATTTTAAATAACTGAGAAAAATCAAAGGGAGGTGATAGGGAGCTTATAGAGTTCATCCTCAGCTCAACCATTTTACACAGCTAAAACTCAGCTGTAGGTCAACCTATAAAAGTCACTGGCTGTGTCCTGTCATGCCAGAAACAAACATCTACAGTGTCTCATTCAGGGTCTTTCATAAGTTGAAACATTCATTCTTATTATTCCTCTATCATGCAGCCAAAACAAATACCAAGTTAGCCCTTCTAATATACAGAGAAGCATGCAAGTAAGAATCAGCAGGGCTGAGTCACTACAACTAACACTTGCAAATTTTACCTATTCAGTGAGGTACACTGAGAGAAACAGTGTATGCAGAAGGTTAAGAAGGGTTGGTTTGGGGGTTTTTATGTTCCATTTTTCCCTCTCTAAAAAAGTTAGCCACTTTACCAGGTGAGCCAATGACCATATCCATTTTGGATCAGCTGTACTTTCCACTTAGTTAATTTTACCCTGTTAACCACAGGTACTGCTGAAAAGAAGTGCCTTAGAACAAAACAGTAGAAAGGCCAAAAATGCCACCCGGAGTGCAAAAAAGTTCTTTGAGATGGCAATCAAGTATATGTGTGAAGGCCAGGAGTCCAGAGACACTGTTGTGTGAGAGAAATTAGAATAGTGTTTTCTGTAAGTGAAATATCTTGAGTTTTCTTATTTGAAGTAAGTCACACTTACAGGTTATTTTAGGTGTCACTCAGAACCACCTTCAAAAAACCCCAGGAGCAAACACAGCTGTCTTTGATATAAAATGATGTCAGCATTCCATTTTGGCACTGGTGCATGATTTATGTGGGGAACTCTCCGCAAAAGCACTGAACAGACTCTGAAAGACCACCTAACTTTTCTCCTTTTCTCCTCGTTCCCCACTTTAGTTCTCAAAACTGCCCTGTGAGGAAAGCACGTCTAGCAGCGTCCCTGTGGACAGAGTGGTCCAAAGAGCTGCATGGTGAAACTGCACTGAGATGGAGGCACAAGAACTGTTGTTTTCCTGAGTGGGTACTTCAAACACACTCTCTTGTATGAATATGTGCAGATGAACAGGTAAACAGAAGGAATTCATACTGCTTTTCATAGCTACCATTAACATTAATGAATGTGTAAGTGTGACTGCTGTTGCTTATCCAAGCATCTCAGAGGTTCACTGTGTGACCTCAGGTCAGTTTTAACAATTTTATTTGTTCGTTTCAGTGGTCCAGATGACAGAGCTGGATATTTATGCTAAGAAATTTGGACTAAGACAAGTATAAATTGCAACATTTCTATATACTGTGAAAAATACATCTTGTCAAATGGCCTGATTTTGTTATTTTTGTAGAGGTATGTGAATCAGATACAGAATTTGGTAAGCCTCTAACTTAGTGCTACATTATAATTTGTGGTATACAGTACCATTAAAGCAATAGTAACCCTAAATATAGTTGTCAACGAAGCTTCACTTCTTTTGTAATAGGGTTTTATGTGATGTTTTTGGAGACTTGAGTCTATTTGTTCGGCTTCTAGTCACGTTCTACTTAAAATGTTTCATCATTAAAACTTCCAACAAATATAGTGTTCTTAAGTATAGCAGTTTGAGATGATTTTTTTCCTGCAAAATGTAGATTGTGTCTATAATTTCATATATAGTATGTGGAGTGACTGAAATTATTTTTATTAATATCTGCAAATCTTGACTGTGGTATGTGAAAGAAGTGCAGTGTGTAGTAGAGGTTATTCCTTTGTGTGCTTGAACTGAACATATGACATATGACACATGGCATTTTTTGATGTGTCCCATACCCCACATAATGAGAGACTGAAAATGGGCAGTAGACCAATAATGTGTGCATGAGTAATAGAAATTTGATTAGGTCACAGCAGGAAGTTGGTGTGTTAACCTCTCGAGGGAGTTCACCTGTGCCTTCCTAGGCATCTCTCCAGGAGGAGGACTGCGCTCCAGATGAGCAGGAGTTGTACTTTACCTGAGAAAGATGTCAATGAATGAGCAACCAGGTTGCTGCTTGATTTGAGGGGGAGGGGAAGGTTTGCTTTGGGCATAAGTCCGTACTGGGAACTGCTGTGAGAGTCAACATTCAGAGTACAAGATAAAATGTTGATAAAATCCCTCTACATCCATGTCTGTTGGGGCTTTTGCCATATGCAGGTCTGGCAGAGGGGGTTTCATGGTGGTGGTGTGTTTTTTCATTGATTTTAATGGAAGGAAGGAGAGCTTGTTAATAATATGGTGGCAGAGATCATTAGAACAGAACAGTATTTTTTGTGGTTCTGTGTTAGATGACAGCAACACTCAAGGAAAACAGAGTAGAAAGAACTGGGATTTGCAAGTGCAGTTCATGTCCAAATCAAGATCATCTACAGCATAAAGAACTACACTATCTTATATATACTAAAAGTGAAAGGTACCATGGTTTTGTGCCAGCTACAAAAAGAAACCAAACAGCATAATTCTGCAATTAAAAAGATGAAAGCGACAGTTTGTTGTTGAAAGTTCTTTGGTTGGATATGGGGTATTTTTAATGTAATCTTAAATCAGATGGAGGAAGGTGTTCCTGGTGGCATAAATCCAACTGAAAAAAGCTAAAAGTATTATGTTTTGGGGGTTTTTCCTGGGTTGTGGTTTGTTTATTTATTGTTTGGGGGCAGGGGTTTACATAATGCTGAATTGCATTTGGCTCTGACATACGCAACCAGCTGTAGTGCAAAACTTCAAATATTGTATAGTGCTACTATGAAGAGGGGAGGGGAGTGGGGGCAGTGGGGAGTGGGGAGAGCATTGAGTTGTTGTACTGGAAAAATAAATACCAAAAAAAATTAGTCCTTGCAGCAGGAGAACAAAAATGAAGTTGAATCTGAACTTTGCACAGTCCCGTGTGGGTAATGAATTGCAGATCCCAGAAACGGGGAAAATACCTTTCTTTTCTAGGCACACAGCACTGCCCTGCATCAACATACACATGACTGGTGTCACTAAAGCCAACTTGATTGTGACCCAGGGTCCCTTAGCTCACGTATGGGTGTTTTCCATCGACTTCAGTGTTAGCTCACTTCTTTGACCAGTCTATACTTCCTAAAAGCACTAATATGCCTCATCATTCTTAACAGATGACATAACTCCAGAATTTTAAATTTCTGGATAAATGAGAGGTGCTATTAAATCTCATCTTCTCTTTGCTCTCTCAGGTTTTTAGAAATAATTTCCAAGCAATTGGATCCTGTAGTCACTTGCCCTTTTGAGAACTGGCTTTGTAAAGCAAAGCAAAATTGACATTGCTGTAATTCTTAGCCTGTGGAGAAAGATGACCTTACATAAACTTATAAATGTCAAATTCTGGCAAGAATAGAGGCAGCCCTGTGGGATTTATCATATCATCCCTATAGTTTGAGTCAACTATATATGTTATTTTAGAGATTCAGACTAAACCTGCCATTGGAAAAAAATACAGTCAAAAAGAAAGGGTTTGTCTATTAAATCTTACTGCTGGGTAGAGATTATGTGGTGCTATGCTTCAATGTGAGTTTGACATATAAAACCTAGCTTGGACTTATTAAAAATAGGATAAAGACCTAGCTTCCTGGGGGCAAGGACCAGATCAGGATAGATCCCTGCTGAATACAGATGCAAGGTAAGACATTAGCTATTGTAGTGAAAAAGGAGTGGTATATCTTCCTTTATTTCTCCTGTTTTCTTTTGATGATCAGCATTTGCCTCAATTGTGATGACATGCTTTTAAAGTGGTTAGGGGTAGAGAAGATAAAAGAGGAACACTTCTCCTGTCTGGATGTTGTAGGGAAAGATGAAAAATTATATGAAAAATGAGCACATTCAAATTCTTAGAACAGACTATTCAGTGCTTTTCTATCAGGTTCTGAAATATTTCTATTTATAACAAAAGTTATAATTCGGGTATTTAATGCAATTAATGTGAAGTCTGGCTTGCTTTAACTCATGTTAATCAGACCAAGCTGCCATAATTACTGGTTTTAAGTGTATATAATTAAAATTAATTTTCACACTGTGGGACATGAAATGTTAACTTGACATTTTATGCAATTTGACAATATAATACAACTTTGAAGCCCTTTTTGAAATTATTTTTATGGTGATATTTTAAGGTAATTCTATTCATGTAAGAATATGGCCTATTGCTGCAGATTAGTATAACTAGGGTTTGAAAACATTTTCTGTCATAAGTATCCATATGCTGTTTAATATCCTGGAACATTAGCAATAAAAATCATAAATTACTTAAGGTGAGGCATAAAGTAAACCATTTATCTCTCATCTTTCCTACTAATTGACTGAAGTGAAAAATTTCTCCAGGGCAAGGGCTGGGCATATCCCACAAAAATGCATCTCAAAGGTTTTATGTATTTACTGATGACTTTCAGAGAATGTTTATAATTGCTGTTCATTGAAATGAGGATGCCATCCATAGTACCAGCAGGTTTTCCCATGCTGTTTCCTGACCTGCAGAATCCCTGCTGCTCCAGTGTTTGGCTTTTCTTAAGCAAAGACCATCAGTTGGGTTAAATTATTCTGTACTATGTGCCTGAGCAATTATGTTGATTTCAGTGCCTGAAATATATCCCTCTCTGTTGACATAAGATGACTACATAAAGCTTCCATCTAATTTTTTACATGGAAGCTCTATTTCGAAAAAAAAAGCTTCTAAAATCTTGCTTCCAAGCTACTTGTTTAATAGAAAGTGCTGCATTGCACTTGTTTAATAGAGCATGCTTTGTTATAAAATGTTTGCTATATTTCTTCCACTATGTTTGCATAGGAAAAACAGTCACACAGTCTAAAAATCTTTAGAACAAGTATCTTCATTAATACTGTTTTACAGATAGCAGATTTCACCCAAATTGTTTTTAAAGCTAGGTATCTTGATGTGGCCAAACCCATGAAAGCCATGTTACAATTTCCATGCAGCTTACAAGCCTACTTTAAATGTTTAGAAAGGATCTGCTCTCACATTTGAACTTACATCAGTGTAAGATAATAACATCAGCTACTGCCAATTGTCATTTCTGTCTAGTGAATAAATGTAAGCAGATGAAGTTTGAAGATGCCAGTATCACCAAAAAAATATAATAATCCATATTTCTCCTTTTAGAAAAACATGATTAGTATAAAGAACTCCATTAAACTTTCTATGGGGTTATTTAGAGCCTGGAGACTCCATTTCCAAAATAACTGCTTTTCATTTTCTCATTCAGCATATACTTGCTTATAATAAGTTGTCTAGGTTTTCACAGCTGTTCTGTATTTATAGTCTAAAGGGAAATTCACTTGTCAGGGATGGTATGACAAATAAATGTTCCATATGTGCATTTTTTTCTTAGGTGTATTTTCTTATTAGCCAACAAAATGCCAAGAAATACAGTTTGAAGCCATTTAACAGCACACAAACAGAGGCTGCAGGGTTTTATGTGGCACATCCCAACCAGCTGAGAAATGATCTGCAGTTTTCTTAAAGAAGTGTAAAATTTTACTGACCTTTCAGACCTTTTGGGACTCTTTACTATAGCTATTCCCATTTCTGGAACTCTTGGAGTGGGCAGATGGAAATCATCCACTTCAATGTGGCAAGGGAGGACTGTAATAAATCTTCTACGTGTTATCGAAATTTTCTGGGCAGCATCTTCAAGACAGTGTGTGAACTTCACTGTTTTCTCCCTGTTCTTTCCTATGATAAAGGATATGTACACCACATCATAAAGACCTTGTGAGGAAACTTTAACCTAACACTTCCAAAGTTCCCAAAAGACTGAGGCTCTCCAGCCCTATTTTCAGAAGGGAACCTGCAATGAGGCACATGTCTTTGGCAGTCTCTGCTGGGATGGCCTCTGTGTTCAGGTTTGCTTCTTATGTGAGGGCCAGGCATGGAAATAAGTGAAAGTCTCGATATCATTCTTGCTCTTTGTAGACACAGCAGATGAGCCAGCATACTACAGCAGAGAAGTTGACAGAAGTTCCTAGAGTAAATTGGACCTAAAAAGAGTTATTCACGACCTTTCACAGCTTTCATATACATCTTCACCTACCTAGTCCATACTAGTAAGTTCCTATTACATTTCCAAAAGGTAGTCATAATGAAAATGGCAGTTTCACTTTAACTTACCTTAGGGCTGCCAGACAAGTACTAATTACTGAGACATATATTGGTGAGTGGTTTTGGTTGTTTGGTTTTTTTTTTTTACTAGAGAGTAATGTAATGGTGAAATGAATTAGACATGATTTGTGTAAGCCATGATAGAACCAGCTCTGAACTGGCATATGTCTTGCCAGTTATGAAAGATAAAAAGCCTGGCAGTATCCACTAGAAAGATCAAACTTTCTTTCCTAATTTTCCTTTGGCAAAAGATGCGGAGTAGATCATCTTTGAGCAGCAGGGAAAGTAAGAAATACAACCCCCAGGAAAGCTGTGTTGACAAGTAATTATCAGGAACATCAAGGCAAACAAGGTCCAAAAGAAAAACTTCAGTGTTAGGCAAAACTTCTCTATTATCAAATATCTAGGATTGAATTGATTTTTCTGCCCTGATTGTCTCTAATGACTTGCTCTCTGGAGGTGTTTATCTTCCTTGATAGGCAATAAATAAAATCTAGGTAAGCAAAAGAAAAAGGCTGAAAATAGGTGAGATGAATTTCACTTCAGTTTTTAAGAACCTAGGGTTCTCTCAAGGGTTCTCTACCAGCCTTTCTCCTGTGACTGGTACTGCACTATGGCATTAAAATGTGATCCCTACAATTATATTGAATAAATGAGTGTCATCCATGCATAGTGGAGAATAAATACCACTATTTATGATAATAGGTAGTATTTCTGCTACCTGGTAATGTGCTAGATGGAATGCTATCCTCATGTGGTAGATACCATAGAGCTAAACAAGTGTTAGTGCTTAGTCCTGAGAAAAGGTACTTGCGTAAAGAAATGTTTGGATATTTTTACCATTCTCTGCCTAGAATGAATTCCAAACTGCATTGCCAAAATAATCTCTACTTGTTTGAATTAAGCTGTGAAGAACTCAGTTCTTTTGAGCTGACTCCTTCCAATTATTTATAACTACTGAAATAACAGACATAGTACATTTAAGCTTTTGCAGCTTATCTATAACCATGTCTGTGCTGTTAATAGGCTCCCCAATAAACCACCCCAGATATACCAGTTAACAAGCACAGCTCAAGATTTCCTGTAGACACGTATTTTATTTTTTCATCATACACAATGCTGGTGGCAGCATTTCAGAGAAGAGTAATTTTCCAAAGCATTTAAGAACATGCTAAGAGAAATAGCTGGAACTGTTTAGATTAAACATTTAAGTTAGAGGTTGCTTAAGTAAGTGGCTAAATGTCTTAATGGACTGCAGCAGCTATGATGCAAAAAAAACCTCCCAAGCTCCTTGTTTCCTTAAGAATTATTCTATAAACTCATTATGTGAGCAGTTTCTGCCCAGGAGCAGCCTCCTGTGAGCAGGCAATACCTTCTGGGTCTCTAATGGTATGCCATTTCCACCACACTGTGGCTAAATGTCGTGCCCTATGGATCTGATTATTCAGACTGTGAATTCATATCAAAAGCCCAGCTCACCTCCATCCCATAGATGCCATGACATCTCTTCTGCTGATTCCTGAGTTTGCTTTTGGTGCAGGACAACCAGAAGGCTGCTGAAGGTCAGTGCCCAAGCCACAAACATTCACTCTTCAGTAATTCAAGTTCTGCACCTCTGCTTGCAACCACAGAAGAAGGAGTGGGTTTCTTGAGGGGTTTACTTCTGGAACAAGTTTCATAGAACAGCCAAGCTCTGAGAGAGTGTTAAGTGCAGGTGACCATCGGGGTTGACCTAAAATGTGATTCCAGTGAAGATATGTCCTCATATATTTTTATAATGTTTTTATAATGTAAGTTATCAGCAAATACTCCATCTCCCCTAACAATGTAATTAAACTGTTGCAAAGGTGGTACATTTACAGCATGGCAAATACATTTATCTTCTCTTAACCACTTACCTGACTTGCTAAAGGTTTTTAATAATGCCCAAAGTAATGGGTCCTGAATAATTCATGTCCAAATTAGATATGCATTAATGGTCCCAGTGTAGTTAACTGGAAAACTAGGATCTGGCTTAGTGTCTGCTTAGAGCAATAAAACACTTTGAAGGCTACTGTGACTGTTAGGCTCAATAAAGCTGAGTCACTAAAAAGCAGTGATTTAATCTTTCCTGTTTACCTTCTCTGAAGTACACTGCTTGTGGAACCACGGCCATAAAGGAACACTTTACTTTACATGGCCAAATAATCAGATTTTTGCTAACATTATTTGCAAAATGCAATCTTGTAATCATACCTTTTCCAGCGAAACTGATTCTGTACATTTTCTGTAATAGATTGCTTACCATTTTAAAAGTTTTATAATTTCCTTACAGATTAAAATTTATAGGACTGTAGCTTTCTGAGCATTATCTCAAATTTTTAGCACAGTTTCTGCTGAAAGTTAATCATGTTCAGATAAGGTTCTATTTTAATAAAAGGACAAGATTTATTACAAACAAAGAAGCAAACAAACAAAACAAACAACAAAAAGGAAAATAGCATAAAATCTTAAGCCGGCACGCGATGCCGGTTTAGGGGGGCTGGCGGCAGGGCGGCAGTGCCGGATTAGGGGGGCGGGAGGCAGGGCAGCAGTGCCGGATTAGGGGGGCGGGCGGCAGGGCGGCGGTGCCGCTTTAGGGGGGCGGGCGGCAGGGCGGCGGTGCCGGATTAGGGGGGCGGGCGGCAGGGCGGCAGTGCCGGATTAGGGGGCGGGCGGCAGGGCGGCGGTGCCGGATTAGGGGGGCGGGAGGCAGGGCGGCAGTGCCGGATTAGGGGGGCGGGCGGCAGGGCGGCAGTGCCGCTTTAGGGGGGCGGGCGGCAGGGCGGCGATGCCGCTTTAGGGGGGCGGGCGGCAGGGCAGCAGTGCCGGATTAGGGGGGCGGGCGGCAGGGCGGCGGTGCCGGATTAGGGGGGCGGGCGGCAGGGCGGCAGTGCCGGTTTAGGGGGGCGGGCGGCAGGGCGGCGATGCCGCTTTAGGGGGGCGGGCGGCAGGGCAGCAGTGCCGGATTAGGGGGGCGGGCGGCAGGGCGGCGGTGCCGGATTAGGGGGGCGGGCGGCAGGGCGGCAGTGCCGGATTAGGGGACGGGCGGCAGGGCGGCAGTGCCGGATTAGGGGGGCGGGCGGCAGGGCGGCGTTGCCGGATTAGGGGACGGGCGGCAGGGCGGCGTTGCCGGATTAGGGGGGCGGGCGGCAGGGCGGCGATGCCGGATTAGGGGGCGGGCGGCAGTGCCGGATTAGGGGGGCGGGCGGCAGGGCGGCAGTGCCGGATTAGGGGGGCGGGAGGCAGGGCGGCGATGCCGCTTTAGGGGGGCGGGCGGCAGGGCGGCGATGCCGCTTTAGGGGGGCGGGCGGCAGGGCGGCAGTGCCGGATTAGGGGGGCGGGAGGCAGGGCGGCGATGCCGCTTTAGGGGGGCGGGCGGCAGGGCGGCGATGCCGCTTTAGGGGGGCGGGCGGCAGGGCGGCAGTGCCGGATTAGGGGGGCGGGCGGCAGGGCGGCAGTGCCGGATTAGGGGGGCGGGAGGCAGGGCGGCGATGCCGCTTTAGGGGGGCGGGCGGCAGGGCGGCGATGCCGCTTTAGGGGGGCGGGCGGCAGGGCGGCAGTGCCGGATTAGGGGGGCGGGCGGCAGGGCGGCGTTGCTGGCAGCGCGGGGTCCCCGCCGCTGGCTCCGCCGTGCCCGGCGCGGGCTGCAGGTGGCGCTGCGGCCCCGGCTCTGCCCGCAGCCGACGCTTCCCCGCATCCCGGCCCGGCGCTCGCAACGCGCGCAGCTGCAAAAGGAACCCGCGCTCAGGCTCAGGATTCCGTTCAGTTTAGTGATCTGGCGTTATTTTTCCAGTCACGAAAACCTCTCTTCTGTTTTCTTTCAGCACTGTTGACTTAAATACGATTTCATATTATGCTTTATGGCTATAAACTTGTACCGAAACAAACCTCTCTGACTTCCATGTTGTGGTTTTTCCACAAATCTATCTGCTGTTTTTGACTGGGGTAGAATTAATCTTCTTTACATCAACTAGTGTAGGGCTCTATTTTGGATCTGCACTGAACACGGAGTTGATAACATAAAGATGTTTTTGTTATTGCTGAGTGGTGCTTACCTTACATAGAGCCAAGGCCTTTTCTGCTTTTCCTACTGCCACGCTGGCAAGGAAACTGGGCATGCATGTGAAATTCGGAGGGGACACAGCTGGGACAGGTGACCCCAACTGACCAAAGGGATATTCCATACCTTATAATATCATGCTCACTATATTAAGGGGGAGGGGGGAAAGAAGGAAGGGGGAAACATTTGAAGTGATACCATTTTTCTTCCCAAGTAACAGTTACATGGGATTGGGCCCTGCTCTCTGGGAGATGGCTGAACACCTGTTTGTGCATGGCAAGCAGGGATTTCATTCTTTGCTTTGCTTTACTTGCATGCACAACTTTTGCTTTCCCTATGAAACTGTCTTTTTCTCAACCCACAAGTTTTCTAGCTTTTATGCTTTCAGCTCTCTCCCGATCCCAGTGGTGGGGGAGTGAGCAAGTGGCTGTGTGCATCTTGGCTGCTGGCTGGGGTGAAACCATGACAAAATCTTACCATATTTCTTTGTAACAATCATGTGTTCTCTAAATAGGTTAATTTATCTCTTCTTTCCCATTTCTGTCCCTAAGTTTGTGAGTATTTGGGAGTCTACGACAGTGGCAGGCCAAAATATATAGGTGATGCAGCGTGTGTCCCATTTTGCATGTATGCAACCATTTTCACCCTAAGGCAGCCCAAATGTTCAGTGCAGACCAGTATCTGAATGAAGGAACAGATGGCTTGTGTCAGTGGTGCATGGTCCAAGCAAGGGCACTAAGGAGTCAGCAGAAGGCAATCATCTTTTTCCCTGCACTCTTTCTCTCTTCAGTTTGTTCTTCACTCCACAAATAAGATTCAAGATCATATTTTACATTGATTCTGAGCACTGTAGTCTAGATAAGAATATGAGAGGTAATAATCAAGAAGAAGGAGAAAAGAAATATACAGTATCTTTTTTTTCTAATTTTTATGTCTATACAGTAGTGATGCCATAATGTTTCAATCGGAAATAGTTATATGTTGCAGAGACTATAATTACAATTTTAATATGTAAGAATTGAAATTTTACACCTTCACTATGCATCTCTTTCCAATCTGTGGCCACCTTCATGCCGTTCTTTGCTACAAGGGTGTAGGGCTGACTCATAATCAGCTTTGTGCACCAGGTGTCCTTGGGCAGTTCCCAACCTGTGCTGCTGCAGGGGCTTGCTCTGTGCCAGCCAGGGCAGGACTTGCATTTGCTTGTGCTGAAATTCATGTGGTCCCTCTCAGTCTGCCAAGGTTCCCCACAGATGGTAGCCCTGCACGCTGGTGTGTTCAACACCACCCGAACCGGATATTCTCCTCAAAATTTCTGAGGGTCCCATTGTCCAGATCATGACTGTCTGGTTTGAGGGATCCTCCAAAAATACACTGAAAGAGTAATTGGGAATGGTAAATGGAGGAGTATAGGAAGTAAGTTATGGGTGCCCAGGAAGGCTGTTCAGAAAAGGATCATCTCAATTGGCAGAGAGGTGGCTGATAGAGAGCAGAGTGTAGATTACTGATCCTAAGGTTCAAGAGATAAATAAGTGCTGAAGATTTGTGTTATTGGAGTGAAAATAGTTGGGCAATGGTTGGAGAAGGTTTTACAATACAGCTGGAAGTAGGAACTTCAGGGGAGCACTGTACAAAATGGGAAGAGGAGGCAAGTACTTTTTAGCAAAGGAAATCAGTTCATATTAAATCACTCTTAATATTTGATGGTATTTTTGTTCAGTTAATGAACTAAAATTATTTTTACTGTCTTAATGCCTGTGTAAAGTACTAAAGTGTATTGGGATCACACAGCCTCATAAGGGTTAAAAAAAATAGTCACTAAAGTCCCAGATTGTTCACATTTCAATACTGTGACTGGGTATCCTGTAACAGATAAAAAAAGAACATTCCTCTGGAAAGGAATAACCCTCCCTGCGTCGGTAAATGCTAAATCTGTATTCTGTTTCTATTTAAAAATGTAGCCAAGCTCTTCAATGAGACGGAATTTCAGTTCACTTGCTGCAAATATGAAGCAATACTCTGCTTGTTTATTCCTTCTTGAGTCAGTATTACCAATGAATTTTCTTCCATTATAATATACTTAAATCTGTTGTTTCTCCATCAGACAAAGTTCTCATTGTAACTATAGATATTGAGTTTCCCTTAAGTATAAGTGATTTCTAATTATTAATCTTCCTTCAAAGAGACATTAAAGTTAAAATACAGAAGAACACTGTCCTATTCCCAGCCCTAGATCTGAGTGATAGGAAGTTGCTGGGCAAGAAAAGGAAAGCAATGATTTTAGCTTTATCAATATTGAGCAAAATTTGTATAGAGGTCCCTTTAAATAGGGAAAAAATATTCAAATCAGATGATGGTTATAAGTGGAAGTACACACAGACTAGTAATAAGAAGGGAAGACAGCTTCTTTGGGAAGTTCTTGAGAACATTGTTTTTGCTCTTTCCTCAATTTTTTCCATTCCTGAACTTGACTCTTAATCAATTATTTAAATCAGAAATAATGTGCAAACTTGCACGTGCATAAAAGGAAGAAAACCACTGGTAAATACAGTTGTGTAAAATAGTAACACACTGCTTTAGGACCTAACACTATTTCTTAATACATCTAGACAAAAGTCACTTTCTCTGACTAGTGGGGACTCAGACCCCTAAAAGCCCTTTTTTGGTCGCATTCAACACTTCTCATTGAAACTGCTAGGGATCAAGTGAAGCAGCTAACTTCAATTATGATTTTAAGTTTTGAAGGATCTGACATTTGAAATAAAAACAGAAATTGTGCAAGTAAGGCCTGAATGCATCTCTCTCAGATCTGTTGCTGTTCACCAATGTGAGGACTAAACCTGACCCTTAATTCACTACCATAGAATGGACAAGACTGACTCATAAGACATTCTTGTAGGTAGTACACTAAGCTCTCTGTCCTCCATATCATCTTAACCTATATTACATTCCTCAGTTAATTAATCAGAAGAAAGCTGCTTTAAGATTTTTAAACATCAAGTGTACTTTTGCAGCATCAAATTTAAAAAACCCAACACAACAGGAGGCAAATGAAATTTATCTGAAACCTTAGTGACTTTTCAATTAGAATTTCTTTAATCCATATAATATGTAATATATTGATTGAAGGCATTTACCAAATAGTCCCAAACTGCAGACCTGAATCTGCAAATCTATCGTGTGAAAGATGAAGCATATTTTTGTCTTAACCTGAGTTGAGCTACTCCTGCACTGACAAAGATTAGTATTGAGTTGCAAAATGCTGTTTATATTTCTAGACTACTCATGATGAGATCTTGAGATCTTATCTTCAGAAATAATTCTCCTGCTCTAATTTACCTTACTTTGAGCAGAGGTGGGACTAGAGGTCCTTTCAAAACTCTTCCAGCCCTGTGATCTGTTTCAGTCATGTCAGATATATTTTGTTACTGTTCCAGGTGCCTTCTTTATGCATGCATTGAGGAATACCACCCTACTTAATGACTTTGGTTGAATGGCATCCTTATCCTCTCCTCAGTTTCTTCAGCTTACAGCCTCACATATTGATGTAAACGACTGTGATACGCCCTGCAGCTGCTACAGCTTCTTCCAGCAATGATCAGAGCTCTTTCTCATTCACCTGTAAATATAACATCGTAAGATTACTGTTGGCCAATGATGAAACAGACAAAAGTCTCTTCAAGTTCACCTTACCAATATCTCCGCTCTTCCCTTCCCATGTTCAGTATGTGTTCTGTGGCAGTTCCTGAGTAACCAGTGGCACTCTTCGATGTCATCATTTGTCTCTCGTTGTAGAATCTTTATTTTGGCACTGTCTAGACAGTCGAGTCGATTTTCTGCTAAAAGATACTAAGAATTACACTACTTGGTAGCAAAACAGTCAATCCTTCTCAACAGCACTGCCATGAGACAAATAATATCATAATATTTTTGCATAGAATATGAGCCCTATTATGTATTAAAATCTATGTACTAATTGATACACTCAGACAAAATCAGTTCTGGTAAGTCAAAAGTCTCAATAACACCAGCAAAATGATTAATCTAAAACAACACATTTAAAAATATAGAAACTGGAGTGGGTTTATTTTATTGTTCATAAGTCAAAGTCTGTCAATGATATTTATTCAATTGCCATAGTTAGATAAAGCTCTCAGATTTAACAACAGGGACTCCCTTTCCTCGCTTTATATTTCTTATGTCTTCAACTTGCTCTTATTATATCTTCAAATATTATCTTCAAGCATAAAATAAATTAAGCACTGTTCTGCACCAAACATACATTTTAATGGACACAGGCCTGTCAGCTCAGGTGTCCAGGTACCTTTGGAAAAGCAATTATTGGAATGAGAGTTTGCATCCTATATAAAATCATATGACACAGATTATTTTATTAGATAACAGACAAGTGTTTGTATTATGTGGAGCAATTAGCAGTCCTAGTACTTGCCATCCTTCCTGTGTGGAAACCTGAAACCTCTAGCCTAGTGGACTTCACTTTGAGACCATGTTATAGGAGAGAATTAAAGCCAAAACAATACTTATTTAGATGGTAATTAAACCAACCATCAACTGACTGGTGATATTGTAGTCTGTTGCTTGGCAACTGCTAGGAGCTGACAAATTGATTCTTTCTTTTAGACTGATATTAATTGCCTCATTTTATTAAGTTAGAAAAAAAAGGAAGCAAACATTACAATGAATTTAAAAGTAAAGGCAAGAGAAGATAATCTGAGGAGAGATACAGAATTAAATAATGAGGGGAGGGGAGGGGAGGGGAGGGGAGGGGAGGGGAGGGGAGGGGAGGGGAGGGGAGGGGAGGGGAGGGGAGGGGAGGGGAGGGGAGGGGAGGGGAGGGGAGGGGAGGGGAGGGGAGATTTGAAACAGGATGTCCAAAATACGTTAGTCTTCAGTGTGGAAACATTGACATAGCAATGATACTGGGTTGGTTTGTTTTTTTTCTGTCTGGAAAAGCTACTTTTTGACAAAATAGAACTGTTTTGATGCAATGATTTTTTTTTTTCTTAAATATAGTCCTCAATTTACATAAGAATTTTGTTAGTCCAGTATGGAAGACCTTTCAGAGTAATCTTAAAAAACCTAAAAAATCCCATTAAGAATATTTATTTAAACTATCTTTGAATGAATAAAGAAATTTAAATTCAGGTACTTGCTGTAACTAGAGTAGAACAAAAACTTGGAATTGGATCTTCAGTAATGAAGGTGATTTTATCCCACACTGCGATAACATCCTCTCCTGGCTTCCAATGCTTTAAAATGTTGCTCTATTTCCAAAATCACTTTCTGCGTCATTTTTTATGCTGCTTATTGGAGAATTCCAAAGATCACCTTCTGCAGTGAACAGGAAAAGTTGTAATTAGCTGAGATGATGAACATGGCTAGACTTGTGCCTAAAAAGAGCAGCTTTCATATAGCTCAAACAATTATTTGTAATTAGTTCACCTGATTATTTGGGTTTAAGGAAAGAAAACAAAAGCACATTATAGTACAGGAACATTAACTACAATACAATTAGTATAACTGTAATGTAATTACAATGCAGTTACAATTTGTTCAAAATTATTCTTGTTGATGCATCTGAATTATGAAGTCTAACTGAAGTTTTACTTGATAGTTTCATCTTCTGTATAACACAAGAGAAACTCCTTGTCCATTGCTTTGGATTTCTCAATTTTTTATTTTTGTTTCTCTGAAGAAACTGGGCAAAAATCCCTGATATTCCACTTGCAATAAGGATGTCCAGTCAACTGCATGATCAGAACACCTCTTCATATGGAGCCAGTGGTTTTGTCATGAGAAAGGGATTTGGATTGACTTTCCCTTCTACTGCATAAAATGTGTTCAGACTTAGTGAGTCTAAGTTATGTTGATTCCTTAACACAACTTTAGGTGATTCCTGATATGGTTGGCAAAAGGAAAAGGATGTGCCAGTGTTGAGCACCACATTCCTGTTAGATGCTCAGTTCCAGGGGCCAAAGTTCCAGCTGAAGCTGATGGTCAGTCTGATGAGGGAGGCAGAGAGGGAAGACAGCATCTCTGCTGGATACAAAGAAATGTTAGTTTAGTGTCTCTCATTTAACCCTAGAGCTAGGCCAAGGATGCAAGAAGGTGCTTAAGTAAAATTAGATTTCATGCTTAGAATGATCTCTGGGATTTAGATGCTATCCTTTCTCTTTAGACAACTGGCTTACTCTTTTTCCCATAGTCTTGCTTAGCAGAGTTGCTGTCAGTTACCTTTAAAGAGTGTGTCTTATCTTGATTTGAGGTAAGCCAAATGAGCTCAAGTGCTTATTACTTGTGTTCCAAATGAGCATCCTCAGTGCTGCAAAGAAGAATTCCTTTCCTTTCTCCACTGCCCCACTGGACAGGGCAAAGGAGCACCAAAGGAGTCTGATCCAACTGCCCACGGGAAAAGGCACTCTACTGGGAAGAGGGAGCAGTGAAGCCCTCTGAGAGGCTGCTGCAGGTTGTTTCCCATGGCCTTTCAGTGCAAAATGCCTAAACGGTTGTAGGAGCAGGAGTCAGGACTTCATGGATTACATACACCTCCAGTGCAGCTCACTAGAGAGTGGTATGCCTTTTCCTGGAGACAGCAAGGACTGGAGCACTGTCTTGAAGGTTTAAATACCAAAGGAGGACTTTGGAATAACCTGCACAAATTAATGACCTTCCTAAGTTTCCATGAGAAAGGTGCTGGAATGCATCTTGAAAGAGATGGGTTTCTATCCTTTTCTAAAGCCCCTAACCTCAATGGTATCTTGTGAAAAAGAGAATTGCAAGAATGCAGGAGAAGCTGTAGTCTGTCAGTTCTGCTTAGTTCTCTGTATGTGGAATTAAGTTACTAATTAGGGAAGGGAGCCGTAAGAGAAGTCACATGCTCTTTTGCCCTGAACATTTTGAAATTAAAAATACTTGAAAAGACATGCCTAACACAGAACTGAGAACTAATTGGTAGTGACTGTACACAAGGAAGCGTTCATTATTTTCAGTTTGCAAAATATCCTTATCCTTAGTATCTCAAGATTCTTGCTAGTACTTAGATGGAAAAACATCATTAAAAGTAAATAGGTTATACTGAGGGAAATTTTTTAGCATGAAGTACTCAATCTGTTGCCAGAACTTAATGAAATTTATGATGTGTGAATGTCTACCAGCTGAAAAAAAAAACAACCTGCTTTTTTTTCAGCTGCAACAATTCTATAGTAAAATAGCCTTTGGAGTAGCTACGTCAGTGATTTTCACAGGCACCACACACACTATGCATAGACAAAGGCGTAGCTATTTGTGGGAGACCTGAGATCATTTTGGTGTGTAAAAGCAGCCAGTCCAGCCTTTCTTTGACAGTTGTTTCCAGCTGTATACATTAAGTGGATCTCTTAATCCTATCTGAACATTCTTTGACTAGAATAGCTGTATGAGTAAAAACCCACAGGTGTTTAATGATACTCCTCCACTCCATAGGACAGCAACTTCTGTTTGTGAAAAGCACTTTCTATGTAGGCACTTCAACTGATGTGGTCCTCACAGAAATCTCCAGATCTTCCCAGGGACTTGGATGCATCCAACCTGGAGCAAGGTACTTCCAGGGTTCTGAGGTAAGGTGGCCACCATCTGCCTTCCTGGTTCCAGTTAGGCAGTAGCAGCCCTTGCTGCTCAAATAGGAAAGACCTTCAGGAAAGGGCATTAACTAGATGATCAATGGGGAAGCATGAATCAGAAATGTGGGGTTTGTCGGCTGCTGTGAAAAGCATATTCTTCTGCATGATGAAGAAAACTCAGTATATGGAAAAATATTATTTAATGAACTCCCATTGTCATTCTCATTTGAAGTTGCTAATGAGGCTGAAGTCAATATCCTTCATCTGTTCAGTAAAGTGAATTCTTCATCTTGACAGTCTAAGATTGCCAGTGGGTAGATGCAGATTTGTGAGAAGAACTAAATAGTGTTTACTGTGGTGACTGATTATCTCCTGAAGAATCATGTGTTTTTCTCCAACAGTAGAGGATATAATTTAATTAGACTGTTATTTTAAATGTTCAGACTTTTTTTAATGCATTAACTTATGGCCTGTGGCTGATAAAAAAGAAATTAATGCTGACTCCTCCAAGTGTGGAATGAATTGCAGTTTGCAAGGGGAGAAAATTAATTATAAATGCCTGCTATTTAAGTTTTCCAGATTCAGATGATAAATGAAGCAATTATTACATGTCAAGTATATAAACAGTAATTCATCAACATTTCAGCTTATTAATTCTAACATTTGCCATTCCATGTAACATATTTATCACATTTTATTGCTTGTTGATGAAAAATCTAGCTTAGTTCTCTCAATTATCTTTACACAGCTGCATAATGAAGCAACAAAGTAAGGATGTATATCACAGTCCTGAACACCATGAAAGGGTTCTTGTTTGTCTTGACTTGAGCTCAGAATAAAGCAGAGACCTGAGCCTGGCCCAGCTACAGGTGTTCATCCTCATTTCAACTTCCCAGTCTTGCTTTCAAGGTGTCGTGCTGCTGTGCTCCTGGTTGCACTTCAGAACCCATTCCTACCATCTAACATGTGCCCAAGCCTCACGGATTCAGTCTGCCTGGGTGCTCCTTCTTTCCCTTTCTAATCCCATCTCTGTGGCTTTCCTCATCCTTTCTCTGTGCCTGCAATTACATAAGAGCTGGACTGGGAAACCTCCATCATTTTCAGACCTGTCTGTGAAATCCTGGTGTTTCACTGCACTCTCCACAAACTCTGCATTGGTATATGTGACCCATTTCCTTTCACCCTCTCATTCTCAGAGTCATCTCTCTAATCCAGGATCCTCCAAACTTCACCTTATGGACTGAAAACAAAGGTTTAAGATCCCTCTAGACTAAGACAGGCAGCTACATTTGCTAATGATCTATTTATGGAGCTGTTGTAAAATCTTCCTGTTCTGCACTGCTGCTTTGGTCTGGAGGCTCGTCACAATGCAGAAACATGGCCATGCAAGTGGATAGATCGTGAGTTGGACAGTCTGGGTTTCCTAACAGCTTTTTGCTGCTGTGTGATATGTGATTAATTTTTTTATATCCCAGGGTGAAATTCTGGCCCAAGTTACATTGGTGGAAAACTTTGCCATGACTTTAACCCCTGGTGTTTTATTCCTTCACAAGGTTAGCCAAACCAGGTTTGGGGCCACAAAAAACACAATAAACTCATGCCACTTGAATTTAAAGGAAAAAGAAAATATAAAACCACATTTTAAAAACCAGTCACTTTGGGGAAGGCATATATGCTGGCAGTTGCTGAAATGGCTACAATATCCTCATTTTAGGCTTACCTGTAATCAAATGCCTTTGCTAATAAACTCTTAAGTCTTCTAGCCTTAAGGCTGCATCGGTCCCTAGGACCATTTAGCCACAAACACAGGGTGCATGTGCATTATGGAATAAAACAAAAACCTGCACAGAAACACACATTTGTGACAGGCACCAATGGATCAAGAAACTTGATCTTATTCCCCTGTTGACAAGACTGTGGCTGAAGCAGACCATGGATGACCAGGATGATGAATGCAGCCAGTCTGTGTTTTGTCCTGGAGTTGCACAAAACCCAGTTCTGCTGTGCCATCCACCCCCAGAGCCACGTGCATGGCATCTCCCTCTAAGCTTATCTTACGGGTTTTAAGTCCCATCTTAAGAACAGCCAAAGTCTTTCCCCTCCTTGAAGTGAGTGCTTAATACCTTTTAGCTTATTTGACTGTTTCAACATTAGAAACTATGGGCACATCGAGTAACTGATATTGCCCTGATGCATTCAGGAGCAAAGTCAATTTATTTGTATGCAATATCTTTATATTTATTATGAAGAAGTTTGTTTATAGGAGCTGTCACAATGTTGTCAGCATAAGATAAGTTGCCATGAAAGTCTAATTATATCATATAAAAGCAGCATTTGCATATGTCAGTCTCAGTTGCCCTGATAAGTTAAGCAGACATGCAGAGAAACAGTTTTAAACAGAAACTTAGAAAGAAATACCCAACTTTTAAGATAAGCATTTAATTTCATTTTTTCAATAGTTAAAAAAAAATTGCCCGTACAAGACATTAACAGTATTATACTTGAGCCTAGATGGAACAATTACAGGCAAACAGTGTTTGTTCAGAAGGCTGCACAGGACAGCAGTAAAACTAGAGTGGAGGATGTTATAACATCTGACACCCCAAAATAAATTATGACTTCATGAATGTAACTTACTAGTTGACGATCTCAAGTTTGACCCATGTCTTGGGGTCAAACAAGCGTTACCTCTTTAACAACAGTCTCTCTCCTCATCTTGCTGTGTTTCAAAAAACCACTTGTAGATATTCAAGGTTACTTTCCTGCAAGAGAGAGGGAAGTTATTACATTTCTCTTAAGAAAATGGACTCTTCTCCACATTTGCCTAATATATGTGTGCTACCTGTGTTATCTCACAGTGTAAAAAAAAGTCTTAGAAGCAATGTTTGTATATGAATGTCATTGTGATATTCACTAGGTAACCAGGCATTGTGGTTTAACCCCAGCTGAGAGCTAAGTACTTGCTCACACACCCTCCCCACAGTGGGGTGGGGAGAAGAATCTTAAAGAAAAAGGTAAATAAAACCAATGGGTTACATAATAATATAATAATAATAATAATAATAATAATATACTAAAGAGGAGACAACAAAAGAGAGAGAAGAATAAAAGCACAGAAAAACAAGTGATGCACTGTACAATTGCTCACCCTCTGCTGACCAATGTCCAGCCTATCCCTGAGCTGTGAAAGGCAGCTCCCAGCCAGCTCCTCCCAGTTTATATATTGAGCATGATGTTCTATGGTATGGAATAACCCTTGTGTAGGAACCCAGAGTGCTGAGAATATTTCTCTGCCTGTTTTTAAGGGTTTTTACCCCCCTGGACAACACTGGTATAGCTTTAAACCTTGGAAAAAATTAGCAACAGTTAGACAACAGCTAGAAAATACAGTGGTGTGAATTAGGTTATAGACTACTATGTAAGATTGTCATACAGTGAAACATTTAGAGGTTTTAGGCTTCTCTTTATAGTAAATAGATAAGAGTAAGAAATATCAAAATGGAGGATTGTTGTTGTTCTCTAGACCTTCTTCTCCTTCTTCTACCACTCCATGTTTTGCAGTAAAAGTAGTTTGGATTGATTGGATAGAAAATTCCACAGTTCCTAGTCATGTTACTGAATAATTGGTAAGAAAGTAAAAATAATGTACGTTTTTAGTAACTATTGGTTAAAATGTTTTTAAAAGGCTGTGTAAATCTTGATAATGAGTCTTTCTCGCTCTCACTCCTTCTTTTCCTCCTTCCATGCTGTACCTGGGTCACGCTAGTGGCTCAGTTTCTCTGATAAGGCTTAATAAACAACTATCTGGAAGCATTGGCATTACAGAAGACATCTCGCTTTATCTTTTAAACTCCTTGCAAGGACTTTCAGCAAATCCTCTCCCATCAGGAGAGACTCAATTTATGGCACAATAAAGTGTCACCTTGGGCCAGTTTGTGTCAGCTGTCCTGGTCGTGCTTCCTCCTGGCCTCTTGTGCACTGGCAGAGCAGAGGAAACTGAAAATTCTTGACTTAGGGTAAGCGCTGCTCAGCAACAACTAAAGCATCAGTGTGTTATCAATGTTGTCCTGTAACAGCTACTAGAAAGAAAGAAAAGAAAAACTCTATCCCATGAAACCAGGACACTGGGAATAATAAATAAAAGTGTTTAATTTCTCTTTTATACTCCTCTACACTCTAAGAACATCACATATAGGTATTTCTGAGATGATCACCTTGTTCTGAAGTATCAGAATGTTTTTAAATTTCCTCTTCTCTATAGCAGCACTTATTTTCAGTTTGTGTGTTTTTAATGAGAACTGAAACAAATGCTTACTTTCATCTGGATAGTATCTGAAGCAGTGTTTTGCAGATGTACATGTCCCTACATAATTTAACTGGCTTTAGCAGTATTTGAGAATGATTTAGAGTCCTCTGAGTCCTCTGCTGACTCAGTTACAAAGCATGCTAGAAAAGCAGAGAGTCATGTTCTTATCGTGTACCCTCCTGTGATACCACCAGTGCTCTACTTGATGCTGCTTTCTTTGATTGGTATATCTGAATATTTCAGTCCATTCAGAGGGATCTATGTACACTCTACATAGCTGGAGGCTAGAGACACCTCCTAGGAGATGTGATAGAAATATTTTAAGGAGAATATTGTATTAAAAGAATCGTTGCAGTAAATAAACCAAGTTTGGTTTGGTTTCTTTTTTTTTTTTTAATGGATGCACTGATGTTTACAGAGGTAATTATCTTGTACAGAATTGGCACCTTTAGCTACAGTAAAGGCTCTCAGAATACTTTCCATGCAGCCTCAGTAGAACTCTTCATTTGAAAAGGTAATCAAAATTTAATAGCAAAAATCTAAGGTTGATACTTATCCAAGCTTTTCTCATTTGGAGCTGGACAAGAAAATGAGAGAAAATATCTCAGAATCTGAAGGGTATTGAAGGGAGACCACTTCAGATATTTTTGAGCATAAATCAACTCACTAGCTAAATTAAGGTGTACATGCTGTGCAACTTCATCTCACTCAAAATGCAAAGCATGGGGTTTTTTTGGTAGGCCTTCCAGCAAAAACAGTCCCAAAATAAAAATACATAAATCCATTCCAGTCTGGGCTGCCTGCAGGGATGTGAGAGAAATAAAACATCCCAACAAGATGTATTTATGACACTGGAGCAGGCTCAGTACACTGAGGTTTGCACCAAAGGCTGAATCACCATTTGCTAAGCTATCCACAGTGACAGTGAGCCGAGAAGGAACACAGCAAACCATTTACCTAATAATTGAACAAATAGTTTAGATCTTTTTTAACAAAACTATTTTGAAAAATATTTCAGTATGAGCTAAAAGATGTGACTAATAAAACCCTTTAATTTTGTCCAGGAGCACTTGCAGTAAGTCACAAGGAATGCAGCTTCTATCCTTCCTGTATACCATTATCACCACAGAAATAAAGCAGGTAATTTACAAGATGCCAAAAATTTGCTTGCCAGGACAGAACAGCATTTATTGTTGTGCTTGGTTGAAGGTTTTTTGTTATTTTCTTGAGGGGTGGGAACAAGAATAGCACTCTGCTGAACATCAAAACAAAATTTTTTTTTATCAGCATTACAAACAAATTCATTATCTGCTTTCAGTGTTGACAAAATTAAAGATATTATGGCAAAGGTAAATATTCTATATTCCAACCAATATTGGTTGAGTGAATTTGACTTACAGAATTTTTTGCACACCACCAAAAGCAATGTCATGAATATTAATCCTGTCTCTAGGTTTAAGAAGGAGCAGAAATACTGCAAATCAGATTTATCAATATTAAATACTGAAGTAATTTAAATTCTAAACATGTTTTAATATTGATACTATTTGATACCGAAGTCACATACCTGTCCCTTTACACAAAGAGAAAAAAAAAGTGATTTCTTTTTTTATATGCTTCCTCAAAAGTCTTTAACATCATCTGGATAAAAAAAAACAAATCCACAAATAATTTTGCTGTTACCCTTAAGCTGACAGCAGGAAGCATGAAGCTAAAGAATACCTGGGTTTTAATTTATATATCTGATATAAATCCTTTCCTTTTAGTGCTTGGATTGCTAAATCTTGTCCTTCAGTGCACAGGTCTTCTTTTCATGTCTAGTTTTAAAAGTTCTTATTCTTTCAGAATCTTTACAATCAAAATTCAAAGTAATAATTTTGCTTAAGCACAGAAACTGGTTCAGTATAGTCTAGCAACCTCTCATTTAGAGAGAAAATCCATTGAGGGAAGAAGAGTAAACACAGAATGGAAGTTTGCAGAGAATCAATAAACATTTAGGAAAGCACTGGAGATGAGAATGTGTAAAATTGCTATCAAGCTTCCATGTTGGTGCACTTATTCACTGTTCTTGGAAATGTGGAATTGTTAGTGCAGTACTGTCCCCCCTGAAGTCAGAGGAGGAGTTGGTTTTCTGATGTGGATCAAGGTGGATATACAGAGATTTATCCTATCACTAAGAAATGGCTCGTCTGAAAAGTACAGAGAATATTCCACAAGAGCCTTGGTTTGCAATATGACCAGGAAGAACACTGTACCTCCTTTTGCAACTTAGTCCCTTGAAAACTGTTACCTGTAGGAATTGCACTCATAACTAATGTTGAGCTTGAGGTATGCAGTACCTTCATTAATGTGCAGTTAACTGTCCCTATAGAGAAAAGCAAGCTGGGCTTTATCTTGGACTCAGTTCTTTGAAAAGCCATTTTCAAAGATGCCAACACCAGCTCTCCCACAGCCATAGATACAAATCCATGGAGCTCATGTCCTCCTTATTTACTTTTTCAGGTGTATGATCAGTTTCTCATCTCCTCAGAAGTTACTTTGTTGTGACAATGTGTAAAATAGTCCTGAAGCTGCTCTGAAATTCTTTCTTCCCAAGAGTGAAAGTGACAGGTAAGCACCCAGAGGCCCACTTGCCTGTCCATCATTGTGCAGGTAAAACATCTCTGCATGAGTAGGCAGCCAGCAGCCAGTGCCAGTAGTGGCCAGGAGCTCTGTGTGGACTGGTGGGATGTGTCCAGCCCTGGCAAGGTGTACCATGACACCTGGGTGCCTCAGAATTCCTGGTGTGGGATCAGTGTGCTTCTCAGAGCAGAGGAACTGCTTGGCTGTGTAATTTCTGAGAGTCCCTTTTTTGGGTTTGCTTTAGCTGGCTGAAGTGTGAAGCAGGGCAACACTAAGTGGAGAGGCTCTAATTCCCACCTTGCCAGGTGCTCACCCTGGAAAGGTCTCACTGCAGCAGGCAGCATTAGGGCCCCTTCTACACTGGCCCCATGGGTGTCCTGTAAGCACTGGGCATGGTGCCAAGTGATGTTTCACAGCTGCAGGCTAAAGTGAAGATGCAGCTGGAAAAGCAGCAGGTGAGCTCACAAGATGTTCTTGTACCTATTTGGAAAATTTCAGGCCATTAAGTTTGATTCAATATTGCCTGTTAATCCAGGACTGCTGTTCTTTCCTCCTCAGATTGGTCCAAACATAAGGAAGAATGCAAGTCCACTCATGAGGAAAAGTTTTCAGGGGATTATTGTCTCAGGCATTAAACAAATCTTAAGAGTATTATCATACACATCAGGTCAAGGAGCACTTCAAAGGCTGTTCTTGCTCTTGTGTAGGACCTTGTTCCCTGTAGCTGCGGACTGACAGACCTCTGCACTTGGGTTTCCCCATCTCTAGATAACTGTTTTTCTGAGTATTTGAATTTACCTTTCAAGTTTCATCTTTTCATAGTGTTGCAATATATTTTCTCATCTAGACAGTATCAGCTTAGTTGGCTCCAAAGAGCTAGTCATGGATACATACAGTCTTTTTAATGAAATTTTCACTGTAAAATAACAAAATATTAAGCATTGTCTCTGTCATATTTCTACCTTTTAGCCCATTTTATGTAGCCAGAGTTCAGGTGGGCATCTGATAATCAGATTATAATCAAACACTGAATAAAAAATTATGTTTCATAAAGTATAATCATAGAATGCTTTGGTTTGGAAGGAACCTTAAAGATCATGTAGTTCCAACCCCCTGCCATGGGCAGGGACACCTCCCACTAGACCAGTTTGCCCTGGGCTCCATCCAACCTGGCCTTGAATACTTCCAGGGATGGGGCATCCACAGCTTCTCTGGACCACCCATTCCAGTGCCTCATCACCCTCACAGGAAAGAATTTCTTCCTAATATCTAATTTAAATCTTCTCTCTTTCACTGTGAAGCCATTCCCCTTGTCCTGTCACTGCAAGTCCTTGTAAATAGTCTTTCTTCATCTCTCTTGTAGGCTCCCTTCAGGTACTGAAAGGACACAAGCAGGTGGCCCCAAAGCCTTCTCTTTTCCAGGCTGGACAAACACAGTTCTCTCCGCCTTTCCTCACAGGAGAGGTGTTTCATCCCTCTGATCAACTTGGTGGCCTTCTCTGCACTTACATAATGCTGTAACTAACACAATCACATGGGAAAATGCAGAGCAAGTCCTATTTTTTCTCTTTAGTGTTGCAAACAGTTTAATAATGAGCTACTGGAATTAGAAACTGTCATGGTTTTAAGTCCAGCTGGAGAGGAAACGCCACACAGCCACTCACTCAGACCCCCCTTTCTTTCCCCCCCACTTCAGTGGAATGGGGAAGAGCACTGAAGTAAATCTTGTATGTTAAGACCAGTTAAATAATTGAAAATGAAGTAAAATACAATAATAATGGTAAATAATAATAACGATAATAAAAAGAAAAAAAACCAACAAGTGACCACCAATTGCTCACTACCTGCTGACAGATGTCAGAGCCCCCTTCCCAAACCCAGATCGGCCACCCTTTCAGGTGATTCCCCAGTTTATACACTGAGCATGACGTTCTGTGGTGTGGAATAACCCTTTGGTTAGTTTGGATCACCTGTCCCAGCTGTGCTTCCCCCCAGTTACTGACAGAGCATGGGACAAGGAAGAAAATAGTCCTTGACTTAGGATAAACACGATTTACCAAAAAACCAAAACATCAGTGTGTTATCAACACCATTTGCATTCTGAATGCGAAACAGAGCACTGTGACAGGTACTGCTGAGGAGGCATCACCTGTACCCCAGCTGAAGCCAGGACAGAGTTGCTCCAGGCAGGCACAATCCTCTCCAGTCGGGCTCCGCACGGCCCCGATTTTGCTCCACGAGCTCGGACCATCCGTGTTCTCCTTCCTGTCCTACCTTTTCCCGCTAGATGGAGCTGCGAGGTACGGCATGAGCCACAAAGGCAGCCTGTGATGTGAGGGAAAAACACACATTTCTGAAGAAAACCCAAAATGACAGCGGCAGAAATGCTTGCAACTGTTCTGGAGTTCTCGTAGATGCCTTGTAAAAAGCATGCCCCCTTTCCAGCGCATAAATTTTGTGGCATCTATACCTCACTGTAATTTTCTGAGGACTGTTTGGAAGGAAGGGATATATTCTCAAAAGAGTGCAGAATTTTATTTCCATAGCTGTCAGTTTGCTAAAAATTGAGAATGTGAACATGCTTGCAGGTATTCTGCAGGAAAAATTGATTACACAGCTTGAACTTCTGATACTTTTTGCAGCTTCTCAAAAGTGAATTTATTTACAGCTGAGACTTGCTTTTATTTTTCCCAACCAGATCTAACACTATAGTGTTTCAGGTCAGGAAGATGAGCTTTAAAACACTTGCATACACCAAAAATATTGTTTAAGTTCCTTTCATTATGACCCTAGTTAATGTTACACAACTTAGTGGGTTGTTATTTGAAATAGCTGTTTCCCCATCCACTCCGTGAAAAAAGAGAGACTGCACAGCAGGAGATGTTAGCTGGTACACAGGTTTTTTTCAATGTTATTGCAATGACAGCTTTGGGTTGGTGGTTGACATTAAAATGAAAGAAAAATATTTTCTAGCACAGCTAGTTGAAGAGCCAAGGCCACGACAAAGTTGTTTAGCAGTAAAAGAATTGACTTTTAGAGACTCTTTAAAAGAAGCCTGAAGCAACTTAGAGGCACAATGTCATATCAGATAGTAGCACCACTTTTTTAACTGGAAAATAAAGCTATTTGAAGATGCCAGCTCAATAATTGTTTTGCATTAGCTAAACACAATGATATCAGCATCTTCAGAATCTGTGAGACTGGTTTCCTTTATGTTGCTATGATACCATATTATTATTTGATACGATATGCTTTATCAGGGACCAGCATAGGAATAATGGTCAAGAGTAAAAATGAATAATTCAAATCAAGAAAATTCTCCCTTTTCAAAAAACACTGTTTATCACACAGTTTTCCTCTGCAAAGAGACCCTGTGAAACCGATATCCGTAGGTTTCATGTTTACTGTCTTTCAAGAGCTCCAGTATCAAATATGATTACTTTCCAAGCTGTTTGCTTTTCCTAACTGTTATTTCTTCAAACTAATCTATGGTACAGACTGATTTCCTGTGCCTCTGAAATAAAATACTAAAGGTGAATTTTGCAGGAGATACTGAAGATGATTTCTGCAAGGGGTTCAGTTTGTACAGCCCATTGCCAAGCTGATGAGGGTAAATAGGTACACAGGAGGCAGCTGACTAAATCATTCTCATGGGAATGGGTAAAGCACAATAAACTCTGTCCATTTATCAAAGGTGACAATAGAGGTGATTGCCATTTTTCACTAACATTTAGAGAATCAAGCTCAAGATCCTTTTTTTGGTGTACCTTTGGCTGCGACACCTTCATCCTTGGAGATCAGGGGGTCTACAAAATCCATCTAGGACCCAGGAGCCCCGACTCCACCTGGCTGTGAGGGGAGATAGGGCAGGATGCAGGGCAGCCCAGTCTGATACAATCATTCTCTTCCATGGAGCCAGGGCCAGAGCAGCCCAGGCTTTATCCCACAGACCCTTGTGATGCATTCAGCCGTTCAGCGAAGTTTATCCACCTTTAAGAAATTCAGTCATACTATTATAGGGCCATAAGGGTCTGGGGTGCATGTGGTCAGTGAAGTAATGTTTGATGCTGTTTCAAAATGGAGCTTCTAACAAACTTACAGTTCTCAGGAAATTTTGTATAGTTTCACTTGATCAGATGATTTAGAGTGAAATCAAATTTTGAAACGTAATTTGTCATAAATTAGCAACCCTTCTTCTCTGCAGTGAAGACATCTTCTGTCACTAACACAAGAATGCAAGAATTTATATGCCAGGATATCATCAGGGTTAGAAGGGGTTGTTTTAAATATACTTGACCCACTAAAAGTGAACTCAGGTTCAGACTGTTTAAGACAAAAGCAAAGAAATAGCTAAAGGACAGAAGAAAAAAAAAACAGTTATAATTCTCTGCTCTACATTTACATAATCTTATTTTATACCTTATTTTGTGTCCTTGTTTTCACCCACTCTGGTAATTACATCTGTAACCATTTACCTTTGGAATAGACAAAGTTCTGTAGGCACATGGTACTGAGTGAAACAAATGGACACTGGTGTAGTCCTCTTGAAACACCAAACCACCAGGTATGATGGCATAAAACAGCACTACGGAGTTTTAGCAAAACAGAGCAAGAACTCATACTCCTTTATATTATATGTATTTCCTATGGCATATATGCAAGAAATGAATAGCTATTTTATCAACCAAGCCACTCACACTATATTATTCTTTGTTAGCTTAAGTGTCCAGTGTGAAAATTTAAACATATATATGCTAAATATTTAGATATTTATGTGTTATAAATTATGTATTTTTACAGACTTAATTCACCTACGCACATGCCTTGCATGCTAACGCAAGTTAAAGATGACTGTTGCTGGTTTATGACATGCAAAGTCCTTATCATCTGTTAAAAACAGTCAGACCAAAAGACCACAAAAATTATGTGGTTTGCCTTTTCCAAGAAAGAGACAGTCTGTCTGTGGTAGCATGCAGTATCATGAGAGGATAAATGAATTTACTATAAATGAACCAGTTTGGCCAAAATTGGTACAATCCCTAATGGAACATCAGCCCAGACTGATCAGTTTTATCGGGCTTGGATTAGCATACAAAGTACACCCATAGGTGAATTTAACAAAAATTCATTCTTCCACTGTGAGCTATCTTTACCCAGCGACTACCTTTACCCAGAGCACAGATCTCTCACTCCAATATCTAAATAAAATCTCTTCTGCTTTGTGACAGGACAATAAAGATTGATTCAGCCCATTTGATACCTGCTAACTTAGAAAACAAGAGGAATGCTATCCATTTAAAATGTCTTTCACAAAAAGCACAGATATTCCTTTTCTTGAGAACAAGAGATTTAGCACTGCATCTGCAGTATATTTTTAAAAACACCTGAGATGTGTAAAGTGCCCTGGATCCCTAATAGCAAAAACACAGAACTAGGAAGGCCCTGAAACTTTTAGACAGATTTTCTGCCATTGAGTATTTAGGCATTGGCAAGAATTAAAAGAACCTTCTTAAGCAAGCAATTCACTTAGTGCCAATTTTGATGTTACTTTGCATTTCCTTTAAATGTCTGCGAAATTCCCACAACCACCACAACTGTGTATTTCTACAGGTACCAGCAGGACTTCACATAATTTTTTGTCTAATGTAAACCTGAATATGGTGGGGCTGAGGGAGGTTCAGTGTGATTTGTTGTATGAGCAAATGAAACTGGGAATGACTGTATGTACCTAAAGACCCACTCACCATGGTGACATTTGAATTGGTTAGTGCATGAGCTAGGACTGGGTTTGTGATTGTTTGCTGTTACTGCCATAGTTATTGTTGTTTGTTTGTTATACACATATAGATATATAACAGTAAAGAACTGATATTCCTATTTCCCATATCTTTGTCTAAAAGCCCCTTGATTTCAAAATTATAATAACTCGATGGGAAGGGGGGTCACATCTGCCATTCCAAGGGAGGCTCCTGCCTTCCTGAGCAGACACCTGTCTTTCAAACCAAGACACAGGTTAACCTATGGACAAGGCTCGGGTGTGGCAGTGTTTCCAGTCTGTAAGTACGTATCTGGTACACCTGTTCTATTATTTGCTGGATGTTCTGCCCTTTGGCGGGGCTTCTGGGAGTACCAGGCATCACTAGAAACACAGTCTCATTTACACCAGGTCACTGGCTCCTACATGTTCAGGATAATATTGGGTTGTTTCCTCCCCCACCTGTTTCAGAAAGTGTCGCAGTGATCTGGCAGCAGCAGGAAATGCAAAGGGAGAAAAGGAAGGTAACACCTCTTTCAGGAGAACATTTTCCTATTACTTGAAGAACCCAACAATGTGAGCAGGGTTGACAACAGGGATGTCAGAAGCCATATTCTTAGTAAAAACCAGGATTACTGAACTGCTGAAGTACGATCTTAAGTTAAACCTTACCCTAACCTTGTCAAGGTCACAGAGGTGTGATGTTATCTTCATCTCTACAGGAGGTCTCTTATTTCTGATGGTTTTCCCTGTTTGTTTTAGAGGGCAACTGCAAGATTTTCAGCCCTGAAAATAATACACAGCATAAGCAACTGGAAACAGCTGAAGCTGTTGTTAATGTGTTGTTAAATGGATACTGTTAAATATTATAAGTACTTTTCAGGAAAAATTTTATAGAAAAATTTTGCTCTGATATTGTCAAGGTGCCACAAAAGGGAGCATATACCAAAGAATTCATTGCTTGGTCCACACTGTTAAACATTCACTGCTGAAAAAAGACATAAATAATGTAAAAATTGACTCTCATATGGGAACATTCCTTGACTCATTGAAGTATCTATCATGCCTTCCTTCCTTTTCATGCAAGACCTTTGAATTAGATGTCCACTGTTGAAAATATTTCTGCAAGTCTCTTGTGAAATCAGCTGCTGTTTGTGGAGGGAGATGCTTAGTATGCATTGCCATATGCAAAGTATGAAGACAGACCTTGTGCAGTACCAATAATCAGAGTAAATGAAGTCATTTATTAAGTTAATCCTTGAAACTTAAAATGTAAATATCCCTGCTGAACCAGAAAGCCAGTGTCATTTGTGTCAACACATACAGATGCTTTTAAACTAGAGAAAGTGCACTAACAAAGCCTAACTGGAGAGAAGAATTTGATAAGGAAAAGCAGTGGTTCTATTTTCAGAAAGGTAGTATATACCCTTTTTCCTGAAAAAAAAAAGTATTTATTACAGTAAGCTCTCAAAAAAAATGGCACAGGCTGCACAAAGCTGCCCTGAGCTGAACCAGTAGCATTATGAGTCCTGTAACACATTCCAATGGTTTCTGCAGTGGGCTTCTAATTGTGGTAAATTCTTCATATCATAAATCCAGCTGAACTTTTAGAAGTAGTACTTCCAAGGATAGATGGAGAAGGAAAAGAAGACTACTAAGTAAGATAACAGCAGTTTGTAGGTGAAAGGTACAAATATGAAGGAATGGTTATAAGGCAAGTAAGAAAGTATGTGAAAGTATCAAAACTCTTAAAAGGCTGCCTCTAATGCAGCCTCTGTTGTTTCTATCCTGTCAAGTATTCATATTGATAAATCATGTCTGCCTAGAATTAGAACCCTGGCCCAGGGGAATTGCTCTCTAGAAACACTCAGCTGCCTCCCACAGTCAGTGGCACAGTTCACTTAATGTTTTATGGCGTTCTGCATTTGAGAAGATGTAGCCCTGTTCACTCCTTGCAGTAAGCAAGTTACAGCACACACTTACTGGAGTGCTTTGATTTTTTTCTCAAGTTTTAAAAAATTTTTCATGTTCTGCAAAAATAACATTTTATATGGAAAACTAAAATGTGAGGGATCCCAGAATAACCTATATCAAGAGCTCAGTGTACATCATGTATATGACGTTCTATATAGCGATGCACATAACATCTATGACGATGTTATGTAAATTGGCAAGGAATGCAAATAATAATAATAATAGTAAGGTCTCCTACAGGTACATTGGCCAGAAAAATAAACTGATACATACAGAGGTCCTCTAAAAAGCTCTAATTGTGGTAAACAAATGCTTTCTGACCTTTTATTTTTTAGTTTCGTTAAAAAACAGGAGTCCCATCTGAGCTACTTGTCTCAGTATCAGCTACAGATAACACAGAAATGGGCAACTCTAGAGTACTGTTCGTTAAACCTTGCAATAGTACTCAAAAATAGATCAGATAATTTCTACCTTCTCTCTACCACCTACAAAGAGAAGACAGATTAGTCATTAAAAAATGTCTCTAAATAGATAAAGATGAATCCTACCCCCAATTTGCTATTAAGTCTGTCTTCCCTAACTAAAACATTGTAATTTTCTGTGTCCAACAATTTCTCTGTGTTGGCTAGATAAATGATAGGGGGTTTTTAAGAATGGTTATGTTTATGCTTGCCACCTAGTAAAATTGGGTACAGCTCTCTCAGCAATACTGTAAAATAAATAATGTGTGTGTTCACCAAAAAGCTTAAAAATTGCTAAGCATCAATTGCAGTATCTAAAACAGTAGCTTTATTAGGTAATAGGCAGTTGCATATGAAATCCTGCTTACAAAATGAAAAATTCAAATGTAGGGGGAAAGCAGCTATCTCATTAAAACCTTTTGTATCTGTAACACAATGTTTCCAAACTTTTGCATGGAGCACTCTTGGATAAATTACTAGCAAATATCCATTTTAATAGACCTCTTCTTACTCATATTCCTAACATAATGACCTGGAAATTCTATTTTGATTTCTCCTTCTTCATGTTCCTTTCATTCTGGCACTTCTCTCTCTTCTGTGGGATCTTTATATTCCTTGTCATTCACTCTTCTTTGTGCTTTTTCTTGAGCCTTCCCTCCTCATGTTGTCCCTGGAAACTGGGATTACCACCTTCATGTCATGAAATCACCGGCAAAGATTCCATGGTGACTTCATCTAAGTTTCTTCACTGATTTCCATAGATGCTTCCCCATTATAGCAACAAAAGAGCAAGATGATAATGAAACCAGCTTTTATACTGCAATTTTTAGAGGGATTGCTTGTGGAACAGGGGCATATGATACCCCAGGACAGTCTGGACAACCCAGGGTTACTGTGGAAACACCCCTGAACTGGCCTCAGGCTGCAGGCAGGCCTGGAAGACACCTGGCGGCAGGCAGCCTTGAAAATCCTTGGCAAAGTTACACACTGGTCGGCTCCCCCGCTGCTTAGAGGCTGTCCCGTGGGAATAGGGTGTGAATCTTTGCAAAGTAGATATAAGTTAGTGAAAGTAAACAATAAAGCAGAGCACGATGCTCAAATCGTATCAGTGTTCATGTTGTGACTCTGGCCGGCTCCCCTGCACTCGGAACCCCGCCCCCCGCAAAAGCAATTCATGGTCAGGTCAGTTCTCCAGGCAAGAAGGTTCAGTCCTGCAGTAAAAAAATGCCCAGCATTTTTTGTGAAGTTGTCTGGCAAAAAGCTTTCTAAGCTTCCCCTCTAGAGGTACGGCAAAATGTGAAATAAAATCTTCAGATTAATACAAATTAATGGGTACGGATATGCTGAAAATCTTCACATTTATAACATGTAAAGCAAATCTTTATTCTATATATGGAGAAGTATTAAGGACTGTATTATTTCCTATAGGCAAACTCAAGGCTCTGATTAGGTAAAGCCATCTCTTTCCAAGCCATTGCCTTGCTTCTGGTGCAATTTTCATTTTGAAAAAACATTCTACAGGATATCCTTGCATGCAGTGAATTTGTTTGGATTCAGTAAGGTTAGTGCTTGAATTCCATGTGGAATAAGGAACACGTGTCATCTCTGTTTGCCTTCAGGCCAATGAAAAGGAATCTGTCCATGGAAATTAGATAATTTCTTAGCAATGTAATTTAAACATTCCCCTCTTCTCCCCCTATTATGAAAGATAGTGTTAAGCACTGCAAGATGAAAATCAGAAGCAGCTCAGACATTCCTTTTGGCTTGTTGACTTGGTATTATCTTCTGAATCCATGCAAATTACTAGTAGACAAAACATCATTCAAGATGCTCTTGACTTATTCATAAGAAATAAGAGATACCAGATACGCCAAGCTCTCTTAGTTTCTGAAGGAACTGGAGTTCCTCAGCAACATATTTTTCCCCAAAGATTTTGAGTCTTTGTCATTTCTCACTGGACTGCTAGTGAAGGTCATATTTGAAAGTAACAGCTAATTTATCTGAGATTGTAAAGTTAACTGTATTTTCTAGTCTTCTATCACAGTGCCCCAGCAAAAATATTGCAAACGTGAAACCTGCTAGATTCTGGATGAGTCTGAAATGACCTGATAAAACTCATGGAACTTTACCTGAGCAAATCAAGCCTCACACAAGAAACAAACAAACAAACAAAACTCAAACCACAACCAATTAAATGGAATAAAAAGTTCTGTGTCTTTCTGGGGCAATGCCCAGTATCAGCTGGGAATTGGATTTGTGAATGCTCACCTCCACAGATTTTTCCACCGCAGTTCATGACCATTAGAGGATGGATGACAAGCAGTCATTATCCGCCAGTTTAAGGTCCTTCCAAACTCAAGGAGTATTTATTCTATTAGAAATGTTTCAGTAATTTTGAGAAGCTGGTGTTTCAAAGTCCGATTTGGCATATGCCTTATAATAATAACAGCAATCCAGAAACGATTCAGGTAAATTTTAACAGCATGCCTTTGGAAGCCCTCACAGCTCTTAGTAATATTGCATTCCTGGGAGACAATCCCTTCTGGTATTTCCTGTGGAGTAGGTAAGTCCCCTTCCTCCATCCTGCCCCCAGTCCAGGAAAACTTCTTGACTGCTTCCTTACATCTGGAAAAAGCCCAAATAATCATCCTAGGGAATAATAATGATTAAATGGATATTTCTGATCCCTACAGGAGAATGCATTGTACTTCTTCAACTGATAACTTATATTGTCCATATAAAGTATGTCAGTCGTGTAAAATAAATTACTAATGGTACTTTTTAAACCATACCTTTTTCTCACTTAGAATATGCAAAGAGAGAGACAGATATATGTACAGACCTTTGTATATTCAAAATGGCCTCAAATAAAAATTATATCATAAAATGATGCTAAACTTTGCTTTCGGAGTACAGTGCTACATCCAATGCTCAATATGCTTAATAGAGCTGTATATACTAAGAGGAAAATTCAAAACTTTCTTTCCTCGGAATGTCTTTTACGTATGACATATTTTCATATTTCACTTGATACTATCTACTGACCTGGTTTTCCATGCATGCCTTAGCCCTTTTAATTGATCTCCTCATTGCCCAAAGCACAGTATTGCAATTCTACAATCTGCTATTCACTTTGTATAAAAAAATTCCTTAACTCCCCAGGGAGTTATTGAACAGCATATACAGCAGCCTAATCATGAAGTTGCCTTACATTTTTAATCCTTTGGTTGTAAAGCATTGTTCTTCCTTATATCAGAAAAGAAATTTGGTAATTTTGGAACCAAGACTTTATCACTGCTGACATTCTTTTGGGAGCCCTATAAAGAACTTTGGTGTAACAACACAAAAAATACTGCCTCATGGAAAATGTAGAGAATACAGTGAAAGTGCCCCGGGAGTTCTAAGCCTACAGCTTAAAATCTCTGTGAATTAAATCTCACTACTATTTTCTGTTATAACAGTCTTGCAGCAGACTGACCTGATGGAAATTCTGGGGTTTCTGATTGTGACAGATTATTGACTTCCAATGAGTGTGAGTTCCTTTTGATCTTTTTTGGTGAGAGTTGTAGGTACTCTGTGTGAGTTAAGTGTTAACACAATTTGTTGTCTTTGCAATAGTTATGTTTGCTCGGTTTTGTGTAGTACAGTGATGCACTCAGAAATCATCCTATTGCAAACTACTGAGGTGAGGTGAAAGATATGAACTGACTAATAGGGAAAACTACACAAGTGAAGACTGAAAGAGGGGAGCATTACTAATTATACTATTGGTATGTTCAATATAGACACATTTCTTAATACTGATAAATCTTAAAGAAGATTAGCAGGCTAGGTCAAAACTGGTCATTTATCACAGCAGCACATATTAAATTGTCACCAACTAACTCAGGAAATATTATTCAAAGATAATATTGTTTTCTTATGACCTAGGACTTAAAAGACTTATGTTTCTTTTCTCATGCTTTCTAAAAAATATATAAACAATTCCAAATGATTTCTGCTTTCTGCCTGGAACTGATATTGTACAGTTTTTGTCTGTGCTTATGTCTCAATATTCAGAGGCTGGCAGTCTTAAAAATGTAAATGTACATTTTAACATGCCAGAAACCCTTAAAAAAGGCAACACAGAACAAGTTAATAACATTTCTGTGTAAAATTTGTCAACGGTTCCTATTTTCTACATGGGCTGAAAAAGAACCTGCTGGAATATCCAAAGTTCTGGGGCAGCTGAGACACATGGATGCCACGTGTCCCATCTTCAGATCTGTATGGAGCTTGAGGAGGAAAGTTAATACTTTCTTACTCCACTTGAGTCAATTTAGCCATTTCTATTCAAAGTCTATGTTAATCTTTGATCTTTAACTACTGCCAGTGAGAAGTGTGAAACCAGAGTGTAGGTCAAGTGTGGGAAAGTGCTCATTCCCTCGGATGACTGAGGCTATCAGTTATAATACTTTAAAATTATGTTATTTTCCTCATGACTGATCTGGGCCTGTTTTTAATGACAGCAGTTTAAGATAAATTATTTTTATTTTAGTCACAGCTCAAGTCCAGGTTGAGCTTCAAATGCAGAGCAATCCCTGTCAAGTGGCAAGAAACCGTGAAATATAATTAGAATTACTGGCACCCTGTACTCAAAAAAGACTTAAACCAGAATTATGTAATTATTTTTCTTTAGAAGAGCTTGTCTACTGGATTTACTTTCCTATTAAATCCAAGAATAGAGTAAGTCTTCTAACACATTCTGTCAAATAGCAGTACAGAATTTAGTAAAGAATTTCATTGACCTCACCTCTACCTTGCTCTGGGTGTCATTGTGCCTACAGCGACTAGGGGTCTTTTGCATTTCTTTCTCTCCAAACAACTGTGTCTTCAAGATAGGAAGCTCCCTTAGACATTTTCTACACACTCATGGCAAAGCCTCTATTGTCCCCAATCACACAATAATCTGTAAATAATCTTCCCTCATGCCACTATTCTGACATCGTGCAATTGTTTTGCTGTTGTAGCTTGCATGAGAGCTGGAGGGAAGGCATTTCTTCTCATGAACCTGCTCGTGATCGCCATTGCTGAGGGGTACAAATGCTTCCCAGACACCAACCAGCACAACACTTCCGTCAAGCAAACCAGCCTCAGCTCAGCTCACCAACGGAGCAAACTTGCAGAGGTAAAGAGATTAAACACAGGCCATCATTTGTGCCTGGGTGAGTAACTGGACCCCAAAAATTCTGACCCTTGGTTGCTCATTTATCTGGGTCCAAATGGATAACAGGGAGTCTATCAGTTAATACATGAGTCCGTTTCAGTTGCAAATGCCAAACTCAATTATAAAATTGGTCATTGCTAATTTATTTGAGCAGGTTTATCCCAAGTTAGTATGGCTCATTTTCTGCCTTCTTTTTTGTTCTTTTGAATATGTCTGTTGCACTTTCTGTATTAGAGATTTCTACCTTTCAAAGAAAAATAGCATGCATGAGAATAATTCATTCAGAACCTTTACCTTAATAGAAGGAGGTAGGGAGTTACTAGTTTTGAAGACACAAAATAAATTTTCTGTTCAATGCATTAGGCAATTCACAACATGATACAATACTCAACATGTCTTAGAATATTAAAGTCTATATTTTAATATTTTTCATATTGGGTTTATTGGTCTGGGTTTCTGGTTTTTCCTTATGTGTTCTTGGAAATAGAACCTCATATCTGAGGCTTCTTGGAGGCCCAGTTAGAGTAAATTAATCAAGTAAAAATTAATGTTGTCAAATATTTCTTACAGGACTTGCACTATAGTAATTGTGATCTTACTTTTAATTATACTAATGTAAATGTGCTCAATTAACCAATAAAAATTTTTCTCCTCCCAGCCACCTTTGCTGGGAACCCACAAGCTGAAAATCTTGGGTTCATGTTGGATTCCTGCCACCTTCTATTTCTTGCATGCAGTAAAAGTTTTCCAGTCTAGAGCAATCTTTCAGCAATTCAGATTGTGGCCTCAGTGAAAAACTGCACAAGTTCACCCAGACTGACTTAACTTTTAAGTCGTGACCAGGGTTAAGACCCAGCCTGTGAACGACGTGGCAGGTGGGTGACCTCATTTCCCCTCCCTGTATCAGAAGGTCAGCATCCATTACATATTTGCTCTTCAGAACTCACTGAAATAACCATCAGTAGAAACACTGCCATCAAATAAGGAAATAAAATTAATAATATCCAATATGCAAAAAAAGGAGTGTAGTGAGAAAATATCTTTTTGTAGCAGTTTTTGGAATAAAAAAGGATATGCAGATAAGTAATATTCCTGAAGAACTTTATCTGCTATGTGGCTGTAGAGCATTACAATTCCAGGAGTGATAAAATAGAAATTTCCTCATACTTAGTCATTAACACACTTCAACTCAGCTTTGATACGGTTGAATTGATTCCTACTGCAGAATTCAAATAAATGTTCAGGAGTTCTCCTGAGATATTCAACCACATCACTATGTTGCAAATAAAAGTGTAACCAGAAATGGCCTCAAAAGTGCATTTTGCCTCCCAGAAAATCTTTTTAGAACTATAGGCAATTGACATTTGTTTCCTTTTCAATTTTCAGACAGCTAAACTGCTTATCAATATTTGCTCTTCCCATTTCACTGCTTGAATATTAGCTCTGCCTGCTGTTTGTATCACAAAATAGAAACAAAATATGCTCTCTTTTACACACATGAAGTTTCCCCCTTCAGCTCTTTCAACCTGAGCTAAAATTTATTTCCTCATCGTTACTTTGCCCTTTTGAAAATTTTTGTTCCCTTCTCCTAGATATTGAAAAAGAAATGTGTCTTAAAGGGATTTTCCTCATTTAATGTCAACAAAAGAGGATGCTTTGACTTGGTGAAATGAAATGCTAATTTAATTTTTATATCAGTTCCATCAGCTTTTTTGCCTAAATTAATTAATAAGTCCACTTTATAAACATGGTTAGTGTTATTTTTTTAATTTTTTTTTCAGGGGATTTACCATTTATTTAAAAAAAAATCTTCAGACATAAATAGATATTTCTAAAGAAATTATTTGGGGGGTGTTAAGTTATGAAAGTTTCAGAGAAAGAATTTTATTTTTTTAATGCATCATTTGCCTCTATTAGGCATTGAAATGATGAATAATAATTACAAAATCTGTAAGAAATAAGAAAAAATGTTTTCTTCTTTTCTGAATATCATAATATATTTAGCCTCTAGATACTCAAGAAAATGGCATCTTATCAAGGGCAACTAATGTTATTAATCAAAGTGACATTTGAATAAATGGCTTTGACTTTATACACAAGGACAATATAGATGATCTGCAGATATTAATTGTTTATCACACTGAAGTATTTTGTTTAATGCCATTACCTTGCCACTGATTCACTGGATGCAAACTGCTTATCATTTCAAGGCTTATTCTAGTGGCAAAATATGAAACGAGAACCTTATGAATATGCAGAGTCTTTCCCCATGGCACTAACAGAGGTCTATTTATGGTTGTGATTTATGAGACTTATGAGCACAGCTAGAATTTTAGTTCAGCGTTAACATTCCCTCTATGCGTGACATGACAGTTTATAGTTCACAGCATCTCTGCATTACATTTACTGGTAATTTTTTTTTTTTTTATCTATTCATTTAAGATAAAAATCATCTCTCTAAACCTCTAACCTTAGTTCTCATATACACTTGGGTAAAGGGGAGGGAGATCATGGGGAGAGAACTCACTGAAACCTATCCCTGGAAGACATGCAAAGTCTTCTGATTCCCAGGCAATCAAAGAGCAGGTTCCTGTGCCCAGCTGCAATGTTCCCCACTAGCAGGGAGGAGTGAAATACAATACTGAATCCAGTTAAAGTTGTCATTTCTGTGCCTTATGCTTGGTACACCTCTTCAGTCCTTTCCCACGTGCAACCTTAGCACACATAAGCAGGTTTGCATCTTGGCTGCAGTGCCAACTTCTATGAAAATCTGTGTCATCCACAGCATGTGGACTTTTTATGTCTGCATGACTACCACAGCCAACAGGGGAGTCAGTGTTTGTCCACAGCTAAGGAGGAAGGAAATGGGGATAGAGGGCAAGAACAAGGGCAGGAAACACTGAACTGCAGCTTTGGAGTTCCTGCACCAGAAAAGAAGAGAACTTTGATGTCCAATTGGACAAGGAAGCAGAAAAAACAGGCACAGCTTGGAGGAGGAGTCTGTAATTAAACGGCTTTGGGTGTGCTGGAGTAATCAAGAGAAAGGGGATTTTATGAAAGGAAAACTGTTAATCAACAATAACCATAGGAGAAGGAGAATAAGGCAGGCTGTCACATGTAAAGACTGATACCTTAAGAGGGCTGCATTAGGAACTCAGTTCGGCCTTTTAGGTTGGGGCTTTCAATTCTTCAATGTAGACAAGTATTGGCTACAGCTAGGACTAAGATGTAAGCAGGGAATAGACAAGTTTCTGGGGGCATTCAGGTCTCAAGTGGCAGGTTTGGTTATCCCACTCCTGCTCTGGTGTAAGTTTATTACAAAATATACCTTCAGGAGGAAAGAGTGTTATTTTTTCCTAAGTCACATTTGTAGAGCCACTGTTATTATTTTTAGTTTTAATTATACCTTCATATTTTTTGCAGAATTTTCTCCTCTTCATTAATATTCTCCTCACTTTCTAAGAAACAGCTTTGGAGTTTGTCTTTCAGAATTGTTTCCTTTAAAAATTTTACTCCAGGGACCTCAGGCACTAAACTGCTTTTTCTACTTTCCTCTCGAGGCACATTGTCTAGATTTCAGGCTTTATTACTGGTCTTTATTTTACTAAATATTAGTGGCAAACAGCTTTTTGACTGTAGCATCTGAAGCAGATCTTCCATAACCCTTTCCAAACTTGTCATTACTGCAAGGCTGTTTGCAAGACCTGATGACTCAGATTGGATACAGATAAATTTAGATTATTTCTGGGCCCCTGCCTTTGCTACTTCTCATCATCACAGCCAAAATCTACAGAAGAACAACCCAACTCTGCAAGCTGGACAGGGGGTACTAAGCATTTCAGTATGCCCTGAGTAGAAGGGTCTTAGAAACCATATGCCCTGGAGGATATCCAGTATATCCCAGCCATAGGTAGGTCTAAATGCAAGGTACTTGTTGCCTTCCAAAATGAGTTAGAGGCTGTGTCTAATCAATGAAACTTGAGGACTCACTGCACCTCACAAAAGCCAAAAGCAGAAGTCAAACTGTTCATGAAACTACTTCCTCACTTGGTTCTCTTAAAAGTTGAAAAAAAAAATTAAGCACTAATCAGGTGGCCAAGTGAGCTCCTCATAGACACACAGCATCACAGCTGTCTGCTTGTAGCCACAGGAAGCAGATATGTTTCAGAGAAATAAAACTGTGGCTGTCCAGTTGAAATAGTCTGTCCTCTGCAAATAGTAGAGGTAGAAGCTCCAGATTTTTTTTATACTGTGACAATCGAAGAACTCAATAATTTGGAGCATCCAGACAGACTTCAGAGACTTCACTAAGTCATCATGAACTCCCTAGCTGCAATGGATTTTTTGGGCTTTACTCATGCCACCCCAAAACTGCTTGAAATTTTGCATAATTCAGCTTTTCACGGTGAGTGAAGTTAAGAAGCATGAACTAAAGGAAACTTCAAAAACAGTTTGAATGGAAAATTCATGCTTATCTCTGGCAGAATATAGTCATATTTCTACACTTACATTGCTGTGCAACAAATGATATTTAATTCTTAAGGAATCATTACTCATGTTAGAAAATTATATGAATTTTAGGCTAGAAGAGTGATTTTGAAAATAAAGCTGTATTGAGAGGTTAAAAAATCATTGATCATTGATTTCATGCTTGTATAACTGTGAAAATAGAACCAATTTTATTGAACATAATTTCATGAGTGTGCATAGCAGAAATAAGCCTCCTGCTTAGTCTTAATGGCTTCTGGCTCATTACAAGTAAATAATAATTACAGAGAGTGTTAACTGTTAGTTCAAAGAAGCTGAGATGAGGGCCTCTCTAATTGTGTCACTTTTCTGGCCTTTATCCTTAGAATATCAGGTTCTTCCTTACTTATAGCCATTTTTGTGGATTCATGCCACTGGAAGTCATGAATAGAGCCAGCAGATTATTTGCTCCTAACTCATACTTGTAATTGTAAAGGAAATAATGTTTCATTCTTTATAAAATGCATCACATTCATATTTTTTTCCATATTACTTTTCTTTAAATATGGTGTTTAAATATCAAGTTCCCTGCACAGGGACCTCTTGAAACACAGAATTTTCTATTCTTAGGAAATTAAAACCCCACAATCATAAATTGTACCTTATGATTGTGTAGCTCTGATCCCATCTGTTCTGTGAAAGGGAGCGGAATCTGACTTTCAATTGATTCTCTCTCCTTTTTTTTCTATCTCCCCTTCTTTTTTTCTCCCTCTTTTGTTTGTCTTGTGCCTACAGGAGTGCTTGTCGAGAGCTGTCATCTGGTGCAACCCCTGTTGACAGTGAAGTCTTCAAACATAATCAGCTAATGAAAGAAAGTGGCACAAGGAGAGGAGAGGAGAGACGTGTTAACTTAGGGATTTCTTTACAGTGTTTGAGGAGATGAGAGTGAATATGGAGGACTAAGAAAAGCCTGAGTATTTTGATGTCCTGGTGGCCCCTTCTTTGCTGTTTTGCTTCTAGCACGATGGCCAAAGTGAGTCAGGTCATGAAGGCATAATAATAACCAGGAAGCCATACTCATTAAAAATAGACATTCCTCAATTAACAGTGTTAAAATGAATTGATAATAATAGCTTTAGATAAAAGGAAAAAAACCAAATGTAGCAATGTAAGTTTGCATTATGAATAGAGGTTGGCATAAGTTATATTATCAGCCAGACAAGTTAGCATCCAAACAGGAGGACCCAAGGGCAGAGCTATTCCAGAAGCACTTTTTTTCCCTAAGGAGATAATAAAAAGATCCTTTTCAACAACTACCATTAAATAAGCAGTCAGTGGGGATACTGCTACATTGCAGAAGAGAGCTGCCCCATGCAACGATCAGTTCTTGAAAGATGCAGTAATTTCTGACTAACAACAAGAATCAAACGTTCAAAGCACATCTGAGAATATTTTTAGCTTTCTTGCTAATAGATAAATGCTTTGGACAAGAGGAAAGTTAGACAATGTGCCAAGTCCAGTCTTGAAAGTGAATCACAGCAGTCTTCATCTGCTGTACCAAATAAAAAAAGCAAAGCAAGAAGCTAATATACCAAACAAATAACTGCAAAGAATGAGAAAAGCAAGTATATTTATAGGACAGATGTGCAGATATGGTGGTAAAATCCTGATGAAAGAACAACGTTTGATACTGCTCTATTTCAGTGCCCGTATGGTGGTGGTAAATATGTATTTGTCCCTTCTGCATCACTTCTGCTTTGAAATGAAGCATCCTGAACTGCTAACCATAACTGTGGTAAGAGACATCATTATACCAAAAGTTAAAGACAAATTAAAACAATCATATTGTAATCTGTCCGAGAAACAAGCAGGAACTGTGCATGGAGGATGTTAATGCAGCACAAAATGGCAAGAAATGAAATTATTTGGAAAGCTCAGAGAAGCACCAGATGCAGAGACATAGCAGCACACAAATAGGTAGTGGCATGCCAAACAGACAGCAGGACATTGGTGAATGTACCAACTACAGAGAGTTCTGGCACTGTGGAAAAGGAAAAAAAAATAAACCAAACCAACCAAGCAAACAAAAACTAAATCCCAGACAAATTTAAATTACATAGACAAAACAATATTAGGAAAACATGAATTACAAGTACATGATCAAGAAAAACTACCTAGGCTTAAACTTCAGAAGTGCCATAGCCTTCAGTTAAACTACCAATGAATACAATAACCTAGTAACACTGGGAATGTGATAAGAAAATTTCTATGAGTAGGTGCAAGAGCTAAATTTTGGGGGTTTTTTAAAACCCAAATAATGAGAGCATGTCTTCAACAGCATTGTGAGCCTTTTGAGTACTCCAATCCCTGTCTCAGAGAGCAGGAGGTGTGTGGTGGCTCTTATGGCACAGACTGGCAGCTCCTTCAGGTCATAGTCTGATTGCTTCCAATTGCAGGAGCCTCCACTTGGTGGTTTGGGGTCTTTATAGTGTTTGTATAAATTCAGAAGGAAAAGGAAAGAAAAGAATCAAAGAAAGCAAGAGACATTGCTGAGGTCAGAGTACGCAGAAGCTGGGTAAGTAGTGCAGCAATTATTCAGATGTATAGGTCCATACTGTTTAAACAAAGCAGTGATTAAATTTTACTATGCAGAAAGTACTAAGAAAGATGGAAGATTACACTTCAGCACTTCAATGCAAGAAGACTGATTTTGACAAGTTATATTGTGTGAGAAATCCAATTGCCTTTCTACAAGTTGAACATTACTGTTGTTCAGAGAAAAAAAATTGTGAGAAAAAACTCTTCGTAACACTACTAAAGAAACTCATATCTATAATACAAGTCAGTGAGTGTTCTGCTGGCTTTAGGAAATACTCATGGAGAGACAAGACAAAACCATTGCATATAAAGACTACAATGGGCCAAATCTTTCAGAAGAAATCAGGAAATTAAATTTAAAGTAAAATCAAAGATGGAATTGTATTGAACAGCAATATCGTGTTCAGTACAGTTGTTAATCTCCTGCTGTAACATGATTCTAAAAAACCCAAGCAACATTAGCACAATGTAGTGGACACATGTGCCTAAAAATGTGAAAAAAATCAGGAATAATACTTTTATTCAGGTATGTGCAAATGTTTTGAGGCATGTAGCAGACAGACAGGCAACAGCTGTAGTTACCTCATCCAGATGCTGTTAACTCTAGCTGAGATGATTAAAAAAAATAAAAATTGAGCAGTATCTTTATCTATCTTTCTCTACATAAATGCATATTCTCCATTCTGATCCTATGCAGTTTTTCTCAATTTCTTTCCACAGGAAAATATCTGATGAAATCAACACATTTCCATATTTCCATAACTTCAGGGAAAATTTTCAGGGAAAATTTGCTGTCAAATGCATTCCTGTTGAAACAACTCTAACAGACTTGAGCACATGAATCCAAAGAGCTGACAATCATTGCACACAGCAGAAACACACTTCTTTAGTATAGTCTGCTATTTGGGTTTCTGAGAACCAACACAAAACCACAGCGACCGATTTAGACCTAGGAATTACACACTTCAGACACAGAGTGTCCAACCACACAGTTTTGCTTTGCAAGTTTCAATTGCACCAAGCCTGTGCATATTGCTAGGAGTGACACTCCAACAGCATTGCACAAACAGTAGACAGACTAATGGCCACATTCAACAATATCAAACCTCAATGGGGAGGGTTGTGTTAAAAAAAATTAAAGAAAACACATGCTAAGCCACTCCCTAATGAAACTGTGCTCTCAGTGATGGTCTTAACCTCTGTACAATGTTGGATGCCAAAATTTGCATCTGCTTTGCCGTTACAGAATTTTGCCTTACTACAGCTGGGTGTAACAAAAGGAGATGCTGAAAAGTTAAAGACAGTGTATGCAAACACTGTGTGACAAAATTACAGGGCTTTTGGTGGGGTTTTTTAGGATAAACAATATATTTGGAATGAAATGGTGTATTAAACAAATAACAGCTGCATAGTTATTCATATATCATGGCAGAGGATTTTTATACGTCTTATAAAAATAAGGATTTACTACTCCAACCCTAACAGAAGACAGAAATGGAGACTTGGAAATACACATTGTCTGAGACTGAGATGCAGGATGGGCAGTAACAGCTCATCCCCAGCAAACAGCAGTGACCAGCATGTCATCACCCTGATAACCTGTATAAACCAAGAGGCCTTTAATCCTTCCTGAATGACAGATTGAGAATTATGCCTGAACAAGTATGCCTTGAGCACAGAAGAAGAACCTTGAGAAAAAGAAAACTTAATTCACAACCTAATCATGATTTAATTTCTATTTAAAAATAGAAAGAGTTCATGAGAGAGAGAGAGAGAAAGGGACATTTTCTGCAGGTTTGTTTTTCAGTGATAAAACTTTTGAGTATATTCTAGGTTGCTACATACATTAGAATGTTATTAAATACATTGATATTAGTCATGTTAAAATCGACTGCTTCAAGCTAGATGTATTTTGCTTCCCTTCTAGAAAACATTTCAAAGTAAACTTTAAGGGATGGTGTGACCTTTGCAATATACCATTAACAAACTAATGGTAAAGAGTTATTCCAAGAGACTATGAGGTTTGTTTGGAGAATGCTTTCTGTTGTGCAGAGTGTATCAAGTCTTGCACTTCTGAATGAGGAAAATAGAGGGAATGAGAATTTCCTCCCATAAACACCTCATCTTCCACATCAGGTTCAGTAGGAGCATTGCAGGACTGAGATCACAGCAAGAGCTCTTCTCCTGACAGCAAGCATCAGTGTTGAATACTGTTTGTGATACTCATAAACAACTTACTGGAATAGAAAGAATAAGTGTTTCTACAGAATACTTTGGGGACCCTGGTCCTACTTATCTGTAATAAATTCGGGGTCAGCAAAAGGCCTGTATGAATGTATGATATGCATTCAGGCCCATGTATCTTCTCTAAGATACAAGGTGCATTGAGTTCCAGTTCAGCCACAGCATGACCCAGACATGCCTGTGTCACATCCAGCCAGTCACATGGACCTATCTACACACATCTGCATGGACGAATTGTAAAGAAAATAAACTAGGGAAAAAGACAATGCATTTTTTCACAGAATTCAAACAAATACCTTCTTTGCCTCTGCTATACAGTAGCACTGGTAATAAAACAAGAGAGCTTGTTACTAGACAATAATTTCTTTCTCCAGGGCATAACAGACTGGCTGCTTCAGCATCTTACTGTCTGTCTTGCATTTTTAAGCAATTCCAAAGACACAGGCTAGCCCTGGGGATCTGTCCCAGCTCATGGCAACTCTGAACATCAGGACAGCTCTCCTGCACAGACTACTACAAAATACAGCATGGTGCTTAGTGTAAGAGCATGCAGAAATAGCATGTAGGCATGTGGAAAAGGGAAGCAAGGACAAGCTATTTATGCTACCAGATAAAAGCCTCAGATGCATTACCTGCCTAGTTCCTTTTCCTGTGAATGTGAAAGATTTAATCAGGAAGTTCTTGAATTGGAGAAGTCTAAAGAACAGGAGTTGCATCTTTATTAATGGTGTTGTGTCATTCCACCTACTCTGAAAAGCACACTACAGCCAAAAATAATGCTACTCATTATTGTGTTATGTCATGTTTATCCACAAGATAAACAGGCAAGAAATCAGGACTGATTTTATTTTAACACAGAACAAAGAACCAATTCTAATTCAAATCAAAGAGAATAATTACTTTAACTCACAGAGTTAAAGTAATATTATTTTGTTCTGTGTTCCCACAGACTGAAAATTCAGTAATGGGCTATGTCGCAGTAGCAAGGAACTTTAAATATTGTTTCTGTATGTGCATGTATTTATAATAATTCTGTTATTGCTATGTTAAGTCCTGTAACCTTTCCAACACAAAATCAATCTATTTCCTTCCCAGGCCCAGATAAAAACTGCTGCCCCACAGATTAAAAAAAATATATATATCATAAAGAAAAAGGGCTTTAACTAAACTAAATTAAATTTCATGTGAAAGGAAGGAAAGACACAGTTAAAAGAAGAGAGTGGGAAAGAATATTTTCTCTGTGCTAACTGTCTCTGCCAGATACTAGCTACTGCTGCAGCTGTATTCTTGAACTAGATATACTAATGATTTTCCCTATCTCAAGACTTGCTGAAATTCAACATACATTTTTTAAAAGTTTTCAGTTTATTTGAAGTGTCAGATTTTCCTGTATCTTCTGGCAAAGATCCATAGTTACCATCCTCCTTTCCACATTAAAGATCTAAAGCAAGTAGGCTGTTCTTCAGAGCTCAGTATGCAACATGGCACAGTAATAAAACCTGCCATATTGACACAAGTAAAATATAAAGAAAAATATTATATAAAATATTGTAATGAAAATTTGGAACAATTCCTATGGGCCTTTAAAAGGGTACATGGTACTTGCAAAAAAAGTGAGCAGCAGTGTGAAAAAACATGAAGAAACAAAAGATTTTATAGCCTGAGTCACAGTGAAAGTTACTTTGTGTTTTACTTTTTCTTTTTAGAAGAAAAAATACAGTTTATATCCTTCTATGTTCTTAAAAATAGAACAGAATGTTCTTTTGCAAGGCATATATGGCAGTATTTTTCTCTGTTGGATGTCTAGATTTAAATAGAGTATCAGACATGCTTCTCTAACTCCTTGTTATATAGATTTATCCTTTCAAAGCAGGAAGAAAGTCAAAATAACAGTATCAACCCTCAACCTTAGTGAAAAATGATGTTCCAGGAACCTGTGCTGCATGTTAGGTAGCCAATTTGTCTGGGGATGAGTGAAGTGGGCTGATGATCTTCAGAAAAATGAGTCCTCCAAAGGTCTCCCTTGGAGAGGGCTTACCAGTGGCCTGAAGGCAGGATGAAGCAGCAAATGGACCTTGCACCCTGGGACATGGTCAGCACCTTGGCATTTGGTCCCTATGCCTCAGCTTGATTAGCCACATTTCTCTCTTTTTGTTTCCTGCTGCACTTAATGCTTTGTCTTTAATCTTTATACAGGTCAGGTAAGATATGTCCTGCATATCACTGGTGCTCATGACTAAAGTATAAAGGTGTGCATGTGAGTGCAGGGGTTGGGGAGCAAAGCAGTGGGACCTGTGGAAAGAGATGTCCTTTATGTGTTTCTTCTCACTCTTGTACTCCTCCTTCTGGGGATGTGGTACATCTGACAGGTACCTCAGAGCACATGAAGCATCACTGCTTATTATTCATTAGATATTTACCCAGCTGGACCTGAACTAATTCTGAATGGAGCCCATGTGTGGTCTCTGCCTATATGACATGACTGAGCTCCAACCAGGATACATCAAAAGTGAGTTGATTGCAGTTACTCTGAGTGTTTCCTTGTACCACCCGTGGGGTTCTGCAGCTCCCATTACCAAATGTGTGTGAGCTGCCTGATCAGCTGGATCAGATCCAGCTGAGGTAAAAAGGGCCAAGACCCTCTGAAGAAGAATAACTAAAGAAACAACACTATAGATTTCCCCAATGTACTGAACAAGATTTCTATGACCTAAGCCTAAGTCTCACAGATTCACTGGATTCTCACACATTCAGTCACCTGTCTATGGACACTTGGGATTTGTGTGGTAAGGGATAAGAACAACTCTCTTACACTTAGTGGTAATGGCCCACTAATTTCTAGGTTGAGAGGCACCTCCGTTGACAGGCATGAAACTGGGGTCATTTGTTTCTCCTAGCCTGAACCAGAACAAGACTACTGACAAGAAGCAACCAGCTCAGTTTTCTATTAAAAATACTTAGACATTCCATTGCTACATTTTTAAAATGTTTAATGAGATGGATTTATTTCAAATTCAGTGTTGTAAAGGGTATCCGGATCAAAAATCCACTCTGTAGCTAGTGAGTTCATTAGCATCACTGATAACAGAAGAATGCTCTTCTTAAATTCACTGTGAACCTATTTAATTTTTTTCTGTCTTGCATTTATTCAAAGCACAATTTGTTTGAAGCAGGATCAGTTATAATCAATCCAACTCTGTTTTTTAATGAATTTATCCATGTGGTCCTTACACATCCAGAAGACTGTCCTTACTAGCAGTGTTTTGCTTTTCTAAAATGGTAAACAAATAGCTTTAACAGATTTTATACAAGGAGAATCTTTGCATCTTCCTACGCATCAGCCACACTTCCAGGAAGGACTTAATTTAAGCTGTACACTAAATCAGAGTTAGTGGTGCTCTGCTACCTTCCCAGAAATGCCATCAGACAGAGTGGTACTTCCAGGAATACTATTGCAAAAGCATGGCTACAACCCAGCTGTTCAGTAAAGACACAGGTCTAGACTCAGCCTCTTCTCTAATGAAGGGAAAACTCCCAGCACAGTGGAGCCTTGCTGGGCATCCAGCACTCAGGAAACACACGTCTGCCAGCTTCCAGTGCTCTAAGAGGTCCTGCTCCATCCTCTATGCCTGCCTATGCCCAGCTAGAAACCCCTAACCTCTCTCCCCAAAAACCAAAATCTGCTTCCTCCAGGGCTTCAGGTGTCTGGGAAGGAAATGAAAAGCTATTTATCTAGTTAGTCCCTGTTGCATCTACAGCAAAGCCAACAAGTATAATGGATTTGGTACAAGCCAACACGTTCAGGGATTAGGAGAAGGCTGTGTGGCTCTAGGGCTGATCTACTTTATGTGAAAGCCAGAGGTAGTGGAGGAGATGGGAATCCAAGCTGCTTATGGCATATCTGATTTGACTTGATAGACATTTCAGATATTTCTGTCATACATATTTGCCAATTGTGTCTCCAATGGTTTTTGCATTTCATGAGGAAAAAGGGACAGTCCATGGAAAAACCTACCGCATCTGGACAGCAGTATCTAAGGAGAGATTTCACTCTGAAGCTTTCTTTAATGGAAAACTGTATAGGTTATTATTGCTCATCACTAAACATGCCTGTACTGCCTTAAAATATACAGTTGTGTATTTGATTAGGTTATCATACATCAAAATATTTGATTTGACAAAATATTTTGGCAGCCATCTGCATGCAGTTGCTCAGGCTGCAGAAGGTGCTGTAGCAAGTCCCATGGCACTTCATTCTGTTTTGCCTAAAAATATCCTGTCTACATCACCATAGATGGAAAGTAAATATTCAGGAACATGCTATATAAATATGTACATGACGTCATAATTCACTTACTGTCATATCATCATAACTTGCATGCCTGTGGAAAGAAGTGAAAATTAGTTTATTTAAATGGCGGATGAAATATTCATCAAAATAACACCAGTAATTTTCACACTTCAGTTATTAATACTAATGGAGAAAGTCACTCTGGAGTGACTCCCATGCAAGATAATCAGCTTGAACCAGGCTGAACCAATTTGGAATAAACAAGATATTCTTCCACTCCTCTGATTGTGAATTTATCTGCTCTTTCCCCAGATGAAATAAATTAACAACTAAAGTGTGTGCAGCCTATGTAGGTCACAGAGTTGATGTAGTACCTATTGCAGCCTCCTGCAAGGATTCATTTTTTACTACTGAGCAGCTGTGACAATCCCTCTGCACTGGAGTCATCTCTCCAGAATGCAATGTTAAAAACACTGGCTGCTCCTTTCCAACAAGAGCCAAAATTAGATGAACAGGTGTCTCTCGCATCCCTGAGATGTGACTCTGTGTTCCAAGATGCTGTTTCAGAGTCCAGTTGCAGCATTTCCTTCAGATACGCTGGGGCAAAAAAACCCGTGCTGTCATTCTCATTTCTCCAGCAGTGTGGGTGTAAATAATGTGCCCACATTAGTGAAGCTCAGGGGATCTCCATGGAAACACTTAATAGTTGACATTTAAACTCCCTATGCTGATAAAGGAAGCAGCTGACTCCTGACCTATTACTAATGGTTTATCAAGGTAGGAAGCAAGAGTTTTTTCTTGGCCTGGCTAGAAATGATATGGTGACAGAAAATGCTACAGTATCCTTCCTCTTTTACCTCTTCCCTCTCCTAGGCATAACTTGCTGTTCTACAATTGGATTTTTCTTGACCTTTTCTTGTTTGTATCTCATTGAGACAATGTGGGTTAGCACTGACTCATACTGTCCCTGCCTGGCTCCGTGGGGTCCCGCGTGTCCCACAGACACACGGGTGGGTTCAGTGCTACAGTCGGTAGCAAAGACCGAGAAGGGCATTTGCCTGCGTTCTGCCAGAAGCACTTATTGCTGCTACACTGCCGAAGGGGCAAATACAAACACAATCCCGAAACTCACAGTTTTATCCACGGGCAGGGAAAAGGCGGGACTAGGGAACGGGGACCAATGGGAAAGCTCTGGGGGAGTGACAAGGGGTGGAGGCTGACAGCCAACCAGGGAATCCAAACTGGGGTAGATTAACATAACAGAACAAGCATCCTGGGAGAAGCCTTTGTAGTCACCCTAACATAAAGAGGTTCCTGTGGTACCAGGGACTTGTCTTACTGAAAAGTCTCTGTCCCAAGGTATGTTCAGTGGCCACCACATCTGACTAAGGAAATGCCAACCTCCCAACCCACCTGCTAAATTAGCATAGCTAACTTGTTTCAGGTTGTAAAAAAAAGGAAATTCAGGAAATCTCTCAGATTGTGCAAGGGAAAACAGAAGAAAGTTACATTGAAGTGACATTGCGTTTCCCACAGCATCTGAAGCATCCACATATTCTCCCTCTGATCTATCCAGGTATCAACTCAACTTCCAACTGTCCCGTGCAAGACAGGAGTTGGCTTTCTGAATGCTATATGCTCACTGGATGCTGGGTTTGGAGTATTATTGCCTCATCCCAAGCACAACCCATTTGTGCCAGAAACCATGATGTGCGAGGAGTTAGATCAGACTAAACTTTTCATCAATCAGCAGCTCAACCAAACTCCTCACTCCCAGACCCCAATGCACAAACCACAGTTCCTTGTCAGCAGCAGCTCCCTGTCAAGACTTCCCACTCAGAGAAGCCCAAGCCCACCATGGAGCCACCCTCTCTGGTTTTAAAGTGACAGCCAATCCTTTAATAATATTTCAGTGTGCTGGTGCTGGCTTCATTCTGAACTGACAAGCAACTGCAGTAGTGCCTTATAAGTCTGAGACCCAGTCTTCCCTGCCTACCCAGTTTCCACAGAGATAGTGGCATTCTGATGGCAAACCCCTGTAATCAACTGTCCTCCATCCAGCTGGTAATTAGTCACAGTTTCAGCCACAGTTCTGTGACTGGGTTTTTTGCTGGCTCTGACTTTGAGTTGTGCTTCATTAGAAAAAGTGGTTTGGGTTAAAGGAAAACTGTTGAGTATCTGGCTTGTCTTTTGGGGAAAACTCCTATAATTCTTTTACAGTTTTTATTCCAGATTTCCAGAATAAAGGAAGGATTTATTCTCACTGTGGTAACCATATATAGCTTTGTTACATCTAGCATGAATGGCTGGCTGCAGAGATGATGCAGTCTTACATCACTGCATCATACAAATCAAAGGCTGATAACTGCTTGACCCATGCACTGTGTCTTTCCTCACTAAAAAAAACATTGCATCTAGGTTACAAAGCTCACTTTCATTTACCACCTGTCATAGGTTTACTATTTTCGTGGTATTTATTTATTCATGTGGTGGGGTAGATATTTTTCTGTTTTCAAACTTTCTTATTACTTACTTTTAGGCTTAGAGTGTGTTTAAGGCTGACTGCAGCACAGTGTCAGTTTAAGTCCCTGCAGGGACCACAGATTGGGTCAGGTGATAGGGTGCTCTCCTGCATCTGCTATAGACTCATCTCCTAATCTTGGAGCAAGATGTTTTACCATTTTGTGTTTCTGTTGTAGGATAGATGTAATATAAAAATAAGTGGGATCTTTATGTAGAAAATATTATTCATTAGAGGGACTAATATTATATTATCAGAAACTTATAGCTGTACTTCCTACCTCTGGACAGTGATAGTGAAAGTGAGTGTTGCACTAACTTGCACTGATAGTGCAATTGATACAAGGAAGATCTGATGAAAATGGAAGGTTTCTTCCTTTTCTAGCTTCCATCCATTAAAACATGTTAATGCATACCAGCTATGGTTGGTATCCTTTTTAGTTCATGCTTTTGGAATTCATAACCCAAGCAAGCATTTGTCATAAAACTTTACTCATTAACATAACACTGGAGGCTTTTAAATGCTTAGAATAGGCTGCTTTACCCATATGAGAGGTGTATAAACACCATCAAAGTGTCCCTACTGGCTGTCAAAAGATGAAAACATACCATCATGCTGATTAGCAGAATTTGACTACTTAGAGTAGAATACGCATACATTTCAGTGTTGAAGGTCCTGACTTCAAATGCAGCTTGAAATGCAATCAGCCAGTGTCGCCCACATGCCACTTCCCTCAGATTTTACACCTTATGGAGCTAAAGGACTTGCTTTCTGATCTTATTGCAAGAGGTTTCATTCAAAAGCACTAAGTTTTTATTTGAAAGCTACATGCTTCTTCTGAATTTCTGTTCTCTCATATTACTGAGATTGATTTTCAATTTTTATTTCATTAAGAGTGTGCCCTTGAATGGTTGGAGTTTTTTAATTGATTTATGCTTAGTTGCTGCACCTTAGATATTCCTCGAGTGTTTGGAGACATAATCTAGGGCATTGAAACAATGTACCTTGGCTACGCCAGAGGTAAAAAACCAATTTATTATTTAACATTTGTGTACTCTCGTTATCGCCAGCAATCACCATTATGTGGGAGGGCTGTTGGGATAGAATGAAAAAGCTTGATAAATCAACATCCTGGCACCTTAAATGCTGGATTCTGCATTAGGAATGGGGAGTCAGCTTTGCTCTTGCTTCCAGCTGTTATAAATCCTGACACATTCAGAGATTTTTGGCACACACTGTTTTAACATCCTGAAGTTTACATATATTTAATATTCTCCCCTCCCCTGTTCCCCATAATGGCTGTAGTGTGTGATTTTGTTTTATCACAGTAATCATATCCTTCTCCCTCTGAGAACAAACTCAGCCCAGCACCCTGGATACAGGCGTAGGAAGAGCAGGCTTATCTGTTTGTACAGAATGTGCCACTGCTTGTTACCATAGAGCTAATGCCACTTAATATAATTTAAATAATAATTTATATAGCAAAATATAACTTATAGTGTTGTGACCTGATAAGACTAACTGCCATTGATTATTTGCAATATGACCAACTGATGCTTAAAAACAGATTCTGGAGAGAAAAAAATAAAAAAGAAAACATTTTCATAATAGCATACATCAGTTGCTGGTCTTGACAGTAAGTACCTAAGCTTGTGAGGATTTTAAAAACATTCATTATGTCCCAGACTGTGTTTTTTCCTGCCTACATCCTTCTCCATGGAGCCCCAGCTGCCAAATTATTTTTGTATGTTAGCTAGGCAAACTGAATCCTAAATCTCTTTGTATGTTCTATTTCATTATGGGACTATACAAAATTTGGAGTAAGGGTACATATCAGAGAAATGGTTTCTAAAGGGACATACACACTTTGGAGGGATATACTTGAGGAAAGCCTTGGAATGCTGCTCTCACAGCTGTAAAACCTAAACTAGTGAGCTCAGACCAGCAAACATCACCTCTGTTAATTGCAGTGGGACAATGACTGTGAATAGGATTTACATTACTTAGGCTGCCAGGTCTGCAGCCTTGTAAGAGCTCCACATAACAGCAATGACAGTCAGTGACATTTTGCTTCCTGTTGGCAGACTGTGGTTATATCACTATGGAACAAAAGTTTTGTTTGTGACAAGAATTGCCCAGAGGGACAATGAGGAATATCTGGATAACAAAATGAAGAAGAAAGAAAGAAAAAAACTTCAAGTCACTCTATATTTGATGCAATTACTGCCATAAAATGAGGTGACTTCTTTCCTAGAAAAAAAAAGAGGTTTGACATGTCCTAGAATCATGAGGTGCAAAAGGGAGTAACAGTTCTGGGGAACAATCACAATTTCTGAAAGTGAGAATGTCTGTATAGCATTCAGGAATCCACCCATATCAGACCATTTAAAATGTGTTCAACAAATTAGCTATTACAGCATAACTATAGCAAGATAACACTCGCACACAACAGGTAAAGACCAAAGGGGTAAATACAACAGGAACAGGGCACACAGCAACAGTAGGAAACAGGGAAAACACACAGGCATCAGTAGGAAAATTGAAATAAAGGGTTGTCTTTTAAATCCCACATTTTCTGATGTTTGGATGCTGCAACATGAAGCAATTTGGTTCAGAAGGGTTTCAAAAGCCAGAACAATCTTCCCAAGGTAGCTGGCTATACCCTTGATTTTAAGAGTGTGGCAGGACTTCCTCTGCTCTTCAGGATGGAGGAGCTGCTCTCTTTCTCCTACTCCACTTTCTTGAAACTTTAAATTAAAGTTCATCTGAGTGGTAAAAATTGGTAACTTAAGATTAATTTCCCTTTTGGGTAAATGAGATTTGGATTCCTTTTAGGTGCATGAGTTGACTTCAAGAGTGACTGGACATTAAAATATAAAATCAATCATTAAATATGTTAAAATAGTTGAGGGGCTCACGAGGGTTGGAATTTGACCCTTAGCCCCGTGGGCCTATAAAGCCCCCTGCTTCAGCATATAGGGTTTCCCTGACATAAACCTGGCATAACACAGGAGTGCATTGGGCCTTTGGCATTTTGATATTTAGCAGGTGTGCCTGGATAATGAGCAGTTTAACTTTTGCAGCAAACCAAGGCTACTGGTCTGACTTCACTTTTCTCAGCAGCAGTTGCTGGTCAGTCTATTTGTCCAGTATATGATTGACCCTCCAAAGACGTACGTGGGTTAACGTTCCTTTGACTTCAGTAAATTGGCTGGAGATGACAAAAGGAAAGGGAGGGGGTGGCTCTCTGCAGGATCAGACTAGCTGAAACTCTGAAATCTGAATCTAACGGGAATCATGTCAAACTCACATCTGGTGCAATTCTGGTGGCATTCTACAGGGAACAACACAGATATTTATAGAAGTAAGGTAGGGGGACCCTTGATTATGCTATTAGAAGATGGCATTTAGTTAAAAATTAGAGGGAGAAGAAAGTATCATCAATCAAAAGTGAACTTTATTAAGCTTTTTATTACTTAACCTGGAGCTTTGACAGTTGTTACTGTAAGGACATTTCTATATCCAATATTTATGAGAAGGTTTTTTTCAGATGTCTTGAGGTAGAAAAATCCATTTTTATTAAATTACTTCCTGGGGATTAAAGTAGTGCTTCCAAAACCATGTGTCCTTAAATATGTCAGTAATATTTTTCCATGAGTCTTTTATAAAATAGAGAATTATGTGGGTTTTGTTAAAAAATGAGAAACAAATGGCATCAACAACTTAAATATCTTAATTATGTCCGTGGTTTGAGAACTACACTAAGCAGTTCAACATAATGCTATAGAAAACATCTGAAAGACAATGTTCATTCTATATGGTTATTGACACAATGTGTGTGGTGTAATGCAATAAACTTCTTAATACAATCCATTCTAGACAGCAGCTAGCCAGAAATTTTACCAATTTGCAACATAACTCTTGCTCTGTGTAAGACTAAACGCAGCCTAGAAAAAACCAGTCATTTTCTGGGCCGTGCTTAGCAGTGGTGCAAGTTATTTTTGTTGACAGAGTGCCCAGAATCTGCTATTAAAATCAAGTAACCATTTAACAGGTGCTACAAAAAGTTTCTGTTCAAAATGCTTTATTAACTGAGACCTTACAGGCTAAGGGAAGGGCTGAGATGACACAAGTACTTATGGTGACAAAGCCAAGGTTGAAACAAAGAGGAATAAATTGATGAGTCTGATAAAGAATTTCTATGTTTTACACACCTTCTGTTTCACACACACGTTTTAAAATATTTTTGTTCATTTCCCTTAATAAAAGATCTAGGTTTTCACACTTCCATGAAGCCATTTCCATTTGCGGTAGTGCCTGATATAGATGTCCTTAGACTACATGGGTATGAATAATGACTGCAAAAGCAGAGTGTCTGTGCAGCTGCATGAGAAAAGCATCCTTTTTGTTGAGGACAGATGAGCTACAGTCAGCATCAGAGTCCGTTCACCTTTGCGTGCCTAGGCTCTTCAACCTGTCAAGAAATTTGTCAAGTTCCTGAAGAAATATTGACTGTATTAAAAGTCATTTCTCTACAGAAGGTGGAATCAGAGCCTGAGAGGAACTTTAGATGAAATTCAGTACAAAACACTATGGGTATTTCTATTTGGTTTGTGCTGGATTTTGTCTTTTCTGGGCTAGAAACTTGTTCAGGTTCTGTCTAGCATTTGTGACCTCTGTTACACTGTAGGTTTTTTGTGTCCTCCAAAGCCTGAAAGAGTTCAAGAAGCTTGATTATTAATTAATAGGGGTTTTTTTTCATCTTTGCCTCTCAGGCAAGGAGTGTTATAATCACTTGTACATCTGTGCTGTGATTTCCCTTATTGGTTCCTGTTTACATTTTTTGCGCATTTCAAGTTTCCAATGCAAATTCTTCTGCATGGCAGCTGTTAGCTGTGAAAACAGTTTACCATGTGTCCTGAATCTTCCTGTCTAGTCCTACTAACTATTTGAAATACCAGCAAAAAAATATTACACAGTAGTTCTGCTTTTTAAGGTTATGATGATGTGAAACTCTGAGCTCCCACTATCTACATAGTTGCTATATATATGCTGTTCCATGCTACACATTTAATTAAATGCAAATCCAGTATTGTCACAATGACTTTCCTGTGCTTTATGGGGAAAAATAGTCCAAAGTTAAGCATAATGATCATGTACTTACCTGTGTTAAGTAAATCCATGTGAATGAAATTTACCTGTGAGGATAGAATTTGCAGAGAGGAGCATGTGGAGCTGTTGCAGAGACTGTGTTTAAATTACAGGACAGACTGGTGCATCACTGCTGGGCTGAGTATGTACCGTCCAAGAATATGCCTATTCATCCCAAATCAGTGACTGATCCTGAATTTTCAGAAAACTGTGAAAATTTGCACAGTACCTATTCAGGGATGCTGTACCTGTCTAACATAGTGGCCAAAGGAAAAGCCACACCAACATCAGGCATGTTCTGATGCACAGTACTGTTGCAACTGTTAGATTAATTCTTTATTAAAATATATGATTTCAGCTATAACACTGATTTTTTTTTTTCCAAATAATAAAGTATATATTTTCTTAAATATTTCGACCATGTTGATTTATGCTCTTGTATCTTGATTTCATGGGAGGACTGGATATATGCAGTAGTACTGAGACATAAATTCCCCTACAAACATAATGACTTACCAGGCCTTTCATCCAAAGAGAAATTTAAAATTATGTCTGGTACAATTTACAGCCTGTGGAAAAGAAGTAGCTCCAGAAAAATGAATTATTCTTGTGATCCTACTTAGTTAGTTTTGAATCAGAACAATATTTGAATCAAAGAACATTTTTGGGTCTTGGAGTAAGATCAATGTAACAAGCGTATTCAGTTTTACATCAAATGAAATAATCTGTCAAAAAACATCCTTGTCCATTTGGTAAGTGGGACTGGAAGAAAAAATGTATACATTGCTCCTGTTGGACATATATTTGTGAGTCATTTACTGCTTTCATCACTTTCAGTTTCTTTTAAATTTAAATAGCTGCAGTCTTTCATATCTGAGACCTTATCTGAGGCACTCTTTACCATCATTACCTCTGCATTAATAGTTCCAAGATCTAATGGAAACATTCCTGAGACATGGTGGATAGGAATAAGAGACACAAACAGAGCCAGTAGGAGGCACCACAGCTCCACTTTTCTTTGGGTTCAAAATAATCTCTGTATAGAATATGGGTTATTGGCCAACTATTGTATCAGTGTGTTTTTTATTGATGTAACTATACTTGGGGCTTGCAGTCTTAAAATAATTTGAAGTCCACATGTTTTTAATATCTTTCTGGGCTTGGCAATTGCTTTGCAAGTGATTCTGGGGAATGACAGCAGAGGCAGAGAGGAAGCCTAAAGTTCAACTTCTAATTTTCTTCTGGTCTCCCTACTGACAGTCACACAGACTAAGAAAACAAATGTGTCTGACATGGTTAGGACAGTTGCTCACTATAAATAACACCTGATTCAGAACTTAGCTATGCTTCTGTTTAAGTAGCATTTTGAAGACAACTTTCTTCATTGTCTGAATTTGCTCCTAAAATACCAGTTATTCCATAGACAGTCATCTAGATATTTCTGTATTTCAAATCCTTACTCCCTTTTTAAATCTAAACAGCACGATTGAGGTATGTTTACATTTTAACTCCCCAGAGATGATGTAACAATCGTGTCACAGTGCTGTGGATGGCAATGTTATAAATTCAGAATTACAGCAACGTGTCCTTCCCAGGAGAATGTTTTAATCCAACTGAAGCCTGACAAACTCCCAGTGATTTCATCCTCATAACAGTATGTCCCATGAGGAATCATGCAATTTAAATGTAGCTGCAGTGAGATTTGATCACTGGCGAATGGTAATTTTTGATTTGATGGAGTCCTCATCATGTATATGCTTGTGATTATTTCATTCATAGTCATTTCCAGAATAACTCATCATTTAACACATTGACCATCTTGAAAATATCTGTTGTCTTGCTTTCTGGAAAACCTGGCTTCAGGCTGAAGCCTTATCACAAGTCTGTCCTTGATTACCCTACTGCAGATGTCTCCACTGGAACTGGACAATTAAGGGCTTATTTTACAAGTCTAAACTGCACTAAAATGTAGCAGCTCCTGAGGCAGTGTAGGAAGTTGAATTATGCCAGCTACCATGTCACATATTTCCACGTGAGTTGATTTTATATTTTCTCAACTAGTTTGGTTGCTCTTTCATATAGGTTTTTAAAAATCAGCTTGATTTCCTCTGCAGGCTCTGTAGATGTAAGTTTGAACACCAGCTCACTCGAAGCACTGACCACATTCAGAACAAAAACAATCATTTGGGGTCTGCTCTGTAGGCAGGTAGAGAGGAGAGGTGGATTGCCATGAGGTGCGTAAACCGTGGTCATTCTGGAAAGGTACAACATGCTGCATCAGCTGCAGTTCTCTGAACACCAACAGCTTTGCATCCACGGACAGTTATTGTCTTCACCAGCAGTAACGAGGCAAGAGTGAACAATTCAAGAGAAATCATCTTCTGCAAGAGAGATTTACTGCCTACCGTCTGTCATTTTCCTTTGCCATACTATACAGATGGCCAAGATCTTCCTAGTATTGTTATGGGGGGCACATACTCTGTATCTTTCTTTCATATTCTGAAAAATGCAGACAATATATGAATCTAACTTTTTACACATACTAGCAAGGAGTCTGTCTTATCATATCTTGTTACCCTTTAGTCCCTCTTTTTTTTTTTGTTAGATTTCTCTTTATATGTTTCTATAAAAATATTTTTAAAGGGAATTTTGTTGTTTGTTCAAAGGATGCCAAGACTTCCTATCGGTTTCTCTTCACATGGGGCTATCCAATAGCCAGAACCCATCTGCCACAGTATTTTCAGATTTGCAAGCCCCCAAGACTACTGTGCAACATATAAAAGAGCAGAAATTGTACATTTGACTAATCTAGATATTACTATTGTCATTATGTTTCAGTTTCTGGTAATATACTTACAGAAAAGTCATAGCCATGAATGGTTTTTCCCACAGAACTCTTTGTTGAAAAGTATCTCTAGAGATCTTCTAGTCCAACCTCCCACTCCAACCAGTGGATATTCCCAATATCAGGAAGTCTTCACCTTGTCTGCTCAAATCTTGGAAAGGGGGATTGAACTAACTGGTCTCCAGAGGTCCCTTCCAACGGCAACTGTTCTGTGATTCTGCATAATAAACAAAATTCCCAGAAATTATTTCTATAGGTCACATGTCCTTGGTCCCTGAATATCTTGAAAACCCACAGCTTCACACTCTCCAGTTTCCATACAAGGTCTTTTGAAATGGGAGAATAAAAACTGAGCCCACTGTTGCAGAGTTGGATTCCCCATGACCAAGTAGAGGGGTATAGTCTTTTTCCCCAGTCTGCAGACCATAATCCCCCTAATGAAACTTATTCATGGTTTCCTTTATTTGCACTAAGAGCACTTTCTTGGCTCATATTCACCCAGGAGTCCACTCTACTGACCTTGCCACGAGGAATTTCAAGTCTTTTTAAGCAAGTCAGTGGCCAGCTCATTGTGTCTCAGCCTGTACCAATGAGTGGGAATCCCCATCCTGGTTACAGGCCTTTGTACATCTCAGTAAACTCTACCAGGCATCTGTTGGCCTGGTTCTCATATTTCACCAGGCCTCTCTAGGTTGGAACTCTGCAATTCATCTGTGAATTCTAATCTGAATGCACTGAGAACGGTTTGTGTGTCACCGCTCAGGTCGCTTCTGAGGACAATGAACAATGTGAACCTCAGTGTTGAGGGACAGACTACAAGACTACTCTGCTCATCACTGTCTGCCAGCCAGACATTAAGCCACTGATGAATAGCTTCTGTGCCTGCCAGTCCAGACAGGTTCCTAGCAGCCCATTTGTCCTGCTCACACCTCCTGAGCTTACAAGTGAGAATACTGTGAGATACAGTGTCAAAAGCCTCACTGAAATCAATGTTCACTAAAATCACGGCTCTCTCCTTATCCACATTGCCAATTATTTTTCTACAGAAGGCCGCGGGGTTGGTTAAGCAAAAGCTGCCCTTGATAAATCTGTGTTGACTGTTCCTAATTACTTTCTTGTCCTTCACAAGCTTAGAAATGGATTTCAAGAGAATGTGCTCCACAATTTTCCCAGGGACTGAATGGAGGATGACTGAACTATAGATCCCTGGGTCCTCTACCTTGCCTTCTTTGGAAACAGGGCATGGAGTTAGCCTTTTTCCACTTAAAAGACCTGCCGTGTTTGCCATTCCTTTTCACAGATGATAATAATATCACCGTCCCATCCATAATCTCTGCCAGCATCCCTATGTAAATCCCATTATCTTCATAGGTCTCGAGTTCAGCTTCTCTAAGGAGTCCCTAACAAATTGTTCCTCCACTACTTTTTGCACTCCCCCTTCTCAAACTCTGCTGATGAATACAGGTCTAGAGGTCTGGAAGAAGGTTTTGCTTACCAGTCGAAGTAGGCGCTAAGTACTCCAATATTTTCCACATTCTTCATTTTTGTCCCCTCTAGCCACCAGTGTATCCCTACTTTTTCCTGAGTTTTGTTTTACAAATAGCATGACTGTAAAGTCCCTTATTATTGTGCTAAATGTCCCTCACACATCTGAGCTCCAGACAGGCTCTGGCCTTCCTAATTTCATCCCTAAGCACCCAGGCAGTATGTTACCTTTTTTTTTTCCCCTGTACCACCTTTTACCTCTTGTATATTTCCTTTTTGTGTTTTAGTTCAATAAGATTCTGCCTTCTTAGCCAAGCACAGCTTGTGCCAAAATTCCCAGCCTTCCTGCACATGAATACAGTTAACTCATGAGATTTCAGTAAGTTCTTGAAAAATCAGCCAGTATTTCTTACTAGAGTATAAGTATGCACAACTTTGGCTGGAGATTACATGTATTGTGACTTGCCTTCATTTCCCTCAAATATTAAAAAAAGCTTCTATGAGTGGTAGAAACAATATTCTGTTTAATTACCCAATTAAACAGCTTTTCTTCTTAAAATAACAGCTGCACTATACTTCAAATAGGCATATGTTACAGTACCAGAAGGAGGTACTATAACTATATATAGGAAGAGGAAGGGGGGGTAGAGCGTATGTACATTCACTGACTGTAGAAAATTCTTCCCATCCTTACCAGATTTGGACAGAAGAGGGTTGTGCATTTAGCCATTGCCTTGCCTATTTCAGACATCACCCCAAGAGTTAGTCTGTTACTCACCTGCCCCTTGAATCTTGAGCTATCTGAACCTCAAGAAAATCTCCCATGCCCTTGAAGGAAAAAACACACCTTTTCTTCAGTCCATGGGAAGACCTCCCATTCTCGCACCTGCACAAAGCCTCTCTCCTCCCCACAGCTCTTGCAGTGCTGCATCCCACGCTGTCTGGCCATGTAACACTTGGCACGCTGCAACCTACTGCTGCTTCCCTATCCCAGAGAGAAACCCATCTCAGCAGATCTTGTAGGGCCAACCTGTTCCAGCTGCCACTTGCTTCCCATTTCTCCCTGCAATATTCCAAACCCAACAAACACCTCCATAGCCATGCAACTGCACCTTAAACTTAGTTATAGAGTGACGGCGACTGCCTCAGTAAGAAGAGTAAAATCTTTATTCTGCCTTAACTTAGAACTGGAAGTTGAATTCCTGAACATTCCAAAGCGGTTGGTATGGCTATCATTTTCACTTTACACAGTGCTTTTGTAGATGTTGAAAGCCAACGTAACTAGCAGAAGATGTAAGATAAATGAGTATTTGTAAAAGGCAAGGACTACAATTTCCTGCCAAAATAATAAAGCAATCATTTTTTGGTGATGGGGTAACAGCAGGATAATTAAACACCCACTTTATACACCTGATCTCTGCAGTTATTGAGAGAGGGAGATCAGTTAGCTGATCCTTATTGTGTCCTGGAACATGATGGTGTAAGCAGCATACGCAGCAAGGGAGAAAGTATGATGCAGCTGAGAATCATGGAAGGTGAAGTCACTTTGGTTTAGAGAGGGAATTATTTGTGCTGCCTGAGAGATGTCTCTGATCTTCCATTTTGAATCACAAGAAACCATCTGTTAGCAAAAACTAGAAGACCAACTCTGCCATTTTGACAAAGGCTAAGAAGGTAGATGATGCCAATGTTTAATATTATCTAAGCTGGGATAACATCTTCATACTTAGGGAATGTAGTAGAGTATTTGAAGGCAGAGAGTTGTTAGCTGGTGTCAGCATGAAACTGGAAACATATCACAGAGAAAAATGTGATCTTTATCTGCTATGGTTAACAGGTTAACAGTGTGAGGTGAATTTGCATTTATATCAGCAGCACTTTTCCAAATATAGATCAGAAGAAACTAGAAAGAAAAGCCATGAGGGAGGTATGAAGACTGGTCAGGGAAAATGGATTAATAATAGGTAGTAAGTGGGCCCCTGAAGGATCATAATAAATGATAAAAGATTCTCCAGGCAGAATATAACACATGAGGTTGCCTGGAGCTATTTTCTATTTAACATTTATATTAGTGATTTAGAAATTGATTTGATATGGAGTGCATCAAAATTCATAGACGACAAAAGCAGGAAGATTTTTAAAGTCAATACTTGGAGGACATGAAGGGTCTACAAAAGAATTTAATGAGGATGCAAAACCAAGCCAGCATGTGGAACTTAATGTTGGCACATGGAAGAGGTATGCTCAGAGAGACTGAAATAGTCCTCTGGTCTTGTACCTTGAAAGGTGCTGTTTGTGAAGAATAGGATTCACAAGAGGGTTCCTTGGGCTTTCGTGACTTATTTTAGTCTTGCTGAAGTTCCCTGAATGGCGGGAAATATTCCTTTTAACACCCCTCTGCAGCGCTTATTTAGGTGATTGTTTTCATTCTCATCTCAGTTTTATGTTGTTGCTGGATGTCATACAAGAAATATCATTTTTATATGAATCATGCTTTTTAAGCACTCACACCTCCTATGCCCAAACATATATCTAGAAAAAATCATAACAGTGTTTTCTATTTTAAATGCTTTGGGTTTAGAAAGTGAGAATATAGAGAGGAATTATGACAGATGCTGTAGAAGAAAACTGTCAAGTTTGCTCTCACTCCAATGAGGAAATGAGATCCCCTTTTTGACTAGTTGATTTGGTAGGATATATATTAACTCTATTTTTATGATGAAGTGTTGTTTTAGGGGAAAGCTAAGCATAGCAGCTTAGTACACTGCAAAACTGCAGGGCTTTCTTGCTTTAGAAGAATTATGTGTCCCAGTACAAAATACCTAGTAACAAAGCTGAATATGGTGGCTTATTTTGCCAACACTAAAATTTAAATAAAGGCACTTCAGAAAACTGAACCTTTTGTGATATATTGTGTCCAAACTGTTGGATTCTCAGAACGCTTGGCCATTTTGACTGCAGCTCTTAAGAAAACAAGACCTGTTACAAAGTTTATTAGTTATCACATCCTAGCCATGGTAAAAGCTTTGCATGAACTGTCAAAAATAAAGATTGAAATTAGACTGAGTCAAATTCCAAAGTACGACTGTAAGAAATGTATACAGGATGCCCCAGTTTGAGACAAATTTGGAGGAAAATGTCCCCTGATAGGAGGCAGGTTTCAACCATCCCTCTCCCACCAAGTTCAGGAAAAACTCCTCAGAGGAAAAGTGAAGAAAAACTATTTATTTAATGAACACAGTGCATGCAGGCATGGGGAAAATAATAATGTTAAATAATAAAACCTCTCTCTGCGGAGAGAAACCTGAGGAGATTTCAGTCCTTTCTGTGACTGAGGCCTCTCTCTCTCTCTCTTCTCTGGAGTTGGGTTTAGCCTAGGCCCCTCTGGGCTGGGTCTGTAAAGGTCCCCCGGATATGTTCTGGTGTTGCTGAGCAGCTCCAGAAGAGAAGAAGAAAAAACCAAATTCCCAGGAAAATAAAAGTTTAACTCTCCATCTCTCTCTGGAGAAACAGAGCCAAAAGCTTACTGAAAAGCAGGAAAGGGTGCTTCCTCCACTCTTGCTGCCACAGAAGCACACAGAGGAGTAGAGTGACCTTGGAACACAAACTGCTTTGAAAAGTTCATCTGGCTTTTTTTTCTTTCTCTTGCACCCAGTTTTAAGGGCACTGAAAGCCACAGGATTCGTGTCTGGGCATAGAGCAGGAGATAGGGGATACAACATCATAAAGTCACCCCAAGACACAGGACTAGGAAAGGACCAGGCTAAGAATACTAATTTAGCTGGCAATGGCCCACAAGAGCATTTGAGAGCAAAGCAGATGTGAATTGCTTCAGATTCCATGGCAAATACTTCAGTTCAAATGTGTCCTAGTAACAACTGATGGTTTTTAACTTGTGTCTCTTCAGAGCTTATTATATTTCTTCTGGATGAACAGACTAGAACGGAATATTTCAGTGGGAAGGGACCTACAATTAACACTAGTCCAACTGCCTGAACAATTCAAAGCTGACCAGAAGTTAAATGTGGTTACTAAGGGCATTGTCCAAATGCCTCCTAGACACTGCCAGGCTTGGGGCATCAACCAGCTCTCTAGGATGTCTGTTCCAGTGTTTGATCACCCTCTTGATAAAGAAATGCTTCCTAATGTCCAGTCTAAACCTCCTCTGCTGCCGCTTTGGACCATTCCCATGTGTCCTGTCACTGGATTCCAAGGAGAAGAGATCAGCACCTCCCTTTCCATGCCCCCTGCTCTGGAAGCTTTAGAAAGCAACTGTCAGAAATGGTGGTAACACCTCTGTGATAACATATTTAAGAAGAAAAAAAATGATGTTGCAGATGTAATTGCAGCCAGAGAAGAGAGGAGTGAGAACATGTGAGAGGAACAGCTCTGCAGATGCCAAGGTCAGTGGAGAATGAGGGTGAGGATGTGCTCCAGGTGCCAGAGCTGAGATTCCTCTGCAGTCTGTGGTGAAGCCCATGGTGAGGCAGCTGAGCCCCTGCAGCCGATGGAAGTCAACAGGGATGAAGAGACCCACCTGCAGCCCATGGAGGAGACCCACAATGGAGCAGGTGGATGCCTGAAAGAGGCTGTGACCCCGTGGGAGGCCCATGCTGGAACAGAGTCCTGACAGATCCCTATCTGCAGACCCATGGGGAGAGGAGCCCACACTGGAGCAGATCTCCTGGTAGGACCCGTGATCCCATGGGGGACCTACACTGGAGCAGCCTGTTCGTGAAGGACTGCACTCCATGGAACTGTCACATGTGTTGGAGCAGTTTGTGGAGAACTGCTGCTGTGGGATGGACACATATTGAAGTTTGTGGAGAACTCTTTCCCATGGGACGCACCCCACCTTGGAGAAGGGGAAGGACTCCTCTACCGGAGAAGTGGCAGAAACAACCTGTGATAAATTGACTGTAACCCCCATTCCCTTCTCCCTGTGCTGCTGGAGGCAGAGGAGGGAGAGCTAAGAAGGAGGAAGAAGTGGAGGGAAGGTGTTTTTAAGGTCTTATTTTACTTCTCATTATCCAGCTCTGATTTTGTTGGTAATAAATTCAATATCGCTAATTTGAGTCTGTTTTGCCCTTGTCTGTATATGATGAATGATCTCTCCCAGTCCTTATCTATCCCTTTGCTATATTTTCACTCCCTTGTCCAGCTGCTGACAGGAGTGATAGAGAGGTTTGGATGGGTGTCTGGCATCCAGCCAGGTTCAACCCACTACACCAGTTCCAAAGGGTACAAACACAGTGGCTTGTAATCACATCTAAAAGTTCTCTTTTCCGTGTGTTACTATTCCTTGATCAAGGATCTGACATAGAGATCTCAAATCAGAGTTACTGGTTCCCAGTGGAACAGCACTGAAATTGATATTTATGAGTTTAGATGAAATTTACAGTATCTCCAGAGACTTGCAGAACCTGCAGCTCTAATGGCAAGTGGTTTTGGAGATCTCTTTTTCTGTGCAGGGCACACTGTAGACATTTATGCTTTTTAAAGGCCCATGGAGTATACTTCTTCCTTTTCATTTAGACATCTTTAAATATTAATTCCATTGTTTTCCCCTTGTTTTCGTATCTGAAATTCGGTTAATATTGTGCTATACTTGTGACTCTTTCTGAATTAGCTTTTATAAGCTGTTTCAGAGCTGTCTTCTGTCATGTTTCCCCAAGCACAAGCAAGGAGGAATTATAAATTCATTTATGCTAAGCAATGCTTTCCTGCTCAAATAGCACCCACAGTTTTTTTTTTTCATGGATACAGGCAGAATATGGTAATACTCCATGTAGGAGAGGGATTCTTGTGCCAGTCACGTCCCAGCTTGCAAGAAAGGAGAGAAATCTTGCTTCTTCCTTCCACACAAATGCTGGTGGATCAGGACGGTGGCAGCACAGTTTTCTCCATTAGCACTGAAAAAAACTTGGATTTACCTTTCCTCTAGTATCTCCTGAGAAGCACTTCATGGTGCCATCACAGTTTACCAATTACCCACAGTTTATGCTTTCCCTTTCTCCTCCAGCTCACTCAAAATCCAGAGTGCCTTCTCCACCTGGGGTTACACCAGAGAGCTACAAAATACCTCTAAGCAGATAGATCGCACTGAGTTTGACAGACATGAATTTACACGGTTTTTGGGGGGTTTTTTTGGGGGGGGGAGGGGGACAATTAAATGTTCATGCAAAAATGAGGAACTAAACCATTACTTTAAAAATGGAGTAAAATGCCTGTCGTATAATGCACACTGACTTCTTTCCAACCTTCTTTCCAACCAAGCATAAAATCTTTTTAAAGCTGATTTCTGTTCCTGTATTTACAATGTCAGCGGTGATAATGCAGCATTCAAAGAAAAAAAGTGATGGACTAGAAATTTTGTTTGGTTGTTTATAGAGAAAAATAAGGCCAAACTGAAAATTCATGTATAATAGCATTTAACAAAAAGGAAGAAGGGGAAAAGGCATATAAAAAAGGGGGGAAACTGTCATGAGTGTTAAATGGTGTATGATAAGTTAATGGTGGTAATGTATCATCTTTAATCATAACGTGGATGATGGGACTAAAGCAGAAACACGGAACATGAAAAAAGAATGTTAATTGAAAAATGGAACAAAATTTTTAATCAAAGAATAAGGAACTCATAAATGACAAGATTAATAATAACCAAAAAAAAAAAAATCAGAAGTGCCAGGGTTGCTTTGGAAGCAATTAGTTACCATCCTGGAAGGCTGTGCAACAATCAGCCTCTAATGTACTTAATGAGCTTGAAGGTCATTTCTCACCCTCAACAATTCTTCATAATTCACTTCAGACACAATACAAAAATCACTAGAATATTTGACTGAGTATTACCTGCTGAGGCATGCAATGCTTCAAGTCTGATAAGGTCTTTAAATAACACAGAGCATTTTTATATAACTGATTTGCATATAAATGTGTCTGCATATTGGGCTCAATGGAAAATTTGGGGGAAAAAAAAGCATTTGTCCATCGTTATGTTTTAAAAGTGGAAGAGAAATGAGGGAAAAATGAGGACAGAGGAAGAGGAAGGGACGCATGAAAGCTTCTTTCACAGCTATTCTATCACTGTAAGCAGTGAAATCATCTATGCAGAGCCCATTCCTTTCACCTCTGAGCAGGCCTTGGCGCCAAAGCCTAAACTTAAACCGAAATTTTCAAGTGTGTTTCTGGCTTTGGAACATGCTCACAAACCTTCAATGTGTCCCAGTTTTTTGAGTCTCTGTCTTGGTTTGAAAGACAGGTGTCTGCCAAGGAAGGCAGGAGTCTCCCTTGGAATGGAAGAGAAAAATAAAAATTGCAACCCCCTTCCCTCCAAATTATTATAGTTTTGAAATTATGGGGCTTTCAGGCAAAGAGATGAGGAACAGGAATAACAGTTCTTTACTATTATATATATGTGTATAACAAGGCAAACAGACAACAATAACTATGGCAGTAACAGCAAACAGAACCACAAACCCAGTGCCAGCCTTCTCGGCTGTTGGGCCCTTTCCCCTCGGGTGCAGTTCCGCTCGCAGCCGGCAGGGGCGCTGGCGGCTCCCGGTGAGCAGGGCAGGTGCGATGGTTCCCCCGCGGCTGCAGGGGGCGCTCCGGAGCGAGCTCGGGGAGCACACGGCACCGGTGGCCTGGCACCCCAGGAAGGGATGGGACAAAGGCTTCACAAACCGCTGGGCAGCCGATCCCAGTGTCCGGCTGGACCCTCAGGAACAGCAGGCTGGAACGGCAGGGACGAGCACAAATCCCGGGTGGCAGATGATATGTATCAAACTCTGGAGCTGCAGTGGGAATCCCCGGGAGGTTCTGGGCAGGCGGGGCAAGCAGGGCTACAACGTAGCGAAGGCTCGCAGCAACGGCGGGGGCAGGGCAGCCGCAGCCCGGCTCCCAGCGGGGCAGGGAAGGGCAGGCTTGGGGATCCCGGGGTCTCTCTGATAAAAGGAAGGCAGCCGAAGAAGCAGCCTCTCTCTCTGTCCAAACTGGCCGGAACTGACTGCCCACAAACCCAAGTGAAAAAGAGTAGCACCCCACCTCTATGGCCAGGTCTTTTGTTTTTCTTAAGCACTCAGTAATTTGTCCCCCTGGCAACATGTATGGGGAAAATTCCTTTAAGAGAAAAAGAAAGCAGGAGGATAACTAAAGTCTCTAAATCCAGATTTGAACATTGGCTTGTCTCTACTGCAGAGAAACAGCTTCCAAAAAATTTCTTCACTGTTTTCAAGATTTCTTTTGAGCTACTGTGGAAAATGAAGATGAAACATTAGACTCCTACACATGCTTACACCCATTAGGGAACCAAGAAACCAAAACACTTATTTATTCATACATTTACTTTGGAAACTGGCTGACAACACATTGTATCTCATTTGCCTGAGATAGTTACAACAGATGCAAATGCAGAAACCAATGAGTGACCTAGGAGATGAGTGGAAGCATTGGGCAGGCATAATCACTTCTGTAAAGGATAATAAAAAAATGTTTGTATAAATGCATTAATAGCAAAAGGAGGGGCAAGGAAAACCTCCATTCTTTACTGGATGTGGCGCAGAATATAGTCACCAAAGACAAAGAAAAGGCTGAGGTACTTAACACCTTTTCCTTGCTTTTCAACAGTAAGACAGGTCATCCTCAGGACAGCTGACCTCCTCAGCTATGGTGTCAGGGAGCAGAATAGCCCCCCTGTAATCCAGTAGAAAGCAGTCAGAGTCCTGCTGAGTCATGTAGATGCTCACAAGTCTAAGGGACCAGATGGAATCCTTCCTAGGGTGATGAGGGAGCTGGCAGATGAGCTTCTGAAGCCGCTCTCCATCATTTACCATTAGTCCTGGCTCACCAGGGAGGTCCCAGATGACTGGAAGCTGGCCAATGTGACAATCATCCATAAGAGGGCTGAAAGGAAAATCTGGGAAACTACAGGCCTGTCCGCCTGACCTCAGTGCCCTGTAAGGTTATGGAACAGATCATTTTGAATGCCATCACACGGCACCTAGAGGATGGCCGGGGCATCAGACCCAGCCAGCAAGGATTTAGTAGGGGCAGGTCCTGCCTGACCAACCTGATCTCTTTTTTTGACCAGGTGACCCACCTGTTGGATGAAGGGAAGGCCGTGAATATTGTCTACCTGGACTTCAGCAAGGCCTTTGACTCTGTCTCCCACAGAAAACTCCTGAAAAATTGCCAGCCAATGGCTTGGACAAGTGCACACTTCATTGGGTTAAGAACTGGCTGGATGGCCGGGCCAGAGAGTGGTGAACGGTGCTGCATGCAGCTGGCAGCCAGCCAGTGGTGGTGTGCCCCAGGGATCAGTGCTGGGGCCAGTCCTGTTTAATATCTTAATTGATGATCTGGATGGGGGGATCAAGTCTACCATCAGCAGATTTGCAGATGATACAAAGTTGGGTGCAAGTGTTGATCTGCTGGAGGGTAGGAGGGCTCTGCACAGGGATCAGACAGGCTGGGTTTATGGGCTGAGTCCAACAATAAGAGGTTTAACAAGTCCAAGTGCCAGGTCCTGCACTCTGGCCACAACAACCCCCTGAAGCACTGCAGGCTGGGGACAGAGTGGCTGGACATCAGCCAGGCAGAAAGGGACCTGGTGCTGGTCAACCGCTGACTGAACATGAGCCAGAAGTGTGCCCAGGTGGCCAAGAAGGCCAATGGCATCCTGGCCTGGATCAGCAATAGTGTGGCCAGCAGGACCAGGGAAGTCATTCTTCCCCAGCTCTCAGCCCTGGTTAAGCCACACCTTGAGTCCTGTGTCCAGTTCTGGACCCCCCAATTTAGGAAGGATGTTGAGCTTCTGGAACATGTCCTGAGAAGTCAAAAAGGCCAATGAAGGGTCTGGAACACAAGTCCTACGAGGAGTGGCTGAGGGAGCTGGGAGTGTTTAGCCTGGAGAGGAGGAGACTCAGGGGAGACCTTATCACTCTCTACAACTGCCTGAAAGGAGGGTGTAGCCAGATGGGGGTCAGTCTCTTTTCCCAGGTAAACAGTAACCAGACAAGAGGACACTGTCTTAAACTGCCCCAGGAGAGGTTTAGGTTGGACTTTGGGAAGTTCTTCACAAAAAGGGTGATTGGGCATTGGAATGGGCTGCCTAAGCAAAGTGGAGATAGCATTCCTGGAAGTGTTTACAAAAAGACTGGATGTGGCACTTAGTGCCAGTTGACAAGGTGGTGTTCAGTCATAGGCTGGACTTGATGACCTCAAAAGTCCTTTTCAACCTAACTGATTTGTGATTCTGTGATAATATCCTGGGTTTTAAAATCTGTGAAACTTGCTTGCTTTCAAGTCTGAATAACAGCTCCTGACACACTAGATTTTCCTTTACTTCACCCCCTCAAATAATCCTTTTATTGCATGAAATTCTTATCAAAGTTCCCATGCATAGATTAAGTTGTATGAGTCTGAGTCTGTAGCTTTTTGCCATGAAGAACTATGAACATATTGTAGCTGCATTTATTATTTTGTCTATTTTGGCTTTATTTACTGAAAAAACTATCTTTTTCTTTGATTTGCATAAAGTGCCAATGGCAATATTTTGTTTTATACTGGTAACCTGCAGTTTAAAAATGTGCTGTTTGATTTCCTTAGGAACTGTGGAAGCTGATGTCTTTTTAAGTCCCAGACAGCAGTAAAATAATATTTTTAGTGGTGCTATTTATTTTGACTGAGACATCAAATGATAGAGATAATTTTTTTATATTATTATTAGACCTCTCACACACAAATAAAAATGCTTTTCCTTATATTTGTATAAAGCGTTCTTTTTTCTGCTGTAATTGCTAGCTTACATTGACTCTTCTTTAGTGAGCTCATTTAGCATTTGTATTATCTCCTACTTTTTGATAAAGATGGCTTTACATAACTATGAAAGATTCAAGATCAGGTGGAAGGTTGTGTTTAAATAATAAGAATAAATACACATAATGCTGTTTAAGTCATGTGCATGAGAGTGCATATTCTGCTTGTGATTGCACTTCATCTCATGAGACAGGAGTGAAACAAAGTGGATTAACACAACTCACTGGCAAAGCAGGAAGAGGGGAAATCTGGCACAGGGTGGCTATCCTACCCTGGGCACACAGCTGTGCAGTTTCTCTGCCTGCTACAGGAGGTGAGTCACTGCCTGGAGAGGAATGAGGGGGCAGGCAGGGCGTTGAGTGGAAGCACAGAGAGGCTTCTCTGGCAAACCCAGCCAGGAGCGGTCTCCAGATTGCCACCCACTGTGGACATGACTTGGACAATGTTTTCTTTACCCTCTTTGCTGGCCTGTGCACCTGGAGGAGACCTGCATGTTAGAGGAGACCTGCAGTTAGTGTCAGTGCATAACTACCTGTTGAAAGGAGACTGAGGAAGGTAAGATGAATCCAAGAGTCCTACCAGTTTTGTGCAAGGTCTGTGAGCTGGTCACTGGGGGCTTGGTCCAGACTAGCTCTGCTTCACAGTCTGATGCCACAGACAAGGCCACCACTATCAGGGTTGCCTTATGCTGGTGATCAGTTGGGTTGGGTTTAAAAAAAAAAGCTCATTTGCAGAGCAGGAGCAATGCACCTCACATAAGCTGTCAGTGGCAAATAACAAGCTGGTCACTTGACAACCTTCCACTTTAGGCAGCAGCAGCAGTGTCACTATGGGTGATGCAAAGTCAGCTCCTTTTGTACTGTAAATTCTCTTTATTTTAGATTTACAGGAACCTGACTTTTCTGGCTCTCTGGTCCAAATGAATAAGACATGCAAGGGCATGTTTTTCATTTACTTGAAAAAGTTAAGGACCATGAAAACTCAAGTGCTCCTTTTCTGATTTTAACTGAGCTGATTTAATCTTACTGTCAGATAAAATCCATATGAAATGCTTCTACCTGTACGGTGGTTTAAATCTGAAATTATTTTCTTTGCACCATACTTTCTTCAGCAGAGTTTTAGAGGATTTGATGGATCAGACCACAGCCTTTTATCAGATGACATTTTCTGCATTTGACTTGCCAGCTGATAAGTCCCTGCAGTACTTCCTTCAAGAGAAATGAAAGTTGATTGTTTCCCCCATTGCCTTCTCATAGCCCCCCTTTCCTTCTTCAGAAAACAATGTCATCTTGATTGATGAAAGTATCGCTTAATCCTCCATCCCTCTAAGGTTTGCACAAGCTGTCCCTTTTTAAAACAAATATTGCTAATTTAGCATTTATTGCAGTAGCAGTTCAAACACTACAAAATTCATAAAGCACTAAATTGCAACATCTTTCCTTCTTTAAGAAAATGAAGCTGTGTCAAAAGACTTGGCACTAGATGTATTATGTGCAGTTTAAAGAATATTTTCTACAACTTCAGGGAGCGCTACATTTTAATATACTTTAAATATTTTATTTTGTTACAGGAGGATAGTCCTTTATACTTGACAGAATGGACTTTTCCACAGAGGAAATAAGAAAACTGATAGTAGATATTCACATGAGAGAATAAGAACAAAACAAATTCTATACATGTAGCAGCAAATTTTAGAATGACAGGGAAAAATGTTTGACACTTAAAATACCAGACACTAACTATGAGGTATTTAGCCAGATGGAACAGTTACATAAATCTACTGAATTCTGTAGTAAAAGTAACAATTTATATCTTATGGTACTGAGTGTTCCCATCCCATATGCAGTCCCATGAAATCAATAGGAGTTTCTCCTATCTTTTCAGGCCTTTGAGATGACCTATTCTGTGGTCAATTTGTTGGCTGTTGTGAACTGCTTTCTACTCAAAAGCTGCTCTCACATTCTTGTCCTTGCAGGTTTTGCTTCCAGCAGCGTGGTGATATTTTAAATTATTGCAGTAGTGACAACAATTAGATAGAAACATCTGAGATGTTCCAAGTTATTACAAAACTCTATTCTCACAGAACCATTTCCTGCTTCCCCAGACATAAACCACTTATTTTTTTGTACACGTCTTCAAAGGGAAATGCTGAAACTTATTAAATAAACCGTATTATTGCTTTGGATTAATTAGCAGATGGCTTAATGATATGCACTAGTAATTGCTACTGCTTGCACATATTTGATTATACTTTATTACCATAATTGTGTTTAAAATACATCATAGCCGTTGATATTTTGTGTTATGTTTATAATTGGTTAACAATTTCCCTGAGAATTATGAGTTTTGCAGAGATTGTTATCTTGTTATGTTCTATGTCAAAATGAATTTTAGGCAGCTTTTTGCATCCTGGTTAAATAAAGATATTTTCAAAATCTAGATTAAGGATAGCTATATGCAGTGGGGATAATGATCATTTTGACGTAGTTTAGTCCATCACACTTTCATAAAATTAATTCACTTCTTCATGACTGTTTGCAAATGGCAATCATCCTCTTGTCTGACTAGTTTTATTGAAAATGAATATTGCAGTAATGTTATTTTTCAAGTCTTCAGACACAGCCTCAGTGCTCCAAATTGATTCACACTATGAATGAATCTGAGTGCCTAAAAATACTTATATAGTGCTAAGGAAGGATTGGAAAAGATGATCACATTTCATTTCTTACAGTAAGTTAATCTGCCTTTGGGTCCAAGACAAATCTATTTTTTTCAGCGATATAAATTGCAACAATTCAATTCAGTAATTCTGTTTTCTGCACTCACCCCCCAAAAAAACCCCAAAACCAAGAACAAACAAAAAAAAATTCCCCAACACTAAACAGCCCAAAAAGGTATATTAAAGGTCTAAACTCAAGAAGACAAGATTTACAAGAAAGATTTCCGTGCTTAATTCATGCCCTTGTGCAGCATGAATTGCGCAAAAACAAATGCTCTTCTCCAATTTTCCTTAAAATTCTTTTTAAAGCTAGCCAAGCAGTGAATAGGAAAAATTAGTCATTTTTTAACCTTTTTAATCTGTTTGACTTTTTTTACAGCTCTACAAAAAGTTATTAAGGAAAGTTGATGACCATAATGCCACAGGTTTCATTATATCTATTACGAAACAAAGGCAACCAAAGAGTAAGGAAATAGAAAAAAGACGTACCAGTCAATTCTCATTAGAAAAACATGGGGGTTAAGTACTGTATGTCTAAATAATTCAGTGATCCATAAAATTGAATGAACATAAAAAATAAAATGTGAACTCTTCCTGTCACGTTTTGATTTCTACCATGAAGCAGAAGGCCAAAGCCAACAAATTATTTGGACTTTCTGTTACTTTCTTATTCACAAACAAGCCTCATAACCAATGCAAAAAAATTTACAGCTCTCCCCTGTGTCTGAGCCTGGATGTGGACAACGTGTATGATTGGAAAACCCCTTGAATTTCAGAGGCAGAGGACAGATGTCCTCTGGTTTAAAAAAATATGTCTCAGTTTTACAGTAATGACTAATGAGTACTGTGGTTCTACTTCATTATTCATTACTGGCAGGGTAATTCATTCCCCAGCCACAGAGATCATCATCCTTAAGGTGTTCAATTCACAAATATCTGTAAGCCCATTCCAGGATTTCCATGGCAGGTAAGGTATGTGCCAACGTAGCTGATTTCATTTTGAAATAAATTAATTTGGATTTAACACTTTAAAGCACATACTGTGTCTCAGAGAGCTACACAACTATAGGAGAAATTTCTCTGTTTCTCTGTTTATTTATAGAAATTAAGAGGATCATCAGTTTTCTTTGTTTTTCCTCATCCGTACACTTTTACTCCAGCAATATCCTGTTTGCTTTCTCTTATCCATTTTCTAGTGACAAATAACTGATGATATAAAGGACAAAAATGGAAATACTCTCTAACATATATTCAGAGATTAGGCTGCAGCTTTAACTGAATTGTTCTTGTACCTCAAAGCCTTCCTTTTATTCAGCTATAAAAAGTATAAAACAACCTATGAGGGAACAGAAGGTCCCTGATATTTTCAGCAATCCATAAATCCATATTTAGCTATGGAAATTTGTTCCAAAAGTGCTGAGCACCTCTGGTTTTCACTAAAGCTCTTATAACAAAAAATAATCAGACTGAGAATAGTATCAAGGAGATATAGATGCATCAGTTTTGAGAAACACCTTTGAAAATGGCAACCACAAATTTTAATAGTTCTATACTACAACCATGTAATCATCCAAAAAAAAAGTCATTAATATGCAATTTTCATATCCCTTGTAATCAAGATTTGGTATCACTCCTGTTGCATACAGAAGACTTTTTATTGCTCAAGTTTCTATGGGAATAACATCTGAGGCGCCATCAGTACAAAGAAATGGCAAGAGCAATCTGTCTTAGATCAAATATGAAATCCCAATCTGAAGCAACTCTAGGAATATTCTCCTTCTTCTAAGAATAGAGGACAGACGTTTAAAATATTTTAAGGAATGCCACTGAAATCTCATAGCAGGATTTGATCACTTGCTTTCACTTTTTATTACTGTCCACTTAGTAACCATCCTTGAGGGGGAGGGCTCTGCAGAGTGCCCTACTTTGAATAACTCCACATCCCAGTAAAATTTAACATCAGTTAAGTGAGCAGAGCTGTATATTGATGCAGAGCAGCACTTCTCACACAAGAGTCTGTAAAATTGTGTGGCAAAACTGTACTGCCTAAGGGGCCATCAGAGAGACTTTAGCTAAGAAAACTGCTCAAGTCTACCCCTTTAACCAGCCAGACCATCCAAGCCAAACACAGGAATAATCAAGTGCAGTCAGGCCTTTTTTCCCAATTTATCTCTGTTTTCCGTCTCTCACTTAGGTGATTGCCATTCACAGCTCTCATTTTAAATTATAAAAATATACTTTATATGACATTTAAAATCCAGAGCTAGAAAAATGCTGTTTTGATTTGAATGGGTCATTCTTAAAATGTAACTAAACTACTTAAAAGCATGCACCATTTAATAGGTCATATAAATAATGCAGGTGGCCTTTGGGGGAAAAATTATAGCAGGCAATAATTATTTTGTCTGGCATGGTTCACTTCCAATCTTAGATTTCACTGCCATTAATTAAATTACTTTGTCTGCAAAAGCGTTATCAAAATTACACATACAATTTTCATCCATTGGCAGTGTAAACTCTCTTAAGAGGTGATTGGAATTGGACACCAAAAGGAATGATTGTCATGGCTCAATTTAATTTAAAATACATATTATGGTTTAATTTCTTACAGCAAGCTTGAGTGGGGATATTATGAGTAAACAGGTCTCTATAAATGGTATGAATGAGGGGGTGGAGAACATCTGTTTTCAGGATTTCCTATCCCAATTTTTCTCTGTTGCCTAAAGGCACAACTAAGAGGAAGAGCGATGCATTCTTAGCGTAACTTTTTTCCATATGCTGGGGAAGTGGATTGGCAACTGAGCAGCTCTTAGTGCCTGGGTGGTTTGAACTGCAGGAGCTGTGTTTTCACTAGCAAGTAGTGTGGCCCCCAGAAACCCATCAAGAAAGCCAGATGGGACTTTGATGTTGAGGACCTGAAGACAACACTGTATGAATTTGGAGGACTTTTATTTCAGACAAGCTCTAGCCTCACTTGTGCTCCAAGTGCACCTGTCTTTAGGAGTTTGTGCAGCAAATGCAGTCCTTGAGTACATCTTTCCATTTTGTTTCATTCAAAAAGACAATGCTACTCAGCATGCTCCAAGATGATGCTGCAGTGCAAACCAGCTCCTGGGACAAGGGATGAGCAGGGGATTCACTTCAACAGATGTGAACAGAAACATTAGCTCATATGCACATAGTTACTCCAGGGATAAGCCAGTTGCCAAAGTTAATGGCCAAAATATATTCATTTCCTAACCACTGTACTGCTTGTCAGTCTGCCTCTTCTACACAGTGAAATTAAACTACTGTCAATTTTAAATAGAGAGGAAGGTGTTGCATCCCCAGCCAAGCAGAGAGCGTGGTCCTGAAGCTGGGGCCTTTTCAAGTGACAGTAGCCAGCAGCCAGAAGCCAGCTCTTTCTCACTCAACAACTCTGCTGGGTTCCACACTTACTAGCCAAGATCCTGATTTTATTCACCTAACCTATTCTCTTGGACACAATTAAGCGTCTTTAAACAGAAAATGGTGGATTATTTAGAATAGCTTTTCTTCTACACAAGCAATCCAAGGATGTTATCTCTTTTAAATGTATAGACCAAATTTTCTGTCTTGTGTGCTATAAAAGGCTTTCATTTTTAAAATACCTTGTATGGGATACTGCTGTCCATTCTTGCTCAGCTGAAATGAGTTGTTTTATAAGCATGGTCTGTACACAAAGGTCAGCAGTAACTTCAAGTAATAGCCTTTAAAACCTGGAGGGAGAAGAATGTTTTCAAAATTTAAGATGGAGTTGTTCTAGAATTGAGATTTTATTAAATGCTGCTCTTTCCTAGAGTTGAGGTAGCTAACTTAGTGACCATGGTTGCACTTCCCCTACCCACTATGTGTTATTCTACATCGATCTTAAATCATTTCCCAGGCCTATACTGGGTGGGGGGTCCCCAGGTATTTGGCAAAATCACAAGCATTTGACTTTTTTAGCAACTCAAATCATCACAATTTCACCATTTCTCTTCTTCCTCAGTCAGTTATAAACAGAGACTGGGTAAAATTGCACCCACCACAAGATCCAACATTTCTTTTTTTCTTCCTTTCCCCAGTCTTGTCTTATTCTTTCCTCAGGGGAGGCACTATTTTTCTTCCTGATAAAAAATAGAGTGGAAACTCTAATGATTCACGCCTTATTTCTTCTGCCCTCTCTGATCCAAAGAGTCTCATTACTTAGGAAGATAGTGAGATCAAAATGTCTCACACCAGCAAAGTAAAAGCATTTTTGCGATTTGAGCAGCATAAGTCAATGGAGTATGTTGTACTTTTCTGCAGTATTCTTATTCTCTCTACATAACCTTACTTAAGTAATGCACTAGCTAAAATTCGCAGTTGAATGTTGCCTATAAACCCAATATAGATGTGTGTTACACTATCTAAGGAGTTGACAGCATGCGACATTGTGTACAAAATTTCCTTGGAGGAATGAACTAGGTTTCAACACTTATGTAATCAGTAGTAATTTGAAAAACAACATGTGTGTCTGTTTTTTTTCATATGGCCTTTGTCAAGTTCTGAAGGTTACAGCAATTCACATTCCCTGACTGCTCTCTGAGATTAGATATCCCAGAGATATCTAATATCTCTATGCTCTCTGCAGATAGTCTCCAAAAAAACCAGCTCTCAGAGAGCAGTGAGAGATGGCTGCTCTCTGTGAGAAGGGAGGAGGGGACAAAGGGTGGCTGGAATGGGGTCATGGGCTGTGGACAGCGTGGGGGAGCCATGGAAGGGGTGGGCAGGGACAATCAGGACTGGTGGTGCCCTCAGGGCACTGACTTCTGGTAAACGATCCAAAGACAATGCAAATTTTAGGATTTGTTATAAGTAATAGCAAAAGAGAAAAATACTGTTACAGTGTTACGCACTGCCTGCATGGTGCTCCCACACCCCAAACGGCACAGGTGCAGTCCTGCTTCACCGCTGGGAAGTGCCCTGGAGCTGCAGAGGGCAACATGTGCACAACAGGCATGATCAGAGGAGTGAGGCAGCTTCCAGTATGAGGACAAACTAGGCAAGATAGTTCTTTATCTGGAAAAAGAGATGACTATAAATGAAATTCACAGTGAGAGAGGTCTACAAAATTAAAAACTTGCAGAATTCATAAAGCGAGAACCAGAGGAGAGTTTATGACTCACAAGGCAGCAAGGTTACAACAAAGAAATTTGTTTTCATAGTGTGTGAAGAGAATGCTGTGGAAATCATTGCCACAGGATATTTGAGAGAACAATAAAGTAAGGGAGTCTTAAAAGGGATTAATCAAATTCAAAACGGATCGTGTAACCAAGGCCCTGCTGAACATGAGTTACAATCTTTGTCCCTAGACCCTAAACTATCACCTGCTGTAAGGCTTATACTTGTCTTTTCCATCATATCATATACAGTCAGACACCTTCAGGGAAAAGGTACAGGTTAGTTTTTTTCAGCCTGACAGCTTTTATTTTCTCACATCTCTTTGATGAATAGAGATTCAGATCCTCCTCTTTGATCTTATGCCTCATCAGTGTCTCAACTTCTCAATTCATACTGTGGACAAGTGGGAGCTCAAAACAAGCCATGTCCTGTGAGAGGCTTTGTCTTGAGAAGGTATATGTATATCAGAAAGGTCTGGCACAGAACAAACTTCAGCATCCGCTTGATTAAAAACTACCTCCAGAGTCTGTAGAAGGAGTTGGTTTTCTGACATCTCTTCCTATACCATTATTCAGAAAGATATGTAGGTATGTATATAATGTGTGTATATATATATATATATATATATATATATATATATATATATATATATGTAGGTATGTATATAATGTGTGTATATATATATATATATATATATATATATATATATATATATGTAGTCAAGGGTAATAAATCAGCCACGTTTGGAGTACCAAGCCCCTGAGCTTTTTTTTTAGTTAATCCATCTGCAAATAAATATCCTAATAAGTTAGGCCAGCTCCAGAAAATAAGCCTGTTTCAGCCAAGTGGCAAGAGTTGCAATCTGCATATCTGACTGAATTCATGCTGTCAAACATCTATTATGTGGAACATTGCTCTCAAGCCAAGCAGCATGCAGACATGTTAATTATTCGTCTTGTTCATCCTTCCCTCAAGCAATGTTTTAATGAAAGCCTCAGGCAACCCCTGACTTTCTAAACACCTTACTGACTAGATACTGTATTCTTTCCTAATGTTCAAAAATGAGGGGAGGAAAAAAACCCTACTTTTCTTTTGTCTCTGTGCACAGACATCTTCTTTTGTCAGATTCAGAGCAGTGGAAGCACAGACTCTCTGCCCCCTACAAGCAGCCCTGAACCACACAATCACAACAGTCTCATAGCCAATGCAGCAGGATTTACCTCTAGTTTACTTTCTTCTCTACTCACAAAGCAGGGTAGTGTGATTTGAGCAGCTCCTTCAGACAGCCAACATGCCTGTATTTTCTTACGGTCACACACAAAGAAGTGGATAATATTGGGCAATTTAAATTTCCTCCTTTACCTCAGTATCTTCCCCCATGAAATAGCAGATGGTAAAACTTATCTGTATGGAGAAGGAAAGAAAAAAGTTTCGGTTCAGAGATAGGGTATGATATATTTGAGCTGTCAGGTATTTAAGTACCAATAGCCATGAAAAATGCAGTCTGGTTTGCTGCTGCTATTTCTGTTTTATCTTCCTCAGAGACATTTATATGCTTTTCCTTTTTTTTTTTTTAACACAATTCCCTTTTGCAATTTATTTCTCTTTAAGTTGGTTTAGTTATGCAAGAAAATCTGGAGTACAAGGTACTGTGCTTAAATTCTGGGAAATACTCATTCCATCTCATTTGGTCTTTTTTTTTCAGTAAGGCTCCAATCACCATCACTGTTCTCTTTGCAAGTAATTTAATGGCTGAGTTCCCTTTCATAAGGGTCTTCATTGTCAAGTAAGTTCTTCAATTAATTCCTTATTAACCTACCAGTTCAACTGTATTTGCAATGTAAACAGACAAGTTTATTTGCATCATTTAATGGTGGTGGGATATGCATACAGAGCTGGTGTGGAAGCTGCCATTTTGCTTTTTTAAGCAGGTCTGTTCTACAAAGAGAAGAAAATTGTGTGTCAGGCACTATCCTGGACTCTATGTGGGAAGAGAGCAACATCCAGTCCTATGCTACAGTGATGAGTTTATCTGAGAGGAATTTCAGCACACAGTGCAGGGCAATAGCCTTAAGTGTAACATTGGACAGTTGGATCAAAATTCAAGACAATAGTGCATCAGCCTGGCAAATGCAGAAAAACATCATCCCTGAGCTGGAGGAAAGCCAATTATCTCTTAAAGTGATCTCCTTCCAGAGCTGCCCCTCCAAAGACACTGTTCTTCTGTCTTGCATCTGTCCTCATTGCCCCTGGTGGGTGGCACAGGACTATGAGAGTCAAAAGATTGCTCAAAGATTATTCTTTCCAGTTTGCTGGGCCCCTGCCATCCCCTGCCTTGCACACTGGTATGACATGAGCCATTTAGATTTGGCCACTGAGTATGTGAGAAGTTCACAATCCTCTCCTTGGAGTTTTCAGGTGCTCTTCCCCGGCACTTACCCTGCTATGAATCTGCTCTTGATGACATTGCTCTACACCCAAATCTTGGGAAAACCTTTCAGCACTGAGGTACAGTGCTCCTGCATATGACTGGAAAAAGGAACTCTAGCCAATGCCAGGGGTGAAAATAGACCATCCTTCCTGTGACTTCTTTATTGTAGTGAGATGAGTATAACCTTTAGAGGCATCACAGTTGCTGTACAAAGTGTGCATAAAGAAAAGAGCTTTATTCTTATTCTTTAAGAAATTTAACTTCATAAATTTCAGTCTCTTTAAATATATAGACACATACACCAGAAAAACATTTTCTACATGTCACGGCAGCACTACTTCTTTTGAAAGATGATGCATGTATCTTGTTCTGTAAAGGAAAGAGTGGGGAGGAAGCTGACAACTCATTACTCTTGTACAATAAAAAAAGGAATGCTATATTGCTTGAGTGTGTGAGATATTTTTAAACTAAAACATAATAGTTCACATTTTATGGGATCACTCTCAAGTCAAAGTGAACAGTGACAAGATTTTTGAACTTGAGTGAAAAATAAAATCCTGTGATGCTCTTACCAGAAGCATCTTAGCACCTCCACAGCCTATTACCATCCCAAGGCTTGAAAGGACAAAACCAGGTAGGATTGAAGAGGACTAACTTTTGGTTTAGACTTGACCACTGTGTGAATTCCTTTCAACACTTATAAAGCTTTGACAAATTCCCCATATTTCATCTCCTGAACTCATAAGTGAATGTTCATTCCATGCAATATCAGGCAATGTCACAGTACTGATTCCCCTTGGCTTGAGTTTAGCACACTATGATGAGATCCAAACAGCTCTGTTTTTGTGTAAATGAATGAGATTCATTGGCCTTATGTGAAATGGAAACAGACTCCATCTTGTAAGCAAGTGAAACACATGGATGAATTCAGGAGGAGGAGATCTTTTTTCCATCATCTCTTCTTGCTGACCAGTTCCTAAGCAGAGAGACTTGTGAACATGCATTCAGCTCAGACTTGTAAGCCAAAATTTTTGTCCCACCTGTCCTTTTTCCAAGAAGATTGGAGGGCAAAAGGATGAAATGCTGCTTTTCTTCACCTGCAATACTCTTGTAGTAAAGTTTAAGTTTATTCCCCACGATACAAATCTTAGTATTTGCAAATGAGACAGCTTTTATGCTGTGCTCTGATACTACATTTTTTGCAGCTGATTTACAAGTTACTTCCTAGAGATAATTTTCATGGAGAGCCAGTATTCAATTTTAAAATTATTTCACTGGCCCTGCTAATGCAGGAAACCTTCCCTGTCTTGCTCACTGCACTGAAGAGCATCCCATCATAAGATGTACAAGTCTGAGTCGGATCTCTGAGAGCAAGCATTTTGACAGACATTCCCTGCCCCTTTCCTAAACCTCTCAGTGTACTTGTCCAAGAACAGAGCCAGAACACTGTTATTCCTAGACAGCTGCTCAGCAAAGCCTCCATGAAGTTAAGAGAGCTTTTTAGACTGATTGCAACTGACATATGAGGCCCCCTCCCGTGAGCTGAGACAGAGAATCATTTTATTTGAATTTACTTTCCAAATGGCCTGAAGGGCTCCCATTAGCTACTAGAAAGCCAAAATGCTTCTCAGTCTTTGATTTTGACATTTCTATTATTTTTTGCACATACACACCCTACTTAAAAATTCTGGAGTTTTTAACTGAATTGCTCTGCAAGAAATCTGCCCACCTGTGGTGATAACTTCTGTCATGCACACATGTTTAGGGCAGGAATTCCTCCATTTAGGTCCCTGTCTTGTGAGGATACTGATCTTTTTTTTCCTCAGCCTTCCTGTTTTATTCTTAGATCAGATACATCTCTGTGGTATTTGATTGTCTGAACATTATTTATCCAGTTATTATTATTGTCCAGTTCTGACTGGACAGCAGCCAGGTTGCCATTCTCCTCTGTGTAAATAACTTCAGATTTAATAAAAATACACATTACAACAGGAACCAGTTCAAGAAAAAAACTTTCAAACATATAATAAAAAATACTTTCTTTTGAAACAGAAATCTACAGCAAAAATGGCCATATAAATTTTGAACTTTAAATAAAAATTCTATTTGTTTTATGTCTTGACGTCATTTGTGGAATTAAAAATAGAGTACATTCTAAGATGAAAGTCCAAGGGTTTAAGATGATGATGATCCTTATGAGATTTTGCATCACATTTGCTTTCATATGATCCCATGGACTGAACCCCTGCTGATGTCTGAAGAGTGTTGCTTATGCTATTGTGGTGCATCTTCCCATCCAAAAAAAAAGGGAATAGACCTTCTTCTCTTTCTCAAAAAAGGACTCAGAGACCACTGCATAACGTGAACTGAAGCACAATCAGTGGAGAAAAATGGGAGATTTTGCTTCCAAGGAGCCCATCTGATCTGACTAAAACCACTAACAGAGGTGGACCCAAGGAAGAGTGGGATCTCTCAAAGCAGTATTTCCTGTAGTGTTCTCATACTCTCATTTTACTCAGAATAAGACTTTAATGACTCAAAACTGTGTTGTGAATTTAGGAGGTTTAGCATTAAAGAGCAATGAACATCTATTTAGAACAACTATTTGAAAGAAGAAGCTGGACTGAAGAATTACATGATGCATATACTTCTAAGACACATATCAGACAGTGAACACCAAGGCTGGATGGCTGCTTTGCTGATTTTTTTTCTTTTTCCAGTACATAACTCTGAAGGATAAATAATAATGAATTGGAGAATATGTACAAGGTGATCCATCGTACCTTTTTGTTTCTAATTTTGTGGGGAACTTCTCTGTGGACTAAAATTTTGGTATTTGGCTCTTCATTTTCTTTTAATTCCACTAGCAGCCACAGTGTTGTCCTGGCTACAGTCATACATAGGTTTAGTAATGTACCATAGGAATTTTCAAGCATGAGCAGATATCCCATTGATGCATTGGGGTGGTGGAACAAAGCTGTAGCAGCAGAAAGTTCAGTGGCTGCCTTCTGCTCATGAAGGGGTTACATATAGAGGTAAAGCAAAATTTTCTGTAATAACTTCAGATTCACCCCCTGTGTTTTTGTCACACTGTTTGAGATGTGACAGTTTTTAAAGGTCATAACTCTCTTGCAAAGGGGAAACTTTTTTGTTGCCTTTTTCCTTTTAGCTGGTTGTAAACCCATCTCAGACCTCATATTGTTTACAGAGATGAGATGGTGCATAAGAGAGAAAAACAAAGCTGTTATTTTTAAGATCTCAGCTCAGAGGAAGTTGCCTCCTTGAACAAGATTATCCTCTCCTGAAGTCTTTAAAAAACACATAGTAAAATGCCTACATTTTAAGTTTTAAGTAGCATAGTCACTTTTCTCCTATATTTTCCAGTACTTATGAAGATATTTGTTTCACATCAGCTTCTGGGATTTCCCACTGCCTTCAATTGCTAGAGTGTACAAAGAAGTAGATTGCCGTTTATAATTTAGAAGCCAGGAGTTACTGTGTTAGATTGCCTAAATAGTTCGCCTTGGTACCAGCACACTCGTTTCTAGGAAGTCATTACTGTTATGAACTGCTTCTGCAAAAAAATATATCTCCTTCTTTTTCCTCTTCTGACCACCCACAGTGGGAAAGAAGCCTGTGCTTAATGTGACTTCAAATAATGCCCTCCCCTCAAACGAATGAAACAGCATATTCCCATACGAAAATCTGTCTGTGTGCCTCCTGGGTTAGTGTCCATCACAAAGGCATCATTGCAGGATAATGTATATGCAGTGCCTGGTAAAGTTATGGAGAAAATTGTTCTGGCAGGTATTGAAAAAGACCTGAAAGACAATACAGTCACTTGTCACAGCCAGCAGGGCTTCATGAGAGAAAAGTCCTGCTTATCAAACCTAATTTCCTTTTATGGCAAGGTAACCCACCTAGCTGATCAAGGAAAGCGCTTGATATAATCTTTTTGCATTTCAATAAAGCTTTTGATACTCTCTCTCACAGAAAATTTCTCCTTCTGGAAAAACTGTCCAGCACACAGCTGGATAAACACATCATGGGATGGGGTGAGCAACTGGCTGATGGGTCAGACACAAAGGGTTACAGTGCATGAGGTGACATCAGACTGGTGACCTGTCACTAGGGGGGTTCTGCAGTGATCCACCCTCGGCCCTGTGCTCTTCAGCAACTTCATAAATGACTTGGACACAGGACTGGAAGGGACACTAAGCAAGTTCACAGACAATACAAAATTGGGAGGAGCTGTTGATTCCCTTGAGCGCAGGGAGGCCCTGTAGAGCGACCTTGATAAATTGGAGGACTGAGCTATCATCAACTGTATGAATTTTAACAAGGGAAATTCCTGGATTTTTCACCTGGGTTGGAGCAACCCTGGATGTACAGACTGGGGAATGAGATGCTGGAAAGCAGTGCCAGGAAAGGGACCTGGGGGTCCTGGTCAATGGAAAGTTGAACATGAGTCAGCAGTGCCCGGGCAGCCAGGAGGGCCAAGCGTGTGCTGAGGGGCATCAGGCACAGCAGCACCAGCCGGGCAGGGGAGGGGATTGTCCTGCTCTGCTCTGCACTGGGGTGGCCTCACCTCGGGTGCTGGGGGAAGTCTTGTGTGACGCAGCATAAGAAAGACATTGAAGTATTGGAGTGGCCAAAGGAGAACCCTAAAGGTGTGAAGTGTCTTGAGGGGAAGCTGTATGAGGAGTGGCTGAGGTCACTTGGTCAGCCTGGAAAAGAGACCTCATTGCAGTTGCAACTTCATAGTGAGGGGAAGAGGAGAGGCAGGCATTGATCTCTTCTCTGTGATGACCAGTGACAGGACCCGTGGAAACAGCCTGAAGTTGTGTCAGGGGAGGTTGAGGTTGGATATTAGAAAGAGGTTCTTCACCTAGAGAGGGCGTGGACACTGGAACAGGCTCCTCAGAGGTGTGGTAACAGCATCGAACCTGACAGGGTGAAGTCTGGTACTTGGTCACATGGTGTGAGTGTTGGAGATGGCCAGGAGCAGGACTCGATGACCCTTGTGGGTCCCTTCCAACTCAACATATTCTGTGGTTCTGGGATAATCAAGTAACAGGGCAAGACAACACAAATTCTGTGGAGTTGATGTATTCAATTCTGTATTTAATTTGGTGTTTTCACCACCAAAGATTAATTTGCAGGAACATAAAAAGATTAGTTTTATCACTTCTCTGTGACTAGTGAAAGAAACAATGATGAGAAAAAGATTATGCCTATCCCAGGACAGAAATGGAGCATACCAGCCATCTGCTGATACCATGCCTATTCTTTTAAACCTTGCAGAGAATTCTCCTTGTCCAAGTGCCTTTATATAAAACATACAACATGTTGTTTAAATTTCCCTTTTGAAAGGGCCTATTTTAAGTTGAATTTTGATTATTTTAAGATAAATAATTTTAGGTTAAATAAATAGAATAAATGGGGTTCTAATTTGATAGGAGGTCTTTTTTCAACTTTTTGATCTCATCAAAATTTAATATTTTTGAACAAGATGCTTTTTGCATCTTGATTCCATCAATTTTCCCTGTTTAGGAACAGAACCAAAATACTTTCTACCCACTTGTATTCCAGATAAAATGCAAACATTGCCATATGAAAATGGTAAATATTGTTCCACAAAATCTCATGTTTTTCATCTGCATTAGAAGCAGTCTTTTCTAGATTGTACATCTAAAATTACAATGACTGCTACCCAGGCTTGTTTTTACTACTCTGTTACACCTCATCATCTGTAACACCCTTAACGCATAAATACTCTCTACGTTTGCAAGAGGATGGGGATCCAGTAGATCTAATCTTTGCTCACAATCCCTAGCTTCTACAGGAGACAGCAATGCTGTGGTCCTGCTTCAGTACCAGCTTTCCTTATTGTGCAGATCATCTCAGAGCCACCATTGTGAAGTTAACAAGTTTCAAACACTGAAAAAATATATAGAAAATGCGCATTTCTATGTGCTTCCCTAAGAACAAGTTATGCTCCCCATGTTGTGCCATATTCTGTATCACATGCCCTGGGATTGTCCAACATGGGATGTTACAAAGTTACTTGGACAAATTGTTACTGTCCAAATCTGTTACTGGACAAATCTGTTACTTCAGAACAAACTAGCTAAGTGAATATGGTCCATGACTAAGGCAATCTTTTCTTGTTCTCTGCTCACTGATTATACCTTGGACTACATTTGTTTGACCATATCTTCAAATGCAGCATTACAGTTGATCATGGAGATATCCAGCTGTTTCAGAAAAGCATGCCTGGATTATTTTTTTCTCTCTGATCTTCTGCAGCAGTAATTTCTCTATACTGACAGGCACTCCAGAATTTTAAAGCCCTTAATCATAATCAAGTCAAGTTTCTTTGAAAATTGGTTCACTGTGAATGACAAGGTTATAAAACCCCCTATTGTTGATGTATTAGTCATGTTCTTGAAAACCAACTGATGATGTCTATTAATGGCTTAGCTACAAAGTAAATATTTTTCGTTATTAAAACAGTGGTACATATATTTATGGATTGCTGTAACAATCAATAAAGCAACAAAGTAGAAAATAAAAGAAGAAAATGACAAGGCACAGCCATGAAGTTTTATTTATGTATTGTCTCTGTCTCAAAAAACTAGCATGTCCTGTGGGGTTTAAACTTTGAGCAGAAAAAAAATATATAAGCTGGCTTTAAACACACAATAAATAGATTTATAAACTGCCAAAAATGGAGTACATATCTCTTCATATTTCCAAAAGGACAAAATTGCATTTTGTCTTCTATGAGTACATCTGTGATTCTGTTGTTGTCAAGAGTTAATGGTATAGGTAGAGGGAATCACTCTTTCACTTTCTATAACTTTTAAAAGCAGTCTTCTGATTAAAAATAAATTTAAAAAATTAAATTAAATTAAATTATGAAACCAAAAAAAACCCCAACCAAACACAAGAATACATAATTCAGATCTAGGTCCAGTGTTTTTCCATTGCAATTTTTACATTCAGAAAGTTTTGAAAAAAATGCGCTCCTTAGAAATTTTAAAGGGAATTCAGTTTGTGTGTCCATGGTTAATAGATGTCCTCATACAGTGAAGAGTAAAGCCATCTTGGGAACAAGCTCTCATTTTGGTATTAAACAGTGCTTTGTTCCATGGAAAGACTTACTGGCTGGACCAGGAGATGGTGGGTGTTACATATCGTGCTTTCTCTTCAAGAAAATAAGAATTCACAAGAGCTTCTGGGATCTTTCACTTTTATAAATTTCAGAGACATTTATGAAGAGAGTGGAAATAAACAGAGTGCATCCAGGGGACATCTTGAGCAGCAGTAGAAAAGCTGGTACAGCCATTGAATTTATTGTGTTAGTGAATGAGAATTTTCTGATCATTTTAAAGGCTGAAAAGCACATAATTATGACTGATTCTCACTTCAATTGTACTTTTCCTATATATATAATATAAAAAATTGTTAACAAAAAGTTTGTGTCAGGGACGTTAGCTGCAGGAAGGTGGAACAAATAAGTGGCTTGTTGAACTTGCATTGGAAAAAGGTTCCACCTCATTGCCAACTTGTCTGCAGTTTCTAAAACTTAACATCTGAGGTGACAATGACTAACTTTCATAGACTCCTGAGCTGTTGTACATTCTGCTTTAAAAATCAAGTTCACGTTTAATCAGCCCCAGATATTAAGAGAGCCTTGTTCTAAACAAACTATTTCATGTGTTGATATCAAGCTCTTTTTTTTTCTTCTAAGGAAATTTGAAATATCTTGTCAGATTGGTGTGAAACTAATTCAGAAGAGTCAACAAACTCTATTCTCATAATTTGGGTTCAATGAGGTGAAACACAACAATGACTCGTGTTTATTTACATGATGGAAAGTGCTCCCATTTTTGTCTTTATATTTCCTTTGTGATGATGCTGGAAGGGTAAAGACTGCCTTGCACACAAGCAAAATGTAGCAACAGATTCTAGCACTAGACTGGTTAGCTCTAGCAGCTGATTATTCTCCTTGTCATCCATTATCTAAGCTGTCCCCTAGGAAAAGATTAATTCTGTTTTTGCTGCCTCTTGAATACTTAAAAATATGTGCAACACCTCAGAAACCTCCACAAGGCTTTATTTTGCAGAAAAGCAAAAAGATATATTTTGGGAGGGCAGAAGCATATACGGAACTGTTTTCTGAGAAGAGCAGAAATATGTGGGTTGAAGGGGAGAGAATTTCACTTGCTCTTATCCTTTTTTTTAGAAGTACCTAAAATCTTTCTTTAACAATAGATGTAAAAAAGTACAATTCTGGTTGTACAGTCCACATAACTGTTCTTACATTAATGTTTTTCTAATCGTTGTTGTTCAGATCAATTATGGTCCATACATCACTACTGCTGATTAGGAGAATTTTTTTCACAACTCTAGCCCAGACTGCAGATTGGGAAATAGGTTTCATGTGTTATGTCTTATACAAACAGATTTTGTATAAGGACTAAGTGCTGTAGTTAAACCTATTGCTCTCATTTCCTACTATAAACAAAGTTCCTAAAATTATCAAAGCTATATTACTCTTAGATCAAAAGAATGTGACTTACCACCTTTTGTCAGTACTTCTAAATTGACTGTACTAGTTCCTGATCTCTGACTAGAAACTTGCAAAATAGTTGCACCTGGCATGAAAAGTTCACACATCACAGCAACTATCTGCTAAGTGCATCAACAGATCGTATTTACTGATTTTTCTCTCTTCCATTCGTGATACCCCTTGCTATTCATCACAATATCCCACATCTAAAGGGAGATCCAACTTTTTCACTGTCAAGTGTCTGCAGTGTAGATCAACTGCTTGCTCCAAAAAGTGCTAAATTGGCAAAGACAAAGGTGTTCTGCTGATCTGGGTGAATTTTATGTTCAGTGTTGAGTCCTCTTCAATGCTGATATTTCATATCCAGACCAAATGGATTTTTCAACAGGACTTTTTTTTCAGAAAATTGTTTTTCCCATTCAGTCTCTTTTCTCTTTGCTGCCTTGTATCCTAAAACATAAGCACTTGCAAAGGCTATTAAGGAATACATAGGACATAGATAAAAGCAGAAGCCTTAAAGTTTTCTGCTGATTTGAGAGGTCTCTTCATCCTGTATTCCTCCATTATTTGGGCAAGAAACATCTCTGATCCACCTAAAAAGTTTCAGGCCAGGAGAAGTCACCATACATGTAGTCCAATTTGAATTACCAATATTCAAGAATTTTCAATCACACTAAGAATGAGAAGACAGAAAATGGGATAGGAGAAATAAAATAAAAAGAGTTTTCTCTGACAAAATATGTCAGGCATATCATAATACCACAGGTTAGAAAAGAATGCAAGGGGAGAAAAGATGATTTGGAAGAACAGTGCTTAAATTGCCTATTAATCCAAAGTTTTATACCATGATATAGTCCACCCTGAGAGTTTGTCATCCTGGGGCTCTCTGTGGTTAACTCATGGAGTTACATGAAGGCCAAATGGCTAATTAATATGAGGAAACACTGCAGGCTAGAGAGATTTTTAAAAATAGATAGAAAGGAGGCAAAAATTTTAAAAGGACAAGAGAAGATATAGATGTAAAGAAGCATGGGGGGGAGGGCGGAGAGGAAGGGAGGAAAGTGGAAATTATATATGAGAGTTGTGGGTTGTCTTTAAAAAATCCCACAGATAAAAAAATTCGTGTAGCAGGTTCCGTTCGTAAACCAGCGCAGAAACACCAATTTAATGTAGTGGTTTGGTTCAAAATACCCATTACTTACTTATTTTCCTCCTGTGAGATAAGAATTAGGAGAAAGCAAAGCAGGCACAAACTTTAAACAGTTGCAGTACAAAGAAAGAATTTTATTACTAATAGAATTAAAAGTAAAGAGAAATAACAAGAAATTTAAGCAAACCCCCTCCCCCTTTCCAGCCACTTTCTTCCTTTCACCCGACTCACACAAAGGGTAACAGAACATGGGATGTTAATCAGTGTTGCAGTTCTTGATAAGTCTCTTTCATATGCTTAAGGAAAAAGGGGTTTTCTTCAGCTGCACATGGTTCCCAAACTGCCACCAACAGCAGACCCGCCCAGAAAGAAACAACCTGCTGTGGTGTAAAACATCTCTTCCCATGAAAAAAAATCTCACAGTTCCTTCACACCACAAAACATGAGTCATCACATGAGGTTATTAATCTTTTTAAGAATGAGTTACTTTGGCCTGAACACAAAGGGGGTTTTTTGCCATAAGTCTCTAAAAAAAACCTCTTAATGCTTCTATATAGCCTGGTATAGGCCCTCCTCACAATCTTCACGGGCCACATGTGAGCTTTTCATCCCCCCATGTACTTCAAATGGATTAAAGAGACAAACAGTTTGTGATATTACAATTTCTTCCCACAGCATGCAAGAAGCTTTTTAAGCTACGCACGAGAACCGCGGCACCGCCCTCTTTTCTCCCGTCGCCATGCTCAGCTCCGTCTCACGTGACTCACTTTCCCTTTCTCTCTGACTCCGAAGCCGCCGTGTTGAAGAGTGTCCTTGTTCAGGCTTTACAGTGCAGAAAGCCTCGCTCCCTTTGTGCTGCTGGCTGCATGGTGTCTTCTTCAGTTTGGTATGAAGTGTGCTGGCTGCAGACAGGAGGCTATGCCGGCTCCCGACAGGAGGCTATGCCGGCTCCCGTTGGCTCCGCCGGCTCCGCGAGGCGAGGAACCCGCCAGTCCCAGGAAGCCGCGCCGGATGGGGTTAGCTGTGCAAAAGTCCATGGCTGGGTTTAGCTGTGTGGCAGTCCATGGCTGGGTTTAGCTGTGTGGCAGTCCATGGCTGGTTTTAGCTGTGTGGCAGTCCATGGCTGGTTTAGCTGTGTGGCAGTCCATGGCTGGTTTAGCTGTGTGGCAGCCCATGGCTGGGTTTAGCTGTGTGGCAGTCCATGGCTGGTTTAGCTCTGTGGCAGTCCATAGCTGGGTTTAGCTGTGTGGCAGTCCATGGCTGGTTTAGCTCTGTGGCAGTCCATGGCTGGGTTTAGCTGTGTGCAGTCCATGGCTGGGTTTAGCTGTATGGCAGTCCATGGCTGGTTTAGCTGTGTGGCAGTCCATGGCTGGGTTTAGCTGTGTGGCAGTCCATGGCTGGTTTGAGCTGTGTGGCAGTCCATGGCTGGGTTTAGCTGTGTGGCAGTCCATGGCTGGTTTAGCTGTGTGGCAGTCCATGGCTGGTTTAGCTGTGTGGCAGTCCATGGCTGGGTTTAGCTGTGTGGCAGTCCATGGCTGGTTTGAGCTGTGTGGCAGTCCATGGCTGGGTTTAGCTGTGCGGCAGTCCATGGCTGGGTTTAGCTGTGTGCAGTCCATGGCTGGGTTTAGCTGTGTTGCAGTCCATGGCTGGTTTAGCTGTGTGGCAGTCCATGGCTGGGTTTAGCTGTGTGGCAGTCCATGGCTGGGTTTAGCTGTGTGGCAGTCCGTGGCTGGTTTTAGCTGTGTGGCAGTCCATGGCTGGGTTTAGCTGTGTGGCAGTCCATGGCTGGGTTTAGCTGTGTTGCAGTCCATGGCTGGGTTTAGCTGTGTGGCAGTCCATGGCTGGTTTAGCTGTGTGGCAGTCCATGGCTGGTTTAGCTGTGCGGCAGTCCATGGCTGGGTTTAGCTGTGTGCAGTCCATGGCTGGGTTTAGCTGCCTGCGGCTCTGGGACAGTTCCCCCCCAGTGACCCAGGGTCCGTGCCGCGGCATTGGGAAAGGGGGGGATAGGGGCCCCGGCCTGGCCCAGCAGGGCCTGGAGGCTCGGAGGCCCCCCCCACCTTCCAGCAGGCGAGCTTGGACCAAAGGCCATTCCCGCCTTTCCGTGTGGTTTAAATATGTAAATTGTGAGAAGCATCATTAGTCTAAAAAACTGTCCATCAACTCAGGTTCAACCCACTACAATTAGCCAGCTTACTATTTCCCGAGAAGAAAGCCTTGCCATAAGTAAGGCTCTATTTTCTTTTAAAAAAGGGAGATAAAAGGGAGGATAAAATTCTGCATGTCTTGAAGTTAGCATCATCAACTCCAAAGGGACTAGACTCCAATGTACATTTTGGATGTGATCATCATTATTCAAATTCAAATAGTTATGAAATATATCTATACCTAGGGGATGCAATTTAGTTGATGAGCTTATGCTGGAGTTCAGAGTTCAACTGATGATGCATTTAGCATTTTAGCCTTAAAGAAATCATCTTTTCTGACATGGCTAGTGTATATTAGATTATTTCTTTCTAAAACATTGCACTGCCTGTCAAATTATTAATTTTCTGAGTAGAGTCTTGCTGGATTGCTACTTACCACTAATATTTACATTGGGTTTGGTTTACCTGAATTCATTTCCAGAAGTTTCCAAAGAGAGAAATTTCCTCATTGGTTTATATCTTACGCCGCTGCTAAAAAATTCTGTTATGTGGTGAAAAATGACACCACATATGTAAACATAGTAATATGTTTTCTGTTTGTTTCTCTCTCTGCAATTTCATACATGAAATTGCAAGATACTCCCTTGCAGTATCTTGAGAAATCATCAATCAAGTTAGATGATTTCCTGTTGCACCCTACTGCTAACTCCCAATCATGTCCACTCCACCAGCTGTTCTTCAGAAAGCCTTTCTGGTCTAGGGACAACTATTACACCTTCAGAAAATAAATTTTTAGTGCATAAGAAGTAGAGTTTGACTCATTATTGCAAAGCTGACCTAGTGTAAATAATGGTAGATATCACCCCATTATTTCCCAGGTGAAGTAGATTGTCGTACATATGTTTACTAAATGGGTAGGAAAGCTGGCAACCTTATTTAATTTTGCAAAGTAAATTTCTCCTAGTGGTATGTCTCTCAATTGCCCTGTATGTTTTTTTGCCAGCACTAAGTTAATATAGAATATAAAATACTAAGAAAATGCAGGTGAGAGAAAATAGTTTCTCTCTTTTGACAGTCAACCCAAGAGGTCAGTAATTACCTTGCAAATTATCTATGAATTTCTTCTGCCTCCAATATAGCAAACTGCACCAGTAAGGTCATTTGTTATAAAATTTTATGTTTCCATGAAATTACAAAAGGAAAAATGAAGAATAAAAACATCATCAGATTTGAATAGCTGATTTTTCTGCTTTGTTCATTATAGTAGCTTGTTTCAAATGCCAAATTTTATTCTTTCATTGATATAAAAAAAGAACCTGGAAGGAATTAAAAGGATTTACATAAATTTAAAATGTAACTAGCAGGTACACTTCATGGGTTATTAAAATGCTTTCAGTGTGTGTTAAACACAAATGTGTTGCATTGTACTCCCAGAGAATCAGCTGCATTTGACATTTTATAAAGGCTTTGTTAGAATCCAGTCAAGCAATTCAACATTTAAAATAAAATCTAGATAATGTAAGATTGAATGAACATTTGAGGGATCCTTTACCCCTAACAAAGTGCACAACATTTATGTGCTTCTCAAGTTGAGGTTTTTGTTTATCTCCCAGTACTAAACAACATAAATACGGACACTCTTGCCCGTTGGTGCCTTTGTTTGAGCATGTAATTTCTGTTTCTGTGTGTGCTCTCTGGGAATGTACAAAAGGAAAGCATCACATATCCAGCACAGCCCTTGACACATACATCATATGCAGAATTTACCAGAGGCATCATAATAAGGATTTAGCAACAGGAGTTTGTGTTGGACATTATAAGTGCAAAAATTAGCACAACAAGTACATCTTCTCTGATTTCTCTTGCTTATTTTCCAAGTATGTATCATAGAGGTTCTGTAGATTTTTTAAGTTAATATCATTTCCATCAGAGCTACCCAGTATACTTCTGTCATAATGCAGACCAGTTGGTGCTGGTATTACCACTGAATTGCTGTACCTGGTCATGAAACCACTGTTCAAAAGAGCCACTAAAACAGTGAAAGGGGTTCTCAGAGCAGACACACAACTGGGAAACACACAACTGAGAAAAAAAAGAAAACCCACAACATTTTACTTGATCACTTTAAAGAAAAGATTAAGGGGTGACCGTACTCCCTCCTCTGGGAACAGAAATTTGTTCATCTGTTCTATTTTTGACAATGAAAGCAAAAGTGATTTCCCATTTTTTTTGAAAACAACAGCAGCAGTATTCCTTATCTCTAGACTGGATTTTAAATTTTATTTGAATTTTGAATTATGATTAATTCCAAATTCATCATCTGTGTTATAGACTAGGTGATTCCCACAGTAACATTTACAGTCTTGGTCTAGTGGCTATTTCTCAAAACTACGGTGGAGGTCAGGGTAAATACTATTTGGCTTATGAAATTAAAATTTATCCTTTGACATAAGCACATCATCATTAAAATGTCTGAGAAAGCTCTCCCACAAAGGGCCATCACACTCCTCTTTCCAGTTCCTCTGGAATTGTATATCAAAGCTGATGGGATGACGAAAGCATTTACTTCAAGGTTTCCAAATGCTTCAGGCACATTGAGCCTGACTGGACTTTCAGCATTTCTACATGCATTATTTGGAGGCTATACTAATCTAGAATGCCTGCCTAGAGTTCTGTGCACATACACACATACAGATGGCAAGTTGAAAGTGAGAATTACTTACACTCTTAGTAAGTTACAAAGCTGCTCCTTATTACACTAAGGTATTCATCTGTCATATGCAATCAATCTGTATAAACTATGCTCTGAACTCAATCCTTCTTCACCCTCTCCTGTCTTCACTTTAATTCTGTCAACTGCAGAGAATTTAATAGCAGCTTTTCTTAATCGCCAGAGTAATTTCATTTTGGAATAAGGAAAAGCTGTGGTGAGAAGCTTTTCCCACTTTCTTTCATAAGCAGAATGAATTCTTTGGATCTAAACAATTGATTAAATGTCCATCATTGTTTATGGTGCTTCTGTAGATGGACTTTCAATCAATAGAGAGACATCCCTTATACCTGTACTGTCACAAAAACGTGGCATTTGCTTCTAACTTTTAACCCTGAACAATGAACTAACTGAGCACAGGAAATGGACAGGCTTATATTTGGGAGGATGATTTGGGATTGAAACCTTGTAAAGAACAGAGAACAGAACAAAAGGGCTTTAGGCAGACTACAGTTCATACCTACTCTACTGTCATGTGCATTTTCTTTGGCAGAAATGCCAGTCAATTACCAAATGGTGAAGACCATAATGCAGGGGAAGATATTTTGTGTAGCAGCTTTCATTGGTACCACCCCAGCTCATTTGTCTCCTACAAGAGAGAAGACTTGGACCACGAATGGTGTGGAACAGCTCCAGCCATCTGGTGCTCTGTGGAAATAGAGAATTCATCTGGCTTGTATTGAGCTTTTCTGAGACGGACCTTAACTGCTGTCTGTCATTTAGGAAAATTTTCTGAGGCTGCTAAACATATATTTCTGCTCCTTTCCCTTTTGCTTCCTCCCCACCTCCCAGTATGTGAATGTAACATTGCTCAGCAATTTAAATCATCTCCAGGAAGAGGTACAGTTTTGTTTTGTTTTGGCTTGGCTTTTGCTGAGATCTGAGAAAGGCTGTTTGAAAATACAGGAAACATGACTGAAAAGAAAACTTGACCCAGCATGGGTGTGACACAATGAAAGGAGCCTTGGGAGTTAGATTTTAGCTCATTATATCAATATAGATTTCCAGCTGGAACAGTTGCTAGAAGCCATATTTTTCCTGTGAACTGTCAGGAGTTTACATATTCTTCTAAATTAAACAGAAGATTGTCAGGAACATGCTGTTGCAATGGCAATTTTTTCTGAAGTAGCCTATAATATCCCAAATTTTGATCAAATGAGTCCTAAGAATATAATGATACAAAGGCATCTCAGCTGTCCTCTACACAGTGTTGAATAAACTTGCTAAGCCTTTATTTAAGAATTTTAAAAAATAAGGAGGATACTATTTCTCAGGAGAGCAAGAACTTCTAGGATGTCTGCATCCTTTATTCTTTTCATGCTCAGGACAGGCAATTCCCTTCCCACCGAAGCTACTTATACACATCATTTGTTAACGAATGATTTTAGATTTGCTCACCATCAGTTTTAGCAACAAAGGGAAAAAAGCTACGTAGTCAGAAAGGGTAGACTTGCATTAATTGTGCTCCACATGAGTGCTTGTATTAGCAGACAGTGAACAACATACCTCACACATTTCTAATTGGGCTGCTGCCAGTATCAATGTTAGGGCAGACACAGATCCTCTGTTTTCAGCCCTTGAGCTGGGGGTAGTTCTGGTAGGGAGAGCCCAAGTTCCAGCCTCTTTCCCAACGCTGCTGTTAAAGTCTCCTTGTGCAACCCTGTGGCTTAAGTATTTTAACAGCTATTCAGGCCTAGCCAGAAAATATTCAGTTGTCCCATCCTGATGAACTGTTTTGCATAATTCCAATTTTTAGTTCTTTTCTATGCTTGTGACAGAGGGTGATTTAATCTTATAATGCGATGCCGAGCTTAAATGATAAATATAGACTAATAAACATGACATACTGATATTTAATGTATTCATCTCCACCATGCAAGTCTAAAAACAATGATCAGTGGTTAGAAAATAAGCTTAGCATGATTTTATTTTTGGAACATAATTAATAAATCTGTTTTTCAGTGAATAATTGCAGTAATTAACTGAAAATAATAGTAGAAGCACACAGTAAATAGGTCAGATTAAGTAAAATTTATAAATTTATATTAAGTAAAATGTATATTCCCAGATGTCTCTCAAACAATTTCTGTCTCAAGGGTTGTATGGCATTTTCTTGTTGACTTGTATTTTCTTTTCTTCATGTTTATGTCTGAAATTCAAACACAGGTTTATGATAACACCTATGGGTAATTAACTTCTATTCCTAATAGAACTCCCAGTTTGCAAGGGTTTCTCTTCTTCAGTACAGGAGTACCTACAAAAATATGAAATTGCAGATTTTAAGATTTTTTTTGAAGGTGACTGATTTTTCTGCTCTACATATTCAAGCAAAATAGTGAAATACTGTGGTGGTTTTACACACTGGCATAAAATTAATACACCTTCCATTTGCCCACAGTAGGAATTTAGAAGCTGTAAAATGAACTTCCATATGTGCCAAAAGCCACTGCCAGGCACCTGTGCCAGTCGGATGAGTACATAAGATTACTTTGAGGCAGTTGTACACTGAAATATATTCACTAACTCTGGTGACAGACTTTTTTTTAGACCTCTGTTTCAAAGAAAAAAAAAATGACGTAAAAATGAGAGTTTTCCCTCAAGGGGACACATCCAGGAAAGGAAAACAGCATTTGCTAGTACTGGCTGATCTTAAATCAGCCCAGGAATTTAAAACATGCCAACTAATACTGGCCAACTGGATTTTTAAACTCATAAGCCTTGAAAAATGACAAAAACAAAATTTAATTTGCATATTGGTAACCTTTAGGTAAAATCAATGATCTGGATTGAATCTTTGCAATTTGCTGGGGGGCATCACATATCTCTGCCTGTTTGTAAGAGCTTTCTTTTTTCATTCTTAAAGATGTGCCACAAATTACTATTTGAGCTTTTTGGATTTTGCTGTCCCAAGCCTCAGTTAGCATGGCTGCTCCTATACGTTGCTACTGACTTTATTAGTACATGTTTCAACTGCTCCAAAGTGTTCACAATTTTTAAAGCTTACCCACAGTATATAATAAGGCAAAAGTGCAGATATCCTCAAATTAGCATTAACCCAAGCTATTATTTCTGCAAGGTACTGTTCTCTGATCAAGAGTCTGCACAGCTAAGAAACAGAGCTTGTTAGTGTAGACCTAGAACTCACCCAAGGCAGGATGTTTTGGGACTTGAGGTAGATCAGGCCATGCCAGATCAAAAACTAAAAGGATACCAAGCACCAAGGAGCCACAGTAGTTGTCAATAAATTCTAAACCTGCTCATGAGCATTATTTACCTTCTCGTTGCCTTTGTTCACATCAGTAATGCCTGTTGAGTGTCATGAAGGATTGCTTGGGATGTGAACTGCCTTCCCAGGGCAACTAATCCCCATCCAGGCACCAGAAATCTGTGTTTCTCTTTTTCTGATGTTTTCTTGGTTTGTTTTGTTGGCTTGCTGTTTTCATGTTTTATGTATCTCTTTAGGCACAGGTAAGTGTACTAAACCCTAATTTAACAACCTCAGGAACTAAAGTAAACCATCTGTGGGAATGATAGGTAGATAGAAAAGAAATTGCTAGATAGCAACACTTCTCTTGCATATTTGGCCCCTAACCTTATTAATATACACAGTAACACTGGTGATGAAACAACCTGCCTTTTTCTTTTTTTGTTACAAGACCTTATTTTCAAAAATATTTCTAAACACTTATTCAGTCATTTGTAAGCACTGACAAAACAGAAGCTGTCTGCTCTGAAGGACAGAGCAGGAAGACATATTCAGTGGTTGCAGTTGCAGTAAACACCTCAGCAACAACAAAAAAAGGAAACAAAAGGAGTGCCCAGCAATTTAATTGAAGTCTTGCAACAGAAAGAAATATAACTTTCCTCTCTTCAGAAATTCATAATGAGGTAGCTTCTGCAAACCTCCCCACCCACAGTAAAGCTCTTTGCATCAGGAAAAACTGAAATCTTGTTAACCTGTGCCAAATATAGACTGTTTCAATGGGAGGGAGGAAGGGCTTCTAAAGGCACAAAAGCCACCCCTACAAAGCTCTTTCCCTGGCTGCTAAGGTCCCCAGGTTAATACATATAAATAGTGATTTTGATTTATGATATAGGCAGCTGTAACAGATCAATGGCTTTAATTTACCAAGCCAGAAAAATCAGCATTTAAATTAAAAAAAATTCCTTCCTTGCCACTGCAACTAAGAAGGCTTCGCAAGGCTTATGTGAGGTCTGTAACAGATCCATGACACAGAGGACCTGTGGCTGGCCACACCAGAAATGATGGCTGGTTTCTGTGTCTGTTAGTAAAGGTGTCACGTATTACTCACTAAGGGAATCAGAGAACACAATAAATAAATCCCTGATAGTATTTTAAATATCTGTTATGTTTGAAATGTCAACCAGAGAGATTTGACTCAAAATTCAGCCTTTTTTATCTCTAATTAGTCTCACCAAAATCTCACATGGGAGATGAAAGCTGCAGAGATGATCTCCAGTTCTTACAGCTTTTACCAGCTGTTTTTTTGGAAAATACTAGGCATTCTTAAATCCACTGAACTAAACTAGAATTCTCTCGATTGCCAGGAAAAGGGTCATATATGAAATACTGCCTATGACAGCCTTAAAATCTGACAGCATTACAAAGCAAAGGCACCAGATGGATAACCCCTGGCTATATCCAGCCTCAAAGGATAATCCTCCTGGCCACTGGCCTGTTTCCATTCCCCATACTCTGGAAGGTAATCAGGTGTAGTAAGGAAATCATCTGTAACCTGCTTCCTTTTCCCATTGGTGACACTCATTACCTGTAAACACACCTTAAATTTGTTATAGGTTGTGTCACCTGAGAAATGTGAGTTCATATTCCTGAGTAGCTTTAAATAGATATATCTGCAACTGACCCTTCTTGCCTTACTCATTTTTTGTTTGAAAATGTAGTGCTTTGTCTACCCAATGTGGTTTGGGGTTTTTTCTGTTAGTACCTTCAGATGTCTGTTCTTCCTCTATGGCATCTGGAGTTTAGAAGCCATAATAACCAACAGACCCAAGGGCGTTTAGTTTGTCACCCCTACAGTTTCTCAGTCACCAGAGGAACAAAATATTAAAGGCCTCATTGTGTAAAGCTTCAAGCAAGAACAAACAGTCCAGTATTCTTTTAGTGGTGGTGATACTAAACCACCACTGAGTTGGTGTTGAATTGTGATTCCTGAGGTATCCTCGGTGATATTATTTTATTAGAAATAGTATGTTTAACTAGGAAGCACTTGATTCTTCTCAAATGATAGGAGGCCTAGGATCTCTTTGGTGCTTTTCTTATTTTTTTTCCATCAAGAAAGAACAGTAAAAAAGTTGGGCATCTCAACCTTGCCAGCTCTTATTAAGTTCATTACTTTCATTTACTAAACTCTCTATGGATGTTTAGTTTATTGTCATATCTCAGTCCCAAGCTAATTAGAATCACAAATTGAAAGACTGAGCTATCAGAGAGCACAGTTTCCAGTCAAAAGATTTGGTTTTGATTGGTTTTGGCAGGGATCACAAGATGGTGCTATTAAATATGGCCATGAAGATCAATTCTCATCTCCTTTTGGAATTTCAAATTTTTCTTTATTGCAAAAGAGATACTACTATAAAGTAGTGTGCACTTGAGATTTTCCTCAGATTTTTTTCTCAAATAATATTTGTAATCATTACCTCAGTTCCAGGTCTGAGATATAGTCTCTTATAAAATTTCCTTAAAATTTTCTTTAAAGTTTTTTAGTCTGCCAGTCATTTGACACTGAAGCAGATACTTATGGGTGCTGGAGCACAATCCTGTTCAAGTTTAATTTGGCTCATTCCAGTTCAAAATTTGTGAATGAAAAGGTCAACCTATTGCATATTTTTGTAAACCTTGCAAGTGACCAATAATCTAAAATTTAAAAAAAAAATGAAACCTTGCTACCTTGCTGCAGAAGGAAATAGATCTGCTCTATAATCTTCATAGTGAATCTGGGTTTCATTTTACTACACTGCTTTAATAGCTTATTAGAGCAATCCATCTGGTGTTCCAGGAATAGATCACTTCACTGCTATGAGTGGGATTTTTTTTGTTCTCACATTTATCAAATATTCTGGCCAGCTGGCAGTCTTTGCATACTTGGCTCTATACTACACCAGTCCCAGTGAGTGCAAATAATCTATAAAACCTTGATGTGGGGGATTAGATGGGTTCTAAGAGGACATCTGTGAAAACATGGGTGAAAACCTTGGAGACTTATGCAGACACTTGCCAGTGGTGTGTCTGCTGCTTTTCCACATGGCTGTGAATTATGTAACGACACAAAAAAATGCACTTGCCTTTGGAGAAACAGAGAAAATAAATTGAAAACACATAATTAAACAGCACAGGAATATGGTTTTCCAACATGCAGGATACTATTCAAAACCTGCCCAAGAAAACCGAATGAAATACATTTTTTTCCCCTATTTTTAGCTTTTAAGTCAGGAACAGAGTTGGGAAAATTCTTGTCAGAGGTTTAAATGGTAATTAGGCATTCTGCTCTGCCAGCCCAGTAAATATTATCCATCTCGAAGGAATGTGATAAACATGAGAAGTTGTGCGAAACTGAATAGAAAGCATTTTATCAGGAGCTATAGTAAAACAAACAAAAAACCAAACAAACACCAAACACAAAAAACTCCACAGACTGGGATACTAAAATAACTACTGAAAAGAATACATGTTTTTGGCTTTCTTACAACTTTTCATCCTTATTTAGAACACTGAGAGGTGAGGATTTTCTACTAAGTGAAAAAAATGATATATGTAGTACTCTCACGGTCTGAAAAAATGCTATGAAGGCCTAAACCACATAACCCACCACAGAAGTGGTGCACCCAAGTGATATTTTGACTGAAAAGAAAATAGAAATACACTAAGGAGCATCACATTGTGACCTGTCAGAGGTCTAGCAAACTTCCACGTAAGACTCAGGTGCTGCTGCATAAAGGAGAATGAAAGCTTGAAAGGAAGGAATTTGGTTCACAACTGAGACTCTGGATTTAAAGGGTTTATGTATGGGCATCTAAGTTCACAGTATAGTCTGTAGGTGCCAGGCAACAGTGATGGAAAACAGTCCCACTGACAATATCCACAAACAGCAGGACTCAGCTCTCCCAACACAGCTGCCAAGCATTCCTACCTGCACCCTGAGGAATTCTGCCTGACCTCACACTCTCAACCAGAAGGGTCTGAAGCACCCTCAGCTCCGCTGTCACACCTGCCAGACCTGTCTCCATCCAAGGCAAGCAGTGTGAGGCAGTACAACAGACCTATCAGTGGTTCTGATAACCCAGGTCTTTAAACTGTGCACTTATCGGGGGTACAACTCTGCTGAGCTCTACTGAGGACATGAGGGCTTCATCCATTAATAGTCAAAACTCAGTAGGAGTGCTCCTCAGAGAAGGGTTCCATCTGATGGCAGCTCAAATGAAACTAGACACCTTTGTTTAAGCAGCTGAATTTCTTTCCGGGTGAATGAATGGTGAATTTAATTTCTCCGCTGATTTTCATTGCCCAGAACTTTTCTTAAAATAGCACCCACCTGAACACAAGCAGATCCCAAATGTGTCTTAGTTTGGAAATAAATCCCCACTCTACCCCACCAATAATGTCCAAACATAATATTAAAAAATATGCAGTGGGAACTGAACAGGTGCTGCTACTAATTGAAGCTTAAGAGGACGTGTAACATACGGATAGGGTAATTAGCAAGTTAAAATGTGCATGATAAAAGATGATAGCTGATAGAGAAGGCATGGTGCACTGTACATGCCACTGATTGCACTCCCACAAAGGAGAGGCACATAGCTAGAGTTTGGAAGTTAGACCCTACTGTGTGCCCTGTCAAAAGCATTATGCTTGTCCATCACAGTGACACTGCTCTGAATAAAAATAACCTGGGCAAAAAAGAGTCAGTGATGAGGTAAACTGTGCTGCTAGGGAGTGTTAAAAACATCTCATCTCTAGAAGAAATGGATTTGGAAATAGGCTCAGTGTGGCCACCTGAGGAAGAGCTGCCTTTGGGTTGGGAAGCATTGACTGAGCTTCCTGAGGGGCCAGGACACCTCAGGTGTTCCTGGGGAGAAAAGGGACATATCCTGAAAAAAATCACCATGTTTGTGAACATCCTGCTAGTGTGAAAGGTGCTACAAGCTTTGTTTTCTAAAACAAGCCAAAGTAAAAAGTGAATAAAGCTCTTGTAGTTTCTAAGACTGGGCTCACATTGCCTGATGTCCGTCGCTCCCTGTACTCATTGCCTACACAATCTAATTCAACAAAAATTCTTGAGATCACACAGTTTGGCTTATGCCATAGATCCCCTGACCAGAGAGAACAAACACCCAGATATCCAAAGAGATGCTGCCTGAAAGCCTTTCTGAATCTCTCCCCTCTTTCTTCCCTGCCAAGTTGACAAACACTTGGTGTCCTTGCACCACAGCTGTGGGTGCATCAGAGAGTCCTGTGTCCTTGCTGCCAGCCTCCCACAGATTTGGCTGTCACCCTGTATTGGGCATTTAAACACTGGAATGGGCTGTCCAAGGAGGAGGTGGAGTCACCCTCCCTGGAAATGTTCAAGAAATTACTGGATGTGGCACCCAGTGCCATGGTCTGGTTAACAAGGTGGTGCTCGGTCAAAGGTTGGATTCAGTGATTTCAGAGGTCCTTTCCAGCCTAAATGGTTCTGTGGTTCTGTGATTTCCCACAATGTTGGTGAACTTCAGTGCAGTCTGCAGGTGTCCACAGAGCAGGAGCTCCCTTGCAGGCAGCCAGGAGCATTTGGAGCTTAGTAATCCACAATAGATCTTATGGGATGGGCTGGCAGGGAGACGGAGGTATCTTTTTTCCCTGTGAGCTGGGCTATCTCTTGAGCAGCAAGATGTATTGATATTTATCTCAGAATAAAATATATGGTCTCATTAATGGATGAGTAATAATCCTAACTTTCAGCTTTACTGAAGTGCTTGTATCACACTGGGGAATAACAGATATCTCGCAGGGGGGTTTTTCAGTGTCAGGTACTATCCACTCTATGAGTTGTACTATTTAATAAATCCAAAGCAGTTATGAATATGGTTTTTTATTTCCTTTCTCTCTTCCTTCATAGTGGAAGAGAGCAAATGAACACAAAAAATTATAAAATCTGAACTTCTTAAACCAAAATTACCTCACAGAATTTAGTTTTAAAATCAAGTTAAAGAGGAAGATAAATGTTAAGCTAATATAGAAAAGACTAAGAATATCTTTAGAAAATAAATGGTTTCTGTTTTCTTTTTAGGGTTTTCTTTTTGCCCCATTTTTTTTTAAGTATGAATGTCCCAAATTTATGCTATGTTATGTTATGTTAAATTTCTCCCATCTCCAAAGGATTGTCTATGTTATATTGGGCGGTAGGTCTTCCTTATTTAAAGAAATCTGGGAAAGCCGTTTTCAAAACTTGTTCCTTTTTGATAGGCAATATAATTTAGAGAGTATTACCAGGAAACTTAACAAACTTAACATTTTAGCAGTATCCTTGCCACTAATAACATAAACTCACACCAGATGCATTTTGTCCAATAATTCTTTAGAGTCATGTTCAACTATGTATTTTCCAACTGCAAAAGTAAATATTTGCCAGAAAAAAAAGGAAAGGAAATGTTTTAGCCCACCAACAGCCTAACCCTAATGTACCAATGTTCAGCTGAAATCTTACAGAACATGTCTTTCTGGTTTTCCTTGCTTCTTGCTGTTAGGTTCAATTTATGGAGAGGAATTTAAAAAAAAAAAAAAAAAAGGCAAAATAAACCTTAAACCAAAAATTACATATTGATCCATGTGAAAAATTGCTTTAGCTCTGTCTGTGAAGAAAAAAAGCAAGATTTTCTACCAGACAAAGGACAGGTCAATGTTGGGAATCAGCACAGGCTGCTCAGTTGCACTATTCATTGAAATAATTGCATCTGCAGGGGATTGCATTTATCTATGAAGAACCTGATAATCTCTGAATTAAAAGTAAATTCCTTAGAACAGAGGATAGGTACTTTCATCCTACAAGAGGGCGGTACATGAAATGCAAAGAGAAACCAGTATGTCTTTATAATTTTTCCTGTTTGTAGTTATTGGGCATATTTATCTTACTTATGGACACTTGTTTTTTTATAAAATAACATCATACTGCAAAACTAAGTCAGCTTTAAAATTCCATCCTTTAGACTTTCTACAGTCAGGATTATCATGACAGTGGTTAGGGTTTTATTTCCTACGGAGAGGTTATCAGACCTCATGTTATCAAGCATATCCCATTCTCTTTAGATACGAAATAGTTACTATTTGGTCTGAATTGCCAAGATGTTGGAGTGCATTGATGCACCATGGTGTGAGACAACTGAAAACAAAAATTCAGTACAAGCAGAAAGTATAACAAAATGGTAAGGTATGAAAAATCTTTCCCCCAAAATACTTCATAATACTGACAAATCAAAAAGATCTCTTCTTTTACAGTTTTTATGTGCCATGTAAAACTCAAGGATAATGTGAAAGCATGAGTAATCTCTCTAAAAACAGGGACATCTTGTAAAGTTTTGACACAGACCTGACCTTCCAGAGGCTAAAAACTGGAATGTGTCACTTTTATAGACTGGGACTATCCCCAACCAGACTTTCTTTCTTTTTCATTTCATTAGCTAAGAAAAATACACAGAATGTGTAGTCTATGAAGAGTTTTCGCTAACTGCTTTCAGCATTAAAAGATTATCCTTCTTTTGTAATACATTCACTTCCAAATATTTTGAAACTTTCTACAGTTATACAAAAGACAAAGCACAATGTCTTCTACAGTATACTGTGAAGATGCTGATAGGTCTGAAGCCCCTAAAGATAGGTCAGTTAGAAAATCTGCTTATTATAAGACATGCACTGCTTATTAAAGCATGCACACAACTGATAACAAAATTTAATTTGTTAAACTTTTTCTCTATCCTATTGCTTTTCCAGGCTTTATTTCCTCAGTCTTTTCATTTCCACAGTTAAACTCACACACAGGACTGAATTTTCAAATTGTTTTACCGTTATTTCAGCTATGTCACTTCCATTGACTTCTTAATAAGAGCTATCTTTAAAAAAGATCCCAAACAGTTTTATTAAAGTGTAGCCTTCTGCTGCTTTCTCTCTCTGAGTGATGAGTACTGTGATTGGAGGGGTGGGAGGTAAGAGAGAGATAATAAGAAATTTCAACTCAAAGTATCTTGATGACACATAAAAGATGAATTGAAAATGCTTTAGTTTAGAAATTAGTTTTCATGGCTTTTAAGGTGATTGATGAGATGACTTTGAACGAGATCTACCTAGCAGCGGTCACTGTGCTGGAACAGCAGAAGGCATACAGTGTGAGTGTGTGTATGGTGCACTCCAGGGCTATCTGCCCCTCCATTTAAATATTTCTGAACAGCTAAAGTTGTTATATTGATAGGACATAAATACAGGGAGTTGGTATTTTGCAAAAAAATTCTTTTTTCATAAGAAAAGGCACCTTGTTATAGATAAAACCTGCCACAGCTTTTAGGCACCAGTTCCAGGAGGACAGGGAAGATAAAAGGTAGGTGCACATGGGGAAGATGAGAGGAAAGGAAAAGTGGTGAGTGCAGGGGTGGACATCAAACTCAACCCCAAATCCACAAGAGCCTAAGGGAAGAAACACTCATCTGAGGCTTGGTAGAACAGGGTTCAAGTCTTTGGTCTTCTGGTTCAAATAAGTTTGTACTTGGATTCCCCATGTTTCTTGGTTATACTCAAACACTTTTGCTGTGTGTAAAGGAGAGCCTGGGAAGGGCAGGCCAAATCAGGGAAACCCTCACGCCCACGCACTTCTCTGTGATGTGCAAGACCCTGCAGCGAGCTTTGGCCTCAGCTGACAATTCTGAGATGACATAAAAATCAGTCTCTCTTTCATTTTTTCTTATGAAAAGCTTTTAGACGTTCATCTCAGTGTGGAATAAGATTATATTTTTAAATCTTGATTATTTTATCAGAGTGGGGAAAAGCTTTTCTACATAGTTTTATGTGCAAATATTTCATTTTCCCCTAAGGATGTCATATTGTTATACTGAAATCTGAACTGGAGATCAAGACTCAGACATGTTTCAGGTCACTTTGAAATTAAGCTTAAATACCTTGATGAATATTTAGCTAAGGATCATTAGGTTTGCTAGAAATGACTTTACACTATTGTTGATTGTTACAATGAATTTTTTATTGCTTCCCTTCTAGTCAATTCTACTTTCAAAGCTTTACAAACTAATTTTGGTTCTGCCTTTTAGTGCTAGATGTTTACAGAAAGCAATAGTGAAAAGGAAGAATCATGACTGGTATTTTCAATGTCAGGGTGCAACAGTGCCCATGTCCTGCCCATCTTGAGCAGGGATACTGATGGAGACCAGCACTTCCCTGCCCTCAACCACTTGGCATTTCAACAGCACCAGGGCTCAGGCATGGCATGGCTGGTGATGCATACCCAAGTCTTGTATTGTAAACATACCTCATGAGACAGCTAACTCAGACTTCTGCTTTAAAGTAAGACCAATTATATAACAATGACATCCTCAGGCAACCCATTCTACTGCTCATTTCTATTTTTGCAAATGGAATGCTTTCCTAAATGTCTAATTAGAATCTCCCTTACCACAATTTAAACCCCTTACATTCTTTTCCAAAATGCTTTATTCCTTCCTATAAACAGCAGTCTGACTCTTTCCCAAATTACTTCTTACATTCCCTTCTTTCTTTTCTAGACATACCACAGTAATATATATGACATCAGAGGATCAGGTTTTTTCCAGACTCAGGTAGGTGCCAGTAAGGCAAATAGTTGTGGCAAGCCTTGCGTGCTTAGAGCTTCTCACCCGAAGCAGCTTTCTGGTCTTTCCCCAGCAAGCAAGGAAAGTGCCAGCCTGTACTGGGATGTCAGCCCAGAAATGGTCCTCGGTGCTGGAGAATGAGAAACACAGGTAAGACATTGTCCAGGCTAAGGCAAGCAAGCAAATTACAAGGGCTATAGATAAAATCTCTTTTTCTTTTTTCCCTGAAGTGTTTTGATGTATAAACTGCTGGCACTATATACCACTATATAATGATGATTTGGATGTTTCTACCATGAGATACATTTTTGTATCCTTGACATATAAAATCTGGTCTGCATTTTGTGAATGTGAAACATCCCAAGGGACTCTGGTTTTGACAGAAGGGGTTTTTTCCTGTCCTCTTACTCAAATGTTCATTTCTGTTCATTTTCTGTACCATAATTTGGAACTGGTTCATGTGACATTCTCCCATTTCAAATATGACTAGAGTACAGTGATGCTATCATTTGTTCAGTATTATGCTCTCATTTGACCTAAAGTGGCTATCTAAAACTTTGACATCTCAAACATAGGTGGAAAGGCCAGGGAAGGAAGATGGCAATGACTGCTGGAATGATAGCACAGTAATTTCTTACACATACCTTAAAAATGGTGGTTGTACCACCTGTTTCACCAGGATTTAATCTGATCAGAAAGAGAAGTTTGAAAGTATTTGTATTTAGGAATAATAGCATTCCAATGGGAGGGGTATTCTTGTTTGTTTGTTTGTTTGTTTGTTTGTTTGTTTGTTTGTTTTTAGGATTAGGATTATTGTATTTAAACTCATGCCTCATCTTTAACAGAATGAACTAAACGCAAACCCCTAGTGGCAGCACTGGTGGGTGTCCAGTAACGTGCTTGTAGCTGGAAGAGCTGCTAGGAAGCAGCTTGTGGAAAGCACTGCTTCTTTTTTAATGCCTTATGGAATTTTCTAGCACACAGTCTGGCTCTTTTTGTTATCTGCCAGCAGATCTCTGAATGCATGACCCATAGCAAAACCTACTTACAGGGTGAAAAACCTGAGTATCAGTTAGTGTTAAGCTGATTAAAAAAAAAAACTAAAAACCCAAAACAGCAAGCTAGTGCTTAGGGAGAGAGAATGTTGACTTTGAGGTTTTTTTTTTTTCCTTTAAAAGACTCTAATCATGTTTCACTTCAGTCTGAGCATTAAATTAGAAGGTGCAAGTGAAAGAATGAATATTTACAGAAAAAATAATGGAAAGATTCCTAGAATAATTCAAGCACATTAGTTGTGAAAATTAACCATTAAATAAAAATACTGGTAGCACCACAAATTAATAACATTGTAAATATTCATAATTTAAAGCCTTTTAAAACAGTTTATTGTGCAGAATACTAATTTAAATCTAACCTCAATTTTAAAATCAGAATGTTCAGTCAGGCTTAAAAATTAATATGTGCTATTTGTTAGAAACTGGATGAGCAGAATCAAATGGCATATATTTAGGCTTCTGGAATTTTCTGTAGTGGTGCAGAGAGTACCACTGTGAGGGGAAGGTTTGTAGAAGTGGACAGAAGCAGCTACCAGGCCAAACCTCTCCCCATCAAAAGCATGCACCATGGTGATCTAAGAAATTCATCCCAGCTGGTGTTTTTCCAAGAGGTGGGCATGGAGATGAAAAGGGATGTGGTGTCTATGTGTGTGTCATTGTCACCGAGGCTTGGCTTTGTGTCTGAATTCAGAGTTTATTGTGTCCCAGCTAAAGCCTTGCCCTAGGGCTCTGGCACCCCATCTGACATCCTAACACACAAGCAGAAGGGAGTGGGAAAGTGATAAGATAAGCATTTTTTGAGGGACTCCTCTGGTTGTTCTTGATGATGAGACCAGATGAGGTCAAAGCCTAACACCCAGGTCCCTGCACAATGCAGATGGAGCAGCATCAAGAACAGAACACATCCTTCTGTTTGGAATAACACCAGATGAGCAGTGCCAGGAGAACATGTCTGCTCTAGCAGTGTGATTTTCCCTTTGTCTGTACTCAAAAACTTAATGGCACCTGAGAAGGCCTCTACATGGGGGTCATCTAGCCCTGTAGTTGAAGAAAACTCCCTGTCTGAAAGTGTTACATCGCGATATTTATCTTTTATAAGAATTATACTGTTTATCAATTGATTGTGCAGAAATACTGATTGTAGATTGCTAGGATATCAGGAGACCTTAATGGTTGTTATGCAATTTATTCATTGCTAGCCTGCTCGTAGGTATTTAGTTGCTTTAATAAATCTACAAGAAAATACAACCTGGAGATACATGTAGCTCAGATATACTCAGAATTGTGAAGCAATTTGGCCACTCTTTTTCTCTAAAAGTTCAGGCATATGAATCTGCACAGTTACAGACCTGGACAGCTCTGAAAATGTAGGTGTTAGATTAAAGTATAACAGGAATTACTGATTCCCTGATCCTGTGCCCCACTGGAGCTTTACTGCTCCATGGCAGCAGGAATGTTTCGTGGCAGTTATTGTAGGGGTTATAGAGGCAGTTCTGCTGCAGGCTGTTCAGAGAGATTGATTGCAGGTATATTGATAGGATGAAAACAGAGGTCTCTACTGCAGGAAAAGCCCTGCAGAGATTAGTCATGTGGATCTCCAGGAGAACACCCGTCCTGGCAGCAGTGGGGGCTGGGAGATTCCCACCTCTCCTGCACACCTTTGTCATGTCAGGCAGTTCTGTCTCAGGCCAGCTGTTGTCTCCCTCTCCCTGAAAACACAGCTGGTTCCAGCATGCATCCTCTGGCCAAAGTAACACAGAAACTGGCAAGAATTTCTCTCCTGCTGCAGTGATTTTGCCTCACAGTCCCCAGCTTTTCGGCTGGAAAAGAAGCCTCTGTGGTTATTGGAGGGGGAGATTCAGGGAGACAGCCTGGCCAGAGGTGCTTTGCAGTAGAACAATCTTGGGCTATTGATCCTGGCTCCACTCTTGAACTTAATTTAGAGGTCTGAAGGCATAAAAACCCATTCTGGTATATTAATCTGATTTCCTGTATGTCACAGTGTACACACAGCTTTGTTCATTAAATCAATTCTGAACTAAGCACTTTTATTTAGTTGGAAGTATGGCAGGCAGGAGTTCCTTCTTGGCTAAACAAGCCATTTTCGAAGAAATTTGGGACTGGAGTGTTGATGCAGTATTTGCCTTTTACAGACAAGGAAGTTCCTTACATGTCCTATTTGTCTGGTTTTGGCCCAAAAAACCAAAGTATCTTGATCTTAAACCAGTGTCAAAGTAACTTCCTTTCTGACTATTTTACTGAAAAATTATGCTGATCCCAGATTAGCTTGATGAGGATAAATCGGTTTAGTCTAACAGTTGCCGCATATCAAATATACTAACAACCCCAAATCATGAAAATAAAGGATTAGTCTTTAAAAAAATATACAGATTGATTTCTTGGTTTCCTCTTTTTAAACCCAGAATGTCATTTATATCTAGTGCACAAATAATACAGATAAATTTCTTCCTCATTTTATTATTCTATAAAATGTCGTGCTTTCATCCAGTCTAAGATGGAAGGGGGGCCTCTTTTTACGATTTAAAGAATAAATGCTCACAGTCAGAGATGCTAAGTGTTCCCACTTGTAAAACAGGTACCTTCTGAATACAATGACCCATCAATATTTCAGTGTTGGCTATGTATTTTTGCAAGGTTATTTTAAAAATACTAATATAGCATATCCACAGGAAATATGTATATTATTTAAATAAGAAATGGTTATTATAAAAATCTGATTTGAGATAACAAGTGCTAGAACTTGCCTCATCTGGGACAGGAGAGAAACACTTTTAATTATCTCCTTGTGTAGGAATCAGTACATCCATCTGCCTTACAGGTTACAAATATTTCTTGCAATGTAGGCAACACTTCTGCAGCAGGAATCTTTGCAGAGAATAAAAAGCAGCTTTAGAAGGGACTGCAAGTCCTGAAGGAGACGACTGTCACAGGAGCAGCTGCCAGTAAATCCTGCCTGATGCTAGCGTGTGTCATCTGCTCCCCAGATCTCCAGGGATATATGTCTGGTCTTCAAGCAAGATGTGTCAGAAAGTCATTTTCCTTTTATATCTGCAGAAGATGTGAAGGTGCTACTTTAGGTAGAGCAAAAAGAATTTTTTTGGTAATTCGTGGAAAACATTTAAGTTTATAAACCTGTCAAAATGAGAATTGTACCCATGTCAGCATTACAAGGATATAGGTCTTGGCCATTTTGCGTGAGTTTTTCTGCACTGACCTTAAAAATTTCCTTCTCTGGGAGAACACAAGGTGTGGCTCTGGGGGATCTGTTCTTTCAGATGCAGCTCTGTCTCTTCTCTGCATCTCAAGGACTGGGGAAAAAGAAGAGCCAGAGATGGAAGAGTTAAGAAAAACATGCATGGTTGATTTGGTCTCAGCATTCCTCCCTAACAGCTGTCTTCTACAAAGCTGGTAATAGTAACACCATGTAGCTCAGGAGAAAAGGGAGTCTCCTAGATCTGGCACCATGCCTTACCATGCAATTTGGGCTGGCTTATTGTTTATTTTTGTTCCCAGCTCTCACAGGGGGCAAAACTCATTGAAACTGCTGGGTCTAGCAATTGCTCTGGTAACAGCTCCAACAGTCCAGGGAAGCAGTTAAATGAGGGTTTGTTTAGTAAGGCACAAACAGATGCTAGACCACGAATGCCAAAGAGCGTGATATATGAATCCAGGGTATGGTACTCCCTGGAGGATATCACTGGCATGAGATAAGCAGGGAAAAAAGATCAGTAATCAGTAGTGGGGATATAGTAGAAACAAGTAATACAGTGAAAATTTGTGGACTAAATGCTAGTTGCCAAACTGTAAGCAAGGATGTTCAAGCCAGAAACAGGAATTCCACAAGGGCCACCTTCTTGTGAAGCTAGGGAAATGCACCACCTAATGAGAGTTAAATCTTTGTCTCTGCACTCTCAGCAGAAGCAGAAACTAATTTGAGGATAATTTTACAAATATGTGTATCAGATCCATATTTTCAAGTCCCACAGAACTGTCACACTACAGCCTTTCCCATAATTTAACTACAGGCATATAGGTGAAGAATAATTTGCAGTGCTGTCATAAGGAGCATTTTTCTGATGACTACTTAAAATATGTTTCATTCATATACCCACAGAACAAAATGCTCATACAAAACGTCCGTCAAGCAATTGAATCAACTGAACATCAAGAGGTTGAAGTTCTTTTCAAAATCCAGATAATATGCAAAATAGTGATATGTAATTCTCAGGGGATACCCAAATTTGGACATAGCTCTAACTTTCCAATTCTGCCATATGTTTTCTTTCTCATTCTTACTTTTTGTGTGTGTGTTTTTGTTGACAAACTGCACAAGGAACCAAGTTTCTAAAATCTGAAGTGTCCCAAAAGAGTTAATTCATATACAGTATCCTGTCATACACATCATCTTGAATCCCTCAAGAAGCAGACCTCCATGCATCTAATGCAGTATGCTGTAGATATATAGGATGCTTTGTCAGATTCAGCCCCTCTCCAGTACCCTTCCTAGTTGTCAGAAGATTCCAGTAATGCCAGACACTCATAAGACAAAGGCTGAATGCCTTAGACTAATACTTAGGTACACCACATCTACACCAGAATTTAAACAACAGTAACGTTCTTAAATCTGATTATGGTTCACAAGAAATTGACATATTTATAATGGCATAGTTCATTTAAACTAATAAAAAATCTGGATTTGTTTGTTTGGTTTGGTTTTGGTTTTTGGTTTTGTTTTTTGGAGTTTTCTTTACTTCTGTATAGTTTTTTTAATGGTATCTTTTCTTGGAAAAAAAAAAGTTGCTCTCATATTACTAGTGTTCTCAAGTGTAACTAGTAATCACTATCTAGTTTTTAGTTTACTCATATTCCCTGCATAATAGTTTATGTCGTCTTCTGGTTCATGCTGAGAAGTCAGCTGAGGAGGTGATTCATCTAACTCTAGACTGTCTTGGCAAGAGGCTGACTTTTTGTTTTGTTTATTTTGTAAAAAGAGGGTATTCCCACAGATGATTTAATATCAAAGCTCAGCTCTCAGAACACTTGTAGCATTTGTCATTTGTCATGAGAAACATCTGAGGAGTATTAACAGCCTCCTGACTCCAGTGAATTATTTTTCGTGCCATTTCCATGACCTCATTTCCATGGAGACCCCTATTTCTCCTTACGAGACTTCTCCCCCCTGTTTTCATGCTGTTACATGAGAACTATAAAGTCCTTTCAGACTGTGTAGTATTTAATGAGGGAGTTCTGGTTCTAAAACGACTAGTCAACAATGAAAGCTCTATCTGAAAAGCCAGCAAGTGCAAGGAAAAAGTGAATAATTGCCCAAAAATCCGTTTTAATTAGTTTTTGCTAAGAAAATTAGGGAAACCATTTTAGACAAGCAGTTAGAAATAGGAATTTAGAAGCAAGTGTGTTACTATTCTGAATGATGCCCAAATGGAAAGTAGCTTTGTTATTTTAAGTAGAGGAATATCACCTTGGTTCATTCATCACCTTGGTGAGAACTGAGAGCTGAAGCCTACGCCTGCATGAGGGGAGAGATACATGGCATCAAACTAACATGCTCAGTGTTATGAGCAGAGAATTGAGAAGACTTCTGTAATACAGCAATGTTTCACATCCTCATTGGATAAGACTAGCTTTGGTGGAGTGGTGAAAAAATTTTAAACATATTTATTTAACATGTTTATGTTTATTTAAAACATTAAAAAATAAAAATAAAATTTAAAAAAATAAAAATTAAAAAAAAAACGAAACATATTCCCTTATCAAAGAGAAAGTGCCAAAAGGACACTGACGCCCATTATCGATGAGGAGATAGCCAAGTACATACTATTGAAGAATGCATAAACAATGGAAATAGATGCTAGTACTCAAAGTACTTTCACTTAGTTTAGCTACCTTCCAGAATTGTTAAATAATTTCTAAAATACAGACTGCCAATTCATGAGAAAAGTTTACAAATAAGATGCATCTTGGAACAGTGAGTGGCTTTCTTAATGGCATTAGCAGAAAAAGCTGGTGAAATGAGTAGACAACATAAAATCGGGAAAAGTTTTGTTATTAATACAGAGAATGATTGGGATATCATTTGAGGAGAAGTGAACTAGAATACTCAGAGTGAGAATGGCTCAACAGTTAAACAGCAATTTAAAAATAGAATTTGAACCTCAGGATTAAATGTTATGAAGAGAAAACTTGTCAGGTAAGAGCAATGGTGAGGGGAAAGAAACTGTGAGCGTCTGTTGATCAGAGATGTGTACAAGCACTAGTGGGATATTGCAATGAGTGGGATAAATTAAATCACAGGGTATGGTGGGAAAACCTTTCCAGTGCAGACAGGGAATGATGAATAGTGCCATAGAGTTCATAGTGAGATGTTCTAAGTTCTGCTTACCATTGCCAAGGAAAGATTAATTAAGACAGAAACAAACATAGGGAGGAACATGAACAATATGAGCACAAGAACAAATATATGCCCATACATTTATTTAGGCTGAACACTGACAATGAGTTCGACACGCAGAGCTCACTGGAGGAACAGCGGTCAGATAATGAGCTTGGTTTCATGGTGCCACTCTGGAACACCATTTTCTGCAACACCAGAGGACAGGAGCAGCATTTCAGAAGACCTGCCATGTTCCAGCTCTTGGGATTTGACATGGTCTTCTGCTGCCTTGTTAAAGTCATTTATTATGGAAAAAAAGGGAAAGTAAAATACAGTAGCTCTTACTTATGGGAAGCTTATATCTCAAATTCTCAGCAAATTTTCTCTGAAACTTCCCAAAAAATATCAGCCCATTGCCATCACCAGCTATAAATATATAAACATCAATATAGATATATTTAGATAAACATTGTATATAGAGATATGTAAAATATTATATATATGTATAAATGTAATATATAGAGATATCTATATATATAAAAATATATAAATATACAAATATATAAATATATAAATATACAAATATATAAATATATAAATCTCAGCTATAAATAACAGCTCACTAGGATAGGAGCTGCTCCTACCCTAATATTCCTAAATATATAAAAGAAATCTCTATTAATTGCAAGTCTTTTTCTCTGAGGATTTTGGTGCAATGAAATTTTCTCAAAACCTGAAAATGGGATCATATTCTAAAAATACCTGGTAATATTTACTTAGTAAACACTACATTCTTATTATGACAGAAATACTCAGGATCTGCACTGAAAGATTAATAAAAATTAAGACAATATTGCATTGAAATTTCTGTTCTTTCATTAATATCCAAACTTTCAAAATTGTAATTTACCTTATTTTTTCTGTCTTCATCCAGCTCTATTTCACTCATTATCTCTCAGCACTGACATTTTCAACAATATCATACAGAGTATGTCTTTTTGTCATAAGGAAGGAAATGGAGATCCATTCAACAAAGATACTGATGTTTTTACTTTATCTGCAGTGATACTTAGGGTATCAAACAGGGATCAATACCTGTCTCATTGCACTAGATGCTCTGTGAACAGCAGCAGAAAAACAGCTCCTTCCCTGAGAGCTCTCTTCATGACACACAGGGTGAACAAACAGGCAAAGGAAGGAAAGGAGGACAGTTAACCAAAAAGGCATGTACTTACATTATTATTCTAATAATTCACTAATTATTTCAGCGTGCATCATCAATTCCCTTAGTCTCTTCATATAATATTAGTGTTAATAGCTCTGTGTTAGCAGTTCTTTTTGCTCCTGAAAGAATAAGGAAAGAATATGGAGATTCGGCTTCTGCCTCTGACATTTTAGTGCAGACCTGGGAAATGCATTTATTAAGGTATATTCTCACACCATACACTGATTCTTTTTCCTGACATATTTCAGCTGAAAACAGCGCCAAAAATTTATTAATATTATCAAAATAGTCGAATCACTCAGAAGACATTATTCCACAGCAGCAGCAGCCACATTCCCATCCTGCAGTACTTTCATGCACCAAGGTACTGTTGAGCATCTCTCCATTGCTGTTCCTTGGGTAAGGTGCAGGTACGTAACAGGGGCAGTGGGATGACTGGGAGGTTTGCCCTCCTTTGGCATAGCAGAGTCATAAGAGCAGTCAGAATTTAAAAATTGTCTGGAAAGACAGAAAGATCTGGGGATATTTTTTTCTCATAGAGAAAAATTTAAAAAAACAAAAAAAAAAAAACAAAACAAACAAACAAACAAACAAAAAACCCTAAAAGCAACAGAAGGCACACAAAATATAAAAGGCTGCTACAGGGTCAGAAGGAATAATTTGTTCTCCACATCCATGATGAATAGGACAAAAATTAGAACTGGATTTCTACCCTCTATCCTTATCTCCCTCTTGTTACTTCCCTCCCCGCCATCATGTCTGCGTAGTCTCGCCGAGGATTTGAGTCTCGCTTGATTTACCATAAGGTGGAAGGGGGACAAATTTACCCTCTTAGTGCACAGTCAAAACTGTCACTGTGATACGAAGGGTGAGAGCTGGAAAAGAAGTGAAATCTGTGCCGACCCTCAGGCTACAAACCGAATGTTGCATTACTGAGCATCAGTGGGCCTCCAGGGTGACTGCATCAGATGAAACATAAACAACAGTATCTAACGTGACAGATCAGAAATTAAAAACTAATTCTGTCTGAGCAATTTACAGTGGTGGGTGGTTTTATGCTGCCTTTTGCTTTCAGACAAGAAAAGCCTTCACTGAATGAAATTATCATTACAGTCTGAGCACAGTCCTGGGCTTTAATGAATGTAACAACAGGTGTTTTTCTACAGTATTCTTAGGGTATATAGATGGTTTGGGCCTTTCTTTTTTTTCTTTTTTTTCCTTTATTTTAATTCAAGTTGTATTTATGCTTCATTTGAAGACAAAAAAATCAGATGCAATAATTTTTCATGGTTTATGTACCTGATCTTACACATATTTTCTTGTAGCATGGTCATTGCATTACAACTTGAGTCTCCTCAAATAGTGCATTAAGAAATTTGAGTGAGAGCTGTGTGGTTTTTCTCCTTTAATACATTTTTGAGAGATGTTTCCTGACTATTTGACTTCATATTTCAATAGCCATACACAAATGGTTTCTGCCAGTAAATACACACTGCTTTAAGATCAGCACAGGCAGTTCAGACTTGTGCCTGACTGACATAGGATAGGTGCTAGCAATCCTATGGGAATCATTTCATAGCCTCTGGAACTTCAATGGGAGTCAGTCCTCTGTCTCTTGAGATTGGCCTCACTTGAAGAAAGCTCCATCAGGAAAAAATACTGGTCATTACCCTTTTCCTCAAACTTTGGGTGATCATTTATATTTATCAAATACTTACTGTGGAAGACTATGAGAAAAAAAAAGAAAGTGAAATATTGAACTTTTTCTTGTCAAACATATTAATTTGAAAAGATCACAGTACTGAGGATGTAAATACTGCAAGTAACACAGAAACCTTGGAGTGCCCTACAAGTGGTATGTTTGGTATCCCACTTACTTCTCAATTTATTCATGTCATTCTGAGATTAATATTCAGATTCAGAGAGCCAAATTCTGGCAGTGACACGAGATTTTGTCTGTGTCTACAGCAGCAAGATGCCCTGCACAAAAGGAGCACATCAGTAGTAACCACTGGTGCAGAGAATCCCCTCCCCACTCTACAAGCATGTGGAGGCAGGGGATGGAGGTTTGACCCCAGCCAGCAGCCAAGCACCCACACAGCTGCTTGTCCAATTCCCACTCCCAGGGGGACATTGGAGAGAATTGGAAAAGCAAAAGCAATTAAACTTTTGGGTCTGGACAAGCTAAACAGATGAACGGGGGAAAAAAAGTGATGCAAAAGAAGTGACTCACCACCTCTCACAGACAGTGCCCTGCCAGTCTCCAAGCAATGGCTGCCCTGGAAGCTGAAAACTCCCTTTCTTCTTCCAATACCCCGGATTTTATTGCTGAGCATGAAGTTATATAGCACAGAATATCCTTTTGACCAGTTCAGGTCAGCTGTCCTGGCTGTGGCCCCTCCCACTCTCTTGCTCACCTCCAGATGACTTTCCAGAAGGACAGATTGAAAATAGTAAGCATCGAGCTGGTGTCCAGCAGGCATTCAGCAATAGCCAAACACCAATGTGTGATCAGCAGTGGTTAAGGCACAAATCCAAAAAGCACCCTAGGGTCTGCTGTGAAGAAAGTTAACTCCATCCAAGCCAGACTCAATATGCGGACAGGGGATTGTTACTTTAGAGTGACTCTTGCCTCACCGCAGTAGCTCCACGAAGATGCCTATTTTCAGCTCAGCCATCTTCTGAACATGATTTTCTGGAGGACATCTTACATCTCAGTTTCATCTGAAAGACATCCAGTTCGTGCACTCTTGAACCAGTGTATAATCTGAGACAGAGCTTGGTAAACCTTTCAAAAGAGCCCAGCTCATCTAAACTGCAAGACTAACATGAAAAGCATGGGGATTGTTCCCAGCTATCAGCCAGCCTCATGCCAGAAATTCATACCTTCTGAGAGATTTGATACAGCAAGGCACAACCTGAAATCCTTGTGGCTACAGTTCATCACCAGGTATTAGCCCCCATGCAAATGGGCATCTGAGCTGGGAAACCAGACTGGCAATGAGAGTGTGAGATTAACTTTTCTGTTCTCCCTGAGAAGCAGGAATTGCCATCAATGGGACAGGTCTAACAACTGGAAACTGTGTCAAAAAAAAACATCACAGATGAAAAAATTACATTCTTTCAGAAGTCTAGGTGAGAGAAAATAACTCCAGGATGTGTTATGACCTAGAAAAGAAGACTTTCTATGGGTTTGCTGAATTTCTTTTTTATTTTTGTTTCTTGTTTTTTTATACGTCAGGCAAATTAGAAGGAATTGCATGAACCCAACTGCCTGTAAAAGAGGCAGCTTTGCTGTGTTATTAATACCAGGGCTTTTCAAGGGAGGGGTGAGAGCATTTATATGTATTCCTCTGCAATACTGAAGAGTATCCAGAGCACATCCAGGAACACAGCAAAAATTGCTTGCTCTGTCATATGCATAATTTGGTCGGGCTTTGAAATCAAAGAACAAGAAGATGGTTATCCTTTCTGATACACTGCTTCAAAACATAAGGCCTTTTTGAGAGAGAGGCTTTGTTCTAATCTCCCTAAAGAGGTTTCTGCTGGGGAGACAAACCAGCTACCCAAACACCATTGCTTATTGCAGCCACTTTCTGTTCTTCCCAAAGGATTACCTGGCTGTGTAAGCAGGGCCAGAGACTTAGCAGTCCTCTCCAAGGTGGGCTCCCAGGCAGGGCAGTATGACCAAGGGAGATATTGCCAAGGGAAATACTTCAGACGATGTATGTGCTGCATTGCACACAGTTATACTGCCAGTGAGCTGCAAAGTGTTTTGTTTTGGTTTTCCTGTGGGTATATACACAGAGAGCTGTCTGTTACTGTATAGATTCTTTATGACAAATAATTAGGCACAGACAGGGCCCAAGGGAAGCTGGTGGGAGATAATCTAAACCAGGATGTCCCAGTGCAATTAGGATTTTTCAGAGACAGTGTATATGCTAATGAGCATCTTCTATGTTACCACTCCATTACTGCTGCCTTAAAACAGAAAAAATAATTTCTTTGTGCTTTTATACCTAAAAAAATTGGAGTGTAAAATGAAGAAAAGGTGAGAGATGGCAGTGCAGTTTAATTCCCTGATGTAAGTTATAACGCCAAGAAGTGAAGGATAAAAAAAGCAAAAACAAAGCAAAGCAAAACAAAACAGAAACCACAAAAATAAAAAAAAAAACCCCACACACAAAAACAAACCAACCCAACCAAAAAAACACAAGCAAACAAACAAAAAACCCCAAACAAGTAGTGTGATCAACTCTTTTCCTTGGGCAAGGTTAATCCTTTCTTAATCCCAGTATTACTGAGGCTTCTTGATCAGTTTAGTAATCTCACTAGTCCTCTTGAAAATGCCAAGAACTGTACCAAAGGTACACCACATATCTTCCTATTACACCAGAGGGAGAGACCTAATCACAGCAAAAGATACTTCTTGCCTCATTAGAGCATGAAAATCTCATTGAAAGAGACGTGAGCTGATGCAAACAACCAGCTTGGATACCTGTAAAGCATTTCCCAATGCTACAGTACACCCAGCTAGCTAGAGAATATAGGGAGAAAAAAAAGATGACCTTATGTGGAAAAATAACTATGACTCTAGTGAGGTCATTCCTTTTTACTTTATATCAATAAACAAAGAATGAAAGCCATAAATAGAATGCTGTTATATATTAACTTCTTCTGAAACAGAATTATCTTTTAGGTTTCCCTAAAATGGTTCTAAAATGTCCCTTAGCATTTTTACAGTGACATAAGGCACTTGGGACTGGATGGCAAGCTGATTTCTACAGATAAAAAGACTGCTGTTGTCACTCTCGTGCAGCTTAGATTTAGATTGCAAGCCCTTCGGTGCAGTGACCTTCATGATGTTTTGTGTCCACATAGATCAGGCACCATAACTTTGTTCTGTTTCTCAAATATATAACTGAAGAAGAAGCATGAATCTAATAGATGTCACTTTCTCCTAAACAGTGAGAGTAACAAAAGGGAAAAAAAAAAAAACAACCAGCTACAAATTTGTTTACAGAAAGTACAGAACATTTAACACTGTAAGTGAAAGAAAAAACCCTTTATGATTAGCTCACACAAATCCTGCACCCACACTGCCAATCATATTGGTAGAGATGCCACCTGTCAGGCTGAAAAGGCAATAAAGTACAAAGAGAGATATTAAGGATGTCAGAAGAGTGCTTACAGCTACCAGCCGTGTACTCTCATCTGCACAAAAGCAAGACTAGCAGCCCAGTTTTGATGAAACCAATACTGATTGGAAAATATCTTCCACTGCTCAGAGGAGACAAAAGAACAGGAGAGTTTAACAGGCAGTTTAAAATGCAGCCTCAAAAACCCCTTCCAACTTATGCAGCCAATTTAGACTTCATAGGACCATACTTCGGAAATGCTGGGGTTAAATAGCACCTGCCCTGTCCGTGCCCCAAAGCAGAATGCATTGCAACAAACACAAGGACTGCATTAACTGCAATGCTGCCTTTATATATCCCCCTTGCTCTTTTCCTGGTTAAAAACAATGGTGTGTGTACTTCCCAGTACTTTCAGCATACAAAATATTGTAGTGATATTTTGCAGCCCAGCTACTGCTATGTCCAGGGCATTTGCTGGGGTTTTCTTCTATTACTAAGGCTGAAGGGAAGAGCCAGTAGTGGAGGATTTCTGGCTGTTTCTGAGAATTAGAGTCTTGAATCACCCTTGGGAAACTGTTTTCAATTTGCAAAATACCCCTTTCCCAACTTTTCTATCCCTCTTCTGCTTTTTGCTCTTCATGCAGCAAGGATAAGGAGAAGGAAACACCCTGACACACAGCCAGCCAAATAATGTCATTAATTATATTAACCTTCAAAGTCGAACTGAACTGCTTTTATTCCCCACTCAGCTTTTCCAAGATTGTACCATTTCCTTTGAGGTCTGGGTCAGCACGACTCTCTAGCATCAGCTCTTTCCAAAGTGCACAAGCTTCCCTAGCTCCCAAGATATTGATGCAATTCCCTTAGAAAGCTTGAGAAGGGAGGAGTGCAAATGTCCTCAAGGGGAAGGAAGGACCCTTTTTCCCTGGGGGTCCTGATACTGAGGAATATTATTCTGTATCAGAAAAATTACTCTTCCTTTTACCATCACAAAAAACACCCTTTTGTCTGAGAGGGAAGCAGGGCTGCCAACTCCCTCAGCACTGCATGTGTGTGTTTCCAACTGAGCAGTGTCTGGGCTGGGAAAATGAGGCACTTTTATGAGTGGGCGCTGCGGCTGCCATCAGCTGTAATTGTGAAAAGTGGTGTATTCATTGCTTGCGTCCTTGTGGCCAGGAAATGACTCACCTTTCTGTTTCATAACTCTAGACTGCCAGACATAATTTTTAAGATGAACCTAGTCAAATAATCAGAAATCATACAAATCTCCCATCTCAGCTGCAGCATGCACCTGCAGAGCTGCTTACAGACATGTGTCTCCTGTTCTGCCTCATCACCCCTTGGGAGTCTCCCTCCTGACTCCTTCCACCAGCACTTCCAATGGATGGGAATATCTTTCTTTTGCTTCTCCCTTGTCATTCTCTCCTTTCTCTTTCCTTCCTTGTGGAGCACAGAGCTCCTCAGCTTCATTTTTCCTCCTTCAGTCAACCTCTCTTTCAATTTTATCCAGCGACACTCACTGAGGTATGCCTTACCGTGTCCCTCACAAGGGAGTCCTGTGTCAGGAAATGGGGACAGAAAAACTCAAGATTCCTGTGTGTAGCTCCCTCTCTCCCACTGTGTCTTTACATTTTCATCTGAACTTCCCTAGCTATACCTCTAAATCCTACCTTCTGCTGGGCAATGTTTCATACTCCATAAAATCTTTCTCATGAATAATAGATCCCTCTAAATTATTCATATAGGCTTTTCCAGCAGCTCTTCTCCTGTTTGGGTCAAAATGTCAGACTAAACAGAGCATTGACTTGGGGTCTCAGTGTGCCTATTATACTGCTTCTGTTTGGTTTTGGTTTTCTCACCAGTTTTCATCTTGAAAATAAACACAATTATGTTTGGTGCCCAAATAATATTGACAAAGCACAACATACTTGCTTTTGTTTGTTGCCATTTTCTCTGATTTATTTACATTTCTAAAGACTATCATAACAGTTTGATAACCTCCTGGTGATTATCTAGGTAAGAACTGTAGTTGATAATTAGCTGTTTACAGATTATAAATACCCCCTTATAGACTTTCGACTCAAGTAGGTAAAGTCACCAAATATATATAGAATTAAATCCAAGCAATTCAGATTTACCATATGGTAAATAATAACTAGAGGTTTATCAGAGATCAAATGCTACCTGCTGAGCTGGGGAAATAAAAGCAATTACAATTGTGATTCTTTTAACAAAAACATAGACTTTCTCTCAAGTCATCTTTCTTGGGACTGATTGTAATCAAATGCATTTGACTTCTGAACCTCCACTTCACATTTCCTACAGATCTTTAAAACAGCTCAGTGCATATATCCTTCACAGAGCAGTCCTTTCCAAGAATGCTGGAAATACAAGGATGCTTACAATGTGGGGCAAGATTTATGTTGAAGGCACTGAACAACAATTATTTAATTGTTTGATTATTTTTCTTTTCAGTATATATTTCAGGTCTTTGAAATAAGCAAGTAGATTCACCATCAGAATTTGCTAGTATGAATTATTCTGAAAGCTGATTAGAGTTTGAAGGAAGGAACTATTTTTCTATTTTGCTGAGATCTGAAATAAATAGCAGTAAACAAAACAAAATGAAAAGCATAAAGCATCCAGAACAATTTGCTTCCTTTCATGTCAAAATAACAGCAATATCTGACTATAGATAAATTACTACAAACCTTGTTTTCCCTTTGTCATGGAAGGAGGAAGCCTTCATACCTTTCCCAGTTCACTTTTACACAGTGTATCATCCTAGCAAGCTAAAGAAGTATAGAGACATTATTATTTTCAATGGTCCTATTTTCTTTTCCCCAAAATTTCTTTAACTGGCAAATGTTCATACTTTTTTTAATGTGTCTAGAAAAATAATTCTCCTTTTCTATATGTCTCTTCAAATTCACTAAGTTCATACCCTTTTCCAGAGCAAATACACAGAAAGCTTTTATAATATAAATGCAGATGCAGTAAGAATCCTGAGATGGGATTGGGGAGACAGCTCAATGAAGTATCAAACTGTTACCCTAGCAACCTTCCATCAGAAGCCTGGATTTTTTAATATTTCCAAAGATGTATGATTTTGGTAGGGGATATATAAAATAAACAAAGGGTCAGAAAACAGAAAGTACTGTAAGTCATTTTTCATATCATGTTATTGGTATCATCAGTATCTCAACCCTTTTTTCCCTAAGCAGAACATTTTACCTGCCATGTGGCTCCCTCCTCAGCTGAAGGGCACTTCTCAGCAACTGCTGAAGATGCCATGGCCATGGCTGTGACTGGAGCCGTGCTCCATGATCAACTCACTGAATACTTGCAGTCAGCCAAGGTCACTCAAGGATACAAAAGGCCCCAGTGACTTCAAGTTGCATTTGCACAATGAAATACATACCAAACACACTTAGAAACAACTTAGATCCTATACTGGAAGCTAGTGATTGTGATTGGTAATAATTCCTATGTTTATTTTTGTAAAAGTCTTCTTATTATGATTTTCAATCACTTGTAAATCTGACAGGTCATAGTTACTGAGGCTATATTCTTGTGCTTAAATTGCCTGAAAAGGGTTTATTGATAATTCTGTGAACTCTCTTAACACTTCGGTGATGATTTTCTTGTTTGGAAAAATCCAAGATTCAGAAGTTCCTTACAGAATAAAGGTGCCTCAAAGAATACTTTTTTTTCTCAAGGAGCAAAAGAGGTGAAGTGGTAGATTTGCATGGTGCACTAAACTAAAAGGTATTGACTTGATGTTCAGTCTAGATCTTTGAGGTATGCTGTTCAATATTCAGCATTTCTGTTGAATCAGATTCTTTGCTTTTGATGCACCTCTAAGTTGGGCAATGTATCATGAACACTGAAGGAGTGCACCTAGCAAAAATGATTGTGTGGAAGTTCCTGGGTTTGGGAGACAAAGGACCAGTCTCATTATCACGAATTTAGAATTACACTTTAAAACAGTTTAGAGCTCTTCCTATTATTTAAGGCCTTATAACACTGTCCTACGAAGCACATAGACTTTGTTGTCTCTGTTGTCAGGAGGAGCTGGTTGGAGAGCTGGCTGCAAGATGCAAGGGGTCAGTATGGCAGCCCAAAGCCTGCCCAAAGCTCCCTGCAGCCAGGCCTGTCCTTTTCCACCCTCGGGTTGTTTAAGCCATCATCCTCAGTCTCTCCTCGTTAGGTCCATGTGCACCACATAAAGGGCAAGGAAGAGCCCTTTATTCTGCCTTTTAGGCATTACATTATACTCACACCTACATAGTTGCCTTGAAGAGTGTCCCCTGCATGTTTGCCAGACACTGACAGGAAGTGTTTTCTTCCCAGAGCTCCCTCACTAACCCCCTTTTATCATTCGGTTAAATTACCTGAAAAATCTCTCAGTCAAGCAGCAGCAGATAACAAACTCCAAATGACCCATGCGGTGTTTGCTGCCACGGCTGTGCACATTGCTGGAGAAGTGACGGTTGAAAAGGGAGAGCTGAATCAGGTGCAAAATACACAACAGTGGCATAAAAATTTTGCAAGCAGATTTTGGTGCAGAAGAAAATGCAATAAGAATGTCAGGCAATGTCCCTAATTATCTCCTAGATTAATTATGATGGAAATTTTAATCTATGTAACCTTACAAAAAAAGCACAATAACCCCACTAAACCAGCAGCAAACGAAGTATTCGGAAGCTAAGCTATTTATATTACCTAAGGTACATAAGGGTACACGTGCATGACGTGTTTGAAATTATGTGGTACCTGTACTGTAATTTAAAAGCCATTAATAAGGTTTAACTAAAGAATAATTCTGTAAAAGCTACAGAAATGCCCTGGATTCTTGTTTCAGCAAATAACACCACTGTGTACATTTGGTGAGTCATCACTGCAAGCAGGAACAGCCTCTAAGTGGAAACGCAGAGAAATCAGAGTGCAAAATCCAGCATACTGAAAAAAGTTACTGTTACTAGAGAGCAATAAATAATCAAATAAAAACTAATCTTGTTATATAACTATTGCAGGATCACGTACTTTCATTTCCATAACTAAAAAAAAAAAGGAGGAGGCTAAATGTATTAGTGGAAGAGTATCTGACAGTATCCCTGAAATTATATGAACAGTCAGGTAACAACTGCAGCAACCATTATGCAGAGAGAAAAAAAATGTTTTAATATTAATGTTTAAATACATTAAAAAATGTATTAATATTGGCTCTTGCTATTTTCCCTGATTGCAAAATACACAGAAATGTAAAAACTCTTCCAACTTACTGCCTTAGTGCATTTTTAATCATCAATCTTGATGAACCTAACAGGTCTAAAATGAAGCTTAGAAGCTGAAGTTAGAGACTTAGATTAGATTTAGATACTTAGATCCCACTGTCTACATGAAACAAACAAACCAACCCCATTTTCCTTCTTGGGTGCTTGCAATGTTCCAAATTTAGATTATTTGTATACAGCGCTTTCATCTTCATAAGACCCCGTTTGCAATATGGATAAAACACTTATAAGGCAACAACCACCAGCTGAACCTACCTTCTTCATAGGACTATCTCCAATGATACTCTTGAAATGAAAGGCAGATTCACTGCACATCCTTATCATTTGGCTGCTGGGAAGACTTTGGACCTGCTCTGGGAGAACATTTAATTACACTTGGAAAAACCTTGGCTTGGCTTGTGTGGGCTGGCACAACACTCCGCCTTGGAAAGCATGACCACTCCTGGCCACATCTGCAGCAGTACTGCATGACCAACACTCAGCTGCCTAAGGGGGTCTGACATGCCTTATTTTCACTCTGAATTTGTCCATCTTCCATTTCCAACATCTGTATCTTTTTATTATACACTGTTGGGCAAACTATTATTAAACTGTCATTTCCCATACAACTACAGATCAGCTTAACTGCTCATTTTCCCTGAACAGCAAAGGAACAGAAATCTCTTACCCAAGATTTTGTTTGAATTCATGACATAGGTCAAGAGTCCATTCCGTCCAATCTTCAAGGCTGAGCAACTGCGCATTTTTTTAAGAGCTACTGTGACTAATGATTCTGTTCCACCCTAATGTCTTCATTTAAATGTGTTTGATGTCATATCAAATGATTTTTGGAAGTCAGTATATTACACTGATGTTAACATAACAAGTCATATGCTCACGAATATACCAAACTAGTTAATGCTAATTTGATTGCCATTATAATTTGTTGTGTTTATCCCCATTGTTTATTAAGAGCCATTTATACTGGCCATTGCATCATTTTGTTTGATATAACGGAAGGATTTACATCTGCCTTGGCATCATATTTATTCTATGAAATTCAGACACAACATTAACAGGGTTTTTTTAAAGGCATTTTAAAATAAGTATTCATGACTGAGAAGGTCCCCTACACAGCTTTCCCAATATTTTAGGCAGAAAGCATAGCTACTTAATTAAAGAATTAATGATCAACAAACATTTAAGAAACCACATTAACTAAGGCAATAAGCAGGTTTTGATGGATAAACTTTGGAGTTTAGAGATGTATTTTCAGAAAAAAAGCTCCCACTTCCTCCTAAATCATTTATGTTGGTACATCATAATATCATTTTATGAGAAAATCCAGGAGAAAGGAAAAGCAGAAAAAATACATGAAAGATTTTTCCCCTGAGGTATTTCCATAATTATTTTATGGCAAAAAGCTGTATGGGATTGAGGTGATGTGCTTTGGAGCTGCTCTTTGAAGCTTTCAGCAGCAAGGGGCTTCCTCCCCAGCATATGTTTTAAATGTTTTGCTGAATTACAGTCCACCTGCACAGAACCGTTCTGACCTTTTTACCCTTCCAATATTTTAAACATTTGACCTGCATTCCTTCCTGCAGTTTTGCTTCCGAGAATACTCTTGAAATAATTATGTAAATATCATCTTAATGCATTTTCACCACCACGTGCATTTTCAGCCCCCTTATGATGTTATCTTTCCACAATGCCAGAAAAACATGAACCAGATGTGCTGAACACAAAATACCACAGCAGGGATTTCCCTCACAGCAGTCATGATATGCAGGTTCTTAGAGGCTTTCCATGAAGTAGTAGGGCTATTTTTAGAGCAAAAATATAACACAGGTAATAGAGTTTGAAGTGTATTAAAGTTATATATGCATATTTACTGTGCTGAGTAATACTGGTCTATAAGAAAACGCTTCAGTGATGAAACAAAATCCAACACAAAATTTCCTTGGTATTCTTAAATTTGCCACTAGTATAATGGATTTATTTTATATTCATAGGTAGCTGTTTTTCTGCATTCATTTATTATATAAGTACAGTATAAAGGTGAATAGCACAAGCTGAGCTGCAGACTGTTGGCATCCCACGTAATTGCGTATTGACATTCATTAGTCAGTTGACTCTTGAAATTGTGCTAACAGACTAAACACTAGTTCTATATTTGATTGCTGAAGACCTTTGGCTTAGACCTCCTGGGTGAAAGCACAACCAAGTCTTTCAGTCAAAGTGTCTCTTGCTTGTGACAAATTGTTTATGTGTGTTGGACTCCTTCCTAAATAGCATCATCTCTTCACAATCCCACTCCATAGCCAAAAGTGAGGATAGTGCTGGCTCCATTCTACTACTCTTCAGCAAAGAAGCTTGTTTCTATCAATCTCCTTTATTATTTCATTTGCTTAATATACTGACCAGTGCTGAGGAGCCAGACTGGAACTGAAGCCCTTAACCTATGCTGAAATTCATGGGGTGAAGCAGGGCTCAGCAGAGAGTCCTTCACCATGTACTCCAGTCTTTTGCCCATAACACTAATGGCAAATGAACTGCCCCATTTATTCTTCTGTATTAAATCCATGTCCAGCCATAAAATGCAGTAAGAATATCAATGACAGCTGCAGACTGACTACAGTTCCTACTAAAGTCACTTTATATGGAATATCTCCTGTTATTTGACCCGGTGAATTTTAGGGTGAGGCAGTGCTGGTGGCACCTATGCTTCCATGTAGATGTCCTCTCCTCAGTCATTCATTATTTGTAAAGAGATCTTTATCATGATTGCCTCACAGACTTTGGGGTTTTTTAGAAATGGCATGAATATTGTGAATACAAAGAGGACAAAAATATGTAAAAATATGTAGGGGAATGCCAACAAAAGTAATATTTTGACTCAATGCATTAAACTCTTAAAGGTATAACATTAAAATATTATTTTATAGATTTTTGAAGAGACATTGAGAGCTTCTGCTTAGTGACTTCATTCTATATTTTTCTCCTTTCACTTTTTAATTATGTTTATACTGGCCCTGAGCCTTGCCCCATAAAACCTGCCACAGACTTGGATGGTTATTCTATCTTTTGACGAAATGTTGGAGTTGGCCGCGAGCTCCCACGCATCTGCCATTTGACCTCCATGAATTACAGCTGGATTAGGCATGCCATGTTTTATTAGCTTAATGGTAGCTGCATTAGAGAAATCTGCACTCTAGTGCACAAATTTCTTTCACCATTCATGATTCAAACTCTGCTGAAACTTCTCAGGGTTGCTCTTAGCACCAAGACTAAATTTTAAACAAAACTCGTTAAAAGACTCTGAGATGGACAAGTCAGTCTGCAGTAGAGTATCCTTGGACCACAGTTTTCATATCCTCAATAGCATGAAACTTTCTAAGGCTGAAAGAACAATTTTTAGCACATCTTAGAAAACTGCCATAACCATGTGGATTTGTAACATATACATTTCTAATCTTAGTTCTGGTTATATGACTATAATAGAGCCTAAACATATTTCTGAATTGGTGTTGAACATGTCTGATTTAGACTAAGGTAATGTTTATTGGCAATCTTTCTTTATGATAGAAAGAGAAAAAATATTGCTGTGAACTATGAGTCAGTGACTAAATGCTGAGAGCTTTCATAGGGATTTGACATGGCTCTGAGAGACTGGCAAAATTCAGATGATGCAGGGGTGTAGTCTTGCAGTACGGATGGAAAAGGAAGAGAAGCATGGGAATATGTCAAATTCTGATTCTCTGAAACTGAATTCCCACTGAATTAAATAGGATCAGAAATTCATCCTTCATATTAGTGTGTATGCTTATTGAGAGAAAAAAAGGTGTACTAATTTTACAATTCTTATAGAAGTTGGGCAAGCAAAAGTCAGAATCCTGTGCAACCTTAGTTCTGGGGTTTTTTTATGCAAACACCTTCTGATACAGTCTCTGTTAACACTGCTACACAATATTATTTCCATGGTATCCCTATCTGGTTCAAACTGAAGAAATTTACAGGTACAGATTATAGTAATGAAATATTTGTAATAGACACAGGTAGTCAGCTTAGAATCTAATCATAAGGGCTGTTGGATAACATGACTCTCCAAGTCACTAAAATGCTTTTCAGTTGTCTTCGCAAAAGACACATCTTTTCACATCTGAAACCAAATCCACATTCCAATAAGTCTAGCTTGATTTCCAGCCTCAAGGCAACATTTTTACCTTCTCTCTTGTGTCCCTTTTCTCCAAACCCTGATTTCACAGATAAATAACCTTATAAGGGAACCTTAAGCACAAGATGAAAGTAGGCAAAGAGAAGCTTGTGGAACACAGAGAAGAGGTTGGTCTATGCAGAAAGGAAATTAAGCATTTCTTAAGCTGGTCTGGTTCTCCAAGCCCTTTCCTATTGCCAGCCCTGGGACATCACCTGTGGCAGCCTCCACAGCCCTCACCTTGTGCTGCTCAACAGTCAAGATGTTGTGTTCTGCTGGACCACTTGTGCCGGCAATAGCTTTTTGCTTTGTAGGCAAACAAGCTGTGGTTTCCTTCTTTCAAACTTTTCCTTCTTCCATTTGAAATAAATAGCATTTTAATTTTGAATACAAATAAACCTTAACATAGAAAAAAATGTGCTTAGAAATGATGAGAGATGCCCACCACTCTATTAACTTTTTTGTACTTTCCCTGCAGAAGTTGTTTCTGTCAATTTATTTTCATTTCAGCTGAGCAAAATGGGAAGGAAAAAGCAGGTTTACACAGATGGTTGTCAGCCAAGTGATGACTGCAGCTGAGAATGACTGTACAAAAATATACAGTTTGCTAAACTGTGTATTGTTTGGCTTCCATGTGTATCAAATGTCAAAAGAAATAAAATTTGGAGAATATATTTAGAACTCTTTTTTAAAGACTTGTTAAATTATTATTGTAAAATGGAAGAGTGGTCATTTGTAAAGGAAGAAAATTGCAACAAACAGAAAATGGAATACATCCTGCCTCCAAAATATCTAAGAACACAGAATAGCATCTTAAATACAAAGCTAAACCCCTAAATAAATGGTCTGTTTTGAGAGTTATTTGGGTCTTTTACAAGTGCTGAGCACCCCCAGTCCTACTGAGGTCAAACAGAGAGGGGTATTTGAAAGTCAGACCAAGTTGAAAGTCTGGATGAAGATTTTTGAACCTTACTTTTAGACTTCTGTTTTTAAAGGATCTCTTGGATCACACAACTGACCACAACACTTTACTTTAATAGACCAAATAAACTTAGTGAGGAGAAAAATTTAAAATAAACTAAAAGAGTCTTCCTAGAAATTGTTAGGGTGCTGCCCAGTTCAGGGTGGGGGCAGGCTTTGTCCACACTGGAAAGCTACAGGATTTTAAATACAATTGATCTTATTTTAACTCAGATCTATCTTGAACCAAGGCTAAGCCTAATGTAGACACACTCAAATCGATTGTAATGTTGCCTGTGTCATTAGCTAATTTAAATGTACATGCATTAGCAGATTGCCTCAGTTCAAATAGATTGATCTTTAAATTGCCTTGTCTGAAGCTGTACCATTTCTAGGGAGCCAAGGTTCTGGTTTGGAAGAGAGGGCTGTCAAAGCCTCTTACCTTTCTCCTACCTGTCAGCTCTGCACAGTACTACCCAAATCAGTCAGTAAATATCTAAGTTATCAGTGTAACCACTGATCAACTAGCACTAATCAACACACCAACTAATACTCATAAAACTGCTGGAGTATTTCCAGGAGAAAAGCCACTGAGTTATACACATCACTACTACAATTCTACTGAGATTAGTTAAATTCTACCAGGCATAACTTTGGACCATAGCAGACATAAATATTGTTAACATATGTTTTGTAGTCAGAATTTAGGTAACTAAGTCAATGATGACTTGAATATTTGAATTTTTTCTGTTCTTGAACTGCGGCTTCTGTGAGCTCCAAAGAAGACTGACAAGCATAAACTAATTTTGAATTGCATGTCCTTTCCCTACCAGCTCTCAGACCAATGTAATCTCACCTTCATTCTAGCGGGGTAAAAAGCAGGTACAGAAAATAAGTATGAGATAATAAATTTCTCTTACTTTCCTTGATCATTAATAAATGAGGTTATTTACCTCCTTGACTCCTGGAATTAGTTGTGACCACAACACCTTTACACAATCCGTTTGTTCTGAAAACCTGATAATAGGAACCCATCTGCTTAGAGACATAAAGGAGAATTCATTATATGCCCAGTAATTACTTTCAAAGCAACATAAAGAGATTGCATGCACAGCTTCTTAGAGTTAAACGTGCGGTCAGAAAGAACACCTTGATGTGTAGGAATAAGAGGAGTTCAAAAATGTGATAGCTAATAACATTTAAGGATTTTAATAGGAAAAATTTATATTGTGCCTTATTGTCCTTGTCCCTAACTGCAGAGAAACCAACATCTTTGATGCAGGATTTCAAAAAAGCTGTTCCTGAGACAACTCCTTCCTCCATCTACCTATATTATGACAGAAAATGACTTGTATAGAATGGATGTTCTCCTATAAAAGAGGAAAGGACAAAATGTCAGGTTTGATGACTGTGGCTTTCCCCAAAGCTGGCAAAGCCTCCAAGTGCTGCATCAGGATTTTGTACATGACTGAACACCAAATGTTAAGGCCACGTGAAGAATACTATAGTCAGGCTCCCAAGCAAACCTTTTCTGTTTCCTTATTAGGAGAACAAGACCAAAGCCTTGAAGGATGAAGTGGAATGAGTTGGGTTAAGCGCTGAAAAGCAGGTGACTGGAACTTAATCTGTGAGGAGATGGAAAAAGAGAAAATAACAATCCTTTGATCTTCCTGACATCCTATCCAGATAGTCCTGGTTAATTATAGTCCCCCTTGTGGTTTTAGTTACCAAACATATACAAATATTTACAGTGGACAAAAGTACATCTCTGTTAAAATGTCACTTTTTAATTGTGTTTTATCCATTGAATACTACAGATCCAGCACTTTTCTGATCATATTTTCACTTTATGAGCTGAAGTCCTCCAGTTTCCTTTTCCCACTTCCATTCCATTTCTTTGTATCTTTCATTCTAATGAAACATAGCATGCTAAGAGACCATTATTCTTGGAAATCAGGAGGGGTTTTAAACTGCCTAAATATTCCTTTCAGCCAAGAATAAAGTTGCAAAGACAATTAGCATGCTTGAGTTTAAAAATACAGTTAAGTGGTTTGTCAGATCAGGCTTTAAATACAATCTTATGCCAATAAATTTAAGATACTCTTCTTTGACTTGGCTCTCTACATCTAAGACTGTCATGCTCAGTAGAAACAAAATTATTCTGGATACAGTGCTACAAGGATTTGCTGGAGGATTCTGCAGCAGCTAGATTTCCTGAAAGATAATACCTTCTAAACATTATTAAATATCACTCTCCCAGAGGATTTACCTCTTAAGCACATATTGAATATAACTGTTCAGCCTTGACAGAACTCTCAGCCTAATGGTATTTTTCCCCTCTTTTTCAATCATACAGTAAAAGCTCTCACACTTGATGCAATTAAATATCCAATGACACTTTAAAAACAATAATGTTAATTATAGAATCTTGACAAAACTGCAAGTATAATCCTGTCTCCACTAAGATCAATGGCAAAGCTTCCACTGTCTTCCTCGAGGCCAGGATTTTGCTCATGCCTAAGGTCACTGCATCCTGCCTATATAAATTCCTCTTACATTTACAATTTTTATTGTCAAAGGGATGATCAAACCTGCACTAGGGTTGGTAGAAAGCCAAGTCCTGTGTAAATTTGCCATGCACAAATATATTACTTTTTCCCAGTCTAAGGAATGCATGCTTTCTACCCAGCCTTTCTTGTTTATGACCAGGTCTAGGAGAAGCACACTGACAAGTTTACCTTGAAATGGAGAGGAAAAAAGCATTCCCAAGACAACACATCTCTGAGAGGGGCAAGATGGAGGAAGGAACAGCTGTGAGAAGGCTTTACTCTTTTATAGTTTTAGCTTGCACTGGATTTACAGCTGTGTCCTAGCAGGTCCCCCAGGACAGGTGACCACCCTGGTCAAAGGGACCCCAGGAACTATAGATTAGAAAGACACTGGAACAAAGAAGCAGTGGATGCCCCATCATCAGAAGTGTTCAAGGTCAGGCTGGATGATGCTTTGAGCAACCCAGCCTGATCAGGTAAATGTTGTCTCTGCCCACGGCAGGTGTAATGGAGTCGATTAACTTTAGAGGTCCCTTCCAACCTAAATCATTCTGTGTTCCTGTGCATCTATAATTTCTCAAAGGTTCCCAGGACCCAGCAGATCCCTTCTGTGCTGGTTGTATGTGCTGCTCCCATCCCTGTCCCATCAGACCACTTCTGCCCTTGCTGCCTCCTTCACCTGGTCCACAATTCATCCCCAAATTTTCCTTCCCTGGAGGACAAATGCATGCAGAAGAGGTGCAGATGCCTACATGCGTTGGGAGAGGAAATATGTTACAGGCAGCTTGAAGAGTGCAGATCTAGCCTGTGCCAGAAGGGCTGCCTTACCCTCGAGTTTACAAGATTCCTGGATGCTTTCTGAGGTTCAGCTGAATTTTTTGCTTAGGATTAAATGTGGTATAAATAGATTATTTTTTATCTAGTAACACTGAACACAATGTTTTCAAACCCTTTAAAGAAATTCAGAAAGACATGGTTGAAAAAAAACTTTCTACATTAATTGCTGCATTTTAATGCTGTTTGTTTTAAAATAAGCCTGTGAGTTTGTACACTGTCTTTTGGTGTAATATGTTCTGCAAATAATACAATTGAAGAAAACTTATTAATAGATGAATGAGCTCCTAATATTGGCTGGTGTCAACTGGCTAGTCTGTTAATCAGAAAGAATGATGGATAGTCATAGGGGGGTGTTGGAGATATTGGATATGCAAGCTGTACAGCCATCTACTATGGTTGACTTTTATCTTACGTATTTCAGCATAAAAATTAGCCATGACAGTTTCCCTACTGTAGTGGGTTTGGTTCTGTAACCGGGCAGAAACACCAATTTAGTGTAGTGGTTTGGCCCAAAATACCCATTACTGTTTATCTTCTGTGAGATAAGAATTAGGAGAAAAGCAAAGCAGGCACCAACTTTGAAAGAATATAAAGAAGTTTATTAACAGACCTAAAAGAAGGGAAAAAAAATTATACCACACCTTAAGAACTCTTCTCCTCCCCCCATCTTCCTCCCTTCTCCCACTGACAATGTAAAAAAAGACAACCCTTAAGTTGTTCAGTCTGTTTACCACTTCTATAATAACCTTGTTCAGTCCATTTAGAAAGAGAAGTCTCTTCTTGCTCGTGCTATGAAAACAGTATCACACCGAGACAGCCACCCACTTCCAAATATTGTTCAGTCCATTTAGGAAGAGGTCTCTCTGCTCGTGATGTGAATCCCTTCCCCCGACTTGCAGCTTTTCCCACAACTGCTTTCTTGAAGGTTTTTGGGGTACAATTTTAAGGTTGAGCCATTCAGAAACAAAAGTTCTCTTCACCCATCTCTGGGAGCATTTCATCTCTAAGAACAGAGGCCCTTCACCTTCCCTGGGAGCAAAGGGTCTTCCTCATCTTCATCTCTAGGACTATCTCTGGGAGCATCTCTAGGAACTGAGGTTTTCTCCTTTCCCATTTGGAGCAAAAGTCCTCATCGCTTCCATCTCTCCCTGTCCAAACTTCTCATGAAAATACAGCTGCGTCAGCATCTGCCTATCTCAGCGCAGGTGCTTTTGCTCACAAGTTGAACACTCCACCCCCCATGCCTTCATGAAATTACAATGGGTACTCTGATACATCATAGCTTCACAACAGACTTTCAGCTTTAAGCATCTCCTCTTTCTCTTCCCTCAGGTTTTCAGCTCTTCACAGCAATAAAAGGGTTAATCTCACCTCAGCCTTGCAGCTGGAATTCGGCTTATCGCAGTGGAGAGGGGGTGGTTCCGAGCCGCTCCGGCTGCCCACGGCAAGGCAGTGGGGGGGGGGGGGGGGGTTCCATGGCTGGAACAGGCCCATGGCTCCAGGCTGGCCGTGGCCCGGCCCGGCCTGGCCCAAGCAGGGCCTGGCCGGGCCCGCTGGTCCCCGCACGGGGCCTGCAGCCACCTGTCCCAGCGCCGGAAATGAGAGAGAGCTGAGGTGGGAGTTTGTCTATTCTTAAGTGTGGATCACAGAGGCGGTCACAACTTTAAGTGGCTTAAAGAATTGTCCATATTCAAACTGGCCAGCTGATAGGTTCTATCAGGTCATAGAGAAAGCTGTAGGAAGAACATCACTTCCGAGACTTAGCTTACTAACCTATGACACCTACATCCCATAAAAACCTTGAAGTATCACCTACCTCTCTAGGAGGCTTTTTTTGCTTCTCTGTCAGAGACAGTGAATAGGGTGGTCCATCCAAACATTGTTTTATAATATTGAAGTCCAAACCAAAATAATTGACTAAATCTAATAGATTGACAACTGTCCTGCTATTGATCAAGGACTGCTAAAATAAAAATAGAAACCCAGACAGCACCTAGCAGCTAGATTTGGCCATGGGGATGTTTGTTTGAAGGATGTCATAAGTATTAGATGTTTCACTCTCATTAAACCTCTGGCATAATCTTTCTTCTTCTGTGACGGGTGTCACTATCACTGAAAGAAGAGAAGGATATCAAAGCTGTAAATCATTCTATTTATTACTTGTATGATATCTCCAACTCAGAGAAAATTTCTAGTTCTAAAAAATGCTAATGATGCAGCAGAAGGAAAAATCCTGGGAGGATATTTTCAGTTCACTGTCTAGGGAATTTAACCTCACGATTTAGCCAGAAAGAATCAATAATCTAAATCTGCAGGAACTCACGCCTTCTGATCAACGAATCAATGGGATTATGCAGAAGCTTCTTATTGTTTAAAATACACTCCATTCACACATCTCACAACTTGGACATCATACCCTATTTGTACACTTTGCTTACTTACACATTCTACCCACTTATACGTAACATATACAGTTCACTTACTTATACATTCTATAACTTATAACTTCCATATATCACACTACTTATACATCTTAGTTACTCATACCTTTTACAACTTTTACCTAATACAGTACTTGTGCATTTTACTTACTTATCTTATACATGTACACATTACCTATACATTTTCTTACTTACACCTTTTACTTATACATTTTGCAACTTATCCATGTACACATACATTTTGTAACTGCTGTGCATGAGATCTCACATTGCTTGATTGGTCTCTCTATTTTGTCCATGAGCTCTGCATGCACTTTTCTGATAATATGATTGGCTTTAATCTGGTGCAGCACAGTCCTTTTTTAGCTATTCCTTTATGTCTTGGTATTTAGCTTTTCAGCTTCTTCTTTCCCAATTTAGCACAGCTTACCTTTCAGTCCTTGATGAATTTCTGAGGGCTCTAACAGGTGAGGCGCCTGATCCAGGCAAGCACCATCAAGATGATGACAGCAACAAAACCCACCCAGTGATCAGCAGCCAAGTTAGTCCAGGAAATCCAAACAAGACAGCAAAGAACAGGAAGCAGATATAAGCCTATCCCACCTCCCCCCTCCAGCCTTCAGACTGGAAGTTAAAAACCCTCTTGGAGCTGATGTGCTGCAGCTGAAGGTGGAAAGGCCGGGTGAAACCAGTGAGGGTAATTCCAGCCTGGTCCTACTCTGAGGGCTCTGGTAAAAATAACTAAAAATGGTTTGGCTGGGGCACACAATCAAGGTTCAAATGCTTTACAACATAAATCCACCTATGCCATTCCAAATATTTACCTCCTGAAGTTGGCTGAAAGAGATAAAACCATGTGCAGGCTTTGTTTTTAAAAATAAATAAATAAAGAAGTTTCCAAAACCCAAAGAGCAAAATCCAGGCATAATTTAGTAGCTTAGGAGCAGAGCCAGGTTCATACCAATATGACTGTGAGTTCCCTGTGTTCTGTTTCAAAGCCAATTCATGAACTAAAACAAAAATCTCAACATAACTTTAAGAAATTAATTTGAGAATAGCATAACAGTTGTGTTTGCAAGAATTTATTCATCTAATTATTCAGGTCAAAACCATGGGTATCTCCTGTTTTGAAGAAACAAAACTGCAGACTACAGTCTGTCTCCCAGAGGCAATAAGGAAAGCTTTTCTTACATCTGTATTGGAGGAGTTTTTACCCTTTTCAACAAACAAATCAGATCCACTGAGAATACACATCAGTGGATATGGTGTTTTATTCTAAGCTCACGTCCTTGACAGATAATCACAAGAAAGATGACATTTCAAACCCAAAGTGTCTGCAAATGAAGAATCTGCCTTATGAGGACGTCTTCAAATTCCCACCAACAGAGCACACATTTGGAGAATAAAGAGTCTTTCAGCTTGTAAGTTGTCATGAGGTCTCCCTTCACAGTTCTGCCAGCCCCTTTGTGTGTTCAATTTTAATGTCTCAAGCAATTTTCCCCATTTAGGACCAGACCCATCAAATACTTTTAGACGAGATGATTGTTATCTTCAGCTGTGACAGGAGGCTACAATGTCATCCCAGAATTAGATTTTATTTTGTCTCATGTCATTGCATAACCTGACACATCAACATGAGTTCATTCAACTTGGTTTATCCTTCACTGGTTTGGAAAGGATATTAGCAGGAAGTCAACATATATTTTTCTATTGTTGTCTTTAAACTCTTCGGTTCTATGGTGCTGGTTCTACCAGTCTGGAAATACACAGTCCCTTTTAAATTTTTTGATCAGTTTCTAAAACCTTTTTTGATTCTTGATGAAGAAATCTGGAATTTCAGGCTTCAGCCCTTAAAATTTCATCAGATATTGGTATTGAAACTGTTATTAGTTTTTCATTCCATGGAAAATGTCTCATGTGCAGCTGTAATGCTACTATCACCCTGTATCAGGAGCAATCCAATAAAATCACTCTTGCATTTTATTTTGTAGTAATGCAGTTATCAAAGAAGACAATTTTACAACAGTCCTTACAATTCCCTGTAATCCTTCAAAAACAATTTCCAAATGTATCCAAGAGACAAAATATGAAATAAAACTGTTTGAGCCTGATACTGCCCTGACTGTACATATGCACCTCTCCCTTAGAATCAAGAGTTGGGTACACTTGCATTAGATTTTCTTTCATATTTTTCCCCCCTAAATAAAGAGAATATTGATGACAGAACTACCATCATCAGGGCATGAGCTTTAATTTTCAAAGGGACCAATAATTTTTTCACATCTATATAAACACATGAATAACTTTTTCAGGTACATGTTCTTTAGTCAGTAGTGCTATAGGAATCATTTTGCTATTATGCAGTTTATAAACCTCCCTGCTGATTTTATAAAGTTAAATAAGGGATAATTTTAAATGCCAAGCAATTTCATGCTAACCCTGTGAGATATCCAGAGTTTAGAGAACTGTATCATACACCATCAGCAGTTTTGGTGGCAGTTTTGCTTTTTGGGGGGATGAAAGAAAGTACAGAAAGGTCAAAGACTAAATCACGGGGTTGCAGAGCAAGATCAGTGGGGTCAGAAGGATTTGCTGCTTTCACAAAGGACACTACAATCAGTAATCTGCTGTCATGCTGCATGTACTGCTCTTTAAGCACATTTGACACTGATGCATGGGAAGCAGTCTGAGTAGGGAGCTAAAAAGGCAGTTACTTCAAACATAAATAGTGCACAGGAGTGATGATGTGAAAATAGATTTAAGACCAAAATAAACACCAAATCAAAAAAGAAGAAAACACTAATTACCACTATAGATGGCGAGCCACTTATACAAATTATGCTAGAGCAAACTTACTTCAATTATAAAATTAGTATCATTAGTCTCACCACAATCCGAATGAAAAGTTGGAAAATCAAGGAGCTGCAGACTTTGCCTGACTACTGTCAGACACTGCCTACCTGAATGAGCACCCACCCATTTCATTTGATTCATTTATCTAAAGATGTTGCCTCCTGCAAGCCACATCAAGCCTAAAAAAATTCAATATATAGTTAGCAATGGTGTTTGAATAAGTAACTATGAAAGAATATGAGAGTTCAGATTTTGAGCTAATCTATAGAACTAAAAAATATTGTGGGTTTATGTGGTTGATTTTCAAATGGACAACATTAGACCAGTCACAAGGGCTCAGGCTTCCCCCAGCCCAGCACTAATTGCAGCCCTGCCATTAGGGTTTTAGTTGAATGTCAGTGATGGGGGAGGAGGAGTCAATGCCTCCAGGAGTGGCAGACTGATTACCCTAGCCTGGCTCATCCTTGAGTCCCTATCCAGATAGGCTTGTATCCTAATGCAGCTGCTTACTTTTTACATCACAGACATAAATACTCACCTGAGCTGAATTCATCTACCCAGATTTAAACAACAATCTATCTGGACATAAATGAATCAATTTTACATCCTTCTCTTTTTTACCTCCATGAAGTATGAAATATTTTCAGACATTTGCTCAGACTCCCCTGTTGACACATTTCTCTACCACGTGTCACACCAATATCTTGCTGTGTTGATATGACTGTTGTCAGAAGTATGACATGGCACATACAGCTGAGAGATGACAGTCGATCTGAAGAGATGTACATTTGCATCCTTTGAGACAAGAGTCTGAGAGCATTTCCCTTTCATTTATAAAAATGAAAAAAAAAACCCTTTAAGAATGTACACAGAATTCTGTGCTTATATATGAGAATATTACATGGGTTTTTCCAACAGAGTATTTATGGGGATTTTTGTTCCCTTGTGAGAACAGTGAATGTGCCTGAAACCAGCCCAGAGCACAGGCTCAGACTGCTCGAGATGCCCAAAGGTGAGTGCCTGAAAAAAGCCCTGGAGAACTGCCCCTGGGCATGTTTCCCACAAGGAGTGTGAAGGATGAAGGCCTAACTCCACAAGAGTCACTGGTTTTATTGGGGATAAGGTTTTCTCCCTGATTTCTGCAAGCAAATTTACCAAGGGTTTCTTTTAATCCTTTTACTCTTTTTTAATTGTAGTAAATTTCTGACTTTTCCAAGTCCCCAGGCGTATTTGCTACTACAGACTAGGCTGCAAGCTTTAAAGTCAGCCAAACCAGATCTCTATTTTATGTTGGCAGAAGCATGGATGCCTTGTTTTTCAAGTCACTTTCATGGCTTGATGCTCCCAGTCAAAAGTGACACATCTCACTCTTCCAGTCACACAAACAGATTTTTAAAAAGCTCAAAATTGCAGCAAAGATTTGGGAGGGGGAGGGTCACTCTACCTTGTTGTCTCAGAAAAAAGGATATTTGTATTGATTCTGTCCTTAAGAGTAATTGGATTAAAATAATTTCACTCATCCCTATTCCCTCTCTTGTGAGCCCTATCAGGTGAGACATTTGACACTGAGAAATGCACTTTGCCTGTTACTCAGCAGCACTCAAAATGCCTAAGAGTGCCAGACTGTAGCTGGGTGAAATCTGAAGCTGAACATTTCAAGGGACCATTATTACTAATGGGATTTTTTATTAGAAATCAAATAAAAATGGTAGAAATTTAAAGTGCAAGGAAGAGAGGCGCTGAAGTTTGTGAATAACATTAAAGAATAATATTACAGATTTATGAGATACTTTTGTCAGGTTACAGCTCATCACAGAATAGGCACAGAGAATTTTCAAAAACATCCAAGCATCTCAGAAATACAGTGTAGACTTCCAAACTGAAATATGGCTTTAGCAGTCTAATTTAAAGTATCTGATTAAAATACACTGACCCCCACGATGCAGTCTTACTGTTAAGTGTCAGGTAAAAGGCTGGGAACAGAATCCAGTGAGGCTGCAGCATCCCTTGAAAATATTTATCTGACAACACCTACATTAGCCCTCTGCTAAGGGATCCCATCTCGGGGTATAGCCTCACCCTCTCAGACACGGCACGAGCACCCATGAGGAACCAGCTCTCCTGAAAGGAGGCTGAGGCTGAGGCTGGCATCTGAATGTGCGCTGTTCACTTTTGAGTGCCTAAAGAGTTTCAGATACATTATGTGCCTGTAGTCCCAAATCACTAAATACATTTTAAAATTTCATAACAAAAGGCAGAGATGCTTCACTGCAGTGCAAAAAACAGAGCTGAAAGGCTGTTACAACTTCACACTGCTGCCACTCATGGAGCTGTTAAGAACTAAATTATACAGAAACCACTCTGAACCTCCCTAGTACAGATGAGTAAAATAATACTCTCTTCAGTATAGCTGCTTGCATATTCCAGCAATACCAAGAAAAACAAGTTCTTTCCTGTCATTTGTTAAAATTTGTAGTGAACCCAGGCAGAAATCCACATTAAACAGCAGGAGTATGTTTACCAGTACATTGTCACTGTTGCTTGGACAATATATGCAAAAAATATTTCCCAAGAATTTACAAGATTTATGTCAACCTGCTGCCTATTTTCCTTCAAAAACAGGATGGAAAGCTCTACTCTATTATTACAACTTCTTTTTCATAGGTGCAGGTATAATTATTGGAACCAAACTCACATTTTCACAGCCACTCTGCAAATGCACATCTTCTTGTCATTGTGAATACATATGACATATATCAAGCTGTATTTATATTCTTCTTCCTGAAATTTAACATACCTACCTAAAACACTCTACTGCAAGGACGTGAGGAACTTGTAAAATTAGACCAATCCTGGCTGTTTAGAGACCCATGAACCATGCTGGTACCTGGAGAAAATCCAGTAAGGGAAGGAATAATGAGACCTTCTGCAATGTACTCTTATTCTCGAGAGGGAACATTTACCCCATCTCTTAATTGGGAATCTCCAACACATAATCTAGGTTTTTTTAGGTCTGTGATTGTCTCAATACTCTTATCAACCCTAAAGCCCTTAAAATCAGTATGTACTTCATTGACCTAATCTTTGACTGGGGATACTGTGTACTTTTTTGATACAGTCACAAAGGTGCACACAGCCAATCTCGTTTAGGTGCTCAATCAATCCCTTCATCCCTTTCACATTATTCTGCTTAGGATATATAACTTTGGAAAGAAATTAGAAACTGTACCATGCTTAGACATTTTTAGATGCAAAAGTAGCAATATGATGTCTAATAACAGGAACATTATGTGATCACTAGGTGCAACCAAACAATTTCACAATTAAGAAACTGTCATATCAATCATAAGGCTTTCTCTTATCATTTTGCACTGGTAAGTGAATCTAACAATTCTGTGTTAAAATAAAAAAAAAAAAAAAAGAGGAAAAATAGCTACTGATTAAATAGCAGAAAATGTAAAAGGCAAAATAGATTTGTCATGTCTAACATTTGCATGGATATGTTCCCATATAAACACCAACTCTGCTACTAAGTTTATTATCCATAAAAATCAGGTTTTTGTCTTGTGAAGGTGAAAGCTAAAGTATTCCTGAATCTATTTATCCTGCAGATTTTTCAGATGTTCAGGTTTGTTTGCTTCCTCAGGCGGTGCTGCACTCACCTTCAGTAACTTGGGTACTCGGGAAAATCTAACACAGGTTACAATAATAAATGTTAAAGAGTGATGCCATGCATCTGTGGGGTTGCTTGGAATGGTTCTGGGCAGCTGATGCTGTGGCTGTAGGATGGCTCTGGCTGTACTGATGTACAGGCCACAGGAACAGCTGCAGCAGATAAGCCACGGTGTCACCCAGGCTGGGGACCTGTCTCTGGCAGCAGCAGCAGCAGTGAGTAACTAGGAAAAGTCTGCTACATAGGAGAGAGCCCAGAGAGGATGTGGCCCCTCAGCTTGCAGCACCCAGTGTCTAAGGGACTGCGTTGTACATGCTATATTCAACAATTACTGTAACCTGACAGTGGTTTTGACCTCCACAGATCCCATGGAAGAGTTACATGGCATCATTTCATCTGGTCACTAAAAAGTGTTTTCTTTAGTCATCTCAAGAGACATGGTAGTTCTTCTTCTTTGAAAAAGAGTAAACTGTTACTGCTCATTAACCATCCGCCTGCCCTGTCATATGCCCTTTGCAGTTGCCTTTTCCCAAGCCCTTTTTCTAGGACTCCCCCAATTCAGGTATGGACAGGGCCTGTTTTTGGTTTGCTCAACAAATAAAATTTCTTTTACACATGCAGACATTAAATTTTATGTCATTGCACTGATCAGTAGAGTATATGTGCACTGCACTGCATGCTATCATCTTTCTGTTACTCTCTGAATCATCATCACATTTGATGTATCTTGAGACTGTGATGACACTTTTTTATTAACAGCAAACTTCATCATCCCACTGTTCATCCCCTCTATGGAAAACAGGGAAATATGTTGAGAATACTCCTTCTATTTACAAGACTGGCTGTTTGGTTTCAAGCCAATCTCCTAATATAACTACTCTCCCACACTGACATTTTTGGCAGTATAACTAGCATAGAAATCAAATGTGAAGATCTGTCACCATTATGTTTCTTGTAGCTACACTAGACAGCTAGGAGGCTTTTTGCTTCTTCAAGGAAGGACTCCAGAAAGTCAAGGCCCTTTGGTTAACTTCTTGCAAGTGTAGAGACCTTCTGTTTCCAGCCTTATTGAGTGAGAACAGAAGATGCTCATCAGTATTAGAATATTTGATATTACCTGAAGTCAGCTGTCAAGTCTAAGCCAGTCATTTAGATGACCTCTATCATCACGAAGAGAATGGTTTCTTCAGAAGAAAATTCATTTCACCCTTGGACAGACATCGTGAATGATCCCATGGAACGACATACCCACCTTCACTGAAATAAAAGGATCCAGATAATTTGATTAGAAGACTAAACTGTAGATGAGTAGTGCAATGATTCTCCCCATATATACTTGCAGTGGAAGAAATATCACTGGAGATAGATATAGCAGCATCACCTTAAAGCATAATTTGGAGTAAAAGGAAATCGTGCTAGGAGCAGCAGCTCTAATACAGGTGAGTGCTGCTCTGTGACCTCCCTCACACGTCTTCCCTCCAGTGTTCTTCTGCAATGTACTCTTATTCTCAAGAGAGGGAACATTTACCCCATCTCTTAATTGGGAATCTCCAACATATAATCTAGGCTTCTTTAGGTCTGTGATTGTCTCAATACTCTTATCAACCCTAAAGCCCTTAAAATCAGTATGTACTTCGTAACTGTTTTCCCCCATCAATCTCTGTCTCTTTTTCCCTGACTGACTGAAATGCAGTCAGGGGAAAAGATTGTGGTATCCTATACTGCAATCCACACATAGCAACTGGCTGGTCAGTATGAGCATGTTGTCAGGTGACTGGCACAGTGGACAGAAAGCATTGTTCTTCATCCTAAACTGATGTCTTTCCTTGTTGGAATTTGTTCCTTTTCCTCTACTCCACTGCATAGTTTTGTACATATATAAAAATAGTAGGGAACTCCTTGTTCCCATTTAGATGAAACTGAAGTTATGAAATGGATTTCAGAGTTACACACACAGTTGAATAAGCCTTATTTCCTTGACTGGGAAGTCAAGCAAAAAAACAGTATGTCTTGACTGTAATAAACAATATATTTCCAACATTATCTCTCATGTATTCTCCTTCCATCATTTTCCTATTGTGCCCTCTTTTCAGAAAGTCAAGAGGGGTGATTGGCTAGCAAGCCTGTAGAGATTCTATGAAATACATCTCTAAACTGAGAAATAGTGTCAAGTTTGATCTTGAGTTTTTCTGATAGAGACTGAATTATTGAAAGGCTATTGTCTGCTTTAGAGTGACATTCTGTCTGAACATATTGTACTTTGCACAGTTCATAAAGAAAATCAAATGTAATATAACTTAAATAAAAATAGCCCCATCTTTGAAGCTGATAACCCTGTTCATTTGATAATATTTTATCCATATTCCATTTTACTGCTTTCACTACATAATTAGTCAGTCAATTCCCTAGTCTATGTTTGTGGACATTTCATGCTGCAGCAGGGAAGAGAAGATATTTAATATATACTTAAAAAAAAAAAGCCAATGACAGATGCAGTTGCAGTTAATGTAAGTTGTATTTTATAAAAACAATTAGTTTTCAAATAGAAGAGGTCTTAAAGTGGTTTCCTCCTCTTTCCAACTTTTTAAAAGCTCTTCAAAACACAATTAGCCAGCATTATTCTCATAACTGCAAACTCTAATATCTTAATAAACCCTTCTAATTCATACAGGTGTAATGAAATCACGTGTTACTTGGAAGATAAGTTGATTTTCTCTCTCTTCAGAAATTTTTTATATACAAGGAGGGTGTTTTTTGCTTTCTTAGAGTGTCTGACATAATATTTTCACATACATTTAAATAGATTTCTCTGAAGGAGAAGTGAACTGGAGGAAAATATTAATTTGTAGAATTTTCCTCCCATGATGCAGTAGATGGTTTTTGTCACGTTTTAAATATTTTTGCATCTACTTTATTCTTCCCTTTACATTTGAAAGTTTATGCAATTTGGATTTCCTCATCAGAAAAGAAATTATTGCTGCATTTCTTGTGTGTGTGTGTGTGTACTCTGTGACTGATTGGGGGTTTTGTTACATATTAGAAATCAGGCCCAGATTATTTCTTGCTCTGAAATAAGATATGTGCATAAGCAATGAAATTCAGAGTTTAGGAGAATGTTTTCCTGAGTCTCAGAATTTCAGGTTTGCACCATTTCTAATGTGGTTTTCTAAAATTCCCTATGCATAGTGGGATTTCATTTCTCCATTATAAATGTGTTGTAGTGGCATAGTGGTGTTCTGTCTGTCTTATACACAAAGGAAAACCCCCTGCCTGGCTGACCTACCCTGCTGCTTCAATAACGATGTGCCATCCCAAGGCTTTCCCACAGTTTCAGTGCTGGCAAAGAGCTTTTGTCACTCCCTACATTGTCACTGCTCCTGCACTCAGCATCTGCAAACTGCAGGCAGCATAACTGATGTCTTCTGCAGAGTAAGGATCTCTTTGCCCAGGCAGAAGAAATGAAGGTTCAGAGATTCCTGAGGATATACTGTTATCACAAGGACACTTTTGAAAGCCCTCACTACTGGACTAGCTGCTTGACATCAAAACTACAAATCCAGTTTACAATGCCAGTGCAGAAAAAAAGTTTCAGAGGAAACTCCAGGATCACAAGGAATTATTAGATCATGTGTCAATATCACCACCCTCACATGTGAGTCACTGGAACAGGTTGCCCAGAGCAGTGGTGGATGCCCCATCCCTGGAAGTGTTCAAGGTCAGGTTGGATAAAGCAACCTTGTCTATTGGCAGGTCCCATGCCTATAGCAGGGGTTTTGGAACCTGATGAACATTAAATCTCTTTCAACCCAAACCATTCTATGATTCTACAATTTTATGACTATTACAAGGGATTGAGCAGAATTTAATCCCACAGCAGTAAGGAGAGGCAGACATAGCTTCAGCCTCCAGAACTGGTGGCAGTTCAGGACCTCTACAAACAGAAAGGAAGAAGTAAAACCTTAATGCAGTGCAAAAGCCAAGCAGAGACAAGACAAGTAGGAAGACCAGATGCTGCCATGGATACCCAGCCCCTGGAAAACTTGGGCCTCCAATTCTGTAGATACCAGCACTAGTAATTTGCAGAGGAAAACTGCTCATCTGAACTCTGTTCATTAAAGTCACAGTGTTTATTTTAAAAAGAAAAAGGTACTGCCTGTTGTGACATTCCCTGGGCTTTATTTAAGTGCATGTGAGGTATCATGGCATCTGAGGAGCTGCCATACCTGAGTTTCATGCACACTCCCATCTGGCCAAAATACTGACCACAATGGGTGACTCTGTCCCAGATCAGGTTCCATGTGTGCATTTGAACACTCTCAGCCCTCCACCAGAAACTGTCACAGCTTCCAGCCCACCTTGCAATCCTTCCCTTTGAACTCAGCCCTGTGACTACCTCAGCCTTTGCACACACATTCACGTTAGAAAACCTTATCATGAAAACCTGTTGGGGGAAGAATGTTACATTTGATGAAGGACAGATACAGCTTGGCTACTATCTATCTCGTAGTTTGGCCTTTTTTTGGACACCACAGTTTTCAAGTCATTTTATTAATTGCCTTTAAAAGCATTCCACCTTCAAATACATGGCATATTTTACAGTTGCATTTTCAAGTACTAAGCATAGGATTTCCATACAATTTAATTTGCCTTTATGGACACAGAAGCTGGCTGAATGCCATTAGGAAATAAATAGGTTGCATCACATCAGTAAGTCAGAAATATGAGATATTGTCAGTCTTTCAAGCTGAGAACTTTATGCATGTCTGCAGGAATAAAAGAAAATAGAAACTGAGCTCAAAGTGCCCCGTGGGGGTGTTAGCATTCCTGCACAGAGCTGCCATGCCACCCACACTCTGCACGCACCCCAAAAAAGGAAAGGAGGGCAGTGGGGAGCCTGAAACCAGTGTGTCCTGTGGGACTCACAGGATATTGTCACACCATTCAAACCAATAACCCTCTGCAAGACACTGCAGCAGTGCATTGAGGGATGTGGTGTCAAGAAACACACGAGGCAACATAAAAAAATCATTTATCATCTTTATGGGTTCTCAGTGCTCCTAAGAATGGCAGCTTGAAATTGTAGTGGAGAGAGCAGGGCACAGAGAAGAGGGATAAAGGATTGGAAGAAACCACACAACTTTTGTGCTGCTCTATCTTCAGTTTTGCAGGCACTGCTCTTCCACTGGAAATTAAAAATTATTTCTGAAATGCCCTTTTCTTGCTCCAGCCAGGTTGCTGTCCCACTATTGTAACTCTGAAGCTTTCTAAATGATAATTAGGCCTATATTTTTAAAAATCATAGAGTTGAAAGCTTTAAGGCAAAAAACTACATATATTTTTAACAAAATACTCTAAAGCACAAGAGTTTGAAATTTTAATTTCAAATATTTTCACTGTTGTCTTAATTTTCCTTTATCCTTAATGTTACTTCTAACATCTTCCTATTCATGATATCACAGAGCCAGAACTTTAGTTAAAAAAATAGCTTTACCCAGTGGAAATATATCTTCTAAAAATTTCCCTAGACAAGCTTGACATAATGAAAAACTTCAGGACTTCAGAACTTCAGAAAAAGGCTTCAAGGATTTTTAAGATTTGGTATTTTCAGTATGAAACAATACCACTTGAAACATTGCCTCTGGCTTTAAAATTCATCAGGAAAAGTAATATTAAGACTAAAAAGTATAATATATTTCATGAGGAGACACATCGTATGCTTAAATGATGGTATGAAATATTTCATTAATTTATTTTCTATATTTTCTGTTAAAAATGCATGAAAAGCTGCACAAAACATAAAACACACACTGCACATAATGTCACAGTAAATATTTAAAAATTATCTCCATTCACCCCATTAGAAGGCATCTCTTATTTAGCAGCCATTCCAGAGCAAGTCTTCTGCTAATGTACAGCAGTGAAAAGAAACATTCTCCAGTCCTTCCCTAAGCTCACTTCCACCTTTCTCATATTCTCTAGCCTGGCTCTCAAAGGTCTACAGCCCAGAAGCCTCCATGGAGTCTCCTTGGCACACTCTTAACAAACCCCTTACCTATCACTGGCTCTTGTCAGGACCCTAAAAGACCCATTTGTCAGTCCTCTGGGAGACCCTCTCCATTTCTTGGCAGATGGTGTTCTGTGCACACTGTGCAGCTATGATCTGAGGCTGACTGCTCAGCAGTCTCCACCTTGTCAGAGAACTTCACCACCTGCTCTTTGATGTCACCAAAGCACCAGTGTTTCTGCAGCTGTTCTGACTTCAGTGGAAGAGTTCATTCCTTTCTATCCAATTGTTCAGTGAAAGTTTTCACCCATCAAGTGATTTTTTTTTTCTGCAATCCTGCAAACTTTTTTAGCTACCTTGAGGTTCATTACAGTCACTCTGGAACAAAAACAGTATTTTTTATTAGACAAACTTTGCAAGTTCCTATGGTGTTGAACATGATGAAAGTTGAAAAATCTACCAGAGTGGTGAACTGGACAAAGGAAAAAGTCTGTTCATAAATCAAGTAGCCTTCTGAGACGAGCCAAAGAGGCTGGGCTGGGATGGGTTGCACTGCACGGCCAAGGGCAAGGGAGAATGCCTCATGCATCAGTCTCCAACAGCCTTCCCAGGACAGCAAAAGGTCAGAAATACACATTTATCTCAATGGCCCAAATAACCTATCTATTTATACTAAAATAGCTGCTGAGTGATGACTTTCAGCTGACGATGTCCACATTTTCCTGCCTGGCATGGAAAAGCTGGAGTGCTGACTTGGCAGGCCTCTGGGACCTTTCACAGCTTCCTAAGAAAGTACCCATTGTCACCAGCCATGATCAGCCATCCAGCAGCTGCAGCCCAGTCCTCTCAGCACCCAAGCTGAAGTCTGAAAAGCCTGGAAATGGTACTGCCCTGACTGAAACTGAGCCAGAAAAATGGCTTCATATTCCTTTTCGTTCTTTTCCTCTTCACTACTCTTCTCCCAGTAGGTCTGCTGCAGAGAGACTGGTGGCATTGCTGTTTCAAAAACTGCCTGGTAATGGTGCTGGAATTATTTGCTTGCAAATACATGAACCACAAATGGTGGAAACTGAACCCTGAGAACAACTCAGATCCTGACACCATCAATGCTTCAGTTTGACCTTGCCACATGCTCTGCAATGTACTGAGTGCAGTGACTAAAAATGAAGCACATAACGCTGAGGCTGTTCCTGCAATTTGGAAGCACTGACAAAGTTACCATAGAGCAGATGTGAACTGTACTCTACCAGTGTCAGCAGCTTCAGGAGAAAGGGGGCATGTGGTCCTCAGCATTTTATTGAAGAGAACATCTTGTTTTCTGTCCACTAACACTCAAAGTTATGGCAGCAGAAGAAATACATGGAATAGCCATGGGCCAGGTACAGTCATAAAAAGAATAATCTCCTTCCTATCATCACTAAAAAGAGATCATTAAGACATTTTTAATTTTCTTGGCAAAGGCAAAAGGTTGAGTCCTCTGACAACATATATCATTGGTACTGACCAATTTACAACACCTTAAGAGAAAGTATTTGGCCAGGTCAATAAAATGTACGGCTGTCAAAGATATAAATTGGGAATTCATGGAGCCAGCACTGCTGGCAGGGAAGGTAGAGAGTGCGGGAAGTACTTGGCTGGCCAGCGTTTGATTTCCACACCAAGTGAGCTCTGCCATCAATGTGGCCTAACAATAAATAATGGTGTTTGTCGATACACGAGTAGAACCTAAAAGAAGTATGAAGTCTGAAGTCATTAAGTGTTATTGTGTTACAGAGCACAGCAGAGTGCATACACTTCTGTATTTATATTTCTGTCTACAGTCAATAAATCAGAATCTGTCACACCTGCATTATCCAAGCCATCTGCTTCACCACATTAAAAAAAAAATGAGTAGGTGGGACAAACTTATGATAGCTTCTTCTTTTTTCCTCTTCCTGTTGCTAGAGAAACCAATTCTTTAAAGTATTTTCTGATGTCTGAAAAGGAAGCTGTCATGCTCCCCTTCCCCCGCAAAAAGCCTGAAATGGTCTGTGTTTTATGATAGTCCAATAGCTGGTGGAAGAAGGGGAGAAGAAATCAAAAGCACTGATTTTTCCACCTCTTCAACTGACTTGTTGACTGACCTTGGGCAAATTGTTAGGGGCTCCTGCGAGCATAAGCTATATTAGGGAATCATAACAAGAGAAGAGCATAACATTGGAAGCAATGATGCCCTTCAGAGGTTGACTGAAGTTGTAAAGCAGGGCATTTGTATGTTTTCAAAATGTCCATGCTGTCTTCAGCTGCAGAGCTGGGTGTTGCTATCTTCAGTGGGGTTGGTTCATGTCCATTAAAATATTTTGGTCCAAACAAAATCAAATTAATTAGTGTTGAAGAAAACAAACAAATTAAAAACAAAACCAAAAAAAAACCCCAAAAAACAAACAGCAAAAAAAAAAGAACAACAAACAATACAAAAAAAAAACGCCAAAAAGAAAAAAACTCAAACCCACACTTTCCTTCCCTCCTTCTCAGCCTGTGACAGATAAGATTATTTATTCCCTTTGTCTGTTTTTACACAGACAAATAGGGCTAATAGGTGTACTAATGTTGCAGTGATAGGAGAACAGCTAGTTGTTGTTGGCAAGTCCTTGGAGCTCCATCCATAAATTTGTATAATTGCAAAATAATATAATTGATAGTGTTCTCTTTGGAGTTTTTTTCTAACTCCTCCATTAATTTGTAATGATTTTATGTAAGATGGCAGGATGCACTGCTCAAATGACCTGTAAAATTGGTCACACAAACCCAAATAATATTTCCAACTACTGACTATTGTAGCTTTTTAAATTTGCTATTCTTAAGTTTCTGTCACTATTTATCCCTCCTCCCATTACTGCAAAGACCATTTTTTAAATGTTTAATCAAGTATTATCTTACCTTGCCATTTAATCTGAGATATGGTTAACAAAATATATCAATTCTGTGAAACCCTCTTTTTTACCGTCTTCTTTACTCCTTTAAGTTAAAAAAAAAAATTAAAAATTAAATAAATAAATTTTAAAAAAAAAAAGAAAAAAGAAAAAACAACAGAAGATACTTTAGCCAAAAAGACCTGTTTCAGCCTATCCTTGTACAACAATTTACTCACTTATTTCAGGACCATGTGGAGGAAAGTTTTGTATTTAAATTTGTTCTATTTTGGGAGACAAGATTAGAATCTGCATCACATTAACTTCACAACCTAAATAGGTGCCATACAGAGGACTAATTTTACCTTCTAATGTCCATGTGATACTCACTAGCTTTTCATCATGCAAGACTTCAGGATTTTTTAAATTCTAAGAAGAATTCTTCACAAGCTTAATGACTCACGATTTTCTTCTGGAAGCTGGGTTAGATGGGATTTTTTTCCCAGTCCAGACAGATCTTAGCCATATAGTATTTTGGCAGAACTTCTAGCTGGAAAAAAGTGAAAGACAATTCATTTGATAATCCTGTTATAGTCTTACTGTAGTTATAGCCTGCTATAAAGCACATGCAAATGAAAGAAAACGCTAACAGAACACAGTGACCACAGAAAAGGACATACCACTCCTAATATAGCAACACACAATGCTTTACTGCATTTTATTACAGTTCATATTTCCTTTTTAATTTTGTTTGTCTTGAGAAAGATTTTAGGGACTAAAATCTGTGCTATATGTGACATTTAGGGATCTGTGAGGGTGAAAATGAGAAAGCTGAGGACTGATTTCTACTAACCTGAATGGCTGCAGAGCCAGTTTATAGGATTGTCATACAGCAGAAGTTTTTTTCTTTATGTCCCATAAATGTGTGAAGGTGCAGCAAACAGGTCAAGGAACTTTATTCCCTGTGCCTTTATTTATTTGCAGTAAAATTAAATGAAAAATTTAAGCACATTTAGAGTTTTCTCTGTGTGTTCACAGGTGTACATGGGTATGTGAATATGTGCTCATACCTGCAGTTTCTAACCGACACCCAGAGCCAGAGACAGATTGAAGCATTTCTGAAGAGTGAACTGCAGGGGTTTTTTTACACTTTAAGAATGAACCTACACTAATTATACATCTTCTAAGTCATTTGCTATCTGAAAAATACTAAGTTTAAATACATATATTTTTTAATTCTTGAAATATTTAACATATATTATCTAACATTATAAAGTTCAGTAACATATCCTGAGAACCAAGGCTGACTTCCATAACAGAAAATATTATTGCTTTGGGAATTAAGGAGAAAAAATATCCTTAGTTGTCCCTGAATATGCTTTGCACCACAGTTTAAGATTCTAAGGCCAAGTCTTCTTTCAATTACCCTGAAACAACCTTATTGGAGTCTATGAACATGAAATAGCCTAAAGGGATGCAGATTTTGCCCCTTAATGTCTACATGAACCTCATTTATTAAGATTCCTCACTTTCACCAATATTGTCAACATAATAAGTGAAGTCTGTTAAAAATTGTTGCATATTCTCATTACATAAAATGAAGCTTTCTCTTACCCTTTTGCCCTGTTATATGTTGGGGAAAATATGTTCAATATTGCTTGAAACTGGTGTTAATCAGAATAAAATTCAGCCTTTGTGGTGTGGATTCAATTTTGACCAAACCTTCTAATAAGAGAAGCACTATACATATTGCTGCACATATTTAACCCAGCTAATACACCTATAAAGTGACACTGTCTGTTCATTTGCAAATCCACTGTTGCTTTCTGAAACACTCTAGCTTGTGACTTTGTAAATTAAGTTGAAGCTTTCAATTTCCATTACATTTTCTAGAACACCTGGCTGAGTGGTGGCATTACATTGAGCATATTTGACAAACTTAACCTCTTTTTCCTGTTAACTAGTCCCTAAGACAAGCAATACTATAAAAATCTATGTTTTTTCACAACTAATCACTGACTAATCCACATGATATTCATTTCAGATGCTACATTGTGAATTATATTGTGTCCATCTGCCTGCATTGCCACTGATTTACTGGTATTAATTTATTACCACTATTCATTATAAGATTGCCCCGGGATATCTTTCGGTTTTATTCAGTGCTGAGAAGCACACCCCTTTCCTAAAGACAGTGAGAAGAAACAAAAGTGAACCTTTTATTTCCTACGGAGCTGAGAAAATCTCTTCCCTTTTTGCAAAGGAACTGTACACACATGTGGCTACATGCAGGAATGACACTTCTTAAATCACTCCCTGGTGTTCAGGATGGGCAGGCTCAATTGCTCTGCTCACCACAACCTGCTGTAATCATGGGCAAGATCCTTATCCCACCATTCCTCCATTTGTCATCTGCTAGACAGGTTTTATGACAACCAAATGCTGTGAAGTACTCCATAATCTCATAATTGCAGCCCTCTCTAAGTTCTTAAGATGGAAGGAGAACAAGCGAGTCCCTGACAGAGAGCTCCAAAAACCAGAAAGTATAGGAGCAGTTCTGTATGGAAAGGCAATGGCTGCTTCCCATTCCATCTGTTCAATGCATATGAATTCCACTGTGGGGGGTGATTTAGGGATACCTATGTATTCTCCTTTGGCATAGGTGTCAAAACAAGATATATCTGGTGCTACACATAGCAGTGGCTCATTAGGGTGGATGCCCCCAAGTGCCCATCATCCCAGTAGCCTTTCAACTACAAGGTGGAGACACAGCAAGAGTCTCAAAAAAACTCTCATGTAAAGGGAAAATGAGCAAGTGAGTTATCTCTTCTGTTTTGACTTATTCGATGAAGTTAAACTAGTCTCTGTGAAGACTTCTTGGAGATTTTCTTAACTGCTTTTTGTTTCAAAATCTTCAAGTTTTCTACTTGTAGCTAAAAATACATGAGTATTTTCCACAAATGGAAGTCGCTTTGCTTTTTAACACAATTTAACACAGTTTAAATGTGGATTTATTGTTTCACTCTTGCGAGTCCATCTAGAAAGTTCTTTTTTTTACATTAAACCTTTTCATACAACACATACAAAGGGTTTTTTCCTGGATCTGGAAAAAAATATGCATGTCATTTGAATCTCTGTGCAAGATTTACTTTCCATTTTTAAAAATACTTAACTATTTAATTCAGAACCAGCTCCACTTTTCATCTTCAGTGACTCCATTTAAAAATGTTAAAGCTACTTAATACATTCTCCCTTGTAGTATTTGTCTCTACTGAAAAGTATAATCCTGACTGTTGGCTCATGGTTGCTGAATATATTTCATTCTTTTTTTATTAGTCACTGCTTTGTTGTGAATTGGTCACTGTTTGATTCTAAAATGTAAAGCTAGTTTTTGTGGATATAAATATGCTCCTAGCAAGAATTTCTCTTGCTTCTTTCCAGTCCTGTGAGATATTTTTCTCTCTCACGGAAGATATTAGGAGAGTTCTATAAACTATGAACACCTGCGACCTTGCAAAGCCTTGTTTATGGTACAGTAGAAAAATATTTTGACAATGGATGTTTTAGGATTTTAGCTAACCACCCCAAGGGGTGTCTGATCCTTTGAGCAATTAGACTATGAAGAAAAAAGTTTATAAAAGAGTTGTAAAATAATTAAATAAATCAGTCTTGCTGCACAATTCCTGCCTGCTGGATCTCTCTTCTCCTCCCTACCACTGCGGGATACCACGATAAGTTTTATTATTGATACCTTGGGTAGCATTTATTTGGCAAAAAATTATGCCTCTAGCATTGACTGAACTAGTTAACCTAAGCTCTGTCAATAATCACAGAACAATAGGATCATTAAGTTTTGAAAAGACCTCCAAGGTCATAAATTCCGATCTTTGACAAACTACCACCTTGTCAGCTAAACCATAGCACTAAGGGTCATGTCCAGATGTTTCTTGAACACTTCCAGGGGTGGTGACTCCACAACCTCTCTGGGTAGTTCCTATGACTAACCACACTTTCAGTGAAGAAATTCCTCCTGATATCCAACCTGATTCTCCCCTGGAACAGCTTGAGGCCTTTTCCTCTAATCCTGTCATTGGTTGCCTGGGAGAAGAGGCCAATTCCCACCTGGCTACCAACCTCCTTTCAGGTGAAGAAGGAGATAGAGGCCACTTCTTTTCAATGAACATTTTAATGGTGTAATCAGCTGCCCAACAAAGACCTTTACAAGCTGAACTTTGGTCTTGGCACTTAAGATCACTACTAATGCACAAGGCATTGCTATTGTTGCTCTGCACTCCTCAAAGAGCCACATTGTGGAAATAACTAGTTAAGAACAAGGCTATAAAGGCAGTTTTAAAAACTTTTCTAGCCTTTCTATAATGTTGTATTTCTCCATCCCTCCCAGTTTTAAAAGGTTTAATGCAAAAGAAGTGGATGGGGTGCAGAACTTCCATGAAATAGTGTACAATATTCGAATGGTGGGATTTTGGTACAAGTTTCCTTAAGTCAAAGGAAGCTAGAAATTTCGGGTATAAAATCAGTCAGCAATTTTCATCTTGTGTGTTGTCATCGATTATGATCCTCTCCTGTGTTTGTTTAATGATTTTCCTTTCCTACTTTCAGCACAGAGCTCTGATGAATGAGGCAGTTTGTTAAACAGGAAAAGCAGCATGAAGAGGACCATATGTAAGATTTATAAGGGACACTCAAATGTAAGTTTCTCCCTCTTTTCCCCTTCTCTTCATAAGTCAGAACTCACCACAGATAACAGAACTATCAGAGAAATTTTTAACAAAAACCTCTACTAATATCACCACTAACTTAGTTTTGACACCCAAAACTCCCTCTTTCTGCGTTCCAAAAAAAAAAAAAAAATTAGTTCATATATTCAGTATAATAAAACAAAACTTCCTGTTCCAAATAACATTATTTCCTCCCAGAGTCACAGGAATGCCAATTTTAAATATTATACTTTGGAGAGAGAGAATTGACGAGAATAACAGGTTAACTCAACCTTACTTATATTTTGCATGGTTGTCTCAAGCTTTTGTTTAAAGTGAGGTTTTCTTTGCTGCTCTGGGAACACAGACTCTTCTGTAGGGTTTAGTCTTAACCCTTCCTGCCTTTCACTGAATTAAGAATGGGCAAGGTTGGAAGGGACCACAGTGAGGTCATCAGGTCCACCCTCCCTGCTCCAGCAGGGTCATCCTAGAGCACATTGCACAGGATTGCATCCCAGTGGTTCTTGAATATCTCCAGTGAGGGAGACTTCACAACCTTTCACACAGAAGCAGCTCTGTGCCAGCTTCACCAGCCTTGCACAGTAAGTTTTTAGGGCAGGTTAGAGTAGAAAACATGGGCACTTCAGCACAGCATAGACACCAGGACAGTCTCAGTGCTTCCTGCAGAATTCTGGCTTCCCACTCCAAGGGATGCTGCAGGTCAAATGTCTCAGGAACTCCAGTTTCAGCCAGATCTCCCTCCTGCTGGGGCCTTGATTGAACATGTATCCCAAGCTGTAGTACTTAACACTGCAGAGCAGACTACTGCTATTTTCTAACTGCTGATGGCAATGTCTACATCTGATACAGGGGAGAGAGAAATATCTGCAGCAGAAGCAGGAAAGGGAGCTCAAAATGTCTTCGTACATGATCTGCTTCTTTTTCTTTGAATTCAGATTCCTCTTCCTTCACCTGTAAAGGAAGCAGTTTGCAAATGTTAAAACCGCTTGCAAACTTCCACTTATTGGAAAACAATTAGATGGTAAACCTTTTTTTAGCAGTTGTTCCTATTAAATTATGCTAAATAAGCATGTCTATTGAAGTAGTGAACAGATTCACAGACACATAATGTGTCAAACTCTCAACTGTTTCTATAGGATAAACTTAAGCACTTCATTTTGCTCTATACTGTGCAAAGCATCCCTTTGGGTATTGAGTTTTAGTGTGACAAGTCCAAGTCTCATAGAACTTCACATCTCTTTGAACACTGAGCACACTCAAATAGTTTTTCCAGCAGGAAGAAGCAAAAATGGATTTTTCCAGGAAAAGGTATTTTTCTTCATGTCTCAGTCTGAGTTTTAATAGTATTTTTAATGCTAATAACAAAGAATATATTTTGGCACATGGCGGCTGGAGGGCCTGACTGGCAGTTAATGAAAGATAAGGAGGATTCATTGCATGGAAAAAATTATTATTGAACGACTGAACCAATGCTTGTTACACCTTGGCCTTCCAGTCCTAATGTAAGCCAAATGTGACATCTCAATCCAAAAAGCATGCAGTATTTTACAGATCTCTAAGGAAATAAATTGTCGTGTATATCAATTTTCTTGTGGCATTTGCTCTTAATAGAAATTGATCTGAAACCAAATGCATGTTACACCAATTAAGCTGACAGAAACAATGTAAATGTCTGGTGCCTTCAGAGATTCCCATTCTTCCAGTGTGGGACAAAAAACCCAGAGTAGTGCAATAAAGCAAATTCCAGCTTTCCAAATGCTGCAGACTGGGCATCTGCAGTTTGCTTGACAGCATTGGAGGCTTAAAGTGTTAACAAATACATGAAGGAATGCTCCATCTCTGTTTTATTGAATACCTATCCCATAAATTAAGGTAAGGAGTATGTTGCTAACATAATTATTGTTTGTTAATGTGAACGAACACACGGAAGGGAAGGTGAATGCAGTGGCACATAGCATCCATTCTGTGATCAGCTGCTTGTCAGGTGACTTGTACAGTGTGATTTGCTGGGCTTCTGTGTTTTTTACTGGTGATGAGAGAGAAAAGGAACGGTAAACAATAAAACCTTCAATATTCCTATAAATGTAAGCAAACCTGCTTCTGTAGAAAAAAAAAAATTCTGAATATATACACAATTTATCTAGAGAAAAAAAATGACCAGAACTTAATGAAGTGTCATTGCAAGCAATGGGAGTATTTTTCCCCCATCCATGAACCAGGACCAATACTTTCATCCAACATTCTGTTTGCAGCATGAAAAAGGTAAAGACAGTCAGGAATTTCCAAAGGGGTATGAAAGGAACTCTGTAGTCCACATTTCTGTTTCTGCATTTAAATGTTTACTTTACTGTGCTATGGCCAATTTTCGCAGCTCATCTACCTCCAGCTTTTGTCCTCAGTTCTGTAAACACCCCATTCTCATGCTTAAATTTCTACATGTGAGGAACCCCTACTGAAGTCACCATAAGTGCATAGTTATACTTGCAGAGAAACGAGTGGAGGCTCAGGGTCTTGGAATGAAAGACGCAATGAATAAATGAAATACGAGCTTGCAAGAGAAGCAGTCATGCCTACCATGATTGCAGCTGAGCAACTGCTATTCTGCTCATGTATAATGGATGCTGCACTGTGAAAACACATGGTGCCCTGTCTCTGTCTTGCCATCTCACTCAGCCTCTTTTTTTCCCCTGAGGAATTTTAAGATGACATCAGAAAACAAGAAAATATGTCCAATAGCATATCATTGTATTACTTTAATATGGTTTTAAAGAATATTCTCATAAGCCAGGGACTATTTAGACAACTTACTACATTTTTTTTTTAAGTTTGCCCTCCAAGATGCTGCCCAGAGTCACTTTAGTATATCAAGCTGTACAGTCAGAACACCTGCAAACTCCCACATGGTGCACTGTCAGAAGTTAATGTATTTGCCCCATGGATATCACACAAAAAGCAAAATCAGAAATTATTTTTCTAAAATACAAAAAAACGCCAACACTGTCATTTTGAGACCACCATTTAGCAGCAGCTTTAGTGTTTTAGCCACCATTCTCTCTTTGAGCCCAATTATGTAATTGCACCTTTAAAGCAGGTATCTGTGAGAAGTGTGTCTTTTTGGAACTGGAGAGAAGAACTGGACCCAGTGACCCCAAATGCAGCTTCTGAAACACAACAAATTAACATTTGTCAAAGCACCAGGGGATCCTCATTGTGTGGTTTTATTAGATGCAAAAAGACTTATTTTGATTTGATCTTCTATAAGAACTAACTTTGGCATTGATATTAGCTTTTCCATTTATATCACCTACATATGTCAGTGCAATTTTCTGATACTGGGCTGAAAAGGACCAGGATTTCACCTTGCATCCCATTTGTGGGGAACATGGCAATGAGAGAGACTGCTTTCAGATGGAAAGGGAAGGTTGTCAGTAAAAGATCTGTTTGAATACTCACATGTAAAGCTTTCTTGCAAGTGCATTTGGAAATTTGTTTCTTATTAAAATAATGAAACGGTTTTAAATGTTGGGAAATGCAAAGGTCATAAAAATGACTAGAATATACTCACAATTCTTTCCCTTCCTAGCCAACTGCAAAACAATAAAAATGTTTTCATTGTTCTGAAATTTGATATCTGTTTTTCAAGACTTTCTAATGGTATTCATTTTCCACTGTTGGCTTCTGAAATTCTAGGTCAAACCTATTAACTTCTGTGAGGTTATGTGTGGCTTAGAGATGGTTTTAGGGAATGCAAAATCAGTGCCTCAGATTGACAGTATTTTTAGAACAGAGCAGATAACTGTACAGTTACATGTAAAGAAGCTGTTCTGAAATAATTTGTCATGGTAAAAAAGTAAAGCTGAAAAGATTTCATCAAAAAACTAATGCCTCTTAGAGAAGCAAATTATAAGTCAGTCAGTGATGAAAGGAACAAGGAAAACGTCTCTCTAACGCCTGACACTGGCTTTTTCCAATCGATTTTAAAGAAAAGCTTTCTTCATTTCTATTGTGCTTGAAACTGGCACAACATCAGCTTCTATTTCAAAAGGGCTATTTATCTGCTTTCAAAATAAATGATATTTTTTATTCCTTTATAGAAGCTACACATGTAACACATTCATTTTCATAAATTACAATAAAAACCCAAGAGAAAAGCTTTGCTAGGCAAGTGTTATACTGAAAGATTGAGTATGCACATATGCAAGTGTGTGTGCATGCACTTAGGGTTCTTTTGTCACACAAGACATATTATCTAACATTACACCAATTTTTCTATAGCTTAAGTAAGACAAAATGATACAGTAAGACTATATGAAAAAATCATGACTCTTGAAATTTATTTCCCTTGAGACAAAAAATATATAAAATAGTTGCTTAACAGATTTTTCTATCCCAACTATAGAATCTTGCTTCCATACTGGATTCCATCAAAATTAATTCATTATGGCAGAGATATTAATTCAGATATTATTCAGCTATTATGCCCACACATTACTCTGTGGGCATAAGGGGCCCACAGAAATTCAGATGCAAGATCAGTGCTGTAATTCTCTCTTCAGCTCTTTAGGATAACTAAATGATTATCAATTCCACTTGTACTCAATGTTACAGTACTTTTCCACAAGGAAAAGCATTTATTACATAAAAACTGATGGTTTGGTGCTGTTGAAAGGGTTTTTATTTATTTAGGTGCACATATTAGTTGTATTAAAATGGGTCACAATCTATTACAAAGGATAAAACACAACCCAGAATGGAAAGGCAACGTACCAGCTGGCATTTTACTCCATGATCACAAGGGGCTGACTTGATTCACATTTGATTAGGTCTCTAGAGATTCAATATTCCCCAATTTGTCATCTATTAAGTGTTCTATTTGTCACCACAGAGAATAAAATCAACCTTTCATCCCCTGTCCTAACTACTGCTAGATATATTCACATACAGCATGGTAAGAAGGTAAGCAGAAATGACAGCAGCAGTGGGGAAGGTTAATTTTATTTACCAAGTTTCCTATATGGGTGACTCTTGTCGGTGTTTTTATTGTCCCAAGTCAGCAGCTCTAGCTTTCTCAAGGCTAATAGGTTTTATTTACAACTTCAGTCATTCAAAAAATGGACAGAAACACAAGCTGTTAAACAAGCTTCTCACAGAAGAGGGTTATTTTCACAAAACACTGTTGGTCACCCACCTTTCCATATATTCACATTGGCATTCCCACCCAACCTCACTAAAAGCAAAGGAGCTCCTTACCAAAACCCTTTCTCCAAAAGGGGTGTGCACTGAGGCCCAGTGGTCAGTACAGCCCATGCTCCCATTTAAATACAAAGAATTCATTGCTCTTTTGAGGTACATGAGCATAGGTGACTGCATCTAAACCCCAGCGCTGCTAAACCTGCACACATCTGCTGGCAAGTGCAAAGGGATTCTCACCTCTCAACAGGCACCCCATGTCCAGGGACACTGGAAAGAGTGGTGCTGGTAAATATGACCCTACTGACGGACACATTATTTTTCAACAAATTGAAATTATTTGATTTATACATCTATTCTAAAACATTACATATTAAAACTATTTTAACAATTAGTCTAATTTAATGGCTCCTTCAACAAAGGATAGCTAAGACAAATTCCCTTTTGCCTGGACCTTTTCATTATTTTTTCTCTCATAGGATAATGGATATGCACTTGGTAATTGAAAGCCTGCTGGAGCTGCTACTGCTCTTGCAAAGGTGTGAGAAAAGCATGAAAGAAATCCTCCTTAAAAGACACTGCATGTTCCCTAATAATACATCCAACAGGCTATTGCTTGTCTTCCCAGTGCTGGGAAGAGGCAGACTGTGTAAGCCACACTCACACTGGACCCTAACGAGTACTGCCAGACTGTGCAGAGGGTTTGTGAGGCCTGCAGCCTGTCTAGAGAGAGCAGCTACTGCAGCTTCAACTTTTCTTCTCCGTCCCTTTACTTAAGGTCAAATTTTAGAACGTTGAGCTCTCCGTGCATCAAGTAGCTTTGCTCTAATAATACCAACTCCATAGAAGACCAAATACTAAAAGAGCAAACAGCAGAATTTGTCAGCATGATATAAGGCTTTTTTTTCCTTTTTTTTTCAAAGACAATTTGTGAAGTATATTTTAGGGAAGGTAGTGTGGGGGAAAGGAAATTTTATGTTGCTGTGGCAACTCAAGCGAAAAAAAGAGATTCGTGCTGCAACACCTATGTTCAGCACAGTTTAGTTTTAAAATACCATTGATTTCCTCAGTGAAGGAAAGCAATCAGCCAATTTTACAGATGACTTCTGCTTCCCATCCCCATGATGTCAAAAAGTTCAAACTAAAACAAAATCTTCTCAAGCAGAAGTAGGTTTTCAAAAGAGGAGGTTTGGAGGTTTTCAAAAGAGGAGGTTTGGAGGTTTTCAAAAGAGGAGCCAGTGTGCATCTGGGCAATGCACACTGTCTTGGGTATATTACACTTACTTCAAACATCTAGCTCTTGGTCCAACCAGTAGTCCATGAAAAATTCTGGGAAATCCCACCACTCTGTTTATACTTGGATGCAGCATGATCCTTTTTAGTCCCTCTGGCTGAACTTCAGCCTGCCAAACACCTCCTCCCCTAAGTAAATTGCAACGAAATCAGTATTAAACCCAGAAACGGAGGAAAAGCCAGTTCTTTCTCCAGAGAATCGTGTTGGTAAGGAGACTGAAATACAAACAGCTGTAACTGGAGAAGTATAAAAAATTCTCAGTTAATTACACAAGGGATTAATTAAAATAAAGACTTCAAGGGGAAGAGATGGTGTCCCACTGATCGGTACCAAAAAAACGGGTTTTGATGATAAAGAAAATCTGAAACTAAAAGTGGAAAAGGCAGATGCAAGGAGGAGCAGGGTGCAAGCATGAGGATTAAAATGGGAAGTCAGAAATTGAATTTTCAAGCGAATTAAAAGAGAATTGTATCGACCATATCAGAGACAGCCTAGACAATGTGCAGACAGGTTTTTAAATTTGATGAAAAAGATTGAAAAACTACTAAAGGGATTTGGACAATTGAGAGGTAAAATGGTTAGGGCAGGAAATACAGAGATCCTTGTCAGCAGCTCTTCCATATATTGAAAAGATAACTAGAAAGTAAACAGGGTATACGGAAAGGACCACAGTAACTCAAGGAGAGGTAGTGAAGATGGAGACTTGCATGCTTCGATAATTTCTTGTTTATAACAGCAGACTCTGCAGGCACGCTTGGTATCTGGCTGGAGACTCATCCTCCAGGCACTAAGGATAACAGCTGCAGAGAGGTATGAGCAGGAGCTGCTCTGGCCAAATAAAGCTTGCTTGGCAAAGCCGTGGCCATGTTTTGGTACATTTAAAACATTTAGAAGCATAATTGCATGTTTAACAGATGCTGTAAAAGATACAGGCACTCACCTACCATAAAATACATGCAGTTCTAAAACTGAGCTTCACAATAACAAAAATCAGGCATGCACACTCTGTGGCTTGGAACAAATGTGTCATGGAGAGAAACTCATTGTTTCACTTTCCAAGACTGCCAGAGTTCAGGGTTGCTTTTTGATTTGCCTTTTTATTTTCTGAGAACTGAGAATGTTGTTCAGTGTAAAGAGCAGGCAGCAGGCAGGCCTCATTCTGCACTGACACTTGAACATGCCATTCCTGAATCACAAACTGCTTTCCAGAGAGGAAACATTCTCGCAGCTCTCTCACTCTTGCTTTCTCCTCTAAATACATTTCATGGTATTTGGCTTTTTCATGGTATTTAGCTTTTTTCCCTCTCTTTCAAAAACTCGCTTGGAATACTCCATTACATGTAGCTTTTTTTCTAAATTGATATTTATTCACAGTTACTTACCTGAGAAAAATTTGGCATTTATTACAGGGAAAAACCTTTTCTCATGGAATTTCCTTTTCTTTCTTGGCTAGAATGGGTACTGACAAATAATGTGGCCTTTTCTGATGAAGATCAGCTGTTTTTCACTGAACAATGAGCCATTTCCAGTCTGCATAGTTACTGTTTGAATTTCTTCTACTGTTTTGATGATGTTGTTGGTTGCACTTAATTATATCCCTGTGGAAATAAAGAGATAACATCCTCCTTTCTCAATATATCTCTCTCACACTGCTAAGAACCAGCTTCCTAATTACCAAGTAAGGCTACTGCTAATGACAACATAATCAAAATGTAGGAATTCATATTTCAAATGCATGAAAAAACACCATCTGCATGCATCTTTTAAGTGAGACATTAAAAACCTGACTCCGTCTGTTCTGTGGACATTAAAAATGTGTAAAAATGAGGATTTTCCCTGGTGTCTTCGGCGAAAATCTCTCTTTTACCCACAATTGCTCAGTCTGTTCAGTTCAAATTATTCATAACACTACCTCTAATTCTTCTTTCTTTAATTTCATGTGATTACATCTCCTGACATTCCTTCTCAGCACTTAACCCTTTCCAATACAGATTATTATGAAACTCATTTAACTATGATGAGTTAAGCTTGGTATATTTCATTATCTTTGTTTCAGTTTTTTTCTGGTTTTCTTCTTTGTCTTCCAATCATGTTCCAAAAACATATTTTTGGTAAAAAGATGCTCAGCAATAAATTATAATAATGAAATAGTTTCTGTCTTTTCACCCAGGGAGAGGGACTCCCACTTCTCTCTCATATCTCCAGATAGCCTAAAGGTATTTCTCATCCCTTTTATTGCCACATCACATAATATATAAATGAGAGGTAAAGTGATGTCTCATTTCTATTCAGTGTCACCTCTAGATCTCTCTGTTACCTCCAGTTCTTTCCAAGGCAGCATTCTGGACTTTCCCTTCATCTGAGTTTTACTACCTGAACCATCTCTCTCTTTGTCTATGTACTTATTTTTTAAGTTAAATTCTTCATCTATTTTTTCCTCTCTATATTTTCTCCTGAAGCCTTTTTTTTTAGCAATTTTCTCTGGTTTTATTTTAACTTCTTTTTCTCTCACTAATATTTCTATTTATCACAAATTGGTACAATCTGAAAATTGTATTAATAAATTTTTAAGACTGGTCCTAATTGCTTGTGCATCTGCCCGTATTCCCTGCTGATTATTTGTGCTATTGCCTAATGCTTTAGTAAGCATTCAGCCCCTATGAACATATCTCAGTGAAGATGATTTTGGGGCAGATGCTTTTCTGTATATTCAGAATCTGCTTCTATACACACTGAATTCACCGGAAATGTTTGAAGTGACACTGACCGTTTCCAAGTCAAAAGAAGCAGCACAACTTCTGGATGATCACATTTGGGCTGTATGCCTTGGTACTAAAGCTCTGAGCAGAACAATCAACAGGAAGAGGCAGATAATAGAATCAGAGAATTATAGAATGACCCAGGTTGGAGGGGACCATAGAGATCATCTAGTTCCAACCATCTGCCATGGGCAGGGACACCTTCCACCAGAGGAAAGACTTGTAGAGGACTGCAGAAGCATTTGGCCGAGCAGCATCAACTCATCATGAGATGAGAGTTCCAGGCCACCCTGGAAATGAAAGAGATTCAACACAAGTATATTTTATTAACAGAAATGCCTAAAGGAATAACACTCCAGCTACCAAAACTTTGACAGCCCTTTTCAATGTTTCTCTTTGAATGGAGCTACATCTGTCTCTCAGAATTTTTTTCAGCCCCTCTAGACTACAAATTTATTTGAAGAATAACCAACAATTTCACACAATACACTCCTAAGAAAATTCTGTACCCAGTGGTGAACACCTCATAATGAAAAGGAAAAACAAATTGGGATTTTTTTTGCTTATATACAAAAACTATCCTTTTTCATGCTGTACTCTGCCTTCTCAGCAGCATACCAATGATTTCTGATTTGCTGTGTTGTGATTCAATTCCATTACTAAATATATCCAAGAAAAGAGATAGTCTAAAATTAAGTAATTAATATGACACTGTATTCTTATTAATAAATACTTTTTTTTCATAGCAGCAATTCATTATTCTCACAGCAACAGAATTAGGACATTTCTTAATTGTTTGGAATTGTCAGTGGGAGATTAGCAGTACTGAGCTGCTAAGGAACTTCCTGCAGGCTGTAATTCCAGTCACAAAAGAGGAGAGTTGAAAATAGCAAGGAAAAAACAGCTACTCCTGTACATGAACTCAGTGAGCCAGGAGGCACAAAACCACTTCCAGAAAAAGACAGTTTTCTATACTTTTTGACACTTCAGCAACAGCAGGAATGCCTCCTACCTTGTTCAGGGAAAAATTACTGGTCTTGGTATGTGGAGATACTTAGTGGCAAAAATAATACCTCCCTGAAATTCAAAGAATCAATTCTGGCAGGGTTTAAATGGCAATATTGGTCAGTAAGTGCTGCTGTTGGGAGTTTGTAACATTTTTTAGATCCACTAACTGGAATGCAATTTTGCAGGGCACAATCTATTTTAAATAAGCAGATAGCTTGTGTTTGTGAACAAGCTTATGACCTGTAAGCCCAGCTCCCCCAGGTGTGTGGCAGCGTGTGCTGGCTCATCTGGGATCTGCAACTTCAACTTGTGTCTCAGATTCTCACCATGGAGAAAACAGCAGAGACCAACAGATTTGTCAGCATCACCAAAAAGCAGATTTGGGGTGAACACCCAGCCCACTGGGGTCCATTGCTCTCCATGTCTCCAACGCTCACAGTTTTGAGAGACCTATTTGCATTGAAAAATAAGGGACAGAGAGCAAAAAGGAATATCATTATGTCTGTTTAGTTAAAGGACAGATGCTTTAGTCAAACATGTCAAAATGTCACCCAGAAAGAAAAAAAAAAAAAGAAGAAGAAGGAAAAAAACGTCAACTTTTTCAGATGTAAGCCTAACCCTGTATCTAAATATTACTTAAGGCCAATACAGAACCCAGGGTCATTTGAGAAACTTAAGTCAAACCAAAGTTTGTGATCTGTATAGATTTTCAAAGTAAGCTTGGAAAACTTGTGGTAAAATTTATTCCACTCATCAAAAGAAGCCACTTAAAAACTAGAAAAGATATTGTATTGAGAAGCAGTTGTGAGAAACCATTGAGAGTTGCTTTCTCACGGATTTGTGTCAGGTAGCTGAGGACAAGCCTCAACTGCAGCTTCTCCGATGCGGTGGCATTCAGAAAACACAGCAGAGACCAGCTTCTCTGCTGCCTTGTAAAAGCTCATGCCACAGCTTTTCTCTCCAACACAGTGAGAGGTGCTCCTTACTCTATCCAACTACGTATCTTCCAGTAATTCCTAAGGTCTTCAGCCTTACATCTACTGTTGCTACATGGAACCCACAGACCCAGTCATAGCAAACCAGCTATAGACAATTTCAACCAGGTTACAAGCAGCACTCAGCACAGCATTCCACTGTGGTTTTTCTTAGGTAAGTGACAGGTGGTATAGTGGGTTGGGGTTTTTGAAGGCACTGAAAGATGTTTTCAGAACTTCTTTTCTTTCCCCAACCACAGAAGAAATGGTAGATAAAAAGGGGAGGTGGGGAGAGGAAATGGAATCATGCTTGCTTCCATTCTGTAAATCACTCTTTCTCTCCTGTCCCACCTGCACTGGCACATATCTAAAGTAATATGCTTCTATGTATCTGTACACTGTAAGTCTGATTTTCTGTAGAGAAGGAATGTAGCTAATATAAAGATTTTGGATTAAGGTTTTTAAATACTAAGGCTTTCACATCAGGCTTCATTCATTGCTACCCTACACAGTAAAGATTGCTGCATCAGCAGTGGCCTCAGTCCGAGCCATGGGGGATTTCCAGCTAACAGAGGATGAAACACTTACTTCTTTTCCTGATCTTCTCAAACAACCTTATGATAAGCGTGTGCCAAAATCATGTGCCACAAATGAAGGATGCTCTTGACTCTTCTACCCTCAAGTCATATTCTACAAGTCTGGTTTTGTTGTTTGTTTAAATCAATCCACGGTTGACCACCTACCAAAAGAAAGTGTTTCTCACTCTTCTCCTAAGTCCAATCTATAGACTTGAGCTACAGGTTTGTGTCAACACCATCATTCATCCACCAAGCTGCAGCAACTCAGATCTAGCTGAAAATCAAGACTTAACCCATCCCCCTACCAAAAACTTCTCAGCCGGATCAGATCAGATCCCTGATCTACACCTTCATGCAATCACATAACTGCTCTTGTTCAAACAAGCAAGGGCCTGGGAATGTACAGATGAAAGCAGGAGTGAGGGGAATTACTCCATTCAGCAATGCCACTGAATTCAGTAAGCTGGATGAATTCACATTTCAATCACTCTGCACTGGAATGCAATCCTATAAACCAAAAATATAATTCTTATTTGTGTCGGTTTTACTTAAGATGAGAGCTAAGTGACATTCAGAACAATAGATATTATTATGCTGAATGCTAACTTCACCCCAATTTTTGCCTAACTCTAGTATAGCATTACCAGTCTCACAGCTCCTGTGATTGAACTTCTGCTGTGCACAGAGCAGAGTAATCCCTGGAACATATCTGATTCCAAAGGAGTGAGATAAGACGAGCAGTTAATAGCTTTTCTTACCAGCACACTTTTGAAGTGATTAGCAGGAGTTTCCATTTTCCTTTGTCACTTGTCTATAGAAGAAAAGAAAAAGAGCAAAAGAAAAAGTATCTGAAGGCTACAATTTTCCAAGCAGGATTTACAGGCTAAAATAAAACTGAGATGTCTTGGTGGTATTCAGTGACTTTTAGTTGCCTCAAAATGAGGACATGTACTCCACATAAAAAGGTATGTTCTCATTTTGGGCTGCATCAACCAATCTGATTAATTCAGGCTAAAGCAGAAAGATAACTTGGGAGTTAAGTAGGAATAGCAACTGACAGGGAGCCTGAGGGTGAAGCCATGCTGTCCAAATTAAAATCCACATTGCAAGAATAGCACTGCTCTTCTACCCTGTGCTTGGTACATACCTCTTCTCTTGAATTTTGGGGGAAAACTGTGATATATCTACTGCAGGCAGCCCTTTGTCTTAGACAGAATCGTATCAAAGACTTCACAAGTGTTGCTATAGTCATGTATCTTTGCTTATATGATTTTCCATCTGAAAGTCTTTTTTTCACCTAAATCCAGTATGTGCCACATTGACCTATTGCAATAGACTGAACTGTAATAAGTTTGTTTTAAAATTTTATTGTTTAAGCAGTTTGGGGAGGAGCCTTGGAGGGCAGGGGGGAAGTGTTGCAGACAGTGAGCACACATATACTTTCTTTTCATACCGTGCCTAGCTGGCTAGGAAGCTGCAGCATCCTTCTGGAGTGACAGGGCAGCAGGAGGCAGGGGTGAGGCATTCTCCTGCTTCAGCTGAGTGCCCTGATGGGCTCTGCATCTCCTAACAGGAAAGCCACGTTCCCACCTCGTTAAAAAGCCTCCTACAGTCACCAGTAGTTTTTCATCAGCGGGCTGAGAACCCTGTAACACTCACCAACACGTCAGAATATCCAAATACATTTGTTCCAGTATTTCCATTTCAGTATGTCAGTAATAGCTCAGTGGGACTTTCACTACTCTTGAAAGAGCACCAATGCTTGTAGCTACATCCCACTCCCATTGTGTCTGAGAGGGTACCAAACCCAGTGAATAGTTCATATTTTGAAGATTAATTACCAGCAGGGCAGCTAAAAGAATACTCTTAAATGCATGGTCATTATGTGTCATTGATCAGTTTTGCTCAGTGCTTTGCCAAGAACTGGGAGAAACACAGAGGAAGACATTTTATCAGTTTTTGATAATCAGAAGCTAAGTAAGAGTTCCCTGAAAGGAGTGGGTAGAAATATGGATTTTTATATACAAATTTACTGCTTATAATATTGCAAGAAATGAAAACAAAAATAAATTTTTCCTAAAGTGGTATTAACTTCAAATTTTCCAAGAGCTGTTCAAAAAGATCTCACCAAAAAAAAGGTGGGTTTGCATGACTAAATGTGGGCATTTAATGCCTAGGCTAGGAGATGTTGTCAATATAATCAATCTTCATAGATTAGATGCCTCTGATCTCATTCCTGTAGCAGGCATCTACATTTGGTCAGATTAATCACTCTGTTCACCATGTTAACCAGATTTCCCCTAATAGAGAGTCAAATAATGTAGACATTGACATGATTAAAGTTTGAAAGGTATCCTTTTTTTTTTGTTTCCAAGTTTGAACTGCCAAAGGATTTTATTTTTTTTTTTACCTTTTAGGTTTTTTCCTACTGTACCACTGCTCCATCAAAGAGGACTGGCTAACATGCACTCTCACTGTGGCAATCCTAGTTCAGCTTTATACTCATCTGTCCATTCAAGACAACGAATGGGAAAGATTACACAGGAACTCCTAATGTCAAGGTCAAACATCCTTTCAGTCCAAAAGAAACTTCTTTTAATGCTTTGGGAAAGACCATAAAGAGAACATGAAATGCAAAACATACAGTTCAAAGAGAGCACCATCAAAAATTTTACTCTTCTTTGGATTTCTTTTGTCCTACAAAACAGACCAGTTACAATCAATCTGCAATGCCTATCCTCACTTATTGAAACTAAAATCTACCTTCATGCTCAGCAATACAGGCAAGGACATGCTCCTACAGTCTAAGACATAAAGTCAATAACAACAGAAGAAAAAATGGGAAAGAAACCAATCTATGTAAATAAGAAAGAACACTATAATGGCAGAATGGTAGAATGGTAGAAAATCAAAATTCAGAATTTGGATCAGCTGATTTTACTAAATACTTCAAGGATGTCACAGGTTTTAATTACTTATTATAAAATCTTCATCAGTCTTACAGTGTCACTTTGGATCAGGGGCAATTATTTACAAACTGTTTGTGGAGCATCTAGCAGCTGGGAGCAATTAATATGAGGCTTTTAACTTTTGGTCCTACTGCAGTGCAAACATTAAATAATGGTAGCTCAAAACATGAAATCTTGCACACAGGATACAGGAATGGCCCATGCACACAGGTGATCCTTCCCACTCACCAGTTTGGTTCTTTGGGTGAGTCTATTAAACAACACATGATGGACCATTGAGTTCTCAGTAACTTAACATCTTTGCTCAGCAAGGTTACTCACAGAGGCTGATGCACTTCGTATACTTTAAAGACAGATAAAGTATTTTTATTTTTGCTGGGAGACTTATCAAACCACAGGGTTCCCCGACCACTTTTAAATTTTGTTCTTGCTTTAAATGCTCCTCTGCAGTATTGCCCCAGAGTATTCCAGCCACTCCCATATCCAGGGAGAAGCAATTCTGGCTGATATTTTACTTTCCTGAGTAGCTTTACTGGCTGGATCATTTGTTTCTCTTAATCCATCCTTACACAGTTTGCCAGCTGCAGGATCAAGAAATACACATGATAAATGGAAGTCACCTACCATCAGAAACCAAGCCCTTTAATCCACTAGACAAATGGTTAAATTTAAATCAAGAGAAGCGGGTCTGGGATAATTTAAAATCCACTTGAAAGCTGTTCAGACTCATTGCAGGCAGAGAGGGCTAGCTGAAAATAAAATTGATTAGACTGAAATTCAGGTCCCAGAATTTGGATAAACAAAAAACAAACAAAAAAAAGGGACTTTTTTATTCATGATAGAATTAGAATTTACTTAACTATTTTTCTTTTTGATTTGCAGTATCTGAAACTGAATGGCTGTACATTATAAAAATAATTTCTGGAACAATTTCTTTATAGCTTTCAAATCTTGCCAGTGTCATAAACAGTGACATTTGTAAGCTGCTGAAGGAAAACCTCAAGAACAGAAAACTCTGAATTTCTCAGACTAGTCTTATTCAGACAGTTCTGAAGCCAGAGCCAAATTCAGAATTATACCCTCAGTAAATTCAGGCCACTGTTTCTCAATAGCTACTGCCTACTTAATTAGGACTTTCAGATGAGGATGAAGCCAGAAACAAGTCTCCATTAAATGGCTCAGAGTAGTAATGTATTTAAAGTTAAGAACGTGTGGTGTATATCTGCTTTATCGTTATTACCAGTAGCTTGAAAATAAGCCAATTATCATTTTAAATAACTTACAATCTTATCCACCTCTTTTCAGCTTCTATGATTCCAAGAGAGGGAGAGAAAGCAGGGGTTGGGAATAGAAAGCAATAAAGTGACTGTTCCCTTTGATTCAGAAAATAAAGCTGTAAGAGGCACCTTTCATCTATGAGATGAAGCAGGAGGAACTTCCACCTAAGCAGAGCAGTTTGGGTGAGGGCTTTCCAATCTATTGCTGCCAGCAAAAGCCACAGGAGGAGTAACTTTTCCCTGAAATTAAAAAAAAAAACATACAAGAGAGAGAAAATGCCCTGTATCTGTCTTCACATATGCACAAACCCTCTCCATTTCATAGCTGAGTATGGCTTCTTTCCAGAGTTGTCTTTTTATCATTGCTTTAGAGAAACTGTAAACCATAAAGCCACGTGCATTCTGACCATGCCCATTGAATAGCTAAAAACTGTTCCAGATCATGTTACACTGAATATTTCTTTAAAAATATGAATCTGACCAATTTTCTTTCCTTGTCAACTTCACTTTCTCTCGCCCTCCCCACAGGTACATTTCTGAACACCACATCTTAGGCAGCTAATGGTTTGTCTCACTTCTGTAAACACTAAGTTTATCTGGAACACTCTGTTGGGAGTCCTTCTGCTTCAAAAAAACCACCACTTATTACCTGGACATGAGAAAACAAAGCACTGATTTATCTCTTTCTGTGAACGTCCTGCACCCACTCACAATTTCCAGTTGGGAGGAGAGGAGAGGAAGAGAGGGAAGAAATGCCAAAGTACAGCTTAGGCTACAAAACACATGTGGCAGCATGCCTGCCACACACCTCATGTACAGAGAGGAACTGGGTTTGTTTGGGGAAGAAAAATTTAGGAGAAACCAAATCACCATACACATACCAACTTATAAATCCAGGCAAAGAATTTTTCACAGATCCAGGAACACATGTAAATAAATGCAGCTGTAAAGTAAAACCATATCCACACCATGTCTTGGGGTGACTTTATGATGTGTATCCCGTATCACTGCCCTATGCCCAGAAATTAATTTTTGTGCCTTTCTATGCCTTTAAACTGAGCCTGAGAGGGGGGAGGAAATACTGAGCAAAACTTTTTCAAAGCAGTTTGCAGCTTGTTCAAAGTCACACACAGATAGAGACTTTTTTTCAGCTGCGGCAGGAGAGCAGGAGGGAAAGGAAGCACCCGGCTTGCTTTTCTTTCCAGCCAGCTTTCAGCAGGTTTTTTTTTTCCTCAGCTCCTTTCCTCCAGAGAGTTGAACTTTTGTTTTCCTGGGACTTCGTTTTTTTCCTTTTCTCTCTGCTGGACTGTTTCAACATCAGAATACATTGGGAGGATTCCACCAAGGCCTTGGCCCACCATCCCATCCCAGCTGCAAGGAGGGAGAGAGATCTACAGACGGACTCTGAATTTTTGCCCAGGTTTCTCTCAGCAGAGCGGGAGGTTTTCTCATTTAGCATTATTATCCTTTTCCTGGGTGTTTGTTAAATAAATAGCTTATATCTCTTTCACTTTCCTCCGAGGAAAATTTATTTTTTCCCGAACCTGGTGGGGGAGGAGTGGTTGTAGCCTGCCTTCTCTCAGAGGATGTATTTCTAAATTTGGCCAAACCGGAACACACCAGGAGGGAAAAAGTTTGGAGAACCAAAGTATGTAATTCTATCTTTACAGTATAGTACCTGCTCTATTCCTAGAATTTATAACAAGGCAGAAATTTGTTTCTTGTACTCAACAAGGGACTGCAGTAGCTTTGGTTCTGGGAAAAGGAAGGGCGATAGCTGCTTTTGTTTTACCTACATTCGGATTATTACGTGTGTGAATTTTTACATCTTATTAGTGATGCCCATTTCCTGCCTCCCACCTCTGCCCAGCTCCTTTCACTCCACAGAGCTTGGGAGAGCATTCTAAAATAACCATCTCAAACGAAACTTCCAGGCCTCTGTGTATGTTCTAAAATTCCACCCTGCAAAACAAGAAAAAGATTTTTTAAAAGAAAAAAAGGATTAAAAAAAACCAAACCCAGAAGTTTCATATAACACTGTTGCTTTCTATCTTGGAAAAAAATCTGATTCCTTAATCTCCCTGACTGCACCAAGAGGGCCCACTGCATCTGTTAAACTCATTGACTGTGACTACCGCCTCCATATGAAGCAAAATTTCAGTTTTATGATCTTTAGCTTGTGTGAAGCACAGCAATAGCGTCATCGGAGCCCTGTGGGTATGGCAGGGAGGGCTGACAACAACATGCTGTAGAGTTTGTGGGACCAGCTCCAACAGGGCTATGCACTTCATCTGGAACATTGCTGAGCCTCAGCATGATCCAAAATACTTGAGCTGCCAACCACTGGTAAATTTATTGACTGTCAGGCAAAAAAAATACAGAGAAGTCAGCCATTTATTTTATTATACTTTTAGACGTCCATTATGATGGCAAAATATAGTAGTAGAAAAAAATACCTTCCCTCCTCTGTTGAGAGATATTTCCAGATTACTAGAATGGCTTGACTGCTCTTATTTGGATAATTTTCATAGGGTACATGGAGCCATGCAGTATAACATATATGAAAACACAGCATGGATTTATGTATTTTTGCATTGGAGGTCTGCTTCAAAAACTCCCCTTGGCCTTCACACAAAAATACTGGGAAAATAAATAAATTCTGCTGTGCTTTTACTGCCCCAAGCACAAGAGATAACTAATAATAGTTAATGCATAATTACAGAACCCTACCAAGAAAAAAGATGATCCTCTGAGACCCTGATTTTAATTATGCTTCAGCCAATTACTGTCTTCAGCACTGACCTCAAGTGGAGAAGACACATGACTTGCAGACTGGATTACCCACACAGACTTTGGAACCAAGATGGGACCTGGAGTGTAGTTAAAGTTCTACTCTTTATTCTTCCAATTAATTCACAGTTGTGAATACTTACCTGGTGGTACATCAGATAGGTTCATTCTAAATGGCATTTGGGTTTTTTCACTATTTCCATGAATGAAATTCCAGTAATAAAAGTGATTATCACCTTAAAACTTTTGTGGAGAGAATGCACTGCATGGCACATCAAATTGTAAAATCTCTAATTATATATCTCAATAAAGAGCCAAATGCTGCTGTAGCAATGCACCACTAAACACAGCCTCCATTTTGAAAGGTGTAAATATAAACAACAGACTTTTGCCACAGCTGTACTTGGTGGCTGTAAGTAATCAATGCATTGGGGTTTGTTTTCCTCTAAATCTGTTCACCCAGAGGGCCCAGTTCTCCAGTGATTGACACCACCACAACTTAACCAACTTCAAGAGTTCAGGGTCCACAAATGAGAGCACAACCCAAACAACAGAGGGGGTGGGGCTTTCCACACAGAACATATCTCTCCCTCACCATACAGGAGAAGTTTCAGCAGATCTCTTTCTACCACACTCCAGAAAAGCTTGATCTATTTCTGGTGTACTTTTTCAGCTTGGTCAGAAAGCTGTCCAGTTTACCAAGGTCAATGAGGTCAATCAAAGCCATTGCTTTTTTGTGTGCTGTAAGCAGGAAATCAGAACCCTGAGCTTAAAAAAACATATTCCGGGAAGAATAAAATTCATAGATGAGCAAATTCACACTCCTCCTTTCACTGTTTTTAGATGAGGCAAACCTGAGGCACATTTTAGGCTCACAGAATTATTTCCCAGAATAACTTCAGTTAAAAAATTCTGACAAGTCTTACATTCAGGAAGACAGTAGAAAACACCTCCTATCTTGGGACCAGACAAAAAAATTATCTACAAGGCTAATTTTCTTCAGGGTTGCGCTACATGGAGCCAAATTTTCTGAAGATTTCTCTTTCCTTCTTGGCATTGTAAGAACTGAACTTTCTAAAGAGTTTATTGGTTTTTATTCCTTTATGAGTTATCCATCTTGCTGCTGAACTTTCCAGACATTGCATATAAAAATGCCTTTCAGAATCTCTCATGTAGCCCTGGTCCTTTTATCTGTTTTCTTGCTTTTGCTTTCCCTCTCCTTGTTCAGTGTTCCATGTAGTTTCACATTTGGGACACTTGGGCTTCTCTGGGAATCCTTATAATCATATCCATATTGTGCAAATAAAGAAGTTTCCTGTGAGGAAGACAGGCAGTGCATTGGGTTTGTGTGGCCAGGTCTTGGTAGCAGGGTGGCCACAGGGGTGGCTTCTGTGAGAAGCTGCCAGAAAGTTCTCCCATGCCCAGCAGAGCCAACGCCAGCTGGCTCCAAGACTGATGTGTCACCGGCCAAGTCTGAACCAGTCAGAAATGATGATAACACCTCTGTGATAATACACTTAAGAAGGAAAGAAAAGTTATTGCTCAGAGGCAATTGCACTCACAGAAGAGAGAAGTGAGAATGTGAGAGGAACAGCTCTGCAGACACCAAGATCAGTGGAGGAGTGGCAGGAGATGCTCCAGACACCAGAGCAGAGACTCTCTGTGCCCCTGCAGCCCATGGAGGATCATGGGGATGCAGAGATCCACCTGCAGCCCATAAAGGAGACCCATGCCGAAGAGGTGGCTGTGACCCCGTGGGAAGCCTTTACTGGAGGAGGCTCCTGGCAGGACCCACAGACCTCCATAAAGAGAGGAGCCCATGCTGGAGCAGGTTTCCTGGTAGCACTTGTGACCCCATGGGAGACCCGCACCGGAGCAGCCTGTTCTTGAAGGACTGCACCCCGTGAAAAAGACCCATGTTGGAGCAGCTGGTGAAGAAGTGCAGCCTGTGAGAAGGCCCCATGTTGGAGAAGTTCAGAGAGAACTGTCTCCTGTGGGATGGACCCAGAAGGATTCTTCTTCCTGAGCAGCGGCAGAAACAATTCGTGATGAACTAACCATAATCTCCATTTCCCATCTCCCTGCGCTGCTGGGGAGAGGAGGTACAGCTGGGAAGGAGGAAGGGGTGTAGGGGAAAAGGGTCTGTTTTACTTCTCAGTATCCTGCTTTGATTTTGTTAGTAATAAATTCAATTAATATCCCCAAGTTGAGTCTGTTTTGTGACGAGAATTCACTGCTCGCTCAGCAGACTCACTGGAATGCCTCGAGCTGCCTGGAGAGACAGCACGGGCGATCCCGCAGCAGCAGCAAAGAGGCAGAAATACAGCCCTGACTGCGTGCCTGTATTCCTGTTTTCTTTATTCTTCCCGCCCCTGGAGACATGAGAGAGGCTGTTCACAAAAGGGAGAAGCAGGAGAAAACAGGGACGGGCGAGCTGCGACCTTTACTTGGGGGAGGGGAAAGGGGAGGGCAGGGGTGGGCCCAGGGTAACCACCAATTGGACTCTGTTTGGGGCAAGTCCGTGCTACTTTCAAATTCTACCCGCGCTCGGAAAAAGGGGATTCAGAGCACATGGCAGGGACAAGTCCGGATATGCCTGGGCAGTCCCGGGGCCGGGCGGCCCTTTGGGCAGGCAGCAGCAGTTTTGTCTGTGATGGTATTTGGTGAGTGATCTCTCCTTGTCCTTAACTCATGAGCCTTTAAGTACATTTTTTTCTCCCCTGTTCAGTTGTGGAGGGGAGTGATAGAGTGGCTTTGGTGAGTACCCAGCATCCAGCCAGGGTCAACCCCCCTTCAAACAGGGATATCTGTACAAATCCTGCAAGTTATTCACAGAATCTGGTTGAAAATTTGGCCCCACAGCTCTCTTGACTGTGCTTATAATTGCAGTCTCCTGAAACTGAAAATCAAGTAGCAAATGGGTGCTGGCTGATGATCCCTTTCCTGCAGTATGATCTTGGGTAATACATGGTTGTCAGACCCAAAAAATCTTACATATATATCTTATTGATTAATATTTTAAAAATCACAGATGCCTGAATACTGACTCTTGAATTTTAAGATATTTAGACATACTTTTCAAGCTTGTACTTAGAAGCTAAGTTTTACTCTGTTTTGATGTGAAAAACTAGAACTACAGCAACTGTGAAATCTCAATAAAACGCACACTTTTCTGTTTTCTTTATAACAGTTACATTCTGTATTCTAAATTGTAAAATTCAAAGCAAGAGAAATATATTGCCTATGCAGACAAATGCATGTATTTTCAGCTCTCAGCCTTCAGACACTGACCTCTTGACTTGGGCCACACAGACATAAAGAAGTACAAAATCTGTGCCTAGAAATTGTATATGTCTCTTCCCTTGCTTAAATTAATGTTCCGAGATGTTTTTCAGGCAAACTTCTGCATTTTATATGTGTTACTATGCCACTGCATTTGGTAGACTTCATGCAGGATCACTTAGGTTCACTGCGAGTTTTGCCAGTAGTTAAGGTAATGCTGCAATTGCAGAGCTCATGAAAGATGTAAGTGGTAACAGTGGAGCATGGATTTCTTCACCTAACACAAGAGAAGAGAGAAAGAAACAGCACTAGGGTCTCTGCCCCAGAATACAGTCTGAAACGTTTGTCTTTGAAAACAAAAACATGATTTGGTTTCCACACTCATCTGTTTTGGGTCGTTTTAGTGGTATCTCCTGAGGTTGTTCCTCAGAAGTCTTTATTCATTTCCAAGAAATTGCAACAGAGAGAATAAATGCTCTGAAATGTGTTAAGTCAATACACAAAAGTGAAACTGGCTCCAGTGTCATTAACTAAAAGATTCAGGACTCTGCAAACGCATTTCTTGTGAAGTAACTAGTATGTCCTCCAGCAGCTATGCATTGATTGAAAAAAATGGAGCTGAAATTGATGCCTAACAAGGGAAGTCTCAAAATTTAACCAGGACCTGTACAAGGAAGCATGCCACTGCAAAGAATAAGAATCAGCCACTTCTAAACTTGGCATAACTCAATTCATTAGTCTTGCTTTGGCCTTACACCTTCTCATTCCCACTCACTGCAGCTAATCCAAGCATTTGTCTTGTCAGAAGAAAGAAGTAATACTACATGCATTTCAAAGCTTTTAGAAAACATACTGGTGTGAAATATCAATTGGAAAGTTTGGAGGAAAAGCTCATGTCTCTTGAGCAAGAAAGGCTCAGTTACCGTAAGCAGATATTGTCAAACTGTCTCTACAGCCATTTAGATACCAGGTTCTCTGCCATTACTGTGGTAAAGGATGAAAGTTAAATAATTTAGTATTGAAAAGTTCAATATCCTATTATCAAACTCCTTAGACAGCCAACACCCTCTGACATGGGATTATCCTAAATTCATCAGCAAATATATTGCTGCCTTTGTCTGAAAATACTGAAAAGTAAAGAACACAGGAGATCATTTATATTTAAAAGAGAAAATCAGCTGATAAGTCTCAAATATGACTGGCTGAGTTGTATGGTGTTAAGGACCTGAAAATCTTTCATTCTCTTTTAAGGCAAACCCCATTTGAATACACATAGCAGTTAAACTGCCTAACAAGATTTATGTTCAAAGCAAATGTGAAGTAATTGCTACTGGTTTGTGCAGCAAAGTGCTTCATACAAATAAAGGCAACAATATCAATAGAAACTAATTTGGTTCAAAGTGTAAGGAAACAGACCTCATGGGGAGGGGGGGGAGGGATGGAATAAAAACTGTATATATTCATGTTATTAGATCACAGTTATTTTTAAACTTCCACTGTGGAGTGACAGCACCAGCAGAAATGAGCTTTCCTGAACAGTATGCTGCTCACAAATGTGAATGGTGTAATCAGGATTTCAGATTCTCTTGGACATTTCCACAGTCCTATACATGAGTCCTTAGACCTGGAGAAGGGTGAGGCTGGTGGCCAGTCATGAATAACCAAGAACAGAACAGGGAAGTTCACCTCTGGAAGTTGATGCTTAAATTAAAATAAATCACCTAACTCATCTTGACTTAAGTGGCATCACCATTTCTATAAGTTTCTGCTATTATGATTAAAATGTCTATCTGTTCAAGAAGGCATGGCAGGAATTGAATCACCTTATAGTCAGACCTCAGACATCAAAAAGGATAAGGTTCTTTCCTTGACCAAAATTCTTGCCCTCCAACAAATTCCATATAAAGAGTGGTAATAGTGAACATTATTCCATCTACAGAATGAGGGTAGAAGAAATTGTGATTCATCATCACTGACCACTGAACATTCACAGCTTGGCTAATAAAAAGATGGTTCCTCATTACTGACTATGTACTTTTTAGTTCTCTGATATTCTATGCAGGAAGAATGATGACCACTGAAATGCTGACAGTACTTGAAGTACTCAACACAGACAAAAAGGAGCAAAACAGATTTTTAAAGCCCTGTTTCATACCCAAAGAGGACAGTCATGCTAGCTTTGCTGCACTGAAAAGTTCACACTTGCTAGCAACTGATAGCCATTCTATACACATCCACTGAAATTTATGGTATTACTAAATTTCACAGCATTAATTCACCATTACGAAAACTCTAAGACTTAACTCAATCTATGCATTTTCTAACCTGTGAAAGACAGCTTGGAATAACTCCAAACCACATACTTCAATCCCTGAGAAACCACTTCTGGACACCATCTCCCTCCCCTCCAACCTGACATACCATTCCTGAGTAAGCTTGTAGCATAACTAAACAAAGGCCAGCTACAACCTCATCTAACTGATGCTCATATTCTAAACTTGGAACAGTCTGAAATCATGCCAGAACACAGAATGGAGCCTTTTTAGCAGCACAGATGATCCCCCATCCACGGAGGGAACACAGAAGATGGTTTCTCATCTGGGGCATATCTGCAGCATTTGACTGTGGGTTACATGGTCTTATGGAGATTATGAGACATTTGCTAAAAGAGATGACAGGAGCAAAAGGTAATTTACTAAAATGTTTTGAGTCTTTCTGGAACATATCCATCAAAACCTGATGGGAAAACCTCACTTTCATCTGGCACCCATTACTTTGGTGTACCATATGATGGGTTCTCTTTACTACCTATTATATGGACAGTTTAAATGCTAGTAATTTAATGCCCATAATCTATAATGACACACAGAGATATCATTCACACATACAGCCATGTTCTTTTGTATAGCGTAAGGTAAAGTGCTTCAAGGGTGAAGCATGTAGCTGAAGATGAGCCTCAGCACAAAAGAAATACATAGTGAACAAAAAATAAGGGACATTTTGAAGATTTTTTGAGTCTTCTTTAGCCAGTCAGTGAACAAATATAAGTGGGATTGATCCACCCTAACGCAGGCACAGAAAAGAATGACAGGTGTTATTTAAGGATGGGTGTCACTCTAGATTCCCTTTATTTATCAATAGTGAGAGGTTCTCACCTCCTGAAAGCAATTTATGTGATCTACAGATCAGATAAATTACTTTGTGGAACATGTATCTCTCTTCATAGATCATATACAAAGAACTTAATTATTAGCTCTGGCCACGATTTACGACATTTAGACATTTATAATTCAGTAATTCGAGATTTCTCACTAATACTGAAGAGTGTGGTGATGCCATGCTCAAACAAGAGTATTGCATCAAGTTGTCAAGAAAACTGTAGATCTTTCTGGTGGATGAGACAATTGCAGTAACTGAGCAATACATAACACATCTCAGCACAGAACACCAGTGCCTATGGAAATCCATCTAAAACAAAGTGCTGGAACATGTCTTCAACCACTTATGACACCATAAACATATAAAACTTCATTCTTCTGTCTGTTTTAGCTACCCAGAATATTTGGAATCACAGCTATCTTTATAGTTGTTATTGTAAGGATTCTCCAGGTTGCAGATAACCTGGAGAAAAAAAAACAACAACTAAAGTTTCAGGATAATTATTTAATATTTGCTTCTTTTCCATAAAAGAATTATCTGTAGCAGAGGCACACAACTCCAGATCCGCGCCACTGGTTAGGTTTACAGCAGATTTGACATGTTCCTGTGGCAGAGACTGTACTGCTCACCATTATCCTGGTCACTGGCAAGAACTAATCCCTTGCTTCCAGAGAAAAGTGCTGCCTCTGTAAAGATGGAAGCAGTCGTTGAGTTTCTGCTCTGTGGCTCTCATGAAAATCACTAAGCAGACCTCTACAAAAGCCAGTGAACCTCAGAAAGAAACCAATTATCTGCAAAAAAAAAAAAAATTTAGTAGCTGTGTTCTACAGGGAGGGCAAAGACCATTGCAGGACTTGATCTACAGTTGTGGATATCTAAGAAATTATGAACATTCACAACCCCCAGTGCCTTGCAAGCACAAGGCACATTTCTCTGACCTTGCCCTCACTAACAGTAATGCATAACATATGTATTAAAAAAACACCAGAAATTTTACCACAAGTGCTTCTCTGCCCCACCCAAGGAGCAGATGAGTGTGTGACAGATGTTCTTAAAATGCTACTGGGAAGCACTCACATACCATAGTAATGAGTATGGTAGTAGTCTTACTCAGAATAATAAAGCTACACCAATTTCAATGCATGTTTTCCACAGAAAAGAGCTTTCTACCTCTCATTTCTCATGTCTTGATGGGAGAGGAGCAGTTAAGAAGGGTTCTCAAAGCTCATTGTGTTTAGGCAGCAACAGGTGAAGTAGAAAGAGTAAGGTTCTTACTGAGAGGCCAAGACCTGCTTCATCCCTTAAGGCTTTCTTGTAAGATACATGAATCACAAAGGTAAATAAATTAGTCCTTGTGTTTCAAGGAGCCACAGATCCATGCCTACTCCCCAGATGTCCTTCTCTACCAGAAAAGAATGAATTTTGGGTGAAATTATACAATGAGAAAACTACTAGATTTTTCATATCTTCCACTTTTGGACCACAAGAAATGGCCCAGGTTTAGAGAGCAGAAAAAAAAAATAAATATAAGGCTAAGCTGAGGAACAGCACATAGAAACTTGGAGAAAGACTACAAGGGCACACAGTGACAGGACAAGGGAAATGGCTTCAAACTGAAAGAGAGTAGGTTTAGATTAGATAGTAGGAAGAAATTCTTCACTGTGAGACACTGGAACAGGCTGCTCAGAGAAGCTGAGGATGTCCCACCTCTGGGAGGGTTCAAGGCCAGGCTGGATGGAGCTCTGAATAACCTGGTCTAGAGGAAGGTGTCCCTGTCCACAGCAGGTGCGGTGGAAATTGATGGTCTTTAAGGCTCCTTCCAATCAAACCCATTCTGTTATGAAATTATGCCATTTAAAAGTTACAGTACTATATGTTAGGGGGAAAAAGCAACAGAAATAAAGTTTTAAGGCTTCTAGGAATAAATTTGAGAAAAGTAACATTGAACTCTCCAGTTCTGGAGGGAAAAAGACAATATTGATAATGCTCTGAAGAGGGAGTGGGACTAGATAATCTCCAGAGATTTCTTCCAACCTCAGTGATCCCACAATTTTACGTAACAAACTATAAGACAGTCCTAACTAAAGTGAAGGGTATGTTCTTGGTGGTAAGGCACCTCTGGAAATCCCCACATAAACCTGTAATTTCATTGTTGTCATGCTACTTTTTTTTTTTTTTAAATAAGAACTTACATTTCCCCAAATTTGTAACAGCCTGGATATTTATTTGAGTTGTCAAGTAACTGTGCACCTCTCTATAGTGTGCACGTGTGGTTTTGTTTAAGCATTAAAACACTCCAAGTTGTTTTACCATCCTTAAATTCTGCATATTTAAATGTCCAGATTTTCACCATGACCTGAAGCCCCAAAATACAGTGTAACACAATGCAATGTAACATAAGATTTTGTTTTCTTTCCATCCTGGTAGGAAGCCAAATACCAAATTGCTGCTGAATCCAAAGAGAGCAAGACAGTCTTTCCAGCAAAACCAACATAACCTGAAAAGCAGGTTGCCTGTCGGTTAAAAGCTTTATTAAACTAACCTGATGCACTATCATGCGTTATAAATTTGATGGCATTTATGTGTAATTTTTAGAAGAATCTCCTGAATTTAGGGTTTTGTGCTTTTCCTCTCCACTCAGTACTAGTGTAAAAATGTGTTAGCAAAGTGTCACTTTTAACATTGCCATAATGGAACTTTTTTTTTATTTTATCACTAAGCTACTATGTTGAGGAAAGGTGCTAAAGTCCTGTGAAAAATGTATGCAATAGCTTAAAAAAAATCTGACATCCAAACTTGTAGTGATAGCTTCTGGTGAATAGATAAGAGTTCACTTTATCTTTGCCTCAAGGGCTCAGAAATATTTATCTTTGGACCTGCTAGCCTTAATGTTAAAATTTGGACAAAGCAACTGGAATGGTCTATAATTGCTCTGACTTAGATCATTGCATTTTCTCAGCTTTCTGCTCCAAACAACGTTCTATCCTCTCCTTGAAAGGACTTCAGCATAGCTATCTTATATGCACATAAACCTCCCCTGGGCCTCTGTAAAAGCATTGTCAGTAATAATAGACGCTTCCTTATTCAGAGGACTGATTTATGGTATAGTTAATTTCAGATTTTTGTGTTCTCTTCCTTGCTCATCTCTAGTAATTAAATTGTTTCCAAACAAAGTGGGCTGCAGTCTCAAAGACATTATTAAAAAAAGTAGTTATCTATGGAGTAAACTCAAATTCCATATGGTGATTATTTTTCAGACCCAGAGGTTATTGATCCACAGCAACCCAAGCCTCTGGAACAGTGTGTGCTCATGGCTGCACTGCAGAATGACAAACCAGTCCTCTTCAGTTTAGTCTTCTATGTCTCGAATCCTAAGCAGCACCAAATCTGCAAGTTTTTTATGTAACCAGCACTTGCCACAGATTCAAAAATCAGCTGTAAAACAGCACTACTCCTGTTGTGCAGAATTTTTATGCTGGTGTGTCTCAGCTCAGAGACCTGTTAGAGCATCCAACAATAAATAAACATGATAATAAACCGAGATCTCTGTAAATGTTTCTGAACCAGCACACTGAGAGCTGTGTCTATGAAGTCTGTCATCTTATACACATCACTCCAGACTGATCAAAGAAAAACATTTTGGCCTGTAAATTTTAAAGTACTGCAAAATGTTTAAAACTGAGATCATGTTTAGCACTTTGCAGAGAGTGTTACACAAGATGGTAATGCTTTGAGTCCTTTCACATTGCAATGTACGGAACTTTTCAGAAATGTGAATTTGACACCAGCCATAATTTAGGTGTTTCCTTCTATTTCATGCAAACAGCAGAGTGGTTATGCATCTGGAAGAGGGTTGGTTTGAAAAGATTCCATTTGTTTGCAAAGATTTTTTTTTTCATTCGCATCCCTCTGACATGAAGTCTCTGGTTACTTGCTGTCTGATTTCTGGAAAGTACATTCACTGTTGTGTTTTCCCATTTCTTTGACACAGACTTTACATTCACTTGGCTTTTAATTTCTTTGAAGTAGACTGGTGGTAGGTTTTATTCTGTAGTACAGGAAGGTGCCTGGGTGTCCCTCAGGTATTTTCAGATTTTCTTTAATCATCTGTGTTACAGAATACATGGCTTTTATCTGAAAACAACACAATTACTTTTTCAGAGAGCATTTTATCTCCTTTTTGATCCTAGGAGGAAAAAGGGGCGGTTTTATCTACTCTGTAGGTAGAGGTCTCCATGATTGTGCCAATCTTGAGAATTTCAGAGGACCAAACACAGCAGAAGAAGTTCATAAACAGCACTGAGATGCCATGCTGTGAGACACACACACAGTCTCTCTGTTCCGCCACCAACCCAGCAGCTGGGCGTTTATATATGAACATATATCTACATATATGCATGCACATGTGTATATGTGTGAATATATGCACATTAGCATGTAGTCTGCTTCCATGTTCTGGGGACAGCTTTAGTACAGGCAGATCTGATTGTGAGGCACTAATCTTCCAGCAATTAGCTACACAAGGGTTTTAGCTGATGTGTGGTCATTCCCAGCAAAACTTCTGGCATTTAGCTGTCTCTCTCCCAAGGCACTGACAAATAGAGATGCTTTGACAATTCTTTTTTAATCTGAAGAACAGAGACAGCCTTCATGTCACCCATCACCAGTGACATCTGCTGATCATTCAGAAGCACAATAACAGAAGGGAGACTTGCAACTAAACATTCTGTGCAATTGCAATCCTCATCCATATCATTGCAAGCAAATCTGTGCTTTCGTCTCTATTTAATTCCTCTTTGCTCTCATGTAAATTTATTCCAGAAGCAACTCCAATGTATTTTCCACCAAATGACACTGTAAGACTGCCAGATTTCTTCCTGCTGTCACTGTGCCTAATATAGATCTCTAGCCTTGCCATTAATGTCTAAGGGAGCTCTAGAGAAGGAGGTCAGCATTATAGAGAGCCATTCATTTAAGATTACAATTATGGCTTTACCAGAATGTCCTAAAAACCTCTGTTTTGGGGGTGGGCAACTCAATAGCAAATCTAAACAAGTACATGAGCTGTTCTTTAGATACTTTTCTGAGCTAAATCTTTTACCAAATATTTCACTATGGCTAAGGAGTATCTAATGTAGCTCAGAATATAGATGTCCCAAATTTTCCACAGTTGGATTCTGCATTAAAAAATGCTGGACCACACTTCCTTGCAAAAACAGCATGGGGGAGGAGCAGTAGGAGGTAATAGGATGTGCCATGGCTGGCTGCTTTGTGCTGGTCCTTTGATGCAGAGTCATTTGCCCTACAGCATAGGACTGGGATCTGTTATTATGAATGGGTTTGAAATGCTCATATGTCCCAGGAGACCAGAAGGGAGTGTTTCAGTCAATAATGCAGCCTCAGCCCTGTACGCCCCTGGAAACAGCCCCAGATCAGCAACTGGCTTAGCTGAACTGAAAGGAGGACAACACAAGGGTTTTCAGTATAAAAACATATACAAGCAGAGGGGGTATTTTATATACATGTGTAACTGCTGTTCTGCATATATCACTTTGCTCTGTACTTTTCACTGAAACCGTGCAAAGTGGGGCTTTTTCCCGCATCTCGGAAGCCAAGCCTGTACTATATTTTGTATTGCCACTGACTAGGTCTTTTCTGCTATTACAAGGCACATTGAATCTTTGCCAGACATTTACTTAATTAGGGACAACTGTTTTAGGTAATAGGGGTTAATTCTGGTAGGAATGGCCACTGGAATTTTTACCAGCATTTGAATATCAACTTCTGTCACCACCAGCCCAGACCTTCAACTACAATGGTTGGATTAATGGGACTTTTAAGTCTAAATCATGTCTTTGCACAGGCCATTTGAAAACAAATGAAAAAGTGTTTGAACTTCTCTTCAAATAGGTAAACAACTCGACTGAAAATTTTAAAAGAGAATTGCTTTTTGTCTCCATTTGCATTTTCATCCTATCACATTTGCACATATTGTACATGCAATAAGATAAGAGCTGTCACTTACTCTTTCCCAAAAAGGACTAATTATTTCCCAAAATGTGTTTAATTATTTAAACACAAAGTAGTTCCTCTTTCTACTGAATTCATCTACTGCCTCACAAAAATTTAGGAGCACAAATTCTGCAAATGAGTTGTCTTCAATGCCTGTCTCCTTTTTCCCTGCAGACTGTTGATGGATGAACTCCAGTATTGACGACTCAACTCTGCTGCACAAGCACTTCCTGCTGAGGGCATGATGGTATCACAGAAAATGACCTTGTCTTATTTTCTGTTGCATACGTGGTTCACACTGTTACTTTCCATTATATCGCAGCAAGTCAACATGACATCACCTAAGCATTTACTTATCAGACAGCATGTCAACAGTTTAAAGGAAACATTTCTGTCTGCCAATCCACCATCTGAACCAAATTGTGGTAGGCTGCTGGTGTATCACGCATATCTACAGAAGCAAGTAATTGAAATGATCTGTGGGTCAATACACAGACATCTGTAATTTGAAATTGCAGTGGCTTGTGCAGCACATTTTATAAATCAGACTTTTTTTCCACCTTTGCATGATAAGATTATCATCAAGATGCAGCAGCGGTGTCGACATAGTTAAGGATATCCCTAGAGCTTTTTATTTCAGATTGAAAGTAACTTTTGAATTTCACTAATATCTCAAGTGGAAGATAGAAAGACCACATTTTGAAGATAACACAGTGTCAGTGCTAATGTTAAGCCCCATTCTTGTCTAGTGCTATACGACTAAGACAGCCTGTGTGCAGGAGGGTGTTAGGAAAAATGTGAAGAAAACTCTCTCATAAAACCCTAAGTACAGAGTGAACAAAAAATGGGAGCTGCAAATTTAGATGAGTTGAATGCAACAGTTGAACTCCAGTCAAGATTACTCTCTCTTCCTAAACAGAGAAATTCTTCTGCTTCTGCAGTTGCAAGAAATAACAAAAGAACTCTTCACCTCTATTCATTTTGTTTATAACTCCACTGGGAAGCAACAGTTCTGTATAATAATAACCATACACAAAGAAAAGCTTCTTTTTTTTTTTCCTCTGATACATTGTCTCATTTAAGACAAGGAGACAAGGAGAGTTCAGTTGTCTGTGTTACATGTATTTCCAAGTATGTACATACATTTGTTTTATACTTTCAGAGAATTCCATTTGGGCCATAAGCCTGCAAGCAAATTTCCAGCATTTTCTATGTCCAAACTGCTGTCACTGAAATTCCTAATTTTAAATTAAGTCTTTGGGGCTTTTTAGTCAAGACAGAGATGACTTTTTAGTTGCTCAACAATTCTCCCAGTTCCTCAGGTGGATTTGCAGCCCAAGATATATCCCACAAAGCAGGTCTAATAGCATTTGACCAGCTTACTGGGAAAGGACCACTGGAGAAAGAAAATCATTAGACAAGTATCCCAGGCACTATGCCATAGCTTAGTACTCTGTCTGAGACTTATAAACTACATAAAGCCAACCAAGAAAATCCATCTTGTTTTCAATTCACTTACACACACACATGCCCAGGATGCCATTGGGAAATGAATGACAATCCCTTCTACAGCATTGTATACTTCTCCCCCACTTTCACTGATGATCCTCCTCTGCTCCGAAGGAAAAGAATAACAAAGAAAAAGCTCAATTCACTGTTCTCATGACAACCACTCTGCCTTTTTCTCCCCTTTTCCAGAGACCAGACATGAACCTGGAGGCACACACATTTATCTGGTTATAAGGAGGTGGCCATGCTGCTCACAAAGCTGTTCCCACCATTGCAGTGAACTATGTGATATAAAGGCAACAGCATGAAAGTATCTTCCAGTATCTTCCCTGTTTCTTCCAGTCACTAGGGTTAGCAAAGAGTGCCTTGGCATTTGGGGACAGCTAAAAAGAATGAATACAACCAAAATGTTTGCATGGAAAGGACGATTCTAACCATATGGAGCTACAGTCTCTGTAGACCTCTCCTGCTACACCCACACATTTCAATTTCTAAACTTTTCTACTCCAGTTCTAAACCAACTCTGGCTTCTTGCTTGTAGGAGCATGAGAACTTGCATGCCAAGAGCATTTCCCCACAGGACACTCACAGTCAGGTACAACCCATTTTGTGCCAACAAAACTCTTCTTCTCCAGACACTCTTCAGAGGTACTCTGAATTTGTTGCAATTTCTGTGATTTGGCTATCATACCATCAATTACTCTCTGCTGTGTATCTGTGATTTAATTTCATCCTCCTAAATAGAGCTTTTGAGGACTTTACCTAACTCCATTGCAGTGATTTGAGCCATCTCTCCTATTTTCCAGATATGGTTTAAAATCTGTTCTTTCTTCTAAACTTATAATTTAATCTAAGAAGTTTACACATTTTAAATACGTGAATTGTTCAATAGTGTATGTTATTAATGAACTTCTTCTTAAAAGAATGTAGTCCAGAGCAAACTCTGGCAAGATGCCATTCTAAGCATTGATCAGTATTTGTGATAGGATTTTGAAAACCCTGCATTAAGGCTTTTCCAGCCTACACTGTCTCTTCAAGACCAAACTTCATTAAATCATATACAAAAAATGTCAAGCTGGATAGTATCAATAGTCTTCCTGAAGACATGAACCAAACAGATCTATCACAGAATGAAACCAGATTCAACAGACAGGTTCAGAACAGTATCCTGAACATGTTGAAAATCAGGTCTACGTGATAACATTCAATTGCGCTGTCAAGATAGGAATCTTTACCTTTCCTTGGTTCCCTGTCTCATTCATAACACTCTATCTAATACAATAAATGGGGCACTGGCCAGAAGTGTCCTTCAACTCCTTCCTACTCTTGTTCTGATCTCTCTGTCTCTTCTTTCTCTCACTGTTCATGACAGGTTACCTGGGTATCTTTACCTGATTTCCTAAGTTCATAAATTGTCTCTAATTGCAACCAACAGAGTAACACCAAAAGGCTTTGTTGTTCTTATCAGGGCTGAAGGGAAGCATTTTTTTTCTTTTTTTTCTAATTCCTTCAGCTTTAGTGTCTGCCTAAGTCTGGATCTTACACTGAATGAATCATTAATCCACCTAATGCTGCACGGGGGATCTGTTGTTTCCCAGCTGTCTTTAGCTATGCCCATTTCTCCACTCTGTCCTTACAAATAAATGAACCACAGTGAGCAAGACAGGACCAGGCACTGCAAGCCCTGTATCAATGTATTGAGATGAGAGTATATTCAAAGATGAAACTAAATAAATATGGACAAGTACAACAGAATTTTTTTATGCTAAACTCAAAACAATGAGAAACTTTAAGGACGTTATGGCAGAAAAAGACCTAACCTGCTTTACCAGAGGGTAATGTGCTAATTACAGTCCTGATTTACAAGGACCCCTTATTATAAATTATGTTTGCTTTGTAAGAATGACAAATAACTCACATACAGGCACACAAGCACATACATACATACAAAGGTCTCCTAAAGCCATTCTGAAGACTGAAAATTAACACTTAAAAAATGATGATAAATACATGGTGAGAAGTTAGCCCAAATATACACATAATGTATTTGCTATACTCAGAGAGAAAAAACCTTCCCAAATCAGTTTTGAAAGCCAAGTCTAAACAATATGAAAGCCTCCAGCAAAGAGGCATTCATCCAAAATCAATCAAATCAAAATGCACACAGTTTAAAAAAGTAAGTTAAGAATTTGTCTGTCCCAAGATTACCTTATTGTGTGGTTCCTTAAAGAAAATTCATTATTTAATCCATCAAAAGAACACTTAGGATTTCATTCCTTCCCTGTCTCCCCACACATTTCCTTGCTACAAGGTAAATTCCTTCTCAAAACAAAATCTCCACGGTAAAAAGCAACCTCACAACTCAATTTCCAGATGAGTCAGTTCAGACAGAAACAGTCTAAGTTAAAAACAAAAAATCCAACACAGGAAAAAAAAAGGTGTTAGGACTCAAAACCCTCCTGCTGCTGAAAAAGGTTTTTTTCCAATGCAATAAACAGTCTCAGCTCAAAGAAACCATTAATTCATAGAGCTATTTAATGCTCTCCAGTGTCAGAAGATTAATCAGTCTCTCTGCACACTTATTCCAAAGCCAGTTCTCCAAGTTTGAATATCTTCCAAAACAGTTCCTTACTTGAACTGTACTTGCAATAAACATTTCCCCTTCCAGGGTGCACTTCCAACAGATCACTAGGAAATAATCACTGATGTCATTCCAGCAGCTTTGCCACATTGGAGGCCAAATGGATCTTGTACAAACTCATCAATTCACTAGTGTGAAGCCCTAGGTAATTCAGAAGCAGTGTAATGATCCCTTCATAGCATGTGAGGTAAACTGCTGTAGCCCCAATTCCTGCACAAAACAGGCATGGACACACTGCTGCCAGGCCTTTACCTACTTGGCAGATAAGAGCTAATCAGGTGCTGTCCATGCAGATTAAAACCAGCTCATGAGTTAGAAAATGTGTCATGTCTCCTAAGACTTTTTAACTGTTCCCTGACCCTGGAACTACCTCCGTGTGAATATAAAAAAGGCAAATATTTTAAACTAACCTTCTTTTTGTTTCCTATAGGAAGCACTTCTATGTAGCAGCAGAATTCCACCCCAGCCATATTCAGATGTAAGAGTTTTGCACATGTTGTAAGATTTAAAAAAACTAAAATTGCTGTCTATTACAGTTAGTATCAGTATACCTTTTCTAATATACATAATAGAGACACACCAAAAAAATGGAGCTTCAACAGTTAAAGTCTAAGCAGCCTAGCTAACCAGCTGGCAAATTGTTAATGATTCTGCCCATTTGTAAACATCTTTATGCTTTGATGAGGTGATGTGAAATGGTAGCCAGTATGTGCTTGTCAGGAGGAATTATATCAGATTAAATTAATTCATTTCCTTAAGACCAAAAATAGATTTGTGCTCTCTTCCTCTTTTCACAGTAATTCATTCCCACTCACTTAGTAGCATGATGGAAATCAAATGAATACTTGGGTGAATCTGCAGAGAAATAGAAAGCAATGAGACTACTTTCTCCATGAAATCTGTACAATAGGAGTCAGGGTTATGGGGTGGATCTTTATGAAGGGCTGGAACTGTAAGGAATTTAATGGGTCAGAGTGGACAGAGTCCTCTTTGCTAACCACACAGCACATTGTTATTTGCTTACACACAAAGACTTTTTCTATGAGAGCTTGTGCAGGGTCCACAGCTCCACAGAGCTGAGATAATCCCAGGAAACTCACTGCAAGCACCAGTCCCTGCCTTCTGCACTGCATGGAATTATCCAGCTCTGCCACAACAAGGAACATGGACTCTGCCACAACAAGGAACATCAGCTTGGCTCAGGAGGAAGCTTTTCTAAACCAGATGATTCTCTGATTGTGTCTAAAAATACCTCAAACTGTCATCAAAACACTTCAAGTAATTCCATCATGATATTTCATGTAATTTCATTATCATTTCATGTAAACTTTTCTCTTGAGTCATTCTGAATATTTGCACACCAAAAGAACATTCAGTGAGCAATACTCCAGTGAGCATATAATTGCAAATCTTGAACTAGAACTATCCTTGCTAAGATATAAGTATGCTTCAGGAATGCTTCAATACTGTGAAGTTTTCAGTCTCAGGAAAATGAAAATGGGCCTGTTTTCCTAAACTGTTTCCTCTAAGTGCAAGTCGGCTCATCATGGAATAGTCCTCAGGTCTGGATTTCAAAGTCCAGGCCCACATCTCGATTTTAAACTCCCGTTTCCAAAACCTAAATTTTTGGGTGATGTTTAAATAAAAGGGTTCAATTTTTTTCTTGAATGACAGAATTATTCAAATAAGAAAGAATGCTGTATCAAACTGGATTATTGTTGAGCTAAGTGGCTCTAAATTATCCTGAATGCATATCTGGCTGATTTGTGTTGGTAAATCTGCCTATTTATTGTTACCAATCTCTGACATACTGTTGCTTCCTGAGGGCAAGTCCAATACTACACAAACAGGAGTAACCAAGAAGAAATGTATGGTAAGACAATGCAGGACAGCTAAATATATGAAATGAAAAAGGAAATTGAATTTTCATGTTATCAAAACATGAAACTCCCATCAGCACTCAGAGGATACATCCACCTGATAGAGAAAACTGTTCCCAAGTCAGCATATAGGAAAGATAATGCAGATGTAGCCTTCATCATCCTGCAGCAAAATACAGCAACATAATTGGGAAAGGGAACCCTGCAAAACTACAGCCATGTATGAACAGGTTGTGCATTTCAGACACTATAGTCATGTTCGATAGAACATTTTCAAAAATCTCTAACAATTTCTAAGATACCACACTGTAACTACAATGTAACAACAGATAAAATTATAATATCCAGATTTTCTTTGAAATTTTTAAGTATTTTTTCTTAGCTTGCCTTGAAGACAGTGTTGATAAGTCTTCCTGAACACCCTTTAATCCCAGTTACGTTTTTTCACTACCCAGAAAATGTGCATTCACATCTTCATGTATATTTGGTCCTTGGCTCAGAAAAGAAAGGCAGCACATCATTTATGTTGCAATAAATCTTCCAGCCTGTACAACAGAGCTGATGTGCACAAATGCATAGGATTGCCACTTCCTCTAAAACTCTGGGAAAACAGACATAGAAGCACAGCTAAAGAAAATGAGGCCATGGTTCCATGGCACAGAAAATCCTGTTTAAGGGTTTCCACATATGTGACATGAAAAGCTCCAACTCTGCACGACAGAACTGCAGACTCATGCAGGTTGGCAGTCACCTGGTCCAAGTCCCTGCTCCAGGCAGAGCCAGTTACAGAGTCACCCTTCACTGGACTCACTCCGTTGTATCAGTGTCCATTGTACCAGTACAGCCAAACAGGGACACCGCTCTCCAAGGGCGGTTTCAAAAACGTTGAATAGAGGGGAAAAAGCACTTGACCTGCTGGCTAAAGCCCTGCAGCCTACGGTGGGGCTGCTCACCTTCTTTCACAAAGTGAACTTGTCCAGTTCAAATGAACTTGACTCCACCAGGACCAACAAGTCATTTTTTGCAAAGCTGCTCTCAACCAAACAGTCCCCAGCCAGTACTAGTGCATGGGATTGCTCCATCCCAGACACAGGATTTTCCACTTGGCTTTGTGCAACTTCATTCAGTTGCTCTCAGATCAGCCTGACAAGATGTCTCTGAATGCCAACTCCCACTCTCCAGTGTACCAGTGTTAGGAAGTGTTTTCATTCCATCATATGAAGAAAAAGAGGCTTATAATTTTTAGTACAGAAGACAGGCAGAATAATACACCAAAATAATAAGAAGTGAAGAAACGTAGGTTTTCATACAAGTGCTACAGCTATCAGCTATTCCAGTTGGCTTTGTTATGATCAGCTATCCATCGCAGAAAAAACAAACCAACATTTTCAAAAAGACCAACATATTTCCAGAAAACCATGGATTTCTGCCAATTTTATTACTGGACAAAACATCATTCATAATGATCATATTTTATTCTTCAATGATTATTTAAATGCAAAGTCCTGGAAACCACAATATCCTGGAAATAGCTCTTCTTCTGTGTGCTATGTCATTCTGTGTGCCACAGGGTCCCAGTTTTTATGGTGACTGAGTTAAACCCAAGATATCCGATTTGTCTCTAATGTAACATAGCCTCCTTTAACAGAGCCTCTGTTCTGTGAAACTGAGTGGGTCTGAGGTCAGAATTCCTATGTAAGTCTTCTCATTTGTTTAAAGTACTTTTTCTCTCCCCAATAAACAAAGGAAGAGTTCGCAGCACAATTTATATGCTGTTTTATAAACAACACAAAAAATCCTTTGTTTATGCCAACCTCATCCAAAGTTGTTTTCTGTGATATGGCTTGACACACTGGCAGATTCTTTGGAATATCATTTTTTCTTCAATTTTTCCTTTACTGTGTCATGTCTAAATCTATTTCAATAGGTTTTCCCATTTATTGATTTTTTTTTTCATTTTCAATAAAGCACATTATTAATATTTTTCTACTTGCTGTTTTTTTCCTTTGGACTCAATGGATAATATTTTTATTCAGCTTTGCAGGTAATTTTATTGTGTGTTTTTGTCTTAAAAATGGAAAGAGAAAGAGAGAAATATCTCTTTTTCAGCTGGCATGCCCAAGAAACTGAAGTCTTCCAGACTGCCAGTAGCACTAACATCAGAAAAGTATTTCATGTTTATTAATAATTCATCATATTCTGCCTTAAGAGAGTTCAAAAATTCACCAAGTCACAGTTCAGTAAGCTTGTTCCCAAAGCTTCTGGGAAGATTAAAATGCTTATCATAATTATGTGAATATAATGTGTAAAAAGGCTGCATGAAGTTGCACAGAATGTTAAATGTGCTAACATCTTTACACTAAGACATTAACATCTGTATGGTTATACATTGACACATTGCCTTGTACCAAATGATGCAAAGTTTGTAAAGTCTCAGACTTCAGCCCAGGTCTTGCAGCAGGGTCTTGTGAATCTTCAGTAAGTACCACTCTAAAACATGTCACATTCTGTTTCTAGAATCAGACCAGATAGCCCATTACAGAGTAAGAGTAATAACAATGTATTTCTACTTGCATTTTGTATGCGTTTTCCTAACATACACATTTGAACAATTTGCTTTGATCTATTTTTCTGTTTTTCTATCAGAGGAGTATGCTCCTGCTCACACTCTCTTCAGGCAGGTCAGGGAGTGTTTTGGAATTGCCACTGCTGAGGAAGACCATGCTACAAATCCCACAGATTGCACGAGTTTTATCATAACAAAACCCACCGGCTTTGACCCTCCATGCATGCCTTCCCTTCCTCTTCCAGGCTGTCTGGGGCTTTCTCCAGCAGCAGGCCTGCAGACAGAGCTGGCTCTGTGGCAGTGATGACCTCATCTGCACAGCACACAGCTGCAGAGGCAAGCTGTGTGCCCCACGTTCCAAACAACAGCTTTCTGGGGAATTTATTTGTTCACACATGAACAGTAAATCAGCGTTCAGCATTTCTAAGTTGCAGAGGGGTTTTGCTTTGCGTGAAATGCCTAAGTGTGAGGTTTGTATTTCACTGTTAGGAATGAGATATAAAATGCATAATCCATCTAACAAAGATATGTCAGAAACAGCTTAGAGAATCCTGGAATATAAACAGCTCTGCCTGCAGAGTCAGATACTCCACACAGCAGATCTACACATTACAGTTAAACGGCCAAACTTCAGTTCATATAAATAAATGATTTAACTAAAATGATTAAATAAGCCATTCTATATTAAAAGCCTTCTAAGATGTGCTGTTTGGTCTGTCTCTCTGCTACCCCAAACCTATCACTAGATCAGCTACAGGATACAACCACATCTTCCCACCTACCTGTTTTCCATCATGTCCCTGCATGCAACACCAGCCCCCCAAGGCTCACCCCACTCTGCCCAGGACCCCACACCAGCCCCGTGGCCATCAGCTCCTGTCCCAGCTCCCCACAGCAGGTGATGGCAGGGCCAGGTGGCCAGGGCCCATCCCAGCCCAGCCAGGAACAGGGCAGCTGGGGGCACCAGGGCAGCCCCAGCATCAGGCACCTCTCTGGGGACAGGGACGGGCCAAGCCCAGGCTGGGATGGGCTAAAATTTTTCCTAGGATTAAAGGCAGTCACATATTCCAGAGGCTGTGTGGTCCTCCAGAGCTGATTGTGGGGACAGGGCACATGTGGTGTGCCTGCAATGGAAGCTCCCACAGGCCCTGGTCCTCTGGTCTGATGTGCCAGCTTCAGCATGCCCGGGCAGCACAGACAGCCTCAAATTGCCCTTTTTCTGAAGAAACCTCCAAACAGAGCAGGAATGACACAGATATTTCTTGGCTCTCTGCATAGGAGACATGTCTTAGAGGAAAAAGCTGTTATAACCTGGCTTTTGTTGATATAAAAAGCCAATTTTACAATTCAGGCAACAGCCCCATATCAGAATTGCAGCGCACAAGAGTGAACAAACTACAGTTGACCCCCTCATCTGGAGCCAGTCCATTCTCCTGCTGCATGTTAGCCCTTACACAGTGTTTTATCAACTCCTCTTCCACATCTGTATTCAAATTTGCTCTTGCTGGAGTGTGAGGTTTGGGATCTAGACTGCCACTTTGAGTCCCTGCTAGTGATGAAATTCCAGAGAAATAAAAATAAGCAGTGTCCTACACTCAGTGAACCAGCACTGCTTTCCAGGGAGCAGGTTCTGAGCCTTTCACATCATGAAGCTGTAATGAATCACCTTTTGTGGAGTTTAATGCGTGTACAAAGAACCCCTTTCCTGCATTTTTTCATCATCGTAAACTGCTTTTGATTGCAAAATGGCTCTGCTGGGTGGCACAGCCATGCAGGGGACCTGCAGCAGACCTGTCTTACTCTGTTGAATCACTGAGCTGCAATTGTTACAGATGCTGTGCAGAAATGGGGATCAGGGCTACAGTATCTCCAACCCCTGACACTGCCCCTCATCTCTGTAACAGCTCTGAGCAAGCCCCACTTTGGGGGATGGGAAGAGAAAGAAAATAGTCCTTGAACTACGAAATAAGTTTCAACCACTGACTGGAAAGAGCCCTCTGATATTCTGGAGGCACCATCCCAGCATTGCTGACTTTATGAAATGTGGGGAAATTTGCCAAGAAACAGCAGAGTTCACAGCAGGCAGTAGCCTTGAGAAGGTAGAGTAAAAAACCTAAACTGAAGAAAATTAGTTATTCCAACAGAGTTTTCTCCAACTCTGCCACTTGATATAGAGTAAGGGTACAGGCACCTCAGTGTTATGGAGGTAAAACAGATGACTGGCAATCATGAAGATTTTGAAAATCAATGTTTGAGAAGCGTGGGATAGCTGTAGAAATGGCACAGTGCAAAGGGAAAGAGCTGTGAAATAGAGTAGTCAGACACAGATCTACAAATATGATGGATATTTTTAGTTGATGGCAAATCCGCTGTGGGAGGAGAAGGGAACGAGGACAGAAAAAGCACTTGTCACTGAACTGAAAATCCTGTCACTGTTGCACACATCATTTCAATTTTGACTGGGTTTTTTTACTGAAAGCAGAGTTCTAGTCAAGAAATACATTTGAAATAAAAAACTGGGAGTTTCATTTTGAAAGTTGAGGCAAAGTATTCAGATTATTTTGGCGTGTGTTGGATTTTCTTCAACATGAAATTCAACAGTCTCGCAAGTCCATAGACTATTTTCATGCCACTGAATCTGCATCTTTCCATGGAAAATGTTTCCATTTTAAATATTTATCCAACATCATCAGTAAGAGAGATTTTTGTCATGACAGGAATTACAGCAGAAAATGTTTGGTATTCTTAGTGTGCACCCTTCACAACATATTTTGCATAATACAGACTTTCTTCTGCTATATACCACTACAGTACCATGTGTCTTCACCACAATATAATCAATTTCAAAATAAAGATTACTTGCTGGATCTAACACAGAATTATTTTATTTTTTACCATTCTAGATAAATCAATAGAGAGGACCTAAAATATAGTGTAGAAAGCATTTTAAAATTAAAGGTTAGATTCCCTCTGGAGATGCATGCAACTCCAACTGTATCTCAATAGCAACACTGCATTTTTAAACAAAGGCAAATATTTACTCATTTTATTGGAACCACATACTTCCTAACTCTGCATATTGTTGCAGCAATTGCAAAATATGCTGCCTATTTGACAATATATAAAACAGGTGTGTGAATACAGATAAATTTCACTGAAATTGTAATGGATTTTTACAGCTTCACCTGCTCTAAATAAAGACACAGGAGAATAGAAAACCAGGGATGCAATGCAGCCAGAGCAGCCCAGTGAGAGGCCTTTGATCTCATTCCTCACAGACTCTGGGCAAGAAAAAACTGTCACACTCAACTATCAAAAAATTACATCCCAAAGTGCCCTGGGATTACCTGGATGCCCAGGAAGGTGTTGACATGAAAGAATCATGGCCTGGCCTTTGACATGCTGAAGCAGGGTCCTGTAACTGGGAGCATAGCTCATGAGCTGCTTTGGACCTACAGCAAGACCCTGCCACAGGCAAGTGACAGCACAGACACCCAACAAAATTCCAAGTCCATTGCCTACTGGTAGGAGCGTGTCCTACACAGCAGCCAGCTTCACCTCTGTACTGCACAGGTATAGGTGCTCCAGCCCTTGCTGCAAATCCAGGTGAAAGCACACAGACAGGCAGAACAGAGGGAAACCTGCCCCCAGTGAGAAATTTCATTCAGCTCTGGTGGTGCACGTGCATACATGCACAGGCACATCCTTGGTTCCTCCAGCCTTGACCCTTTCCTAGAAGAAACTTCCAAAAGTCAATCTCATGGGCCTGACCCTCCTAATTTCAAAAAGGTCTAAAGCAGGTTGAGGAAGGGTCTTTCCAAATGACTTCCTTATAAATTTAATGAACAATTATCTCAGTTTCCACAAATTCCCAACCTAAAAAGGAGGAAGCAAAAATCTGTCTGGCAGGTGGATACACCTCTGTACACAAAGGCACCCACATATGCACACATGCAAATATTCACGAGGGGATTTTTGGAAGTCTTTCCAAGGAGATTTTCCTCCAGCAAAAATGGAGCAAAAGACAAATACAGATAAGGAGTTTTAACTCTTACTCCCAATCACCTTTTTCTTTGAGCTTGCATTTAGTACGCAAGCTGCAAATGTTGATCCACTGACATTAAACAGTGCCTATGCCTACGCTTGCTCATAAAAGTTGTAAAAGCCAAAAAGCCTTTATAAACCTATATCAGCCACCCCACCACCACCACCACCACCAGTGACAAAGCAACATCAGTACTGGCAAAAACATAAAGCTTCTTTAGAAGACAAACAAACACAAACAAAAAAAAACACACACACACACATAATCCTCTTCTTCATCACTGCTTATTAATGATTTTAACATGCTGCTATGTGGATGATCATTGCCCGGCATTCAACTCTCTTTGCTGAGCCTAGTGATTCAGAAAATGTTGCAAAATTCACTGACCATAATTCACTGCACCACTGCCTTTTCTGCTAATTGCCAGCTGACCCCCACTTGCAGGATAAAGTGCAAACAGGGACCAGCCACTGGAGGAGTCCTGTTGGCTCGCCTCTGAACACCTCTAAGACCTGAGGGGAAGCTGATGTGTGCTAAATGTGACAGACGCCACTGCCACCAAGCCATCCATTTGGATCAACCTCCAGATCTGTGGGCATGATGATCAAGAGGCAGCAATGGGCTGGTGAGGGCTGACCTGCTCCTGACAGCACAAGAGCAGTAAAACGTGTTGCTCTACTTCTACCTCTGCTCACTTATGTCTCCCATTTATGGACTTATCCTAAGATCTGTCAGTGGAGCCATGTTTAACCGATTTTGTGCCTGAGCTGTGGATGCTTTGCAGAAAACAAGGCAAAGCCTTCCCTCAAAACTAGCCTTGCATCATGCTGAGTGCTGGATGACTACAGGAAAAAAATCCCCCTTCTATCAACTTCATCTCATGAGCACTAAGCATAAAGAAGAAAAAACATGGTGTCATTCAAAATGCTGCCTCTTTACAAGCATAACAAACTCTCTGTGGAGAAAAATTACCAAATTGGTTGATTTGTTCAGAGGGCCATTATGCATATAGAAATGTAAAAAAATGTGTGTGTGTGCTATTTTCTGCATTCTTTTCTCAAAGCTGCTGATTGTTCGTGTGTGTGTAAATAAAGTTTTCACATTCATAATCAACCACCTCCTTTTCCTCCCCTCCCCTCCTGCCTTATTCTTTTCATACTGCTTCGATCATTTCTTAGTAGTAGTAATCACACAATGAGATTTGCCTGAGAAATTTCAGGGGAATCAAAATGAAAAAAAATCTTTTCTTCACATTTTCATGAAAATATAACATTTCAGGCTCTTTTCCCCCTATGCCTGAACACAAATTCACTGCTCTGAAAAATATACCTTTAAAATTTTTGGGCAAAGGAAATTGGAATGTTTTCCCCAACTATATGAAAATTATAGTGATAGTCCAAAAAACAGGTTGTAAAACCTCCAAAAGAGACAGCATAGCAATACTTCCTTTGTATCTCCAAAAGATCTGGGTAATGAACAATTGGAATACAGAAAATAGTCAAAGTCAATCATTTTGAAACATACATCACTTAAAGTATCACATGCCTTTTTATTTCATTTTTCCCTAAGGAAAGGTGGTTTAAGAATGGAAAGAGTCCCCAGCTCACTCAATTCTCAGCTGGTGGAATTCACTGCAGGAATGGCTTGACTCTGATCCTTCCCCTGTCATCTGTTCACCCTCCATCTATATTGTATCCACTAATATTACAGAAACTAACTCAGGCAATCTTTTTCTCATCTTGATTTAGGTCAGGGAGGAAGAAGGATATACTACTTTTTACATAAAAAGCAGCTTTTTCACTTTTGGTGAAGAATGACAGAAACAAGAAACAGGAAAGGAAAATGGGAAGGGGAAGGGGAAAAGGAAGAAAAAATGGAAGGGACAGAAAATGGAGAGTTCCTTTTTTTCTTTTTTTGTTCAGTGATACTTTAGATTGGCTTTAAGACTGAAAGAAGGCAGAGCTATCTTATAAAATATAAGTCTTTCCATCAAGCTTTATCAATGTCTTTCAAACTCTAAATCATACTGCAGCCCTCATAACTCACAGTAATTTATGCTCATAAGATCATAAGGCATTTTTCAGGATATTTAACTTTAACCTGGCTTGAGACTGACAGATTGCAAGTACATAATTGTTCTTTAGTTACCCATCAAAGCTGACATCAAATCAACAATTTTTATATGATAGCTTGATCTGTTTTCACAGGCTGCCTAATAAATTTTGAATTAAACTGTGGCATGCAATACATTAAGCATCTCTAGACCTAGAAAATTCTCTAATGCACTGGTTAGAAGTAAATCAGCCTGATTTTCACTAAAGACTAAAGCCATGAATAAGATTGCATTTTCAGGCAAAATTTAAAAGTGGCATATTTTCTCCCCACTCAAGCAAAGCTATTTAGATTCATCAATCCCAAATTCATGAGGAATTCTGGAACTGTGGTTTGGGCAAAAACAGTGTGAAGTTTTCTGAAACATGATTGGATTACATGCCATTTATAAAACAAAAGAATCCAGATGTCATTGATCTGGACAACTCACTACTAATACTGCACATAACTGAAGTACATTTGTGAAGCCTTCCTGGTAGAACAGTGTGTTTGTGTTTATTGCTAGAACAGCTTGTAATTATCTGTTAGGCATTTTCATCTGTGACTTTCCAAACAGTTTTATAGCATAAAAAATCAAAACTAAACCTTTCTCTTGTAATGGTTTCATAACTACTGCAAGATTTCTACATTACCTTAACTTAAAGTGCAACAGATGGATTGCTAGCAGGAAACCACGAAATTGTCAGGAAGACAGTAAGAAAAGGAAAAAAAGGAAAAAAATTCAAGAGCTCTATATATAGCCTTTGAACTACCACACTACTCATCTGTCATCCTTGTGAATGCCTTTCTCCTGGAAAAGTATATTCTTATCCTAGCAGGAAAGTATAAGGGCCCACAGGGCTTCTTTTCCAAATTATGAATAATGGACCAGCTGCATTGCACTGACTGTGATGTGCCCTAATTTTTATTATAGTGCATTAACATTAACTGAGTTACATCATTATGACCAGAGTAAAAGACAAGCAAGGTAATATTTCTGTAATAATTTTTTTATTTCCCATTTTTCCATCTTTAGATATGCAGGAAAACGTCTGCATTGTGCCATGATGTAAATATTTAGCACATTTCCCACTGTATGTCCAAGGATTTCTGACCAACTTTCAAGACCCAGACTTACTCTCTCTATACGATTTAGCTAAATCCTTCCATTGATGGTACTTATTCTGTGGAAAACAAAACAACATTCTGGCTAAATTTTTTTTTTTAAACTCTTCCTGCCTATACTGCTACAAAATAGTAACAAGTTATTACTCTTACCAAGCATCAACACAAGGTATGGAGAATACCATCCATTACGAAAAAGTCCAGACATATAGGGAGGCCATATAAGGGAACAGTGAGTAAGTAAAAGATGAATCATTAAAAAAAAAGAAAAAAATGAGAGAGCTGACAAGAAGAATTTACAGAAAGAACACACTGCTTTTTGGAAACATATTCAAAGGTGGAGACAGAGAAATCATTTGTAATTGCTAGACATGTAAGGGGATTTTTTTAAAAAGAGAATTAAAGGTTTGCATGTTTTATACTGATGGCAAAATATTTTAATGCATAGCAAAAATCTTCTAACCATTCTGGAGTCCTGCTGTTCCCATCAGCAGTACTGGAGGCTTCCACACCAGGTTATAAACAGCTTCTTCTCTCCCAGGATTAAGCATTTGGATGCTTTGTAGGTATAAAAACATACAGCATCTGTGACAGCAGCTATCACAATTGGGCAGTTAGGGCAAAATCTCCTCCGGGGCTCCTCACCCTCCCTGACCACGCTCAGGAAGGAAGTTGAGGAAAAGGAGAAAAGATGGAGGGAGGAAAGGTCAGAGGCACACAGACACCATGACTGTGTTGAGCAAGAGCAGAACAAGTTGCAGAAAGTCAAGGATGATGTGCACTGGCAGTGCCTCCTGACTGCGACAGGAGCCACGGGAGAAAGCCGCAAGCAGGCACGGTGCTTTATGAAACACGCAAATGACAAAAGCTCTGCTCCAAAAAGAGCTCAGTCTCCTGATTCCTACCGAGCCAGCCAGCCCCAGCTCCTGGAGCCAGATCAGACACCACGCCACATCTCACTGCACCACCTCGGTGTGCCATTTTCCAAGAGGTAATCTATTTGCCAATTTCTATTTTTGTCAGACCAACCTGTTCCCTGAAGCATAATGAAGACTCCTCGCCAGATCAATTTGTTTCTGGAGTTTCCTGGTTGCCAGCTCCACTCTGAGCTATTTCACTTTGTCTGCATGTCAGAACCATTAGTCTGGCGACTGCTTAAATCTTTCCTTATTGTCACAGGGTGGGGGGGGAGGTGCTGGATACTCACAAAATGAAGCAAAATGCCTGCCCTGCGGAGACAGCGCTCCAAGTGATGTGGCAGCATAGAAAAGTACTAGCAGTGGGTGCTGCCACCACCCAGCAGGAGTGGTGAAGGGGTTTGGAGCATTTCTCTGCAGCCGTGCAGGTGGCACAATGCCGAAGGGAGCGGGAAGGAGCTCTCAGCAGGGGCTGGAGCGCCGCCCAGCAGGCAGCTTTCATGGAGGGCCCTGGGAGACACGGCCGGGAGGTACCAGCTCCTGGCGTGGCTGAAAAATTAGCTGAGTAATCCTACACCATTCATGGCCTAGAGTGGATTTTTGTTTGGTTTTTTTTTTTTTTTTTGGACCCAGTGTGATACTTTGTTCTGTCAAGAAGTGAGTGGCAAAGGCCAGTGTCCAAGAAGGGATGAGTCAGGTTACGTGGACAGACAAAGGTATCAGATCAGCAGCCCTGCAAGAGGAGTGTGAGGCTGTCAGCGTGTTCGAGAGAGGCACAGGGGTTTTATGAAAGGCGGTGCTGAGTCATGAATGACAGCGAGGAGACAAAGAGAGATTGAAGGTGAAACAGAGTATACACCGAGAGGATTACCAGGAAAAAGCCTGCGTTTCATATTATCCTTTCCATTCTTTAGGGCTTCACAGGAAATTATGTGCTTTGGTTTTTGAAAATAGCTTGTTGCAGAAGCTGTGTGTGCTCTGCTCCTGTTCTTTCTGCATGCATTGCTGTGAACTAGGGCAGTGCTGATTAGATAGACAGCTCATAACCCTATTCAAGATTTTTCCCCTTAGGAAGGGGAAAAAAAAAAATCTGATGTAATTCCCCAGGGCTCCTTCTTTGGCTTTGCAATTGCATAGCTACACAGTCTCCCAGAGTAATTGTCTTGAACAACGTCCCAGCCCCCCTCTACACTGAGGGACCTTCTGGCTGCTTTTCCTTGCCTGTGTTTTCTGCTTTATGTAAGGAATGAAACAGGGAGAGTGAAATCAGAAGAATGAAAAAGGTGATGAAATTTTCAGTTCAGACACAGAAGGTACATTCAGTACTGGATGTCAGAGGGAAATCTGAGAAAGAGGCTTCTGCGTTCCAGACTCTGACTTCTCTACGGATGGGGTGACAGTGAAGTGGGAGGCAGCGAACACAGACAGGCTGCTGATCCTCTGCAGCAGAGGCCCTTTCCAAACGGTATCAGCCATGCAGACTCCTCGCCGATCTCTGCCTCCCTTTCCAGCACACCACGGCATCAGTTAATTGATTCTGAAAACCTGCTCCTCGATCACACCCACAGGTCTCATAAATGTGCTGCAGTTAAAATCATCTTGGCCTGAAGGCTGAAGGTTATCACATATATATCCAAGCCCTTGTCTGACCCTCCCAAAATATGAGTCCAGAGAAACAACAAAAAATCCGCTTTCAAATAAGCAGGAAAAAACAGACACGCTGAAGGTCTGTTTTAAAGGAGCAAATGCTGCACTCCCCTAAATCTATGACCACTCATTCTAAAAATCAACATCTGAGGAATCAAAGGGGATTCTCATATTTGGAAGGCCAGTCACATTTGAATGTAAATAAGTGTTTATGTACTTGTGGAGGAAAATAGTTTTACAGTATATTGCAAACCAGCCTGCTGCCTCTGTGTCTCTTTTTCCCACCTGAAAAGTAGGTCAACAGTCCTTATGGCTTTGAAAAGCTGAAATGAGGAATGCTTGTTGAAAACAAGCAGGTTTTGAGTCATAAACAGAAAGAAATACTAGTTTTACCTTTTGTATGTGAGACTTCAGGATATAGTCAGAAGTTAGGCACCACTGCCTGTTATCTGGCATTCATACCAAGAGCCCACTGCACCCCAACTTTTCCATACTCTGCTCCATTATCCACGCAAGTGGATGAGCTGCAATATACTGCTTGCAGCAACATAAAATCAGCATCTCTCTCATGAGGAACAAGGGCAAAAAAGGGAGAGATGGGCTAGGACAGCTTTAAAAACAAAGAGCTATTTGGGTAAAGAAGGATGGCAAGGTGGCCAAAGGATCAGATGATTCAGCATATCCCACCATAACTACCAAGCACATTACAGAATAAATGGGACATTAAACTATTTATGGATGCTTGCATCATGACAACAAAACCCAAAGGAAAAATAGTAATTGCATTTCTTGCCTTCTCTTGGAATAAACATCCAGCAAGGACACTATGGATTTTATGGTCCCAAGCCCAGCAAATACAAGAGAACTTGTATTTCCCCTGTGACAAAAAAACATTTCTCATTTAAAAGGATTAGGAATTGACATATTTTTAAAAGTGACTGGGAAGGCTTCTGTTTTCTGCACCCAATGTGAAGCACTTGCCTGTTACAGTGTAGCAGGAAAGCTCTCTACAGAACCAAACATGCTGCACTTAGGCCAGTCCGTGGTCACATACACACACATACAAACACAGTTTCATCTGTAACCATGACTGGTGCCATTGCATATTTTTCTTTTTAGTTTTCCTGACAGCCTACTGAGAGCACTTTATTTCACTTAAACAGAAGAGAACGCCTGGGACCATGTGGTTCTGGCTGCCCCACTTAATTCCATTACACAGTAACTGCTCAGAAATAAATCCTGGGCAAAAGCTGAAGTTTATTGATATTCTAGCTTAGATAAACATGACTGCATATGCATTAGTGAGGTAAACTGAAAAACAAAATCCCAAACAATGCAGGATGGAATAATTGCATTTTGTTTAGCTATACAATGAATTTTCAATAGCCCTTTAAAAAAAATGTATTTTATGACTTTGGTTGAAATTGCAAGCATTGGTGGTGTTTGTAATGTGTCCAGTAATTCTGATGGATCCTTGTCAAATTGCAGCAGGCTTTCCATTTGGATTGTCTCCATCATTAGGTCTTATTTTCCTGTCAGTTTGCCCATTTTGTCATGAGTTTCTTTCAGACAACAGACTGGGTAACATACCTTCAGCAGCAAAAGAAATCAAACAATCTATAAAAATAAAAATATGTTTTAATAATTATTTCCAAAAAGATGGTTTATCAGAATGTACAATATGAATGCTAGATTCACGGTAGTCATTTCAGTTTTGCTTTGCTTTCCCTCATTTTCTTCTAAAACATAGTGGATACACTTGGATTCTATATAGGACTCTTGAAATGTGTTAAAACAGCCCAAAAAATGCTAAGTGGTCAAACTCAGCTGTGATGAGAGTTGGGGTTTAAGCTGCATAGCAAGTTTAAATTAGTGAGAAACAGGGTAGATGTTAACATTTTCCCATTGATGCTGGTGTAACACCCAAAGCTGATTCCAGAAGCTTTTAAATCACACTGGAAACTTCTCACAGGCAGAACCGATCCTATGCTTGTCATGGACACTATTGTAGATTTAAGTAAACATCAGTTTACACCAAGCCTGAACTCTACTGTTCCATTTACTTGCTTCTGCTGAAATCCTGCTCTTATCGTTCCAGGATCTGAGTCACTTCTTGTATTAATCAGTGCAATTTTCTGAGATTACTGGAATGGCACTAGATTAAGTCAGCAGAGAAACTGGCTCTCTGCATGTATCCTAATTTTACATCCCCATGAAATACCACATCACTCACATCAGTCTGCCTTTCATACTTGGAATGAGTTTCACAGCGCACTCTCGCAGTGCAGCCTCATGCCATCACTGACTTGGCTGTCTAATCTGTCCCAGGATCCCCAGAAAGACCTCCTGGAGCCTATTCACTCTAGGCAGCATTTGACAGACTGGGCTTTTTCTTCTTATTTTTGTTTTTTGTACAGTTTAGTGAACATTCAGAAACAACTTCAGGAGAGACAAGAAGTGATGCATTGGTATCATAACGAAATAAAATCCTTATTTTTGTTTTGACCAAGGTTGCAGAGGAGGCTGCAGCTGCATCAGTCCCAGGATGTTCTGTGATGCTGGGCAGCTCAGTACACTGCTGCTTCTGCCAGCTGCTTCTGGGCTAACATGGATGATCATGGCACAGAAAAGCTGGAGAGGGGTTCACAGATTTTGGTACCGCGGAGGGCAACTGGCACAGGGAGGGCAGGTGTTGGTTTGCTGTTCCACAGCTCTGTGTCAGGAGTCCCCTCGGAGGGCAACGAGCTACAGTCCTTGCCATGACCTGGGGAGGGAAGGATGGAAACTCAATTTGTCCAAATGCTTTTACACTCCCACTGCCTAAAATCCCCAAAATGATCCAGACAAAGCTGTCCCGTGAGGGATCTTCCCTGGTATCAGTGCAAAACTGCAGTCCCTCCACACTGTTGCCATCCGGGCTAGGGCAGCATTTGTGTGTTAAGACCTTCCACACCTTAAAGGAAGACTTCTAGGGCACCTGCCCCTTCCTTCACCCCCTCATTCTGCTTGAAAATTTGGATGAAATACACAAGCAGTTTTTGTGAAGGTAATGTGACCCCTTGAATGCATAGCTTTCTTTGCTCCAGAACGTACAACATGGATGATTAGTTTTTGGGGAGCAGAAAGAGCTGCAAGATACAGAAACACCCAATTCTTTGGTTTGTGATTGAACCAAAGTAGATTTCCAACAGGACAAGATGACAGTCTTAAGCTGCACCAGGGGAAGTTTAAGTTGGACATTAAGAAGAATTTCTTCACAGGAAGGGTGACTGGGGAGTGGAATGGGCTGCCCAGGGAGGTGGTGGCATCACCATCCCTGCAGGTGTTTAAGGAAAGGCTGGATGTGGCACTCAGTGCCGTGGCTAGTGGCCAAGGTGGTGTTCCGTCACAGGTTCGGTCAATGATCTCAAGAGGTCTTTTCCAACCTAATGGATTCTGTCATTCTGTGATTTACATGGATGCCCCGGTATAGTACCGACCCTTTACAGCCTGGAGAAGCACCTGGGCTGTGAGGGAGCCCCTAGGCCAAACAGCCCCTTTGGTCCCGACAGTACCAAAGCCCATAGAGGACCCGTTTTCTCCTTTAGCGCTGTAAAACCAGCCCGGCCGCCCACCAGCCCGGCGGTGCGGGGGTGCCGGGACACGGGGTTCTGGCCAGCAGCTCCTGGGGTGCTGAAGGCGAGGTTCCCGATCGGTCCCGCCGGGCTGAGCGGGCCCGCGGCCCCCGCAGAGGCCATGGCGGCAGCCGCCCCTCCCGCCCCCGCGGTCACGTGGCCCGGCCGGGGGAACCCGCGCTTTGTGGCGGGGTCAGCGCCGGCCCCGCGCCGCTACCGCCAACCCTGGAAGAGAGGGGCACTCCCGCCCGGCCCGCTCCCTCACCTCCCCGAAACTGCGGGCGAGGTGAGGGCTTCGTGGGCAGGCACAGGGCTTCGGCCTCACCCCTGCGAGGACTTGGGGCGAGGGGTGTCACGGCTGCTCAGCAAAACGCCTTGGGGTGGGCAGGGACAGCCGCCCCTCGGCCCTGCGGGCATTGCCCCCTTCACCTTCATTCCCCTCCTCCTCCTCTGCAGCCCCTCGAGAGCTGAAACTGAGGGGGCTTCAAAGTGTAAGCAGAGCGCATGATAATTGTGGCTTCTGTAGGGGAGTGCAGATACGATGAATTCCCCTCGCAGAGGCTTCTCCCTCCCCATCTTCCTGGAGAGCAGCACCACTCGGGATCTCTTGAGGCAGTGCTAAGACTTGGCCCACTGGAACCAGCGGAGAAAAAAATGCTGTTCTATCGATACGCAAAGTGCGCTAATCCCCACTGCTTTCTATGCCTGCAGGAAAACTTTCTTCGATTTTTCTCTTCTTTCCAGTCTTAATGATCAATTAAATAAATACCAGCTTCAAGTCACCTTTCCTACACCTCCTTTCCCCTCCCGCCCCCGGCCCTCGCGTTGCAGACCTCTGTTTGTGGCCGCCTGGGCTAAACCCTTCCCTTGGAGCCTCGGCGCTCTCAGGGGCCGGGCCGGGCCGGGAGAGAAGGGGGGCTGGGGAATAGAGCCGGGTTCTTGTCCTTTGACCTCTGTTGGGATAAGAAAAGCAGGTTAAAAGGTCAAGGAAAACAATTGCAAGGCTCCTATTGCTTGAATAGCATGCCAAATAAACTTATCCTGGGGATTTGGAATGATCCTTTTATGGGAATTTCTACCTCCCTCGGGATTGTGCAGGCTGACTTTATGGGGCATGCTCGATTATTCTGGGGGAGGGGGCGGCAGTGCTGGAGCCCTTCTCAGCACCCTTGTTTAAGGACGCAGAAGTACAAGGGAGGAGGAGGAGGACACTGCGGCCTGGTTTAACTCTTGTGAGCTGCCCTGAAATTTGTCAGCTGATACATTGACTTCTTCCTTTCTGAATTATTTTTAATCTATAACGTCAGCGTATAAAATTAAGGAGAAAATACAGGCCTGCTGCACTCTTTACACAAAGTGCACCACTGTGACTCCATTTACTGAAGAAATTACTGCTCTATATGAGAGCAGATCTTTCCCTAAGTCTGAATAAAAGAATACTTTGTTATCAATAGCTGCCTGGTAGTCCTGGGGCTAGAACCTTGTTTGAATGGCTTCTCTATAGATACATTTAGTTGGTTCTATAGTGTTCAAATTTTAGCTGAGTAAACTGGCAAGACAGCACCTTCCTTGAGAAATCAGTCTCTTGGAATAAACTCTTTCACACACCTGGAAATTCTTCAGAGCTTTTTAAATAAAAATAAGGAAAGAAAAAAGTATTCAAGAAAAATTCAACAAAACATTTCCCATGTGTAATTTTTTAGAATTTTATAACAAAGGGCATTTTTCAAAAAACTACAGTTCCTGAAGGTAGAAAGTCATCGGGTTTTTTTCCAATCAGTTTTTCATCTACATGTTTATTGTTTTTGCCGTGTTGGTAAGAAATTCTGGACAAACCCCCAAAACCCTAAGGAAACCGCTCGTGGTTGTGAGGCGCTGCCATGAGACACCAGCAGCCTTTGATGTCCAACAACAGGGGGAGTGCTGGTGAAAGGGAAACCGCAGAGCACCAGCTCTCTCCCTGCTGTGCCGTCGCCTCTGCACTTGGGCCAGGGCCTGATCTACCAGTTGTACCGGTTAGTGGTGGAAAAAACCCAGCCCATGTGGGCCAGGCTTTGTGTAGGCACAGTTATAGCCCGAAGTCAAAACAGGCAAGTGTACACCAGTCTGGCACATGGAATGTGCCGGGCACATCCCGGCACCAAGGATTTCCCGCATTTGCATGTGTAAGGAGTCATACTGAGGTTGTGGGCAATTCTGAAGTGCTGGTAACACCAACAAAGAAAGTCCTTTTGATGTAGGGAATTGGTTGGAAGTCTTGGATGAGAAAAGAACTGCAAGAATTGATATATTAAGAAGAAACAGTGCTTAGTTAATCAAAAAGTTTATTAAAGCAATGATCTTTTTGTATAACAGAAGGTAGCAGAAAATATTTCACTGTGTTAGAGTGCTGAACACACCTCTATAGGTGCAGTATAGATGCAGAGCATAGAGGTTACATAAATTGTGATAGGTACATTGATAGGTACATTGGGGTTTTTTTAGTAAATTTTCCTCTTAAGCGTACAGTCGTTTGCTTGCAAGTACTGGGAGATCCTGAAATATGAGTGGACAGTATTCTGAAACACTTTCTTGAAGTATGGATCCACAAATTGCTGGTTCTCTGTTTTTTATTCTTAACATGTCTGTGTTATAAAGTGTTGCTGCACTCACACATAAAAGCTTGCATAAAAGTAAGTAAAACTTCCATGATAGCCAGGGAAGTATGCTAACCTCAGGGCTGTGCTGATGACTTTTGAGGGTCTGCGATTAGCCATCACATTCCTGAAGGCAACTAGGAAAGATTGGGTAGACCAGGGAGGTCCAGGTGGGCCATTTCACTTCGCCTCTAGCCTGGCCCATCATCTCTGTTTCTGTATAAAAGTCCACGCACTGTGAGTCCCCAGGGAAGCTGCACACTGCTGACCACAACAGCAACAGGGGGCTGGGGGATACCCCTGAATCCCTGAAGAGACACAAAACTCCCTGGGAATATTCCAGTGGCTGGGAGTAAAACTAGGGCTCGTGGCCAGGTGGAAGTCCAGGTGGTTAGGCACGAATTTGAGTTTCCATGAGGAGATGGTCATCAAGCCTCATTGCTGGCAGTATTTGCAGTCTAGGATCTACATGCATGAAGGCTGTTGTTTCATCATTCTTGTCCCTGAGGGTAAAAAGAGGCTCTGTGTCCTCCTAAGAGGGAAAATATAACACAATAATTTTAACACAAAAGTCAGTCTTCTCTTTTGGGGGGCAATAAAAATATTACCTTTCTGTGTGAAACTGCAAAACACAGTAGGTTTGCTCAGCACAGGAAGGACCCAGCTACCATGATTGTGTGTCATTGCTGTTCACCCAGGGTTGGGAGAAAAATAGTCCCATCTCCTTGCTGTTGCTATGGGAACTTTTTCAGAGTTCTCACAACTCTTCTTTCAAGGCTGCTGGAACAATGAAGAATATTGAGCAAAGAGTATCAACCATCATCCAAAGCACTTTAACAAATACCAAGTTTTATTTAAAACTGCAGCACCATCATCTCTTGCCAGCTCTTGTCTAATTACTGTTGCAGCAAATACGGTGGCTTTCCAAGAACTCTGCTGCAGCTCCCCACAGCTCTCTTGCTCATCCATTTGGGTCACCTACCAAGTCACACTTCGCCTTGCGGTAAAGCAAATTCTGTGTGCGTTTCCTTATGATGGTGCAATTAATTTATTTATTCAAGCAGTTCTCTGAAACTTTAGGATAGAAAGGCATATGGTGTGACCTACTTGCACAAGTCAGAGTCAATTTGTTATTTTCAGCACTGGTAACTTACTACGTTTGGTACTTCTCAGTTGATTCACTTTGTGCCCAACTCTGATCTTTAATGCATTAACCTTAAGAAACCTGGATTTTAAGCATATGCATGTATTCTGTAACACCACAAATGATTTCTTGATGCAGCTATTCCTTTACTTTAATTCTTCATACTGTGTGAGCCACATTTTCAACAGCCTACATCCAGGAACCTATTGCAGTACAAAGGTCATGATGTCCCTGTGGACAAATGTTCTTAATTTCCAAATATTAATCAGTCACATATTTAAGTCAGGGCATTTCTTGGTTTTCACTCAAGGGGAAATTTAAAATTTTTTTTGATTACTTTTCCAGGATCTACCCCATGTGATAAGTCTATGACAATTTTTTTAAACTTTTTTTTCTTAAGGTTAGAATAACTAATATCTCTAATTTTATGCAACATCATGAACATGCCTAGTGACATCAGCACAGTAGTGACCTGTTGCACTGAAATAGAATAAACTTCCTCTGTTAGATTTTGGGTGTAGGAAAAAGGAAGGTTTTTTTTTATTATTTGAATTTTAACCTCTCCTTAAGGATGCTTTCTTCTCGTAAAAACAGTGGAAAAAGAACTAATTCATGATACAGATGGTAAAAGGAAACCATAAGAGAGAAGTACTGAATGTGAAAATGCACTGCTGCTAACCGCAGTTTCAGGCATGCAGGTGAGAAAATGTTACAGAATCAAAATATGTGTGATTTTTCTTTTAAAAATTAGTAAAAAGGGAAATCTCTGTATTAGAACAATTTCTGTGAGTTTGAGCTTTAATGTTATATGTGTGGCTTTATGTCAGTGAGTACTTGAGAAAACTTGCAACCAAGCTGCTGGGCTGCACTCTCTAGGCTCGTGTGAAGGGCTGTTGTGAAGATTAGAAAATTACATCCCTCAGCTGCAGTTTGCACTGGTGCATGCACCGCGCTCTATTCCTTGGCTTTCTGCCATTCTTAAATCAAGGCAGGGAGTGAAAAACATGAAACTCTTCCCTCCTGTTGTTTCAGAGGAAAAGAGCCCTTAACCCTCACCAATTCTGTCTGCTCTGGAGCTGGGAGCCGAATGCCTGCTTGCAGCATGGTGACATAATCCTGCTTGGAGGGAAGTGAAAGCTGAAGTTCATGAGGAGATCTTCTAGAGCTGAATGAACCAAGGGCTGTTGTAGTGTGAGATGTTTAGTAAGGCTGGATGGTGTTTGGCTTCAGAGAGCTCCCACAGTGTGGGAAACGCTATGTCTATGGCCGCAAGTATTCAAGGTGTTCAGGTTGCCCCCCTGCCACCTCATGCAGCTGATGCACATTTCAGCCAAACCTTCCTACAGTGTACAGTGATGTAATCTAGGATTTCACTCAGTGCTTCTGCTTCTCATGAGTCCTCATCTCTGGCACCCCCAGTTCTTTTCCCCCACTGAAGGGTGTGCTGAGTTGTAACTACACACACTTGTAATCACACTTGTGGATGGAGTGAGGCAAACAGTCTGGTTGCCTTTGGTTTGGGACAGGAAGTCTTGGTGGGAAGGTCAAAATCCTAATAATTCCCATTCCCACGGAAAAAAAAGTTATATGGTTGTAACCATGGCCACAGCTCTGCAAGCATGGCTCCCTCAACAGCCCATCTCTCCTCCCGTCTGCTGGGACACCAGATGTCTCAAGTAACTGGGCAGCAGCTGGCCTTGCCAAAGGACCCACCACATGGCTGAGGAGAAAAAGCAGGGACTGCCTGGCTCCCTGAGGGGATGGGGTCAGGCCAGAACTAGCTTAGGGGTGCTAAGCAAAGAGAAAATGAAACTTGATTCACACTTTCAGCTCAGCTGCACACATTTTGTTTTGTCAAAGGTGAACAACTGTTCGGTCCAAAGTCTCAGCCTGATGGGCTCTGCTCACAGGGTTTAGCTGAAACAAAGTTAAATGTGTCTGCTGAGGGGCAGAGAGGGAATGACCTGTGAGGCCGAGTTCTAAAAAAAAAATCCCACTCTTGTATTAGTGCAGTTGCTGCTGCAAGGTCACACAGCAAAGGAACATTTTCCATCCTGAAATTTTTATTGTAAAGATGATGTGGATATTTTCCAGGATCAAGGAGCAGGAGAGGTAAGGATGATTTCAGGGTGCTGTTTTCAGAAGCGTTGCTTCAGCTAACCTCTCCAGCAAAAGTCCCATCCACTGCAGCAGAAAGTAAGTTGAGCCAGTGCCAAGTGCCTTTGTAAATCCCACTTAAGATGGCATTAATTTCTCTCAGTGTTGATAGCAGCTGCCTGCATATTGGTTTTTATTGCAAAATCGTCCTTTGGTCTCTGCGTACTGCTTTTTCTACCAGCAGTCAGTGCTCCCCACCTCATCTAATCCTGTTCCCCACCCTTTCTAATTTTCATAGCAATAGATTGTACTTATACAAGCTCAGTGTATTTTTTAGAGTTTATCTATATTTATTGTTACTATATTTTTTCATCCCTGTTAAAAAAAAGTTTTGAAATATAATTAGTTGGAAAACATCTTGGGAAGTGTAGGCACACTCTCAGAACGGCATTTAAAAATGCAGTAACTTATAAAAATATTCCTGTAAATTCCATGAAAATGAAAAAATATAAATTTTTCCATTAATTTTTCACTAGCACATTTTTCACATTGGGATATCCAGTTATTGAGCACGTTACATCCCTGCAGGGCATTATGTTTCGTAATGTAACTCAGTTTCCAGCAGTGGTGAACAAAAATTTCAAAGTTCACATTTTTTCCAAGCTGAAGAAACTTCATGCTTTGAGGCTCTGGAGCTCCAGAATAGCTCAAATTACTTGTATTTCTTTTTCCACTTGCTGTTAGTACTTTGAGTCAGCAAAACAGGAAATGTCAAGGGATTGTTGAGGTATGCTCCAGGTGCAATAAACGGGTAGAAATAGATTGTCATCTGCCCCGTGTATTAGGAAATCTCTGCTGGAGTCAGGAGACCGCTAAAACTGAAGGACATTTCAGGTGTTCTCCAGATAAAAGAGAGGTTATGGTTCAGAGAGAAAACTAACTCAAGGGCAGACAGATGTGTTTTAAAAGTAAAATACACAGAGGAGCATCTTCCCTCAACTACCAGACTATGCATTAGCTGGACTTGAGTTTGCAAAGACCCCTTTTTTATGATGATCTAAATGCACAAGAGGCAGAACAGTTTTTCCAGATGAATCTGTGCTTTGGAGTTGCAGGGTACTGTAGATCTCACAGAAAAAAAGTTCAATTTCTGGTTTTGGCTCAGATTTCCTCATACAGTTATCTCAAAATTACTGTGAAGTCTGTCTACCAGAGGCAAATAAAGCAGACTGACGCTGGACTGAGATCATAATTTGGCTTGTGGTCTCCTATTTAGACTAGTCTGAGGTTTGCTTTAAATAGGAAGAACTGAGGAATTATTAAAGAGAACAAAAAACATGATCAACAATAACCATAATAAAAATTACTATGTTTTCAGGAATGTTTTCAGGAAACAGAAAAGTTTACAGTATCTACAGTCCTGGAGTTTAATTAATGAAGTTATATATCTTTATGTGAATAAGATTTTGCCAAAAAAATAGTATCCACTCTGCACTATCAGTCGTCTGGGCTATAGATTAGACATCCACTGTCTGTACCTGATACCATTTCTTAAACAGCTTTTTATTTGAGGGAAAAGACATATCTCAGCTAGGCAGGTCTCTGGAGATGTGAAATTTTAGTGGTTATTAAGAATTCATAAAATCAAAAGTTAGATTTTATTTTCTCATTTACAAGTAAATGTTTACTTAAAATTTGCTGGTTGCTTCAAGTGGAGATGAAGATCCAGTTTTGTTAAAATCCTTAAATTTTTGTTACATGAATTTGGTAGCATAGTGGCATTTGTTCTGGTCAGCAAGCACTGCAAAAGATTTCTTCTCTTTTTCAGATTTTCTCTCGGCGCCATAATATTGAATATTGACAGTTTTGAAGTTGCCATAGGAAAATTATTCTACTGCCTTTTTCCCCCCTTTTCTGTTTAGGAGCCTCCAGAAACAGATGGCAACACGTGTTTGCCAGTCCTGCACTACAGAATAACTGTTCTCTATTCCCTTGGCCATCCCACTATGTCATCATTCTCAGTGGGTGAAGTAAAGGGTTACTTAAGATGCTTCTTTGCGTTTACAGAAGACAGATTTAGGAACTTCCTCTGCCACTCATTGCCTGTGAGACCTGTAAAGGATTTAACCTCATCTTCCAGACCTTGTTAGGCATCTACATTTCATTTCTTTCAGGGCATATGTTAAAACAGACGTACAGAGTAGAAATTCCTCTCCGAATGGACGTTTAGACACCAAAGCACAGGCTGTGAATGCTAATGCTACCCTGGCACCTAACTCAGGCCTATACAGAAAGGCTTAAACTTAGGGAGAGGCAAGAAGGACTTCAGTATGTCCTACTGGACGCCTACCATGTTGTCTAAGTGACTCTTCTTCCCAGGCCCACAGCCGTTCAGAAAGACTGTGAAATTCTCACTGTTTGTTTACATTCTGAGTCACCTGAGAACTGTCATGACTAAGTCCTTTTGAGAACTGAGTTGAAGCATCTCTAGGTTGCATATAAACTCTAGAACAGATTCATGCTGTATGATACGACCCAAAGTCATGCCCTGCAAAGCTTCCAGACCCTTGGATTTGTTGGAGTACTCCGTAACTATCTCCCCAGCTAAGCACTCAGGGTTCTTTCCAGGAGGTTATCTGATTGGGGAAAGGGAGAATAATGTGCATTCAGGTCTCACAGGAATATGTTTTGGGAAGCATCTGAATATGGACTGAGGAACTATTCTAGGTTCTTAGTTATACATCCTATCTCTACCCTCTATTGCTGAAAAGAAGAAAATAGCAATTTTCAGTGTATTCAAACAGAAATTTATCTTATTTAGTACATAAGCATAATCCCAATGAATATTGTAAAGAATTCACATGCTATAGAGTTGGCATCTATGACTTAGCCTTGAGTGCTATATCAAACTTTGAAATATAAGGCCTCTTGTCTTACTTTTCTTCCACCTGCCTGATCTAAGCTGAAGCTATCACAGAACCCTGGAGACAACTGTATGCAAAGGCAAAGGAAAGACATATAAATCCAGTTCTTTCTTTCAGACCTTTTATCTGATTATTTGGGAATTACTTTAGCTAATAAGTTAAATTTGTTTATACTTTCCAAGTGAAACCTTCAGCACAGGAGTAGGATAGACATTCTCACGTTGGTGGGATTATGTCTTGGCTCAAAATTATGTCTATTCATACAAAAACCACACATCGCTAGAAGTGCTCATTACCTCATCTTACCTTTTGTGGCCCTCTTGTCTTCTGTTTCCATTCTTGTAGGAGGGAGTTGCTCTCTGCCATTGTCACTGTCCTACTGTGTGAGTATCTAGCACAGATGTGTCTGCCCCTGCATGATAATACTGTTCTGAATCTTCCTGGAGATCTCCAGCCCAAGCGTGGAATTAAGATTTCCTGGCACATGCAATAGACAAATACAACTGAAGTGATGAAATTCACTCACCTATGGCAATTTACCTCAAAATGAAAATTTCAAACATGCTTATAGAAAAGACTACCACTTGAAGACCTAGTAAGTTAGAAGCTCACTTGCTTTTTCAAAAACATCTGTATTTGCAGCAGTTTTCTTCAAACAGCTCAGATCAGTCTGATTTTCTTTACTCCATCTCAACAAAATGCCATGGGTCGATTGCAACATTTCTTTAGGAAAGGAAGGGCAGTTGTTCCACAGAATATCTACCTTAATTGCATGGTTTCTGAGCTGCAACACTATGGCTTATAGTTCAGTGGTTGCTTAAACTCCCCAGTGGGAAATCTGAACAATATTTAATTGGCCGGGTCCTGCTGTGTGGTACTCCAAACAACCTGTTTACCCAATTAAGACAAAGGTTGTGTGATCTTACCGTTAGTAAGAGTCTTTATATAATTGCAGCTGGAAACTGGAAATGTAGAACATCTCTCTTTGTAACTTTTAATTGTGCCATGTCTAAATAACAGAAAGCAGATAGACAATAAGAGAGTAAGGAATCCCTTCCAAAACATCTGGTTTAAACATCTGCATGATGCAAAGGAGGCTCAGCTAGCAATAGGATTCTGGTTCATAGCATGTTCCATTGTAATAAAATAAGACAGAGGATATTTGAGTTGACAGTTTAGTTCTCTAAGAATATGCCCAAGAAAGGGATCTTTAAAATCAATGCACTCTGTACCAAAATGCACATGGGAACTACCATATATTAAATGTACGGAGAAGCACATGGTGCTAGGAGATGGAAAGGAAGGAACACACTTAGTGTTCATGAGACTCTTCTCAGCTTGTTCCTATAAAAGGGTTTTGTCCAGAATTGAAGAACATAGAGAATATTCAAATAACATGACGCAGCTTTTGCAAAAACTTTCATTTTATTAATGGTGAAATAATTGCTTCATCCACAAGATAGTGTTGAAAGTGTCTCTTACCCTGGGGATCCTCCCATCCAGAAGGGAGACTGCAGAATGTTGAATTACCTCAAGGAGCACTGCAAACTGCAGACCTGCTCTTCTGGTAGACTCTACTGCAATCTAGTTCCCTTTTTTTCAAGGGAGGGTTTTGGCTTCAGCCTCCATCTTGGTATTATTATTCCAACTGTGGGCTCCTGATACCCTCACAAACAGGAATCTTCTCTAATGTTTGTTTTAGAGTATGATATCTTTAAGGCCTAGTTCAGTGTTTATAATAAAGTACAGTCTTCATTTTCTTACATTGCTCTGAAAATGATCTGACAGTGGAAAATCTAGGTCCATTTCATTTTCCAATGAAAAATCAAATTTAAAAAATCATCAAAGTGTAAAAGTCCACTTTCCATCCAAAAACCTATTTCCAATCAACTCTGCTTCTAACACACGTGCTAGAAATCAAAAATTCAAGCTTTTCTTTAGATCACACTGAATGTAATGTTAATGTAGATACCTATTGTTAGTTGTGTTTCATCCCAGAAGTCACTGTTTTCCAGTGATGGGGAGCAGATAGCATTGTGTGTATGTGCATGTGCATGTGGGTGGGAATTGTAGTCGTTGTCTGGTCACACTAGTTGAAGTCATTTGTAGGAGGTGGCAAGACAGTTAAAACTTAGGTGTTGCCATGGCCATAAGCAACACATAGGTATTGCTCCAGTCCTTCCTGTGTTGCAATTTTCTTTGATCGTACCGATGTTTGTCTCTAGAATTATTTTTGCATGAAGCCAGAATCACTCTGGAAGCATTGAAGAGGTTGGGAGTAACAGCTGAGGCAAGGAGGGGGCTCATTGTCACCAGCATTTGTAGTCTGCAAAAATTGTTTGGCTGGTATTCACGATTTTATAAGAGAAACTTAAAACTGTCCCTACTAGGTGGGTGTAACACTAGTGATGTGTATAAGGATTGATGACTAAACTGGGAGGATGCAGTAATCCCTAATTTTCATCAAGTAGCCTGAAGTGAAGAAGAGCTAACCAGATTATAAAATCTTGATCCTTTTAAAAATCCAAATGTAAGTACTTTTTAAAGATTTCATTATGCTTTGCATTCTGTAATTGCATATCTAGCACTTACCTGTGTAATACATAAGGAAAACTATGTATTTAAAAGATGACTGAAAATTAGTCATTAATCTGTAGAGACGAAATGATCAGCAAATCTCAAATAGTAAGAGGCAAACCGAAATCACACTGGGAATAACTTTTACAGCCTCACGCAAAATCTATCCAAAGAACTTGTAGGAAATCTATAGCTCAGCCTTTTGGAGTTAAATTCAAGATGTGCTGTTAAGCAACTGGTTTTCCTTTAAGACGTCTAAGGCTAATATTTAGGCAAAGCCAGCAGTGACAAACTCCAGGCTCAGCTGCTGTCTAAAGTACCTTGACACATATAGCCACATCCATACTGATAACTTTAACTGTGCCAGGGAAAGATCCCAGGCACAGCAACTCAAATATTTTATTCTTTTACATAATCAGTGGTCTTTGGCTTCTTCTGGATTTAGATCCACCATCACTATCCTGAACATTTCCCTAGCTTAGTTCAGGACTTTGCACAAACCAGAGACTGTCTCCACTAGACAGCATTGATGTGGATGCACTACTTTGAGGCTAAAAGAGCTTAATGGAATAGATTTGGGTATGGCTGCAGTGTCAAAGGAGGGTTCAGGGAACATTTAACTTCCTTTTCAGGACATGTCCCAGGTATAGAGATGGGAAATTCAGATGGAAATATCCCATCAGTTTCTGCTTTGAGTCATGCGTAAATTTGCACCCAGTTCCTGGCCATGTTCAGAAACTGGTGAATTGATCTGGTGAAGAAAAGCATCTCCCAGCCCTAGATCAAATATTTTTCTAGGAAGGGAAGAGATTTGAGTGTTAATGCCCTGTAATGCATGTAAGCATGTTCCGAAGGTTCTGACCATCTCAAAGAACTGACTGTTAGTTGAAGGGATATCAGGCCTCAGATTAGCTGGCTTATTATCACAGCACAAAAGCTGGAAGTGAAAAGTAAGACCTGAATATGTTTTCAATTAAATTTTACTTTCCAAACTCAAAATTTATATTAATTGATACTTGAAAATTATTTTTGCTCTGTTAATATCTTAGTATGTATAGTCAAGGCAAAGGAAAGATGTCTCACAGACAGCTCAGAATATACAGAGCATTTAAATTCTTTTTAAAAATTGGTCTTTTGTCTGCATTTTGGCTTCTGAGGCCACATTTAGTCACAAAAATAAATTGTCTTTCTTTCAAAAATGTTGAGTGCTCTTGAATCCTACGCGGTCATGTTCCCACATATTAAAAATGCTAGGCTGGAAGAATTTCTAAGCACTGTTTAGTAGACAAAAGCCTAAAGGTTTTGTTTACAGACTCCTTCACAAAAGAATAATCAAACTCTGTAGAGAGCTGCTACTCCACTTACTTGTTAGCCTTATTTTGACAGCCTTTGCTATTCTGCACTACTCTGTAAAGGGTGGGTTCATGTGGAAGCCAAAGAAGTGAAATCATATTTACTATCAAAAAAATGCATCTGTTTTAATCTTTCATCTGCCACTAGCGAGCAATCAAAGATGGCAGTGGTAGCAGCCCTTGCAGTTAACCCAGTGCATGTTCATTAAACGGCAGGGGGTACCTAGAGTGTTTATTTCAGTAAAAACAATTAAGCATATATATATTTATTTTTCAGTGTTAATGATTCCCTGTTGACAGAGCTGAAAAGCGAGTGCTTCTTGAGTCTCCAAGAGTGATTATTAAAGAGAAATGACTGTCAGTCTTCTAATTTGGGTGAATGCCAAGTAGACCAAAGGTGACAAAATAGGGGGGAAAAGAAAGAATATTCAAGGCTCATTATCAACATGCTCTGTCTTTTTTATTTTTTTACATTGTCACAAATGAGCTTCACAGCTTTCCCTTCATTATCAAACTACCAGCCATAATACAGTCACATTTTCAATTGCATCATGATGTGGTTCCTTATACGCCTGAGATGATTTCTGCTTCCTAATTTCTTTCTTGGAATCACTCATCATTTTCTTTATAAAATATTACCTATCCTACTGCTGTTTTTCAAACTTGTCCCCCATCTGTGGAGGATTTTGCTTGCACTTGAATGAGCTGTTTCAAGGGGGGAAAAAAAGGGAATTTTCAGGCTCTCCAAAGCTCCAAAGAGAATAAAAAAAGCAAACCCTGTCATGGTGCCAGCACCACATATTCTCTGGAAACCATGGTTGTTAGGACCCAGGCTAGGAATTGGGTGCACAAAAGCCAAGAGGAAAAAGGTCATGCTCTTAGCATTGTTTTATAAAGCAAAAATATGGAATGAATAAGTTCAGGGCCGTACAGAGGTGTGGTGTTCTTAACAGGTTGGCTCATCCTGTTATTGAGAGTTAGCAAATGCTCATAATCCGTGTCTTTCATATTGCTGCAGACTAAGTTCTGCTGGCTCATCACGATTGTTATCTCTACTGGAAAGCAAGCAAACCTCTCATCTGTGTGAGATCTGATGTGACATTCTGCGTTTTAGCCAATTCCAGCTGGCTGCTCCAAAAAAGCAGGCAATGCTTCATAGGTACCACAGCTATTTCTTTCTTCAATCCCCTGAAGCAGTAGCTGTGGGGCTGTACTTACAGTGAGGTAAGGAACTGTAAATTCATATTCTATTATGTATAGATTTTTTAATCACCTCTTTCACCGTCTTTGTAGTAATCCAGCTGCATTAGGTGATGTGACTAAATGACTCCTTCTTTTATCTGTTTTGACAGTCTCCCACTTTGATACATCTCTGACTGCACTGTATGTATATCTCTGGACTTTATAATCTGCTTTAGAGCCTAAATTACACACTCCAGCCATACAAACACCATTCCTCTCTGTCTTATTAATTTCTAACTTAAAGACAATTTAATGAAAGTTTTCATGTGATCATTTTAGGCAGAAATGGGAAGGCAGTGCAGAGTAAAAATCCTCTGCTAGCATAAATTCCAACTGCAATCTGTTTATTTCAGTAGAATTATGGCTGAGGATCAGCTTCCTGGTAGATCATGTTCATTTAGCCTTTCAAGCAGATGTGTAAGACATATATCTTCCATGATCATCCTGTCATGGAGTGACTATACTGTAACCTTTACCAGAAGCCAAAATAGTCTTAGGAATACACCCTCCATTGACTCCTGTCCAAAAAGAAGTGGTTGTGTAAATTTGAAGACAAATGGGCATAAGCAGCTATCCTGAGAAGGAACAAACCAAAACAGAGAGTTTATTTTGTTTGGTTACATACAGTCATCAGGTAAAAACTAAAAGATTTAGGGTTAAAATGAGTTACTAAGCTCTTTAATAGTGGATTAAAACTTTGGACTGCCATGTAACATGGATTGTCTGTAAATTAAAAAAGGTGGTTTATTGAACTTGTACAGTATAAAGTATATTTTATGATGTAAAATTTTATAATTTCTACATTAAATTACTTCTTTGGTTCATAGAAATTACTCCAGTTGCCATTGCCACACATTTGCTCTCTTTGTGGAAATGTTGGCAAATTAGTTGAAGGGATATGTTTTGGTCATAGTAAACATGAAACAGAGACTGCCCTCTCCTTCAAAACACATAGTTTCATAGAATGGTTCTGTCTGGGCAGTTGTGTGTTATCTGAGTCACCAAGAGCTCAAAAGGTTCGGTTTGACGTTGTTTGGACCAGGACAGACACAGTGAGTTGTAACACAGCCATTCTTCACCAAGAATCATCAGAGCAATAAATAATTCTGCCTGCGTCCTCCTGAAGAGCACGGAGGCCCCTGCAAGGTTGCTGCAGCGATCTGTTGGAGCAGTGCAAACAGGTAAGCCAGGTGTCTGGGGATGTTACTTCATCACCATTTCCTGGCATTCCGCTCCTTACCTGGCATGCCTCCTCCTAAGTAAAGCTGTGTTGCCATATGGTTTTGTTTTGCTGAGAGGAAATCCGTCAAACCTACCCACCTTAAGATAACACTTTCCTCACTGCCAGTCATCACCTCGAGGCTGGCACAACGGAGATGTGGAAAACCATCACCCTGTTGGTGAAAACAGCCTCATTGTGTGCAAATCCCCAGCCAAGCTGCAATTGAGCCATAAAAGAGGTGAAGGTTGTTCTGTGACTTGGCTGAGAAAAGAACCTGCTACTGCCTGGAACATGTTAATAAAGGGCTTAGTGTCCTAATATGGTTATAATTTTTTCCATTCTTTTCAGTCTGGAAATTGGAATCTGAGCTTTTACAATGTATCAATTCTTTGAATGCTGCATTATAGAATAATGCTCCACACACCTACACATTGGGCCAACTCCCAATGCCACGATGACATTATTTCATAGTAAATCTATTTATGTCAGTAGTGACTTCAGAGTTTATCAGCTTTGTAATACCTCTGAATTTTGTATTGGTTTTTAATTTTTTTTAATTTTGATTTTCAAAAAAAATCTTTCTGTTGTTTTTGCACGGACAGATAGTGATAGGACAAGGGTGAACAGTTTTAAACTGAAAGGGGGGAGATTTCTATTAGATATCAGGAAGGAATTCTTTACTCAGAGCATGGTGAGCACTGGACCAGTTTGCCAGTGGACGCACCATCCCTGGGAGTGTTCAAGGCCAGGCTGCATGGGCATTGAGAAATGTGGTGTAGTGGAAAATCTCCCTGCCCATGTCAGGGAGGCTGGAAGTAGATCTTAAAGGTCTCTTCCAAACCAAACCATTCTATGGTTCTATGACAAGGTCAGAAATGTACAGTTACAGTAAAAATAACATATAACTGATCTAAATAAAATATAAAACCTATTTTATTAAACTTTGAAATATTCTGGCCACAATAGAAACAATGACACTTCCATTTGAAAAGCAAAACCAAACAGAACTGACCCTCACTTTTCCTTTTAATTTTTGGTTTAACATTCTACATGCAGTGAAAAACCCCAGGAGTACTTACTTCAAAGTGTTACCTTGAAAAGCAGCAGTTACAGATTAACAGATTCCATCCCTTTGTATTTTATCGACTGTGCTGCCTTTTTAATGTAGTTTACAAGTGCATGAACTAAATTTAGTGAGTAGTGCACTAGTAAAAAAAAAATTATTAACAAAGAATGACCTTTAGCTGAAGCTGGAATTCTTTGTACTAGTGAAACAAAATATATTAAATGCTGTAGATGAGGTAGATTTACTTCTTCTTATTATTATTATTATTATTTGCTTAGGGTTTAGAATAAAATTTAATATACCCTGAAGACAGTGGGAAGTTTCCTCTTCTCTTTGATAATGCTACTATTGCATGTTTGATTTCCAGTTTAGGATATGAGATATTACTCATACATCATGATTCAGCCTTTTGCTTAATGAGTAAAATTTTGCCTTCTGTACTTTACATTTTCCTGAGCTGCCCTGCTCTGCTGTCCAGAGCAGGTTCGCATGCCACAGTTTTGGGCCAGTCTGCACTATGGCAAAATAGTACCATATTTTGGCCATTCATGTATTCTCCCAAGGCACCTGCTGTAGGCTGCTGTCACTGGACACTGTGAATTTTCTGTCTGATCTTGTCTGCCTGTTTCTATGTTCTCTTGAATCCTCGGTTTTTAAACAAGAGAGACTGCCTGGCAATCCACCTATGAGTGAGAACTGCAATGCCTCTGCAGGGAGATAGTGCTCTTCTGGAGTCCTCATTCCTTGTGCTCACAGGGAGTAGATTGCTTTTGTAGGGAAACACTCTTTAGTTAGTCCAGGTTTGCCTTAGAATTTGTTCACAAGTTGTCAGAACTACAGGCAGCTCAAAACAGTAATAAAAGGAGTTTCTGTTACCAAAAAATGATGAACATTTTGAATTTTTGCAGTACTTCACAGTCTCCTGTGACAGATAGTCACAGTAGAGAGGCACTTGCAGAGGTATAGCTACATTAATTGAACTTTCAGAACAGTATTTCACACTGAGTGTACAATTTTTTCTTCTAGGTCTATTCTTCATCTTTTATGGAAAGTAGTGTTTTCTCACATTGCACAGACCCTGCAACTAGGAGTGATTTTAGTCATAGAATCATGGAATGGATTGGGTTGGAAGGGACTTAAAGATCCTCTGGTTCCAATGCTCCTGCCATGGGCAGGGACACCTTCCACCAGACCAGGTTGCTCAAAGCCCTATCCAACCTGGCCTTCAGATCAATAATGAGATAATTTCTTAACTCCCAGCTGAGCCAGGACATTTGGTTATTAGAACTTTCTCCAGATAGTGCTTTTCTTGTCTAAGACAAATTTTGCCCCAGACCTTAAAGCACCTTGGTTGCTCTACCTCTTAGATAGTTTGATTTACTAAGTCTCACACTTTCCTATGTTTTATTTTTTCCCTCTTGCCTTGTTTGAGCCTTTATTCTTTTATATTGTGTTAGTGAAAGCACAGAGCCAAAACCTGACCTGAAGATTAAACAGAGAAACTTCAAAACTTGTTGAGTCTGACTGTGGAAAGTCTCCTATGCAGGTCTATACTGCAGCAAGGAAATTCTTCAAAGTGTGTTCTGTTTTCACTCTCCTCTAGTGCTGAGTGTTAAACATTTCTTTTTTCTCTTTTATTTTTTTTCCTTTCACTGTGCTGTGTCATTAGTGCCGGCTCTGTTTGATCCATGAGGAGAGCAAATTTCCTGCTTCTGCCTGCAATGCACTTGAGAACTTTTTCACTAGGGCCAGTAAGAATGCTCTTGCACTAAGGAGGAAAAAGAAAAGCCAGAGTAAGAATGCAATTTGTTTCTACTCAGCCTTTTCATATATAAAATGCATCAAGCCAAAGCTGTACACATACCAAGAGGTGTCACACCAAATTCCTCTCGCTGTGTTTCCCCAGAGGCCACAGCTCAGAGTTGAGAGTTATGCAGAACCAAATGCTAAAATTCTGCTGCTGCCCTGTGTGAGCTGGTCTTGCAAACTGGTCCCTCTGAAGCTGGTCCATCTGTCATGGTGATGTAAAGGACAGTTTGTATTTTGTCTCTGTTAAGAACTGTTGTTGATTTCCTGCAAAAAAGAGGAGACACCGGCGTTGCAGATGTGTTCTTTGATTGCAGGATGTAAGTCTTCATTCTTCAGCATTTTGAGGGCTCCTATGAAGTGTGTCCGTGATATCTGAACACTCAAATATTGCAGCTGATATCTTGCATGGTGTTCCCTCAGCACAGTTTCATGATTCCTGTGTGTTTGCAGAGATAAGACATCTTCTGGTTTGAACCACTACATTGTGGATGGCAGGTGTAGGTCTACCTCTTTTCACTTTAGGTGTCTACACCTGAGCTAGTCACTGTGACCTTCCTTTAAAGTCAATTAAAAAATAGAACCAGGTCTAGACTGATGTTGATATCTACAGTAGGATGAAATGAGTCACACTTCAGAAATTATAATATTTCTCACTAACCATAAAAGAAATCCATACAGCAGCTCCATCATAAATACATGCACTTGGTCACATAAACCTCACCTACAGTGTCCTGAGTCTATACAACATAGTGTTCACACAGAAACAATTTATAGTTGAGTAAAAGCTTTTTGGTTTTGAGGACTCACAACATCAGGAAGTAAGGAGTGTAAGTCCAGGCAGTTTTGCTTCTGCCATCAAAACCTGGTCTGAGGTATCTCAACTTACGTCTATACCACTGCATTGGGCAGCACCAGCATCCCTTTTATTGCAGGACATGCACAGAAGTAATGCGCCATTTCATGTGTTAATATTTTATTTTCATTTGTTAACATTTTTGCAAAAACACTAGTTGAACTTCATTTCAGTTGAATTTTCTCAGAAGTTTCACCTAACAAAACTTCTCCTTTCCCAAGGATGAAATATGAAGCAACCTCTTTATTTTTTTGATATTAAATATGTTTTGACCTCCATTTCATTGAAAACTGTTGCACTTCCGTGCTGTGAAGTGACTTAAAAATGTTTCATAGACACCCGTGGCTGTGACATCTGATTGTTCCAATAAAAATGCTGATCTAGGTGGCTCCATAAAAATTCTCAAACCTTCACCATAGAATATGTGTTACAGAGGAGTGTAGCATAAGTACCTTCCCAAAAACGAATTTTTTTTAGCTGTCAACAGCTACTACCACTACTGTGATGCTTAAAGTCGAAACTAAGAGTAAGAGTTGTCAGTTGTGCTTATCAGACCTCTCTGCTTCTGGCAAGTGACTCAGTGGAGGGAGGTGGTGACTTGATTAAATGCAGAGGGTGAGAAACAGAGAGTTAAGAACAAAGAAAAAGAATGATGTGGGGCAATAAGGAAAGAATTTCTGAAGTGGCATCAGGAACAGAAATAGGCAGATAACAAGAGGAGAGTTAATAGAAGGGTGGGTTGTTGGATGCACAAACCACATCAAAATGGGGGGGAAGTGAAAAATGAAGGGCAGGTCTATGTAGTAGGCTAAGGCAGGAGGCAGGAAAGAAAAGAAAGCAGGAGTGGCAGGTCCTGTCCTACGGAGAAAAGAGAGAGAAGCATCTCAGGTTTCTAGAGCCACAGAAATTTGGCATGTGCTGGCCACCAAGCATTTAGGCACAACCCTAACATTTTTATAAGGGGTGATTTGGGTTCTTAATAAGATCTCATCAATTAATACCATTCACCTAAACTTGGTTATCTTAGGCTAACATTGCAATCTGAAGTTATTTGTGACTAAGTAGTTCACATATAAATCACTCAGATTTCATTTTCCTGGAGTGTTACTTGATACAGGAGAATGCAGCCACCAAAAGGCTCATCAGCACACAGAACAAGAGCAAACAGGTTTTATGTGCATATAAAAGCATAGAACTGAGACAAATTCACATATACTGGATGGAAAAGAGGTATAGAAACCTGCAAATGGAAACTGAGATTACATCGAAAGTGTGAAACTAAAGATTATTTTATATATTAAGAAGAAATAGAGGAGCTACAAAAGTTTTATCTTTCATTCTCCTTGTGAAGTTCCAGTGCTGCCCTTCACAAGTCTCACTTGAATATTTCATTCAAGTGAAAGAAAATTCAGCTTTACTTCACCAGACTATGATGTCTTTGAAAACTGTCTCAATCTTTCCATATGAAGAGTACATCACCAACAGACCCAAACTCTTAATAATATATTGCATGACTCCAGACAAAGCATCTATTTTTGATCAAAAAAAAATGTATAATGGCACTCACTAGCTGAACTCTACTCAAAAATAGAAAACAGCATTTTCTTTCTTCTTGTGCAGTTTCAATGGATCCTGAATGTTTTCTTGTTCCAATACAGCTTCTTCTGTTTACTGGAATAAATTCTGAAAAAAAAATAGCAACCTGCCCTTTCACCTTTCTCCAGCATTCAAACAAAAACACTACAAAGCTCTCCTCTCACCCAGATGAAAGCTTAGCCACCTACTTTAACGCCTATATTTCCATTTCCTTCTCCCACCATAAAAGATACCCCTCTTGCCTTCCTCCTTTACCCACCTCGCAGCTGAGCTGTAAATGAGCCTTAGATGCATGAGTTTAGTAACATGTTTCTCCTAACCTAAAGGCTTGCTGGGAGAAATGGATTATGTTTCCTAACTGATCATCACTGTGGTACTGTCCGGAGAATTCCCTGTCACTAGAACAAGTTCTACAGAACTGCTCTGATTTTACAGAAATCTGCTTGTAGGAAAACAGTGTATCCACGGCTTGTGCACCACGGTCACGAGTGCAGCCTGCAGACTCTCCTAAGGGGCTTGAACTGTGCAGGGTGCATTTTGCAGAAGGGTAGAATACATGACATATCTGGAATCTTGGCAAGGTCTAAAGAAACTGTTTAGAATCTGGATGCAGATTGGTCTTTCCTAATTTAAGAGTAGTCACATGATTGCATGCCCTAGTTAGTAGGGTTGATGCTGAGCAGTCCAAGATAGTATCTCAATAGTGTTTGAAATGTGTTGCTAGAGAGGTGCCAGGAGTATAATTTAGTAGGCCATTTTTCCACTTAAGCTACTATCCATCTTCAGCTCATTTCGTGTGTGAGTTGACATGCAGAGACTGTTAAGTGTGTCCAGATTTCAGAGTTGAGGATATCAGGCCTTAAAATTAGTGCCTTTCCTCTTGAAAGTGCGCAGTGTGGAAATGACCCCAGCAGCATGTAAGCTCGTGGCAGAGCTATAGATCAGGCTGGGGTGGGACATGGCTTTTGGTGCACGTCCTCATGGTGCCCCATGGAGGGGCGGGATGCCTCGGAATGCTCACAAGTCAGGCTGGAACACGGCCTCTTTAAGTGGAGCTGGGGCAGGGGGCTGTCACCTCTTGACCACTCAGCCTCCTGCCTGCCAGGGCCACTAGCTGACATGTCCATGATGGCAGTGGGATGTCCAGGCCACCTGCAAGTCCCAGAGCCTGCAGTGTTGCCCCATGGAAAGTGCCCAGGAAATTGAACACAGGAAGATCCGTGTACCCTGGCATCTGCAAGGGAAACATCCATTAAGAGAGGGTTAGGAAGGAGGGTTGGTGAGAGGGGAAAATATCTTTATTTCAAAAATGTTTAGTATTGGTGTTTCTTTGATCACTGCTCCTTCTCAACTGTTTGAGCTCTACTCTTTAAGGGGAATTTATTGCACGAACATGTATTTTAGTCATGATCTGTCTCAGGTTGCCAAGGCGGAGGAGATAAACTCACAAGTTCTCCATGTTATTCATGGGATAACTCTTAACTAAAATTTCACATCTACCACAAGTATTTGTAAATGGGATCAATGCATGTTCAGCAGGAAAAATGAAAGCATACCCCCTTTGGTCTGAGTGAGTCCACCTTCAGGAGTAAAACATTTGTCAGGTAAAGGAGTATTACACAAATCAACTGAATTTTATACTAAGTTTAAAGGGGATGAGGAGGTTGATGTAGGAAGCCTCTGTCTGTCAGCAGGACTCAGAGGGGACCTTTCAGCAGATGAGCTGAGGAAAACCAATGTACAGCCAGATGGACAAGTATTTGTGCTTTAAACTCTTGAATCTTACAGCTTCCCCTGCTTTCCTTGCAAGTTTTCCCTATATCTTAATAATTACAGAGGTGACAAAAGCTTTGCTTAATACCACCTTTGACTGATATATATTAAGGGAAATAAATTCAGTCCCGATTCACCTCTGGTCTGCTGCATGTCTTTATTTATTACTGTGCTCTTTCCAAGCTAATAAGTCTTATAAACTAAATTTGATTTTTTAAAATAACCCATGAAGCTTAAGATACAATTGGAAGCTTTTGAAACTTTACAGCATATAACTGAAGCTGATCTTTTCATCTTTATTCTTCAACCTGCAGGTCAAGCAATTATTACTTTCTGTCTGTTACTCTAATTTTGTGCCAGTCTATTTTAGCTTGCCAACTGTCATGTTGGTGGATTGAGCTTTTCTATAGTTCTACATAATGCATTTGTAGCTCAAAGAGTAAAGCATTTTAAAATTAAAATGCATGGTTTTCTAAGAAAGCTATTAATAGAAATATCAGTATTTTCCAACTAAATTTAATAAAAGTGTAGTCCTGTCTGATGCTGGTTTCTACCAGTCCAGCTAGACCTAAAATTAAAGACAATTTTCTGTTGGTTTTAAATCAAAGATCCAGAAATTAATTTTCTCTGTAAACAGGTTCCTAAATTTTTTTTCAAGACCAGAATAAATAATTACCTTTTCGTGATTGAATTAAATAAATGTGCTATAAATTTGGTCACTTGCATGAAGATGGGTAATTTAATACATCTGGCAGTCAAAGAAATAGGTTTCCATGCTGAAGCTGCAAGGACTTTTAGTAGAGGAAGGACTGGATTAACAGGGATAAATTATTTTTATTGTTTTGTAATCTGCTTTTGTTGCCTGATTTACTGGACAACATCTTGATAAGAAAGTGGTGAGAAGTAACTGGGGAAGGTTGTCTCACCCTCTCTTTTCATGTTATGGCTCCCACCTTTTACCCAGCAGGTGCTTTGTTGTGCTGTGGTCTGAAACAGAGTAGGTGGCTGTGTCTCTGTGTCAAGTGCCTGACAGGCACCAACCTTTCTGTTTTGCACCTCCCAGCCTTCTGTGTGTGTGTGTGTCTATAGGCACAGGCATCTGTCCTCACCTACCTATACATACATGTATACAAAACATGCTTATGTACCCTGAATGCGTGTAGGGCTCTGCAAGCAGCATTTCAAATTGCCAGAACAGAACACAGAGATGTTTTGTGACCAGTATTAGAAAAGTAGCCTCACAGCATGAGAGCCTCTGCTATGAAAAGTAGAGAGGAAAGATTAGCAAAAATTAATGGGTTAGTGGTGACAAAAAAAAAGAAGATGATATAATCGCTAGGTGGGAATAGAAGGCAACATGGTATTACTTTTCAGCTTGCTCTCATTTATACTGATCTGTAAGTTACACAGTGCCTGAAGCTATGCCAGGACTCTGTAAACACTTTCTGCAAAGCATATACAAAACATAAAGACATTGCATAACCAATAGGATTTGCACTGAAGGCATGGTGAAGTAAAAATAATAACAACAAGGTTCAAGCATGGCTCAAGATTTTCGCTTGAAGCAAAATCTCTTCAGGATAGTGCATGAAATAAGACATTGAAGAGAAAAATACCTGTAAAAGAGAAAGCTGGGTAGGAGTAAGGGATGAACACAAGTGTCCACAGCATAGAAATGGAGATAATGAGTAGACAGACAACTGGAATTACATGAAAACACAGCCAACAAATTGTAGTGAAATCCAAACTGACAAAGAGAAAGATTTGTAACCAATCTAGTGGCAAAGACAGAATGGCGCTGGGATGGACCATGGGGCAGAAAACCTTTTTTGCTGTGGGGCTCTGTTGTTTCCCACATGAGTTACTGCACTGAATTAAAGGACTCCCTGGCTTTAGCTAGACAGGTTGACTAAGCCAATTCATGAAGCTTCACTTATTTTTAAGACAAAGGAGAACATAGTGACTCTGGAGTACGAAGTATGTGATAGAGAACTGAACAAAAGGCAGGAATGCAGTTGCTAAAATTAGGAGATAAGTGGGAAATAATTTTAAGTGGTGAAATAGGCAGTGGTCTAAATGGAAGAATAGGGGAGAAGGTTTAAAAAAAAGTAATAAGTTCACTGGTGAGGTTTTTATATGTCCTGTAATGCATGCAGTGGGACAAAGAAAATAGGAGAAATAAAAATACATAAATCCAGAAAGAATCTGAACATCACATCACAACTGATAAGATTTGACCAAAGCACACTGAAGACACAAAACTTAGCTGCTAAATGTAAAGGCTAACACTTTCAAACACACATAAGTAGGTGGAAAGAGGGGGAGAGAAATAAACTTGCCTTGTAAAGGGAATTCTGTGAATCTCCATGGTACAAGCTGTATGTTGCTCAGACTGTTTTAAAAGGTATTAGACAGATGCATATGGAATTTCCCACTCTTTACATCATCCCTGCTAAATAAAAGGATAAGAAGGCAGACAGATCTCCGTAACAAAAGATCTCCCATCCTAATGAGGCCACTGTATTTTCCCAAAGCTAGTTATCCCATATTCACTAGCCTGTTGGACACAAAGATGCTCATTAATAGGTACAGCCAAAGCACATGGTACTTGATCCACTCCCAGCCACCTGATTTTTCCCCATGGATGATTTCAGCCCAGGTGCAAATTAGAGCTTCCAAAAAACAGTAGAGTCCCAGAAGAGCAGGTGGACTTTATGTGTCTAGAAGGGCAAAAAAAAAAAGCTGTTAATATAACACATCTGTGTTTCTATCAAGTAGAAGACAATGAGGAAAGCCTTAATCTGTCTTTCAAAGGCAATCAGGATCAAGCCTTGATAAAAGATCTAAGCAACTCCAGATATTCATGTGCAGAAAGTAAACAGAGAAAGATGATATTTATCTGATAATTTGGAGGAAATTAAGTTTAAGGTACTGATGAGATGTTTTTAGATTTATGCAAATTTTACTTCCACTTGAATTACTGGGAAGGTTTTATTGCCTGAAAGGGGATTTAGAATATTAAAAACCAACAGATCATGAAGACATAAAAGTCAGAAGTATAACTTTTCAAACATAACATGAAATGTTAATCCTGGGAATACAGGAGACATTTCTCTGACTTGGGTTTCAAAAAGCTGTTGGAGAACCAATTCTGAAATTGTATTTATCCAAATACTTTATTTTCTAATTTTTCTGTAGTTATCAGTCACCTCAGAACTGAAGTAAGTCTTTTGCTAGAGCTTCCAGGACTGTTCTTAGATCTTTTCATCTGTCAGATCTGAACTGTGCTTTCTAAAACCACATAGCAAGTTTTTCTGGCCTTTTTTTGGCATGCAAGCTCTTTTCAGTACCAGTTCAACAAAACATGAGCTAGATGCTGTTTCCAATATTGTAGTGCAAAATCATCAGCTCAAGTGAGAGCAAGTCTTCTGTAAGAGAAGATAAAACTTGAATAAATTTAGAGCACATTTGAAAATATTGCAGGCTTGGATTTTGCCATTGCACTACTTCTTGGGGGCAAGCAAGGACAACCAGTCCCTACTTATTTCTTTTACCTTCTCTGAGTACTGTCTAACTGATAGCTACATATTATTATAAAGTCCTTGAAAAAAGGTGAACATTAAGTATTGTTAGAGGAAACAAGTAGCTGTTGTATTTAGTTTTGGCAGAAACACAAATGCATTTTTAATATCTTTTTGTTTCATCTAAACCCATTTTTAGAGCTTTTCCTTTTCTGCCTACACAAAGTGCAGTCTGCATTTCATGTCATGATAACACAAACTCTACAGAAACTTTACAATTAGTGTACTTTAGCATTGCTGCAAAATCCTTCAGGAGCTGATGGTTCTCTTGCTTTGTGGTGATGGGTGCCTAAGCAACTCAAAACACAAGGGCTCTTAAATCTAAAACTTAAACCTTCAATCAACATAAAACAAAGTTACTGCCTTAAGATAAAATGTAACCAAACCCTTAACATTTTCCCAGGTTTTTTTCTTGGTTTTCTGATGTAGCAAGGGGCTGCCACCCGGCAGAAGCAGGCTGCAGAGGTTACCATTCTCACTTCACATTCCAGGTGCACCGACTGCAGAAAGCTCCCTTTGTTCCTTCCTCATATGTGAATAAACAGTAGCAGCTTTTATAGCCCTGACACAGAGTGTGAGCCACAACAAGAGAAAGCATGAAATGCCTGTGTACTCTCAGGCAAAATTATGCTTTGCAAGGAGATACACATTTAAAAAATATACATGTAATTTTAAGACTAAGAAGAGTTTTAAATTAAAAAAATCGGAATCCCTGTAAACTCAGACTTGCTAGATAAAGGGAAAGAAGTTTACAGATTGGGAAAGAATCTTACAGATTTTGAGAGAAGTTTACAGATTGGGAAAGAAGGAAGACAAGACAGGATTAAAAAATAAAACAATCCTTTAATTTTTAAAAAAATTTTATAGATACACTTTCTGTACTCCTGCACCCTTTAGGATGCTGAGCTTCTCAATTCATATAGTCACTAGCTCCTACCTCATAGTCTAAACCAATTACCTGCCTTAAAAATGCCAGGCCAAATCCCAAGCTCCACGTGCTGGCACTGCTCTCCTGGCTCCAATGGCACCAGGCCAGCAACGCCATGAGAAGATCCAGCTGAGAGGCAGCGTCCAAGTGCATCAGCTTGAGATTGGCACCATGCTCAGGCAGCCACACCTCTTCCTCCCAGAGCCAGTGCCCAGGAACAGCACCTTGTTCTGGAAGGAGGGTGTGAATCAGAGACAGGGAAGCAGTAGCCTCAGATTTCTTGTACTCTTTGTCCATCCCCACAAGTTTTTGGGTGCGTACTGTTGTTGTGAACGCTGGATAATGAGAAGTATGTATGTGCAGCGTGCTGAGGTCTATTCATCTCTTACCAAATAATTTCGCCACACCTGTCAACCTACTCTAAAGGAGAGACCAAATTTTACAACACCTTTTGTCTGCTTTCCCTGGTCATTAGTAGGTTTTAATAAATTGTATTATTATGTTGAATACTGTAAAAAGGGAAATATAAAAAAAAAAAAAGCATGACATGCCAAAGACTTCACAACTGAGCTTTTCTTTCAGACATGCAGGTGCATGTATTCATTGAGTAAGGCAATAGAACTTCTGATGCAAAGTAGAGTGTCACAAGCCTCTTTAAAAATAACTGAGGAATGTCAAATAGACCAAAGGTATCCATGTGGCTGGCAGAGCTAAGGACCAGCCAGGACTGCTGGTTCTCCTCCCTCACCAGGAGCCATGACCACTGCAGGTTTCGCAGTCACAATCAGAGCTCAGGAATCTCAAGAGTTCCAGAACTGGTTCATCACAAACTTCATAATGAACTCATCTCAAACCAGAAGGTAGAACCATCATCCACAACCATGGAGTGTTTTTTTAAGTATGGTTCTAATTATGAGTTTTTTCAGCACCGACACCCACCCAGTCCTTCCTAAGGAGTTCAGAGTCGTGTACAGGACTGGCACATCTCTGCTGGCTTTCCCTAGGGAACTCCTATGTGAGTCTAACACAGTAGTAGTCATGTACTTGCCCAGAGACTAGGGCAACCGTGCCAAGCATTCCTTTTTATAAATTTCGGCTTTTTGAAGTGGCACATGTATGCTTCTGATTTTTGTTTCTGAGCCTCAAATATTTTTGCATTCTTCCCTTCTCTTCCCTTCTAATTCCATATACCACCTTGAATATCACTTTGCAGTTACAGAATCATCTAGAGCAGATTATATTTTATCATTGAGATTTTTAAACAAACATTTACCGCATTTTCATTTTTAGATTTTGCTTTTCATTTGAAGTATAAATGCTAGTAGATTTCTTCAATATTGTTTTTATCAGAAGCCAAAAAAAAAGGGGCAATGCAGAACTCCTACACTGAGAGAAGGGAGGGTGAGTGAGAACGAGAAATGATGAAGAAAAGAAAATTAGGAAAAGAGTGAATTTACTCTCCAGAGCTTGAAACTGACAAATAGTTTGTTGCAATTTTAATTTCAACCCAATCTGATTCAAATTATGTGCTTTTTCATTACATGACTGCTTTGCAATCAAGTGTTTGTCTCTGTACCCCTATGTTTTGTATACATGCTGCAGATGAAGCTTTATTCCAATCTTAGCCATCATTGGATTAAGAGGTGGGGGAAGGAAGAGTGAAGATGCTTACAGTCAGTATGTTTTGATGACTCATTTTACACTGAAAAGCTGCCAGATATGCATCATTTCCACTCGCTGAGAAAAGCTGTTTCAGTCAACTGAAATAGTTTTTGATCTAGGGTGGGGGTCTTCAACCTACAAGCAAATGGAGACCACATGGTAATTATCCACATGTTGATGCCAAAGCCAAAAATGCTGCTGTTTTAAAAAGCAGCACCAAAAGACGAGAGGCTGTGCAGTTAGAAAGGTAAGTTGGGTAGCTGGGAAACTGCAGAGCTTTCTGTTTTGGGAGGAATACATGGGTTTTACATAACCTCATTCTTCCCCCTATATTAGAGAGGAAGATTAGATAGTTGTCAGAGATCTGATTACAAAGAATTTCTGAGGTATCTTTATTGCACTACTATTTAAAGAGGTAGAATTGCTAGTGGTTTTATAATGGAAACATTTGCTATTTACAGGCTTTAATTCAATTGCTTAATTGCTGCTTCAGAATGCAAAGGACTGGAACTTGAGCCAAGAGTCATTTTTCCCAAAGAAAATATTTATTGAAAATAAAAGCAAACTTCAGCCATACTATGCAAGCTGTAAATTGAAGCACATGTGGTAGAAAGAAATCTCAGCCATTTTCTACCTCTTCAGGAATGTCCATTAATACAGACTTTAAGTTCCTTAGGGAAAACGTATTTTCTCCTAGTGATTAAGAATGGGTCAGGGAAAAGACAATGTTGCCTAAGGTACATACATACTTAGAGAAATTCAGAAAGAGATCTACATGGCTGCTGTGCCTAACTTCTTTTGACATGGTACCTTGCCTATTAAAAACACATATCCAAATACACAGGTAATTTCAGCATGTGATTACAGTAATATTCTGATGGTCATGAGCTAACAAAAACCCTCATATAAATCAGTTTCTCAGTGCCTGATAATAATTTCTGAGGCACAAATAGTCATTGTCTAAAAAAAGTCTCCTCTGTTCAGATTCCTAGTTTGACAGCTTACATCTGCCTCTACATTTTAGAGATAACAGGAGGAAAAAATAGGTGTATGGAAATCAGACATGTTGTGGAGTTAGAGCTATCATATTTCACAGGACTACCTCACTAGATGATCCTTTCTTGGTTCACATCTTGTATGACACACACCCAGCCATAAAGGACTTGATTTTGAATTCCTGGCATCCTCAGCTGGCATTGAGCTGAAGAATACAGGTGATTCCAAATAGGTCATTCATTGCTTCTCTTCTTTGGAGACCTTCATTTTCAAAGACTTATGGAAGGTTTATCTTCAAGCATGGGGAGCAGAGGCAGTGTGTTCACTTAATATTAAAGAAGCATTTAACACACCAATACAAAGTGTTCTGATAATATATTAAGGACTACCCTGGACATTTTTGCTATAATAGGTTCTAGGAAAGAACAAATTGACATTTGAAAAGCCTAGTGGGTCATCTAACCCATCCATAGAATATGCAGAATTAATAACTATGAGCCCTTGGATATCATCCTGAAAATAAGCTCAGGAACAATAAATAATTTATAGTCCATTTGTAGTTGCAAGTCTTTCGTTCTTATACATTTGGAACTGGAGCAGAATTTAATAGTGCAAGAAGCACAATAAGAACAGTGGCAAAAAGCTCCTCCTCAGTGTTATCTTTGGACACAGTTGTCTATGTCTAGTTCTGCATAACTCAGCCAATTCTCCCTCTTGCACGTTCAGGCATGAAGTCTAAATTCTCAATAGACCACTATAAGCTCTCACTCAAGCTGGTGTAAATCCAGACTAGCTCCTATGATGTCAGAGAATAAAGTTACTCTGAATTTACTGCTGTGTAACTGGGAATGGATACTGATCTCGTCCACTTTACTTTTTCTGTAAATTACTGTGCCAAGTCCTGATGGCCTCACATAGGCAAGAACTCCTGTTTGTCATCAACACAAATTCTAAATGAGCAAACAGTGCTAGGTTGCCCTTTAATCTCTTCTTGGTTTCATAGCTTAGCCACGCACTCCTAATAACTCCCTGTGTTGGCTGGTCACTCCTTTTGGAGACTGTGGCAACGAGGACTGAGGATGTAGACACTGCAGAAAATTATTAAAGTAATTTTCTAGCTGTGTTTCCACCAAAACAGCAGGGGTGCTTGTCTGCTATGTCACCGTTCCACACCTCCCCTAAAGACCTGGGAAATTTTCTGTTTAATATCAGATCTGTCCCCACCTGAAAAGAAAAATCACCCTTCTTTGGCAACCTAAAACTCAATTTCTCCAACAGAACTTATCTGCAGAAAGCTGACAGACTGCTGAGCTCCAACAAGCAACCTGACCCTTGGCATCAGTAGCAGGTCACCTAGCTGCATCCCTCCAAAGCCTTTTTCTCTGGGCAGCAAGGTCTAAATTGCAGTACATCTGAAATGAAATAACAGACTCCTTGGGCTTATACTCCAAAGTGCTATTATGAGTGTAGGTACTGCAAAATACTTGTTTGATATATTAAAATAATTCTTTTCATGAGAGTTTATGTTGATTTCTTCCACTTCATTGCTATATACAGAAGGATCCCTTTTCATTAGTTTTATAACAATAGCTTTATTACTCCATGGTTTTTATTACCTGTAAAATTGTTGTAAAATGAAAGATGTTTACAGTTTCAAGATACAGGAAATAGACAGGAAATCTTGAAATTAACGCAAAATAATGTTATGAAATCTAGCTAGTTACTGTCTGTAAAACCTGTAGGTTTGCAACAAGAAAGTAGTGCAGGAAAAAAGTGAATCATGAAGGCAAAGCATAGCTAGATTTAATGCATGCAGCATTATAATTATCTGAAAAACAGTTGAACCAAGGACATTAACAATTTGCCCCAATAATTCGTTTTTCAGAAGCACTGAAAACAAAATTTAACTTAAAGAAAGAAAAATAAATCTTCCTAAAGATGGGCCTGAAACTCTGGTCAGATTCTCACAACATGCTTAAATTAATCTACTGGCCATAACACAAACCACTGTGACTAGAGATTTACAGAAACATGGCATAGTTGCTCTTTTTCCTTGCCTAAATTGTGATAATTTGGTGTTGAAAAAATGCCTCTCACTGGGTCTTGAAGTCCATTGCTATGATGATTGATGATTGCAAAATTTTTGATTGCAACATCTTGAATGTTTTATGTTTAGTTTTAAATGTCTCTGAACTAAAGGGCAAAAGAAAGTTTTCTATGATCTCATGCACTCATTACTTAGATCTGTGGCAAGATGGTCCCAGACTCTTACACAAACGAACTTGCCCAATGCTGGAGAGAGGACAGCCTGGAGAGGAATCCCACGTGTCAGGGTGCACCCAGGCTATCGGAAGCATGCGGCCTTTGTCAATGGCGCTGGCACCAAAACATCTGGGGAGGTGCCATTTCTGTGCAAACATCTGTGATTGTATTAGGATCAAGTGGTGCTCACAGTGTTGCACACAGCAGTTGATTGGCCATGGCTGTGGCCACCCCTGTGCTTTTCCAGCTGTGCCTGGGGGTGTAGATCACAATGCCGGCTGAATTCTGAGCGAGAAAAGCGGCCTCAAAGAGCCCAAAGCCTCACGGTTTGTCACAAGGAAAAATGCACCCTCTGGAATGCCTCTGATGCTGTTTGAGTGTTGCTTAATCAAAAAGAAACTATTCCTAAGTTTAAAGAAACTTTTGCCATTTTTTCTTTGCTCTTGAAGATTCAGATGGAGATGATTTTGTTCAACTATCTTCATCAATTATGTAGTGAGACAAAGGGAAAATAAGTCTAGGAGGGACTTGCTGAATTATTTCTTTGTCTTCCTACTGAGGAAAACCCTTTCCCACACAGTACGTAGAGGATTGCCCTGCTATTTTAGATTGTTTTGCAATGTCAGGCCTAAGCTGGTATCAACAGCAGACAGCAACAGCCATCCCAAAACCCCCTTGTGTTTCCTTTACAAACTCCTCACTTCTGGAAGAAGATTTAAGAACTGCAATTCAACTAGAATGTTACTTAACCTATCTAAGCGACTTATGTGATGTCAGAGGTGCTGCGTTTACAATGGCAGCTTCATAACAACTGAGTTTTGCAAAGCAGAGATAAAGAAGCTGATGCTTGTCTGAAAGTTTTGGATGTTTTTTATTACTTTACATATGAATCTAATAATTTTTTATAAACTCTGGGTGACAGAAGAGACATAGCTGGGTTTTTAATACCAACACTGAAAGAATACACTGCAGGATTATGGTCTAATTTTATTTCTTGACATCTGTTTTATTTAGGGAATGATATATATCTAGCACACTCAGCACCTGCTGTCTTCAGACACAGCAGCCATTTATGTCACTTATTTAGGGTTCCCCCTTAGGCTCTGGAGAGCTGTTCTTCCACTTCAGAATCCCCTTCTTCCATCATTCAGGTTTTATCAGATTCTCACCTAAAACTCCTACCACAGCCAGTTGTGCTGGAGAGGTAAAGAAATAAGGAACAGGTTTCTGTTTCATGTTCTAAGGAACATGCTTTCTGTGCTGGTGAGATACCCCAGGGAGCTCTAGCTCTGGAATTCAGGCTCTGGAAATGCATCATTCCTTTTGTTTTGTCACGTTGCCATTTGTTTGGTGAAATATTCAAAATTCAGTGGCACCAGCACACCAACTGGCTTTCCTACATTATCATCTTTGTGACAGTCTTCACAAACTTGCACACAAAGTCTTTGGAAGTCAAGTTCAAAACAAAACAAGGACCATATCCTTTTCCTTTATGAATTTTAGGAGGAAAGTCTTCCAATTTTAAACTGAAAAGTACTTTACACAAAATGTTTCACTTAACAAAGCAGTTGCTATTCCTTGCAACTACAATTTAATAAGAATAGTTTTTGCGAAGGACTTTGGTGACGCTGGTCGATTCATTAAGAGCCACAGGAACTGAGAATGTTTCCTGCTTCTCTGCCATGATGCTGCCAGCTCCCAGCTCCCAGCTCCCAGCTCTACAAACTATCTACAACCACAGCTATGGGTTTGGGTCACAAACTCTTCCTGTGAGCTCGTGCTGCAGACGTGCAGCTTCAGGGCTGAGTGCAGCCAGTGGCCTCAGTTCCCTGTTCTGCTTTAGCGTGGCGCTAGTAAGGGGTACATGCCTGGGCTCAGGGGACAACAGCAGCACACACGCACACTTCAGGGTACAGATTTCTATCCTGAACCATGGGAATAACACAAAGCAGTGCTGCTGTGACTACAGGCAACTTAAGAACACAATTTCAGGTTCTTCACAAAGTTGCAAATACTGGTAATTGCTTTCAAAAGGATTCCTAAAAGAGATATTTCTCTGAAAATGGTATCTTTATCACTACTACTCTACTTGTAGAAAAAAAATGGCTGTGATCTGCATCAGAGAAGTACAAAGGGCAGATCTGCATCAACTCCCTGTGACTGTTCTTCTCAGCAGGCATGTACAGCTGCTGGTCCTCAACCGGCTCAGGGTTCTTCTAGCATATTTTTAGATGAGCAGGATGCATAACTTCAAAAAGAAAACATTTGCCAGACCACACATCATTTCATTTTTGCAGCCCTTATTTTTAATAAACTATTACTTCTTCCACAACACTGTAATCTTTTCCACAACACCACTTTTCCAAAGCGTTGTCCAAGCCTCCTCTGGGCTCTGCAGCAGCCAGGACTGAAATTCTCACATGATTTATTTTCCCAGGCACCTTTGGTTCTCTTGTGGATATTAAAAGAGAGAGAGTTTTAAATATACCCATATATAAAAGAAAGTATTTATTGACAATTACAGGAAAGTCCTACTATTTGTATTTCTTACATGTGATTCATGATCTTTATTTTAGTTTGAAGATAAAGTAATATATTCTGTGTTTCCTCACACAAGAATATGTCCCTTTATGCCTTTGATTTCCTACTGAATCCATTCTACAGTGGGTTTTCAAACAATGATGATACAAAAATCTGAATTTATTGGGTTTCTGGGAAGATCTGCCCATCAAAGAATGACTATACTGTGTTACTTCTTCTCTTCTACTCTGTGAGTAGAAGGATACACAAAACAAAAATAGAAATACAGATTCTGAAAGTACTATACTGGGTCAGCTATTTGAAATGTAAACTTATTTTATATATTTTTTTATCTGTAGTTATAGACAGGAAAACTTACTTCTTGTTTCCAACAAAGCATTAAAAATAACTTTAATACTAAAAACTTTAAAAGAGTGTCAGGTATGGCACTTCAAAGTAAATTTTTTTGTAAGTTTAATGTCCAGAAATAGACTTTTTTTTTCTTTAAATCTTCTTTTCCAGAGTTTGTAAAAACCTGTATCCACCATTCATTTCAGGTATGTCTGAAATTTTCAAACACTGCACAAGGAAGCTGCACATATGTTTGAAGGATACTGCCAACATTTTGTCACCAAAATCTGGATTATTTTACTCGGGAATGTCCTGTAAAGTCTTAATTATGTAAGACTAACCTCTACTCATGGAGGTTATGAGTAACAAAGTGACTGTACTCAGATTTGGTGACTGGGGATGTATATATTTTAAGCAATGCTCACAGATGCATAAAAATGTTGGTCACAAAGAACCTCTGGAGGCTGAGCCCTCCCTCCCACTCAGAGCCAGCAAGTGGCTGCCTTACCCATGACTGTGTTTGATGAAGACAATACAGCACTTCCTCTCAGAAAAGACATGAACACCTGAAGTTTTGGCTGGGGTGCTTCTCTGTGCCATGGGCTGAGATCAGCTTCTCTGTGTGAGTTCAACAAGGCACCACAAATCAGGACATGAGATGGTTCCAGTAGGCTGGGCTAGGGGAATAGACTGATTGCAGTGCTCAGCCACTGGCCACAGTCTGTACAGTTGTCAGTTTTATTTCAAAGAAATATTTGTACATTTTTAAGGCCAAGCGATCATTCCATAGAAAGATCAGACTGTCAGCATAGATTCTTACTGTAAGCTGATAGTCCAAGGCAAGATAGATATTTTGGAGAACACACCAAGTTCTTAAGGCTCAACTGCACTTTATTAGGTAGTTTCAGTGGTTAATTAACCTCATTACACAAACTGTGCCTCTAATTTTTATTCTAAATTCTTCCGGCTCTATCTCTTGACACTGCATTTTGCTAAAAATGTGTTAGCCAGAGCAATTCAACATAAGAATTTCATGTTTATGCCCTGATAGTACCAGATAGCAAGATAGCATTTTATGTGCTTTATCTTATGGTCAAAATCCTATTTAAAGTAGAGATTTGTCTGATTGTGGCTTGTTAGATAAACGTCCCTCTATCAGAAATGTTACCACATAGATCCCCTGCAATCTCAAGAGCACACACATGTGCATGTGCATACAGTCACAAATGCACAAGGATTTGGTTTCTTGGAATGATCTATAACTTTCAAGAAAGATTTTTATCATTTTACAATTTGCAAATTTCATCTTTTATTATTCACAAAATACAGACAATCAAACCACAGTAATGGAACAGCCAACGATCACACAAGAGCACTTTTTTTAAAAAAAATTATCTTTTATCTTTTCGGGCCCCATGCACAATTATAGAGCAGTTTTCATGGTGTTGACTCAAGTTATTTGCATCTTAGAAGTCAGGTTAATGCCCAAATAATTTAAATTAGTATTTTGCTGAAGGAAGGATCAACCAACTTGTCCATTTCTCACTAAACGTGCTCAATGGAGATTTTAATTTCAAAACCAGGAGGTTTAGGTCTATGTGTATCTTACATCTCCCATCAGGAGCAGTTACAATATGGATACAGGGGAGCTGGGTGGCAAATGGGAATGTAATCCACATGGTGCATCACCAGCAAAGCCTATTCTCTATGTCCTTCCTTCCTTCCTTCCTTCCTTCCTTCCTTCCTTCCTTCCTTCCTTCCTTCCTTCCTTCCTTCCTTCTTTCCTTCCTTCCGAATTCCTTCCTTCCCTCCTTCCTTCCTTCCGAATTCCTTCCTTCCTTCCTTCCTTCCTTCCTTCCTTCCTTCCTTCCTTCCTTCCTTCCTTCCTTCCTTCCTTCCTTCCTTCCTTCCTTCCTTCCTTCCTTCCTTCCTTCCTTCCTTCCTTCCTTCCTTCCTTCCGAATTCCTTCCTTCCGAATTCCTTCCTTCCTTCCTTCCGAATTCCTTCCTTCCGAATTCCTTCCTTCCGAATTCCTTCCTTCCTTCCGAATTCCTTCCGAATTCCTTTCCTTCCTTCCTTCCGAATTCCTTTCCTTCCTTCCTTCCTTCCTTCCTTCCTTCCTTCCTTCCTTCCTTCCTTCCTTCCGAATTCCTTCCTTCCTTCCTTCCTTCCTTCCGAATTCCTTCCGAATTCCTTCCTTCCTTCCTTCCGAATTCCTTCCTTCCCTCCTTCCTTCCTTCCGAATTCCTTCCTTCCTTCCGAATTCCTTCCTTCCTTCCTTCCTTCCTTCCTTCCTTCCTTCCTTCCTTCCTTCCTTCCTTCCTTCCTTCCTTCCTTCCGAATTCCTTCCTTCCTTCCTTCCGAATTCCTTCCTTCCGAATTCCTTCCTTCCGAATTCCTTCCTTCCTTCCGAATTCCTTCCGAATTCCTTTCCTTCCTTCCTTCCGAATTCCTTTCCTTCCTTCCTTCCTTCCTTCCTTCCTTCCTTCCTTCCTTCCTTCCTTCCTTCCTTCCTTCCTTCCTTCCTTCCTTCCTTCCTTCCTTCCGAATTCCTTCCTTCCGAATTCCTTCCTTCCGAATTCCTTCCTTCCTTCCTTCCTTCCTTCCTTCCTTCCTTGTATCAAAAATTGTGTGGCCAGCAGGACCAGGTCAGTGATTGTCCGCCTGTACTTGGCACTGGTGAGGCCACACCTCCAGTCCTGTGTCCATCCCTGGGCCCCTCAGGACAAGAAAGACACTGAGGTACTGGAGAGTATCCAGAGAAGGGCAACAAAACTGGTGAAGGCTCTGGAGCACAAGTCCTATGAGGAGAAGCTGAGGGAGCTGGGGGTGTTCAGCCTGAGGAAGAGGAGGCTCAGGGAAGACCTTATCACTCTCTACAACTGCCTGAAAGGAGGGTGTTGCCAGGTGGGGGTCGGCCTCTTCTCCCAGGTGACCGGTGACTGGATGAGAGGAAATGGCCTCATACTGCTCCAGGGGAGATTCAGGCTGGACATCAGGAGGAATTTCTTCACTGAAAGGGTGGTTAAACATTGGAACAGGTTGCCCAGGGTGTTGGTGGAGTCACCACCTCTGCAGGTGTTTAAGAAATTACTGGACATGGCACTGGACCATGAGGACCATGGCCTGGTTAACATGGTGATGATGGGTCAAAGGTTGGATTCCATGACCTTGGAGGTCTTTTCCAGCCTTAACCATTCTATGACTTTATGATTCTATTCAATGATATTTCCCAGACATGAATGAAATATCACATAATCTTCATACCTTTTATTTAGATGCATGCAGATGCTAAGGAATAAGTTGGATATGATAACATACATCTTAATAACATAATAATAATAGCAAATAATCCCTTATTGTCTCAACCTTTCTGTAATGATTGCTCTGCTAAAAGGGAAGGTGGCTTTCTAGCTGGGTCATACTTTATAAAAAATTCTCACACGCTTCTACAAGTTATATTACAAGGGTCAACCCATCCTTAATATATTTCTAAGAAGGGGTTTTTTTTAGGAAATTTAACCTAAATTAAAAGTCTAACTCCAAGATTTATTTTAACAGGAGGAAACAAAGACTCCTAACAATGTGGAAAATTTCATCTGCAGTAGTGAGTAAGGTGCTCATGAAACTCTGTGTATTTCCTTAAAGGATAAAAGACAAACAGATCTTATAGGAAGGTAAAAAATAGTGGACATAATATGCCTGGTGTTCTGAAGAAAATAGCTGACGGATTGAGTTGAGGTGTGAAAATACGCTCTCACACAAAGAAAGCCAAAATATATTCAAACAGTTCTTGCGGTTAGATATTCCTGTAAAGAGTGTTTTTGTTTGGATGAGTAATGGATTTGTAATAAGATGTTATTGTAGGCTTCATTTATGTTTAGTTTTAGGCTTCTTTATGGCATAAAGAGTAATGCTGACAGTCTGATCTGCGTGTCATGATCATTAGCATAAAATCACCAAGTAGATAAGGACCAAGGCAGTTTAAATAATGCAGAGGTAGTTCTTAGCTAGTCTTGTTTGCTTCTTTGTCTTTTTTTAATCAGCACATGCAGATTTTCTTCCAAAAGTTAAAATCAAATCTGAAATTGTGGCTGGACATAAATTTCTCATAATTTCTTGAGATGCAAAACCATGATGGCAGAATGGAGCATCCACTAGAAAGATGATGCCAGGAGTTAATCATCTTAATTACATTTTATTCTCCTGTTCCATTTCTCAAACTCCACTTCCCGGTGATTAGATTTTATTATGCCTTTATGGAAAGGTCAAAAACCTCACAGCCCCAAATAGCTGTTCAGTGTTTAAATCTCTATCCATGGTAATCTTCTCTTCTAAACTTGTGAATTTAATTCCTTACATATAATGGGACTTGCCTTGTAGTTTTTACTCCATTTTATTGCATTTTTATCTTTTTCTCAAAATTCCATTTTCCTTCTGAAATGTAACTTTTTCACTTCGACATAATGTTTTACACTCAGCATTACACATATAGGTGCAGACACTTCTCTGTCATGTTTCTTATCTCCAAGATGTTTGCAAATGCCTGTGGGAGATTTGCTTTCTTGTCATTGGAGCTCCTCTGAGCATTCACCTCGAGGCAATTACCACAGATTACTAAATATACCTCTGTGTGACTGCTTGCCAAGAAAGTCTCCCATTCTCAAAGGAGAGCTTGCAATTTTTGTTCCCTGTCTACTATTTTCTATTTAGTTTCATTAAAATACATTGTGCTCGTCATGACAACCTAATTAAGCCGTTCAGCTTGCACAGCACAGGCAACTTTTCTACCTTATTCACTACCCTGGCCCATTTCTCTGTCACCTGCACACATGATTAGCACAGATGCAGTGTCAGTGTCTAGAATGATCTTTCATTGGATGGAACCACTCTGTAGTAAGCAGACTAAAATAGGCCAGCTTTTTTTCATATGTTCCTAATTTTAACAACTGCATTTTGTGTCTATGAGTGACCCAGGCTTTAATCCTTTCCATATTAATTCCCTGTAGTACAAGCTTTTCAAATAAATCATGATGTGGTTCTAAGTTAGTATTGCAGTTTCAGACAAAACCGAGACTTCTGGGAAATAAACTTTCCTGGAAATGGTGTGTAGATGGGAACAAATGGGGATTGATGTCATCTTATTCAGGTTCCTCCTTTACTTCCGACTAGAAAGGTCCAAGAGGAGTGTCCTGGCTCAGCAGTGGGTCGAGTGTTTGCCATTTTCATTTCTTCATGCTGAAGAATGTGCCCTGTCTGTAGCGACCAAGCTCAGAATTAATTAGTTCAGAGGGTTGTCTGTACCTCCTTCCTCAATTGTACTGTTCTGGCAGCGTTCAAAAACTCATATAGTTCCAGTCATTTACTAGAATTTCGTTTTACATCCTAATTAGATATTGCTTTAAAATGTGGCAAGAAGTATCAGATCTGCACATGTGTTGTATTATATTATTTGAGCAGTGAAAACTGATAAATACTGCAGCTGCAGAGCCAGGCCTGAGCATGCTAAGTGTTAAACAAATGCAAATAGAAGTAGTAGTCTTCGTCCAAGGGATTTATATAGCCCCAAAACATAGGTATCTGTCCTTTTGCTCCACATATGCTTTCTAGTACTCTCAGCTCTTCATAATATTTCTCATTAGTAATCTTGCACTTTAATGCATCAGGCTCATTACATGTGAAGCTATCCAACAAAATGCAAGAAATCGACCTCACAGAAGATAAACACAAAGGATCTGGTCTTCTGTAGTGCAAAACATGCTCTGGCCAATTCTGAAAGCCTCTGAGGTGCATTGTTGCAGCGTCTACTCAGGACTTTCAGCATCTCTGAAGAAGTCCTTGAACCCTGCCAGGTGGGGTTCAAAAAATAGCTAGCAGTATATTAATTAAAGCACCCTGAGAGTGAGAAAGTCTTGGCACAACATGAACATAGAAGAGCCAAGTACTCACCTAAGGTAAATGGCTATGTTCCCATCAAAACCAGTGATGCCAATTTATACCAGTTCAAGATTTATCTATAAATGTTCCTACATCTGTACAGCTGTAGAGATGTATCCACCCTGAGCAGTGCAGTCAGACACAGACATCCAAGGCAGTTTGACTGCAGCAGTAGCAGCAGAGAGCATCCCCCCTGCAGCAGCTGCAGTCTCCAGCTCTGTGAGGGGATTTGCAGGACACCCCACCGTGGCAGCTGGGGACACACCTCTACTGCTTTCAGGTACATCACTGTGATTTCCAAGAGTTTTCAGGCAGACTTGGGTAACAGAGAAATAGAGTTTAAATGGCCACTTGTAATATTTTTTTCTACATCATGTTAAGGGAGCAGAGTTATGCTGTCGATTAAAACAGTCAGAAGGTCTGCCAGCCTTACAGAAACCATCCAGCTGAAGTATCTGAGAGCTGCCTTCTTCTTGGCCCAGCACAGCTATAAACACTTAATAATCATGGTGGGAGAAAGATCTTAATAAAAATATTTGGCATTAAGTCTTAAACAGCAGTAGCTTTTCCTGAGGTCCTTACTTCCTTAAATGCTGTCAAACCTCATAGATTAATTGGGAAAAAATGTAGTGGAGCAGGTAAGGTTATCTTAAAGCAACATCAGAGCAGGGAAATTAGAGATTTATGCTAGCTGTTACCTTCGACTTGGAGAACAAATTAGGTGACCTAAGCTATTAGAACATTTTTCAGAGGTAACTGTCAAGTGGTCTTTTAAACTACACACCTGTCCTGTTAAATACAGAAATCTTTCATGTTGTGGGTAATATGGCTCAGCAATGTAGCTAACAAAGGGAAACTGATACATTTAAAATTGTGCTGCTCTCTGGCTCTTTTAATGTATTTTTAGACGGACAGCTCTGGCAGTAGAGGGGGTGTGGGTATGGGCCTCAACATCAGCTGAGTGTGTGCTTCAGGGGCTAATGAGGCTGGTGGAGAATCCAGGCTTTGGGCTGATGTTCTAGAATAAATGTAGCACAATGGCATGTATAATGTAGTGTAAGGGCTTCAGTGGGTAGGGGAAATATGATTCATGAGTAGTCTGCCTTTCATTTACCTTGTCGAATCGAGCTTCTCCTTCAGTGTGGGCTACAAGCAGCCCTGCAGCCTATGGCTCTTTGCTAACCCCACGCTGTTTGTGTTTAGTCAGCTGTGAAAAGGGACCGAGAGAATAGTTCCTGCAGTGCAAGGTGTTAATATCAGTCTCCCACACACATCCACTTTGAGACAGAACCAAATTTCCTTTTAAAGGCTCTTCAACTTAAAGGTGAGCAATGTGAATCACTGTTTCACCCAGAGTAGGTGTAATTTCTTTTCACTTGACTGACATGACAGCAACCAAACTCAGATATCACTAATATCTTCTTACTCTTCTTTCTATTCAAGTTTAAAAGTTTTATGAAGGCTTTGCTGTAAGTTTGAAGCAAGAAGCTGATCTATGAAAGCATTTTGTTCCCTTCAACTGCTACAGCTAACAAAACCCGAATATATCTAGAGTTGTTCAAGCAAAACGCATGTCTTTCATCAACATGTCTTGGTTTGGGGAGATGGTTTAAATCTACTGGAAAGAGAACTCTTGCTGTGGTACAAGAAAAAGCCTCCAGCAGAAAGGTTTGTGATTGTAATTTCAGAGGCATGTCTCTTCAGGTACAGCCTAAGTTCTACTAGCCATTAAGGTTTAATGATAAAATTAATACACCCTATAACATCTGTGTTCAAGTTTTATTAGAGGCTGTCAGTGTAAGCAGTAATTTAAGTGCTGCTAAAAAATTAATGTTATTATGTTTCAATAGACAGTTTAAAAGGGAAAAGCACTCATATAGACAGACAAAGGCAAGAGTTTAAAAGGTCAGGGTTTCAACTAATATAAGTACCACTGCTCCATGTACTACAGCAGAGTGATAGCAACATACACTTGTTGAAAATCTGGCCTTATTTTAAAATTAAAGAATCCATTCAATGGGTATGTCATTAGGTGGGACATCAGGAAGAATTTCTTTACTGAAAGGGTTGTTAAACATTTCAACAGGCTGCCCAGAGAGGTGGCCGAGTCACCATCCCTGAAACTGTTCCGGAAACAATTGGGTGTGGCACTTCTAGCTGTGGTTTAGTTGACAAGGTGGAGATCAGTCAAAGGCTAGACTGGGTCATGTTGTAGTCCTTTCCAACTCAAATGATTCTGTGATTCTGTGATCGTGAGACTCAAGAGGCAGTGGTGTAAGGGGTGAGGCAACTGACAGAACTTTTTTCTTCCCTCCACTTCCAATCTACCTTAGATCTCACCACTCCCAACAAGAATTACTTTGTTTTTCTGAAAATGAAAGAGATTATTTTTTTTTCTTCCCTTCCCCCCACCCTGGTAAAACCCTCAAGTAAACAAATCTTTCTTGGTTTTATCCTAAAATGCTTGTATGATATCACCTCTTGCTGTAAAGTTCAGTGCTAGCCTTGAAGTACAGGATAGTAAAAACTCTGTTTGACACTACTGGCATTTTAGAGTGGGACAATAATGCATCCTGGTTCCCCTGCTTTAAAACAGATGTCTTTTTGGTAGTAGAGATATACCACAGTCTGTGTCCCTGCTGAAAGCAAATCCCTCAGCAAACTGACCTCTTGTTATGGCCTGTGACAATGTATAGAACTTCCTAATCTGGGGAAGAAAGTAATAAAAAGATGGGTGAATCCCCATCCAATTCTCTGTTTGTTTGAAAAATCTAGATAAGAATGTTTTAAAAGATGAACTCTTAATTGGCACATTTCTCAATAATTTAAGAAGGTTAAATGCATGATAAAATGTTTAAGAGGATGGGATTTTCTTCCGTTTTTTTTTTACCTTTAAGCTACCAGGAAAGCTGATTTTCTTATAATTTTGCTCGAGGAGCTATTGGAGACCTCACATGTTCACTTTGAACCTTTTCTGCCCTGAAGAAAGAGAGATAAATTTTCTCCTGAGTATTTTTCAGTAATTGAGTTAAAAGTCAAAATCAAACAGTGCAAAACTCACCTTCCCTCTCATTACTGAGGATTTATTTGCATAGATTTTTCTGCTGTCATAATTCCCTCCTCTTCTCCATCCAGAAGTCTGGAGACTCTGAGGAGTCACCTAGGAAAGGGTGATAAGAGATGAATTGTCACTATGGCACAAATGCATAGATCCAGAGATAAATATGTCATCTGATCTTTACACTTACAGCCAAGGAAAAAGAACATAAATCAAACCTTCACCTCCTCCTTTCATAATGCATTATTAGTAACAGTACCTTTTATTCTGTAGGGTTCTCACATGGGCCCTTCATTATTCTGAAAGAAAAGCACAAGATTAGCTTGATTTATCATTTATGTTGTTCCCTGGATTTAAAAAATGTTGTCTTTTAATCTACCCGGCTGAAAAAAAAAAATGTTGAATGAATTTCTAAATGAAATAGTTGCCATAGCCTGAAGGCAGCAACAATGTAAATGCTAACAAGTTATTCTGGTTTTACATGTCTGTTCACCTTTATATAGATTCTACCACTTCTGCATCTCATACTGCATGTGTTAATGCTTGGGAAGTTCTTTTGGGCCCTATAAAAAATCCCATAATACTCTTGAATGTAAACTGAAATACTTTCCTCTAATTCTCTGATGCCTATTTAATAAGCATACTCTTGCTCTGCACATTTATGCAGTGGCCAGTTTTGCCACCCATACACAGTCTCCCATTTCATAACGGGTTTTTTTCTTAATTCAGTACAATAGCTTGGATTGTGACAATTGCTTACTCAGTTTTAGAGAAAGTAAAAACACAATATCCTTCTGTAAGACCAGCCCACATCTTGAATCCGTATGTTTGAGTGTGTAAGAAAATTGGATCTGATGCCCTCACCATGAACAAATTAAGGCAAGAAAGGGTGACAGTGGTGATAGGAAGAGCAAGGAGCAATCCAGGGTATAACTGTACCCTTTAGAGTGGCTTAATCAATGCAAAACTCAGAGAAAAGATGCTATGTTCCATTATGACCTGATGTATAGTACACTTCCCTCTTTTCCAGTTCAAGTCAGAATATTCTTACTTAGGGCTGACAAATAAATTTACAATCCAGGCCATTTAGTTCACAACCTGTCAGAGTAAGAAACCTCCCAGAAGTAAGAAAAGCTTTCTTTCAGCTGAAGTAAATTTTCATCAAAGCCTCTGGATCCAAACTGGTTCTTACTAAGTAAAAGCCACAACATCTGCTGCTGTCAGCACCCAAAGGTTGCACCCAGAAGTGAGAACCAGCTGCTTGCCACAGCCAAACCCCTTCATGCCCAACACCAGAGCACCCTGAGGGCTTCCCCCGGAGCCACCCAGCTCCAGGCAGGCTTCTGCTGTCCAGAGCATCTATGGCAGTGCTACCAAAATGTTTTCAAATTTTTTCAGAGGCTAATTAAGTAACAAGCAGACTACAAATTCTTCTGGTGTGAAGGGCTGCAGAGAACAGCAACATCAGGGTCTTCCTGTCACTCATGGTAGCTGCCTGCAAGCTACCAGGGGATCTGAGCTATTGCAGCTTGCACACAGGTGAGGACAGGCTGGAAAAGGGACACTTAAAAGTTCAACCAAATGACATATTCGTCCAGGCAGCTGTGGCCATGACCAGATATCTCCACAGGAACCACTTGTTAATGATCTCACACTAGATTTTAGCATGGGAAGAGACAGATTGCAATTAGAAACATTGAACCTGTTCTTGATCTCTCTCCTGCAAAGCAAGAAAGCAGTTCAAGGGTTGCAATGGCTGGAGAGGGAGGAGCTGGCACTGGGAGAGGTGGCTGGACCCAACCAAGGTTTCGTAGGCTCAGGAATGAAAAATAACAAGGGAAAGAACAGGTTTCATGTTAACAGAGCAGCTGGACTTAAAGCCTGAAAAATTTCAGGGGTTATTTTTCCTTCTGTTTATACAAAATTTACAATGCTAACACAACTGTATTTTTGTATGTCGTGCCTCTCGTGCCTCTCAGCTCTATTTATAATTTGACCATCATTTTCAATCCTGGCTGATTAATATTAGGCCATTAAAATCATGCTCAGATGTCTAAAGAAACATTCTCTTTCTTTATTGTTGTTGGAAGTGGTGAGCTCTTGCCTTCCCCTATGGCATGTGTAGGGTGGTTTTGCCTTTCAGCAGACTCTTAAGGCAAAGTAAAACACTTTCCCATCGCATAAGAGTCTCAGAAATAAGGCTCTTGAGGATATCCTGTTGGAATAGAGGTGCTGCTCTTGCCCTGTTTCAGTGCTCCAGAAGAGTCAGCCTGTGAGCTTAGAATCATGGACTCCCATCAGTTTGGGTGGAAAGGGGATCATCTGTCCCAGCCCTTGCGCAGAATGTGGCCAGTTGCAAAACTGGGACAATGCTTCCTCCCTCTTCTCCCACCAGGCATTTGCAGGGAGCCACCGGGTCTCTCCTTCTCCAGGCTGAACCAATGCTGTGTCCCCATCCTCTCCTCAGACAGGGTGGGCTCCAGTCCCTGGGATGCACCTGTGGACCTGCTCCCATCCCATCCACTCTCTCCGGTCCATGGCTTCTGCTGCAGGGGCTTTGTCCAGCCCTGGAACAGCAGCTGCCCACTGGCACACTGACCATCACTCCATTCCTACCCACTTCATCCCACAGCAGCTCAATTTCCTTGCCTGTTCCACATGCAGGGAATAGGAAGTGCCACTAAAATCCAAATCATCTTTGCTGAGGACTAAAAGATCCCATCTACATGAGTGATCTGAGTCTATGCTTCTATAACTTGTTCCCAAATGTTTGCTCATGCCGTCTGCTTCCACAGTGACTGCCTACGGACTCACCACACATACCCTGCTTTCATCTGAGTGATTCACCACCAAAATGTCCTGATCAAGATCATGTTCTAACAATGGTCAGGAAAACATTGTTTTATGCATTTGTCACTTTCTCTGTAAGACAACACCCTCTCCTTAGTTCAGCTGGATCAGAAGGATGAATGAATTATTAATCTGGGAAGCGTTCAGATCTGGGGGAGGGGAGAAGCACCGACATTAATGAATTATCTTATGAATACAATATAAATTATTCAGCAGCTATACATCCTTCTCACAAAGGAAATCAAATATTTTTGGCTCTAGTAGGCTTGCAGATTCCTAAACAGAGAGGGAAAGAAAAATAAATCCTAAAACATAAATGCGAACAAAAAATGTAAGTAACAGTGATTTTAAAGACCTCATTGGCAAAGTTTGCCCATGTCACATTTTACTTTAACTGTGATTTTGTCCACCATTTTAGGGGGAAAAAAAAGTGTTCCTTTTCTTAAGATAGACACTTGTGCAGCTCCAGTTTACTTGGGTAAGTTCATTTCATTGTATTTGTTTATTGCCTTTTGTGTGTATGTGTGTGTGTGTAATGAAATCTCATACATTCTATAAAATGCCAACTTTCATTAATTAGAACAAAACACCTTTAAGATTAAAATTGTATTCCTGCCTGTGGTAATTTTACCATGAGGTTAATAAAGCCAGAACTCAACCCTAAAATTTCAGAAACTGGGGGAATGCCTATACACAGAATTTTGAACCCACTGGACTTACTGTTTTCTTTTTCGAGCTCACGCTCTTTCACAGCTGTAAAGGCTTGTAGTTTAAAACAGAAAGGCAGCTTGTGTGAGTTAGGCAAGTGAGGTCTTTCTGACTGAATCGAAGATTTTTTTTCTTTCTTTATAAACCCTAGGGGAAAAAAAATCCCCAAACATTTCTTCCTACTTTATTTTGTTAGCTACAGTATCTCCCACTCATTGGTGTACTTCTGCAAGGAAATTGTTCTGCCAAATGCAAGTAAAGTGTACTGAAAGTACTTAACTGATCTGTTGATGGATCATGTAAATACTCCCTTTAAAGGGGTACTAACTGTAGAGATGATTATAAGCATTTTAAGGGACTCTCTTTTTATTGACAGCATTGCTCAATATTAGCAACCCATTTTATGAGCAATATAATCATGCAAATGAAATGCTTACATTCACTGCAAAACAAAAAACTTCAAAATTCAGTTTAGAGTGTGAAAAAACAAATTAGGTATCACCTACAAGGTGCCCTTTTCTCTCTCAGCCACTCTTTCATACTCTGGGACTACCTCCAGGCAGAACATCACGCCTGAAACCTGTCCTCAGCTTCATAATAAAGACCTGAAATTTGCTTTGCATGTTCTTCTGCAGAAGGAAAACAGGGACAAGCCCTTTGGCTGCTGTAAATGGAGACAGCTACAGTGGCTGTAGCAGGCCTCTGCTGCACTGCACTCCTTCTGGGAATGCTTCCTACAGTTTGAAGCATTTCTGATGAAGCGGAAAAGGGAGGGGAGAGCCTGGGACATTATTTGGGTACCTTTTCTCTTTGCTGTCTCCCAGAAGTCACTTCAGATTGATCCACCTTAGGAAAAGTACATTGCTTTAATCACATTCATTAGTAATGTGATGTTTTAACCTCTTTTATATCATCATAAATTCTTGTACCTTACCCAAACTCTGTTTATTTTATCCCTTGTTTAAGAGAAGGCATACTGCTGCAACTACCTCTACACTATTAAAGTTTCATTTTAAATGATTCTTAATAAGAAAACTAAACCTGTAACCATTCTATTTCACCATTCTAGTTAGTTCTAGGCAAGGCCCTTGTTTACCTTTGCTTGGGCATACCTTTGAGGGTAGCACTTTATCTGAGAAGGGTGCTGTGTTGCTGTATGAGCTCGGCCCTCGATGGCTGGTTGCAAACACCTCCGTGGGTGACCTCACACTGACCTGCAGAGTAGGGCAGGGGTGTGGCCTGGGCACACAGCGTCCCACAACAGCAACTCAGGAGACTTGCCTTGTCTTACTCCAGCACACCTACCCAGCTGCAGGATTTGTTCTACCGCTTGATCCTCCATGACAGGATCCTTGAGGAAGCACATCCTTCTCTCAGGCATATGTGTCTGCACACACATGTACACCAGCTCCCCACAGTCTTCTCCAGGTTCAGAAACAAAATGATGTAGTCAGCGATGCTAGAGTACAGATTGAGTGTGTAGCTACATTTCAAGTTGTTTTGGCTTTGATTGAGTTTTTGTTGTTTTGTTTTAATAATGTAACCTGGTGACAGTGTGAGGGGTTTAGTTTTAGAATCATAGAACCAATAGAATCAAAAGGTGGGAAAAGACCTCCAAGGTCATCAAGTCCAACCTTTGACTGATCACCACCTTGTCAGCCAGACCATGGCACCGAGTGCCACATCCAGTCCTTTCTTGAACACCTCCACAGATGGTGACTCCACCACTTCCCTGGGCAGCCCATTCCAATGATTATCAACTCTTTCTGTGAAGAAATTCTTCCTGATATCCAGCCTGAAAATCCCCTGTCACTGCTTAAGACCATTTCCTCTTGTCCTGTTGCTAGTTGCCTTTATTTTAGAAATAAGAAGAGGAAATTTCTTCTCTACAATTCTGTCACTACAATGTCTTCCAAGAAAAAACAGAAACCTCAAGATAAAGCTCATTTGCTACTCTCAAAAAGAAAGAAAAGCATCAAGAAATCATTGTTGCTCTGTTCTTAGGTTTGGTAAGCATGGGACTGAGCACAGATTAATCCCAACCTTTGAGTTCTGATTACTACTGAGAAGTAAAGAGTACATGGCCACAACTGGATGGGTGTTAATGAGGATCCTAGTGTCGCACTAAACAAAGACATCTTGCAATGCATCTGGAACAAATCTGTTCTATTTGAATTGACAGGATGAAGTAAAGGACTGTTGGCACCTTGGTCCTGAATAATTCAGTGGAATCTTTGTGAGGGAAAAGGCTAACATGTGAGGTCCAGGGCATTTGGCTTAAAATGAAGCATGTTTGTACATTGTGTCTGTGTGTTTGTTGGCTTGTGCAAATACATAACAAAAAAATTCACTTATGGTTGTGAGCCCTCAAACACTACTGAAAAGTAAGTAATTTCATGGGTTTGTTTTGGCTGATAAATCTGGTGACAGCTTTGTTGGTTTACAGCAATTTGTAGACTTAGTAAGAGAAGATAACACCAAAATTAATCACTCCACCAGAAAGATTCAGGCAATTGCTGCCTTTGCAACCCACCAGGAAGCTTCCATGGAAGCTCATCCTTATAGAACACAAGCTGGTTATCTTCTCCTGGCACTGGGCAAATGAAGGAGATAAAAAAGTAACTATACTCTTTTCAGTGACCACACTCCAGTTACAAATGCTCACGTGGCTCTGGCTTGCAGATAAATCTTTCTAGCTGGACTACTCATTACTCTCACAAAAGTAAAAACACAAACACTGATGAGTGCAAACATAGACTGTTACGGAAATTCTGTGATATCTGAAAATCTTGCAGCTGCTTGTACTCCCAATTAAGTCCAAGTTCATCTGGAGGGACTAGAATTTGTAGAACTGAGAGTCCAAAAGACTTTTTAAAAGCCTCAAGCCAGTGTTTTCTCTATCTGGACAGTAACAGAGCAATCAGCTTGAAAAATTACAGGGTCTCTCACCTAATCTTGAAGCTGATTCTGTGAACACTTAGTGCTGAAATTAGATGCCATTTTAGGCGGTATCTTTTTAACCTGATGGGACCCCTCTCTTGCAAAAATCCTTTGCATATTGGTTTAAGTATTTTTGCTTCACGGTAATTTCAGTATCCTGCCCCCTTATGTTCTAATAGGGAAGCAAGTGAACAAACATGCAATTATGCCATGGTAAGTATGTAAAGACACTGCTCCTACTCTTACCACAGAGGGATTATCTAAATTTGTTAACACAGAGACATAGAAAACATTGCAATTAGCATTACACTAGAACTCTTTAAAAAATATTGGTTTTCCACATAACCTTTCTTTCAAAAGCATTTAATTTTTGATAATGTATATATGTTTATATTCAATTCAAAGTTTTTCTTAAAAAAATAAGAAACATAGTAAATTTAATAACTATAAACCCAAGTGTACTTTCAGTTCCACTTCTTTTATATTTATGAAAATTCTGGGCTCACCTTGCATATCTCAGTCATGTTTTCTCCAGTCTTTCATGGCTGACAGAGTTAGAGATTTATTTTAGGTAAGTTAGATAGCATTAGATGGCTAGCAACCTTAAAAATTTTTTTTAAAAACCACTCCAAAACAAGTAAAAGCTTAGGGATGACATGCTAATTCAATTCTATTCTATGGATAAATAAAGAAATATTTTACAGTGAGGAATTTTATGTAAATGATTCAAAATATTGCAAGTTGACTCACAGTTTTGCATCCTTCATTACAAAATTTTAATTTAATTAAAATGAAGTATTTGGAGTCTTGAAAAGTAAAGAACAAAAGATCTTAGTACAGAAAACACAAAGCAATGTAATCAGTTATGTTCTTTTAATATTAATCAAGAAAAAAGAAATAAAAAAATCCAGCAGCCTACACAGAGCCAATTACACAGAAAAATCATAAGCAACTGCAGCCTGTGAAATATTGCCAGTCACAAATTTACCATGACACAATGCAGAGGAAGCTATAGTTTGAAGCCCAAGCTGTCAAACCTGATTTTGGAAGTCTCAAAATATGTAGTTAAACTTTGTGACATTAGGAAGATATTCAAGGGAGATGGCCAAGAGGCACACAGGAATTGCCTCATTCCTATTATCTCCCCTAACTTGTGTTTCTAATACAAACGATAAAGGAAATGCTGAAGTCAATGAGAAAAAAAACCAGCACTGTAGGATTCAGTTAAAAGAAGGAACCATGGCATATGTGTGATGTGATTTAGGGAGGGAGGGAGGGAGGGAGGGAGGGAGGGAGGGAGGGAGGGAGGGAGGGAGGAAGGAAGGAAGGAAGGAAGGAAGGAAGGAAGGAAGGAAGGAAGGAAGGAAGGAAGGAAGGAAGGAAGGAAGGAAGGAAGGAAGGAAGGAAGGAAGGAAGGAAGGAAGGAAGGAAGGAAGGAAGGAAGGAAGGAAGGAAGGAAGGAAGGAAGTTCTCACTTAGATGAAGTTGGAATATTTGATTGGAGAATAAGGACAGTTGTCCTGGTAAAGAATGAAAGAATAGTTTTGGTTGTAATGAAGGTTTGTACTGATTTATTGAACCTGTGTCTCCCTCACTGCTTAGTCTTCCAAATCACTTTCTGTGTTACCTAGGAACTGCAGTAGTAAAAAAAAAAAAAAAATTACTCATTAAGGGTGCATTCATCCCTACTGCATAGAGTGTTTTTCCAGTAGTTATAAGGTATTGAAAATTAAGGGTCTTATTATATTCCCAAGGATAAAATTGGGCAAACCCACTTTTGGTTTCAAGAGGAACGAGACAGAAACAAAACTTGATTTTGTACCTGAATCTCTTAAATATCCAGTTTTTACACACAGTTGACCAAAACATGGAATTAAGAAGTATATTTTCAATCTTTAAATATTAATTTAAATTTCATTTTTAATACCATAATACTGTCTTTCAAAAATTTACTAGCACTGTATTTTTAATTTAATCATCAAAAATGAACCAAGTCTCTTCTCCCCCTAGTGCATTTTTATTTGTGTCCATGTAGAGCACTGGACCCAAAGAAGGCAGGCTCTAAACTGTACCAGGTCAACTACAGCCATATGGAAATTAGGACTGAAAGGCAAGCCTGATTCTTTGTGATAGTTTGGTTTACTGCTAGAGCAAATGGTTTGGTTATCCTTGGTTTCCTCTCTTTCTTGAATAAGACTCTAGGGAAAACTTCTGGAATATGAGAAAAACCCCATAATTCTAAAACTTCAGAGAAAGTGTTTGTTTTATACAAAGCTATTCCTGTTAAAAATAGAAATACAGTTCACTTCACACACACCTGCAGAAATAAAGCAGGTGCAAATTGGGAAGGCAAAGTAAAACCTTTGTTGTCAGGGTATTAACAACATGTTTCATGAAAATTTGTATCAAATAACCAATATGTAAATATTTAGCCAATCACACTTTGACTTCTCAGAGGTCTGTGCTTGAAGGTTTGCTAGAAAGCACCGTTGTGATAGTTTGCTCTAAGCATATTGTGTCATAACGTGGGGCTTAGGACTTCTTGTTGCCTTTTGAAGCTCAGTTGTCATACTCGGTTTAAGATTCCAGTCAAAGGACATCCCCACCACTGGTTAATTTCACTGGTTAATTTCCTTAAAAACCTGCTACTTGCCTGTAACTTTGAGCCATAGATCTCCCTATGTTTGAGTGATAGATTGAGGAGTCCTCTGATAGCTCTTTTCCCTCATGCTCATTCTTCCAGAGGGTTGAGTTACTTCATTGGTAAGGTAAAAGGATCACTGCCTTTAAAAATAAGCCTTTTCCCAATCCTTTTGTCATTATCAGTACTCTTCTCTGTAGTTCCTCCATCATCCTTCTTGAAGTGCAGATAATTAAATGGGACTGCTTTAGCAGACATCACACCACCAGTGCCGAACAGAGACCATTCAGCCTCTGTCCTCCTCCCTGACACATCCATTTCTGTGTACCCAGTATTACAGCATGGCTCTTTTGGCCATGGCACCACATGAGTTTAATTTTCTTCCAGCATTAGCATCACATATATGAGTTTCTTCAGAATCCTTCTCCCCTCTATTCATTCTTCCCCAAAAATGGCAGCTTGCTTCTAGAAATGATACAGCATACCTTGTGTGCTTCAGTAGCCATAGAGATTGTGTAAAGAAAAACTATTTTAGAATTCTTGAACCAAAAATTTTGCATTTGGCAAGGGAAGCAATCCATATGTCTTACATTTTGCAACAGTGAATCATGCTTTAAATCCTGAGTAATCCTAGTGAATTAAGTGGAACGTTTTAAAGTGTAAAATATTATACAATGCAATGTCAATATAAACAGGGAACTGTCGCAGACTGCATCTACACCACTCTCAGTCTAAATCAGGAGTGCGCTTCTGAAACTAATCTCCTTACTCTCTCTGTGCTGAGCTTTGGGGCACAGACCAGAGCAGTTTCTGAGCACGAGAACTGCTTTCCCTTTGGATGAAACTAACCCAACCACTGCACCTCAAGAACAGGCAGCCTGCAGGACCAGCCTGGGACTAGACATCCCCAGCCCCAGGAGGCACCTGGATGTCAATGTTGGTGCAGTGCAGACATTCAGTCCTTACATCCCTGTTTCATCCTGCCCACCTGCCCACAGACATGTCTGTGTCTGCATGCACACTCCTCATGAGACGGACTGGGCTCTCCCTGGGGCTTGTCCTGACAAAGTCCCCACTGGGGACCAAAGATCGGTATTAACAAGAATTCTTCAGGAAGATTGGGCCTTCCCCAAGGTAGACTCCTGGTTCCCACCTCACTTTAGCCACTTTGGGAAGTGTGTGAGCTGGGCTGCTCCTGCTGCTGGCCTCAGACAGTAAGATAATCCTCACAGGACCAGGGGAGACATCTGACAGCACTAGCACAATGCTCAGGATTCACACACGTCCAGAAAATCTGAGCAGCTAGGGGTGATGATGCATAGTTAACATCTCTCACATCCATAGCACAACCTCCTGCTAAGTCTGGCTTCTCTGCAGGAGAACTGATCCTGTTCACTTTCTAGGTGTTTCACTCTGCAGACAGGTCCTAGGTAGAGCTACTTTCTCTTCTACAATCTTTCATGGGAGGAAAAAGAGTTTTGAACTGATAAACTGTCCCAGACATTAATTCAGCACAGCTGGGGCCATGCAACACTACATGGATGAAGAAAGACAAGAAAAGAGATGATCACCCCTCTCTTCTTTCTATTCCAGACTGGCAGGAGGCCAAACTGTCTCTAAGAGTGAATTAGAGCAACATAAAAAATCTCTGTTCCATCTGAGGATCCTAAGGGACCCATACTGCTAGCTCAGCCCTTCGTGTCAGCCCTCTAAATAGATCAGAGGAGTGTAGATTACATACATCAAAGTTCCTGATTTATTTTACCTTAAGTAATAACACGTACGTGTTCCACATACTAAAGAGTATCTTCCATAAAGTACGCAGGAGTGTTGCCTTAATTTATGTAGATTTTTGGAAGAATCACCAAATCTGTTCCTATGATCTTATACAAAGAAGCAAAACCACAATCGGTGTGATGCCTACCTAATACACAGTGTCCCTGAGCAGCAGATGTGCATTGATTCTGTAATGGCACAGGAAAGGAACTATGAATAGTGCATCCCTCTTTGCAACTTCTGCAGCAGAGTAACAGCACCAAAGTTCTTATCAGAAGTTATTAGATTAGACTGAATTCCTGCTAAAGCCTGAGGAATCTACATCTTCACATCTCAAAATGGTGGATGAAAAATTATCACTAGAAAATGCAGGTATTACAGGCCATATGAATCAAACCATAGAGAGAAATAGGATAGAAAAAGGATCAGATAGAAAAAGGATGCTTGCTTTGCAAAATCAAAAATTTTTTTACAGTTTTGTCTTCCAGAAACTTTGAAACAAGGTCTTCAACATCACTTTTTTATTTCTGATAATATCGTTTTACTCAAGAGGTCTACTTGCACAAGTGGTCATGAATTAAGCAAAAGCTTTTAGTCTAGTCCAAAGATATCAATAAAGTAATATGTGAAGAAAAAAAACCCAGTCTCAATTCCTGAAAATATCTTTGTCAATCAGAATTTCCTTCTAAAATTGAAACTCTTGGTATTAACAAGTGGCTAAATGAGAAAACGTTTTCTGATGCTGCGAAGCAGTTGCTCACATGAGTGACTCCATCAGAACATTCACTCAAAGTACATCAAATACCGTAAAGATTCTCACAAAATATGAGTCAAACCTTGCTGCTATAGAAGTGCTAAATAGTAATAATAATGCACTAAAAGTCTTTACTTTCCCTCCACATATAGTTTGGCAGGACACCTCATAATGGGAAAGTTAGGGATTTAACATATTTGTGAGTGTGACAGAGCAGGGGCCTACCATTTCACATTTCCATGTATAGAATATCTGTGTACTGCAACATGAGAATGACATAGAGCCCCTCTGCCCCAGTAGTGTGGGATATCTCTTCAAGCTAAAACACCAGTTCAATTTTCAGTATTGTATCAAAAGTTTGCCTATGCATTTGTCTTAAAAACTTAATTAGCAAATACTCTTCTTTTACAGTCTGTAACAGGAGTAAACAATTAATCTGCATTTCAGGCGCTTTTTTTTTTTTTTTTGGTGGGAAGATTTAACTAAAGTAATGTAAAAGTAGAAGCAGTTATTTATCTTTTAATTATTCACTTTTTCAAGAGAACTTACTTTTATTTAGGGAATGGAAAACATGGGGGGGGAAACATAGAAACAGTTACCAACACAATATAAGATGATGAAGCACTAGAAAAATAACAATGGGTTTCGTCTTGTAAAATACAAAATATTTTGCCTTATGATCCCATTATCTCCCCAGTAGGCCAGCCCTGCTGATCCCTGACTTTGATTGTTTCAGGTTAGGGTTTCCATTTTAATGAGGGTAAGAAACCTCAGCTCTGACTCCTTTCATTCGGAGCTGCAGGACTGTGGCACTGCTGCTGATCACCATTGCAGCTGTCACGAGTTACAAAACTGAAAAAACAAGGCTCTTAAAAAATGGTGATTTCTTTTATACATGGTCACTTTGGGGTCTTCTGTTAAACAAAGGTCGAAATTATTGCAATGGCCAGAGTAGTGATTCACTCTTCTATCTTTTACTCTACCGTCACTTTATAGTTGGGGATTTTTTTTAATTTTAATTGGAAAAATCCCAAGTTTTTATCATGGGTCTGAGCACCTCCTCTTAGCCAAGCATGGCCTGAAAAAAGTGCCTGCCTTGATAGCCCTCATTTGAAGTTCTCGGCAAGCATTACATCAATACTTAACCCCATCTCCCCGGGGGAGGCTGCAGGCTGCCCGGCTTCCCAGCGCGGCCAGGACCGTGGCGGCCCCCGGACACATCTGTACACAAACAAGGGATTCGGACTGGCCACAGCACCCGTTCAGAAAGTGAGGGGCAGGTGGATGCAGCCCTCCAGACCTGCCCTCTCCTGCTTGTCCTGCTCCCTGAAGGACTGACTTAAACTCCACCAAAAATAGACAGCGGGGGCTGTGCCCAGTTAGAAAAGAGGAAAAGTCACTTCCTCGTATCCGTATGACGTTGCAATTTAATTAATTGCCATCACAATGCCATCAGTTCCCCACCAAGGTTTCCTTGCCTACCTCTGTGTCCCTGCCCGCTCAGCAGAGCATGTGGCCGGGCCTGGCCAGGCTGGGACCAGCTGTCCGACGCCTGGCTGGGACACAGTGGCTTTCTCAGCTGGAGGTTGGAACACTGCGGTAGGTCCATGGCCAGGCAGCGAAGGATGAACGTGTGCTGCTCCTCGGCAGTGAGAACCCCAACACACGGCTGGGAAGGCTGCCAGGACAGACCTGCAGGGCTACCGCTCACCGGAGCCGGCCGCTCAGGGCATCCAGGTGTCCCGGTGCCTCCTCGGCACTCAGCCCTCCTGGCTCGTCCCTGCCGCAGCGCTGGCCTTGCTGAGCCACCTCCTCAGTGTGGGGACAAGGACGGGACCCAACACAGCGGTGACAGCTCGATTGCAGTCCCCGGAGTGCACAAGGAGTGGGAACGGTCTCAGCTTCCTTGCTGGGCGACCGCGCCTTGGAAGCTCTGCAAGTCTTGACTTAGGACCATTTTCGGATGAGTTTACCTCATTTGTAAGCCCACAGCACTTAAAAAAAAAGCAAAAAAAAAGCAAACAAACTAAAAAGCACAGGAGCTAAAATTTCTGGGCCACCTCGCTATGAATCTGGAGGGTATTTTTTGTTTGTTTATATTGCCGGGTTGTCATACATGAAATCCCTATTTGTGCTTGGTCTTTGCATATTAAGTGCCTTAATTAATTTGAGCTTAATATTTTTAAATTGAATGTTAAAATCAATCCATCAGTCCAGGTACACTAATCAAGTTTTTATGATCTTCCTGTGTTTACTGTATACCTTTACAAGTGTTTTAAGATGTGTTGGATGTATTTTTATGTTTTACTTGTATCTTGGTTTCAAGGCAGATTTTAAAAAAACCCCAGTTGCAACAAACAGCCCAGCCCCCCATAAGCACATGACCCTTATCTCAACTAATATCACCCCTCTGACCAGGAGGAGCCATTGGTGGACAGAGGTGGTCTGTCAAGGGGAAAACACCAACCGCCTTGAACCAGGGGGGTGGACTGTGGGTGGGCTGTGGGCGGACTGTGGGCGGAGCAAAAGCTATAAAAGGAATCCAAAAGACACGCCCACTCTCTTTCCCTTCCTCTCCAGCTTGCTAAGGCAGTGCTGGAGAAGCCTACCCCTTTCTAGGGGCTTTTAGAAATAGATTTCTTTTTGACCAGCCTAAACTGCAAGTTTATTTTTTTTCTCTACCTGAGGTTCAGAGCTGTCTTAAGCCTAAAGCTCCTGAATCCCTGCGTTCCTGGGGCATATCTCTCGAGCCATCAGGATCCAAAATTTTTATATTTTGTTAGTTTTTTTTTTTTTTTTTTTGCAATTTTTCAATTTTTCTGTTTTAATAAATTGTTTTAATTTCTAAAAAGAGTTGTCTCATTCCTCACAACTCTTTTGGGGGCTCTCCGGGATCCTATTTTTGCCCTAAAATCCAGGTATTTTGGTTAATTTTACTATTTTTGAATTTTTGCGATTTTTTTGATTTTTCTCCTTGGATTTTCTGGGCTCCCACAAGGATTACTGCAGCAGAGAAAGGACACCTCCGGTGGAGAAAGACTTGTGGTAAGGCTTGAACCCTTCTTAAAGGGAACTTAGTTAGGGACTTACCCTTTTTAAGGGCTATTAGTTTTTGGGGAACCTCCGAGTGGAATTCCTTTTGTGAGAGAGTGTGTGGGGGGGTTGGCCGCCCCCAGTGTGTGTGTGAGTGTGCTTGAAAGGGTTCATTTTTAAGGGCACCACGAGGGATCACCCCTTTAGAGACACAGAGGGGAAGATCGAGTGTGGTGATCAGCCTTTCTGGGGGGAGGTTTCCACGTTTTAGGGGTGTGCGCAGCCCCAAATTCATTTTTATTAGTGTCTCAGTCTCCTCGGGTCTAGAACTGAGGAGAAACCTCATTTTAAACCCCTCTCTTTTTCTTTTCGCCGCGTGGTCGGCGGCCATTTTGAAATTTCGGGCTGCCGCGTGGTCGGCGGCCATTTTGAAATTTCGGGCTGCCGCGTGGTCGGCCGCCATTTTGAAATTTCGGGCTGCCGCGTGGTCGGCCGCCATTTTGAAATTTCGCGCCGCCGCGTGGTCGGCCGCCATTTTGAAATTTCGGGCTGCCGCGTGGTCGGCCGCCATTTTGAAATTTCGCGCCGCCGCGTGGTCGGCCGCCATTTTGAAATTTCGGGCTGCCGCGTGGTCGGCCGCCATTTTGAAATTTCGCGCCGCCGCGTGGTCGGCCGCCATTTTGAAATTTCGGGTTTCCACGTGGTCGGCCGCCATTTTGAAATTTCGGGCCGCCACGTGGTCGGCCGCCATTTTGTGTCCTTTTAATTTGAACTGCACCCCTTTTGCTGTTCTAAGTGCATGTGTGAACTTGTTTTAGCTGCACTCTTCTGGTCAGTGCTATCTAGCACCTTTATACTTCCTGTTAGTTTGGAGTGTTTGGGTTATTGGATTGTAGTTGTAATTTGCTTTATCTGCTTTAATCATAAGACACTACTTTGATATTTTGAATTACTGCTTGTGTTATTCATTATAATCTTTTTCCTTTAATTTGGTTATAAATATTTTAATCTATCTCTCCTTTGCTAATAAAGACAACTCTTGTTTCTTAAATTTTAAGTATATATGTATAAAACTATCTAAATTTCAGTTATACTTTAACCAATTTAAATATTCACTAATTATTCTTTTTATAATTAAAATTAATATTTTCTTGCAACATATTTGTTTCTCACCAGCCTACCATATTTAATTTTCCCACAGATTCGCCATCATTCATTCCCTTATATATCTACTAACCCTGCTTGCTTTTCTCTATATTAGTTGTATTGTATTTTATGCTTATAACTTTATTATCATTTTTTTATTATTGTGATAGTGTATTGAATTTAGGTTATTTTGTAATATTATTTCCTTATGCAATATTTTAATTGTTTTATATAATACAATACTTTGGTTTATTTAATTAAAAAAAAAAAAAAAAAAAATTTTTTCTTCTGCACTAGCTACTTGTTTGCTTCCCAGTAACAAAATGGGACAAGCGAATAGCAAAAAGAAAGACCTAATGAAGAAATACAAAATCTTCCCAGACAGTCCGTTAGGGCAAATGCTCCTAAAGTGGGAAGAAAATCTTTTAACTAAAGAAAAAGACCAGTGTCAAATGATTAGGTACTGTGTTTTTAAGTGGCCAAAACATAAAATTAACAAAGATGGGCTCAGATGGCCCAAGTATGGGTCTTCTGAAAAATGGCTTTGTGAGGCTTTGCATTCTTATGTACATTACAAAGCTCCAAAACATTCTGATGAATTAGACTATGCTAAAATTTGGTTAAATTATTGGCAAAAACAAAATGAAGACCAAAGCAAAAAAATAGAATTGGAAGAGGAAACTAAATCTAATTCAATTGGACTTAATAAAAATTCAAACCAAATTTTTTCCATTGCAGAAGAACACAAACAGAAGGAAAAGCAAAAACCTAAATTAAATAAACCAAAGTGGGACCCCCTAGACTACCTTCCTCCAGTAACTCCTCCAGAAAGGAGGGTCCAAATTGAACAAGAAAGGGTCCTTCCTTCATCAAGCCACCCAATCGAAAGGGACTCAGAAAATGAGAATGAAAGTGAAAAAGAAAATTCTGTTCCTTCCTGCTCTCACAAAAAGACAACCGGACAAAGGATTTCTTCTAGCCAGGATGGCCCAGCATCTTGCACTAGAAAGAAATCATTTAAAACACCTGACTGTCCCACCTGCCTTAGCACTCCCCATGAGTCTAAAATTTTACCTCTTAGGGAGGTACCCATGGGAAATGCTCAAGGAGGAATTGGTTATGTAGTTGTACCTCTAGCTTCATCTGAGGTACGGGAATTTAAAAAAGAAATGAAAAGTCTGATGGCTGACCCCATTGGTCTAGCTGACCAATTTGATCAATTCCTCGGCCCTAATATTTATAATTGGGGAGAGATACAATCCATCCTTCACTCCTTATTCACCATTGAGGAAAGAAAATTGATTAGAGCTGCAGGAGTGACAGTCTGGGACAGAGAAAATAATTCTAATCAGGGCCCAATTGGAGAACAAAAATTACCACTGACAGACCCTGAATGGAACCCAAATTCAGAAGAGGGCAGGAGGAACATGAAAGACTACAGAAATTTAATTATAAAAGGGATTAGAGAAGCTGTTCCTCGAGTTAATAATATGAAAAAAGCATTTTGTGGGGAACAGGAAAAGGATGAGTCCCCAACAGCTTGGATGGCTCGGTTAAGGAATAACATTCAACTTTATTCTGTCATTGACTTAGACAGTGAGGGAGGCAAAACTATGCTAAAGGTACATTTTGTGCTTCACTCCTGGCCTGACATCAGGAAAAAATTGGAAAAATTGGAAAAATGGCCAGAGAGGGAACTAGATGAATTACTGGAGGAAGCCCAAAAAGTCTTTGTTAGGAGGGATGAAGAGAGGATGAAGGCTAAAAGCCGAATAATGAATAACAGTACTAATGCTCCAATCCACAACCCTCCTACACAAAGAACTTCCCAAAGGGGCATCCCACAACAGCAAACCCAAATCTGCTCTCAGCAACAGCCACAGGTTTGTGTTTGCAATAAACAACCTAACCCAATTGTTCAAAGACCTGAGAGGTTAATTTGCACATACTGTAATAAACCAGGCCACGGGCAGTGGTACTGTTTTAAAAAGCAGAGAGATCAAGGAGTCCTTCAAATGGAGGGACAAATTTTGAACAACTGAAGGGGTCAGGGGCTTTATTCTCTGGGGCAAAAACATCTTAAAGAGCCCTTGATAAAATTAGAAGCTGGACCCCAGAGACAACAAGTGGAGTTTTTAGTGGACACAGGTGCTGAAAGAACCTGTGTCACTGAAACACCTCCAGGATGTTTTATTTCTCAAGATACATTAGATATATATGGTGCTAATGGTGAAAGCTTTGCTGTTCCTGTAATTAAAAATGTAACCCTTTCCATACAAGGACGTACCCATACAGGGGATGTGCTATACCTACCTCAAGCTGGGATCAATCTTTTAGGACGTGACTTCCAAATACCTCTGAGGGTTGGGGTGGTACCGCAGGGTGGAAAAATGACCACTAAATTGTTTGTTTTATCTTTAGTAGATGAGCAACACATTGACCCGGTAGTGTGGGCCAAACCTGGCAACCGGGGAAAAATGGACATCACACCTCTAACAATTGAGTTGCTCCCAAATAGCCAGCCAGTACGTGTACCACAATATCCCCTCTCCAAGGACAAAAGAAAGGGCCTGAAGCCTGTTATCATGGACTTATTACAAGATGGAATTCTTGAGACCTGCAAATCCAGTTACAACACTCCAATTTTGGCTGTCCAGAAACCAGATAAGTCATTCCGGCTTGTACAAGATCTGCGTGAGGTCAATAAGAGAGTCCAAACCAGGTACCCACTGGTGCAGGACCCCTATACACTCCTGAGTCGGGTACCCCCAGCACATGCCTGGTTCTCTGTTATTGACCTTAAAGATGCTTTCTGGTCATGTCCTCTAGATTCTCATTGCAGAGACATCTTTGCATTTACCTGGGAGGATCCGGACACTGGACGGAGGCAGCAGCTGCGCTGGACTCGCCTGCCTCAAGGGTACACCGAGTCACCCACACTCTTTGGCCAAGCGCTAGAAGATTTGCTAAGTTCCTTTTCTCCACCCGAAGGGATTCAGGTAACTCAGTACGTAGACGACCTGCTCCTCTCTGGGGAACAGGAGTCTACGGTAAGAACTGCTACAATTCAGTTACTGAATTTTCTAGGGAGGAACGGGCTGAGGGTGTCAAAACCTAAATTACAATTTGTGCTACAGGAGGTGAAGTATTTGGGACATCTAATTGGCCATGGCACAAAAAAACTCAGTGCTGAAAGAGTAGAAGGAATCCTAAATCTACCACCTCCAACTTCAAAACGAGAAATTCGGCAATTATTAGGCCTATTTGGATACTGCAGACTGTGGATTGATCAGTATTCACAATCTGCCAAATTTTTATATGAAAAACTAATAGAAGAAGAACCTTTTAATTGGACTAATTCAGACACACAAAAATTACAAAATCTGAAAGAGAAATTAACAAAAGCACCTGTTTTAAGCCTTCCTTCACTAGAAAAACCCTTCGATCTATTTGTTAATGTGGAGAAGGGAGTTGCCTATGGCGTCTTGACCCAGGAGTGGGGTGGAGTCAGGAAGCCAGTTGCTTTTCTTTCCAAATTACTGGATCCAGTGTCCAGAGGATGGCCCGTCTGCATCCAGTCCATCGCCGCAGCAGCTGTTCTGGTCTCGGAGAGTCAAAAACTCATTTTTGGTGGAGACTTGACAGTGCATACACCACACTCAATCAAAACCATTTTAGCTCACAGGGCTGCAGAGTGGTTAACTGATCCAAGAATAGTCAAATATGAAGCCATTCTCATGCACTCAGACCACCTGAGGTTAGTTGTGTGTACACACCAAAATCCAGCTCAATTTCTTTATGGGACCCCATCAGAAAAAGAAATTGAACACAATTGCATTGAAATAATTGACATCCAAACAAAAGTCAGAGAGGACCTGGTGGACTGTCCTCTCAATGAAGGGGAAATCCTCTTCATTGACGGGTCATCTCGAGTGGTGGATGGAAAACGATGCTCTGGCTATTCAGTGGTCGATGGACACCAAATGTGTGTGCTAGAAAAGGGCAGATTGCCACCAACCTGGTCAGCTCAGGTCTGTGAGCTCTATGCCCTAGAAAAAGCACTCCACCGACTAGCAGGAAGCATCGGGACCATTTACACTGACTCCAGATACGCTTATGGCGTAGTCCACACCTTTGGAAAAATCTGGTCCGAAAGGGGGTTCCTAAACACCAAAGGGAAAGATATCCTACATAAGGAATTGATCCTAAAAATTCTAAAAGCACTGCAACTGCCTCAGGTGATCTCAGTGGTGCATATTCCAGGTCATCAATCGGGAACCACAAAAGAAGCTCGGGGGAACAACCTAGCAGACTTGGCAGCAAAAGAAGCAGCAGTGGAAGAAGAGGTAAAAGTGATGGAAGTAAACCAACTTCCAACTAACACCACCACATCTGACACTATTCCACAAACTAACATTTTACCCACGCCCATTTTTACTGATCAGGAAAAACAGAAATTAGTTTTAATTGGTGCCAATGAGGATTCTCAAGGCCGCTGGTATTTACCAGATAAACGCCAAATTTTAAACAAAAATTTAACCCGAGAAATTCTACAAAATATCCACCAAAGCAATCATTGGGGTTCAAAGGCTCTGGCGGATCACTATCTCAGAACCTTTGGATGCACTGGTGTTTATGAAATAGCCAACCAAATAACCCGGGACTGTGTAATCTGTCAAAAGGTTAACAAAAAGGTAATGAAAAAGAACACGGGCGGAGGAATTGAATTAGCAATCAGGCCTTTCCAAAACATTCAAATTGACTTTACAGAAATGCCTCCTGTCCAGAGGTGGAAATACCTATTGGTAATCGTTGATCACCTTACCCACTGGGTGGAAGCTATTCCAACTGTCAATGCAACAGCCCAGACAGTGAGTAAGGTGATCCTCGAGCAAATTATCCCCCGTTATGGGATAGTCCACCGCATAGATTCAGATCGAGGTACTCATTTTACCTCCCAAATTGTACAACAATTGGCTCAGCAATTAGGAACAAATTGGAGATTACACACCCCGTGGCATCCACAGAGCTCTGGGAGAGTGGAACGGATGAACCAGACAATCAAGAACACCCTCACAAAATTAATGCTGGAAACAAAATGGACCTGGGTAAAATGCCTTCCACTTGCTCTTCTTAGAATTAGGACACAGCCAAGATCTGATTTGGGTTGTTCACCATATGAGATGTTGTATGGATTACCCTACCTTGCTACACCACAAGAGTTGAATGTGAAAGAGTGTGGAAACACCAATGTACAACAATACGTACAGATAATTGCCAAAAATCTAGAGTTGCTAAGGGAAAGAGGTTTTCTACCACAAACTCCCCCACTTGATTTTAATTTACATCACATCAATCCAGGTGACTGGGTGTTAATAAAATCCTGGAAAGAAAAGTCATTAACCCCATCCTGGGAAGGTCCATTTCAGGTCCAGCTAACCACTGAAACAGCTGTCCGGACATTTGAAAAGGGCTGGACGCATGTCAAGAGGGTGAAGGGTCCAGTGGCACCACCAATTGAAGAGAAGAAACCTCCAGACAAACCATCAAACTAAACACCCTGTTTGAAAGCTCCACTCAGCATCCCTCACTCCAAGTTAATAAAATCCTGTACTCCCAGTTCTTCCCCAGTTATACCTCAGTAATAAGTGCTAGCTACAAGTTGTTAAACTAAGTTGAAAATATTTTGCTGTTAATTCTGTTCTTTGTTATTCCCTTTTACAGATTCTGCCTTCACACAACCATATTGTCACATCAACTGTATAGTAAGGCTCCATTTGAAGCCAGCATTCTCTTCCAATAACAGTCCAATCAGACTCCAAAATTATGGGCACGATAACTCTAATCTTTGACAAGGCCAACCCTAAAATAACCATGAGTTTCCAGAAGCCTGAGGTCACTGAAGAACCATCTGAAGGTGAGATGCCTAAAGAAAGGACGAAAGAAGCAAAGATGACAACCCCCACCAGCAGAGGCAACCCAAATGCTGACAGCTCCTCTCGGGTATGCCTAAAGGGGAAAGTGAGCAACATCCTGCTACTGAGTGTCATCTGTCTCTGGGTCCTCTGGCCTCCCTTTACACAAGCAGCCGACAGCCGCTGTAACAGATGTTACAAGACTGTGTACCAGGCAGAAGGAGGCTCATTTCAAATTCGACACTTTTTCCGAGCACATACTTATGTTAATCCATCTTGTTATAACATAACAGGGTTGAGTATCTGCTCAGAAAAAGGTCACAAGTACTGGATTGGCAAAAACATTGGCACCCAAATACATAAGCAGAAGGGAGAGTGCCCCTCCCAAGACGATTGGCTCTGTTTCAATTTTAGATACATAACCAAGACAGAAGATTTGTTAAAAAGAAAGACCTATGACACTGACCTGATCCAAGAGGTGGTCATAGAAGAAAAGGAAAAACAAAAAGAAAACAATCCTTTGATGTCAAGGAAAAACTTGTTTATTGACCTGGCAGAAAGGATTGGACAGCAGCTAAATTTAACAAATTGCTGGGTGTGCGGAGGAACTTTAGAATCGGAGAGTTGGCCTTGGCGGGGAGTCAGTCTTGGACCCCCCGATTTACTCCGACTGAGTAATCTCTCCCCCACAACCAGACATGACAATGAAACCTGGCTGCTAAGCAATACTGTTATTGGAGAAGAATGCATCTGGAGGAAAGGAAGAAAATTTTTAAAAGAAGTTGGTGAGACAATATGCAAAAGGTACCTGGTAACTGATGGGCAAAAACATTGGTGGATACCTCAAGAACCAGATGTATTCTGGTCTGCAGAAAAGGTTAAAAACAAAAATTGCATTTTGAATCCTGTTAAAAAACTCTGGCAGTGCTGGGATCAAGGAAATCCATATTCTGTCCTGCCACAAATTTCCAAGTACTGGATTACAGCAGCAAGTATACAACCCCACTTCTGGGAAGCACCACAAGACCTCTATTGGATCTGTGGTAACCGAGCTTATTCCAACTTACCACCTCGCTGGAAAGGGAGCTGCACTCTTGGAGCCATTCAACCAAACTTCTTCCTACTTGCTGAAAACGCTGGAGCCCACCTTGGAATCTCCCTTTATGATGAACTTTTCCGTACTAAGAGACATGTAATAGGAGGGACCCAGAGATGGGGAGAAGAAGAGTGGCCACCTGAGAGGATCCTAGAGACTTATGGACCTGCAACATGGGCACAGGATGGGAGCTGGGGGTACCGAACTCCCATCTACATGCTAAACCGGATCATCAGACTGCAAGCACTAATTGAGGTAATCACTAATGAGACCTCTCTTGCTCTTGAACTACTTAACACACAGCAAGGGCAAACTCGAGCAGCCGTGTACCAAAATAGGCTGGCATTGGACTATTTACTAGCTGAAGAAGGTGGAGTATGCGGCAAGTTTAACACCTCAGACTGCTGCATCCATATTGATGATCACGGTGAAGCCATCACCAAGATTACCCAAAACATCAGGAAACTAGCCCATGTTCCAGTGCAGAAATGGCAGCCCTTGATCACTTCTGAATGGTGGGAAAATATTTTCCAAGGACAATGGTGGAAGAAAGCTTTAATTATTGTTGGACTTTCCCTTACAGGACTTATTTTTCTCCCTTGTTTAATCCCTTGCTTCATCCGTCTAATCACCACTGTCGTCCAAGGCATGCCACTGATCCAGGATCTTCAAGGACAACAGCAGCGTCCACCATTCGCTCAAAAGATTATGCATGTCAATAATAGTAACAATAAGAAAACTAGAAAGGAGAGAAAAATTGCCCAGCAAGTGTGGGACAGTTTTAAAGAGCTTGAATATCCCTGAAGAGTTATCCACCTCCACTTAAATGCAAAGACCAAAGATGTGAACATAAGAGAAAAAGGGGGGACTTGTCATACATGAAATCCCTATTTGTGCTTGGTCTTTGCATATTAAGTGCCTTAATTAATTTGAGCTTAATATTTTTAAATTGAATGTTAAAATCAATCCATCAGTCCAGGTACACTAATCAAGTTTTTATGATCTTCCTGTGTTTACTGTATACCTTTACAAGTGTTTTAAGATGTGTTGGATGTATTTTTATGTTTTACTTGTATCTTGGTTTCAAGGCAGATTTTAAAAAAACCCCAGTTGCAACAAACAGCCCAGCCCCCCATAAGCACATGACCCTTATCTCAACTAATATCACCCCTCTGACCAGGAGGAGCCATTGGTGGACAGAGGTGGTCTGTCAAGGGGAAAACACCAACCGCCTTGAACCAGGGGGGTGGACTGTGGGTGGGCTGTGGGCGGACTGTGGGCGGAGCAAAAGCTATAAAAGGAATCCAAAAGACACGCCCACTCTCTTTCCCTTCCTCTCCAGCTTGCTAAGGCAGTGCTGGAGAAGCCTACCCCTTTCTAGGGGCTTTTAGAAATAGATTTCTTTTTGACCAGCCTAAACTGCAAGTTTATTTTTTTTCTCTACCTGAGGTTCAGAGCTGTCTTAAGCCTAAAGCTCCTGAATCCCTGCGTTCCTGGGGCATATCTCTCGAGCCATCAGGATCCAAAATTTTTATATTTTGTTAGTTTTTTTTTTTTTTTTTTTGCAATTTTTCAATTTTTCTGTTTTAATAAATTGTTTTAATTTCTAAAAAGAGTTGTCTCATTCCTCACAGGGTAATAAAAACGTGATGTAGGTTTTGAATCGGGAGAAAAATAAGGCGAATGGGAGCTTACTTAGAAGGGGAGCCACGTGTCTCCCTGTCTTTCTGAGCGCTGATGGCCTTGCACTGCAAGTCTCGAGGCTCTGAATATGAAAATGAATCACATCAGCCCGCAACATTTCCCAGTGTTTCGAGAGTTCTGCTTTCAACACATAGGTAGCAACGATCTTTGTTGTCCTGACCTGGGTGATGTCATATTTTTCCATAAGAACACTGGGTGACAGCACATTTGTAGGCTTTGGCCTAAATGTATAATGAGCATGAAATTCCCTTTAATGTCAAAATAAGACCAAAAGAGAAAAAAGTGTGGAAAGGTCATATGGAAAAAAACCTCCAATAATAAATATGAATTTTGGGGCTGCGCGAGTCTGGCTGTCACCGGGATGAGCCCACCGAGGCAGACACCCCGGCAACATCCCGATAATCTTATTATTTGCATGACATTAGCCATGAGGCCGGGGAGTGGGGAGGGGTGGGGGAGGGGAAAGAGGAAGAAGGCCTCCAAAAGCATCCCGGCGGCCCCGAAAGACCGGCCAGGCCCCTCCCGGTCGTGCCGGGGGTGCGGTCGCAGCCGGGCGGGGGTGGGCGGGCAGCGGCCCCGCCGCGCTGGGCCGGGGGCTGGGCGCGGGGCGGATTGGCGTGCGCAGCTACTCGCGGCGGTGCGGTAGCGGCGCGCGGGGCCCTGCGGAGCGCGGTAATGATGTCAACTTGTTATTTACTTTCCAGCGCCGGGTGACGGCGCAGCGCGAAAGGAGAATCAATCAGCCGCCGTGTGACCCGCCAGGCGCAAAAAAACGGGAGCCGGGCGGGGGAGGGGAAGCACATGGAGCCGCGTTGCATCATCCGCCCGGGGGTGGGGGGGACACGGACGGGACACGGGGACACGCGTGGGGCGGGCGCGCTGGAGGCTAAAGAGTCGCAGCGCTGCTGCCCGCGGGTGTCGCGCCCCAGCGAGAAGCAATAAAACCCGTTTGTGCTGATTCACAGCCCACCCGCCCCCCGCGGCGCTGACTGGGCACCGCCGCCCGCCCCGGGCCGGGGCAACGGTGGCGGCGCGGGGAGCGCTCCCGCAGCGCCGCCCGGGCTGTCCCTCATGTCGCTGCGCGCGACGAGCGGCCGCGTCCCGGGCGCCGGAGCGCGCCCCGCGGTGCCCTGCGCGGGCAGCACCGGCCGCAGCCGCCCGAGCGGCCCGAGCGGGGCCGGGCCGGCCGCGGGGGCCGAACGTGAGGGGGGCCAGAGAACGGCCGCGGGCCCCGCGCGTCCCCCCCGCGCCGGGCCGGCACCGGGGAACGCGGCGCTGCCCGGCGGGCGGGGGAGGGGAGAGCAGGGCTGCCCTCCGTGTGTGTGCCTGGTGTGTCACCGGGTTTCAGTTGCGCGGGGGTGTCAAAGCACTACATAACCGCAGGCGGGGCGAGGGCCAGCGGCACCCCGGGGCACCCCCGGGGGCGTTGGCGGCGGCGCCTCCTCGAGTTGCGCGTCCCGGCGTGCGGGACCGACCCAGGTGGGGGAGGGCGCGGCCGGTTCGCCCCCCACCCACCCCCCCACCCCGGCCCTCCCGGTGTGCCCCCTCCCCCGCCGTCCCCTCCCTCGCTCCCGCCCGGTGGCGGCGGCGGCGGCCCCGGGCGCGGCTGTGGCTCCCCCTCGGCGCTGCTCCCGCCGCCGCCGCGCGCCCGCACCGGCCCCGCTAGCCCCCCCTCACCGCCATTCCGCCCCAAAACTTTCCGTTTCCCCCTTCCCACTCTCCGGGACTTCCTTGTGCCGCCCGTGCGCGCGGAGGGGGGGAGGAGGCGTGTGCGGCGGCGGCGGCGGCGAGGGGGGATTCGCAGCCTCCTGGCAGGCTTGCCGGGACCCCGGGGGAAGAGGAGTTGCACCATGCGCGGCAAGTGAGGGAAAGTCTCCGCCAGCAGCAGCGCCGCCGCCCCCCGCAGAAGTTGGGGCTCTCCCCGCCCGCGGGAGCGGGAGCTGTGCCTTTAACGCCCGCTGCGCCGCGAGGTGAGTTCTCGAGGCGGATTATTCATCCCGGGGACCCTGTTGTGGTTTCTTTCCCCCCCGTCTTTTTTTTTTTTTTTTTTTTTTTTTTTTTTTTTTTTTTTTTTTAATTTCCCCTTTTCTTACGCTCGTCCTTCCCGGAGCAGCCCCCCGAGCCCAGCCCAGCCCGGGGCCCGCTACCCCCCGGCGGCCCCTCTGCAGCCTGACCCGCCCGGGGGGGAGGGGGTCGCTCAGCCACCGCTTGTTATGACGAAGTTTTTTGAACCCTGACGTTTTGGGGTCTGTGTGGGGGTTTTGGGGGTGTTTTCCTTGAGCCGAGGTGATGTGTGTGTGTTGGGCTGCCGTGCCCGTGGCGGGTGTTTTGCAGCTGCCCCCGGGCAGAGCGACCCCGAGGCGTGGGGGAGGGGGGCAGTTTCTCCCTACTTCTGAGACAGTATTTTAATGTATGGGGGGGGGTTATTTAAAAAAAAAAAAAAATGCTCGGGGAGGGGGGAGAGCAATGCGAGGTATTCACGCTCCAGTGTGGAGTTTGCAGAGCCTGAGTGGGGGAGGGGATCCCATTCATCGCCAGGGCTTGAATCAGCAGCGGGCGGAGGGGCCGGTCGCTCCCCTACATCGAAGTTTACTTCCAAGTAGGTAAACAAGTTCGCCCCTCGCCCCCCACCCCGTGCCCAGTCCCCCGGAGCCGAGCTGCCCCCGGCCCCGCTCCCAGCGCCGCGGCCGCCGGCGGGGCGGGGGTGCGGGGGAGCCCCTCGGGGCCGGAGCTGCGGGGCCGCCGACCTGTTGCACGTCCCGGGCCGGCGTGCCCAGCCCCGGCGCGGCGGGGCCGGGGCGTCCTGCCCCCGGCGCTGTCACCGGGCCGGGCAGGGTCCCCATTTTGTGGTGCGCGTTCAATCTCGGCGGTGGGGCTGATAGATGGGCTCGGTGCGCGGCTGAATATTGGTGTGGTGTGATGTAAAGCGAATGACCCTTGACCTATTTAATGATATGTTGTTGGGTTCTGGGGCAGGCATCCTGCACAGCGCAACAAGGGGCAAAAACACCAAGCCACACCCTAAAAGTTCGGCTCACATATTAATTCCTCAAAGTCGGCGTTTAGAGGGAATAAAGGCTTCCCTTTATGTGTTGCCTTAACATGCCTCTTTGCTGTTCTCCACGAGGATTCGTACGGCGTTTCTCCCTTCCTGACGCACGAGCCTTGGAGTGTAGATGTGGATGTGTGCGGTGGGGGAGGGGAGGCGGGCTGTTCGGCGGGGCTCACCCACCGCCTTCTCCAAGAAAAGAAAATATTGCAGCATAATGTTGCAGAAACCTAAAATATTCCATTGAAAGAGTGGTGATTTGAAGTAAAATGGAGTGTAAAATTAAAATTTCAAGACTAGTGTTTTAGGCTAATAGTATGAAAATAAACGTTGTGCTAGAGGGAGATTTGATTGTAGGTAATAAATACAAGGTCTTTACTCTTGACAAATAGGATGTTATATCTTTATTCCTTACCTCATTTATTAGTGGTCTTTTAACCAGGACCGCTCGTATGGCATGTATAAGGTTTAGCATCATATGCCTTGTGTACCATGTGACTGCACATACTGGGTTTAGGCCTCTCCCTGTCCTGCAGTCAGTGTTCTGTCATGTACAGAGACACTGGGCAGGTTTTAAATTAAATATATTCATTCTGTGATAGCAGATGTTGTTGGCAAAGAGAGACGGATTTGTCCTAGTGTGTGTTTTGGCGTAGTTGTTTTTTTTGTTTGGCTTTTTTTTTAAACAATTACAGATAATAATTGCAACATCTCAACGACAGCAATAGTAAAACAGGGAAGCTTTCCCACAGAAGATTTGTAAAGGGGGTGGGAGGAAAAAGGAAAGCAAGAGGGGGAGGATGCTATCACATTAAAAATGCGTTAAATCTCTCTTGTGCTACATGTAATAATGGTAAAAACAGTGGAGATTTGAGCAGAGCTGCTGTTGTCATCTCAGTGTTTAACACCTTCAGTCAGGCACGCAACAACCAGGGGCAGGGCAACCCTGGGTGTACAGACTGGGGAATGAGAGGTTGGAAAGCAGTGCCCGGAAAGGGACCTGGGGGTCCTGGTCAATGGAAAGTTGAACATGAGTCAGCAGTGCCCGGGCAGCCAGGAGGGCCAAGCGTGTGCTGGGGGGCATCAGGCACAGCAGCACCAGCCGGGCAGGGGAGGGGATTGTCCTGCTCTGCTCTGCACTGAGGCGGCCTCACCTCGGGTGCTGGGGGCAGTTTTGGGCACTGCAATGTAAGAAAGACATTCAGCTGTTACAGGGTGTCCCAAGGAGAACCATGAAGGTGTGAAGGGTCTTGAGAGGAAGCTGTATGAGGAGTGGCTGAGGTCCCTTGGCTTGTTCAGGTTAGAGAAGACTGAGGGGAGACCTTTATTGCAGTCTACGGCTTCCTCACGAGGGGAAGCAGAAGGGCAGGCACTGATCTCTTCCCTCTGGTGACCAGTGACAGTACCTGAGGGAATGTCCTGAAGCTGTGTCTGGGCAATTTTGGGTTGGATGTTAAGAAAAGACTCTCTACTCAGAGGGTGGTTGAGCACTGGAACAGGCTCCCCAGGGATCACAGTACCAAGGCTGACAGGATTCAAGAAGCATTTGGACAATGGTCTTGGGCACATGGTGTGATTTTTGGGATGTCTTGTGCAGGGCTACGAGTTGGACTCAATGATCCTTGTGGGCCCCTTCCAACTCAGTATATTCTGTGATTTGAAGATTTTTTTTTTCTCCCCTAAGATGAAAAAGTGTGTCTCAGAAGCAAAGAGAATTAAAAAATTCACATACTTGTAAACACTGGCAACTACACAACTGTCCAGGTCTCTTAGGACATAAAAAAACCCCCTGCAGATAAGTTGTCATATGAATACATCCTCTGCCCTTCCCCCACCCAGTTGAGTAAGATGACTCCAGTGTTCTCTGCTATGTCACTGCTGTGAGATATGCTACTGCTTTTTTTTAAATGATTGCAGATATTCTCCACAATAAGTAGCTAAAGAGCAAAAA